>NW_026991714.1:95232046-97732046 GCF_029215605.1 Mirounga angustirostris
TGGGCTCCCTGCTCGGCGGGGAGTCTGCTTCTCCCTCTGACCCTCCCCCCTCTCATGTGCTCTCTCTCTCTCTCATTTTCTCTCTCTCAAATAAATAAATAAAAAATTAAAAAAAAAAGAAGTATTCAGTCATGATTGAATTCATTTGCATTTATGGGTTAGGCCTTCTACCTTAGGATCTGGCTAACTTGAGACCTTTACAGCGGTGGTTCTCTATGATTCCCGGTACCATCATCCTTCTGGTGGAGTTATTTCCATTCCTCAATACCAGATAGTCAAAATTGTAAAATATTTTTAGAAAGTTATTCAACTACTTAATGAATGATCTCCAATTAACAAATAGATGTTGATTTAAAATGAATAAAACTATATTTCTTATGGAATTAGAAAGGATCATCCCATTTTTAGTTTGCAATGTACCTATTATATCTCATATAATGATGATAAGAGAAATGGTACTACAGTCATTATTATCACTATAATTTTGGAAATCTTCTATTCTTGTTATTTTGAAGCATGTGTTCTACCTTGGGGCATCTGCCATTGATAATTAAATATAGTAGGCTGCTAATAATGTGCCTAAACACATATTATTAGTCACAATAAAGGTAAACCCATTTTAATAGTTTATTTCACTGAAATAAGTTAATGCAATGAGGATATAGATTACTAAAAGCAATTAGATCTGTTATTACCACCTACAGAGCACTAATACACACCACAGCTGTGTGTGATATCCCTGAAGTCAGCTATAACCTAAAGTTCAGAAGAGAGTCATAATGGAAGGAAATGGAATTTCCATTGAAAATTAATTATTACAGAGGAATCATCCTAATAAAATCTAAACATCAGTTAATACAAATCAGGATCATGCTAAAGTCATTAGCATTACCAGACAATGAATATAGATAACTATGTCTGCCTTCCAGTTATCTAATCACCTTTCCAGGTAGTATCAACCATATATATTTGTATATGTAATGATAACAGTATACAAAATATTATGTCTACCACCTATCTACAACTGAAGTTAATATACTATCTAGTTTCCAATAAAATGAATACTTTGCAACTTATATATCTAATATAATAACTAAGTATGCTTCCGTCTTAGGACCCTTGTACTTCCTATTTCCTTTGCTAGAAATGTCTTTCACCTCATATACACATAGATCTTTCCCTCATTTTCTTCACATCTTGTTAAAATATCTTACCAAAGAGGTCTTTTCTGATTACCTTTTATAAAGTAGCATGCCCTTCATCCCCAGCATCCTCCATTTATTCTTTTCACAAAACTGATATAAGACACACATTTTTTTAAATTAATGTCTTTCTCCATTAAATGTAATGTTCTCCATGTCTCCACTGACTGGAACACTCAGTAAATATTTATTGAATGAATGAATAAATAAATAAAAGTTTGAATGGATGACTTTTTTATTAAGACATGTAAACCTCATCACTATAGTTTCAATAAGTTTCTGATTGTAACAATTGGAGATATCCTACTTAATTTATATTGATAGACCAATATTAACTTAAAAGAGAGATTCTTTATTTCTATTTCTATATTTTCATTTTATTATATACTATATGCACATACTTGCCTATACATAAGAATGTTCTCAAAATTCAGTAAGAGGAGAATCTAAGCAGGTTTTAACTTGATAAAAGACTTTCTTCCCTTTCACTACTTTTCCTGCTCTGATTTTTCTGTTTCCCTTGAGTCAAAGAGCCACGAGGCCTATAGAAGCTTACAGGCAGGTGAGGCAAGTGTCCCTGAGACCTTGGTGCAGTTTGAGTCCTGGCAAAGGATGCTCGTGCAGTTCTTTCTCCCTGTTGGGTTCTACAGTGAGAAATACAAGGCATCTGGTGGTATGTAAATATGTGAAACATTTGTGTGTATTACTTTATGTAAGAATATTAAAATTATAATATGTCCATGCCAACAGGGGTCTGACAAAATAGTGTTTGATGTTTAGAGAGTTCTCTTTAAAGCCACAAGTGCTAGCTCTGATAACCTAGTTCTACTGAACACTATGTGCATGACTTTAAACAAATTGCCTGCCAGTTGAGCTTCTGTATTCATTTCCTATTGCTGTTGTAACAAATTACCACAAACTTAGTGTCTAAAACTGCACAAATTTATAATGCTATAATTCTAATGTCAAAAGTTCTAAAGTCAAGGTGTCAATAGGGCTGTGTTTATTCTGGAGGCTTTAGGGGAGAATCCATTATCTTGCTGTTTCTAGCGTCTGGCTTCTAAATATCACTTGTATCCTTAGTTTCTTCCATCTTCAAGGTTGACTACAAAGCATCTTCAAATCTCTCTTTCTCTCTGACCCTCTGCTTCTGTCTTCACATCCCCTTTCTAACTCTAACTCTATTGCTTTTTTGCAGTCATTCAGCTCTTTTAGAATTAGGGTAATGAAACTCTAGGAATATTGTTAATCTGCTTGGAACAGGTCAAATCCCAGAGAAGAGATCTATTCTATTTCTTGAAGTCAATTAGGATGCAATGCAGGTTAAAATTCATTTAAAATCCCTAAACAGTAAATTTGTCAGTTTCCATATACTAAATAGCATCCTAGATGTGATTCATTTGGATTCTACTACTACTGAAGTTATAACAATTCCGGAAAACTAGGCTGAGACTGTCCATTGCTCTTGCTACAGAAATCTCACCTTTCTCTTGAGGAAACAAACAAGTTTGCATGTAGAAATGTTTAACCCACTTAAGGTGAAATAAAAACTGTGTGCAAACACCTTTCTATAAGATGATTCCCCATGGGATTCTCTGACCAGTAGCCAAACCCAAGTCCATCTGCCCGATGCGCAGCAAAGTCAATCTCTCAGATGTCAAGTTTGTAGCAACGGAAGAGTTTATTTGAGAGGCAGCTGAATGAGGAAGACAGCAGGGCAAGTCTCAAATATGCCTCCCTGAAAGGGGAGAGAACAAGTGTTTCTTTTTTTGTTTTTTGTTTTTTGTTTTTTGTTGTTGTTTTTTACAGTCACAGTGGTTGAGATTACATAGATATTGATAAAAGGGCGGGGAAATTTACAACTATTGATGAGGAAAGATGGAGCATGCGCATTGAACAAACCTAGAAGTAACCGACATCCCATGTTCACTGTGGGGTGGAGACTTAACATCAGAAGGAGGCAAAATTCATCCACTAATGTCAGGAGGTTGTCTGAGGACAAGGAGAGGGGTTGTAGGCATGCGCCAAAAAGCTGGTATAAACTGGATGGGGTCTTGGGCTCTTTATCACAGGTAAGGAATGCAGAGCCTAGGCTGAAACCCTATCAGTTGACCTTGAGTCCAAGCTTCTGCAGAGACAGCTAGTGGACTTGTTAGGTCTGAAAAGACACAATAGCTGATTAGGGGGAAACAATTCTCTGAAAAACAAGCTTTAAACTTTTCGCTGGTTTCAACCTCATTAACCCTATGAAGCATGGTTTCACCAGCGCTTTATTAGCTTAGTTCAAGTTTCTGAATGTAATTCAGAGCAAAAAGATCGATTTATATTGTTATTTAATTCATGCTTTTTACCCTTTCAGATTGGCTTCATGCTAATCATCACAAATTAATAATATTTATAAATTATTAGAGATCCTTTTATTGCTAAATATGTTTAGGAAAACAATTTAAATAAAAATACATTGTTTAGCACACATTTTTATGTAGATATTATCTTTAGGCTACAGTTTTTGTCCCTTCAAAAGTATTTTTTATATATGAATTAGTAATAACACTTGCTCAGTTTCCTTTCAGAATTCTTAAAAAAAAAAAAAGAATTCAAATAGAATATTCTGGTTAATGATATAATAAAATATAAAACTTTAACAACTGTATTACCCAGGTTAGATTTCATTTTTATTTATCTGCTCTACTGAATTACTGAACTCTACATCTGAAGCTAATGGTGTACTATATGTTGACTAAATGAATTAAAATTTTAAAAAATGTAGGTATGCTTGAATTCAATTGCTATATAATTTGATTTTTCACATTTTCTTTGTCAATTAGAACTTCTAATTCTAATTTTTAAATTCACCTCTTTTTCTTAAATTGCTTATTTAATTGAATATTACACTATAATAGAGTTCTATATACTAATTCCAATTATAAGATTTATAAAAGCTTATTTGTGTCTAGAGACTTTTGAGATTTTATTAAAGCTAAGAATTCTCTCCTCAGGGGAACCTGCGTGGCTCAGTTGATAAAGTGTCTGCCTTCGGCTTAGGTCATGATCCCAGAGTCCTGGGATCAAGCCCCACTTTTGGCTTACAGTTCATTGGAGAGCCTGCTTCTCCCTCTGCCCCTCACCCAACTCTTTGCTCTCTCTATCTCAAATAAATAAATAAAATATTTTTTAAAAAAAGAATTCTTTCCCCAGGGAAATGCATATACATGCAAAAATATTACAAATAGTTCCAGGGGTTCAAGGAGTTCTTGAAGTCTATTCATGAACTTTTGGGAGAGAACTTTATTTAAGGATTAAACACTAGAGAAAGAATCATTAAAAACTGAGAATAAGAGACATCACCTAACACCATCATTTTTTTTTTTCAAATGTTCCTAGTAGTAGGAAATTAAACAAATTGGAAAACTATAATAATTGGAGGGAGACAAAATTACTATTTTTTTCAGACATCATGATTATGTACTCAATCCCAAGAGAATCTTGAATTATTTTGAAAAATTACAATTAATGAGTTCAGGTAAGCATCTAGACACAAGTAATATATGCAAAAATTAATAGTTTTCTTATATCCCAGCAATATCTGGGTGAAGGTATAATAGGAAAGAGATAGTATTCCGTTCAAAATATTAATGAAAAATGTGACTCCAGGAGCATGCAACAGGAAATGTGCAGGAGCTGTATAAAGAAAACCACAAAGCTTACAGAGAGATATAAAAGTGGATTTTAACAAATGGAGTGACACAGCGTACTTCTGTACAGGAAAACAAAATAGTATAAAGATAACAATTCTTCAAAATTTAGTAAAAGCTTAAAGCAGTTTTAATTAAAATTCTAATGACATCTTTTTGGAACTGAAAAACATGTTTCTTATATTAATATGAAACTAAAAATATAAAAAAAACTGGGAAAAACTATGAATAAATTAAAAATATCATATTAATGATTACAGACATCCTGTCTGAGATAATACAATATTTTATACAACTGTAACAATTAAAACAGAGTGAACAAAGTGGTACTAACAAAAGAATCCATGGAGAGATCAATGGAATTGAATATTTAGCCCTGAAATAAAACCGAGTACAGTGTGACCAAATATATTCTTTGAGATTTTCTTAGGCAGCCTTTTTCTTTTATTATGTTTTAGAGGAAGATTGGATTGAGAAAAAGGTCTAAATCCAAGTAATTTTGGAAAACTCTAGATAAACATAATTTAAACACTTTATGTTATCATACATAAAAAATAGAAACTATAAATCTTTAAGAGAAGAATACAGTTAATAATTTTTAGCAAATAGAAATATTATTTATAGGGTATCTTCCAAGATTAGGAACATACTACAGAACACACTGTCTTGGAATTTATGTGACATGATATAAAATAAATTATTACAATCCAATTATTTTGATTTTAGAAACACTGGTAAAGGGGCTTCTGGCTGGTTCAGATGGTTAAGCATCTGCCTTCAGCTCAGGTCATGATTCCAGGGTCCTGGGATCTAGCCCCACATCAGGCTCCCTGGGAGCCTCCTTCTCCCTCTCCCGCTACTGTTCCCCCTCCTTGTGCTCTCTCGCTCTCTCTGTCAAATAAATAAATAAAATCTTAAAAAAAAAAAAAACTGGTAAATTATTTGGATGGGAAAGTCAGAAAATAGATATTTAACAGATTTGAGACTGGAGAAAAAATTCCTAAAGATAGTAATAATGGAGAACATAACTAAGAGGAAATCCATGTTCCATTTGACCACTTAAAAATAATGAATTTTTGGACAACCATATAAGCCATGAACATTTTTTTTTAAAACTAAGAAATGAAATCATAATAAATATAAAAAGACAAAGGTAACTGTTCACAACCTAAACATCTAACTTTAATAATAATGGCAGCAAATGCCTTTCTTAGTATTTTACTTAATTTAATTAGGACAATAATCCCAAATGGAAAATTTTTTCAAGTTTTTATTTAACCGTTGATAAACCAAATTAAAAATAACTCAACAGTAATTTTTTTTAAAGATTTTATTTATTTATTTTAAAGAGAGTGAGCAGTAGGAGGAGCAGAGGGAGAGGGACAAGTAGACTCTACACTGAGCATGGAGCCCGATGCGGAGCCTGATCTCATTACCCTGAGATCATGATCTGAACCAAAACCAGAGTCAGACTCTTAACCCACTGAGCCACCCAGGCACCGCAACTCAGCAGTAATTTAAACATTGCTTTAACTAGAATCATTATTGCTCCTGTTATTAGAACATCACCATTTTGGTCAAAATGGATTACAGAAAGAGATAATTTCTGGATTTTTTTCCTTAGATTTCTACATGTAATCAGGATTTTGTTGTTGTTGTTGTTAACATTATTATCTTTATCATTAACATTACTCTCATCATTATCATCATCATTTCTCATTTTGGCTTTCAAAATAAATCAGATAATTCCTAGGTAGATTGCATATTTTTATTAAACTTCTTATTAAATTTTACTAATAATTAGAGGTAACATCCACAATAGATGCATCCATGTTGATTTTTTTTTTAATAAAGACATAGATTTTACTTGTAAGATACCAACTTTCCCTTACTTCAACTATTTGTATAATGGAGTTTAGTCTTTCTATACCAGTAATTTTTTATAGTGATTATTTAGAAAAGGAACAAAGATCTATCAAAGAGATGGTATGTTTTATCCTGTGCTCCTATCTAATTTTATTTTGGTTAAATATAATAATGTTTAAGTAAAGCTGGTGAGTTGTCATCATGACCATAAGGATACGACAAAAACTGAATAGCAATGCATTGATATATTGAGGATACTTTAGTTTGATCTCAGGCACTGAAGAAATAATATGCAATTTCAGATGAGCAGCTAAACAGATGGATCCCAAATTAAGAGAATAGATTATTTTATGAGCCAAAATGTTTTGACACTTGATTTTTTTGATAGGCTCATTCTAGGGAACCACGAGATAATAATCTGTGTCAAAAAGTTATTGCAGTGTTTTCATACTGCCCTGGATGATTTCTCATTTATAGAAATCATTAGATTCATATTATTGAGGTTTATATTCTTACTATTAGTTGATAAAAGCTTAATTCTATACTTCATATTCCTGTAAACTTCTCAGCCTAACTATACAAAGGTAAAGCAGTAATTCAGAAATGTAATTTTTCTTGTGGTAAAGGAACATTTGTTAAGATTAATGAAGGCCAGGCAAGTTCCATGCCATGACAACATATAAAAACTGCTGTATTCACTAACTATAACATTCAGGTGGCATTTCAGTCTCCTGTTGTCAAGAGTAGATGGGGTATCAATTAGAAGTTGTATTCATACTTTTATGCAATGGATAAAGTCACCTTCAAAGTCCACAGGTGTATAATTTCCTGTGTTTTATGTATTATAAATCCTTTAAAAAATGTATGTGTTGCCTCAACGAAGTGGGTTTAGAGGAAACATACCTCAACATAATAAAGGCCTTATATGAAAAGCCCACAGCTAACATCATACTCAATGGGGAAAAATAAAAAAATTTCCCCTAAGGTAAGGAATAAGAAAAGGATGTCCACTCTCACCACTGTAATTCAACATAGGAAGTCCTAGCCACAGTATTCAGATAACAAAAAGAAATAAAAAGCATCCAAATTGGTAGGGAAGAAGTAAAAGTTTCACAATTTGCAAATGACATGATACTAATATAGAAAACCCTAAAGACTCCACCAAATAGCTACTAGATCTGATAGATGAATTCAGTAAAGTTGCAGGTACAAAATCAATGTGCAGAGATCTGTTGCATTTTATACATTAATAATGAAGCAGTAGAAAGAGAAATAAAGAAAACAACCCCATTTACAATTGCACCAAATATAATAAGACACCTAGAAATAAACCTAACTAAAGAATTGAAAAGACGTGTACTCTGAAAACTATAAAACATTGATGAAAGAAATTGAAAATGACAGAAAGAAATGAAAGATTCTATACTCATGAATTAGTAGAACAAATATTGTTAAAATGTCTATACTACCCAAAGCAATATACACATTTAATGCAATCCCTATCAAAATACCAAGAGCATTTTTCACAGATGTTTTAGAACAAACAATCCTAAAATTTGTGTGGAACCACAAAAGACCCCAAATAATCAAAACAATCTTGAAAAAGCAAAGCAAAGCTGGAGGTATTACCACTCCACACTTCAAGTTATACAACAAAGCTGTATTAATCAAAATAGTATGGTACTGGCACAAAAATAGACACATAGATCAATGGAACAGAATAGAAAACCCAGAAGTAAATCCACAGTTATGTGGTCAATTAATCTTCAACAAAGCAGAAAAGAATATCCAATGGGAAGAAGACAGTCTCTTCAACAAATGGCATTGGGAGAACTGGACAGAAACATGCAGAAGAATGAAACTAGACCATTTTATTGTACCATACACAAAAATAAATCCAAAATGGATTAAAGACCTAAATGTGAGATCTGATACCATAAAAATCTTTGAAGAGAGCACAGGCAGTAATTTCTCTGACATCAGTCATAGCAACATTTTTCTAGAGATGTCTTCTAAAGCAAGGGAAGTAAAAGCAAAAATAAACTATTGGAACTACATCAAAATAAAAAGCTTCTGTGCAGCAAAGGAAATAACCAACAAAACTAAAGGCAACCTATGGAGTGGGAGAAGATATTTGCAAATGACATATCTGACAAAATGTATCTAAAATATATAAAAGAACTGATATAACTCAACACCCAAAAAACCCCAAATAATCCAATTAATAAAGGGGCAGAGGCCATGAACAGACATTTCTCCAAAGAAGACATCCCAATAGCTAACAGACACATGAAAGATGCTCAATATCACTCATCACCAGGAAAATGCAAATCAAAATTACAAGGAGGTATCACTTCATACCTGTCAGAATGGCTAAATTCAACAATGCAATAAACAACAAGCATTGGTGAAGATATGGAGGAAAAGGAACCCTTGTGTACTCTTGGTGGGAATGCAAACTGGTGCAGTTATTGTGGAAAACAGTATGGAGGTTACTAAAAAAATTAAAAATAGAACTATTCTTCAATGGGGCACCTGGGTGGCTCAGTCGGTTAAGCATCTGCCTTCAGCTCAGTCATGATCCCAGAGTCCAGGGATCAAGCCCCATAATGGGCTCCCTGCTCAGTGGGGAGTCTGCTTCTCCCTTTGCCCCTCCCCCTACTCATACTTTCTCTCTTTTACTCTCTCTCCCAAATAAATAAATAAAATCTTAAAAAAAAAAAAAAAAAAAAAAACTATCCTACAATCTAGTAATCATAGTACTGGATATTTACCCCCAAAATACCAAAATACTAATTCAAAGGGATACATGCAGCCCTGTTTGTAGCAGCATAATTTGCAATAGCCAAATTATGGAAGCAGCCCAAGTGTCCACTGGTAGATGAATGGATAAAGAAGATGTGGTATACACACACACACACACACACACACACACACACACACAATGGACTATTATTCAGCCACAAAAAGAATGAAATCTTACCCAGTGAGATGGATGGAGCTAGGGAGTGTAACGCTAAGTAAAATGTCAGTCAGAGAAAGACAAATACTATATGATTTCACTCATATGTGGAATTGAAGAAACAAAACAAATGAGCAAAGGGGAAAAAAAAAAAGAGAAACCAAGAAACTGACTCTGAACTAGAGAATAAACTTATGGTGACCAGAGAGGAAGTGGGTGGGAGATGGGTGAAATAGCAAAAGGGATTAAGAGTACCCTCATCATGATGAGCACTGAGTAATGTATAGAATTGTTGAATCACTATATTGTACACCTGAAACTAATGACATTGTATGTTAACTATACTGGAATTAAAATAAAATACTTAATAATAAAAAAGACTGTTGTAAATTCTAAAAAAAAAAAAAATAGATGCTAAATGAATAAATGAAATTGCATTCCATCTCTGAGTCACACAGCTTCCTGTTACAATGTTGTGTGTGTGCGCGTGTGTGTGTGTATGCGTGTAAAGCACTTTCACACTAGGATATGTTTCTATTACAATCATCATTAGGTACATGAAAGAGTTTGGGCTCAAAGAGTTTAACAAGTTTGCCTAATGTACTGGGGACAGTGACAGTCTCACATCCTCTTAATTCCCAACCCCCTGTATCTTCTCTATTTGGGACTCCAACATTATACCCTGCAAGGGAAGGGATTTATAGATTTTTGTTGTTGTTGTTCTGTTTTGTTTTTATTCCTCTGTTTGCTTTGTGTCACTGCCTCCCCTCTCCCTCTTATCACATTGGTTTTAATACAATTAAGGATTAAATTCAAGTCAATAATTTTTTTTTATTATGTGGTGCCAAGAACTATACTAGGCATTGATGGTGCAATAATGAGTAAAACCTCTTTTCTAACAACTGCACTTTCCCCTGGAGAACAGAACCATTCCCCAATAAGATGCACTTCCTTACATATTTGCTTATAAACTGGATAACACAGTGTCTCCTCACAATGTCGTAAGAAATAGATATTCTTATTTTCTTCATTTTGTACATAAGAAGCCTGAGTCACCAAGTGGTTAAATAAAATATTGCTAAAGTAAGTGCCAGAGATACTATTCATCTGAACACTATAGTTCTAGGGCCTTCTCTTGAAACTATTATACTATAATGCATCTCAATTGAAACACATACTATTTTGTAAAATTTATATTGAAACATTTCGGTTTAAGGAGAAGTGATCTCAGGGACACTTCATAAAAGAAATAAAAGTCAAGATGGACCTTAACACATGAATTTGACAGGCAGATACAAGGTAGATAAGAGTATTGTATAGAAACCACACTATGGGAAAAAGCATCAACTCATGGGAAATATATGACTTCATAAGGACGGAGACTGTCTGTTGTGCATTGCTAGATCTCCAATGCCTAAACTAGATGCTGAATTATATGTTAAATGGCAGCAGGAACAAAAACTGTATGCCATTACATTTTATATTGTTAGCCATAAACAAAATTGTTGGTAGTTTTATGTGCATGTTAAAATGCTCACTGCAAGTATAATATGCTAAACTATTTTAATATTATATTCTGTCTCCATTAAGTACAATTTGAAAATAATTTTTCCTAAAGCCCTCTCTCTTCACCTATAACCATCAACAACAACAACAAAATGGAAATACCAACTATATGCAAACATAGCCTTTATGACCTTAAAGTTCTTACTATGCTATGCTCTTTTGTATGTTCTTCATAGTACATGTTCTTATGCAATTAATGCAGTTTTTAAGGTTCTATCTTACACATTCCCCCAACTTTTTATTATCTGGGAAAATATCCTATGGAAATCTAATGAAGTTATGAAGATAATATCTCAAACAAAGGCAAATTTGCAATGTAAGTAATCTGTCATCAAACTTTTAATGACAAGGTAAATCATAAATTCTTGGTAAGAACATATGTTGGGTACAGCAACTGAACTTTTATAGAAATGGGTCCTGGATAAATGACCCAAAACCATAATCAAACTTAAGTGGCATGGCAACAGTAATTTTTTAAAAATACAACTTTAGTAAACTATCATCACCATGATTAAAAAAAATATATATTGTCAAAAAAAAATTGTCAGACCAAAGTAGCCCATGTAGTTGATCAGGAAACTGCTGGCCAAGAATTGGTAGGGTCATGTTTGCTAGTACAATAGTATCACAGGCCAATGTTACATTGGAAATGCAACACTAACAATTGGTACATGGACTTCCCAATGAAGATGTATTGGTCCTTGGAGTTCTGAATTTTCACAGCACCGAGAACCCCTAACATGTAAGTGACTTTCAGAACGTCCATCTTAAAGATCTCCTTGTCAAAGACTTGCAGTACCAGGGAGCTGCTTGTTTCATTCCTCCCTGGAAAGGACTCTTCAGTTTTATACAAATTGTTCTTTTTTTAGATGTGCTCAGCTGTTGATTTGTGTAGAAAAATGTCGGTGCTTCAAAGATGATTCTGTAATGATTAATGAAAATAAAACTAGGAATAGATGAAACATGAGATGACTTTTATATTCCAAGTCATTAGTAGCCATATAGGGAGTTCTGAAAGGCCCATTAAAATAGATTATTATAACAAGGCAAATTAATGGTTTCTAAATAAACTTGATGAGTTATATGAGAAATTCATTACCAAAAATCATTTTCATATCTGAATAATAAATTATAGGCTATGTACAACCAATTTAGATCCATTTTTGTGATGACATATTAGACCTGCCTTTGTTTATGGAATAAATGCAGCTGCTAAATGTGTTTATATAATAACTAATTAATGGTTGATGGTCCATCAACTTGATCTATGAGCTCTGTTGTAAAGAAAGCAAATAGAAACTACCAAATTGTGTGCCATGCTCTGAAGTAGCCAAAATTATTCTCCGGAAAATATGCTGAAAGAACTTTTTTAGCAGTGTATATTTTATTATTTTGCACAATAATATGCAAATCAAATAGCTCACATCAGAAATGCTGTTTTTCCCCAAGTAAATTGATTACCAACAGAATCCTTACTAATCTCTATTGAAAAGTAATACACCTTACTTTCAAAATACTACTTTAAAATAATGTATTTTGAGGTGAATAAATTTTAGGGGGCAAGTGAAGTTAATGGGGAAAACTTTGTTTTTTTTTATAATAGAAATTTTATACATATACTGGATTTATGCATGTTGACATTTTTTCTATTCAAAATAAGCATATGAAAGTTAACTTTAAATTTCTATTTAAATCATGGACGGAGAGCAGTCATTTGTCTCCTCTTCCTTCTGAAACCTCATTGTTATTCAGTGAAAACTACACTAAGAAATAATCTCCTAAAGCCTAACAAAAGCATATGATGTGGTAATCAGCAGAGAACTCAATAAATTTCTGGAAAATGGAATATAGAAAGTAAATTGATGGATGAAATGATGAAAATAAGCCACTACCTAGGATTAGTATTTGGTTGAAATTCATAGCTGAGGTGAAAATGCTTTGAGACCCCTGGTCCAGGAAATGGACAGGCAGGGGTACTAAAAAATGAAGATTGATCCTATATTTAACTATGAAACGACTAGGCAGCTCAATCATTCTTATACCTTCATTAATATGAGAGCAGAACAGGCAATTTCTTACTCCCTGGTCAAAAGATAAAGGCATTTCCTCTTAAGAAATTTAGTGAACTATTTTGTTTTTAGGAATGGAGTTTGCACTTCTGAGTTAAGTGCTCTTTACTCTGGCATTACCTAAGTACCACAATAACTTAGTAGGAAACACATCGACTGTTTTTTTCATTTTTTGCTATGAACATTCAATCAGTTAAAACCAGCAGCAGGGAGGAAAACAAACTAATAAACAACCAAAAATCTAAAGGAAAATCTTAATTCCATAAGGGAAGGAGGACAATAACTGGGCATGGAACAATATCAATAAAAGAAAATAAATCATAAAAGGTAAAAAAAATTGCAAGATCTAATTAGAATTGAAATTTAATAGAGAGCTTGAAGACAATGTTTTTTGGGAAGTTACTTCTTCTGAGCAAGCAAGCAAACAAACAAAATAAAAAACGGAAAATAACCCATGATTCAGGACTCAGTGAATGGAAGGCAAGAGTGTGGTGCAGTGAAATCTAAGGATGACAGCTGTGCTGTAGGCCGAACCTGAAAACAGACCCCAGTAGAGCAGGAGTTTGAAGTCTAGGAGGGAATGTCACTGGCAAACAGATTAGAGGAGCACATGAAACTCTGGATAGAGTAGATATACTGTGGCTATGAGAAACATTCATTACACTTTTGTTAATAGAAAAGAAAGGCAATTAAAAGCGCCAGGAAACAAAATATGTAGAAGAACATCATCATTTACATATAAAACACACATTGAATGTGATTTGAATTGGAGCAAACAGTGGAGAGTAAGACAAAAATTGATTTTGCTTTGATGTTAGAAACATTTTTTTGTGTGGTGCAAGAGTTGTCATGTTGGGTCTAAAGAAGAAGAAAAGTAATTCTAACATAATAATTAGCTCTGATGATAAAAAAATCCACACAATGATTTCTCTCTCTTTAATATGGAATTTATATTATAATAAAATAATTAGTATATTTACATGATATAATATAATATTATATTATATATACATGTATATTATATATTTTAGAATTTGTAAACTAACTGTAGAGAAAGCCAGATGACTTATATGTTATCACAGAACAGAATGCAAATAGTATTAAGTAAAGTCAGGCAAAAATGTTGCAAGGATAAATGGTGGAAGGAGGTGTTAGGAAAACGTAGTTGCTCCAAAATTTTCATCTTAAATAGTGGAACATTTGGAGAAAATATATCAACTAGATGGGGTAAGGAACAGAGGTTTAAGCACATTTTATATTTAGTGGTATCTAAGAGAATCATATAAATAAATAATGCACTACACGATCATTACCACTACTGTTGAATAATATTTCATTGTCTTTATGTACTTGTTTGTCCATTCACAAGGACATCTTGGCTGCACCCACATTTTGGCAATTATGAATGAAGCTGCTATAAATGTCTGTATGCAGGTTTTGGTGTGGACATAAGTTTTCATCTTATTTGGGGAAATATCAAGTAGTACAATTGCTGGAACATATGGTAATCCTACGTTCCGTTTTCTAAGAAACTGACTGTCTTCCAAAGTGTTTATACAACTTTACATTTCCATCAGCAATGAATGGGTGTTCCTGTTAGTACACATCCTCAACAGCATTTGGTATGGTCAGTGTTTTGGACTTTAGCCATTTTAATAGTAAGTATAAGTATTTCATTGTTTTAATTTGCATTCCCCTGAAGATATATGATCTTGAGCATCATTTCATATATTTAATTGCCACCTGTATATATTGTTGATAAGGTGTTGTCAGATCTTTTGGCCATATTTTATTTTATTTTTTTATTTTCTTTTTTTTAAAGATTTTTTTAAAATTTATTTGACAGAGAGAGAGACACAGCGAGAGAGGGAACACAAGCAGAGGGTCAGAGGGAGAAGCAGGCTGCCCGCAGAGCAGGGAGCCCGATGCGGGGCTCGATCCCAGGACCCTGGGATCATGACCTGAGCCGAAGGCAGACGCTTAACGACTGAGCCACGCAGGCGCCCCTTTTGGCCATATTTTAATCAGGTTTTATTTTTAAGAGTTATTGTGTATTTTAGATAACAGTAGCTTATCAGATATGTGTTTTGCAAATATTATTTCCCAATCTAAGGTTTGTCTCTTCATTCTCTTGATGTCCTTCATAGAGCAGAAGTTTTTAATTTTAGTTAAGTCCAGCAGTGTGGTGCAGTGAAATCTAAGGGCGACAGCCATGCTGTAGGTCTAACCTAAAAACAGACCCCAGTAGAGTAGGAGTTTGAAAAGTCTAGGAGGGAATGTCACTGGCAAACAGACTAGAGGAGCACATGAAACTCTGGATAGAGTAGATATACTGTGGCTATGAGAAACATTCATTACACTTTTGTTAATAGAAAAGAAAGGCAATTAAAAGCCTTTCTTTCATGAATTGTGTCTTTGGTATTGTATTTAAAAAGTCACCACCAAACTCATGGTCATACAGATTTTCTTGTGTGTTATCTTCTAGGAGTTTTATAGTTTCACACTTTATATTTAGGTCTATACTCCATTTTGAGTTAATTTTTGTATAGGGTGTAAGGTCTGTGTCTAGAATCATGTTTTCCATGTAAATATCCAGTTGTTCCATCATTATTTTATGAAAAAGACTATCTTTGCTTCATTGTATTGTAATTGTTTCTTTATCAAAGATCAGCAGTCTATTTGTATATTTGTATCAGTCTATTGTATTACATTTTAAAAGCTGGTATAACATGTAAAACAATTATTTTCACCATCACCCTTTGGAGATGTTTCTGACTTAGTGACTTGAGCAGACTCCAAAAGGAAGAGAAACTTCAAGTGGTGCCTGGGTGGCTCAGTAGGTTAAGCAGCCGACTGTTCTCCATATTCTGATGTCCAGGTCTGCCAGCATCAATTTCTCTGGCACTGTTTTATGAATCTCTTTGGCTCATTTTACTTTATGTAAATTAGATCTATTCAACAAGCAGATATCAAATACACAATATGTATCAGGCTGTGCTAAGATAGTGCATCTTCCATGACAGAAACTGCAAAGAACCAAACTATTCACGTTTTAGGTATCCGTTATGATTCAACAGGATTGAAGCATTGAATATGATGGAAGGGGACTTTTTCTTTATTTAGAATATTGAAAATATTTTGACATCTGCCATTTGTTAATTCTACTAATGTTCCATAATGTGAAAAATAGTCACCAAATTGAGAAAATTTGACACTTTATGGTTATAAGGCAATATTATACCTCTAAAATACCTCTCGAAATAAAAAACACATCGAGAAAGTAAAATTTCTTAGTACATTACTACGGAGAATTTTAAATGTGTGCAACAAATGAACTCCATAATAAGTAGTGTTTTTATGATTTTCATGTTCTGAAGTTATATCTACCATTAAGAGAGGAAATGGAGATAATTTACCTGAAGGTCTCTTGTTGGGGTGTGTGTGTGTGTGTGTGTAGACAAAGACAGAGATGGAGGGGGTAGAGATATGGGAGAAGTGAAAACTTAGAAGCTTAGATTTTATTATGACATATTTCCTATATAGTTACTTGATAAAGTTTTTTTTTTTTTGAACATTATTGCTATTGTACTGAGGTCTTGGAAAATTTCAGGAGTATGACATCCTGAACCATTTACTTTAGCAGAAAAATTAATTCCTTGATTTGACTTAGACATAAAAAGAGGTAGGGGAAAGGATAGCTCAAATTGATGTCATTTTTAAAATTAGTTACACGGATATTTTAAGAAGAAATGAAGCTTGGGAAAAAAAAGAAAAGAAAAAAGTGAGATTCCTTTCTATGAGAGAGGCCATTAAAAATACTATTTTGGTCTACTCTTTGCCTCAGATATTTCTATAAAACTAACTTGCAAATTCTAGTTACTTTTATTAAAAAGTGAACTGGTAGTGGAAATGTAAATTGGTGCAGCCACTATGAAACAGAGTATGGAGGTTCCTCAAAAAAATGAAAATAGAAATACCATAAGATCCAACTATTCCACCTATGGGTACCTGAATGAAACAAAAGCACCAACTCCAGAAGATATCTGCACCCCATAGTGCAGCATTATTTATGGTAGCCAAGATATGGAAACAGCATAAGTTTCCATCTATGGATGGGTGGATCAAGAAATTGTGGTGTTAATTTACAAAGGAATATTATTCAGTCATAAAAGAGAATGAATTCTTGCCATTTGTGACAATGTGGATGGACTTTGAGGGCATTGTGCTAAGTGCAACAAGTCAGACAAAGAAGGACATATGATCTCTCTCTTATACATGGAATCTAAAAGACAAAAAAAGTTCATTGATACAGAGAACAGTTGGATGGTTGACAGAGGCCGGGGTTGGGGGTGGGAGAAATGGGCAAAGGGAGTCAAAGGGTTAAAAATAAAAGAAATAAAATAAATATGCCTTTCTGATTTAAAAAAAAATTGACTAACAAAATATGTCATTATTTCCTCTACTCCTTTGAGTAATGTAAATTTTTAGCTAAATTTATATTTCATATGCTTCAAGATACAACAAGCAGAAGTCTTCAGTTAATGAAGAAACAAATCCAAAGTATGCTTTATTTTATAAATCAGCTTCTGTTTTTTTATGCTTTGCGTGAAAGTCATGTAATGATGGCTGAGTAAGATTTTGCCAATTTTCCAGCATTTGTGTGGGATAGCCTGATTTAACATATAGTCAAAATGTTGTACATAATATTCCTCTGGGGACTTTAGGAATACTTCATGAGGCAGGTTGTTACCCTTCAGGCTGACAGAAGTTGGAGTATTAATGAGAAGCCCTGATAATGTTGACCAGGAGAAATTCCCTGTGACTTCTGACATTGAGAAGAATGGTTTCTGACTGAACTCCAAAGACAAAGTCAAAAAGGTAGAGAGCGAATTGCAAGCATTGCCTGGCTATGGGATGCTTCTCTACTGAACAATGTTGCTCCATCAGAGGAAGCGTCAAACCTTTATTTATTTGTTGAAGGATGATAATTCTCAGGGTACTTTTAGATGGGCTGGAATGTATTTTGAATAGATGGAAGCATGTAGTTTTAGCACAGTAACAGTGTCTTGAAAAACCAGTTCATCATGAACATCCATTCTTGCAGTTCTAGGCTCCTACCCCAAGCAGTTTGGTTTGACTATCCAAAGGATTTTGAAAGCTAAGCTTATTGATTTACAAGTAGGTTGCTGCCACTGAATTTCTAATAGACATCTGAAATACCAGCACTTGCCACTCCCACTCCCACAATATCACAATCCCTGCTGCTTTGGTCAATTAATCAAGTGGCTGCATTTATATTCATATTTATGATGAGATTTGTGTTAATGTGTTCAGAATTCTGGTTCCTAAAATATTATTGGTAGTGCTATTAAAGGACTTTAAGTGTGGAGAGAAAAAAATAGTTTTTCAAATGAATTGTTTACTTCCTATTTGCAAATATATTCTTGACATATTTTTATTTAAATCTTTCTGTAACAAAACAAAAATGAAAGAGCATTTTAACTTTAAACTATAAGTTCCCTATAATTTCCAAGGGCCACATTTTTAATAAATATTCTAAACTATTTCTAGAAAGTTAATGCTTTTTGTTCATCAATGGGTAAACATTTAAATAAAATATTTTAGGGATCTTATATTTAGTCTATCCAATATTAAAAGCAGTTTTATCATGAGAAATTGAAAGACTATATCTTTTATTTTTATGTCAACATTTGGTGAATAAAACATCTTTCAAAAAATATAGTTACAGTTTATAGAAATTAAGTTTAAATATGCTATTGCAAATTTGAACCTCTAATACATTCCACATAAATTTGAAAAGAGCATATAAACAATATATGAAAATTTTAACAATGCCAATTAATGTCTAGAAAGGATTATCTGTTTTCAGATATATGTTTCTTGGTATTGGAAAACTTCCAACTCATAACAGGGAAGAAACTTTAGATATATTCAGTGTGACTTCATAGTATAGACATAGACCCAAATAATTAGGCAAGTTATGTACTAGAAATTTGTAATATACTTCAGTCATAATTATTACATGTCCACAATATTAAATGGATTATTTCTGTGCAAACCTTGAAAATCATTTGCCTTGGATACAGATAATTTTCATGCTTTTCTCAGAAAAATCCATCTCATTTCATATATTCTTTCACCAGGTAGGGATTGAAAACAAATGACTAATGAGGTCCTTTCAGATATCTAAGAGGTTCTGATTGTTTCTCCCCTCCCCATTCACACAAACATCCTATAAAAGTGCAATTTTTCTAGCAAAGGGTTTGTAAAGTATAAGCATTCTTTTGGATTTACACTGTGGACCTTCTCTATGTACCAAGAGAAATTTTTCTTGATATTAAGTCACAATATTCTCCATGTGTATGGTCTAAAATAGTTCAGTTACATTCTGTTGCTCAGCTTAAGATTTATTTGGCAGACTTTCTTAGGGTTTTCAGGAATCCATTCAAGTATGACTAGCTCTCTGCAACCTTTCCTGACACCCTTCCATTTTAAGCAAGTAGGATCAGCATTTTTAAGGTTTGTATTCTCACTGCATCTTCAATAATTTTCTCTTTTAGTCATAAATCACTCTATTGCCCACGATTCTTTATAAATCTTTTGTGCCTTGATAAACATAAGCTACCCAAGGACAAATTCTTATTTGTCTTTTTTTTCCCCAATGTCTAGCATAATATCTGGTACTTAATAGGAATCCAATAACTATTTTTAAAAATTACTAAATTAATGTATAAATAAGAAACTCACAGGTGGATCCTATAAGTTTGCTTTGTTTGCTAGATTCTATAAATTCCATGAGGTTAAAATTAGAAAACACACATTGGTCTCTGTTTTCCTAAATATTGATCTCTACCATAAAATAACTTGATAGTATATTATTTGGATAGTGTAAAATTTGTATTAAATATCAACAGGAATCTTGTCTGTAGCTAGGTTTTTAAATTATTTTATTCTGTCATTAAATATCAATCAACATTAAAAACTGTTATCTAGTAATTTAAACAAAATCCACATCATGTTTAAAATCAAAAACTAATGATGCAATGTATGGTGATTAACATAACATAATAAAATAAAAAAATACATAGTAAAAGAAGAGCAAATGAAATCACCACTAGGATTTAGAGGATAGTGATATTATCAGGAATGTGTGCTTGGTACCTGCTTCCATTTATTCTCATACTAAAAACATTTCTTCTCACTTGATAGTTCACTTCTGAGCGCCTGAAAATATTTTAGCCTGCTTCCTTAAAATTTGTTTTTGCAAAGTATATCATAAGAAATATACAAGGTATTCTTTAAAATCCAAAATGTAAAATATTTTGATGTCCACTATAATATAACATGGAATACAAATCACATAAAATTCTACATGTGTTTGCAAGTTATTATATGTACCATTCATTTGAATGTTTAAAAATGGTTGCACTTGAAAGCAGCTCAGGAGAAGAGATATGTAACCTACAATGGTAGAAACATTAGATTGACAACAGACCTATCCACAGAGACCCGGCAGGCCAGAAAGGACTGGAAGGATATATTCAGAGCACTAAATGAGAAAAATATGCAGCAGAGAATACTATATCCAGCTAGGCTGTCATTGAAAATAGAAGGAGAGATAAAAAGCTTCCAGGACAAACAAAAACTAAAGGAATTTGCAAACATGAAACCAGCCCTACAAGAAATCTTGAAAGGAGTGCTCTAAGCAAAGAGAGAGCCTAAAAGCAACATAGACCAGAAAGGAACACAGACAATATATAGTAACAGTCACCTTACAGGCGATACAATGGCACTAAATTCATATCTTTCGATAGTTACACTGAATGTAAATGGGCTAAATGCCCCAATCAAAAGACACAGGCTATCAGATTGGATAAAAAGACAAGACCCATCGATATGCTGTCTGCAAGTGACTCATTTTAGACCCAAAGACACCCCCAGATTGAAAGTGAGGGGGTGGAAAACTATTTACCATGTGAATGGACGCCAAAAGAAAGCTGGGGTGGCAATCCTTATATCAGACAAATTAGATTTTAAACCAAAGACTGTAATAAAAGATGAGGAAGGACACTATACCCTACTTAAAGGGTCTATCCAACAAGAAGATCCAACAACTGTAAATATCTATGCCCCTAACATGGGAGTAGTCATTTATATAAGCCAATTAATAACAAAAGTAAAGACACATTGACAACAATACAATAATAGTGGGGGACTTTAACACACCCCTCACTGAAATGGATAGATCATCTAAGCAAAAGATCAAAAGGAAATAAAGGCTTTAAATCACACACTGGACCAAATGGACTTCATAGATATATTCAGAACATCCCATCCCAAAGCAACCAAATACACATTCTTCTCTAGTGCCCATGGAACGTTCTCCAGAATAGATCACATCCTAGGTCACAAATCAGGTCGCAACTGGTACCAAAAGATTGGGATCATTCCCTGCATATTTTCAGACCACAATGCTTTGAAACTAGAACTCAATCACAAGAGGTAAGTCAGAAAGAACTCAAATACATGGAGGCTAAAGAGCATCCTACTAAAGAATGAATGGGTCAACCAGGAAATTAAAGAAGAATTTTAAAAATTCATGGAAACCAATGAAAATGAAAACACAAGTATTCAAAATCTTTGGGATGCAGCAAAGGCAGTCCTAAGAGGAAAGTATATAGCAATACAAGCCTTTCTCAAGAAACAAGAAAGGTCTCAAGTACACAACCTAACCCTACACCTAAAGGAGCTGGAGAAAGAATAGCAAATAAAGCCTAAACCCAGCAGGAGAAGAGAAATCATAAAGATCAGAGCAGAAATCAATGAAGTAGAAACCAAAAGAACAGTAGAACAGATCAATGAAACTAGGAGCTTTTCTCTGAAAGAATTAACAAGATTGATAAACCCCAGGCCAGACTTATCAAAAAGAAAGGAGAAATGACCCAAATCAACAAAATCATGAATGAAAGAGAAGAGATCACAACCAAAACCAAAGAAATACAAACAATTATAAGAACATATTATAAGCAACTCTATGCCAGCAAATTAGATAACCTGGAAGAAATGGATGCATTCCTAGAGATGTATCAACTACCAAAACTGAACCAGGATGAAATAGAAACCTGAACAGACTTATAACCACTAAGAATATTGAAGCAGTCATCAAAAATCTCCCAACAAACAACAGCCCAGGGCCAGATGGCTTCCCAAGGGAATTCTACCAAACATTTAAAAAAGAATTAATATCCATTCTTCTGAAACTGTTCCAAAAAATAGAAATGGAAAGAAAACTTTCAAACTCGTTTTATGAGACCACCATTACCTTGATCCCCAAACCAGACAAAGACCCGATCAAAAAGGAGAATTACAGACCAATATCCCTGATGAACATGGATGTAAAAATTCTCACCAAAATACTAGCCAATAGGGTCCAACAGTACATTAAAAGGATTATTCACCACGACCAAGTGGGATTTATCCCTGGGCTACAAGGTTGGTTCAACATCCGCAAATCAATCAATGTGTTACAATACATTAGTAAAAAAAGAACAAGAACCATATAATCCTCTCAATAGATGCAGAAAAAGCATTTGACAAAGTATAGCATCCTTTCTTAATCAAAACTCTTCAGAGTATAGGGATAGAGGGAACATACCTCAATACCATAAAAGCCATCTATGAAAAACCCACAGAAAATATTATTCTCAATGGGGAAAAACTGAGAGCTTTCCCCCTAAGGTCAGGAAAACGGCCGGGATGTCCACTATCACCCCTGCTATTCAACATAGTTATAGAAATCCTAGCCACAGCAATCAGACAGCAAAAAGAAATGAAAGGCATCCAAATTGTCAAAGAGGTCAAACTCTCACTCTTTGCAGATGATATGATACTTTATGTGGAAAACCGAAAAGACTCCTCCCCAAAACTGCTAGAACTCATACAGGAATTCAGTAAAGTGGCAGGCTATAAAATCAATGCTCAGAAATCAGTGGCATTCCTATACACCAACACCAAGACAGAAGAAAGAGAAATTAAGGAGTCGATCCCATTTACAATTGCACCCAAAACCATAAGATACCTAGGAATAAATCTAACCAAAGAGGCAAAGAATCTGTACTCAGAAAACTATACAATACTCATGAAAGAAATTGAGGAAGACACAAAGAAATGGAAAAACGTTCCATGCTCATGGATTAAAAGAACAAATATTGTAAGATGTCAATGCTACCTAGAGCAATCTCCACATTCAATGCAATCCCTGTCAAAATACCATCCCCTTTTTTCAAAGAAATGGAATAAATAATCCTAAAATTTGTATGGAACCAGAAAAGACCCCAAATAGCCAGAGGAACATTAAAAAAGAAAAGCAGGGTGCCTGGGTGGCTCAGTCGTTAAGCATCTGCCTTCAGCTCAGGTCATGATCCCAGGGTCCTGGGATCGAGCCCCACATCGGGCTCCCTGCTCTGCGGGAAGCCTGCTTTCCCTCTCCCATTCACCTGCTTCTATTCCCTCTCTCACTGTGTCTCTCTCTGTCAAATAAATAAATAAAATCTTTAAAAAAAAAAAGGTTTAAATAAAAAAAAGAAAAAGAAAAGCAAAGCTGGGGGTATCACAATTCTGGACTTCAAACCCTATTACAAAGCTGTCATCATCAAGACAGTATGGTACTGGCACAAAAACAGACACATTGATCAATGGAACAGAATAGAGAGCCCAGAAATCGACCCTCAACTCCATGGTCAACTCATCTTCGACAAAGCAGGGAAGAATGTCCAATGGAAAAAAGACAGTCTCTCCAACAAATGGTGTTGGGAAAATTGGACAGCCACATGCAGAAAAATGAAACTGGACCATTTCCTTACACCACACACAAAAATAGACTCTAAATGGTGGAAAGACCTAAATGTGAGACAGGAGTCCATCAACATCCTAAAGGAGAACACAGGCAGCAATCTTTTCGACCTCAGCCGCAGCAACTTCTTCCTAGAAACATTGCCAAAGGCAAAGGAAGCAAGGGCAAAAATGAACTATTGGGACTTCATCAAGATAAAAAGCTTTTGCAAAGCAAAAGAAACAGTCAACAAAACCAAAAGACAACCGACAGAATGGGAGAAGATATCTGCAAATGACATATCAGATAATGGGCTGGTATCCAAAATCTATAAAGAACTTATCAAACTCAACACCCAAAGAATAATCCAATCAAGGAATGGGCACAAGACATGAATAGACATTTCTGCAAAGAAGACATCCAAATGGCCAAAAGACACATGAAAAAGTGCTCAACATTGCTTGGTATCAGGGAAATCCAAATCAAAACCTCAATGAGATATCACCTCACACCAGTCAGATTGGCTAAATTTAACAAGTCAGGAAACAACAGATGTTGGCGGGGATGTGGAGAAAGGGGAACCCTCCTACACTGTTGGTGGGAATGCAAGCTGGTGCAGCCACTCTGGAAAACAGTATGGAGGTTCCTCAAAAAGTTGAAAATAGAGCTACTATATGACCCAGCAATTGCACTACTGGGTATTTACCCCAAAGATACAAATGTAGGGATCCAAAGGGGTACACACACCCCGATGTTTATAGCAGCAATGTCCTCAATAGCCAAACTGTGGAAAGAGTGAAGATGTCTATGAACAGATGAATGGGTAAAGAAGATGTGTTGTATATATATACAACGGAATATTATGCAGCCATCAAAAGGAATGAAATCTTGCCATTTGCAATGATGTGGATGGAACATTTTGCATGGAACACTGGGTATTATACGCAAACAATGAGTCATGGAACACTACATCAAAAACTAATGATGTAATGTATGGTGTTATTATTAAAATAATAATAAATAAATAAATAAATAAATAAATAAATAAATAAATAAAAATGGCCGTACCTTTTTTCTGTGTTTGAGACCCATCTATTACATCTGATTATAGTGTATCAAATTTAATCCAACCTTACTGTTACTTGGACAAACAGATTCTCAATATTTTCTTATTACACTTATAAATTTCCTTGCAGTCAGTTCTTAGTCTGCAAAACACGAATGAATAGAAATACCCTCCTACTGGTCAATCTAGAATTTTCATTTTCCAGCTGGCCTTCTATTCCTCCTTCAATTCTAGATGCCATTTCCTTTGTGCTGGAGCCAGAAAGACTCATGACACACCTGTGCCCCTATGTGCACATAAGCAAGTCCTGTTCACACGTATGTATATATGTATATATGTATGTATTTTTGTTTTTTAAACCTGCTTGCTTTCTTTTTTTTTTTCCTTTATTTCTATAACACCCAGTGTTCATCACAACAATTGCCCTCCCTAATACTCATCACCCATTTAACCCATCCCCCCCATCTCCTTTCCACAATGCTATTTGTTCTCTGTGGTTAAGAGTCTGTTTTATGGTTTACCTGCCTCTTATTTTCCCCTATGTTCATCTGTTTTGTTTCCTAAATTCCATATGTGAGTGAAATCATATGATATTTGTCTTTCTCTGACTGACTTATTTCACTTAGCATAATATACTACCTCAATGCACATCATTGCAAATGGCAAGATTTCATTCTTTTTGATGGCTGAGTAATATTCCACTGTATGTATACACTACATCTTCTTTATCCATTCATCAGTTGGTGGACACTTGGGCTGTTTCCATAATGCTGCTATAAACATTGGGGTGCATGTATTCCTTTGAATTAGTATTTTTGTATGCTTTGGGTAAATGCCTAGTAGACTGCTAGATCATGGGATAGTTCTATTTTTAACTTTTTGAGGAACCTCCATACAGTTTTTCAGTGTGGCTGCACCAGTTTACATTCCCACCAACAGTGTAAGAGGGTTCTCCTTTTTCTGAATCCTTGCCTATTTGCTTTAGATCCTAACAATGCTTCAGAGAGAAGCTTCCAAAGAACAAACAGATCATCCAACATGCTCCACTGGTGTGAAGAGAAAGCAGAGAAAGACCGTTGCAAGAGATTAAGATGCCTACCCTGGGGGTGCCTGGGTGGCTCAGTCGTTAAGCATCTGCCTTTGGCTCAGGTCATGATCTCAGGGTCCTGGGATCGAGCCCCGCATTGGGCTCCCTGCTCGGCGGGAAGCCTGCTTCTCCTTCTCCCACTCCCCCTGCTTGTGTTCCTTCTCTCGCTTTATCTCTCTCTGTCAAATAAATAAATAAAATCTTAAAAAAAAAAAAGATGCCTATCCTGTAACTTTTTTATGGGTTGTCTGCCTGATGTAAAGATTTTTATTTTCTGAATGGCAAGGAAGTCCTAGGTTCAAATTGCATTCACCCCAACACCGAGCAAATGTTACATATTGACTAAGTAATTAAATACACAGATGTAGTTATCAGAGTTTCTTTTTTAATTCAGTACAAAACATTATTTAAATGATCATGAGAAAAATTTTATCTTGCAATAATGATTTATAACTTGGTTGAAAAGAAGAAAACATCTTATAAATGAGATAAACAATTACAAATACACAAACTAGATTTAAAAATAATTCACCATGGGTCTTAAAGATTTTGATGTGAATTTGTGTTCTCAAAAGCCTATGTGTAACTGGACTATTACTACTCAAATATTATTTTTTAAAAAGATTTTATTTCTTTATTTAACAGAGAGAGACAGCAAGAGAGGGAATACAAGCAGGGGGAGTAGGAGAGGAGGAAGCAGGCTTCCCACTGAGCAGGGAGCCCAATGCTGGGCTTGATCCCAGGACCCTGGGATCATGACCTGAGCTAAAGGCAGACGCTTAACCAGTTGAGCCACCCAGGTGGCCCACTACTCAAATATTATTAAAGATCAGTGAATTATCACAAATCATCTGGTTAAATTAAAAACCCTTTCATGAAGTGGTTTCAATTTATCATTAAAATTGTGTTAACATTGAAGGCAGAAGAAGTATGTTGTGCTTCTTTTATATCCACTATGTCTTCTAATGGCATGTGTGATTATATCTAATAATCAAATTATATTTGTGGAATAAATGAAGAATACTTTCTGGTATTAAAAATCGAGCAATATGGAAACAATATATTAAAACACTCATTTCTATAAGAAGAAATCTAAACACAATAAAGGATAAGAACCTTGTTAAGTGGCTTTTGTATTTTTCTAGAACCTGGTCTAGAAAGATTATTTTATTTTATTTTTTAAAAGATTTTATTCATTTACTTGAGAGAGAATGAGCTAGAGAGAGCATGAGAGGGGGGAGGGTCAGAGGGAGAAGCAGACTCCCTGCTGAGCAGGGAGCCCGATGCGGGACTCGATCCCGGGACTCCAGGATCATGACCTGAGCCGAAGGCAGTCGCTTAACCAACTGAGCCACCCAGGCGCCCATAGAAAGATTATTTTAAAATAGCAAATATTTCCAGTAACTTCCCACTTATTATCACATCTTGGAAAAAATTTTGTCTGTTTTTAATCTTGCACATAAAAGAGCATGAAATTTTCCTATACAATATCTATGAGGCATCATACATAGAAACACCTGAAAATCCTTAACACTTTGAATGGCAAAAATTGTATATCATTTTACCTTTCACTTTAATCAACTTTTCCCCATGTCTCTAACCATTTCTAAGCAATTTCAACTTTCTTGTCCTTGTCCTTCTATTTGATACGCAGAACATAAAAATAGATGACACAAATATCTGTGACCAATTCAGAAAATCTGTCAGGGCTGAGAAGGCAGGAAGTGACGGCAGGTCAATAACTTGTATAAATGTGAACTGGAGTGAAAGGTGCAAAGCATTTGAATTCTAATTACTTCTACAATTTTGAGGTATGTTTCTAGCAGGCAGAATGCAGGATAGATATACCTTTCATTCCCTTAAATTCTTCTTTGTCAGCCCCTCCCTAGGAGAATCCTTTAGCTGGAAAAGTGTGTGCACAATCCTCAGTGGGCCATTTGATCCAAAATCTTCATTTTCTTAAATTTTAGGGGAATCAAAAAACAATTAGTAAAAATATTGGCAAGTAAAAAGTTTTGCTTCAAATACTTAACCTCAGCTTTAAAATGTAAAATGAAGGAGGCAAAAGAGTCTTCTGAAATCTTTTAGCTTGAAATTTTTCACATATTCTGAGAAAATTTATATTAGCTTTATGTATGTGGATGTGTCTTCTGATTACAAAAGTAATGTTTGTTTATTAATTTACTTAGTAATTTCTATAACCAATGTGGGCTCGAACTCATGACTCCAAAATTTTCTCATGCTTTATTGACTGAGCCAGCCAGGCACCCCAAAGTAATGTATATTTATAATGAAAATAAATGAAAGCACAAAGAAGAAAACAGTACACAAAGAATCTTAGCAATTCATTTACATCGGTTGACAAAAACTGTGGGATATATTTTTGAAGTATATATTTCACATGTTGTTCTGTGGCCTTGGATAATTTTTTTCCACTATTACTGTGATTTTTTGAAATATTTTCTCTCGTCCTCCTCTTTTCTGTTTTAAAAATATAAGTTATGCATTAAATGCATGCAAATCATTTATAACATGTGGAATTATAAAGAAAAAATAAGATGAACTCCCATATGCCCAATACAATTTAAGAAACAGTATTTTTGCTGTGGGATATTACAGATTAAGCATCCCATAGGCATTTAAGAATGTAAATATAGAGCATCAGAAATTATGTATACTATCAATTTATAGAGGTCATGAATAAAAACATAATTATAGAATAAATATTAGATTACTGAGGAATACAAGAAATGTGAAGAGAAACACCAATTAATTAAACTTATAAACTATCTGAAATTTAGTTTTAATCTTTTTCATGCCATATTTATAACAACTTGTCCCTAAATCACTTATATTTTAATAGTCTGTTCCCTTAGTGATGCCACTTTAAAATATGATATGTTCCCATAAAATGTTTTGATCGCATTCAGGGCATTATTCAAATCCATTGGTAAACTTGTTTATTAGTGTCTAATAACACATTATAAAATATGGATGGAAATCTGGCATGGCAAATTACTACTTTTTTAAATTCTTTTTAAGATTTTTCATACTTATTTCTTCAGCATTAGACTTCCATATGCACTTTAGAATCATTTTGCCAAGTCACCTCTAAATTGCTTTTAATCTGTAGGTTATTTGCGGAAGAATTCTGTGAAAATATCATCCTGCTCTTTGACCCAATATTTGTTTAGGTGATTATTATTTAAGCTCAATCTCTCTAGTGTATATTGTTTACAATTTTGCCATTAATTTGAGATTTTTTTGCATCCTAGTTCAAGAATGTGACTTTCACATTCGTATGTCCGAACTTCTCAATCTCTCATCACCAGTCTTTTAATATTTAGTATATGTTTTACTTTCTAAATAGCTCTCAAGTATCCATGTTTCTTTACCTTCATTACCACTGCTCAATCCCTATTACATTTTTTTTTTTAAGATTTATTTATTCATTTGAGAGAGTGAGAATGAGAGAGAGTACATGAGAGGGGGGAGGGTCAGAGGGAGAAGCAGACCCCCCGCTGAGCAGGGAGCCCGATGTGGGGCTTGATCCCAGGACCCTGGGATCATGACCTGAGAAGAAGGCAGACGCTTAACGACTGAGCCACCCAGGCGCCCCAATACTGTTACCACATTTAAAAATAACAGTAATTAATATCTTCAAATGTCAACTAGTGTTCAGATTGTCGATTGCCTCATGATTGCTTTTTCTTTTATAGTTTTTGTCTTGAATCTGGATCCAAATAAGATTCGTAAATTGTGTGACTTCCTTTAATATATGGATTCCTTTCTCATCTATTTTCTTTTAAACATTTTTTTAAAGATTTTATTTATTTATTTGCCAGAGAGAGAGAGAGCACAAGTAGGCAGAGTGGCAGGCAGAGGGAGAGGGAGAAGCAGATACCCCGCTGATCAGGGAGCCCGATGTGGGACTCGATCCCAGGACCCTGGGATCATGACCTGAGCCGAAGGCAGATGCTTAACGATTGAGCCACCCAGGCGCCCCTAGAAGATCTTTATAAACTCTTAACTTATTCATATCTCTGTCAGTATGTACTTCATTGAGGAAGCCTTTCCTATTATTCGTGGGTTGTTTCAGTTTCCCTCTTTTGTTCTTTCATAAAATAATACAGCTATTCTTAATACCACTTGTCTCACTTGTAATCATATGTTTATTATTTATTTATTTACTAGCATATATTTCCCTTTCCAAGACTATAGACCTCATATGTGCAGAAGCCTCATCAATTTTGCCAGCCATATTGTTTTTTTGGGGTGGGGGAATTTGTAATTTTATTTTATTAATTAATTTTAGTTTCAAGTTTTTATCTCAATCCAGTTGGTTAACATACAGTATAATATTAGTTTTAGGAGTATAATTTAGTGATTTGTCACTTAAATAGAATATCCACTGCTTATCACAAGTGTCCTCCTTGATACCCATCACCCAGTTCTTCTACCTAATTAATTAACTATACAGAAAACTGCCTAAAATTGTTTGGTGAACAAATTGATATAATGTCTCTTGGAACAAATTCAGTTTTCACTATGGCCTAGTGTATTGGATTTCCAGTTGTGATCCAGGAGCACAAAGCTTCTACAGAAATGCCTGCCTTAGCCATGATCATAGTGGGCTCAGGTGCTGGGTATCCAATTTCTGTTTTATCTACAGAAAATCTGCTAGCATCTATGAGATTGTTTCTATGTAACATAATCTTAAAAAACAATGACTTTAGTGCTAAAATAAAATGCTAAAAGTTCCTGGAGAACAGTCATTTTTAAATAAATGTCCAATAATTATTTTTTAAAAAAACATAGTACTAGTTTATATGAACCAGAGTGAAATATGCACTTTTAAAAATATCTTGTGTTTTGTATTTTATCTCAGCAAAAGCAATTTAAATACCAAACTGACAGAGCCTCAGGGAAATTTTAGTTTTGTTCCTTTTATATTAGCACTTTATTTTATTATTTTATTTTTTTATTATCACGTTCAGTTAGCCAGCATATATAGTATATCATTAGTTTTTGATGTAGTGTTCAACATATATTTAGCACTTTAATCCCTTATATTCATTCTTAAATAAGGAAAGATCTACCTATGTGTAATGTTTGCCAATATATAGGGAAAGTTCAATATACTATTTACTCACTTCCCTTTATTTTCACTCTCCCTCAATAATTGTGGGTAGAAAACATAGTCAAAAATTAATCTTAAGCACTACCTCCCACCTACTAGAATAGTTATTATATGTAAAAAGAAAAAAAAAGAAAATAACAAGTGTTGGCTCGGATGTGGATAAATTGAAACCATTGCTCACTGTTGATGGAGAGTTCAAATGCAGTGACTGCTATTGAAAACAGTATGGTTGTTTCTTAAAACAACCACAACAAAACATAGAATTATCATAAGATCTAGCAGTTCTACCTCTGGGTATATGTGCAAAAGAATTGAAAACAGGGTTTCAAAAATATATTTGTACACTCATGTTTGTAGCAGCATTATTCATAGTAGTCAAAAGGTGGAAGCAACTCCAGTCCATTGATGGATGAATGGATAAACAAAAAGTGGTATATGCATACAATGGGGTATTATTTTGCCTTAAAAGGAGTAAATTCTAACACATACTACAGTATGGATGAACCTTAAGGACATTATGCTTAGTGAAATAAGCCAAACACAAAAGGACAAATACTGTGTGATTTTATCTATATGGGGTAACTAGAACAGTTGAATTTATAGAGACAGAAAGTCGAGTGGTGGTTGCCAGGGTCTGGAAAAAAGGAGGAATGAAATTTAAAAGGTAGAGTTTCAGTTTTGCAAGATGACAAGAGTTCTGGGATGGATTGTGGTAAAAGTTGCACAACAATATGAAGATATCTAATGCCAGGGAACTGTACGTGTAAAAATGGTTATAATGGTAAATTTTATGTTATATGTATTATACTAAATTTTTTTAAAAAATAAGAAAAGAATAGATCTGAAGCACCCAAAAATTGGAAACAACTTAAATGTCCATCAGCTGATGAATAGATATGCAGAATGTGGTATATCCTGGCAATAGAGTACAATTCAGCACTGTAAAAGGAACAAACCACAGAATCATGCTGTGATATTATGGATGAACCTCAAAAACATTATGCTAAGTGAAAGAAGCTAAGAACAAATGGCAACAAGCATATTGTGTCATTTTACTTATGTGAAATGTTCAGAATCCGTAGAGACGGATAGAGATTAGTGGTTTACTTGAAGGAGGGTAAGGGAACAGAAATTAAATATTAATGGGCATGAGGAATCTTATAGGACAATGGAAATGTTTTAAAACTGATTTATGTTGATGATTGAACAATTTGGTAAATTTAGTATTTTGTACTAATTGTATACTGGAAATGGGCAAATTACATGATGTGGAAAATATGTCTTAATAAAGTTATATGGGCAAGAGATGTTTTAGGATGGAAGGTCTACACACTTGGTTACTGATTAAATGTGAAGGCAAAAAGAGAAGGAAAACTAAAATAATCACTTTTTGTGAGACCAAATAGAGGGAGGTATCATTCTCTGAGTTAATACTGCAGAAATAATAGGCTCAGTAGATTGCTACTGATTTAAGTTTTGGTTATATTGTATCTGAATTTTGTATGGGGACATTCAGATGTAAGTATTCAATACCAATTGGGTATACAATTCTAGAACTCAATGTGTGTGTGTGGGAGGGTATGCGGGTGCCGGTATTAGCATAAAAATTTGATATATCAACACATGGTTGATATTTGAGGGCATAAATATTGATAAGACCCTCAGTACATCATGAAAATAACGTGGCATCCATCTGATGCCTTGGTATTGCTGTATAATTCACCCAAGATGGCTTTTCTACCTTTTATATGTCAGGGCAATGCCTTTGACTCTTCTGAATTTGGGGGACCATTTTTTTGCACCTACATATTCCTTACCTTTTTTAGCTTTACTATTCTTCATATTATCTATCTGGCCAGGGATTATCTTCTCACAGATTTGTTCTTTATGTGCCATGTTTTCCAATATAATCATACAAATTAAGAATTTTTAAAAAAGAGGGGCGCCTGGGTGGCTCAGTCGTTAAGCATTTGCCTTCGGCTCAGGTCATGATCCCAGAGTCCTGGGATCGAGCCCCGCATCGGGCTCCCTGCTCGGCGGGAAGCCTGCTTCTCCCTCTCTCACTCCCCCTGCTTGTGTTCCTTCTCTCACTGTGTCTCTCTCTATCAAATAAATAAAATCTTTAAAAAAAAAAAGAATTTTTTAAAAAGATAATATTAAAGAGTAGTGTACCAGCACTTACATAAGGCTCTTCATAGCATGGTCCCAATGGAAAACTATGTCAGAATTTCAAATATTCTTGTCTTTCCTAAAAGACTGAAAGAAATCAACCTCTAAAGTAACTATATAAATGCTCAATTTACACATCACTTTAAAATAGATAAAGGTAAAAGTAAAACTTGAATGAATTTAGATGTGTTTTCAGAAAACTTATAGTTTATTTATTCTTATAGTTTCTTTCTTAAAACACATGCTAATAATTATTTAACTGAACACACCTTGGCCAAATTGAACATTTTAGGATTGAAAGTTATTATAGCAATATGCCACATTTATACCAATAGGGCACTGAACAAACAGTTTGGCACTGTTTTATTTACAGAAAATCAATGATCTGATTTTTTTGTTGTTGTTATCCTCAAATGGATTAATCATTTCTTTGAATCATCCAAATAGAATCCATAAAAATGCTTTGCTTTTAAGCAGTTTGTTTTTTCTTTTTAGGTGAAACTTTAGTTCTAGTATATTAACTTTCTTTGAAAAGGCACATGTGCTTTTTTTTAATCAATGTATTTCTTATACACAGTGTGATTGATATAACTCTGAAACATAGTGTGGAAGGAAAGCACAGACTTAAATGTACAAATACAAGCTGTGAGATGTGCACTATAAATACACTTGTTCTCAATCTACTTCTAAGGAGAAGGATCTCTGATATCAAAGTCAGAATTGGAGAAAACATAAATATAAAACCTTATATTATAACATAAAGGGCTTTGTTCTCCAATAAGGTGCCTATAAGTGCTTATAACATAAAGGGCTTTGTTCTCCAATAAGGTGCCTATAGGTGCTTATTTCTTCCTTGTGACTAACTATGGCTTGGGTCCAGGCAACTTCTTTGGGAAGTTCTTCCAGATACGGTGGGCTCCAAAGTCAATGAAAGTGATTGGGGAAGACACTACCTGTATTCCAGCATTAAGATCTTTATTTAGTTTACCTTTGCATTGTTTGCACTCACCCTCAGTGTATGAAGACTGAGAAGAACAAAATCAAATTATGAGTCTAAAGTACTTGGATCATGGAGACCACATCACTTCTTTTTTTTTTTTTTTAAGATTTTATTTATTTATTCATGAGAGACAGAGAGAGAGACAGAGGCAGAGGGAGAAGCAGGCTCCCAAGGAGCAGGGAGCCCGATGCGGGACTCGATCCCAGGACCCTGGGATCATGACCTGAGCTGAAGGCAGACGCTTAACCGACTGAGCCACCCAGGCATCCCAGAGACCACATCACTTCTTAAATCTCACGTTGGATCTATCCAATTCTCTTTGCTTAAAAAAAAAAAAATACATCATGGTTCTGAAGCCCAAGTAATGTAATATAATGTAATATAAAATTGAAATGCCCTTACCTCTTTATCCTAGTTGATTTTACTTGAGACAAGTTCAGTCTAAGCATGTGGAGGCACAGGATTCAAACAATCCACCAATTCTTTCCATTCTATCACAGGCAATAGACATTTCACAAGAGACATGATATTTACATGGGAAAGGAAGATAAAGTATGATTCTAAAGTAAGATCATATCTTCTATATGAATTAGAATATCATAAAACAATTTTTAAGAAAATGCTGTCTTTTAAAATTCTCTAACTTTTCCATATGAGATTACAGTGAATAGAAATTTTAGCTAGAATTTATGAGTTATTAAAAACTTAGTATTTGACTATATGTCTTTGATGCTTCAAGAGAGTATGGTTAAGTAAGAATGTGGGGATAATAATGGGAAATGTCCTGTAGAGCTGTAGTTTGACTTTAAGGACCCACAAAGTACAGATTTTAGAGAAATTATGTGAACAACCAATGTTATTATATACAAACTAGTTCCTAGTTTTAGAATTTGCTGGATGTGACAGGAAAAAGGAGGCGGAGAAATCAGCGAGCTGAAGATCCAAACACAGAAAGATTGTGACCTAAAGGGGCGAGTTACCTTATCTTCATCAATTCCTCAAACCTATTATAGACACAGCTTAAGATAAAGAAAATTGAAAAAACAGATTTCATTAGAGGTTGCTCAGAACAATGACACTAAATTGACACTATTGCTTGCCCCAATTCCTAATCCATCCACTACCATTCTTACTTAGGTCTCCACCCCACTTCTCTTCAGACACTCTTCGGTCTAACTCAAAGATAAGAATCAGAATGAAACATGAGTCATAGGATTTTTGTTTTTTAAAGAGAGAAGTGTAAACACACTGCTATGAAATACCAGGCACCGTAAGAGGCATTACTCATGGAAACACAAAAGTAGTAGATAGAACATCCACTACTGTTACAATAGAATTACAGACTTGAGATTACTCTTAAAAGAAAGGAAGGAAAAAAAGTGAAGAAAACTCAACAGAAAAAATATATATATATAACAGAACAATGAAAAGAGCAGAGAGTTTCCAGAAATAAGAAGCAAAAATAGAAACTAAAAGAAATAAAAGCTAAATGAAAAATAGACAAAACAATAAGAATAATTGTAAAAAATGCTAATATAATGGATAAATCTGAGTGAATCATAGTAAATAAAATTAAAAAATAGATGACATAGAATTGAGAGTGTTATATAATATAGACAAAAGAAATTCCCCTAAAAAATATGAAATTCCAAAATAAGAATACAGTTCAAATGGAAAAGAAAGCATGTTGAAGGATAAAATAAGATAAAAAATAAAAGATGAGTTCCCTGAAAAAGAAACTTGATCCCGAAAATTCAAAGAGCATGTCTTATTTAAGAGAAAAAAAAAAAATATATATATATACATACATATACATGGAGGGGGAGAGAGAACAAGCAAGTAAGAACATGCAAGATTTGTACAAGTGGATAACTGTGATACAAATTAACCCCAAATTTTAATGCCACAATCTAACAAAGGTTTGTTTGTAATTTATGTTACATGTTCATTGAAATATATGAAACTGATTGCCATTTTCTGGATCAAAATGCTCAAGTATAAACAGTTTCTTGTAGTTCAGACTATAAATTGACAGTGGGCTCTGAGTCATAATCCATTAGCTTCACCAATTAGAACATGGTGGCTCCTGGTCATAGTTGCATATGAAAATCTACTCTTTTTATAATTTCTCCAAGCAGTTTTGTTTACCACCTCCTCTCATATCCCATTGCCTAGAACTACTCATATGGTCTTCTTTTTCAGCAATTAAGTTGGTAAACACAGTCATCTGTGTTCCCAGAAGATAAGGAGAACCAAATATTGGCAACTATATGTAATGTCAATATAGAGACGATCAAGTATAACAAAAGGGGAAAAATTAAATAGTCTTCATAGTTCTACATAGCAACACAAGCCAGAAGATGGTTGAGTGATGGTAGAAAGTTCTGGAAGAACTAAAATAAAATCAAATATTTTTTCTACACAGTTCACTTGATGTTCAAGTATGCAAATATGTTTAAGTAGAACATAACTTAGGGGACATAGAACATAATTATGACATTCATAAAAAATGCTGCAAAAAGGTAGACAAACAGAACCCATCAATCCAATAAAAATGAGAATAAACAATTTAAAAAGAGATAAACCATGATCTAAAAGATAAATCTCTTCATATATAAACAAAGCCTAGACATCTGTAACTGTTATGCATATGGAGGAAAATGTAATTTTTTAAAGAAATTAATTTTGTAAAAGTAATATAACCCAAATAAGTCATTGATAGGAAGAAAAATTGGAAATAAAGATGTTAGTCATCTCATCATATTTTATTTTGAAATCAGTAGATACTGCTTGATAGAATAATAGAGATTAAAAAAAAAGACTAAAACCTTTACATTTTTTAAACTGCGAGGAATCTCAAAATTAGCATTTCTTTGACAAAGAATTATAGCTTTATTTTAACCACTCTTTCAATATTAATTAACTTACATTTTAGTTAAATTACAATTCAATTCAAATATTTTTATTTAAAAAATAACATAACATATAGCAGGTTCTGATTTAATCAATCTTTAAATTCATAACATTTGATAAATATTTATTTTATGCTCACTAGGTGCCACTCTGTTGTTGCAGATAAAACTGCAAATAAGAGGAGCTTATTCCCTGCCCCTATAGAGTTTGCATTCTACAGGGAACACATTCGATGAAGTTACCCAAATAATCATACAATATAATTTTCAGTAAATGTAAGTGTTATGAAGAGAAATGTTAGTGAGGTAAGAGATAGGACATGGAGCTGGCTATTTTAGGATGATCAGGTAATTCCCCTCTGTAGTCATATTTTAGTAGAGATCTAATAAAATAGAGGAACAATACATGCAAAAACCTTGGGGAAGAATAATTTTGGTGGAGGAAAGAGCAAGTGCCAAGGCCCTGAGGAGAAATGACCTAAGATCCTTCTAGGAAGTTCAATATGACTGGATCTGAGTGGGGCAAAGAGGGATTACTTGAAGATGCTCTCAGAAAGACAGCTCAGAGACAGGGAGGACCACATAGGCCACACTAAGGAGTTGCATTTTATTGTAAATGTGACAGGAAGCCCTTTTATTGTTTTGAGTGAGGGGATAAAAGGGTCTGATTTTTATGTTTCATGGGTAATTCTCACTACTGTGGTGAAATCCCATGAAAGAAAGAGGTGAAGCAGGGAGACCGGAAGCCTACTGAAATGGTCAAGGAGAAGCATTAGTAGGAACTTAGCATTATTGGTGGCACTGAGGGTAAAGTGGTCAAAATCGGGAAAAATATGGTTTCTTTTACTGAACTATATACATTTTGGAGTTGGTAGAAAATGAATGCTATTTAAAATCACAGGACTACATGAGATCTTCTGGGAGCAAAAGTGGGGGGAACTTTTAATTTCACCCATCCATTCATCCGTCCATCCATCCATCTATCCATCCATCCATCCATCGATCCATCCATCCATCCATCCATCCATCCCTCTATTATTGATCTGTTTATATACTTACAGTTATATCTCAAAAAATATTCTGGGATGTTACTAGACTTTTAGTAACATTTTTCTTTTGGTTTTTACTCTTTTTTGGTCTTACTTGGTGACAAAGATATGCATGTGGCATTTTTATAAAAACAGTAACTTCAGTTATGATGAAAAGAGTGTGAGAGGCAGAGAAGTGTAATGGTCATTTAAAAACTGACAAATTAGTGTCTCCTGGAATAATGAGGTTATTTCATCTGAACACTTTCAGTAACAAAACCCAAAACTTAAGTATCATCTCCTAAAATGAGAATGCTGAATGCCCACACAGTCACTTTCTGGATATCTGTGTTTAGAGTTTGCCATTCAGCTTCTATAGAAAGAACTAGAAGAAATAGGCAATAACAATAAACCACATATGGTGGGAATTAAAGGGAATAAATAACCCAGAGAAAATGTGATTGCTAACAGTTAAATTTTAATCTTTTAGGAGTAATGCCAAATAGTAGATTGAGTAAGAGCTTTTTCAAAATTTCTTGGATAAACTTTTGTTTGTTTTTCAAGCAACATGTTGCTAATAAAAATCCAAATACGCTATGCTGCATTCTTTAAAAGGCAAATGTTGACATGTAACTTTGTCAGAGTCTGACAGATTTAGGTTGAGAAATTTTGAATTTCACGAGAAAGTGAAATAAATTCATAACACTGCAAGTTAATTGGACCCAAGTTTTAGTCACAGTTCTGTAAATACCTAAATTAGGAAACAGATTGAATGACGTTTAAAAAATTATGTAATTCCACCAGCCTGAAATGTTCCAACCCTGGCTCATTCTTTGAAACTAAAATGACAAAATGTAACATGCCAACATTTTAAAAAGAATGAAGTAGTCTTATAACAGTAATTGTTACATTATTATAGAAGTAGCCAGTTCTATTTCTCTCTCATAGTTTCATTCATTAAAAAATAAAATCCCCTCCCAACTTTATATTACCCACCTATTATTATCTTTCTCTGATGCCATTCTTTGTCTAATTTGTTGATTTCATGGCTAGTAATCAGAGGTAGAGAGAGGTTGCAAATCTGTGGATCTTTAACTCAAACATTGCTGTGGCAGCTTTTGCATTTTAACAACAGCTCTCTATAGTGGATTGGGGATTTTCCAAACCATAAGACATCAGTTTCCTGATTGCTAGCTCTCCCATTTATGCCAGTATTTTAATTTGCTTTAATCCACGTAATTTTTAATTTTTTTTTCCTGTTGACATATATAGCCGCAATTCAATATGTTTTGTCCATCTATGAAATTCTATTTTGTATATATGCAACAATAAAACCATTTAAATTTCTCCATGAAAATCTGGACCTTGTCATTTTTTAGACCAATATATTTCCTTTTTTCTAAATTACAAAATTTATAGTATTTATTTTTACTGTGAATGTAATTTCTACTATATTTTCTAATTGGTTGTTTTACCTTAAGAAACTAGAAAAAAGATGGACAAATTAAATCAAAAGCAAGCATAAAGAATGCAATGATGAAGGACAGAAATCAATATAAAGGAAGCAAATGAATAATTCTAAAGTTACAGTAATAAAAATAACTTGGTATTGGTTAAAGTATAGACACACAGAACAATGGAATGGAGCACAGAGCTTGGAAACACACAAACACAGCCAACTGAATTTTAACTAAGATCAAAGCCAATTAAGTAAAGAACAGGTAACGATTTTGACAAATTGTGCTAGAACTGTTGAGTATAAACACAAATATAAGAAAACTCACCTTTATCTTGCAAATTATACAAAAGTTAACTCAGAATGGAATATAAACCTAAATGTAAAATGTAACTATACAACTTCTAGAAATAAACAGGAAAAATGTCTGTGCTGCCATGTTCACTAAAGATTTGAGATATTCATTAAAAATGAAAATTAAACACTTCTGATCTGTGACACTATTAAGAAAATGAAAAGACAGACCGTGAATTCAGATAAGTTATTTGCAAATTGCACTTACAATAACAAATACAGAATTAGGAACTCTCAAACTCAATACTCAGTAAGAAATCAGAAACAGTACAAAATTCGACAAAATATCTTAACAGATGCCTCACCAAATAATGGTAAATAAGCACTCAAAAGTATGCTCAACATCAGTAATCAATAGAAAATTGCAAATTAAAACAAGATGCTACTGCACACCTATTCTGACAGTAATAACTACTTGTGTGGTTGTTGAGTTCCCAGACTTTCATACATTTTGGTGGGAAAGGAAAATGGTAGAGTTACTTTTTGGTACTTTTTTAAAGTTCAGTATACATTACCTTATGACCCAGCAATGCCATGCCTTCCTACTTTACCAAAGAAAAGTGAAGACTATGTTCACACAAAAACCTATATGTGAATATTTATGGAGATTTTACATATAAATCCCAAAAAGTGGGAACAATGCATATGTCCTTTGGTATATTCAATAAATGGAATATTATGCAACAATAAAAAGGAATAAACTATTGAATCATTAATGGAATGGTTAATTTTTTTTTTTTTAGATTTTATTTATTGATTTGTCAGAGAGAGAGAGAGAGAGAGTGAGAAAGCACAAGCAGGGGGAGGGGCAGAGGCAGAGGGAGAAGCAGGCTCCTCACTGAGCAAGAAACCCCATGTGGGACTTGATCCCAGGACCCTAGGATCACGATCCCAGCTGAAGGCAGCCATTTAACCAACTGAGCCACCCAGGCATCCCACAACATGGATGAATCTTAAGTGTATTTTGGTAAGTGAAAGGAGCCAGATCCCCAAAACTATATCTTTTATGATGCTGTTTATATGATATTCAGTAAAAAGGTAAACCTTAGAGATGGCAAACAGTGTTTTCTAGGATACTGGGTAGAAGGCTGTTTTAACTATAAAGGAACAGCATGGAAAAATTTTTAGAGTGATTGACCTGTTCTATATCAAGATTCTTGTGGTAGATATAAGACTTTATGCATTTTTAAAACCCATAGAACAATGTACTACATAGTGCAAATTTTATAGTATATATATTGAAAAACTTACAACTTAGAATATAGAGGGAATCCAAAATGTTACTAATTTTTTTAATGTTATTAATTTGCAAAACAGTTAAGTCAGTATGTTACAAATTATAGCCATCCTGAAAGATGGACATAAATGTATTACAAATGCCTTTTCTCCTTTTTGGTATTTCTCTCCATCAAATGCTTGGCCCAGGGACAAATGTTTGTGTTTGTAGGATCATATTTTACACATAACAATTGTACAAGAGAAAAGGGGAATGGGCATATCTAAGGATATGGCAAAACAACTGCCTTACTGTATGTAAAGTAAGAAATGTTTATAATGCTGAAAATTGTAATGCCTTGACATATTTTCTTAGTTTCATTAGTCTTATCAATGAACATACAAATACATTGGGTATTCTCAACAAATCTACTCATTTTTATCAGTGGAATGAAATTAAATATATTTTTCATGACAGATTTTTTTTAATAATTCTACTAATTCTTTGAAAATGGCTTTATTTCTTAATACTTAAGTTAATGAAATTAATTAATCTTTATTAAGATATTCTGGAGATGAGGAAAACTCAAAATGAAGTTAATTCCCTTGCTTTCAGTGACACCAGGAAGATAATGATTTTTTTCAGTGGGGTACATTGGTTCTTAAAAAATGTTTAGAAGATCAGGTATCATTTTTGTGTCTTTCTTCATCCATGGCAACTGTGTAAGTAGGCACTTGAGTATGACAGGTAAAGTTCCCAGATTATGCTACACTTCTGAGAAAATCTTTTAGTGGTTTAGCATTACTTTTGTAATCAAGTCTAAATTCATTTTCACAGGTACTCCATTTGTCATCAAGCCAAGTTATTCTGAATATCATCATATCTACAAGAAAACAAATAGGATTTTACTGTTTTCATTTTATTTTCTTCTTTATCTACTCCCTTTATCAATTCTTTGTATGAAACTATTAGTGAAAGTACAACTTATTCTCATTGTAAAGAATCTGTGTCTCCATATGAGGTATATTAGCTATTAAAACGCAAGGGGGTATCAAAAAGATAGCTAAATATTCCACTTAACTGTCCTAGTTAAAGTTGCTACTGCTGAACTCTATAAACTATCACTTCAATAAACAGTGAGAGAGAAAATATCATTTAATTAGAGGAACTAAACTGATTAGAGTATGCCAACAGAAACAGATTTTTATTTCTGAAACTGGGCTAATTATGGGATAGTCATTATATTCAAGTGCATTTTTAAGTTCCAATTTAGTATACATTCCATTCCATTACAACATAAATCATGAAAGACTGCCTAAAGAAAATACATGATCTGCCCCATAGAAAGTTGAATAATTTGTGCTATACTAGACTTTTAAATAAATAGAGGGATTAAAAAGTATGATGATTTTAAAAATGTACTACACTGTAGGGGCGGCTGGGTGGCTCAGTCGTTAAGCATCTGCCTTCCGCTCGGGTCATGATCCCGGGGTCCTGGGATCGAGCCCTGCATCAGGCTCCCTGCTCAGCAGAGAGCCTGCTTCTCCCTCTTCCTCTGCCTCTGCCCCTGCTCATGTTCTCTCTCTCTCTCAATAAATAAATTTTAAAAAATGTACATTGTAACATTCCCCTAACATTACAAACTAAATTCAAATCCATTTCATCTTTGAATCTTTACAAAATAATAGTGGATACTGGAACAAAGATTGTCATCTCTATTGCAAAGTACAACGGCTAATATCTATGAGGTTCCATGTCCAGTACTTTAAATACATACCTCATTTTATTCTCAAAGCCATCCTACAAGAAAATGACTACTCTTTTACAATTTATTTTTTTTATTTTTATTTTTTAAAGATTTTATTTATTTATTTGACAGAGAGAGCGAGAGAGCACAAGCAGGGAGAACAGTAGAGGGAGAGGGAGAAGCAGGCTCCCCGCCAAGCAGGGAGTCCGATGCGGGGCTCGATCCCAGGACCCTGGGATCATGACCTGAGCTGAAGGCAGACGCTTAACCATCTGAGCCACCCAGGTGCCCCTACTGTTTTACAATTTAAAAGATACAGTCACTTAGACTTAAAGATAAGTGGCAGAGCAGGTACTAAGACTCAGGACCACTGAAATGTTCTTAATCACTACATGTGGCTGCCTCCTGAATGAGGACACTGAAAACCCAAGAGCTAGTATTAGGTAGCTAAGCCAGATGTAGAATCCAAATTTCTAAGTGCTGATCAAGCCAATTTCACTTCCATTTTACAAACCATATCTTTATGTAATGCCTTCTCCAGCATGCACAGAGCCCGCTTCTATCTGCCTTTTCGTTTCAGAGAGTATGGACTATTTGCTGAATGCCAGTATACATGGCGTCTCATCCTCATTCAGTCATTAGTAACATTAAAATAGGTACATTGCTGAATATTGATAGTTACATCAAACAACTCATTTCACAATACCTACTGATGGCTAAGAAGTTACTCGGTGCTTTTTACTCACACAGCTTTTCACTTATCTATATCAGCAAACGAGAGAACAAATATTTGCCATTCATCTAATTGAGAGCCAAGCCTTTTTTTTTTTTTTTTTTTTTTTTTTGGTTTATGGAAAGAATTGTTGGCTCTGAAAATAGTTTTAAACATAATTATTGATGCTAAACCAGTTATCGACAGCAGCTGTGAGTCTCACCTGGACTATGTCCACAGCATTAATGTAAAAAGGTTAGGTTGTCTGGATCATATGCTAATTGCCCCACCATTCTGCATGTCTTTCTGAAATCTTCTAAATGTTACAGTGTTTTGAATTTAAGATTTGGAGTTTTCATGTACATTAGATAACACCAGGTCCTACTGCCCTACCTTAATAAAGCAGTAAGTGTCAAGTGCCATTTTCAATTTGTACTCAATCTTTCTTATAGGGTGCACTGAGGGTTTTTTTTTTTGTTGGTTAGGAAAAAGTAGAATTTAATTCTTTTTAAAAGTTATAAACATCAGCTTATTCTTTGTGACAGATAATGCATTCAGAATCTTAAGAAGCATGGCAATACTTTAATTGCATAGAATTTAGATAATTTAATTGCATAGAATTGCATTGTCATGGACTGGGCTGAGATACAGGTTTAAGATCTCACCAGAAGCCAGTTGTTACAAAAGAGAGAAGATGGAGTCTGGAACCAGGGTAGTGTGTAGTCAAAAAAGCTGAAGGTGAGTGAGATAATTCTCTGTATTACCTCTGTATTCCTTGGATAAGCTTTCATTTCTTTCTCATCTGTAAATCTGGAATAATACTTATTATAATGATTTGGTGAGACAGTGAGGATAAACGCTTATTATAGAAGCTGACCACAGAAAGTACTTAAAACATAATAACGGCCTTTAATAATCACCATTTCCAAATGTCAAATAGCCAAATGAATTTCCCAAGATATTACGTGACCAAATTAATTATATAATATAAATTTATATAGAGATCCTTTGTAAGTATAAAGTATTTATCAAAATAGTGTTGGTCACTTAAGGTTACAAGGAAAATATAATATTAAATTTTGTAATATTGCCAACATATGGAATAGTTAATACTATAATGGTCATAAGTGAATAATATTTTCAACATTTCAAAGTCTTCATAAATCTGAAAATATTTTCATATTTTTCTTTAGTTACATTTTTAATTAAAAGTTGAAAATAAAGTCTCTAGTGTACCCTTCTTTAGGCCCATGACAAAGAAGGCCTTCATGTTCCCCATAACTTGACTACATTTTCAACAATTTTCCTCCTGATATTAAGTCCTAATCTCCCTCATCTCAGAAAACTTACTTTAGAAAACTTGCAACTCTTTTTCTCTGCTTCTTTGAGATGTCTGTACATTCTTTTTTTTTTTTTAATTTTATTTATTTATTTGAGACAGAATGAGAGAGAGAGAGCACATGAGAGGGGGGTAGGGTCAGAGGGAGAAGCAGGCTCCTTGCTGAGCAGGGAGCCCGATGCGGGACTCGATCCAGGGACTCCAGGATCATGACCTGAGCCGAAGGCAGTCGCTTAACCAAGTGAGCCACCCAGGTGCCCGAGATGTCTGTATATTCTTTTAAAGCTTCTTGCCAGATTCACAACCTGGAAATATCATGAAAGGAGATAGCACTCCACCTCCTAGTTTCTGAGAGAGAGTAGAAGCCTAACTTTGATGAATGCTTTGCTCCAAGTTGTAAAATTACCTCCTGTCTTAAAGATAAAGCCAATTAGCAAGCTCAGATGGACTAATATCCTACAGTACTTTCCCACCAGTTTATGCCACGCTTTAAACCCTACCACTTCCCTGCTTTAGTGGGGTTAAGTTCAGACTTAGTCCTGGTCTTTCTCTCCTATTCAAAGAGTCTTTCACAGAGTCTTCCTCATCTGTTTAAGATTGCCATTGCAATTTTTGCTGTGATGTGCATTGTCTTCCATCCCCAGTTCCATTGAGAAAATTTGCATTATCTGCATAAAAATCCAGAAATTGAAAAAAAAATACCAGAAATTGTTAAAAACAACAACAACAAAAAACACAGGTTTCTAACAATACACTAAACGAATTGATAGCTTTCTCAAAGACACAACTATAATCATCTGTCTTTTAAGGCAGGGTTGCAAATTTTCAGGCATTATTTCTAACATATTGCTCAGATTGCAAGATTTTTTCCAACATACTCATGATTTCTTTGCCTAATATCTGCTATAATTAAGGACATATTCAAACATTTGGCACATGCATATTTTAATCTCCATGCTTTCCTCCTCTATTGTTATCACTTTTAAGGTAGAACAAGGAAGGACATTAAAAACTCCAAATAACAGACCATGAGATTTGACTTTGAAAATATCCGATGCAAATAAAACTAGATTATGTTTTGACAAGTTCTCCTGCTGAAGCTTACTTACCACCTAGTGCGCTTCCCCTATAAATGGGCTTTTTCAAAAAGACTAAATGATGGATTATCCATTCATTCAGCCTCTTTAAATGACTCACTAGGACCCCTTCATTTACGATGAGAGCAGCTGAGAGAGCTAATTACCAAACTAAGCAAGACACAGCAGGAAGCAGTAATCATTAGTCACACATTTACCACACCTGGTAGAGGAATACATTTAGGAAAGAGAGCTTTTGCTGTCTATTATTATTTGACATGGAGTTAGGTGAAATTCTTGAAGGAACTATTGGTGGACAAATGTCCTCTCTAAAGAGAAGCTAATTTCCATAAAAATTTTATGGGAGAGAAGTAAAGAAACTGCAAGAAGGTGATAAAAGTGTTGATAAATTAAGGAGGAAAAATCAGTGCTTCTCTCTTTTTCAGTCTGTCTCAGCTTTTGAAAAAAAATGAAAGAATATTAGCATGAATGGATTTTTAATGAACAAAAAGATTACATATTTTGCTTGTTGTTGTTGCATAACAACTATATTTACATTCCTTATTGGCCATTTATTAGATACCACTATTTTTTTTTAATCCAGCAAAGTCCTTTCAGAATTAATTCCAAAATATAAAAAGATTGATTTTCCTCATAATTTTAACTGTAAAATTCAAATTATAAATATAACTCACGAATGAATGATGAAAAAAGAAAGACTTACCATTTTTTACAAATAGACAGAGATCTCCATCAGGCAGCTAAAGAAATAACAAGAAAACAAAACAAAACAACAATATATATACGTATACATATGTATATGTTAAAGTTCTTTTTTGTTCATACATTCTAGATCTCTTTATGTTAGCTACCAAATCATCTTAGACAGCAGTAACAAATCCTTACTGTGTATCTAGTCTATAATATCATTCCTAATGTCATTTTATTCATTCTATCAAAGCAGCAAAATTAATTTAGAAAATTTTTCTTTCTGAACCCGTATTGACTGTAGTAATCATCTCTATTTTAGGAAGGGCTCACATTTCACGAGTTTAAAGCTTCAGTTTAGAATCATGCTTATGTAATTTGTAAACATTTTAATGACATACTCAGTTCTGAAAAACAACCAATAAACTTTTGAAAGATCTATTCGATTAATATAGTATGCTTCAAAATTCCCCAAATGCGCTTGTATTTTTAGGAAGCACTATTTTTTTTTTAAATTTTTTTATTCTTATGTTAATCCCCATACATTACATCATTGGTTTTAGATGAAGTGTTCCATGATTCATTGTTTGTGCATAACACCCAGTGCTCCATGCAGAATGTGCCCTCCTCAATACCCACCACCAGGCTAACCCATCCTCCCACCCCCCTCCCCTCTAGAACCCTCAGTTTGTTTTTCAGAGTCCATCGTCTCTCATGGTTCGTCTACCCCTCCGATTTCCCCCGTAGAAAGCACTATTTTCAGTGTGGGTCCAGTTCACAAAATTTCCCTTGGAGGTAGGGAGGCTGAAGGGACTCCATTTTCGAAAGGCTCCGTCTCTGTTGATCTTCTGTTAGGCCCCATTTACTCAGACTGTATATTTTGTCTCTGAATAAGCCAAAGAATTTATGTTCCCACTTCAAGGGAGAAGCAAGAAAGTTAATCATACTCTGAGTTTTATCTTAGGCCCCAAACACCTAATAGCATTTAAGAGCCAGATCCCAAACATGTTCCAGGACTTTAGCTTCAAAAAACCTCAGCTGACACTGGCATCAACCCTCTACCATTGGTGATTTATGAAATAACACCTATCGTTCACCTGACACTTTGGATTGGACGCTACCCTGGGTTCCTGAAGGAGCAGGTACCTTAGACCCCTTGCCAGTGTAAACACCTATTGTTCACCTGACACTTTGGATTGGACCCTACCCTGGGTTCCTGAAGGAGCAGGTACCTTAGACCCCTTGCCAATGTAAACACCTATTGTTCACATGACACTTTGGATTGGACCCTACCCTGGGTTCCTGAAGGAGCAGGTACCTTAGACCCCTTGCCAATGTAAACCCCTGTTGTTCACCTGACACTTTGGATTGGACCCTACCCTGGGTTCCTGAAGGAGCATGCACCTTAGACCCCTTGCCAGTGTAAACACCTATTGTTCACCTGACACTTTGGATTGGACCCTACCCTGGGTTCCTGAAGGAGCATGCACCTTAGACCCCTTGTCAATGTAAACCCGTGTTGTTCACCTGACACTTTGGATTGGACCCTACCCTGGGTTCCTGAAGGAGCAGGTACCTTAGACCCCTTGCCAGCGTAAACACCTATTGTTCACCTGACACTTTGGATTGGACCCTACCCTGGGTTCCTGAAGGAGCAGGTACCTTAGACCCCTTGCCAGTGTAAACACCTATTGTTCACCTGACACTTTGGATTGGACCCTACCCTGGGTTCCTGAAGGAGCAGGTACCTTATCCCCCTTGCCAATGTAAACACCTAACCCCAGGTGACAACAACTCATTCTCTTTTCCTTTCCAAGTTTTCCAAACACTCTGCTATTGATGTGGAAAACAAAGACAGAAGAAAAATTGTTAAATTTCCTTACTACTTACAGCCCATTGACAAGTCCTTGAAACACGCAGAGTGACATTCCTCTAGGAACTCAACTGCCTGCATGGTGACACTTTGCTAAGGGCAAAAGTCAATCTTAGCCCGACCCCCAGGATCCTGTAAGTCTATTTTAACATATAAAATATCCTTTGGAAACTTCATCTCTACCCCCCAAGGTGCATGTGGACAATCACCCCCCAAGCACATGACCCACCTATGTACATCTGAAGGGTTTCATGATGAACGTTTTTTTAGACAGTAATAAATGACCTTTTCCTAACAACAGCTAACCCCCTCAAAGTCCTGGAAACCTTGCTTCCAAAATTCCTTAGGGACTTACGCTATCCCTGATCCCCTACCAACTTGAAAGTATATAATGGACCATTCCTCATGACCCCAGTACAGCTCTTTCTGCCCCCGGGTCCTGTCCCCGTGCTTTAATAAAATTACCTTTTTGCACCAAAGATATCTCAAGAATTCTTCCTTGGTCATCAGCTTGGGACCTCACCAATATTCCAAAACTACATCATTTGGCAACCCATTCAGGACACCTCTCACTCTAGAGAGCTTTCTATTCTCACCTTCACTTAATAAACTATCACTTCACCCTTTTGTGCCCATGAGATTCATTCTTCGACTCTGTGAGACAAGAACCCTGCAACACTATTCCCTACCTGTCACTTATACTATTCAATAAACTGTTTTAACTTTCTCAGGTTCAAGTTTGATTCTATCTTGTGTGAAACCAAGGACTGTCTTGGCTGGTCTTGTGGGACCCCTGCTCTAGGTCCTCAGATCTACCTGCCTGCATCACCTTCTCTCAAAAATGCATCTGGATCCTCAGGCAATGGTCACACATGCAAAGTGTGATCTCAGATTCCTGACGTGGGCACTGGTAGCTGAGAAGTGTTGGGCACACAAACTAAGTTGTGATTATCAGAAATGCTCTGCCAGGATTATGGAATATGGATTGAAAAACAGCCAGTAAATCTTGATGCACAATTAAAACTTAAATATTACAATCTCTGGCACACTAGGATGTCTAATTTCTATGATGTAGTTTGAAAGTAGAAAACGCATTTATTCAAAGAGAAAAAAATGATGCAGATGGACAGAGAAATAAAGCAAGAAGTATGCAACAAGTTTGGTTGCCCCTGGAATCCTTCTTGCTCCCAACTCCAGGTCTGGGTATCTATCTGCAGGTGTGTTTTAAAGGTGCCACTCTGGTATCTTGTTACTACAATTTCCCTTTTTATCCTGGCAGTTGCTCAAGTTGTGTAAGATGACCATTAAACTGTGCAGTGTCCTGGTTAATGTCTATTGCTCCAATTCCCTAAGCGATACAACACTGCACGTGATTTTATATAAAAAGGTGTTATTATTGGCATGCTACTAAGTGTATTGTAAGCAATATTTTACTTAGCTATCATATCAAATCATCACATAAATAAGATTACATTACTTATTTTTACTGATAAGAAAATATGGCTTTAATAGTAAATGTTTCCCAGAACCAAAAGCCAGAAAGTGATAGAAGCTGAACTTTAAATCTAGATGTGTCCAACTCCAAAGCTTCTAATATTTCATCAATGATTATGTAAGCTCTGAAAGGATGATCTGTTGAGAACAAAGGATCTGTAATAAAGATAATCAAAAATGTATATGTTAAAATGTTCTCAATTGGGTCAAAAGAATGAAATTCAACTATTTAACAGTTCAAGAAATAAATGTGCTGAAGAAAAGAAAAAAGATATTATCAAAATTGTTTAATCAGACACTATTATTAATTATTATTTTTAATCATTGTTATTAAAAGTATCATTTAAAAAAAGCCAAGATAAATTTGATGGACCTTCAATTTAAATTTCTAATCTATGTAAACACAGTTCCAAGGTAACTTAACACTTTTCTTTCAATAGAGAGCAGTCAGTGAAATATGCTCAGATACAAGTAACCAGCATAGCTATTCGATACTGTTGCCCCTGCTTACCATTTGGTGTAACAACCAATTGTTCCATTGTCTTTGTTGGAAACTGTAAGATGCAAGGAGCTGCTAGTTGCTACCTGGCAGTATCAGTGGGAAATGTGGAAAATTATGTTCATATGAAATATGAAATGACCAAGTTCAACTATTATTTTATTTATTTTGTTGTTGGGTAATTATTGTTTATAGTTTTTGTCATAGCGTTTTTTGCCTGCAATGAACTAAAAAATGAATATGCTTAACGAAAAAGCACTAAATTTCCATTTCATTATTTAGGTTTTTCACTTAGATCAAATGACTGTTGTTCCAAATTAATTTTACTTCTTTTCTTTTTTTTAAGATTTATGTATTTGAGAGAAAGAGAGAGAGAGAAAGAAAGAGAATGTGCACCATTGGAGGGAGGGGCAGAAGCAGAGGGAGGGAATCTCAAGCAGACTCCCTGCAGAGTGTGGAACCTGATGCAGGGCCAGTCCCACAACCCTGAGATCATGACCCCAGCTGAAACAGAGTCAGGTGCTCAATCGACTGAACCATGCAGGTGCCCCTAATTTTACTTATTGTCAGTCTCGATTTTGCTTATATCCTTACAAAAAAGAAGTAATAGTTATTAAGGCTTTTGTACCATTGGCAGAAGCTTTGCAGATATTTACGTAACAGTGGTCTCATATCAGTATTGATCTCCAGAAAAACAGAACTAATGGGAGATATATACACACAAAGAGATTTTCTGTGATGAACTGGCCCTCGTGATTACGGAGGCTGAAAAGTTCAAGTTCTGTAGGCAACAAGCTGGAGTCTTAGGAGTCGATGATATAAGTTCCAGTTAGAGTCTGAGTCCAAAGGCAGGAGTAGACCAGTATCCCAGATTGAAGACACTCAGGCAGAGAGAAAGAATTCCTACTCAGTCTTTTATTCTACTCATGACTCAAAGATTGGATAAGGCCTACCCACCTTGGGAAGAACAACATGCTTTCCAGATTATTTCCCGGTTATTAGATTATATTAGACTTTACTTTTATTCTTTGTATGTTGATGAATGTTTTAAGATTTTACAAGAAAGTTTTATATTTTTATCATCAGGGAAACAAAAAAATGAGTTGGCATAAAGTAGAATTACTTATGGATAGAATTTAAAGTCACAAAATATTTTTTTATATCACATTTTTGATAGTTTGAACTTTGCTTTTGGTTTCAGTTAGGATAATATAAGGACACAATAGTAAGTGAATTCCATAACATTTTATATCTTAATTTGACCATATAAAGTGTTCAGAAAATGCTGAACAAAATGGTGAGTTCTAATGAAATATCTCATTGAAAATTCACCTACCATATTTTTTACTCAAGTAAATTTCAATATTTGATGAGTTCAACCAGATAACAACTGTCCCTCTTGGCGTTCTGGGTATTTATTAGCCTATCTATCACTACAACAAATTACCACAAAACTTAGTAGCTTAAAACAACCAACATTTGTTATCTAACAGTTTCTGAGGATTAAGAATTCAGAAGTATCTTAGCTTGTTTCTTGTTCAAAGTCTCATGAGGATCATTCAAACTTTAGGAGGTGCTGTGATCTCTGAAAACTTGACTGGGGCTGGAGGATCTGATCCCAAGCATACATATGTGGTTACCGGCTGGAAGCTTTAGTTCTTTGTCACATGGGCCCCTCTGTAAAGCTGCACATGATGTGATGTGATCATCAGAATAATACTCTCACAAAGATGTCTGCACCTAAATCACTCCAATCTATGAATATATTACTTTACATAGGAAAAGAAATTTTGCACATATGATTAAGCTAAGAATTCTGAGATGGGGAAATTTTCCTGAATATTCCAGATGGAGTGGACCAATGTAATCACAGAGTTAATATAAAAGAGAGGCTAGAGTCCTAGTCAGAGAGACAAGGCAAAGTGACCCCTGAAGCAAAGACTGTGGAGTACCCATGAGCCAGGAAACATGGGAAGTTTCTAGAAGTCAGACAAGGCAAGCTAGACAAGATTCTCCCCTGGAGCCTCCAGAAGGAATCAATTCTGTTAACTTTTTATTTTATCTCCTTAAGACTCATTTTGGAATTTTAACCCCCAGAACTTTAAGAGAATAACTGTATTTTGGTTAAGCCACTAAGTTTGTGGTAATTTTTTACAGCAGCTCTAGGAAACTAATACTCATGGCTTCCTTTAGAGAGAAAAAGAGAGAGAGAAAGAGATCAGGATGGAATCTTCATAATTTCTTTTATACTCGAATTGTGGAGGGCATATAACATCACTTCGGCTGTATTCTATTGCTCCTGCAGACTAATACTGATATAATGTAGGAGGGGGTTAAAAGCATTCATTCCAAAAAGCAGGAGTTTGGGGAGGAGGGCATTTGAAATTTGTCTAAAACATGAGATACCCTTAAAGTTACAAAATCATCTAAAATAATTGTTTCCATGGGCCACCTGGGTGGCTCAGTTGGTTAAGCGTCTGCCTTCAGCTCTGGTCATGATGGAAGGTTCCTTGGAATGGAGACCCAAGTCTGCTCAGTGGGAAGTCTGCTTCTCCCTCTCCCTGTGCTCCTCCCTGCCACTATGCGCACGCTCTCTCTGACGCGCACGCACACTCTTCCTGTCTGAAATAAATAAATAAAATCTTAAAAAAAAAATGTTTCCTGTGGCAATTAGAGATATATGCTACCAAAATGTATTTGAGCAGTTATGATGCTACTGTTTTTGTAAAAGAGGCTTCTACACATGTCTAACATCTAGTTCTTTCAATGTTGAATGAGTTTGAGCCTAAGTTTTTAAAATTATTTCCAAAACTGAAAAATGTACTTGTCACACATGGTACACACTGATATAATTCCTGTGAAGTTTCTTTAGCCTTGAAATTGTAACAAAAATACTTTTCCAAAAAAAAAAAGTCTGTGTAGTATTAGTCAAGAATTTCGAGTGTATTATAATATGGTTTCCTGCTAATTTGTATTAGACAGCGAAAATGGTTTTAGACTTTTCATTTGTTTATTTATAAGAATAAGGCTGAAAATATAACACATATTCAAATCAAACTTTATCAATGGTATTATGGAAGTCAATCAATGCTCCACCCTTTGGTAGAGATGACAAAATTAAAACATTTGAAATTAGAAATAAAATACTGGGTATGTTATTGCTTAAGACTTTGTTATAAATTATAACAAAAGGGGTTAAAAGGATTGACAAGAGAGGGTATCAATGAACTATTTTTTCCTGAGGGAAAATATGAGTGTATACATAAAGATAGGACTAGAGAATATGTCACTAATTGTGGGGACTACATTTGCATAATGAGGCTAGAGAACAATTATGGATAACTTGAAAGCCTAGCAAATGTATTTAAATTGGTATAATGTAAATAGGAAGCAACTGTTGAAGTTGACCAATAATGTAAGATAATAAAATTACCTTAGCTTGCAGTAGCACTAAACATTTTTTAAACATTTATATTTAGATCAAATATTCAAATAATTAATAACTAACTAGGGAATGATTTGGGAAGCTATGTCAGAAAGAAACAAGCTGATTATTCTATATATGCATTTATTTTTCATTCAATGTAAATGGATGACTGCTGTGCTGGAAATGTTGCAAGCAGCAGTGAAGAAAACACATTGCCTCTGTTCCCAGAGGATTTAAAGTAGAGTGAGAAGGACAAAGACTTGCAGTTCTGTAAATGAAATGCTATATTAGATCTATTCACAGATTGTTACTGAAGAATATAAGTAACTATAATCTAGATTGGAGGGTGACAGACTACAGGGAAAATCTTGAAAATTGGGATATATGGCTGAGTCCTAAGGAGGGAATAGAAATTTACCTAGTAGAAAGGAGTGTGTGTGTTTGTGTGTGTGTGATGCACGCGTGTGTGTGTTGAAATCAGGGACAGATTAATAGTATATTATTGGCCTAAAATAACACAAAATTACTGTCTTATAGTTTTGAAGGTCAGAAGGTCAGAAGTATGGCATGGGTCTTATTAGGTTAAATAAAGGAGTCTGCAGGGTTGTGTTTCTTTCTCTCTGGGGCAGAATGAATTTCCTTTGAATCTGGGATTTTAGCAGAGTTCTGTCCCTTGCAGATAAAGGATCAAAATCCCCCTTTTTTGTACGAGCTGTCAGTGAGGGTTGTTCCCAGCTTCTAGAGCCTGACATATTTGTTTCATGGATATTTTCTTCCATCTTCAAAGTCAGTTATTAGTTTCTTATTGATACTGTAGTACATTATCATAAAGTCGTGGCTTAAAATGATACAAATTTATTTTCTAAAATCAAAGTTTTGGCAGGGTTGCATTTTTTTCCAGGGGCTTCATGGGAAAACCTATTTCTTTGCCTTTGTCAGCTTCTGAAGGCTGCTTGCATTCCTTGGCTTGTAGCTCCTGCCTCCATCTTTAAAGTACATCACTCCAATGTCTGGTCACATCTCCTTTTTGTCACTTTGCTCCTCCTCCAACCCTCTTACAAGGACCCTTGGGATTAGTTTGGACCCACCTGGACAAGCCAGGATATTCTCTCCCTCTCCAGATGATTAATGTAATCACAACTGCAAAATCGTTTTTTACCATTTAAGTAACATATTCACAGGTTCTGGGGATCAGGAAATCATATTCAGAGGGTCATTATTTAGCCTATCATTGCCAGCAACAGTGGGTCAAATGCTTTTTTTGTGATTTTCTCTTCTACACTTCTGTCTTTTAAGTATTTGTGATTAGACTGGACTCATCTGGACAATTCAAGATAATCTCCCTATTCCCACCTTAACTACATTGGCTAGGTCCCTTCTGCTATTCCAGGAATTAAGACATGGATAATATTTGGTGGGTATTATTCTGTCTTCCACAAATACCTATTAGGCTTTCCACAGAAAAATAAAGCATGGTGACTGGAATAAACAAAACATACACTGTTAAAATGTATAAGTGGTCTCAGAGGGTTGAAATATACAGCACAAGTCAAAGACAAAATATAAGAAATGATGTAAAGGGTTTGTCATGTTAAATTTTTTTTTTTTTTCTTAGAAAATGAGGAGCCTGTGAAAGATACAATGAAGAGGAGTGACTGTTTCTGGGTGTTTTTTGTTTTGTTTTTTGTTTTTAATTTTATTTTATTATGTTATGTTAATCACCATACATTACCTCATTAGTTTTTGATGTAGTGTTCCATGATTCATTTTTGTGCATAACACCCAGTGCTCCATTCAATATGTGCCCTCTTTAATACCCATCACCAGGCTAACCCATCCCCCTACCCCCCACCCCTCTAAAACCCCCAGTTTCTCAGAGTCCATAGTCTCTCATGGTTCATTTCCCCCTCCGATTTCCCCCCTTCATTTTTCCCTTCCTACTATCTTCTTCTTCTTCTTTTTTTTTTTTTTTAACATATAATGTATTATTTGTTTCAGAGGTACAGATCTGTGATTCAACAGTCTTACACAATTCACAGCGCTCACCATAGCACATACACTCCACAATGTCTATCACCCAGCCACCCCATCCCTCCCACCCCCCACCACTCCAGCAACCCTCAGTTTGTTTCCTGAGATTAAGAATTCCTCATACCAGTGAGATCATATGATACATGTCTTTCTCTGATTGACTTATTTCGCTCAGCATAATACCCTCCAGTTCCATCCACGTTGTTTATAGCAGCAATGTCCACAATAGCCAAACTATGGAAAGAGCCAAGATGTCCATCGACAGATGAATGGATAAAGAAGATGTGGTATATATATATACAATGGAATATTATGCAGCCATCAAAAGGAATGAAATCTTGCCATTTGCAATGAAGTGAGTGTTAAATCTGCAATTGTAAATATTTTGGCAGCACAATTGTGGACACACTCACAGGACATTGCCACAGAATGCACAGTCCATTATAGCAAGAATTTTCATCTATGTTTTTAACTGCTTTGTTCCAACACTTAGACTAATGACTGGCATATAATTTTTATTTAATAAATATTTGTTCAGTGAAAGCATGATGACTGCATGGTGATTTGACAATGAGACACCACGTTTTGCCAGGGATGTAGGCATGAAATGGTGAATGCCATAATTAAATCATGAAAGTGAAATAGGATACAAAAAGATCAAGGAGCTGAGTTAACCGACTGAGGCATTGATTTTGAATGGGAATAAGAGAGAGGAATGATTCAGCATGGCTACTTACTTTTTTGTTTAGGCATTTAGAAGCATTATGGTACATTCAGAGAAATAAAATTATAAGAAGAAAAGGAGGCTGATAGGGGAGCACAACTCTGGGTTGGATGTGAATATATCCAAGAAGAGAAATCAGGCAAATGGATATTGAGGTGCAGAGCTCAGGGAAGTGACAATGTTAATTCAGGAATATTTATGTTCAATAAAATATATATTCTTACTTTTTTTTTTAAAGTAAATCTTTACATAAGATGATCTCATTTAGATGGTAGCAATTTTCTAATGAGATATGAATTTAATATGGAGTGTACTTAGTGTGTTGTATTTAGTGACTCATTTGTTAACATTTGAACTATGAATTTTTCCTCATACTTATGAAACCAGGGAAAAACCAAATAAAGTGTTAGGTAATATAACAAGTTTAAATAGATCCATGGTTACTCTTTAGGGCAAGAGATTTATGAAGTATGTAATGTTAGATGCTTCCAGAAAGATTCAACCAGAAAATAGAAACTATTTTATGGAAAATAAATAAACCCTAAAATTTTGTTTGATTTTGAAAGAATGTTTCTTTTATTTAGCAGTGGTAACTGAAGAACTGTTTATTACTGATTGATTTAAACAAAATTTTTCATACTGTATTAGGCAAGGTTTTACTTTTATTTGGAATCAATAAGAGTCCAAGTTATAGGTGGATTTCCTGGAATTATGAGTCATTGCTGCTTGTGGTTTTTCAACTTCTATCACCTGTTATGAAGAAGAAAATTATTACTTGTGTGCCTATTCTTATGACTACAGTATCTTTAGAGTTTAAAATATTTTATTGATAAACCATATTAAATTAATGTTTTCTCTCACTCTTAAATGTAAAGCCTTATAAAAGAAACATACTCTATTACTTTGTTATATTACAGTGGCTTTAAGTATATGGGGACTGAACTAAATACAAATAAAAATCTCTTGCCTCCTTAGAATAAGAGTTAAATTGAAAAGGAAAGACTTTCTTACAAACATGAATGACAATGGGACATAAAAATTATTAGACAACTATAACCAGCCTCCCTCTCTCTGTGCCAGTACAATCACCTTCTAAATCCTGAATTCACAGAAACTCCCCAAGTAACTTAAGTAAATTAATAATTACAAATGGATATTCAGTCTTTTCAGTTGTCTGCTTTACAGGTATTTAAATTTTATTTACTTATTTTAACAATTTATGATAAAAATTTAGAATATATTATAGAATATAAACAAATATAGAAAATTCTCCTCAGTTAAATTTTATACCTCAACAAATAACAATATCTGCCCTTCTTGGTATAGCTATCACATAATATTTCTGCTGAAGCTTTAAAAAACTATTTTATTGTTTCTTCTGTAAATATTTTATATGTCTAATAAGTCAAGACTTTGAAACATAATATAAAATAAAATAAATCATAATTCCTTAATGTTACCTAATGCTCAATGTGTGTTCAATTTTTCCTGGTTATCATAAAACGTTTCTTTTATGTTGGTGAGCTAAAATCACTATCCAGAACATACTCATTTGGTTGATAGATACTTTAATAATATTTTTTATTGGCTTTATTATTTAGAACAATTTTAGGTTCACAGAAAAATTGAGAGGAAAATATAAGTATTTCCCATTATTTTCCTGTCCCCACACACGTGTAGCCTGCCCCCTTATCAACACCATTCATCAGAGTGGTACGTTAGTTACAACTGATGAGCCTACATTCACATGTCATAATCACCCGAAGTCCATAGTTTGCATTTCATTCTCTTGGGATTGTGCATTCTATGAGTTTGGACAAATGTATAATGACATGTATATCCATCTTTACTGCCCTAAAAGTCCTGTGTTCTGCCTAGTCATTTTCACCACCCCTTTTCTCCCAACCCGTCGCAACCACTGACCTTTTTACTGTCTCCATAGTTTTGCCTTTTCCAAAATGTCATGTAGTTGAAATCACACATAGTATGTAGCCTTTTCAGATTGCTTTCTTTCACTTAGTAATATGCATTAATTGTTCCTCTATGTCTTTTCATGGCTTGATAGCTCATTTCTTTTTAGCGCTGAAAAATATCCCCTTGTCCTGATGTACCACTGTTGATTTATCCATTCACCTGCTGCAGGACATCTTGATTGCTTCCAAGTTTTGACAATTATGAATAAAGCTGCTGTAAACATTTGTGTGCAGGATTTTGTGTGCACGTAAGTTCTCAGTTCCTGAGTGTAAGCACTAATGAGCAGGATTGTTGGATAGTGTGGTAAAAGTATGTTTAGTTTTCTAAGAAACTACCAGTATTCCAGAGTGGCTGTACTAGTTCTCATTTCCACCGTCAATGAATGAGTTTCTGTTGCTCCATATCCTTTCCAGGATTTGGTGTTGCTAGTGGTCCAGATTTGGGCCACTCTAACAGGGACAAAGTGGTATCTTATTGTTGTATTAATATGCATTTTCCTGATGCTATATGATGTGGGGCTCCTTTTCATATACTTATTTGTTAACTGTATATCTTTGGTGAGGTGTCTGCTAAGGTCTTTGGTTCATTTTTTAATCAAGTTGTTTATTTTCTTAGTGTTGAGTTTAAATGTTTATTATAAATTTTATATAAAACTCCTGTAACAGATATTTTTTTTTCAAATATTTCATTGAAGTCTATAGCTTGTCTTCTTATTCCCAACATTACCTTTGGCAGAACAGAAGTTTTTAATTTTAATGATGATCAGCACATAAATTATTTTTTCATGGATCATGTCTTTGGTGTTGGTATCTAAAAAGTCATCACCATACTCAAGGTCATCTAGGTTTTCTCCCATGCTATCTTCTAGAAATTTTACAGTTTCATATTTTACCTTTAGATCTGTGATCCATTCTGAGTTATTTTTGTAAAGTGTTTAAGGCCTATATCTCAATGCATTGTCGTGCATGGGGGTATCCAGCTTTTTCAGCACCATTTGTTGAAAAGACTCTTTCTGTTCCATTGAATTACTTTTGCTCCTTTGTCAAAAATCAGTTAACTGTGTTTATGAGGGTCTATTTCTGGGCTCTCTATTCTTTTCCATTGATGTATTTGTCTATTCTTTCATCAATGCCACATTGTTTTACTGTAGTTTGTCAATATCCACAAAAGAACTTCTGAGATTTTGACGGGCATTGCATTAAATTTGTAAGTCACATTAGGAAGAACAGATGTCTTAACAATATTGAGTTTTCCTATCCTTAAACATGGGATATTTCTCCATTTATTTAGTTCTTTCATTTTGTTCAACAGTTTTGGGAGGTTTCCTCATATAGATCTTGTACATATTCAGTTAGACTTATACCTAAGCATTTCACTTTGGGGAATAATAATGTATATGTACACAATCGTTTTTCATTTCAAATTCTACTTGTTCCTTAACAGTATATAGAAATGTGTTTGACTTTTGTATAATAACTTTGTATCCTACAACCTTGCTTACTAGTTCTAGCAATTGTTTGGAATAATCTTGTAATATATACCAGTTTTTCCACTCCAGATATTTCTACATTCTCCATTTAGTGGATCATATCACTGTGCAGACTTTTAACATATTGCTTTATCCCCTGTATTTCTATAAACTGGTATTTAGATCTAGAGGGTTCATTACATTAACATTTTCTGCCTCCGTCCTTGATTACTTTCTATCTGTGTGTGTGTGCATGTGTGTGTGCACGTGCGGGGGTGTGTGTGCACGTGTATGTGTGTATGTGAGCATACTGCATAGGTGTTGCTATCTACTCTTCATCATATCCCATCATGAGGCACATAAACTCTGGCCATTCCAATTTAAATGATGTTAGGATTGATTGAAGTGTTGTCAACGTGATCCATCCGTTACAAAGCTTGCAGTCAACATTTACCTACTGGTTTTAGCAACCCTTCATTGATTGCAAAGTGCTTGCTTTTGTAATTCTGACATGTCTTACATTTACTAGCTATGACTGTTTTAGGAAAAAAAAATGATATTCTTCCTTATTAACTATTTGGTTTCTTTGAAGTATAATCAGTATGTGACAGATATATAAATGCTTCACTCTTTCACTTTACTTTTATGTATTCAGAATACTGAGTTGGTAATCTAATTCCAAAAATCACTAATAATTTTTTAAATATGCTTTTGAAACATTATTATAAATTCACAGATTTTCAATTTATTTTTTTATTTTTATTATTATTATTTTTAAAGATTTTATTTATTTATTTGACAGAGAGAGACACACAGAGAGCAGGAACACAAGCAGGGGGAGTGGGAGAAGGAGAAGCAGGCTTCCCACCAAGCAGGGAGCCCGATGTGGGGCTCGATCCCAGGACCCTGGGATCATGACCTGAGCAGAAGGCAGACGCTTAACGACTGAGCCACCCAGGTGCCCCCACAGATTTTTAATTTATTTGACATGTTATATCTACTATAGTCATTATAATTTTAACAGCTATATTTAGGTGCGATTGGATATCAAGAATTTACACATACTTAATATGTGCAATTCAGGGAGTTTGGAAATATGCAATAAGCAACCACCAGTGATGCCATCACCACAATCAAGATAATGGATATACCCAACACCTCCCAGAATTTTCTTGTATCCTTCAGGGTTTTTGTTGTTATTGTTTTGCTTGTTTTGTTTCTGTTTCTGTGATAGGAACAGTTAACATGAGATTTACCCTTTTAATAAATTTTGAAGTGCACAATGCTGCATCAATACACTTTCCGTTATGATGGGTGGATAAGTTCTAGAGATCATTATCACTTTTGATACTCTAGTCGTTTCATGTTTTCCCAGTGGAAAGCTTTTCAAATCGCATCCTTATCCCTGGAGACATGACATTATTAGTGCCGCTGGCTTTGAAGCCAGACAAAATGTTCTTGCCTCATAATGTGCACATCCTGCTCAAAACAAACAAACAAACAAAAATCAGCTCATTCTCTAAGGAGTATTAGTTCCTTTTTAGTGAGAACTAATATTTAGAGACTACAATCAGGTGCTAGCGTTGCTCACTGCTACTAGGTTTTATTGATGTCTTTTTTGTCTACTTAGGAACTATGCAGTTCCTAGAAAGAAATTAAAATAAACACATGTTCGTGCTGATATTTCCAGTTCACTATTTAAGATTGCATAGTTTTAAAAAATAATTTTTGGTTCTACATCTTTATCTCCTTATTTTATGCTGAAAATCTTTACATAGACACACACAAAAACACACATACGTAAGCATGTGATAGATACATAGGTAGATATTGCATACCAATATCACTAACAGTATGATTCATGAATGCAATAAATGCCATTATTATCATTATTGCTAAATGACATTGTTATTATCATTTATTGTTAGTACCATTTATTATCCTTACCATTATTTGCAAATATGTGTGTGTGTGTATACCACTATATGTGAATAAGCAAAATGCTGTTTCAGTTACTTGACTGTTTTTCTCTGTGTGATTTTAGCACCAATTGATAAGGAGTTAAACTCAAATTTTAATTAAAAAAATTACCTGATTGCATTTTTTAAATTGTTAAATTTGGGTTTTAGTTATGTAAAATATTTACATTATCTTTAGTGTGATCTAGCCTTTATATCTATCTCATATGTTCTGTTCTCTCCCTTTGACACAGGGTAGCCATTATTATTCAATTCTTTGTTGTTGTTTGCCCATCTTTTTAAAAATATAAATACAAAAATACATATATCATATATTTTCCTACACATTTCCCATGGTCAAATAAAATTTAGTGGTGAATTTGATGTCCTTCATTTAAGGTAAAACAACCCACGGATTGGGGGAGTACAGGCTCTCACAGCAGGGAAGCACTGTTCTTGAGGGATCTGAGGCAACAGTCAGTTTTCTAGAACTTTATATGAAGCAATGCCGAAGCAGTGCATGACTACCAAGGAGATCAGGAATTTCCTTATAAGGCTAGCAGGTCCTGTTTTTTAGGGTAAGGTAAGTCAGCTAAAGCTGAGTTGGAGAATTGTGATTGGTGTATGTTTGGATCCCTTGACAGGTGTTTCCCGTCAGGGCAGGGCGATATAATTTAGATTTGTGGTTGGACTGGGTCACTGGGGTAGCCTCCATTTTGTGGGTCCCAATTTAGAAATTAACTTTATCACTACAAATTATCAAATTCTGTATTTTCTCTTCAGCATCTTACTTAAGAATATATACAAAATAGTATGTAGAGATGATGTCTTTGTATGACAGCAGGCTGTCTCATTATTTGGATGCTCCACAGTGTTTCTACCAGCACTGTATTACAGAACACTCCAGGTGCCTTCTGTCTTTGTCTGTTATTAATATGCAGCCATGAATTACTTTGTGTCAAAATCACTTTGGTTTTGCCAATGTATCTTTGGGACAGAGATCAGTTTGCTGCTCATAATTTTGTTTTGCTTATTTTTTCTCATGTGAAAGTTTTCTCAGTGTAGTCAGATTTATTAATCGTTTCTCATTTCTTTCTGGATTAAAGTCATAGTAAATAATTTTCTCCCTTTCCTGACTATAAAGAATCTATTCACGTCTTATTCCATTAATTACATGGTATCAGTTTTTTTCATTTAGATTCCTTACTCTATTTAGAACTTATTCTGTTTCATGGTGTAAAAATGAGTCCGATGTAGAAAATGTTGGGGTTCAGAGCCAATGGCCAAAAAAGAATTCCTGAGACATCTTTGGTGCAAAAAGGTGGTTTTATGAAAGCACGGGGACAGGACCCCTGGGCAGAAAAAGCTGCACTAGGGTTGTGAAGGGTGGCTACTTATATATTTTCAAATTGGGAGGGGGTTATGGATAACATAAGTCTCTAAGGATTTTGGAAGCAAGGGTTCCAAGACCTTGAAGGGCTAGCTATTGCTAGGTCATTTACTGCTGTCTAATAAAACCTTAGTCATGAGACCCTTCAGATGTATATCCCTGGGCCATATGCTTGGGGGATGACTGCCAACATCTATCTTGGGGGTAGGGAGTAAGAGATAAAGAGTTTCCAAAGGAATTTTGTATGTTAAAGTAGACTTACTGGATCCTGGCCAGGCTAATGTCAAACTAAGGCTGCCTTTTGCCCTTAACAAAGTATTAACATCAAGGCGGCTGAGTTCCTAGAGGAAGGTCACTCTGCCTGTTTCAAGGACTTGTCGATGGGCTATAAGCAGTAAGGAAATTTAATGTTTTTTCTTCTGTCTTTGTTTCCCACATCAAATCCATTTTTATACTTTTCCATGTAACTATCCAGTTGTTCCTACACCACTTATTACAACTTCTTCTTTTCTCCAGCTATTTCAGATGCCACCTGGGGCTGTCCAAGCAATGATGTATGCTGTATTTGCAGTTAAGGAGATAGTTTTCTTGTAGACAGAATCTGCCTTGTCTGCTGTTCATACCACTACAAATTGAGGGAATGCACAACGCTAACTGGCTGGGACAGATTGCTACCCATACCCTCTTGCCTTAGTGGACTTCTGGGGACTCCAGCTTTCTGTGATGCTCCTCTGTCTGACAGAGAAGGCCAGGGGGTACAACAAAGAAGGGCAGGGAATGAATAAAAAAATGGGGATAAAAGGAACTGATGATTAATCTTTTCCTCTCTCTTCTCTCAGATGAACTATTCCCAAGTGCAGTATTTCATTTGGTTTCACTAAACAAATACCATTAGCCTGAACAATCAGTTTGAATCCATGGTAATTCAGTGGAGAACACTCTCAAATAGGGTCTTCCAACTCTTCTGACTCATTTTTTTCCTCCTTCTCTTCTGTTTCCTTCAGTTTTCATTCTCAAGCCCTTAGCCAAAAGCTTTTGCGTAGGCTCTATTTGTTTGGGAACCTGGGCTGAGGATTATCTGTCTATGCATATAGTAATCACAAATTGTTTTAATTATAAAGGCTCTGAATTATTACTTAATATTGACCAAGATGGCTTTATTGTTCCCCTCAGTGGGACTAAACTTTCGACAGACTACTTGCTGACTCTAGGTTCCTGGTCCCTTTTTCCTTAAGGTCATTACTTTAGAAAATGTATAATTGTAAACTCTGTCTGTTTCCCTTTGGGATATAAATATTTTACCAAGTTTTTGCCAGTTTTACAACCCAGGCTGGAAGTCAGAGATCAGGGAGCCAGCATAGTGAGGTTTTTGGTGAGTGCCCTCTTCCTGGCTTACAGAGGCTGTCTTTTTGCTGTATCCTCACATGGTGGAAAGAGAACTAGCTAGCTACGTGGCTCCCTCTTATAAAAGCACTGTTCCCTTTCATGAGGACTTCACTTTCATGACCTAATTACTTCCCAAAGACTCCATCTTCAAATACAATCCCACTGGAATTAGCTTCGACATATGAATTTGGGGGAAGGACATGGATATTCATTCCATTGCAATATCTGAATAGTTCAGCAACAAGTCTACCTTTAGTCGTGGCTTGATTCAAGGGCTTCAAAAATGTCACAGGGCTTCTGTTTCCTTTTATCTCCTCTCTGTATCTCTTGTGTTTACTTTCTTTGAGTTGGCTTTAGTCTAAAAAAAAAAAAAAAATTCCCTTGAGAAAGCAAGACTTCCATGGCAACCCTCGATTTCATATTCCTTAGATTCAACTCCAGTTGAGAATATCCCTGATGTTGTCCTAGCATTTAAATGTCCTGTGGCTTTTTACTGCATCTGCTTAGGCCATTTGTCCATCCCAAAACTTTTTGCTATATTTAGGGAAACATGATAATTTAACTGACTTTGGTATAGATGGCACATTCAATTAGCCAAAGCTAAAGTTTTACCCAAACAAACACATGTGCTGATATTGGGTGAGGAGGCAGATATCAACAAGTTTGATTGGAGTTACTAGAAGACAGTGAGTGGGTTTTAAGAAAGAAAATAAAATCTATTCATAATGTCTATTTTGCTGCCCCAGATCTCTAGAGTGTCCCACAATGATGAAGTCATTCCTTCAATCATATCAACTATACAATAGGACACCCAAGTGCAGATCTTACCCATCCAATCCCCTTTGGGGCCAGTGGCATTGTCTTGACAAATGCTTTAGTAGGGGAGCATTTAATGGACATAACACAGAATTTAAAACTAGATTATTTGCATGAATATCTGCATGCATGAAATCCTTGACATTAGTCCCTTGCGTCCCCAAATCAATCATGCAACGAGGACTATCATTACTAGTATGCGAATATAATTTCAGCCAGATTTGAACAATTAAGACAACTTCCAAATATTTGCTGAGGAATCAAAGATGCTTAATTCAGACCCTGCACATAGGAACTGGAAAGTGTTGGGGAGAATTGCCCTTACCCATTGTAGATGACCGTTAAAGAGAGAGATGTATTTGAAAAAGAAGAAGAAGAAGGAGGAGGAGGAGGAGGAGGAGAAGGAGGAGGGGAACAAAGATAAAAGAAATATAGAAAAAAAATAAACTTCCTTACAAATTATAGCCCATTGACAAGTACTTGAGACAAGCAGAGTGACCTTCCTCAAGGAACTCAATTGTCTTGATGTTAATATTTTGTTAAGGGCAAAAGTCAGCCTTAACTTGATGTTAGCCTGACCTCCAGGATCCTGCAAGTTTTCATTAATGTATAAAAATCACTTTGGAAACTCCCTTTACCTTTAACCCCTCAAAATATATGTTAGCAATCATCCACCAAACATATGGCCAACTGATATACATTTGAACTGTCTCATGACTAAGAGTTTACTAGACAGTAGTAAATGACTTGTTAAGGTCCTGGAAACCTTGCTTCCAAATTCCTTAGAGACTTACACTATCCCTAACCCACTCCCAACTTGAAATATATAATTAGTCACTCTCATAATCCCAGTGCAGCTTTCCTGCCCACAGGTCCTGTCCCCGTGCTTTAATAAAACCACCTTTCTTACACTGAAGATGTCTCAAGAATTCTTTCTTGACTGTTTGCTCCAGAACCCCAACATCTCATATCAGGAGGTCAAAAACAGATGTTTATATGCTATATTAGAATGCCAAAAAAGATGATATGATATAATGTTAGCAGGGTGTATGATGCTTGAAAGAAAAATTAAATTATGATCAGCCATAGTAGATAATTTTCCCAGAAAAAAAAAGTCATGGTGGTATCTGCAGTGGGAAAAAAAATCTCAACAACCACAGAAAATCTAAAGAATATGTACTAATACAAACTCTTCAGAGGCACATGGTATGACAGCACCATCTTTAAAATAGCAATTATTATAACTTTGTGTTGAAATCAATAAATATATTATGAAAGGGTCATGACAGTAGCTTGGCCAAATAGCATGAGGAACATAACCATGGAAGTTTAAATAAGCTATGCTAAAGACTTTCCCTAGAATGAAAGTTGAGTCAACTTCACACTGGCTGATTCTTTCTTTCTTTTTTTTTTTTTTTTTTTTCTTGCAATGGGGATTTAAAAAAAAAAATTTATTATGTTCAATTAGCCAACATGTAGTACATCATTAGTTTTTGATGTAGTGTTCAACGATTCATTAGTTGTGTATAACACCCAGTTCTCATTGCAACACATGCCCTCCTTAATACCCATCACTGGGCTAACCCATCCCCCCCCACCTTCCCTTCTGTAACCCTCAGTTTGGTTCCTGGAGTCCAGAGGCTCTCATGGTTTGTCTCCCTCTCTGATTTCTTCCCATTCAGTTTTCCCTACCTTCCCCTATGGTCCTCCATGCTATTCCTTATGCTCCACATATACGTGAAACCATATGATAATTGTCTTTCTCTGCTTGACCTATTTCACTTAGCATAATCCCCTCCAGTTCCATCCATGTCGATGCAAATGGTAAGTATTCATCCTTTCTGATGGCTGAGTAATATTCCATTGCATATATGAACCACATCTTTTTCCATTCATTTGTTGAAGGACATCTCGGCTCCTTCCACAGTTTGGCTATCATGGACATTGTTGCTATGAGCATTGGGGTGCATGTGCCCCTTCTTTTCACTACATTTGTATCTTTGGGATAAATACCTAGTGGTGCAACAGATTGAAAGTGAAGTAATGGAGAACCATTTACCACTCTAGTGGACCTCAAAAGAAAGCTGGGGTAGCAATCTTCATATCAGACAAATTAGATGATTTTTTTCTTTAATAAAGCTTTTGAAAAGGTTTGAGTTTGACATAGTCCATTTAAAAAAAAAAATGTAATTCTGGGTCCTGGAGCTCTCTTCTTGATAATAGGAGGTGGAGGGGTAGGGGAAGCCTGCTGTGGTCATCATCACCATAATCAAAGTAATGGCTCACATATTGATTTGCTTACCAAAAGCTGGACTGTACCAAATGCTTTGTAAACATTACCTCATTAAGTTGCAGAGCACCCCTAAAAGTTAGGTATTATTGCTTTTTCCATATCTCAGATGAATAAACTTGGACCAAAGTGGCTTGCTCAAGACAAGATAGTAAATTGCAGGAACAAGAAGTGAACCCATTTTAGTCTGACTCTAGGTGAAAACTAGTTTTCAGAAACATTCACTTTTGGGTTTCTAACTGATAGATAACCTAGAGGGAGAGAATTAAAAACAGTTGACTTTTTTTTTCCATAAACTGCTCATTGTACTTTCTGGAATAGGATTCCAAGTAGACCTTTTGAAATATTGTTGCAATAACCAAGATCTTACATGTGATCATTCTTATTTGAAAACTATCTTTGAGGCTGCAAATCTGTGGTAAGGTTTACCATGTAACCTCTGGTTTTCATTGTGCAAGACTAATTTATTGCATTAGCTCAATTCATTGTCTATATAATGTAGGTAATCTATATAATATAGATATTTGTCTTTAACAAGGTAATACCCCCAATTTCTACTATCAAGACCAAGTTTTGCTTTGCATTGCATTCTTTCTCAAAATTGACTGAACTTTTCTAACACTGATTTTATTTTTATTTTTTATTTATTTATTTATTCATTTTTTTTAAGATTTTATTCATTTATTTGACAGAGAGACACAGCGAGAGAGGGAACATAAGCAGGGGAGCGGGGGTGAGAGAAGCAGGCTTCCTGCCAAACAGGGAGCCCGACGCAGGGCTCGATCCCAGGATCCTGGGATCATGACCTGAGCAGAAGGCAGACGCTTAACGACTGAGCCACCCAGGCGCCCAAACACTGATTTTATTTTTAGTTTGAAGAAAACTCTGTGCAAGTTTAATGCAAATTTGGATTCATTGTTGACATATGCAAATATGTCATAAAACAATTATGAAACATTCTAAAAAATTCTCATTGTTTTAGAGGAAACAAATCTTTTTTTCTCCAATCACAGGAAAAAGGAGGAATATGAAAAGTGGCTCACATTTTAACCACAGTTGTTTTAATGTGGCACCTTTGTGATATGAAATATATATCACACACTAGTTCTATTACTTTTGAGATGTAGGTATATTGAGTTAAATTTTGATTAGGCTTCTTCTTATGATTTGCAAACATTTCTTTACCAGCTGCCAAATTCAAGTTATGTCTACCTGGTTTTCAAAATGAAAGTAAAGTGACAGGGATGAATAGAAAGTAGTAGTTTGAAACTAGGGTTTTATGCTAGATTTTAATGAGAGTCATTGCATGTGATTTCCACAATCACAAATATGAGAATGTTAAATTCCACAAATATGCACTAAAAATGACTGCTGTACTAGCTATCAGTGAAATATTTTCTTTTTTTATATATATATGGTTGAAATATTTTCTCTGAGTTAATGCCTCTTCTTCTTTGAACTGATTTCAAGCTAGTTTTTTTGAAAGACTTGAATGGTAAACAAGGTGGTTAACATTTCCTAAAATCTCCACAGGCTTTCACAGACTCCAGCTTCACTTACAAAATCTAAAATGGTTATTTTCAGCATAGTTCATAACGTTATTCAGAATCTCACAAAATTCCTAATATGTATGAGAATAAAGCCCCAGTTCTTAAATATGTGTTTTGTATTAGGTTACCTAATAATCAAGTGTATTGATCACACTTGATTAATCCTTTTGGGGGGGTGGTAGTAATTAACCTTTACTTTCAAAGCTGTGGTTGCAGAATCTTAAGTAGACTTCAATGTAGAAAGGAAAGAATTCAAGCAAGTATTTTCTATTCAGATGTGTCTGAAAGAAACAGGTAAATGAAGAAAGTAGAGAAACACTAAAACCAAAGTTGTTCTCCCTGAATTAGCCAACTCAGTGAGGTTCTGTCTTGAATGTAACACATGTCACTTTCCTCATTAGCTCTCTGTGCAGAGTATCTAAAAGGTAAAGAAGGAAATAAGTAAATAAATATTTGGGCAAAATGAAGCCCAATGAGGTTAAAGTGGTGGTGATTCTTCCACAGAGCCAATCAATAAATATTTATTGAGCATGTATTGTATGTCAAACACCATTCTAGAAATTTAGATCAGTCTGTAAATAAAGTAAAAAAAAAAAAATGGGGGCTTACTTCCTAGTAAGGAAACAGGATTTAACACCACAAAGATAACAAAAATAAAGAAATTAGATTTTATTATATGGTGATACAGACTGTGGAAAAAACACTAAAGATGACGAGCAACTTTAGGGAGAACAGGGCGTTGGGATGGGAAAGGGTGGTGGTTGAACGTCTGAATAAGAGCCATAGCAGGCCTCATTGAAAAGATGAAATTAAACAAAACTTGGGGAAAGTGGGAAAAGAGGCTGAGAGGCAATCTGGGTAAATCATTCCTGATAGAAACATCAACTAGAGGTGTACACACAGTGCATTCATGGAACAGCAAAGATGTCAGTGTGCCTGAAGGTGTATGACTGTAATCTAAGATAATCTACATATTTAAATACTTATTTCTAGAAATATCTCTAGAATATATACTTAATACTCCCTCCAAAGCTTAATGGAGAAATCCTTTTATAAGTTTTTCATGTAATTTAAATTATTTATCAGTCATTTAAAATATGACAGCTATATTCCAAAGCATGGGAATCTAGACAGGAAAAATACCTAGCTCTATCCTCAGGAATCTTATTATTCGAGTATGGCTTGGATTTGGAGAATGTGCATGATCCTCTGTAAAAGGCTCAGACAGATGTGTGAGCAGTATGAGGAAACTTTCTTGGAAGAGGTGAAGTATTGTCATGATGCCTAAAGTGTATCCTGATAAAGAAACTGGTAGAGACAGAAGATATACATTCCAAGTAGAAGGAAGATCACATGCAAACATAAAGAGGAATGGATGCAGAGGACTTTGCTGAGGAACTGTCAATATTTTATGATTTTATTGAAGAGAAAATATGTTGAGATATTTGAAATTTGAACTGGAGATTCTAACAAAAAAGGTCTTGTAAGCAGGTTGAATATTATTCAGAAGCATGATAGGAACATTGTGATTATACAATCTGCAGAATGACATGGTGAGATTGGCATTTTAGAGAGAATGTTTAGTAGTCATGTGGGTAGCAGATTAGTGAGGATAGGATTGGAGATGGGGAAGCAATGGGGAGGGTATTCAGTTAGGGAGGCAGAAAGTGGTGAAAACATACATTTAAGCAGGTGCAGTGGTCATAGAGAGTAGTGGACAGATTTGAGACATGGATAGTATATAAAATTTACAGAATTTAGCACTGATTAGATGTGAGATTAATGAAGAAGCATCTAGTATGACTCCAATGATTTCTCCTTTGATCAAGAGGGTGACCATCCACCATACACTATGATAAACAGAATTTGGCACCTTTTGGGAAAACATGTCTATTATCAGAAAACATGTCTATTTTTGAGCATAAAATATTTTATAAATTACTAATAAGTCTTCAAACCTATTTCTCCTGTCTATTATTGTAGATGAGATTACTATTCACCCAATTGACTAAATTTGCTTTTTGTTTTCCATGTTCCCACCATATTTTGAACTCCTCCGTAGACTACAAATGCTGATATTCTATTAGGTATTCTAATGTCACATTCATCTTTATGGTGCACAGCTCAGATTGATGTGTAGTTGCCTCTGAGATGGGGTTACCCAATACTTAAACCATATTAAATGTTAAATCATTTCTGATATTAGAAACACGTGACTCCAAATGACCTACCAACATTTGCTGTCTGTGTATTCAGTGGAAGATTTGCGGTTTCTCAAAATGCACTGCATACTTCTACTTGAATATGCTTAACTTTTTACCTAAAAATAATGTCTAAAACTATTTAAATGACAAGTATTTAAACTGTCATCATATACTTGTATATTTCTGTCATTGAATTTTACTTAAGCTATTTTATAATAATTTCATAGATCTTTATTAAAAATATATAAAATATTCTCTAAAACTTTTCAGTTAAAAATAGAAACAAGTAAATGAGGTTCTAGATTACCACCCATGTGTTATTCCTTTTGTCAGAAATAACCATTGTTAACAACTTAATGTGTGTCCTGGAAGGCCATTTCTCATGCATTTATATTTATGTAAATGTGTGTGTGTGTACATACAGATGTATAGATTTTCACATAAAAATACTACCTGTTGTCCATCAACTTGATTATTTTTTACTTATCCTATGTTGAAAACATTTCCATGTCCATACTTCAAAGCTATCCAATAATTTTAAATTACTGCATATTTTCTATATTGTGAATGTAATACAGCTTTGTGCACATTGTTATATTGAAAGACAGGTCCAAGAAAACCTCATGTATTACATCAAAATTATAAATTCTCACCAAGACAGTATTATGAAAATGATAAAAATCCCAAACTGAGAAATAGAATACATAAATCCAAATGACAACTTGTATGTGGAATACATACATTACTCCTACACAACAATAAAAAAATAGCAAACAATCCAACACAAATGGACAGAAGCCTTGGATAAAAACTTTATGAAAAAGATATAGAAATGGCAAATAAGAGCATGAAAATATGTTCAAAATCACTAGTCAATAGAAAAATGCAAATTAAAATAAAAAATGAGATTCCACTGCACATCCAGTACAATGAGTAAAATTAAAAAGATTATCAATATAAGTGTTGAAAAGAATGCAGAACAACTTGCATACACTCTCAATGGGAATGTAAAATAGTGAAACCAGTTTGAAAAACCATTCAACAGTTTCTTACAAAGTTAAACTACATACTTCCTTTGATCCAGCAATGTTTCTTGGTAATTACCCAGGAATGAAAAGCTATGTCTATCAAAAAACTCATATAGGAATGTTTCTGCAACTTATTCATGATAGCTAAAATTTAGATACAACCTAGATGGCAATCAACAGGAGAACAAATAAAAAAAAATTGTGTGAATTTTGTATTTTAGTGGTAAAAAAAAATCTTGGGGTGCCTGGGTAGTTCAGTTGGTTAAGCTCCTGACTCTTGATTTTGGCTCAGGTCTTGATCTCAGGGTCCTGGGATCAGCCCCTGTTGGCTGGCTCTGCACTCAGTGGGGAGTCTGCTTCTCTCTCTTCCCCTTTCCCTTTGCCTCTCCTCCATATGCACTCTCTTTTTCTCTCTCTCAAATAAATAAATAAATAAATCTTTAAAAAAAATGTAAACATGAAACTGCTGGATATAAGCATACACCCACTTTAAATGTCAGTAGGCTTTCCAAATCTCTATCCAGAAATATGTAAAAGTGATAGTGACAAAATGTTACCATCATTTTGAGAGTAGATGCTCTTCTACTCTCAAAGCAGTTTATCATTCTATTTCATATTATATTATTAAGTCATATGAAGCTTCAGAATTAAACTTAAGTAGTTCTAAATCAGGTACAAATTTTACAATGCAGATTTAGAATTAAATGAAGCTTTTAAGAAAGTGTCTATTAACTGGATGAGTTGATATTCTTAAAATTTTTAAATTAATGCAATTAGACATAAAGCCAGTCTCTGATTATTCTTTCTGCAATGTGTAGAGAAGGCAACAGTTCAGCATAATCCAAAAAAAAGTTCCATTGCACATTAGAAAAATAATCAATATTTCATGAAACAAGTGAAAATTGCATTAGCCTGGGCACAGTTTATCAGGTGAAACTGGTGTTTGGTCCACTTAAAGGAATTCCAGCTGCATATAAAGATCTTGACTTTTAGCTACTGATAACTTTTCAGTTTAATTCTTAACTTTCTACCACCAAGTTTTGATAGAGAAAAATCTCATTACCGTGCCTGCTCACACCAGTACAAATTCAGTGCTTCCTACCTCATAGGGACATTATTTTACTCGCTGCTCTTCAGATTTTTCTCATATTCTTTGTTCCACAGTCTTTTCTACTCTTCCCACCATCCCCTTCTTTCCACCCCTCTTACTCTTCATCTTTGTGGGGACATCATGTCTGCCTCTTCAGTCAAGTAGAAACTCATACATAGGACACCTCTTGGGTTCACACAATCTCATCTGGACTTGACTCTTAAAACATCTACACTTTATCAAGTCTTAGAAAAAAAGACTTCCTCTCTAAAACTTAGTTCTCAATCTATACATTATTTCTATTCTATCATTTTCTATTCCATTGTTCTGGAAATTTGTTCCCCTCTCTTTCCTTTAATTTCAATATTAATTATTCTCTGTTTGGTGGTGGGTGTGTGTGACTGTGTATGGATTCTGTGGTTGGTGTTGTGGGTGTAATTGAATTATGCCTCAGTAAGCAGCTTGCATCCAATGAAGAATCATCTTAAACTGACCAACACATTTTTAACCTAATTTATATATGTGTAAAATCTACAGTCATTGGTGAGAGTAGCTCAGGCAGTATATACACTCGTCATATCTAGCACCAATATATTAGAGTTTACTAAACATAAAAACCCTGGAGTTTTCACAGATCAATGCACAGCTCTAGACCATTAGGTGCTGTGCCTCCACTCTCTTAACACTGAAAGTTCATGTCTCTATCTGGAGGGTCTGCACCTCACTTTGAGGAGACCTTATGCACACTGACAGCAGAGTCAGGTGCCAAGAGTGATCAAGGCAACTGTTTCAGGTGACCAATGGACCATCACTGATACTTACCTAGAAGTTTCATTACCATGACTTTCTACCTCTACCCCAAAGAAGCATATGTGTCTGTGCATGTGTGTAGTATATATTAAGAGAAATATTTATTTTAGATATATCTGGTAGTTTTATTTTTGATGATCTTTCGTAAGTTAAATTAATTCTCCAAAATGGCTACCTGTAGTCGGTTTGTGTATTTTGTGGAGTTAATGTAACCTGGTGACTTGCAGGTCTTAGAACCTGATGTTCTGCCTCCTCTCCTGTAGCCTGCAAGTAAGTTTTACTTTGTTACTTCCTAACTTATGTCCTCATTAACCCTTTCTTTTATCTTAAGATAAATTTAAGGGAATTTAAATTAACTTCTGGGATTACATACTGCCTCCATTTCTACACCCTGTAATTAAGAAGTTTTCCTTTACCACCCTGTCAATAGTATCTCTTACACACATCTCCCACACACTCATTAGATAAGGACATTGATGTTTTCTCCAATCTTATTCAAGGTGCTGTGGAAATGCAATCCAAGGCTGCCAATTGTTCCAGATGCATTGCAGCAACAGAGCCATTATACCTAGAAATTCTGGAGTTTCTCAGCGCTTCAAATTACTTGAGTGAGCACCATTCCGTCTACCCACAAAAAAACTCTTCCTGTTAATATCAAAAAACATCTTTTTATTTAAATCAAATGGTTTATGTTAGCTCTTTCTTTTTTCTACTCAATCTATCTAAATGTTGCATCACTTTCAGCAAGATCCCTATATCTTAAAACTCTCCTATCTTGTTTTCTAGTATTTAACACTTTCCAAACTCTTCTATTTTTTGAGTTTCTCCTTAGTTGACTACTCTTTAAACTCATGCAAATTTGCATGTGATCCCTAAGTCTTCATATTTCCATTTCCCAGTCACATACTATCCTAGAAGTATAATCCATTTATAAAGAATTAACATCTCCTGGATGGTGAAGATTCCCTCATATATGTTTCCAACAAGTTATGGTCCCCCACACAAATAAAGTTTTTGGAGAAACTTTGAACTTCTAAACTCCCAGCTGAACTCTAATTTTTGCCCCTAAAATATCTTTTATATCCAATTTTGTCACAGTTGGCAAACAAACAAAATCAGTACTTTAAGCTCTTTTTTCTTTCTATAATCTCATATCCAAGGTTTATGTCGTCTCTTAGTTCTACCTCTGTAAAATCTCCTGATGATATAACTGAATATTTATCCCCACTACCACCAGCTTAGTGAATCTTTTGCCTGGAAAATTATAGTCATAGCTTAACTTTTTCTTTTGCACATTTTTTTTGCCTTAATCCTTATCACTTAAAAAATAGTTTAAATACTAAAGAAAAAGTCCTCATGCTTTCCCCATGCTAAAAAATGCAGTCAGGTATCAAATAACTAATATGTGCATGTCACTTTTCTATGTGCTTCTCTATGCATTAAAGTTATCCCTGAGTTTCCATTTTTATAAAGGATAAAAATCCAAGGCTCTAGCTTGTCATACACACATTATTATAGAAGTAACACCTCCCTCTAGCCTCTCAAATTTTGCAAAGCCGATTATATACATGCAATTACACACAGAATGAAACCACATGCATGCACGTATACGCATCTCATTAATGAGGGCTCAGGGTCTAATTTACATATGCAGTGTATGAAGTATTTAGCACCATCTTTATTTCATTCTGCTATTCATGCTGTCACTCATATCCCACAGTTGCACAATATGCATTATTGATAACTTCTAAGCTAGTTTTAAAAAGCATAGTTTTTCATCTCAAGTTTAGATCCTTTTCATTGTTCTTGAATCTCAAGCCATAAAGTTATATTATTTTATTTGGGTTCGGTTTCCCAATGAATCAGATATGAAAGCATTCTAAAGAGATACTCTTACAACCCAAACACAAGGGCTTCTCAATGAGAAAAATAAATAAAAATTATTCCAAAGATAAGCTTATAACAAAACATTTTAAAACATATAATCAGTATACCATCCCTGAGAGTCAGCAGATAAAAGGATTAGAAATTCATTAAAATAATTCAAATGTGAGCAGAATATAAATTAATTATGTCTACAATAAGTATATAAATAATAGAAGGGATTAAAATCATTTATAAGAAATGAAAAATGCTTCTATAAAAAGAACAAGCAGATTGGTAAATTAATAGTGCAGAATTTCTAGAAATGTTATTTATAACATTTAGCAATAAAAACATAAAAAGATTGATTACACCTAGACAAAGTGTCTATACACAGCAAGATAGATATTGGAAAATGTTCTATAAGGAAATCTAGGGAAATAAAGAGATGAAAACATAAGAGTAATTAAGAGAAAATAATATCTTGGAACCAAGAAGGATGGCAAGTTCTGATAAAATAAAAATAAAATCACACATAGAAATATCAGTATACTTAGGATACCAAAGTATTTAGTCAATCTCAAAAGTGAAAAACTAGAATCTCTAGCCTAAAAATTAAAACCTTGGAAGCAAAATTAGAGACAAAATGATATAAGAATACTTTCAGAGTGTAAGTACAAATAAATATTAATAGAGGATGATATATTCGGCTAAGTTAATTATCAAGAGTGAGCAAGTAAAATTAAAAACATTTTTTTAGATAAATGGATACATTTTAGATATCCAGGATCCATGGACCCAATTTTTCATGAATTTTTACCATTCTCAGTGGTAGGGCATAGGATTATTATTAATACTTAACTATAATCATAAGATTAATAAAATAGTTCATCATTTTTCTTCTAAACTCAGCACCAGAGTAACTATGTAGGATGCTGAAATTTGAGATTTTTCAGAAAATACGATAGTGTAATATTTGGGAAGAAAAATCTTAAAAGAGTAACAGAGCTTCCTCCAAAAATCTTTTTTTTTTTTTTAAGGATTTTATTTATTTATTCATGAGAGACAGAGAGAAACAGAGGGAGAAGCAAGCTCCCAAGGAGCGGGAGGCCCGATGCGGGACTCGATCCCAGGACCCTGGGATCATGACCTGAGCGGAAGGCAGACGCTTAACCATCTGAGCCACCCAGGCGCCCCAAAAATCTTTATAATAGATTTAAAAAGCAATCCTAATATACGTGTTTTATATACATCTAATGTAGCATATTTTCACAATGTCGTGTGCTTATTTGTTTGCAGGTCTGTCAGTTTTTTTGAAGATGTCCTTACTCACTTATGTAAAACTAGCATTGGTATTTGTTGGTATATATTTGGTATTCATTTGTTGAATAAATTAATGTATGAATCTTGCCTTAAATTTTTCTCAGTGTTTTCATGCCCATCATTAATCAGATTCACAAGATATATAATACTACCTGCTTTACATATATAAAGAAATTAAAATTTAAAAGCATAAGTGATTGTGCAAGGTTAACATGGAAAATAGCACAGGATTAGGAAAATAGCACAGGGATAGTAAGGATTCTAACTCTCAATTTAGTGTTTTCTACATTCTACAATATGGTTTTCTGATGATTTTACTCTCATGTTATCTTGTGAAATATATTTTGTAAATAAGATGTTTTTATTTTTTATTTGTTAATAAGATGTTTTTAATAGAGTTTTAATAAATAATTATTTAGATGTAGCATATATACATTATATATTTACCTCAAGTATTTGTAGTCTTGCATTTTTTAATATTGACAGTTTTATTTATATTTTTAAGAAAAATAATAATTTTAGATCAGCTGTAAGAAGTAATTCTTTTACCTGTAACTTGTTCCATTGTGTTCCCATCACAAAAGAGTTTAAAATTTTGGATCATGGGGCACCTGGGTGGCTCAGTCGTTAAGCATCTGCCTTCGGCTGAGGTCATGATCCCGGGGTCCTGGGATCGGGCCCTGCATCAGGTTCCCTGCTCTGGGGGAAGCCTGCTTCTCCTTCTCCCACTCCCCCCACTTGTGTTCCCTCTCTCGCTGTGTCTCTCTCTGTCAAATAAATAAAATCTAAAAAAAAAAAAAAATTGGATCATATTACATAATGTTACAGAATATTTTACTTCCAGAATATCTGTTCTTTATTCCACAGTTCTTATTAAATACTTATTGAATATTGAAGATTACTAGTCAAAGACACAGGTCTTATTGTTGTTGTATGATGTATATATAGCAAAGGAAATAACATTTACACAGATATTCACATGATGCCAAACAAAATAGAAGAGATATACCATAAAAGACTAAATTCTTATGGAAATTCAAAAGACAGGAAGGGTCCTACTGGCTAGGATATCTAACAATGCTTCATGAATAAGTAGAATTTTAATGTGGGGGAAGAATAGAGGTATAGAATTGACTGAAGAAATAGGAAGAAATGGAGAAGTGTGAAGATTAAAACTGTCAAGAGTCTGATTGGACTTCTGATAGGTGGATTGGAGCCTCTGATAGGTGAGGAGAGTAAGATTAATGGTGAAGCCAGATGATGGAGGCCAAGGGCCAGATCATGCTGTGCTGAGGATTCCAGGCTGCGTTTGAAAGCTGATGGAAAGGCATGGATAAACATACGTTATCTGTCTGTACATCATACAATGCAGAGAAGTATGGTAGGTTTATTTTCTAAAACAGATTTATAGCTTTTATTGAAGTTGATAATGGCTGTATAATTTTAACTCACAGTGCTATAAGAAGAACCCTGACCTCAAAAGAAAACTGGATACTAGTCTTGTTCTTCAATTTATTACCCAAAGATATGTTACATTCCAAGTGCCCCAGTTTCTTCAGCTGTAAAATTAAAAAAAAAAAAAAGAGTAAAAATTTCTGCTAAGACAGCTCAGGGATCCGAAGTCTAAGGAATCACTAAAAATGTACTGATGAAACAGGAATTAAATCATTCTCCGAGTCCCACAAATGTTAGCATTCTAAATATATCAAAGAATTTCTAGCAAGTAACTCTAAATCATTCTAATTCAAATTAATAAGAGACTTGGCTGGGAATACGAAAAAAGTAATTAATTATGCAAACCAGGTGAAATGATAACTCTGTTTCAACATGAGATCTATAATCTTTGTTTGTTTGTTTGTTTTTTTTTTTCCTTTCTGCTGTATTGATATCCAGGTGATTCTCTACTTCATTCACTGATGTGTTAACTATTGAGCACGACTAAATTCTCCAACTACTTGCATTTCCAACTGGTATAATCTTTTGTGAATACCTGTTGACACTGTGAACATTTGCAAAACCTTACCTTTTTTTTTTTTTTTTTTTCCCAACCTCCTGTGGACCTTCCCTAAGCCTCTTGTAAGAGGAGGAATCAGGCTCACCTTTTATTGTGTTTTTTGCCATGACAGACTAACTCCATAGAAATAAACTGGCAGTGACTCCTTATAAAGCTCTCTCTTTCCTTTGGTTCACACACACACACAAAAATGTATCTGCTGGGGTACTATACCAATGTCCTGTTTTTTTGTTGTTTTTGTTGTTTGATTGTTTGCATATTTGTCTCAGGTCCTTTCCAGATTCTTGGCCTGTACAGAGCCATCACAAAATGTGTAACATTGTGCAGGAAGAAACTTGAATGGTCATCGGACCCAGGCCTTATTCTTGTGACAGGTACGGCTAAAGCAGTCAATTCTTGTGTCCAAGTTAGAAACTAACACTAGAAAATGTGGGGCTAAGGGAGTGATGATGATCTCTCCAGATGTTAATGTAAATGAATACAATATAAATATTGAATACAATATAAAATATTGAATAAAATATTTCTTACAAAAGGGAATTGTCATTCTGCACAGGAAATGCTAAATACAAGTGAATAACAAAGAAAAAGGGAGAAATGACTCTTGAAGTCATCACCCTGGAATTAGAAGAAAAAACAGCTGTTATGGCAGGTTTTTTTAAAGATTTTGTTTATCTATTTGAAAGAGAGCATGAGTGGGGGGTGGAGGGGCAGAGGGAGAAGCAGACTCCCTGCTGAGGAGGGAGCCCATGGAGGGGCTCCATCCCAGGACCCCAATATCATAACCTGAGCCAAAGGCAGACACTCAACCAACTGAGACACCCAGGTGCCCCTGTTTTGGTAGTTTTATCTCAGGGTGTTGATTCTCAAGGAATTTGAGGTACACTGCAGAATATGTGCAACTTTCTCAAGGAGTACAGCAAAAAGCTTCCCTTCTTCTTCCATGAATAAGTGAATAAGTAATATTAAAATTGACATATAAATAAATCAAAACAGATTTATTAAAATCATAATGAATGTTGAATAGTCAAAAATACAAGAAAAATATCAGCAATTCCAAAGCTGGTAAAAGATATTTCAGGTGCATGCTTACATTAATTACTAGTACTTTCTGTCCAAATAAAAACTAGGAAGGGTCCCCTCTTTTACTGGAAAGCTACACGGCAGTCAGATGAAACCACCACTAGCTATTAATCATGATTTTTTTTTCTGTTTGTTTGTTTACATCTTAGACATGTCTCCCTGTCCCACTAACATTTTTATTTCATTTTTATTCATTTAGAAATAAAAAATGCAAAGGAAGAAAACATCATGTATAATTCCACATCCAAATATACAATCCCATTAGCCTGTTGGTATATAATTATTTAGTGTATTTTATTTTTTTTATTTTTTGGCATTTAACAGTTTACTTTTTTTATTTAAATTCAATTAGCCAACATATAGTACATCATTAGTTCCAAAGTTCAATCATTATTTAGTGTATTTTAGAAACATTTGTATTTTATATTAATGGTGAATGTACATAGTTTTAAATAATTCAAAATACTTTTTTTGTAATTGTTTTATAAATATCATTATTAATATCTAAAATTACTTAATCCAGTGGATTTATATAAGTTTATTTAGTAATCATACAGTTAGATGGTTTTAGTTACTGAGAATTTAATTGAGAACACTGAAGAGAGAAGCAGCTTTTGTTAAAAACACTGTGTAAGCATTTTTGGAAGGAGTTGTGTTTTTTGTTCTTCTCTAATTTCTAATAATTTAGTCTATTTATTCCTTTTTGATGAAATAATCATGCAATCTATACTCATAAATAATAAATTATTTTCCACAATCTAGGTATTGCTTAAAATACAGAGCTCATAGGGTTACTAGTTCAGCAAGTATAAGAATATTTGAGATTTTTGAGTTATGTTATCAAAGTGTTTTCCACAAAGTGTTGTATCATTTGTATTGTATCAACAATTCACAAATCTTTGTTTCACCATATTCTTGCCAGTATTAACATTTTAAAACAATCATTGTGAAGTAAATTATATTTTAATTTCATTCACTGGCAATTATGACTTTTCCATATTTACAAAATTTTGTATTTCTTGATTTGTGGATTCTCTGCTCACAACCTTTTTTATCTTCATGTAATTTTTTGAGTTTAGTATTTTACCATCGATTCCTTTGAAGAAGGCTAGATTATCTCCATATTCAAGGACCCATTTTAATTGAAAACATAAAATAAAAAATTGAAATAAAAGAACTCTATACTCAAAATGTGCTCCAAAGAGTCAAGTGATTTCTTGACTCTCTTTTATAAATAAAGAATATCTTTTATAAATATAAAATTTATATGTTCATGGAACAGAATTATTTAATATCAGAGCAAATGATACTTTGCAAACAGTGTAGCACATGCCAATAAAGGTTATGGCTGTACTGTAATTCTTCTGGATATAGTAAACAGTAAAAATATTGTGGACCTATTCTCCATATATGGCACCATCTTGTAAACTAAAGAATAAATGTTACAAATAAAATGAAAAGTTATAAATATATTGCACAATGGAAAAAGGTGAAGTGGCTGGTAATATTAATTCATTAAAATTTTATAATGTTTGACAATTTGATCATTTAATTTAACAAAACTGTAAATTCTTGATTAAATCAGGCATCCAGATATCCAGCAGTTATTTTTCCTTCCCTCAAGAAACTAAGAGTAATAGTCATGAAAGAATGAGATCTGGGAGAGGAGCAAGAGGGCAGAGGAGTAGGGGATCTAAATTTCGTCTGGTCCCAGGAATTCAGCTAGATAGGGATCAAACCATTCTGAACACCTACAAACTCAACAGGGGATCGAAGAAAAGAAGAGCAACAACTCTCTGAACAGAAAAACGACCAATTTCCGGAAGGTAGGACGTGCAGAGAAGTGAATCCGAGGTGATATTTGGGAGGATAGACGGCAGGGAAGGGGGACTCTGTCAGCTGCTACCGGCAAGTGATAGAGCATGAGAGCACAAAATCGGAACTTAGAAGTCAGCTCCGCTGAGGGACGTCGCTCCAGTGGCTAAGAGGGGGATGGAACACTCGCTGGGACAGTGGGGTCTCAGGACCCTTGGGGTCGCAGAAAGACCAGGAGTGCCTGCCTGCGGCAGAGCTCCCACGAATCAGAGCAGGGAAGCCGGATGCAGAGAGGGAGCCGAAGCATGGGCTTTCAGCTTGGGGTGGCCATAAACCACGATCTGTGGCACAGTCGGGCCCCTGCTCCTCCAACAGGAACCCAACAAGCGGCGGATCCAGGGAGACTCCCCTTCCTCCCCCAGGAGGAGTGGCATGGGAGCACACCACAGGGATCTGCTGGGTTTGGAGACTCCACACTGAGTTAGGTGCCAGAGATAGAAATGTTCAGTCACAGGCTGCATGAGCACAGAGTGCGGCTGGAGACCATGGAGATGGGAGTGATTGACTGCTTTTCTCTGGGGGGGCGCACTGAGGAGTGGGGGCCCGAGTTCTTGGCTCCTCTGGGCAGAGATTGGGAGGCCACCATTTTCACTCTCATCCTCCAAAGCTGTATGGAAAGCTTACAGGGAACAAAAGCTCCCAAGAGCACACCTGAGCAGATTACTTAGCTGGGACCCAGCAAGGGCGGGGCAATTCCAATACCCCCAAAGACATCTGAGAACCACTGCAACAGGCCCCTCCCCCAGAATTTCAGCAAGAACAGCCATCCAAGACCAAATTTACTGATCAATGAGAACGGCAGAACTCCAGCACTAGGGGAATAATGCACATAGAATTCATGGCTTTTTCCCCATGATTCTTTATTCTTTCAAAGTTAATTTTTTTTAAGTTTCTTTTTCTTTTTTTTTTTTTTTTTGAATTTTTCTTTTTCCCTTTTTAAACCAACATCTTATCAATCCCTTTTTTAAAATATATTTTTTTTCATTTTTAGAGTCATAATCTATCATATATAAGTTGTTCTAGCTTTAGAATATTGGGATACAGTTTCTTCTAACAGACCAAAATATACCCTAAATCTCTAGTGTATGGTGTTGTTCTAGTCTCCTGCCTGATCACAGTCTCTCACTTTTTTTTTTTTAAATCCTCTTCTTTCTTTTTTCAACTAACTTCTTTTCTTATCAATTCTTTTTAAAAAATCATTTATAATTTTCATCTTTACAGTCATATTCCATACCTTCATTGTATTAACCCTTATTTTTGTACATATATAAGTTTTTCTTTCTTTAAAATTTTGGTCTAACAGACCAAAATATGCCCAAAATCTAGTGAGTGGCACTGATCTATGCACCACCCTGATCATATTTGTTCATATTCTGTTTTTTTGTTTGTTTGTTGTTTGTTTTTATCTTTTTTTCTTTTTTTCTTTTTTCTTTCTTTCCCATTCTTTTCCCCCAGTTTCAGGTCTCTTCTGATTTGTTTAGTGTATATTTTTCTGGGGTCATTGTTACTCTGTTAGCACTTTGTTCTCTCATTCAACTATTGTTCTCTGGACAAAATGACAAAACAGAAAGAATCACCTCAAAAAAAAAAAAAAACAAAAAACAAAAAACAAAAGAAACAAAAAAACAAGAGGCAGTACCAACTGCCAGTGACCTAATCAATACAGACATTAGTAAGCTGTCAGAACTAGAGTTCAGAATCATGATTTTAAAGATACTAGCTGGGCTTGAAAAAAGCATGGAAGATATTAGAGAAACCCTTGCTGGAGAAATAGAAGAACTAAAATCTAACCAAGTCAAAATCAAAAAGGCTATTAATGAGGTGCAATCAAAAATGGAGGATCTAACTGCTAGGATAAATGAGGCAGAAGAGGGAATTAGTGATAGAAGACAAATGATGGAAAATAAAGAAGCTGAGAAAAAGAGAGATAAACAACTACTGGATCACAAGGGCAGAATTTGAGAGATAAGTGATACCATAAGACAAAACAATATTAGAATAATTGGGATCCCAGAAGAAGAAGAAAGAGAGAGAGGGGCAAAAGGTATATTGGACCAAATTATAGCAGAGAACTTCCCTAATTTGGGGAAGGAAACAGGCATCAAAATCCAGGAGGCACAGACAACCCCCTTCAAAATCAATAAAAATAGGTCAACACCCCGACATCTAATAGTAAAACTTACGAGTCTCAGAGACAAAGAGAAAATCCTGAAAGCAGCTCTGGAGAAGAGATCTGTAACCTACAGTAGTAGAAACATTAGATTGGCAATAGACCTACCCACAGAGACCTGGCAGGCCAGAAAGGACTGGCATGATCTATTCAGAGCACTAATTGAGAAAAACATGCAGCCAAGAATACTATATCCAGCTAGGCTGCCATTGAAAATAGGAGAGATAAAAAGATTCCATGACAAACAAAAACTAAAGGAATTTGCAAACACCAAACCAACCCTACAAGAAATATTGTAAGGGGACCTCTAAGCAAAGAGAGAGCCTAAAAGTAACATAGAACCCCCTACAGATGTCACTCCCACTTTCTTGACAACAGGGGTGCTTAGTACTTTACACCAAGCTGACTTTGAGGCCCATAACATTCTCAGGGAGTCTGGGTATGCTGGCAAAATTAGCCAGATGCCATTGATTTTGACACCATTGCATTTTGATTGGGACCCACTTCAGCCTTCATGCCAGAGATCTGTGGTTATTCGAACCTTTATTACTAGTGATTTCATGACTGGTATACCTGCAACACCTGGCAATGAAATCCCTGTAGAGGTGGTGTTAAAGATGGTCACTGAGATTAAGAAGATTCCTGGTATTTTTCGAATTATGTATGACTTAACATCAAAGCCCCCAGGAACTACCGAGTGGGAGTAATAAACTTCTTGTTCTATTAAAAAAACACAGACAATATACAGTAACAGCAAAATACAGGCAATATAAGGGCACTAAATTCCTATCTTTCAATAGTTACTCTGAATGTAAATGGGGTAAATGCCCCAATCAAAAGACACAGGCTATCAGATTGGATAAAAAGACAAGACACATTGATATGCTGTCTGCAAGAGACTCATTTTAGACCCAAAGACACCCACAGATTGAAAGTGGGCAGGTGGAAAGCCATTTACCATGCTAATGGACACCAAAAGAAAGCTGGGGTGGCAATCCTTATATCAGACAAATTAGATTTTAAACCAAAGAGTATAATAAGAGATGAGGAAGGACACTATATCCTACTTAAAGGGTCTATCCAACAAGAAGATCTAACAATTGTAAGTACCTATGCCCCTACCATGGGAACAGCCAATTATATAGGGCAATTAATAACAAAAGCAAAGAAACACATCACAACAATACAATAATAGTGGGGGACTTTAACACCCTCCTCACTGAAATGGACAGATCATCTAAGCAAAAGATCAACAAGGAAATAAAGACTTTAAATGACACACTGGATCAAATGGACTTCAAAGATATATTCAGAACATTCCATCCCAAAACAACAGAATACACATTCTTCTCTAGTGCCCATGGAACATTCTCCAGAATAGATCACATCCTAGGTCACAAATCAGGTCTCAACTGGTACCAAGAGAATGGGATCATTCTCTGCATTTTTCAGACCACGATGCTTTGAAACTTGAACTCAATCACAAGAGGAAAGACAGAAAGAACTCAAATACATGGAGGCTAAAGAGCATCCTACTAAAGAATGAATGGGTCAAACATGAAATTAAAGAAGAATTAAAAAAAATCAGAAACGAATGAAAATGAAAACACAACTGTTCAAAATCTTTGGGATGCAGCCAAGGTAGTCCTAAGAGGAAAGGATATAGCAATACAAGCTTTCTCAAGAAACAAGAAAGGTCTCAAGTAAACAACCTAACCCTACACCTAAAGGAGCTGGAGAAAGAACAGCAAATAAAGCCTAAACCCAGCAGGAGAAGAGAAATAATAAAGATCTGCAGAAATCAATGAAATAGAAACCAAAAGAACAATAGAACAGATCAATGAAACTAGGAGTGGTTCTTTGAAAGAATTAACAAGATTGAGAAACCCCTGGCCAGACTAATCAAAAAGAAAAGAGAAATGACCCAAATAAATAAAATCATGAATGAAAGTGGAGACATCACAACCAACACCAAAGAAATACAAACAATTATAAGAACATATTATGAACAACTATATGCCAGCAAATTAGATAACCTGGAAGAAATGGATGCATTCCTAGAGATGTATCAACTACCAAAACTGAACCAGGAAGAAATAGAAAACCTGAACAGACCTATAACCACTAAGGAAATTGAAGCAGTCATCAGAAATCTCCCAACAAACAAGAGCCCAGGGCCAGATGGCTTCCCAGGGGAATTCTACCAAACATTTCAAGAAGAATGAATACCTATTCTTCTGAAACTGTTCCAAAGAAATAGAAATGGAAAGGAAATGTCCAAACACATTTTATGAGGCCACCATTACCTTGATCCCCAAACCAGACAAAGACCCCATCAAAAAGGAGAATTACAGACCAATATCCCTGATGAACATGGATGCAAAAATTCTCACCAAAATACTAGTCAATATATCCAACAGTACATTAAAAGGATTATTCACTCCGACCAAGTGGGATTTAACCCACTAATAAAAGAAAGAACAAGAACCATATGATCCTCTCAATAGATGCAGAAGAGTCATATGACAAAGTACAGCATCCTTTCTTGATTAAAACTCTTTAGAGTATAGAGATAGAGGGTCCATACCTCAATATCATAAAAACCATCTATGAAAAACCCACAGAGAATATCATTCTCAATGGGGAAAAACTGAGAGCTTCCTCCTGAGGTCAGGAACACAGCAAGGATGTCCACTCTCACCACTGCTATTCAACATAGTATTAGAAGCCCTAGCCGCAGCTATCAGGCAACAAAAAGAAATAAAAGGCATCTGAATCGGCAAAGAAGACGTCAAACTCTCACTCTTTGCAGATAATATGATACTTTATGTGGAAAACCCAAAACACTCCACCCCAAAACTGCTAGAACTCATAAAGGAATTCAGTAAAATGGCAGGCTATAAAATCAATGCACAGAAATCAGTGGCATTCCTATACACCAACAAGACAGAAGAAAGAGAAATTAAGGAGTCCATCCCATTTACAATTGCACCCAAAACCATAAGATACCTAGGAATAAATTTAACCAAAGAGGCAATGAATCTGTATGCAGAAAACTATAAAATACTCATGAAAGAAATTGAGGAAGACACAAAGAAATGGAAAAACGTTCCATGCTCATGGATTGGAAGTAACAGCAAAAGAAACAGTCAACAAAACCAAAAGACAACCGACAGAATGGGAGAAGATATTTGCATGTGACATATCAGATAAAGGGCTAGTATCCAAAATCTATAAAGAACTTATCAAACTCAACACCCAAAGAACAAATGATCCAATCAAGAAATGAGCAGAAGACATGAAAAGACATTTTTCCAAAGAAGACATCCAAATTGCTAACAGACACATGAAAAAGTGCTCAACATCACTCGGCATCAGGGAAATCCAAATCAAAACCTCAATGAGATACCACCTCAAACCAGTCAGGATGGCTAAAATTAACAAGTCAGGAAATGACAGATGTTGGTGGGGATGCGGAGAAAGGGGAAGCCTCCTACAGTGTTGGTGGGAATGCAAGCTGGTGCAGCCACTCTGGAAAACAGTATGGAGGTTCCTCAAAAAGTTGAAAATAGAGCTACCATATGATCCAGCAATTGCACTACTGTGTATTTACCCCAAAGATACAAATGTAGGGATCTGAAGGGGTACATGCACCCCGATGTTTATAGCAGCAATGTCCACAATAGCCAAACTATGGAAAGAGCCAAGATGTCCATCGACAGATGAATGGATAAAGAAGATGAGGTATATATATATATACAACAGAATATTATGCAGCCATCAAAAGGAATGAAATCTTGCCATTTGCAATTACGTGGATGGAACTGGAGGGTATTATGCTGAGCGAAATAAGTCAATCAGAGAAAGACATATATCATATGATCTCACTGATATGAGGAATTCTTAATCTCAGTAAACAAACTGAGGGTTGCTGGAGCAGTGAGGGTTCGAGGGCTGGAGTGGCTGAGTGGTAGACAGTGGGGAATGTATGTGCTATGGTGAGTGCTGTGAATTGTGTAAGACTGTTGAATCACAGACCTGTACCTCTGAAACAAATATAACATTATATGTTTAAAAAAAAAGAAGAAGATAGTAGGAAGGGAAAAATGAAGGTGGGGGGAAATTGGAGAGAGAGATGAACCATGAAAGCCTATGGATTCTGAGAAACAAACAGGGTTCTAAAAGGGAGAGGTGTAGGGGATATGTTAGCCTGGTGATGGTTATTAAAGAGGGCACATACTGCATGGAGTACTGGGTGTTATACACAAACAATGAATCATGGAACACTACATCAAAAACTAATGATGTAATATATGGTGATTAACATAACATAATAAAATAAAAAATAAAAAGAATTAATTTTTTTTAAAAAAAGTTAGAAATTTAATTCTAAGACCTCCTTTAGGTACACCTAATATATTTGATACATTTTCAATACTTAGTTCAAAACATTTTTCTTCTTAATATTTTCCATGATCTGTACCTTATTTAAAAAAGTATTACAATGGGTATTAAGGAAGGTATGTGTGGTGATGAGCACTGGGTGTTAAATGCAATTAATGAATCATTGAACACTACATCAAAAACTATGATGTACTATATGTTGGCTAATTGAACATAATAAAGAAATAAAATTAAATAAAAGTATTATATAATATCCAAAAATTTGGAGGATATTCTACATATTTAAATACTATCAATTTCTTAATTATAGATATTCCATTATCTGATCCTGATCTTTTAGAAAATGAATATTTATTCCTTAAGGTTATTCCACATAATCATATATAAAAATGTTAATACAAAAATTTAAACCTTAGTTGACAATGTTTTATTTAAAATGCTATTATTGCAATGTTATAAGTTACCAATTAAAAAAGAGAGTAGTAAATTGTGATTTATTTGCTTCCACTGAATTGTAAAAATTGTGAAAAGATTGATAGCATATATATTTACTCATTGTTTCAATAAATCCTACTGACCACTTACTATGTGTCTTACTACTTTTAACACCTTCAAACTCCGATGATAAAACATCAATGATTCTGGGTGCCTGGGTGTCTCATTTGTTAAGCGTCTGTGTTTGGCTCAGTTCATGATCCCATGGTCCTGGGATTGAACCCTACATCGGGCTCCCTACTCAGCCAGGAGCCTGCTTCTCCCTCTCCTGCTCCCCCTGCTTATGTTCCCTCTCTAACTATCTCTCTCTGTGTGTCAAATAAATAAATAAAATCATTAAAAAAAACCCAGGTTCCTAGGAATTCATATTCCAGTGAGATGGCCATAGAATAATGCAATAGATGCTTCAGGAAGGATGTGATTAAATTTCAAAGTAAATACAGAGGAAAAGTGATTAATTTTCCTTTGATGATTAAAAAAAATAGAGATTGACCAAGCTGCTACTTTAAATCATTAAGATATTGCCACATGAATAAGGCAAGCTGGGCTTTACATGTAGTATAATTCCATGTTCAAAAAATTAAAAGTTCTATTCTAGGACTATCATATACACTTGTTTTAGCAATATCCTGGATATTTATTATGAAAAATGAGTATAAGTATATCATAGAATTCCAAATTTACATCTTCATATCTAGCAACAATGATTTAATTTAGTTAAATTTTATAGTTTGAAGGTCAAGTGAGGGAGGTTTGGCTGTGTATCACTAAACAAAACTAATTACAAGTGTTTTGCCTTCTGACATGATAATGTGGAAATAGATCAGTAACACATCAAAAATAAGGAAGTAACAACAGAAAAATCATAAACCCAAAAAATCTTCCTACATAGTCTTTTCAAAGTGATGATTTATTTGGATTAGATTTTTTTTTTTCTTTGAGTATGCAAATGCCTGGGGATGTCTCTGTCATGTGTTTGGAACTATGTGTTGGCAAATTTTGAATTCAGACATTAGAGTTTCTTTATAGCAATGAATTTGTCAATTTTGTTCAGTGCAGATCAAAATTGAACTAATTGAATCATATCAGGAAGGTGTTTTATTTCATACCATACATCTCTCTTCAGCTTTTTATGTCTACTACCCTCTTTTAAAGAAAGAGAATTATGTGGCACCTGGGTGGCTCACTCTGTTGAGCGTCTGCCTTCAACTCGGTTGTGACCCCGGGTTCTGGGATCCAGTCCTACATTGGACTCCCTGTTCAGCAGGGCATCTGCTTCTCCTTCCCCTTCTGCCTGCTAGTGCTCTCTCTCTTTTTCTCTCTGTCAAATAAATAAAATATTAAAAAAGAAAGAAAGTTATACAAATAAATTTAAATAATGTAAAATTTAAATAAAAGGAGGATCCAGCAATTGCAGTTTTTGGTATTTACCCAAAGGAGTTGAAAACCTATGCCCACACAAAAACTTGTACATGGATGTTTTCATCTGCTTTATTCACAATTGCCAAAACTTGGGAGCAGCCAAATTGTCCTGATGTAGGTGGATGGAAAATTAAACAATGGTACATCTAGATAATCAAATAGTTTTCAACACTAAAAAGAAATGAGCTACAAGCCATGAAAAGATAAGGAGAAATATTAAATGAATATTACTAAGTGAAAGAAGTTAATATGGAAAGACTACATACTGTATGATTTAAACTATATGACATTCTGGAGAAGACAAAATGATGGAGACAGTAAAAATATCTATGGATTCCACAGGTTGGTGGGATGAGCAGGTAGAGATGAACTGGTGGAAGACAGAGGATTTTTAGGGCAGTGGAACTATTCTGTATGATACTATAATAGTGGATACATATCATTATATATGTGTCCAAATCAATAGAATGTACAGCATCAAGAGTGAACCCTCAAATAAACTATGGACTTTGAGTGATTATTATGTATCAATGTAGATTCATCAATTGTAACAAATGTACCACTTTGGTGAGAGATATTGATAATGAGGGAAACTGCATGTGTCAGGGCAGAGGGTATATGAGAAATTTATGTACCTTCTTTTTTTATTTTGCTGTGAATATGAAACTACTCTAAAAAATGAAGTCTTCAAAGCAAAATTAAGTAAACAAAAATGGGAAGAAATGTGCAACTGGATTCTTTAGAAAAAAATCTTGATGAGATCAGTTAGGACTTTTACAATATTTTTTTGTTTTATTAGCTCAGTAATTTATCTAATGCTTTTGTTTCACTAACACTGTTGGTGAGGAAGCAAAGGATTGGAGCAATTGTGTTTCAAGATGATTTTTGTGAAGCCAAGGTCATGGAATTTAGAGTCCAGGATATTGGACTGATTAGTTAATGAAAATGTTATTAAAAGTAATGGTCCCTTTCTCAGAAGATTCATCAGATTGCTGCTTCCTAAAGCGTATGATCTGACAAAAATAGAAGATGTCTAACAGATTCAAGTACTAAGAGGTTGTCATATGCACTGGACCAGTTATTTATATTATTATGATGTCACTATTCCACTGTTCCTTAGTTAGTTAATAAGACCAAAGCCACTGTTCAATCCATAAGGATTCATTATTCCTAAAAAAAAAAAAAGAAAAGAAAAAAAAACTATGTCTTTTTTTTAATTGTTAAATTCTTAAAAGATGTTTTAAAACATAAACTAATGAACAAAGAATGGTATAATGAACTCTCTTGTACCTTTTACCTAACTTCAGTAATGAGTAACACATGGGCATTCTTATTTTTCTTATATTTCTAGTCAAACCTCCAGATAATTCTGAAGCAATCAAAGATGTAATTTTACACACATATATTTCAGTATATTTCTCTAAAAATAGTTTCCTTTAAAACTCTGTATGTATATAAGCATAAAACCATTATCATACCTAATAATATTTAACAATAATATCCTTAATATTCAATGTTCATCTTTCCTTTATTGTCTCATATGTTTTGCACTTTTACTTTGAATCAGGATCCAAATAAGGTCCACACATTGAAATTCATTGAGAGTTATCTTCGTTCTCTTTAAACATATAGGTTCTTCAGATTGCTCTGTTTATTGGCATATAATGTTGATAATAATTTCTAATAATTGTATCTATTTCCTTGGTGTTAGTCATGGTCTCTCCCCTTTCATTCATAATTTTATTAATTTGGGTCCTTTCTCTTTTCTTTTGGATAAGTCTGGCCAGTGGTTTATCGATCTTATTAATTCTTTCAAAGAACCGGCTTCTAGTTTCATTGATCTGATCTACCGTGTTTCTGGTTTCTAATTCATTGATTTCTGCTCTAATCTTAATTATTTCTCTTCTAATGTGTGGCTTAGGCATCACTTGTTGCTTTTTCTCTAGTTCTTTAAGGTGTAGAGTTAGTTGGTGAATTCAGAATTTTTCTATTTTTTTGAGTGAGGCTTGGATGGCTATGTATTTCCCCCTTAGGACTGCCTTTGCAGTATCCCATAGGTTTTGGACCGATGTGTTTTCGTTCCTCATTGGTTTCCATGAATTGTCTAAGTTCTTCTTTGATTTCCTGGTTGATGCAAACATTCTTGAGCAGAGTGGTCTTTAGCTTCCAAGTGTTTGAATTTCTGCCAAATTTTTCCTTGTGATTGAGTTCCAGTTTTAAAGCATTATGGTCTGAGAATATGCAGGGAATAATCTCAATCTTTTGGTATCAGTTGAGACCTGATTTGTGACCCAGTATGTGGTCTATTCTGGAGAAAGTTCCATGTGCACTCGAGAAGAATGAGTATTCTGTTGTTTTAGGGTGGAATGTTCTGTATATATCTATGAGATCCATCTGGTCCAGTGTGTCATTCAAAGCTCTTGTTTCTTTGTTGATTTTCTACTTAGATGATCTGTCTATTGCTGAGAGTGGAGTGTTGAGATCTCCTACAATTAACATATTGTTATCAATATGACTCTTTATTTTGGTTAACAGTTGGCTTATGTAGATGGCTGCTCCCATGTTGGGGGCATAGATACTTACAATTGTTAGATCTTCTTGCTGGATAGACCCTTTAAGAATGATATAGTATCCTTCTGTGTCTCTAACTACAGTCTTTAGTTTAAAATCTAATTTGTCTGATATAAGAATTGCTACCCCAGCTTTCTTTTGAGGTCTGGTGGCATAGAAGATGGATCTCCATCCCTTCACTTTCAGTCTGGATGTATCTTTAGGTTCAAAATGAGGGAATGTGCTATGATGAGCACCAGGAACTGTGTAAGACTGTTGAATCACAGACCTCTGAAACAAATAATAATTTATACGTTAAAAAAAAAAAAGAAGAAGAAGAAGATAGTAGGAAGGGAAAAATGAAGGGGGGGATCAGAGGGGGAGACGAACCATGAAAGACTATGGACTCTGAGAAACAATCTGAGGGTCCTAGAGGGGAGGAGAGTGAGGGGATGGGTTTGCCTGGTGATGGGCATTAAAGAGGGCATGTACTGAATGGAGCACTGGGTGTTATATGCAAACAATGAATCATGGGACACTACATCAAAAACTAATGATGTAATGTATGGTGATTAACATGACATAATAAAATAAAATAAAATAATTTAAAAATACCCCAAAAAAAACCCCCAAAAACCAAAATGAGTCTCTTGTAGACAGCATATGGATGGGTCCTGTCTTTTTATCCAACCTGCAACCCTGTACAGTTTTATGGGAGCATTTAGGCCATTCACATTGAGAGTGATTATTGAAAGATATGAATTAATTGTCATCATGTTGCCTGTGAAGACACTGTTTTATAGGTTGTCCCTGTAAATTTCTGTTGTATATCACTCTTGGGGTCTTTCTCCTTTTATAGAACCCCCCCTTAATATTTCTTGCAGGGCCAACTTAGTGGTCACATATTCTTTCAGTTTCTGCCAGTCGTGAAAGCTCTGCATCTCTCCATCCATTCTAAATGACAGCCTTGCCGGATAAAGTATTCTTGGCTGCATGTTCTTCTTGTTTAGTACCCTGAATATGTCTTGCCAGGCTTTTCTGGCTTGCCAGGTCTCTGTGGATAGGTCTGATGTTATTCTGATGTTCCTCCCTCTGTACATAAGGAATTTCTTCCCCCTAACTGCCCTTAAGATGGTTTCCTTGGTTCTAAGATTTGCAAGTTATACTATTACATGCCGAGGTGTTGGCCTGTTTTCCTTGATCTTGGGAGGGGTCCTCTCTGCCTCTAAGACTCAAATGTTTGTTTCATTCCCCAGATTAGAGAAATTCTCAGCTTTGATTTGCTCAAATACATCTTCTAGTCCTCTCTCTCTTTCTCCACTCCCTCCGGGATTCCAATTATTCTGACATTGGAACACTTCATGGTGTCACTTATTTCTCTGATTCTATTTTCCTGGATTCTGAGTTGTTTTTCCCTGGCCTCCTCTTTTCCCTTTTAAGCTATTAAATGGTCTTTCAGGTCATTAATTCATTCTTCTGCCTCGCTTGCCCTAGCTGTTAGATTATCTAGATTGGATTGGATCTCATTGATAGCATTTTTAAGTTCTGCCAATTCAGCTTTCATTTCTGCCCTTAGAGACTCTATGTTGCCATTAATTAATTTCTCCATTCTAGCTATTGTCTTCACAATTGCTAGCCTGAATTCCATCTCCGACATCTTGGTTATATCTGCATCCATTTGTAAATCTGTGGCATAAGTCATAATCTCTGAGTCTTTTCTATTTTGGGGGTTCTTTCTCCTAGACATTCTGTTGATGGGTGGTTGAGGGAATGTATAGAGTCTAAATTATTGACCACAACTCAAGCAAGATGCACCTGTTTTCTAGGGACTTTAGGGTTGCTGGCCTCTTGTTTTCCCCCTCTGTCTCTGGGCGAGGGGCCTGCCATGCTGTTGATTAGGCAACCCTGTTTGGGCAGAGTTCTCTGCCCCATGTGGGGGGGAATGGGCTCAGTAAAAAACAGTTTTTGAGGCTTTTGTTCTCTGGTGGCTTTCCCTGGCAGCTTTCACTTGTCCATCTGAGAGTCAGAGCAGAAGAGACCGTTTCCAACCCTCTGCCTCAGAGCAGAGAGATCACAGTCTGTTCCTCAATGAGCTCTCCAGGCACACTATCTGGAAACCTATAAACTGCCAAGACTGAAACAGGAAGAAATTGACAACCTGAATAGGTCAATAACCAGTAATGAGATTGAAGCAGTGGTCAAAAACCTCCCAAAAAACAAGAGGTCAAGGCCTGATGGATTCCCTGGGGAATTTTACCAAATATTCAAAGAAGAAATAATACCTATTCTCCTGAAGCTTTTTGAAAAAATAGAAACAGAAGGAAAGCTTCCAGACTCATTCTATGAGGCTAGCATTACCTTAATCCCCAAACCAGGCAAAGACCTCATCAAAAAGGAGAATTTCAGACCAATATACCTGATAAATATGGATTCCACAATCCTCAACAAAATCCTAGCTAATAGGATCCAACAATACATTAAAAGGATCATGCACCATGACCAAGTGGGATTTATCACCGGGATGCAAGGGTGGTTCAACATTTGCAAATCAATCAATGTGATAGATCACATTAATAAGAGGAAGGAGAAGAACCATATGGTCCTCTCAATTGATGCAGAAAAAGCATTTGACAAAATACAACATCCTTTCCTGATTAAAACTCTTCTGAGTATAGGTATAGAGGGAACTTTCCTCAAGTTCATAAAATCCATCTATGAAACCCACAGTGAATATCATCCTCAATGGGGAAAAGCTGAGAGCCTCTCCCTTAAGATCTGGAACACATCAAGGATGCCCACTCTCACCACTATTGTTCAACATAGTACTAGAAGTCCTAGCAACAGCAATCGGACAAAAACAAGAAATAAAAAGTGTTCAGATTGGCAAAGAAGAAGTCAAATTCTCTCTTTTCGCAAATGACATGATACTTTATGTGGAAAACCAAAAGCCTCCACCCCCAAATTACTAGAACTCATCCAGCAATTCAGTAATGTGGCAGGATACAAAATCAATGCACAGAAATCAGTTGTTCTCTTATATACTAACAATGCCACTGTAGAAAGAGAAATTAGAGAAATGATTCCATTTACAATAGCATCAAAAACTATAAGATACCTCAGAATAAACCTACCAAAGAGATAAAGGATTTATACTCTAGGAACTACAGAACACTCATGAAAGAAATTGAAGAAGTCACAAAAAGATGGAAAAACATTCCATGCTCATGGATTGGAAGAATAAACTTTGTTGAATTGTCTATGCTACCCAGAGCAATCTATACCTTCAATGCCATCATGATCAAAATTCCAATAACATTTTTCAAAGTGCTGGAACAAATAATACTAAAATTTATATGGAATCAGAAAAGACCCTGAATCACCAAGGAAATGTTGAAAAACAAAGCTGGGGCATCATTTTGCCCAATTTCAAGCTATATTACAAAGCTGTGATCACCAAGACAGCATGATACTGGCACAAAAACAGACATATAGACCAATGGAACTGAATAGAGAACCCAGATATGGACCCTCAACTCTATGGTCAAATAATCTTCGACAAAGCAGAAAAAAACATGCAATGGAAAAAAAGACAGTCTCTTCAATAAATGGTGTTGGGAAAATTGGACAGCCACATGCAGAAGAATGAAACTCGACCATTCTCAGAAAGGTTGAATACCTGACTTTTACATCAACATGGATGGGACTGGAGGAGATTATGCTAAGTGAAATAAGTCAAGCAGAGAAAGTCAATTATCATATGATTTCACTTATTGGTGGAACATAAGGAATAGCATGGAGGACATTAGGAGAAGGAAGGGGAAAATGAAGGGGGGGGGGAATTGGAGGGAGAGATGGACCATGAGAGACTATGGACTCTGAGAAACAAACAGGGTTTTACAGGGGAGGGGTGAAGGTGGATTGGTTAGCCCAGTGATGGGTATTAAGGAGGGCATGTACTGCATGGAGCACTGGGTGTTATACAGAAACAATGGATCATGGATCACCACAGCAAAAACTAATGATATATTGTATGGTGATTAACATAACATAATAAAATTAAAAAAACAATAAAATAAAAATGGTACTGTCTTAACTTATCACTTATTTTTCATTTATTACCTAGACTATTTCTAAAAATGGGGCTGTATTTCCATATATCTATAATGGACTGACTTCCTCTCTTGAACTACTTGCTAGAACTAATGTAGTTTTAACATCAGAAAGTCAAGAAAATAGGTTCGGTTTCCCCCACCCCATTTACCATTTCTAAAACTTCATTACTCCAGAACCTGATTACTTTGGTATCCCCTGAAGGAGACCAAATAGAACTGTCTGTATGTGATATTATAGACTCATAGATTGAAAAATATTTCCAGTGTTTCGATTAATTGTAGTTATTGTTATTATCAGTTGGATCTTTCAGGAATCAGATGCTAATAGAGTAAGTAGTTTGAGATTTACTGAGGATAATTCCAGTGAGAGATGAAAAGTCAAAGAAGCAGTTTTGGGCATGAGAAGCCTCAGACTACAGTGATGATCTGACAAAATCTTAATCAACCAGCACTGAGTTGTGAAACAGAGATTTTTGGTAGAGAAGTTCCATATTGGGCAGAAATTGCTGAGCCCTTGTTCTGCTGCCCTCAGCCATTGACTGTCTACATAAGATACATTAAATATGGAAAGCGACCATAGCGATTCTTATCAATGCCCTGAATGGTATCATATTGCTTAGAATCTATGTTTTAAAAGACACTGTATATGAAACTGTCCAGCAATTTACATGCCGTGTCACTTATTCTTGGGCTCTAAACTTTAGTGTATTTTCCAGGTAACTGAGTTATATCTTAGAACAAGTTTATAAAGAATTTTTTCACAGGTAACATTTTTTTTCTGAGATACTACACATTTGGAATTATTTTTGTTGCCTTTACCTATGAAAAAACACATGATTTGAGCATTCTAGGCTCATATTTTATTTTCTTCAAAATTCTCCACTTATTTAAAGCAGAGGAGAATCTACCAATAATCCCTGTTCCTATATAATTGTGTGTTTAAATTTTTTATGTTTGATTTTTAAAAAGTTATCAAGTTATAACCTGAAGTTGTTTTGTCGTAATTACTTTTGTCAGCTTTTTCTTTCTTTTCTTTTTTTCAGTTTTTATTCAAATTCTAGTTGGTTAACGTATAGTGTAATACTAGTTTCAGTAGTAGAATTTGGTGACTCATCAACTTACATAAAACACCCAGTGCTCATCACAACTCCCTCTTTTTCTTTTTTTAAGAGGCACAGATAGGCAGAGGGAGAGGGAGAGAGAAACCCAAGCAGCCTCTGCACTGTGCACAGAGCCTGACAGGGGCTTGATGCCAAGACCCTGAGATCATGATCTGAGCTGAAATCAATAGTCAGATGCTTATGAGGGATGACTGACTATTCCCTATAAGTCAACTCTCTTCTCTGTCTTCAAGTCTATTGCTTTATTTTTTTAAACTTTTATATATTTTGTTCTGTTCTTAATTTTTTTGTTGCTATTATTGTTGACTTTCTGTCTACTTTTTGACAATCCAGGGAGAATATCCATATCTAGGGCACCAGCAGATTGCCCAAGGCAGGGGCCTGCAAACTTATTCTGTGAAGAGCCAGATAACAGTTACTTTAGACTTTGCAGGCCATGTGTCTGTCATAAGTCCTCACTCTATGTGGCAGTACAAAGCAGCTGTGGACAATAGGTAAACAGATGATCATAGCTCTATTTAATAAAACTTTATTTACAAAAAAAGATGATGTTAGGAGACAGTTCTCTGTGATTCTGGTTTCTTCATGTCTTCTGAGAAAATGACAATGCAAGGATGTTTGCATTACATTGCTCTAAGATTCAGAGTCCAAAGATATTCTAGAATAGTAAAGCTATCCTCCTCATTGGGAGATTTGCCTATACATGTAGGTGATAACCTTAGTAAAAACTTCTACCTTACTCCTAGAGACATTAAACTACATTCTGGAGTAAAATAATAAGGTCTGCCTCTGAGGCAAATGTTGGACAGGTTTGCTAGCAACTTCCTTATAAGATTAGGAGAATTCTAGGCCCAGTGTTCCTTGTCTAAAACACTAACTTATGTGTGCAGCATCCGCTTAGGTTGGCACTGAATCCTAGCTGGGGAAGGAGAACCAATGTAAATAAAGTTGTTCAAATAAATTGTCTAAATTTATTTGGGCTTCTTGTTTCCTTACAGATTGAATTTTTGGAAGTGTGACAAGCCAAACTTAGGATTTGCTTGACATCCTGACTTGACAGATAGCAGGTCATCTTTGGCCCACAGACTATGGTTTGCTGACCCCTTCTCTGGATGATTATGATCTTTACAATGCACAAAAGGAGTGTGCACTCCCCATTCTCCAGACTTAAGTGTCTCTCATCTTGGGAAGTTTCTCCCACACAGTAATCAAGTGAGTATGCTAGGAATACAAACCTGGAGAATCAACTGCTTGACTGAATACTCCACCCTGATCCAGTAAGTATGTCTATCATTCAAACCTCAAATTTACCCTTTATGTAGTTGACAGTGGTGAGAGAATTGAGCAAAATTCTTGATTACTTCATAAAAAAGTATGAAAGAGGTAGTATTTGCTAAATGTCTAGTTGGATTCACTGTGTCACAAAACCAAGGATAAATAATGAGGAGGAATTTTAGTGTCCTGTTAACTTCTCCCTATTTGGCTCTTCCTATTTGGTTCTTTGGAGCTCATGGAAATGTTTCCCCACTTTTGGCAAAGGTTTGATAAAGTCTTCTAGCCCTGCAGTGATGCTAAGCTTATATTGATTTTCCTTCATAATTATGTTAATATGAAAAGAGTTACGCAAACTTATCTTACGCCATAAGAAACTCAATTAAATTGAATATATATGTATATTTCCTTTTATAATATTTGTGCTACCTATACATTAAAATGCAGAATGAATTTTAAATGTATACAAAAGTAAAATCCATTTTGGGACAGTTTAGAAACTTCAGTTTTACTCTGCACCTGGATTGCAAATTGCAGCTAAAATTATAAACTGAATTTCAAATAAAATCCCAAAGCCAAAATATAAAAGATATAGAAATTCATTTGAAGGACAGTGTATAATTGAACCCATTGATAAAATATAAATAGATCCTCTAGAAATGGCATGTCACATCAGTGGATACTTACGTGATAACAAAAGGCACCTGAATCTCCAACATGAATTTCAAAAAGCGTAAAGCTTTTTTGGAGCTCCTTTCAGGAAAGAGCTAATAGATTTTGGTAGTCTTTCCCATTTTCAGGAGAATTAATAAGTGAATTAACCATATCCAACAGTGTAGTTATATTTACAGTCTTCAGAAATCCCAATCATGTGTCTGCAAATATTTGCTCATGGAAAGTAAAGGTATACTACTTAAACGGTCAGCTTTAACTGTAACATTTGGTTGGCTTGGGGTCTCAATAAAGTTTATCAACTAAACTTAATGAGCTCCATCTCATTTTAGCAGAAGACTGGAAGAGCTGCTAGATTAGTTTTCCCTTTCTTTGGCAGATTGAAAGCCAACTATCCATCTTGACACAGTCTAGTCCATATATGTTATTAGCAATATGAAAATGACACTGTATCTTACTAGTTTGTACTGTGTGTGTTTGACTAAAGGTAACCTGGATGTATTTGATTAAGGATGTGCTATGTGCTTGTTCTTATACTCAGAAATAAATGCTGAATGTGATTCTTAACACTGCCAGTCTCTCATACAGGAACACACTTTCTACATGGACATCTGGATATATAAGTGTCCACTTAAACATATATAAAGAGTTCTATAACTTATGCCATAAGGAACTCAAAAATGTATATAAACATGTTTAAATATGTATGTATGTATATACAACTGCATACATTTAAATAAATGCGTATGGGTATGCATAAATGTGGCCATAAATGTATATATATAAGTAATATATATAAATTAAATTTATTATATATAAATATATATATAAATTACCTAGAAATTACATAGATTATATGTATATATGATTAAAGTGAATTTTTGTCTACTCTGTAATTTATAATATAATCAATCTGTTCTTAGGAAAGATTTGCCCACAAGTTCTGCCAGTCCTACTTGGAACCGTTTGAATGTGAAGCAATTGTTTCCAGTGCATCAATCTTTACAGAGTTATATATTATTTGTGTCAAAAAGTTCTGATAAGGAACAGACCTGGTGGTGCTGGATTTTATCATGAGGGATAAACCTGAGTAAATTATATTCACATTTTATTCCCCATGAATACATCCTCATTAGTTTATTCTCCCATAACAACTTCAGGAATATATTCTGGGCAGGCTAAACACCCATGAATCCTGCTGTACTTTAATCCCTGGAATCATTGGTTTTAAACTTCTTTGAATATAAAATGAAAAAATATAAAATTAAAAAAAAAATAAACTTCTTTGCACTCATTGTAGGGCTCAAGATAATTATTGGAAGTTAGAGAAGAGGAAATATTCAATCTTGGTAGTTGGCCTGCAGCTTTCTGAAAATCTTTTTCATTGGTATCAGAAAGAACGCCATTTCTCCTCAGAATCTTGTTTGTTATTCATTTGTGAACAAAATGAAGCCTCAAATATCCATGAATTTTCTCCTTATATCAATGGTGGAGATACTTAATTTATGAAACCTACCTAACAATGTTTAAAAATTTATGAATTTTGAGTTCTGATGCTACTTTTAGTTTTATTTTTCCTATTTTTATCTTTATTTTGCCCCAACTTGTCAATGTCTTTTAGAAAGATATCTTACTCTTCCTGGAATATGATGTGTAGATGAAACATATAATTCCATAAATTAAACATAGGTGGGATATTATAAAGTTGTCTGGCACAATTTTGACCAAAGTATTAGCAATTTTCTTTTTTTTGAAGTTTTAAGGGTAATGCTAAAAATCAGTAACTTTTTTGTTCATACACTTACTCTTGTGTTCTAATGAGCATTGGCCATTTTCATTATGTTATTTCTAATTTTAAGTTTGATTTATTGGCAAAATATCATTCTCCAACTTATTTTTATTATAGACTTTGAAATCAATTCACAGCTATTATAGCCATCTTTATATCATTGCCATTATCTAAGTAATAAAAACTCATACTATCATTATAATAATAACATGCCACCTGATATTCTCATCATGAGTAAGGGGTTATTACTCTGCTGAGGCAACCATATTCTTTGATCAAAATCCCCAGAAATTGTTAGCTTGTTTATCTCTCTTTTTCAGGAGGAAATTTCCTCAGCATTCTTTCCAATAATTCAGCAGCTTCAACAAATAAAAATTAATCACTTAACTCTATACAGCCATAGCAATGTCAAAAAGGAAAAGGAGTTCCCTCTATGAATCAATAATCCATAATTAAGATGACCATACATCCAAGTTGCCAGAACAGTCCTGATTTACATCTGTTGTCTAGACACTCAGTCTGATCTTGATTTATTTTTATTTTTTTATTTTTATTTTTTAAGATTTTATTTATTTATTTGAGAGAGAGAGAATGAGAGACAGAGAGCATGAGAGGGAGGAGGGTCAGAGGGAGAAGCAGACTCCCCGCTGAGCAGGGAGCCCAATGCGGGACTTGATCCTGGGACTCCAGGATCATGACCTGAGCCGAAGGCAGTTGCTTAACCAACTGAGCCACCCAGGTGCCCCTTGATTTATTTTTAATAAAATATTTTTAATAACAGTTCCATCAAAATAAGCTGAGATGAATATGACCTCCATGTACACTTTTTTCATTTTTTTTATTATTATATTATGTTAATCACCATACATTACATCATCAGTTTTTGATGCAGTGTTCCATGATTCGTTGTTTGCATATAACACCCAGTGCTCCATGCAGAACATGCTCTCTTTAATACCCGTCACCTGGCCAACCCATCCTCCCACCCCCCTCCCCTCTAGAACCCTCAGTTTGTTTCTCAGAGTCCATAGTCTCTCATGGTTCATCTCCCCCTCCGATCCCCCCCCGATTCTCGATGTATACTTTTAACATCTGCTATGTTTCTTTTTAATAGCCTTTGACATGCACAAACAATGAACAGATTTCTGATGTTAAATGTGGTGTAGTCTGAAAGATGACCAATAGTAATCTGATGTTTTCCAGAAGCAGCACTATTAACACTTCCTTTCAAGGACAGTAAGAAGAGTTTCACTAATAAAATGAAATATGCTGGGACTCTGTGACACCAATGGGTAAGGACATCTAACTCCTGCTCTCAGTGGTGAGGAATACATGATGATGCTGCTTCTACTGACCACCTAGGGTACCAGCCAGTGAGCTTCAATGATCCATGCTGTGGCCTGGAAAATACACTAAGCCTCCAGACTACTAATTGGTGAGGTCAGTGGGAAAATGGGAAATTTAGGTTATGTTTAGAGACATTTAGTATGAGAAATAGATACTGAAATGTCCAACTCTAAGTTACAGAGAAGAGTATTCATCAAGATGTAATTGTATCATAATTTTTTCATTTAGTAATAAAATTGTTTATATCAATGAGCTAAAAATTGAAAGTACATCTTTAATGAAAAATTAGGGACTGAATTGATGTTTCTCAAAAAGCTGATGATAAACATACAACTTGAACAAAATGTTTGTTGACATTTGCCATCACCATGGGGACAATATTGATTTCTCTAACACAAGAAAACCAAAAGACACAAATCTGCTGAAGAAAACTGTGCATTTGTTTCATAGGTAAGTAGGTTTTTAAAGAAGACTAAAACTGAAGATTATACTCTAACACTCATAGCCATAGAAATGAGTGATGCTTCGGGCGCCTGGGTGGCTCAGTTGGTTGAGCGACTGTCTTCGGCTCAGGTCATGATCCTGGAGTCCCAGGATCGAGTCCCGCATCGGGCTCCTTGCTCAGCAGGGAGTCTGCTTCTCCCTCTAACCCTCCCCCCTCTCATGCTCTCTCTCTCTATCTCATTCTCTCTCAAATAAATAAATAAAATCTTAAAAAAAAAAAAAGAAATGAGTGATGTTTCATTCCAAAAGCATGATTTATTTTTGCTTTAAGAAATCATTTAAATAATTTTCTTTCATTTTTTATTTTTTATGTACAATTTTTTATGTACAAAAAATGGTGTGGTAACTCTTAAAGTGTTATCCTCATTGACAGTAGCATATCAGTGTCAGAAATTTTTAAAAATATTTGTTTCTAATAGAGTTTGACTTTTTAACTTCAAGCTACAATGTCAAAAATTTGCAAATCCCTTCCATCAAACTTGAAACATGTTATATGGCTGCCGATATTATTGTAAACTCAGATAAAAAGCCCAACTTTAAAAATAAAATTATTTTCCTAAGTTGTGATAATGTAATTACAAATTTTGATGGAGGATTGTGTTGGATTAAAAACAATGTTCTTAGGGAATTAAGAACCCAGGACACAGAAATGTGCTTGGATTTGGTTGATGTGCACACATAATTTAAAATTGGGTATGATCAAGTCACAGTATTCTACAATCAAAGTAGAAACTTAAGTTGTCAAATATATATATATATATATATATATATATATATATATATATATATAAATACATAATTAGAATAACTGGACTATAAAGTATTTGTGACAAAACTGATGTTGAATAGAAAAAAAAAATGCCTCAGCATTACAGCAAACTCTTTCACTACTGCCTGTTATTAATTGTGTTTTATTCTTCTGCATGTTAGAGAGCACTATTTCCTATTCTTTCTTTTGGGGTGAATTTCACCTTCTAGTCATTATGTCCAGAAAAGAAAAGAGGAAAGCAAAAAACAAACAAACAAACAAACAAAGAAACCCAGCAAAAACAGCAACAACAACAACAAAAGCATCAGCAAGTATTTCTAGTGTATGCTGTTTACACTCTGCTGTTGTGTTTTGGCTGCTCTTTCCCACTGATCCTTCCTCTAAGAATGAACCTGGACCACTTTCTTCCACCATACACAAAAATAAACTCCAAATGGATGAAAGACTTAAATGTGAGACAGGAATCCATCAAAATCCTAGAGGAGAACACAGGCAGCAACCTCTGTGACCTCAGCTGCAGCAGCTTCTTGCTAGACATATCTCCAAAGGCAAGGGAAATAAAGACAAAAATGAACTATTGGGGCTTCATCAAGATAAAAAGCTTCACACAGCAAAGGAAACAGTTGACAAAACCAAAAGACAATTGACAGAATGGGAGAAGATATTTGCAAATGTCTTATTAGATAAAGGGCTAATATCCAAAATCTATAAAGAACTTATCAAACTCAACACCCAAAGAACAAATAATCCATTCAAGCAATGGGCAAAAGACATTAACAAACATTTCTCTAAAGAAGACATTCAGATGAGACTATGGACTGTGAGAGACTATGAACTCTGAGAAACAAACTGAGGGTTTTGGAGGGGAGGGGGTGGGGGGATGGGTTAGCCTGGTGATGGGTATTAAAGAGGGCATGTACTGAATGGAGCACTGGGTGTTACATGCAAACAATGAATCATGGAACACTACATCAAAAACTAATGATGTAATGTGTGGTGATTAACATAACATAATAAAATTAAATTTAAAAAATAAATAAATAAAAAATATTCAAAAAAAAAAAAAAAAAAGAAGACATTCAGATGGCCAACAGACACATGAAAAAATGCTCCACATCTTTTGGCATCAGGGAAATACAAATCAAAATCACAGTGCGATACCACTTCACCCCAGTCAGATTGGCTAAAATTAATAAGTTAGGAAATAACAGATGTTGGCAAGGATGCAGAGAAAGAGGAATCCTCTTACGCTGTTGGTGGGAATGCAAACTGGTGCAGCCACTCTGGAAGACAGTATGGAGGTTCCTCAAAAAGTTAAAAATAGAGCTACCTTATGACCCAGCAATTGCACTATTAGGTATTTATGCAAAAGATAAAAACATAGTGATTTGTAGGGGCACATGCACCCCAAAGTTTATAGCAGCAATGTCCCCAATAGCCAAACTATGGAAAGAGCCCAGATGTCCATCGACAGATGAATGGATAAAGAAAATGTGGTGTATATAGATACAACGGAATATTACTCAGCCATCAAAAAGAATGAAATCCTGCCATTTGCAACAACATGGATGGAACTATAGGGTATTATGCTAAGCAAAATAAGTCAGTCAGAGAGACAAATATCATATGATTTCACTCATATGTGGAATTTAAGAAACAAAGCAGATGAATATAGGGGAAGTGAAGGAAAAATAAGATGAAAACAGAGAGGAAGACAAACCATAAGAAACTCTACTGTAGGAAACAAACTGAGGGGTACTGGAGGGGAAGTAGGTGGGGGGATGGGATAACTGGGTGATGGACATTAAGGAGGGCACTTGATGGAATGAGCACTTGGTGTTATATGCAACTGATGAAACACTAAATTCCACCTCTGAAACTAATAATACTCTATATGTTAATTAATTTAATTTAAATTTTAAAAATTAAAAAAAAATTAAAAAAATATATAAGTACACTGGCAGAAAAAAAAAAAACAAATGTTTAAGACTTTGAAATACTTTTGTAAATCAAACTAAATGATTTAAATTACATTGAATTTTGGCTAATGGGTTTTTAAAATTTTATTTGTATTTTATTCTCAACCTTTTAAACAAGTTTTTAATCAATGTTTTAATCAAATTTTTAATCAAGTTTTTAGTGAATGGAGGACCAAAAACCTTTAGTTTTCAATTCCTTTGTCAAATAGTAATTACTAAGAAGACACTCATAAACAAGAAGGTATTGACATTTATCTCTATAAAATCAAGAGAGGAATGTTACAAATTAAACAATTGGGGCACAAATGAGGCACACATTATAATTTTAAGATTCTATACCTGTTTTTGGAATAGTTCAATCTATGGAAGGAAGTTTTGATGGATGTTCAATTTATAATTGGAAAAATTTATATTCTGTACCAGAATGGAAATAAATTTCAAAGGTTTATAATTTTGAAGCATCTAAACTCAGTTAAATATTTAAAAAATCATACACATATGAAGCATTTTGTTTCTTATAAAAATATATGCCAAAATAGATACTGAGACTTGAGGGGAAAAAATGTACCTATGCATTTCAGCTAAAACCTTAAGTATTTATAGATTTAAATATTAAGACGTAGCATTTAAAATATCATCCATTTTGCAGAATTTTCTCTTAATATACTAGATATCGTAGGATCAATATTTTCTCATTTTAAAATAGTAAAGTTCGGGGTGCCTGGGTGGCTCAGTCGTTAAGCGTCTGCCTTCAGCTCAGGTCATGATCCCAGAGTCCTGGGATTGAGCCCCGCATCGGGCTCCCTGCTCCACAGGAAGCCTGCTTCTCCCTCTCCCACTCCCACTGCTTGTGTTCCCTCTCTCGCTGTGTCTCTCTCTGTCAAATAAATAAATAAAATCTTTAAAAAAAAATAAAAATAAAATAAAATATTAAAGTTCATATGTCAACTACACTTTAAAGATTTTTTAAAAAGAAAATGTGGTTCACAGAATAATATCAATTGAGGTGTAAATAATATTAGTTTTATTATCCCTAAAATAAAATTACAGAGAAAATTGCAGGCAATTGTATGGAAAATTAAAATAAACACATATTTAAAACATGTTTTCTTCAAAAAATAAAATAAAATCAGTGGTAGTGAATTTTATTTTATTATTTATTTGTTTATTTATTTTTTAGTCACATTGAATTTTAGAGATATGGCTAGAAAACAGACTACTCTATGTGAATATTATTTATAATATTCAGATATTTAATAATCAACACAAAGATTTTTTTTCTCTAATGTACAGAGATAAAAGAAGTTGAAAAAGTCCTTCATCTTGCCCCCCCTTCCCTTCTGGAGCACCAAGCAACATTTCTTCAGCTTGTATATGCATAATGGCAGAAAAGAGGGGTTCTCTACAGTTTCATTTTTGTAGCTTTATATTTTATCTAGAGGCTAAGAGGCATGTATAGTCCAGTAACCTTATTAATTTTATTAGTAGGAGTAAAAGGAAAAGAGTAATGTCAGTAAGTTATCCTACAACGTCTGTGTAAGGCTTCATTTACCATTTTACTTAGGGCTGACATGGTTCTCTTTACCCATTTCCCACTAAGGAGAATATGCTGTTTCCTTCTGATTAAGATCACATAATACAATTTCTTAGTAGCAGCAGGGTTCAGAGAACACAAGGTATAAAATCATATAAGCTATGTGTGAATTTCCAGTTTCTTCATCTATTAGCTGTATAAGCTTTAATAAATTACCAACCCAAGTGGGGCGCCTGAGTGGCTCAGTTGGTTAAGCGACTGCCTTCAGCTCAGGTCATGATCCTGGAGTCCTGGGATCAAGTCCCACATCGGGCTCCCTGCTCGGCAGGGAGTCTGCCTCTCCCTCTGACCCTCCCCCCTCTCGTGTGCGCGCTCTCTCTCTCATTCTCTCTCTCAAATAAATAAATAAAATCTTTAAAAAAAAAAAATTACCAACCCAAGGAAGAGGAGGAAATCTTCCTCCACTTTCTTAATTGGGTTCTTTCCAGATTTCCTAGGACCTTATATTTCTTTGAAACCATTTCTACAATGAAAAGGGTCCTATCTCATTCATTTTTTTCCTCTCAAGGTATGAGCTCACCCCTCCTACAGTTAATAGTTTCATTCAGAGTATTATAACTATGTTTCCATTCTTTCTGAAATGTCTGCATTCATTTTACTCATTGGTGATATCTCAATAACATTATTACAGAGAAATGCTATGGCAGTGGGAAAATTAGAACAGATGTTGCTATGTGCATTATCACCAGAGAACAGGTAAGAGAACTGAGTACATAGTAACCCTTGAAGGAGTAATTGAGCTATCTGTGGTGGATCCACTGGAATTTATTTTTTTCTTAACCACAGATAAGTGGTACTTAGTCTGGGCCTTAAGTGCTTGCATGGTTGTATTGTTATGTTGATATTATGTCAAAAGTTGCTAATGATTGGGCCATTGATTATAGGCCTCCCTTTAAAACGCACATATAAGCTCGTGACAAAGATTTAATTTGAGATGACTCAGAGGTTGATCTTCCCTTTTTTAAAAAATATTTCAGTAGCAGCTGGGTTTTCTGGCAGCAATTCTGCCCAAATGCTTGACCCTGGAGGTCCCTTTCTGAAACACAATTTTGTAGATAGCTTTCTTATTAACAATTAAACCTTATTACGATCTAGTAAGATATACCCATACACCAATATAACTTTACAGTTTTACATCACTATACTTGTTAACTTTTATTCACTTAATCACAAGAATGCAATTATCTGTGTTGCAATAGGTAAAACATTAATAAATGAAAGCATGATTCTAGCCAAGATTGAGGTTTAGTTTATATGTATCTTGGTTATACAATTGTGAAAGACATTAAAGTACTTCATATTTTTTGTCAAATTCTCAAATGTTTCAAGTGCCTGCCCCCATTCACTGCCCCAAATATGTTGGAAATTTCTTTAGAATCCCTGGACCTGCACTCAGGGGACTTACAGGACCCTGCTCCATCTATGTCTACTGTTGATTACTGCTGTGCCTGCTAGGCAGTCTCAAGGATTCCACCTTTCAGGGACCACTGTTAGCTCTTTCTCACCCTTGTTCCATGCCTGTGAGTCAGCAAGGTCATCATGGCTCTTAAATACCTGTTTTTATCTATCTACATGGGCAGAGTAGGCCTAGATACAAGTAAAGGAGGGTGATAGCATTTCCATGATGGGGATGGCAGTTCTCCAGAGGGCAAGCTCTCAAGTCTCCATTTGCATGCCTCACAGACTAATGTGCCATTAGTCAGTTTTCCTTCACAGGTATTATCATTAATACAACTACAGCCTAACAGGACTTGCCTCAACAGAGCCAGAGAGACTGGGAATGAAGCAAGTGCCAGTAATGACAGACATATCAAGCATTGGCTGAGTACAGGGGCTCTTGTAAAGGGGGATTGTAAGCAACAGAAAAAGAGTGTGAGTAGCAGATTTGGGGGTGTTGAGGGTTTGAGGAACAACCAGGTGTGGAGACTCCTTTTTTTATCATTAGAGTTGAATTCTATTGCCATTTAATAGGACAGCTTATTGGGGCACCTGGGTGGCTCAGTCCGTTAAGAGTCTGCCTTCAGCTCAGGTCATGATACCAGGGTCCTGGGATCAAGCCCCACGTTGGGCTCCCTGTTCAGCAGAGAGTCAGCTTGTCCCTCTTCCTCTGCCCCTTCCCTCCTGCTCATGCTCTCTCTCTTGCTCATGCTGTTTGTCTCTCTCTCTCTCTCAAATAAACAAATAAAATCTTAAAAAAGAGAAATAGGACAGCTTATTAAAACCAACTGAATTCCCACACATATTAGGCATTACAACATTATTATTAAAAAATGAAATATAAAGCTTATATAGTGGTCAATTTATGTTGCACACAATTTTTTTTTATTTCAAGTTTTTATTTAAATTTTAATTAACATACAATGTAATATTAGTTTCAGGAGTAGAATTTAGTGAGTCATCACTTACATGTAACACCTGGTGCTCATCACAGCAAGTGCCCTCCTTAATACCCATCACCCATTTAACACATGCCCTCACCCACTCTCCCCTCCAGCAACCCTGTTTGTTCCCTATAGTTAGGGGTCTCTTATGGTTTGCCTCCATTTCTTTTTTTTTTTTTTTTTTTTTCCTTTTCCCTATGTTCATCTGTTTTGTTTCTTAAATTCCACATATGAGTGAAATCATATGGTATTTGTTACTCTCTGATTGACTTATTTCACTTAGCTTGATACACTCTAGTTCCATCCACATTGTTATAAATGGCAAGATTTCATTCTTTAGGATGGCTGAGTAATTTTATATATATATATATACCACTTCTTCTTTATCCATTTATCAGTTGATGAACATTTAGGTTTTTTCATAATTTGGCTATTGTTGATAAAGCTGCCATAAACATCAGGATGCATGTACCCCTTCAAATCATTATTTTTGTATCCTTTGGAAAAATACCTAGCAGTGCAATGCTGGGTTATAAGGTAGTTCTATTTTCAACCTTTTGAGGAGCTTCCATGCTGTTTTCCAGAGTGGCTGCACCAGTCTGCATTCCCACCAACAGTGTAAATAACTTCCCCTTTCTCTGCATCCTCGCCAACATCTGTTATTTCCATGTTATTAATTTTAGCTATTCTGACAGGTGTGAGGTGATATCTCATTGTAGTTATGATTTGTATTTCCCTGATAATGAGTGATGTTGAGCACCTTTTCATGTGTCTGTTATCCATATGCATGTCTTCTTTGGATTCTAAACATATATTTAAACCTATTGATATTATAATTATCATTATCATCCTTATTGTACTGATGAGAAACTGATGCCCAGAAATGCTATTTAAAATTTTAGTGGGTAGTATGTTTTAATCACCTCCTACTCATCCTGTTGTTGAGAAAGGGATTCCCACCCCAGGGTTATGAGGATTGATCAAAGCACACAATATTTGGTTTTTGAACAGATAAGATTGATAGAAGTTTATTAGTAACATAAATTCATAGCTGAGGTGATAAGGACAACAGATGCCATCCAGGGCCAGACAGGGGTTATAATGAGGAACACAGTGAACAACCAGAGCTTTGAGAGGCAAGTTTTGCAGGATCAAGAGGATGAGGTTCCCCCTACTTCATGAATAAAGTTGTGATTGACATAAATAATTTTTCAGGCAGGCAGAGAACTAGAACTGCTACTTAGGGATAAGTGAGAAATGTGCCACTTTGCTGGAGGAAGTTATCGTAAATCAGAGTGGGGAACTTGTGGTTAGGCCATTCAAAGCTCTTTGGGTTTCACCAGGTGCTGAGACAGCAGATAATACTGGGCCTTAATTTTTAGGTCTTATAATAGAGGTATCATGGTTCATATCTTAAGCAGCCAAGTAAATTTTTATGATGTAATATGATGATGTTGAAGATAAAGATGCTGAACTTACAAAATGTTGACAATATTATAAATAGAGCTAAAAAAAAAAACCAAAAAACCTTTAATGCGATTGTTTTTAGTTCACTGACATTAAGAAAGCATAGAGTGACATCAGCAAGATGGCAGAATGGGAGATTCCAGCCCTTACTTCCCATAAAAACATTGTTTTACAACCATCCATGGATCAAAACACCTTCATGAGAGCTCCAGAATCCAGGTGATAATTTACAACATGCTGGTAGAGCACACAAAAAAGAAATACATTAAAAAAAAAAAAAAAAAGTTAAGAACAGTTTCATTTTTACCTGCATCATCTGTACTCCCAAGCCAGTACAGCTTTTTGGTCTGTAAATCTCTAGGGTAAAGAGGAAGAGAAGTGAGTGTTCAACTATGTTAGCCTTTCTAGACACTATCTGAGAGGTCTGCTTTTGTGTAATCCCCCGAAAACATGGTGGGAATCAGCACAGCTAGAAAATCTCAACAGCAAGCCCATGGTCCCTGGTAAAGGCCCTCTCATGGACCCAAGCAGCTAACCCATCCACAGGCTCCACCAACCAGTGCACCCAAAATCTTGGCCAGCCTCACTGATGAAGTTTCCTTGCCAAAGCTAGTACATAAAGACTGAAAAAGGTGACTGTTTTTCTTCAAATGTATGGACACCAACACAAGGCTATGAGGATCATGTACAATCAGGGAAATGTGACACCACCAAAGGAATGAAATAAAGCTTCAAAAAATGGAGATCTACAATAGCCCAAGATATGGAATAAAGCTAAGTATCCATCATTAAAGAAAATGTTATATGTATTTAACAGAAGATTATTCAGCCTTAAAGAGAGAAGGAAATCCTGTCATTTATGATAACATGGATTCATCTGGAGGACATTATGCTAAGTGAAATAAACCAGAAACAGGGAGACAAATACTGCATGATCTCACTTATATGTGTAATATAAAAAAGTTGAACTTATCGAAGCACAGAGTAGAATGCTGATTACTAGGGTTAGAGAGTGGTGTGTTGGGGAAAATGAGGAGATGTTGTTCAAAGAGTACAAAGTTTTAGTTATAGTGAATGGATAAATCTAGGATCTATATATAGCCTGATGACTATAGTTAATCATACTGTATTCTGAGTACTGGAAATATACTAAGAGAGTAGATTTCAGGTGCTGTCATCACATACAAAAATGGCAACTATATGAGGAGATGATACATTACCTGGCTTGACTATAGCAAACATTTTACTGTATACATATATTTTACATATATATATATATATAATCATGTTATACACCTTAAATATATACAAGTTTTATTTTTAAGAAAGAAAAAGAAATGGAGATCTATGAACTGATTAGCAGAGAATTCAAAATAAATATTTTGAAACTCAATGAGTTACAAATGAACACAGATAGACAACTAAAACAAAATCAGGAAAACAAAATATGAAAAAAATGAGTTCAACAAAGGGAACAACAAAGAGAAACTATAAAACAACAACAACAACAACAAGCCAAACAGAAAATATGGAGCTGAAGAATACAATGACTGTACTAAAAAATTCAATAGAGGGCTTCAACAGCTGACTCAATCTAGCAGAGAAAAATCACTGAACTCAAAGATCAAGTCACTTGAAATGATCAAGTCAGAAGGAAAAAGGAAAAATATGAGGGAGAGAGTATAATATATACTACTGTTATTAAGATATTTCTTCTATACTTAGTATATGAAAGTTATACAATGACTATCAACTTAATGGAGAAGACTTTTAAAAAGCTTAATGTAATTCCATATATAGAAGCATGGCTCACACTGGGTATTACTGAGGTAGTGAGAGCTGTGTCCAAAAATATCATGCCAACAATTGGTAGTTTGCAAAATACCAGATTGATCTCATGGATGGTTTACATTTCATACAGATAAAACTTTTGAGGCATGAAGTATATGCAGAGAGATTACAAGTGTAGACCAACCACAAAGTTAGAGCACAGAATCTCTGGAATTGTCCTCACTTCTGACACCAACTGCAAATTCATGTGCTTCCCCCAAACACCATCAGATTTGATAATTCACTTGAAAGACTCATAGAACTCACTGAGAGATGTTATATTCACGGCTAAAATTTCTTACAGAGAAAAGATACAAATTAAGGTCAGCCAAAGTAAGAGATTCATAGATCACAGTCTAGGAGGATTCAGATGTGGACCTGCCATTGTCCTCCCCAACTGCAGTTAGGATGCATCACTCCTCCAACACTGACATGTGATAATACTCGTGGATTATTGACTACCAGAGAAACTCACCCAAGCTTCAGTGTCCAAAGTTCTTATTAAAGTTCCATTACTAGGCATGATTGAAAGATTGATTGACTGCCCACATGGCTGATTTCAGTCTCTAGGATGATTCATACCACACAAACCAGAGCCCCCACACAAAGTCACATTGTTAAAACTATTCAGTAAGACCCAGAGTTCTTAAGTAAACCATGACATGCCTATCATGCACAATATTCCAGGGGTCAAGAGATTACTTCCTAGAAGGTGAAGGCAAAAACAAGAACTCTCTTTGGACAACTTCAAACTCTTCATTATACAAATAACATGTATTTTTTAAATATTTGGATTATATTAACTCACTAGTTATTAATATCCTGTATACAACTTCTGATTATATCCATGTAAAAAAAAAATACATATTTTAATTTTAACCTTTGTAGTAGTTTTTTTTTTCTGTTTATATCTGATGTATATCATTTATAATTAAAAGTAAAATGTATATATAAAAAAGTAATATTACCAGAATATTTTCTTCCTACTAGAACAAAATACTTCAGGAAAAATCTGAATCTTCTACCTGTTTACAATAATTATTCTTTTGATATTTTTAAAATACCTTATTAACACAGGCATGATATGTGTTGATAAAGATACAGCTGCATTTTATTAAAAATTATGATTAAGCCTCTGGTGTTAGAAATTAAATTTGCAGATGCGGAAAGAAAGATGGCAGAGGAGTAGGGGACACTATTTCAACTGGTCCACAGTATTGAGCTGGATATCTACCAGACCACTCTGAGCACCCATGAAAACAGCCTGAGATGTAAGAAGATCTGGATCTCTACAAACAGAATATCACAGGCGGTTGGTTTTGAGGTACAAAGCGGGGAGCCATGATTCCACGGGCAGATATCAGAGGATAAATGGCAGCGGGAGGGAGCTGTCCCTGGGGATCCTACACCGCCAGTGAGCGACAGCCTTGCGTGCTTTGGACAGGGCAAAGACTCGCAGACCAGTAGTGCAGGGAAAGGACTTTAGGGCAGCCACTGGGGCGGAAACCCAGAGCAGCTGGGTCGTGTTGTAGGGCTCGTGGGAACTGGGAGGGGCTGGGGGTTTTAGAAGCACAAAGGGCAGAGACATGCCCCGACCTGGAGGCAGGGCTGGGGGCGCTGCAGAGGGGCGCACAACCCAGGACACTGCAGTTTATAGCAGCATGGACAGAAATGGAGACAGTGTGGCCTGGAGAGCTCACTGAAGAACAGACTGCAGTCTCTCTGTTCTGAGGCAGAGGGTTGGAAACGGTCTCTTCTGCTCTGACTCGTGGAAGAGACACGGAAAGCCACCAGGGAAAGCTGCCAGAGAACAAAAGCCCCAAAGACTGATTCCCACTGAGCCCATCCCCCGCCACAGGGGGCAGGGCAACTCCGCCCAAACAGGGTTGCCTGAGTAACAGCTCGGCAGGCCCCTCCCCCAGAAGACAGGGGGGGGAAAACAAAAGGCCAGCAACCCTAAGGTCCCTAGAAAACAGGTGCATCTTGTTTGGGTTCTGGTCAATAATTTGGACTCTATGCATTCACTCAAACCCCATCAACAGAATGACTAGGAGGACCAACACCCAAAATAGAAAAGACTCAGAGATTATGACTTATGTCACAGATTTACAAATGGATGCAGATATAACCAAGATGTTGGAGATGGAATTCAGGCTAGAAATTGTGAAGACAATGGCTAGAATGGAGAAATCAAATAATGGCAACATAGAGTCTCTAAGGGCAGATGAAAGCTGAATTGGCAGAATTTAAAAATGCTATCAATGAGATCCGATCCAATCTAAATAATCTAAAAGCTAGGGTAAGTGAGGCAGAAGAACGAATAAGCGACCTGGAAGACAATATAATAGATAAATAGGGAAAAACAATTCAGAATCCAGGAAAATAGAATCAGAGAAATAAGTGACACCATGAAGTGTTCCAATGTCAGAATAATTGGAATCCCGGAGGGAGTGGAGGAAGAGAGAGAGGACTAGAAGATGTATTTGAGCAAATCAAAGCTGAGAACATCCCTAATCTGGGGAATGAAACAAACATGTGTGTCCTAGAGGCAGAGAGGACCCCTCCCAAGATCAAGGAAAACAGGCCACACCTCGGCATGTAATAGTAAAACTTGCAAATCTTAGAACCAAGGAAACCATCTTAAGGGCAGTTAGGGGGAAGAGATTCCTTATGTACAGAGGGAGGAACATCAGAATAACGTCAGACCTATCCACAGAGACCTGGCAAGCCAGAAAGACCTGGCAAGACATATTCAGGGTATTAAACGAGAAGAACATGCAGCCAAGAATACTTTATCTGGCAAGGCTGTCATTTAGAATGGATGGAGAGATGCAGAGCTTCCATGACTGACAGAAACTGAAAGAATATGTGACCACTAAGTTGGCCCTGCAAGAAATATTAAGGGGGGTTCTATAAAAGGAGAAAGACCCCAAGAGTGATCTACAACAGAAATTTACAGGGACAATCTATAAAAACAACATCTTCATAGGCAACATGATGATGATTAATTCATATCTTTCAATAATCACTCTCAATGTGAATGGCCTAAACGCTCTCATAAAATGACACAGGGTTGCAGATTGGATAAAAAGACAGGACCCATCCATATGCTGTCTATAAGAGACTCATTTTGAACCTAAAGATACATCCAGATGAAAGTGAAGGGATGGAGATCCATCTTCCATGTCAGCGGACCTCAAAAGAAAGCTGGGGTAGCAATTCTTATATCAGACAAATTAGATTTTAAACTAAAGTCTGTACTTAGAGACACAGAAGGACACTATATCATTCTTAAAGGGTCTATCCAACAAGAAGATCTAACAATTGTAAATATCTATGCCCCCAACATGGGAGCTCCATCTACAGAAGCCAACTGTTAACCAAAATAAAGAGTCATATTGATAACAATACGTTAATTGTAGGAGACCTCAATACTCCACTCTCAGCAATGGACAGATCATCTAAGCAGAAAATCAACAAGGAAACAAGAACTTTGAATGATACATTGGACCAGATGGACCTCATAGATATATACAGAACATTCTACCCTAAAACAACAGAATACTCATTCTTCTCGAGTGCACATGGAACTTTCTCCAGAATAGACCACATACTGGGTCACAAATCAGGTCTCAATCAATACCAAAAGATTGATCTTATTCTCCGCATATTCTCAGACCATAATGCTTTAAAACTGGAACTCAATCACAAGAAAAAAATTGGCAAAATTGAAACACTTAGAAGCTAAAGACCACTCTGCTCAAGAATGTTTGGGTCAACCAGGAAATCAAAGAAGAACTTAAACAATTTATGGAAATCAATGAGAATGAAAACACATTGGTCCAAAACCTATGGGATACTGCAAAGGCAGTCCTAAGGGGGAAATAGATAGCCATCCAAGCCTCACTCAAAAAAATAGAAAAATTCCGAATTCACCAACTAACTCTACACCTTAAAGAACTAGAGAAAAAGCAACAAACATTGCCTAAGCCACATATTAGAAGAGAAATAATTAAGATTAAAGCAGAGATCAGTGAATTAGAAACCAGAAACACAGTAGATCAGATCAACGAAACTAGAAGCTGGTTCTTTGAAAGAATTAATAAGATCGATAAACCACTGGCCAGACTTATCCAAAAGAAAAGAGAAAGGACCCAAATTAAAAAAAAAAAAATGAATGAAAGGGGAGAGATCACGACTAACACCAAGGAAATAGAAACAATTATTAGAAATTATTATCAACAACTATATGCCAATAAACTGAGCATTCTGGGTGAAATGGAGACCTTCCTGGAAACCTATAAGCTGCCAAGACTGAAACAGGAAGAAATTGACAACCTGAATAGGCCAATAACCAGTAACAAGATTGAAGCAGTGATCAAAACCTCCCAAAAAACAAGAGTCCAGGGCCTGATGGATTCCCTGGGGAATTCTACCAAACATTCAAAGAAGAAATAATACCTATTGTCCTGAGGCTGTTACAAAAAATAGAAACACAAGGAAAACTTCTGAACTCGTTCTATGAGGCCAGCATTACCTTAATCCCCAAACCAGGCAAAGACCCCATCAAAAAGGAGAATTTCAGACCAATATACCTGATAAATATGGATTCCACAATCCTCAACAAAATCCTAGCTAATAGGATCCTTTCCATTAAAAGGATTATGCACCATGACAAAGTGGGATTTATCACCGGGATGCAAGGGTGGTTCAACATTTGCAAATCAATCAATGTGAAAGAACACATTAATAAGAGGGAGAAGAACCATATGGTCCTCTCAATTGATGCAGAAAAAGCATTTGACAAAATACAACATCCTTTCCTGATTAAAACTCTCCAGAGTATAGGGATAGAGGGAACATTCCTCAAGTTCATAAAATCCATCTATAAAAAACCCACAGCAAATATCATCTTCAATGGGGAAAAGCTGAGAGCCTTTCCCTTAAAATCAGGAACACGTCAAGGATGCCCACTCTCACCACTATTGTTCAACATAGTACTAGAAGTCCTAGCAACAGCAATCAGACAACAAAAAGAAATAAAAGGTATTCAAATTGGCAAAGAAGAAGTCAAATTCTCTCTTTTCACAGATACGTGATACTTTATGTGGAAAACCCAAAAGCCTCCACCCCCAAATTACTAGAACTCATCCAGCAATTCAGTAATGTGGCAGGTACAAAATCAATGCACAGAAATCAGTTGCTTTCTTATACACTAACAATGCAACTGTAGAAAGAGAAATTAGAGAAACGATTCCATTTTCAATAGCACCAAAAACCATAAGATACCTCAGAATAAACCTAACCCAAGAGGTAAAGGATCTATACTCTAGGAACTACAGAACACTAATGAAAGAAATTGAAGAAGACACAAAAACTTGGAAAAATATTCCATGCTCATGGATCAGAAGAATAAACATTGTTAAAATGTCTACGCTACCCAGAGCAATCTATACCTTCAATGCCATCCCGATCAAAATTCCAATGACATTTTTCAAAGTGCTGGAACAAACAATCCTAAAAGTTGTATGGAATCAGAAAAGATCCCAAATCACCAAGGAAATGTTGAAAAAGAAAAACAAAGCTGGGGGCATCACGTTGCCCGATTTCAAGCTGTATTACAAAACTGTGATCACCAAGACAGCATGGTACTGGCACAAAAACAGACATATAGACAAAAACAGAATAGAGAACCCAGATATGGACCCTCACCTCTATGGTCAAATAATCTTCGACAAAGCAGAAAAAAACATGCAATGGAAAAAAGACAGTCTCTTCAATAAATGGTGTTGGGAAAATCGGACAGCCACATGCAGAAGAATGAAACTCGACCATTCTGTAACACCATTCACAAAGATAAACTCAAAGTGGATGAAAGACCTCAATGTGAGACAGGAATCCATCCAAATCCTAGAGAAGAACATAGGCAGTAACCTCTTTGACATCGCCCACAGCAACTTCTTTCAAGAAACGTCTCCAAAAGCTAGTGAAACAAAAGCAAAAATGAACTTTTGGGACTTCATCAAGATAAAAAGCTTCTGCACAGCAAAGGAAACAGTCAACAAATCAAAGAGGCAACCCACAGAATGGGAGAAGATATTTGCAAATGACACTACAGGTAAAGGGCTGGTATCCAAGATCTATAAAGAACTTCTCAGACTCAACACCCAAGAAACAGAAAATCAAGTCAAAAAATTGGCAGAAGATATGAAAAGACACTTCTGTGAAGAAGACATACAAATGGCTAACAGACACATGAAAAAATGTTCATCATCATTAGCCAGTAGGGAAATCTAAATCAAAACCACACTGATATACCACCTTACACCAGTTAGAATGGCAAAAATGGACAGGGAAAGAAACAACAAATATTGGAGAGGTTGTGGAGGAAGGCAAACCCTCTTGGTGGGAATGCAAGTTGGTACAGACACTTTGGAAAACAGTGTGGAGGTGCCTCAAAAATTTAAAAATAGAGCTACCCTATGACCCAGCAATTGCACTCCTGGGTATTTACCCCAAAGACACAGATGTAGTGAAATGAAGGGCCATATGCACTCAAGTGTTCATAGCAGCAATGTCTGCAATAACCAAACTGTGGAAAGAGCCAAGATGCCCTTCAACAGATGAATGGAGGGCACGCACTGAATGGAGCACTGGCTGTTATACGAAAACAATGGATTGTGGATCACCACATGAAAAACTAATGATATATTGTATGGTGACTAACATAACATAATTAGAAAAAAAAAAAAGACCTAAAAAAAATGTAGATGGAAAATTTCACCTTAATAAAAATTTTTCAGTAAAATAAAAATTTTAATTGGAAAAAATAAAAAAAAATTAAATTTGCTTTTATTATAGTTTTTATTTGTTTTATTTTGAATTGTTTTTGTTATTGATTTAAAAATGTTTTCAAGGGGCCCCTGGGTGGCTCAGATGGTTGGGCGTCTGCCTTTGGCTCAGGTCATGATACCAGGGTCCTGGGATCGAGCCCGATGTCCAGCTCCTGGCTCAGTGGGGAGCCTGCTTCTCCCTCTGCCTCTCCCCCTGCTTGTGCTCTCTCTCTATCTCTGTGTCTCGAATGAATAAATAAAATCTTCAAAAATTAAAAAAATTAAAAAAATTAAAATGTTTTCAAGGTATAAAAAGGCATCTTCGGTTTGTTTGCATGACTCTGAATTCTGGAATATTATTTTTTAAACTCCTAGATCATGTTTCTAAAGTATCCCTGTATTGTATTTTTTATAAAATAAATTCTCTTGGATTTTCTGGTCTTTTTTCTTGATGTGGCACACCTGACATGACATGAATTTTAGAGGTGGTGTTTGAAATATTCAACCATAAAATCTTGTTTTTCTCTTTTTCAGTTCTAAGAAAAAAATAGTGGATGGCTTTCTGTGACATTTGCCATCAATTAAAAGAGTTAAGTTCAAAAATCCACTGCTTGGACATCTGTTCATTTTCTTCAATTTAATTTTGCCTAAAATTAGTTTGTCACCAGCTAAGAAATTCCTCCTTATAAAAAAGTCTTATGATCAAACTGCAAAATTGTCCCTTACATGGGGCTAGGAGAGGGGGATTATTATGATCTCTCCTATTAAAGTGTGCCAATTTCATTAACACACAAACTACTTAAGCAAGTCATATATAAATTCACATTCTTCTTTTTTGAATCAGAGTTTCTATGGCCAGGGTGGGTGGGGTTGACCCTTTTGCAGTCCTACCCCAGAAACACATTATATAAGTTTGGGAGCTGAGTTTCTTTCTCTTTGTGCTCCATCAGGTAAGACTATGACTATTACTGTAATACCCTTGCATGGTTCTACATTTCCTCAGGATTTAAGTGCTATTTGCTTCAAGTTTTTACTAATAGAGCCTTATTAAGCAATTGAGACTTGATGGATTCTAATGAGGGCAGGAATGCTATTATTGTCCTTATTAATGTTTTGTAACTGATTTGGACTAAACTGCAATGTACACTTTCTAAATTAATGGTTTCAATCAAGTAAAAATTGACCAAGTTCTTAAGGTCAATCAATAAAGTAGTAAGTGATTCATTAAAACAATGCTTATTATTAGGACAGCGAGCATGTAGGAGGCAAAAGAGAAGAAGATGGATATGGATGGCTTGCTGCCAAGTGGCGGGCCCTAGTTGTTGTTTATGCTTTTTTAATATTAAAAAACAAACTTTCAGTTAACATAGGACATTCTATTGGGGTTATCTTGAAACCATTAACAAAACTTAAGGGCTCCTGGGTGGCTCAGTTGGTTAAGCGACTGCCTTCGGCTCAGGTCATGATCCTGGAGTCCTGGGATCGAGTCCCGCATCGGGCTCCCTGCTCGGCAGGGAGCCTGCTTCTCCCTCTGACCCTCCCCCCTCTCATGTGGTCTCTGTCTCTCTCATTCTCTCTGTCTCAAATAAATAAATAAAATCTTTAGGAAAAAAAAAAAACTTAAGAAGTTAACCCATACTGCGTTAAGGAGTTTCTTCTTAAGGAAAAAAAAAAAAGTAATTCATTCATGTCAAGCCAATGATCATTTTGGTTTAATTTGCAGATAACAGTTCTCTACCAACTCCCTATTTTACTCCTCAGCAAAAAATGGCAAGTCATCAGCTTGATTCCAATTTCATTACTGCCTACACTGAAGTACATTCACCTGGCAGCAAAACCCATTTAATAATTGACTGTATGTTCTCTGGAGCGTCTGACATGCACAAGTAACCACTAATTGTTTGGTCTCTGACTGGTTCCCTTCAGGCTCTGGGAATACAAGGTCTCCCCTATTAGCCTCCTATTTACCTTGGCAATTTCACCTCTGGCAAACTGAATGCATGAAAATGTAAGTATGACTATCTACATTTAAAAAAAAATCTATAAAATTCCATTAAGACCTCCTGCAAAAGTATAGACAGACATCCACACCATAAAGAATAAAATCAATTATGGAAAATCAAATGTTCTTCCCCTGCTGCTGTGTGACATCAATAACTTGCAGAGCAGATGTTTTGCACCTGACAACCAGCAGAACATGAAGACCCCAGGAAGAGTGTAAACTTTCCAACTTGACTCATTGTCAAAGCTGTCTCAGGGTTCTTTCTTTTAAAGAGGTCTCCTTACAGTGAAGATACTATCTGCACTATATGACATAAAACAGTTAACTCACTTTTTTATGATGACCACTAAATCAAGAAGCATGGAAAGGCCAGCAATAAGAACAAAATTGAGACTATTTTATTTTTTTACATCAGCTTATATTGAATTATTTTGTTATTCCAAACTGAATTTGAAAGCTTTTTCAAATAATTTATCTTTTGGTTGGGGGTTGAGATAAATGCTTTCAAACAGATATTGCAGGGAGGAAAGAAACTACTCTAATTACAGCAAATACATCCTGAAAGTTAAATATTTAATAAAATCAGTATCTATAATTCTCAGGCATCCATGGGAACAAAGGGACTAAGGGTATGAATAGATTTTAACAGTGTGTAGCTCCAAGTCTTCAGTGTATTATTTAGCTATGAAATGCCAGATTTCATGACATTTCTGGCAGTTAGATTTACTTAACAGTTATTATTGGTTTAGGTAAAGTTTGAAATAAGTCCTCTGTCCTGAGCCCATAATCACTAACAACCAGGGAGGGATTGATCCAAGTACATACTGAGAAGCATGTAGCACAACCAACAGGAATGAAACAATTTTCAAGTTGTCATCAACAAAATGAATAATTTACTTGCAGATGAGTTAGCAGCATTGAATTATTTAAATATCAACCAAAATGTATGGCACTTTCCTTTAAAGTCATTTTAAAATTCTCCTTTGTGTATATAAGATTTTAAAACAATAAAACTGAAATATTTGGAAATGACTTTAAAATATCTTAAAATATATTAAGTTTCAATTTCCTATTTGGACACTACTAGTGAGAGTGAAAAATGGATGGCAATTGGACTGTATCAAAAGGCTTGAAAATATGCACCAATTTTATCCCATACAAAGGACATGAATGGAAGACATGCATAAAAGTATGCCCATAAGAGTAGCATTTACAATAGCAAAAATAACTGGAAACAATTTAAATGCACATGCTAGTGAATTGGATATATATATATCTCCTTGTGCCAAAGCATAGTCCTGCTGAAGTCCCCCAGAGGCCCACATTTGGTCCTGAGATGACAGCAAGCAAGCCGGTGGTGGGATCTTCAGGCAAAGCTTCTCTCCTGTCTGTGGAACCTGCTCAGCAGTGGTGCCAACATCCTCGTATGGCATGTACACCTCCTGCCTGAGAAAATGGCCTCCAGCCTCAAGAAATTCAATGTACATATCAACTTCCCTGAGGACTCTCTGTTCAAACCCCTTCAGTGACATTCACAACCAGGATCTACCACCCTAATGTGGGCAACAGCAGAGAGTTTTGCCTGCCTATCATCAGCAACGATAACTGGAAGCTTTACAGCAAGACCTGCCACGTCTTGGAGGCCCTCAATGGGCTGGTGAATAAACCAGACCTGGGACAACCCATTCGGGTAGAACTCGCTGATCTGCTGACATAGGAAGGAGAGCTGTTCAATAGGGAGGTTAGAGAGTTCACCTTCAAGTATGGAGTAAGCTGGTCCTCCTAACTCTGTTTCTGACCCCTTTCTGCACTGGATCTTCTCTGTGTGATGGATGGACACACATCATTGACTGGGGGTTGGAGTCCCTTTGTGGCCCCTTCCCTGCTCATTTGTTCCATTTTTTCCTTCTTAAGATGTTAGCCATTAGTCTGTGTGTGTGTGGTATGTGGACTCACTCCCTGGTTCACCTGACCATGGGTATGGTTTTCCCACACCTTTTCTCTGCCCCAGAGCCATGGGAGTTCAGGTTTGTAGAGTTACAGGTCAATTCTCCAGGCCTCTATGACTTGGAAATCCTGGTCTTACTAATTGTTCCATCTTAGAGACACAGGTTACCTTCCATGCCAGCTGGCAGGAAATGAGCCCAGAAGCCAACTAAAATCCCCTAAGGCCCAGGCATCAGGGAGTAGAGAAGACATGGACAATATGGGTAGGAGACAGGACACTTGGAGGGAATCATATTTATGACTGAGTGATTGAAATTAGCCAGACTACTGATAGATACTGCATGTCTAGATTTAGGTGCTAAAACTTTTTTTTTTTTTTTTCACTGATGAATCACAAAACGATGAATCTAATCTCCATCTGGAAATCTGACTACATGGTTTTAAGACCATTTGTAATCCTATGAGGTTGCCAGTTCCTGGGGGTCAAGCTTCAGGTGGGGAGTGTCTCCCGAAGCTTCCAGTCCAGGTGTAGCCACAGAAACCATGTGTTTGTCCATCCATTAAAGTCACAGATGGAAAATATATATATGGTAACCTCCTCTATGGCTGATAATACTAATAACTACAATTAGCATTAGTGAGTGTTTACCATGTACCAGACACTTTTGTAAGCACTTTACATGGATTAACTTTTAAATTTCCATAGCATTACATTAATTCCCTCATTATTATCTTTATTTTACAGATGGGAAAACTTAAACTCACAGAGGTTAACTAACTTGCTCAGTGTCACAACAATAGTAGGAGGTAAAGTATATTATGAATTCAGGTTTGTGCTGTTAAACACTACACTCAGAACCATTAAAAATATTGAGACATTTCTACAATTATTGGCATGAGAAAATGGTCACAACATTTTCCAGTTTGAAACAAAAGCAGCTTTCAGAATAATTTTTGTGGATAGTTTTAAATACAATACCTACAATTATATACTTATTTTTTCTAATTATTACATAAAAGTTTAATTTCAAATGCATGTGTTTGTTCTGAAACCAGAAGTAGTTTGCTCTATGATAATCTATTATACAAAATTTTATACATACACACATCATCCATATATACACATTCTTAGAAGTATGTGACATATTGTCATACATATTTTGAAGGATGATAAAAATTAGTGAAGGTTTCATGTTTTTTATATGGATCTGTAGTTTTGATTTACTAGAAAACAAAATAATGCACATTATCAAACTGAAAAGGAACCCTTTCCATCTTCTATATACTTTGCAACTCTTTGGATAATATGCATTTACAGTAGAAAGAGATGCACTAAGATATTGGAAAATCATAGTAAGAATTTCAAGTTAAATACCTAGAGCCCTTTTGAGATGAAACCTGTCTTATTTAATCCCTCACAGTCCAGAGTATTTTATGGCCAGAATCTTGATTGAACAAGTGCACAGAGAATGGATCAATATCTCAAAGATAGACTCTAAATAACAAAGCTTACAAGTTCATTAGAATAAACCAGAACTCCAAATTTAGAATAAGAAAAAAATTTCAAGGAGGAATCATATATATGTGCATATGCTAGTATATGTATACACACGTTAATATATTGCTACATATATATACACTATCTATATTCATTTATGTATATAGCATATATATAATCACTTCCCCCCACACACACACATGCATATATCTTCTTTTGCTATAGAATGGCTACATGTGATGTCAAGTTATAACTAGTTGGCTTCTTACTGAGTTTTAGAGTAAAACTAAACTTTATGTAGCAAGGGATGCTGGGCTAGACTGTGAAGAAACTACAGTTAACATGTACTTTTGAATATTGATAAAATATGTGGGAAAAAAAGCAAGTAGGAAGTAATGTCAATGCTTTCTATACATATCATGATAACTTAACAGTCTTCTTCTATTTTCCAATGAAAAAATAAAGCAAAAGCATAATGGAGGGCAAAGATCAGGATTGCCACGACCAGAAGTCTTACTTGATGTATCTCCCTTAGAGGGTCCTCAGGTAAGTAGCAGTAGAGGGAAGAGTGTAGCAAAGAGCTCAATGGGTACATATTGAGACTCCGAATAAGGGAAGCTCAGAGTCATCTGGAACCATCTGTTTTTCCCCCATAATAGTGGCTTCAGTGGCATTCAAATAAAGTCTGCATTATATTTTCCAAGGTTAGAACATCATGAATCTCATTTCATTGACTGCAAGCTGTGAGTACTTCAGCTGGGCTATATGGGTCAGCTGTGGCGTGCTGCCTGCAGCAACAGGAAATGTTACAGCAGTGATGCTCTCAAACACTTCTGTTCTGGTTGTCTATTGCCACATGGCAAACTACTCCAAGACTTAATGCTGTAAAACAATAACTGTTCTATTATGCTTATGGATTCTGTGGATCAGGAACTTGAACAGATCCCAGCAGGTACGACTTACGTCCCAGATTGCATTTTCTAAAAGTAACTGAACTGTATCTCCTATCTTGCATGCTTTTCTGCAAAGTGACCTTGCTAGAGCCCCATCCAGATGTGGAGCCTGATTCTCATCACATGCATTTGGTCTGGCCTTAGGGACTCAAAGGTGGAAGTGCTGCTGTGTAACTTTTGAGTCTAGGTCAATAAAGGCCACAAAGCTCCTGTCTAGTTTTCATGGAACACTTGTTATCTGCACATTGCCTCTTTGACTTCCCCTCAGGACCTATTTGCTATGCTGTGGGAGGCCCAAGCCAGGTGGAGAGGCCTCATGTCACAGCTCTGTTTGATAGTCACACTTCAACTCCTACCTTCTTCTTTTGTCTTATACTCTGGCTAAAGAGAAATTTAGTTATTAGAGTAAAGCCATGTGGACACAGCACCATGTTACCATGGAGGAGGTTTTGTAATGTAATTCAGATAAAGAAAGGGGGAAGTGCTCTTTTCACAAAATGAAGTGACAGTTACTCTTTTCTCACAATGGGATCAGAATTATGTTAATAAGAGGGATTTGTCACCCAGATCAGTAAGAAAGGTATTGGAAAGGAGACTTCATCCTCAAAGAATGAGGTCTGTTTTAAAATTATAGTTACCATAAGATAAACCCAACCACACTACAAGGAAGAGACCTAGCCTTCCTACCATGTCTAGCCCTGTCCCTCACCCCTCTGGTAGATGAAGCTCATCTTGCTTCTCCAGGAGAATCAACAGACTGGATGGAAAAACCAGTCTTCATAACATCAAAGCTGAAGGTAGGAGCAGATTCAAGAGGCTGAAACAATAAAAATAGGAAGGGCCTGATGGAAAGTGAGATGGGAGTAATTCAACAGGAGGAGTTAGCAGAACCTAGGAAAGGCATGGAACAAAGAGGGAAAACTGTAATAGGAAAGAGTAACAGGAGTGAGATGGGCCTGAGTTGGGAAAGAAGACAATGCACGAGTCAGCAATTTCCAGGCCTAAGCAGTAAGGTGTTGCTCCTAGCAAAGCAGGTGACTCCAGGGCATGGGGCCAATTCCTCAATCCCCAGTATCTCCACCAATGCTCACTTTCAACCTTCTAGAGCACTGGCAATATTAATTTTAGAAACAATCAAGCAAACAATCTGAGTGCTTTACCTTCTTCAAATTTCCTTTTAAGGGAAAGTGAACTGAACCAGTATTTGAAGGAGCTATAGAACAAACTCCTCCTTAACAGACATGGAAACTTCACTAGCACCTCATTATTGACTAGTGTAGAAAATCCATCACCAGATGATGATATACCTGTAGAAGCAGCTAGGTGCATTACAGCTGTGACTACCCTTATTCCAGGATATAACAACAACCAAGCATGTTACCTATGTTAGAAATTTTTCATGACGGGGTGCCTGGGTGGCTCAGTTGATTAAGTGACTGCCTTCGGCTCAGGTCATGATCCTGGAGTCCCGGGATCAAGTCCCGTGTTGGGCTCCCTGCTCAGCAGGGAGTCTGCTTCTCCCTCTGACCCTCCTCCCTCTCCTGCTTTCTCTCATTCTCTCTCTCTCAAATAAATAAATAAAATCTTTAAAAAAAAAAGAAATTTTTCATGACATCATGATAAAATTGTAGGCTAAGAATGTCATTATATCTACTTATTATTTTTTTGGACAAAAAGATATAAGCATTGAATACTAGATATAATAGTACTCTTTTTTTCTATATCATATTACTAACCAAATGAGTGGGAGCTACGTTTCTTTAAGTTGACTCTGTATCTCTGATTTCATCTATGTATTGATTTTATAGGTTAATATGTATTTTATGTCCAAATTCCGTATTGTTTTCTGATGGTAGGGGTAGTGGAATTTCTAATTCACATTTCCCAATCAACTCTGTGTGTGTGCAGGGAGAGAGGGAGTTAATTATGTAATTGTGTTGGCAGTAAGAACACGGAAAAGGAAAAATGATCAAGCAGGTAAAGGAAGCAGGTCAGATGATAGAGCGGGATCAGACATTCAACCTGAAATCTTATACAAAAAATAAGTAGCAAGACAAGAAGTTCATCAGAAGCCTGAGAGCAAGACAAAAACAAATGGAGCTTAAAGATATAAAGAAATATGCATGGCACTGCCATTAGATCTAAAGAAACAAGTGGCAAAAGATAAACCCATGGCAATCCAAAGTGCCAGAACAAGAAAACCAACAGTGCTAATCTGCCCAACAGTGCTAATCTGCCTCTTGGAAGGCTGAGCTGGCCTCCATGGATACATGAGAACACCTTCGGAGACAGCAAGTGAATGCAGTGGCCAAGTTACAGAGGTATCACATTTTTAGTTCTTTCCTTGCTATTTCCATCCACTTTGTAAAAACAAAAACCAAGACTCACAATGGGTATTTAAAAATAAATTGTGATGAATAGGATTTGGTCTTTAATGCACACTCAAACCACAAAGGGATACAACAAGTAATCTGTGTGACTTGGTGAATGGCAAATAGCTTCTGAATCTCTGCCTTAAATTTCTCCAAGGTCTTGAGCCAGTGGGACAGCACTAATTTATAAATGTTCTGTAATGTATTAAAATATATACCATTGTGTTTTAGAAAAAAAATATTTAAGGCCTTATTCAGCCATAAATACTAGTATGGGATTTCAGTAAGAAACATTGAAAATGATTTTTTGATTTACTTTAGATGCCCTGATGATTTCTAAAAGGACATCTATCTTAATGCATTTTCATTTTTTTTCTAATAGCATCCACAAGTGAAAGTTGAGCTGAACTTTAAAATTACAAGAAATATTGATATGTCTTTTATGATCCCAATAACTTTTTTGGCATAATAGAGTCATTATTAATCATGCTACACATTCTTTTCTTTATAATATAGATTTTTTCATTAATGCAACCATATATTATAAATTCAGTTCATTTCATAAATCCCATTTTCAATTGAGTTGTTTATTTTTATAATGCACACTATTATTTTTATAAATAATTTATATGTTTACTTTTTTCATTTTGAACATTCTATTTTATCTGAATTTTTTATTACAGTGTTGGAAATTCCATATTTAACTCTTTTTTTTTAAGATTTTTTATTTATTTATTTGACAGAGAGAGACATAGCGAAAGCAGGAACACAAGCAGGGGGAGTGGGAGAGGGAGAAGCAGGCTTCCCGCTGAGCAGGGAGCCCGATGTGGGACTCAATCCCAGGACCCTGGGATCATGACCTGAGCCGAAGGCAGACGCCCAACGACTGAGCCACCCAGGCGCCCCCATATTTAACTCTTAAAAGCTTTCTATCTTAGAGTGATGAGTACATTTTATTTTCTGTTGTCATGGAAAGTATGAATCCTTATGTCTAGGTTGTATAAATTATCAGATATGAGACTTGCGACAAATTATTTCTGTGAGTCATAATTTCTTAATCTGTAAAATGTAACAATAATACAAGCTCATAGGATTATTTGTGAATAAAATTCAATAACTTTTAGCACAGTGCATCAAAAATTGTAGGCACTCATTAAACTTATTTTTGGTTATTAATAATTGGCTTTTGCCAAAGAGAAAAAGGTTATGGTGGGGAGAAGTGGATGTACAAAGTTTGAAGTTGTTAAAGAGAGCATGGAAGTAGAAAGTAGAATGTTTAGGTAAAAGGAGAGTGGTAACTGACACAGGTAGGAGAGAACAAAAGGAATATATGCCAACCTAAATACCTAATCAGTGGGGCAACAAAAGTCCTTTGAGAACTTAAAGTGAGACTATGACCAGATCAGATTTAAATTTAAGATGGCTACATATAACAATATAATAGAAGCCAGCTTAGCTTCAGGCTACAGAAAATGACGTGAGATAGGATAATAATATCGGGATCTAAGTAGAAGATGATGAAAAGAATAATAAGGCAGTGGTAAAAGGAATCATGGCAGGTCCAGAAACTGATGCTCAGTTCCATTTCACTGGTATCAAAAAATATTTCAACTCTTATACTCTCACAGGTAGAATGAATTGTGTACTGGTCACATATGGAGGCATTGCTTTGATGATCTTATACTTCAAGTTAAGGTCTAAAAAAACACCAGCTGTGAAAGCAACATAAACAAATTTTAACCTGTACCTCATCTGTTAAGTTCCCATGCCTAGAGAAGCTAATGTCAAGTCATCATGTGATACTCAATTTGTACAATAAATTATGAACCTGGAAAAAAAAAAAGAAGAAGAAATAAAAATAGAATTTGAGCACAAGAGATAAGGGTAATGAGAGAAAATGGGCTGTTGAGAATCCTTTTAAGGATTTAATTTGGGTGATTGCTTAGGCAGTGATGATGTCTAGAAGAATTGTGACATAAAAGTATAATTAAGATCTTTGGAGTCAGAAAGAATGGGCTTAAGTGTAGCTACAAGACTGTATTCTTTGGGTAAACTCCTTAACTTCTCAGCATTTCCCTAGATACATCATAGAGTGTATTAAAGAGAAAATCTGTAGAAGAGACAATACACTTCCACAAATACAGTAGTTGATGAAAATCCTAATAATCTTTTCCATTAACTGAGGGAAGGAATGAATGATAATATTGAAGAGAATACAAAAGAAGAAATAGCATTTTTGGAATACAAGAGCAGTTAAATTCTAGATACTTTAAATTTGTATAATTTGTTTAAAAGACATAAAAAACATGATGTTTGCATTGGAAAATGAATGATTTAAAACTCAGAAAAGGGATTGTGTTTTTAAGTTATATTCATTTGAGACTCATAGAGGCCAGAAGAGGATTGATCCATGTGTTTTTATACATTCAAAAACAGTTTTAAAAACACTGCAAATGAAGAATCTTAGAGTAAGTCAAATTATTACCTTAGAACTAAATAACTAAACCAATATATAAGTAATTCAATCAAGATAATGCAAAAATTACCCAAAAGAGTTTTCATATCTCCCAGGTCTTCCTAAAGAAAGAAAGAGGTGCTGGATTGGTGAGCAACTAGAAATAAAAAAGAGGAGGGTGAGACTCTAAGAAGCTCCCAGTTAATTATTATCCTAGGAAGCTACATCTTGGTCCAAACATTTTCCTTAAGTCAGGCAGACATATCTCCATTGTGTAGACAAATGTAGCATCTTTAACAGATGATATTAAACATTAAAATGAAAACTAATCCTTCTCTTCTGGATGTTGGCTCAGTAAGCAAATTGCCTGTTAAATTTTAATTTCCCATCTATCTATCTATAGGGGGAGAATGCACTGGTTAGATAAACCATCTATCCCTCCACTTTGGAATTTATAATTCTCAATGTAAATTGATATATTGATAGCCTAGCCTTTATACTTTAGTCTTTGTGAAAGAAGTTAATAAGTCTGCCCTTCAAAATGATAGCTCCTCTCTAGAGTGATGACAAATCAGGTTTCTTAGCCTGAAAACTGCATGGCCCTAGTTTGGACTACAGTAAATTCACCTGAGAACTGCTACCCTCTAGGGTTTTCTTTGGGAGCTGGTCAGTCTTACCCAGGCATCAGTAGAACTTCTTCCACATCTTTTACAATTAATCTTGAATAGCATTCTTATGAGATTTTCAAGATTTTTAAAAGCCTAATGAAATACATTAATTTTCTATGCATGTGATACTCTCAGTTTAAACATCTGGCCCTTGTACCTTATCAGTGGTAGCACTGTTTAGTTTATACTGGAAAAAAAAAAAAACAACAACTAGTATTTATTGTTGTTGATATCACAGGATGACTGACAAATATTTGACAACTTAGGCATGTACACAAACCAACTGATCAAATACCCCTAAGTAAGGATGTGCAGTGTATGAACAATCATAACATGAATTCAGAATGATATTCTGTAAAAATATCATGTAGCACTTAAGCATATTATAATTGTACTATATCCCTAATTTGTGTATTTTCATTATAGTTTTATCATTACTGACACTTTTATTTCCTTGGCTAAAAGTTGGGAATTTAACAAAAAAAATGGAAGTGAAACATGATAATTTAATGAATAAATTTGTAAATTCAGTATATTCAAAATAATATTTTCTCTAAGAAACAGGTCAAGAACCAAAGTGAGGAGGTCTCTAAGTTCCCTATAGAAGAAGAGCTTGAAAATGATTTTATTTAAGAAAAGGGGAAAATCTGGGCACCTGGGTAGTTCAGTCAGTTAAGCATCTGCCTTTGGCTCAGGTCATGATCCTAGGGTCCTGGGATCCAGCCCCATGTCTGGCTCCCTGCTCAGTGGGGAGTCTCCTTCTCCCTCCTCCTCTGTCCCTCCCCCTGCTCATGCTCACCCACTCTCTTGCTCATTCTCTCTCTCAAATAAATAAATAATAAATAAATAAATAAATAAATACATAAATTAATAAAATCTTTTAAAACAAATAAAAAGAAAGAAAAGGGGCAAAATCAGGGGGGAATGGAAACGAATATTAAGTTTTAAGAACAAGGATGAATTCAAAAGAGTTCAAATAAGATGGGAATTCAAATACAAAAGTGCAGCACATTTGGAAGATTGTATGTCCCTATTGATGTTAATTATGATGGTTTTACTGTAAATGCATTTTGGAAAAATGGGCATCATTAATTAATATTAAAAAAAAAAAGGAAGGTATTTGCTCTCAAGGAGTACTATCTATCTGGGACAAATCCTCCTCTCTTTATAACAATTAATCAAAGCCAGTCTATGGTTAGTCATATCTAATAAAAGAATGAGTGCCTTTAGACATAGGAGAAACCTGTGCCTAGTTTATTTAGAGACTATAAAAACAAATTTGGATCAAAACAGCTTAGAGAAAAATGGTGCAATGTATTTGGAAAACCTTAATTTTTGTTGACAAAAGTTGTGTTTACTGCTACAGGGGAGGATTAAACCAAAACTTTGCCCAAATTCCTTATCTTTTGCAAAGAGTAAGTATAGACTGTCAAAAGTCCACCACTCTCCCGATACTTGCAGTTATTAAATGTTTCAGTTTTCATTTTAAAATGCTTTTTACTTTATGAATATAAGCCAGATGAAGATTGATCTAAAATACAAGAAAGCTGTTAGCAATTGTATCAAGAATTAAAATACTATTGTTTAAAACAAAAAATTCATTTCAAATCATGCATGACTTTTTCATAACCACCAGAAATGTTTGTATGGAAAAGACAATCTGATGGTGTTTGTATCCTAGAACTTTATTGTTTTAAACATATTACATTTGGGGCAGAGCAAGATGGCAGAGGAGTAGGAGACCTGGATTTCCTCTGGTCCCAGGAACTCAGCTGGATAGGGATCAAAACATTCTAAACACCTATGAACTCAACAGGAGATCGAAGAAAAGAATAGCAACAACTCTCGGAACAGAAAAGCGACCACTTTCTGGAAGGTAGGACATGCGGAGAAGTGAATCCGAGGCGATATTTGGGAGGATAGACGGCGGGGGTGGGGGCCTCTGTTGGCCGCTTCTGGCAAATGATAGAGCAGCGGAGCACAACATCAGAACTCTTAGAAGTCTGCTCTACTGAGGGACGTCGCTCCAGTGGCTAAGCGGGGTGGGGGGGGAGTGGAACCCTCGTGGGACAGTGTGGTCTCAGTACCCTCAGGGTCACAGAAAGACCAGGGGTGCCTGAGTGTGGCAGAGCTCCCAGGGATCAGAGCAGGGAAGCCGGCTGCACAGACGGAGCTGAGAAGTGGGCTCTCAGCTCGGGGTTGCCATAAACTGTGACCCGCGGCATACGGGCCACTGCTCTTCCAGCAGGGACCCAAAGCAGCAGATCCGGGGAGACTCACTTTCCTCCCCTGGGAAGAGCAACACAGGAGCACACTGCAGGGATCTGCTGGGTTTGGAGACTCCACACAGGGTCGGGTGCCAGAGATAGAAACGCTCGGTCACGGACTGGGTGAGCACGGAGGGCGGCCAGAGACCGGGGAGACGGGAGTGATTGCTTTTCTCTGGGGGTGCACTGAGGAGTGGGGCCCCAAGTTCTCGGCTCCTCCGGGGCAGAGATTGGGAGGCTGCCATTTACCCGCTCATCCTCCAAAGCTGTGTGGAAAGCTTGCAGGGAACAAAAGCTCCTGTGAGCAAACCTGAGCAGATTACTTAGCCCAGACCGGCAAGGGCGGGGCAATTCCACCTTCGGCAAAGACATTTGGGAACCACGGCAACAGGCCCCTCCCCAGAAGATCAGCAAGAACAGCCAGCCAAGACCAAGTTTACCGATCAATGAGAATGGTAGAACTACAGCGCTAGGGGAATAATGCACATAGAATTCATGGCTTTTTTACCAAGATTCTTTAGTCTTTCAAAGTTACTTTTTTCTTTTTAACTGTCTTTTTTTTTTTTTTGAATTTTTCTTATTCCCTTTTTCAACCAACATCTTAGCAATCCCTTTTTTAAAAAACATTTATTATTTTTCATTTTTAGAGTCATATTCTATCCCTTCATAGTAGTTACCCTTATTTTTGGCATATATATATATAAGTTGTTCTCTCTTTAAAATTTTGAGATAGTTTCTTCTAACAGATCAAAATATATCATAAATCTGTAGTGTATGGTTTTCTTTCTACTCCCCTGCCTGATCACATTCTCTCCCTTTTTTTTTCTTTTTTTTTAATCCTCTTTTCTTTTTTCAAACAACTTCTTATCAATTCCTTTTACAAAATCTTTTATAATTTTAATCTTTACAGTCATATTCCATCCCTTCATCGTATCAACCCTTATTTTTGTACATATATAAGTTTTTCTTTCTTTAAAATTTTGGAAGGCACTTTCTTCTAAAAGACCAAAATACACCCAAAATCTAGTGTGTGGCACCAATCTATGCACCAGCCTGATCATATTTGGTCATATTCTGTTTTTTTTTTTGTTTTGTTCTGTTTTTGTTTGTTCTTATCTTTTTCTTTTTCTTTCTTTTTTTTCTTTTTCTTTTTCCTTTCTTTCCCTTTCTTTTCCCCTGGTTTCAGGTCTTTTCTGATTTGTTTAGAGTATACTTTCTGGGGACGTTGGTACCCTGTTACATTTTGTTCTCTCATTCATCTATTCCCCTCTGGACAAAATGAAAAGATGGAAAAAAATCACCTCAACAAAAAGAACAAGAGGCAGTACCGACTGCAGGGACCTACTCAATACAAACATTAGTACGATGTCCGAACTAGAGTTCAGAATGATGCACTTGATCTTAGCCAAAAGGCCGAGAAGCGATAGAGTTCAGAATGATGATTTTAAAGATACTAGCTGGGATTGAAAAAAGCATGGAAGATATTAGAGAAACCCTTGCTGGAGAAATAGAAGAACTAAAATCTAACCAAGTCAAAATCAAAAAGGCTATTAATGAGGTGCAATCAAAAGTGGGAGCACTTAACTGATAGGATAAATGAGTCAGAAGAGAGAATTAGTGATATAGAAGACCGAATGATGGAAAATAAAGAAGCTGAGAAAAAGAAATAAACAACTACTGGATCACGAGGGCAGAATTCGAGAGATAAACAATACCATAAGATGAAACAACATTAGAATACTTGGGATCCCAGAAGAAAAAGAAAGAGAGAGAGGGGCAGAAGGTATAATGGAGCAAATTATAGCAGAGAACTTCCCTAATTTGGGGAAGGAAACAGGCATCAAAATCCAGGAGGCACAGACAACCCCCTTCAAAATCAATACAAATAGGTCAACACCCCGACATCTAATAGTAAAACTTACGAGTCTCAGAGACAAAGAGAAAATCCTGAAAGCAGCTCTGGAGAAGAGATCTGTAACCTACAATGGTAGAAACATTAGATTGGCAATAGACCTACCCACAGAGACCTGGCAGGCCAGAAAGGACTGGCATGATCTATTCAGAGCACTAAATGAGAAAAATATGCAGCCAAGAATACTATATCCAGCTAGGCTGCCATTGAAAATAGAAGGAGAGATAAAAAGCTTCCAGGACAAACAAAAACTAAAGGAATTTGCAAACACAAAACCAGCCCACAAGAAATATTGAAAGCAAAGAGAGAGCCTAAAAGCAACATAGACCATAAAGGAACACAGACAATATACAGTAACAGTCACCTTACAGGCAATACAATGGCACTAAATTCCTATCTTTCAATAGTTACCCTGAATGTAAATGGGCTAAATGCCCCAATCAAAAGACACAGGCTATCAGATTGGATTAAAAAACAAGACCCATCGATATGCTGTCTGCAGGAGACTCATTTTAGACCCAAAGACACATCCAGATTGAAAGTGAGGGGGTGGAAAACCATTTACCATGCTAATGGACACCAAAAGAAAGCTGGGGTGGCAATCCTTCTATCAGACAAATTAGATTTTAAACCAAAGACTGTAAGAAGAGATGAGGAAGGACACTATATCCTACCTAAAGGGTCTATCCAACAAGAAGATCTAACAATTGTAAATATCTATGCCACTAACAGGGGACCAGCCAATTATATAAGGCAATTAATAACAAAAGCAAAGAAATACATCACAACAATACAATAATAGTGGGGGACTTTCACACCCCCCTCACTGAAAAGGACAGATTGTCTAAGCAAAACATCAACAAGGAAATAAAGACTTTAAATGACACACTGGACCAAATAGACTTCACAGATATATTCAGAACATTCCATCCCAAAGCAACGGAATACACATTCTTCTCTAGTGCCCATGGAACATTCTCCAGAAGAGATCAAAACCTAGGTCACAAATCAGGTCTCAACGAGTACCAAAAGACTGGGATCATTCCCTGCATATTTTTGGACCACAATGCTTTGAAACTAGAACTCAATCATAAGAGGAAAGTCAGAAAGAACTCAAATCCATGGAGGCTAAAGAGCATCCTACTAAAGAATGAATGGGTCAACCAGGAAATTAAAGAAGAATTTTAAAAATTCATGGAAATCAATGAAAATGAAAACACAACTGTTCAAAACCTTGGGGATGCAACAAAGGCAGTCCTATGAGGAAAGTATATAGCAATACAAGCCTTTCTCAAGAAACAACAAAGGTCTCAAGTACAAAACCTAACCCTACACCCAAAGGAGCTGTTGAAAGAACAGTACATAAAGCCTAAACCCAGCAGGAGAAGAGAAGTAATAAAGGTCAGAGCAGAAATCAATGAAATAGAAACCAAAAGAACAGTAGAACAGATCAATGAAACTAGGAGCTGGTTCTTTGAAAGAATTGACAAGGTTGATAAACCCCTGGCCAGACTAATCAAAAAGAAAAGAGAAAGGACCCAAATCAACAAAATCATGAATGAAAGAGGAGAGATCACAACCAACACCAAAGAAATACAAACAATTATAAGAACATATTATGAGCAACTCTATGCCAGCAAATTAGATAAACTGGAAGAAATGGATGTATTCCTAGAGATGTATCAACTACCAAAACTGAATCAGGAAGAAATAGAAAACCTGAACAGACCTATAACCACTAAGGAAATTGAAGCAGTCATCAGAAATCTCCCAAGAATCAAGAGCCCAGGGCCAGATGGCTTCCCAGGGGAATTCTACCAAACATTTCAAGAAGAATTAATACCTACCTTCTAAAACTGTTCCAAAAAATAGAAATGGAAGGAAAACTTCCAAACTTGTTTAATGAGGCCACCATTACCTTGATCCCAAAACCAAACAAAGACCCCATCAAAAAGAATTACAGACCAATATCCTTGATGAACACAGAGGCAAAAATTCTCACCAAAATACTAGCCAATAGGATCCAACAGTACATTAAAAGGATTATTCACCACGACCAAGTGGGATTTATCCCTGGGCTACAAGGTTGGTTCAACATCTGCAAATCAATCAATGTGATACAATACATTAATAAAAGAAAGAACAAGAACCATATGACCCTCTCAATAGATGCAGAAAAAGCATTTGACAAAGTACAGCATCCTTTCTTGATTAAAACTCTTCAGAGTATAGGGATCGAGGGTACATACCTCAATATCATAAAAGCCATCTATGAAAAACCCACTGCGAATATCATTCTTAATGGGGAAAAACTGAGACTTTCCCCCTAAGGTCAGGAACCCAGCAGGGATGTCCACTATCACCACTGTTATTCAACATAGTATTAGAAGTCCTAGCCACAGCAATCACACAACAAAAAGAAATAAAAGGCATCTGAATTGGCAAAGAAGAATTCAAACTCTCACTCTTTGCAGATGATATGATACTTTATGTGGAAAACCCCAAAGACTCCACCCCAAAACTGCTAGATCTCATATAGGAATTCAGTAAAGTGGCAGGATATAAAATCAATGCACAGAAATCAGTGGCAGTCCTATATAGCAACAACAAGACAGAAGAAGGAGAAATTAAGGAGTCCATTCCATTTACAATTGCACCCAAAACCATAAGATACATAGGAATAAACCTAACCAAAGAGGTAAAGGATCTATTACAAAGCTGTCATCATCAAGACAGTATGGTACTGGCACAAAAACAGACACATTGATCCATGGAACAGAATAGAGAGCCCAGAAATCGACCCTCAACTCTGTGGTCAACTAATCTTCAACAAAGCTGGAAAGAATGTCCAGTGGAAAAAAGACAGTCTCTCCAACAAATGGTGTTGGGAAAATCAGACAGCCACATGCAGAAGAATGAAACTGGACCATTTCCTTACACCACACACAAAAATAAACTCAAATAGTTGAAAGACCTAAATGTGAGACAGGAGTCCATCAACATCCTAAAGGAGAACACAGGCAGCAACCTCTTTGACCTCAGCTGCAGCAACTTCTTCCTAGAAACATTGCCAAAGGCAAGAGAAGCAAGGGCAGAAATGAACTAGTGGGACCTCATGAAGATAAAAAGCTTTTGCACAGCAAAAGAAACAGTCAACAACACCAAAAGACAACCGACAGAATGGGAGAAGATATTTGCAAATGACATATAAGATAAAGGACTAGTATCCAAATTCTATAAAGAACTTATGAAACTCAACACCCAAAGAACAAATGATCCAATCAAGAAATGGGCAGAAGACATGAACAGACATTTTTCCAAAGAAGACATTCAAATGGCCAACAGACACATGAAAAAGTGTTCAACATCACTCGACATCAGGGAAATCAAAATCAAAACTGCAATGAGATATCACCTCACACCAGTCAGAATGGCTAAAATTAACAAGTCAGGAAATGACAGATGTTGGCGGGGATGTGGAGAAGGTCGAACCCTCCTACACTCTTGGTGGGAATGCAAGCTGGTGCAGTCACTCTGGAAAACAGTATGGGGGTTCCTCAAAAAGTTGAAAATAGAGCTACCATACGATCCAGCAATTGCACTACTGGGTATTTACCCGAAAGATACAGATGTAGGTATCCAAAGGTGTACATGCACCCTGATGTTTATAGGAGCAATGTCCACAATAGCCAAACTGTGGAAAGAGCCAAGATGTCCATTGACAGATGAATGGATAAAGAAGATGTGGTATATATTCACAATAGAATATTATGCAGCCATCAAAAAGAATGACAATTTGCCATTTACAACGACATGGATGAAACTGGAGGGTATTATGCTGAATGAAATAAGTCAATCAGAGAAAGACATATATCATATGACCTCACTGATATGAGGAATTCTTTTTTTTTTTAAGATTTTATTTATTTATTTGACAGAGAGATAGACAGAAGAGCACAAGCAGAGGGAGTGGTAGAGGGAGAGGGAGAAGCAGGCTCTGCACTGAGCAGGGAACCCAATGCGGGACTAGATCCCAGGACCCTGAGATCATGACCTGAGCCGAAGGCAGACGCTTAACCATCTAAGCCACCCAGGCGCCCTGATATGAGGAATTCTTAATCTCAGGAAACAAACTGAGGGTTGCTGGAGTGGTGGGGGGTGGGAAGGATGGGGTGGCTGGGTGATAGACATTGGGGAGGGTGTGTGCTATGGTGAGCGCTGTGAAGTGTGCAAGACTGTTGAATCAGAGATCTGTACCTCTGAAGCAAATAATACATTATATGTTAAAAAAAGGAAGAAGATAGCAGGGGGGGAAGAATGAAGGGGGGGAGATCAGAGGGGGGGATGAACCATGAGCAACTATGGACTCTGAAAAACAAACTGAGGGTTCTAGAGGGGAGGGGATTGGCGGGATGGGCTAGCCTGGTGATGGGTATTAAAAGGGCACGTACTGCATGGAGCACTGGGTGTTACACGCAAACAATGAATCATGGAACACTACATCAAAAACTAATGATGTAATGTATGGGGATTAACATAACATAAAAAAATTAAAAATTAAAATAAACATATTACATTTTGTCTTTCTTGTCACATTTATGTAATTTTATTCTTATTTGATTACCTGTTCTGAGGCTACCTTAATAATTAATTAACTGATTAAGCATCATCTGAGTGAATTGGGTGAGTTAGTTTTTATATCTCTGTGCAATTCTGTATATGTATATTTGCTTAGACATATTGAGATTATAGTTAATATACAAATATTTTGTGTTTATTTTTAGAATGCTATATATTATTGACTGTCTAGATATTGAAGAATTTTATGACCCAGATGCCTATATTGGTGGCTCTTTATAGTGCATAGTTCTACTTATTTAGTTCTGATATGCATTTAGAATAAATAAGACTGCCAACACCGCTTTTAATTATCCAGAGGATATTTAGATAGTAATGATTTAGTGTGTTAGTCACAGTCTCTATAAACAGAATCAATAAGATGTATAAGTATATAGAAAGATTTATTATAAGGAATTGGTTCACGTGTTCTATTAAGCCTTCAACTGATTGGAGGAAATCTAATACATTAAGGAGAGTAATCTGCTTCATTCAGTCTACCAATTTAAATGTTAATCTCATTCTTAAACGTACTCATAGACACACTAAAATAATGTTTGACCAAATATTTGTGCACTGAATGGACCAATAAAGTGGAAACAAAAAATTGACCATCACAGATAGCCTCTTCCTTGTTTCTAAAGTAGCATATTACTTTGGAAATTAGTAAGACTGCTAATGATCTTTTATCTCTGATTGATATTAAATTCTCAAACCATGTGCTGCTTCTGACTTTTGATAATTAGATGACATCCTGCCAAAAAGTTATCATATGAGTCTATTAGAATCATTTCAAATTATTTTCATGAAAATGATGGTGAATACGTATTTTTTTAAAAAAAAAATTACCATTGTTTATGAAGTGTTCACATGTAGCAAAGGAAATTGATTTGTTTTATAGTATTTATTCCAGAAGGAAGATATAAGAGTTTTCAGATCAAATTTATTAGGGGGATGATTTACCTCAGTGAAGGCAGCTACCATTTAAAACTAGATATGAACAACAATGGGATACATTTATCAAGAATTGTAGAACCCGTCATGGGGCTTAAATGTACACGGGGGGACCACATACCAATGACTGTTTTTAGAATAGATTCCAGGGCCAGGTCAGATGTTGCTCTAGGGCACAGATAACTTTCTATTTCTCTAACAACTGTAAGATTGAATTTATGAAAGGCAAATTTCTAGTATCTGGTTTCAAATTTATAAAACACAAATCCTAGCTTGTAAGCAAAGAGCAAATCAAATATTAAAATAAATTAATTTTAAGATGATAAAGCTGGGATTTGGCATGTCACTATATTAACAAACAACAGGACCCAATTCCCTGAGTGTCTTTGTGTGGCAGTGTCTCTCTAAAGCATTTACATACTCCTTCTCAGCTAAACTTTGTTATATATCTTTGAAGTGTGGATTATAAGCCTCATTTTAAAATGAGTAAATAAAGGCTCACAGAAACTATGTAAATTATCCAAAGTCACAAATTAACATGGGCAAACTTCTTACTGTTGATGTAGTATCGTATGAAATTAGAAAAACCTCTGGCAATGCTTGGAGAAAATTATTTTAGTTATCAAGGGCATCAGGTCTTATTTTGTGCAGATCCTTATAAAATATCTGTCAGTGGTCTTCAGAGTTTCCTTAATCTCTGAAATTTTTTGAACAATATTGTCTTCTGTATTTCTGCTTCTCTCAGGAGAGATTACATATATTTTAGTAGATTTATCCTAAAGGCCTGTGACCTTTACAAAATTGGAAACAACTAAATTCTATTAAAATATGTTCATTAAACAGGAAGCAATGAAGACCTGAAATGGTTATATTACTTAACAATGTTTAAAAGCAGATCCAGATTTAGAAGAAATGTCTGATATTAGGATTGGGGTAGGGAAAATACAAGATGAACTGTAGTATTTTGAATCATTAGAAAGTAAGAACTAAAAAGAAGTATTGAAAAAAAAAAAAGATGGGTCATATTAAGGTGCACAGGAACCAATCTGAAAGACCTCCCAATGGCCAAAACTAGAACAAGGTGGACAACAAAATGAATAACACAGTATTGATTTATAGTTCAAAGTATGAAGTAAATATCTGTGAATCATAGTGATGTAAGTAAATAATTCAATCAATCAATCAATGTAGGAGGACAGATAAATCTTCCTTAAGAAGAATTCCATATAATATATAGAGAAACTCTCTTCTCCTGAGAGATGGAATATAATTCCTTTCCCCTTAATTATAGGCTAGACTTAATTGCTCACTTTGAAAGAACAGAAAATAGAAAGTGAGAAATAATGACTTTAGAATAGAGAGAATAGCGAACACTGTCTTAACCAAGTGATCAAGGTTAACATCACCAGTGATAAGTTATATTGATGTCACATACCTCCTAATACAATGTGATGAGAAGGGCACAGCATCTCAGTGGTAATTTTTCCCCAAATCCATAACTCCAGTGTAATAAAAAAATATTAGACAAACATAAATTGAAGAGCTTTCTACAAAATACCTAGTCAGTACTCTTCAAACTCGCAAGGTCATGAAAAACAAGAAAGACTGAAAAACTATTAGCTCCAAGGAAACTGGGATATAAAATGCAATGTGGATCCTATATTGAACATTAAAACAAAAAAAGGCATTAGTGGAAAAAAAATGGAGAAATTTGTATAAAGTCAGTAGAATAGTTAATAATAATATGTCAATGTTAATTTCTTAATTTGACAAGTAGGCTGTTATGTAAGATATTAATACAAGGAGGTTTTGAGTGAAGGGTATATGAGAACTCTTTTTACTATCTTTACCACATTTCTGTTAGTCTGAATTTTTTCCAAAAAGAAAATAAAAAATATGCAGCCAGAAATTCAACCCATATCTATGGGATTCTGCTTCTTATATTTTACCTGCCAAACCAAATTGAATTTATTAAAATATATAACATGAATAAATATATTTAAAATGCATATCTATTCTCAGCTTGTCTCTGAGTTCATAAAGCAATCTTAGAAGTGCTGTTCTTGGGCGCCTGGGTGGCTCAGTTGGTTAAGCGACTGCCTTCGGCTCAGGTCATAATCCTGGAGTCCCTGGATCGAGTCCCACATCGGGCTCCCTGCTTGGCAGGGAGTCTGCTTCTCCCTCTGACCCTCCCCCCTCTCCTGCTCTCTCTCTCTCTCAAATAAATAAATAAAATCTTAAAAAAAAAAAAAAAGAAGTGCTGTTCTTATTGGCAGAAATGGTCATGGTATAATAAAGCATACTCTTTGGTTACAACCTAAATCTCCTGACATTTCCAAAGCAAATGTAAAGCTTTTTACAAACACTGCTGAATAATAATAAAAGGATATCTGCAGAAAATCTCTTTGATAAATTCTATTTCAGTGCTTCTTTTCCCTTTTATATCACAAAATTTTTATGATGATAGATTACTTATTTATATGCCAGGAAAAATTGCATTGTTTATATCACCTAAATAATATTGCCATGTAATTACAAATAAATGAAGTTCAGTTCTTATGATTCTCACTTGCTAGCTATTGGAATTGGCATATCCAGAGACCATGATCTTGTAGTGATTGAGGGCATGAATAGGAGGCTTTCAATTGAAGTCCAATAGACAGACCTGGCTATTTTTGATTAAGGCAGTAATAATATATTTTTGAAGCACAGAGACTTAGTAAAATGAGATACGGTTCTATTAAACAGTGAAAGGAAACTGCAGAGTTAGTATAAAGGTTCTAAAATATAATTAATGTAGCGCATTAATTAATTCAAACTCCTATAAACATTACTTGATACCACAGAAATTTGAATTTATCAATCATGTTTTTAATTATTTAAAACTTATCAGATAAGAGCTGAAACAGTTTCAGACATAGAAATTTTAGGGCCTATTATCACTCCTGCATAAGCAAAGCAATGTTTCTGCCCAGCATTTTTTATGAAGGAAATGACAGGAAAAGCCTATTATCTTCATGAGTAAAAATACATTTTTTTTTTGTCCCTGAATTTAAGATGAGCATGGAAAAGTTGTTATATAAACCTATTACGTAGGTAATGTTTTTTTTTTTTTTTTTTGGTACACACATAATTATCTTTTGCTATAAAATTCACAGCTGTTCTTTCAATCTGCATCCAACAATAATCTCAAACCATTTTTCAGATGGAGAAAGAAGCCATTGGATAAGGTTATTGTCTAGATCTGTAATCTAGAAATGTAAAGAAATGATGTAAGTTTTCATATTATAGTAGGTGTAGTAATTGCCTTTGCATACTACTAAAAATAAAAATATTGGCTACTTTTAGAGCTTTGTCATTATTTGTCTGGGATACTTGACATTTAGGCATTTCTGTCGGTTTTCTGTATATCATTCTTCCATTCATCCTATGAAACTAGCTCAACCTTACTTTTTTCCTGACATTCTTAACTTTATAAACTATACCTTATTACAAATATATTTTAAAGCTATTGTTGTTTGCATAACTGGTTTAGATACACAATAATTAATGAGCATACAAGAATATGAAAGGAGATCTTCTGGCCTATCTTCAAGTCTCTAGACAGAATAGTACCTGAATGGTTTAGGACAGATGATTGTTTTCTTATTTCTCAGATAATCTTCATTTTCACATCTTTGATTATTTAACGTATTTTGTGAACTGCCAAGAATAGCTTTTTTTTTTTTTTTTTTTTGACCAGGACAATTTCTAGCATAGCATAATCTAAAAGTTAAGGATCATTCTGGATGGTCTCAATAGCATTTGAAAACAGTGATTTTCCATTACTTCCACTGTTGCTAGTAGCAATTTTGAATCATAAATTTTTAGACGATAGTTATCCTTAATTTAAGTTTGACTTTTTAGTCATTAAAAAACTGTTTGCATTGTCCAAATTAGCCACAGTCCAAGTTACTATACACAAAGTTATCCAAAGTGCAAATTACTATAAGAACCAACTGAAGTAGGGCCTGAGAATTAGCTTAATAATCACCAAAAGGCAAAACTGTGAATCTTGTTTCTACTATGTAATTTGAGTATATAAAAATTTGTAGAAACTAAGAATCCATTTTTATGGGTCTAGATATTCCATTTCATGCTGATTTTTTTAAAAACATATTCAGAAATTATTATCCACATTACCCCCTTGGTAATTGTTCAAGTAGTTCTCATTTCAAAGCATTTTAGATGTTAATAATGATTTTTAAAGATAATTGATGTTCTTAATTAGGGAGCCATATTAGGACCAGTTATATTTGGCTTATATGTAAAATGGGTAAAAAAAATTCTGTCAATGCTTATTGATGAATATCTCTGGGTGACTTCTAAATGTAAAACAGCATTTGTATGCTACCCTGGTAAATATAGTAGATAAAGCCCAAACCACATGCTTAAAGATTTCACAGTATAATAAAAACAATTACTAAAATATGTATAATTAACTATGAGTAAGTGGTACACAATAAGCAATATTTTTAAAATGCTATACAGGCTCAAAGAAAATAGAAATTGCATATATCTGTGTGTGGGAATAGAATCAGAAAGGGATTAGAGGAAGATATTCTTTAGAATTGGATCTAGTAAGGTGGTTATGGATTTTATAAATAATGGTTAGAAGAAGAGCCTTTTAGTGGCTCAATATTCACAAATCAATCATGATACATCACATCAGTAAGATAAAGGATAGGTGTGCCTGGGTGGCTCAGTTAGTTAAGCATTCTGTCCCCTGATTTTGGCTCGGGTCATGATCTCATGGGTTGTGGGATGGAGCCCCACCTCAGGCTCCACACTCAGTGGGGAGTCTACTTGAGATCTCTTTCTCCTCTCCCTCTGCCACTTCCCCCACTTACCTGCTCTCTTTCTCTAAAATAAAGAAATATTTTTTTTAAAAAAGAAAGGATAAAAACCATATGATCATTTCAATGATGCAGAAAAAGCATTTGACAAAGCCCAACATCCAATCCATTCATAAAAAAAAAAAAAAAAAAAAAAAAAACCTCAACAAAGTAGGTTTAGAGGGAACATATCTCAACATAATAAAGGCTTTATATGAAAAACCCACATGTAACATCATACTGAATGGGAAAAAGCTGAGAGTTTTCCACTAAGGTCAGGAACAAGATTAGAGTGTCCAGTCTCACCACTTTTAGTCAACATAGTACTGGAACTCCCTAGCCACAACAATCAGATACAAATAAATGGCAACCAAATTAGTAAGGAAAAAGTAAAACTTTCACTATTTGCAGATGACATGATACTATATATAAAAAACCTTAAACACTCCACCAAAAAACTACTAGAACTGATAAATGAGTTCAGTAAGGTTGCAGGATACAGAATCAATATACAGAAATCTGTTGCATTTCTATACAATAATAATGAAGCAGCAGAAAGAGAAATTAAGAAAACAATGCCAATTACAACTGTACCAAAAATATTAGAACATCTAGGAATAAATTTAACAAAAGAGGTGAAAGACCTGTACTCTAAAAACTATAAAACATTGATGAAATTGAAGATGACCCATAGAAATGGAAAGACCAATCCATGCTTATGGATTGGAAGAATAAATATTTTAAAAATGTCTACACTATCCAAAGCAATCTATAGATTTAATGCAATCCCCATCAAAATACAAATAGCATTTTCATAGAACTCGAACAAATAATCTTAAAATTCACGTGGAATCACAAAAGACCCCAGGTAGCCAAAGCAGCCTTGAAAAAGAAAAACACAACCGGAGGTATCCCAACTCCAGACTTCAAATTGTAATACAAAGCTGTAGTAATCAAAAGAGTATGGTGCTGGCACAAAAAACAGACACATAGATGATCATGGAACAGAATAGAAACCCCAGAAATTAACTCACAATTATATAGTCAGTTGATCTTTGACAAAATAGGCAAAAATATGCAATGGGGAAAAAGATAGTTTCTTCAACAAATGGTGTTGGGAAAATTGGGCAGCTACATGCAAAATAATTATCTTGAGCCACTTTCTTATACCATACCCAAGAATAAACTCAAAATAGACTAAGGACCTAAATGTGAGACCTGAAACCATAAAAAATTCTAGAAAAGAATACAGGCAGTAATTTCTCTGACATTGGCCATGCAACAGCTTTCTAGATATGTCTCTTGAAGTATAAATAAGCTATTGAGACTACATCAAAAGAAAAAAGCTTCTGCACAGCAAAGGAAACAGCCATCAAAACTAAAAGTCTGAATGGGAGAAGATATTTGCAAATGATATATCCAGTGAAGGGTTAGTATTCAAAATATATAAAGAACTTACATAACTCAATACACACAAAGGAAAACAAACAATCCAATTAAAAAATGGGCAGAAGACATTAACAGAAATTTCTCCAACGAAGATGTAAGATGCTTAACATCATTTATCATCAAAGAAAGGCAAATCAGAACCACAATTAGATATCACCTCACACCTGTCAGGATGGCTAAAATCAAAAACTCAAGAAACAACAAGTGTTGGTGAGGATGTGGTGATAAAGAAGCCCTCTTGCACTGTTGGTAGGAATGCAAACTGGTACAGCCACTATGTTATACAGTATTGGAGGTTCCTCAAAAAATTAAAAATAGAACTACCCTATGATCCAGTAATTGCTCTACTGGGCATTTACCCCCCAAAATACAAAACTACTAATTGGAAGGGATATATGCACCTCTATGTTTACAGCAGCATTATTTACAATAGCCAAGATATGGAAACAACTCAAGTGTCCATTGATAGATGAATGAAAAGAGATGTAGTATATATACAATGGAATGTTATTCAGCCATAAAAGAAAGAATGAAATCTTGCCATTTGCAACATGGATGGAGCTAGAGAGTGTAATGCTAAGTGAAAGAAGTTAGTCAGAGAAAGACAAATACCATATGATTTTACTCATATGTGGAATCTAAGAAACAAATGAACAAACTGGAGAAAAATAGACAAAGCAAAAAACAGATGGTTACTAGAGGAGAGGTGGGAGGGACAATGGGTGAAATAGGTGAAGGGGATTAAGATTACCCTTATCTTGATGAACACTGAGTAATATATGGAACTGTTGAATCACTGTATCGTATACTTGAAACTAATATAACACTATGTTAACTATATTGGTATTAAAATTAAAAAAAAAAAAGAAGAGCCTTCAGGCAATCAGAAAAATAAGGATAAAGACATATGAAAGTAATAATTAGGTTGTGTTATGTGGGGAACTTAAGGTTGGTTTGCCAGTTAGGAAGTTATTATGGTTGTATGTGTTGGAAATAATGAAAGCCTTGACAAAGTTATGCACAAGTAGAAATGGATAGGATGCTACAGATGGCAAGATATTACAAAATGGGAATATTTCTAATTTCAAGGGAAAATATAGGAGAAAGAATACATTTTTTCAAATTCTGTTAGCAGAATAGAACTGCAAATCACAAACTGTAACCTCAATTTAGACATGATTCTTGGTTTTGGAAATGATTAGACATTTTCACTTGAGTATTTCATAGATACTTCAAACTGAATATGCTCAAGGCTGAACTCCATTGTCCTCTTTCTACATCTCAATTCTGTTTACTATCTACTATCATTTTCTTCACTTTTATGCAGTTTAGCAGACAATAGTAATTTTTTATGTAATCTAAAATGTAAATATCTGGTTTTAACTCCTATTGACATTTAAATTCCCCATAAAGCTTCTATATTTGGGGGGCACCTGAGTGGTTCAGTGGGTTAAGCAGTTGCCTTTGGCTCAGGTCATGATCTCAGGGTCCTGGGATCAAGTCCCACTTTGGGCTCCCTGTTCAGTGGGGAGCCTGCTTCTCCCTCTCTCTCTGCCTCTCCTCCCGCTGGTTCTCTCTCTCTCTCTCATGTTCACTCTCCCTCTCTCTCTCAAATAAATAAATAAAATCTTAAAAAAAACCTTCTGTATTTTGTTCAATACACTACTAATATGGATTTATAGAATATAATTTACTTAAGATCAAAGGCTCTTTATTGTTGCATGTATGTACGGCAAATAAATGAAGCTGACAATGAAGAAAAACTAGTATTTTTTTCACTTGAAAAGGTTTTTTTTTTTATAAAAATATGTAATTTTTCTGTGTTGGAGCACATGACTCTAACTTGTCTTTTGGTGATACACGTGTGTGTGTATGTATGTATAAAATGAACAAATGTCTTTTGGTGGACATACATACATATGTGTATATACATATATTTAATATGAATTTATGAAAGTAATGAATTAGATAACATATCATTAATGAGATGAGAAGCAATTATAGAAACTGCAGTGCTATAATGTCTGCCTGCATTTTTATGTCTGCTTAGTGACTATAACAGTAAATACATTTATAAGTATGCTATCATTGCTTTATAAAGAACTGATTTTGTGTTGTACACCTGATACCAAAGATATCATGATTATAAGCTTTATGTTCTTTTTTTTTTTTTTAGCTTTTTATTATTTTAACTTTTTATTTTAACTCCAGGTAACATACAATGTAATATTAGTTTCAGGTGTACAATTTAGTGATTCAACACTTCTATACAACACCAGGTGCTCATCACAAAATATGCACTCCTTAATCTCCATCACCTGTTTCACCCATGCCCCCACTCCCTCCCCTCTGGTAATCTCCAGTTTGTTCTCTTTAGTTAACAGTCTGTTTCTTGGTTTCTCTCTCTCTCTTCCTTTTGCTTAATTGTTTTGTTTCTTAAATTCCACATACAAGTGAAATCATATGGTATTTGTCTTTCTCTGACTGACTTATTTCACTTATATGAGTTTTACGTTCTGAATAAGATCTTTTCTCTATGTCCAAAAGTTTTTATGTGTTTCAGACCGTTATCATTTCCCTTTCTGCCTTCTCACTAACGTTCTAAACAGGTATATTTTCCTCAAATTCATCCGTACTGCAGAGTACCAAATGATTTACTCCAGTAGATCTCAGAGGGGCTGATACTACCCCCAGGGACAATTTTGAATATTTGTGTCTTTTGAAAGAGATATGCCTGAGAATTTACATATAGCAATTCATATTATTTTAATAGAAATTACTGTCCTTATACTCATTTTTGAATTTCAGTTACACACTGTATTTACATCCTCTTATTGGTTTTCTGGAAATATAAATAAGTACAATCAAATTCAGCAACATTAACTATACACTTTGATGAGCTAGACACCCAGGCGCCCCATCATTATTACCATTTTTAATGGGGAAATGTAATTTCAGACAAAGAAACAAAACTCAAGGGGCACCTGGGTGACTCTTTTGGTTAAGCATATGCCTTCAGCTCAGGTCATGATCCCAGGATCCTGGGATCAAGCCCCACATCCTCTGGCTCCCTACTCAGTGGGGAGTCTGCTTCTCCCTCTCCCTCTGCCTCCTCCCCCTGCTTATGCTCTGTCTCTGTCTCAAATAAATAAATAAAATATTTTTTTAAAAATGGTAATAATGAGGGGCTCCCGGGTCGTGTGGTTGGTTGAGTGTCCAGCTCTTGGTTTCTGCTCAGGTCCTTATCTCAGGGTTGTGAGATCAGGCCCTGGCATGGGGCACCACAGTCAGCACAGAGTCTGCTTGGGATTATCCTACCCTCGCCCTTTACCCCTCACCCACCCCCTCACCACACAAACACTCTCTCTCTCCAATAAATAAATAAATCTTAAAAAATAATAAAAATGGTAACAATGATATATCCTCTTTGAGCTTGTAAGGATTAATGAAAATAATGCATGTAAAACTTAGAGCTTTGCTCATGTTAAATCCTCAAAATATTAGCTAAACCAAAATTTGTGCCAATTATTATTATTAGTGTTGGTATATTAGTATTGCTAGTAGTAGTAGTATTTTACTCTTCACCATTTCACTGACAAGGAAAGCAGGATCTGGTGAGTTTAATTGAAAATTAATAGTAGTAAATCTGGGTTCTAAAACCAAATCTTTTGACTACCAGCCCAGTCTTTCCTTCTGTCATGAGAGCCACAGTGGCCTTTTGACAACTTTAGTTAAATATTGTGCATTATCTTTGTAAGAGATTCTTGAAATTTGTCTGTATGCATCAGAACCTTTATTATTTGCCTCCCTTATTTTAAAATACTTTTAGTTTTAGAAAAAACTGTAGATGAAGCTTGTCTGATGGATTTTTAAATAAAAATTGATTTTTTAAAATTTATTTGCGAGAAAGAGAAAGAGAGAGAGATTGAGAGAACAAGTGGGAGAAGGGACAGAAGGAGAAGCAGACTCCCTGCAGGGCAGGGAGCCTGAGAAGGACTCGATCCTAGGACCCTGGGATCATGACCTGAGCTGAAGGCAGCTGCTTAACCCACTGAGCCACTCAGATGCCCCAAAATATAGAAGTTTTATTGGGAATTTAAATACAATAGGAGTTAAAACCAGATATTTACATTTTAGATTACCCACTCATGTACCCCAAAATTGAATTTTTTGATAGGAAAAATAATTCAGGTTTTATAGGTTTTCTTGAAGATCCTTGAGGAGAAGAGATGAATAATGAGTTTAGACACATTTCTTTACTTAATCATTTTATGAGAGTTAGTTGTCTTAAAGTATCTGGCATCTGCCAGGTATAAGACATATTCTTAAAGACTGATCTCATATTATAAGATCACATTGATATTATAGTGTGTCTGAATTTAGACAAGTTGAGAAGATAATTTGGTATCATCACAGATTGTGGCTCTGATTTTATAGATTATCTTAGTAAAACATCTAAGAATAAATGCTTCTGGAGATAAATATAATATTTTAGCATGTCAAGACTAAAAGCACCTCAGCATTTATTTTGTTTTTCCTAATTAATTTTATTATAAAGCACTAAAAGCCAACTAGAAGTATAGATTAATAACCTATCAAAATTCTAGATGTTACAGTGGTTTGGCATAATTCTGTTACCAACGCATAAAAACCAGAGAAAAGGAAACTGTCTCTTTTACAATATGTTCCTCACAACTGTGTTCTCTGTTCTCAATTTCATCTCTATCCAATTAATCTCAGTATTTTAATCTTCCTGTACATATGAGTTGACGACCTTTAAATTTCTCTCTACCCTAAAATTTGGTAGATTCTCTATTAATACTGCTCTTACTGCTCCCTTGTTCCAAAATATTTTATAGGGTTCCTAATCTTTATATTTTATTTATTTATTTGTCAGAAAGAGAGAGAGAGAGAGAGCACAATCAGGGGTATTGGCAGGCAGAGTGAGAAGTAGGCTCCCTGCTGAGCAGGGAGCCCGATGTGGAAGTTGATTCCAGGACCCTGGGATCATGACCTGAGCCAAAGGCAGATGCTTAACCACCTGAGCCACCCAGGCATCCCTTGACTTCCTTATCTTAACAGCTTTAAATCTAATCTCCTCTCACTGACTTTCAAAGCCATCCATATCTATTCCACTCTTAACTAATCAATTTTGTTTTTAACTCCTCCAAAATGGACCATATGCTTGAATATTGAAAGTGTCACTACTGGGGCGCCTGGGTGGCTCAGTTGGTTAAGCGTCTGCCTTCGGCTCAGGTCATGATCCCAGGGTCCTGGGATCCAGCCCCGCATCGAGCCCCGCATCGGGCTGCCTGCTCAGTGGGAAGCCTGCTTCTCCCTCTCCCGCTCCCCCTGCTTGTGTTCCCTCTCTCGCTGTGTCTCTCTCTGTCAAATAAATAAATAAAATCTTTAAAAAAAAAAAAAAGAAAGTGTTACTCCTGTTGTATAAATAGTTTACCATTTTCCTCTTAGTCCTAGATAATGATGCCTTTACTCAAGTTGTCTTCCCATCAGATCTCTTTTATTAAGAGGCATACTCCAAATAGTGCTCTATGTCCTCCATCTACTTGCTGATAGTTGTCCCATTAATTATAATTTAATGCTTCCTTTAAAAAAAGTTTTTTTTTTTTGAATTGCATATAGTTGACACACAATGTTACATTAGTTTGTACATTGTACTATGCACAACACAGTAATCCATCTTTTCTATACATTATGCTATGCTCACCACAAGTATAGCTTCAATCTGTCACCATGCAACACTATTACAATATCATTGACTATATACCCTATACTGTGCCTTTTATTCCCATGACTTACTCATTCCATAACTGGAATCCTGTATCTCCCACTCCCCTTTATTCATTTTGCTCATACCTCTCGCCTCCTTCCTTCTGGCAACCATCAGTTTGTTCTCTGTATTTATAGGTCTGATTCTAAGATTTTAACTTTACAATCACTCTACTTTATACATTTTCTTTAGTGAGAGGGTGGTAATATGGAATGCAGTAGCTGATCATGAGCAAGGGTCATTGAAAATACAGTCTTGGTTATACCTGGGAATCCATCCAGTTAATCCAGTTGTAGTCTGCAGACTTAAACCATATGAATGCAACTACTGGGTTTCCCTGAAAGAGAGATGCACTCATTTACCTCTTTTTTCTTTCTTTTCTTTTCTTTTCTTTTTTTTTTTTTTTTCAAATCTCTGCCTTTGTCTAATTACTTATGTATCATCTTCTTATCAAATATTAAACATATTTAAATATTTTATCAACTATTACCTATTCCAACATTATTCAGATTATGCCATAAATATTTTGTTTGTCATTTGTCATTTGGTAATTGTTGCCTTTTATTGTTAAAAAATAATTAAAGTGTGTTTACTTTTTCTTCTAAACTATGCTATAAGGTACTTCAATTCAAAGACTTCAACTCATACTCCATAGTTTAATAAGTGCTTTAAACATTTAGGTTTGAGTTTACTTCTACATCAATTTATAATTAGGAGTCTAATTATTATTAATTTTGGAATATATTTACTGACTTATTTTTCATTTGTTCTTGTATTATGTACTGCTTCAGAATCTAAGAATCTTGAAGGTAAAGAAAATTTCTTAAGATCTTCCTATGTTGCCCTGAAGACTAGAGTTATGCATGCATCTGATACTTAAAATGCATGCTAGTTGATTGATTGATTGAATTAGGGATGAGTTATCTGACTGAAAATGAGATCCTAAGAAGAATACTCAATTAAGCTTGGTGCCAAGAGGTTTACATTTAACTTTTGAGTTATTAATTTGAGAGGGACCTTTGTGGATGACTAATGTTTCCATTTCTAAATAATATAATGCTTATTAATTGGCTCAAGTCTAAGAACATTAAATTAAGTATGTTATAGGAAACATTTATCTGCCCACCCACATGTTGGGTATCCCCAAAATCACAACAGGCTTGGGTGGAAAGCACATAAAAATTCATACTCTTATTAACTCATACTGCCATACAGGTCTTTTCTCCTTTATGACATTCAATAGGAAATTTACTCCTTATTCTTTTTATTCTTCTCAAATACCCTAGCTTGTCTCCATCTTTTTAATCTGACTATGCTTCTAATTTCACAAAGACAACAGAGCTTGTCAGTTACTAACGCACTTATGCTAGATATGTTTGCTTTTGACTTTATCTGTATGTGCAACCACCCTAACATCTATCTAAGTCAAGGACAGTGATATTCAGACTTATATCAAACAATTTCTCTTTTATCTTTGATTTTCATCTCATTCTCTTCCCAAATATGCAACATTCTTATTTCATTAAATATCCTCTAATATCTTCCTCTACATTTGTTTCTTCCTCTCTACATATAAACATTTTTAAATTTCTTCCTTCCACAAAATATGCCATTTTGACATTAATTTCTTTGACATGCTTCACATATTTCTCCAAAAGTGTTCTGAATGGAAAGCCTACACTATGAGTCCCAAGATTAGTACCTCCTATTCACTCAGTGTTTTATTCTAATCTGAATTTTGATCTTACTATCTCACTGAAAATATTCTTGCTAAATTTCTACTATAAAAATTAAATGAGCACTCTTCAGGTTTCAGTTTTCTTGATTTCATGGCAAAATTTGTTACTGCTGACAATTTTTCCTTCAAACAATTTTTTCACCCTTGTTTTCTCTGAAAATTTTCTTTCTGTGCACACTATATACCTCTGGCCACCTGCTCACAATCTGCTCTGTGAATTCCTGTTTGTTATGCGTCTCATGAGACTTAACACTCTGATGGATTCTATATTTTAAATCCTTCTTAACAAACTATATTCTTCCTGGGAATTGATGTATACCCAGGGAGCAATTATAGTCTGAATTTATAATAACCAGTAAATGTCATCTCACTTGTAAACACTAATGGATTTGTAGATTTTCATTATTTCACTTACCTTTAAAACCAATACGTGATCAGAACTTTAAAATCCATTCAATCTATTAAGGTTCAAGTATCTAATAATTTACTGCAATATGTTAGATATTCACTCTATCTTTTTTGAATCTTTAAGTGGGTTAGTCTTTTTTATTTTAATTCAGTTAATTAATATATAATGTATTATTAATTTCAGTGGTAGAGGTCAGTGATTCATCTGTCTTGTATAACATCCAGTGCTCATTATATCACGTGCCCTCCTTAGTGTCTGTCCATTTCCCCTAAGCCCCTCCTTCCGGCAACCCTCAGTTTGTTTCCTATTATTAAGAGTCTCTTATGGTTTGTCTCCCTCTCAGATTTCATCTTGTTTTAATTTTTCCTCTCTTCCCCTATGATCCTCTGTTTTGTTTCTTAAATTCCATATTTGAGTAAGATCATATGATTGTCTTTATCTGATTGACTTTTTCACTTAGCATAACACCCTCTAGTTCTATCCATGTCCTTGCAAATAGCAAGATTACATTTTTTGATGGCTGAGTAGTAGTCCATTGTGTGTGTGTGTGTGTGTGTGTGTGTATTACATTTTCTTTATCCATTCATCTGTCAATGGAGTCCTGAAGGACTCTCTCCACAGTTTGGCTATTGTGGACATTGCTGATATAAGCATTGGGGTGCAGGTGCCCCTTCTGATCACTACATTTATATCTTTGGGGTAAATTGGGGTAAACTACCTAGTAGTTTAATTGCTAAGTCATCGGGTCTATTTTCAACTTGTTGAGGAACCTCCGTACTGTTTTTCAGAGTGGCTGCACCAGCTTGCATTCCTACCAACAATGTAAGAGGGTTCCCCATTCTCCACATCCTCACCAACATCTGTCATTTCCTGACTGTTAATTTTAGCCATTCTGACTGGTGTGAGGTGGTATCTCACTGTGGTCTTGATTTGTATTTCCCTGATGCCAAGTGATGTGGAGCATTTTTTTTTTTTCATGTGTCTGTTGGCCATCTTTATGTCTTCTTTGGAGAAATGTCTGTTCATGACTTCTGCCCATTTCTTGACTGGATTATTTGTTCTTTGAGTGTTGAGTTTGGTAAGTTCTTTATAGATTTTGGATACTAGTCCTTTATCTGATATGTCATTTACAAATATCTTCTCCTATTCTGTTGGTTGCCTTTTGGTTTTGTCGACTGTTTCCTTTCCTGTGCAGAAGATTTTTATCTTGATGAAGTCCCAATAGTTCATTTTTGCCTTTGTTTCCCTTGCCTTTGGAGATGTGTCTAGCAGGAAGTTGCTGTGGCCGAAGTCGAAGAGGTTGCTGCCTGTGTTCTCCTCTAGGATTTTGATGGATTCCTGCCTCACATTTAGGTCTTTCATCCATTTTGAGTCTATTTTTGTGAATGGTGCAAGGAAATGGTTGTTTCATTCTTCTGCATGTGGCTGTCCAATGTTCCCAACACCATTTGTTGAAGACATTGTCCTTTTTCCATTGCATATTCTTTCCTGCTTTGTTGAAGATTAGTTGACCATAGAATTGAGGATCTATTTCGGGTTCTCTATTTTGTTCCATTAATCTATGTGTCCATTGTCTGTTTTTGTGACAGTACCATACTGTCTTGATGATGACAGCTTTGCAATAGAGCTTGAAGTCAGGAACTGTGATGTGCCCAGCTTTGGTTTTCTTTTTTAACATTCCTTTGGCTATTTGGAATCCTTTTCATTCAACACAAATTTTAGTATTATTTGTTCCAGCTCTGTGAAAAAGGTTTATGGTATTTTGATAGGGATTGCATTGAATGTATAGATTGCTCTATGTAGCATAGACATTTCAACAATATTTGTTCTTCCAATCCATGAGCATGGGATATTTTTCCTTTTCTTTGTGTCTTCCTCAATTTCTTTTATGAGTATTCTATATTTTTCTGAGTACAGATCATTTACCTCTTTGGTTAGATTTATTCCTAGGTATCTTATGGTTTTGGGTGCAATTGTAAATGGGATCGACTATTTAATTTCCCTTTCTTCTGTCTCTTTGTTAGTGTATAGGAATGCAATTGATTCCTGTGCATTGATTTTATATCCTGCCACTTTACTGAATTCCTGTATGAGTTCTAACAATTTTGGGGTGGAGTCTTTTGGGTTTTCCACATAGAGTATCATGTCATCTACAAAGAGTGAGAGTTTGACGTCTTCTTTGCCAGTTTGAATGCCTTTTATTTCTTTTTGTTGTCTGATTGCTGAGGCCGACTTCTAGTACTTTGTTGAACAAGAGTGGTGACAGTGGGCATCCCTGCCGTGTTCCTGACCTTAGGGGAAAAGCTCTCAGTTTTTCTCCATTGAGAATGATATTTGCTGTTGGCTTTTCATAGATGGCTTTTATGATATTGAGGTATGTTCCCTCTATCCCTACAGTGCGAAGTGTTTTAATCAAGAAAGGTTACTGTACTTTGTCAAATGATTTTCTGCATCTATTGAGAGGATCATATGGTTCCATTCTTTTCTTTTATTAATGTAATGTATCACATTGATTGATTTGCAGTTGTTGAACCACCCTTGCATCCCAGGAATAAATCCCTTGGTTGTGATGAATAATCCTCTTAATGTACTGTTGGATCCTATTGACTAAAATTTTGGTGAAAATTTTTGCATCCATGTTCATCAGAGATATTAGTCTGTAATTCTCCTTTTTGGTTTGGTCTTTGTCTGGTTGTGGGATCAAGGTAAAGCTGGCCTCATAGAAAGAGTTTGGCAGTTTTCCTTCCATTTTTACTTTTTGAAACAGCTTCAGAAGAATAGGTATTAATTCTTTTTTAAATGTTTAGTAGAGGGATGCCCAGGTGGCTCAGTTGGTTAACTTTCTGCCTTCAGGTCAGGTCATGATCCCAGGGTCCTGGGATTGAGCTCCATGTCAGGCTCCCTGCTGAGCAGAGAGACTGCTTCTCCCTCTCCTTGCTGCTTGTGCTCTCTCTCTCTCTCACTATCTCTGTCTCTCTCTCTCTCTCTCAAATACATAAATAAGTAAATAAAATCTTTTTAAAAAAAGCGTTTGGTAGAATTCCCCTGGGAAGACATCTGGCCCTGGACTCTTGTTTGTTGGGAGATTTTTGATTACTGCTTCAATTTCCTTGCTGGATATGATTCTGTTCAGGTTTCCTATTTCTTCCTGTTTCAGTTTTGGTAGTTTATTCATCTCTAGGCATGCATCCAGTTCTTCCAGACTGCCTAATTTGTTGGCATATATTTGCTCGTAATATGTTCTTACAATTGTTTGTATTTCTTCAGTGTTGATTGTGATCTCTCCTCTTTCATTCATGATTTTTATTTATTTGGATCCTTTCTCTTTTCTTTTTGATAAATCTGGCTAGGGGTTTATCAATTTTATTAATTCTTTCAAAGAACCAGCTCCTAGTTTCATTGATCTGTTCTCTTGTTCTTATGGTTTCTATTTTATTGATTTCTGCTCTAATCTTTATTAATTGTCTACTCCTGCTGGGTTTAGGCTTTCTTTGCTGTTCTTTCTCTAACTCCTTTAGGTGTAAGATTAAGTTGTGTATTTGAGACCTTTCTTGTTCCTTGAGAAAGGCTTTTATTGCTATATACTTCCCTCTTAGGACCACCTTTGCTGCATCCCCAAGGTTTTGAACAGTTGTGTTTTCATTTTCATTTGTTTCCATGAATTTTTTAAATTCTTCTTTAATTTCCTGGTTGACCCATTCATTCTTTAATGGGAAGCTCTTTAGCCTCCATATATTTGAGTTCTTTCTAAATTTCCTCTTGTGATTGAGTTCCAGTTTCAAAGTACTATTGTCCATAACTATGCAGGGAATGATCCCAATCTTTTGGTACCAGTGGAGACCTAATTTGTGACCTAGGATGTGATCTATTCTGGAGAATGTTTCATGTGCACTCGAGAAGAATGTGTATTCTGTTGTTTTAGGATGGAATGCTCTGAATATATCTGTGAAGTCCAGTGTGTCATTCAAAGCCCTTCTTTCCTTGTTGATCTTTTGCTTAAATGATCTGTCCATTGCAGTCAGTGGGATGTTAAAATCCTCTACAATTATTGTATTATTATCAATGTTTTTATTTAATTTTGTTGTTAATTGGTTTATATAATTGGCTGCCCCCATGTTAGGGTCATAAATATCTACAATTGTTAGATCTTCTTGTTGAATAGACCCTTTAATTATGATATAGTGTCCTTCCTCATCTTTTATTACAGTCTATGGCTTAGAATCTAATTTGTCTGATATAAGGATTGCCACCTCAGTTTTCTTTTGATATCCATTCGCATGATAAATGGTTTTCCACCCTTTCACTTTAAATGTGGAGGTGCTTTGGGGTCTAAAATGAGTGCCTTGCAGACAGTTTATCGATGTGTCTTGCTTTTTTATCTAACCTGATACCCTGTGTCTTTTGATTGGGGCATTTAGCCCATTTACTGTTAAAGTAATTATTGAAAGATATGAATTTAGTGACATTGTATTACCTGTAAAGTCACTATTTCTGTATATTTTCTCTGTTCCTTTCTGGTCTATGTTACTTTGTGGCCCTCTCTTCACTTAAAGAATCCCATTTAATATTTCTTACAGGGCTGGCTTAGTAGACATATATTCTTTTAGTTTCTGTTTGTCCTGGAAACTTTTTATCACTCCTTCTATTTTGAATGGCGTCCTAGCTGGATAAAGTGTTCTTGGCTGTATTTTTTTTTTCTAATTTAGCACCCTGAATATATCATGCCCGTCCTTTCTGGCCTACTAGGTCTCTGTGGATAGGTCTTCTGTTAGTCTCATGTTTCTACTCTTGTAGGTTATGGACCTCTTGTCCTGAGCTGCTTTCAGGATTTTCTCTTTGTCTCTGAGAGACAATTTCACAATTATATGTCAGGATATTGACCTATTTTTATTGATTTTGAGGGGGTTCTCTGCCTCCTGGTTTTGATTGCCTGTTTCCTTTCCCAGATTCGGGAAGTTCTCCCCTATAATTTGCTCCAATATACCTTCTGCCCCTCTCTTTCTCTTTCCTCTTCTTCTGAGATACCAATTATTCTAATACTGTTTCACTTTATGATATCACTGATCTCTCAAATTCTCCCATCATGATCCAGTCGTTGTTTATCTCTTTTTTTTTAACTTCTTTATTCTCCATCATTTGGTGTTTTATATCACTAATTCTCTCTTCTGCTTAATTTATCCTAGCAGTTAGAGCCTCCAGTTTTGATTGCATCTCATTAATAGCTTTTTTTAAATTTTGACTTGATTAGATTTTAGTTCTTTTATTTCTCCAGGAAGGGATTCTCTAGTGTCTTCTATGCTTTTTTCAAGCTCAGCTAGTATCTTTATAATCATTATTCTGAACTCTAATTCTGACATCTTACTTATAACCATACTCATTAGGTCCCTGGCAGTCAGTACTGCCTCTTATTCTCTTTTTTGAGGTGAATTTTTCTGTCTTGTCATTCTGTCCAGTGAAGAATAGATGAATGAGAGAATAAAATACTAAAATGGTAACAATGACCCCAAAGAAATATACACTAAACAAATCAGAAGAGACCCAAAAATGGAAAAAAAATTAAAAAAGGAGAGAATAGAATCAGACTGGTGAACAGAACAGAGCAATAAACTGGATTCTGTGTGTATTTTGGTCTGTTTGTTAGAAAACTAGATCCCAAAATTGTAAAGAAGAAAAACTTATATATGTACAAAAGTAAAATTAAATACAATGAAAGGATTGAATGTAACTGTAAAATTGAAAATTAAAGGACAAAAAAGAGGGAAAAAAAAGAACTATAAACAGATAGGTGAACAGAACAGAGCAATACACTATATCCTAAGTGTATTTTAGTTGGTTTGCTAGAAGAAACTACATCTCAAAATTGTAAAGAAAGAAAAACTTATATACATATATATATCAATTAAACACATTGAAAAGATAGAATGTAACTGTAAAAATGAAAATTTAACAAAGACATGAGAAAAAAAGAAGAAAAATAAAGAGAGAATATGATCAGACAGGTGAAGAGAACAGCGATACATTAGATTCTGTTTGTATTTTGGACTGTTTGTTAGAAGAAACTGCATCCCAAAATTGTAAAGAAGAAAAACTTATATATATACAAAAATAAAATTAAATACAATGAAAGGATAGAATGTTCCTGTAAAAATGTAAATTAAAAAAGATTTAAGAAAAAGACTCAATGAGATAAGAAATAGGTTGAAAAGGGGAAAAGGAAAAAAAATTAAAAGACTAAAGAGTCATGGGAAAAAAAAAGAAAAAAAGAAAAACCCATGAATTCTATATACTATTTTCCCTTAGCACTGGAGTTTTGCAGTTCTCTATGATTGGTAAACTTAGTCTTCACTGGATGTTCTCGCTGATCTTCTGGGGGAGGGGCCTGTTGTGTTTATTCTCAGGTTTCTTTGACCTGGGTGAAATTTCACCACCCTTGTCAGGGGGTCAGATTCCTTTATGTGGCTTTTGTTCCCTGAAGGCTTTCTCTGCTCCTTTAGAGGATGAGAATGAAAATGGCAGCCTCCCAATCTCTAGCCCCAGAGCCAAGAGCTCAGGGCCCCACTCCTCAGTGTGCACTCAGGGAAAAGCAGTCAATCATTCCTGTCTCCCTGGTCTCTATCCACACTCTGCTCACCCAGCCTGTGACCAAGCATTTCTATTGGGACCCTGCTTTGAGTCTCTGAACGCTGCAGACTCCTGTGGTACACACCCCTTTGAGGAGGGAAAGGGGGTCTTGCCACTGTTCTCTCTCTCATTAGGTCCCTGCTTGGAGAGCAGTTGCTCGACCATGCCACAGTTTGTGGTTTATGGCAACCCTGATCTGAGAACCCACACCTGGGTTAGTGGATTGCAGCCGGCTTCCAGCTCTGATCCTGGGAGCTCTGCCACACTCAGGGACTCCCAGTCTTCCTGTGACCTCAGGGACCCTGAACCACCCTGTATCACCTAGGATTCCACCCTGCTTTGGCACCTGAGCACATTTCAGGCAGAGATTCCCCTCACTGGAGCAGACTTCCAGAAGTTCTGTTTTTGTACTCCACTGCTGTATCACTTCCTGGTTCCACCTTATGGAGGCTCTCTCTCCCTGTGGTTTATCTTCTGATATATTGACTCAGATTCCTTCTCTGCACCTCCTACTTTCCAAAAAGTGGTCACTTTTCTATTTGTAGAGTTGCAACAATTCTTTTCTTAGATCTCCAGTTGAGTTCACAGGTGTTCAGAATGATTTGATAGCTATCTAGCTAAATTCCTGGGACAAGACAAAACTAGGGTCTACTCCTCTACCATCTTGGGCTATCTTGTTTGAAACTTTTTAATAGTCTTTTTCATTATATTCTTTTTTTAAAAAAAAGGTTTTATTTATTTATTTATTTATTTATTTATTTATTTATTTATTTAAAGAGAGAGTGTGTGTGAGTGGGGGGAGGGGCAGAGGAAGAGGAGAGAGAATCTCAAGCAGACTGCATGTCCAGCGTGGAGCCCGACATAGGGCTCCATCTCATGATCCTGAGATCATGACCTGAGCAGTGTTCAAGAGTCTGGCACTTAACCAATTGAGCCACCTGGTGCCCCATCTTTTTGTCATATTCTTTACTTCTCTGGTCTCATTTCCCTTCAATTGTCTTCTTTTGTTGTGAGTGTAAGTCTTCTTATATCCAAATCTGATCTTGTTCTCACCTCAGTTTTTCAGTTGCTCTCTTTTGCCTTCAGATGGAAATCCAAATTATTATGTATGGCATTAAAAGCCCTTCAAATTCTGATTTTGCTCTCTCACCAGCTCAATCTCCTATGGCTTTCCAACCTCACATTCTATACCATGTAGATCCCAACTACACTATGCTCTCTTATGCTTCTGTGCTTTTGTTGAAATGTTCTCCCTTCTCTTAGGTGGAACTGTCCTTGAGATTCCCTAGCTGTTCCTTCTCCTAACTCCCCTACTCTTCATTTGTAGCCTTTCAAACCAAAAAATATTGTAACATTTTAAGGTTATAATATTATAATGTATTTTATATTCATATGCCTTTATGTTCCATAAAATGTATTATTTAAATCTGAGTGTTATTTCTTTTAATCCATAGATATGGAATAATACTATAAATGATATTGCATATAGTGACAGTTTTTATCAACAGATAAATACGACTATTACTATGAAGAGTGGTCTCTATTTTCTTTTAATTCTAAAAATGAATCCACATGAAATGATCAAAATATTTGAGAAGCAAGCATATTAGAAAAATAAGCCTGGGTTGAGAAGCAGGACACTTGAGTTAGTCTTGTCTTGCCTTACTAATTTACTGTGTGACTTCAAGAAAATTACTTATCCTTTCTCAACCTGAGTTCCCTCCTCTGAAAAATGATGGATATGCACTAAATAGCCAAGAATTATTTCTTTTTCTTTTCATTTAAAATGAGAGCAAGTTTTGGCACAATTATCATCTTTAACCCAAAATGTTCATTTATAAGGACGCTTAAAACATATTCCCAATAGTTCTCAGTTTTCATATTTTCTAGTAATATTTTTCATTCTCTGAAAATTATGGGTTTTATTAAATGAAAAAGAATGACCTTTCTTTGGTTTTATGTCTGATTCTACCCAGAATGATGCTTTATAGAAATATAAAGGCATGAGATGACAGACTACTTGGATGACACATATTCCATCTTAGAACATAGTAAATGTTCAGGACTGCCTTTATTTTCTATGGCTTTGTAAAGGTCAAAATATTCAGAATTATCTTTAATATTTTTCTAACCTGATATCACCTTTTTTCATATGTCATGCAACTGTCTAACCATGAAGCTTTATACTTCAACCAAGTTAGTCTGATATAAGAACTCACATTCTATTAATCATCTAGATTCCATTTGACTGTCTTTTTGTGTTTTCTGTGTTCCTCACATTTCAACAAACATGAATCATGAGTCTAATGACAGAATAAAAAAGACAGAATAACAAAAGCCTATGGACTGAATGTATTGGATTTAAGTTGTAATTATTGTGTCACTCATTTTTGTTATAATATTTTTTCTAATAGCCACTGAGATACAACTTGTCATATACATATATTCAAACTAATATCAGGTAGAAAAGTAGTTTTTTTAATAAAAACTATAATACCTGTTGAAATCATTTAATATTTTTGCCTAAAATACTGAAAACTATATCCATCAGATATAACACTCTTTTATCTACCTGGCTTTGCCCTTTGTCATCCAACACTGTCAGTTTGCCTATTTAAGGAACAATCAAGGTAAATATTTATCTCAATTAAAAATAGCAAACAAGATAAGTTAATATGGATAGAAAAGAATACTTTGTGAAAGAATAAAAGGGACAGAATATTTAACTGTTGATAATAAATATTTATTAAGGATTCTTTTGTAGGTATTTTAGACCAGGCTTTGAATACAGTCACTGCCCTCCAAGAAGTTACAGTTTAAGATGGCAGTCATCAGATGGAGAAATAGGAAAGGAAAAATATATATATTATAAATGTTATAATTGTTATATTTGTTATAATTGTTATGAAAGACATTTATGTTATGTTATGTCTTTCAAGAGTGAGAAGAAATATTTCAATAAGGTGGGAACAGGGAAAATGATTTCCTCATATCCAAATAGGAGAACATATCTAGTCTTCCCAGATAATTTTAGGAAGTATTCATGGCAGAAGTAATACATAGGAAATTTTTAACTATAGAGAGAATGGAAATAATATTTCAAATACCTGGAACACATTATGGAGTGTCCAATAAAGAAAAAGAACTTATAGAATAACTTTTTGACTGACTGAAATGAGTGAAATATAGTAATTTCATGATTATAATGTTGTTTCACAAAATATTTCAATAATTTCTCTTTAATAAAAAGCTTTTGCACAGCAAAGGAAATAATAACAAAACTAAAAGACAACCTACAGAATGGGAGAAGATATTTGCAAATGACATAAAAGTTAGTATTCAAAATATATAAAGAACTTATAAAACTCAACACCCAAAACACAAATGATCCAATTAAAAAATTGGACAGAGGAAACATGAACAGGGTGCCTGGGTGGCTCAGTTGGTTAAGCGACTGCCTTCAGCTCAGGTCATGATCCCAGGGTCCTGGGATTGAGTCCCACATCGGGCTCCCTGCTCTGCGGGGAGCCTGCTTCTCCCTCTCCCACTCCCCCTGCTTGTGTTCCCTCTCTCGCTGTGTCTCTCTCTGTCAAATAAATAAATAAAATCTTTAAAAAAAAAAAAAAGAAGAGACATGAACAGACATTTTTCCAAAGAAGACATACAGATGGCCAACAGACAAATGAAAAGATGCTCAACATCACTGATCATCAGGGAAATACAAATCAAAACTACAGTGAAATATCACCTCACATCTGCCAGAATAGCTAAAATAAAGAATGCAAGAAACAACAAGTGTTGGCAAGGATGTGGAGAAAAAGGAACGCTCATGCACTATTGGTGGGACTGTAAACTGGTATAGCTATTCTGGAAAACAGCATGGAGTTTCCTCAAAAAGTTAAAAATAGAACTACCCTATACTCCAGCAACTGCACTACTTGGTACTTATGCAAAGAATACAAAAACACTAATTCAAAGTGATACATGCACCCCTACATTTGTAGCAGCATTATCTACAATAGCCTAATTTTGGAAACAGCCCACGTGCCCATCAACTGATGAATGGATAAAGAAGAGATAGTATATATACAATGGAATATTACCCATATTAAAAAAAAATGAAATCCTGACATTTTCAAGAACATGCATGAAACTAGAGAGTATAATGCTAAGTGAAATAAGTCAGTCAGAGAAAGACAAATGCCATGTGATTTCACTCATATGTAGAATTTAAGAAATAAAACAAGCAAAGGCAGGAAAAAGAGAGAAAGAGAGGCAAATGAAGAAACAGACTCTTAACTATAGAGAACAAACTGATGGTTACGAGAGGGGAGGGGAGGATGGACGAAATAGGTGATGGTGATAAGTACACTTGTTGTGATGAGCACTCAATGTTGTATGGAAGTATTGAATTATATACTGCACACCTGAAACTAATATTATATTGTATGTTACCTAACATTTAAATAAATTTAAATAAAAACTTTAAAAAATAAAAATCTTATTCTTTTTTTTTTTTTTTAATTTTATTTATTTATTTGAGACAGAGAGAATGAGAGACAGAGAGCATGAGAGGGAGGAGGGTCAGAGGGAGAAGCAGACTCCCCGCCGAGCAGGGAGCCCGATGCGGGACTCGATCCCAGGACTCCAGGATCATGACCTGAGCCGAAGGCAGTCGCTTAACCAACTGAGCCACCCAGGCGCCCCTAAAAATCTTATTCTTAAAACAGTATAATTATTAAGGAAGTTAAACAGTCTTCCTGGGAAGAAGCATGAATCACAAGAGAGGCATGACAAGAGTAGGAATTGAAGTTAGTCTGTTCCTGTGTTTATAATCAAGCCTATTAGCATTTGTATGTCCAGTGCCTAGCACATTGCCTGTTCACTCTTGGCTATTAATTTAAAAATTGTTGCTATCAAGTGCAATGATGACTATAGGACCCCAATATTATATGACTTCTGAGTAATTGTGTAGGGCTTTTGAAAACTGGGATTATAAAAGTGGAATTACATTTGTTTTATTTTGCCATCAGTATTGATTATATTGACTATAGTAAACTGAATGTATTTGGATGGGAGTAGAAGGAAAATTTGTGAGCTATTAATCATTACTGTCTACCAGAAGCATTTTCAATGTTTTTCATTATTTTATGCTATTCATCTTTATTTTTCTCAATAACCTGCTTAAATATAAATCACTTTGTTAGTAATAGTTATTAGATAATGACAATTTTCACAATGGAAGGTCAGAATTGTGTTCTTTTAAATCATTTTTATTATAATTTTTAGATCTATTTTAAATGATTACGTTTTATTGAAATATTACAGATAGGTTCCATGGTGTTGTATACATACTACTTCTTGGTATCAATAATTGCTTATTTTTTCCCAAAAATATAAATTCATTCTCAATACTTTAAAAGGCATGAGATGATCTATAAAATCTGTTCCCCGCTCCCGCCCAGGCAACACCTCTCCCAGAGCTTTTTTTTTTCTGTAGGCTTGCTATACAGTTGCTATTCTGTAATCTGTCTTCACCATTATATTGTAAATCCTTTAAGTCCTTTTTTTTGGGGGGGGGATCCCTTGTCTCTTGATTCCCTTGACTCCCTCTTTGTTGATATAGTCTCTTGTTTTGGTAACACACACACGTTCTGTAGTTTCTGAGGGGTGAAAACAAGAAAAGATGGAGTCAAGTCAGGGGCCTTGCAGGAAAGTAACAATTTGGAAATTTGAAAACAATGAAGAAATTATTTACAGAATTGTGGGTAAGATTAAGGAATCAACAAAAATTGTTCATGTAAGCATGGACTGGCAACACCAGAAAATGGTACCACTTCATTTCCTAAAAAGACCAGGGAATGAAATGGGATTACTAGAACAAGGAGGGAACAGGAACCTTGGAAAAGTAGCTGCCCCACTGTGTGTATATATATGTATATATAACTGTAGAAGAAAACAGCCACTTCCATGATCCTGGTACCTGAGCAGAAAGGAAATAGGAGCTCAAAGAGAAATATTTTATATTCAGCCTCATTTTTTAAATCTCTATCTGACCTCTTCCATTGGCTAAACCCAACCAGAATTCAAAGGGCAATGAGCCTAGACGATTATGCCCTAGAAGACAGCCTACTTGTGGCATAGAACAAGGGATTAATGGGTGCAGAATGATCTTGGGAAACAAAAAGAGAATGACCAATTTGATAGGATTTTAAAAATTATGTATAAAGAGAAGTTCTAGTGTTTTCTTTTCTTTTTTAAAAAAAAATTTATTTATTTATTTGTCAGAGAGAGAGAGACAGAGCACAAGCAGGGGAAGCGGCAGGCAGAGGGAGAAGCAGGCTCCCTGCTGAGCAAGGAGCCCAATGTGGACCTCAATCCCAGGACCTTGGGATTGTGGCCTGAGCCAAAGGCAGATGCTTAACCCACTGAGCCACCCAGGCACCCCAGAAGTCCTAGTATTTTCTTCCTACACAAAGGAAGACCCAAGCATCCTGCTTTGGTGAACATTGCTTTTGAACCCAAGAGGCAAAGTTGAATATGGAAGTGAGATGAGGTCATTGTGGGATATCTTTTCCACCCCAAAACTTTCTTAATGAGAAGTGCTTATTACACTTTAATGTGAATCACCAGGGATTTACTAAACTTAATGAATCACCAGAGATTTTACTAAATTGTACATTCTAATTCAGTGAATCTGGAATGGTGACTGAGATTCTCTAACAGCTTCCAGGTGTGCCAATGTTTCTGATCAGAAGATTATACTTTGAATAACAACTTTCAGTAGGACCAAGAGTATCAATTGCATGCCTTATCTAATACTTTTAAAATTCTTTAGCCCTAGCAAAAAAGTTAAGCCTGGAAAATCTGCAAGCCTCCCGGTGAAATCAGAAGTTTAACCAGATAATCTCCAATAGTCTCCAAAAACAGTGAATGTGATTCTGGAAGTAGACAGATATATATTTTTTTAACTTTATGATTTAAATCACAAATTATCAATGGCTTTCCCATATTATGTATTCTTCTAAAATAATTCAAGGTACAAATTAACAAGGAATAGAACAATTTCAGTGAAAGAATTTGAAAGATAGATCTCAAAACTAAGAAAAAACAAAGAGTGGGAAAGAAATATATTATTTTCTTATATATTTGCCATGTTTAGATCATATGGAATTAATAATTCCATTGCTTTTTCCATGTTAATGCAAATTTTAAAGCAATGACATTATTAATACAGCATATACATAATAAAAATACTATTTGTCTAAAGAATTGGCATAGAAATATCAACACATCCATAATGATAGTTATTGTTATGGTTAAAGCTTTAATGAGTTTTTATTTAAATCACAATGTTCATTTATTATTTTATTCTATATGTAGATCCGTACTTAAAAAAAATCTATAAGCTCCTTATTTACTGATGCCTACCTGCCTCCTGTAACAAAATGAGCCTTTAGAGTTCTGGAACAGCATAAAATGCATGCACACATTTGTCTAACTTGAGGTATATTTGGATAATTTATTGATGCCTTGCATGACCTCATGAAGGATTCAGGAAAAAGGAATAATTATGAGTCAGAAACTGTTCACCCATTGTGCTATTTCATTATATAGTCCCCATTGTCTTTTTTGTTCCATAACCTTAAGAATGGAACTGTGGTGCCTGGGTAGCTCAGTCAGTTAAGCATCTGCCTTCAGCTCAGGTCATGATCTCGGGGTCCTGGGATCAAGCCCTGAGTCCTTGTCCTTGGGCTCCCCGCTCAGTGAGGAGTCTGCTTCTTCCTCTCCCTCTGCCCCTCCCCCCTGCTTGTGTGCTCTCTCTCTCTCTCAAATAAATAAATAAAATCTCAAAAAAAAAAAAAAGAATTCACATACTACATCATATGATAAGGCCTTTTAAAACAAAGATGGAATGAGTGTGTCTGCAAGTGGGAACTTTGTTCCCATCTTTGTCTGATAGACTAATACTATCTTCTTTGGCTTTGTGATTTTTAAAACCCACAGTATTTTCCTCTGACCACATAAGATTTATTGTTGAATTAGGTGTTTTCTTTCCATCTCTCACCAAAATTTTACTTGGGTCTTCCCCATATACATCATCAATATAGAATAAAATATTTAGATAGATCCTACTCATGAATTTGGGGAAATGTAAAAATGTAAATGTAAATTCAGTGAATGTAATGTAAATGTAAAATGTAAATGTAAATGTAAAATGTAAATGTAATTCAGTGAAATGGTGGTACAGGTTATTCAGAGTATAATATGTATTTCTAAGGAAATCTAAGGTTATTAACAATAAAATAATATTTAAAAAAAAACAGATTTTAGACACCTTTAATTTCAGCAGAGTCCAAAGAGAACTTCCAATTCTGATCAAAGCCCCTATTCATGCCATCCCTAACCTTTTCCACCTTAATGTTCTCATTTGTAATATAGAATTAAATGAGAAGCTAAGCATCCTTTCTTCTCTAAAATGTATGTAAGATTTTTGTAGGTCTCTAAATTTGTGCTTCTCTTATTTGCCAGTTAAAAATAAAATATTAGCATATTTAAAAAAGACATTTAAAAATGATCACACTTATTTCTAACCCGATCTCCTTAATCACCCCTTTTCCTCACCCAAATATCTACTGGCTTGCAATTTTAGCTTGTTTTCTTTCTTTTTCTCAGGGCCATTTTATATTTATATTTAAACATCTTGTAAAAAAAGAAATTTCCCTCCTGCAGTAGAGTTTTAAAATGTAGGTGTAAATTAATCCACTACTTAAGCACATTTTGGAATTTCTCATTATGGTATTTCAAATCACTGCTAATTTGCATGGAAAATAGTCTGCATTGCAGAATATAATTTTGCTGTTAGCAGTAAAGGAAAGGCACATGCTATATATTCTGAATTTGAATAAAATTTCCCTAAGCCAAATTGAATCTTAAAATTATGTGTTGTCTTTTTTATCTGCCTCTTAGAAATAAGGCATGGCTAGGAGAAATAACTTGTCCAAAACCACAGAGTCTGTTAGTAATCATTTCTAGACTAGGACTCAGGTATCATGACTCAGTATCTGATGTGCTAGTGATTATCCAAAGTGTCTACTCAGTTTTAGTTTCCCAGCTCTAAGCATACAGTAGGCATACATGCATATGGAATTTATGGTGAAAATAAAACCAGTAAATTCTGAACATCTGTTCTCAAGCTAGTGTAGGAAAAAAATACTACTTAGAATTATAGTGATACTACTTAACACATGCTTCTGTTTGCCACTTAATGAAAATAATCTTTTATCCTTTTACTTCTAGTTCCTTTATTTAATATATTAACATCCTCACTGAATCAGTATCTGTGATTTGATTGGAATGACAGAATATAGAATTTGGATTCAGAATGTATCAAATACTTTGTGTGTACTGCCTAGATTCCGATTATTTAGCTGATGCATCCCCCAGATGCTGCAATTATATCTTCCCCAGAGGCTTGAACACAGTAGATGGAAATTGTCCCAATGGGAGATGCCTGAGAAGCTGTGCTCTCTCTCCACCAGATAACCTCTAGCCAATCATTGATTCAGGTAAGGGTATAACCACTTGGCTGCCTTATCTCTGGGTAAGACTTTGTCTTGCAAGTCACACTCCAGATTTCCCAGAGAATCATACTAGATTTGTCTGGCAACCATATCTTATTTACCTTTTTTCTAACATTAACCTGCTTTACTCAACTTCTTCTTCTGAGAGCACCCATCATCTGTTCAAGAATCTGTCTCAGACTCTAGTTTTAAGAAACCTGTGTCTCAGATGGTGACATATGATATCAATCCACTGCTGGAGGAACTTAAAGACTTTGATGCATGAAACAACTATAGCAACAATAAAACTTAAGTTTTCTTGACTGAATCAACTCATCCACATTAATGGTCTAACAGAAGATGTGTGTCCATTTCCAAATGGACTTTACTCCATTTTCTCCTCTTCCTCTATATATGACAACTGACATTCAATAAAAATTTTTTGAGAAATCAATAAAGCAAGAAACAATTAAAAAAAATCAGACTCAGATAGAAGAGATACTGGAGCTACTGGTCAGGAATTGTAAAATAACTACTACCAATATGTTAAAGTTAGACAATGTGCATAAACAGTTGAGGCATTTAAGCAGAGAGATGGAAATTATTGAGGGTCACATAAAAATTCTAGAAAAAAAATCCCTATCAGAGATGAAGAGTGATAAATCAACACACACAGCAAAGGAAAGCAAAAATGACCTTGAAGATAGATAAATAGGAATTATCTACAGCAAAAAAACAAAGAGAAAAAGGATTAAAAGAAAAGAAAAATGAAACAGGATGGAGTATCCCAGAGCTAGGGGGCAATATCAAACATGATAACATTTGTGTAATTTGAGTTTCAGAAAGAAAGACAAGCAGACAGACAGACAGAGACAGGAACTAAAGGAAGGAAGGAGGGAAGGAAGGAAGGAAGGAAGGAAGGAAGGAAGGAAGGAAGGAAGGAAGGAAGGAAGGAAGAGAGATAGAGAGACAGAGGCAGGCAGCCAGGAAGGAAGGGGGGGGAAGGAGGGAGAAAGGAAGAAAGAGAGCGAGAGAGAGACAGAGACAAGGAAGGAAGAAGAGAGAGAAAGAGAGCGAGAGAGAATAACACAGATCTAAGATGAAAGCACTCCAGGTGAAAGATTTAAAAAAAAAAAAAGGCAAACTGTGCACTGAGTCTTGATGTTAAGATATTCTGTTCTCAGTATTTGTATCAGTCCTCCTAGAAACCAAAATGTGCATTCCATCCATGGTGGTCTTGAGTGGAGAAGTGTTTCTGCCTCACCTCAAATGGTAGCAGATCTCTTAAATCTAAGAGGTTTCCCTATCCCTTGCCTAGAGGCAGATGGATTTGCTTCCTCCTCTCCTGCAGAAGCACTGGCTCTTTTCTTGAATCATGAGGACCATAGTGTTAACTGCTCTTCCCCCAACAGTTGAAGATTCCCTTTCATATGAAAGAAGGGTCTCCAGGTATGGGTGGTATTTTTTTTCTGGTCTCTAGGAACAATCAATAACTTCCCACGTATCTGTGCCACCAAGAGACTCTCCATCTTCTGTTTTCCCCCCAATCTCTCTTATGAGCACCCAGTGGAGGCTCTTGGGAAAGAGTTAGTGAGTGACTAGGAACTTCCCTTGTGTTTGACCTTCAGTTTCTCTTCTAAACTGGCATGCTAAGCCAACCTCGACCTTTCATGATTTGTTGACTTTTTAGCTGAATTCTTCTCACCTGCTTATATGGCAGCCACTTCTTCCACACTCTGGCAAATGTGAAAGTTTGTTCATCTTCATCTACTCTTGGAGAAGTTTGTCACTATTTAGAATTCAGTTAGCCCAGGTTACTTGAAAGCTTGGCTCTCTAATGGACTCAAGAAAATTTATGATTTTTGTATATTTTCCAAGTTTTACTTGTGTAGGGTAAATGTGGCATTTTCTTGTGGCTTTCCACATCTTAAATAGAAGCAAAATTCACAGAATGCACTTTAATAAAACAGGGCTTACTTCCAGATACTAGGATAATACCGGTCAAGTACTTGATCTTCTTCCACACCACTTGGGGAAGGGAGTTTATCTTACACATTTCCGCTTAGCTCCCCTCTTTTCTGTATGGTCTATGGGAAGAGGACAATGTGTACTAGGCCTATTTGACATTTATTGATGCTTATCTTCCTCTGCAATGTAAGGAATTAAAATTACATGAATGTGTGTGTGTATAAATTAGGACAGACAAATACATGTTGGAAAAAGATAGAGTGCACCTTGAAGAGGGATTGATAAATTGCACTAATACCATTTTAAATGGGAAAGAAGATAATACAGTATGTGAAAGTGGAAAGAGTTCTAATGACCTGCTGGAGATCTAAGTCTAAATTCCTACCTGGGGATCCTGGAAGTTCACTTAATTTCTGTACCACAACATCTAATTTTTATCTACATATTTTTCAGGATTTATATACTAATAACACTGGCTAATATCTGTTTTATTTATTACTGTCTCCTTTGTGCTTAGAACACTGCTAAGGAAATAATAAGAACTCTAAAACTGTCAGTGCTGGTTGAAAACACTCAGAAATTTATTTTAAACAAGGAGTGAAAATGTGTTTTTAAAATTAATTTGTATGTTGAGATATGAACAATTTTATAAATTACTGAAGATTTTAAAGCTATTTAATGGAATAAAATTCACTGTGTCTGCAGGAAAACTTATTGCTGACCTCATTTGCAGTTAAGATCAAATAAGAAATGTAAAGCGAAATAAAAATAGTTATTTATGCTATGCAATTGAAAGTTTACAATCTGCAAAATAATTCAATTTTCTACTCAGCTTGTCTTCCATTCTGTATAACAGGATTTTAATTTATGCTTTCTACCAAGTACCTAAAAGGCAGAGAAAATAAAGATATCAGTTAACCTATCACTGAATTATTATTGAAAACATCAAAGAGAAAAAGAAAATGTGATATCAATAAGACACAGTTTAAACTAATGCTACAATTCCATTTAATTGATTAACCACCTATTAAATTCTTTAATGAGGTGAGGAGTTTTAGGAGTGAGAGGTGGGAAAAACATTCACTTCTCTGGGAAATAAACTGTGAGAGACATGAGAAACCCTAAAATGCTAGATTTCTACTAATTTCATAGTGACTATAGTTAAGTACCCCAGTAAGAATTTTGGGAACTTACTGCAGGAAAGGGGGTTAGCAAAACCCATCTGGCTCAGTAAAAGGCCAGAAATACTCTCTGCTTCCAGCCCACAGGTTTCTGCACCACTCCCCACCCACACTGGTTTGATGGGAGGATGTTAAAATTCTTGTCTCTTAAAAAGAGGAAAACAAAGACTTCCTGGATTCAAGATTTGTTCCAATACAGACTATAGTTCTGCTACTATTTGAGGAGATGCAAGAAACCCTTTCCCACTCAAAACTCACCACAAATATAATGAGCTGTGTGTTTGCTAAACAAAGAGAATGGCAGGAATTCAGAGTATGTTTCAAGCACGAGGTCTGGTGCACACAAAGACTTACATAAGAGTGAAGCTCAACCAGGAACATGAAGAGCTCATCCAATTCCATCAGGATTGATCAAGCACCAAGTAAGGCTACAGCTCAGGGAGGGCAAGTCTAGGGAGAAACCCATCTGTGAGTAGCATAGGCTTTCAGGGATATTTGAAAGCTAAGAGTGCAGTAAAAACACAATAAAAACCTTTCATCTATGCAGACACGACCCTAAATTAAAGAACAACCCACAAAGAATAATGAAATAGAATAGCCATCCAAGAAATAGATCTGCAGAAATATATGAACAGATTTGTGGTAAAGATACACAAGCCACCCAGGTGCCCCTGAAAAAGAATATTAATAAGAAGACTTATACTAAGTGTATTTTGGCATAGTGTAGAGGGAAGCTGATTGTTATCGATGCTTCTTAATTATTAAACTGTTTAAACATATAATATATGATATTTGCTTTGAACAGATATCCATTTTATGCAAAAACAATCTAATATGGAAAGTAATCATTATTTTACTCTCATGTAAGCTATCTGATACTTTTTGAATGATTTATTATAGATACTTCATAACTGAGTTTTAGCTGTTAACTTAATCAGTTTGGGCTGCTATAACAAATTACCATTGCCTGGATAGCTTAAACAGCAAACATTTATTTCTTATAGTTCTGGAGGTTGGGGAGTCAAAGATCAGGATGCTGTCAGATCCAGTGTCTAGTGAGGATCCACTTTCTGCTTTGCAAGTGGTCATCTTGTCACATGCAGAGAGCAGAGAGAGGCAAGTTCTTCTGTCTCTCTCTCATCTCTTTCTTTTTTGTTGTTTTGTTTTTTTGAGGATGGCAATAGCTTATTTTTCCAGCTTCACTGAGGTCTAGTGGACAAATAAAAATCATGTATATTTAAAGCATACAACTTGGTGTTTTGATATAAATATACATTGTAAAATAATCACCATAATCAAGCTAATTAATATATCTCTCACATTATATAGCATCCATTTTTTTCCCTTCCTTCTTCTTCTTCTTCTTTTTTCTTATGGTGATGAGAACAATTATGATTTACTTTCTTAGAAAATGTCAAGTATACAATACAGTATTGTTTAATAGTAATGTTAACATTGCAGTATAGTTACAAGGCAGTACATTAGATCTCTAGAACTTACTCATCGTACTAACTTGCATAACTTTGTGCCCTTTGACGAATATCTCCCATTATACATATATATATACACATATATATGTGTATATATATATAAAAATATAAATCTACATATCCACACACACACACAAATATACATATATATAGTCTATATATATGTATATATGTATATGTGTGTGTGTATATATATATATATATATATATATATATACACCATAATTTTACACACTTATTTCATTTCTTTCAGCTATATACTCAGAAGTGGGATTGCTGGATTTATGGTACTTCAATTTTTAATTTTTTGAGCACCCTCCACATTGTTTTCTGTAGTGGTTGTACCAATTTACATTCTTCCATTCTCTAGATTGCCTTTTTACTCTGTTGTTTGTTATGCAGAAGCTTTTTAGTTTGATGCAATCCTATTTGTCTATTTTTGCTTTTGTTGACTATCCTTTTGGGGTCATATCCAAAAAGTCATTGCCCAGACCAATGTCAAAAAACATTTTCCTACATTTTCTTCTAGTAGTTTTATGGTTTCACGTCTTTTGTTTGCCTTTAATCCATATTAAAGAGTTGAATTTTGTATATGGTGTGAGATAAAATTCCAATTTAATTCTTCTGCATGTGGATATAGTTTCCCAACACCAGTTATTGAAGAGTCTGTCCCTTCCCCCATTGTGTATTTTTGGCACACTTGGCAAGGATAAGTTGACCATAGATGTTTGGATTTATTTTTTGTCTCTCTATTGTCCATGTGTCTGTTTTTATGCCAATAAAACATGGTCCATGTTCTCTTGGTCCATGTGTCTGTTTTTATCCAATACCATACAGTTTTGATTATGAAGCTTTGTAATGTATTTTGAAATTAAGAAGTGTGATGCCTCCTGCTTTGCTCTTCTTGCTCAAGCTTGCTTTGGCTATTCAGGGTCTTTTATGATTCCATACAAATTTTAAGATAGTTTTTTATTTTCTATTTATGCAAAGAATACCATTGGAATTTTGATAGATTGCATTGAATCTGTATATCAGTTTGGATGTTATGGACATTTTAACAATATTAATTCTCCCAATCCATGAACACAGGCAGTCTTTCAATTTATCTGTGCCTTCCTTAATTTCTTTCATTAGTGTTTACTAATTTTCAGTGAGCAAGTCCTTTACCTCTTGGTTAAATTTATTCCTAAGTTTGTTGTTTATTTCTATTATGAACAGGATTATGTTCTTAACTTCCTTTTCAGATAGTTCTTTTGTGTGTATGTAATTATGATTAAATTTTATATTTAATTTTGTATTCTACAAATTTTCTGAATTAGTTTATATGTTCTAAAAGGTTTTTGGTTCATCTTAAGATATTTCTACATATATGATTATGTCATCTCCAAACAGAAATAGTTTAACTTCTTCCTTTCTGATTTGAATTTGTGTGTGTGTGTGTGTGTGTGTGGACATGCACTAGATCTTAGGGGAAAACTTTCTATTTACCCCCATTGATTGTGATGTTAGCTTGGGCTTTTCATACATGCTCTTTATTATGTTGAGATAAGTTTCTTCCATAATTATTTTACTGAGAGTTTTATCATAAATGAGTATTGAATTTTGTCAAACACTTTTTCTCTGTTGAGATGATCTTGTGTTTATTTTCCTTTCATTGTTAATGTGATAGATCACATTGATTACTTTGTGTATGTTGAACTATTTTGCATCTAGGGATAAATCCAACTTGGTGAAGATATGTGATCCTCTTAATGTACTGTTGAATTTGGGACTATTTCTATTTCTTTATTTTGGAAGAGTTTAAGAAGGATCAGTATATTGGTGGCTTAGTCAGCTGTGTCTGCCTTCCCCTCAGGTCATGATCTCAGGGTACTGGGATCCAGCCCCAGGTCAGGCTCCCTGCTCAGCATGGAGTCTGCTTCTCCCTCTCCCTCTGCTCCTCCCCACTGTGGACCCATCTGGTCCTGGGCTTTTCTTTGTTAGAGGTTTTTTTGTTTTGTTTTTCTTTGTTTACTCCTCAACCTATTTGATATTGGTCTGTTCAGGATTTCTATATTTTCATGATTAAATCTTGGTAGGTTGTATGTTTCTAGGAATTCATTCATTTCATCCAGGTTATTCAATTTGCTGGCATGTAATTTTTCTTAATAATCTCTTGCAATTCTTTGTATTTCTGAGGCATCCATTGTAATGTCTCCTATTTATTTCTGATTTTAAGTCTTTTCTCCTTTCTTAGTCCAGTGAAGGGTGTGTAGATTTTGTTTGTCTTTTCAAAAAAACAGCTCTTAGTTTTATTGAATTTTTCTATTATGTTTCTCTTCTCTTTTTGATTCATTTCTTCTCTATTATTATTTCCTTCTGTGACTTAGTTTGTTGTCTTTTTTAAAAGTTTCTTAAGGTGTGAGGTTAGGTTATTTGAGTTTTTGTTCTTTTTTAGTGTAGGCATTTATTTCTATAAGCCTACCTCTTAGAACTGATTTTGCTGCATCCCATAAGTTTTGATATGTTGTGTTTTAGTTTATCCAAGATACTTTGTAAGAATTCCCTTTTGATTCCTCTTTGACCAATGGCTACTCAAGAGTATGGTGTTTAATGTCCACATACTTGTGAATTGTCCATTTTCTTACCATTAATGATTTATAATTCTGTTCCATTGTAGTCAGAAAAGACACTTAAAGTTATTTTAAGTGTCTTGCTTAAATCTTTTTAAATTGGTTAAGTCTTGTTTTGTGACCTAACATGCAATCTCTCCTAGAGAATACTCCATGTGTACTTGAGAAGAATGTGTATTCTGCTGTTGAATGGAAAGTTCTACATATGTTTGTTAGGGTTCATTTGGGTCTCAATATTTAAAGCAAATATTGACAGATATGAAGGGAGAAATTCACAGTTATACAAAGAAAGGAGACTTTAATACCCATCTTTAATAATGGATAGAACACCTAGAGAGAAAATCAGTAAAGAAACAGCTGATTTGAACAATAATCTGTCTCTTCTTAAAAGAACACTAATTTCATTTATGAGGGCTGCACTCTCATAATTATTTTCCATAGGTCCCACCTCCTAATACCATCATGTTGGGAGCTAGGATTTCAACATACGAATTTTGAGGGTACATGAATATTTAGGCATAACACTTGTTTAATCATGAAAATATGGCTTAGTTACATATACAAAATCTAACAGAGTTACTAAGTATCTAATGTGTCTTAAAAAGATGAATACTCTGAAAAGGTACTTATAAAGATTTTCTTGCCTCCTAAAAATTTAAATCCGAGCTGATTAAAAAATGCATTAAGAAAGAAATAGATTCATTTGAGTTTGAGAATGCTGTTTCTCATTGGCCAGGTCACAAAGCTCACTTGTACCTGAATGACAATGAAATCAACTAGGAATTCTATTCTTTCCATACAAAATAAGTTGTGATAACTGAGGAATAATTTTATTTATTTATTTATTTATTTTAAAGATTTTATTTATTTATTTGACAGAGAGAGACACAGCGAGAGAGGGAACACAAGCAGGCAGAGTGGGAGAGGGAGAAGCAGGCTTCCCGCGGAGCAGGGAGCCCGATGCAGGGCTTGATCCCAGGACCCTGGGATCATGACTTGAGCCAAAGGCAGATGCTTAATGACTGAGCCACCCAGGCGCCCCCTGAGGGATAATTTTAAAATTCAGTTAACCTTTAATTAAAATAATGTAGGGAACATTTTCATCAAGTATTTATCTTAATGCAAAATACAGTATGCTAGTCCTAAATAGTGTCTAATCATAAATCATAAGAATCATAATATCATGTAAACTGACTTTGATGGGATATAGTGTTATAATAAAATTTAGGGATATGAAATTTAGAAAGAGAATATTCCACCACTTTTAGTGCTATTATGTGGTGTGTGTGTGTGTGTTTGCATGTGTGTAAAGTAGTAAGAGATATACCCAATGGGCAAATTGTTTTATCTTATTTCACCTTTAAAATGAACTACTTGCACCTGATACCCTCTAAAGTCTCTTCCAGCTATAAAATGGAAAAATTCTATGCTGCTCTTGTGATACCTCAGTATATTCCACTAAGTGAACATTGAAAGGCTCTAACTAAAAGAGAGATAATTGAGACCAAATTAAGATCATTTCCCTCTAAATTCTTCAAGGTTTTATTCCAAAGACAATTGTAAAACTGTTTCAAGAATACTGACTTCTTTGGTTACAACATGATCCCAATAAAAGGCATTTTATATATACATTCAGATCATTTTCTCCTTCACTTCTTTTTTAAAATTTGTAGAGCTTTTCAGGTGGTATTTTAGAGCCAAAAGGAGCCACAGACTTCTGTACACATATACTATCTAATTCAGAGGGACAGGATGATGGTATGGGAAAAACAGTGGTTTCTGAGTACAGATTGTACAAAAGAGGAGTCTAACCTGACTTAGCTTCTCTTTGACTCTTACTATGGTCTGTGTTTTGGTAATGCCACACATGAATTTATGTCCAGGTCAACTTCAGAGAGGATAAATTTATAAAATAGAGTATTCCCTCCCACACTAACTCTAACCATGATAGCTAACCTAACCTTTCCCCTCAACTTGACTAAACTTGAGATAGATTTCTTCCTGATTCTAGGCCCTTAATCCCCCTCTCTTAGACCATTTACTTTCAAAAACTTTCAATTTAAATTCTCTGCCGCTTTGAGGTACATAAATCTTCTAACCTCTTTGAGATTTACAACCCAGGAACATCCTTCCTAGTGACCTAGGAGCCATCTTTTTGAAGTATAATCAAGAAAGACAGAGTCCCTATATGTCAGTCTCTGTGGGAGGGTAGGACCCTAAATTTTAAGAGTATTAATGAGTAAATACAGATGTCCTGATCACATTGACTAACCTCCCCACTACTGTCTTCTACTAGTTTTCTGCTAAATTATCCCAGCACTTACGAATTCTTCTGCCCTTTGTTTAAGTAGAATTGAGTTCAGGGTGCCTGGGTGGCTCAGTTGGTTAAGCGACTGCCTTCGGCTCAGGTCGTGATCCTCGAGTCCCGGGATCGAGTCCCGCATCCGGCTCCCTGCTCGGCGGGGGGTCTGCTTCTCCCTCTGACCCTCTTCCCTCTCGTGCTCTCTCTCTCTCATTCTCTCTCTCTCAAATAAATAAATAAAATCTTAAAAAAAAAAGTAGAATTGAGTTCAGTCTCATTCCCATGATAATCTTGACCTCATTGCAATAATTTTGAACAAAATCTTCTTTGCCTTTTTAACTTGTCCAATACATGTTTTCTTTCACAACTCCAAAGTGGAAGAAAGTACAATGCATGTGAAAATCCAATTTCCCATTCAAAGATATAACCCAATTAATAAAAGGTGATGTGTTCTAATTTTGACATAAGTGATTATATTTTGTGATATGATTCCAAACTTAAAACATTCTTAACTATGTGTATTATTAGAATTCTTATAAGTAAATAATGCTATGCTATATATGCATACAAAATATAGCTGTTATTTACATTAGAAAATATGTAATATATCATTATTTATATTAGAGATTATATTCTATTATATATTATGTATATGAGAATAAGAACAATTTTCCCTTTATGTTTGCCAAGTTTTTACTTTCTTGCTTCATAGGACAATAATGTAACTATTCGCACATGTAACTATTTTTAAAAACATTTGCATTATAAGGATATAGATAGATAGATAGATAGATACATGTATATGTATAGCACATTAATCTTTTTTTAAATTTTTTTATTCTTATGTTAATCCCCATACATTACATCATTAGTTTTAGATGAAGTGTTCCATGATTCATTGTTTGTGCATAACACCCAGTGCTCCATGCAGAATGTGCCCTCCTCAATACCCACCACCAGGCTAACCCATCCTCCCACCCCCCTCCCCTCTAGAACCCTGTTTGTTTTTCAGAGTCCATCGTCTCTCATGGTTCGTCCACCCCTCCGATTTCCCCCGCTTCATTCTTCCCCTCCCGCTACCTTCTTCTTTTTTTTTTCTTAACATATATTGCATTATTTGTTTCAGAGGTACAGATCTGAGATTCAACAGTCTTGCACAATTCACAGCGCTTACCAGAGCACATACCCTCCCCAGTGTCTATCACCCAGTCACCCCATCCCTCCCACCCCACCCCCCACTCCAACAACACTCAGTTTGTTTCCTGAGATTAAGAATTCCTCATATCAGTGAGATCATATGATACATGTCTTTCTCTGTTATAGCACATTAATCTTATATTGTCTCTGTTGTTGAAGTTATGAGGCAAATAAGTAACTTATAGGCTTTGAGTTTTTAAAGGGTACTTTCTAAAGAACAGGAAGAAATTTTAAGAGAGAATTGAGAAGAAATAATAAGTAAGACAAAAATAAAAGGGATAGATGGCAGATAGAAATACGTATTTTGAAAAGAAGTCTTGAAGGAGTGAAGTCTTGCAGCAAGTGGCTTTGATGTTGCATATAGCTTTGATTCAAGGTTGGAGTTTTGACATTTAAATAAAAAGTTAATGTAGGCATTTTAGAGCTGGTACTTCAAGGGATACTCTGGCATAACATCATGTGACTGGGGCCAAGGCTACTTTGAATTATTTTATTACTTATTTACTATCTTACTTAGCACACCTCCCCCAGCTCCCACCAATGTATGGAAATCAACAATATCTAAAAGTATGCATCTGAGACAGTTACCCGAGGTTGGATTGGAAGAAAAACTATTTACAAAAAAAAAAAAAAAAATGTGCTCATTAAGTTTCTTCTGCTAGATTGAATCTATAATTGTGAAACATAATTAAATAACTGATCTCTGAGGAAAGTCATATATATGGGTAGGGTTTCATGAACACCATTTTCTCATCTGACTGAAAAACTGCTTGGATTCTTTTTATTTGTTTTTGTTTTTCACTCAAACTCATTAGAGAATTCAGGTAACATGGATAAAATCATATATTTCTCCCTGGTGAAGCAGTCTTTTATAAATGTTCCACAACAGACAGGCCAAGCCTCCTTGAAGGGATGAATCACACAGAGATCACATTTGTTTCAACAAATGTCTGTTGTCTTGTGCCTATTGCACTTTTTTAAATGGAAGAACAGACTAATTTTTAACCCCAGGGGAGCTGAATATGCTATGTATTACTCACTGACAAATATATGAACTCTGTTTCCAGCTTTTCTTTGAAGAATTGCACTTAGGAACTCCTAATTATACAGTATATCAGTGAAGAGATATGGAATGACAACTTAAAGGCTTTCTTTCAAATTATGACTGCCATTTATTTTTTAAGTGATATTATTTATTATAGAAGAGTAGACATTCACAGCACTTTGAACTTCTTAATACTGAAGGAAGCTTCCAAAGACCTTAACATCTGAGAACTTCTACTAAAGTATTATGTCAAGAAAATTAAAGTTCTAGTGGGTTGAAAAGAAGCGGAAGGAATAGCAAAATTAGTGAACAATGACTATACAAGTGAAAATGTACTATAATAACAACTTGAAGGATGGGAAAACAAATATTTAATGTGTACTCAGATTAAGATGGACATATTTTTCTCAGTAAAAGAAGTAGTGTAGTGGATGTCAAATGAAGCAGGCAATAAATGGATGGTAAAGAGCTCATGGTAGTTGGTAGAGATTTTGAAAGGTAAATTTTGAGGGTTGAGATTTTGGATCATGCCTTTTAGTACTGGTTATTTCATTTACTAACATGATGCTTTATATTATCCTTCATTTGGAAATCATTAATAGTTTTAATTTGGTATTTATAGACTTTTTTCTTCCACACTTCAAATGTTCCAAATGTGTTAAATAACATTCATGAGGTGTGATTTATTATAAAAGTGTAATAAAATATGTTAAAGTCTCTGAGGTACACTTCTTGGTGTCAGGTATCCTTTCCTGAAGTGAAGATCCTTTCCATTGCCTTTTGAATAAGATCTACCTGGGTTTTACCACTGTAAGAATTCTAGCCTCACTAATATGGTTGTGTTAATTAATTTCTTTGGATTTCATTCTTCCAATTTTTAAATATAAATACTAATGCCAACACATGAGTATTAATTAAGATTATATGTATTCCTACAGGAGAGGAGATGATCAATACATTGAAGCTATAGCTGTCCTTTTTCTGTCAGGTAACAGGACTAGTGATTGTGATACTCCACTCTTAGGGCGGTGGTATGCCCCAGGAATCTCTTTAGAACTTTATAAAAGATAATCTCCAAAAGAAAGTCAAGAAAATACTATATGTCCATGCGCCAAGATTCCTATGGAATTTTTGTTGCTTTAATTTTGCTCAAAACAGTATATAGTAATTTGTCTTATTTTCTTAAAGGAAAGGACAATTTAATGTCTACTTTCACTGAAATTCCTTAAGAAATTCTGGCATGTGAATTTTGCTGCTTCATCCCTTATGTTTTATCCCAATTTTCTGATGTTTGGCCATGTTAATTTCTCCAGCATTGACTTTTAGAGGATAATATTGACCTAGTGGTACTATTAGTTGTATCATGATCATTGCATCATTGGATAGAGACAATTGAGACTTATTTTTAGTTCTTCCAGAAAAAATGTGCCATCTGCTTGAGTTATAGCAGACACTTCTGGTTAGCTACATCAATATCTGTTCCCAAATTTGTTTCCCTGGCTACATTTTGGCTACTTGTGGATACTATTGGCCAAAGGATGGTAAATGAAGTTTGCTTATGTGTTCCTAGAAATTCTTTGCACTTTTTTGACATAGGTGTTACCTTACCTTCACATTATTCTTGCTGAAGATGGATGTATTAGCAGAAGCAATGAGTCATCAGCTCTGACAACTTGAGCCCTGAAATCAATCCAACAGCTGACTTGCTTTACACTTCTTGTTATGTGAGCAAAAATAATCTATTTGCTCAAGCTTGTGTAAATGGTATTCTGTTACCAGCAGCTAAAATCTGATCTGATATACTTCAGTATGTAATTTTTCCTTTCTGGCCTTGAATCGTCTCACAAATAAAAGTAAATGTGATAGTTAATTTTATGTGTTAAAGATTGCCCAGATAGCCCATAAAATATTATGTCTGTGGTATATTTGTGAATGTGTTTCTGGATGGGCTTGGCATTTGAATCATTGAACTGAGTAGATTGTCTTCACCACTGTGGATGGCATCATCTAATCTATTAGACTGAATAAACAAAATGCAGGGGAAAGATGAATTCACCCCTTTTTCTTCTTGCCTCCCTACTTGAACTGAGACATCCATCATCTGCCTTTGGACTGACATTTACACCATCAACTCCCCCTCCCCTGGTTCTCAGGCTTTGCGACTTGTACTGGAATTATACCACCGTCTTTCATGGGTTGTCAACTTGTGGATGGTGGATAGTGAGACTTCCCAGCCTCCATAATTGAATGAGTCAACTATTCACATATTATATTATTCACATATTATATATATTATAGTCACATCTATATTTCCTATTAGTTCTATTTATCTGGAAAACCCTAACTAATATAGCAGGGATCCAATAATGGAACAAAAATAGGATTTTAGTCTCCAATATCTTCATTCTTATTCTCTGTCATGTTTGTCCAAATCAGGTTATGAGGACTAACTAAGAATTGAGAAAACAAAACTAATCTAGAAATAAATTTCAATTTTAATCCTGCCAATTGCATCCCTTTCCAATCTATTAATGGTCAATTTTAATAAATCATTGCTTTTAATCAGCTTTGTTAAGAATTCAATGAGAGTAATTATGTTTTACTATTCCGACATGTTTCCCTCAGTACTACATCTCATAAATTCATTTTTATATATGATTTACTAGAGAAAAATGTCCTGTAAATGAAGGAAATGATTTTGCTACCAATCTCTAGTTAAATTCAAACAATGCACACATAAAATTAATAGAGAATGGCCTATCATATATATTTATTTCTTTCACATCTCCATCTCTGAATGATTTATCTTTCCTAGTACCAACAGAGCTTTGAAAAAAAGTAACTGTTGGAATTGACTTGCTTGTGCAGTTTATAGAAAATATGGCAAAAAAGTTTCTATGGGATACCTCTGCTATAATAATTACATATCTTACATGTGCTGGGGAGGAAAAATTTTACCTGCTCTTCAGAATTCTTCTAGCTGGTCTAAGAACTCTAGCTGGTCTAAGAATTACATTAACATGAGACAAGTTAACAGGAGAAAAAAAAAATTATATGTGTATGGAGACCCAGTAATAAAATTGAGATCAAAGAGGTGACCAAGGCATGAAACTTTTATACATTTTAAGAAAAAGAAACGTAAATTTTTGAGAAATTGACAGAACAACAAAAAAACCCTTATGTTTAGGACCTTCAATTAGTATGGAATTCTAAACACAATTTGGATTGGGATAGTAAATTAGTAAAAGTGACAAAGTTTGGTTATATGGGCTTTATTGGCCTTGAATTTCCTGTCTTTGATGATAAAGATGTCTCTTTACCTCCTGGCATAGGGAAGATACATTTTACATGGGAGATTTATTTTCTGCTTTTAGGAGACAAAGGAGGATCAAAGTGTTTTTGCACTGGCTATCTCTTAAGTAATTTTAATTTTAAATACTTAGCATACCATTGTGAAATATCTTGGGTGACCTCCCCAGGGCCCCCACACATGCAATTCTGCTATCTTTATTACCAAAAGAGTATGATTATAGATTTATAGGAATAAGAAATTAAACACAAATGAAGGAAGAAGAGATTATATTGAATTTGTAGCGTTGGCCTCATTGAGGTGAAAAAAAAAAAGAATTCTTAATTGGATTCTCTTGTCTAAATACCAGAAAAAGCAGTAAAATGTGAATAAATGAGGGAAAGTATGATAGAGATATAATGACTTATCTATAAAAGTTAGATTTCTAAGGCAAAAGTGAAAGGTATAAGCCATGTCCCAAACAGATTCAATATGGATCTAAATGATTCACACAAATGCCTTAAAATATACAGATATTGGTTGTATTAATAAAGGTTGTATTACTCATGTGATACAACATAGCAATTTAATAATTTGTTAATCTAGACCCCTTGTATTGGGACTAAGTTTGTCTGAGGCCTAAATTTCAGATGAACTCCATTTTCTCTTTTCACGTCCACACTGAAGTCTGCATGTTTTTGAGAGAAATATGTACTAAAAAATTGCCTCCTGAGGTAAGAATCAGGTCTAAACCACTTGTAAGAAAGATTTGTTTTTAAACTCTAGTTTTTAACTCTTTTTAGTACTATTGTTAATCATAGTTTGAATTTTTATCACTCTGCCTCACTTGGCATAGTTCCTTGGACTTAAAATAGGCATTTAGATTAGATTTTTCTGTTGTTATGAAGTTGTTTGATTAAAAGCCTTTGTCATAAAGAAATTTACACTGGAAATAATATATATGTATGTGTGTGTGTGCTTATATTTATATATATTATATGACTTTTTGATAGAAGTTTGAATGTGAAAATACAGAGAAACTCAGCAGACAGTGGTATGATGTTGAATAATGGCAATAAAGTGAAGGGTAGCAAACAAAACCCATGATTAAATAGAAGCTATGGTATAGGGGGAGAAAAGAGCTATAAGTGGAACAGAAAGTGACTGAGTCACTGCAATGGTGATTCATTCGATTTAGGTTTTATCTAGAATGGCATTTCAATTTCTTGTGGTGTGACTGTACCATTATTGATAGACTTTCTTGTCTTCTTTACTTCCCCATACATCCTTACAATGTTTTCCTAAATACATTAGCTTAAATATGTTTCGGCAACCTGAAAAATCATAAGTAATGCAGTGCATGAGTACAAACCCTTATATTCTGATACGAGTGTAAAATATCACTGGATGCTGAATTGTACTGAGGTCAAACCCAAGCAAAAATTGAGCTTTGCCAAGATAGAAAACAGAGTTGCTTGTTTTTGTTTGTTTTCTTTGCTTATTTGTTGGACAGTAATATTTGTTTTCCTATCTTTTAACAAATGTTCTATTTAAAACTCTAGCAAAACCACAATATTTTTCCTGTATTTGAAACAAATATATATAATCAAGCTTTGATTCCTAACACTGGTTCCTCTCTCTTGGTTGACATAACTACCATTACATGATAATTGAGACACACAGTTCAACTATAGCAAAAAGTACAATATCCTTCAGGTCTGTCATCTTGTCATCCTCTAAATGCAAGTCACTCCTGTCACCTGTTTCTACTCCACTCTCACCTCTATGTTCTGTATTTCTTCCCCTCTGATTTAATCTCTCACTATAGGCTTCCTTGCCAACCCGTTTCACTCTGCCATCTGGAACATCAGTACACTGTTGAAAACAAAATAACACAAAATTACATGGCATCAGCATATTCACTGTATTTTCCCTTTCTTTGCTCTAAATAAAAATTTTTCTCTTCCCTAAGGATACCAAGGTCCTTACAAATATATTGAGAGACTGGAGAAGTTTCATTCTTTCATTATGTATAAACAGAGAGACCAGGATGATGGGGGAAGGGAGGGAGAAGCAATTTCAACATTTTTCTGATTATTTCTTCTTCAGAAGTATCCCCTTTCATGCTTGTGCTAAGACACTTATTTTGTAGAGGATCAACCATTGCTGTTTGCCTGGAACTGTACTTAATTAAAAAAAAAAAAATGAAAGCCTTGTACCCTGGGAAACTCCTCAGTCAGAGGCTAAACCTGGATCATTGATCATCTTAGATCTTCAAGTAACATCACCCACATCCCTCCTGTAAACATAATTCCTGCTCTCATGGGGCTGCATAGTCAAATATGGTTTCCATTTCTGCTGCTTTATTGAGACTACTGAAAATGTAAAGTTCTGCCTATTTGATGAAATGTTCCATTTTCTAGGTTTATGAGACAAAATTCACTTCTGGTTTTTATTCTGTTTTTCTGGAAACTTGTCAAGGCCTTCAAGATATCTCTGCCTCCATTTATATTTAAAACTTGGTATTTCCCATAAGCCATGTTCTTTACTCCTTATTCTCACTGTATATGTCTTCATGGATGGATTCACTTAACTTAACTAGATTTAATTATCAATTATATACTAATGATCTCCAAATCTATATCACATTTGATTTCCCCCATTTACCTATTACCTGCTGGACATCTCACCTAGATGTTCCTATTCACATCAGTGTGTCCCAAACTGAATCCTAATCTTTTCCCTGCTCTTCTATTTCTTATTTTGGTGGAAAAAAAATACACTCAAGGATTAAGCAAAAACAAGCAAAAAACTGTGACTTGTTTTATTCATCTCCCTTATAGCCACCATTCTCACACTCCCATTCCAGGGTCTAATCTGAAATAGTCCAACTCATTGATACATTTCTTTTAAAATATTTTTAATTTAAGTATAATTGACACACAATGTTATGTTAGAAAATATAATTCTAAAAGGTATATGTACCTTTATGTTTATCACAGCATTATTTACAATAGAAGTGTCTAGCAATAGATGAATAGATAAAGAATATGTTACATATATATTTATTCATATATATTTATGTATATTCATACTTATACATGTATATTGCGTGAATCAATACATGTATACTGTATATACATGTATTGTGTGAAGTTGATTCACACAATACATGTATACTGACTATACATGTATAACCATACATATATACATATATATACATATATATACACATATACACATATATGTATATATTCATACATATTCATACATATATCTATACATATCATACATATATGTATTCTGACTATACATGTATATCCATATATACACATATATATGTATATATGAATGAATATTATACAGCCAGATAAAAGGATGAGATCATTGGTTTATTTCCTTTGTTTGTTTGCTTTTAGAGAGAGAGAGAGATCATGCAAAGGTGGGGAGGGACAGCATACTCCACACTAAGCATGGTGCTCTCGACACAGGGCTCTGTCTCATGACCCTAATCATGACCTGAGCTGAAATCAAGAGTCAGACGTTTAACCAACTGAACCACCCAGGTGCCCCAAATCATACATTTCTTATATGCCACCCTTATTCATCCAATTTATCAAACAAACTAAGATATATTTGAGAGCAAAAGATAATGCCAATCACAAAAAATATTGGAACAAGTATGTCAACTGAGACTCTTCATGGTCTTTGTGTTAGGATTTACCAAAAAAACAAAACCAATAGGAAAAATATATATATATATGTAATAGGAATATATATAATATATATTATAAAAATATAGTATATTTATATAGAGAGAATATAATTATAATACAAATTATATATGTATGTATATATATGTCTATATATAGAGAGAGACAGACAGATGGACAGAGAGATTTATTTAAAGGAATTGGTTCACATGATTCTGGGATTGGCAAATTCAAAATCTTTCTGTGCTGGCCTGGAGGCTGGAGAACCAAGGAAGAGTTGATGTGGTAGTTTTGAGGAGGGCAATCTGGAGGCAGAATTCATTCCTTTCAGTCTCATCACAAGAAAGAATTCAAGGACAGACCAGACACAAAGATTGAGTGGTACAGGTGGGAAAGTTGATTAAAGTGAGAGTACACTCTTGAGATGTGAAAGCGGACAAGCTCGGGGGATAGCTGTCTGCCCAGGGTTTGGGTCTCTATCTTTTACTGACATTTGTTAACTAGGGGGTGAAATATGTATTACTTGGGGAGGGGATTTCTTGGGAGTAGGGTGTCATGACTTTTCTCCCTTACTTGGTCAGAGTCTCCAGCCTTCTCTGTCTGGTTTGATTCAGCTACCAGTAGCTTTGTTTTTGGAGTGGTATCAGGATATATCTCTAACTTTTCTGATGGGGGGCCATTACTCCCACTTTTCTGGCATCGAGGCATCCTGTTAAATCCTAACTAACTGCTTACTCTAACAATTTGTGGGGAAAAATTACAAAATTTTTCCAAGATTCAGCTTCTCTATCTATAAGAAGAGTAATCAAAGCATAGTAAAACTACAGTACAGGAAAGAGGAAGGAAGAAAAAAATTATGTAAACATTGACTTAATAATAAATGGCAAAGTTTCTGTGGCAATTTCAGGCAGTATAAATGATATTTACTGTCTGACAACAAGGAAAGACATTCATGAAATTAGAAGTGATTTTCATGATTAGAAGTGACTTTTAGCTACTCTGAAATCCATCTCTCTGGCTCCAGATGGAGTTGTCCTTAACCTTCCTGGACAGGTGGTGTTCAGTACTCAATTTCCAGTACTCAAAAATTAACAACTGTCATTCAACGCAACTTAAGTGCTCAAGTAGAACTACACTATTCTGACTTCAGTTTATTTATATAGTATTGTTCCAATTGTCTTAACTAAAGAAAAAAAATTTTCTAGCTGTGAATTTTCAGTGAGAGAATTGAGCTCTGGTTAAGCCTAAAATCAAGTTCTATAGTTTCTATTTGATTTCATTTTATCCCATCTAACTGGAGGAAAAAGTTAATCTGTCTTTTATATTCAGATATTTTCAAATTGTGTAGCTAAATACAAATAACTATGAATGTCTGTTCCATCATCTCAGTTCTAATTCAGTTTTTATTGCTAAATATTGCCTTGTAGAAAAATCACAGAATACTTTATAATGATAATTAATTAAGATGTCAGAAGCATTTTTTAAATAAACTTGTATTGAACACGTATTATGGCTCTTAGTGTCCTACCATTCATTGAGGGAGGGCTCTTTGCCTCTATTTTTTCTCCTTAATTTCATTTCCTTATTTATTAAAAAAAATGGGCTAAAATTTTCTCCATGGGAAAAAAGATATCCAATGATACACAGATCATTGGCTATTTTTATGATAACATTTTTACAAGCTTTCCAGATGGCAATCTGAGGAGAAATTGAAGATGATTACACTTTGAAATACAATAGACACATTTGAATTCCAATCAGCATGTTCTATTTCATTAAAAGCATTGAAAATTGATGGTGCTAGTACAGTAAAAACTCAATTAACTAATACCTGACTTGCTTAGAATTCTAATTAGCCATGTTTCCCCCAGATTTGATTTTTAGAAGATAATGACAAAGGAGGTGGGGGGGGGGAATCCCACACTGCAATAAACTTGAACACTTTAATCGTGCCATTTTCCCATTCGCACATCTTCAGTTAGTCTCCTTGACTTTCAGTGTCTTCTTCCTAATAACCTTGCCCTTTTCTAATGCAACTAGTTATCTTGTGAAATGCAAATCTCTATACCCACTGTAGTTTAAAGGTTTGAAGACTGCTCTTTTTAGAGTTAAGACAAAATTCCTTGAAATGATCTTCAGCACCCCGTGATCACCTTCCTTTCCATCATTATATCACATTACACTGCATCTTGTTTTCTCTAATGGATTGGCCGTCTATCATTCCTGTACAATGCTTATGTTCACTCCTGCCAAAGGAGTGTTTTCTTTGTCTAGAAATCTCTTCCTTCTCCTCTAGCCTAGACAATTCCTAGACATTGTACATCAAGAATGGTAAATCTAACATGTGAGTAGAATCCAGCTCAATTTGTATTTCCTTAGGGAAACTTTCTTTGACATCCTTCACTCAATCCTCACTCAAATCCTCTTTTGGCACATATTTCTCCTCATAATAATTATCAGAGCTTGTTGCAATTCAACAAACATTTTTTATGATTGTTTTATTAATATATAAATTTCTAATTTATAAGCCCTCCAAAGGGCATCCAAATGTATTTTTTTCATGATATTACCTCCAGGACTTAGCACAGTATTTGGTACATAATAGGAGTTCAATAAAAATTAGTTGAATGAATACATGTATAGATTTCTCATATAAAGAAATAGTTTCCAGAAACAAATTAATACTCTTGTCATGAGGTGTTTCAAATTTCAGATTTTCAATAATGCTATTTGAGACCAGAGTGAAAGCCATCCACAATGCTTCTACCCACATGTATTTTTGGGACCAACTTTCATATATTGTCAGTAAATTTAGTAGATATCTATAGTGCAGAACTTTCCCTCTACCAAGTCAGATCAAATTTTAGAAAAGAGAAAAAGCATAACCCATAGGAAATCTATAATTTGTGAGTTATAAAAGGGACTTAGAAATGGATTTCTTTTATAGGGAAGGTTGGTGGGCTGCAGGAAAAAGAGTACAAAAAGCAGACTGGTGAGTGAGGTTACGGAAAATGGTGACCAAAGGTGAGGTGAAAGTAAAAAAGATGAGACATGAGGGTGTGAACCTGAGAACATGAATCAAACATCACTAGCTGATGCCCACCTTCACTCCACACACATATCTGAACTTTGTAAGACTTTGAAACAACTTCCTTAACAATTGTGTGTAGAACCCCTGAAAACTTTATAGGGGGCCTTTATGAACTGTTTTGTGTAAGTCAGGTGAAATACTATGTAGAGCAAGTAATTACTTTCTCCATGGCTATCACTGATGGCCATCAACCATTCGGTTACTGAAGAAGAAATGAGAGATATCTCTTCACACAGGAAAATCTAAATACAACCATAGAGACTAGATAAATTCAGCCACCTAACTTTCCTCATGTCTTATCAAAAATAGTTTTGTGGACCTGCCTCACAAATATTTTGTACACTTCCACACATGTTCACACACATGTAAATGTATACATATATATTTTCACACACAGACACAGATATATACTTAGACATAGATGCAGATATCAGTATAAAATATATCCATTGAGAAGCAGAATGGGAAAGCCCTGATAAAATATAATCAATCTGAAGAAATTTTTATAATATATGCCATGTATGTAACTCAACATCATTTATGTTGAAACCATTAGAATAGATTGATTCACTTCCTGTTCTTTAACATTACTTTTTGTCCAACAGAACATGGACCAAAGATGAAAAATACAGTATTTGACATAGTTTTTTCAACTTTCCTAAACTTATGATTTTCTAAATTATGTGGTTTTAGGTCTGAATACAATGAAATACACAATGAGATTTTTTTTAATCTCCTTTTTATTTTTTTTTAATTTTATTATGTTATGTTAGTCACCATACAATACATCATTAGTTTTTGATGTGGTGATCCACGATCCATTGTTTTCATATAACACCCAGTGCTCCATGCAATACGTGCCCCCTTTAATACCCATCACTGGGCTAACCAATCCACCTTCCCCCCTCCCCTCTAAAACCCTGTTTGTTTCTCAGAGTCCATAGTCTCTCATGGTTCATCTCTCCCTCCAATTCCCCCTGCCCATTTTTCCCTTCCTTCTCCTAATATCCTCCATGCTATTCCTTATGTTCCACCAATAAGTGAAACCATATGATAATTGACTTTCTCTGCTTGACTTATTTCACTTAGCATAATCTCCTCCAGTCCCATCCATGCTGATGTAAAAGTTGGGTATTGATCCTTTCTGATGGCTGAGTAATATTCCCTTGTATATATGGACCACATCTTCTTTATCCATTCATCTGTTGAAGAGCATCTCAGCTCTTTCCACAGTTTGGCTATTGTGGACGTTGCTGCTATGAACACTGGGGTGCATATGGCCCTTCTTTTCACTGCATCTGTGTCTTTGGGGTAAATACCCAGGAGTGCATAAGCTGGGTCATAGGGTAGTTCTATTTTTAAATTTTTGAGGAATCTCCAGACTGTTTTCCAAAGTGGGTGTACCAACTTGCATTCCCACCAACAGTGTAAGAGGGTTCCCCTTTCTCCACAAACTCTCCAACATTTGTTGTTTCTTTCCCTGTCCATTTTTGCCATTCTAACTGGTGTAAGGTGGTATCTCAGTGAGGTTTTGATTTGGGTTTCCCTGATGGCTAATGATGATGAACATTTTTTCATGTGTCTGTTAGCCATTTGTATGTCTTCTTCAGAAGTGTCTTTTCATATCTTCTGCCCACTTTTTGACTTGATTAATTGTTTTTTGGGTGTTGAGTTTGAGATCTTGAATACCAGCCCTTTACCTGTAGTGTCATTTGCAAATATCTTCTCCCATTCCGTGGGTTGCCTTTGTTTTGTTGACTGTTTCCTTTGCCGTGCAGAAGCTTTTTATCTTGATGAAGCCCCAAAGGTTCATTTTTGCTTTTGTTTCACTAGCTTTTGGAGATGTTTCTTGAAAGAAGTTGCTGTGGGTGATGTCAAAGAGGTTACTGCTTATGTTCTCCTCTAGGATTTTGATGGATTCCTGTCTCACATTGAGGTCTTTCATCCACTTTGAGTTTATCTTTATGAATGGTGTTACAGAATGGTCGAGTTTCATTCTTCTGCATGTGGCTGTCCAATTTTCCCAGCACCATTTATTGAAGAGACTGTCTTTTTTTCCATTGCATATTTTGTCCTGCTTTGTCAAAGATTATTTGACCAGAGAGTTGAGGGTCCATATCTGTGTTCTCTATTCTGTTCCATTGGTCTATATGTCTGTTTTTGTGCCAGTACCATGCTGTCTTGGTGATCAGTTTTGTAGTATAGCTTGAAATCAGGCAACGTGATGCCCCCAGCTTTATTTTTTCTTTTTCAACATTTCCTTGGTGATTCAGGGTCTTTCTGATCCCATACAAATTTTAGGATTCTTTGTTCCAGCACTTTGAAAAATGTCACTGGAATTTTGATTGGGATGGCATTGAAGGTATAGATTGCTCTGGGTAGCATAGACTTTTTAACAATGTTTATTCTTCCGATCCATGAGCATAGAATATTTTTCCATCTTTTTGTGTCTTCTTCAATTTCTTTCATGAGTGTTTTGTAGTTCCTAGAGTATAGATCCTTTACCTCTTTGGTCAGGTTTATTCTGAGGTTTCTTATGGTTTTGGGTGCTATTGTAAATGGAATCATTTCTCTAATTTCTCTTTCTACAGTGGCATTGTTAGTATATAAGAGAACAACTGATTTCTGTGCATTGATTTTGTATCCTGCCACATTACTGAATTGCTGGATGAGTTCTAGTAATTTGGGGGTGGAGGCTTTTGGGTTTTCCACATAAAGTATCATGTCATCTGCGAAAAGAGAGAGTTTGACTTCTTTGAAAATTTGAATACTTTTTATTTCTTTTTGTTGTCTGATTGCTGTTGCTAGGACTTCTAGTACTATGTTGAACAATAGTGGTGAGAGTGGGCATCCTTGACGTGTTTCTGATCTTAAGGGAAAGGCTCTCAGCTTTTCCCCATTGAGGATGATATTTGCTGTGGGTTTTTCACATATGGATTTTATGAACTTGAGGAATGTTCCCTCTATCCCTATACTCTGCAGAGTTTTAATCAGGAAAGGATGTTGTATTTTGTCAAATGCTTTTTCTGCATCAATTGAGAGGACCATATGGTTCTTCTCCCTCCTCTTATTAATGTGTTCTTTCACATTGATTGATTTGCGAATGTTGAACCACTCTTGCATCCTGGGGATAAATCCCACTTGGTCATGGTGGATGATCCTTTTAATGTATTGTTGGATCCTATTAGCTAGGATTTTGTTGAGGATTGTGGAATCCATATTCATCAGGGATATCAGTCTGAAATTCTCCTTTTTGAAGGGGTCTTTGCCTGGTTTGGGGATTAAGGTAATGCTGGCCTCATAGAATGAGTTCAGAAGTTTTCCTTCTGTTTCTATTTTTTGTAACTGCCTCAGGAGAATAGGTATTATTTCTTCTTTGAATGTTTGGTAGAATTCCCCAGGGAATCCATCAGGCCCTGGACTCTTGTTTTTTGGGAGGTTTTTGATCACTGCTTCAATCTTGTTACTGGTTATTGGCCTATTCAGGTTGTCAATTTCTTCCTGTTTCAGTCTTGGCAGCTTATAGGTTTTCAGGAAGGCCTCCATTTCATCCAGATTGCTCAGTTTATTGGCATAAAATTGTTGATAATAATTTCTAATGATTGTTTCTATTTCCTTGGTGTTAGTCATGATCTCTCCCCTTTCATTCATAATTTTATTAATTTGGGTCCTTTCTCTTTTCTTCTGGATAAGTCTGGCCAGTGGTGTACCGATCTTATTAAGTCTTTCAAAGAACCAACTTCTAGTTTCATTGATCTGATCTACTGTGTTTCTGGTTTCTAATTCATTTATTTCTGCTCTAATCTTAATTATTTTTCTTCTAGCATGGCTTAGGCATCATTTGTTGCTTTTTCTCTAGTTCTTTAAGGTGTAGAGTTAGTTGGTGAATTCGGGATTTTTCTATTTTTTTGAGTGAGGCTTGGATGGCTAAGTATTTCCCCCTTAAGACCGCCTTTGCAGTATCCCATAGGTTTTGGACTGATGTGTTTTGGTTCTCATTGGTTGCCATGAATTGTTTAAGTTCTTCTTTGATTTCCTGGTTGACCCAAACATTCTTGAGCAGAGTGGTCTTTAGCTTCCAAGTGTTTGAATTTCTGCCAAAATTTTCTTGTGAATGAGTTTCAGTTTTAGAGCATTGTGATCTGAGATTATGCAGGGAATAATCTCAATCTTTTGGTATCAGTTGAGACCTGATTTGTGACCTAGTATGTGGTCTATTCTGGAGAAAGTTCCATGTGCACTCAAGAAGAATGCATATTCTGTTGTTTTAGGGTGGAATGTTCTGTAAATATCTATAAGGTTCATCTGGTCCAATGTATCATTCAAAGCTCTTGTTTCTTTGTTGATTTTCTGCTTAGATGATCTGTCCATTGCTGAGAGTGGAGTATTGAGGTGTCCTACAATTAACATATTGTTATCAATATGACTGACTCTTTATTTTGGTTAACAGTTGGCTTCTGTACATGGCTGCTCCCATGTTGGGGGCATAGATATTTACAATTGTTAAATCTTCTTGTTGGACAGACCCTTTAAGAATGATATAGTATCCTTCTGTGTCTCTAAGTATAGACTTTAGTTTAAAATCTAATTTGTCTGATATAAGAATTGCTACCCCAGCTTTCTTTTGAGGTCTGGTGGCATGGAAGATGGATCTCCATCCCTTCACTTTCAGTCTGGATGTATCTTTAGGTTCAAAATGAGTCTCTTGTAGGCAGCATATGGATGGGTCCTGTCTTTTTATCCAATCTGCAACCCTGTGCTGTTTTGTGGGTTCACGTTGTGGGAGGCCATTCACGTTGAGAGTGATTATTGAAAGATGTGAATTAATCGTCATCATGTTGCCTATGAAGACGTTGTTTTTATAGATTGTCCCTGTAAATTTCTGTTGTATATCACTCTTGGGGTCTTTCTCCTTTTATAGAACTCCCCTTAATATTTCTTGCAGGGCCGGCTTAGTGGTCACATATTCTTTCAGTTTCTGCCAGTCGTGGAAGCTCTGCATCTCTCCATCCATTCTAAATGACAGTCTTGCTGGATAAAGTATTCTTGGCTGCATGTTCTTCTCATTTAGTACCCTGAATATGTCTTGCCAGGCCTTTCTGGCTTGCCAGGTCTCTGTGGATAGGTCTGATGTTATTCTGATGTTCCTCCCTCTGTACGTAAGGAATCTCTTCCCCCTAACTGCCCTTAAGATGGTATCCTTGGTTCTAAGATTTGCAGGTTTTACTATTACATGTGGGGGTGTTGGCCTGTTTTCCTTGATCTTGGGAGGGGTCCTCTCTGCCTCTAGGATGTGAATGTTTGTTTCATTCCCCAGATTAGGGAAGTTCTCAGCTACGATTTGCTCACATATATCTTCTAGTCCTCTCTCTCTCTCCACTCCCTCCGGGATTCCAATTATTCTGAAATTGGAATGCTTCATGGTGTCACTTATTTCTCTGATTCTATTTTCATGGATTCAGAGTTGTTCTTCCTGGGCCTCCTCTTTTCCCTTTTTTTCTATTATATTGTCTTCCAGGTCACTTATTCGTTCTTCTGCCTCAGTTACATTAGCTATTAGATTATGTAGATTGGATTGGATCTCACTGGTAACATTTTTAAGTTCTGCCAATTCAGCTTTCATTTCTGCCCTTAGAGACTCTATGTTGCCATTAACTGATTTCTCCATTCTAGCCATTGTCTTCACAATTGCTAGCCTGAATTCCATCTCTGACATCTTGGTTATTTCTGCATCCATTTGTAAATCTGCAGCATAAGACATAATCTCTGAGTCTTTTCTAATTTGGGTGTTGGTCCTCCTAGTCATTCTGTTGATGGGTGTTTGAGGGACTGTATAAAGCCCAAATTATTAACCAGAACCCAAGCAAGATGCACCTGTTTTCTTGGGACCTTAGGGTTGCTGGCTTCTTGTTTTCCCAGCCTGTCTTCTGGGGGAGGGGCCTGCTCTCAGGCAACCCTGTTTAGGCGGAGTTGCCCTGCCCCCCTGTGGCAGGGAATGGGCTCAGCGGGAATCAGTTTTGGGGCTTTTGTTCTCTGGCGGCTTTCCCTGGCAGCTTTCCGCATCTCCTCTGGGAGTCAGATCAGAAGAGACCGTTTCCAACTCTCTGCCTCAGAGCAGAGAGACCACAAGGCAGAGAGATTGCAGTCTGTTCTTCAGTGAGCTCTCCAGGCCACACTGTCTCTATTTCTGTCTGTGCTGCTATAAACTGCAGCGTCTTGGGTTGTGCGTCCCTCCGCAGCACCCCGAGCCCTGCCTGCAGGTCGGAGCACGTCTCTGCCCTTTTTGCTTCTAAAACCACCAGCCGCTCTCAGTTCCCATGCGGGACACTGCGGCTCCAGGTTTCCACCTCAGGGGCTGCCCTAAAGTCCTTTTCCGCTACAGGTCTGCGAGTCTGTGCCCCGTCCCCACCTTGCGAGGCTGTTGCTCACTAGCGGTGCAGTGTTCCCACAGACAGGCTCCCTCCTGCTGCCGTTTATCCTCTGATATCTGCCCACAGAATCACAGCTCCCCGCTTCGTATCTCAAAACCAACCGCCTGCGGGTGCCTGGGTGGCTCAGATGGTTAAGCGTCTGCCTTTGGCTCAGGTCATGATCCCGGGGTTCTGGGATCGAGTCCCGCATCAGGCTCCCTGCTGGGCGGGGAGCCTGCTTCTCCCTCTGCCTCTGCCTCTCTCTCTCTCTCTGACTTTCATGAATAAATAAATAAAAACATTAAAAAACAACAACAACAACAAAAAAAAAAACCACAACCGCCTACAATATTCTGTTTGTAGAGATCCAGATCTTCTTACATCTCAGGCTGTTTTTGTGGGTGCTCAGAGTGGTCTGGTAGATATCCAGCTCAATTCTGGGGACCAGTTGAAATAGGGTCCCCTACTCCTCTGCCATCTTTTCTTTCTCACAAATAGATATTTTTTAAAAAAACATGTATTTACTTGAAAGCCTCAGATATTTTGCTGTGATGAACAACAATTACTAGTCTGAGAGTTAGATCAATATATTTGAAATTTCAGAGCTGTGAGAGAATTTTGTGATCATTTATTTGTTCACTCAAGTAATATTTATGGATTGTCAATACTCTGGCTGATAGAAAATAGGTAAAGTAGTGTATCTTTAAGTATTATATATGAATCAAAGTGTTCTAAGTTGTTAGCAAGATCATGGCAAATACTTTAAGAATGAAGTCTTAGATGGTTCAGAGCAGAGGGTGACTGCATCTATCCAGGATGATCAGAACACTTTCACTGAGGTAGCAATTAACTGGGCCTTGAAGAGTTGGCATGATTAGTGAATGCAAAAATGGATCACCAATGGACATTTCTGTATGGCAGTGGAATTCTTTCTTCAAATATAATAGTTTGTTGGACCTTAGGAAATAAAACTGGTAAATGTAGTTGGAACAGAAGTGGATGGTTGAGAATCACCAGTAAAAGCTATATCCCCCAAGAAACTTTCATAAAACCCAGGCGTTATCTACTACAACACTGCTTCTGGAAACTGAGGCTAAGTGTCTTATGTCTGTATCTTGTGAACATGTAGTCAGTTAAGAGTAGATAGCTAGATAACAGCAAAAAAAAAAAAAAAAAAGGGAAGAAATTAAATCTTCTGACTTCTCTTTAGGATGGAAAATGTAGAAAAATAAAGAGGGATTTTGGAGTCAGACATTTAGCACAACTCTCAACTCTGTTACTTACTGGTTGTGTGCTGTTAAGCATATCTAACATCTTAGAGCTTGGCATCCTTACCTGATAAATCAAAAACAATGTACAGTAATGTTTGAAAGAATCCTGGAACCTAGTAAAGGCCCCCAAATCATTGTAAAAGGCCCTTGAATTTCTACAATCTCTATTTCCACATATGAATACTAACACCACAAAATTTTTGTTAAATGAATGAGGGTATTATATTTTAACATTTTCCCATAGTATATAAATTCAGTTTGGCAAGGACACAAAATTGCACCACAGATTAGTTTCATTATCATTTGAATATTGTGTTAAATCTTGTGTTTTTTTTAGATTTTATTTATTTATTTATTTATTTATTTATTTATTTATTTATTTGAGAGAGAGAGTGTGTGAGGGGGGAGGAACAGAGAAGAAGGGAGAGGAAGAAAGAATCTGAAGCTGATTCTGTGCTGAGCAGGAAGCCTTACATGGGGCTCAATCCCACGACTCTGCGATCATGACCTGAGCCAAAACTGAAAGCCTGATGCTTAACCAACTGAGCCACCCAGGTGCCCCCTGTTTTGTTTTTTTTTTTTTTTTTTTTTAAGAAATTGGTTAAAAGATTGAGGAGAGCAGAACTGAATGACAATACAATTGGGAGTTGGCTTGGAATCATTAGGAATGCTGAAAGTAGTGATTTCCTGGCCTTAATCAAATACTTACAGATGTAAAACTGGCTGTATGTTCAATTAAAGAAAATATATGAATATATATGGGTGGTTTTCTCTCTGTTTATCTGAATTTTTACAATGAATATGTGCTACTTTCATACCAAAGAGGAAAAAAGTAGATTTATTTTTAAAATAAATCTAGTTTATGAAAAAAATTATCACCACACACACATACACACACACACACACACACACACACACCCCTCAGCTCTCCAAATGCATAGACAGATACCCAGGTATACACAATTATGGTTCAGGATAGCTTTATATGTATTTCTCTACAGAAGAAAAAAATTACTTTTCATATTTCTCTTGACAAATTTTCAAAAATTCAGTAAGATTCCATCAAATCTTCTCTTAAAATTCTTCTAAAAGTATTATTTTTAGTCCTTACATAATAAGAATATTTTTCTACAAATATTAAAATCCTTTATTTTGTTCTATGAAATAGTGCTTCAAGCAAGCAGAAATAGCTAAAATTTGAAAATACAGATTAATTTAGAAACTAAATATACATTTGAATATCTTATCTAATCATATTTACATTGCTATCTTGCATTGAACCACTTACACACCCACACACACAGATCTACCCATGTGCACATGAATTTACATTTATATTCACACATATAAGGTAAATGTTTCTTGCTCAGTTCTTATAATTTCAATTTTTGTGTCCAAGAGATATTTAGGTATGAAATAGAAGATGGCCTCTTTTGCATCTCTAATAATTATGATTAATATGCAAAAATTTAGTTTCCTTAAAGCATGCTATCAATACAAATAATCTAATTAAGGCAGAAAAGGAATATAGCTTGTACATCCTATTCTTTTTTTTTGAATTGGGACCCTCAGAAGATAATCCCATGAAGATAACTTGAGTGACTTTTCAATCTGAGAAAGAATTTATTTTGAACATTTGTTGATTCCTGCTTTTAGTCAAATGCTCTGCTACCTGAGGAGAAAGATGACTGAAGTTTCTGGGATATACATAGCATTAGTTTCACCTTCAGCAAGGCTGAACACACCTTGTAAAGTGTAATGACTTTAGTCAATCTCTTACCTGCCACTTATATGAAATATAATCATTTATTGGTGAGGGTATAGCTGAAGAAGAGTATCTCTTCACCATTATGTCTTTACTCTTGATGGAACAGAGATGGCCAAACTCAAAACAAAACAAAACTCTAGCTTGAGACTCAGAAATTTCTGATGATAGTCTGGTAGTGAGTGTTTCTTAACTTTTCTTGGTCTCAGTTTATTTATCTTTTATTACAAAAGTGTTAAGAACTGCTCAACCCTCTTTAGTGAATAACTGACATTATAACCATATGATTTAATATGCAGGGATATTTTGAAGAGCATAAAGTGCCATACAAATGTTCTTTTTATTTCTACTTAAAAGATAATAGTCCAATTCTATTCAGCACACAATAGTCTACACCAAGAGAATTGCATTCTGTTCAAAATGTACACTAGAGTGTATTCTGAAGTCAAAAACTAGAGGTAGAGAGTTCTGCTAAGTCATGAGATAAAAGAGATACAATGTGGTTGGTGGAGAGGGGTAGAAGTGTTTATGATAGTTGACCTTAGAGATAAAGATAGAACTAATTACAAGTAAGTACAGGAAAAAGATTTTTGCAAATAAAAAAGGTGTTCTATATAGAGTTGAATCAACCATTTTAACAGGTGGTGAGTTTTTTAATATATTTGGAGATTAAGCAGAGGCTAAATTTCCACTTGATGTCAGTAAAAAGAATTGAAACCTCAGATGGGTATGCCATTCTGACTTTGAAAGATTTATGGAAGACCATTATTATCACTGCACTGTTTACTATTTTGATTATTTATTGCTGTATTATAAGCCACCCCAAAACTTAGTGACCCAATACAATAATTTCTTCTCACAATTCTGTAGCAGAATCTTCAGGCTACCATGGTATCATTCAAGGTGCTGGGAAGGCTGGAAGGTACAAAAGAACCTTCTCACATAATTGGCAGTTGGTGGCAATCAGCCCCTGGGAAGTCAGCTGAGGCTTAGTTTACCTTCATAGGTGTCTTTCCACATGATTGCTTGGGCTTTCTTGCACAGAATGATGACTGAGTTTCAAGAAGGTATGTTCCAACAGGCCAAAGGGGAAGCTACAGAACTCTTAAAACCTCGATGCCAGTGTTACACAGCATACTTCCAGAACATTCCATGTCAAAGTGAGTCACAGGGCCAGCCCAGATTCAATGTGTCAGGAAAATGCTCGAGGGTTCACATTCTGGGAGCAAGGATCATCAGGGACCATTTTGGAGAGTGGCTACCACAGGCATAGCATTTGTTGTTAGGGGAAAGAGAATGTAATAACAGACACAATTTTAAACAGAAATTTTGGAAGGCAAGAAAGGAGCCCAGAAATTATTGAAATTAATTAAAAGATTGAAAGGTAAGTTAAAAATGGATATCAGAGCTTAAATGTGTTACTTTGTAGATTTTAGTCACATAAAGGATATGACTGAAAGCAGGTTAGTCAACTTTAACAAATAACAAGCATTTACTAAGTGACAAATATGAGACTAGCTACCGAGGTAACAAGACCTACCTTATACAATCTCTGTACTTGAGAAACTTCCTGAACAATTGGGAAGCAGACTGGAAACTAGATAACAAAAGCACAATATAAACAATATTAAAAGATTTATAAAGTACTTTGGGGAGTATATTTGTAGTGGCCACAGAAATAAGGTTTGATCTCTCTTTTGAAAGGTGAGTGTGACTGGTTCCAGCAGTCAAAAAATGGGGTAAATGAAGGAAGTAACCTTTATGTATGTGCCTACTTTGCTTTTTAAACCATTCCCTTGAAGAAGATATTATAATGTCCATTTTACAAAAGGAAGAAACTGAGGCTTAGAGAGGTTAATTAACTCACCCAAGATTAAACCTATCAAGGAGTTTTGACTCCAAAATCTATACTCTGTTATTCCACACAGCTATATAGTAATAAAAGCAAACCCAAGTGAGTATTGACTATGGAGCACACTGAATTGGAAACACTTTCAGAATATTTAGTCCCCCTGCCATGAACATGATTGGATAGGTATCATATAAAAAGTAACAGTGGTATCTATATATCACCTCTAGAATTCCTCAGATCACCTTCCATGGGCTTCCGTAACAATTTCCTGTGGAGGGCTATGCTAGGCCTGCCCTGCTGAGCTGTTTTCTCCAGGTGGAAATGTCCACTAAATCAGAAATTGGAAATGCTGATCTACGGCTCAGGATGGAGAGATGGGCTAGAGATATAGATTAGAGATCATAAGTATTTAGCTAGAAGTAGTAATAGTGGACCTAGAAGTAGCTAGCAGGAATAGCAAAACAACAATAGCAGCAGCAGCAATAGTAGTAATGACAATAATAATAGTAATAATACTAAAATTAAAAATAAATTGCAAAGCATCCTAATGATGCCGGGGCATTCCACATGCTATTCTACTGCTGGGAAATTCTTCTGTACTCTTCTAACCTTTTGTTAAGTAAACACTATACTACATTTGTGTCTTAGCTTATGTAGTATATCTATTCAGTGTTTTTTCCCCAATTTCTCCACCCTGGCACAATTCTCTTATATTTTCTTAAAGCATCATATCTTTATAGAAGAACCTTTAGAGAGCCAACCATAATTTCTTTGTTCAAATATTTGATTTATTCCTGTATAACTATCAATTGCAAAAGCTCTATTAAGGCAGGGTTTTTTGTTTGTTTGTTTTTGTTGTTTTGCCATTCTCCTCCCAGCTTGTACTCAGTACCCAGCCTATAGTAGATGCATGTCCAGTGTAAACATAATGCTGACCAATATCAACTTTTAAGCAGTGAATTGAGAAAGAGGTGTCCTTGAATAAGGCAAAAGAAAATGCTATTGTCCCCTATAGTTAGAAGACTTTCTCCACAAATGTGTCAGTTTTAATGTATCTGTATTTGCATGCTGATAAATTCACTAAATTGCTTTACTCACACCCACTTACAAAACTATTGCATAATTACCAGTAGTAATCTTCATAATTTTATTATTATATATGTTCCTAAGAAAAATATTTTTATTCAAGACTGTAAAAAGAGCATTTCACCAGCGAAAGAGGAATTAGACATTGAAAGAACCAGACCTGAGAATCCAACAGAAATCAGCATATTCATTAATTAGTGAGACACTTCTTATAACTTTCAAAATATAGAAATTGTGATGTATCATTGCACATGTCAACTTGGAGGATATTTTGGGTGAGATTAACATTTAAATTGGTGAATAAGTAATAAAGTTGCTCATCCTCCATAATGTGGGTTGACTTCAACCTGTCATTTGAAGGCTTGGATAGAACATAAAGAATGGCTTCCCTAAGCAAGAGGAAATTCTCCAGCACACTACCTTCAGACTTCATTTGCACCATCAGCTCTCCTGAGTTTCTAGTCTTCAGATTAGGACTGCCATTGCCTAAGGTTTTCAAGCTGTGGCCACCCAGTAGATTGTGGAATGCCAACCTCCATAATGGTGTGAGCCAAATCATTATACTAAAACTCTCTCTTCTCCCTCTCTCTCTGTCTCTGTCTCTCTATATATGTTGTGTTTCTGTGGAGAACTCTGACTAAAACAAATGTTGGTACCAAGAATGGTTCTAGAGAACAAAATCTTAAGGATGAATTTTCTGAATTGGTTCTGAGGTTTCTGCAATTGGCTATCCAATCTGATTGGATTTAGAGATACTAATAACTCTATGTCCAGTGTTAAAGAGAGCACTGATAGGCCTTGGAGTGATCTGGCAATAGAGATATGCAAAGTATCAATAATGGATATTCCTCATCAAATACTTAATAGAAGAAAGGATTAAGTGATAGTGTTTATGATAATTTTCAAAATTTTTGTCAAACTAATGAGTTTAATGAGATTGGTGGTCCTAATGTTGCTGGATAAAGTGGGGAAAGAAAAGGATGAGCTGAGGGAATCAAATTCCCAGCTCAAGTACCACACAAATAATATGAAAGCTTCTAAGTCTGCCCGAAAGAGACCCTTTTCTGTTATAGCTGTAGGGCTAAGTTGCTAAAAACCAACCACCAGAATTTCATCTTGTTAGTGGCTAATTGAATTCCCAGTCTCACAGGCATCTCTACACTATTAAAGTAAGAGTATTAATTGGGAAGCAAAGGGGTCCTGAAAGTTGGAAAGGGGATGTGTGCAAAGACACTGATGAAGATGGGGAAACTAAGTCCCTAAATTCTGACGAGTCTTCTTCACCATCTGAGAGAGGTGGAAGCTGCCTCTCCACCACCAGCTGAGGAGATTAACCTTTCTTTGCCTGAGGAAACTGTAATGGCCTCCCCTGAGGCAGTTGCTTTACCAGACGATGCTGATTCTCCTCAGGATGCACCCTCATCACTCTTCTTTGATTCTAGACCTATAACTAGACTCAGGTTCCAGCAGGGCCCTAAAGATGAGGTGTGACACATGATGAGGTGCACTGCAACCCAAAAGAACTACTGGATGTTTTTGATTTATACAGACAGAAATTCAAGGAAGATGTAGGAATAGTTATTAAGGGTGTGGGATAATGGTAGAAGAAACATAAAGTTGGATCAGGCCAAATTTATGGATATGCAAACTAAGATTCTGCATTTACTATTACAGTTTAGAGAGTTAGAAAGGGGTCTAAAAGTTTGGTTGGTTGGTTGGATGAAATATGGTTTAAGAGTGACCAATAGTAAGTGAGTTCTAAATGCCAAAGCTCCCTTGACTTACTGTAGAGGAAAGCCTTCAAAGGTTTAGGGAAATTGTAATATTCATGTGTATTTGTCATTTAACAACTACTTCCCCACCATAAAAGGAAGGGTCCAGAAGGTACACCTTTGACAATGACTGTGAGAAATACATTTGTAAGCAGAGCCCCAGAATCTTTCAACCTTGGGATCACTCCTCCGTATAGGTAAAGACTTAAAGTGGGAGCTGTAGCTACTAAATTGGGAAACCTAAGGTAATGGGAATAATTGGATCTTGAGATGACAGGAGTCAAGAGATGACATTCAACCACCATGGGCACAGTGGGCATGGCTACTGTAAAGGACAAGAGTCAAGCAACAGTTAGAGTAGTCTGACTTGGACAGACTTAATGGAGTTGATTAGTTAATGTTGATATTTTTAGAAGTGAGATAGATAAGAAGTCTAATAAATTCTTATTTGATCTCTATAAGCAGGAAAGTTCTAGGTCAAGTGAACAAAAGTCTAAACTGAATTATAAAACATAGTCATAGCCTCTCAGTCAATTTTACACTTGAGCCAGCTTTCAGAACCAAAACCTTTTGAATGAAGGGGAGACCAGATCCTTTTAAAGAAAGACTCTAATAAACTACCAAAAATCTACATATTAATTTTTTTCCCAGCCTTCTCCAAAGGAATCTATGATCTTTTAGCAGGTATATTAATCTGGGTTTTCCAGAGAAACAGAACCAATAGGCTATCCAGATATATATTCTATCTATCATCTATTATCTATCTATCTATCTATCTATCTATCTATCTATCTATCTATCTATCTTGTGCCACCTGCAAGCTGGAGATCCAGGAAAGCTGCTAGTATAATCCAGTCTTAGTTCAAAAGCCTGAGAACTAGAAGAGCTGATGGTATAAAACCCAATCCAAGTCCAAGACCTGAAAATGAAGGTGTGTATGGAGGGTACAAGGTAAAGGAAAGGGGGGGGGGGCATGATGTAAATTCTGGTTTTAGTCCAAAGGCCCAAGAAATATAGAAGTGCCAATGTCCAAGAGCAGAAGATGGATGTCCTAGATCAAACAGAACAAGAGCAAATTTGCCCTCCCTCCACCTTTTTGATTTAATCCTTGGATAATGCTCACCTACATTGAGGAGGGTGATTTGTTTAATTCAGTTCAACAATTCAAATGCTAATCTTTCCCAGAAACACCCTTCAAAGAGATATACTCAGAAACAATCTTTTACCAGCTATCCTGTCATGCCTTAGCTCAGTCAAGCTGATACATAAAATTAACTATTACACTATGGTAACTGGTGATATATTTGCATATGAGAGGGTGGGAAATAAATCTTAGAATTCAGAGGTCTCTAACTCAGTGAAATCTTTAGGGGTCCATGTTTGAGGCATGTTGAGAAAACCTTCCTAAAATGAAGAAATTGTATCTGGCCCCTCCTACAACCAGAAGAAGCTCAACACCTAGTGGGCTTCTTTGGATTTTGGAGGAAACATTTCTCATTCGGGTATGTTACTCCTGCCCATTTACTGAGTGATCCAAAAAGCTGCTAATTTTGAATGGGGCCCAGAATAAGAGAAGGCTCTGGAACAGATCCAGACTGCTGGTAAACCTCTCTGCCACTGGGCCATATAGGCCCACAGACTCAATGGTGCTTGAAGTGTCAGAGGCATATGCCCTTCAGATTGTGGACTAAAGCCTTGTCATCCTTTGTGGATAACAGCTCCTCTTTTGAGAAACAGTTCTATCCTGCTACTGGACCTTAGTAGTCACTGAGTGCTTAACTATGGGCAACCAAATTAATTATGCAATCTGAGCTGTCCATCATGTTATCTGACTCAGCAAGCCATGAAGTTAGGCATGCACATTAAAATCCCATAATCAAATGGAAGTGATATATACAAGATCAATCCTAAGCAAGAGACTGAAGGCACAAGTAAATTGCATGGAGAAGTGGCCCATATATCCATGGTCCCCACTGCTGCCACTCTATCTTCTCTCTCCTAGCCTGCACCTATTACCTCATGGGGAAGTCCCTACAATCAATTGATATAGGAGGAAAAGACTCAGGCCTGGGTTACAGATGATTTTGCATAATGTGCAGGCAATCCTTCAAAGTCAGCAGTTGCAGTACTTCAGCCCCTGACTAGGACATCATTGAAGGACAGTGATGACAGGAAATCCTCTCAAAAGGGCAAAATGTCAAACAGTACACCTGATTGTTCACTTTGCTTGGAAGGAAAAATGGCCAAATATGTGGTTATATACAAATTCATGGGTTATTTCCAATGGTTTGGCTGGATGGTCAGAGTCATGAAAGAAACATTACTGGAAAATTGGTAGCAAGAAAATTTGGGGGAGAGGTATGTGGATAAATGTCTTTGGGCAAAAAAAAAGAAGATATTTGTTTCCCATGTGAATGTTCACCAAAGTATGACCTCAGCAGAGGAGGATTTCAATAACCATGTAGGTAGAATGACCTATTCTCTGTAACCCAGTCAGTTTCTTTTCCCAGACACCCTTGTGTCACCCAATGAGCTCATAGTGGCTATAGTGATAGGAAAGGAGGTTATATCTTGGCTCAATAATATGGGCTTCTACTCACCAAGACCAACCTGACTGCAGCCACTACTGTGTCCAGTTTGCCAGCAGCAGAAACGGACAGTAGTTCCCCTTATGAAGCCATTCTCCAGAATGATCAGGAAGCTAGCTGGTGAAAGGCTGATTACTTTAGACCCCTGAATCATGGAAAGGGTGGAGTTTTTTTTTTTTTTATTGAAATAAACAATTACTCTGGATATGAATTTGTCTCCTATGTGTTCAATGCCTGTAACAAAACTACCATTTATGGACATAGAAAATGTCTTAACTACCATCATAGTATTCCACACTGTATTGCTTCTGATCAAGGAACTCTTTTCACACCAAAAGAATACCAGTGATGGGTGCACATGCTCATAGAATTAATTGATCTTATCATGTTCCCCACAATTCTGAGTTAACTTAGTAGGATAGTGAAATGGCCTTTTGAAGACTGTAATATCTTGGAAGGTTGGGACAAGGTTCCCCAGAAATATGCATATGCTTTGAATCAGGATATATATGCTTTCCCCAGAAGGATGAATATGCTTTAATATATGGTGCTGTTTCTTCCATAGCCAGAATTCCATGGGTCCAGAAATGAAGGGGTTTCAGAAATGGGAGTGGCACCAGTCGCTATTACCCCTAGTGACTCACTAGCAAAACTTCCTTTTTATTTCCACAAACTATGTTCTGTTGGCCTGGAGATATTAGTTCCAAAGGGAGGAATAGTTTAATCAATGGTTTATTGAATATGTCAATGATTTATTGAACTGGAAGTTAAGGCTGCTGCCTGGCCACTTTGCACTCCTCATGTCTTTGAATGGACAGACAAAGAAGAGAGTTACTGCAGTGGCTGGGGCTATTAATCCTGACTGCCAAGGGGAAATTGGACTGTTGCTCTATATTAGAGTTAAGGGAGACTGTATCTGGAATACAGGAGATCTTTTAAGCCAAGTCTTAGTATTACCATGCCTTGTGATTGAAGTCAATGGAAAATTATAATAATCCAATTCAGATAGGACTACTAATGGTTCAGACCCTTCAGGAGTAAAGGTTTGGGTCATCCCACCAGGTAAAGAACCACAACCAGCTTAGGTACTTCCTAAATGCAAAGTAAATATAGAATGATTAGTGAAAGCAGGTAGCTACAAATACCAGCTATTATCATATGACTAGTTACACAGATGAAGACTATAATTGTTGCATTTCCTCATTTTTTATGAATATATTTGCATGTGTAGATTCTAGATAGATAGGTAGACAGATCTATATTTGTATATCTATCTACAAATCTTTGTTTTCTTCTCTCTTTTTATCTCTTTATCATACACAGTAGGTTATATTGACTTTATATTTAAGCATTTTTAACTGTACCTCATAGTATTTAAGTTACAGGATATCAAGAAGAGTATACATAAACCAAGAACTTTGCATCCTCTTCTGGGGAAAGGGTTAGTTAGCATTTTCAGTCATACACTTGATAGTTGCATTATGTTAGATCATGTTTAGTATTACCATGCCCTGTGATTCAAGTCAATGGAAAATTAGCATTATGACCATGCTATCATCTTTATTTAGAGATTAAGTATGATATAAGGAAATGTGTGTGAATGTCATTTTGACAAGCAGTGAATTCATGATATTTAATTTTGTGTGTCAACTTACAGAGTATTTTTTATGAGATTACCATTCAAATCAATGCACTCTGGGTAAAGCATATTTCTGTCTATTTGTGGATGAGCCTCGTCTAATCAGTTGAAGACCTAAATAGAATGAAAAGACTGACTTTTGAGCAAGAGAGAATTATCCAGAAGACTGCCTTCAGACTTCATCTGCACTCTCAGAAACCTGGGTTTGCAGGCGGCTGGTGTTTGAACTGGAACTGTACCATTGACTCTCCCAGGTCTCAAGCTTGTCAGCATATACTGCTGATTTTGAAGTTGCCAACATCCATAATTGTGTGAGTCAATTCTTTTTTTTAAAATATTTTATTTATTTATTTGACAGTGAGATAGAGAGAGAGTACAGGTAGGCAGAGAGGCAAGCAGAGGGAGAGGGAGAAGCAGGCTGTCCACTGAGCAGGAAGCTGATGTGGGGCTTGATCCCAGGACGCTGGGGCCATGACCTGAGCCGAAGGCAGATGCTCAACCGACTGAGCCACCCAGGCGCCCCAGAGAGTCAATTCCTTTTAATATATCTCTTTCTATGTATGCACATCCTATTGGTTCTGTTTATCTAGAGAACCCTGAGTAATACAGAAGTATAGCCTTTATGTTTTAGTTTATTCACTGAATGGGAAAGAGAAAGAAGAGATGCTGGAAGAAGTGCCAGTCTTGGACCATTACTACAGGTTGGGTTATAATTCTTGCCAACTCTACGATGAACCTGTTTGCAATATCACTGCCTCATTCACCAAAACCCAAGAATTCATTTTTCATTCTGAAATACAAGAAATCTGGCTCTTCTCTTCAAATTCTCAGGGTGATTTTTTAAAACGGTGGATAAAAATGGAAGCTTAAAGGATAAGAAGCCTCCCTGGAACTTTATTCTGATGGATTGTTCCAGAAAGTATAAGAAGTGAGAATTTGATGGCCCATTTCTGGAGAAGAGGTTTCTACATATTGAGGTGCTTTTTGCCAAATGTTGGTCTAATTAAGCCTGAGAAAACCCGTTTCTCTGCGGGCCTGGAGCTGCTGGGTAGAGACAAGCAGTCCTGCAGCATCATGAGACTTCATTATAATGCTGGCAAGACTCTTTTATTAGCAGTAGTTGGGAGGACACCTGGCTAACTGGGGTTTATAGGATATATGATTTCTGTGACATTGCAGGTGGAATGTTAAAGAGCATAATACAATTTCTGGAGGAAGGTGATCTGCAGTTGCTAAGAGCCTCAGTATTCCATAAGGAAGCCAAAACCTATAATCTTGCTGGGGGGGAAAGATGGCGGAGGAGTAGGGGACCCTATTTCACTCGTCCCCGGAATTGAGCTGGATATCTACCAGACCACTGTGAGCACCCACGAAAACAACCTGAGATGTAAGAAGATCTGGATCTCTACAAACAGAATATCGCAGGCAGCTGGTTTTGAGGTATGAAGTGGGGAGCCATGATTCCGCGGGCAGATATCAGAGAATAAATGGCAGCGGGAGGGTGCCTGGCCGTGGGGATCCTACACCGCTGGTGAGTGACAGCCTCGCATGCTGCAGATGGCGCACAGACTCACAGACTGGTAGTGGCAGGGAAAAGACTAGGGCAGCCCCTGGGGTGGAAATCCGAAGCAGTGGGGTCGCGCGTGCGAACTGCAGCCCCCAGAATGAAAACTCGGAGCGGCGGGGTCACCTGCACGTGAACTGGGAGCAGCTGGCAGTTTTAGAAGCATAAAAGGCAGAGACGGAGCCCCGACCGGGAGGCAGGACTGGGAGCACTGCAGAGGGGCGCACAACCCAGGACACTGCAGTTTATAGCAGCACGGACAGAAATGGCCTGGAGAGCTCACTGAAGAACAGACTGTGGTCTCTCTGCTCTGAGACAGAGAGTTGGAAATGGTCTCTTCTGCTCTGACTCGTGGAAGAGATGCAGCAAGCCACCAGGGAAAGCCGCCAGAGAACAAAATCCCCAAAAATTGATTCCCACTGAGCCCATCCCCCACCACAGGGGCTCAGGGCAACTCCGGCAGAACAGGGTTGCCTGAGTAACAGTGTGGCAGGCCCTTCCCACAGAAGACAGGCTGGGAAAACAAGAGGCCAGCAACCCTAAGGTCCCAAGAAAACAGGTGCATCTTGCTTGGGTTCTGGTCAATAATTTGGACTCTCTACATTCACTCAAACACCCATCAACAGAATGACTAAGAGGAGGAGCCCCCAAAATAGAAAAGACTCAGAGATTATGCCTTATGCTGCAGATTTACATTTGGATGCAGATATAACCAAGATGTCCAAGATAGAATTCAGGCTAGCAATTGTGAAGGCAGTGGCTAGAATGGAGAAATCAATTAATGGCAACATAGAGTCTCTAAGGGCAGAAATGAAAGCTGAATTGGCAGAATTTAAAAATGCTATCAATGAGATCCGATCCAATCTAGATAATCTAACAGCTAGGGTAAGTGAGGTAGAAGAACAAATAAGTGACCTGGAAGACAATATAATAGATAAAAAGGGAAAACAGGAGGCCAGGGAAAAACAACTCAAAATCCATGAAAATAGAATGAGAGAAATAAGTGACACCATGAAGCATTCCAATGTCAGAATAATTGGAATCCCGAAGGGGGTGGAGAGAGAGAGAGAGGACTAGAAGATGTATTTGAGCAAATCGTAGCTGAGAACTTCCCTAATCTGGGGAATGAAAGAAACATTCACATCCTAGAGGCAGAGAGGACTGCTCCCAAGATCAAGGAAAACAGGCCAACCCCCCCGGCATGTAATAGTAAAACTTGCAAATCTTAGAACCAAGGAAACCATCTTAAGGGCAGTTAGGGGGAAGAGATTCCTTACGTACAGAGGGAGGAACATCAGAATAACATCAGACCTATCCACAGAGACCTGGCAAGCCAGAAAGGCCTGGCAAGACATATTCAGGGTACTAAACGAGAAGAACATGCAGCCAAGAATACTTTATCGGGCAAGGCTTTCATTTAGAATGGATGGAGAGATGCAGAGCTTCCACAACTGACAGAAACTGAAAGAATATGTGACCATTAAGTTGGCCCTGCAAGAAATATTAAGGGGGTTTCTATAAAAGGAGAAAGACCCCAAGAGTGATATACAACAGAAATTTACAGGGACAATCTATAAAAACAACGTCTTCACAGGAACATGATGACGATTAATTCATATCTTTCAATACTCACTCTCAATGTGAATGGCCTAAATGCTCCCATAAAATGGCACAGGGTTGCAGATTGGATAAAAAGACAGGACCCATCCATATGCTGCCTACAAGAGACTCATTTTGAACCTAAAGATACATCCAGACTGAAAGTGAAGGGATGGAGATCCATCTTCCATGCCACCAGACCTCAAAAGAAAGCTGGGGTAGCAATTCTTATAGCAGACAAATTAGATTTTAAACTAAAGTCTGTAATTAGAGACACAGAAGGACACTATATTGTTCTTAAAGGGTCTATCCAACAAGAAGATCTAACAATTGTAAATATCTAGGCCCCCTACATGGGAGCAGCCATCTATATAAGCCAACTGTTAACCAAAATAAAGAGTCATATTGATAACAATACGTTCTCAATACTCTATTCTCATCAATGGACAGATCATCTAAGCAGAAAATCAACAAGGAAACAAGAGCTTTGAATGATACATTGGACCAGATGGACCTCATAGATATTTACAGAACATTCCACACTAAAACAACAGAATACACATTCTTCTCGAGTGCACATGGAACTTTCTCCAGAATAGACCATATGCTGGGTCACAAATCAGGTCTCAACCAATACCAAAAGATTGAGATTATTCCCTGCATAATCTCAGATCACAATGCTCTAAAACTGAAACTCATTCACAAGAAAATTTTGGCAGAAATTCAAACACTTGGAAGCTAAAGACCACTCTGCTCAAGAATGTTTGGGTCAACCAGGAAATCAAAGAAGAACTTAAACAATTCATGGCAATCAATGAGAACAAAAACACATCGGTCCAAAACCTATGGGATACTGCAACGGCGGTCCTAAGGGGGAAACATAGTCATCCAAGCCTCACTCAAAAAAATAGAAAAATCCCAGATTCACCAACTAACTCTACACCTTAAAGAACTAGAGAAAAATCAACAAACGATGCCTAAGCCATACATTAGAAGAGAAATAATTAAGATTAGAGCAGAGATCAATGAATTAGAAACCAGAAACACAGTAGATCAGATCCACGAAACTAGAAGTTTGTTCTTTGAAAGAATTAATAAGATCGATAAACCACTGGCCAGACTTATCCAAAAGAAAAGAGAAAGGACCCAAATTAAAAAAAAATATATACGAATGAAAGGGGAGAGATCACGACTAACACCAAGGAAATAGAAACAATTATTAGAAATTATTATCAACAATTTTATGCCAATAAACTGAGCAATCTGGGTGAAATGGAGGCCTACCTGGAAACCTATAAGCTGCCAAGACTGAAACAGGAAGAAATTGACAACCTGAATAGGCCAATAACCAGTAATGAGATTGAAGCAGTGATCAAAAACCTCCCAAAAAACAAGAGTCCAGGGCCTGATGGGTTCCCTGGGGAATTCTACCAAACATTCAAAGAAGAAATAATACCTATTCTACTGAAGCTGTTTCAAAAAAATAGGAGCAGAAGGAAAACTTCCAAACTCATTCTATGAGGCCAGCATTACCTTAATCCCCAAACCAGGCAAAGACTCCATCAAAAAGGAGAATTTCAGACCGATATGCCTAATGAATATGAATTCCATAATCCTCAACAAAATCCTAGCTAATAGGATCCAACAATACATTAAAAGGATCATGCACCATGACCAAGTGGGATTTATCACCGGGATGCAAGGGTGGTTCAACATTTGCAAATCAATCAATGTGAAAGAACACATTAATAAGAGGGAGAAGAAACACATGGTCCTCTCAGTTGATGCAGAAAAAGCATTTGACAAAATACAACATCCTTTCCTGATTAAAACTCTGCAGAGTATAGGGATAGAGGGAACATTCCTCAAGTTCATAAAATCCATATGTGAAAAACCCACTGTGAATATCATCCTCAATGGGGAAAAGCTGAGAGCCTTTCCCTTAAGATCAGGAACACATCAAGGGTGCCCACTCTCGCCACTATTGTTCAACATAGTACTAGAAGTCCTAGCAACAGCAGTCAGACAACAAAAAGAAATAAAAAGTATTCAAATTTTCAAAGAAGAAGTCAAACTCTCTCTTTTCGCAGATGACATGTGGAAAACCCAAAAGCCTCCACCCCCAAATTACTAGAACTCATCCAGCAATTCAGTAATGTGGCAGGATACAAAATCAATGCACAGAAATCAGTTGCTTTCTTATACACTAACAACGCAACTGTAGAAAGAGAAATTAGAGAAATGATTCCATTTACAATAGCACCCAAAACCATAAGAAACCTCGGAATAAACCTTACCAAAGAGGTAAAGGATCTATACTCTGGGAACTACAAAACACCCATGAAAGAAATTGAAGAAGACACAAAAAGATGGAAAACTATTCCATGCTCATGGATCGGAAGAATAAACATTGTTAAAATGTCTATGCTACCCAGAGCAATCTATACCTTCAATGCCATCCCGATCAAAATTCCAATGACATTTTTCAAAGTGCTGGAACAAACAATCCTAAAATTTGTATGGAATCAGAAAAGACCCCGAATCACCAAGGAAATGTTGAAAAAGAAAAATAAAGCTGGGGGCATCACGTTGCCCTATTTCAAGTTATATTTCAAAACTGATCACCAAGACAGCATGGTACTGGCACAAAAACAGACATATAGACCAATGGAACTGAATAGAGAACCCAGATATGGACCCTAAACTTATGGTCAAATAATCTTTGACAAAGCAGGAAAAAACATGCAATGGAAAAAAAGGCAGTCTCTTCAATAAATGGTGCTGAGAAAATTAGACAGCCACCTGCAGAAGAATGAAACTCGACCATTCTGTAACACCATTCACAAAGATAAACTCAAAGTGGATGAAAGACCTCAATGTGAGACAGGAATCCATCCAAATCCTAGAGGAGAACATAGGCAGTAACCTCTTTGACATCACCCACAGCAACTTCTTTCAAGAAATATCTCCAAAAGCTAGTGAAACAAAAGCAAAAATGAACCTTTGGGGCTTCATCAAGATAAAAAGCTTCTGCACGGCAAAGGAAACAGCCAACAAAACAAAGAGGCAACCCACGGAATGGGAGAAGATATTTGCAAATGACACTACAGGTAAAGGGCTGGTATCCAAGATCTCAAACTCAACACCCAAAAAACAATTAATCAAGTCAAAAAGTGGGCAGAAGATATGAAAAGACACTTCTGAAGAAGACATACAAATGGCTAACAGACACATGAAAAAATGTTCATCATCATTAGCCATCAGGGAAATCCAAATCAAAACCACACTGAGATATCACCTTACACCAGTTAGAATGGCAAAAATGGACAGGGAAAGAAATAACAAATGTTGGAGAGTTTGTGGAGAAAGGGAACCCTCTTACACTGTTGGTGGGAATGCAAGTTGGTACACCCACCTTGGAAAACAGTGTGGAGGTTCCTCAAAAATTTAAAAATAGAGCTACCCTATGACCTAGCAATTGCACTCCTGGGTATTTACCCCAAAGACACAGATGTAGTGAAAAGAAGGGTCATATGCACCACAATGTTCATAGCAGCAATGTCCACAATAACCAAATTGTGGAAAGGGCCGAGATGCTCTTCATCAGATGAATGGATAAAGAAGATGTGGTCCATATATACAATGGAATATTACTCAGCCATCAGAAAGGATCACTACCCAACTTTTACATCAACATGGATGGGACTGGAGGAGATTATGCTAAGTGAAATAAGTCAAGCAGAGAAAGTCAATTATCATATAGTTTCACTTATTTGTGGAACATAAGGAATAGCATGGAGGACATTAGGAGAAGGAAGGGAAAAATGGGCAGGGGGAATTGGAGGGAGAGATGAACCATGAGAGACTATGGACTCTGAGAAACAAACAGGGTTTTAGAGGGGAAGGGGGAGGGGGGATTGGTTAGCCTCGTGATGGGTATTAAGGAGGGCATGTACTGCATGGAGCACTGGGTATTATACGAAAACAATGGATCGTGATCACCACATCAAAAACCAATGATGTATTGTATGGTGACTAACATAACATAATAAAATTAAAAAAAAACAAACAAACTATAATCTCCTTCATGTTTAGAATGTTCTGCAAAGCAAATTAAACATTTGAGATGGTGAAGATGGACTGATTCCTCAAGCCAGTAACAGCAGTTAATAAGATCAGTTTACAAAACAAACTTTCCAGACTGATCTCCCTCCATTTCCTAAAAAAAAAAAAAAACAAAAAAGCACCGGGTGCTTAGAGCAGGCTCACACTCTATAAATAACCTAGGCCAAGAAATGTCCTTCCTCTCTACTCCTATCCTCAAATTAAATTTGAACTAGTTTCAGTTTGAACCTTCAAACTAGTTTTGTTGGTCTTTCTTTGTAAAACAATACTTTTGTTTCAGTGTTCACTAAACAATGGATATCATAGGAGTGGTTCCTGGGTCATTTGCTCATTTACAAAAGGTTTCATGTGTCCTGTGCAGATTATCTTGGTCAGTTTCTTCTTTTTTTAAAGCAAATTTAAACTTTGTTGTTAACAAACTATAAAGAAAAACCCTGAAACTAATCATATAATTGTTATTATTACAGAGGAAGTTTTAGCCTTCGTATATTAAATCTTAGCAGTTTCCAAGATTTCTGACAGCAAGCAATGAAAAGAGAGTTGCAATTTTTCAGATCTTCCTCTATTCTTCGCTGTATAACTTCTAGGATGTTCTTTTACAATTTTTTTTTTAAAGATTTTATTTATTTTTTAGAGAGCGAGCGAGAGAGAAACAGCATGAGAGGGGAGAGGGTCAGAGGGAGAAGCAGGCTCCCCGCTGAGCTGGGAGCCCAGTATGGGACTCAATCCCAGGACCCTGGGATCACGACCTGAGCCGAAGGCAGACGCTTAACCATCTGAGCCACCCAGGCGCCCTCTTTTACAATTTTAAACCAAAAGACTTTCTGAAAATAATGTTTTGTGGGCTAGATTGTGTTTGGCACTATATATAGCTCATTACAATTACAAAGTAATGGTATTTTAATTTTTCTTTTTTTTTTTTGTAAAGGATAACTTTTATCTACAGTTCATACACCTATTTTTCCTTATATATGCTTCCTGTTCATTATTTCTTGAGATCATTTTTTTTATTTCTCCATTCAATATAGTTTCTTAACTAAGACCAGAGGATTAGTGTATTATTATCCCACTTATAAGATGAAAATATTTTCAACAGGATCCTTGCCTCATAAGAGATATCAAGATATTGTGTACTTATAAAACAACTGAGGCTTATAAAAACAACTTGAAAAAAACAATTATACTTAGCATATTATATATGTCCATAATTTTAAGAAAAATTACACATAATTAATACGATCTCTTATTATGATAAAGATTGCTTCCAAAAAAAAGGTCTTTGCCAGCTCTTTAGTTACTTATGAACTGACCTTATGACATTTTATCTTTCTCCTTCAATATTCTTTCTTGATCATCAGTCACTGTTTTCTTTATGTTCTATGTCAGTGAGAAAAGTAGTGATGCAGCCACAGATAATGAATCATGAACAAGCTCTTGCCATTTATATCATAAATATGACAGTGCAGTGCCTGCAGACAGTGTTATTTCCGGTCTGCATTCCTGGACACTGAGGTCAATAAAATTGCTACCAGTCATAAAGCATGGACAGGAGACATACTTGCGTGCAGTGAATCTTCTGACTGGAGCATGAATTACTATTTCAGGATGACAAAATCAAGGCATCCGGGGTCTCTTGGTAGAAAGATGACTCTACTATACTTTGAGCTTGTTCCTTAGACATCCCTTTCATGATTTCCTATAACCCCCTAAGAACTGGTCTATTTACTTCTTTCATCACTACTAAATAAAGCTTTGCCTGGGTTTCGCTATTTCCCTTAATATGCAGGTATAATAGGTCTCCAAGTCAATTTCACCACTTTGACCACTCTCAGAAGCAAGCATAGCCCACCACATAGTTTAATCCTGTTTGAAGTCTTGTACTGCTGTGTATTGTGGGAAACAGTCATTGGTTAAGACTGATGAAGATTCTCTCCTTGACCAATTCTAGTCAGACTCCTCTGAATTCTCTTTTCAAGTAAGCTCTGAATTTCAGCTTGCATGTTCATCTCTGCATTGTCTTTTTCTAGCAAAGATCTGGTTAAAGTCAATTTATCCAAAATCCCCATCATCTATATCTGACCAACCTTGATATCTCTTCAGGGTCCTCAACCTTCACCATTCCCAATGTGTGATCACCTTGGCCTGGCCTTCAGCAAAAGTCCTGTTAACCAGAATCCCCTTCTTACCACCCAAGATCAAATGGAATTTATTAATCATTTTGCACATATTCCTTTGTTTTTCCTGGTTATCCTTCCTTGGCCCCATCCCTACTCACTAGCAGGATATTGTAGGGATGTAGGGAAAGCCTCACTCCTTCCTCTCTGCCATGCAAGTTTTTCTGACCCTGTTCCATCAGTTATAGCTTCTCTCTGGATCTTCTCCCATGGTTCCAGAATTACTAGTTTTGGGTGATACCTTCACCCTGCCATGTCAGGGCAAAAAAAAAAAGGTAAGGGCTTCACGTTGATTTGACTTCCTATGTGTTTCATCATTGCCCTGTTGATTTCTTTAATCCTGCCCAAACCTTTGTAAATAATTCTTGCCTTAAATTATTTTGAATTAAATTATTTTGAATGTGCCATATGTTTCTGAATGGGACCCACACTGAAATGTCTGGACCATTCCTCCCTTTGCCTACCCTGGCCCCCTTCATATAATTAAAGACTCTTTTTGTTCAATGCTAGCTCAGTCTTTATTTTGTCAGGAACAACCTCTTCAAATAAGTAGTTCCACTACTAATGGTTTCAACAAACACTCTAACTTTTCTTAGAAAGTTAAAATATTATATTCCTTTACATAATTATCTGTCTACCTCATTTAACTCCATTTTCTATAAGAGCTGGGTCCAGGTGTTTCTTGCTCTTCGTTATATTCCCAGTGTCCAACCAAGCCTTTTAGAATATTGTAAGCACTCAATAAATAAGTTGAAAGAAAAATCGAATGAGTAAATGAATTGTTGTTCTGATTCACGTTAACATGCACTGTTTTCTCTTATATCAGTAACTCCCTAAACATTATTCTTTTTTTCTGAAATAGCCATGTTGGGCCATTTGCTGACTTTTCTCTCATTACATTTTAGTAACAGATATTGCTAAAAATAAAATAAAAAATTCCTTTGAGGAAAAAAATAAGTTGTACAGGCTAGCAAAGAAATCTTTAAAAACATAATTGTACTCATTTGAGTGAGGTAGTTTTGCTGACCAAGATATTTGTTTGTCAATATAAGCATCATTACTTAAAATAGCTAAGGGCAAGTCTAATCAAGCCTCAGAAAATTTCTGCCACAGGAGACTGATCTGACTTCCAGATCACTTGACCTTTCCAGATCCTTGTAAAGGTCAGGACTCAATTCCACCAGCTCTACCTAAAGCTTTCTCTCTGATTTTGAATTTAGCTAGAATGTTTCCTTTCTCTTTCATTATTCTTTTCCCTGTTTATTAGTTTAATGCATCTATTAGATACTCTCAGTGATTTCACTGTATTTTTAACTTAATTCCCAAACAACCGTAATGTAATTCTTCCACTTAAGACAAATAGATTTATACTTGTTTGCCACTTCCACACTGTTTCTTATTTATTCTGAGGATAATAAGAATATAATTGTACTGCAGAAGTTTCCTTCATCTTGTTTAGCTAGTAGTTCAGCTTCTGGTGACAAGAAGAATCTATCTTTGTCTTGGCCACTTACTTTGGTAAAATATTTAAATTCAGAAAATTTCTAAATAGGCATTTCCATTGATAGCAAGCACAGGAAATTTCTAGTGGGAGAAGTAGTTAGGAGAATCAGAAAGCTGCAAATGATTATATAATATTATATTACTTATTAGTCTAACAAAACCCATAGTCCTTATTTTGTACTTTATTTCCTCTTCAGTTTCCAGAACACTATTCTTGAATAAATTTTTATACCGAAATTAGTATAATGATATTACAACATCTTCAAAAATCATACATTGACATTTAGGTGATATACATTATTTAGGATAGTTTATATGATTTCTTTTTTTTTTTTAAGATTTTATTTATTTGACAGAGAGCGAGAGAGAGAGTGCACACAAGGAGGTGGAGCAGCAGGGGGAGCTGAGCAGGGAGCCCAATGCGGGGCTCGATCCCAGGACCCTGGTATCATGACCTGAGCTGAAGGCAGCTACTTAACCAATTAAGCCACCCAGGCACCCCTAGCTTATGATTTATGATGTCAATTTTAATCTTTTATCATACTAAATATTGACTAGAAAAAGTTTTATTTATTTTTTATTTTTTTTATTATTAATTTTTTTTTTTTTAATTTATTTATTTGACAGAGAGAGACACAGCAAAAGAGGGAACACAAACAGGGGGAGAGGGAGAGGGAGAAGCAGGCTCCCAGCTGAACAGGGAGCCCTATGCGGGGCTTGATCCTAGGACCCTGGGATCATGACCTGAGCCGAAGGCAGACGCTTAACGACTGAGCCACCCAGGCGCCCCTACAAAAAGTTTTAAAAATTAACTTGGACACCATTGGTATCAATAGCTCCATATGAGCAATCCCCATATACTAGAATTTATATTCTTAATTTTTAAATAAAAATCACAATAGCTACAGATTATTATGTGTTGGTCATTTTCCATGAATTGAGAGAGGTGTTTTACATGTTTATTATTTGTTTTTTATTATAAAAACAGTATGAGTTTATCTCTACTTTATAGGTAGAGGAGTACAGCTTAGAAAAGGTAACAAGTAAGAGACACTGCCAAAAATTAAAATAGGTCTTCCTCAATCCCCAGCCTCTTTTTATGCCACCTTAGAAGAGTCTGAAGAGCAGGGGTGCGTGGATGGCTTAGCTGGTTGAGCATGAGATCAGCCCCACCAGGGGTTGGCGCTCAGTGCAGAGTCTGCTTGAGATTCTTTCCCTCCCCCTCTGATCCTCCCCCTGCTCACATGTATGCGTGCACTCTTTCTCTCTCTCTCTCTCTCATAAATAAATAAATCTTAAAAAAAAAAAAAGGATCTGAAAAGCAGAACAAGAAGGTGACTAGGTAGGCTAAACAGGTTCTACAGTTTACAGTCCTTTGTTTCAATCACATCTTTATCAGTAGAACCTAATATGTCTGTCCTTGGATGCATTGCTTAACTTCTTAAAATCTCAGCTGCTTCTGCTGCAAAGTAGACACAATATAAAATCTTTGTTTTAGATTGCAATGAAAACAAAATTCAAAAGATTTTATTTTTGTGTATGGTATAAGAAAATGGTCCAGTTTTATTCTTTTGCATATAGCTAGCTGTCCACCTTCCCAACATTATTTATTAAAGAGACTGTCTTTTCCCCATTATATATTTTTTCTTCCATTGTACTCCATTTTGCTTCCAATGTACCCCATTATGGTTAATTAATCTGCATAATTAACCATACAAGCATAGGTATATTTCTAGCCTCTCATTTCTCTTCCATTGATCTATATGCCTATTTTGGTGCCAGTATCATACTGTTTTGATTATTATAGCTTTGTAGTATAGTTTGAAATCTGAGATTGAATTTCTCCATCTCCATTCTTTCTTAAGATGCTTTGGCTATTTGAGGTCTTTTTTTGTTCTATACCACTTTTAAGATTATTTTTGTCTAATTCTATAAAAAATACTATTGGTATTTTGGTAAGGACAAAAATAACTCAAAATGGATTAAAGTCCTAAATGTAAGACCTCAAACCATTAAACTTATAAAAGAAAACATAAAGAGTAACCTCTTGGACATCAACCTTAGCAATCTTTTTCTGGATATATCTTCCAATCCAGAGAAAAAAAAACAAAAACAAACAACTGGACTACATCAAGCTAAAAAGGTTTTGCACAGCGAAGGAAACCATCAACAAAACAAAAAGGCAACCTACTGAGTGGGAGAAGATATTTGCAAATGATATATATAATAAGGGGTTAATACCAAAAATATATAAGAACTCATAGAACTCAACACCAAGAATAATAATAATAGTAATAGTAGTAATAATAATCCAATTAAAAATGTGAAGATGACCTAAAAAGACTTTTTTTCCTCAAGAAGACATCCAGAAGGCCAACAGACACATGAAAAGATGCTCAACATCATTAATCATCAGGGAAAGACAAGTCAAAACTACAATATGATATCACCTAACACCAGTTAGAATAGCTAGTATCAAAAAGACAAGAAATAACAAGCATTGGCAAGAATATGGAGAAAAGGAAACCCTTGTGTACTGTTGGTGGGAATGTAAATTGCTTCAGTCACTATGGAGGTTAGTCAAAAAACTAAAAAATAAAGGTACTATAAGGTTCACTCTTTGGGTATTTACCTGAGGAAAACTCAAAATTTAAAAAATAGCATCCAAAATATCTTGTCATATGAGAAACTAAGAAAACATGACTAATTCTCAGGAATAAAGATAATCAACAGATGTCAACACCAGATGACAGAGATGTTGGAATTATCAGATAAAGACTTACAGCATAAATTATAACTATGCTCCATGAGGTAAAAATTAAAAAGAAAAATGATTAAAATAGAGAGAAATTCTCAATCACAAAATAAAAACTATAGCAAAATAATCAAATGGGAATTCTACAACTCAGAAAATATGTATCTGATTAAAAAGCTAACTGGTTAGACTCAGTAACAGAGTAGTGATGAGAAAGACTCAGTGAACTTGAAGGTAGATTAATTGAAATTATTCATTCTGGAGAACAGACAGAACTGGGACAGTGACAAAAAGTCTAACATTTTTGTTATTTAAGTCCCAAAAGGAGACTGGAGATTGTTTCAGAAGAAATACTGTAAAAAATGGCTGATAACTTTCCAAATTTGGCAGAAGAAATACATTTACAGAATCAAGAAAATCAGAAAACCTCAAATACAATAAACTCTAAGAAAATCATGCCTAGAAACAGCATAATCAAACTCCTGAAAACCAAAGATAAAATGCATAAATATAGACCTATATATAGCTGTACTAAAGATAAAGATTAGATATCATGTTATATATAGACGTAAAATAAATATATATTATATTTATATTATATGTAAATATATAAATATATATAAATATAAAATATATGAATATATAAATAAATATATTTATATTATACATATTACATATATATTAGATATACATAATTTACATATCATTTATGTCTAATCCATATATACATATTATATATCTAATCCATATATACATATTAATATAATACATATATATCTATCTAATCTCTATATAGTTTATCTGTCCATATGTACATCTACCTATGTATCTATCTAGCTATATGAACATATCTTGAAAGCTGCTAGAAAAAGATGTTACATTATATAAAGAGGTACAATGATATGTGTGACTGAAGATTTCTCATCAAATACCACAAAAGCTGGACTAAGAAAACAATGGAACAACTTGTTTTAAGTACTGAGGTAAAATACAAACAAAAAACAACAACAAAAAACTATCTACCCAGAATTTTGTATCTAATAAAAATATCCTTTAAGAATGAAGGTTATATAAATACATTCTCAGAAGACAAAAAACTAAGAAAATTATTCACTAACACATTTAATATAAAAGAAACGGTGAAGGAATATCTTCAGGCTAAAGAGAAATTATACCAGAGAAAAAGTAGAACCTCAGGAATGTATAAAGATCAACAGAAAATGTACAACTCTGAGTGTATATTAACTTAAGATTAGTTTAATTTTCTCTTTTTAAATTTTTAAAAAAGAGGTATGACAACTATTCCAATTACATGGTTAACTTTTCCCATAAGCAATTCTATAATAAATATGTTTGGCTTTGTGGGTCATATGGTCTCTGTTGTAACTAATCAATTTTGCCAGTAAGATTCAGAAGCAACCACAAATAATACATAAGCAAATGGGTGTGACCAGGCTGGGACTGCAGCAGCCTGGATTTGGCTCATGGGTTGTAGATTGCCAGCCCTAATTCTAAATGTACCAAATAAAAGAAAAATGTCTTATTGAATAAAAACACAAGACAGCCATTCTCTCTATAAGAAACCTGCAACCAATATAAATGCATGGATTAAAGGATGATTAATTCCAAACAATCAGGAGAGAGCAAGAGTGGCTATTTTGATATCACAATGTACTTTAGAACAAGGAATATTTTTAGAAACAAATATATCATAATAGTAGAGTCAATTTACTAAATAGTCATAGCACACTAGATATGTATACATCTAAGAACAGATCTTCAAAACGCATGAAGCAAAAGCTGATAGAACTGAAAGGAAAAATAGACAAATTTATAATCATAATTCAAAACTTTCACCTTCTGTTCTCAACAATAAATAAACAAGTAGACAGAAGATCAGTAATTCTAGAGACTAACAAAACAAGGCTCGACAAGCTTGACTTAACTGACATTTTTGGAACATTCCATCTAACAACAGCAGAGTGTACATGTATATAAATTATCTTAACTTTTACCCTAAAAAATTATAAAAGGAAGAGTATATAAAAATAAGCAGAAAAGGGAATAATGGTAAGGTAGATCTATAAAATTAAAAATGGAAAACAGTGGAGAAAAATGACTGAAAGCTATTTCTTTAAAGAAATCAATAAAATTGATAAACATTTAGCCAGACTGATTAATTAAAAAAAAAAAATAAAGAAGACACAATTACAAACATAGGATGAAAGGGAGGTTACTACAGACACTAAAGCCACAAAAGGAAAATAAGAAATATTACAATTTTTTGCTTAAATTTGACAACTCAGATGAACCTGATTAATTCCTTGAACGACATAAACTGCAAAAGTTCACTATTTAAGGAAAATCTCAATATTTCTAAATCTATTAAAGAAGTTGAACTTAGAGTTAAAATCTTTATAAAACAATAAGAACAAGATAAATTTTAGCTTAGCTATCTTAGTGCAGATAAAACCAAACACTTGGAGGAAACACCAGTTCTACATAAACCCATCTAGAAAACAAGAGATTAAGAAACACTTCCCAACTCATTTTGAGTCCCTCTTACGCTGGTTCCAAAACTAGACAAAAAAATTGTAAAAAATTAAAATTACAAACCAATTTTCATTATGAATAGAAATGCAAAATGCCTTAAAATATTAGTAAATCTATTCCAGCAACATATAAAGGATAATATAATGTAAAAAATGGTATTTATGCTGGGAATGCAAGGCTGGTTTGATTCAACATTAGAACATCAATCAAGTGTAATTTATTATATCAAAGGATTAAGAAGGAAAAAAAAAACATATGATCATCTTATTCGATGCAGAAAAAGTGTTTGGCAAAATTCAATACCCACTCATGATTCAAAACTCACAGAAAACTCTGACTACAAGGGAATTTATTTAACCTGACATTGAACTTCTATGAAAACCTACACCTACCATCTTAATAATTAATATCCTTCTTAGTGGTATTTTTTCTGTAAGATTGGAAACAAGGCAAGAACGTTTATTCAGCTTTACACTGGAGATCCCAATCAGTGAAACAAGACAATAAAGAGAAATAAAAAGTATATATATATAAAAAGAATAAATAAAAATATTTATATTTGCAGACCACATAATTTCCCATTTAGAACCATCCCCCAAAATTTACAAAAGAGCACAAAATAAAACAAAAGGGATTAGAACTAGGAAGTAAGGATAGCAAATTTGCAGAGTGCAAGGTAATAAAAATAAGCAATTGTATTTTAATACACTAACAATCACTTGAAAATTTCAAAAGCAAGTATCACTTATAGTACTTCAAAAAAAGCATCATGAAGTACTTTGTTATATAACTAACAAATATGTGAAGAATATTGAAGATGAAAGCTGCACAACCAGACAGTGTTCAGTTAGCATTGCTCCACTATGCACAGATTTCAAGCATTATGGTTCAGTTAAATAATGACAGTATCGCAAACACAGTTCAAATTCAGTCGCCATAGTATATTAACCATGATTGATTGCATAAAATATAAAATTCGGTGCTAGTGCTTTAGTCCACAAGCTTCTGCATAAATAAGCAGATGTACAGGGTGATCAGTAACCAATGATGTCCCTTCTTTAACAGTGTGCTGATTGGTCACTTTGCATCTGTTCTTTAGTTCATGCTCATACAGAAAAGTATGTAGTTGTGTTGTCTCCTTATGTCCCTGTGATAAACCCCCATGTCATTTTTCAAAATGAATGATCACAAGATGGATTACCGAAAAAAGATGAAAGAACAGCAAGGACACAAAAAGTGATCATGCTGGAAGTGAAATTATAATGGAGCATAAATGAAGTTATAGAAGAAATAGCTGATGGGAGAATGTTGACCTTACCATTTGAGAGACTCTACGTATGCAGTCAGAGGAACTTAAAAAGGAGAGCATAAATGGGGGGGGGGGGAGTAATGCAAAAGATAAAAACATCCCAGAGGAAGTAATGTTGACAAAAACTTTGCATTAAGGAAACTCTCAGGGATGTATTATTATACATTGAAAGTATAAAAGGTAGAATGATGGAAGCTAAACCAAGCTTAGAAAGAAGGATGACAATTCACAAAAGCTCAGAAAAGATGTTCATTCCCTATCATTACTTATAAATGACAAGAAGAAGTAGGCAAGCATTGTTCAAACTTCTCTAAAATGTGGAAAGAAAATCTAAAAAAGTAAACATGTAAAGAAATGTAGCTTGCTAAAGTAAGGTTGTTATTTACCTTTGCCATAGCATATTCACTTTTCTGTAATGCCCCTCCGAACATATTTAGACTTATTTTATGTGGTTATCAATTAAAGTGATCATAATTATTTTTTGTTAGTTTGCTTATTGAGCAAAATACCACGGTCATGAAGTGTGTTTTAGTATATTGCAATAACCTCCTGCAAAATATGAGTTCAGGATATTCAAAGATAGTTAAATTTTATAAAATATGCTAATTAAACCATTTTTTGTAAATAGTTTTTTTTTCGTCATGGTTTAAACTATCAGTACCGTTCAAAATCTGCAAATTGGAACAAAGCTAATTACCAAAAGATGTAAATTAAAAATACCAATCAGACTAAGGTTTATTTTTGCTCTCCATTATTACAATCATTGCATTTCCTTAATATTTCATCTAATTTGAAGTGAAATCAAACTCTGAAGAAAAATGCAGGAGTAGTTCTTTGTGATTCCTCTTTTCTCTGGCAATATTCTTCCCTGGTATGTATGGGAAGGACCCTTCACTGTTTCCATAAATCTCAACAACTGGTTTTAGTTCAAATGGTTCAGAGAGATACCATTAGAAATATCTTGTTGGGGGTGCCTGGGTGGCTTGGTGGGGAGCCTGCTTCTCCCTCTGCCTGCAGCTCCCCCTGCTTGTGCTCTCTTTCTCTGACAAAATCTCTAAAAAAATATTTTGTTGGTTTTATAATTCATTTACAACAATGAATTTTAATTAATTTAATTTTGATTCATTTGGGATTCATCAGATTAACATAGTTTGTAACCATTTTTGGTTCCTGGTGATTATTCTGAAGCAATGGACTACAGCATGTGTAGGAATAATGGAGCGGGCAACTGTCCTGTAAAGGAATACCCCTTTGTTTCAAAACTACCAGAGAGAATTCATCATCATTATCATTAAATGTACTTGTTGCTTGTTTCTTCTTATTATTATTATATTACAAGTTTTCAGACAGGGCACCTGGGTGGCTCAGCCTGTTACGCATTTGGCTCAGGTCATAGTCCCATGGTCCTGGGATCGAGTCCCTCATCGGGCTCCCTGCTCATCAGGGAGTCTGCTTCTCTCTCTGCCCCTCACCCTGCTCTTGTACTATCTCTTACTTTCTCTCTTTCTCAAGTAAATAAATAAAATCTTAAAAAAAAACACTTCAGATGTTAACTCACTGAATCCATATGAAAGGAAGTGTTATTATCTTCCTCAGTTTACAGAAAATAAAACAGAGGCACTGAGAAGTTGATTTAATGGCTCAGTGTAACACAGTTAGCACATGGTGAAGCCACCATTCAGACCTAAGCATCTGAAATCCAGAGTTCATGATTTTATCCACTACACTAGACTGAGTTAGAACAAGTCCTGAGAGGAAGTCCAGGACTGTTAAAATGAATTTTCCCTGTCACTAACATCAGCGTGATCTCAGACACAGTAAGTGACCACTCAGCCACGTTTCATTTTCTATAAAACTTGAGGTTGAACTTCAGCACAACGGATGGCTTTTACACTTTTATACAATTCTATTTACTTTGACTGGATTGAAAGGGTCTTATGATCAGGTCATGCTACACAGACCTTACCCACTTTTGCAAGCAAGTTTATAAATGCTTGATAAATATTTCTTTTCACAAAACCAGCAGGAAGAGGTATATCAGAAGGGGAGTACACAGAAATCTGGGTGATCTTCACTTATATAATGATGAAATTATGTGTTTGATCTGGTGGAATAGGAAAATAGACCTGACTCTCCTTCAACACTATCTTTTTCATCATCCTATCAGCCATGATTAGAGAAACCTTATTGTACTTTGCAGTGCATATTGATACTCACATACTGGAAACCCACATGCATACAAACATACACAGACAAAACTATCTAAAAGACACGCAAAACCAAATCAGTTTATGGAAGATAACTATAGTTAAGGGAACAATATCATTTTTCTGACAGCACAGACTGAGAAGTCTTTTCAGTGACAAAACAACTATTGTATGAGAGTCTTTTTCATAGAGGTGGAGTCGGAACATATGACTCAAAGTTCCACTTAATATAGAGAGTATAGTTTACTCGTCACTTAAGTCATGTCAATCATGTAAGTCTAAATAAATCAAATCAATGTTGCCTCTGTACAAATTAGGCAAACAGAAGGTGGTTGGCATTTTGTTCTCTTATGTCCTCTAGATCAAGCATTTTTCTGCAGGGCAAACACTGTACAACCATATTTGACAGCCCTAATAAAGAATAAAAAGCAGGCTGTTACCCTTGTCCTCAATATCAAGAAGTTTTGTTTTGTTTTGTTTTTATAATTTTGAAAGTGAATGGAGTAGAAGCAAATAGGTATCCATCTGTGATTTCAATCAATAGAGACCAATTCCTGTGACACACAGGTCGTATGGCAAATGTCAGTTAGGTCTCATCAATCGGTTTCCTGCAAGAAGCCAAAGTCAAGCAGGGCCAAGATCTGAACCATGTGCTAACATTGGAGAAAAACTGTAGACTGTTAGAGCAGGAAAAATTCTTAGAGACAATCTTATGCACTTCTTCATTAAATAGATGAAGGAAATTGAACCTAAATATGTTTGGAGACTTTCCTAAGCTCAACAGTGCCACAAAGATGGCGTATGATCCACCTGAGTGTATTCTAGAGAATACATAGAAGATATAAACTATATACATATGAGTAAGTTTATTTAGTATCTCAAATCTTTCCCCTTTTGTGGCAGAAGTCACAGAAGTCTTTTCTGTAAATAAGAGATACTACAGGGCGCCTGGATGGCTCAGATGGTTAAGCGTCTGCCTTCAGCTCAGGTCATGATCTCAGGGTCCTGGGATCGAGTCCCGCATCAGGTTCCCTGCTCAGTGCAGAGCATGCTTCTCCCTCTCCCTCTGCCACTCCCTCTGCTTGTGCTCTTCTGTCTATCTCTCTGTCAAATAAATAAATAAAATCTTAAAAAAAAAATAGGCAGTATTCCAAAATAAGACAATTCTTTTAGAAAAAAAAAAAAAGAGATAGTACAAATGTGTCTGATAGTTTCATTTACTCATAGATTCATTCAATAAATGTTTAGTCAGTACTTATCAGTCCATTCATCTTGCCTTTAATTGTAAACATTACTTTAGGATACAGGCATCACCACTTAAAGACTGGCCATGTTGGTTATACAATAAAAATCTTATGCCAACACAATAGAGCTTATCTATTAAGCACAGTGCAATGGGTTAATACACAGCTTTATTCATCCTTTGTTCCCATCCTTATCTCCCTTTCTTCACAATATATCATAGCAATCTAGAACACCTTGTTTCTCATAAAGCTCGTATGTCACACTCATCATTTTCTGTTCCCTCCTTAGAATCAAAACTGACCATGATTTTGCTATATCTACAGCCAGGAAATTCTACTAGAGCTCTTTCTACAACATAATGCCATCTTCTGAGAGTCAGATCAGTGTTGTTAGAATAATTACATTTCTTTCTAGTAGCCAGGCGAAACTAAAGCATACTTGAAGACAGACTGTAAGTGGAAAAAGGTACTTTATCCATGATGTTCCCCTTCATTCAAGCTTGAGCAAGACTCCCCTTTCTTTCTGAATACTTTTCACTTCCTATCCTACTTTTCAGTTCCTAAAAATAATGATTATTTTTGAGCTGTGGGTGGAAAAAACGAATCTTTATATCATATGGTCTCACCACAGATTGTGACAGTGTTATTTCTCAGAATCAACTGAGGCTCAGCAATTATTCCTTCCATGAGTCTGATTATCTCTAGGGAACTAGAATGGGAATGAAGAAAAATTTGGGATTTGTGTTGGCAATAAGCAAGTGTGCTAGCATGATCAGAAGCTTTAGCTTTCTCAAAATTTAACCCTTTGTCCAATGTTAATCTCTGAATGAGTAACATAGGGTCCTGTTCTTATTACCAGGGTCAGGAAACTTTGCTGATTTAGTGCTAGGCTTAGAGTTTCCTCTTGCTTCCTGCATCTTCAAATACCTGTACTATGTGAGGTTATTCAGTAATTGATTGCCAAGGAACTACTTACAAGGGTACAGTGTGCCATTTTTAGAAGATCTGCCATTTCAAATACATTTATTCAGAAAAGAGAGGTACTGCTCAACCACATTGTTGACAAATATGAATTGAAATTTAAGGAAATACCATACACAAACTTCATGGTGAAATTAATAGGATTTATTATCTAAAATATATAACAACAAAACAATTCATATGATTCAGAACCAGAGGGATCCCGCAAGATTATCCAAGAAATGTGAAGTGACCTGAGTTTCATCAGCAACCATTGTGATGGATGATAATATTGGAGTGAGGAGTGTGTGTGTGTGTGTGTGTGTGTGTGTAAACTTTTCTAATCATGACAATTTTTCTTAAGTTCCAGACTTAAGTCATTCTAAATGTAACCATAGTCTACCTCATTTGGGCCTGATACAGCCCAACCCCTGAAATATAGATATTTCAGAATTGGAAGGTATGTATATCAGAATATATATTAAAATTGGAAGGTACAGAATACAAACATAGGCAAATTCCTGATATTCAGGCCAATTTCTCAGATATCTCCATTCAAATTGTCAAAAAAAAATGTTATTGAGTGTTTTCTAAAAATTTGATAGTACATCCTGACTCTGCTCCAGGTAAACTTGGTAAGGGTTATAATATGACTTTGTTATTACCATGAACAAACTAAACATTTACTGGATTTCTAGGACATGTATCCATTATTACGGTATCATACAGAGTATTTTCACTCCACTAAAAATACTTGATACTCTACCTATTTATCACCCTCCCAGAAACCATTAAGTTTTTCATTGTCTTTATAGTTTTGCCTTTTCCAGAATGTCATATAGTTGGAATCATACAAAATGCAACCTTCTCAGATTGGCTTCTTCCACTTATGAACGTGTATTTATGGTTCCTACAAGTCTTTACATGGCTTGATAGCACATTCCTTTTTAGTGCTGAATAATATTCCATTGTCTGGATATACCACAGTTTATTTAAACATTTACCTACTTCAGGACATCTCGGTTGCATCTAAGGATTGGCCATTATGAATGAAGTCACCAAAATATCCACACACAGGGTTTGTGTGGACATAAGTTTCCAGCTCCCTTGGGTAAACACCAAGGAACATTATTGCTGGATCATATGGTAAAAGAATGTTTAGTTTTGTAAGAAACCATCAAACTATCTTCCAAAATGGCTATATCACCAGCAGTGTATGACAGACAGTTCCTTTTGCTCTACATCCTCACCAGCATTGGGTGCTGTCAGTGTTCTAAATTTTGGCCACTCTAACAGGGCAGTAATGTTACCTATTTATTGTTTCAATGTGCATTTCCTTGATGACATATAATGAGGGACCTCTTTTCAAATGCTCTTTTGTCTTTTCAAATGCTTATTTGCCATCTGTATATCTTCTTTGGTGAGATGTCTGTTAAGATCTTTGACCCATATTTTAATTGGGTTGTTTGCTTCATTATTATTGAGTTTTATGGCTTCTTTGTGTACTTTACATAAAAATTATATGTCTTCTGCAAACATTTTCTTGAAGTCTACTGTTTGTCTTTTAATTATCTTGATATTAGCTCTTGCAGAAGGCTTTTTTTAATTATTATTTTAATGAAGTCCTGTTTATCAGTTATTTCTCCCATGAATCATGTCTGTGGTGTTGTATCTAAAAAGACATCATCACACTCAAGGTCATCTGGGTTTTCTCCCATTATTTTCTAGGAGTTTAGTACTTTTATGTTTTATATTAAGCTCTGTGATCCTTTTTAAGTTAATTTTTGTGAAGGATATGAGGTCTGTGTCTAGATTTACTTTTTTGCATGTTGATATCCAGTTGTTCTGGTATCATTTGTTGTACAGATAATCTTTGCTTCATTGTATTGACTTTCCTCTTTTTTCAAAGGTCAGTTGACTATGTTTATGTGGGTCTATTTTTGGACTTTCTATTCTGTTTCATTAATCTATTTTTATATTCTTTTGCCAATATCACATTATCTTGATTATTGTAGCTTTATAAGAAGTCCTGGGGTTGAGGGGAATCAGTCCTCTCTCTTTGTGTTTCTCCTTCAATATTGTGTTGGATATTGTGGATCTTTTGCTTATCCATGTAGACTTTAGAATCAATTTGTTGATATCCATAAAATAACTTGCTAAGATTTTGATTGGGATTGCACTGAATCTATACTTCAGGTTAGTGTGAACAGTCATCTTGACAATATTTTTTTTTTGAAGATTTTATTTATTTATTTGAGAGAGAGAATGAGAGAGAGAGAGAGAGAGCATGAGAGGAGGAGGGGCAGAGGGAGAAGCAGACTCCCTGCTGAGCAGGGAGCCCGATGTGGGGCTCGATCCCGGGACTCCAGGATCACGACCCGAGCCAAAGGCAGTCGCCTAACCAACTGAGCCACCCAGGCGCCCTCATCTTGACAATATTGACTCTTCCTTTCTATGCAAGAACATGGGATATCTCTCCATTTATTTCATTCTTTTTATTTCACTCATCAAAGATTTGTAGTTTTCCTCATATAAATCTTGTACCTATTTTGTTGGATTTATACCTAAGTATTTCATTTTGGGGAGTGCTATTATAAATGTACTGTGCTTTCAAGTCCAAATTCCTCTTCTTCATTCTTGCAATTAACTTCTCTATATCAATCTTGTATCCTGCCCTTATAACTACTTATTAGTTCAGGAGTTTTTTGGTTGATTCTTTCAGATTCCCTACATAGCCATCATATCATCTGTGAACATAAGCAGTTTAATGTCTTCTTTCCCAATCTGCATGTCATTTATTTCCCTTTCTTGTCTTATTGTGTAGTAATAACTTCCAGTGGGATATTGAAAAGCAGTGATGAGAGGAGAAATACTTGCCTTGTAACTGACCTTAGAGGGAAATTCTAGGTTCTCACCATTACTCTGATGTTATGTATAAGGTAGATAGTTCTTTATCAGGCTGAGAAAATTCTCTCTATTCTTAGTTTATTGAGTTTTTATCATAAATGAGTGTTGAATATTGTCAAATACTTTTTCTGCATCTATTGATATGATCATGTGATTTTTTTTTTTTTCTTGTTTAGTCTGTTGATGTGATGGATTAGATTAATGACTTTCAATGTTGAACAAGCCTTGCATACCAAGGATAAATTCTTCTTGGTTGTGGTGTATAATTATTTTTTATCCTTTTTTGCATTGAATTTGCTAATATTTTGTTGAAGAATTTTACATCAATGTTTATAAGAGATATTGGTATAATTCCTTAAAATATTATTGTTTTGTTTGTATTAGGGTAAGACTGCTCTCATAGAATGAGTTAGAAAGTATTTCTTCTGCTTCTATTCTCTGAAAAAGATTGTAAAAAAATTGGTATAATTTCTTTCATTTAAAAAAAATTAAAAGTTTTCGTTTATTTAAGTAACCTTTACACCTTACATGGGGCTCAAACTCTCGGGGCTTGACCCCAAGATCAAGAGTCACACACTCCTCTAATTGAGCCAGCTAGGCAGCCCAGTATAATGTCTTTCTTAAATATTTTGTAGGATTCACTAGTGAACCCATTTGCATCTGGCTTTTTCTGTTTTTGAAGGCTATTAATTATTGATTCAATTTCTTTAATAGATATAGGCCTGTTCAGACTATTTCTTCTCATGTGAGTTACAGCAGATTGTATCTTTTAAGAAATTGGTCCATTTCATTTAGACTATCAAATTTGTGTATGTAGTGTTGGTAATAGTATCCTCTTAATTTTTACAATCTTTAGGGATGTCCTTTCTTTCATTTCTGATACAAGTAATTTGTGTCCTTTTTTAATTAGGTTAACTAGAAACATATCAATTTCATTGATCTTTTCAAAGAACCAGCTTTTGGTTTCATTGGTTTTCCAAATTAACTTCCTGTTTTTGTTTTTGTTTTTTGTATTTCATTGATTTCTGTTCTAATTCCCTTATGTAAGTCTCAGTTTCCTCAACTCTACAGTAAAATACTGCTTGAAAAACACTTAGCAGGACCTGACATGTAATAAAAAACAACAAATGTTACTGATTATTGTTATTATCATGCCTTATTAAGACACAGTGTTTTAGGGTATTTCAAAATTTTTTCTTTACTCTTCCCCCTTCAGAAAGCAGGTAGGGATTTTTCCCTGATGTTTACTGTGAAAGTATGGTTGAGTTCCTGGAGGTAAATCTCACAATGTTGTTGCCTCCCACCCCATGAGTAGGCACCCCAAGAGTTTTTAAGACTCAGAATTGTCAGCTCTGAGCCTCTAGCAATTAGTTAAACAGTTTGGATTTTCCTACCCATGGGCACTGATTGCAACAGAGTTTTCAACTCTGAAGTTTCTGTTCTGGTAAGCGACAGCTCCCTATATTTACCAACTTGTCTCTCTGATCTCGGGGTCATTGGATTGACTTGTGTCTTCTCTTTATGGAGCTGAGTAGAGTTAATTTTTCAGTCTATTCAGCTTTTTACTTGTTAGGATGAAGTGGCAATTTCCAAGCTCCATATATAAAAAATTGGAAATCAGAAGTTACACTTACATTTTTAATTCATTTTTTTTATTAAGTAAACTCTACCCCCAATGTGGAGCTTGAATTCATGATCCCAAGATCAAGAGTCACATGCTCTACTAACTGAACCAGCCAGCTGCCCCTTTAATCCATTTTTAAATGCATTTCAAAAAATATATATATTTCTTTCAAAGTATTTCTACCAAATTATAAGTTTAAGCAATACAGTTTAATTTATAACATTCCTTATAGGTTTAAATAATTTCCTATTTTGTTCCTAGTGGTAAAGATCCCTTTATCTGAGTATAAATCAAATTAATACATACCACAGCTTTTGTTTCTTTTTAGTGAAAAAGAGGTATTTTGACAGTCAGAAAAAATAGTGAGATGAATCAGTCAGAATTCTACTTAAACCTATACATTTAGCTTTTCAAAATCTGTAATTGATTAGGTCGTAGTGTACTTGTAAGTACAAGATGATTAAAATAATGCCAATATCAGATGCTATGGGGACAAAATATAAGCAATAGCAAACATTACCATTCGGTGTTTCACCCATAGATAATCTCCATATTTTCCTCAGGATTTTGCTATTTTTTCTGCAGCAGCAGATGTTGTTCAGCTCTCTGATTGTTCCCATTCACACCTCATTCTGTATTTTCCCTTGCTCACTGTGACTGTCACTGAGAGCATCACAACTATTTGCAACTGACATCGTTAGACCAAAGGGCAGGGCAACATTATGGCCTTCAGCATGAAACTGTCATTTCTATAATATGACAAACTGGCTAAAAGGTCTGTAGAATCTTCAAAACAGATTAAAAAATAAGAAAAGAAAAAGACAACCACGATAATACAAACCAATTCTATCATTCACAAATTACTGTACATGTATAAACAGTTATTTGCATCATAATAGTGATGATATAGATAATAATGAGAAGAAGGAATGGGAAGTGTAGGTCCTCAGTGAACTGGCTACAAAATGATAAAGGGAACAAAATCAATCCAAAGATAATTAAATTATAAAGGAATTGGTCAGGAGGTAAAATAACCAACCATTCAAAGTATTACCTGAGAGCCTAGATGCTATCGAAAGAACAAGCTGTGGGGTGCCTGGGTGGCTCAGTTGGTTAAGTGTCTGCCTTTTGGCTCAGGTCATGATCCCGGGGTCCTGGGATAGAGCCTTGCATTGGACTCCTTGCTCAACGGGGAGCCTGCTTCTCCCTCTCCCTCTGCTTGCCGCTCCCCCTGCTTGTTCTCTCTCTCTCTCTCTCTCTGTCAAATAAATAAATAAAATCTTTAAAAAAAAAGATTAAAAAAAAAGAGAGCAAGCTGTTAAACTGGATAATGATATTAGCTTTGAATTCTTACCCCAATTTATAGCTCCTGGCCTAGATTAAGAGAGTTTGTAATTTTTTATCATGCCTAGTGTTTATGTAGTACATTGCAGTTTACAAAGCATTTAAATTTTTATAAAATTATATTCTCATTTTACATCAGAGAGAAAGAGTTATGTAGGTTACATTTTGGCTTAAGCTTCTTAGCTAGTGACAGGTGGGCTCAGAACTCAGGATCTCTGATCCAGCACAATATCAGTTACAGTACACCCCATAATCATATGCCTGATTCTTCCTATACACTCCCACCGTTCATGGCCAATTCTTCACTAAACTTACCTCCTATGAGGGCAGCTGCTTGATAAGGATCTGGGTATTTGTAAAGCAATCTGGGTCCACTGCCTTTCCCTCATCCTGTTTGTCATCTGTCAAGGAATTCTAATATTGTGCAATCAGTGCTTGCTGATAAGAATGTTGACAAAGTCTTATTTCTGACCTGGACGTTTTATGTAAAATTGAATATCTTGAATAATTTTTTACACTAGAAAATTCTTTACATCCAATAGCTAGAAATAAAAAAAAAAAAAAAAAAGTATTTTTAACCAGATTCTAGGTAGATACAAATTTGAAACTGGGGTTCAGAGAGTAACATATTTATATATGCATAATTGTTTATCTAGTATAAAGTGTGCATATAAATTCACCTAAACATTAAGAAAAGTATTAAGTTAGGGTGCCAGGTGGCGCAGTGGGTTGAGCATTTGACTCTTTGTTTCCATTCAGGTTGTGATCTCAGGGTTGTGAGATAAAGCCCTGAGTCAGGCTCCAACTCAGCATGGAGTCTGCTTGAGTTTCTCTCTCCCTCTCCCTCTGCAGCCTCCCATGTGTGCACTCTCTCTCTCTCTCTCTCAAATAAATAAATACAATTCTTAAAAAATATTAAGTTATTAGACTCAAAGAGCTTCTTAACTATTCCTCACACATCTTTCCTTAATGACTTAATAGAATAGTAAATGTCATCATAGCAGTTTCTTATTCATCAAGGAAGAAAGTAAGTAGAACGATTTGTATATACCTGTCCTTGATTTTCAAACAAAGCTCACAAAAACTTTCCCAATTTTGAAATTAGTGAAACTTTTCCATTGATTATTTTTACTGAATTCTTACTTTTAGCATTAAAATCCTTCAATTTTTTAAAACCTTTTTAACTAACTACAGGTTTCAACAAGACTCACTGTTTGCATGTAATTCCTAATCTCAAGAATCACCTAGGGCCACCAAACTATAATTTACTGACGACAGATGGTTTTCTAAAGACACAAAAGAAATTCAAATTAAGCGTAGTAATGAGAGGGCTCTAAAGCTAAAGTAGGCATAATACACTGACTGCAGACACCAACACTTTGTCTACATGTACTATAATAAAAGTTGAGATAAGGTAAGGGAAAACTCATAAGGAAAGGATTATACTCACATTATGAATTTTAATAGAAGCATAACTTATAAACAGAAATCATTTCAGAAAAGAAATAACTTTACATTTGGCATTTAGTGTGTGGTATTTTTTCAACTATTTAATGTGTTTTGCATTAAGGGAATCAGGAAAGAAACAGACATATGCAATTCATCAGTATATGAAAAAGAAATCAAAATGGTTTTGTCTGATAGCTTTAGTACCTTTATAATCTCATATAAAGTGTTTACAAATGTCACAAGATTGGAGGCTGCTGAAATGGAAGATAAAATATCATTATTATACTTTAGAAAGAGTAACTCAATAGCGTATTAAACATGCTAGTTTCTCTGAGTCCTAAAAAGATTTCCAAACTTCCCAAAGACATATTTTGAAATCACACTATGACTCATTTTTGTATTTAAAGGGCTAACTGCAAATAATATGTTATGACAATAATGCCAAGATCTAGAAACATAAGAGATAAGGAGGCAAACTCATCTTGACATCTAAGATCTCATCCTAAGAAACATGTTGGAATATATTTTAAACAACCTCATCAGCTGTCTATTAGGCCCTCCAACTTTGAAAGATTCATTTCTCAGTAAAATGCATCCCTGGTTATTAATTTGTTTATGGTTACACAAATGCTTTTGCCTAAAGACAGCTTCTTGAGCAATTAATGAATATCCAGAAATGTCTTGAGTATGATAATATGATAGTGTACCCTGAATACCCAAGAGAAATAACTGAAATTTTTAGAAGAAAAGAGAGAATTCAGTAAAGGTAAAACTCGTAATGTATCTCATTACAGAAAAAAAAGAATAATATTTTAAAAGTAACAGAAAATACAATGAAAGATTATACTAATGATGACCACAAAAATATAAAATACACACAATTAAGCTTTAAAAAGTGGTGTGAAGTTCTTCCAAAGGAAATATAAAATTTGGAAATATGAGAAATCTAGATGAAATATAATTACACAGTGATACAGTTCTGGATGGGAAAATCTTAGTACAATTTTGATGTCTATTCACAAAACGTGAAGAATATTTTGAGGTCAACAGGAAATTTTTTCCACTTAAACTGGTGAGTCCATATTATATTATATTATTATACTACATTAAAATACTATACTATACTATAATTATATATATTATATTAATTATTTACCTGCTGAATTATCTGCAGTGCTTATGGACATAGGATGTCTTACCTGTACTCCAGAAGAAGGTCTTCCTTACTGGAGATTAAAGCCTTAGAAGCCCAATTTATGGGTGAAAAGAACAAATTCCCAGGCCTAATCAAGACTCACTGCTATGGGAGAATCAGCCTAGCTATTGGAGAAATTATAGAATTCAAAATTTCCTTATAAGACTCACTCTTGACAAAGAATTCTTCTACCCCAATTCATAGTCATATAGGTCCAGTTATTAGGAAGAAAATGGATAAATTTCCATATGGTAACAAGCTCCAAAGGAGGAAATAGTTAAAATCCTGTTACCTTCCCTTTGGTGATTCACTATAATTAAAACTCCTCAGGTTAATTAGGATAGCTCTGACTGGGCGCCTGGGTAGCTCAGTTAGTTAAGCGATTGCCTTCGGCTCAGGTCATGACTCTGGAGCCCCAGGATCGAGTCCCGCATGGGGCTCCCTGCTCAGCAGGGAGTCTGCTTCTTCCTCTGACCCCCCCCCCATGCTCTTTCTATCTCTCATTCTCTCTCTCAAATAAATAATAAAATCTTTAAAAAAAAAATTCACATACACAAAAAAAGATAGCTCTGATCACCAAGGACCTCTGGTCACCAAGGACCTCGCACTGTGAGAAGATGGATACTGGTCTAGTGATCCAGACACAACGACAGGATCTCAGGGGTTTGTGGGAAAATGATTGACTCTGGAATATGTCATACTGAATCTGAAAGTAGCTACAGAGCAAGATATGTGACACGGACTTGTGCTCTTGGGGAAATGTATGAGCATTTATCTGTAAATTAAAGGAACTGAATCCTTGGGAAATTGCTCAGAAGAAAGGTTTATTACATTTTAAAGCCAGTTTGCACCAAAGGTCCTATCTTACTGCCACCTAAAGAACTAGCTCTATTGAACTCTAAGACATCACAAGTTCCATAATTTCTTTTTGTGAAATTAATTAATATATTTATGTTAAGGATACTTTTCAGAATATGTATTCCTGTTACTCAAAAGCTTCTTCATGAGTTCTGTGGGAGAAATGGTATCCACCACAGTTGCATTTCCTCTTGACAATTAGTTAGTCTTTATTTTGTGGGGCCTTGTAGGTTTCCTGAACGACTGACCTTTTCTTTTTACATTTTGGCCTTTTGAAAACTTACTGCTAAATTTGTAGTTACAAAGGCAAGTGTTCAGAAGATTGTGGTATGTATTCTTACTTTTCCTTTTTCTACCTTTAATGTATGTATGCATTTGGTGGGGTTTGGTATAATTTTAAGTCACCTTAAATCCATCTGTGTTTTTGGCTAAACTTTATAGAGCAGATACTGGCATTGATTGCTACTCCTTCTTAATATTCCATAAAAATGATGGTAAAAAAAAATAAAAAGACAACCTCTTGTCCTGGTGGGTTTGTTCTCAGCTATCACCATCATTTTAACGTGATTTTAAAAGGACAGAGTGATAAATGCATACATTCAGTTTGCCTTGTTTATACAGACATCACAGACTTTAAAAATAACAGGCTATAAAATTGATTGGATCTCAATTGCATTAAAGGAACTATTATGTAAAATTGGAAATAGCAACTAATAATAGTAATCTTAACAATTATTTGTCTCCCAGGTACCAAGTACTGTTTTCATTTTAGCATATATTGCCTCCACTCCTTATAGCAGTGTTGCACATAGATAGTAATATTGTTTTACTTATGTCTATTATAGATAAATCATTTATGAAAATATTCTTGGTAGGAAAATTACATTAAGATGCACACAGACAAGACAAAACTCGAAGGTCACTTCAATTTCTCCAATTCTATTCTTCTCCCTGGAGATGCTGCTACCTTACAGAATCACATTAAAAAAACAACCTGTTATTAACCATGATGGTCCAGATACATGCTTACAGTTCAGTGTGGTGCTATTCAGATAATCTCTACTTAAGTTACTTTCACCCTCAATAAGCTATCTTTTAAATCAGTTGACTGAAACCAAAGTTCCCCAAGTGAGTAAAGAATGCTCAAATCAGATGCGTTAGCAATTTTTTCTTAGGTGAAATCTCTATTAACTGTAGTTAGCTTGCAGCTTTAACTTTGCCATGGCTATCTTCCCCTTTAATTATACAGAACACTGGTAGAAAACATACATAATATTTTTCACGGACTAGACAAAGAGCCATACAGAGAGAGAGAGAGAGAGAGACAGAAAGAGCAAGAATGCAAGCACACGTGTGAGGATATGAGAGGGAGAGAGATAGGAGAGGGAGACAACGGAAATTGCCACCACCAAATGCTTACACATGATTAAGTATTGCACATTCAGATAGATGATTGCACATGAAAATTGGTGCTTTCTTGTCCTGGAGGCTGTTTGAGAACATAGTTATCCATTCAGCACTCAGGGTTGTGTTTTTCACAACTCAGACATTAGAAAATGCATATTTTCCACCTCACAAACTTATTTAAGGGTCCTATTTTAGCATCTGCATTTGAAAACTCTGTTGCTTGTGTAAACTCTGGTTTGTGATAACTTTAATGCTTAAAATTACAAGGAATTATTTTAGTGGTTTTCTTTTATATGACTTTATTTGGAAAAAAACACTAAGAAACCTCATAATTTCTTCATAATTAATTCCATTAAAATTTATTGATATAATATATATTAGTAAATAAGAATATATCTGATCCTTCTACACTAGAATCAAGCATTTCAAAGAGAATGGAGGAAATTCCACCACCTCTCTAATTTCATCCAGAACCATAGTAGAAACTATATGTGCTCTGTTAGTACATGGAGGGAAGCAATACAGATAGTTGTGTTATGATCACTCTACTTGAAATTTTATGTGAAATATTCTTCAACAATAGTAAGAAAATAATTAAATATGATAGGTGTTATAGGTTGAATTGTTTCCCCTTCCAAATTTCTATGTTGAAATGCTAATCCCCAGAGCCTCAGAGTGTGACTACATTTGGAGATAGGGTCTCTTACAGAGGTCATGAAGGTAAAATGAGGTGGTATGGATGGGCTAGATTCAATATAACTGGTGTCCTTATAAGAAGACGAGATTAGGACACAGACAAAAATAGAGGAAGATCTTACGAAGACACAGGGCAAAGATCTCTGTCTATAAGTCAATGAGAGAGACCCACAGTAGAAACCAACCCCACTGATATTTTGATGTTGCTCTTCTGGACTTCAAACGGTGAGGAAATAAATTTATGTTGATTAAGTTATCCAGTTTGTGGTAGTTTGTTATGGCTGCCCTAGCGAACTAATATACTAGGTGTTAAAGAAACATGAGTCTGAGTTAGTAGAGAGAACACACTATAACAATAGTGCAAAAGACAGTGGTCAATAACCAAATTTATATTTGTAATCACATGAATTAATATATAGGAAATAAAATGGTGATTAATTTGAGATACATACTACACAGTTGACATGGATTGCTTTATTTAATGTCTAAATTTTCAATTCCACAGAGTTTTCAAAGGTACCAATTTATGAATTGACCAGCTTTGTTGAATTACTTATGAGATGTACAACATAATAAGGGACTTCTTGGATAAGTAAATTTTATTTGTATAATTATAGGGTTAGAGGAGACTTTGAATCAACTTACAACTTTTCCTTTGACTGAAACCAAATGGAGTATGCTTTCCAACCCAATCACGTGAAAGTGGTTGTCTGAGACTTGTCAAGAACACAATTCTGTCTTTCCAATAGTAAGCCCCTTATATTTTCTGTGATTTTATAACACTGATGTCTAGCAAACCATGCCAAATTAGCAACTATCAACCTCTAATTAGGAACATTTTAGCATGTATCATCTTCTATCTTGTTAAATATTCTGGTTCGTTCTCTGAGTTTGAAACCTAAAGTAAAGAGAAAATAAAATGAAAAGCAGTTGTCTTTAAAAACACAAATTTCTGGGGTGCCTTGTGGCTCAGTCGGTTAAGCAACCGACTCTTGATTTCCGCTCAGATCATGATCTCAGCGTCCTGAGATCAAGCCCTGAATCAGCCTCTGTGCTCAGTGGGGAGTCTGCTTGAGATTCTCTCCCACTGCCCCTTCCCCCACTCACACTCTACCTCTATCAAATAAATAAATCTTTAAGAAAAATACAAATTCCTTTATAGGATCAATATGCAGATTGCAGAATGATCAGTGGGTTTTGTAACATATGGTTTTAGTTGGATGTCCTTGGGAAATATATTTAATCTATAAACAATCATTTTCAAAAATGCAAAATGGAAATGTCAATATTTACATCATAGTACCTTTGTGAAGATTCCATTAGATAATGCTTGTGAAGTGCTAACTATAGTGATTTACATTACTTGCTGGAATTAATACCTTGTAAGTGTGTTTTGAGAATTCAATAAGGTGACAAATACCATTCTAATACATGAGGGGCACTAGGTATATATTAGTTTTAGTAAAAAAAAGAAACAAAAAAACCCAAAAAACAGAAAGTCTGAGTTTGTGATTTGAGAAAGAGAAAGAAAGAGAAGAGGGAAACCTGTGATATTGGGGAGATAGTGAAGTTGTTGGAATCTGCATTCAAATTATCTTTCTTTCATAAAGGTAGCTATTTCCCCTTTCTGTATCTACATTTTGAATTGATATCCCCCCCCTCATTTTTATATATTTTAATGTCTTGCATTTAAACATTGTGACTAAGTCATTCCTGACTGGTAATATTTTTATTCTTGTTCAAGGGAAGTTTGCTAAATATTTAAAGATCATTTAAAGATAATTTTATAATGTCTTCTTATAATTAATGGGAGTCATTTATCATTTCTATACTAATTTAAATATCTGAAAATACATGTGCATGCACAAGCCACTTTCTCTGTATAGTTGCCATTTACCTATATATTTTACATGTGTCCTTTCATATCTTTTGCCCTGGGAAATATTTTGTTATTGTCTAATTAAAGAGGGTTTTTAAAAATTTGTTTATCTGTTTGCAAATAAACCGTAAATATCCCTGATCATGACCTGAGGATCTCTTTGATTATGAGGTAGCAGAGGTAGAAAATATGTACGATCCCAGTGTTAGAAGATACAATTGAGATTTACTAGATGAAAATACATGTCCCAACTCAGCCAGGAGTGTTTTGAGTCAGTTATTCTGATTTTCCTTTACTCTTATCACTAAAATTAAAGTGCTGAGGGTAGCTTTTTTTCATGAGTCTAATGCAGGATGGGGAAGGGCTGGGAAGGAATCCATGTTGGGTCTAAAAACCCTGAAGGCAGATTTCATTGATTTCAAAGGTCGCTGTCCAAATCTACTGTCATCAGTAAAGCAGCTTTTTCCACTCTAAAGTTTCAATCAGCTGAACAGCAAGCAGCAAATTGGAGTAAATTTCTCATCTAGGTACTGCTGCTTTTTTTCCCTTATCATATACTCAGGCATGTTGCTAATCAGGTAAGTTCAAAATAATTTGAGAAAATGACAGATATTCAACAAATCTAATGTAGGAAGTAAAAATAGCTTCTACACAGTTTATGCACTGCAAAATAAAATCCACTACTAAGAAAAGAGAAGAGGCAATTTCTGGCTTTTAAGATGTAAAAATAATTGAGAGTTCCCAATTTCCTTAAGAGGTAGCCTGTAGTTAGTGACTGCCAGTTGTGGTTGAAACTCTAATAGGAAAGAAAATAATGTAAACATATACTGCAAAAGAGGCCTCAGGAAAGTGCTTACCTGCATTTAGCATAATCATTATTATGCTACAGAATGCACTTAAATGTAATTGAGTACAAAACAAGCATATTGTAGATACCCCATTGTGAATCCTGACAATTACTGCTAACTTTATTTTAAAATACATGCTTATATTTTGAAAGGAAAAAGAAAAAGTTATTTGAGAGATACTTAAATAGTCTTCCTACAATTTTTGTTACACTGAAAAGTAGTATTGCTTGTTTCACTTAAGTGAAGTCGAAGCCTTTTCAGGGTTTAAAAAACAAATGGGAATCATTACAAACCAGTCAAAACTCAATATCTGAAACCTTAAAGGGAATACATTAATACATTAATCTTTCAATATGTTCTTGTAAATATGATATTATCAGTAGAAGAAAATTACAGCTACCCTCAAGGAGAGAAAAGATACTGCTTTTCTGGGCGACACAGTATATTTTGAGTGTGGGGGCCCACATACTTTGGAGTTTATTGTATGTTGAATAAATTCTCTCTTTTTTTAAATATTTTATTTATTTGTCAGAGAGAGAAAGAGAGCACAAGCAGAGGGAGAGGCACGTAGAGGGAGATGCAGGCTCTCCGCTGAGCAGGGAGCCTGATTCAAGACTCAATCCCACAACCTTAAGATTGTGACCTGAGCCAAAGGCAGAAGCTTAACCAACTGAGCCACCCAGGTGTCCCTTGAATAAATTCTTGATGTCACAGAACTTGTAGCTGCAACAGTCTCACTCCTTCCAAGATCTGCACTGATTTCCTCAGTTTTATGAAAATCTAGAACACAATACGGTCCTGTGGAACCATCTTTCCTGAACTAGATGATGGTTAGGATCTGTCTAAGAGTTACAGAGGTTTTGAATTTGAGAGACATAGGGGAAAAATAGGTGATGATGTTCCAATGTCATTAAATTGGAAAGTTCATCATCACATCTAAAAATTGAGTGATCAATTAGTCTTGCTTTTAATCGTTTTAATACCTGCCTTTTTGGGTAAACCTAGCCGTTGTGTGACCTCATTGAATTTGAAATTTCAAAAGCATCAGATAGAATATCTAAGACTTAATGAGAAAATGAAATAATAAATACTACATGTTTAATAGTCAAACTATGATACATTTTATCTTAGGAGATTCTGACATATGCATCAAACAACTCTAGCTGAGTGCCACTGATTAAAAGTGAAGCCAGGGGGTGCCTGGGTGGCTCAGTCGTTAAGCGTCTGCCTTCGGCTCAGGTCATGATCCCAGGGTCCTGGGATCAAGCCTGGCATCAGGCTCTCTGATCAGCAGGAAGCCTGCTCCTCCCTCTCCCACTCCCCCTGCTTGTGTTCCCTCTCTCGCTGTGTCTCTCTCTGTCAAATAAATAAATAAAATCTTTAAAAAAAAAAAAGTGAAGCCAGAAATAAATATCTGATGTGGAAGTACCTTGTACATTAAAAAAATATAATTACATATTACATGTGTGTCATGTTGTATTAAACATGCTATTTAATTAATACCTTGATTTGTTTTAAGTATATCATACGTAGAGTTGAGGGTCCATTTCTGGGTTCTCTATTCTGTTCCATTGATCTATGTGTCTGCTTTTGTGCCAGGACCATACTGTCTTGATGATGCCAGCTTTGTAATAGAGCTGGAAGTCCAGAATTGTGATGCCACCAGCTTTGCTTTTCTTTTTCAACATCCCCCTGGTTATTTAGCATCTTATCTGGTTCCATAAAAATCTTAGGATTATTTGTTCCACCTCTGTGAGAAAAGTTGATGGTATTTTGATAGGGATTGCATTGAATGTATAGATTGCTCTGGGTAGCATAGACATTTTAACAATATCTTTTCTTCCAATCCATGAGCATGGAATGTTTTTCCATTTCTTTGTGTCTTTCTCAATTTCTTTCATAAGTATTCTGTAGTTTTTAGAGTACAGATCCTTTATCTCTTTGGTTAGGTTTATTCCTAGGTATTGTATGGTTTTTGGTGCTATTATAAATGGGATCGATTTCTTAATTTCTCTTTCTTTAGTCTCATTGTTAGTGTATAGAAATGCAACTGATTTCTGTGCATTGATTTTATATTCTGCCATGTTGCTGAATTCCTGTATAAGTTCTAGCAATTTTGGGGTGGAGTCTTTTGGGTTTTCCACATAAAGTATCATGTCATCTGCGAAGAGTGAGCTTTTGACATCTTCTTTGCCAATTTGAATGCCTTTTATTTCTTTTTGTTGTCCGATTGCTGAGGCAGACTTTTAGTACTATGTTGAACAAGAGTGGTGAGAGTGGGCATCCCTGTCATGTTCCTGACCTTAGGGGAAAAGTTCTCAGTTTTTCTCCATTGAGAATGATATTCATTGTGGGCTTTTCATATATGGCTTTTGTGATATTGAGGTATGTTCCCTCTATCCCTATGCTGTGGAGAGTTTAATCAAGAAAGGAAACTGGACCATTTTCTTACACCATACACAAAGATAAACTCAAAATGGATGAAAGACCTAAATGTGAGACAGAAATCCATCAAAATCCTAGAAGAGAACACAGGCAGCAACCTCTTCAACCTCAGCCGCCGCAACTTCTTGCTAGACACATCTCCAAAGGCAAGGGGAATAAAAGAAAAATGAACTATTGGGACTTCATCAAGATAAAAAGCTTCTACACAGCAAAGAAACAGTCAACGAAACTAAAAAGCAACCTATAGAATGGGAGAAGGTATTTGCAAATGTATTATCAGATAAAGGGCTAGTGTCCAAGATCTATAAAGAACTTATCAAACTCAACACCCAAAGAACAAATAATCCAATCATGAAATGGGCAGAAGACATGAACAGACATTTCTCCAAAGAAGACATATAAATGGCCAACAAACACATGAAAAAAATGTTCCACATCACTTGGCATCAGGGAAATACCATTCAAAACCAATGAGATACCACCTCACGCCAGTCAGAATGGCTAAAATTAACAAGTCAGGAAACAACAAATGTTAGCAAGGATGTGGAGAAAGGGGAACCCTCTTACATCATTGGTGGGAATGCAAGGTAGTAAAGCCACTCTGGAAACCAATATGGAGGTTTTAAGAAGTTAAAAATAGAGCTACCCTATGACTTAACAATTACACTACCAGGTATTTACCCCAAAGATACAAATGTAAGGATCTGAAGGGGCACATGCACCCCAATGTTTGCAGCAGTAATGTCCACAATAGCCAAACTATGGAAGGAGCTGAGATTTCCATCTATGGATGAATGTGTAAAGAAGATGTGGTGTGTATATATATATATATATATATACACACACACACAATAGAATATTACTCAGCCATCAGAAAGGATGAATACTTACCATTTACATCAATATGGATGGAACTGGAGGGTATTATGCTGAGCAAAATAAGTCAATCAGAGAAAGACAATTATCATGGTTTCACTCATATGTGGAATATAAGAAACAGTGCAGAGAATCATAGGGAAATGGAGGGAAAACTGAATAGGAAGTAATCAGAGTGGGAGACAAACCATGAAAAACTCTTAACTATAGGAAACAAACTGAAGGTTGCTGGAGGTTGCTGGAGGTGGGTGGGTGGGTGGGGTAATTGGGTGATGGTCATGTGATGTGATGAGCACTGGGTGTTATTCGCAACTGATGAATTATTGAATTCTACATCTGAAGTTAGTATATCATACATATGTTAAACTCAAAAGAACAGATTCTAAGACATAAAACCACCCAATTCTACTTTTACAATAGGTAGAAGTGGGTTTCAATTAACTAACAACAAAATGATGGGAACCAAAATTGTTAGGAATAACATATTTCTTTAGATATCAAGGGAAATGAAATCTCAAACGCAGAAGAGAGAAACTCATAAAGATGCATTAAAAAATAAGATGAATAAGTGAATGAACAATGAAAAAAAGAATATAGTAATAGGCCAGAGTCTAAGACCATGACCTACATCCGACCACAGGTGCATCATCCCCACACATCCTACTTACTACCTTCTTCACAGCACCAGGTTTAGTTCATCTGAGCAGACCAATCATGTCTTCCTACTCACTATCTGTTTACATTAAATAATGCACAAAAGATGCCATTCTTTAAAACCACATTCCTACAGAGCCATACATATTTTTACTAGCCGAACAATATCAACTGTAAGGTTTCAATTCTAAGATAAAATATTCAGATAGATTTGGGATTATAAAGATATTTAAGTTAAAATGAAGTAGAACTTGAGACTCCATTCAGAAGATAATTATTAATTTTCCTTTCCCTAAAGCCAGAGAAGATTTTTGATTAGATAAATAATAAATAAACAATATTTATTCGATAAATAAAATGGAATAAAATTTTAGAATATGTGCACTGGCAGGCAAAATTATAAAGTCTCTGTTACTTAGAAATCCTCATGCTTTTCTTGAATGAGACCACTCTTTATCTCCACAGTCTTATCAGCAAATCCAGGTGGACTATTGGGAGCTTTTGACTATTCCTCTCTTCTGACAAGAAATGCCAATATTCCTATTACATCAAACACTCTATCACTCTTTTGCATTCTCACTTTGAACAGAGGTAAGGAAAGCACCACTGCATCTCTATTTTTCTCATTTAACCAGTTTCTAACCCAAGATTGAGTAGTGAGGGTTCCCTTTTAGGCGATCCTCTTGTTTCACAAATAATTAACCAAGGCCCAGAGTAGTTGTTTCACATTCATCTAGCTAGGGCCAAGGCCAGGATTAAAGCCTAGTTCAGCTAGTAATTTCATTTCCATGTCAAATTGCCTCAAGCAAGCAAGTAATCAGGCAATGCATTTTGCACAGAACTCATTAATAGTCATTTCGTGTATTGTCTGAAGACCATCAAACTATTATGAGGATTTCTTCCCAACAGCTATACAGGATTTTATAACATTAGGAAATTTACTCTGTAATTAAAACCATAAAAAGCATGCATTTATGACTTTAACAGATCATTGAAATATATGTAAGTACCATTCTTGGAAAAAGCTGAGTCTTAGACTTTTCTGTGAGTCATGTATTTTTATAAAGCATATTCAAAAATTTGCACTTACTCTGCCAATCTTTACTGTACACTTCACTACACAAGCAGAAGGCATTCTTTCCACTGTAAAACAGTTTCTTGCTTTATTCTTTTCATGCCATTTGCTCCTATTTGAAATTATCTTGTCTGTTTGCTGCCCTCTGCAAAATGGAAACCCCATAAGGGCAGAAAGGTTGTTTTATTTTTTTTCAAAGTAGCAACTGTTATAAATGAATGAACCACAGAATGAATGCAAAGACACATGTGAAAAAAGGGGAGACATGGCCATCTAATCTAATAAATTTCTTATGCAACTTAGAAGATTTTGGACTGTCCTCATAGACAGAGTAGAGGAATTAGTAGTAACTTGTACCTGCTGGCCTTTCCCTGGAAAGGAAACCTCAGAAAACTAGTCACAGTTTTGCTGCCTTACATGGATTTAGAAAATCCATTTAACTTAACACTCCCTGAGCTTCTGACTTGAAAATATTAGCACATTTTCTGATTTAATGACAGGATTATTACATAGATGTCTGGTTCCCTTGCATTCAGTTCTATTATGCTCTCCTTCTTCTTCTTGGGATCATCACCATAGCCAATTTTGACTTGGCTGCCACCATTTTGTATCTGGTCAGTGCTGGTTGCTTAGGAAACACAAAGTAATTTCAAATCATCTCAGTAAAAAAAATTGAATTGGAACTCTGTGAGATCTGTTCCCTTCCAGCTTGTCCTGCTCCCAAATTATAAGAGATTCCAAAACCTCATAGAAATTACTCAAGGTTAGTCCTCCCTTGTTTGGAAGAGGCAACAAATATCTTTTTATGAACAGTTGTACAAATTAGAATCTGACAAGATTTTGTTGACAATGAATTTGTAGTTAAAAACTAACCCAAGCCAAAACAGTCTTCCTAAAGAGAAAGAAGTGTGCCCCCAATAGTTGGCATTCACTTTGATTTTGCATTATTTTATACCCTGGTTGAATGTTATTAATTAGAAATAAAATTAATTTATTGACAATTCAAATGCCTCAAGTCACTTTCCCTTAATCTTTAAAGACTTTTCAATTTACCTCGGGAATTGAGAAAGAGGGAGATAAAAAGTTCTCCAAAATGAACATTAAATTGCATTAGCTTTTCTTTGTAGTTAAATATTTATGTAACTATGTCTCTGAATAGATTATGACCCTGGAGGCTAAGGACAAGTGTTTTGTTTTGTTTTCTTGACATTTCCCAAATTTCAAAATCAGTGCTATTAATTAAAAAATAAGGAAATTATCATTTTTAATAAACATAGTTATTAATGTTTTAAGAGAGGTTTCATGTACATTAAGATAATGAAATCCTCCAAAATCCAAAATTTCTGACAATAATTTTGTGCTGCCAAGGAGACAGTATAAGACAGAAGTGCTCTCAAGGAAGTAAATCCTGTTTTGTTTAACTTTGAATTCCCAGTTTGGTCCATAGCAGGTACTCAGGAGATAAGTCCTGAATTTAAAAAAAAAAAAGTTGAATTTTTAAATAAATTATAAAAAATATGATATTTATATTTGACATCTTTAGACCCCTTCAATAATTGATCATTTAAAAATTCCTATAATATTCAAAATTATTTACCATGTCTGGCAGTAGATATTTTAAACAAAAATCAAGAAAGAAATATGGAGAAAGTTCTTATCCATATATGTATATACATATATATATATTCACTTCTAAGATATTATATATATTATATCTTTTTGTAAGGCAGAATAAACAGATAAGTCAGTGGAAAAAGAAAGCAAAAGAGATTTTAGAAATTTATTTTAGGAACATTTCTTTCTGTTTAAAAAAATCACATTGATGAAATTCAGGTAGAAATTCAATTTTTTAATATTTTTAGACTTTGAACACCCACACAGAACACCCTCAGACTCTTTGAATCTGATAGAATTAAAGTGTCCTGTCATATCTGGTCCTAAAATTAAAGCATCCTTTCATATCTGTAGAAACCAATAAAATCAATACTGTGAGTAATTTAATTTAAATGTCTATTTTACTGTTTTATTTTGACCTAGGATGATGATATGTCAATATTAATGTGATCATTAAAGTATGTTATATTGTGTCTACAGCAACAGTACTCATTTCTGTAGCGTATGATCACTTTTTAAATATGCAGAGCTTTTGCAAATGTCAACATTGATCAAGTTGATCTCTGTGTGTACTCCTAATTGAACATTGAGATAGACTCTTCGTTTTTCTTCTGCCAATAACAGTTAAGACAATTATGGTTTATCTTGTAGCAGAATGAGTTAATAAATTTTTAACTGAATACAGCTTTTCAAATGCCAGCCTAACAGAGAAGGAATGAAATAAGGAGTGTGTTTATGACTCTTCTCAAAGTATTAAAACGCTTGAAAAAAGTGTGACATTTTGCTTTCACTTGTATATTTTCCTATAGAAACTTGGATATTTCTCTGAGATATTTATGGGTGGGATTTTTTTTAAAAAATCACAAAAGTTACAATATCTTGACTCTATAGATGGTTAAATGTTATTTTTGTATATGTGATCTCAGTCTAAGTTTGAAAGAAGAGAAAAATAAATACCACATTATTAAAAATGTAAATTAATTTTTAATTGCTTTTCCCCAAGTTTATTGAAATATAACTGACATATAATATCACACAACTTTAATGTGTGCAGTGTGTTAATTTGATACACTTAGATATTGCAATATGATTACCGTCTTAGTGTTAGCTAAAGTTACTTGTCACCTCAATTAATCACCATTTCTTTTTCATGGTGAGAACACGTAAGATTTACTCTATTAGCAACTTTTAAGTATATAGTCCAGTATTGTTAGTTATAAGCACACTGCTGTGCATTAGATCCCTAAAACTTATTTGTCTTCTAACTCAAAATGTGTACTCTTTGACTAGCGTCTCCCTTTTTCCCCTCACCTCTAGCCTCTGCAAGTCCAGCTTTTTTAGATTCCACATATAAGTGAGTGAGATCGTGCAGTATTTGTCTTTCTGTCTGACTTAACCTCACTTAACCCAATGTTCTTGAGGACCAACCATGTTGTTTCAAATGGCAGGATTTCATTCTTCTCAAGGATGGATAATATCTCATTATATGTATTTGCATGTGTATATATACCACATCTCCTCTATCCATCTATCCATTGATGGACAATTAAGTTGTTTCCATATCTTGCCTATCTTGCATAACACTGCAATAAACAGGAATACAGATATTTCTTTGATATTCTGTTTTCAGTTATTTTGATTATATACCCAAAACTGTGATTGTTGGATCATATGGTAGTTGTACCTTTAACTTTTTGAGAAACTTCCATACCATTTACCATAGTGGTCACACCAAATTACATTCCCACCAACAGTGGACAAGGGTTCCCTTTGCTCCACATCCTCACCAACGCTTGGTATGTAGCGGGTTTTTGGTTTTGATTTTTCGGGGTTTTTTTTGATGTTAGCCATTCTAATAGGTTTGAGGCGATATCTCATTAAGGTTTTGATTTGCAGTTTCCTGGTGATCTTAAGCCTCTTTTTATGTACCTGTTGCCCATGTGTATGTATTCTTTGGAAAAGTGTCTATTCAGTCTCTCAGATTATTTTTAATAAGATTGCTTGGTTTTTGTTTGTTTGTTTGTTTTTTGGTCATGGAGTTATATGAATTATTTATATATTTTGGAAATTAACCCCTTATCAGATATATGGTTTGCAAATATTTCTTTCCATTCAGTAGGTTGCCTTTTTATTTTGTTGCTTGTTTCTTTTGCTGTGCAGAAGCATTTTAATTTGATATAGTCCCATTTATTTATTTTTGCCTTTGTTGTTTGTACTTTTGTTATCATATTCAAAAAAAATCATTGCTGAGACCTATGTCAGGGAGATTTTCCCAATGTTTTCTTCTAAGAATTTTAGTTTCAGATCTTATATTTAAGTCTGTAATCCATTTTTAGTTCATTTTTGTGAGTGATATAAGATAGAAGTCCATTTCTTTCTTTGCATGTGGTTATGCCATTTTCCCCACCCCATTACTGAAGAGACTATTCTTTCCATATTGAGCATTTTAGGATCCCTTGTCAAATATTAGTCAACTGTAGATGCAGTCATTTATTTCTGGGCTCTCAATTCTGTTCTATTGGTCTATATGTCTATTTTTATTGCCAGTACCATACCATTTTGAATACTATAGCTTTGTAGTATAGTTTGAAATCAGGAAGTGTCATGTCTCCAGCTCTGTTCTTCTCTGCTGTACCTTCCGAGGCTCTCTCAGACCCTGTATGAATGTACCTGCTCCATATTTCTTGCTCCCTCTTGTGGCAGAATTCTTAAGCTTGTATGTTTTAGATCCTTACAATACACCAGGCTGGCTGTTGATAAGCCTCTTGGTTGTTTTCCTACAAATGGCACTACAGCTCAAGTTTGAGGTTTTTCCCTGGTCCCCAGACTTCTGTATGTGAGCCCTGTCTACCAGAACTCTCATAGCCTGAGTGTCGAGAGAGGAAGCCAGCCACAGAGCAAGGGGAGGTGTTGCTTGGCTCCTGGGAGCTGGAGTGTCTTTGGGTCACCTGAGGGGAAACTGTGGGTGAGGCTTTTCCTACAACTATCGGCAGGGATGGCATTCAGAATGCAGTCAGCAAGAACCACGTTTCTTTAATGTCCCCTGAGAGTCTAATATGCAGCTTTCTTGATTTATTCCATTCACAGAGAGCTACCGCTTCAATACTGTGAGATCAGATGCTGTGAGAGAGAAAGGAGTCTCTTCAGTAGCTTCCTGCACAGCTGAGGAAGCCAGGCATTTACTCACTGGATCTCTCTTTACTCTGTGAGAAACCACAGGCTGTCTAGGTTAGCCCTAAGCTGTGCCACCATGGAGGAGAGATCATGCTGGCAAAGTCAAGTTGTTCTGCTTACCCATTCTTATGCATCCAAACTCATTTGTTGTTGTTGGGGGTTTTGTTTGTTTCTTGTTCTATTTGTTTTCTTGTTGTTGTTGCTGTTGTTGTTGTTTCTCCATTGGAGTGGTGGAAGGTCTCTTCTTGAAACCGTTGCCCATAGGTGACCACCAAGTCAGTGCTCTGCCGTCTCTCCAGGACCACAGCCAGGACAGGCTAGAATTGGTTTGCAGTCTTCTGTGGGTTCCACACTTGGCACCAAATTCTATTGCCTAGTGCCCAGGTGGGCAACTTCTCCCAGGTTCCTTGGCATATGGTACTGGATCCCACAACTCCCACAAAAGCACTTCTGTTGTTGGATGAATGCTTAAGAGGGGTTCAAAAAATGAGGGATGGCTTTTGCTGCCATGATGCTGACATCACTCCCAAATTATTTTTTTTTGTTTTGCCTTAAAAATTGTAAACCATTTAATCTCTATTTTTCCAGGTGAAGAAATTCAAGTTTAATTATGCAACCTCACATAACTAGGAAATAAACAAGCTTGGATTTAACTCAAATCTCCGTGATTACCCAGCTATGTAAGAAAACTATAAAGTTTAAGTTCAATAGAATATTTCCTCAAATTTGGTTTGTAGACCACCTTTCATGTCAAAACCAGACCCTTATAATGTGGTTAAATATAAAATCAAGAGGATTGAGGAAGGTGGATATAGAATTCTAACCCTGCCTTCAGATGTTTCTTTGGAACTACTCATGTTAGGGTATTTTATTAGAATTGAAGAATAGATATCACATAAGTACTATAAACACAAATAGATATTCCTTATTAACATCATCATTATATCAATATATTATTATATTTATTATTTTAACTATTTTTTGTTAAAACATACTATTTTTAAACATTTTTTTAAAGATTTTTTATTTTTTTATTAGACAGGGAGAGAGTGCAAGCAGGGGGAGCGACAGGCAGATGGAGAGGGAGAAGAAGGCTCCCTGCTCAGCAGGGAGCCCTATGTGGGGCTCGATCCCAGGACCCCGGGATCATGACCTGAGCTGAAGGTAGACACTTACCGTCTGAGCCACCCAGGCACCCCAAAACCTACTATTTTTAAACATGATGCTAAATGCCTTACTTGTGTTATATAATCTTAGCAACAAAGCTGGGAGATTATAATTATTAATAGCCTGATTATACAAAATGAGGAAACTAATCCACAGAAAACTGAGGCCAATTGTTCAAAATGCATGGTTAATGTACCAATAACTGATAAAATTCAAAGTAACACCAAGGGGAGATATGCTCCAGAGCCTCAAATTTTAAAAACAGTCAGTAATTAGTGGTTTAAAAATTAGTTCAATATTACTAATTAGCAACAGAATACTAAAATTGGGGGGAAGTAATCGACAGATTAATTCATAGTGAGGGATAAAAACATGTTTGGCTTTTTTCAAACTTTGGCCTAAAAGTATTAAATACATTAAACTATTCTTCTCTACAAATAATGGCAAGAAAATGTGAAACATAGCATTCACCTAACTAATAATCAAACACATTAAAATGAAAAGGACCTTTTCTTGACTATTGAATGGGCAAGCTGATGAAGCTACTTATTGGAGTGAAACCTTACTATCTTTTGAGCAATTTGATAATATTCATCAAAATAAAAAGCAAACATACCCTTTATTTAAAAAGCCTAATAGTTAATAAATCCAAAATGTATATTAAGATAAATGGAAAAAATGTCCATGGACAAATAATGTCATTATAGACTAATATAATAAAAAACAAGAAACAAACTAAATACTTTTTTTTATTATATAGTAGCTTGGTGAAATAAATAGTGTTTTAACTATTTATACTACAGTTACCTTTTATCTGTTATACTATATTATGTATGTGTATGTGTGTCCATGTGTTTTAATATGCATATTCAATATGTTCAATTAAATATGCTAAATTTCATTTATAAGTTTAAATTAAATGAAATTAATAAATGTGATAACTTTACTAAATTAAAAACTTAATATTTATTAAATGTAAACAAATATATTTAAGATATGTTAATTAGGGCGCCTGGGTGGCTCAGTCATTAAGCATCTGCCTTCAGCTCAGGTCATGATCCCAGGGTCCTGGGATAGAGCCCCGCATCGGGCTCCTGCTACGCAGGAAGCCTGCTTCTCCCTCTCCCACTCCCCCTGCTTGTGTTCCCTCTCTTGCTATCTCTCTCTCTGTGTCAAATAAATAAAATCTTAAAAAAAAAAAAGATATGTTAAATAAATTCATTGTTTATATAACATACATCAAAGCAAATGTACATATGTATTCTTATGTGCATAAATAAGAGTAAAATGCTATGAAAAAAACCTTCCAAAGTTTGATGATAGTTGTTTCACTTGATGACATAATTAGAAAAAATTTTGCTTTCTTTTGTATTGTTTCTATGTTGTGAAATTTTCTGTGGTGGGTTTGTAGCTCTTTGTAAACAGAAAACACAAATAAATGAAATATGAAAATATTTTAAATATATTTTTGATGTTTTCTATGTACACTTATTTTTTTCCTCTATTTTGACCTTGGTGTTGTGAATCTACTAAAACATGAAATAATAGAAATTCCTATAAAAGAAAAATAGAAATGCGTCTTCACATATTTTTCAATTTTTATTTATTTTTATTTTTTAAAGATTTTATTTATTTGACAGAGAGAGACACAGCGAGAGAGGGAACACAAGCAGGGGGAGTGGGAGAGGGAGAAGCAGGCTTCCCACTGAGCAGGGAGCCCGATGCGGGGCTCGATCCCAGGACCCTGGGATCATGTCCCAGGCCAAAGGCAGACACTTAACGACTGAGCCACCCAGGCGCCCCTATTTTTCAATTTTTAAATGTATCATTATGAAACCTATTATTAGCAATACTAATTTTTTTTATTTATTGTAATTTAATTTATACCTTAAAGCTTGAAATGTGTTCAAATTTGTAGGTTGTTTCACACACAGAAGAACTGTGTCTATAAGTACTCCGAATTCTCAGTCTAGTATTTTATTTAAGCAAATATTAGTTCATTCTCTGTGTCTGACCATATTCAAGGGTTTTAAAGAAAATTTGGAAAGCACTTTTATTCATGTTCTTAAGTACTAGGTCATCTTGTATTTTGTAGATGAGATATGATTATTGCACCTTTATCTTGCATGAGAACATGGTATTAGTCATAAAATTTTCTAATGTTAGCAATGATCTTACTGATTTCTTGCTGTTATAAATTTGCTAAGTTATTTTTCTTTTTGCAAAATGCTATTACCTTTTATTTTTGCAAATAGTTTGGTCTTTTTTTTGTTTGTTTGTTTAAAGGTTTTATTTATTCATTGGAGAGAGAGAGAGCACAGGGGGAGAGTGAGAGGGAGAAGCAGACTCCCTGCTGTGGGACTTGATCCCAGGGTCCTGGAATCATGACTTGAGCTGAAGGCAGACACTTAACCAACTAAGCCACCCGGTCACCCCTAGTTTGGCCTTTTGTTTTACAAAATCAGTAATATTATTGAGTAGCGGATTTGTTTGGGGTCGTAATTTATGAATGCTGTGTAGGTAGCATTAACGTACCAAAGAACAAACTGTGAGAGAGCCTAGATTTCAGATCCATCCTTACCATTCTTTAGCTACCTAAACTTAAATACATGTCTTCAAATGTCATCTCCAGTTTCTTCATCCTTTTAGCAAATTGAACCAGAATTCTTCCACCTCTCTAATTTCTAAAGAAGTGAGGTACAAAACAAAGAGAAAGAAAGCATTTCAGGTGTGGTTTCTGGGCTCAGCCTCTCAAATGGTGGGGTACTGTTTCACACACTATCAGCTTACAATAGAAAACATGACACTGTTTCATTCTTACATCCAGTGAATACTTGAATACCTAAAAATGATCTAGTGTGGATATAATCTTTGTGCTGTTTAAGAAGCTAACTAGGTCAGCATATTGTAACTTTAGTGTAGCAGGAAAATGGTGTATTCTTTATTTGACTCTCCTTTTTAATTGCTTTTATCCCCCCATGCTGTGGCTGAATAAACTATTTCTTTTTATTGTTTCCCTAATACTACTTTAAAATATTTTATTATTATTTTTCTCTAAAACCAGAGCAACATAAAAGGCTGTCTTTTGCAGTTCCCATCGGGGCACTAGTTCAAGAGTTTGAAACGAAGAAATGGTTTTATTATGGCTAGAGTTCTTTATATAAATACTCAGCTTTTTTTTTTTTCTCATATAGAAGACCTACTTCTCCAGAAAGAAAAAGTTTTGTCTTGCTGTATCTGTTTTAATGATATTATGTTTATGGGACTAAGTATTAAAACTGGTACATAAGAGCACTCTTCGTTTCCTTGTATTTTCCTTATAATTTCAAATAAGCTATATTTAATTTTAATAAGTAGTAATTATAAATCAGGCCCTTTTATTATCAGAAACACTCATCAATCCACTAAGAGGGGGTTGAGGTATTAAGACATATCTCCCTTGTTTATGTGATTGGCTTAAAAAATCAAGGAATATGGGGCACCTGGGTGTCTCGGTAGGTTAAGAGTCTGACTTAGGCTCAGGTCATGATCTAGGAGTCCTGGGATCAAGCCTGCCTCAGGCTCTGCACTCAGCAGAGAGTCTGTTTCTCCCTTTTCCTCTCCTTCTATCCCTCCCCCTGCTTGTGCTCTCTCCTTCTCCCTCTCAAATAAATAAATTAAAAATCTTTAAAAAAAAATCAAGGAATGTGGTGACATCAGCATAGATTTGCTTTTATAAGTATTAAATCTGTAGTTTATCATACCTGCAACATTCTGAGGCAATAGTGAGATGATAAAGGGAGCACTGGAATCATAAAGAATGCTTAATCACATGAGTTTTGGAATTAAAACAGCATTTGGATTCTTGTTCTGTGATTTTAGAAAGTTAAGTAACTTCTCATCTGTAAATGGGAGGCAATCATATAAACATCCTCATCTGTAAAAGATGGTAATAAGATAGAAGTTCCTCAAAGGGTTTTTGAAGGGATAATGTCTATACAGGGTAAATGATTGTCTAGCATCCAGGTAACAGTCAATAAATGGTATCTATACTTGCCAAGTATAGAAAGGGAGAAGAAGAAGAAATGAAAGCTGGGATAAAGAACTAGCTTTGGAGCTCACTAGCAAGTCATCTTGGGCAGAGTGCTTGAATTCTCTATACCTTAATGTTCACACCAATAAAATAAAGATGAACATGCCTATATCTAACTGTATTAGTTTCTTTTTTTTTTTCTTAAGATTTTATTTATTTATTTGAGAGAGAGAATGAGAGAGAGAGAGCACAAGAGGGGGGAGTGGGAGGGGGAGAAGCAGACTCCCTGCCGAGCAGGGAGCCCGATGCAGGACTCGATCCCGGGACTCCAGGATCATGACCTGAGCCGAAGGCAGTCGCTTAACCAACTGAGCCACCCAGGCGCCCTGTATTAGTTTCTGTTACCGCATAACCAATTGCCACAAAGCTAGTGGCTTAGTCATTAGGCCACTCAGTAGTGCCCATTTCTTATTTTACAGCTTGTTTAGGCTGGAAGTCCAATCACGATGAAGCTAATTTTTTCCTCAGGGTTTCACCAGGCTGCAGCCAAGGTGCCAGTTGGTCTACATCCACATCTGGAGGCTCACTGGGCAGGAATCTGTTTCCAAGCTTATTCAGGTTGTTTGGAAGAATGTATTTCCTTGTGGTTGCATGACTGAGGACCCTGGCTTCTTACTGGCTATCAGGTGGAAACTACTCTCATGCCTGACGCTGCCCACAGCATCCTGCCAACTGGCATTCTCCACCGATCCTCTCACATTACTTCAAGGCGAGCAGCAGAATCTCTCACCCCAGTGTGCAAAGATGGAGTCCTATAGAACATGATGCAATCTTGTGTGTGACATCTCATTATAGTTGCCTTACAATGGAACCTAATCAAGGGAGTGACAGCCGGCTCATCACCTTGGCCATTTCTATTGGCTAATAACAAGTCCTGAATTCCCCCTTTAGTGAAGCGTGAAGGATTTTACAAGTGTTGGACCCATTGGTTGTTACCTTACATTATGTCTGCCACACTATATCATAGGTTTTGGGGAATACAAAATGATCAAAATATATGTGTATGTATGTAATTATAAACAGTTTTTCTAAACTTTAAAGTATTATGCAAAGCTAAGAAGGCATTAGCTTTTGATATACTATTTCGAGCAGGATTTATCTTATTAATACTGAACTAAAAGTCTAAAAAGATCTTCAACCACAAAGGATATTTCTGGTATATGTGTGAAAAAGTAGATGGATGGATAGATAGATACTCTATGATTAATGCAGCAAAGTATATGCATACATCTTTGAAAAGATCACCAAATATACTAAGCAATTACATTCTAAGTGGATGCAAAAAGGAGGATGCTGAATTTAGTCAATTTTTGCCCTTTTAACATCTCACATAACATAATTGAATTATATTTTGTCATAGTCATTTTGAGTAAATTTGAAACATTAGAAAGTTTGATTATGAATAAACTTATTTATTTTTACTGTTTCCCTAATATTACTTTAAAATATTTTTCTATTATTTTTCTCTTTCAAGTGAGTTTTACTAATACAGAGGAAATAATATTAAAAAATAAAGAAATGGAACATAGATGAGTGCATATTTACTTCCAAAGAACTGTAATTTTTGAAGTAGCTCCCATATATATCATTTTATTGTGGTGACATAATATTTAAAAAAAGATATCTCCATTTGGCATTGGTTTGATACTATTCCTTCAATAAATATGTTTCAAAATCTCATTAAAAGATTGGCTAAAACTTGGCTTTTCCTTTATATAATTTACAGAGTTTATGAAAGAATTTCCAGAAGCTTTTTAAACTTTCATGTAGTGTAATAATAAATATTAATCCTGGTTGGTATGGACTTCAGAGAAATGCCAGAAACCTCCCAGTAAGCTACGAGGATTGAAATACTAACTAGAAACAGTAACTCAAAAATATGTTGTAATCCTGAATTCATCGTAGTAACTACTCTGAGCCTTCTTTGTCAACAGAAAGTATAAGTGGGGGCACCTGGGTGGCTCAGTTGGTTAAGCGACTGCCTTCGGCTCAGGTCATGATCCTGGAGTCCCGGGATCGAGTCCCGCATCGGGCTCCCTACTCGGCAGGGAGTCTGCTTCTCCCTCTGACCCTCCTCCCTCTCATGCTCTCTGTCTCTCATTCTCTCTGTCTCAAATAAGAAAGAAAGAAAGAAAGAAAGAAAGAAAGAAAGAAAGAAAGAAAGAAAGAAAGAAAGAAAGAAAGAAAAGTGGAAAATTATTTCTCTGGGAGACAATATATGGACAGGTCTTCTTTAGAAAGGGCATACATGCTTTCAATTCATGATTTAAACATGATTGAAAAGGTCACACATAGTAGTCTTCTAAATTATTTTGTATGGTGCAAAAGTATCTGTTTTATTCTTCAACCAATTCAACTGAAATGTACTACTTCTTTTTCTTTTTTTTAAGATTTTATTCATTCATTTGAGACACAGAGATACAGAGAGAGAGCATGAGCAGGAGAGGCAGAGGGAGAGGGAGAAGCAGACTCCCCACTGAGCCAGGAGCCCAATGCGGGACTCGATCCCAGAACTCCGGGATCGTGACATGAGCCGAAGGCAGACGCTTAACCATCTGGGCCCCCCAGGCGTCCTACTTCTTTTTCTTATAGTGGGAACAGAAGCAGAAAATTTTAAGATTTTTTTTTTAAGAAACTGGTCCTGTTATGATTTTAATACATTTTATCACATAATAGCATTTGAAATTTATTAAGTTCTTTGTGCCAGAAATTAATGTAATTTTCCATATATTAACCATATATTTTTTTTTCAACAATTCTGAGAGGAATATACGCACAAGGAAGCTAAGATGCAGGAAATTGAATAATTTGTCCAAAGTCATGCAGCTATTTAATGGCAAAGTCAGGATTTGAACCCAAGCAGTCTGACTGGAGAGCACTTGTGGTTATCAAATATGCTCAATTGACTTCAAACATCATATTTTTGCTTCTGATATATGAATTCAGAATCTACTTATTAAACTTAATGTTAGTGTGATAGCACTATACTGGCAGAATCTCAGAGAAATGGTATTCTTCTTAATTAATTCTTTTTTTTTCATAGATGTGGGTTCATTTTAATAGGGATAGCAATTTTAGAAGGAGGAAAAAAGATTTCCAAGATGCTTTTAGACCAACTAAAGTGGTTAATGGAATAAATAAGTTTGAAAATCACTAATGAATAGCTGACCAGAAAATAACACATTTCTTCACTAATAAGCTAGAGTTATATGATTCTGGAAACTCAAAAATTAATGAGGAAATTTATTACTATTTCTTCTTAATCTCCAACTGTGTTCGCTATTTTTAATGAAGTCTAGAAAATGTGCTTTACTGTGTGTGTGTGGGGGGGGTGCTTGAATTGGTCAATGTGTTTTTACCATGCAGTTTAATAAAATCACTATAGAGTTAGAAAATAGGCAAGGATTCACATTCTGGCTCTGTTAGCCATTTTTGGATAATGCTACATAAATAAACTGACCCAAAAAATAAAACAAATGAATAAAATAAATAAACCAAGCAGGTAAACAGGTAAAAATCTTGATTGACATTCTATCTTAAACTTGGATGAATTTGTTACGTTTTAGACTTAATTCATATACCAGTATAGTTGGCTAATTATCAGATCCCCAAACATTTTGGAGGTTAAGCAAAAAAGGAAGAGATTGTGGAAAGTGTGGAGAGATTTTTAGCTATAGAAATGACAAAAACCTATGCTGATCAGAATACTTTCTTCCCTAAGCACTATGATCACTGTTTGCTTTTTTATTATATTTGTATGACCTTGTGGTAACCTAAATTATTTTTTCTCCGAAGTGGAATGTGCAAGATAATCCAATGCAGAACAAGAAGAAAATACCAAAGCATCTACTTATATTGTTATTTTACCTAAATAAGCAAGGACAATGTTAATGCTTGCAATAAAATTAACTGAATTCATGAATCAGCTAAATACATGCCACAGCCCATGAGGCACAAGGGGAAAAGGGAAGTTCCAAAAGTAAGGGCAGCAGTGCCTTTAAAGCATAGTGTTTACTTTGGCCAATTAAGTAAATTACTGCATTAAGTTATCTATTTTTAACTATTGTAATCTTCAGAAAATGGATAATTTAAAAATATTACCTATTAACAAATGGTAAATCTAAAATAGCATTCATAAAGCAAGCTCCAGAATTAAACAAGAAGGTGGCTGGTCCATACTTTCACTCCTACTCTTGAATGAGCATTTTATCAGCACATCACATTAAATGTAATGACAATATATCAGAAATGACAACTTTTGACATATGAATTTACATTCTCATTAAAAATGAGCATTTCTCAAAGTGGATATTGAATAATGTATTTATAGATTCTTTGGGTATTGTATGTTTAGCTATGATGGAAGTAACAATTAAATATTAAAGTGAACTAAGAATCTAATCTTAGAACATTGCTCTCACTAAAACCATTAAATCCATTAGGAATGAAGGGGAGTAGGAGATACAGGCTTCCAGTTACAGAATAAATAAGTCATAGGGATAAAAGGCACACGGTGAATATAGTCAATGGTATTGTAATAACGTTGTATGGTGACAGATGATAGCTACACTTGGGGTGAGCATAGCATACTTATAGACTTGTCAAATCACTATGTTGTACACCTGAAACTAATGTAACATTGCATGTCAACTATACTTCAGTAAAATAAAAATAAAAAATAAAATAAAGAAAAAAGTAAATTGAAAAAGAAAATGTATTATATATATATACATACAATAGAGTATTATCAGATATAATAAGAAAATCCTGCCATTTGTGGCAACATGGATAGAATTTAAGGCCCTTATGCTAAGTGAAGTGAATCAAACAGAAATAATAATAATAATAATCATAATTGAGAAAAATGTTTTTTATAATTCATAAATGAAATATTTATGCTAAATTTTTGTTAATCTTAGAACTTTTATCCCTATCTCTGTCTTACAGATTATATTAGTAAAATAGTACATATATAAGTTATAAAAATATATAAATAAATATTTTTATAATATATAAATATTTTGTTTACTAATTTAGATTTGAGATTTCTTTTTTTTCTGAGAGACGATTTACATAATCTAAATATTTGGAAAACTTTCTTCTGAATAACTTGTAAGTATTTATCTTATTTCTATACATAATACATTTAAAATAGCCCAAACATGTACAACTATACATGTAAATATAAATTATTTATTAAACCCACAGGTCCTTTTTTTTTTTTTAAAGATTTTATTTATTTATTTGACAGAGAGAGAGACAGACAGAGAGGGAACACAAGCAGGGGGAGTGGGAGAGGGAGAAGTAGACTCCCCGCTGAGCAGGGAGCCCGATGCGGGGCTCCATCCCAGGACCCTGGGATCATGACCTGAGCCAAAGGCAGACGCTTAATGACTGCGCCACCCAGGCACCCCTGAAGTCAGTGTTTTACTTGGTAAACATGTCTGAGACCATGCATCCCTGGCTGCTAAGCACCATGGCGGCCAGGGCTAGAAAGGTAACAGCTTTATTTTGAGCAGGGGGCAAAGACAAGGCAGCACTTTATAGCTACATTGTAACTAGATCCTGCATCTGGTTACTTTTAGTTTTTGATGCTATAAATATCATCAGCCTTCCCCCTGTAGGGCTTTCATGGATAACCTATTCTTCAATGACTTCATTAAATTCAACATACATATTTTTTTACCCTTCTTCTTCCCCCAGACATGTCTCCTCCTCTCTTGAAAAAAAATTCACTTTCTCTTGTTTTTCTGATACAGTGCTCTTCGGTTTTCGTTTTCAATCCCTGACTGCTTCTTGCCATCTGTCTAGGATTATTCTCCTCTACCTGGACATTAATTTTTTTAATTCCTCTGAGATTTGCACTGTACCTCTGCCTTTCTCACTCTCTCTACCCTACATAGTCCCCTCAGATTATCTAACTCACACCTAGGAATCCATTCATTACTTACAAAATTAAGAAATCGTATCTTTTAGGGCGCCTGGGTGGCTCAGTTGGTTAAGCGACTGCCTTCGGCTCAGGTCATGATCCTGGAGTCCCTGGATCGAGTCCTGCATCGGGCTCCCTGCTCGGCAGGGAGTCTGCTTCTCCCTCTGACCCTCCCCCCTCTCATGTGCTCTCTCTCATTCTCTCTCTCTCAAATAAATAAATAAAATCTAAAAAAAAAAAAAGAAAAAAAGAAATCGTATCTTTTAGCACAAGTCTCTCTTCTGAACTCACAATCTATATATCCAGCTGCCTTCTTTATATATTCTTGTAAATGTCCCATAGTCTCCAGAAAATCCTATTTTCAAAGGAAAATTAAAGATCTCCATCCAGTTCTCCCTGGCAACTCTTCAGAAAACTTTGTCCATAAACCGTAAACTCAGGAATCAACTTGAATAATTCTGCTTCCTCATTTACATGTGAATTTTTCCCTCTTAATATATCTAGAAACCTATTAATTGGCCGCTCTCCCTACCTCTATTCAAGTCCAAGCCACCATCATCCTCATGGAGCCAAATGCAGTAGTTTCTCCTTAGGTTTATATCAATGCACTTGTGAATGTCTCCATTCTAAGCTTCCATCATGGCCAGGGAAATATTTTGAAATGATAAATTTAATTATGTCAGTGACATCACTATCTCCTCACCATTTAAAGGTAACTCCTATTAGGTGCTAAAAGACTCAGCCCCCAGCTTTGTCTCAAGACAACCTCCTTACCATAACTACATGTTATCCCATTTACTCCGACATCACTAAACTACTTTCAGTTGCTTGTACTTTTCACACTTATTCCTCAGTGTCCATTACACCTCTGGTTGCATGTATTCCAGATATTCCTTGTTTATTAACTTATTCTCATGCTTCTAATAGCAGATTGGGATTTACCTGCAGGAAAATTCTTCTTTGGTCTCCCTAACTAGGTCATGACATTTTTATTATCACAGGCACACATGGCTTTTCTTCATGACATTTACCCCAGTTGCAATTTTATATTTGTATAATTATTTAATAAGTGCTTGTCTTTACCTATATCATTATAGCAACCCTCTGTGCCATTACTGGCTATTTTCTTAGGATAAATTTTCAGAACTGGAATTTCTGACTAAGGGGAACACATTCTGTACTAGAGCTCTGAATAGGTGTGGTCCAATCTTTCTTCAGAAAGAAATATTGAGGGGCGCCTGGGTGGCTTAGTAGGTTAAGCCACTGATTCTTGATTTTAGTTCAGGTCATAATCTTGGGGTTGTGAGATCGAGACCTGTGTTGGGCTCCATGCTCAGTGGGGAGTCTGCTTGAGATTCTCTCTTTCTCTTTTCCTCTGCCCCTCCCCCAGCTCACACTCTCTCTTAATAAATACATAAATAAATCAATAAAAAAGTCTTTAAGAAAGAAAGAAGGAAAGAAAGAAAGAAAGAAAGAAAGAAAGAAAGAAAGAAAGAAAGAAAGAAAGAAAGAAAGAAATATTGATTTGCATTTTAGCAGCAGCTGTGAATTATCTTCTTCACTGCAGTGGAAATTTGATATTTTCATTACATTATTAAAATGATGAGGATTATGAATACCAATGGAAAAATTGTTCCAGATAAGTGGTGTAACTGCCACGACTGGTTCCAAAATATTATCTCCATGGGAAAAAGAGCTTTTATAATATTAATTAATAATGCTTTCACAAATATGCCTTCTGCAGGAAAAGAAAAAAAAAAGAGTTGATTTCCATCATGTACATTGATGAGTAACTAGTATGATTTGAGATGTCAATGGTTGAGAATCACTAGCCTGGATCATCGTTTGGTTTGAAATGAATAATATCATAAAAAGAAACATTTTTAAAAGATAAACTATACTTGAACTGATTTCATCAGCATATTTAAATTACAAAGGACCTCTTGTACTAGTTTCTGTAAACAGAAAAGTATTCAGAATCGTAATCTAAACTCCCTCATAGCCAATAATTTTAATAAAGCAATTATTCCATTTGATTTTTTGCCATTTTGTAAGCACTTAAATTAATGAGAAAATAAATGGCCAACCAGTTCCAGTACAGCTGAAGAAAATAGGATAAATTATGTATAACTCCATAGCTCCAGAAGAATGTCCTAAAGAGGTTTTTATGAGTCTTTTTACCCTAAAAGATATAAAAATTAGAGAGAAATTGATTTATGGAATTATATGTGTCAATTCAAACAAGATTGGTTACTGAGTAAAAAAGAAACACTTGAATCTCCATTTCAGACTGTTTTTATTCAGTTGATGTACATTTACATTTCAAATGATATTTGTATTCAGGAAGAAGAAGCTTATAAACTGTCACTCTTACTTCTCAATAGGCTGATGATTTCAGTTTAATTAATTTCTAACTAAGTCACTTTAAAATCATTGAACATTCTGATTTGCTTCTATTGGGTAGAATAGTTTTCTGTTTTTCTTATGATGATTGTAATAAAAAAAATCTATAAATGTTAAGGACATAGGCATTCACATGGTGTTTGGCATAATGGAAAGTGTCAAACTGTTCCTAGTGATGCTGACAGGTTTTGTACAATTTGTACTATTTAAATGACATGATAAGATCTATATGTTTACTTGGGTATGAAAAAACACAGGGGAAAAAAAAAAGTTTTCCAAATGTGAAAAGCAATAAGAGAAATCACTTTTTTATGAAACAGTGTATAAAATTTGTTACTAATGATGGATTTATAGTAAACTAATTTGTGGCATAAATGAAGTGTAGAGATTGAAATGTGCTCGAAGTACTAAAACTTACCTTGCATTACCCATTGTGATTACCGATAACTCTAGGTGCTTATAAAAGATTGAAAATGCCTTTGATCTGAAAGCACTGTGGTTGTAAGGTTGCATCATATTTTGGGAACTTCATCCATTCATTCGACATTTTTACTTGTTATGCAGTAATAGCTATCATAATGAAGAATCCCCTTCCTTGAAGCATACATATTTCTCAGAAATTTCCTATTTAGAAGAATAACAATAAAAAATTTAAAAAAAAAAAGCAAAAACAAAAAAAAAGAAGAAGAATAAAACTAGATTGCAGAGGCACATTCTAGAGTTTTACTTAAAAAAAGGGGAGGGCTATAGTATTAAAAATCCCAATGGAAATGTCAATAAATATTTAGAATTAATAAAATAGGTCATATGTCTCTGGGATTTTTGATTTAGCTAAAGAGAAAATCATATTTTGGGGTCATGTTAAGGATATTTAAGGAATAATAGAAATTAAGTTCTGCTAAGAAAGAAAATTTTTCTGATGAAAAACCTGACTTCAGGAATGCAAATCAGAGTCATGGATCTCAGATCCCATCATGAAAGACTTGTGATGAAGTGACACAGACTCTTCTACAGTCAAAATCTCTTGAGACTATTTTATACATCTCCTGCTACACCAACAACTGCTTCCCCACTTCCTCTGGATCCCTGAGGGCTGTTTGTGAAGAACAGATTTTAGATTTCCTGACCGGTTTTACCTTTCCTTGAGTCACTCCCTGGACCTGCACTATCCAACATGATAGCCACGAGCCAGTACCATGGCCCATGGCACTGCGAATCCTGAAATGCGGCTAGTCTGAGTTGAGATGTGTTGTGTGCAGAAATATACATTTTTAAAGACTTAGTACAACAAAAGGATGCAGGATATCTCAATAATTTTTACATTAATTACATATAAAAATGATAATGTTTTGGATATTTTTAGTTAAATAAAAAACATTGTTAAAATTTCGAAAATACAACTAATTTTATTGTTATAAAAACATTGTGTGTTATACACAAACAATAAATCATGGAACACTACATCAAAAACTAATGATGTAATGTATGGTGATTAACATAACATAATGTTTTGGATATTTTTAGTTAAATAAAAAACATCAAAATTACAACTAATTTTAACAATGTTTTTTGTTTAACTAAAAATATCCAAAACATTATCATTTCCATATGTAATTAATGTAAAAATTATTGAGATATCCTGCATCCTTTTGTTGTACTGAGTCTTTAAAAATGTATATTTCATGCACACAACACAACTCAGACTAGCCGCATTTCAGGGTTCACGGCGCCATTGAATCACAGACCTGTACCTCTGAAACAAATAATACATTATATGTTAAAAAAAAAAAAGAAGAAGATAATAGGAGGGGAAAAATGAAGGGGGGGAAATCGAAGAGGGAGGCAAACAATGAGAGACTATGGACTCGGAGAAACAAACTGAGGGTTCTAGAGGGGAGGGGGGTAGGAGGATGGGTTAGCCTGCTGATGGGTATTACAGAGGGCACGCTCTGCATGGAGCACTGGGTGTTATGCACAAACAATGAATCATGGAACACTACATCAAAAACTAATGATGTAATGTATGGTGATTAACAGAACATAATAAAATAAAAAAATAACAAAAAAATAAATAAAATAAAATATATTGGGAAAAAATTAGTTTTTTGGGTTTTTTTTTTTTGGTATGATGACTAGAATATTAAAAAGTACTTATAAGGCTCATATGATGTTTCTAGTGGACAAGTACCATAGTAAACAATGAGTTCTGCAGGGTTCTTCTGTCTGCCAATTCAGGTCCCCCTAGCTAATGTCTGAAATTCCACCAGGTTTGGAATAGTGAAAGGGAAGGGGATAAAGTTATAATATAGAAAGCTGGAAGTGCTAATATCTGATCAAAGTAGATGAATGTTAGTAATTACTTTCATAGTGCATAAAGCCAATGATTCACCTTAAAGAGGTGCTACTGATAATTCATGAGATCCTTTCCTGTGTTGGCTCAAAGATGGTCAGCTGGAGTGAAGGAAAGAAAAGTAGATTATGAAGATATGAGGGATGGATTAAAGGAAAGGCATTACTTGCAGAAAGGGATGGCAGAGGAAGGCTGCAGGGTATTGATGCCTATGAAAGCAGAAAACAATTTTTATTACTTCATAAATTTGGACAACGCCTACCTTCAATTAGGCCATAACAGTAAGTAGCTATGTAGAGAGAGGTATTCTCATTATAAGCTGCAGATCCAGCCATTTCTTCAATGATTTAAAAAAAAAAAAAAATTCTGCTTTAAAAAATGATTTAAAGCAGAATTCTCAGGAGAGAATTCTTCATCTGACAGTCTCTGTTTTAGTGAATGTAAACACTAACATGACATTAAATCTAAACCTCTTTTATCTACATTATATTACAATCACTATTTTGTCAAAAAGTGATTTTTCAAATAAATTGCTGTGAAGTAAAGATATCTAGTCTAATACATCATGGATGCACTTATGCCAAGCAAATATTTTGCAAATGCCAACGATTTTTTTTTCTTTTCCTTTCGGGCAATAAGGGGCTTATCAAAAACAATAAAGTAATAATAACAACAAAAGGAATATTCACTTGTGTGGCATATCCATACTGTGCAAGCATTTAGAGTGAGGTATAGTGAAAAAGCTGGGTTCAAAAATTAATGATTCTTTTCCATCCTTGTTATGATTATTCTTATCAACTTTTGAAATTAAAAATCAATGACTAACATTCCATTGTGTATTTATACATACTATATATATCACATCTTCATTTATTCATCTATTGAAGGACACTTGAGCTGCTTCCATATCTTGGCTATTGTAAATAATGTTGCTATAAACATTGGGGTGTATGTATCCCTTTGAATTTGTGTTTTTGTATTTTTTTGGGTAAATACCCAGTAGTACAATTACTGGATTGTAGCTAGTTCTATTTTTCACTTTTGAGGAACATCTGTACTGTTCCTCAGTACTGAATCTTCACAGTGGCTGCTTCAGTTGGCATTCCCACCAACATTGGATGAGGTGTGAAATCGGTAATGGGGATTGAGTGCACTTATCATGATGAACACTGAGTAATGTATAGAACTGTTGAATCACTATAGTGTACACCTGAAGCTTATATGATACTGTATGTTAATTATACTGGAATTAAAATAAAATATTAAAATAAGTTTAAAAACTGATCAGTTACTAAAAAGTAAAAAGGATGACATTAAGATGGGATGATAGAGATTTATACTTGAGCAATATATATTAAAATATATACCTGTTTCTTTCTCTGCAAACATATATTTTTATATAATTGGACAAAGAACAAAAAAGACATAAAACATAAAGAAGTAAAAAAAAAATCCTAAATATTTATTGTAATAAGCTCTTATGGATCTGAGGTAAAATAGTATGAGCTCATATCAGTATTGATGTAGAAAGCTCTTTGAGATATGTTAAGAAAAAGAACTATGTATGCTCACATCTTCATATAAATATAAATATATATTGTTTTTATATATATATGTAATGTGTATACATAGTATACATATATACTGCATAAATAATATACTCTATACTTATTTGTGCATAAAATTCTAGAACAATACTCCAAAATTGAGTATTTATTTGCCTACAAAGGAAGGTATATGAGATAAAGTTTTGATTTTTGTTTTACAATATTTCTACATCTATGATTTTTTAATCATTTTTTAAGTTGAAAACATAACTATTGGGAGCCTGGGAGTCTCAGTTGGTTAAGCGTCTGCCTTCAGTTCAGGTTGTGATCTCAGGGTCCTGGGATCAAGCCTGGCATCAGACTTCCTGCTCAGCAGGGAATCTGCTTCTCTCTCTTTCTCCCTCTCTCTCCCTCTGCCCCTCCCTACTGCTCATTCTCTTTCTCTGTCTCTCTCAAATAAACAAAATCTTTAAAAATAAAAAAAAAATTAAAAGAAAACATAATTATCATCCACAAGACTAGATAGAAATATAGTGATATTTATGGAGAATATGAAGTTAACATAGAATATAAATGATTAACAACATAGTCATTGCATTTCCGAAATTCTGTAATTTAAAGATTTGCATATAATCCAAATATATAAGTGTTAGCATGGTTGATTTGGGACATTTATTTCTATAATTGTCCTGTTAAAAATGTTTTGCTCAATTAAATCATGTTAGTCAAATTAAGAAGAGTCGATATGACTAGTATCCTTATACAAAGGGGGAAATTTAGGCAGACATACACAGAGGGAAGACGGTGTGAAATGGCCATGTGATGCCTGAGGCAGACATTGAACTGATTCAGCTGCAAACCAAGGAATGCCAAGGATTTCCTGCTGCAACAGGAAGGCAGAAAGAGGCAAGAAATTCCATCAAGAGACTAAGAGGGAACATAATCACGCAGACAGCTGGATTTGGGACTTTTACATTACAGGACTGAGAGACAATAAATTTCTGTGGTTTTATTTTATTTTATTTTATTTTTTTAAGATTTTATTTATTTGACAGAGAGAGACACAGCGAGAGAGGGAACACAAGCAGGGGGAGTGGGAGAGGGAGAAGCAGGCTTCCCACAGAGCAGGGAGCCCGATGCGGGGCTTGATCCCAGGACCCTGGGATCATGACCTGAGCTGAAGGCAGACGCTTAACAACTGAGCCACCCAGGCACCCCAATTTCTGTGGTTTTAATCACCCAGTTTGTAGTCCTTTGTTACAGCAGTCCTAGAAAACTATTACAGTGGTTCTTTCCTTTAAATATTCACTTCACTTTCTTCTTATCCTTGCCCCTCTATAGATAAAGTGATTTTTCCCACTCTGCTTCTTTCAAGATTTTTCTCTGTGTCTTTGATTTTCTACACTTTGAATATATTATACCTCAGTGTAAATTCTTTTATATTTATCTTGCTCAGTGCTCTGAGAACTTTCTGGTTTGGTGTCTTATTAATTTGAGGAAATTCTCACTGTTTCTTCAAATAGTTCTGTTTCTTTCTTCTCCTTGTTATTCCCACTATATGTATGTTATACCTCTTGTAATTGTTCCACAGTTCTTGGACATTCTCTTCTATATTTTTCATATTTTTTTCTCTTCAAAAAAGAGTTTCAAAGAATTGGGAAATTTCTACTGATATTTCTTCAGGCTCAAAGATTCTTTCTTTATTCTTATCCATTCTATGAATGAGCTAATCAAAGGCACTTTTCATTTATGTTACAGTGTTTATTTCCAGCATTTCCTTTTAACACTTTTTTAGAATTTCCATTGCTCTGCTTACATTACCCACCTGTTTTTGCATGTTGTCCTTTTGTTCCAGTAAAGAACCTAGCTTATTAATCATTGTGGTTTGAATTCCAGGTCTAAGATTCCAATGTTATTGTTATATCTGAATCTAGTTGTAATTCTTGCTCTGTCTCTTCAAAGTATGTTTTTAGTATGCTTTGTAATATTTTGTTGAAACCCTAACATGATATATAGGGCAAAAAGAACTGAGATAAGGCATTTAGTGTCAAGTTTTGTTTATCTAGCTAGGAGTTGGTCTGTGTTAACCATTTACTGCAGCTGTGTCAGAGATTAAAGTTTTCTCTGGAGTTCTTGTTTGTTTGTTTTCTCCTTTTGAAATATTGGGTGTCCCTAGAGACTTTTTAAATAAGGTCTGAGATGTGCAGATTGTTTTGTTTTGTTTTGAGTCTTATTCCAATGTATTATCTAATGGGGAAAAGGAAGCATGCTATAGTCCTATGAATAGTTCTCAGTCTTTTAGTGATCCCATGCCCCTAGGCTTTAACCTCATCAAATGCTTTGCCATGTTTCTCCCCCTTAGGTGAAATAGGAAGTCCAAAGGGACTAGAGTTGGGTATTGATGAAGAAAGGCAGGCAGGGAAAATCCTCCCCCCGCCCCAAAGCAAACCACCCGTAAAAGGATTTTACACCACCCTGGAAAGAGCCCTCCACCCTTTCCCACGTGATAGATAGATGACAAAAACCTAACTGGATGACAGGCTCGATTAATCAGATTAAAACAGCCTGCCAACAAGCCTATAAAAACCCCTAGACTTAGAAACTCCAGTGGCAAAGCTCTCGGGTCCCCTCCCTCTTTGGAAGCTTTGTACTATCACTTGATAGACTTTACTATGGTTCATTAAACTTTGCTTTGCTGACTCCCACCAAGAACTACGGGCACTAAAGGAAAAAAAAAAATCTTGCTGCGATATTTCCCTTCCACCAGGTCTTTTAGATCAAGGTAAAACTCCAGTTAGTTAGACTCTGGTAAAAAAACTTCCCTTGGGAGGAGGCCTTGTTAAGAAGAACAGAATGCTCTGGAGATATTTTCAAATGGCGGCTTTACCCCTTTCGATGTCAAAATGTACCAAATCAAAAATGTTTTGGTAGCAAAGAAGGAACCAAAAGATTTAAAGTAATTTGAAAATATATACATAGCTATAACTTCTTTCTCAATATACACTACTTTTCAGATTGAAAACTCTTACCGCCAAAAGAATCTGTAATCTTATTCACAAGTGGCACACATATGTACCTATGAATTTTAGCTAGATAGCTAGATAAACCTGAATATTTACTCTGCCAGCATATTTTTTTCTTTTTTTTCTTCTTTTTTTCCAATTTTATTTTTAATTATTTTTTAAATTTTTTATTGTTATGTTAATCACCATACATTACATCATTAGTTTTTGATGTAGTGTTCCATGATTCATTGTTTGTGCATAACACCCAGTGCTCCATGCAGAGCGTGCCCTCTTTAATACCCACCACCAGGCTAACCCATCCTCCCACCCTTCCCTCTAGAACCCTCAGTTTGTTTTTCAGAGTCCATCCTCTCTCATGGTTCATCCCCCCATCCGATTTCTGCCCCTTCATTCTTCCTCTCTTGCTATCTTCTTCTTTTTTTTTTTTCTTAACATATATTACACTATTTGTTTCAGAGGTACAGATCTGTGATTCAAAAGTCTTGCACAATTCACAGCGCTCACTATAGCACATACCCTCCCCAATGCCTATCACCCAGCCAGCCCATCCCTCGCACCACCCCCACTCCAGCAACCCTCAGTTTGTTTCCTGAGATTAATAATTCCTCATATCAGTGAGGTCATATGATACATGTCTTTCTGATTGACTTATTTCAGTTGCATAACACCCTCCAGTTCCATCCACGTTGTTGCAAATAGCAAGATCTCATTCCTTTTGATGGCTGTATAATATTCCATTGTATATATATACTACATCTTCTTTATCCATTTATCTGTCGATGGACATCTTCGCTCGTTCCATAGTTTGGCTAGTGTGGACATTGCTGCTATAAACATCAGGGTGCACGTACCCCTTTGGATCCCTACATCTGTATCTTAGGGGTAAATACCCAGTAATGCAATTGCTGGATCGTGTGGTAGCTCTATTTTCAACGTTTTGAGGAACCTGCATACTGTTTTCCAGAGTGGCTGCACTAGCTTGCATTCCCACCAACATTGTAGGAGGGTTCCCCTTTCTCCGCACCCCCACCAAAATCTGTCATTTCCTGACTTGTTAATTTTAGCCATTCTGACTGATGTGATATCAGTCATCGAGGTGATATCTCATCGAGGTTTTAATTTGGATTTCCCTGATGCCGAGCGATGTTGAGCACTTTTTCATGTGTCTGTTGGCCATTTGGATGTCTTCTTTGGAAAAATGTCTGTTCATGTCTTCTGCCCATTTCTTGATTGGATCATTTGTTCTTTGGGTGTTGAGTTACATAAGTTTTTCATAGATTTTGGATACTAGCCCTTTATCTGATATGTCATTTGCAAATATCTTCTCCCATTCTGTCGGTTGTCTTTTGGTTTTGTTGACTGTTTCTTTTGCTGTGCAAAAGCTTTTTATCTTGATGAAGTCCCAATAGTTCACTTTTGCCTTTGCTTCCCTTGCCTTTGGTGATGTTTCTAGGAAGAAGTTGCTGCGGCAGAGGTCAAAGAGGTTGCTGCCTGTGTTCTCCTCTAGGATTTTGATGGACTCCTGTCTCACATTTAGGTCTTTCCACCATTTTGAGTCTATTTTTGTTTGGTGTAAGGAAATGGTCCATTTTCATTCTTCTGCATGTGGCTGTCCAATTTTCCCAACACCACTGGTTGAGGAGACTTTTTTCCATTCGGCGTTCTTTCCTGCTTTGTCAAAGATTAGTTGACCATAGAGTTGAGGATCCATTTCTGGGCTCTCCATCCTGTTCCATGGATCTATGTGTCTGTTTTTGTGCCAGTACCATACAGTCTTGATGATGACAGCTTTGTAATAGAGCTGGAAGTCCGAAATTGTGATGCTGCCAGCTTTGGTTTTCTTTTTCAACATTCCTCTGGCTATTCAGGGTCTTTTCTGGTGCCATACAAATTTTAGGATTATTTGTTCCATTTCTTTTAAAAAAGTGGATGGTATTTTGATGGGGATTGCACTGAATGTGTAGATGCTTTAGGTAGCATTGACATCTTCACAATAGTTGTTCTTCCAATCCATGAGCATGGAATGTTTTTCCATTTCTTTGTGTCTTCCTCAATTTCTTTCATGAGTATTTTATAGTTTTCTGAGTACAGATCCTTTGCGTGTTTGTTTAGATTTATTCCTAGGTATCTTATGGTTTTGGGTGCAATTGTAAATGGGATCGACTCCTTAATTTCTCTTTCTTCTGTCTTGTTGTTGGTGTATAGGAATGCCACTGATTTCTGTGCATTGATTTTATATCCTGCCACTTTACTGAGTTCCTGTATGAGTTCTAGCAGTTTTGGGGTGGAGTCTTTTGGGTTTTCCACATAAAGTATCATATCATCTGCAGACAGTGAGAGTTTGACTTCTTTGCCAATTTGGATGCCTTTTAATTCTTTTTGTTGTCTGATTGCTGTGGCTAGGACTTCTAATACTATGAATAGTGGACATCCCTGCTGCATTCCTGACCGTAGGGGAAAAGCTCTCAGTTTTTCCCCATTGAGAATGATATTCGCTGTGGGTTTTTCATAGATGGCTTTTATGATCTTGAGGTAGGTACCCTCTATCCCTATACTCTGAAGAGTTTTGATCAAGAAAGGATGCTATACTTTGTCAAATGCTTTTTCTGCATCTATTGAGAGGATCATATGATTCTTGTTCTTTCTTTTGTTAATGTATTGTATCACGTTGATTGATTTGCGGATGTTGAACCAAACTTGCAGCCCAGAGATAAATCCCACTTGGTCGTGGTGAATAATCCTTTTAATGTACTGTTGGATCCTACTGGCTAGTATTTTGGTGGGAATTTTTGCATCCATATTCATCAAGGATATTGGTCTGTAATTCTCCTTTTTGATGGGGTCTTTGTCTGGTTTGGGGATCAAGGTAATGGTGGCCTCATAAAACGAGTTTGGAAGTTTTCTTTCCATTTCTATTTTTTGGAACAGTTTCAGAAGAATAGGTACTAATTCTTCTTGAAATGTTTGGTAGAATTCCCCTGGAAAACCATCTGGCCCTGGGCTTTTGTTTGTTGGGAGAAATTTGATGACTGCTTCAATTTCCTTAGTGGTATAGGTCTGTTCAGGTTTTCTATTTCTTCCTGGTTCAGTTTTGGTAGTTGATACATCTCTAGGAATGCATCCATTTCTTCCAGGTTATCTAATTTGCAGGCATAGAGTTGTTCATAATATGTTCTTATAATTGTTTGTATTTCTTTGGTGTTGGTTGTGATCTCTCCTCTTTCATTCATGATTTTGTTGATTTGGGTCATTTCTCTTCTTTTTGATAAGTCTGGCCAGGGGCTTATCAATCTTGTTAATTCTTTCAAAGAACCAGCTCCTAGTTTTGTTGATCTGTTCTACGGTTCTTTTGGTTTCTATTTCATTGATTTTTGCTCTGATCTTTATTATTTCTCTTCTCCTGCTGGGTTGATGCTTTATTTGCTGTTTTTTCTCCAGCTCCTTTAGGTGTAGGGTTAGGTTGTGTATTTGAGATCTGTCTTCTTTCTTGAGAAAGGCTTGTATTGCTATATACTTTCCTCATAGGATGCCTTTGCTGCATCCCAAAGATTTTGAACAGTTGTGTTTTCATTTTCATTAGTTTCCATGAATTTTTTTAATTCTTCTTTAATTTCCTTGTTGACCCATTCATTCTTTAGTAGGATGCTCTTTAGTCTCCATGGATTTGAGTTCTTTCTGACTTTCCTCTTCTGATTGAGTTCTAGTTTCAAAGCAGTGTGGTCTGAAAATAGGCAGGGAATGCTCCCAAGTTTTTGGTACTGGTTGAGACCTGATTTGTGACCTAGATGTGATCTAATCTGGAGAATGTTCCATGGGCACTAGAGAAGAATGTGTGTTCTGTTGCTTTCGGATGGAATCATCTGAATATATCTGTGAAGTCCATTTGGTCCAGCTTGTCATTTAAAGTCTTTATTTCCTTGTTGATCTTTTGCTTAGATGATCTGTCCATTTCAGTGAGGGGGGTGTTAAAGTCTCCCACTATTATTGTAGTGTTGTTGATGTGTTTCTTTGCTTTTGTTATTCATTGCCTTATATAATTGGCTGGTCCCATGTTAGGGGCATAGATATTTACAATTGTTAGATCTTGTTGGATAGACCCTTTAAGTAGAATATAGTGTCCTTCCTCATCTCTTATTACAGTCTTTGGTTTAAAATCTAATTTGTCTGATATAAGGATTGCCACCCCAGCTTTCTTTTGGTGTCCATTAGCATGGTAAGTGGTTTTCCACCCCCTCACTTTCAATCTGGGGGTGTCTTTGGGTCTAAAATGAGTCTCTGGCAGACAGCATATCGATGGGTCTTGTTTTTTATTATTTTTATTTTTATTTATTTATTTTTTAAAGATTTTATTTATTTATTTGAGACAGAGAGAATGAGAGACAGAGAGCATGAGAGGGAGGAGGGTCAGAGGGAGAAGCAGACTCCCTGCCAAGCAGGGAGCCCAATGTGGGACTCGATCCCGGGACTCCAGGATCATGACCTGAGCCGAAGGCAGTCGCTTAACCAACTGAGCCATCCAGGCGCCCGGGTCTTGTTTTTTAATCTAATGTGATAGCCTGTGTCTTTTGATTGGGGCATTTAGCCCACTTACATTCAGGGTAACTATTGAAAGATAGGAATTTAGTGCCATTGTATTGCCTGTAAAGTGACTGTTACCGTATATTGTCTGTGTTCCTTTCTGGTCTATGTTGCTTTTAGGCTCTGTCTTTGCCTAGAGCACCCCTTTCAATATTTCTTATAGGGCTGGTTTCGTGTTTGCAAATTCCTTTAGTTTTTGTTTGTCCTGGAAGCTTTTTATCTCTCCTTCTATTTTCAATGACAGCCTAGCTGGATATAGTATTCTTGGCTGCATATTTTTCTCCTTTAGTGCTTTGAATATATCATGCCAGTCCTTTCTGGCCTGCCAGGTCTCTGTGGATAGGTCTGTTGCCAATCTAATGTTTCTACCATTTTAGGTTACATATCTCTTCTCCTGAGCTGCTTTCAGGATTTTCTTATTGTCTCTGAGACTCTTAAGTTTTACTATTAGATGTCGGGGTGTTGACCTATTTTTATTGATTTTGAGAGGGGTTCTCTGTGCCTCCTGGATTTTGATGCCTGTTTCCTTCCCCAAATTAGGGAAGTTCTCTGCTATAATTTGCTCCAATATACCTTCTGCCCCTCTCTCTCTTTCTTCTTCTTCTGGGATCCCAATTATTCTAATGTTGTTTATCTTATGGTATTGTTTATCTCTCAAATTCTGCCCTCGTGATCCAGTAGTTGTTTATCTCTCTTTTCCTCAGCTTCTTTATTTTCCATCATTTGGTCTTCTATATCGCTGAATCTCTCTTCTGCCTCATTTATCCCAGCAGTTAGCACCCTCATTTTTGCTTGCACCTCATTAATAGCTTTTTTGATTTCGACATGGTTAGATTTTAGTTCTTTTATTTCTCTAGAAAGGGTTTCTCTAATAACTTCCATGCTTTTTTCAAGCCCAGCTAGTATCTTTAAAATCATGATTCTGAAGGTCCGACATCATACTATTGTCCATATTGGGTAGGTCCCTGGCAGTCGGTACTACCTCTTGTTCTTTTTGTTGAGGTAATTTTTTTCCGTATTGTCATTTGTCCAGAGAATAGATGAATGAGAGAACAAAATGCTAACAGGGTACCAATGTCCCCAGAAAATATACTCTAAACAAATCATAAAGACCTGATACCAGGGGAAAAGAAAGGGAAAGAAAGAAAAAAGAAAAAGAAGAAAAAAAAAAGAAAAAGAAATAAAAGCAAACAAAAACAAAACAAAAAAAAAAACAGAATATGATCAGGCTGGTGCATAGATCAGTGCCACACACTAGATTTTGTGTGTATTTTGGTCTGTTAGAAGAAAGTGCTTCCCAAAATTTTAAAGAAAGAAAAACTTATATATGTACAAAAATAAGGGTTGATACAATGAAGGGATGGAATATGACTGTAAAGATGAAAATTATAAAAAAAAAATTATAAAAGGAACTGATAAGTTGTTTGAAAAAATAAAGAAGAGGCTTAAAAAAAATGAAATAAAAAGGGAGAGAATGTGAGCAGGGAGGAGACTAGAACAAAGCCATACACAATGATTTAGGGTATATTTTGATCTGTTAAAAGAAATTGTATCTCAAAATTTTAAAGAGAGAACAACTTATATATATATGCCAAAAATAAGGGTAACTACTATGAAGGGATAGAATATGACTCCAGAAAAAAAATATTTTTTTTTAATAAAAGGGATTGATAAGATGTTGGTTGAAAAAGGGAAAAAGAAAAATTAAAAAAAAAAAAAGACAGTAAAAAAAAAAATTAACTTTGAAAGACTAAAGAATCATGGTAAAAAAGCCATGAATTCTATGTGCAGTATTCCCCTAGCACTGGAGTTCTGCCGTTCTCATTGATTGGTAAACTTGGTCTTGTCTGGCTGTTCTTGCTGATCTTCTGGGTTAGAGGCCTGTTGCTGTGGTTCCCAAATGTCTTTCTGGAGGCGGAATTGCCCTGCCCTTGCTGGCCCGGGCTAAGTAATCTGCTCAGGTTTGCTCTCGGGAGCTTTTGTTTCCTGCAAGCTTTCTGTACAGCTTTGGAGGACAAGAGTGAAAATGACAGCCTCCCAATCTCCTCCCTGGAGGAGCCAAGAACTCGGGGCCCAGCTTCTCAGTGTACCCCCAGAGAAAAGCAGTCAGTCACTCCTATCTCCCCAGTCTCCGGCAGCACTCTGCGCTCACCTAGCCTGTGACCAAGCATTTCTATCTCTGGCACCCGACCCCGTGTGGAGTCTCCAAACCCAACAGATCCCTGTGGTGCACTCCTGCGTGGCTCCTCCTGGGGGAGGAAGGTGAGTCTCCTTGGATCAGCGGCTTGTTGGGTCCCTGCTGGAGGAGCAGTGGCCCGACTGTGCCGTAGATCATGGTTTATGGCAACCCCGAGCTGAGAGCCTGCTCCTCGGCTCGTCTCTTCAGCCAGATTCCCTGCTCCCATTCCCGGAGCTCTGCTGCACTCAGGCACCCCTGGTCTTTCTGTGACCCCGAGGGTCCTGAGACCACAGTGTCCCGCGAGGGTTCCACCCCCCCACTTAGCCACTGGAGCGACATCCCTCAGCAGAGCTGACTTCTAAATGTTCCAATTTTGTGCTCCGCTGCTCTATCACTTGCCAGAAGCGGCCGATGGAGGCCCCCTCCCCCGCCATCTATCCTCCTGAATATCGCCTTGGATTCGCTTCTCCGCATGTCCTACCTTCCAGAAAGTGGTCGCTTTTCTGTTCCGAGAGTTGTTGCTATTCTTTTCTTCGATCTCCTGTTGAGATTGTAGGTGTTCAGAATGGTTTGATCCTTATCCAGCTGAATTCCTGGGACCAGACAAAATCCAGGTCTCTTACTCCTCTGCCATCTTGCTCCGCCCCTCCCCCAGCATATTTATTTTCAACCTGTCATTAGTAACCTAGTTTGGCATCACCATTTGTTGATACATTATCTTTGTATAAACTAAGTATTACTTAAGTAAACATATTCTTAAAACTAGAGTAAATTTATTACCAGAAATTTTAACTCTTTCTAATTGTGAGACTACTAATGCAAAACTACCATTGATCTTCTGAGGCCTTGTTAAATAACAACAAAACTATTATCCTATGTTTTCTAGAAATAAGGGAAGAGGAGACAAGTTACTCATGAAATCCAGTTTTAGATAAATTACATTTATAAACACTGTGCTAAGATTATAATTTTATTGAGCTTCCATTTTAGCAATTGTATAATCACAACTATAGCAATCAAACTGAATAAGAAAAATCAAATTTCAGGTTCCTGGGTGGCTCAGTCAGTTAAGCATCTGTCTTTAGCTCTGGTCATGATCCCAGGGTCCTGGGATTGAGGCCCACATCAGGCTCTCTGCTCAGTGGGGAGTCTGCTTCTCCCTCTCCCTCTGCTCCTCTCCACCCTGCTCATACTTGCTCTCTCTCAAATAAATAAATAAAATCTCAAGGAAAAAATAAATAAGGCAGTTTTTGACTTTCCTAATGATAAGAGGTATCTTTCACAGCATGTTTTAGAGCTTCCTGAGTCTGTTCTTCATTCTTCTGATGGGTTATGAAGGATATTTTAGTGGCAACTGCTTGAAATTGCATGCGTTCTGTTGTATTTGGTAACGACTATCTTTCAAGCACTGTCAGACACAGGCTTAACTTGTTTTAAATGGTGAGATTCGTTTTTTATTAGTTCTTTTTGAAACGTGTTAAGCCCAAGTAAAACACTGCATCCTTGGGGTAATCTCATTTGTTATCATTCTTTTTATATGTTGCTTGATTCAGTCTGCTAGTCCAAGATATGTTTTAAAGATTATTTTGTCCAAGATATGTTGGATGGCATAAAGAAAGTAACACATAGATAGCATTTTATATTTTTGTTCAGAAATGGCATGGCAGCTTCATGGTTTATAGTCTTTCATTAACATAGACAATTCTATATTCTGAAGAACCATACAAAATCTTTATACTATAACTACACTATATACTATATCTATATACTATAACTACACTATATACTATATCTATATACTATAACTACACTATATACTATATCTATATACTATAACTACACTATATACTGTATCTATATACTATAACTATACTATAGAGTGAATACTGAAATCTCTATTCTTCCTATTAATATGTTTGTGCTACATAGTTAGGAACTCGTTTTACATTATTAGTTGTGTGACTTGAGATGTGTATAATTTGTGTGCCTCAATTTTCTCATCTGTAAAATAAGGATGAAAATAATATCTAGCCACAGAGTTGTGAGTATTACAAATTAATGCACATAAGTGTTAAGAACAGGACTTGGCACATAGAAATGGTCACTGAATAAATTCTAGTTACTATTATTATTTATATTACTATATATTATCACTATTATTATTATTAATTTCAGCAATTTTCCTGATGGGTCATGTATATTTATTTTTAAAGATATACTTTTCTACTATTTTGTTAAGTGTAAATGGTGTCATACACTTGAGGTTGAAATCCATTTATACTTTTATTTTGTAACTATTTTTGTATATAATTACAATTGCAATTTTTGTCTTAACTTTCAATCAGCTAAATTACTGATTTTCTTTATCTGTTGAACAATTCTACTGATTCTCTTCAGATTTATAACTATTGAAGCATGTAATCTCTAAATCACAACTTTCCCTTCTCCTTTGCAAAGTCTTTAACTTATTTCCTTCTTTTGTTTAATTTTTTGCTTAATTTTACCTGCTAACACTTTAAGAAATGTGAGAATGTTTTAGTCAGCTTGGGCCACCATAACAAAACACCATGAATGGGAAGTCTTAAACAACAGGTCTTTATTTTTCATCGTTCTGAAGATGGAGAAGTTCATGATCAAGTTGCTGGTCTATTTCATTCTCTGGTGAGGGCTCTGGACCTGGCCAGCCATGCTGTCACCATGTCCTCACACTGCAAAGATAGAGAGAGAGATAGGGATAAAGAGGGAGGGAAAGGAAGGGGAGGAGAGAGGGAGAGGAAGGGAGGGAGAAGGAGGGGAAGGGGGAAGGAGGAGAGAGAGAGGGAGGGAGGAGGGGGAGAGAGAGAGAAAGAAGTTCTCAGGTGTGTCTTCTTATAAGGGCACTAATCCCATCATGAAGTCCCTTCTTACATGACCTCATCTAAACCTCACTACCTCCCAAAGACTCCATCTTCAAATATCATCACACTGGGTGTTACAATTTCAACATATATATTTTAAGAGGACACAAATCAGTCCGTAGTAAAAATGTGCCTCTTTAATTTCTGAACTCAATAGGGATTCATCTAGTATTTTTCTTTAAAACATAATGCTAACTAACCCTTTAGGTCTTAATCTCATACTCATTAAATAAATATTTATACCTTTCATGCTCAAAATTCTCCTAGGGAGGTGAAAATACAGTTTTAAAACAGTAACTTTGGTCTCTAGAAAACACAACCCCCCCAAAATGACAAGCCCTAAATTCAAGAGAGTATATAATAAAAGTAATTATTTAGTAGCCATAATGTTGTAAAAGGGCAAAGGAGATAGAATTCAGTGCAATTTATCAGGACAAGCTTCTGGGAGAAATTGTACTCACCACAGACTTGAAAATTTGGGATATTTGGATAGTTGTATACCAGGAAAATGAAGTCAAATTCCAGATAAAGTATGTAAATCAAGTTCAAAAACATTATGTTAATAAATGTGATATTTTACAATTTTTCCATTATTCAGAAGTTATTTTTTTAAAGATTTTATTTATTTATTTGACAGAGAGTGCACACTAGCAGGGGGAGGGGCAGAGGAAGAAGCAGACTCCCCACTGAACAAGGAGCCCAATGCAGGGCTTATCCCAGGACCCCAAGATCATGACTTGAGATGAAGTTACACACTTAACTGACTGAGCCACCCAGGTGCCCCCAGAAGCTATTTTTTAATAAACCCAATTTCAAACATTGAAGTATTTGATTACTTCTAGTGTTGAAAATGTTAAAAATGATGAAGACCAATTCATGTTAATAGAAAAGAAAACATAAAATTTTTGAAAGTGGAGTTAATAAAGAAAAAAATACATATACTGAATAAATATTATTGTTTTCCTAGACTGTATCTTAGAACCCCCTAAATGCTGCATGTATTAGAAGTGTCTGTTCTACTACCAAGTTGAAGCTGTTTAGCTTTAGCTGATAAAATAACTAAGCCACAATGTGTAAAGTGTTTTACAGGTATATTAAAGAAATGACTTCATTTAGAGGAAATATATTTCTTTCTTTTTTTTTTTAAAGATTTATTTATTTGAGAGCGAGACAGAGACAGAGAGAGTACAAGCGGGGGGAGAGGCAGAGGGAGAGGGAGAAACAGACTCCCCGCTGAGCTGGGACCCCGATGCGGGACTCGATCCCAGGACCTGGAGATCATGACCTGAGCCGGAGACAGACACTTAACCATCTGAGCCACCCAGGCGCCCAGGAAATATATTTCTTATTAAACATAGAAGTTGTGAAGTATTTTGTATATATGCTCAAAGAATCAGTGGCATTGCTAAAATAGTACTTTGTGTTTTCCAATCACAAAGTTTTTCCATCAAATACACACACACATGTGCAAGTGAAGAAACAAAAAGCAGTGGAGATTTGAAAACGCTGTTGCAGTTCAATTTCAAAAAGCATTTATTTGTTTATGTATATCTATATGTACGCACACACATATATACACATATACACACACTATACACATATTCTTACATATACATACGTATATACATATATATGATTTGTATATTCCACATATATAATTGAACAAAAAAAGCATGAATGTGATTTATCATACATAGTTGTTGTATTTTTAAAGGCTGTCCTCAACTCATTTCCCTTTTGGCTTATTTTCTCAATGCTTCTCTTTCTTCTACCAAATTAAACATTCAAGTATCTCATATAACCAAAGCAGTCCTTATTTTTTCATAATTTCCTATATACTCATATAATTATATATAACATGAAATATGGCATAAGCACATAATTCAAATAAATACATAGATTTTGTCATTACTTTTACACAAAAATATTAAGCATCTTGTTCTTTTTACTTGTATATCCAATACCAAAATTCTAATTAATTCTTCCTAATGACTTCCTGGTATTTCTAGATGTGATTTATAGCAAAATACATTCAACTGTTTACCTATCAGTAGGAATTCACTTTGTTTTGGTATTTTTGGCAAATATAAGTAATATCGTAATAAACATCCATATTCTTATATGCTGCTACTTTCCATTCTATGGGACAGATTATCAAGAATGGAATTGCTGAATGTATTTTGTGTTTTAATAGACAATGACATATTTTTAAATTAAATTTAAATATATTTTATTAACATGTATACAGTCAAATATATTTATGTTTTTTAACTTCCAAGTTTTTAGTTTTAATTAATAACTTCTCTCTTTCTGGGGCGCCTGGGTGGCTCAGTCGTTAAGTGTCTGCCTTCAGCTCAGGTCATGATCCCAGGTACTGGGATCAAGTTCTGCATCTGGCTCCCTACTCAGCCAGGAGCCTGCTTCTCCTTCTCCCACTCCCCCTGCTTGTGTTCCCTCTCTAGCTGTCTCTCTGTCTAATAAATAAATAAAATCTTAAAAAAAAATAAAAAATAACTTCTCTCTTTTCTTAGTAGTACAAGTAGACTTCTAAGATTTCTTCTGGAAATTCCATTGGCTTATTTTTTACATTTATGCTTTAACAATCTTTATTTTTACATTCTACTTTTAAGAAAAGAGAGTGAATTTAGCTTCTTTCAGATAGATATACTGGCATCATTTATTCAATAATCAATACTTTCCTCTGCTTATTACAATATCATCCTCACTATTCAAATCTCATTTATAAATTGGGATTCGTATTTTTATTACTCTCCTTTTTGTTCCACTTAACTATTTTTCTCCCCCCATGAAAATCCCACCTAATGTGATTTCAGTAGATTTATGGATTTATGGGTTTTTTTCTTGAATACAATATGACTATTCACTTATATTTTGTTTTTTCCCTCTTGTGCATTTATTCACTTTTGAAAACTTAAACACTGTGTTAGCAAATTCAGAAAAAGAAAAAAAAAAAGCAACTGTTGAGCTTCCTAATTAGAATTGCACCATATTACTATATTAATTTCAGATATCCAGCACTTTTCTGATATAATATGGAATACCCCAACCAAATCCAGGCATGTCTTACAACTTTGGCACTGAGAATTTTGATGAGGTATAAGATTGTTTCAATAATTCATGGCTCTTGATGGTATCGACAATTACATTGGTTAATACATAAGTCAATTAACTGCTTGAGAATTTAATAAATGGAAAGCTCTGGACTCTAGGAACACCTCACTAATGTGGAGGAGATAAATATGCACATGAAAAGTTTAATTGACATAAAATCACACATAAGACAGTAAATGTTTGACTACTGGCAAGCAGAGGATAGGCTTAGATAATTTAAAGCTATATTCTCAGGGAAGACAAGAAAGGGATGCCTTTGGATTAGATATTTTGCAAATAATTCAGTTAAATGTTGGCTCTAAACTGGATTTTGAAAAAGGATAAAATTTAAATAGGTAGATCAGAATGGAAGAAACTTACAGAATTGGGAAAAGTATGAGTAACACTGTGGAGATAAAGCCTTGAAGTTTATTTGTATCAGTGGGAGACCAGTTAAAATAATTGTAGATTGTGCATATGAGGATAAGAAATTGAGATTAGAATGGTATTTAGGTGCTTGCCTGTAGAAGTTTTTAAATCTAAGTTTATCCTGAGTTATTAATAGCCAGTTTTTATGTTTACTTTTTTGTAAACTGGACGAAAGCATGATTTTGCAAAGAATATTTTGGAAGCAATTTAGGAGTGAATTTGACAGAACTTAAACTGGAGGTGTGGAGAGCAATATCATTCATTCAAGCTACAGTCGATGAGAATAAATTAAAGTGTTGGAAGTAGAAACTGAAGGAACAGATGTGATACTTTCTGAATGAAAAATTGGGCTTTAGTATTTTTATTAGAAATGTTTTCCTTTATCATGTACTCAGATATGTGAAAAGTTTATGGCTATGTCTGTCTGATGCCAAAACTTTAGATTTAAAACTGGCCCAACAGCCAGATATCATAAAATGATTTTATATGACAGGTGTTGGGAATTATAACACCAACCACGTTTTAGATTTTCTAGAGTTATCATATTCAGACGGCACAATTTGCTCTAGCCCATGTCTTTGTCTCCTGAGATTTCCTCTGCCTGTGCATCCATGCCCAATGAATACCTCATTCTTTGCTAGGAAATAAGAAAGTCACTTTTCAATGGAAAGGTTTTTGTTTTTGTTTTTGTTTTTGCTAAATATTAATAGTATATTATACTTTCTTAATGGAATAGGAGAAGATAAAAGCTGTCAAGCCGTTGATTTCCATCCTACTTGACCAATACTAATCTCAGAAGATGTATTCATTCCTTGAATGTACAAGTGGAGCCTGTAAACTCAGTTTAAGGGTAACTTTCTGTTGCTTTCATTCTTCATGTTACCAATTTTCCAATGTCACAATGTTTTTCCAGTCCAAGAGATGTGATTCCCTCAAGTCAGATTGGAAATAGGGGAAATGAGGTTGAGTCCTTTTAAAGTATGATACACAGAAAGAAGGTAGAAAGGAAGGAAAGAAAGGAATGAAGGAGGGAGGGAGGGAAGAAATTACTATAACAAGTCAGGATTTTTGCTTTATTAAACACCAAAATTAGTACACACATAAAACTCATCCATAAAGGAAAGAATTTGAAATGTGAGAGTGGTAGTGAGTCTTCTTTCTTAGATTAGCTGATTAACGTTTCTTAAAGACTATAATTATAATCAATTTATAAGACTGCTATCTCTTTTGGAAGTTTTCAGGTATGTGAGTGAGATGCATGAGACTTCCAAAAATCATCAGTTGTCAGGGGATGTAACCCACTCCATTCCTATGATTTGTCCAAGTTTGAGAGACATTTCTGCCATATGTCAAAATTATCCACATGAATTCTAACCACAAATCTAGCCAGGTCACTGATTCTTAGAAGACTATATCTACATGTAGGCAAGAGACAATTCAGCCATCCAAAAGTTAAACAAAGAAGAGAATCTAAAATTGTCAAAGGCAACAGATCTCAGCTCTTCTCCTTCCAAAGAATACATACCGTTTATGTGATGCAATGTGGAATTGAAAATTAGAATGTGCTCACATTTCATACAGAGCAATGACATCTCATTAGATGTTGAATGTATTTATCAAAAAGAATGTAGGAGTTGAGGCATTCAACATAACTTGTTCATTCCTATATGAGGAGAAAGTTATAATTATTTCCGAAGCCTAGTGAAATTTTTCCATTTCTTTTAAATGTACTGTATATATAAAACTTTTATTTTTCTGTCATACCTCTTTATTTTAGTAGAACACTTGAAAATATACTTATTGTACTAAAAATGTACTTTAAAAGATTAAATTTCTAAGGCACACTTTTTATTTCAATGAGACAAATCTACTTTCAGGAAATTCTGAATATGTAGCAGGACATTTTACTTCTCATTTAAATAATGGATATCTTCGCTATCATAAATCATATGTCCAAGTGGTATTTCTTTCATTAAAGACAATGAAAGGAGTGATTGAGTATTTAATAAGTAAACATATAAATAAAATTGATAATATAAATTTTCATAAACTATGTATCTAAGGGATATTTATTTCATGGACTTCTGTGAATTTTATTCCTAAAAGATGAAGTATTCAACATTTGAAATAATACATAATTAAAATAGTGATCATCTCATTTAGAGAAAGAAGAGTGAGTACAATTGTAATTTTTATTGGAGGGCAAATTAATGGAGGGATAAATTGAATGGTACTGTGTTTTTCTAGCTCAAGGTTATATATGCTGATTATTTTACTAAAATATTCATTAAACATGGACTGATAACAGGACAAAAGAGATACTGTAATTTGAGGAAAGGAAAGGCTTACAATTACCAAGAATACATGGGAATATAGCCTGGAATGGTCGTATTGGCTTCCTACATAGGCACCTATAGTCAGACATCATAGTGGTACATTACCTGATCAGCCTGCACCCAGGGGGTTTCTGCATTCCTTAAAGATGGTTCACATCAACTGAGCTCTCAGTCTGATGAATGACATCAGAATGCCAATTTATTAATTTACAACTTAGAGTCTCTTTGTCACAGAGATCATGTATTCTCTCCCTGGAGGCATACTAATACAGGAAACATTTTATTCAGAAGGTTGTTTGATGAGCATGGGATTAGAACAAGAGAATTTAGTTATATGATTCAAAGATTTAATGTCATTAGTTATCCATTCCAAAATAAGGTCACCTGCCAAATCTTCTGCCTTATGAATTTGCTTGGCAAAAACTTGCTCTCATATGTAGAATTCAGATTTCCAATACAAATGATGTCGTTGTGACTGTCTTTTTATTTGTTCTGTTGGCTTACAAAAACACTTTCTGAATGACACTTCTTTTCAAGAAAAGTTTAGACTCTTACAGTCTTTTGTGTGTATTAGATATATCTGTGCTCAAATTTATGTGGGACAATTTATTTTTAATTTACTAAGGAAAATGTCAATATGGTTCTAGTATGTTAATAATAATATAAATAATGAGAAATTCACGTGGAAAGGAGAACCAGAAAACAGATATATAGCAAATAGATTTTAATATTCAATTTTTCTACAATAAATAGTTATTTTAAATTATATGTGAATGTTCATTAAATTTAAAAACCATGTTTTTCAATGTGACATTTCAAAATTTTGACGAGAAACATGAGAAACATTGCAAAATAGCAAATATTTTAAGTTTAAATATCAATATCTCTGCTCCCAGCATTCTTAATTTGCCCTGCCATCTTCCCTAGTAATCCCCTCTTACTCTAGACCTCACAACAGTGTCTAGGGAATCAAGCTCACCCTCTCTCTAGAGATTTTGCCTAAAGAGTCTTTCAAAGCCAAAAGGCCCATCCATGCCAGCCTTTTATCACCCATTTCCAAAAATAAATCTACTCTGATCAGGAGTTGAGAGCCCTGTAAATAACTATTTTGCTTTTGGTAGCAATTTCCTTTCCCTTTTTATACTTGCATTATGAAAGGAAACTTTGTATCCCTTGAATGTGTAAAAATACATAAATACATAAAAATGTATATCTTAAACTAACAAATATGATAAATGGTAGAAATATTCCTTGAATCAGCTTCCTGACTAAACTCAAACAAACATTTCCACATGGATCTTTGTTCTAGACAAGAACAGTTACTTTTTTTTTTAAGATTTTATTTATTTATCTGAGAGAGAGAGAATGAGAGAGAGAGAGAGCCCATGAGAGGGGGAGAGGGTCAGAGGGAGAAGTAGACTCCCCGCCAAGCAGGGAGCCTGATGCGGGACTCGATCCAGGGACTCCAGGATCATGACCTGAGCTGAAGGCAGTCGCCTAACCAACTGATCCACCCAGGCGCCCCAGGAATGGTTACTTTGTTAGGCTATGAGTAACTTAGGATCTTTTCTTCTTTCTTCTTTTGTTTCTTTCTTTTTCTCTCTTATCTACAAGTGACCACACACACACACACACACACACACAAAGTAAGATCTGCAATTAACAAAGATGAAGATCCTAGAAGTAGGTCAACTTTTATTTAAAAACATACATTTTTTTTAAATGATACTAAAAATAAATTCTTTAACTATTACATGAAATGACTCCCTCAACTATTAATGAAGAAATACTAAAGTAGAGAAGTAAGAAGAATTCATTCATTACATATTTGAATGATATCCAGGGAAATCCTCTTAAGTTATATATTTACATATATATTATATAAACACACTCAGAAACAATTTTTTTAACAATTTTGAAAATACAAAAAATGTAGAAAAATTCAGTTATTATTACTAAGAAACATTACATCTTATTTTCTAATGAATACCTTAAGTTCTCTCATATTTAAATATTCATTGAAAACAAAATTGAATTATAATCAGTTATTTTTCTGTATATATGTATGTATACATATATATGTATATGAGTTTATATACATAAACTCATATCTAAGAATTTCATGGAGGATTAATTTTTAATTTAGTTAATTAATTTTAAAATATTTATTTATTTATTTAAATTATATATTGTATATTTAATTAATATAATTAATAATTTTAAAGTATATATATATACACACAGACATAGGGTGACAGTGTGGATAAAAAAGAAGACCCATCATATGCTGCATACAAAAGACTCATTTCAACCAAAAGACACTTGCAGAATGAAAGTGAGAAGATGGAGAAACATTTGTCATGCAAATTGATGTCAAAAGAAAACCAGGTAGCGATACTTATGTTGAACAAAGTAGACTTTAAAACTAAGACTGTATCAACAGACAAAGAAGGACACTACATAATAATAAAGAGTACAATCCAACAAGGGACGAATAACAATTGTAAATATTTGTACACCCAACATGGGAGCACCCAAATACATAAAACAATTAATAACAAATGTAAAGGAACAAATCAATAGTAATACAATAATAGTAGGGGACCTCAACACCCCACTTACATTGATGGACAGAAAATCAACAAGGACACAATGGTTTTGAATAATAGACATATTCAGAACATTCCATCCTAAAGCAGCAGAATATGCGTTCTTTTCAAGTGCACATGGAACATTCTCCATAGTAGATGACATATTAGGCCACAAAACAAGTTTCAACAAATTCAAAAAGATTAAAGTCAGACCACGCATCTTTACTGACCACAAAGGTATGTAACTAGAAATCAACCAATAGAAAAATATTTGGAAAGAGCACAAATACATGGAAGTTAAATGACATGTTACTAAGCAATGAATGAGTCAACCAAAAAATCAAAAAAGAAATAAAAAATTACATGGAAACAAATGAAAATGAAAACATAATAGTCCAAAATCTTTGGGTTGTAGCAAAAGTGGTTCTAGGAGGGAAGTTTATAGTCTTATAGGCCTACCTCAAGAAACAAGAAAAATCTCACATAAACAACTTAACCTTACATATAAACGAGCTAGAAAAGAAAAATACAAATAAAACCCAAACCCAGCAATAGGAAGCAAACAATAAACACCAGAGCAGAAATAAATGATACAGAAACTAAAAAAACAGCTCCTGGTTCTTTGAAAAGTTCAACAAAATTGATAAACTTCTAGCAAGACTCATTAAAAATAAAAAAAAAAGGACAGAAAGAGAGAAATCAAATAAAAAAAATCACTAATGAAAGAGGAGAAATGACAACCCACCACAGAAATACAAACAATTGTAACAGAGAAAATTTGAACAGACCAATTACCAGCAATGAAATTAAATAAGTAATCAAAAAACTCCCAAAAAACAAAAGTCCAGGACCAGATGGCTTCACAAGCAAATTCTACTAAACATTTATTCTTCTCAAACAATTCCAAAAATTATGAGGAAGGAAAACCTTCCAAATTAATTCTATGAGGCCAGTATCACCCTGATACCAAAACCAGGTAAAGAGACTTCACAAAAAGAGAACTGCATAATACCCTCCAGTATTATGCTAAGTGAAATAAGTCAATCAGAGAAAGACATGTATCATATGACCTCACTGATATGAAGAATTCTTAATCTCAGGAAACAAACTGAGGGTTGCTGGAGTGGTGGGGGGTGAGAGGGATGGGGTGGCTGGGTGATAGACATTGGGGAGGGTATGTGCTATGGTGAGTGCCGTGAATTGTGCAAGACTGTTGAATCACAGACCTGTACCTCTGAAACAAATAATACATTATATGTTAAAAAAAAAAAAAAGAAGAAGAAGAAGAAGATAGCAGGAGGGGAAGAATGAAGCGGGGGAGGGAATCAGAGAGGGAGACGAACCATGAGAGACTATGGACTCTGAGAAACAAACTGAGGGTTCTAGAGGGGAGGGGGTTGGGGGATGGGTTAGCCTGGTGATGGGTATTAAAGAGGGCACGTTCTGCATGGAGCACCGGGTGTTATATGCAAACAATGAATCACGGAACACTACATCAAAAACTAATGATGTAATGTATGGGAATTAACATAACAATAAAAAAAGATGCTCTTGCCACTAGAAAAAAAAAAAAAAGAAAGAAAGAAAATGCTCTTAAAGAAAGAGCAGCAGGTACTAGTGGGAATATCACCAGCATGAGAATTAGAAGCCTGGAAGTTTTATCTCTATGATCTTCTGTCCTCATCTGCGGAGGCAATCCTATTTCAATATTGGGAGTTCTGGTAATTTCTCTACAGCATGCCTATCTCTGGATCAAATGAACACCTGGAAATGGAGTAAATGAGTCTTAAAGACTCAAAGTACCGTGGAGTTCCTACCATGAAAACAAGATTTAGGTGACACCTAAATACTAAACATTCCAGCACAAGTCAACCTCTTCCTGTGAATTTAAGTAGATTTTGATCTATTTTTTTCTTATACAGCTTCACAGTTTACTGTCTTTTAGGGTAACTATGTACACATCATTTCTTGACAAATGTAATATTCAGGATATATTATATGTACATATTTTGAATATCATCTCAGCCAAAATAATGCCTTACAGAGAGTTGGCATTCATCAGAACTTTGTTGCACGGATGGGTGAAAAATAAGTGAATGAAAAAGTGGATCTTAAGGTTTGGCAAAAAGCAGAAGTTTTGAGATAGAAGTATGACATAGTTAAATAGTCGTATAATAAGTATGAAGTACACTCTAGATCATGATATAAATTCAAAAGAACATATTACATCGTATGTTGACCTCATAGAAGAGTCAAACTTTTTAAATAAATGAACAAGAAAGTGAATGAGTGAATACAATTCATTATTATAATACATAGAAAGCTTAGACTTTGATTTTTGTATAATGTGAGCTGCAGTAATTAACTGCTATATCCCACAATCATTTCATAATTATTACTTTAATAAGCTATATAACATTTGGCTCAGATGTTTGCTTTAATTAAAATTTAAATCCCATTTTATTTCCCTAATTTAGCAATGCAATATTGTGCACAAATTATTGGAGAAATGTTTTTGTTTTAGAATCAAATATAGAAGAATGGGAAAAAGAAGTTCAAAACATTTAATTTAGTGGAGAAATGTCAGAGACACACCTTTCACAGAATTATACAGAGAAAAGATTGTAGTGGGAAATGAGCTCAAATATAGCATCCATTATTCAGTATCTGGATCATGCATATTAATATGGTGTTAATTGGTAGGTTGGTAGCAAAACCTTTGGCCCCTAAAATCCCATAGTTCTGAATTTAGATAAATACTGAAATGAGAGATATAAATATTTAGGAAAAAAATTAAAATAATAGATAAAGCTATTTTATCTAACATTTTAATATTTATCAATCTGTATTAACTATGTTTTTGTTTGTTTGTTTTTGACCAGCACAATCATTATTGCTATTCACAATAAAACACAGTATCTGAAAAAGCGTAAAAAGAAGCTTAAATTATATTCATTGTGTTACTAATAAAGTACTCCATTATATTATGTTGCTTTGAGAATGGATGATATTCAAAATATGTACATATAATATATCCTGATGAACATAAAATCTTGATTGCCAAAGCATATAATTCACCCAATATGCCTGAAAATTAATTTGTCTTTGTACACAAATAACCCTTTCATAGGCCTATTCCCAACAGAAACTTTATTAAAAGAGGAGAGATTCAAACTAATACAGTCTAGGATCACATAGTGATGGTCTATGAAATAAATCTTCAATACATAACCATGCCAAGTTGTGTTTCAATAGTTTTTAAAGTAATGATGTAATCAAAGTTTTACTTTTGTCTTGGCAAATATAATTAAATAATTAAATAAAATTAATTTCTTATATTCACAAAGGAAGCAAATTCTAAGTATAGAATATCTTGAACTTCTCAACAGAAAGATGCTTTTTAAAACAAGACAATTTTGGGCACCTGGGTGGCTCAGTTGGTTAAGCGACTGCCTTCGGCTCAGGTCATGATCCTGGAGTCCGGGGATCGAGTCCCACATCAGACTCCCTGCTTAGCAGGGAGTCTGCTTCTCCCTCTGACCCTCCTCCCTCTCATGCTCTCTGTCTCTCATTGTCTCTCTCGCAAATAAATAAAATCTTAAAAAAAAAAAAAATTTAAAACAAGACAATTTTTATCTGCAAGTTTAAATAACTGTATTCTAACCATGCTAGCAACATTCAAATTAATAGTTGTATAGCTTGCTATGGAGTGTAAATATTTATAAGTACTTGATACTTCCAAATGCTCATCATAATTGGCACTCACTGCAAACTGTAGTTAGACAGTCTAATGAATAATTCAACTATTTCTTAATTTGGAAGGAAAACCAATGTTTCTGAGAAGTGTGTTCTATTAGGGCTTTGACAGAAACATAGAGACCAGTGGTTTTCAAAATATGGTTCCCAGACCAGCTGCATCAGCATCATCTGTGAACCTAGAAATACAAGATCTTGGGATCCACCTTAGGTATATAGAATCTTCTGTAGGTAGAAGCCAGAATTTTGTGTCAATGAAATCATCCAGCTGGTTCTGATGCAGGCCAAAGTTTAAGAGCCACTCAACAGGCCCATAGTTAATATCCTTTAGCCTCCTCTGATAGAGGCAAGTGGTGGCTGTCAGAAAGCAGGATGTATTTTCTGGTCTCACAGAGCTCAGGGTAGTCCCAGCAGAGGAGGGGCAGATGCCAAGACAGTCAAGGTCTAGACAGAGTATGAGGATAAAAATGGGTCCATATTTTAGAGGGACTTTGAGGTCAGAGCTGGAAGAGGAAAATTATCAATTAAGGTAAGGGTAAGGAAACTGATGTCAAGATTCAGGTGCAAGCAAAGGAGATCAAAGGACCACAAATTCCAAGAGAAAGTAAACTATTATAACCAGATAAAATGAAGGGCTTGGACACAGATTAAGCATATTTGCAACCTTAAGAAAATCACTTAAGCTCTCTAAAACTCTTCATCTTTGAAATGACAAATATAATACTAATTGTAGAATTATCATAAGATTTAATAGCAATAGTTGACATGAAGTGAGCACCTATTATATGCCAGAAATAGGCAAAAGCTTTCATGCATTATCTCCATTGATCTCACATATTCTATGAGATTGTCATCAATATCACCTCCAGTCTACAGAACAGAAAACTTCAGTTTTGAGAGATTAAGTAGCTTTTCTAATTTCACATACCTGGTAAATCATGGAAATGAGATATAAACAGAGAGAAAAGTACTGGAGTATAGACTCTGCAGATAAAGTACTTAGTACACAGAGTAAATCTAAGTACTTAGCACTTAGTACACAGAGTAAATCCTCTAAGTAATGGGGAAGGAAAAAATTAGAAAAGATGTGTAAAATCTTCTGAAGAAATCAACTAATAAGGCTGGAAACACCTTCTTATCCATCAAAGTGCAATTCATTTCAATGATCTGTGTCTATTTTGAAAGACAAGGATGAAATGGGAAATTAATCTGGATGCTATTGTATTTATTCTCTTTAATATAATTATCACTTTGAAATTCCTTCCACTGCATTTAAAAGATTATAATACAACTTATAATTAAATTGTTAAATAAATACCCTCCTGCTGTAACAATATACAAGTGTGTTGATTTGAATATCCATATCTAAGAAAGTGATAGACAGAAAGTGACAAGAGCTTTTATTTTTGCTTAATCAAATTAAAAATCTGGAAACCAAGATGGAGAAATAGAAAGGGAATGTCACAGAATTTACAACTAAATTAGACATCATCAAGGGATTGATTGTTTCTCATTTTTATCCTCATTTAAGTTGAAAATTTGTACAGACACTGTGCCTCCTTATGTTATATAACTCTTTCCTGATGAGCAAAATGATACTACCATGTCCAATCAATAATATTTACAATTAGCTCCCATGGATTAGACTACTGTGAAAGTAAAATTTGTCAAAGATCATTTGGGTATTATATACTGAGATGAGGAAAATAATTTCCAATACTCTCTGAGCTCTAAAATGAAGAGCAGAGTGGTGATGTATATCACAGAGCTCGAGAACAGCCTGAGTATACTTTAAGGAGAGCCTGAAATGTTCAGGAGGGAATGAGTTCGTGGGAAGTCTGTACAGAAGAGGGCACTGCAGCTCTGTGACACAGCAGAAATGACCTCAGGGCTTTTCAATAGTTACCAGTGGAACTGGGCCAAAGGATAAAGCCGTAATTCTGAGGCGTACCTGGCAGAAACACTTCTTGCCACATTTACTGCCATTGTATTCAAGGAGCAAAATCAAAATTTTGATGAGAAGTTGGCAATAATTTGCACAAGAAAAGCTCTATAATTTGCAAATCTCCTCCACCCCACCTCTACCCAGCTCTTACTGAGGGAAAGTGCTACAGGAATTGCTGTTCAAATTCACAAATCCTAACCTAGATCTGAAGTTTGCTTCTTCTTTAGCCTTTGGCAAGTTACTTAATCTCTTTCTGTCTTGTTTTTCTCATTTGAAAAATGAGGATAATAATACTTTATTCTTTCCCAGAGTTGTGGTGAAGATTAATGCATTTTGAAGAACTTTGAAAGGAAAAAAAAAAAAAAAACTACTCATGTACAGCGCAGTATTGTCTTCCTTTTCTTTTAAAATAATACAAGAACTTGCTGTCCAGCAGCACCATGAAAAAAAGATTTTTCTAGACTCAGCTCTTCAGCGGTATTTATATACGTTCAACTACTTGGTTTAGTGTCCAGTGATCTACACAAACAAACAAGGTTAATGAACATTTGCTCTTTTGGCCCCTGAGCATAAATTTCCTCTTATTTTCCTAACTGCAGTGGGGATTTCTTCTGGGGAACTGCCTCTTTCCTACTCTTGCGCTCTTTGTGGTGCTATATTTCAATGTATCCTGCATTCCTTTTCTTAAACTAAGCCAATCTGATTGGGTGCTTTGAAAGAATGTTCTAAGTTAATGAAAAGATAATTAAAGAAAATCAAACTATATAGAGCATACACTCCAGTTACTTTCTGAATTTTTTTCCCTAGTTTTTCTAGCTAATTCTGAAATTAACAAATATGATTCCAATCAAAAACTGGCTTAAGTTAACCAGAGTCAATACATCAATTCATATTATTTGAGAACTAAAAATTCATAGAAATAAGAAAGCTCTGGGTATGGCTAATAAGCAGGACACTCCAAAGAACAAAACTTATGAGCATTGTACAAAAGTCAAGTTAATGACTTGTAGTGCCAAAAAAAAAAAGTAAAAAAAAAAAAAAAAATCCAGATTTGAGAAAAGAGGAATTTGCTGAGTTGCCAGAATAGAACTGTAATCCTTTAACCAGTTCCCGCCCTTGATTCAGTTCTACAAACTCAGATACCACTAAAGAAGAGGTTGAGTGATGCTGAGAAAGGATATTCCTATAACAATACAAGTGCACATTGCCAATGTTCTAATCTTCCCCTCAGATACCTGCAGCCATTCTTGTATGTTCATGTGTCCTGAGCAAGGAGAAAAGCCAAGTCTTTTAAGAACCACTGGATTTAGATCTGAACTAATGCTAATCCCAGCATAGTCCGAATGCCACTGTGGTCTCACTGTCAATGGAGGAATTCATGGAAGTCAAATGATTTTAGCTCTCATGTCTTAGAAGATCCAATAGGATTGAAATCCACGTAGGATAATTTCCTGTTACTGACTGTGGAGTTGAAATAGATAACTTAAGTAATGGGGAAGATTCAGTGAATCCTGACTTGTGAAATTGACATTAAAGATAAGATATTTATTGAACACAGACTATGCTTTGACAATGGTTATCAAACTAGTTGTTTGAAACTTGAGAGTGCATCAAAATCAGTTGGTGGGCTTCTTAAACACAGATTGCTGAGCCCATCACTAGAGTCTTTAATTTATTCAGCAGGTCTCGGTGAGGCCCAATAATGTACATTTTTAATAAGTTCCCTGTTTGATACTGATACTGCTGGTTCCGGGGCCCACACTTTAGAAACCACTGTGCTAGGCCATGATTTTGGCAATTTGAACTCTGTTGTGATTTTGAGAATTTTTTTTTACCTTATTGAGTTTACGTTCTAGTAGGAGAAACAAAGTGAAAAATATGAATGTACAGTATGATCTCACGTAGTACCGAGTATAATAAAGGAAAAAGAGCAGGGTAAGGAATAAAAAATGTAGGAAATGCAGTTTTTAAAAGGATGATCAAGGAGGGCCTCTTGAGGAACTAGTATTTAAGCAGAGTTCTCAAGAAGAGGAGTCATATGAGATAGGAGCTTTCCCCAGAGAAAAACACCTTAAAACAGGAAAGATATTGTTAAGAAGGGCTGACTTTCTAACATAATACAATAGTGTTCTAGCTAGTGACTTGGAAGATGCACAAAACATGATTACAACTATATTCTCATTCAAATCTCCTAGTTCATTGTGATCAGAACACCAGAGGATCTAAAAGAATGATATTTAATTCTCACATAAGTATAGGAAAGTGGTGACTCCACAGTTGAATCTGCTATTTCAGATATGCTCTCCTGGTTGCAGCAAATCCAGTCATCACCTGATAACACCTATTGCTAATGATCCATCAAATAAATTTGTCTGCATTCTAATGTGAGCATGAAAATAAATGATGGATATGAGGTGTGGCTAAAGACAAGCCTATAATGCAATGGGTGGGGAAGGATAAACATCATTAAAAAAGCTACAGACATCTTAACATGTGACAAAAGTTAGCACCGCAAAGCACCTTTCTTGTTCTTTCATTTATATTTACACATATTTTAATTAACTTTCTCTCTCAATTTTCTTTCTTTCTACTGTATCTGAAGTGTGTTGGTGGTTTTTCAAGCACTTACCACTTAACCCACAGAATGAAGAAAGACAAAAAAATCAATTGGGTCAAGAGTAGAAGTGGATAGTGTCTAGACATAGAGTTCACTATAATAACAATGAGATCTGTCTCATTGTGAAAAGTACCATGTGAAAAATAACTCCGTCATTTTAGATGAGACCATTGTGGAAACCAGAAGTATGAGAAGGAAGGGAAAGTAAGGTAGCACAAAGGAAAGACACCATCAACACAGGCTATTTTTGGCACTTGTCATCCATAGCACATTCTTAAAAGATACCAATTTTCTTTGGGGTAATTATCTTTCTCCACTAGTGTGCTCTGAAATCAGGCCACGCTGCTTTTCCATAATGGAAACCAGTGTTTTCTCTGGAATAACCTTCTGCTAGGTATATATTCTCACTTGGGTATGGCCAAGAGGCTACCTCATAATCCCCTTCTGTAAGACTGGGGATTTCTTTTCTCACCTTTTCTCAAGTGGAATGACAAAAAAAAAAAAACAAAAATAAAAACAAAACAAAACAAACAAAAAAACTATTGGAAGCTATCATTTCTTTCAGTGAAAGAACTCAAGCTGAGTTTCGTTAAAAGATATTCTCAATGCAGATACTGTGAAGTCCTGAATTCTTTGCTGTCCCAAGACTAATGATTCACTCAGTTCTTTTTTGAAAGCCTCATACCTTCTCAACAATTTTCTAAAAAGTTTTTTATGTGATATTTACAATAAAATTACTATAAGTTCGTTTGAACATAATTTCAAATGTTTTTTGGCCATTTATATTTATTATTTTATGAGTTGCTTCATCATAACCTTTGCCTAGTTTTCTAATATCCTGTTTTTTGTTTTCTTGTCATTTTAGGCTAGTTCTTTACATAATATGGGCACTAAAATCTGTCTTTTTAAATGTAACAAGTATATTAACCTCATCTGCTGATTTAAAAATGTTTATGGTATAGTTTTCCTTCAGAAACCGTAAGTTCATATTGTCAGACAAATAAATATATATTGTTTAAATCTTATTACTTTTGGCCTTTCCAACTTGCAAGTGAAAGTGTTTTCCTGGGCGCCTGGGTGGCTCAGTTGGTTAAGCGACTGCCTTCGGCTCAGGTCATGATCCCAGGGTCCTGGGACCGAGTCCCGCATCGGGCTCCCTGCTCAGCAAGGAGTCTGCTTCTCCCTCTGACCCTCCCCCCTCTCATGCTCTCTCTCTATCTCATTCTCTCTCAAATAAATAAATAAAATCTTTTTAAAAAAAAAAGAAAATGTTTTCCTGTATTCTAAAACTTTTCTAATTTTGTTTGTTGTTTTTTTTTTTTTAATATTTTATTTATTTGACAGAGAGAGACACAGCGAGAGAGGGAACACAAGCAGGGGGAGTGGGAGAGGGAGGAGCAGGCTCTCCGTGGAGCAGGGAGCCTGATGTGGGGCTCGATCCCAGGACCCTGGGATCATGACCTGAGCCGAAGGCAGACGCTTAACGACTGAGCTACCCAGGTGCCCTTAATTTTGTTTTTATACTTAGAACTTCACACAGAATTTGTATATAATGTGAGGCAGACAAACTTTTGTTTAAAGAGATGGCAAAGGAGCACCTGGGTAGCTTAGTCAGTTAAGTGTCTGCCTTCTGCTCAGGTCCTGATCTCAGGGTCTTGGATTGGATCCCTGCATCAGGTTTCCCACTTAGTGGGGAGTCCACCTTGTTTCATGTCAGGCTCCCAAATCAGTGGGGAATCTGCTTCTCCCTCTGACTCTGTCCCTCCTTCTCCCTCCCCTCCCCTGCACATGTTCTCTTTCTCTCAAATAAATAAATAAATAAATAAATAAATAAATAAATAAATAAAAAAAATCTTTAAAAATAAATAAATAAATAGATGGCAAATTTTCTCAGCACTATTTTTGAACAGGTCACACTTTCCAATTGACATAAGATTGCACTGTTTTATCATCTCTCTCATTTATTTCCACAATAGCACACTATCATAATCTTATTTATTTACTTAATTACTTACTATCATTTTGCCCCAAGTGGAATTCAAGCTTCATGAGGGCAATGAACTCACCTGTCTTCTTCAACACTTCATTTCTAGAGCCTAGAAAGTGCTGGCACATAGTAGGTAACAAAAATATTTGTAGAATAAATGAATAATTTTTTAAATACCCAAGTGAGCAATTTTTTTAGCAATTAAATTTTTTTGAGTAAAGTGTGAATATTTGTAAATATTATATAGATGTAGATATGAATAAACACACATATGTGCACTACATTTGTATATATATATATACACACATATACACACACACACACATATATAACTACACACATATTTGCGTTTATATATGAGTATGTTATTTCGGTACCTGCTAAATTTAGATATATTTGATCTATTGAGAAGAGTAAATTAAAACCTTCTGGTGCTATTTTGTTTCTCTCAATATCCTGGTTTTTTTATATGTTATACATTTTTAAGAATATTGTATACTATTAATTGCTTAAGAAATAATAATGGTTATTTATTTTGAATGGCATTTGTAGCTTTAATATACCTCTGTCTCATTAAATATTTTTGTCTTAAATTTATCATTGTGTAATTTACTTGGGTTTCTGTATTTTTTGAGTTTTCTCAAGCCTTTATTTTTAGTACTTCTCTGACATTTTATTATACATAGTATTGCTGGATAGTATTGAAGACATTGCCTAATGTAGATAATGTTGAGTAAATGAGTAATTACACAATTTCACTATTTTATTCTGCAGATTTATTTGAAACTAATATATATTTTTTTAATGAACTTCCAACAATCCTTGAAGTATTAGTGAGAAATAGTTTAAGTAAGAAGAGCCATGTTACATTTGTCAGTACCACCTTGGGGACTAACCAGAGTGAAAGGTAGGCTATTTTTAGTGTGCTTTGTTATTGTTAATGGGTCCACCTACACTTGTTCCTCAAAAACAACGTTTAATCACAAGATCTTCTATCCTTCTGTTAGTTGAGGACAAACTGACATGAATAGTTGAGAGATGGTGCAATATAATAAAGAGCTAATATGTTTGAACACAATACTTGATTTACATCCTGAAGGAATTTCACTTCTTGAGTTAAGAACTGATACTTCGATCATGTCTGCTATTATGTGATACTTTTAGTCATTTTTTTCTTAAAGTCAGCTCCACCAAATGTATTGTTTTGCATGGGTAGTCAGATTTCAATTCTGAAGTCACTTTTTCAGAGACTTTTCCTTGAATTATTAAATGTTGTTTATTAATCAAATGGAAACCACAAATAATGAGAAAGAAAAAAATTCAAGGCATTTGCAGATATAAAACTTGAACATGGAGACCTGGTTTCAGGTGAAAGCAAAGCTTATTTAATAATATTTTTCAAAAAAATGTTCATCTTTTCTATCCTCATTGTTATAATGGAATTTTGTCAAAGAATGTTCCCTTTACTATTATTTTTGTGAGAGAAAAGGGCCAAAAGCATTTTTGCTGAGAGAGGTGATTTTCAGTTAAAAGCAGAAACTAGATTCATTGTTTTATGGAATGAACAGTCTCATAAAATATGGTGGGAATTATTGTTTGCTTTCAGCAATTTAATTAAAAGCTCAAACAAGTAAAGCCCACAGGAGATTTCTACCAAAGCCTAATTTATTGCTAAATGCTATTCTGAGTAATACAGCACAGAAAGTAGAATGTCTGGTGTAAGTAGCCTAATTTATGAAGTGAATTAATAAATTTAGCAGTTCTTAGAAAGTATACATTTCTATGTTGCACATTCTCTTAAATATTCATGTCAGGTTTGTCCTAAGCTAATGAGAGGATAGAAATTCTTGTGATTAAATGTTGATCTGGAGGAACAAGTGTAGGTGGACCCATTAACTACTTTAACTCAGTCTTGAAGAGGCCATTCTGCCATCCTGTCAAGCCAAGTTGGTGGGGAATATACTGAGATCGGTGAATTCCATAAGTCTGGGCCTATTGCCACAAATCTTTTGGTGTGAAGTGAGCAACTTGATCAGAAGTAATGTTTTGTGGAATATCACAAAAGTGGATATCACAAAAGGCATCCTGTAAATCCACAAATGGTAGTTTTGGCAGAAACATTATATTCAGGAAACACAGATCCAAGTGCAGAGTAAGTGTCTATTTCAGTAAAACCAAAATGCTGCCCCTTCCATGATTGCAGTTGTCCAATTTAATCAATCTTTCACCAGAGAACTGGCTGACCACCCAGGGGATGTTGCCATATCAGGGATTCAGTGTTGGTCTCTCCTGCTGACAGATTAACACTCAACAGCGGGCATAGCCAGGTCAGACTTGGTAATTGGAAGTCCATGTTGTTGAACCCAGGCATAACCTTCATTCCTGCCACTTTGTTCATGAGCTGCTGGGTAATGACAGTAGTAGCTGTGGAAAGAGGACGACTGGCTTCCACAGAACGTGCCACCCTCTCCACTTGATGATTAAAAACCTCCTCAGCTGAGCTCACACTACAGTGCACATTTTCATGGAACGCAAATTTCTTTGCGATTTTTACCAATTCAGAATGGTCTATCCACTTTTGGTGGATTTCTTGACAGGAATGGAGACAAAGACATACCAAATTAATTACAGCATACCAAATACCAGGGGATGTGGTAGTTTGCCCAAAGAGGGAAGCCACATCTGGTACACCAGCAGCATTTGGGGTCATTACCTGGTAAAGTTTGCTATAATCCATTGACATTTTCTAAGGTCCATCTTGCTTCTCTGCACAGGCTAAAGTGAGGGTTGAGTGGGTATATGGTGGAAATAATGAACTCTGCATTTTTCACATTCTTGATGGTGGTACTAATTTCTGAAATCCATCAATACTACAATCAGAATTGCAGCATTGCTTTTGATTCACTATTTTCTTATGGAAAGGCAATTCTAATATCTTTCACTTAACCTTTTCAATTATAGGAGTCCTCACTCCACAGGTCAGGGAAACAATGTGGGGATTCTGCCATCTACTGTGTATGCCCATTTCAATTATGCATTCCATTTCCCCAGAACTGGGGAAATAACCATCTTCAGTGGGATTCAGGAACCCACTGGGCCCACTGTGAGATGAACTAGAGGTAAAACTCTCTCGGTCACCAGCATCCATATGCTTCTTCTCTGAGTGGTGGACCATAGTGGCATTTTGGGTCTCCTGGAATTAGTATCAGTTCAGAGCTAGTATCTCATAGTCCCTCAAAAGGTCTAATTATTTCCTTTTCTTAAACACACAGTTATCCTGCTAAAAAGCCATATGTCCCTTTGGAGAACACTGGGAGGAAGACTATACATTTCTGGGAGTATACCAGGGTCCTTCCTTAAGGAGTTCTTGGTTGGTAAGCCGGCTCTAGTCTGGTACTGAATGAGGTACCATGGCTCTCTGTTTTATTTTTTAGGTTAGACTTTTATTTATTTGACCTAGAGATTTTATGCTTAATGGACCAAGTAAGAACTTACTTGAATTCTTATTTCACTTGTAAGAACACCATGATCAACTAGTTAGCCAACTTCATAGGTCTGGGTGACACAGACTGTTCTGACTGCAGCTCTGACTCTATTGTCCATTACAGGAGCCATGACCATCTTGCCTTTGACATTTGAATGCTTCCATCGGTACCTGCACCCTGAGATTCAGTAACTCCTGTTGCCTTTGGCTTTTTCTATTTAGTAACTGCAAGTCCCACTATGAGGTCTGACCTACAGAGAAGAGTGAAAACACAGCCTTTTAAAAATGCTGAGGCTCCCCTCACAACTTTATTTTTTATGGTGGTGGTAAAAGGTATGTTCTAGACCCTTTCAGCATGGGTGAGTCATCTTAGATGATAAATCCAGTCTAACATTCTTATTTCCCTAAGCCTTTGAATTCCTTCCTCTATATTAAACCAGGACAGATCTGGCATTTCTAATTTGTTCATTCTGGATCACCTTTTGGACCATGTTTCAGCCAACCAAATAAACTATTAGAGCTCTTTCTAACTTCTCAAACATCAACATTAAATGCAGAATCTCTGTTTAGTGAGCACATATCAATAAATTTGACCAGATCGAAATTTATGTTCCTTCCACCACTATTCTATAGCCTCATTATGCATTCCCATACATGTTACCTGGATTTTTGTCTGAATACATTAGAAAACAGAAGTAGTTCTTTTGTAGTGTAACACACTTCCTCATGGAGCACACTTTGTACCTCACCTTTAGGGGCCTACTATGATGACTTCAGTCTAGTTATGGTCAAGAAGCAAAGAGAACTACTGGAGGTAGTTCCTAAGGAAAATCTGTATTGTCTTGCATGGCAACTGGAGGCCATTACCATTTCCTCAGGTAAGCATAGTTAATCCTCCCAGATGGCGGTAGCAAGGTTGCTACCACTGGAGGTGGGGAATCTGCTTCTGCTGATAGTGGGTAGATCACTTCTCTCCAGGGGGTCAGGAGATTGCTTCCACTGGGGGTAAGGAGGCCCATTACTCTAGATAGTTTTTCCTATCTCATTGAAATGCCTTGTAAACATAATTCTATATTTGAATGGTATTTCATTATGTGCATTAAATGTGATCATTTTAATTATTTCTCTAATGTTGAAGATTTAATTTCATTCTTAAAATTTGTAAATAATGCACTATCATAAATCTTTGCCTGAGTTTTGGATTGTTCTCCCTAGAAGAAAGTTATTCAACTGTGATAACTGGTTCAAAAAAGGAGAACATTTTAGAAGCCCTTAGCACACATTTGTAAACTGCTTCATGAAAAGATTGAATAAACTTCTATTCCAACAAATGGTGAATGATAGCCTCACCCACATGGGCCAGCATTGAATGCTATGCTTTGTTTTTGCTAATGTTATAATAAAGATTTCATGTACTACAAGTGGAATTGAATATATTTATGAATTGTCAGATTTTGTGTTTTCTCTTTCCAGATATTTTATTGGGGTCTCATGTCTGACAGTTTTGAGTGAATAAGTTAGTAATTTCCCTTGCTTAGTTCAAAAAAAAATGGATAATGAGCCATCTATTCTGGCCTGCTGTGTTAGCAATTAATTCAGAGACATGAACACTGATGGAAAGTTTTGAGAGAAAGAAGTAGGATACAAAAGTAAATATTTTCTTGAATTTCTAGGATTGTTGAGGATCCTGCTCCTTAGAACTTTCCCTGTCTGAGGATTACCATACAATTTTCCAAGGCAAGTTTTATCAATAGCTTCTCAACAAAGTAGGAAGAAGACATATTTTAATTTATATTAGGAAGAAAATTTGACTGATTAGATGTGAAAAAGGAAGATATGATCTTCACAGGAATTTCTTATAATAAATATTTATGATTATGTAACTTGATGGATTTGAAGCACTTTCATATTCTCTGTCTCATTCAATATTTATAATAATCAAGGAAGGCAGAGAAAGATATAAACAGATAAAAATATATATAAAACAGGGTAGATCCATTCAGCTTATGAAATTATGAAATATATCATTTCCTACGTTGTAAAATGCTAATGGTTCTGGAAGATAATAGCACGATGAAGAGAGATAAATAAAAGGTTGAATATATAAACAGGAACGTATTAATATATATAAACATCTGTCTTTAAATCCATTGCTATACCCTCTTCCTAAGAGGGAAATCAGGTAAGGAGGAAAATATTCCTTTGCATTTCACAAGAATATTAATAGCCAGGATGAATAAGCAGAGATCTATGCCTTGGAGAGAGAGGCCAGTAGAAATGCTTTGACCCCATTCAGAGCATCACCCCTGCAATAGCTTCAAGGCCAAAAGCTATTATATCCCTGCTTGGCTAGTGCTCATATCAATAATGGTGGGGCAATTCCAACTTGATGAAGACTAAGGTTGTGTGAGTGATGGAGGCTGAGAAGAACTGATGAAGCAAAGTCTTTTGTTGTGATTGGCACCTCTATGAAAGCTATGGAAGCCAGTGGCCACAAAGTCCTGGTTTGGTTGACTGCACCACAGAACAGTAACCATAACTCTTTTTGTGGATGGGGATAAGACATTCCTGGAGGACTTCCAAAATTATCTTAGGCAGAGGGACCCTGTAAGGGGCCAATGTTCCATCCAGCCAGAGGTATCAAGAGCCATTACAATTTCAGTATTGTAATAATCACTTCATAGAGGATCTGTCCAACTCAAAATGATACACTTAATTTCTCCTTGCACACATAATGATTTTTCTTAAACCATGGCTTATCTTTGCTAAGTGGTCCCACTTCTTAGACAATGTTGATTAGAACAGAGTGGACATCTGACACAAACTATGCAGATCATTGAAATGTAAATAACGTAGCCAGGAAACAGGGAGATGTCAACCTTTATTGACTGTGTGAACTTTGGTGGCCTGGATCCCTAGGATCCTGAGAGCAATTTTGGCCCTGGTCTGGCCTCTTTACAGGCTGCATCCCTGCTCTTGAAGCCTACTATCTTTTGGTAACTTCATCATTTTGGTTTACAATATCTTGTTGGTTCATGTGTTTAGAGAAAAAAAAATATATAGTCCCAACTAATTATATATTAATAACAACCTGATGAAACATGGAGCATTTGCATCATGTCATATCATATTATTGGCATTTGATTTTTCCATGTCATTATCTCTTTTTTACATGATGAGTTTCTCAACCTAGTATAATACATCTTAGTTTTATCTCCATGTAATTATAGAATACTGTAGTACACATTAAATTTTTTTGAATTATCTTCTTGTAAAATAAAAAAAAAAAATAGCACCTTTTATTCTTAAGTCCATGTTTTGGACTTTATTTTTGAGAACCTGAGTAGTAGGAAACTATTTTCCTGGAATGTTATGAAGGTAGTCAAGCATTAGTGGGGAGATAGAATATATGAAATTTAAGATCTCCATGCCTCCTAACACTCTGCATCTAAACGAACTACCATATATCAGATATTTAACTTTCAATTTTATTTTACAAAAAAAGATATTTGTTGTTAGTAGCATTCTAATATAAGACAACTTGAAAAAATATAACATAAACTCCCATGGAAAAGATTCAGTATTTAATACCAGCATTCTTGGTGGGTAGAAGACAGATGAAGAAAAAAACAACATCTCTTTAAGGAGGGAACAAACATAGAAAAGCTAACAGGCTTGAATGAACTTTGATCTGCAGCAGAAGCTTCCTGCAGTTACTGACTTCACAGAGACAGAGGGGTAATGAGATTCCTGCAGATGAACACAGCAAACTAAAGGTAGATTCATTGAGCCCAACGTTGTTGCTGTGCATTAATTTTCAGATAATGGAGCACAACTAAAATAGGTGCAGGCTGAAGGCTGCAATGTAGACTTCAACTTTAGAGGAAGTCAGTGGGACATGAAGAAGAATAGGCCATCCTCACTGCCAGAGAGTTAAAAAAATAATCCAGGGCTAATATTATTAGAATCAGATGTGTTGCACTGGCAAGCTTCTTAGCTGTGTTTTAGGAAGATAAAATTGTATGATTCATTTTTTAAAAAGACATTGAATATAAACAGACACTTTTGGTGTAGAGTCTTAAATGTTTTCTAATGGCAATTTTATAGGATATTCATTCCTTTATTCAGTGATCATAAATACAATTAAACATTTGCTATGTGTCAGGCTCATTATTCCTATCCTTTAGAAGCTCAGAATCTCCTTAGTGAAATAAAACACCAGTGATTCCAGAAGAAGATGGAGAGTGGTTTTTGCCTGTGTACAGGGTGTGTAGGGTGGTGGGGTACAGAGAGGATGATCTCGTTGTACTCAGACCGGGGAAGAGGTTTCCAGAACAGATTTTTTCATGGAATCCTTGGCCTCAATGTTTCTCATAGCACGTAAACAGCTTTTCTTTTAAATTTTTTTAATTGCTCAGTTGAAATCTGAGGGTGACTTATATTTATAACTTAGTTTATGTATGTTTATTTTAATGCAATATTCTTAGATTCTGTGGTAGACTCAAACTTATTTTTTGAGAGAAGTAGATACTCCACGAAGGATTTATATATTTTTTTCTCTGTGACAGCATTAAGGATTAATAAAAATGACTCTAACTGGATTAGGTCAATTATCCCATGCACTAATTTCCCCAAATTTGGTGCACACACACAGGTATGTGAATGTGTGTATATATATACACACACACACACACACATATATACACATACATATCCGCATATCTATCTATTATCTATCTATTTATCATCATCTATCTATCATCTATCTATACATGCATACACACACACAACACATACACACACAGGGGGTATTGAAATTAAAGTGCATCTGAATATTTTTTCAAGGCCAGATGCAAGTTAGGCTTGTTAGAAATAAGTGTGTCACAGTGACAGGTTTTTTTGGATCCCCCTTCCCCTTGGAGCTGGATTGAACATAAGATGTGCTCCCAAGGAATCAAGTTTAGAAATAGAAAAATAGTAACTTTACACAGGAGAAACTTGGCAAACACTTACCTTAACCAATGATGTCATGTGGAGATCACGTACACCAGGATGGGATGGATGAGAAGGGCACTTCATTTCTTTTATACTCTTTCTAAAAGTCATAAGCCCAATCTAATCATGAGATAAATGTTAGACAAATCTAGAGTGGAGGACAGTCTACAGGGCATGTGGATAGCACTCCTCAAGAATGTCAGGGTCTTGAAAAACAAGGAAAAACTGAGAAACCATCCCACACCAGAGGAGACTGGGGAGACATGATTAATAAATGCAATGTGGTGTCCTGGATTGGAGCCTGTAACAGAGAGAGGACATCAATGAAAAGACCAGCAAAATCTAAACAAAGTCTGGAGTTTAGTTAATAGTCATTACCAATGTTGGTTTATAAATTTTGACAGAGTTCAGTTTGTACCACAACATGAGGTGCAAATAAGGGGGAAAACTGAATAAGGTGTTTATGTGAACTTTGTACTATCTTTGCAATGTTTCCGTAAATCTAAAATTTTTCCTCTCAAATTAAAGAAAAATCCTTTCAGAGAACTATCTAATGTGATAGTGATAATGCCTAATTTCTAATAAATCATTTTAAAAGTTTCACTTCAAACCAATCCAAGAAATGAACCAGAATGTGTTGTAATTTAATGAGAATGTTTTGTCAAGTCTTTGTAGCTGTGAGTGAAAAAGAACCTATGATAATAAATGACAGAAATTATTAATACCCACAACTGAACAAGATATAAGGCATCTCATTGAAGTGAAATGTGCCTTCAAAGTTAAGTATTTTTTTTTCCATTTCTTTTTCCTGTAATTAGCTACACTTTGCAGTGTGATAGAGATAGATGACAATCTACAAAAGTCATTTAAATATATTACAGAATTCTTTCAGACACCCTTCAAATACTGTGAACCCAACAAATTAAAAGAAAAAATGTAAAATGTACAATTACTGCAAATTTCTATTTTATATGTGCTATCTTATCTTAGAAAGAGCATAAGACTTATATATATTTTTTCTTATTGTATATGGATAGTAAACGAAATAGGTTACAACAAAATTAACATATACTGGAATGCTTGGATGGTATAGTTTCATACAGTTGTACTATTATATATGTTGTAAATATATATAATATATAATAAATAAATAATACATACAATGACATTATATAGTACCATTTACATATGTTATATTCTCTATGTATGTTCTAAGAGAACACTTTTGAAATAGAGTTTCTTCTTTCTCAATTTTCTTAACTTCAAACCTTCATTTAAAGCCACCTCACCTTAAGTACCTTGCAAGCATTTTTAGAGACATCAATATCCAGACTTTTGAGGTTCACAGCACACTACCTCACAAGCTTTTGACAAGCACAACTCTACTGACTTTCTAGTTTATTTAAGCTAATTGTGAAAGTTACTCGTGGCTCTTATTATCACACTGTTCTCTTGGACCACAGCAGCTAGAAGCAGGGTGCTGTCATAAAAGGATTGTAAGTTGAACTTTCTGAAAGCACTGATATCAACTAGTTTTAATGAAAACAAAAGTGGCAATTTCACATGGTCCAGCCTAATACACAAGTATTATAGCATTATTCTCCTCACATCTTCCCACCATTTTCTGATCTACTGAAATTGCCTTTATCTAACCTGCTATTTGACTTCTCACTAATCCCTGGAAATCAACCTGCAATTAACTTAGATTTTTTTAGCCAGTGTAAGGTGAGTATAAAATCCTAGGGTCATGGCTCTTCTTTTTATTTGTGGTGTAATTTGGTAACACATTTCTCTGGCTCTCTAAGCTCAGTTTGCTCATGGAGAAAAAAAGGATAAAGGGATAAAACATGTTTTATCCTTAACATGTTTGGGGAAGATTACATAAAGGTAAAAATATACACATTGAGAAGTATAGGAGATCATTGATAAATGGTAATTTCCTTTCTTTCTCTAGATTTTTGGGTGTCACTCCCAGGCTGAATCTCGAGGTCAACCCTTACAACCATTACAGGCCCTCAGTACAAATCATTGTTTTAGCAAGTAATTGATGAACTCCTATGTTTCTAGCTCTATGTAGTGTTCTGATGATTATTGGTAAATAAATAAATAGTAACCTTCATTGAGTTTACCACTTAATAAAAAAGCCTCTAAGAAAATGAGTGAATAAACACATGAAAGCAGAATTGTATTAAACTAAAGGTTTTGAAGAAAGCAAACAAGGTGCGATAGAACAACAGAATATTAGTGGCTCAGTAAAAGGAGCCCTCTCTCTCTTTCTCTCTGATTTATTTTCCCAATCCAACATCTTTTTCCTCACTACTGCTTCAGAATTGGTTAATTTTGTTAAAGAAAGTCAAAATATGTGACTGATTGTTTTAATGATAATGGATTCTGTTTGAACCTTATCACTATTTATGAGCCCCAAATAAAAGGACTGACAAGGAACAAAGTTTTTCAGCGATTCCTTAAATACCCAACCATATTCAAACAATGTAGTTTGGAGAGCTGGATTATTTCATTCCAGTCCCTTACTTCTGAGAGGGTGTTTTGAAGAAAGGGGTTGACAGTCATCTCTCAAAAAAAGAGGGGATACAAAACACAAGAGGAGAGCAGGGACTGGCCAGAAAAGGAGATTCAGGAATTGCCATAGGAAGAGTTGGGGGCTGTGAGATCATTCATAATAACCAGCCTCTTCTTTGGTTTTCAGTTACTTCCTCTTCTTTAAGAGCCACCCCACCTTCCTTTTGCTCATTTTACCTTGCTGTTTATTTTGTTGTTCTAAGGGAGCAATCTTGTTTTTTTTTAAGATTTTATTATTTATTTGAAATAGAGAGAGACAGAGATAGTGACAGAGATAGCAACAAAAAGCACAGGTGGGGAGAAGAGGGAGAAGCAGGCTTCCCCAGTGAGCAGGGAGCCTATCATGGGGCTCTATCCCAGAACCCTGGGATTATGACCTGAGCCGAAGGCAGACACTTAACCGACTGAGCCACCCAGGCACCCCTCAAGGGAGCAATCTTTTGAAAGCTTGCTTATCCATTATTTCCAGCAGCTAAAAGTTTTCTTTTGTCTGGGCCTTCTCATAAACTCCCTATCTACTCTGAATTTACATAACCATTTATCTTTCTGTTTCTTATGTTCCTTAAACTTTCAACTTTGAGCTCTCATTGCTCAGGTATAGATACCATTTCCTCTACGAGATTTTGCCTCTTCTGAGATCAGGGTCATATTTTGTATGTCCACATCTTTCAAGGTGTCTGTCATATTGCCTTGTGCAAGACACATATTTAAAAGGGTTTGAGAGAATAAAGTTGATGCAGTGTTTATTCATAATTCTTTACTTTCTGAGCATCAGTGAAGGAAAACATTTCTACAGCTGCAGTGAATATTTTCTATATAAAAAATCATAAAGTGTTTCTAATAAAGACGCTTTGTTCCGATTGTGGCTCTAAGTTGAAGTACATAACTTTTAAGATCTCATATATGGCTACTTTGAAGAGAACAACGTTTCTAACAAGTTAAGACTTAATTGGAACAAAAGATTCTTTCAATGAAAGAACTGTAAAAATGCTTGAGGTTCTTTAACTGATAGAATTAAACTCTTTCTTTTTTATTATTTTATTATTATTATTATTTTAAATAAAAAAATAATAAAGAATTTAACTCTTTCTAACTGGGAACTACTCCTCAGGTTTTCTATGCTTAACTGGCTTCTGAATAATCAATATGTACTTATCTGAACAGTAGTCCTCTGGGTACTTATTATATGAAGACACAGAAATGTATCAGTGCCTCCAATGTACCTACCATTTTACTTTCCTCCTTCCTTCCTTTTTGACCCACTTTTTGCTTCCTATCTCTTAAACTTGTCATTGGTGTGTGGGGGGGGACACATCGCTATTTAGGTGTATATTGATTATGGACCTTCACTCTGGGTGTTATAGTTTGAGAATGCACTTGGCAGTTTATTTCTGGTCCACAGAGGGGAAGAATGATCAGTAAGTCTCATTTATTTGCTTCTGTCCCTTCTGAAAAGTACTGAGACAATTCTTTCAACTTCCTTGCTGTCCTCATGGAGGGCACCCAATATACTTCTGAACAGGGCTGAAGTATAGATGTTATTTGTCCCTCTGTCATCACCTTATTCTGATGTAGTATTTTCCTAATTACAGCTGTAAGACAGTTTTTGGTCAGAGACTCTGGATAAATAATTCTCCCAATTTATCCTAGTGGAAAAAGTTGGCAAATACGTCATATTCTACCTTTTCCCCCAAATTAACAGAAACATTTATGTAAATGGTACACATTAGCAGCTGACCTTGAAGAATAATAGCATTTCCCACATATAAACAGGTCTCCACTTGGCACTTCACTTGGGATAATGATCAGGAACAGGTGTTTATTCTCAGTTTGCAGGTTAATTATGGATCCATTAAAGTTTAGAAGTTGAGCATTTCTCTCATGTGATTCCAAATTTTGCTATTTTCATCCACACAGTGGGTTTATGTTCTCTTATTTCCAAAGAACATATGCTCTGCAATGGTAATATGGTCCATAGCATATTCAATATTACATAAACATTCTTTCTCTTGAAGAATTTACCTACAAATGTGATATATACTTAGCTCCCTTCCTCATTTTTAAAGTTCATTTAAATGGCAAACTGTGGATTTATTTTAAATGTTTTTACTTTTTATCCATGTACTTTTATAAAAATTTGTACATATTTTTATGCTGCATTTTCAAGAACATTTATTTCCAACAACACAGATAAATATATTCCTGCATATCTGGATTTTTTATTTGTTTTCTATGAGGGAGGGACTAATCTGAAAAAAAAACTACAATTAGTCATAAAAACTTTACCAAAAATGGAGCAAATCACATATTCAAAAGGCATTGTCCCACTTTGCAATGGTCAGCTGTAAGCACTAATCTTATTTAAATACAATGATAAAAAAAATGTTTTAAAAGAGACTATTTCAAGGTAAGTCATGAAAATCATAGTAAAGTTACCTGGTGAATCTTCAAAATGTTCGGAACTAGATATCTTACTGGAGTTAGTGAGAGAAAATATTTGACCCAATATGAGATGCACTGAAGTGTAAGGATGTTTTTTTAAATTTTTTATTCTTATGTTAATCCCCATACATTACATCATTAATTTTAGATGAAGTGTTCCATGATTCATTGTTTGTGTACAACACCCAGTGTTCCATGCAGAATGTGCCCTCTTTAATACCCATCACCAGGCTAACCCATCCTCCTAACTCCTCCCCTATAGAACCCTCAGTTTGGTTTTCAGGGTCCATCTTCTCTCATGGCTCGCCTCCCCCTCCGATTCCCCCCCCCCCATCATTCTTCCCCTCCTGCTATCTTCTTCTTCTTCTTCTTTTTTTTTTAACATATATTGTATTATTTATTTCAGAGGTACAGATCTGTGATTCAACACTCTTGCACAATTCACAGTGCTCACTATAGCACATACTCTCCCCAATGTTTATCACCCAGCCACCCCATCCCTCCCACCCCCACCACTGCAGCAACCCTCAGTTTGTTTCCTGAGATTAAGAATTCCTCATATCAGTGAGATCATATGATACATGTCTTTCTCTGTTTGACTTATTTCGCTCAGCATAACACCCTCCAGTTCCATCCACGTCGTTGCAAATGGCAAGATTTCATTCCTTTTGATGGCTGCATAATATTCCATTGTATATATATACCACCTCTTCTTTATCCATTCATCTGTTGATGGCCATCTTGGCTCTTTCCACAGTTTGGCTACTGTGGACATTGCTGCTATAAACATCGGGGTGCACGTAGCCCTTCAGATCCCTACATTTGTATCTTTGGGGTAAATACCCAGTAGTGTAATTGCTGGATCATATGGTAGCTCTATTTTCAACTTTTTGAGGAACCGCCATACTGTTTTCCAGAGTGGCTGCACAAGCTTGCATTCCCACCAACAGTGTAGGAGGGTTCCCCTTTCTCCACATTCCTGCCAACATCTGTCATTTCCTGACATTAATTTTAGCCATTCTGACTGGTGTGAGGTGATATCTCACTGAGGTTTTGATTTGGATTTCGCTGATGCTGAGTGATGTTGAGCACTTTTTCGTGTGTCTGTTGGCCATTTGGATGTCTTTGGAAAAATGTCTGTTCATGTCTTCTGACCATTTCTTGATTGGATCATTTGTTCTTTGGGTGTTGAGTTTCATAAGTTCTTTATGGATTTCGGATACTAGCCCTGATATGTCATTTGCAAATATCTTCTCCCATTCTGTCGGTTGTCTTTTGGTTTTGTTGACTGTTTCTTTTTTTTTGCTGTGCAAAAGCTTTTTATCTTGATGAAGTCCCAATAGTTCATTTTTGCCCTTGCTTCCCTTGCCTTTGGCAATGTTTCTAGGAAGAAGTTGCTGTGGAAGAGGTCAACGAGGTTACTGGCCGAGTTCTCCTTTAGGATTTTGATGGACTCCTGTCTCACATTGAGGTCATTCAACCATTTGGAGTCTATTTTTGTGTGTGGTGTAAGGAAATGGTCCAGTTTCATTTTTCTGCATGTGGTTATCCAATTTTCCCAACACCATTTGTTGAAGAGACTGTCTTTTTTCCATTGGACATTCTTTCCTGCTTTGTCAAAGATGAGTTGAGCATAGAGTTGAGGATCCATTTCTGAGCTCTCTATTCTGTTCCATTGATCGATGTGTCTGTTTTTGTGCCAGTACCATACTGTCTTGATGATGCCAGCTTTGTAATAGAGCTGGAAGTCCGGAATTATGATGCCGCCAGCTTTGCTTTTCTTTTCCAACATTCCTCTGGCTATTCGGGGCCTTTTCTGGTTCCATACAAATTTTAGGATTATTTGTTCCATTTCTTTGAAAAAAGTGGATGGTGTTTTGATGGGGATTGCTTTGCATGTGTAGATTGCTCTAGGTAGCATTGACATCTTCACAATAGTTGTTCTACCAATCCATGAGCATGGAATGTTTTTCCATTTCTTTGTGTCTTCCTCAATTTCTTTCATGAGTATTTTATAGTTTTCTGAGTACAGATTCTTTGTCTCTTTGGTTAGATTTATTGCTAGATATCTTATGGTTTTGGGTGAAATTGTAAATGGGATCAACTCCTTAATTTCTCTTTCTTCTGTCTTGTTGTTGTTGTATAGGAATGCCACTGATTTCTGTGCATTGATTTTATATCCTGGCACTTTACTGAATTCCTGTATGAGTTCTAGCAGTTTTGGGGTGGAGTCTTTGGGTTTTCCACATAAAGTATCGTATCATCTGCAAAGAGTGAGTGTTTGATTTCTTCTTTGCTGATTTGGATGCCCTTTATTTCTTTTTGTTGTGTGATTGCTGTGGCTAGGACTTCTAATACTATGTTGAATAGCAGTGGTGATAGTGGACATCCCTGCTGCTTTCCTGACCTTAAGGGAAAAACTCTCAGTTTTTCCCCATCGAGAATGATATTCGCTGTGGGTTTTTCATAGATGGCTTTTATGATATTGAGGTAGGCACCCTCTATCCCTATACTCAGAAGAGTTTTGAGCAAGAAAGGTTGCTGTACTTTGTCAAATGCTTTTTCTGCATCTATTGAGAGGATTATATGATTCTTGTTCTTTCTTTTATTAATGCATTGTATCATACTGATTGATTTGCAGATGTTGAACCAATCTTGCAGCCCAGAGATAAATCCCACTAGGTCATGGTGAATAATCCTTTTAATGTACTGTTGTATCCTATTTGCTAGTATTTTGGTGAGAAATTTTGCATCATGTTCATCAAGGATATTGGTCTGTAATTCTCCTTTTTGATGGGGTCTTTGTCTGGTTTTGGGATCAATGTAATGGTGGCCTCATAAAACGAGTTTGGAAGTTTTCTTTCCATTTTTATTTTTTGAAACATTTTCAGAAGAATAGGTGTTAATTCTTCTTGAAATGTTTGGTAGAATTCCCCTGGGAAGCCATCTGGCCCTTGGCTCTTGATTCTTAGGAGATTTCTGATGACTGCTTCAATTTCCTTAGTGGTTATAGGTCTGTTCAGGTTTTCTATTTCTTCCTGGTTCAGTTTTGGTAGTTGATACATCTTTAGGAATGCATCCATTTCTTCCAGGTTATCTAATTTGCTGGCATAGAGTTGCTGTTAATATGTTCTTATACTTGTTTGTATTTCTTTGGTGTTGATTGTGATCTCTCCTCTTTCATTCATGATTTTGTTGATTTGGGTCCTTTCTCTTTTCTTTTTGATAAGTCTGGCCAGGGGTTTATCAATCTTGTTAATTCTTTCAAAGAACCAGCTCCTAGAGTTGTTGATCAGTTCTACTGTTCTTTTGGTTTCTACCTCATTGATTTTTGTTCTGATCTTTATTATTTCTCTTCTCCTGCTGGGTTGAGGCTTTATTTGCTGTTCTTTCTCCAGCTTCTTTAGGTGTAGTGTTAAGTTGTGTATTTGAGACCATTCTTGTTTCTTGAGAAAGGCTTATATTGCTATATACTTTCCTCATAGGACTGCCTTTGCTGCATCCCAAAGATTTTGAACAGTTGTGTTTTCGTTTTCATTGGTTTCCATGAATTTTTTTAATTCTTCTTTAATTTCCTTGTTGACCCATTCATTCTTTAGTAGGATGCTCTTTAGTCTCCATGGATTTGAGTTCTTCTGACTTTCCTCTTGTGATTGAGTTCTAGTTTCAAAGCATTGTGGTCTGAAAATAGGCAGGGAACAATCCCAATCTTTTGGTACCAGTTGAGACGTGATTTGTGACCTAGATGTAATCTAATCTGGAGAATGTTCCATGGGCACTAGAGAAGAATGTGTGTTCTGTTACTTTCGGATGGAATCATCTGAATATATCTGTGAAGTCCATTTGGTCCAGTGTGTCATTTAAAGTCTTTATTTCCTTGTTGATCTTTTGCTTAGACGATCTGTCCATTTCAGTGAGGAGGGTGTTAAAGTCCCCCACTATTATTGTAGTGTTGTCAATGTGTTTCTTTGTTTTTGCTATTAATTGGCTTATATAATTGGCTGTTCCCATGTTAGGGGCATAGATATTTACAATTATTAGATGTTCCTGTTCGATAGACCCTTTAAGTAGGATATAGTGTCCTTCCTCATCTCTTATTACAGTCTTTGTTTTAAAATCTAAGTTGTCTGATATAAGAATTGCCACCCCAGCTTTCTTTTGGTGTTCATTAGCATGGTAAATGGTTTTCTACCCCCTCACTTTCAATCTGGGGGTGTCTTTGGGTCTAAAGTGAGTCTCTTGGAGACAGCATATCAATGGGTCCTGTGTTTTTTTTATCCAATCTGATAGCCTGTGTCTTTTGATTGGGGCATTTAGCCCCTTTACATTCAGGGTAACTTTTGAAAGATAGGAATTTAGTGCCATTGTATTGCCTTTAAGGTGACTGTTACTGTATATTGTCTGGGTTCCTTTCTGGTTTATGTTGCTTTTAGGCTCTGTCTTTGCCTAGAGCACCCTTTTCAATATTTCTTGTAAGGCTAGTTTTGTATTTGTGAATTCCTTTACTTTTTGTTTGTCCTGGAAGCTTTTGATCTCTCCTTCTATTTTCAATGACAGCCTAGCTGGATATAGTATTCTTGGCTGCATATTTTTCTCGTTTAGTGCTCTGAATATATCATGCCAGTCCTTTCTGGCCTGCCAGGTCTCTGTGGATAGGTCTGTTGCCAATCTAATGTTTCTACCATTGTAGGTTGCATATCTCTTCTCCAGAGCTGCTTTCAGGATTTTCTCTTTGTCTATGAGACTCGTAAGTTTTACTATTAGATGTCAGGGTGTTGACCTATTTTTATTGATTTTGAGGGGGGTTCTCTGTGCTTCCTGGATTTTGATGCCTGTTTCCTTCCCCGAATTAGGGAAGTTCTCTGCTATAATTTGCTCCAATATACCTTCTGCCCCTCTCTCTCTTTATTTTCCTTCAGGGATCCCAATTATTCTAATGTTGTTCCGTCCTATGGTATCGTTTATCTCTCAAATTCTGCCCTCGTGATCCAGTAGTTGTGTATCTCTCTTTTTCTCAGCTTCTTTATTTTCCATTGTTTGGTCTTCTATATTGCTGAATCTCTCTTCTGCCTCATTTATCCTAGCAGTTAGCGCCCTGATTTTTGCTTGCACCTCATTAATAACCTTTTTGATTTCAACTTGGTTAGATTTTAGTTCTTTTATTTCTCCAGAAAGGATTTCTCTAATATCTTCCATGCTTTTTTCAAGCCCAGCTAGTATCTTTAAAATCATCATTCTGAACTCTATTTCCGACATCATACTAATTTCCATTTTGAGTAGGTCCCTGGCAGTTGGTACTGCCTCTTGTTCTTTTTGTTGAGGTGATTTTTTCCATCTTGTCATTTTGTCCAGAGGAGAATAGATGAATGAGAGAACAAACTGCTAACAGCGTAACAATGTCCCCAGAAAATATACTCTAAACACATCAGAAAAGACCTGAAACTGGGGGAAAAGCAAGGGAAAGAAAGAAAAAAGAAAAAGGAAAACATAAAAACAAAACAAAACAAAAAACAGAACAAAACAAAAAAAAAACCGAATATGATCAAAGATGATCAGGCTGGTGCATAGATCGGTGCCACACACTAGATTTTGTGCGTATTTTGGTCTGTTAGAAGAAAGTGCTTCCCAAAATTTTAAAGAAAGAAAAACTTATATATGTACAAAAATAAGGGTTGTTATGATGAAGGGATGGCATATGACTCTAAAGATGAAAATTATAAAAGATTATAAAAGGAATTGATAAGAATTTGTTTGAAAAAAGAAAGAAGAGGATTTAAAAAAAAAGAAAAAAATAGGGAGGGAATGTGATCAGGCAGGAGACTAGAACAAAGTCATACACTAGCAATTTATGGTATATTTTGATCTGTTAGAAAAAACTGTATCTCAAAATTTTAAAAAGAGAACAACTTATATATATATATATATATATATATATATATATATATATATATATATGCCAAAAATAAGGGTAACTACTATGAAGGGATAGAATATGACTCTAAAAATGAAAAATAAAAAAATGTTTTTTAAAAAATGGATTGATAAGATATCAGTTGAAAAAGGGAAAAAGAAAAATTCAAAAAAAAAGACAGTAAAAAAAAATAAATAACTTTGAAAGACTAAAGAATCATGGTAAAAAAGCCATGAATTCTATGTGCAGTATTCCCCTAGCACTGGAGTTCTGTGGTTCTCATTGATTGGTAAACTTGGTCTTGGCTGGCTGTTCTTGCTGATCTTCTGGGGGAGGGGCCTGTTGCTGTGGTTCCCAAATGTCTTTGCTGGAGGCGGAATTGCCCTGCACTTTCCAGGTCCGGGCTAAATAATCTGCTCGGGTTTGCTCTCAGGAGCTTTTGTTCCCTGCAAGCTTTTCGTATAGCTTTGGAGGAGGAGAGTGAAAATGTCGGCCTCCCAATCTCTGCCCTGGAGGAGCTGAGAACTTGGCACAGCACTCCTCAGTGAGCTCCCAGAGAAAAGCAGTCAATCACTCCTATCTCCCTGGTCTCCAGCCGCATTCAGTGCTCACCCGGCCTGTGACTGAGCATTTCGATCTCTGGCACCCGTCCCCAGGTGGAATCTCCAAACCCAGCAGATCCCTGCGGTGTGCTCTGGTGCTGCTCCTCCCAGGGGAGGAAGGGGAGTCTCCCTGGATCTGCCGCTTGTTGGGTCCCTCTTGGAAGAGCAGTGGCCTGACTGTGCCGCGGATCACAGTTTATGGCAACCCCGAGCTGAGAGCCTGCTCCTTGGCTCCGTCTCTGCAGCCGGCTTCCCTGCTCCAATACCTGGGAGCTCTGCTGCACTCAGGCACCCCCGGTCTTTCTGTGACCCCGAGGGTCCTGAGTCCACACTGTCCCACGAGGTTTCCACCCCCTGCTTAGCCATTGGAGTGACGTCCCTCAGCGGAGCCGACTTCTAAAATTTCTGATTTTGTGCTGTGCTGCTCTATCACTTGCCTGTAGCGGCCAATGGAGCCCCCTCCCCCGCCGTCTATCCTCCCGAATATCGCCTCGGATTCACTTCTCCACATGTCCTACCTTCCAGAAAGTGGTCGTTTTTCTGTTCAGACAATTGTTGCTATTCTTTTCTTTGATCTCTTGTTGAGTTCGTAGATGTTCAGAATGGTTTGATCCCTATCCAGCTGGATAATTCCTGGGACCAGAGGAAATTTATGTCTCCTACTTCTCTGCCATCTTGCTCCTCCCCTCATGTAAGGATGTTTTAAGTGTATTAGAAATGTAATTATTATTAAAAAAACTTGTTGTAAAAAAAAAAAATGTAATTAAAGTGGAGTAGAAACAGAAATGGGTAAGACATATGACAAAGCCAAGAATATTAACATAGATATCAAGTCTACAATACATCTAAGTAAAAACCAAAAATAAAATAATTTTTGATGCAGAAATAATTTAAATACAGTTATTTTTGTTAACAATTAAGTATTTGGGTACTTGAAATAGTCCCATATATTTTGCTATTTTAAATTCATTTAAAATAATTTTAAATCAAGTAAGAGTTTGCTATTCAGTTAAAGGTACAGGACAAGGCAGCATGTTTTAATAAAAAATAAATAAATAAAGGTACCTGAGAAATGATTTCAAAAATGTGGGAGAAACAAAACAAGAAATAATGCTTGTGCTTTATTTATTTATTATTCACAGTGCCTACTGTGTGCCTGATATTCCTTTAGAAATTTTCCCATGAGTTTTTCCAGTCAATTCTCACAGATAGCTTGACAGGTTAAAATACTGGCATTTCACAGATAAAGCAACTGAAAGTTGGAAATTTGTACCTGAATACACACAAGCACTGAGTAATGGAGTCAGGATTCAAACTTATCTCTCTCTTTTTTTTTTTTTTTTTTAAGATTTTTTATTTATTTGACAGAGGGAGAGAGAGAGCACAAGCAGGGGGAGGAAGAGAGGGAGAAGCAGGCTCTCTGCTGAGCAGGGGGTTCAATGTAGGATCAATCGATCCCAGGATCCTGAGCAGAAGGTAGATGCTTAACCAACTGACCCACCCAGGCGCCCCTCAACCTCATCTCTTACTCTACCATTTCACATTCTTCTGAGAGAAAGCTTAGTGACATCCACTTGTGCAGAAATGTATGTGCTTGCTTGTAGAAAGGATCTGAACCTGCATTAAAGAACAATCTAAAGCTGGGTGCCTGGGTAGCTCAGTCATTAAGCGTCTGCCTTCAGCTCGGTCATGATCCCAGGGTCCTTGGATCGAGCCCCGTGTCGGGCTCCCTGCTCTGTGGGAAGCCTGCTTCTCCCTCTACCACTCCTCCTGCTTGTGTTCCCTCTCTCGCTGTGTCTTTCTCTGTCAAATAAATAAATAAAATCTTAAAAAAAAAAAAAGAACAATCTAAAGCTATTCAGTTGGAGCAGCCATGAGGCAGAGATACTAGATTTTTTGTGTGTGTGTGGTTATTATTTACAGTGGGAGAAAGAACTGCTGTGTTGGAGGAGATTTAGTTCAGTAAGTGCTGTTCATGTCTGAGAAAGAAGGAATGATGCAGTAAGGGTCCGCAGAGACACCATGGGTACTTGTTTCCTGGCACACTTGACTCCCAAATAAAGGCTCTTACTGATGTGATAAAGCATGAAAAGCAGGTAAGGCTTGCCTGAAGAAGAGGTAGGAGATGTAACAGCCAATTTTCACATCCTCTCACAATTAAAATTTGAAAAAGCACACTTTGGACATGTTTGTGTGCTCCCTTGTTTTAATCGAAGACTACAAGTACAGAAGTAACTTGAACTCCAAAACCTTCAGCCTGAAGACTTTTTCTAACACAAAATAGCCTGAAGACTTTTTCTAACACAAAAAGCTGACAATGCTGATAAAAAATAGGCCTGAACCTCAAATTTATTACAGGATGAGAGTTATGAGTTTAATAGAAAAAAAGAAGTTTCAATGATAAGCAGTGAATATTAGAAGATTGATTATAAAACAGTTAAGGTCTTCCAAAGATGGCTTACAAATGTCCTACCTCTGGGACTAGGGGGAAGGTACTGCTGTTAATAGGGCTATTGTCACAAATTCATCTTCCACCTGCTGGGTGATTGGCATCTAGCTTAATGGAAGATGATTTTCCCATCTAACTGTTTAGCTCATGGATGGGCAAAGAATTATTTGAAGAACATCTTTTAAAATTAGGACATTTGTGAAATCTCTTTTTAAAGAAATTTGGAGTTCTCTAGTAATATTAAAGATTTCTGTCTTTTATGAACATGCATTTCCACTCTTAATTATATATACTTCAGAAAAACTCATGCACATATGCATGAGGAAAAATATTCCTGATAGTGAAACAGAAAATTTAAATGACCATCAGTGGGAGAATGGATGTATTTATATAATGGAATACCTTACAGCAGGTAAAATGAATAAGCTATACCACTTCTATCAAGAGTTGAACCTAGGGGTGCTTGGGTGGCTCAGTCTTGATTTCAGCTCAGGTCATGATCTTGGGGTCCTGGGATCGAGCCCCGCATTGGCCTCTGCGCTCAGTGGGGAGTCTGCTTGAGATTTTCTCTCTTCCCACTGTGTGCATGCCTGCATGAGCTCTCTCCCTCTGCAAAATAAATAAATAAATCTTTTAAAAAAAGAGTTGAATATAAAAAAAGTTGAATAAAAACAATAAAGTGGTGATGTATGTTGACACTTAGAAAATTTAAAATGTGCACAATGATATTCTATATTATTTATAGATATTTCATAAAAATCATACACTTATAATTTATTTTATTTATAATGTATAATTTACATTATAGATATACTTAACATTATTTGTACTTACATATAAATACTAAATATGTTATATATGAACACAGAGCTCCAGGAATGAGCTTGCCTCTGGATGGAGCATATATGGGATTAAAGAAGAATATAAAGGGGGTCTCAGTAGTATCTGTAAATATTGTGTGTGTGTCTGAGTGTGGCACAGATGGGGCTCTTTGGGAAGCAAACTCTGATTCAGTATTTAGGGTGCAGAATGTTGATTAAGGAGTGTCCTTGGGATCAACATCTGTTGAAGGAAGAGGATAGAAGTGGGGACGAGGGCGAGGGGAGAAGTTAAACCATGTGGCAAAGTCACTGGCAGCCTCAGCTGACACCATGAGGACCTCTGCCACTAAAATGGCCCATCAGAGATGTCTTACCTTGGGACAGAATACTGGGTCTTTTATACCTCATCCTGAATCCATGACTGGGTATGGCTGTTCGGGAAGGGCTTGTCTGGCACAGAGCAAATCAAGTGAAGCTGAGGCAGTCTGTGAGCTGAAGACTGTCAACTGACAGCACTCCCAGCAGCAGCTAGATTAATAAATTCTTCTCTGAAGGGGATCAGGGGACAATTAAATAAAGCAAGTCAAAGACAAATTGAGTAATAAAACTGGGAATAAATATTTGCAAAGAATATGGTTGACAAAGGAATAATTTCCTTAGTACATAAATATTTCTTATAGCTCATGAGAAAAAATAAATCAAACAATCCAACAGAAAAGTGAGCAGAGAACATAAACTATTCAGTCCTGCCATATATGCATATGCACATGCACAAAAGCAGGCAAACGACTTCTAAACAAATAAAAAGATGATGTCTCCTAAGATTGAAGAAATACAACTTAAAACCATAATTAATTTGAAATTTTTAATTATAAAGAGAATTCTGTTACAAAGTTATGTTAAATACCACAGTGATATATTGATATAAACTGTTTAAAATGCGTGAAGAACAATTTTGCAATATGTCTCAATTTTTTTAAAGTTTATACTTTTTGACCCAGAAATCTGCCTTTCAAAAATATATCCAATAAATATACCCACATATATGAACAGAGACTTTTTATGTGATCAAATTTTAAAAAGCAAAAAATACTGGAAATGAATAAGCAAATCTCTAACAATATGGGACTTTTTAATAAATTATTCTAGACCCACACAACAGAACAATATACAGTCATTTAAAAACAGTATGTCTCCTTTTAAGTTATAGAATAGTTAAAAGCTATTTCTTTTTGTGAATAAAGAGCAGTAGAGAAAACTGTACATATTGCCACCATTTATGCTCTTTCTTTATATAAATACTTATTCAACTCACACACACTCATGCATGTATAGACATGCACACACACACTCTATGAATGCCCAGGGTATAATCTCACTGAAAGAATACAGTATAGATAGGTAACACTGTTAGGAAAAGAAATTAAGAAACTCAAGGTCAGGGAGAGAAGAATTACTTTTCAAATTTGTAATCAATTATTTTCTCTATGAATCCATTTCTCTTTAAAAATCTCAGGTTTTTCAGGGCGCCTGGGTGGCTCAGTCATTAAGTGCCTGCTTTGGCTCAGGTCATGATCCCAGGGTCCTGGGGTCGAGCCCCACATCGGGCTCTCTGCTCGGCGGGAAGCCTGCTTCTCCCTCTCCCACTCCCCCTGCTTGTGTTCCCTCCCTTGCTGTGTCTCTGTCAAATAAATAAATAAAATCTTTATTTATTTTTTTTTTAAGATTTTATTTATTTATTCATGAGAGACAGAGAGACAGAGAAAGAGAGAAGCAGAGGGAGAAACAGGCTCCCAAGGAGCAGGGAGCCCGATGTGGGACTCTATCCCAGGACCCTGGGATCATGACCTGAGCCGAAGGCAGACGCTTAACCATCTGAGCCACCCAGGCGCCCAATAAATAAAATCTTTAAAAAAAAAACTCAGGTTTTTCAGTGACCAACAAATAAAAATAAAACAAAAACTATGTGAAAGAAATGGAAAAAATCCAAAAGTCACGTAATTTCTTTCTTATGGTGGTGAGATTTTTCTGTTGTTTTTCTTTCCTTGCAATGGATATATTACATAAATATATCAGAATATATTTATAAAAATAAGTGAATATATTTTTCAAGGATAACTAATTTTTCAGTTTTAGGTATTAAAGAAGGAACATCAAAGTTTTGCCTGAGTTTTATATTTCCCTAAATTTTATTTCAAAACATATTTTCTGTATCGCCTTAGGTACTTAGATTAATTTTTAATGCAAATTAATAGAACACTTATAAAATGCAGATGCCAAAAAAGAAGGAGAAATGGAAACTTCATAATTTCCACCACTAAGTAATGACTAAAACTTTTATATTTTTGCTGGCGATATCTTGTCATGTGTGTATGTATGAATCATACTCATTTATTTCTTTTTGCACATAATCCACCATGAATATTTCCACATTTTCATATTTTGTGTTCATAATGTAATCAACATTTGTGTTTCTATTTGAATAAAATAATATTTTTGTTTATTTTTTTACTTTAGAAAAATAAAGTATTTTGTGTTCGTACAAATTTTGTATGAAATTGAAATTTCATCCTATTTAAAAAGATGTTATTCATTTTACATGCTTCAAAACAAGGTACCTCTGCCATTTAATGACAACTTCCTGCAAAGGGAAATGTAAGGCAACAATACATGATTGTAATCACTTGAGAAATGGCCTAGAAAATTCAGCTCAATATTAGCAATTGCAAAAATCACAGTATGAAATGTTTGAAGGTAAACAACTCTTGTAAGGAATCTATAATGAAAATTACTGTGTAACAAACCTTAGTAATCTTTGAAAATATACCAACAAAAGCACTTCAGAACATTTTGAACTCATATTCAGTGTAATGATTTTTCTCTGAAAATGAGCAATGCATACAGAAGAGTTTAGGGACTTGGTCTACATTACAGGGGATGTGCTGATCCTCTGCCATGAAAAGCTTTTGGGCATGTATTCTAGACATTAAATTATGGTAATTGAAATGGGAAAATGTCTGTAACCTTTCTCAATGTGTTTGGGTTAGTTGCACATGAACATCTGCTTTCCCTTTATAACCCGAGACTGGAGAATAGCATCAATATGCAGGCATTAACAACTTCTGCTCACAAAACCGCAGACAACTCTCTGTTGGAACACCACACCATCCAGGGTGCTCAGGGAACAACCTCTAAACGCTTACACCAACATCAAGCCAAATAATGCACTTCCCGAAAAAGAAAGGGATCCATATTCAGCCATTTTGTTTGGATCTTTCCTTCTTTGTCTTTCCCTTGGGTAGATGCAAAAGTTCATATTTTTGCCATTTTAAATCACAAATGTCAAGTTATTAGAAGTGTTTACGACAAATTGATACAACTAAAAGTTATCCCAACCTTTTCATCCTACTGCCTACAGAAATCCATGGTATCTTTTTACATTCTCTCTCTGTATACATTGTAATACATTATTTCTGTACCTAGATTTTTCCATTCATATTTAGTATAGGTGTGATAAATGTGAAAATAGATATTGTTTAGAGAAGCACATACTATTCCACTTAGAAGCATAAAATAATTATGTAACTCGTCCTTTATAGAACACATTCGGCTAATGTGAACCAAATTTCAATTTTTCAATGCCTTTTCATCCATGTACAAACGGTATATATAAGATAAATTTAAAAAAATGGAAATGTTGGGGCGCCTGGGTGGCTCACTCATTAAGCATCTGCCTTCGGTTCAGGTCATGATCCCAGGGTCCTGGGATCGAGCCCCACATCGGGGTCCCCACTCCGTGGGAAGCCTGCTTCTCCCTCTCCCACTCCCACAGCCTGTGTGCCCTCTCTCGCTGTGTCTCTCTCTGTCAAATAAATAAATTAAAAAACTTTAAAAAAATGGAAATGTTGAGTTAAAGGTTTATGTATATTTAATTTCTATTGATATGGCAAATTTTATTCCAATGAATTGTATTAATTAATACTTTCAGCTATGGGTCACAACCATAGGGTTGTGAGGTTTCTACTTTCAAACATTTTCAACAAAAGTTTGTATTATCACTCATTCTGTTAGGTTTGCTATTGTAGTAGAAGAAAAATGAAACTTCACTTTTTAAAATGTCCATTTCTTTGAATAAATTAGATCAGACATCTCATATGGTTATTAGAAAATTAAAATTTTATTGGCTTATTTTTTCATGTTCTTTGTCTATTTCTAATTTGTATTGGTATAATTAATTACAGACAGAAAAACTTTGAACATCATATTACTGAATTTTGTTTTGGTCATTTGTCTTCAAATTTCTTTAATGTTAAGTGATGTTGTAGATGTTTTATAGTGCATGATTTCATTTGCTTATATTTTCTTTCTGAAATTTCGATGGATTGTCAAACTTAAAATGGTCTTCCATGCTGTGTGAATATATATATATATTCTCTGTGCCTAGTTCATTTACTCATATAATGTTAATAATAATGGAACTTACTTTAAATTTAAGAAAATGATGATAAAATTTTATTTGTTTTCCTGACTAGGAGACTAGTTGTTGATACCCATTTTTAATAAGGCAGGTTTCCCTCACATAGTTAATTTTCTTTCTGTTATATGACAGGTTTGCATAACACTTTCTTTATTTCTTCATGTTCTATTCTGTTTCATTGATTTGTATATTTTGTTGTTTTTGTTTGTTTTGGTATAGTACTTGATGATAATGTATTTCCTTATCTGGCAGGGCAAACTTCTTCCATCACATTTTGTTTTGATTTTAAAGTAGAGAGGTGAGTTGTTCTTACTGTAAATAAAAGGCACAAAAATCAATATCAGTGCCTATAAAACTCCTCTTTTATCTTGTATTATTTCATTTTATTACTTCCTTTTTTATTCTTCATTCCCATTCTGTTAACTATTCACTGAATGTCCTTACAGTTCCCTCCAACCATTTATTCCAAATCGTTTCCATTCTTTAAAACACATTTATTGTGACTATTTATACAAGTTCTTAATTTACATATATTGTATCTTATTACAAATCTCATCAATTTCTGATATTTTATTTAAAATTATGCATTTGAGATGTATCCATGCTGCTTTAGCAAATCTGTACTATTATTCCTGACCTCTGTTGAGGAATTCATTTTGTGTATATTCCACATTTTATTTCTTAAAAAAAAATATTTATTTATTTTAAAGAGAAACAATGGGGGGAAGAGCACAGGAAGAGGGACAAACAGACTCCATGTTGAGTGCAGAGCCCAATGCAGGGCTTGATCCTATGACCCAAGATCATGACCTGAGGTGAAACCAAGAGTTGGACTGAGTCACCTAGGTTCCCCTTCATTTTATTTCTGATGCCTCTGATAAGTTATGCAAAAGCTGTCCTCAGATCTTTGCTGTTGAAAATAGTTGAATAAAATCCATTAACATGCCTCTTTGTGAAAATGTGTTAAGATTTATTCTGGTATACCAGAGAAATTGCCAAGTCATAGATTGTATGAACACAACAACTGTATGCTCCAAGAGCCCTGCTGGGATGGTTTGAAAAAATTCATCATCACTAGATGAGGATAGTTCTTATTGCCAGGATTTGTATATGGATTTTTCTGTATTTTGGATCAATGCCTAAGATGCTTTGTAAACCGATGCCTTTTTTTTTTTTTTTCAAACAGTGTGTCTCAGTTTCTTCATTTTTAAAGCAGTATGATAGAACTTATTTCATAGGATATTCCAAATATTTCAAGATAAATTAATTCCAGTTATACACAAAATATTTGTAGAGTAGAAAGACAGGCAATGCCCCTTACTTTATGTTAGGAAGTCAGAATAAACATGACAGGAACATTAAAAAAAGGGAAAATTAAAGACCAGCCTCCCATAAACACATAAGCAAATTTCCAAACATCATCACTTCTATTCAGCATTCCATTAATGTGATAAGTTCAATAAGGAAAAAAAATAAGCGAATAAGTATTGGAAACTTTTTTTGTGTGTGCATATATTCAAATAAATCCATAGATAAACACCTAAATTTCATAAACAAGTTTAGCAAGTTTACAGGAAAATTATCATTACATAAAATGATCATATATTTTTTTTAAGGATTTTATTTATTTATTTTAGAGAGATGGTGGGAGAAAGAGATTGGGAGGAGGAGCAGAGGGATAGGGAGAGAGAGAATCTTAAGCAGACTCCTCCCACTGAGTGCGGAGCCTGATACGGGGCTCAATCTCATGACCCCGAGATCATGACCTAAGCTGAAACCAGGAGTTGGTCACTTAACCGACTGAGCCATCCAGGTAACCCAAAATGAACATATCTTTTTCAAATCTATTTTTACATACCAGCAACAACAACAAAAAAGAAAATTAAATTTGAAGAACCATTTCTACTTTCATCAAAATTACCGGGAACTCAGGAATAAGTCTAAGTGCATGATGTAAAAACTACAAAATATTATTGAACAAAATTAAAAGAGCCCACATAAGTGTAGTGATATGCCATGCAGTTGGATTTAATATTTTACATATGTCAGTTCCCCCTAGATTTACCTTTAGATTCAATGCAACCCAACCAAAATGCCAGTAGTTGTTATTATTATTATTATTATTATTATTATTATTAACAGTTGATCTGAGTCTAAAACGTATGAAAACACAAAGGGCAAAAATACGCAATGGATATGTTTTTTCTCATTCCTCTTGAAGTTCACAGGGCCCTAAGCTGCCTCTGACCCCACATTTGGTTCCACGGCCTCCCTTGTTGCCCTGGTCTTAAGGGGATGGGAAGTGGCATATGGAGGCAGGATCATCCCAGCATGTTCAGGCTTCCAGCATCTAATATCTCTGTGCTTGGCTTACACTTACACTGCACTTTCTCACTGCTTTCTCTGGAAATATCTTGTGCTGTGGTCTCTTCATCAACCAGATCTCATAGCCCGGTATCTTTCAAAGAGTACTTTTAATTATTCTTCTACTTTTAGGTTTTCACCTAGAGTTTTGGGAAGGAAAGGGCAAACTGCAATGGGTAGTCTGAATTTTGATCCAACTCTCCTAAGCTAATATTTTTCCTTAAAAATCTTTGAAATGAAAATACATGATGAATACAGTATATATAAATCTTCACACAACAGTGTCCTAAAACAATAGGGCTGTTGAGTATTCAAATTAGTAAAATCGTATACCTTTTTTTGTGAAAGCAAACTGAAGGTTATAAACAATGTTTCATGGTTGTCTGCAATAATACATATCAATGATTTCCTTATGTTGTCTTCACCTTCAGTCCTACTTTTGTCATTACTGATGACTTCTTTGAGGAGTCCCTCTAGACTCATCAAGTAACTGGCAAAATCTCCTGCTAATCTGAAATAGAAATGCGATTTCCATGATGAGTGAACATAGAAGTTTGGTTTCTAAAATGAGGACTCTGGGCTCAGTTAAAAATATTTTTCCTGAGTCCCATAAATCAACAATTTTTTTGGAAGGAAATGGCTTCCTGAGGGCACCAAAATAGGCAGTTTTGCTTTATCAGTTTATCAGCTACTTTATTTTCCATATATCATTTGTATATATGTATTACTTATGAATCCAATAGTTTTTTTTTTCTTTAAGATTTCCTGACTCATAATATAAGTGACATTATAAAGTACTTATTAGCAGTGGGATATTTATCTAGAGAGAAAGATTTTCTTAGAGGCTTAGATATACCTTGAATTAAAGAATGTTAACAATATGTCTCCTTTATTAAAGATAGCTCAGAAATCACATGTCAAAGGAAAAAAGGCAAAGAAAAGCACAATAGAAATAAGAATAGTGTTCTGAGCAGAAACTAAATATTTTGAAAGTAAAAGACAAAAGGAAACCTATGTGAAATGAATGTTTTCAATTTCTGAGTGTATGAAAGAACTGATGAAAATATCTCATCATTCTACATGACTAAGTAGAATTCACTTTTACTTTCATGACAGAATTTATGGTCACTTTCTAAGCAATTGTTCATCTAATATGGGACTGACAAGCATTTCCCCTTTGTTAAATTAAAATAAACATGTATTTTAGCTTCACTTAATTGTACATTTGGGAAAAGAGAAAGAGACTTTTTAATAGTTTTATTTTTTTGTTTTGTTTTTAAATCACAGAAGTGTTAGAATTAAAGTAAAAACTGAATAAGGTTTCATTTGTAGCTATCTTATCTCAGAAAAAACATGAAAAGATTCACAATTATTTTTCTGATAATGACAATTTTGCAGGTATGTTATGATCAAGATTTTAAGTTCATCTCTATTTTTTCAAATTTACTGTTTCTTTAAATACATCAACATGATTATCAATAGGTTTTATGTGTTATTAATAGGATAAAAATGGACAATATTTTGGTCTTATAATGCATACATTATTCATCTTATGTCATTTTATTTACTCTAAAGAAGAAAGTCACCATAATTTTTAAGGTAATAGCTGATTTGCTTTAATAAGGAATATGCCTTAAAATTTAACTGTCATCAGGTGCCTGGGTGGCTCAGTTGGTTAAGCGACTGCCTTCGGCTCAGGTCATGATCCTGGAGTCCCTGGATCGAGTCCCGCATCAGGCTCCCTGCTCGGCAGGGAGTCTGCTTCTCCCTCCGACCCTCCCCCCTTTCATGCTCTCTCTCTCTCAGTCTCTCTCTCTCAAATAAATAAATAAAGTCTTTAAAAAAAATTTTTAACTGTCATCCTTTAGGTATATTTTTATGTTACTAATTTTTTTAGAAAATCTCCAGAAGTTTTTTTTTTTTTTTTTTTCCAATTCTGAATACTTAATTAACAGATTTTGCTAGAGAAATGAATTCAGTTTACTCCAGAGAATTAACATGGAAAATCCTGGAACTCTAGATATTACCAACTCTTAATTTATACTAAAAATCTGTCAATACATTCAAATATAATAGATTTACAGTTCAACTTGCATTACTCTAGTGATAATTTAAGATCTAACACAATTCACAAAGAATCTTTACTGAAAACATATACACATATTAAAATATATCACTGAACATTTTAAGGTTTCATATAGTAAATATCATATACAATTCCAGTTTCTTATAAAACTTATAAAACTTCAAGAGTTTTAATTTGTCTGGACACAAATACAATTGATAGTGTCATGAAGCTAGTATAAGATAAAAATTAACAGGAAGACATTTACTTTTTCAACGTTTGTAAACCTGTGTAAAATTGAACACTTCAAAAATGTTTTGATGATGAAGTATGACAGTCCCTACCTTTACCTCCTTTTCAGAGAAAAGGTGTCCCTTCTTGGATTGGCACTTTTCTGTCCATGTGTGTTTATACTCATGTATGATGTTCTCCTGGCATCTATAGATCACTACTTCTTCAGATTATCCCATTCTTGTCTGCATTTTAAGCTATCTTCACTGACTTCTGCCACAAGACCATAAATATGATAAAAGACAGAAGTCTTCCATACTATCATTATCATTCTATTACTATCTCTAATGTGGTTCTTCCAAAGTTATGTCCTTTGCTCTATCCTTTGCTTTTCAAATTCCTGGAAAAAAAACTTTCTCTCTGTTGAGAATTCCTATTTATTTTTTAATCTCTTTTTAGTATCTACCCCTGAAATCTCATTATACTGGATTGCAGCTACTGAATTTAACGAATCCTTCAATTTTAATATTGTTCTATCCCATAAGGCATATCCAATCAGAAACCAACTCTTATTCTACCTCTATCAAACCATTTCTTCTCAGTCTTCACTGGCGTCTTGGTAGTGTGTCAACTTGGCTAGGGTAAACTACATTTCCTAGAGTTTCCTTCTCTGTGTATTCCAACCAAAATGGGTCATGAAAGACATTTTAGAGGTTAAGAGGCAAAAATGAAACACAATCACACATATATAGTCTTTTCTTAAAAGATTTTATTTATTTATTTGAGAGAGAGAGAGCACAAGCAGGGGGGAGGAGCAGACAGAGAGGGAGCTGTCTGCTCCCTGTCAGCAGGGAGCCTGACTTAGGACTAAATCCCAGGACCCTGGGATTATATATATTTATATATAATATAGATATATAATCTTTTTGTTGCTTACAATGTTGGTGCAGGGGGAGCAGAAAGTGTTATAACTCATGCATGTTGTCACTTACCTATTAGCTTGCCTCATTGGCTTAGAGCATCAATTATTCCACCTTCTCTCAGACCTTTCTCTAAATTCTGGGCCAGGTCCTTGTTTAAGTCCAAGAGGAAGAACATCATTTTCTCCTTAGGACAGTTACCTCATGAAGTTGGAAGCAGTAAGACACTTTAATAGATTCCAGCCTGTCCTTGAGGGTTCTAGTCCATGTTCTTATTTCTAGTTTATCCTTATTCTCCCCACACTTCATATCCATCTTCTCTTTCTCACTGCCTGACCTTTAACGTCCAAGCTTTAGGATCTGATGTGAAGATAGCAGTACAGATCTTTAACCAACTCTCACAATTGTGCAAGGACAGCTCCTTCTAGTAAATTATGTAAGTATATCTCTATCTCATCTACCTATTTATCCGTCCAACTATTCATCCTTCCATTCATCCTTCTTAGTGGTTCTACTACAATAATCAAACCCAGACTAATAAGAGTACCATAATCTTTCCTTTTTAAAATTCTTATCTTTTCTGAGTTTGATTATTACAATTTCCTAACTGGTCTTTCTGTCTCCAATCTTTCACTTCTTCCAAGTATTCTCCACTTCTCTACAAGTTAATTTCATGTTATAAAAATCTCAGGGTGGCTCAGTCCGTTGAGCAACCCACTCTTGATTTTGGCTTAGGTTGTGATCTCAAGGTAATGGGATCAAACCCCACGCTCAGCGCAGAGTCCGTTTCGTATTGTCTTGCCCTCTCCCTTTGCCCCTCCCCCCAAAATATATAAATAAATATTTTTAAGAAAATCTCTTAATATTACTTCCCAAAGCAAAACCCTTTAGTAGCTTCAAGTCGCTTTTTTGTAGCACAGTACAGACATGTAGATATGATCTCCAAAGTCTTTTGAGTTCTGGCATTTCTTTATCTCTTCACTCTTTTTTTTTTACTTCAACCTCATCACCTAGAAGCAAAACATATACATTTTGAATCCTGCCATGCTTAAATATTTTTAATTCTCTAGACCTTTATTGTTTTTACTCATACTCCTCCCTCACTTCTATATTCCTAATGAATATGTACTCATCTTCATGACTTAGTTCAAGCAACATCCTTACAAAAACGTTTACTAATCACCCTTTCAGGTGGATAACCTATTCTTCTCTAGTTACTTAACTGTGGATGGAGATTATCTATGTAAGCCCTCCCAATGACAAAAGGATAATTTACTAGTATCAGTGATCCTTTACCTTTCTAGTGGTGGCCCCTTAACACATTAATAGAATTGGGGAGGGTGTGTTGGAGAGTTACTTCACCATAACCTTGCATGGTACCCCTTAGTCCGTCATTAAATATGTTGAACTCCATGCTGAGTGTCTTTATGTCTGACAAACCAATAATAATAAATATACTTTGTTACCCTGTGGTCAGCATTTCAGTTCCTATGATCAGTGCTTCTGACTCAATAATTTTAGTAAATATAGAGTGTGTTATCCGTTTTCTTAAATATTTTATTTATTGATTTAGAAAGAGAGACAGAGCATCAGCAGGGGGAAGGGAAGAGGGAGAGGGAGAGAGAGAGAATCTCAAGCAGACTTCACACTGAGCACAGAGCCCTAGGCGGGGATCGATCTCAGGACCCAGAGACCATGACCTGAGCAGAAAGCAAGAGTCAGTTGCTTAATGACTAAGTCACCCAGGCGCTTCTGCCCTATCCATTTTTCAGCTTCTTATTTCCAAATATATGGCAAACACTCCTTACCAACACATTTCAATGTTTGCTTTGTTTTGCTCATTTATGTCATTGACCCTTTCTCTGGACTTGCAGCTGTCACATCTCACTCTGCACACTCAGCATAGCTCTACTAGATTTGAAGGGAGAGAAAAGTGAATGGGAAGAAATCAGAGAGGAGGACAAACCATGAGAGACTCTGGACTCTGGGAAATAAACTGAGGGTTAGAGAAGGGAGGAGGTGGCGGGATGGGGTAGCTGGGTAATGGGTATTAAGGAGGGCATGTATTATAATGAGCACTGGGTGTTGTATGCAATTGATGAATCATTGAACACTACATCGAAAACTAATGATGTGCTATATGTTGGCTAACTGAACATAAAAAAAAAAAATGGTTATGTGCAAACATACAAAAACACCCAACAATCATTTATGCCCCTGTTCTACAACAGTACTTAATCTTATAGATTATAGTATAGAATTATGTATAATTCTCACATTATACCATCTACCATTTCAGTATAGAAAACTACTGCCTAGTGAGGAGACAATGGAGTCTCATGTGAAAGCACAGGGTCTGAGCCAAATTGTCTGCTCTTGATTCCTGGCTCTGCTTCTTACTCACCTGTTGTGGGACTTGGGCAAATCTTTCTCTTTCCCAGAGTTTAAAATTCTGTCTCTAGAAAACAGGTATAATAATACTACCTACTTCATAGGATTGTAGTGAATAATTCAAGGGGTTTGATGCCAAGCTTAGAATACTTCAGAGAATGCCCTCTCCCTCTGTCTCTCTGTCTCTCTCTCAGAAAAAAAAAAAAAAAAGAGAGAGAGAGAGAGAATACTGCAGAGAATGAAAAGACTGTGATCTGCATATCCCATGATCTGTTATTTGGAAAAAATGGAGTTCTAGAAGTAGTTTCCCATCCTTCCTTTCTTCCTTCCTCCCTCTCCCCTCTTTTCATTCTTCCCAATTAGACATCGCTCTGCCTTCAATATTCATAAATGTAAAAATGTATAGCCCATTTACTGGAGACACTTACATGGAACCCCAGGGAATAGGGCAAATCAGTTAGTTCTCTAGTTTTCCCAGTGGGTTCACTGCAACAAATCCACAGTGGATATTCAAGAGAACTGCCTCCTTGGCACCTCTTTGTTTTTCTTCTTTCTCCTGGTCTCTCATCTCTTAACATCATGACTCACCCCAAAGAGCCCTTCTTTCTCTTAGCCTCTGAGATTCTGCAGCAATTCTTTTCTATATGGTTTCACCTTAAAAATATGTGTAGGCTTGGGAGTGTTGAGAGCTTCACAGCCACTGAATGGGCGTAAAGAAGGTGGGAAAGATGCCCTCCTTGCTCGACCAAGAAAATAATCTACAACAGAAAAAGGATTTCTAATGTTGAGATTTAGTACAATATTATAACTCTAGTTATTTTGAAAAAAAAAAAGTTTCTGTTTTTTCTCTCTCTCTAAAGTCTTTTACTATTACTTTATTTTTATATCTCCAGATTATCACAGTATAAAAAAGGGGTAAAGAGTAATTATCCTATCCTGTTGCTTTTTTGTTTATTTCTGTTTTGTTTTTCACTTCTCTACTTTGCTTTGTTTTTGCCTTTATGGCAAAGGCAGAAAGGAGAAAAATGTTTCTATTGCCTCTAGGCAGGATCGTTGCTCATGGTGAACACGATAGTGAATGTTCAAGGGCAAGGAAATCCATGAGGACTCCCTTCAATGTCTAGTGCTTAGTAGAGAGCACTCAACAAGGTAGGTATTAAAGAACCATTTGACAACTGAATGGAGTTGGCATTAATGGGACACTGATGATAGTGGAAGCATAGTCAGCACCATGGAGCTGAAAGCAGCAATCCAGGCAGCAATGATGACTTCTTTCTGGTCCACTTGGAGCTGCTGAAGCATCTAAGTGTCTACAGTGATGACTATGACTGTGACCTGGCCAAGACTACCTTAACACTCCCCTCATCTTGACTAAACTTCAGGCAGATTTCTTCCTGACTCCAGACTTTTCTTAGAGCATTTACTTTAGGAAACCCTTTCTCTGCCCCTTTGAAATCTGTGCAAATATTCTCCCAGGTTCTTGCAAGTTTTACAACCCAGGACTGTGTTTCTTAAAAACCTGGAAGCCCCCTCTTGAAATGGAATCATCAAGGAAGATTGCACCTCTATGTGTTACTTTCTGTGGGAGAGTAACAAGGGGCTTGCCTTTTCCCAAGTTGTAAAACTACCTCTTGCCAAGAGGATAAAAGAAAGTTTACTTTTCCTTTAGGTAAGGCCAGTTAGAAAATGTAGATGCCCTAGGATACCACGGCTCCTACTCTCACCCCAGCCTAGCTTTTAAAAATTCTTCAGCCTTGGGGTGCCTGGGTGGCTCAGTCGTTAAGCGTCTGCCCTCGGCTCAGGTCATGATCCCAGGGTCCTGGGATCGAGCCCCGCATCGGGCTCCCTGCTCGGCGGGAAGCCTGCTTCTCCCTCTCCCACTCCCCCTGCTTGTGTCCCCTCTCTAGCTGTCTCTCTCTCTCTGTCAAATAAATAAATAAATAAATCTTTAAAAATAAATAAAAATAATAAAATAAAAATTCTTCAGCCTTTTAGTTCTGGGAGCTAGGTATTCAGACTTGGTCTATGCTCCCTCTGCTCTCGCTGGCGATATATCAGAATAAAATTTGCTTCTGTCTTATCATGTCTGATGCAATTTTTTTTCCTTAACAGGCCCAATCAAGAGAGTGTAATGTGTGCAACTGGTCACTTATAAATTTGTGTCCAGGAGCAAAAGCAGGCGAGCAAAGCATTTGAAGCTGCTCCAGACATAAACAGCATACAGCAGAGTGTTACCCACATACATTATAACTGGTAGAAAAAAGATATCCAGATAAGCAGGATTTATTCAGTTAAAATACATGTGGGATAAAAAGAACCAGCTGTCCTGACAGCGCACATATGCATATATTTACAAAAGCCTGAGGTAATTGGAGTTGGCTACTTAGAAGAGACTCCTGGCTCTGAGCCCTCCAAACTGCAGAATAATTTAGAACTCTTAATGGAAAATATATTGGGTAACATTTTATTCACATCCTTGGCTTGCTTTTAACTAAACAGGAAATCTCCACCTGTAATTCTATATATTAAACCCTCACAACAAAATCTAGTAGGGCCTTCTGACCTGCTTGCCTTGTGTTCTCTTCACTTCTTTAAGCCCTGGCATTTTTGTCTCCTGTTCTCTGGAGACTGCATTGCAAAATTTTATTTTTCCTCTTCTGTCATTCACCGCACTCCCCCACTCACTCCTCGGTCTTCAGTTATTTCCTTTTTCCAATAAAAACAGTCTCTGCAGGATTTTCTTTTGTTCCTGCAATTTCTGGGACAACCATAGAATTAACTAACTTGGAAAGGAAAGAGACAGAGGAGAGAAAGGAAGAGTGAGTGTGAGGCTAGAGTTATAAATTGACCTAAGCTTCGGATCATGAAAGAAGGGGGTGAGGCAAATGGGGGAGACCCAGGCACAGACCAGCACCTGTGAGCAAAGGCATAGGGACAGACAAGGAGATCGCTACTTCTGGAAGATGGCAGAGGCATAGTAAGGTCAGCTACCATCAACGGGCCCCATGAAGATTATAAATATTTATTTATTTATTTATTTATTTATTTATTTATTTATTTATTTAAAGATTTTATTTATTTATTTGAGACAGAGAGAATGAGAGAGAGAGAGCACATGAGAGGGGGGAGGGATTATAAATATTTAAACAAATTTATTCAAACTATACCTTCTGCACTCAATGAAAATATAAGGCTTCCATTTTGTTTTGGACTAATCAACTCTTTGCCTCAAGTCTTCACAAGATGACTAAAGGGAGTGGGGATTCAATTTTCAGTATTACCATGTTCAAAATTGGTAATTGAAATAATATCTTGTATTTAATATTCAGTCAGAAATTGGGAAAAAAATCCTAGTCTTGCAGGAATTTAACTTCCTAATGCCTTCTTGGCTTCTCTGCAGGATGGCATCTGGGTATAGGGAGGATGAGGAGAGCGTTTTTGCATTTAAAATGGAAGCTAAGACTCTTAAGAGTTTGTGGTTGACAAAGCTGGTTTCCAAAGTAGGACTGAGGTGACGATCTTTGCCCACCTAATTTTCTCTTGCCTGATAGCATTTGCCATTGAAGAGTATGGCTTTATAACCCTCATGTCTGGAATCTTGTAGGTAGCTCAGAGCTCAGAGCTCAGAATTGCTTCCTGACTAATAGTGCTCACCTCTGTTTCTGCTCACTGAGTAATTCAACTTTCATTTGGTATCCAAATAAGTATGAAAAATATTGCTTAATTTGGTGTTTTGTTTTCAGGACTTTGCTGGATACCATGACATCAGTGAAAAGGTGTTTCTACAGATGTAATAAGCTTCAGGAGGGATAGTTGTTTCTAAGTCGTGAAACAAATTTGATTTACGTGTATGCCTCTGAGTTTGCAAAAGAGACAATGTTACAAAAGACTTAATTAGAAGCTTTAGGTGTAGATATTTTTTGCAGCCAGATTGCATAGCTTCTCCATTTTTGAGCTGTCTTTCGGTAAGGGATTAACACTCTGATCATTTCCCTCACCTGTAAAATGAGTATAATTCTAGTACCGATCACATAAGATTGTAATGGAGATTAAGTACATTTTGTACAGTATTTAGTGCCTGTCACATTGTAAGTGATGATTGGTAGCTACCAAGTCTTTATCATCATTATCACTGTTATTGTTGTTATCTTTATTATTATGTCTCAACTATTAGTTGAAGGACAAAGAAGTCAGGAGGATTTTCCTGGTACACTTTTCCATGTATGCAGAGAAGTGACCTATGACCAGAATGCTGAAATAGTTAAACTGAGCTTTTGAAGACAAGTAGGCATTTGTTCAGAATTCTCAGTTTAAAAGACTCCTTTGCTCGTATTCAGGTACCATCCTTAGTCTATTAATACCTGTCCTCATGAAGAGATAGAGAATTCAAGGTAACCAGTAGTGGACTTGGAATAAGAAGTTGTAAATCTGGACTGATCCCACTTTCTGTTAATTGAACATTTTCTGGCACTTTCACTAACCTATTTCTCCCAGTAAAATGACTGCCTTGCCTGCTACACAATTTTGATAGGATCAAATGAGATAATATATGATTATATACTGTAGACTATAAAGTCTTATGAGGACTGTCAGCATTCATTTAAAAATCATTCACAAAGTGCTAACTTTATTAAACATTGAGGGTTCTTTTTATGACTTTTTTCTTCCTCACATTTCTAAATTGTTAATCCTGACTATTTACTTCTGCTGAGAGTTGGCAGTAAAAGTTTAAAGAGAAAAGACCCTGAATTCTTAAAGGCCATGGATACATTTTTATTAAGCAAAAGGAGAAATTTTTTGTGGGAATTTATCAGCAAGCTTTATGAAGCACAGAAAACGGCTTTTAAATCAGTTTTTTTCATCCTCACTCTCAAATCTGGAATACACAGAAACACAAACAGACAAAATAGGTTCTTTAGAGCTTGCTCTGTCCTATGGGGGAGAACAAATTTGTTCTGGTTTGTTTGTACTTTCCTGGAAATCTGCATATAATAAATGTTTTAATAGTGTACCAAAGGATTCCAAGAGCCTGTTACAATAACAATGCTGGTAAACTAAATTTTGCTTGTTTCTCTTTCATGGGTATGGTTTATTTGGAATCTTAAGTTGTTGTTGTTGCTTTAAGAATGAATTTTCTCTTGGGCTCCTGGGTGGCTCAGTTGGTTAAGTGACTGCCTTCGGCTCAGGTCATGATCCTGGAGTCCCTGGATCGAGTCCCGCATCGGGCTCCCTGCTCGGCAGGGAGTCTGCTTCTCCCTCTGACCCTCCCCCCTCTCATGTGCTCTCTCTCATTCTCTCTCTCTCAAATAAATAAATAAAATCTTTTAAAAAATAAAAAAAAATTAAAAAAAAGAATGAATTTTCTCTTGCATTATATCTTTAACATAAAATAAAGAAGAACATATATTCAACGTGTACTGCATAGTCATGTTCCTTTTACAGGGATCAGACTCCAAGACTATGCATTTTAAGATTGTGCACACATGGCTATTATGTGGCATTTGAAATAGATAGCTCAGTAGTTTTAAAGCTCTGTAATTCTCAGGACTACATGCTTCCCATATACAATTTTGTCATCTGCAGTATCCTGGTGAGAATCTCTATATCCAAATACTGCAGTAAGAATAGGAGTTACAGCAATAAACAGATGCTACACACTTCTTTTCATTTATCAGAAAATAGACACACATTATGAAGATTTTAATTTTCCGGATTTCAATAAAATATTTTTATAATGTAACATTATCTATTATCAAATAGAACATAAAAGTAGTTTTAAAAATTAGTTTTACAGAGTTTATTAAAAAAATAAAACCCAGCAGTTCTCTCTTCCCCACCCTCTCCCATTCTAGTCCTTGATTTCCTCTCCACAGAAGTAGGCACCCTCAGCTAATTTAGCTCTAGTTTACTGCTAATTTAGTTCTTCTATTTGTCCTCTTTCTTATATAACACACTTTCACTGGTGAATTTTTATTCAAGTGTCGATATCATTGACTAATTTTGTATTTTATGTTTTAAATACACTATTTGCTGTTACTCAGATTTTTATTTTAAAATACATACCTAAAGACCCCTAGGTGGCTCAGTTGGTTAAGCATCTGCCTTCGGCTCAGGTCATGATCCCAGGGTCCCGGGATCGAGCCCCACGTTGGGCTCCCTTTTCAGCGGGGAGTCTGCTTCTCCCTCTGCTGCTCCCCCTGCTTGTGCTCTCTCCCCTCTCTCTCTTTCTATGACAAATAAATAAAATATTAAAAAATAAAATAAACTACATACCTAAATTATTTTAAGGTTATGCCATATGTCACTAGATATTTCTTATTTTTTTCATTATTAGAGTTTATTTTTCTTATTGGCTCTGCTTATTTCTAATTCCATTTTTTGTTGTTGTTTTTGTCTGTATTTCATGCCAGTTTTTTCTTAAGTATCTGGCAATCTTTAGTTGTCTAATATATTAAAAATGAAGCACTGTAAAGCTGATTGGAAACTCTTAGTATATGGAAAGAATTTCTCAGTAGCAGGTGGCACTTTAATTTGAAAAATCTTTCATGAAATTGTCAAAAGATGTCTGATTTTCAAAATCTGTAGACTCTTTTTCCCGTGGACTAGGAAATTCCTCTGAGAGAATTCTCCAATCTCCTGCTTGAGAGAAAGAATCTTGCCAACATCCTGAGAGCAAAATCAGGAAGGGGCTGTGAGTCTTGAGCATTGGAATTTAGTCCTTCAATTAATCCCCCTGTTTCAGTGCTGCTTCCATGCCCTAGTAGTACCTCGTGTCCCTGGACTCCGTTTCTTGGGTTCAGTAACTCTAGAAAGTAAGCTGCCAGTCTTTTGCTGGACTGGGCTATTTCTTTGCTATGTAGATTGATGGAAAGGGATCTGTTAGGTTAAGTGCTTTCAGTTCCATTGGCACTTTCAGAGCTATTTGGTATTTGTTATTATTGGAACTGGCTGGGGTTCTGCAGGTAAGCCATCTTATGACCGGAGTGTTCTCCATTATCAGTTTTGGTTTCCTATTTTTTGATTTTGCTAAGTCACTTAACACCTTTTCATCTGCTTTTTAGTTTTAATAATGCTGCTGTTGTTGTTTTTCCTTTTCTCTTTACATGGGGTATATTTCCTTTGAAAACCTCTTCATCATCATTTAGAGTTTGGAAGGAAACAGAGGTAAACGTTTTTAATATATCATGTTTCAACAGAAGTTCACAAAGTCCTGGGATCTAAGCATGATCATTCAGGAACACTATGGAAGAAAGAAACTTTCAAAAACCTTAAAACTTACAAAGCAGAACTTTTCATTGTTGTTTCCATTTAAAACAATCAAATCACCATTCAATTTACCTTATTTTGGTCTCTAAGTCTTAATATTTTGGAAAAAAACTTTAGCCATATCACCAGTAGCCAATGAATCATTATTTTTTACTGTCTTCATTTAAAAAGCATCCTGCCCTAAGACATGAACAGACATTTCTGCAAAGAAGACATCCAAATGGCCAACAGACACATGAAAAAGTGCTCAACATCACTCGGCATCAGGGAAATCCAAATCAAAACCTCAATGAGAGGCTAGTCAGAAAGGCTAAAATTAACAAGTCAGGAAATGACAGATGTTGGCGAGGATGTGGAGAAAGGGGAACCTTCCTGCACTGTTGATGGGAGTGCAAATTGGTGCAGTCACTCTGGAAAACAGTATGGAGGTTCCTCAAAAAGTTGAAGATAGAGCTACCATATGATCCAGCAATTGCACTACTGGGTATTTACCCCAAAGATACAAATGTAGGGATCCGAAGGGGCACGTGCACCCCGATGTTTACAGCATCAATGTCCACGATAGCAAACTATGGAAAGAGCCTAGATGTCCATCAACAGTTGAATGGATAGAGAAGATGTGGTATATATATATACAATGCAATATTATGCAGCCATCAAAAAATGAAATTTTGCCATTTGCAACAACGTGGATGGAACTAGAAGGTATTATGCTAAGCAAAATAAGTCAATCAGAGAAAGACAATTATCATATGATCTCACTGATGTGAGGAATTTGAGAAACAAGACAGAGGATTATGTGGGAAGGGAGGGAAAAATGAAACAAGACAAAACCAGATAGAGAGACAAATCATTAGAGACTCTTAATCTCAGAAAACAAACTGAGGGTTGCTGGAGTGGTGGGGTGTGGGAGGGATGGGGTGGCTGGGTGATAGACATTGGGGAGGGTATGTGCTATGGTGAGCGCTATGAATTGTGTAAGACTGATGAATCACAAACTTGTACCCCTGAAACAAATAATACATTATATGTTAATTAAAAAAGTATTCTGCCCTTTCTATTCACACACCAAAATCTTTTATATAATCCAAGTTATGATACTAATTATCAAGTTATTTTTATGAACTCAGAGTATCCTCTGTTTACCTACTTTGATGTTTTAAGGGATTGCCATTGCTCCTCAAACTGATTCACCTGTGCTCTGTTTTTTCCTTTCCTAGACTGTAAAACTAGTAATCCATTATTGAACATAAAGTAAAGACTGTGAATACTTGTCTATTAATTTTAAAAACCTCTGGTTAATCCAACAGACAGACTCAAATAAAAACTTGTATAGGAAATTTTTCTACTCCTAGACTAGATGACTGGTACTAAAGTCGAAGAAAGAGGTGGAAAGGAGAGAAAGAGGAAGGAAAAATCAAATTAGAGAGGAAAGTTTGAGACCAGCAAGCCAAGAGCCTCTGTGGAGTCCATCTTGTTGCTGCCTGCTGAGAACAGCCCATGGAGTACAGCCAAAGTGCCACCAGCCCGCAGTGACACTGATCTGTGGGGCATGACAACCCCACTTCAGTGGCTTATGACACTCATGAGACTCGGGGAACTGAGATCAGGACAATGACCAAAGCATTGTAAATGGATCACTCTAGTAAAGGCTCTATTAAGAATTAAATTCACCCTCCTTTCTGGGGATAAGGGGAAAATATGGTGGCTACTTTCTTCCAGTGACAGATCCCCAAAGTATGGCTCATGAATTTTTACATCAGAATCATGTAGTGTAGTCTAGATTGTTAAAATACATGCCCCAGCACCACCTCAGCAGCATCCCTAGTGGTGGGGCAGAAGGACCTGCCTTCTAAAGAAATACCCTAGATTAGCGTTATGTTCTCTAAAGTTTTAAAGCCTCTGCTATGATTATTTCTATTTTGAATTATATTCAGGAGGAAGAGTCTTACTTACATTAATTATATTAATTAATGAAGAAATTTAAATGTTTCTGTTTGCTCTTTGGTAGATTTTGTCCTACATTTGCATTAGGGCCTTCATTATTTGGTCTAAACTTTAATCCCCTATAAATGACCTTTAACAATAAATCTATTATCTACTCATCTATTCACCCATCCATCTGTCCATCTATTCATCCATCTATCCATCTCTCTCATTAATTTGTTCATTCATGAATTTTACAGGCATTTACTGATCAAAATAATGTAATAAACATTTTAGTAGATGGTGACCACAAAAAGAGGAATATAATTAAATCTAATATAAAAGATAGGACCAGAGTTTAAATGATACATACCTAGGTATGAATCCTAGATACGTAATTCATAAGCTGTAAATTTAGACAATTAATTTAATTTCTATATGTTTATATCCTTGACTTCAATAGAAAAATGATTTCTGCTTTGTAGGGTAACTGTGAATAGTAAGTCATACAGTTAATATAAACTATGGCATATAATGTATAATACATAATGATAAATCTTGCTAGTTACTGTATTATTATTATAATCATTATAAGCATTATCTTCGTACACCTTGTATAATCTCCCTCTGCAGAACTACACTGTGGCTGAGGATTTAAGCCCAATGCATCCTGAAGGCTTTTCCCTGACAGGGATTTGTTCTAATTGTGCAGCGTAGAGCTTGAGAGTAACTTCAGGAAGGAACACACTATTACATTTTTACTTCAGTGATGAAGTGGACCTTCAAGAATTAGTTTACAGACTCCAAACAGTAAAATAAGAAGGGTGAGGTAAACTGTGAAGCTAACAACAATGGAAAATAAGGGTATTGGTGGATGACAGGATTCACAATATTGAAGATTAAAGAAATTCTCTGAGCCTAAGTTCAGTACTGGTCATAATTTGTGTGTGGCACCATCAATTCGGTATAGAAAGGAGTAGCAATGAAAAGAACACATTCTGTCATGTTAGTCCAGTGAAAAGAAAACCCAGGAAGATGAATAAGTAATGCATCACATGAAAATGTGATGATGGAAGAACATATGAAGTCTGATGAAACTACAGCAAAGTTAAATTTAAAGACATAAATAAATAAATAAATAAATAAATAAATAAATAAATAAATAAATATTGCAGATAAAATACCTATTGTAGAAATGTTAGCAAACTCAGGCCCACTCAGTATTTTCAAGACTCAGAGAAAAGTACAAACTGAGGTTTTCACACCACTTGTCTAAATATTTAAAAGTTATAAATTAAGGTAATAAAGTTTTATACTAAACATCTTTTGATTCCTACTGTCAAAAACATGGACCTTTTTAACAATATAAAGTCAGGTGTAAATTTAAACTATTTCATCTTCAGTGAGTTTCCTATAGGAACTTGGTGGTACAGAAATAAAAACCCCTGAGCCCCCAATTCCAGAAACCTTTTTTTTTTTTTTTTTTTTACTACCCCAGGCTTTATGTAGCATAGCAAGAACCTACAGATATTTCTGACTGCACTGTTCAATGTCCACCCACCATCCTTATCCCCAAAAAGCCATTCATTGGCCACCCTCCTTGCATTAGCTTGAACACACTGTTGGGTCAAGACCTTAGGGCATGGGATTCTGGATTTCTGGGCACACTGGACAGGCTGTAGAAGTGAGGACATGGCCACATCCAGAGTAGGGCTCTATAAAACATGGGGCCTAGGGCAGGGGACCCTCCTCCTTGAACCTCAGGTCATTTTAAACAAATGTTCCACAGAAAACTTAAAGATTGATGAAGTGAATACAGACCAGAAGAATAGACAAGAGTTGAAGTAGAAGACAAAGATTTTTCTGAAGAGATATAACAGCATGAGCAGAGGCACAAAGATGAAAAAGAAAATGGTTTATGTGGAAAGAGTTAACCTGACAAGTGTCACAAGGGAAAGCTGCCTACTCCACACCAGACTTTGTATACAGCCAGTGCCCTGCAGTCTCAGGAGAGAAGTGAAATCAAGCATCCCAACCCCAATGCATATCTACATTCCTAGTCTCACACTCCATTTAGAAGCCTCCTTATGGGAGGGCAGGGATCCAAATGGTGGGCCTTGGCTAAGATCTCTGCTTACTCCTTATAGGAGAGAGGTAAGTAGCTTGAAAATGTTTTCCTCACTCTGACTCAATTCTCAGTACCATTCAACACCTAGCCCTTCCCCCTTAACCTCCTCCAGCCTCTGGGTCCTTAAAATGGCAGGAACCTCTGTTTGGGACTTCCTGGTTCCCTGGACAGTGTTCTCAGTGGGATGATCCTTCTGTCTCTGGCCCCACCCTTAGCCTTGTCCCAGCTCTCACTTTTTGTCCCAGCTCTTACCTCTGGCTTTCACCCAGTGACATGACTAAGGAAAATGTTCTTGTAGGGATTCTTCTGTCTCCTAGGACTGGTGACTGTCCTCTTTACCTCCACCCAATCCTTGTCTCTGTTTGGTAAGAAAGCAGTTTTATGTTACAACATTTTTAAGAGGAATTTTCTTCTATGTGTTGAGAAGTGTTATGTATAAGAAGGAACAGAGCCTAAAGAAACCTCAAGGATTACTGAGTCAACACTTCCAGCAACAGTCACTGTGACTCACACCCTGCTTTATAAAAAAGGCTTTTGGAGAAAACTCATACAAATGTCATCTAATGTTCAGGAGGAAATTCAGCAACCAAAGGCCAGTTTCATTTAAGTGTTAATGTAAAAGTAAGCACTATTGGGATTGCAGAAATTAACTGATGATTATCTTTGTAAAGTAAAAATAAATAAAAAAGGATTTGTTCCACTGTAGAAAGATTAAAATTTTCATTTTGAGATAATCTTGTATTGTTCATGGATAAGTCTGCTCTTGTCATTTTTTCTGAGTATAAACTATAATGAAAAGTAAAGGCCCTGATTTAAACACAAGTTTTCTTCTGCCAGGATTATTTTATGCTTATTAAAAGTTCCTGTTAATAAATAAGTGCCAAAATTGTCATATTCTCGTTTATGCTTTATTTCTCTGGCTTCCCATCTGCTCTGGTTTCTGCAGTTTGGCGGTATAATCAGTTTTCCCTTAACTCACAACCCTGCTGTTCTACCTCTGTCCTAGGACCAGCAATATACATTGTACCATAAATGAGTATGGCCTGAGCTCATATCAAGTTGAGGCAGGGGGAAGGGGAGATATTCATAGGTCTATCCAGAAAATAGAAGCATAACAGCCTTAATTCTGGAATTCTGGACCTCTTGGTTCCAACTTGGCTGACTCAGAGATTTAGACAAAAGTTATACACACAAGATCCAGGTGCCAGGGGATATGGTATATGGACATAACTGGGTTTTCAAGGCCAATCTCTGAGTGAAAATCAGGGAAAGAAACAGGATGCCAAATAAATGGACCAGGCATATGGAATAGGGAGAAGGAAGGTTTACAGACAGTTACAGCGGTGGCTCAGGGTCTGCTGGGTTTATAATCCTAAACCAGCCTCAGATGGTACCTATAGATTAGATAGGAGAGCTAAAATGTAACCAAGCTTGGTTCTATTTGGAGCAGTGATCACAAATCCAAATGCCTAAGGAAGACAGATATATGAATGAATGAGGCAGATCCTATGTAAGAACATTATCATCACATTGGGTAATTGGTGAAAACTGGCAAAAGAAAGGGTACTTAACATTGTCTAGTGAGAACAGCTGTTACTCAGATGGTGGTAAATATTGCTATTTGGAAATAAGGCCAATATTGCCATCTATAGATTTATGAGGAGCTGCAAATCTGCAATTTAGGTGAAATCTCCCATTAAAAATGTTGGCAGAAATTAAGAAAGGGAAACCAATACTCTATTCAGAGTAACAAAACAAAGTCTGCCCTTGGATGCAGACTACCAGTTTGAGAGATCTATGTAGATAATAAGAAAAGCTGAGTTGACAAAATTTCATCCTGACCAACTTGGAAAATCTCTGTGGGCATTGGCCTAATAAAGGCTCAGTAATGTTGAAAGTTATTAAACTCTGTTATCAGAGTAAAATGGCTTTCCCCTATTCCAGTAGCTTCTGTGTGGACAGAATCTCTCTCTCTCTCTTTTTTTTTTTTTAAGACTTTTATTTATTTGAGAGAGAGAATGAGAGAGAGAGCACATGAGGGGGGGCAGGGTCAGAGGGAGAAGCAGACTCCCTGCTGAGCAAGGAGCCCGATGATGCGGGACTCGATCCTGGGACTCCAGGATCATGACCTGAGCCGAAGGCAGTCGCTTAACCAACTGAGCCACCCAGGCGCCCTGGACAGAATCTCTTAAATGCACTCTTGGCTTCTATCTGTGCCATTATTCACTTTGCCCCGAAGGGTTGGAAAGTGACACTTGGTTAGTAAGGGACCAAGAATATGGTATGTGCACCACCCTGATCTTCCTTTCTTTCTCTTGAGGTTAAACTGCACACAGGGCAAATTTAGTTGCCACTGTTCCTCCAGATATTTCTCAATCACTGAGAAAATTGCTCCCCCAGATTAGTATGGCTTGACCCAAGGAATTAAAGAGTTGGCCCAATTTGGGGATACTGTTTAGGCAAGTCTACTTGTCCATTGTACCCAGAATAACACTGCACCTTGAACGTTCTACAAGTTAGATTTTTGCTTTCATTTGCTACTCCTTCATTTTACTTCTCAAAAAATCATGTAGAGAAGAGACATGCTATCCATCAGCTGGTTTGTGAAGGACCTCAATGAATTTGTGCCAATTTTATTTTAACACCAAATAGTGCTTTATTTGAATATCTATTAACATATCATAGAAAACTATTTTGAAAGTATTGCTCTTGTTCAACATTATTTTGTACATACAAAAATCTAGAGGCCAGTATACTGATCTGCATAAGCATACCATAAATTATTGTCAAGTCTATGGCCAAAAGTAAAATAAACTTCTATGTTCCCATCCGATATATAAAGAGATTGGACATCATCCCTCCTTTCTTTACAACAGGAAAAGTTAAATAATTTGTAAAATCACAACTCTTCATATAGATCCATCAAAGAACTGAGATTAGAGAGTAAGGTTATCAGGAGCCGGAGCCAAGAAGCAGGAGCTTACCTCTGAGGACAATTCCAGTAGAAATACTTAAATTGTGATTGAGGAATTGCTCAGTGTGGGCAAGTTTGAGTTACATCCTCCAGGGGCCCCAATCTTAGGTAGACCCCCACACTTTCATGGATTTTACCTCCAGGGACCCAAGCAAATTCTCAGGGTAAAGATTAGTAAAAAATACCTTCACGTTTCCAGCACAGGGAGGTGGAAAGTAGCCTCCCTGTTTTACTAAGAACATTCTGTTCTTCTTAGCAAAAGCCTGCCCTGAAAGGAAATTCTTTTGTGAGACTCTAATTGACTTGAGTTTTATTAGAGCAAAAAGCCATTCGATAGAGAAAGGGTAGTTTTCTCAACAAATGGTATAAGAACAACTGAACATCCAATGGGGGGGAGAATTTAGACAATTTTCACAAAAATTAACTTAAATGGAACATAGACCTTAATGTAAAATGCAAAAATATACAACTTCAAGAAGATAACAGGAGTTTAGTGAGGAATTTTTAGATTCAACACCAAAAACAGTATGAAAAAGAATACTGAGAAGTTGGACTCCATTAAAATTAAAAATTGTCTTGCAAAAGAAAGTGTTATGAGAATGAAAAGACAGGCAATGGACAGAAAGAATATACTTGCAAAACACAAAGACTTGTATCAAAAATATACAAAGAACACTTAAAACTCAATAATAACAAAACAACCCAATTTTAAAAATGGGCAAAAGATCTGAATATACACCTTGCCAAAGAAAATATACAGATAGCAAATAAGTGTATGAAAAGATGTTCAACATCATATGGTATTAGAGAATTGCAAACTCCCTAATTTCCGTTTTTTTGTTTGTTTGTTTGTTTTGTTTTGTTTTTTACTGGCATCGAATTGCTCTCTTACCATAGCATTAACATGAATAGCTTACACAACACTTCCAAACAATAATGAAATGCTGGCCTTTCACAGAATGACTGTGAGACTTATATTCATTTTCAGATAATAAATAAACAAATATGAAGCATTGCAATGGGCAATAATTTCTACTCAAGGGGTTTTTAACTATCTCGCATATAGTAGAAGCAAAATCAAAATTACTCACTTGAATTAAGGTACATTTTTCAGCCTTTGAGAGAATCATGGATATATTGAAATCTTTCCTTAAGTTTCCATCTTACTTAGGCCACATTCTAATCTTATAACCTATTTTTTAAGCTTTGTTATGGGCCAGGCACCCTGCTAAGTATTTTATAAGCATTACCTTATTTTATCTTCAAAATATATCATCAGGTAGGTGTAATTGTTCCTATTTTCCTGATTGGGAGATAGGATCATGTGTATTAATCCAAGATCATATAGAAAGAGATAAATGTCTAATGGGAAGTGAGATCTTCATAAGACCAAAATCCATATTCATAACCAGTATGTCCCACTGCCTCTTCATCACTATGCCACCTTAATTACAGTACATCATATTATACCTAATGGAATTTCCATTGCTGAATGGTGAGGCTTCCTATTAAGGAAAATTAAGAAAGAGAGAGGTAGAGAACTGATGGTTGAATATGGAAAAATAATGAGGGATGATATTATTTTTCCATGAAAATTAGAGCAGATAAAGAAAAAAAAAAAAAAACAAGGAAAAAAATAAACCTAGATTGTTAGCACTCTCTTCCTAAATCTGTTTGGTAAAGACATGCATACATCTGTGTTGATGATGCTGTCTGGAGTCGGGTGGCAAAAGTAAGCATTTATTGTCATAAAACCCATTGGGTTTTAAATGCTCACTTTTTGACCATTTGAAAATGGACCAGTCTGAAAAATATTTCCTCTTAGTGTATATTTTGCCTTCAACAAATATTGATTTACAAGTATTTTGTTGTAATTACAAGAGGGATTCTGAAACTTTGATATTAAGAATGAGAAAAAGAATCATATTGGATATGCTATGCTAAATAAAAAGTTGAAAGCCTCATTTCTTAGTGTGTTCAACTTAAAGCTAAACTTAGTTCTCTTAGTATGATATTCTTATTTTTTTATTTTTGTGTAAAATAAAATTGTAATAGCTTTCTTAAAGTCACCGTTAATCTGATTTCCTCTTTATCCATAAGAGTTAAGGCTTCAATCCAAAATATTTCCACAAATGCAATAAACCCAACAAGAAAGGAATTACAATTGTGAAACATTAGAGTGACAGGATATTAGACATCATAGCTGATCCATGAGGGCCTTCTGTGATATTGACAAACTGTGTAATCGTTCCAGAGAAAATGGCCAGGGACCACTTTTTTGAGTCAGTGATTTGCTCTTTCCAGTTTTCCTATGCTCTCATTCAAAGCCAGAATTCCCATGCAAGACTGTTGCTTTACTCCTCCCTGGGTGCTTTGTACCCTCAGGATGTTCTCTACCTATCTGCCCCCACCTCCTCAGCCTGCTTCTCTTACCCTAACCCCCTTTCCTCTGTCAGATCCATCAAATATGTCCATTCTGTTTCTCTTCCCCTAGAATCCTGTTATAGAGTTAAAGTAATTTTTACAAAGATATTAATACCGGCTTATTATTTCCATAAGCACCAATTGCATTTAACACAATTTACATTTTATAAATACTTTTAAGTCTTAAATCCTAGAAAATGCCTTTCCCCAAGATTATGGGGTTTGAGGCTAGAATTTGGGGTATGTCAGTTTGAAAAAAATCTATGCACTGGGAACATGAAGCAAAGATAGGATATAGGCATTCACTGAGAGATAATGAAGATCTCCTTTCCAGAGAGATTAGAAAACCATAATTAGGGGCGCCTGGGTGGCTCAGTCGTTAAGTGTCTGCCTTCGGCTCAGGTCATGGTCCCAGGGTCCTGGGATCGAGCCCCACATTGGGCTCCCTGCTCTGTGGGAAGCCTGCTTCTCCCTCTCCCACTCCTCCTGCTTGTGTTCCCTCTCTCTCTGTGTCTCTCTATATCAAATAAATAAATAAAATCTTTAAAAAAAAAACATAATTAAAAGGTGCAGTAAAATATGGGATTTCTGGTCTTAGGTGTTATGAATATAGTAAAACCACCCAATTAATCAATTATCATATCTTATTTCTTTTACTGCCCTTCCCACTTTCTGAAATTATTTATTTAACATTATTTACCATTAATGTGGTTTCTCCAACTGAAAGGCAAGCTCAGTGAAAACCAGGACATTATCTATCTTGCTGGTTACTTTATGCCCATCACTAAGAACAAAGTTTAACACATCTGAGGTACTTAATATGCATTCGTTGAAACATTTAATGAATAGTATTTATAAAGGAAAAAAAGGGGAGAGAAAGCGCCAGGCAAAATTCTAACAAAACTTAACACTATATATATTGCCTAAATCATAATCCTTACCTTAGTCTGACAACCAAGCCCTCACAACCACATATCAAAATATTTTTCCAATTTGATGAAGGCCTTCTATACTTTAGCCATTTCAAACTAGTCACTATTAATTAACAGTTCCCTCCTTCTGTTTGCTGATGCTATTCCTCCTCTCTAGTATTACTTCACAGATTTTTTCTCTTCAAAAAAATGTACCTATTCTTAAGTGCCCGTCTTAAGCATACTGCCTGAGTAAAGGTCATCTCACTAGCTAATATTACTCTATCACTCCCTTGGGTTTCCATAACATACTTATTTCCTTCACTGTACTTTTTCCATTCCATCTTGTTTACAAATCTGTGCCCATACCAAATAGACTCTTGCAGGCAAGAACATGACCATACCACTCAAATTCTTTCTGAACGAAAAATGGGTAATAAGCGATTCTTATTCATCTTTACATTTTACTTCCATATTCTTAGCATAATGAAAAACCTCAGTAAATGTTAATTGATTTAAATGATTTAAGTCTAGACATTTGAAAAAAATTCTTATACTCTTACAAAAAGCAACAGAGCGTGTGTAGTCATAAGTTACAAATAACCAAGAGTCTGGAGTTTTTCAGAGTAAATTATCCATCAATCTCCATTTCTATTGAGCATATCTCATTTCCACTTTTCCCTTTTCTCTTTCCCTGGTGTTTGCTTTTCAAACTATTTCAAATGCCACAGTCTTGGGACAAAGGGATTGAATACTCTCTAATTGAATAATATAATGGGCACCTTGAAAAGTGGAATGCCATTTGTCCCACCAGAATTGAGATCTTTTGAGTAGGCAAATGGCTAATGGCATTTTTAAATGACCATTGCTATTTTGTGGCCTTTTTGTTTTTCAGCATTGAGATAGCTGTCTCACTTAATTTTAGCTCATGCAATCTGCAATTTGTAGTTAATTTATTAGTGAGGGATTTAGTTGTAAGGAAATTAAATGTTGAATGTTCAGTTTGGGACAATCTAATAGAACTTATCTATTGTGGTTGCTTCTTAATAAAGATATTAGACTTGATAGTTCCCTTCAGCTATCTTTGTTAAGTATCATCAAACAGAAAGACCTTTCACTAGTATTTTAAAGTTTTTATGTTTTCTTTGTTGTGTTTGGAAAGTGTTTGAAACATTCTAACTAGTCTAGGAATAGCAGTCACTGACTTGTCTTGCTCCACAGGTATGGTTTCATCCCCCTTTCAACTAATCTTAAATTTCTTAAGTTATTAAGTCCTCTTCCTTAATAAAATTTGATTTTTCAAGCATTCAAATATGAACTGTTATCATATAAGGACTTTCAGGTAGCTGAAAACAATGATGACAGCTTGTTTTTGCCTCTAAATATTTTCTCCAAAAATGGAGAAAAACAGGAAAGAAAAATATAACACTACAGAGAAGGATGAGAATGACTTCAAGACAAAAAAAAAAAAAAGTCAAAACACCAAATTACCTGAAAGTAAAAATAGAAAAAAATGCTTATTTATGGCATTTCTAATATTTCCCTTTACCCCATGCTAACAAAGCAAAACCAGTTGTAGCTTCTGGAGGAGAGAAAAAAAAATGAAAAAGGAATTAAAAGCATCTTTTGGCACTTGGAGTGGTTAAGGGAAAAGAGAAGCCATGCAGGAAAATTTATGGTTCTGAAAGACAAAAAAGAACTAAACATTCAGGAGACACAACTTCTCTAGCCACCATAAAAACTAATAAACAAACAAAAAATTCACTAAAGTACCTTGATTTTGCTACATTTACAGAGAAGAGAGTCATGACTTAGGTATTTTGAAAGACCCACTACCCCCACAAGACAAAAATTATCAGGAAATGATCAGCAGATTGATAAGAAAACCAAATACAACATACATTAACTGAGGAAAATTCTCCCTGTGGGGGAAAAAAAGAACCACCATAAAGTAGAAGAAAACTGTAATAAACATTTCAAAAAGAAATAAACATACTAAAAAAATGTAAATGTATGAAAAACCACTTGAATTCAGAAATTAGAATATTAAGAAAAATGGACAAAGATAGAAAAAAATGAAAATAGCATTGATTAAATACAGGAAAGAATGGAAAGGAAATAACAGAATTATCTCAAAAACTAAGAATAAATTACAAGGTGCCTAAATAAAGAGAAAACTTGATAAAGAACATTGAAGAAAGGTATAAAATAACCAAGACAACAAAAATGAGATAAAGAAGTAAAATAGGATTAGGAAGAAAGTAATGAAAATGGAAGATAGCCAAAGAAAAGATAAGTTTTATTTGAGACACTGAAGAAGAAAAACAAACAAAAAAATGAAGACTTAAAAATTTAATTCAAGAAAACTTTTAATTAAATATTTAGATGTACATATTTGAAAGGTCCATCAGGTACTTGGGAAGATAAATTCAAGACAAACTACTTAAGGACATATCCTAGTAAAACTAGTCAAATGAAAAAATATAATCTATAGTATTTCCAGGCAAAACATGTTAAGTAACCTAAAAAGCGAAAGAAAAATAATTTGAAAGGCACAATTTTAATAAAATAAAACATGTACAAGAAGGTGGCAATTAGGCAAGTTTTTCTTTTTTTTTTCTAACTCAAAGCAGTAAGGACTGAACAGAGTATTATTATTCAATTTTTATTAAGTTTCTGAATTTTAATTCCAGTAGAGTTAACATACAGTGTTATATTAGTTTCAGGTGTACAATATAGTGATTCAACAATCCTATATATTGCTAAGTGCTCATCATGATTAAGTGTACTCTTTAATTCTCTTCACCTAGTTCCCCCACCCCCACCCCCAACCTCCTCTGGTAACCATCAGTTTGTTCCCTATAGTTAAGAGACTGTTTCTTTGTACCTCTCTTTCTCTCTCTGTCTTTTATTTTTCCTTTGTTCTTTTGTTTTGTTTCTTAAATTCCACATATGAGTGAAATCATGTGGTATTTGTCTTTCTCTGACTGACTTATTTCACTTAGCATTATATTGTCTAGCTCCATCCATGTTGCTGCAAATGGCAAGATTTCATTCTTTTTTATGGCTATTTTTAATGGTTATTTTACATGTCACATCTTCTTTATCCATTCATCAGTTGATAGACACTTAGGCTGCTTCCATAATTCAGCTATTGTGAATAATGCTTCAATTAACATAGGGGTACATGTATCCCTTTGAATAAGCGGTTTTTTTTTTAATTTTGGGGTAAATACCCAGTAGTGCAATTACTGGATCATAGGGTAGTTCTATTTTCAACTTTTTGAGGAACCTCCATACTGTTTTCCAGAGTGGCTGCACCAGTTTGCATTCCCACCAGGAGTGCTGGGGTGTTGCTTTTCTCCACATCCTCACCAACATTTGTTGTTTTGGTCAAAGTATTTTATATACAACCAAACTGCCCTTCAGATAAAGACTATTGGGGGGCAAATCAGTTTTCAAAATACTTAGGGAATTCTGTATCCCCACATTCACCCTAAAGTATGCACTAAAAGAATAGTTTTATCCACCCAAAAGATGTCTAAAATAAAGGAAGTACAAAGATGGAATTTATTTTTATTTTTCTGACCAATCTTGGGTAACTTAGCAACAAATTAAATAATGACAATAATGGATCATAACCCATAAAATAAAATAAATATCCATTAGTCCATAATGATATTAAATACATATATATATTCTTATATAGATGTAAGAATAAATAAATATGCAATAGATAGGAACAAGTATTCTTTTTTTTAATTTTTTTTATTTTTTTTAAAGATTTTATTTATTTATTTAACAGGGAGAGAGACACAACGAGAGAGGGAACACAAGCAAGGGGAGTGGGAGAGGGAAAAGCAGGCTTCCCGCCGAGGAGGGAGCCCGATGCGGGGCTCGATCTCAGGACCCTGGGATCATGACCTGAGCCGAAGGCAGATGCTTAATGACTGAGCCACCCAGGCAGTCCCAGGAACAATTATTCTTTACTGCAGACTTCTAATACAAAAATGTAGAAGAACTGATGGAAATAGAAAATCACCATTAGACAATCACCACAGCAATCGTTTTCCAGGCAAAAAAAATCATGAATGAAACCTATGATTAGTGAGTTAAGATCAGATGAAAACAGATATTTGCATAGTATTTAAAGTATTCCCAGTAAAATATTTATTAAATACCAAGGAATAAATAACTTTATTGTAGAGAATCCTGGCAGACACCACCTAACCTAAGAGATCAGATTTAACAACCCCATCATAGGACCTAGTATTATCATGTATCTCTAGAAAAAGCGCACTGACAAAACAAAATACCATGTAACTTGTTATTCTGTCTAAAACTGCATAACATCAACCTAATCATGTTACAACATCACACTAAAATTAAGGGATATTCTAGGAGCACTTGGGTGGCTCAGTGGGTTAAACGTGGGACTCTTGATTTCGGCTCAGGTTATGATCTCAGGGTGGTGAGATGGAGCCCTGCGTCTGGTGCCACGCTCAGCACAGAGTCTTCTGGAGATTCTCCTTCTCTCTCTCTCCCTCTGCCCCTCCCTCCCTCATGAGACTGTGCTCTCTCTCGCTCTCTCAAATAAGTAAATCTTTCAAAAATTAAATTAATGGACATTCTATAAAATAATTTACTAGTTATCTTCAAAGGTATCAGGGTCATCAAAGACAAAGCAAGACCATGAAACGACAATGGATTAAGCAGACTTAAGCATTAAGAAGTCATGATAACAAACTATCATGTAATTAAAAAAGAATTAAGAAAAAGAATCAGAATTAGATCTAGGAACAAAAATATAACATTAGGGGAATAACTGGTAGATGGCAATAACTGATAAAACTAGTGGTTGATAACTGGAAAAATCCATATAATATTCCTAGTTAGTTAAAAGTATTCCATCAATGTTAATTTCAAGTTTTGCTTACAAAAATCTTAGTTTTGTCAATAACATTCCTTGAAGCAATTATGGAGACTTCTCTGAATTGATCCTCACATTCTGACCCACTTGAAAAACAGGCACAAATTTCAAAAAAGGATCAAGTCATCACCATTATTGCTGGTAAACCCAAGTTGGAGAACACCGCTTGGGTCTGCCACCACTTTAAAGATTTCTAGAACTCAGGGCTTTACTTAGGGTTCCCCTGCAAAGTTGAAATCTCCTAAAGTTTGCCCTATTTTTTTTCCTGGTATTAGAAGGCAGAAACTGGACCTAATCTATGTTCTTGTAACAAAGGAGAATAACCCTGTGTCCCAGCAAAATATCTAGAAAAGCAGAGCTGAATAGAAAGGACTAGCTCAACAAGGTCACCTGTTTTCCAAATTTTACTGATTGGATAAGTCATTCTTCCTTCCTTGTGGAGTTACTGAGTAAGAAGAGTAAGGAGTAAGAGCAAGTATTCTCAAGAAGATATAGTGTTTTTTTTGTTTGTTTTTGGCTTTTTTTTGTTTTGTTTTGTTTTTTGTTTTTTAATATATTATCAGGAACCTGGGAAGAAGAGAATTGTTACCTGTGATTAAACTGGCCATATATCCTGATTTAAAACTCATTACTCAATACTGTATCTGGTGAGGACTGCTTTCTCTCCCAAAATCATCTTAATTTGGACAAATAAATAATATGATTACCCTATTCATATATCAATACTCACAGAAATGGATAAAATGTTGTCTACTATTCTTCTGTTTTTTTTTTTTTTTCTTTAAGCAGTTCATCTACTTTTCACTTTATCTGGAGCTTATGAATTTTTTTAAAAAGATTTATTTATTTTAGAGAAAGAGAGATAGAGAGCATGTGTGAGTGGGGGGAGGGAGAGAATCTTCAAGCAGACTCCCTGCTGAACATGGAGCTCATCCAGGGCTTGATGCCACAACCCATGAGATCATTATCTGAGCTGAAACCAAGAGCTGGATGCTTAACCAACCGACTGAGCCACCCAGGCACCCCTGGTGCTTATGAATTTTAATTAACATTAATCAGGGTGAGTTATTAGCCAATATGATGGTGAAATTTCTTGTCTAGAATAACTGTATGACTCAAAATAGTTTTTCCTCCCATCCCATAACACCATAACATCTAGTCCATAATTTGCTATGGATCAGAAAACATTATTGGCTTAAACAACAGAAAAGAACACTGGTGAACTTGGGCAGACAATGAATACAATAGAAATATGGGAGAGAGTCTAGAGTAAATTGAAAGACTGACCAGAACTGACGTGTCGCTAAAATGCCAAAACTAGGAAACCCAACCATAGCCTTAGAAGGAAGAATGTATCTTGGATGCTGCTGCTGAACATATCATTGCTACGGGACACTCCTACTGCTTCCCTGAATGCATCTGAAAAAAATCTCTACTATTATGTTTCTATTTTGGATGTCTCTCTATCAGTTACATACCTAAATAGATACATGCATATGCCTCACTTTTTTATTTTAGTGGTCTATATATTCATTTCTCTACATCAATCCCGTCATGTTTCATTACTCTATAGCTTACTATCTGAACCTAAGTAAGTTATATTCTTCTTTTTCAAGAAAAGTTAAACCAGGATCTGGGGGAAAAAATGATAACATAGGAGAACCCAAGTCCCTATCCCCCTACAAAGATTAATGATTACACAGGTATCTATGGACAAAAACTGTTCCAAGAGAGTCCACACAGCAAGTTTTATCAACATCATGCAACAAAAGAGCTAAGAATAATCACACAAGAAGAGAAGGAAGACAACTTCATTTTGTTTGCATCATCCTATCTCCCTAGCTGGCATCCCATCTTCCCAGCTAGAAAGAGTTCCTCTTTGCAGGAAAAGAAGAGAAAGATGAAGAGCTTCTCCAGCCTCCCAAGGTACTGCCAATGGTCCTACTTAGGTTTCACCCTGCCCAGACTGGCAAAGCTGAGATGTATTGAGCCAGCTAGAAACAAGGAAGAAAATCAGAGGCTATTATTAGCAGATAGGCAGCAGGACTGATCTCAGTTCACAGAGACCTGTTCTGCAGACATACTCAGGAGATTCCTCCACTAATTTCTCCAGCCCAGCTACTGTGGACTTTTGCAGATCTTACCAGGTTTCACCCCACAAGTATTTGCATTCACTGATGCCAGCCACCTGAATTCCTCTCTACCACCACAAGAGCCTGGGAACCAAGATTGCAGCCAGCTCAGGCTTCTGAAAGTTCAAGACACCAACCTATGCCCCCTGACTAATCCCCACCATTGTGCTCATGCTTGGGGCTAGGCCCTCCAGCTGTGTGCCTGCATGCCGCAGCCCAACCTCCTTAAATGGTCTCCACTGCAGTGTGCAGGCCAAGGGGAAGACTATGAAACTGTAGGAGAGAATGCTGATAGCCAGGCCCCTGTAGCTACCACGGAGCTCAAAGTTGCCCTAGCTTTTGCTATCTGCTCAGCACCACTAACTATCAGGGAAATGCAAATCAAAATCAGAATGACAAAACACCTCACCTGTTAGAATGGTTATCATCAAACAGACAAGAGGTAAATATTGGGAAAGATGTGGAGAAAAGGGAACTCTTGTATACTTTTGGTGGAATTGTAAATTGGTATATCCACTATGGAAAACAGTATGGATCTTTCACAAAAATTTAAAAATAGGACTACCTTGTTCTCCAGAATCCTGTTTCTGGGTTTACATCCAAAGGAATTGAAATTCGTATCTCAGAGAGAGATCTGGACCCCTGTGCTAATTGCAGAATTATTTGGAATAGTGAAGACATGAAAACAACATAAATGTCTGTCAACAAATGAGTAGGTTAAGGTGGGAGAGATATATAGGGAATGTTATTTAGCCACGAGAAAGGAAATATTGCTGTTTGCAACAACTTGGATGAATCTAAAAATACCAAACTCAGAGAAACAGTAGTGGTGGTTACCAGGTCTAAGAGGTGAAGAAATGAGAAGATATTGGTCAAAGGGCACAAAATTCCAGTTGGAAGATTAACAAGTTCTTGGGATCCAATTTGCAGCATTATTGCAGTGTTGCATTGCATGCAGCAATACTACATTATATAAATGTTGCCAGGAAAATAGATCTTAAATGTTCTCACCACAAAAAACAAATGGCAATTCATAGCATTAACTAATGCTATGAAGGTAATTATTTTACAATATATAAATGTATCAATCAATACTTCATATACCTTAAACTTACACAATATTATATGCCAATCATATCTCAATAAAGCTGAAGAAAAAGAAAAGTTAAGCCAATTCTATAGGCACTGTAAGGTTCTGATGATTCCATTATACTAAATTCCATTATACAGGAATATAATTTAATTATATCATCTGGAAAATAAGTAAATACAAGATAATCATATCCATTGCCATTATGGAAAAACATTTTTCAGTGTGTGTTATGTTATATCATATGTGCTAGAATTCATTGATAAATAAGACACCCACGGTCTTTACTACTCGTATGTGGATGTGATTATTTTGGACACGGTGGGGCACAATAGAGATGCAGTGTTCAGTGACTTTGTAGGAGGAGAAAATCAAACAAACAGTGAGGAAATATGACCCTATATCAGGTATATATTTGTGACCAAATAGTGTTTAAGTACGGCTATTTGGTAATGTAATTATGGAATTTTGATCAGTGCCCTCAAAAGAATGTAAACCAAAATGAATAAAAGTTTATACTCTGATTATCAGAATCATGATTGAATAGTTTGAAAGTGTCCACTGAATTTGGTTATGTACCTACCACTGAGAAAATAAAATAAGAAAATAAAATTGAGAATTAAAAATATTTCTATAAACATATTGAAATGTTTTTTTATCTCAATACATTATAGAGAGAAATATTGATGATTGAAACCACAATACAAGATGAGAACTGCATATAATTTATTATGCTTAGGCTTAAGTATACTTAACTGCATAAGCATAATGATATATTAACATGTACATAACAACACGGTGATATTAATGTTCAATCATAATTCACAGAGAACTTCTCATACCAAACCTAAGCTTGAGCAAGAGTAGGCACTGTTGCATTTCTAGGAAGATTTATTTTCTCACATTTTCTAAATTCAAATGACCTTTTCTTGTGTACTTATCTGTTTTTTTCTTGTCTTATGTTGTTTAGTATTAGAAAGAGCACTCCTTGTCATCAAAGTCTGCGTTTCAGTCTTATTTTACAGCAAGAGACTTTACTCTTAATATGTGAAAATTAATCAGAGGAGGTCAGGAAAGACCACAAAAAATATTTCATGCATATGCAGAGAAAAGAAAAAAAATGGAACGTATAAAAATAAAATATTTCTAACCTCTCATAAAATTTAACTCTTACAGCCTCGGGACCTTGTTTCACAAACAACTATCAGTCCCACAATGAAATTTGAAGTCTTTCTTTTGTATGTGTGAATGGTATTCCTTATTGTTTTCTCTCTTTCTAACACAACCAAAAAGTTACACATATGGTGGGTAAAGCAAAAAAAAAAAAAAAAAGCTTCCCCTCTAAATCATGGCTAATCACCAATTTCCTACCAATAGTGAGCAGAAACATTAAAAATACACCAGAGAAGACTGACTTCCAGAGTGGTAGCTTGAGAACCCAAGTGAACCATTTTCTGAGAAAATACTGGCAAATGACTAAAATTAACTGTTTCAAAACTCTGAAAATTAACCAATGAAATAGAATGAACTGAAAAATCATCCATTCAAGAAAACCTACTGAATGTATGTAAGAGACCATTGTTTGTGGCATTTCAACTCGGCACTATTCCCATGCCCTTTTGTATTCCCCTGCTGCCCTATCTCTGTGGGACAGTAGCTCTCAAAAATTAGTAGTATCACAGCCAATGGGAGAGCTCATGTCTTTTGAAGCTCAGCTATAACCCCACACCCAAATAACAGTGAGTATTTCCACTGGAATCCATTTCCAAGGTGTGTGGCTATTTGGTGTGACTCAGAGCTCATCTAAGTAGGAGAGGAAAATAAAAACCTATCCCCAGGTCATTACTAACAACTATAGCAATCACCCTGCAACATCACAATTGTCTAAGGCTGTGATTTTAGTTGTGGTAACCAAGTCTGGCACTCCATCATTAAAACATTGAAAAAAAAGTGTAATGAACTAGATGATCACAAGGCATTTAAAAAGCTACAATATATTCCTTGAGATCTAGAAGGCTACAAATATATGGAAGATTATATACATTTCTAGGATAGAACTGGGATAGGAAAAGGCCACAGTCATTCACCTCTGGCTGACCTTGAGACCATACTCAAGCAGGAAGTGAAAGCTAAGACTGTCTTAAAAACTTCCTGAAGTTAAGGTGTGCCTTCACACCTTCACGTCTTAAAAACTCCCTGAAGTTAAGGTGTGCCTTCACACAGTGATCTCTTTGGCAAAAGATGAAAGTCAACACTTTTAAGGAAATTTTCTGACCAGTTAATAGCTGACCAAATTATAGTAATACAAGGTTAATTCTAGAAAGCCAGTTCTAAACATAAAAAAAAAAAAAAAAGCTAGTAGAATCTCAGTGGCTTCACACTACAGAGAATACAAATCTACAGAAATCATTTGTAAGAGTGGTAAACAAATAGAAGCAACAAGAAAAATAACAACAATGATAAAATATCGGGGAGAAGATTTATCTAAAAACAAATCTTGGCATAAGGGATCTGATACTAAAATTGTTAAAACATATTATCAAAAATGTCCAAGTGTTAAAAAAAAATTATAAGATAGCCAAAAAAACAGGAAAGTATGGTACATACACAGGGAAAAAAATAACCAACAGAAAATGTCCCCTGGGGGTCTCAAATCTGAAAGTTCCTCAATTATGTCAAGTCAATTATCATTTTTAAAATGGGAAAATTTTATGGTATATATTATACCTTAACACAGATATTTAAGAATATAGTATATCATATACATTTGGATATTAATATTAGACACACTTTAAACCACCATCATTGCATAGAATCACAAACACGCCTAAACTGAGGATCATAGATTGAACATAATTTTTCAACGGCCCATGTTACAAATAATATAGGAATGTGCAAAGGTTTATGTATGTTTTAAAAATCACAAAGGTATAAAATGGATGTATACCAACCACCAACCCTTTATCTGCTACCATTTAGGTGAGCATTTCAGTTAATGGAACACTTTTGCTAAGGAATTTTAGAGATATTCTAAGAAAGGAGCACATTAGAACCCATTAAATATTGAATATGCATTTCCAGGCTCTAACATGGGTTAGTCATCCAGTTTATAGCTTTCATTTTATAATACATATTTTTTTTCTGTACATGACTGTGGAAAATTAACACACAGTTTTGATCATTTGTTCATTTTAAACTGTGAAGGAAGGTGTTTTTTTTTTTTTTTAAAGAAACATATCAGTTGTAAAATATGCCACACTCTGTAAAATAATCTAAGTGAAATCATATCTCTGCATGATTACCAAACTTAAAGTTTGTGGACTCATATTTTCCATCATTAAAATGACATTCAATGAATTAGTAAAATTTAAGAGAACAAGAAGAGATAATGTAACATGTTGTAAGTATATTGTGAGAAAATTCATGTTCTCCTTTTCACCTCTGCCATATACTGTGATTAGTGTATCTATCTATACTAATCAGAGACATGTGTTCAAAATGCAAGATGTCCACTGAGTTGAGCATATGCCAACCTGCAGAGATGTAATCATACTACATCCAGATAATGTGGTAGAAAATGCATAATTATTCATGAGTCATTTGGACAAAGAAATAAGTTCTTCATTAGCCATCAGGGAAGTTCAAATCAAAACCACATTGAGATACCACCTTACACCAGTTAGAATGGCAAAAATTGACAAGGCAAGAAACAACAAATGTTGGAAAGGTTGTGGAGAAAGGGGAACCCTCTTACACTGCTGGTGGGAATGCAAGTTGGTACAGCCACTTTGGAAAACAGTGTGGAGGTGCCTCAGAAAATTAAAAATAGAGCTACCCTATGACCCAGCAATTGCACTACTGGGTATTTACCCCAAAGACACAGATGTAGTGAAAAGAAGGGCCATATGCACCCCAATGTTCATAGCAGCAATGTCCACAATAGCCAAACTGTGGAAAGAGCCGAGATGCCCTTCAACAAATGAATGGATAAAGAAGATGTGGTCCATATATACAATGGAATATTACTCAGCCATCAGAAAGGATGAATACCCAAATTTTACATCAACATGGATGGGACTGGAGGAGATTATGCTAAGTGAAATAAGTCAAGCAGAGAAAGTCAATTATATGGTTTCACTTATTTGTGGAACATAAGGAATAGCATGGAGGACATTAGGAGAAGGAAGGGAAAAATGAAGGGGGGGAAATTGGAGGGAAGGATGAACCATGAGAGACTATGGACTCTGAGAAATAAACTGAGGGGTTTAGGGGGGAGGGGGGTGGGGGGTTAGCCTGGTGATGGGTATTAAAGAGGGCACGCACTGCATGGAGCACTGGGTGTTGCATGCAAACAATGAATCATGGAACATTACATCAAAAACTAATGATGTAATGTATGGTGATTAACATAAGATGATAAAAAATATACAAAAAAAAAAAAGAAAAGAAAATCATACAGTTCACTTCTAAATTGCAAAATAAGAATTGAAGCCTGATCCTTGTATTTGAAAATATCAGACATTATTTAAGACCCCTAGAAGTCAGATAAAGTATACCCTAAGCCTCCAGGAATACTGAGCAAGAATTTGTAAAATGGAGACAGGAGTTTGCAAGATGTCATTTTAATGTATTTATAAAAGCTCATGTCTCTAAGGGATTTTTCTTTGTTCAAGAAAATGTCATGGAGATGTATGTCTCAGACAGTGTTTATGAACAGTAGAGTTATTCATAGTTTTCTTTACCCAAGTTCTGTGCTCTGTGTGTCAAACTGCCTGCATGCATTTATGATGGCTTCTTGCCATATGAAGTCAGGCTGACTTAATATATATAAACTTGTGTTACTCATACAGCTTTCACACTCCACCTCACTGAGAAGTATCCATAATCCAAAAGAATCTTGTGTGGTTATTCAATTAAGTTTGTAAGAAAAATATGTAGATACTTTAAAGTCAGCCACAAATTGAAAATAAGTACATAGCTGCAATTCACTTAGTAAGCTCCTCTTTCTACTTGCCCTCTTGACAGAATCTGGATATTGAATAATGGGAATTAAGAAAAAAAAAGAATATGTTTATTTGAGTAGAAATGTGTTGACGATTCACCTTAAATTAAGTAAAACAGAAAATAAGAGACAGAAGAACAGAGAGGTAGAGAAAACCATTTAGTAGCTTTATAGCTTAGATATGCTTCCAAAGAGTATTATTTGAAAGATTTGCTTGTAGACATTTATTAGGAACAAACTTAGCCCAGTAACCTCACTTTTAAGACTTACGGAGTCTTAGACAAATTCAATTTTGATACTTCTTTCTAATATTTATTAAGTGTATAAAAATTTAACATTTATTAAATTTATTTAAATTTCTCCTTTTCGCTTTAGTCATTAATAACATTGTGGTAATACTGTCCTACCTGACATCATAGTTCGATGGGTTAATAGAGATATGTAAAGTCATTGTAATATTATGTGACACATAGTAATGTATTGTTATGGTTATTATTAAGATAGTTCAACCCTATGTGAGGTGCTAAAATAAATGACGTTTGCCCTACTGCCCTCCCATCTCCCCTTTTATCAGTCTTTCCCTGTCTATTCCCTGCTCCTCCATCTTCCCCTCTTCATTACTTCATAAAATAAAAATTTCCCCTACTGCAAAAATAATTAAGAAAGCAATCCCATTTACAATTGCATCAAAAAGAAGAAACTATTAAGAAATAAACTTACCCAAGGAGGCAAAATATCTGTACACTGAAAACTATAAAACTTTGGAAGACACGAATAAATGAAAAAGTATCCTGTGTTCATGGGTTGGAAGAATATTGTTAAATGTTCATACTACCCAAAGTGATCTACAGATTTAAGGAAATCCTTATCAAAATTCCAACAGCATTTTTTACAGAAATAGAAAAAAAAATTCTAAAATTTGTATGGAATTACAAAAGACCCTGAATAACTAAAGCAATCCTGAGAAAGAAAAGCAAAGCTGGGGCATCACACGTCCTTATTTCAAATTGTCTCACAAAGCAATAGTAATCCAACCAGTATGGTACTAGTATAAAAACAGACATATTGAACAAAGGAACAGAATTAACAACCTAGAAATAAATCCATGCATATATGGTCAACAAGAATGTCAAGAACACAAAAGAGGGAAAGGATAATCTTCTCAAAAAATTATGTTGGGAAAATTTCATATCCATCTGTAAAAGAATAACATTAGACCCATATCTTACACCATACACAGAAATCAAGTCAAAACAGATTAAAAAAAAAAAAAAAAAAAAAACCCTTAAAGGTTTGAAAGCATAAAACTTCCAGAAGTTCCTTGACATTGGTCAACTGTAAAACAACATGGATAAATGTTAAGGACATTATTTTAAGTAAAATAAGCCAGTCACAGAAGGACAAACACTGCATGATTCCACTTAGATGAGTTATCTAAAATAGTCAAACTCATAGAAACAAAAAATAGAATGCCGGTTTCAAGGGACTGAAAATAAGAGAAAACGGAGAGTCCCTAATCAATGTAAAAAAAAACATTTCAGTTACACAAGTGAGATCAGTTTTACACACTGTCCCCATAGATAGCAATATTACATTACACACTTAAAAGTCTGTTAAGATGGTAAATCTTATGTTAAGAATTCCATAATACATACATACATACATACATACATACATACAGCTTAAAACTTTTTAAAGCATAAAAAATAATTACTCAGCCATCAGAAAAGATGAATACTTACCACTTGTATCAACATGGATGGAACTGGAAGAGATTATGCTAAGTGAAATAAGTCAACAGAGAGAGACGATTATCATATGGTATCACTCATATGTAGAACATAAGGAATAGTGCAGAGGACCATAGGGAATGGGAAGGAAATCTAAATGAGAAGAAATCAGAGAGGGAGACAAACCATGAGAGACTCTGGACTCCGGGAAACACAGTGAGGGTTACAGAAGAGAGGGAGGTGGGGGGATGGGGTAACCCAGTGATGGGTATTAAGGAGGGCACGTGTTATGATGCAACTAATGAATCATTGAACACTACATCAAAAACTAATGATATACTATGTGTTGGCTAACTGAACATAATAATAAAAAAATAATTGAAGGAAAGTACTAATAGCATTAAAGAATTGTACATGGACATGATTGAATAGTGATTCAAAGACCTGTGTCTATTCATGGCACTAAAATATTCTGTGTGGCCATAGCTAACTCTTAATCTTTAGCAAGTTATTTAACTCCCATTTCCTCATCTATAAATAGAATAGAAAAGATGGATTATCTAAGGCCTATTTTGTTATAAAATTAAGAATTTATAACCATTGTTTATGTAAATTAAGTGTGACATAAGAATCAGAACAATCCTTACAGGCAATATGTTTCTTTTATGATAAATATTGATATTTTTAATATTGTTACAAAATACTTTTCCTTTCTGGAAGAACAGTTATAGATCAGGATAGTCATCAATCTAAGGCACTATTGTAAAGTCAAGTGGGACACATTTTCTAAGATAGAGACCCTTTAAAATACTAGTAGGAAAAAAATGTGATTTTTCAGTCAGTCCTCCATCTGATCACAAGAAAATCCTAGCTTAAACAAATATGGGTAGACAGTAAGTGGCAATTATTACTAATACTGTTAATAACTTTTCTTCTCTCCTTTAGCTTATATAATTTCAGTTATTTTGCCATTGTAATATCTTACCTTTAGAAATGATGATGAACCAGTAAATCTTTTGTGTGTGTGTGTATTATGCTTCAGTAACAAATAGCCTCATATTTTCAGTGCCCAACTAGATAGCAAAGTTTATTCTCACCAATATAATATGTCAGATTCAATGGATTGGATGTAGTTCTTGTTTACAAATTGAGCAGCCTTGAAGTGTAGGAAAAGTACAGGGCAGATGACAGAAGCGTGGTGGCTCTTAATGCTTCTACTTGGATTTGATTATATCAAATGTGCTCATGGACTATTGACAAAGTAAATCATATGGCTAAGCTCAATATCAATTGGGTAAAGAGATATACTACTTCATTAAAAAGCACTACAAAAGACATGGCAATAGATGGGTATGACCCTTTCAAATATTCAACTAATAATAATCTACCATGGCTACTTTTCCCCAATTCAATCAATATTCTTAAGAACACAAAATTTCAATGGTATCTCTTATATTATTTCATAGCTATAAATTTTTGTTTATTCAGTTAAAAGATCTCTACTTATAATATCTACTTAATTTGGAATTGTGCTAATAATATTGTTATTTATTTATTTATTTATTTATTTATTTATTTATTTATTTATTTATTTATTTATTTATTTGTCAGAGAGTGAGAGCACAAGCAGGGGGAGCAGGCGAGGGAGAAGCAGGCTCCCTGCTGAGCAGGGAGCCCAATGTGGGACTTGATCCCAGGACTCTGGGATCATGTCCTGAGCTGAAAAAAAAGCTTAACCAACTGAAACACCCAGGTCTCCCTAATATTGTTAATTTGATATGAATTCAGAAACCTGATGAAAAATGCAATTTATTATTATTTATTAAAATGCTTATTTTTAAAGATATTTCTGACATATATTTGTGTAATTGACATATTAGAGAAATTTATCCTAATTTTGAGGGTACCCTAAATTTTGTACACTTCAAATTCTTTAAATGGAAGGAGTATGTTTCTTCTTGAGAGTGAGGAGTGAGGATTAGAACAAAAGAGAATTTGACTCAATCTTTGTCTCATTTGATTTAAAAAAATAAGGTGTGAATAAGAGAAACTCTATCATGGAAATGTATGCTATGGATAAGAAACTAGTACATCAGATTTTCATGAAAATTATTTTAATAATAATCAAAGAGTTAGTGAATTCAGTTTACATTTGCTTTTTTCTTTTTCCTAAGGCAAGCTCACAAGACATACTTAGAGTTGTAAATATTAGCCTTAAAGTGTAAATTTCTAAGCAGAGCATGACCAGGTAGATGAATGGATTCCATTAATGTCAGTGGAAGCCATGGAGTTAAATCTTATTTTCATTTGCCTCAAAAGTGAAGCCCTAAGCAAGTTTGTAAGTGGCAAGTTTTTCAAATGACAAGAGAAATAACAGTTTAGTCAGGAAACTACTGCTCTTAGTGTTAATGTACTAATTCATTATACCAACTCTTTTTCTGAATAAAGTCATTTTCTAAATGGTTTTGAAGCCAAAATGTCTGGCATGGTGGAAATCTAGATTTTGGTTGTTTTCTTTATCTCCCTTTTAAAGACAATTCTTAAAAAAAAAAATCCTATATCAAATATTTTCTAAAATAATTCTTCAAAATGTATGGCAGTTTTATTATTTGAAAATTTGCATTTTATGATAAAAAAAAAAGCTGAGTGAATGTGAAGAAAATCCACAACTGAGTGTGTTATACATCCTAAGAAAATGTTGATTAAATTGAATCATTTAATAGCTTTGGAACAGGTTTTAGTAAAGACTGGCCTGCAGTCTGTTTTTTAAAAATAATGCTTCAATTGTTTAGATATTATCTATACTTTCTTGGTACAATGGCAGACCCAAAAAGGAAAATGAAAAGAAAATAAAAAAATCCTAAAGGCTCTTTTTTCTGTAGGCCACAGATACCTGGCCAAATTGCTAGAGCTGAATGATAGAGCAATTCTGTAATCAAGAGTTTTTGTTTTTTTGTTTTTTTGTCTTTTTTCTTTCACTCCAGATTCCTACCATCCCATAAAATTGGAACTTCAACTTTTTCAGTAGAAAGAAGTGTCCACTCTTCCATTCATTGTCCGTTGGCTTTTTCCAATGGGAGGGTCATCGTTTCAGTCAGCCATCCTTCTGTCTACATTTCTCTTTGTTGGAATCACAAATCTCCTTGATTTTTTGACACTTTCTGGGACATAGGATCTGAGATAAGATAAGATCTTCAGTGTGACTGATTTGATAAATATCTACTATTAAGAACCAAATTTTCCCATATGCAAGTCCAAAGGTTAATTTTGGGGGGTAATAGTATTAAACTTGATTTTGGTCTTCAGTCCAAACCAAGTTCTTCAATGCAGCTCTACTAGTAATATTTCAAAAAACTGATGATTTGATGCCTGTAGATTCTTATCCAAATTAATCAGTTGACTGAAAATTTGGAGAGAAGAAAGGAATGAATAAATACCATTCTCTAACTCCTACACTAACACTTTAACTCCAGCACTCTTGGTGTTGACCAGAAATCTCCCCTGTGTCCCACACTTGGCAAGGAAGAATTTTATTACCAAATGACCAATACTTGGTAAATTCAATGTGGTAAGTGAACAAAATTTTGTAAATAGAGAAGAGAGATGCTTCTACCTATATATTGTACACTGCCCAGCCCACAGAAGAGAGACATTTTATTTTTTGGGTTTTTTGAAACATTGAAAATATACTAAAAGTCCATTCCACCACTCATGTCTGCCCAGGGGAGTACTTTGCTTGGTCAGAAAGGGAAAAAGGTCAATATGAGTGGGTGGCTTAGGCCCTTCCTGGTTCTCTCTTTATGATTTACTTTTCAGCTTATAGAAAAGATTCTCCTCTTACTCTCACTAGTTATACAAACCTCTGTCAGGACACAGACCAGACCTAGGTACCTTTCAAATTCTCTTGGGCTCAAGAGCACACAGTGTTTGACAAATGAGAAGGAGGTCAGGAATATTTTTGTGATTGCATTAGAAATCCAGTCTCCTGACTAATGGATTCCACAATTTACATGTAAGGGATGGAAAGACAGGGCCAGTTTCTTGAGTGAGTGATCTATGCAGTTGCACAGGGCCCCAGGGTCAGAAGGGCTCAGTGCTTGGCTTAATATTCCGTTGTCACCATCTTAAAATTCTTGTTTTTTTAATTAATTAATTTATTTATTTGAGAGAGAGAGCAGGGGAAGCAGCAGAGAGAGAGGGAGAAGCAGTCTCTCCGCTGAGTAGGGAGCCCAATGTGGGACTTGATCCCAGGACCGTGGAATCATGACCTGAGCCAAAGGCAGTAACTGACTGAGCCACACAGGCAGCACCCCTCTTAGTTTTTTTTTTTTTTTTTTAAACAAGAGATCCTTCATTTTCATGTTGCACAGAGCCTCATAAGTTATGTAACTATCCCAGGGAAAGGTATCAGAAGTCATATTCTTTGTCAAGTTCAACCAAAAATAAAGGTCATTCTGATTCCTGCTTTTTTCATGTATATTTCTCAAATTCTCCATTACTCAGTTAGAAAAGACTGGTGTTTTTCTCCCCGCAGGAAGAGTTACCCGGAAATCTCAAGTTAAGCAGTTCATTCAAGCAGCTCATCAAATATCTATCCATGAATAGCTTCCCATCGACTCATATTTGCATAATCACAGCATGTCTTTAGAAGTAAAACCCTGGTTCTTCCTTATAAGGTCATTCAAGGACCTGCATTTCTTGTATTTTGTTCCTGTGCCTTTTCATAAAGAGTTGTCCTTGACCCAATTGTTTAAGCTGTCGCACTGCCATATATACATTTCTGCCCATGGGATAGAAGAGGATGTCATGAAATAAGTCAATCAGAGAAAGACATGTATCATATGACCTCACTGATATGAGGAATTCTTAATCTCAGGGAACAAACTGGGGTTTGCTGGAGCTGTGGGGCGTGGGAGGGATGGGGTGGCTGGGTGATAGACATTGGGGAGGGTATGTGCTATGGTGAGTGCTGTGAAATGTGTAAGACTGTTGAATCACAGATCTGTACCTCTGAAACAAATAATACATTATATGTTTTAAAAAAAGAAGAAGAAGATAGCAGGAGGGGAAAAATGAAGGGGGGGAAATCGGAAGGGGAGATGAACCATGAGAGACTATGGCCTCTGAAAAACAAATTGAGGGTTCTAGAGGGGAGGGTGGTGGGGGGATGGGTTAGCCTGGTGATGGGTATTAAAGAGGGCACGTTCAGCATGGAGCACTGGGTGTTACAAGCAAACAATGAATCATGGAACACTACATCAAAAACTAATGATGTAATGTATGGTGATTAACATAACAATAAAAAAACCCTGAAAGTGAGGAAAAAAAAATACAGAAGAGGATGTCTAAGGCAAGAGGCTTCATTTTCAAAGAGGTAACCTGTAAATTGAATGCATGACTTTTTCACAAGATATCATTTTCCCAACTTAGTTGTGAGGCCATAACCATGAGGAGAATTAGCAGCCATGGTTCTTGTGTCTAACTAAAGCTCAGTGACTTCTCCTAGGAGAAAGACAAAGAGAGAGAGATTGAGAGGGAGGGAAGAAAGAGAGAGAGAGGAGGGACAGAAAGAGGAAGAGGAAGAGAAGAAACAGAAGGAAAAGAAAGGGAAAACAAAATGGTATGGGAAAGAGAATGAGAAGAAGAAAGATGAGGGGAAAAGGGAGGAGGAAGAGGAGGGGAGGAGGAGGAGAAATCATGCTACTGGGATTATTATTAGTGCTACAATATCTGAAGTCTTGAAGAGTTTACTGTCACTGGCACACCGTTCTAATAGAATCCAAAATACATAAAGAGTTAATACATAGTTAATTCTTAGCTAAACTAAATTAAAGTAAAATGTTGAAATAACTTGCTTGGCATCAGTCTCTTATGAAGTTGGTTGCTGGCAAATAGAAAAATATTACAATGGATATATTTATTCAATATAATTGTGTTCCTTATTTTTAAATTTGCACTCTTCCAAGCATTTGGTGTTAAGATATAATGACAATGCTATGATAGGTTTTGCTTATTATTGTTAATCCCATATTTCTAAAATGTAAGTTGACAATCTTGATTTTTTAAAAATAAATAAGGATGAACAGTACAAATGAGCCAAAAAACATGTGACTAGTAACATGAGTAAATGAAACTTCTCTTTATAGTCAGTTTATAACTCTGAAAAAATATAAAATCATATATCTTTAGAATATTAAGATAAATTAGAACCACCTGGATAAGGAAATAACACAGAAGCCTTAAGGGATTTGTACATGTTACAATTTAGTAAAGGCATTGATGTCCCAAAATCAGAGGTTTCAAGCTCTGTTTTTTTTTTTTAATTTCATAATTAAAGTTATGTTTCAGATAGAACAGAATTGCACAAAATACATAATACGGAACAGAGTTCCACTGGATATTATTATTTACAATATAAATTGGGTATCATATCCAATAAATTCATAAAAAGGCTATGGTAAAAATTAAAGAAAAGCTAGTAGGGCTTTTCCCAGCCTTTCCTAAATTAAGATTTGTGAGTTAAGAGAGGGATAGAGGACAGAACATTTCCATAGTCCCTGCTTTTGGATTAATATCACTTTAGCTTTGCTTACTGAGAATACTTTGAGAAATGTTTCTCTGTTGGAAATGGTTTTAAGCAGGCAGTCAACAGATTTTCAAACACCTATTGTATCAATACATTTGAAATTCAAAGCCTGAAAGTACACTATACAACTTATGCATTAACATACAGCACCCCGAGATACTACTAACTGAAAATCCATGGACACAAGTTTAGGGTTCAAGGAGTACACACCACTATCTACTTTTCTGTTGTTATGGAACTCCAGTACCGCAGTTCAAAATATATTGATTCAGAAACAGTCACTTTAAGTTTTTGAATAGTATTTGCTTCATAATATGTGCTAAAGAAACATGTTGCATGACTCACTTGTGAAAGCACCTCACTTTGGGTTTTTAAGATTCATTCTTAGGTAATGGAAAATACTAAAGACATCTCCCCTTATTGGTTTATGACAAACAAAACAAAACAAACCAAACACACACACACACACACACACATACACACAATTGAGGAGGTGATTGGAACTACAAAGACAATTCATAGTAGGTTATCCTTTTTCCGTTTGTCCACATCGTTGTCTACTTTTCTGGTTTAGGTTTGTTTTTTTTTTAACTGGGTTCCCATTTCCAGTGCTCTTCATTCTCCACTGACTTTTTCTTTTTATGTGTGTTACTATTCCCACTCTGTTTACCATAAACATGACTCATTCTAATTGAGTCACAAATAGATCCAGGGCATAGAAGTATCTTTAAAAGAACATTTTTGAATACCAGAGATTCTTTTTTTTTTTTTAAGTCAGAAGATGAATATTTCATATCGGGGCTTCTTTCACATTTTTCAAGAAGAGTAATGGAGACGTGATTAGAGTCAGCTAATGAGTATTTTTTGGGAAGTAGTTTAGTGGCAGTTTCACATATCTCTTTAGTAGGCTTGTTTGACATTAATAAAGTCCCACTACCAGGGTCTGAAGCTTTTCTCATGATTAGACTCAGGTGTGTGTTCCCACGAAGAAGGCCACAGTACAGTGCCATTTTCATCTGGCTGTATAAATAGTACATATTATCAAGATGACTTAATACCCTTCATGTTCACCTGAGTAGTGTTTGTCAGGTTTAACCACTTTAAAGTTACTTTCCCCCCTTTTCTCACATTCTAGCCTTTATAAAAAAAAAAAAAAATTCACTATTTAGAGCCCATACCTAAAGGAGTGGGGTTCATGCTCTATCTCTTGAGGGCAGAGTATCTATGTACATTGTAGAAAAGGGAACATCATCTCTTTTCCCTCATTATGTATCCATTCATTTATTTATGTCAGTATGGACTCATGAATATTTACTTTATTCCTTGGGTTATAATCCACTAATACTTTATTTATTTTGTTGCTCAAATTGTCTCAGTTTATAGTCATTGGGAATTCTTTCAGTCGGCTTGTGTTTCCTTCTTATACCCCCATCATTGTGGGGTTTGTGGGGTTTTTTGTTTGTGTTTTGTTTCCTTTTGCATACCTTCTTATTTTCTGTCAGTGCAAATACTCTAGGCTTATCTTGTACATCTCTGCCCAGTCCTGAGGTTCATTTTATTGGAGAATAGTTTTAGAAACCAAGATCTGGGTGCTCTGTACTCGGTATCTGAGCTTTTTTTTTTTTATAAACCTACTTCTTCCCCCACTTGAAAGTGATATCCCATGTACATTATTGCAATAATGATAGATAGTTATTTATTGAGTAGTTGCAGAGTGCTTGGCAGTTTTAATTACTTTATATTACTTCACTTTGTCTCTAAAATAACCTCTTGCGGTTGATATTATTGTTTTTGTTATCTTATCCATAATATGGCTAATTGCTAAAGGTCACACAGAATAATAAGCTATGTGATAGGATTCACACACATGTCACTCTAATCCAAAAATGCCGAGCATTTACTACACCTTTTTTAAGACACATAATCTTTTCTCTCATTCATTATAATACTTTGTATTCATACTATTCGCTCCTTATATTTACAAATTAATTTCTAATGTTATGGAAGCCTTCCCCAAAAACCTAAATAATATATAGAAGTTAGGCACTTTTCTTTTTTTGCAATAGTTTAGCACACTATATTATAATTGTACACATTTAAATCTCTCTTCATCAGTTAATAAACTTCTTTTTTTTTCTTTTTTTTTAAGATTTTATTTATTTATTTGCAAGAGAGAATGAGAGACAGAGAGCACGAGAAGGAGGAGGGTCAGAGGGAGAAGCAGACTCCCCGCTGAGCAGAGAGCCGGATGGGGGACTCGATCCCGGGACTCCAGGATCATGACCTGAGCCGAAGGCAGTCGCTTAACCGACTGAGCCACCCAGGCGCCCCAGTTAATAAACTTCTTAAGAGGTGGAATTCTGTTTTTTATGTCCTAAATCTTTTCATAATTTATCAATACATTTTGATGAATGCATGTTTATTTTCTCGATCAAGGTACAAGCAACTAACATATTTGTTCATATTAATATTTTCAGGACTAATGTTTTGCAGTCCTTGGGTGACATTGTAGATGTTCCATAATTGCTGAGTAAATGAAATAAGTCTTATTACTCCTCATGTGGATAGAATTTGGATTATTTCTCAAACAGGAATTAAATACAGAAGGGCTAGGTCAATTTCATGTGACTCTTTATGCTAAGAATTTGTTTTTCTAGTGTGATCTTTCTATCATTTCAAATTGGTTTAAAGTTCATGGAAATTTGTTTTGTTTTGTTCTGGTTTAGAATGAATAATTCTTTATTGACCGAATAAACATAATACTTGACTTCCTACATATTTTACCCAAGGTAAATGAAAATATGGTTAAAATAAAGATTGGGTAAAATGGAAAAATTTTTAAAAGAGTTATGAATACTGGAACAGAAAGGAATTATTTCTGGAGTGTGATTATTCATAATTTCTTGTTTCTGGCAAAAACAAAGGAAAGCAGAGTTAAAATCAAAGTGGATTTAACCCTGTATCTTTATTCACCAAATTCAGTGAACAGAAAAATATGCACTTTCTAGGAACAGCTTTTGTTATTTTGGAAATGCTAAAAATAGATTAAAAGAAAAATAGTTATTGACCTAAATCTATCCAGTGTTAGAAGAATTTTTTTTCCCCATTATTCAGAAGCACTTGGCTAAAATCTATTTAAAAAGTACTAAGTTTTGAAGTATGTTTGAAGAATTCAATTTTGATGTGACAACCAACCCAATATGATTTTGACCTATTAAAAAAATTTAGTGAATTAGGTTTTTTAGATGTTAAACTCTCTTTGGGAAGGAATTTCTTATCTTTCTGCCAATTCTTATCCCTTGTCCTTATACTGAGTAAATATTTATTGAATGTCTGCATAAAAGACTGATTAAAATTTTGTTTTCCAGGAATGTTTTCATTAAAAAAACTTTGCTTTAAAAATATTATTAAGTAATCTAAAGTAGTTAATAAAATAATAGTTATTGAACTTTAACATTATTCTATCCTTTATTGGATAGAAATTATTTCTTTATAAATTTCCTTATACAACTGCTATTGTATCCTCACCATTTGGGGCTGGAAAGTAACAATTATAATATGCAAGGAAATTGTTTTGACAGGAAATAAGTGACTGATCAAGTTATGTGGGTTTATTTCCTAAATTGCATTTGGAGTTTTATTTTCAACTTTAATAACAAACATTTATAAGCACGGACAAATGAGTCATAAAAAACAATCACATTGCAGCTTATTAAAATCACTGATGTTTTCCCCCAAATTCTTAGGATATGTCTGTAACAGAAATAAATAGAGTGATTTGGAAATTTTGTAGTTTATCTGAACCCACAATTTCACAAATTAAAAATATACTCAGATATCTTTTTATGTTACCATTTGGGTGCTGTTTCTCCAAAATATTAATTTCATTTTAAGCCCCTGCACATACTCCACTAATTGGGGCATACAAAATAAATATTTGTTAGAGTAAATCTTCTCCTACATTAGTATCACTTTGGGTAAGAAGGATGATCTACTAGAAAATAAATGATATTAATATCATTACTGAATTATAATCAAATTTATGTATCAACTTTTAAAAATCTATTTTAACCAAACTGAATATTCAAGATATTTAACCCTCATACATTTTATTTTTTTTATTTTTTTAAGTTTTTATTTTAATTCTGGTTAGTTAACAAACAGTGTTATATTAGTTTCAGGTGTACAGTATAGTGATTCAGCACTTCCATACATTATCCTGTGCTCATCACAGCAAGTACACTCCTTAATCCCCATCACCTATTTCACCAATCCTCCCACAGAACCTCAGGTATTTTAAATCTTGTTCTGGAGACTAGTCAATTCAGTCAAAGCTATTGTTTCCCAATAAATAAGCTACCTTGTGTTAAAAAGATTCTAATCTTTCATATAGATTTACACTCAGTGAAAATCAACAAATAAATTCAATATATAAAACTGTTTCTTGACAGTGTGCCCAAAATGTTCTAATATTTCACTTATTGTTTCTTCTTCTGAGTGGTAGACGTCTAGTTTTCAAATCATTACATTGGACATTAGCACATTATAAGCCTCAACTTATTCCATCATGCATGAAGAAAAAACAAAAGTCTTAAAATGAATACATAAATATAATTTTAACAATAACACTAGAAAGAGTGACAGAATTTGTGATTTTGTAAATAGTCCACTTTATGACAATAAGCCAATGTTAAATCAATCAAAAAGAATTTAAACTTATGCTTTCTTTGTACCTAGCATATGTGTAATATATGATCTCTCTCTCTAGCTATAGATATATAGATATTTCAGATACTGAAACAATAGAAATGGTACAGATCAAATTCCAACATTCACAAGTGGCAGGGGAATTTGGATTGGAAAACGCTATCACACTGGGCAAGAACAGACTAAGGATTTCACTGCAAGTAGACTAATTTTAGAAAATGTATCAAAACTGCATATAAGGAGAAGGGGCCAATAATGAAAAAGGGGAAATATCCCTTAGTCAGACATGATAAACTATTCAATTTTTTAAAAATTTTATTATGTTATGTTAATCACCATACATTACATCTTTAGTTTTTGACATAGTGTTCAATTTTTAATTGACAGTTTTATTTGGGGATAGTTTGAAACAGTGGTTCTCAAACTTTTGGTTTTAGATTCACTTTTTTTTTCTTTTAGATTTATTTATTTATTTGAGAAAGAGAGGAGAGAGAGAGAGAGAGAGCCTGAAGGTGGAGAAGGGGAGGGAGAAACTGAGATAATCTCCAGCAGACTCCCTGTTGAGCAGGGAACCTGACATGGGGCTCCATTTTATGACCCTGAGATCATGACCTCAAGAGTCTAACGCTTAACCAACTGAGCCACCCAGTCATACAGCCACCCAGGCATAAAATCATTAAGGATCACAAACAGCTTTTGATTTTATAGGATAGATCTATTGATCTTTACCATATTAGAAATTAAGACTGAGAAACTTTAAAATATTTATTAATTGATTTACATATAACAATTATAAACACATTTCATATTAATAAAAATAACATTTTAATGAAAAATATAATTTCCAAAACAAAAAAAATAATTTTCATGAGAATGGTGACATTGTTTAACATATTGGCATTTCTTTAAGATAGGTAGATAGTCACAGCAGCTTCTGCATTCAGTCTGTTGTGATATTTTGTTTGCTTCAAGTATGAAGAAAATTTAGGCTCATACAGACATATAATTGGGAAAAGGAGGAGGGAATATTTTAAAAACCTTACAAGTTAGTTGCTGATAATCTAATTTGATATTACGTTAAACTTTAATAAATGGTAGTTTCTTAAAGGTTAGTTGCAATTTGGAATCTGAAATCATATCAACGAACTCATATTCTGTTAAATTCCATTGGTATATCTCTGACTTAAAACAGATTTTTTTTTTTGTAAAATCATTAATCATTTGGAGAATTTTGGTTTAAGATGGGTGTTAAAGAGGGCACATTCTGCATGGAGCACTGGGTGTTATGCATAAACAATGAATCATGGAACACTACAAAAAAATACTATACAATAATTATTTAATGGGATGGAAAAACAAACATCAATAAATAAAGCTACATGCAATACTAGTCCTAGCACAGTTCATGGTGGTCAATCAATAAATAAATGTTAATTAAGAGTTTTTTCCTGTGCCTAAGGAAAAGGAAAGAAAATGAGAAGTCAGGTCAGTAAAATAAGTTTAGATGTCAAGACACTCATTCAGTTTTTATCCCTGTTTTGCCACTAACCATGGCCCTTACTCATATGGAAGGTGCTTCTTTGGACCTCAGTTGTCTTAAGTATATATTGAGAGAAAATAATTGGCTTGCTTTTAGATTCTTTACATTTCTAAAATCAACAGTATGTTAAGGACATATATAGGATCATCAAGGATATATATGCACATATATAGAGAGATGTAATAATTATATATTACATATATGGTAATTAGATATACATACATATATATTTTTATTTTAAAACATACATATATAATTTAAAAGCTACTACATGAGGTATGAGTGTGTATATATATCCTTATATATATTATTACATATAGTATATAGATTATTATATAGCTCTTAGATTATGGTTTCAACCTTCACCATAACTTTTGATCGTACTTGTTCAGCTGTGATGAGTTTACAAAGCAGCCTAATTAGACCAATATTTTCTCCTATTTTCATTCAGAGCACAGCGTCTGTAACAAATTCATAGCCAGTTTGATAGTAAGTTATGATGTTATGTCATTTTGGCCAAAAAAGGATAGGAGAAATTCTAAAATCTCTCGAAATGCTCAGAGAAATTCCATAGGTTTATATAAGCATAACGAAGCAGGAACATCTATTACAATGTAGGATTTTTGGAAATTGATGTGTTTTTTCTCTATTATATATAATGTTGAGAAGACAATATCCATAAAGCACTGAATATAGTATAAACTAAGACATATTCTTGTCCTGGTGATTATTATTTATGGATGATTATAATGAACTGTTTCAGAAAATGTTTAAATTTTAGGAGTATCAGATTTGTTGGCTAGAAGAAGAAAACAGTAATTTAAAGATGTAAAAGGTATTTTATTAAGACATAAAATAAAAGCAACACAAGTAATCGAAAATAATGAGCTATAAACCAAAGGCAGCGATTGACATCAGTGCTATCAATAGCTATATTATAGTATGAAATAAAATAAAAATCACAACTTGGAAATATAAGACCACATCTTCTTAGAAATCAGAAATATTGAAAATAAACTTTCCTTAAAGAGAAATCCCAGGCTCAGATGTTAGCCAACCTAGATTTTAAACTTGACTAATGTCTTTTTAACCATGGAGACTTCTATCTCTTTCTATCTGTAATAAACTTCATTTAAAGTAAATGGTGCCAATTCCTCTGTTGTGATATATATTGCTTTTATTTTATTATTCTTCTATTCTTCCATTTATTTGAACTTTGAATAATATTTTATTTTTATTAAAAAATGATAAAATTCTAAGCAAATACACAAAGATTTTTAAAAGTGGTTTATTCTGAACAATAGGAACTCAAAGAATTATAATGTTCTCTAACTTTTCTATATTTTTGCATTTTAATAATTAAAATTAAATTTATTAAAATAATCAATCATACTGTTATTAGAAATAAAAAATTTACTTAATGCTTATGATAGCCTAGACACACTATAAAATTTTATACTTATTAAATACTCATAACAACTCTATGCAACTGAAAATATTATTATCCTTTTTCAGCAGTTAGAAAACTGAGGTTGAAAGATTAGTATATCCTCCCAAATTGTGTTACAGATAAAATTAGAACATAGATATGCCTTATCTTGCCTATGAGGTTTGCACTTCACATTTTCCACTCAGTAAAGGGACCAATTAATTCATTCAAAACTACAAATCCAGTTGTCTTCTCTGTACATAGCCTTTGGGTTGTCAAAGTTATTTTGATTTGTAACCCATTTCCAGTAAACAGAATTTCCTTTCTCTCTTATTCATGCTTAACAAGAATGTAGAATAAAAAGTGTTTGGGGAGAATATTGAGAAAGTATTTAAATATTAGCATTGACTGAAGTAGGTGAAAAGATCATAGGAAGCATCTAAGTGTGTTTTCATTTATAATGCCTAGAAAAATCTGCACTAGTGGTTTCTATTAGAAGTTACTTTTTTTTTTAATCTCATCTGGCATGTGTGAATGATTGTGGCTGAAGAATAAGAAATTATTTTAGCTCAAATCTTATTTTTCCACAATAGATCTTACACCCTAGGACATCAATTTTTCTGCAAAGGATTCTTCTTTTTAATTTTTCCCTTAGTATTCCTTTTCTACTGTTCTACTTTCTGAGTAGTACTTTCTACTTTTCTTTCTCTGAATGGGTTTGGTCACTATGATCTTTTGCTCCTAAGAAAGGGAAAGACTGCAAGGGGAATCATATTCAGACCTTCGAAATAGAATCAAGTTTGCACCATTTTGGTTTCAGTGAGAGTTAAGCCTGAATAGGTTTCCTGTCTGCGATTCACAGTCTGTTGAATAAAGGACATAATGTGAATAATGTGGAAATGATGATTAATTCCTCTTGAAACATTTTCAGGTCAAGGTTTTCTTGATGGTATAAAGGAAACAGAAAAGATATAACTATGTTTGCATTTTCTTTATGTGTTCTCACATTTCACTCCCACTTCTCATCAACAGGAGTTCACGGTCTTCTCATTAAAAAAAATAATAATAATCCTTTTTTTTAACCTGTTCAAAGTTACAATAATTATTTTAAACTGCATTTAAAATGTCACATATCATCTTAAAGAAAATTTCCAGCTTTAATGAGATGTAATTGATGTATTGTGTATATTAAGGTATACAGTGTATTGATTTGATACACCTATCTATTGGAAAATGATTACCATTGTAGTGCTAGCTAACACCTCCATCACCTCACATAATTACCATTTCTTTTTTGTGGTGAGAACATTTAATATCTACTCTCTTAACTTTCAAGTGCATGATACAGAATTGCTAATTATAATCACCATGTTGGGCATTAGATCCCAAAACCTATTCATCTTTTTTCCCCCTAAATTTTAATTCCAGTATAGTTAGCATAGAGCATTTTTATATTAGTTTCAGGTGTATAATATGGTGATTCAACAATTCTATTACTTAGTGCTCATCAAGATAAGTGTACTCTTAATTCCATCACCTATTTTCCCCATCCCCCCACCCATCTCTCCTCTGGTAATTCTATAGTTTATTCTCTATATTTAAGAATCTATTTTTTGGTTTGTCTCTTTTTTCTTTGTTCATTTGTCTTGTTTCTTAAATTCCACATATGAGCTTATTATATGGTATTTATTATATAGTATTATATGATATTTGCCTTTCTCTGACTGACTTAATTCACTTAGCATTATACTCTAGATCCATTCATGTTGTTGCAAAAGGCAGGATTTCACTCTTTTTATGGCTGAATAATATTCCATTGTATATGTACATCTTCTTATCCATTCATCTATTGATGGACACTTGGGCTGCTTCCGTATTTTGGCTATTGTAAATAATGCTGCATTAAACAACAAAGGTTAATATATCTTTTCAAATTAATGTTTTCATATTCTTTGGGCAAATACTTAATAGTGAGACTACTGGATCGTATGGCAGTTCTATTTTTAATTTTTTGAGGAACCTCCATACTGTTTTCCACATAGGCTGCACCAATTTGCATTCCTACCAAGTATCACGAATCATCTTTTAAAATTCTCTTTAAATTATTCTTTTTTAATTCTATGACCTTCAAGAAGATTTTTTTATAATTTTCTTATTCATCAGAAGTTAGTAAAAGGAATGGAAGGGAAAAATAATAAAGATAGAGAGGTTAAAAAAGGAAAGAATAGGGGAATGAAAGTAAAGAGAAGGAAAAAAGAAAGAAGAGAGAAAACAGAGAGCTAATCTTTACTCAGCATTGTATATATGACCAGATATATGTGTTAAATCATTTAATGTTCATTTTTTAATGGTTGGAAGCATTTCTACTTTGTGATATGTTTACATAAATATTTTATATTGAATCTTAAGTTTTATATTTTGAAAAAAAATCAGATTTACAAACATATAGCTTTTACTATTTTCATTTAAAAGACATGATACGATTATGCATATTATACATTAAATTAAATTATTTCAATGGGATATTTTATCCACTTTTTATTTTCAAAAGATAATTGCCTTATTAATTTTGACATAATTTTATACTACTTCATTTTCAATGAAGTAGAATAAAATTACTACTTTCTGTAATGTTATTATTAGATCTTTTTAACCCTTAATGATTAATATTTTAAACAATTATAATTATTATATGCATTCTCTTTATTCTATCATCGTTTTCTTCAAATTTTTGCTTTATTTTTATGTTGCTGTTTTAGAAATAAACTGACATTGAGCTCTGTGCTCAGCAGGGAGTCTGCTTGAGATTTTCTCTCCCTCTCCATCTGCCACTCCCCCCACCGCTCTCTCTCTCTCTCTAAAATAAATAAGCAAATCTTTAAAAAAAAAAATTCTGAGATTTTCAAAGTTGTGTTGTCCAGCATATCATTATAAGTGTGTATAGCCCTTTTTACCTTTAATGGTGGAATTCGGATAATTTATGTCTAGAGTTATATTAGCTATAGTTTTTGTCATCTTATTTTATTTTTTCTTCCCATTAATGCTTTGGTGTGATGTTATTAAGGTTTTATTAGGGGGGCGCCTGGGTGGCTCAGTTGGTTAAGCGACTGCCTTCGGCTCAGGTCATGATCCTGGAGTCCCTGGATCGAGTCCTGCATCGGGCTCCCTGCTCGGCAGGGAGTCTGCTTCTCCCTCTGACCCTCCTCCCTCTCATGATCTCTGTCTCTCACTCTCTCTCTCTCAAATAAATAAATAAAATCTTTAAAAAAAAATTTAAAAAAAAGGTTTTATTAGGGTAAATAGCATATTTGATTTTCTTTTGCCTTTTAAATCAATTGGCAAGGTACAAACATTTTAAACTTATAATGAATGATAGTATTTTCTATGTTTGCCTCGTCCCACATAATCAAAAATAACAACTCTGGATTTTACTTTATTCAAAACAGAGAAGTAATTGTATCCTTTTGGGAGGGGGGCTTCAATGAGTACCTCCTTTACCTACATTTTCCCATCTCTACTAATTTAACCCCAAATTCAGGATCTCTTTTTCTGTGATCTTTTTCTCTTTAAATTCTGTGTCTTATATCATTTGACAATTAGCTAGATATGTAAAACATGTTCTACCTTTGTTACTATTTAATATTATTTGTTACAATATAAGATCTCATCTCAAAACTAAATAGCAATATATACTTTAAATAATTCATCTGAATAACAGAAAACACTATCCAGAAATTATTTAATGAAAACGTCTACCTTGTATATATTTGGATACTTTAGAAGTCACAATTGGCTTTTTAAGTTTTGTTTACCAAAGTAATTTTCATGGTTCACAATTTTATTCTGGGAGCTCTTAAAAGTGCTTTTGCATTGCGTTTTCATCTAGTTACATTTAAAACTTAAAGGTATTCTGATCTGTACATTGTATTATGCCTGCTTTTATCTACTTGCAGTTACAAAATTATGTTTTAACTTATTTGAAAAATCAAAGGATATACTATACACAGACACTTATTTTCCACTGATCATTTTAAGTGGAGTTCAATAAGAATTAAATTTCTAAATTCAGAACTCATTCTACCAGGTGAAAATTTACTCCACAAAATATTTTCAGATGAATTCCATAATTTTTCTTTATAATCTCCCACAATATATTTTATTGTTCCCATAATGAAATTCCATGTTTATCTTATATCCAATATATATTGTGGTAGTATTTTTATATCTATTTAATGTCTTGACTGGATTTTCTCTTTTATCAATTCTACATTTTCCTGCTTCCAACATTAACCTATTAATATACTATTTCATTAATATATTATGTTTTGGCTTGAAATATGCATTTTTTCTGTTCAAATTTAGGCAATTATTTTCCTCTAATGCTCATTGGGAAAAGGATTAACATTAGAAATAGTTTTTGTTCTATTTTGAAGAAATGAATTTAAGAAATAAATTTAGGGGCACCTGGGTGGCTCAGATGGTTAAGCGTATGCCTTCAGCTCAGGTCATGGTCCCAGGGTCCTGGGATCGAGTCCCACATTGGGCTGCCTGCTCAGCGGGTAGTCTGCTTCTCTCCGTCTCTCCCTCTCTTTCTCAAATGAATAAATAAAATCTTTAAAAAAAAGAAAAGAGAAAGAAATTTAGTTCCAAAGACTTGTATGCATGTATGTATGTATTTATTTTAAGATTTTATTTATTTATTTGACAGAGAGCGAGAGCAGGAACACAAGTAGGGAGGAAAGGGAGAAGCAGGCCTCCCGCAGAGCAGGGAGCCCGATGTAGGGCTTGATCCCAGGACCCTGGGATCACGACTGGAACCGAAAGCAGATGCTTAACTGACTGAGCCACCCAGGAGCCCCATAAAGACTTGTATTTAAAAACAAATATTCATTTGCACTATAAAACACTTGCATTGGTCTTTAAATTTTTTAAAAATGTATTTTAAATTTTTATTTATTATTATTTATTTATTTTGATCTTCTTTTAATTTTTTTATTTGATAAAATGTTTTTAGTTTTTAATTAATTGCCTGTACTGCCATAGCTGAAAAATTCCTTCATTTAGATTATTATACTTTTACATTTGTGGAAGAAAAAGAGGTTTGAAGAAAACGTTGGTTAACATGCTCCAGTGCTGGATTTTTTTTTTTTTTAACTTCATGTTAAACAAAATACAAGAAAATAATTAACAGAAAATTCCCACCAAGTAGTCAGACAATTCATCATTTCAAGACAGTGCAGAGTTACAGAGATAAGATCAGGAAAGGAGGGAAGATCTAGAATATGAGCCTGGCCATTTTTATTTCACTTTTTTTCCAGAGGCTGTTTTATTCCAGAGGCTTCTACCAATAATGAAAGTGGTGGCTAGAAGACTGAGATGTTAAGGAGAGTTTTTGTCAGACTTGTGGAACTGAAGGACCAAAATAGAAGTTTAAGGCAATTCAGGGAGGCAAGATTGCGTTCAACATCCCAGACTTCTGATTGGAATACCAAAAAGGACTTCTCTAGAAGTAAGAGCAAATTAAGAATAGACCAGCACTGAAACCATGGGGGATCTTGCAATCATGAAAACTTCTACTTGGATTACAATGATCCTGGATTGATGGAACTCTTCTGCTAGCTGAATGCCAGAATAAAAAGGATACATTCTCTGGGGAAATGAGAATCAGTAGAAAATCAACAGAAATAGAATAGAGAGTAGATATTCATATTGCGTTTAACCTTTTTATATATAATGCTGAGTCAGTCATAAAAGAGAAAGAGTCAGTCATAAAAGAGAAAGGTATTAGTAAGGACTAAGAGAGAGAGAGGTGAGAGACAAAGACAGATAATTAAAAACAGATTCTCAGGAAGTTCAAATGATGAAATTATTAGACAAGCTATGAAATCAATATTACTATATGGAAGAACTTAAAAGACAGGATACAGACTTCTGCTATTCAACTTGGAATTGCAAAAAAGACAATATCTAAAATTGAGACTAGTAAGTTTAATAGCATATTTGACAGAACTGAAATAAGAATGGGAGAGCTGTGAAATAAGTCAGGATAATGTATCTAGGCCTAGAGAAACAAAAGGAAAGATACACGTTTGCTTTTCCAGTATATTTTTTTGCAAATAACATATAATTATTTCTCTCTTTCATTTATAATAATTATTTCATTAACTCATAATCACAAAGTTTCAAAAGTATTTTTATTTTTTGAAAATTTAATCCTTAATATATTAAAAAAAAAAACATTTGATTCACTTTCAGCTAAGAAGTGGCACTTAAAATGGAAATAATTGCATCTGAAAATTTCTACAATAATGTGGTTTTCATTGACCACATCTTTCAAAGAGTTTTATTCTGACCTTCTAAGAATGATTATTTGTAGATATCTATTATATATTATTTATTATGTATATTATAATATAGATATATATTACTTTTGGAAAGCAATCTTTCATGCAATTATTCTTTCTGTGACTATATTTACCTATTTTTATAAAAGGCTGCTAAATATGATGCAATTGAATAGCATTTCTCATCCTGATTAAAAATTTCAGCTGGTCACATAACTGACAGAAACTTTTGATTGAATCAAATCAGGTCAACTGCTTTGTTCTTTTTGTTTATTTTGCTACTTTCTTTGTTTTTGAAATAGTAATAAACTCAGAGTTTAAAATTCAACATATATTGAAAAGAAAACAATAGACATTCTTTCATTCACTCAAGTCCTCTGGAAATGCAGTCACCTCTCCAGACACAACTAATGTTACAAGATTTTTTTATATCATTTGAGAGATATTGTGTATGTCATGTAGATATAAAATAAAATAATATAATATAATATACTTTTCTTAACTTTTTGACACAAATGATATCCTGTAACACATATTTCTCTGTTTCAGAGATATTTTTCAAGACTCTCACTGGCTTCCAAGCAACGTATTATACTAGAATCAAACGCATTAAAATTAGTCAAGTGAAAAGGGTACATCTTTTACAGGGTCCCTAACAGATTGTTGAACTTTGTAGTTATAATTTATTGATTGATTGATTGATTGATTTGATTTGTTTATTTATTTTGGAGAGAGGGAGAGAGAGTGCATACATGGGTGAGCAGAGGGACTGGCAGAGGGGGAGATGGAGGGAGAGAATGCTCAAGCAGACATCCCACTGAGTGAAGAGCTGGACTGGACTCGGGGCTCAACCCCAGGACCCTGAGATCATGACTTGAGCCAAAAACAAGAGTCCAGCACTCAACTGACTGAGCCACCCAGGTGCCCCTCATACAGTCACAATTTATAAAATATTCTGTCTTTTGTTCATATTCTGAAAGGATTCTTTTGTTCCACTATTTACTTTTATTTTCAACAGTTGAATTATTCTTATACTAAATTATATCAGAGAATAAGGCAGGGTATAGACATCAGAGACAGGATGGTAAGAATGTGTAGTTATTTGTTTAATATTTTTAATGTAAAATCAAATTTGAGTATTAAAGATCCTTGTGAAAGATATAACTGTCTAGAGTGATTTTTTCAAACTGTTTCTTTATATTTGTTGATAATTTACTAACATCAGTTTTAATATATATGTTACTCCCTTACATGCATGCTCTCTATATCCTGGAAATACAAGGGCTTCTAAATAAAAACTGAGGATGGTATTAGTAAAAACCTCTACCCTGATCAACTACAGGGAATTTAAAAGTAACATGGGAATATATGAGGTTATTTAAAAATATTTTTAAATTTATGTATTCTGATAAGCCTTTAAATAATTAAAATTCCCTAGAATAACTATCCTGGGCATCACATGAGCAAATGTGTTTAAGGATCCAGTGGTAAAAGATGAAGCTGGTCTGTGGTTGGTGCGCGGCATAACGCAAAATCATGCTAAACTCAAACTAGCTACTCAGCTCCCGCATAGTTTTGTCATGCAGGAAAAAGGAAATACAGGTGTTCTGACACTGTAGATTTTCTAAAGCAGTCAGAAATTCAGATTTGTATTGAAATATTCTGATTTCCACATGTCTTTCAAATCCGCCGATATTTAATGATGAGTGGGTTCAGGATACATAAGTTTTATATTCTACTATCTCAATAGATTCTCAGAACACTCCAAGACAGGCAAAGAAAGCAACTGAGGATCAGGAAGTATAACTTGCTCAAGGCTCAGTAATGGCCAGGAGTTCAGCAGTAATTCTCGATGCCTAAATTCCGATAACACTTCATGCATTTGATACATTAATTAATTCATTGTGATTGAATAAAGAGTCCTGATTTTCTCTACCTTGTCTGAAAAATTCAGCAGGAATTTTGTTGTTGTTGTCTATTTCCTTTGCAACAGGTGTTTTACCTTCATACTCAATAGCTATTTCAATTAAACTGTCAGGATATGTTTCACACTCACCAAAACCTGGCATCGTACAGCGGAGTGTGCACAACCTTTTATAAAGGAGTTTGGAGAGCTCGCAATGGATACACAAATGTTTTTATATATAAGTCTTCTGATCTCTCTCTATAAAGCACTAAATAAATCCCTAAATAGGTTATTGCTATAAGAAAAATATAGCAATTGGTTCTAATTATGCATTGATTTCAAACTCGGTTTCAACAAGGGCTGAAGGAAAGGACATTAAATTTTGCTTTGTAAGCTCTTCCAGGAATGAATTGCATTGGCCTCTTGAAATGCCTCCTAGTCATCATTTTCAAAGGCATTTAATGGTTGTACTAGATCTAAATCATAACTTACATGTGCATTGATACTTGCTAGTTGTATTAAAGGCCTGAGTCAGCACTGGCCATGGCTGAGCAACATCAGTTTATTTGGTGGCTTCCACCCAACTGGAAAAGGGTTGCAACTTTCACTGTGACCATGATAAACCACTCTGTCTTGTAGCCTGATCAAGAAGATTCTCTGAACTTACTATATGGTTGTGTTCTTGCTTATTGTTTTAAATAAATTCCTAAGAGACTTGGTTTAAGTTGTAAATTTAAATATGGCTTTTAATAATTTTTAAAAAAGTAGAAATTTGAATTTGAAGGCAGTTGAGAGATAATATAGTCCAATCCTTTACTTTAAAGATAGGGTAAGCAGGCACATAGCAGGATGATTGCTCCAAGTCAGAGAGCTTGTTAGCAGCTAAGTTGGAATGGGAATATAGGGTTCCAGAATGTAAGGCTAATATTTGAACTCCTGTACTATGTTTTTAAGTGCTAGGATTTAGTATTGAGCCATGTTAGCATAAAAAAAAAGAAGAGGAGAGGTGGGAAATCAGACTTGGAAATAACATTAATATTCTATGTTAAAGATTTCCTACAAAATGTTTCATGGAGGCTATAATGTTTTCTCTTTTACTGAAAAGTATCCGAAATACTCAACAACTCCACAAAGAAGGCAAAACCACACAGCTTAGAAACAACCACAAACTCTTGCGAGCAAGAATTACTTCCTAACTAATACTTATTTTAATTAATCTTTTGACCCTCTTCTGCATTCAAGCGATTCTTCTAGGTGACATGGTTATAAATAGTCCCCATAATATGAAACTTAGAAATGACATGGGTGCAAGAGTTGTTTAGGATAGGGTTGAAGTGATATGACTTCTGAGTAATATATCCAGAATAGATTTATAGAGATGATAAATGTTATTTGTCCTTAAGCAAAAACAAATAAGCACTTTTCAATAGGTAGGAATGAAAGCATTATTCCCAGTTCAATTATTAATGTATATTCCAGGCAGACGGAGTGACAAAATAAAAGTATGGAGGTAAAGTGGGGCAGGTACAACAGGAACATAGCAAAGGTAGAATTTGGCTCAGAGATAGTGTATTTCAAAGGTAAAAGTTGAAGATAATCTTGGTAAATAAAAAAAAAACAAAAAACTTGGATTATATACTATGACACTTGAGTGTTATAAAATATAGGAATGAAGAACTATAGAAGATGTTTAAACAGAGAAGTGATAATGATAAAAAAAGTGTTTTAGGAAACTCGTGTTAGTGATAGGATGCATAGGGATGGTACTCCAAGGAAAGAAGTGTTTGAAGATATCATTTAGATGGAGCAGTGGAAATGTATGATACAAAAGCATGTGACTTTCTTGAAATAAAATCAACATATCTTTATAATTAACTCAATGGGGAAAGTGAAAAATATAAGCAAAAGGTATCATTAAAGATGATTTTTAAATTTCACACCTTTGAAGAATAATGATATAATAAACAAAGATAAGGAAGTCAGTTAAATAGAACAGATTTTAAAAGAAAGGTAGTGAGGGGCACCTGGGTGGCTCAGGCGTTAAGCGTCTGCCTTCGGCTCAGGTCATGATCCCAGGGTCCTGGGATCGAGCCCCGCATCGGGCTCCCTGCTCCACGGGAAGCCTGCTTCTCCTTCTCCCGCTCCCCTTGCTTGTGTTCCTGTTCTCACTGTCTCTCTCTCTGTAGAATAAATAAATAAAATCTTTAAAAAAATAAAATAAAATAAAAAAATAAAAGAAAGGTAGTGAGTTTAGTTTTGAATCCTCTAATTTTAAGACACTAGTCTGGCCAGGTGAATTTTTATTGATAGATTTAGATCTATGAATATGGTAGGTATCCTTCAAAATGTGATATTAGAAACAATCAAGGGGAATGAAAATCAACAAAAGGAGTGGGAATTTCAGGAATGCTCCTATAGAGAATGTGGAAATAATGATCCAGCAAAAGAACAAGAGATGATATAGTCAGAATGTATGAAGCAAACCAGTGGGTGCTGAATGGCAAAAACAAAACAAAACAAAACAACAAAAACAAAAAAGTGAAAAGAAGTCCAATATGAAGTTGGAAAGATAAGTAACTGCCATTTCTTTAAGCTCTGAACCCAAAACAGACCTTAGAAGACAGAGAAACTCTGAATGTCTTACCATGCTTGAGGACTTCATAGAACTTCAAAGTGTACCAGAGCAAAGATAGAGCACTTAGAACACTATAAATAACATCTTCCTTTAAACACATTATATGTATTTCTTTCCTCTTTTTTTATTTTTTTTTCATTTTTTTAAATTTAAATTCAACTAGCCAACATATAGTACATCGTTAGTTTTTGATGTAGTGTTCAATGATTCATTAGTTGCATATAACACCCAGTGCTCACCACATCATGTGCCCTCCTTCATGCCCATCGCCCAGTTACCCCATTTCCCCATTATATGTATTTATTATTTGAAAATAAATAGCCTGAGATTTAAAGCATCTTTCAAACAGTCTATGATATGTGCCATTTTAACACATTCTGACATCATTTCATGTCAAAAAGTCTTTTTCTAGATTTTGTTGACTGGATTATATGATTCCTGTCAAACTGACTGAGTCTATCACTGACCCAGATAAATGTACATTACAAGTAAACGCAGTATGTTTGATATGTGAATGAAATGTCAAAGGTAATCCTCTAGCTAATCCATAGCTTCTCCCAAACTATATGACCATACTTAAGCACCTTTTTATCTGATGAATCCCTATTAATGAGCAATATTTCTTTTCGTGCTAAAGTTACATTATATTAATTCTTTTTTTCTAAAACAGCAATGTGTGTTTCCAAAAAATAAAGCACAGCATTAGGAATTTCACACATTTTATAACTGATAAAATAACACATTTGCTTTCAAATGACACATTCATTTTTCCCCATTACATTCTTTACTCTTCATTAGCATTACATAAGATAATTTTCCAAAATAATGTCTATGAGCAGTACTAACAAGCATAAGATCTTTTAAAAATAAACCACACTTAAGGAATAGAGAACTTCATATTCCAACTACTTGATTTTATTGAAGTGATAAGTATATTTGAAAGAATAAAAAGTTGCTCTGATGTGATGAACAATAGTAAGGTTATTCTACCATTATTTAACATTTAGTAGTAAAAAATACTGAGAAAGTTACTTATAGAATATAAAATCCATGTTTCAAGTCAACAACAAATAAACATGACCTGATTTTTAGAAGACAAAAAGATATTAAAGAAAAACTGTTGAAAGAAATTTTATACACTCTTACACACACACATAGGTAGACACACCCCACCCTTATCTTACCCCTTATATTATATGTATTAGAGGGATTTTAGCTTTCCTAAAAAATAAGGGTTTGGATTCTCATTTCCAACATTTAACTGGAATATAGTGAATCCTCTCTAATACAACTCTCTTAAAATTGTTGGAATATATGTATTTAAAATTGAGTTGATGTAAAATTATTGCAGTTTTTCAGAAGCATGACTTTTTAAAAATATTTTATTTATTTATTTGAGAGAGAGTGAAAGCAAGAGAGAGAGCAGGAGCGGAGGGGAGGAGCAGAAGGAGAGGGAGAAGTAGACTCCCCGCTGAGCAGGGAGCCCCCCACATGAGGCTTGATCCCAGGACCCTGGGATCATGATCTGGGCCGAAAGCAGACGCTTAATCCACTGAGCCACCCAGGTGCCCCTGGAAGCATGATTTTTGTTTAAATTATGAATCCATAGAGATAAATGGCTCCAAAAACAGCCTTTGTGTTGATTTTATCTGAGTTTTACCAAGAGACTCGGATTTACCAAGTAAATGGTCATATGACAAAGCGAGGGCTATGAGCAGAAAAAAGTTTAAATTGGGACATCCAAGTGGAGCTAAGACTTCAAAAGCACAAAATCCTCAGGGAGTAGAGCTAAACAACAGGGGAAAATGCATGTCCAATTTTGATTCTGGTAAGAGCAGAAAAAAAAAATGAAAATCTTTAACCACAAATGTGCATTTAGATTTGGGGTTAAAATCCACTTACCTTTATGATCTGAAACCCCAAAGTAAAAAATCTGAAGAAATTTCTGATTGGTAGTATCTTCAAGTCCATGACAGAAACAAAGGCAAATACTTTGTAGAAGAAAATACTTTTATTCAAGCTAAATGCCGTCTTGAAATCAGCAGGGCTTTACAATAAGTCTTGAAAAATGTTTATTGTGAGTTCTTTGAATTTGTTTTTCCAATGCTTTGCCTTTCCATATAAATTTAAATGATATTTAAAATAAAACACACAGGGGCGTCTGGGTGGCTCAGTCGTTAAGCGTCTGCCTTCGGCTCAGGTCATGATCCCAGAGTCCTGGGATCGAGCCCCACATCGGGCTCCCTGCTCGGCGGGAAGCCTGCTTCTCCCTCTCCCGCTCCCCCTGCTTGTGTTCCCTCTCTCGCTGTGTCTCTCTCTGTCAAATAAATAAATAAAAAATAAATAAATAAATAAATAAATAAAAATAAAAATAAAATAAAATAAAACACACAGCCTGCTTGGATTTTGACTAGGATTACATCAAATGTAACAATATTAAATCTCTCTCTCTTTTTTTTAACATTTTATTTACTTTAGAGAGAGAATGGGGGCAGAGGGAGGGGCAGAGGGAGAGGGAAAGAATCTCAAGCAGACTCCACGTTGAGGGAGAAGCCCTATGTGGGGCTCCATCTCACAGCCCTGAGATCATGATCTGAGCCAAAACCAAGAGTCGGACACTCAAGGCACTGAGTCACCAAGGCACCCCTAACAATATTGAATCTTAAAATCAAGAAGGATGTATAGACATGAAGGCTTTTGATTTTTTTTTAAGATTTTATTTATTTATTTCAGAGAGAGAGAGAATGAGAGAGAGCACATGAGAGGGGGGAGGGTCAGAGGGAGAAGCAGACTCCCTGCCGAGCAGGGAGCCCGATGCGGGACTTGATCCCGGAACTCCAGGATCATGACCTGAGCCGAAGGCAGTCGCTTAACCGACTGAGCCACCCAGGCACCCCGAAGGCTTTTGATTTTTTGATGCAAAATGATTTATCATGTGTTTATATTGGATGAAACTATAAGAGTCACAGTCCTCCTTTTGCCCATATGCCATTTCCAGGTGAAATGCTCCAGGCTTCTGGCTGACTCTGATCCCTGAGAAGCACCTTCCAGGACTCGGCTCTAAAGACTGCTTGTGACTCAGCACCTTGTAGGTTTGGACATTACAGAAACTTGCACAGACTTGCTGAAGGGGATGGCACCCTCGATGCTGGTTTCCACCTGGGGTGACAACTCGGCATCCTAGATCCAGAAGGGATTTTGGAATGAGGGAACTGGAGTTGCCAGCAGCAGCCTGACTTCCACCAGGCATGTGCAGGCAGCGTGGGAGAAGGACACCTGAGTGGCAAGCCAGTGGTGCCCTGCCTGCTCAGGATGAGTCCTCTGAGCCTAGCCATCTGGATCTAAGACCTGGACCTTCACAGCGCTCTGAGGATCCTGCCCGTGTGCTGGGGTTGCATCGACATCCGGTCCACAACCAACCCAGATGTAAACCGCAAAGGGTTGCCTGACTTGCCCACTGGCTCAGTGATGATGGCTGAAGCTTTGTGGGTCTCCTCTGGAAGTAGGAAGTGCAGGAAGGTACTCTGCCTCAGCAGGGTCTGTAGAATTTTGACCACTTCTACAGGTTCGGATGTCATGAGTAGGGGCATAAGGTCAAGAAGTTTGTCCACAAAGCTGTCCTATGGGTGGGGCAAGCCAGCACTAAAACAGCTCCGAAAAAAGCCCACTTTCTGTAAAAACTTTTCACACATCCCAGTAAAAGAAGGGGTCAACTCCTCGAGTAGTCTGTGCTGTTAGTATGAGTTGCAAGGCTTTGACCTACAGACTCATGTGATGTATAATCACCACTTGTTTATTGTCCGCACCACTGTCCATGAATTCCGTTTTGTTGGTCTCTTCCATGATCTGTTTGCTGCTGCTGAGGCCAAATCACTCTGCTTCAAATACAAAAGGGTGGCCACATTCCACAGCTTTTCGTGCCAACACGGACAAATCTGGAGAGAGCTGAACACAGAGGTTGCAAAGATTAGTATATCATTTGAAACTTACATGTTTGTTTTGCGTTTTTGTGGAATTTCTTATGTAATGGACAGAAATACCCACCTCCCCCCAAAAAAGTCCACATCCTAATTCTACCTTATACTAACATACATGGAAAAATTGACTTTACCCATATGATTAAGTTAAGGATTGAGATGGGGAGGTTATTTTGGGTTATCCAGGTGAGCCCAATGTCATCATAAGGACCCTTATAAGAGAAAGAGAAGGGCAAGAGTCAGAATTAGAGGAGGTGATATGAGAACAGAAGCCCTGAGAGACAAGGCAGTATGAAAATGGAAGCGATGCCAAAGGGATGCAGGCACCCAGTAAAAGATGCGAGTGGCAGGGAGTAGATTGTTTCTTAGAGCCCCCAGCAGGAATGCAATCAGGCTGACACTGATTTTAAAATTTCTGACCTCTACAAATGTAAGAAAATCACTTTATATTGTCCTACGTCCGTTTATGGTAATTTATTATAATAGGAAACTAGTACCTTATTAGACTTTTAATGCCCATGTTGTCCACATGATGTACCCTCTTTTATTTCTTATATTAGTAATTGTGTCTTCCTCCCTCCACCCCTCCCCCAACCTTTGGCTTGCTCGGTTGATTAGAGTTCATTTATGTAGATTTTTTTTTAAAGAATCATCTTTTAATTGCACTGATTTTCTCTATTCTTTCTCTGTTTTAATTTAATTGATTTCATTTCAACTATTTAATTTATTCTTTTCACTTATTTTGAACTTAATCTTCTATTCTTTGTCTAGGTTCTTAAAATTTTCTTACATTATTGATTTGAAACATTTATTCTCTTCTAGTACATGCAATTGAGGGTCAAAAATTCCCTCTAAGTAATGATTTAGCTGAATTATAAACTTTTTGATATTGTGCATTTTCATTTTCATTCACTTCAAAATATTTTTTAGTTTGTTTCAAGAATTCCTCTTTGACCCATGAGTTATTTAAAAATGTTTTGCTTAGGAGCGCCTGGATGGCTCAGCTGGTCAAGCCTCTGATTTTTTATTTTGGCTCAGGTCATGATCCCAGGGTCATGAGATCAAGCCCTGCATTGGGGTTCTGCATTCAGAGCGGAATCTGCTTGAGATTCTCTTTCTCCCTCTCCTTCTGTCCCTGCCCCTGCACTCTCTCTCCCTCTCCTTCCCTAAAATAAATAAATATTTTTTCTTTTAAAAAAAGACAGAAAGAAATGCTTTGATTAAATTTAAAATAATTGGGAATTTTTCAGTCATCTTTCCATCACTGATTTTTAGCTTAAACTTATCATCACATAGAACATACACTGCATGATTTCTATTCCTTTAATTGTCTTAAAGTTTATGTCCCAGAAGAGGATTTATCTTGGTTAATGTTAAATGCACTTGAGAGGAATGTATTTTTGCCTGTTATTGTGGTGTGTTCTATAAACATCAGTGAACAGCAAACAGAATCAACTCAAAGAAAATCTCTCCTAAACATATAATAAAAGTGACAAAAACATAAAATAAAAAAAAATATATAGCAGCTAAAGAAAAGTATCACAGCACATGACACATGGGAACAATGACTCAAGTGACTGTGGTTTCTCATCAGAAACACTGAATGACAGAAAACTATGGAATAATATTTTAAAAGAAAAAATGAAAACAAAGAATTCTATATCTAATAAAAATACCCTTCATATGTGAATGACTTGTTCACGTGGAGGAAAACTAAGAAATAAACTGCAAGCAGGCGGCTATATACAAAAATGCTGATAGCACTCCTCAGGCTGAAAGGTAAGAATGTGAGTGGTCAACCTGGACCTTCAACATTAATGGTAAATAGCTGGATAAAAATAAAATACTAAACATTTTTCCCTTAAGTTCTTACAATTAATATATATCTTTAAAATATGTAATATTGACTGCTAAGTTTTTAAATATGTGTATATTGAATATGCATGATTACTATAACATAATGGTAGGTGGGAGTAAAACACACACACACACACACACAAAAAAAAAAAAACCACTATTTGTCTCCAAGCTTTCTACATTTTATGTGAAGTGATAGAATATTAACTCTAAATAGTTTGTGAAATCTTAGGTATGAATGTTTCAATTTCTAGAGCTACATCTAAAAAAATATAAAGAAAGCCAAAAGGAAAATAGGTAAATTAGAAAGAGATAATTAGAAAAATTTAAATAAGCTAAAAGGAGCCAGGAAAATTGTAACAGTGAAACAACAATGACAACAATAACAAAACAAATGGGGCAAACAGAACACAAAGGAGAAAATGGTAAACTCAAATCCAACCACATCAGTTGTTGTACCTCAAATGTTAACGATCTGCATACTCCAATTAAAAGGAAGAGACTGGCAGAGTGAATTAAACAATAACCTAAACAGAATCTTACTATATGCTACCTACAAGAGATAAATTTTAAATACAATGACACAGATTGGTTGAACGTGACCGATGGAAAATGATAAAGCATGTAAATGATACAAGAGGGCTAGGATAGCTATTTAATCAGTGGTTAAAAAGACTCTGAGACCAAGAGAATTACCAGAGATTAATAAAGATATTTTGTAATTAAAAAATGAGACAGTTCATCAGGAAGAAATAGCAATTATAAATATGTGTGTCCCAAATAATAGAATCTCAAGTTGTAAGAAGAAAAAAAAAGTAGGAAAAGTAAGTAAAAAAAAAGAAAATAATGGGGGCACTTGGGTGGCTCAGTCATTAAGCATCTGCCTTCGGCTCGGGTCATGATCTTGGGATTGAGCCCCACATCAGGCTCCCTGCTCAGCAGGGAAACCTGCTTCTCCCTCTCCCACTTCCCCTGCTTGTGTTCCCTTTCTCGCTCTGTCTCTCTGTCAAATAAATCAATAAATAAATTCTTAAAAAAAGAAAAGAAAAGAATGAAGACTAGTAATCAATGAAATAGAAAACAGACTAATAGAGAAAACTTACAAAACAGAAACTAGTTATTTTAAAAGATTGAGTACATTGCCAAACCCCTATCTAAATCAATAAAGAAAAATAGGGAAGCTACGCAAAAAACCCAATATCATGAATAAAACAAGAAATTTTCACTACAGATAATTAAAATGATAGCAAGAACATAATATAAACAATATTATGTCAAAAATTTGATAACTTCAACAAAATGTATACATTTCACAACTTACCAAAATTGACATGAGAAACAGATTCTGGAGAGCATACTAGTTACAAAAATAAATTGAATTTATGACAAACCTTTTTACAAATGGGAAAGTCCTCTTTGCCCAGATAGGTTTACTAGTAAATTCTATCAAATATTGAAGAAAAAATTAATACTAATCTAATGGAAACTATTTCCAAAATTGTGAAAGAAAATTCATGACACATTTTTTAGTCATCTAGTTTATTTGCATAATGCTTTTGAGGGCAATATAACTCTAATATGAAAACCTTACAAACATAATACAAAAATGAAAAGCACAGATTAATAGCACTCATGAACATAGATGGATACCTAACAAAATACTAGCAAATCTCATTTCAACATAGAAAGAATAATATATAATAAGCAAGCGGTTTTATTCAAAGAATGTGAAGTTTATGTAACATTTGAAAATCAAATAATGGAATTCATAATATTGACAACATAAAGGAGAAATACTATATAACCATTGTTATAGATTCAGAAAAAAATATTTAATAAATTCAACATGTATCCATGGAAAAACAACCAACAAAAAACCTCTTACCCACTAGGAGTAGTAGGGAACTTTCTAAAACTGATAAAAAACATATGCAGAAAAACATTTAGTCAACATCATTCTTACTGGGAAAATCTAAATTATTTTCCCATGCTTTTTTAAAAAAAGCAGGAACACCCATTTTCACCACTTCTATTCACATTTTCCTAGATTTCATAGTTATTTGTAATTAGTTAACAAAGAGAAACTAAAACATCAAGAACAGAAAAGAAAAAAAATAGTCTCGATTTGCAGATAATATAGTTGTTTACCTAGAGAATCTCAGGAAACCTATGAAACAAGAACTGATAAACAAATTTAGCAGGATCAGAGGGTATATGGTTACTATACAAAAATCAGCTAGAGCCTTGCATTAGCAGCAAATAATTGAAAAAAAAATGAAGAAAACAATTTGACTTATAGTAGTGCCTAGAAACAGAAAGTGCTAAGACATCAATGAAAGTGCTAAATCTAAGACATCAATGACCTCTACACAAATGTTGTTGGATAAATTTTTTTAAAGACCTAAATAAGTTTGTGAGATATACCATGTTTATGGATTGGAAGACTCAATTTTCCTTATGATGGCAATTCCCTCTTAATTGGTCAGTAGTTTCAAATGTCAATCAAAATTACAGCAGGCTTTTTTTGGTAGAAATTTTCAAGCTTTTTCTGAAATGTATATAGAAATAAAAAAACTAGGGAATAAATAAGCAGTTTTTAAAATAAAAAAAAAGTGGAAGGATTCACCATATCAGATTTAAAGACTTTAAAGATGTAGGAGTTAAAACAGTTTAATTTCACTTTAATAAAGTGAAAAGACAGATATATAAATCAATGTAATAAAATTCAATATCCACAAATATATGCAAGGCAATGCAATGGGAAAAGAAAGTCTTCTAACAAATGGTGCAGGGTTAACTGGGTATACTTATGAAAATAATTGAGCATTTACCCTAATTTCACACCATACTCATACTCATCCAATTTATATTTAAAAAAATAATTTTAACTGGAACACAATTCATAACTTGAACTGAAACTAAAAGTAAAACCTAAAAAAATTAAACCATTTCCTTGTATGTTGATTAATTCTGGTACAGAGATGGTAATTGTTTTCATATATCAATTATATATTCTACAACCTTGCTAACTCTTACTCGTACAAATACTATGTTTATTTTCCTATATTTTTAGCTACAAATGTGTATATATATATATATATATAAGCTATAAATGATGATAATTATGTCTTTTCCCTTACAAACTCACACTGTACCTCTCTTTCCAAGCTATTATCTTACTGTTGACAAAATATTCCAATATGTTGTTATACAGGAAAAGAACTTTGATTATAAGCACTTTTGCCTTATTAAATATCTCAAGTTTTAGCATTAATTATAATCTTCATTACAGATTTTGGTGAAAAAAGTCATCTTATGAAAGTTCATTTTTATTCCTTTATGTTCTGTTTATAACAAATATTGAACATTAATGAATGCTTTTTTGCCTCTATTGAGATGATAATCGGTCTTTAGACTTTTAGTGTAATGCTTTATGCTAAATGATTGTCTACACTGAATCACATTTGCTTTCTTTGGATAAATTTCATTCTTATCTAAGACTTTTCTGAAAATTGTTTGCATCAATGTTTCTGTACAATATAAGCTTATTTTCTTTTCCAGTACTATGCTTATCCATGTTTGATGTTGAAATTATATATATTACAGATTTTCTGATTTGAATTGATACCTCCTCCCCACACTTTCCACACTCTTTTTTTTTTTTTTTAATGGAGCTACTAAAGTATCTAAAGCAAGGGAGTGGCATTATCAGATTTTCATTTTATTAAAGATCAGTAAGATATCAGAGTGAAGAATTAATTCAAAGGCAATAATTATATTAGAATCAGGAAAAGCAGTTAGGAGGGTGAGGGTTTGTTTTGTTGTTGCTGTTTTATTACCAAACTGGTAGGTTCTTCTTTTGAGGTTTGTGAAGACTTAGCAGAAGATAGAAGGGAGAAGGGAGAGGGAACCTGATGAGAGACAAAGAGGAAGTGGAAGGGAAGAGGGTGCACAATGAATGAAAGAAAAACAAAAGTAAGAAAACCTGTTGCAATTATACCTTTTAACCATTGTGCTCAGATATCCCTGGTGTCTCCCAGAGGACCAGCCAGGAGTTCCCAGCCCTTTTCACGTGGTCTTTGTCCTGGATATCCAAACTCAGGATGGATATGTCTCTCACTCTCCCAAGAGTGAGTCCTGAACTTACCTTGTAGCTGCTTTTGAGTTTTTGCCACTCACCTGGAACGCTGATCTGTTCTGTTCATTGCAGTCCCCCTCATCTGTAGCCACTGTCATGGGGAGATGGTGGTCACAGAAGGGGCAAGCTCGGGTATGAAGTAGGATGGCCCTGGGAGTCCTCCCTAGCCAGTGATCCCAAGAGTCTCTCCTCTGGTCCCAAGAATGTGACAGGAGTTGGATGGTTCTTGCAGGCCCCTGGAGCCCCCCCCCCCCAAGCTAGGAAGGCCAAGGCCGCCTGAGCAGAGTCACCAGAATTTGTTCCTGGAGTGGTAGGTTGAGGTTCTTTCCCTACTTACACTATTCACCAAACAGCCAAAAATCAAGACAGTATTTGATGGCAAGCAGGTAATTTATTCAATGGCCAGAGAATGAAAAAGGGAAGCTTAGGCTCTAAAGGCACCTTTTCCCTGGTTAGGTCTCATGGTAGGGGTTTTTGGGGGTTGGAGTAATTAAAGGGCTGGTAAGCAAGCCGACCCTGGGGTTTTTCAGGGCAAGGGAAGGGGGTTCCTTGGAATTAGTGCCATCTCTTTTCTTCCTTTAAATGGGCTCAGTAGGATCTATGAATAGGCTGATAGATGTGTTTTTGTTATTATAATTAGATGACTGTGATCTCAAGGTCATCTGGAGGATTAGCAGGGTGTCTGACCTGGACCAAACCTGTGAAAACTGGGCCATGGGGTTTTGTTTGGAGTTTATGCCTTGTGGCATCTGGCCTTAGTTTCTGGTAGCAAGCAGCACCTGGAAGCAGGGCTAGAAAACTGGGTTATTGTGGCTTGTTAGTCAGTTCTGGTGACAGTTGTTTTATGTTTGTTTGGGATTTTGTTTTGGTAATTTGAGTTTAAATGATGAGGCAGCAGAAACAGATAAGGATTTAAAAGTTATCAGTAAGAAAAAGTGAGATCTATATAATGTAGTGGCCATTAGATATGTGGGACAATGAAGTTTCCATGTTTCTGGTTTGGGAACCACTATGATGAAGCCATTGTGTAGGGAGTAAAGGACAAATATAATGGGCACAAAGATTGTCATGATAACATTGATGTGCCCATGGTAATTAGTAACCATTTAGAATTTATGGGTATAGGGCCCTGAGGAGAATTTAATTTTTGAGATTGCTATCTAAGAGGGGCTAGAGGTCATGATTATAGCCATAGAATGATTAGCAATTTGGTAGAAGGCAAGAGTTCCACGAATTGAGAGTGCATTACAGGAGGATATGCAAACTAAGATTCAGCCTTGGTTTTTGGTTTGTTTTGCCATAGCTTGTTGCATTGCTTCATACTAAGCTGTATTTCAGAGTCAATGTAGTAGCCCCAAATCTGATGCCTCAAAATTATAGAATTTAAGGAATCATCCAAATTCCTTACATCTGGGTGATAACAGCTGTTAGCCAGACTGCAGTCTGCCCTCCATACTCACACCCTTGGATTTCAGGCTACAAAAGGGGTACCTTAATAGACTAATTAGCATAAGTGCTAAAGGCTTTGCTTTTATAGCCCTGATGTGTAATTTTGAACAGAAATAGTTTTGGAGGATATGAAGGACTCCAGTATAGAAGATAAATATAAATGCATGATCTTGGTTATGATTCTGCCCTACTAGGATTGTGGTGTTAGCAGGAAAATAGAGTTGAGCCTGAGCACAGCTCTAGTAAAAGCCTTTGTTAAATGGCTTAACACCTTGCTCTATAAAGAGAGCATAGTCCCTATCTTTACAGAAATATATCCAAGCAAACCTTATTCTTGTGCAAGTGAACATTAATGCTTTATTCTTCAGATTTCACCTACAGAAAGAGTATCATGTAAGTCCCTTTCATTCCCCAAAGTGGCTGCTATGGAAACAAGTCTTGATGCGTGAAAGGAAGGAAAGCTAGCTGTACTGTGCTTAAACAAATAGGAGAAATTTCCACGAGATTTCTAATTCTTCGTGGAGCCAATAAAGAAGCAACTGGGAAGGTCGCCAAACAGCAAATCTAAGGAAGAGATTGCTAATTCAGTTTTGCCAGTTACACTTTCTCAAGGCCCATAATTACAAGTGAGCTTCAGCTTTCCTGCTATAGCAGGAGGGAAGAATGAAAGGGGAGGAAATCGGAGGGGGAGAAGAACCATGAGAGACTATGGACTCTGAGAAGCAAACTGAGGGTTATAGAGGGGAGGGGGGTGGGGGATGATGGGTATTAAAGAGGACACGTACTGCATGGAGCACTGGGTGTTATGCACAAACAATGAATCATGGAACACTACATCAAAAACTAATGATGTAATGTATGGTGATTAACATAACATAATAAAATAAAAAAAAAGAAAAATAGGCAGAAAACAGTTAAAAAAAAAAAAAAGCGAGCTTCAGGGTACTAGCAGAGAAGTCAGATTTGCTGTGAGCCTGAGAGGCTTGTCAATTGGCTTCTTTTGCAAACTGCTTTCATTCTTGTAGGTCAAGAGGGGAAGAATTAACGCCTTTGTGTGATGGAATAAATGCTTCCTTAGTGTCTTGGAAGAAGAGATTTGCCTCCCTAAACTTCTAAGATTACATAGAAAGTGAGAATTGGCTTTGGAAGAGTTAGGTTTGCTGTGAAAAGTTATAAGTATACTAGATTACAGCACTGTGATTAGTTTTGTAGTCACATGACCCCAGTTTTGTCTTCCACATGCCCTTTACAGTAGCTGTGCGATTTGGAGCTTAACAGACACCATTTATCGGGTTTATCTCTAAAAGACTCAGTCAAAATATACAGTAGGCAGCAGAAGTTATCTATATGTTCTAATAAATGGGAAGTTTTCTCAAAATGCAAGTATATTTTGAAAAAAGTCTCAGAATCTATTTCCCTAGGATATCACAGCCTTGGTTTAAATCTAGTCACATTAATATTTAGAAACCATGTTTTCAAAATTTTCATCCCCTTCTGATATAATGGGATCTCTAGCCTCAAGCATTGTCTTACATGTGCTAATAAACAATGCCTTTAGACTCCCACAAAAGTCTACTCCTGCACTGGCCTACTTTCAAGATGTCCCTGACAAGTACTTATTGCAGGAATCTCTTGACTGATTTTGGTGCCCAGAATCTAGGTGCTTCAAACCTGGTTTTACTTCTGACTACAGACAGACAGCAGTACCCTTCAGAGTCCCAAAGAACCAAATTAAAATTGAGAAGCTTGAGAGAAACTTGCATGGCAAAACTTCTTCATGATCCATGGAGAAATGGGGACAATGTTTTTCTCCTGGGTTAGTTATACACAAGTACATAATGAAGGTGAAAGGAAGTGCTTATATTGATTTGGTATTTATCTGGCGTTCTTTCTGAATTCTCCCTTACACAATCTTATATAATCCTCAACAACAGCTCTGTGATTACGGGTTTTAAGTATTGGGGGCATGGGTTCAGAGAGAAGAGACATGTTTCTTACTCTTAAGGCTCTCGTTTCTGCTCTCTCTCAAATATCTTAGGTACAACAAGTTCTTTCCCCTCTGGGATGGAAATATAGTATCTCCTAGCTTTGCTCAACTTTGAATATCTCTGATTTGCTCTAACCCACATGCCTGCTCTGGATTACCTCTTACATGGTCTCATCTTGAGCATGTATAGCTAAACTTTCAGCAAAGGGTATTTTTTTTAAAGATTTATTTATTTGAAAGAGAGAGAGAGAGAAAGCACTCGAGGATGGGGGGTGGCAGAGGGAGAGAATCTCAGGCAGACTCCCCACAGAGCCGTAAGTGGCTCTCTATCTCAGGACCCTTGACATTATGACCTGAGCTGAAACCAAGAGTCTGACACTTAACTGTCTGAGCCATCCAGGCACCCCTCAGCAATGGATTCTTAAGGGAACCCCCACACATTCTTCCAGAACTCAAGTTCTGCATAATTTTCTCCTCCATACTTGCCCTCACATTGCAGCCCCTTCAGCAATCCAGACCTCTGATATTTGCTGCCTAAACTTAGCAAGATTGCAGCAGTTGGTTAAGAAATTTTCCCTATGCAGAGAACCTGACCAATAGTAGGGCTCATCTTATAAGTTTCCCTTTTATTCCAGATTGCAATCTAGGTTGATTTATTTTTCAATGCCTAAGTAGTAACCTCATATAATTTCTCTATTTTATAAATGTGTAATTGTTAGTCCAGTACCAGTTCACCTTTCTTGGCTGGAACTATAGCTTCTTATTACAGAATAAGAAATAATTTCACTGAAATCCCCCCAAATTATTGGAAGAATGAAAGGTACAAATTGTGTAAAACTCTACAACTAGTCTTCATTTTATTCTGTTGAAGTCTCTGCACTAGATGCAAGGGCCACTTGGATTTTTTTTTAATATTTTTATTTATTTATTTGACAGAGAGAGAGACCGCAAGAGAGGGAATACAAGCAGGGGGAGTCGGAGAGGGAGAAGCAGGCTGCCCACTGAGCAGGGAGCCTGACATGGGGCTCAAACCCAGGACCCTGGGATCATGACCTAAGCTGAAGGCAGACACTTAACAACTGAGCCACCCAGGCACCCCACCACTTGGATGTTTTTAAAAGCATTTTTATTTATATTCTGTTTAATCACCCAAAGAACAGGAGCTGGGATGTATACATTGCCAATACCCAGATCTTGGCACAGAGCTCAAAACTCAATTACACTTAATAATATTTGGTGAATAATTAATTGAATATATAAGGAAATTATCCTTAAAATTTTAAATGTAAAATAAATGTTAATATAATAAGTTGTGTAGCCTTTCTTTTGAAATAATACTTTCTTATTCTGAACTCTAAGATTTTCTACTAGGAGTGTAGACTGAGAAAAGCAGAAATTATGGCTTAGTGTCAGAAAAACATTTAGAATTCCTTCCATGGTAAAGAAAGCTAGGGAAACTATGGAAGCTAGAACAATTTAAAATCAGAGGCTTTAAATCATATTTCCATATTGACATGGTATTTGGAATAACACTAATGGGAGTTTTTTATTGATATGACATCCACACAAACCTTTAAATGTAGTTAATCTTAGACTTAGTTCTCCTTAAAACTTATGTGATTTGATCAAGGTGATAGAGTAATAAAGATTGGGCTGGCATAGGAAATATCTGTGTGCAGAGATTGAAATTGTATGCACATATCAAAATGTTCTGCACATTTATAAGTATTAAACTTGCATAAGAACAACACTGCATAGTCAGGTTAAACAAGAAAAATACCACTCTTAAGGTACTTAAGAATTAAGAATACTTGAGAAAATGTGTGCAGCTAAGATTATATTTTTAAACTACATTATCTGATTCAATTGCATTTATAATAGACTTATTAAGAGCCTTTGGAATAAAGGAAAATGATACTGAAATTAGAGTTGAAGAAATAGGTTTGAAACTTTGCTGTTTCATGATTTTTGTATGACATTTTTTGTGATTTAAATAAATTTTAAAACATTTCTTCATATTTAATGTGAGAATTAAATCAAATAAATTGAGAAAACCTAATAGATTTGTTCAACATGTATTTATAAAACAAATAAATGAATATATATGATATATGTATATGAAAAACAATTTTAAAGGTAGACTCTTAATATTACTTATGCTGAATGTCTCTAAAAGTTAAATCTTGTTATGTCTTAGAGTAAATGTTTCACATTTCTGGAAAAAAATAGGGCGTTGTAATCATCCAGTGAATTATTTTTGCATTGAATATTTACAAGATATAATTCATCTAAATTTAAGCATTTTTTCCTGGGCAAGTCTCCATTTTCCTTTGCATATTCATACTCATAAAAGCTCATTCTGTTAAAGCTTAGATGTAGTATCTGTTACTTTAGGGGTCAGCTTCAAAGGCTCTTCTAGTGACAGTAATCTAGGGATGTTAGGATCTTAGCCCCAACCAATTTCAACAAACATAAGGTAGTGGTATCAAGAAGTCAATTCAAATGATACTGTCATATAGTGAGAAGTTATCTTAAAAGTGATACTCTGACTATATAAAAAGTTTAAAGAGAAATATTAAAAACCTGAAGTTTATTATAAAAAAATAACATTAGCCAATATTGAAAATAAAAGGAAAAATAAAGTCTACAGGAAGGTAAATGTTAATTTTTTTTCTTTCCAGGTTTTTATTTAAATTCCAGTTAGTTAACACAGAGTGTAATATTAGTTTCAGGAGCAGAATTTAGTGATCCATCACTTCCATACAACACCCAGTACTCATCACATATGTGCACTCCTTAATCCTCATCACCTATTTCACCTATCTCCCCCACCAACCTCCCCTTGATAGCCATCAGTTTGTTCTCTATATAAGAGTCCTTTTCTTGGTTTGTTCTCTGTCTATCCTCTATGATTGTTTTGTTTCTTAAATTCCACATACAAGTGAACTCATGTGGTATTTATCTTTCTCTGATTTATTTTGCTTAGCATAATGCTCTCTAGCTCTATCCACATCCTTGCAAATGACAAGATTTTATTCTTTTTTATGGCTGAATAATACTCCTAATAATACTATATATATATCCATCAGTTGGATGGATCAGATGGATATATATATCCATCAGTTGATGGACATTTGGGCTATTTCCATAATTTAGCTGTAGTAGATAATGCAGCTATAAACATTGCGGTGCATGTATTCCTTTGAATGAGTATTAGTATTTTTGTATTCTTTGGGTAAATACTTAGTAGTGTAATTGATGGATTGTAGGGTAGTTCGATTTTTAACTTTTTGAGGAACCTCCATACTGTACTGCTTTCCAGAGTGGCTGCACCAGTTTGCATTCCCACCAACAGTGCAAGAGGATTCCCCTTTCTTCACATCCTTGCCAACACCTGTTGTTTCTTGTTTGTTTGGGGTTTTTTTAGCTATTCTGACAGGTGTGAGGAGGTGATAGCTGATTGTAGTCTTTAGTTTTATTTCCTACTGGGAGGTAAACAAAAAAAATCATAAAGGGTGATAGAAAGAAAAATTCACCAAAGTATTTCATTTTTAAAAATTTCATTTAAGCATTTTGTTTACCAAGGCTCTTTTAAAAGGCAGACCTTATTTAACATTTCCATGAAGTGTCAGTATCTGTTATCTTTACATATTCCCAACAAATTTCCTCTTCTAGTACAAACCAGGCTTAAATCATATAAACTGGGAGGAGGGAGCTCCATGGTATTTAATTCAACCTGCTGATTAAATTAAACCTCAAGTTAAATGAAGTTATTTTTCTGCTCAATACTTTCCAGTGGCTTATCATAACACTTTTAAGGAAAGGCAAAGTCCTCAAAGTAGCTTGCAAATCTCTATATACACATTTTTCCTTCAGGCATTACAGAAATTTTTGGCATAAAGATCATATTCTCTATCTTAATTAGGTACTAGTTACTTGCATAGTTACATGGGTTATGATTCAGCACACACAAAAAAATTCAACACATTTATTTCTGTACTTAAATTAGTATGTTTTATTATATATCTTAATAAAAGTTATATCTTAATAAAATCAAGTAGACAAAATAAAGAAGGTTGAAGAGCCCATCAAGCTCAAATATAGTTTATTTGGCATTCCTAATGAAAGGCAGAAATTCTTGAATAACAAGGTAGGAGGTATATATCAACTTATAAATGACATTGTGGATAGTTTGGAAATTGTAAGAAATTATAACAGAATAAAATTAAAGGCATGCAGTGACAGACTATTTAAATTTGTTGTATATCACTTTGATTTTTTTTTCAGTGCTTTTATTTTCCTGGTTGCAATGATTCTAAATTTATCCTGTGTTCTGCTCCTTTCTCCTTAATTTTAGGATTTTTATATCATTCACAATGAACAGAGGAACACAGCTCTGGAAGACTCTGAATGACCTGCACTTATATAAACTCTACAAAATATGGTAGGGATTGCAATCTGACCACTCAGTAATTATTGAGACTCACTTAATAATCATGAATACTCATGACTACTCTTCTCCAATTATAACCACTAGAAGCATAGTAGCCATCTCTCAATCAATATGAAGTTCTGACTTGGGTTTAATGCAAATTTTTTGCAGTAGTCTGTTTGGAAAGTCAATCTCATCCTTGGATTTTTCTCTAGAAGTTACCCCCCCCCCCCAAATCTGAGCTGTTAACTGAGAGTAAGAGGAAATCCTGCTCCTAGCAAGTATCATAGTAAAGAAAGAAAAAATTCAGAGAAAATATACACTCAGTCTTCTCTCTATATATATTTTCAGAGCAGTACATCTATAACATTTTCGATTATGATGTCTTATTAGATTTATCCACATACTGGAAAAAAACTTACCTCAGGATTTAGCTATTATTGTGATACGGTTTAATTTTTACCAAAGAATTCTTCCTAAAACTTCTAAAATAAATCTTCTAAATTCTCAATGTGATTTTCTTAAGAGCAAGATCTACACATGTTATATAAGCATATAATTAAAGTTTTACTTTTCAAAAAAATGAGTGCATTTCATGGTATATTCTGATGATATTTGTTTTACTAGAAAAATCCATCTCATTCATGGTGTAAACCAGAGAAATGATGAGTTACTGCTAAATTGACTTATGTAAGAGATCTTACCTAATTATAACTGATTGCTCCCTTGGGTTTCCAGTGAAGTATGTCTAATTATTCACTGGGTATTTGGAAAATCACATTTATTTTCTTTGAGAAGGAAAGAGTAGGAAAATAAAGGAAGTTTTCCAGAGGGGGAAAGAAAGGGAGAAAAGAGTTGTGAAATTCTTAAAGCCATAAAGATGGAATAAAAATTCCATCTATTTTTTTTTCATTGTTTTGCTATCCAAGTATAGTAAAAGGAAAGGAGCCACTTTTCTAAGGTGGCAGTACTTCAACTGTATGTCAACAGACTTCTGTAAAATTGGGAGCCACATCTTGGAATTGTGATTTCCAATGACATTTAAGGCATGTCTACCCTACATCAGAAACCACTCTAGAAGGGGGTAGGCATATAATAAGAAAAATAAGTCTATGCCATCAGAAAGATCTACATTCTTCCCCAGGAGATTTCTATAAATAGTAGCAAGTAACAGAGCTAAAATGAGAACAGATGTCTTCCAGTTCCTAATCTCTTTTTAGGTCTATTTTACAGTCATATAGTCAAACCCACTCTTAGCACATGAAGTCATTTCTAAAGGGTAGGAATGCAGAGATGACATTACATCAAGCAATGAAAGTAGTCAGTCTACCAAAGCCCCTTTCCCACTCCCCTTAATTGTTAAATAAGTAGTGCTCTGTTCCATTATTAAGGATTTATTCCATGATAACAAAGAAATAACATATCTTAAAACAACCCAGTATAAATAGCTGGAACAGATTTATAAACGTCTTAATGAATTGTTTCTTTATATTATTTGATATGTCCATACTTCTTAGCATACCACCTCTTCCTACAGTCCATACTTAATAAATATTTGTTGAGTCAATTTTAAGTTTATGTTATACTGGTGGTAGAACATGGGTTCTATGAAAAGGAAGTTAATTATTTAAGGAAATGACTAGTGCCTTTTCTTTAATTAGTTTTATGAAAATAAGTAAAATCTTATATTTTCTGAATTTCAATTTATTTATAATATAAATGAGAAGCTGTACCGCATCTGTAGTTATCAAAGCATACTGAGCATATGAAGCGATCTGGGAAATGTTAAAATGCATATCCTGTGGACTTTTTGTCTTCAAAACTGATTCTCTAAGATTTAGATGAAGCGTAGGTATCTGCTAATTAAATAAACATCTGAAGTGATAGTATCTCAGAATGTCTGTAGTCAAGTTTGAAAAACGGAATTAGATGTTTCTTGAAAGCCTTTCCTAATTCTAAAATGTTATGATTTATTTTTTAAAATATTTTAATTATGTATTTATTTATTTGAGAGACAGAGAGCACAAGCAGGGGTGCAGGGAGCAGAGGGAGAGGGAGAAGCAGACTCCCCATTGAGCAGGGAGCCTGATGCGGGGCTCAACCCCAGGACCCCGGGATCATAACCTGAGCCGAAGGCAGCTGCTTAAACGACTGAGCCACCCAGGTGCCCCTAACATGTTATGATTTAAAATCCACAAAAAAAATCATCGAGGAAGAGTTGTCAATCTAAATGTAATACCAGCTTCATTGTGATTCCATTAGTAAAGTCTTATTAATTAATAAACTTTATATTTTAAGAACAGTTTTGGTTAACATGTGGAAGGACAGAGATCCCATATACTCACTGTTCTCACACATATGCAACCTCCCCCAACTATCAATAGCCCAACCCACTGAGGTACATTTATTACAACTGATGAACCTATAATGACACACCATCACTCAAAAGTCCATAATTTATATTACATTTCACTCTTGTACATTCCATGGATTTTGACAAATGTATAATTACGTGTATCTACTATTTTACAGAAGAGTTTCACTGCCCTAAAAAATCCTCTCTGCTCTGAATCAGCAGTCTAGATATAATTCAAGCTTCATTGCAATTCCATTAGTAAACTTCATGAATCACACTTTAAGTATATCTTAAGTCTGTCTTATACACTGACATTGAAAGGATGAACTCTTTAATATATTATCCCTAGTGTTCAAAAAGTTATGCAAGAACTTGATAATTCTAATTAACCCACCTTATCTTTTACCATATAACAATAGTGACATATAGAAATTGAATATCAAATAGCGAAGTCAGTTCACTAGACTTAACACATCAGCTCCTTATTTCAAGTATTTTTTTTTTTAACTGCAGAAGCTTGAAACCACCAAAAAGAACAACTGTCACTTTTTGCTCACATAAAATGTTTTTAATTCTCAAAATTGTCTCAGGTGTTCTATAAACATTTTCTCTGGTTTTCTAGGAAATTACATGCAGTGTATTCCAATTAATTGCTAAACTGAAATAGCTTGGAGTTTACTAATTGTGGAGATCACAGAGGTCCAGCAGCTTGCTCATGGCTCCTAAGCAATTTCATTGTGCCCTGGCTATCAGCTGGATAATGTTACAGCTTATCTAAAAGCCAACAATTCTTAGTCACCCTCAATTCTTCTTTTGATATATTAGTAAATAAACTGTCAGGAAACAGGGATATCTTTAAGTAAAATAGCAATCTTTAGTACCTTCTTACCATTTTCTCTCCCTTTCACACCCTGATCTTTCCCCTATTTTATTACTCATTGCCATATTGTAAAGTAAGCCTATATTAAATTTAACCTAAGGATACTATAGATACTTAGGATATTAAAATATAGTAGTTTTGGGTCGCCTGGGTGGCTCAGTCTTTAAGCGTCTGCCTTCGGCTCAGGTCATGATCCCAGGGTCCTGGGATCGAGCCCCACATCGGGCTCCCTGCTCCACGGGAAGCCTGCTTCTCCCTCTCCCACTCCCCTTGCTTGTGTTCCCTCTCTCGCTGTGTCTCTCTGTCAAATAAATAAAATCTTAAAAAAAAAATAAATAAATAAATAGAAATAAAAAAATAAAATATAGTAGTTTTGACAGCTCTCTAATCATAGTGAGATTATATACTCATAATCTGGAAACATGGTATGAGTATACTCACATGAAAAATGAGAATCTGGGGCTTTGTTATCTTTTATAGCAGAAACACACTATTCAGAACAGTTGGTCCTAACATCAGATTGACTATATTCATTTCTTAGTTCCATCCCTTGATTGCTTTTTACACTTGGGTAAATGGTTTCCATCTTCTCTGATTCAGTTTTATCATCAGTATAAAGGACATGATCATAATAGAACATAGCTCATTAAGTTCTCTGGTATAAAATTAGTTAGCATACATAAAATCTCTGCTTGTCATATCATTTTATAAATTATAGCTAATACTGTTAATTTACTCAAAAGTTAAGAGAAACCACAGTTTGTTGCTTTGCAAGTTTCAATAATTCACTATGGAATTAGAGCTCACTTTATAATGTGTACGTGGAATATAGGGTTGTGGATACCCTCTGAAGTGCAGGTTACAATTAAATTGCTAATTATAGAGCACTGCTAAAGGTGTGCTGTATGAAGTCTTCTATTATCAGTTCTATTCTGGGTTTTTACTGTCAGTTACAGTCCCTCTAAAAGAGTTGAAGTCAGCCTTTATTTTAAAAGTGCTTTAAACACTTCACTGAAATAATTTAATGTATTGGTATTAATGGAATTCTCATGACACAGAAGAATAAATGGGCTGGCTGTTAAGAATATTGAAAGAATTAGGGGCAGTGGATTTAAAACACCCTCTTCAACTTTCCTCAGATATTATAAATGTAACTATTAATATGCAGTTTCCTACTAAAGTTCAGCATACTTGAAAGATCTTTGTTCCCTTTTTATGATTTAGAAATGGTGGTTAAAATATGTTGAAAGAATAAGCCTTGTTTTTTTTTTTTTATATATTATGAAAGCACTCTGAAATCTTAACTGAGACAGTATTTCCTATACCTCTAAATTACCTATTTAATTTAAGACAGGAAGAAATTGGCATACAGAACTGTATAGAAGTGTCAGTAAATGTTAAGAGTGTTTTTTCTGAAGTCTTTCCAGTATATAATCAATACGTATATATACGTTAGGTTACTTTGGGAGAATATAATACCTTAGAACTCTACCTCAAAATAATAAACACAACTTATTACATATATACTGTATGTGAGACTACAAAATGTTATGTTTAATCTAATATCTCCATAACCAGTGCTGAGTTGTGTAATAGAGTTAACATCAGCATCACCCCCATCTACATTCTCCTCAGTTCAAGAAATACTAAGTTTCATTGAATTCGCTTGCATGTGTAGTTCTGACCTAGAGTCTGAAATGAGAAATCCTGTCTGACACAGGAGCAGTCACTCCATTTTTTTCCTTCAACCTCCACCACCATCACTGCCAACATCCAAACCCTAGGCAACATCTGACTTTAACTTACTCTATAGACTTCCCTATACTGGACATTTCCTATAATGGAATCATGTAATGTGTGGTCTTCTGCAATGGCTTTTTTCACTTAGCACACTGCTTTCAAGGTCCATCTTTTTATACCATATATCAGTATTTCACTCATTTGTATTACCAAATATAGATAATATATATATAATATAGATATACTGTATTTTATTTATTTATCAACTAATGGACGCTTGGGTTGTTTCTACTGGCTTCTTTCATTTAGCATATTATTTTTGAGGTTCATTAAAATAAACAAACAAAAACATCAAAAATTTTGTAGCAGCAGTTTAGTGTCAGTGGTCCATTCCTGTCGGCTGAGTCATATTCTATTGTATGGATACCACATTTTACTTTCCTGTTTATCAGTTGATGAACATTTGGATTATTTTCATTTTTTGATTATTATAATTAATGCTACTACATACATTAATGTGTTTGTGTGGACATGTTTTATCTTGGTTAAATTCTTAGGGGTAAAATTATTGGATCACATGGAAAATTTATGTTTGACTTTTTAAAAAACTGCCAAATTATTTATTAAAGATTTTTTTTTTTTTTTTTTTTTTTGTGAGAGAGAATGAGAGACAGAGAGCACGAGAGGGAGGAGGGTCAGAGGGAGAAGCAGACTCCCTGCCGAGCAGGGAGCCCGATGCGGGACTCGATCCCGGGACTCCAGGATCATGACCTGAGCCGAAGGCAGTCGCTCAACCGACTGAGCCACCCAGGCGCCCGCCAAATTATTTATTAAAGTGGCTTTTATGTTTTAACTTCCTAGCCGAGCTACATGAGGATTCCAGTTTTTCTACTTCTTTGCCAATACTTGTTCTCATCTGGATTTTTATTATAGTCATTCTATTGGGTAACTAGTACTATTTCATTGTTGTTTTAATTTGCATTTCCTTAATGACTAATAATGGTGAGCCTTTTAATGTGCTTATTGGCCATTTGTGCTCCTTCTTTGATAAAATATATATTTAAATATTATGCCATTGTTAAATTGGTTACTTTATCTTCTTACTTTTCAAGTAGTAAAAATTATTACATATCCTGTATACAATTTCTTTACCAAATATATGATTTGAAAATAGTTTCTCCATCTCTGTTACTTGTGCTTTCATTTTCTAAATGATGTTTTTTGAAGGAAAGAAGTTTTCAATTCTGATAAAGTCTAATTATCATTTTTTTCTTGTGTGGATTATTTTGGTATTATAACTAAGAATTACTGTCTACCCAAGGACATGAAGATTTCCTCTTATTTTTTTCCACAATTTTTTTTTATAGTTACACACTTACATTGAGACCTCTAATTCATTCATTTTTTTTTTATGTTATGTTAGTCACCAGACAGTACATCATTAGTTTTTGCTGTAGTGTTCCATGATTCACTGTTTGCATATAAGACCGCTTGCCCCATGTAATACATGCCCTCCTTAATACCCATCACCGGGCTCACACATCTCCCCAATCCCCTCCCCTCTAAAACCCTCAGTTTGATTCCTGGAGTCCATAGTCTTTTATGCTTTATCTCCCCCCCTGATTCCCCCCGCTTCATTTTTCCCTTCCTTCTCCTAATGTCCTCCATTTTATTCCATATACTCCACAAATAATTGAAACCTTATGATAGTTGTCTTTCTTTGTTTGACTTATTTCACTTAGCATAATCTCCTCCAGTTCCATCCATGTTGATGCAAAGGTTGGGTATTCATCTTTTCTGATGGCTGAGTAATATTCCATTGTATATATGGACCACATCTTCTTTATCCATTTGTCTGTTGAAAGGCATCTCAGCTCCTTCCATAGTCTGGCTATTGTGGACATCGCTGCTATGAACACTGGGGTACATATGGCCCTTCTTTTCACTACATCTGTATCTTTGAGGTAAATACCCAGTAGTGCAATTGCTGGGTCATAGGGTAGCTCTATTTTTAAATTTTTGAGGAACCTCCACACTGTTTTCCAAAGTGGTTGTACCAACTTGCATTCCGATCAACAGTGTAAGAGGGTTCCCCTTTCTCCACAACCTCTCCAACATTTGTTGTTTCTTGCCTTGTCAATTTTTGCCATTCTAACTGGTGTAAAGTGGTATCTCAATGTGGTTTTGATTTGAATTTCCCTGATGGCTAATGATGTTGAACATTTTTTCATGTGTCTGTTAGCCATTTGTATGTCTTCTTTTGAGAAGTGGCTGTTCATGTCTTCTGCCCATTTTTTGACTTGATTATTTGTTTTTTGGGTGTTGAGTTTGAGAAGTTCTTTATAGATTTTGGATACCAGCCCTTTATCTGTAGTGTCATTTGCAAATATCTTCTCCCATTCCATGGGTTGTCTCTTTGTTTTGTTGACTGTTTGCTTTGCCAGTACAGCATGGTACTGGCACAAAAACAGACTCAGAGATCAATGGAACAGAATAGAGAGCCCAGATATGGACCCTCAACTCTATGGTCAACTAATCTTCAACAAAGCAGGGAAAAATATCCAATGGAAAAAAGACGGTCTAATAAATGGTGCTGGAAAAATGGGACAGCTATATACAGAAGAATGAAACTCGACCATTCTCTTACACCATACACAAGGATAAACTCTAAATGGATGGAAAACCTCAATGTGAGATAGGAATCCATCAAAATCCTAGAGGCAGTAAATTTTTCGACATCGGCCACAGCAACTTCTTTCAAAACACGTCTCCAAAGGCAAGGGAAACAAAAGAGAAAATGAACTTTTGGGACTTCATCAAGATAAAAAGCTTCTGCATAGCAAAGGAAACATTCAACAATTCATTCTTATTTAATTTTCTATATGGTATTAGATACAGGTGTCAGATTCATTTTATTTTATTGTATTCTATTTATTTTGAAAAGTATATTTATTTGGATGAAGTTACATAATTTTCCTAGCACCATCCAAGGAAATGACTATCTTTTCCCCATTGAATTATTTTTGCACCTTTTCCAAAGGTCAATTGATCATAAAAATGAATTTTATTTCTAGACTTTTAATTCTGTGCCATTGGACTATATGCCTTTCTTAGTGCCAGTAACATGATGTTGATTACTATGGTTTTACACTTTTTATTTCCTTTTATCATTTAATATATCATGACCATCATCTCAGGTCAATATTTATGATTTTGAATAGCTTAATAAGGCTTTCTGAAAGTTTTATAATAATAAACAGAATGAATAAGTTATACTTTTTTCAAATGGTCCCCTTGGGGTTCATAAAGGTAGTTTCCTATATTTTCTTTTAAAATCTTTATTGCTGGGTATTCAGATGTAGTTTATAACATTTGGAATTGATTTTTTTCATAGTGTAAATTAGAGGAACAATAATTTTCACATGAATATATAAATGTCTCCAAATCATTACTTGAAAAGACTATAGATTATTCATTGCTCTGTAGTATAAACTTTGTCATAAATCTATTGCTTTAGATCTTTGATTCATTAAACTTCTATTGTTTTATTTTTTGAACTCATGTACATCTTTTGATAAATTTATTTCTAGGTACTTGATATTTTTCATATTATTGTAAATTATATATTTTGCTTGGTAGTTCACTTCTGAATATTGCATTCTTAATCAGAAACCTTGCTAAACATTCCAATTAATTTTAAAATTTAAGTTTTAAACTCAATTGAATTTTCAAACATATACAATCCTACCATCAATGAACATTTGGAGATTTTGTATTCCCAATCCCTATATTTTTCAATTATTTCAGTGCTTTATAGCATTTCCCAATATTGATAAAAGTGGTAATTTTCAGTATCTTTTCTTGTCCCTGATTGCATATGGAAAAATTTCAATGTTTCACTCCCAGTATGGCGTTTTCCATTTGTTGTTGTTGTTGTTGTTGTTGTTGTTATCATTATTGTTATTTTTCTTTCTTTGTTTCTGTTGTTCCAATTAAGAAATTTTCTATTCTATTGAGGGAAGAATTTTATTAAATTTTTTTTCTATTTAGATAATCAAATGATTTTTCTTCTTTAGTCTAGTAATATGATGCAACTTGTTGATTACCCTTTTTAAAGATAAATCTTGGTAATGTTGTTGAATTCTATTTATATATTGGTGCCTTATGTTTGCTAATATTGTACTAAGGATTTTTTAATCTAGTATTTTTTTTTCATTTAATTCCTCTGTAATTGTCCATTATTTGTCAGTTTTAGTATCAAGGTCATGATTGCCATACAAAATAAGTTAATGGGTGTATTCTCAATCTAGTCTCTGAAAGAATTTAAGATTTGAATTATGTTCTCTTTAAATGCTTATATTTCCCTAATGAAGATGTCTGATCATGGAGTTTTCACTATGGTAAAATATATAATTATTAATTTGAAGCCTCTGTTAAGTATAAGATTATATAAATTGCTGGTTTGTTTTTATGTGTACATTTGCTGGAGTAAGTTTGCATATGATATCTTATTCTCCTCTTGTCCACTGGGTCTAAAGCACTGAAGATTCCTTATTTATATAAGTAATAAGACCTGTTTCTCTCTCTTTATTTAGCTCATTAGGTTTGCCAGAGTCTTTTCAATTTGTGGGTCTTTTCAAAAAAGCTAATATTTAACCTTGTTGATTCTCTCCTTTGTGTATTTATTTTCTATTTTACTAATTTCTGTTCTATCTTTTTTATTCTTATGGTTTTACTTGCTTTGTATTTATTTTACTATACTTTACCTAATTTCTTAAAATGGATATTTAACTTTCCTTCTTTGTCCTTAAGTTTTTCTGCCTTCTTCAATCACTGGATCACACTGTTTAATAATAGTTGAATTTTCCCACTATGATTGTTAATTTGTCTACTCTTTTGTAATTCTACTCATTTTTGTTTTGTATACTTTGAAGCCATATATTTGGGCACATATATATTTAGATTTGTTGTATTATCCTGGTAAATTAAACATTTTGTTTTTGTGAAATAGCCCTCATTATCCCTGCAATATTCTTTAAGCCTTCTGTATAAAAGGGGAAAGCAATTATGGACACAATGGGTCACACCATCCCTAAATTTCCTTCTTTACTTTATACCCAATGTTATTGACACTTGTAGCTTTCAACATCCAATTATATTTATTGTTGTTCCTTCTCATCTGTGTCATGGAGCAGGAAACTTTCTAAGTTCTCTAACAAAACTATTACAAGATAGAGAGTGTGCTTGAGTAAAGATCATAGAATCTCATGATTTTACTTACTCCTGTGATTAGAACTTATAAAACTAGTAAAAGGCTGAGAAATTAGTATATTAAGTAACTTGTCTCTTGGGGATGAACAGCCTAAATCCTATTTTGTACTTTGCTGTCTTTGTAATTATTTAAAAAAAAAATCCAGTCTTCACAGATAAAGAACATTTTGTTAGCTGGAATGGATTTTACCTTAGCTCATCAGAAATAAAAAACAAAACAAACAAACAAAAAAACAATATCTGACAACCCTAAAATGCTCCTTAGAACTCATGAAATTTGTATCTATGTGTATCTATAATGGTTGTATTATTCAATTATCTAGTTTTAATTTTTTAACCTGATGAAAAAGGCTATATTTAGAATGCTACTAGAACTCATATTTTAAAGGATTCCAGCTAGGGATAGTTCCCCTAAATGGAACATTAATGTGTATCATCTTCATTGGAAAAAGTAAGTTAAAAAGATGAAATGAGAAGACATTGCCACAAAATTTGTGAGGCTTCATGGGACAGAGACTATCTCTAGCTACTCCCACAACTTAATTCTTCTATGCACTAGAACAACTCTATTTCTTTGGCCCAAATCTATCAACACATTTTTAAGATATGAAATGAAAAGTGTTCGTAGGAAAATACTGAATTTCTATGACTTGGCATTTAGCAATCATGACTGTGCTTACTTCACTGCTTTTAAGTAATTTAAATGTATATAAATCAGAATGTACAGCTGATATGAATCTAAAATTTTGTTAGGAAATCTACAGGGGCTTCTTAGTGAATTTAAAGAATTCATGGAAAATGAGAAAAGTACTGCAGCCAAAAAACAGAAAATAGACTATGCAGGTTGAATTAATCATGCCACTGAATTATTATACTAGTTTCTTTAAACTTAGCTGAAATGTGAAATAGCAAATCTGGATGGTTCTTACTTAGTTATAGTTGTTATAATTATAGTTATAGTAGTGTTTATTGAAAAATAAATGGAAAAATGAAGTTACAAAAGTATGAAAAAGAAGAAATAATGACTGAAAAATCAGAAGCAGATAATACTGTTCATATTTAATAAAATTTTAGTCTCAGTCTCAGTAATGTTTTGTGTGTGTGTAATTTTACCACGTCTAAAATTAATCCTTTGTCCCTTTACCCAATTTATTAAATTTGTCATTAAAATTCTTAAAATCTTTCAAGGTGAGTGCCAGGAAGATAGTGGAGTAACGTTCCACATTTACAACTAGATATCACTTATTCATCCAAGTCAACAAACCAGACAGCAATCCAAAGGCACATCTGAGAAGTTAGGAGGGGCAGAAACAGTGGTGGGGAGCTGCCCACAGAGGGGAGGGACCTGATGTCACAGAGAGATAAAAGCACCCAGGAGCCCATGCAGGGAAAACAGCAACCCCATAATGTCTGGCCTTGCAAACCAGATGGGCTGAATTCTGTGAGTTTGTATAACCAGTGGGACTTACAGCCCGGAGCTTTAAAAATCAGCTGACTCAGCACTGGGCTAGCTGGGAAGGCAAGTGGTAGTGGGGGTCCCCACCTTTAAAGACACAACAGCCTGAGGAGAGGCAACATACAAGTGACAACTCATGCATTGGAATTTCAAATATTGTTAAGAAGACTATACTACTTAAAGCAATCTATATGTTTCATGCAATCCCTATGAAAATATCACCAGCATTTTTCACAGAACTAGAACAAACAATCCTAAATTTTATAGGGAGCCACAAAAGACTCTGAATAGCCAAAGCAATTTTGAAAAAGAAAATCAAAGCTGGAGGCATCACAATTCCAGACTTCAAGTTAAATTACAAAGCTGTTGTATTCAAAATAGTATGGTACTGACACAAAAAATAGACTCATAGATCAATAGAACAGAACAGAAAACCCAGAAATAAACCTGCAATTATATGGTCAAGTAATCTTTCACAAAGCAGGAAAGAATATCCAATGGGAAATAGATAATCTCTTCAATAAATGGTCTCAGGAAATCTGGACAGCAACATGCAAAAGAATGAAACTTTTCCACTTTCTTACACCACACACAAAAATAAACTCAAAATAGATTAAAGACCTAAACATGAGACCTGAAACTGTGAAAATCCTAGAGGAGAACACAGGCAGTAATTTCTCTGACATCAGCCACAGTAACATTTTTCTAGACATGTCTCCAGAGGCAAGGGAAATAAAAGCAAAAATAAACTAGTGGGATTACCTCAAAATAAAAAGCTTCTGCACAACAAAGGAAACTATCAACAAAACTAAAGGCAGACTACTGAGTGGGAATGACATATCTGATAAAGGCTAGTATCCAAAACACATAAGAACTGTTACAACTCAACACCCCCAAACCAAATAATCCAATTAAAAATGGGTGGGGGGGTGCCTGGGTGGTTCAGTCAGTTAAGTGTCTGGCTCTTGGTTTCAGCTCAGGTCATGATCTCAGGGTCATGAGATCAAGCCCCGAGTTTGGCTCCATACTAAGCTCAGAGTCTGCTTGGGATTCTCTCTCCCTCAAATTTGTCCCTGCCCCTGCTTATGTTTCTCCCCCCGCCAAAAAGAATAACTAAAATCTTTTAAAAAATGAGTGGAAGACATGAACCAACATATCTCAAGAAGACATGTTGATGGCCAACAGACACATAAAAAGATGCTCAACATCACTCATCATCAAGGAAATTCATGTCAAAACTGCAATGAGATATCACCTTACACCTGTCAAAATAGCTAAAATCAAGTGTTGGCAAGAATGTGAAGAAAATGGAACCCTTGTGCACTGTTGATGGGAATACAAACTGGTGCAGCCACTGTGGAAGACAATATAGAGGTTCTTCAAAAAGTTAAAAATAGAACTACCCTGTGATCCATCAATCACACTACTAGGTATTTACCCAAAAAATACAAAAATTCTAATTACAAGGGATACATGCACTCCTATGTTTATAGCAGCATTATTTACAATATAGCCCAGTTATGGAAGCAGCCCACATGTCTTTCAATAGATGAATGGATAAAGAGGTAGTATATATACACAATGGAATATTATTCAGCCATAATAAGAATGAAATCTTGCCATTTGCAACAACATTGATGAAACTAGACAGTATAATGTAAAGTGAAATAAATCAGTAAGAGAGAGACGAATACCATATGATTTCACTCATCTGTGGAATTTAAGAAACAAACAAAAAATGAGTAAAGGAAAAAGAGAGAGAAAGAAATCAAGAAACAGACTCTTAGCTACAGAGAACAAACTGATGGCGGTCAGAGGGGAGGTGGGCGGGGGGATGGGTAAAATAGACAATGGAGAATAGAGAGTGCACTTGCGGTGATGAGCACTGGATGTATGGAATTGTTGAATCACTATATTTTACACCTGGAACTAATATAGCATTTTATGTTAACTCATACTCTATTCTAAAATTTAAAATTAATAATAGTAATAATAATAATATTAATAATAATAAAAACTTTCAGGGTGTTTCTATTACTTTCATCACAATAATTAATGTTTTATTGTTTGTGTATGAATATGCATATAAATGCATTCACAACTTTGCCAGTATTCCTGTATTTCCAGGAATATTGCCAAAATTCCTGCATATCCAGTATTTCCTTTGGATATTGTTATTCTTATTTTCCTTCAACTAATTAGAAAGTTGTACCATCTTTTTCTATTCTAAAAATTACATGTGAGATAAAATTACTAGCACAAATCTTATGAACATTCTTTTTTTTAAAGATTTTATTTATTTATATGAAAGGGAGAGATAGAGAGAGGATGAATAGAGGAGGGGCAGAGGGAGAGGGAGAAGGAGACTCCTCCCTGAATAGGGAAGCCGGATGCAGGGCTCAATCCCAGGACCTTGAGATCATGATCTGAGACAAAGGCAGCCACTTAAGCGACTGACCCACCCAGGTGCCCCTCTTATGAACATTTTTAAGAATTGTGTTTCAGTGTGATTTCCAGAAAAGTTATACTAAGTTTCACTCCCACCAACAATATCTAAAAATGATTAAACCATTGTCCTTTTGCAGAATGGAATTCAAGTATTATTTGTAATCCTATTGTATACAAAATGCATTTGTAGATCAAATGTTAATCTTCTTTTTTTTTTTTTAAGATTTTATTTATTTATTTGAGAGAGAGTATGAGATAGAGAAAGAGCATGAGAAGGGGGAGGGTCAGAGGGAGAAGCAGACTCCCCGCCGAGCAGGGAGCCCGATGTGGGACTCGATCCCGGGACTCCAGGATCATGACCTGAGCCGAAGGCAGTGGCTTAACCAACTGAGCCACCCAGGCGCCCCTAACCTTCTTTTACCGGTGATTGTGTTAGACACTAGAGGTATAATTAGTAGACCGATATGGCATGGACTCTGAGTTTCTGAAATTTACACTAGAATGAAGAAGATGGAAGTGAATCAAACAATCCCATAAATAAATAAATGTAAAATTACAACTGTGGTTAGTGCTATGAAGAAGGTAATTTGAGATCATAACAGGGAAGTCAAAGCTCCTTTGTGGCTTATGTAAAACTGCCTTGGAGACATGTACAGTGAACTTAGAGCTAAAGGAGGAGTAAAGGCTACAGGGCAAAAGAGAATAGAGGTGTTCTTGGAAGAAAATGTGTAAAAGGCTCTGTTGTGGGAGAAAGCATTGTTTTTAGGCAGCAAGACCAGTGCACTTGAAACAGAGAGAGCAAGATTTGACAATTTTGATGCATCTCTTTCTGGAGAGATAGGTCAATATAAAAAAAAATAGATATTATTTAACTCCTTTTCTTGAATCAAAATGAGAAACAATTGAAGGGATTTAAATACAAAATGACAATATCTGATGTGACTTTTAAAAAAATGTTTTTTCTTGTTTTTGTTTTGTTTTATTATAATGGGAAAACAGATTGAAAGAAGCCTTTGTGGTTTCATGGAAACAAAATAAGAAGTTCTTTGACATAAAAGTGGAAATATTTGGTGGTATGTTTGATGAGGGTGGGGATGTCTTGTGAATTCAAGGATGACTCTGTTTTCTGGATTTTATCATAAGATGGATACAGATAAGTAGGAGGACAAGTTTTGTGAGTGATAGCATCATAGAATTCATTTGGATGTGTTTGGGAAAAAAACAACTTTCAAATTTGCTTGTTTATATCCATGCATAATTTAAAACATAAAGGACACTTCTCAGCAGGAGATACAAAAATGAGGGCCATGTGTGTAATAACTGAACTCATGGATACAAATACATTTATTTAGGGAGGGTTTGGAGATGAGTAGAGAGTGGACCACAAGGCAAAATAATAAATAATGATGACACATGTAGTTTACCATTTTGCATCTTTTCTTGAGAAAATGTCTTAGGGCCTTTGTTCATTTTTCTATTGAAGACTTAATGATTTACTTAACAATTTTTATGTGTGTTTGAATGTTTTAACAATTATATTTAGATCAATATTTGTTTCTAACTTGCTGTTTATTTAATTATAAAGTGCATATTTTGGGGCACCTGGGTCGCTCAGTTGGTTAAGCGTCTGCCTTCAGGTCAGGTCATGGTCTCAGGGTCCTTGGATGGAGTCCCACATCAGACTCTCTGCTCAGCAGGGAGTCTGCTTCTCCCTCTTTCTCTCTCTCTCTCAAATAAATGAATAAAATATTTAAAAAAAGAAAGCCCATATTTTCTTTAAAGTGCCCAAGTATTAAAATTTTATGAAGTCATATCTTTTGTCTTTTATTATTTTAACATGTATTATTTATTAAGCTTTTTATTTGCCTTACATTATTTTACCGATGGTTAGAAAAAATTTCTTTATTAATGCTTACATAAACATTCTCTTTTCATCCTAAATTTTCCCATTACTTGGTTTGTAAAATGCATGATGTGAAATAGGAATCTTATTTATTTGATATTAATTATCAAATGTCTACCCGATTCTCTCAACTCAATATGTTGAGTAATCTACTTCTTAGCCACAGAGTTTTATTTCTACATTTTATTCATATGAAGCTTTTAGACATATTAAAATTGTTCTAAATGATCTCGTTTGTATCGCTGATTCTGTTTGTCTGTTTTTCCACTTACCTTATCACTTTTAGGAGATGAATGTTCTTTGAATTGTGTGTATATCGTGTGTGTGTATACAATTTTTCTCAATGTTACTTTTAGTAAAGGCTATATTAGAGGAACAGAGAGCTCTACAAATGGAAAAAATTGAAGCAGCTTGATCAATTGACTGTATTTGTAGCCTTTAATATTCTATTTGTTAAAAAAATAAAATAGGCAATATTTAGATTTGATAAAGATACAGCAGAAAATATGATTTATTAAATCTTCAAAATTATCATAAAAATTTAAATACACTAAAAACCAAGCAAAAGAAGCTTTCATTTATCCAAAATTTTTGGAGGATGTGCATGTTCATGAATAAATTTGCTGTTACTGTGTAATTTCTGATAAACAGAATTGCATGTGTGCTTATATAGTGAGTTCTTTAAATCACTCATGGCATCAAATTAGATTTATACTTAAGAAAATTTTTGAAAGAAATACCTTCTGTCTTTTAAAATTGATTTTCCAGGCAGCAGACATGAATAGACATTTCTTCAAAGAAGACATACAGATGGCTGACACATGAAAAGATCCTCAACATCACTCATCATCAGGGAAATTCAAATCAAAATTACAATGAGATATCACCTCACACCTGTCTGGTGGCTAAAATCAACAACACAGGAAACAACAGATGTTGACAAGGATGTGGAGAAAGGGGAACCCTCTTACGCTGATAGTGGGAATGCAAACTAGTGAAGCCACTCTGGAAAGCAGTATGGAGTTTCCTAAAAAAGTTAAAAATAGAACGACCCTATGATCCAGCAATTGCACTACTATTTACCCAAAGAATACAAAAATACTGATTCAAAGGGATGCATGAAGCCTGATGTTTATAACAGCACGAATGGGTAAAGAAGATGTGGCATATATACCCAATGGAATATTAGTCAGCCATAAAAAAGAATGAAATATTGCCATTTTGCAATGCCATGGATAGAGCTAGAATGTGTTATGCTAAGTGAAGTAAGTCAGTCAGAGAAAGACAAATACCATATGATTTCACTCACAGGTGGAATTTAAGAAACAAAACAGATGAAAATATGGGGAAAAATAGAGAAGGCAAACCAAAAAACTGATTTTTAACTAAGGAGAACAAACTGAGGGTTGCTGGGAGGGGAGGTGGTGGGGGATGAGTTAAATGGGGTGGTGGGTATTGAGGAGGTCATTTGTGATGAGCACAGGATGATGTATGGAAGTGCTGAATCACTATATTGTACACCTGAAACTGATATTACACTGTATATTAATTAACTAGAATTTAAATAAAAACTTGAAACAACAACAAAAACACAAAAAAATAAGTAAACAAACAAAAGTCACTGGGAAATCTTCCCTAACTGGAAATAGATGACAAAAATACACCTTTGCTTAGGAGTGAACTGCCTTTGTCTCATGTTAAATCATCCAATCAAAATCATGGAAACTTTTATGTCTAATAAAGAGTCCCCAGTGGATTAAAAAAAAAAAGTGATTTTGCTTTACAGTCATGAAATTAATATTTGTTAACAAACTAGTTTATTTTAACATTTTTCAGATGATTTAGTTCTTTTAATTTTATTTAAAGCAGTTTACTAACCAAAACAAAAGAGAGTTTAATCAGTTAAGTGAAAGAAACTTTCATGTTTATCTTTTAATTTATCGGAGAAATTAATTGGCTTCTGGTTTTTTTTTTTTTTTTGGACAGTTGTGGTGTTCATATAAACACAGATTTTCCCCCTTCTTTAGTTCTATACAGTATAAAATGAAGTATTTTGTTCAAACTTTATGAATATTTAGATTTTACATGCCTTGCTGTATTAATTTTAAGCAAAAAGTGATTAATGCTAAGGGAATTAAGTTTACAAAACAACTAACAATGAACATCTTATTATAGTCTTTAATCTCACTCAAACTATATTCTTTATTTCCGAATCCAATTACTTTTCCAAACTGAATGATATATTTTAGAATAAGCTTTAATTTTGTTTTATTGTTTCATGATATTTCCAACTGTTCTGCCTTCAAAACATTCAAGAAAAAAGGAATTTCCAGGGTATAATCAGTCTTTTTCAAGTCTATAATCTTATAAATTACTCTCCCACATTCTATTTTAGAGAAATATTGTCAGAAATGAATAATTTTTCTCTAACTTCAGTTTTGAAGAGTGAGGATTTTTGGTAACTAAATGGTGGCCAAGAATGTCTTTCCTGAAGTTAGTAATGCGATTGTCATTACCTATAAAAGTCCAATGACAACTTCCCTATGCCCTCACAACTCTCTGTGAGTTAAATCAAAACTCAAGAATATATAATTGCTGAGTAAAACACTCATCTCAAGGGAACAAGTACAGAATTTAACAGAAAATCAATGTGATCTCTTTTTGAAAGTGTCTTGGTAGTAATGATATTCAAACATAGACAGCAGGAGTTTTTACTCTGACCTCTGTAATCATTTGTAGAGTGCTTGGAATACTATAAGCATTCATACTCTACTTAAATCTTCTAAACTGGATTCTGTGACAGTGAATCCCAGGTGTTTACAATTCTTTAAACCTCTGTTGGAGGATGATTCTAACATAGGGCAGTCATTAGTGCAAGAAAATTAGTAACACAATACAGCTAAGAATGAATTTTTTTAACTACCATTTTATAAATCTCATTGAAAATTACCTGTAATTTTATTAGAAAGTCTTAGAAGAAATAGTTATATAGAGGGAGTGTGAAAAAATTGGTGTGATAGAAAGAGTCCTAGCCTGAGTGTCAGAGGACTGCGGGTCTTCTGTTCCCATTAGGTGTCTAAATACTGCTTTGATTCTGTCTCCCAATCCATAAACACAAGAGCATACTAGATAATATAGTAGACATGTGTTTGTCTTCTCACATCCACCTTTCCCCTTCCCTTCCCCAATAGTTTTAGCCATCTCTGACAGTCTGCATAGTTCTGAGGCAGTTTACCCTGCTATCAGCTCAAGGGGCATGGTATGGTATCCTTTACAAGGCAATCACTATATTCAATCTCTCCTGGCCACACATATCAGCATGAGGCCCAAGCCAGACAAGTCAGAATCAGTATGTAATATTTTGCTTCAAAATTTAGGGAAAAAGACATTCTCAACTTGTTGGAGAATATAGTGTATGTATTTAGGGCCTGGAATTGTGTCAGGCATGTTTGCTGCTATAAAAAAACAAAATTCAACTGACTAAATTTTAAAGATCTAAGGGGCTTTACTCAACGATTCATGAATTGGGCAGCATTTAATCTAGCAGATAGAAAGGAGCTCTGAGGAGCTGTGCAAAATGAAGGACTTTTATAGGCAGAAAGAAGTGGGAACAAGAATGTTTTCCTAGACAAAAGTTGGGTTGGTTGTTGCAGTTACTTTCCTTTGGGGGAGTGGAGGGGTCAGGCAGATTACCTAAGTAGTGCTGACCAGGCGATTCCTGATTGACTGGGTCATGAGTCCATTTCTGGGAGAGCCAAAACTACAACTGTTAAGTCTCAGTTTGGTGACTGGAAGCTTGTTATCTTGCTTTTAACATTACTGAGAGAGAAGTCACCCTGAGAAGAAAGCCAAAGCACAAAGAAGTACGAGGCCAAAAGAATCATAGAAAAATAGTCTTATTGATACAGTAGACCTCTCTGTAAAACTATACTTGAAACTCACCCTGCCTCTGGACCAATGACTGCCTTTTATTTTTTAAGCCAGTTGAATTTGTCTCCCTGTCAATTTTAAGTCTAGCAACTGAATTAATTTTGATATAGCAATCCTCAAGACCTCTTCTGGATTTAATATTTTTGATCTATATTTAAAATTTAAAATAATTGGTACTACATGATTTCATTTTGGTTCACATTAACCTGGAATTCTGTCAAATACATTAAAAAGTAGGCACTATGACATACCTTAAAGATTCGTAGACCAAAGAGACACATCTCCGATAAATGTGTGATCATCGGACCTTCAGGTAATGTGTCGGAAGCAATTCTAAAAATAATAAAGCAATATTTAAATATTCATTAGATATAATGAGGGTTAAGAGATTTCCAAAATTGCCAGGCTTTCACACACAGTATTTCACATCTCTCCAAAACTGTGCATATTTGAAGAACATATGTAGACATTGTTCACTCCTGATGGGCCCTGCTCACCAGTACTGAGGACTGAACTATCAACCCTGAGTTTTAGCTGGAAGTATTTGAGCACTTCTAGTCCAACACTTTGAGATTCTATGCCATTATTCCTGCAGCTAATATACCTCTGACTTTGCTAAAACTGTCCTATGTTTTGCATGGGATATAAGTACAACTCCCAGTGTCCACCAGGGTAGTCTCAAGCTAATGATGGCTTGACACAGATAGAAAAAGGCAGCCTCTGCCTCCTGGTCTGACCAACTCAACTCTCTGGGGCAATTTGTACTCCTGAGTTCCCATTGCATCAGGTAAAGGCTTGTCTCCAATTGGGACTATGCTCTTTCTTAAGTATCTTCCCCTGCCTTACTTCATCCTTCTCCCCAGAGAGCTCTCCCTCAATGAATCATGTGAATAGGAACTCTGCATCTCAATTCAGGTTGTAGGTAACCTTGCTTCCTGTTTTTCTCCTGGTGCAAGTCTCTACCTGAGCAACTTGGCATCTTTCTAATCCCCTGAAAACCGTAACCACTACTTGCACAGCATTTTCTCTTCAGAGGCCTAGATTTCAGATCCTGGTGACTTCTTGCCTATTACCATGCTTTCTCATGAGTATCTCTGAAACTCCTGGCTTCTGAAATCTAATCTATCAATTGATATTTGCTCTACGTCATGAAGCTGGAAGATGGGGGAATGTACTAAGAGAGACTTAGTCCAGAGGAGAAAATTTTTAAAAACATTTCAATGCCAGTCTGTTCTCTTGGAAGATCTCTAGGGCTCTAATATTGAAATGATTGTAGATGTAGAGATAAAGCAATAGAAATTTAAACATAGAGATTGCTATGTCTCTATCTAAATTCATTTATTTTCCATCTATATATCATCTGTTGAGAAAGGTGTGTTCCTTCAACTTGGCTTCATATAGACTATATACGAGAATCATACTAAATGTTTGTCTCCTTCCTAAGACCTTTTTTCCAAATTACAAAGCCTCTACTTATAGATTGACTTAGCACTGAGAGCAATTACTTCTGTGGGATTCTTCATTTTTGTTTTCTCATTGTGTTTGTGTTGCTTTCTCAACAGGACATAAGGATACAGATCCACCACATGCCATTATGCTGTGTAGCTGTACTTGCACTTTCTTCTGGTCTTGTTTCATTTAAATCCAGGATGTGAAACATTTATAGGAAGTAAATGTAGGTCAGTATAAGCAATAGCTATCCAGTCAAGTTTTTCCAAATTGAAATAATTTGTGTGGGGAAGTAGGTAGGAAAATAAGCCAACATTTGAGTGAAGTACAAGAAAGGGGGTTCAGGCATTGGAGGCAGCCACTGGAGTAGATGACCCTAATGCCCCTTCCAATGCTGCGATTCTATTATTCCCTAAAATGATAGAGTAAAATGGTGAAGATCCCAAGTGACAAAGCATTGTTATTTTTATTTTAAGTTAAATAAAATCTGGACATTTTCATCCTTTATGTTCCTGACAAATAGGAAAGATTTGGTGACATTTAAGTTTGACCCAAGTTTCTTCAATCTTTTTATATTCTTTATCGTATTTAAGATTTTTTTTCTTCTATTTCAGGAGGGACCCAGAATGTTTCTGATTACTTTCCACTTAAGAAATGATGTGCTAGTTGGTATCTTGAAAGTTCTAATAGAGTGTCTTTCTAATCCTGTTGAGTTTTTTTTTGAGACAAGAGTTCACTTTTCATCAGTTCTCTTTGTTGTTACTTACATAAAACTTTGCTATCTGAAAAAAAATCTAAAATCTATACAGTTAGATCACTCTTTTTTTGTTAAACCATGGTTAATTCAACCATTATTTTCTTTTTTAAAATTAACAAAACTGAAATATAGATATATTTAATGATTTTGTGAAAAGCCACAATAAGATGGTAATGACTTAAAAAATCCAATTCATTGCTTCCAGTTACCCATCAAGTTTCTTTCTAGGATTAAAATGGGAAAGCTAAAATTCATGTAGGTTTTAAATTAGGCAAAAGACTAACAAAGTAAATTTTGTATTTATAAAAAATTATTTAACTTTTTCACATGGTGACACTTCTAAAGTTTAATTTCTACTTCTCACTTACATTTTACAGCATTTTGTTCTATAAATAAATACATATAGCACCTAAGAATAAACAACTTTCAAGATATATTAAACTAAGTAACTTTTTAAATATAAAATCCTACAATTATAACATTTCTTACAACCAATATATTATAGTAATAGGAATAATATTATTTTTTTTAATTATTTGATCATTTAGAAAATTATTTTACTTGTTCTATAATATGTCTGTGATATGGATATTATTTTTCTTTTCTCCTTTTACAGATTAGTAATTAAAAACAGAATAGTTAAGAGACTGACATGAAGTTATATGAAATCACACTCAGATCCAAGTTTTCTCATTTGGCTATTCATTCATTTGTTCAAAAATCATATATATTGAACACCAATACAGTGTCAGGATGTGGACTAAGCGAGGTTATAAGAAGAACACTATATCTATTATTTAACTGACATATACCTAGAAGTTATAGAACTTGGAAAATAGTATTTTTGTCTTCCCACAGAAAGTTTTCAGATAAGTCATAAAGAAAAGATTTGCAAAAATGAAATAATGAAAGAGCTAATCTATCCCTTTTCCCCATGGTCAGGGCCCCTGCCTGATCTAGGACTGCACAATCATCACATGACCTATTCAATAGACTACTACTCTGTTTTATTTCTTCTTGTCTATCCCCTATGCAGTTCAATCTTCACTCACAACTCAGTTACATTATTCTTAGAAATATTAGTTCTATCAAAGCACCCCTCTATCCTTGATATCATTCATTATATAAATTCATTAACATAAAACCTTTAAACTCATCACATTAATCTCCAGCAATTTCCAATACTTTCTTTCCTCAAAGAAATGAAATTTGATTTATTATAATATGTATTTTTATTTAAATGGCAGAAACTGATCACTAATACTCTCTTTTCTGAGGCTCAGCCAAGGCAAAAGTATATTTTAGATTAAGAAGTTGTTTTAAATAAAGGCTATCAGGGGCACCTGGGTGGCTCAGTCGTTAAGCGTCTGCCTTCAGCTCAGGTCATGATCCCAGGGTCCTGGGATCGAGCCCCACATCGGGCTCCCTGCTCAGCGGGAAGCCTGCTTCTCCCTCTCCCACTCCCCCTGCTTGTGTTCCCTCTCTCGCTGTTTCTCTCTCTCTGTCAAATAAAATCTTTAAATAAATAAATAAATAAATAAATAAATAAAGGCTATCAAATGTGCTCCAGTTAAGTAGTATTTATTCTCTTTAACTTATCTTACAAGTTATTTATAATATGTTTATAATATAACTTTGCTATCAACAAAGGATACTGGATTTCCCTCCATATTTTTTAAGACAGGCTATAATTTGGGAATTATATTTATTTTATTTACATACATGTATTAATGTTTGTATTCACATATATCAGTAATAATTAGCAGTGTATTAATATAAACTTTTAAATTATGATATACAAAACAAAAATAAAAATAAGTTAAAAATGGCTCATTTGTTGCCAAAATGTAGGCTAAAACTGGATTGATGACATTAGATCTTTCAAGTACATAATTAGCTAAGCGGGAAATTCTCCTCTTGCTTTTATGAATTTTGTATTAATTTGTTTGAGAAGAAATGTCTTTCTCTTTATATGATCATCTCTGAAAGAAGAAGGATTTTATTATAAAAAAATGTAATTGAGGGGCACTGGAGTGGCACAGTCGGTTCAGCATCTGACTCTTAGTTTCAGCTCAGGTCTGATCTCAAGGTTGTGAGATCAAGCCCTGTCTTGGGCTTCTTGATTAGTGCGGAGTATGCTTGAGTTTCTCTCTCTCTCTTCTTCTGCTCCTCCCCACTGCATTCTCTCCCCCTCTCTTTCTTTCTCTCTCTTTCTCTCACTGAAATAAATAAATAAATAAATAAATAAATAAATAAATAAACAAACAAACAAACAAACAAATATTTTTAAAAATGTAATTGAACTTATGCTATGAGAGGTTAGCAATGTTGGCATAAGAGATGGTTGAGGTTTCCTGTACAGAAGATTCTGAAGACCTGAAATTCCCAGTAAGGATACAATTACCTCCAAAACAAAGCAATAGGGTCTTTGCAGCCTTAGGAAATATACATGGATTTTATCTGGCAGACCAGGTCATTGTTTCATCCAAGCTGAGCCTGGAACTTTGCCTATTCTTGATTGCTTGCTTTGCTTTCTGCCTTTCTCCATCTTACCTTCTCCACCCCTTACTAGTCATCCCTTGGAGCAATTCCTTAATAAATCACTTGACCTTAAAGTTCCATCTCAGAGACTGCTTCCAGAGAACTGACCTAGAAAGAGTACCAGCAGAACTTGACTCTGAGAAGACAGATATACAAGGAAAGAGGGAGAACAGGTTTGAAGGTGACACTGTGTGGTTTTGAATGTGTTTGTAACCAGTAACTAGTAACTGTGTCCTTTTTCAGGTAAACAACTCTATCTACATTTATTTTTAATTGCTATGAACTTAATGACAGGATTGGTTGCTTTGTATTTCTATTATTTTTTATTTTATTTTTTTTATTTTTTGGTCTCTGTGTTTTATTTCACCTGTTTGTATCTATTTTGTAACCAGTTTGTATCCTTAACTACAATTATTCAATGAAAATGGGATACATTCTTTTTTTCTTTATATAGGGAGCACCCAGAGTGTAGCAGGTAGATGATGGTGGGCCTTGATTGTGCTCCTTAAACACATTCCTCAAAATTATATGTTGTTATAAAACTTAAGAGAATAGTAAAAGTGTTAGAGGTAATAATTTATAAACAAGATCATGATGATTAGTGATGAGGCTATTCTCTCATCCATCAGGCCATTGTACTAATCCAGTGCCCTACCTTCTACCCTGGCCCTGCTGCCCTGGACTTGATTCTCAGATATTAGAATATACCAAAGTCCCTGGGAAAAGTAATGTAAAAACTGGGGTCAACAGCTAGGCAGAGCAGAATTTATGGCTTTTAATCTTGGGCCATGCTTCTATTTTCAGCCTCTAAATGTCACTAAAACCAGACACTCTCCCAAAGAGATTATATTCTAGTATTCTAACTCATTTGGAGTGTAATTTCTAGGTAATTACACTTTGTGTTGAATGACATACAAAGAAAGTTGAATTGATTTTCTATTATGACATTAATTTTCAATTAATGGATTCACTGTGTGTGTGTGTGTCTGAGCCAAGTATATAAACAAATAATGGATAAGGGTAAGTGATAGCAAGAAGGGAAGACAGAGACTTCATGGATAGAAGTCCTATCATTTATGTCCTGGTATTAAATCCTAGTTCTGCCCACCTTGTCAAGTTACACTAACCAAATGTCTTAACTCTTAGAAGATTTATTTCCTCCTCATCAAATGGGATCTTTTTTTTCATTCCTTAATGTAGATATGAGTTTCTATCTGGTGTCTCATCTTTAGGATGAGGATTAACATTCCCTGTAGCACATATTTGCTGGTTGATAACCTCTCCATTTTTGCTTATCTGAGAATATAATTTCCTTTAATTTCTGAAGGATGTTTGCACTGGTTATAGAATTATTAATTCTGTTTGTAATGTGTTTTTCTTCCTGTATCCAAAATATTCTTTTTACCTTCAGTTTTCAGCACCCCTCTATGCTTTAGTGTTATTTTTTTCTTTTTTGTTTAATCCTTCTTGTATTTGTATTTTCAAGAAATTCTTGGATTTGTAGGGTTTTTTGTTTGTTTTTGCTTTTTTGTTTTGCCAAAGTTAGTAATATTTAGGACAATATGTTTTCTGTGCCATTTTTTCATCTGCTCACAATTTGAGATAAAAATCACCTGTATTTTAGACCACTTAATGTTTCTCCCCAGTTTATTTTTTAAATTTTTTGTCTATTTCTCATGTAGGATCATTTCTATCAATATATCTCTAATTTCATTGATCTTTCCTTCTGCTCTCTCCAACATGCTGTTAAACTAATAACATATTTTAAACTTTCAGTTATTATAATTTTCTATGCTAGAATTTCTGATTTCTTTTCTTTTCCATTTTCACTTTCTGTTTAGTTTTCTATATTTTTATTCATTAAAAACATTTTTTCCTTTATGCTTTTACATCATTTATTATAGTTGGTTTAAGGTCCTTCTCTACTAATAGTAGAGAAGGTGTCAATTTTTATGAATTGCTTTTTATCATGACTGTGGATTATATTTCCTAGTTTCTTTGTATTTCCAGTAGACTTAGACTTTATATTAGACATTATGAATGATATCTTCCAGATACTCTGCATTTTGTTCTCTTCCTCTGAAATTTTAAAATATTTTTTCCAATATGCAACTAACTTTTGTGAACTTAAACATCAAAATCTGTCAATCCTGTGATGCATAGCAGCTGCAAATGCTCATTACTTCCAGAATTTCAGCTGTGATTTTCATGTGCATAAAGACCTTAGGGGTAATTTGGGAGTTTAGTGTAGACACTCAACAATTATGGAATTCACTCTTCTGAGGGTATATTTTTTCTTAGATTTCCCCACCTTCACTTTGCCACTATTTTAGTAGCTGTTAGGAGGATTTTTTTTGTTAATATGAGTCACCTCACACTGTGAATGCTGGGATGTATTTTATAAAGCATTAAGTCATATAAATGCAAATAACCTAAAGCACACCGTTTCATAAATGGTCAGCTCACTTCCAGTTTCTGTCTGATTTTGTTCACTCTTCAATGCTTTCAAATATGTGTTTTAGTATTTTGTCCAGATTTTATAATTATTATCTATGAAAAGTTTAGTTCACACATGGAACTCCACCATTTGAAACCATTTAAATGTTATCATATTTATTAAATTCAGTAACATGAAAACATAACATTAATAATCACTATTCAAAAAATATGTATGATTAAAAAATAGATTGCAAAGGCTCTAAACTTAAGTATCTGGATTTCCTTTGGGAAGCTGTAAATATTTTTTGAATAAAGAACAAAATGAAGCAATTGAAAAATAATATTTTACCTTCTTATTGAGATAATTCAGTTAATCAAAAGCATAAAAATTAGGTGACCTACTCATCTCACTCAGGAAAGAGTGTTTCCTGAAGGACAAAAAAAGATATATATATATATATATATATGGAATAATAACATAATAAAATTAAAAAAACAAGATTAGAGCAGAAATAAATGATATAGAAACAAATAAAACCCCAGTAGAACAGATCAATGAAACTAGGAGCTGGTTCGTTGAAAGAATTAATAAAATTGCTAAACCCCAGCCAGACTTATCAGAAAGAAATGAGAAAGGACCCAAATAAATAAAATCATGAATGAAAGAGGAGCGATCACCATCCACACCACAGAAATACAAACAGTTGTAAGAGCATATTATGAAGAATTATATGCCAACAAACTGGGCAATCTGGAAGAAATGGATAAATTCCTAGAAACATATAAACTACCAAACTGAAGCAGGAAGAAATAGAAAACTGGAACAGACCCATAACCAACAAAGAAATGGAATCAGTAATAAAAAAATCTCCCAACAAACGGAAGTCTAGGGCCACATGGCTTCCCAGGGGAACTCTACCAGACATTTAAAGAAGAGTTAATACCTATTCTTCTCAGACTGTTCAAAAAAAATAAAAATAAAAATGGGAAGAAAACTTCCAAATTCATTCTATAAGACCGACATTACCTTGATTCCAAAACCAGACAAAGACCCTACTAAAATGGAGAATTACAGGCCAATATCCCTGACGAACACAGATACAAAAATTCTCAACAAGATACTAGCAAATTGAATCCAGCAATACATTAAAAGAATTATTTGCCATGATCAAGTGGAATTTGCCACCCTACTTAATTCTTGTATGAATTCTAGCAATTTTGGGGTGGAGTTTTTTTGGGTTTTCCACATAAAGTATCATGTCATCTGCAAAGAGTGAGAGTTTGACTTCTTTGCTGATTCGGATGCCTTTTATTTCTTTTTGTTGTCTGATTGCTGTGGCTAGGACTTCTAATACTATGTTGAAAAGCAGTGGTGATAGTGGACATCCCTGCCATGTTCCTGACCTTAGGGGGAAAGCTCTCAGTTTTTCCCCATTAAGAATGATTTCATTGGGGGCGCCTGGGTGGCTCAGATGGTTGAGCATCTGCCTTCGGCTCAGGTCATGATCCCAGGGTCCTGGGATTGAGCCCTTCATCCATCTCCCTGCTCCACGGGGAGTCTGCTTCTCCCCCTCCCTCTGCTTCTCCCCCTGCTCATGCTCTCTCTCATTCTCTCTCTCTCTCTGTGTGTCGCGAATGAATAAATAAAAAAAATCTTAAAAAAAAAAAAATGATTTCACTGTCTGCAGAATTTAAGAAACAAGGAGGAAGAGAGGAAAAAAAATGAAGCAAGACAAAACCAGAGAGGGACACAAGCCATAAGAGACTCTTAGGAAACAAACTGATGGTTGCTGGAGGAGAGGGGGCTGGGGGGATGGGGTGGCTGGGTGATTGACAATGCGGAGGATATGTGTTGTGGTGAGGGCTGGGTGTTGTGTAAGACTGATGAATCACAGACCTGTACCCTAAAACAAATAATTATTATATGTTAATTTAAAAAAAAAGAAGTATAGGAGGAATCCCACTGTGTTGGTTTGGATGACTGGCTAGATTATGGTGCCAACTTTTTGGACCCAAAAATTGCTGATGTTATTCCTCCACTGAAAACTCTTTAATGATGTGTTTTGCTATTAGGATAAAGCCTAAATCCTAAGTGTGACCTATAAAAAATATAAAAAATAAAAATAAATAAAATTAAAAAAAGAAAAATATGGAAGTTTACTAATATATGTTAAGATATAAATAATGGTAAAATAAGATATGTCTTTTTTGTTTTCTTTTAAGTTTTGGTGGTGATGTCTCAATATTGAAAATATGCAAATTCTTCTTAAATTTTTTTTTTAAAGATTTTATTTATTTATTCATGAGAGACAGAGAGAGAGAGAGAGAGAGGCAGAGGGAGAAGCAGGCTCCCAAGGAGCAGGGAGCCTGATGTGGGACTCGATCCCAGGACCCCGGGATCATGACCTGAGCTGAAGGCAGACGCTTAACCATCTGAGCCACCCAGGCGCCCCTCTTCTTAAATTTTTTACTTAAATTTAAACCATCAGTCAAAATCTCACCAGATTTTTATAAGCATTTGACAAATTTACCTTAAATATAAAATATTTAAGAATATTTGGGGCGCCTGGGTGGCTCAGTTGGTTAAGCGACTGCCTTCGGCTCAGGTCATGATCCTGGAGTCCCTGGATCGAGTCCCGCATCGGGCTCCCTGCTCAGCAAGGAGCCAGCTTCTCCCTCTAATCCTCCCCCCTCTCATGTACTCTCTCTCATTCTCGCTCTCTCAAATAAATAAATAAATCTTAAAAAAAAAAAAAGAATATTTGAGCATTTGGGGAAAATGGTACAATAATGGCATGGGTCTAATTTAAAAGTCAAACATACTACAAATAGTCAAAAATAGAAAAAATATATATAGATGAAATAGCTACAACTCTGCCTTATTATTTTCATAAATAAATTTCCAATTTATTAAGGAACTAAATGTACAAAATAGAAATCACACATAAGAGGGAATTAATAACATTGAGGTGCTGGAGGTCTCCATAAAACAAAAATATGAAGAAAAATATGTTTATTACCTCAAATATTAAGATATTAACATGACAAAATATTTCAGAGATTGTTAAAATGCAAATATAAACTTGGAGAACATATTACCAAAATATATGAAGACAAAGAACTAACCTCTAAATTATTTAAAGTATTTGTATAAATGAGTAAGAAAAAGAAAACTAATAGAAAAAAGTGGACAAAATGTGAAAAGACAATTCACAGGGGAAAAAATGATCACAAAATTTTAAGGAAGAAAATGTTCAACCTTATCAATCGCCATTTATAATGATGAGATAATATGCTACACTGATTTGATCAGTAAAATAGGAAAGAGTGATAAACTCCAGGCTCCTCCTACTTTTGAGATTTCAAATTAATATAATTGTGTGCAGGATAATTTGGCTGTATCAGTTAAATTAAAATTTATGTTAAACATTAAAAATCTTTATTTCATTCCTCTATATATCTGCTACAAAAGTAATTAAAGGTATAGAAAGAGACATGGCAAAGAGGATTGTTGCAGGATGGGTTGTAACAACATCGACAGGGAAATGGTTAAATGAATTACACATGGACCCTATGGACTGCTATGCATGTGTGGTGACAGGTGTTACCTAGACTTACTGTGGTGATCATTTTGCAGTATATACCAATAATGAATAATTATGTTGTACACCTGAATCTAATATTACATTTCTTGTCAATTATATCTCAATTAAAAAAAGGAAACATAAGCTAGATCTTTTTTGTACTAACATAGAAAAATCTGTACATCACATTGTTTTATGGAAAGCTAAGAATCCTGAGTATATATGACACAATTTCTTTATTAAAAAATACGTCTAAAACATATTTCTGCAATTATTTCAAGTTTTATGGAGTACTATGGAATACTAATATAATGAAAATTGATTATATAATTCAGTTAAAAATAATAGATTTTAAGAAATCAGTAGGCAAAAAATCATGTAATATGTATTATTTGCATAACATAAAGAGTTTATAGAAAAAATAAATATCCAGCCACTTCATCCTGACAAAGACACACAAGTCATTGTTATATATATTAGACATTCTGAGGAAATGCATGCACCTTGGTGTTATCATTCATATTTTGCAATCATATTTGAGGCATGAGTTTTCTGATCTTAATCCAAGTTTCTATGTTGCATTTACTGACTCATATATTTATGGAGACACATCTCAGAGACTACAAGGCAACCAGAAAAACCTATATTACCTTTTTATATGTGGGTATACAACTTACAAAAAATTTTCAGAGCTACATCTCTTATGGTAATTAAACATATACCATTGAGTATTGAGTTCACAACTTAAGACAGTATCTGGTACTTAATATTAACACCATATACATGCTTTTATCACTGTTGTTGGAGGAAGTCATCAAGACGGTATGACCACCGGTTGACCTGCAAGCTGGACCCAAGCACTTGGAGGCTCCTCATCCCTCCCCTGTCTTTGAAATATATGTTTTGCCCACTGTTTGCACAGTTGGAGCTGTTTTCAAGGATGCAGTCTTAGGAGAGCAATGTGTTGTTGAGACCATCTGGATGGTTTATGTGACCGGACCTAGTTAAGGCCTCTATATAAACTTTTAAGATGCTGGTGGTGGGTGAGGAGATGTAATCCTCTTGCCGCTGCCCAAGATATAAATTCCCTTGCTTTTTAAACCACCACCTGCCAATCTGGAGTGTCCTGCCTCTTTTTTCTGTCTTTCCTTCCCCTCTGTGTACAAGGGCCAATTTCAGACTTCACCCGTGGAACCCTCAAGTTTGCAAACCAAAAGCTACCTATATTTGCATCATAATCATCATGATCATCAGTTATATTAACATTCTTTTTTTTGTCTTTCTTTTTTTTTAGTTTTTTAAATTTTATTATGTTATGTTAATCACCATACATTACATCATTAGTTTTTGACATAGTGTTCCATGATTCATTGTTTGCGTATAACACCCAGTGCTCCATGCAGAACGTGCCCATCACCAGGCTAGCCCATCCCCCAACCTCCCTCCCCTCTAGAACCCTCAGTTTGTTTCTCAGAGTCCATCGTCTGTCATGGTTCGTCTCCCCCTCCGATTTCCCCCCCTTCATTCTTCCCCTCCTGCTATCTTCTTCTTTTTTTTTTTAAACATATAATGTGTTATTTGTTTCAGAGGTACAGGTCTGTGATTCAACAGTCTGGCACAATTCACAGCGCTCACCATAGCACATACCCTCCCCAATGTCTATCACCCAACCACCCCATCCCTCCCACCACCCACTACTCCAGCAACCCTCAGTTTGTTTCCTGAGATTAAGAATTCCTAATATCAGTGAGATCATAAAAAGCATCAAATAAAATTGACTATATATATGGACGAACTATTCAAATCAAGAAATAACCTTTGCTTTTTTTTTATTTACAGCAAAAATGTTTAAGCATATAAATCCCATCATTACTTATTAATTTTGGTTAGCCTGGTGTATTTATTTGGTTTAGGCAAAGCTAGAAGTGACTTGGAATTTGCAGTGCATTGAACCAGAGGCTGGTTTGAAAGATCCCAAGATAGTTTTCTACAGGAGAGTGCTTTTGATCAATGCCATAAGGTTTCCACAAAATAATGATATATAAAATGAAGTCAGCTTCTACTGTGAAATTCCTGGGGAGTTTTTGTTTGTTTGCTCGTCTGTTTGTTTATCACAAAGGAGATAAAGGTATTTACAATGAGGAGGTAAATTACATTTACCTATGATTTTTTATTCTGAATTTATTAGTATATGATCAGAATCTTGAACAGATCCATTTAAGTATTCCATATTTAGGCATTCAAGTGTCAGGTTTGTCTCTTAGAGAGTTTCTGATAAGACTTCTGATATGTCTGATAGTTCACCCAACACACAAGCATTTTGTAAAGTCGCTAGAAGTACAAATTCTCATTTCAACTCCTTCTATATCTATGGCAACTGCACATTCCATTCTCATTGATCAAATTCCAAAGCAAAGAATAATCCCCAGTAATTGCTTACTTATTCAATTTGCTTTCTAACTCAATGTTCTACGGAGATTCTTTTTTGAAAGGTCAGCAACTTGTCTCCAATTCATTTCATTAAATATGAGAGGGAAAAAAGGAGCTTTATATTATTTAGTAAGGACAAGGTACATAATCACAAAGTGAAAGGTGTTAATATCTATTCTTACTCAAAATGAATTGCAGCATTTTTCATCTTTCATCATAACTTTAATTGGCATTTTAATAAGAATATCTTTTAAAGCAACCGTGTGGTAAAGCAGACAATAGCTAGCAAGAATCCCCATTATTGAAGAATTCTTTTCAACATCTGAAAATGGGAAAGGATTAAAATAGGTTATTAAATGGTAATTTTATAAATTTGAAGTCAGTTGTAAGAGGGGGTTTTTGTAGTAGTAGCAGACCAAGAAATCATTGAGAATGTGGACTCTGATTAGCAAACTCTACCTAAATTTGACAGAGAGATTAATAAAATGTTATTCATATGTCAATTTGTTGTTTTTGAATGAGATGCAGAATCTCATTTCTATTCTCATTTCAAAATCAACCATCTACTCCAGGAAGCATTGGTTAGTGTTCAGTCGTTAAGGTTTACACCTTGGCTCAGTCACTTACTAGCTACTGGATCTTATCAAGTTACTTATCCTGATTGAGCACCGGTTTTCTTATGTGTAAATGAGATAATGAAATGCACCCTTGTATCTGTTTCATAAAGTTGTAGAGAGCACTAAATAATTCATGTAAAATGTTTTGCACAGAGCTAATAATGGAAGTTATTAGCATTGCTATCCCATAAGTGCATCCTTTTTCAAAACTTTCCTCTATGCTGGTGATGAAATAGAAGTGGTTTCCTTGAATGCCCTCCCACACCTCTCCACTCATGCAAATGTTTCCAGCTTCTCTAGTGAATACTTCTCTGATTAACCTGGGTGTATTTTCAATATTCTATACTTTGCACTTTTAAAAGTCTTTCCTCTTTATTTGGATAATTTCTCTTCCCATATACATTTACCTATTTTTCTACATTATAATTTTTAAAAAATTTGTTCCTTCAAGTCTTAGTTCTTGTTGACTATCTGAGGAAGGCTGTGAACTATTTCTTGAAAAAATGTCGTATACATGTATACATGAGATATATATGTATGTATATATGTATATTATATATGTATACATATTTGTACACACACATACATGATTTTTTTGCACCTAATTTCATGGGAGTTCATAATGTACATCACCTCTCTAGTACATCTAGAAGTTATCTAGGGGTCCATGATCTCAACCTTATTTATTGTGAAATTTCTGGATTTCTAGAGTTTTTAAACTGGCACATATCTGATTCTGGATTAGAAGGCTCCAATTTCTCTTTGTTTAAGATTACAAAAAAATGCAGGTATTGTATAAAATACTTGGAAATTCAATGCAAAGTCAGTATGAGACAGGAAAAGTGGAATTGGTATTAACTTGACAGAGGGGAGCTAAAGTCTTGCAAAGGAGGTAAGGGATATGAAGATGTAGCGAGTACAGACAATATTTTGGAAAAGTTTAATATAAGTGGAAAAAATATACCTATACTTTGGGATGAAAGTACAAAGAAGGGTCCACCATAGATGCCCATCAGAGGAGATGGACAGATTTGGGGTTGTTTGCATGTATGAGGGAGGGTAACTTAAAGCAGTGAGAGGCGAGCACATACAATTACCTCTGTTTCTGTATATTGGGCCAAGTCAGCTGATTCCGCCTTCAACATTTGGTGGGCTCATAGAAAAGGTCAATAATAATGAGTCATCAGTGGGGATTTCTCAAGACTATTAATTCCTTGGCACATCAAAACAGGTCTATCGTTAGAGATGTTTGCTACAAGAAATTAATGAAGAAAATATCATCCCTCATTTTTTTTAAATATTTTATTTATTTATTTGACAGAGAGAGACACAGCAAGAGAGGGAACACTAGCAGAGGGAGTGGGAGAGGGAGAAGCAGACTCCCCACTGAACAGGGAGCCCAATGCGGGGCTCAATCCCAGGACCCTGGGATCATGACCTGAGCCGAAGGCAGATGCTTAATGACTGAGCCACCCAGGCACCCCATCATCCCTCATTTTTTTTTTTCTTTTTGTCTGGCATAGCAACCAGTACATATTAATTGCTCATTAACTATTTATTGAGTAATTTCACTAACCAGGCACGTGTCTGTCCAAAAACCTGGATGACTCCACCATACACTAGCAGAAGTTGTTCAGCTTATTTTGGATTTGTAAGAACCTTTCTCATCAAAGAGAGGCACACGCTTTTTGGAAATCTGTGTGGGAAAGACAGTGAAGAGCCAGAGGGACTGAAGGAGTAAAGTGCCCCTATGTCTAATGCACTCATGTGGAAAATTAACTGTTCACCATCTAGGTCATTAGACTTGGGAAGACTCAAGTAGGCTTACTGATTAGGCTGCTCTAGTAGGAAACTCAGAAACCTCAATTTTGTTACCAGCTTTCTGCCTTTTGACCTTTTGAAAAAGTAATTTCAGATCTCATTTTCTCTGGCTCTTAAATAGAATCATACTTGTCCATAAGGCAATTTTAAGATACTCAGATGAATGATGTTATACATGTTTAAATGCAATTCTCTACTGATTTACTGGAAGACACATATTTCTTTATTTGGAAAGTGTCTTATATATTTTATTAGGTCTTACTATATAAAATGTCTGAAATAGGCTACAAGTAGAATCCCCACTTTGCCAATATGGAAAGTGAATAATAGGAGTACAAATAAAAAGATTAAAAATCAGAATCTCAGAAATCATGTTTAGTCATTTATCCCCCAAATAACAGTGAATTAAGAATTTTGATAAACAACAACATTGAGCCCTGGATAAAATATAGTACTGTCCACTATGTCTATTTTGGGTTAATAATAATAGTTAACACATAAAGCAATTATTATGTAAAGGCAGGCACTGCTCTGAGTGTTTAACATATATTAACTCAGGTATTCTCACAAGAACCCCATCAGATATATACTATTGTTGTTTCCATTGTGCACTCAAGGAATCTGAGCTGGAAAAGAACTATCTAATGCACTTGAGATCAATAAGTGGCAGAGCCAATATTTGAACCTGGGAAAAAGGATTCAGAATCTGGGCTTATAGCACTTTACTATGCTATGCATTTAGTTGAATTGCTTTCCATAACCACTGTTAAGTCACAAATCCAAAAAGTTATTCCTACTCAAACATTTCCTACCAACTTATTTTAACTATTTTCAAAATTGGTTAAAAATCTTTTGTTTTGGGGGGCACCTGGGTGCTCAGTTGGTTAAGCGTCTGCCTTTGGCTCAGGTCCTGGGATCGAGCCCCGCATCAGGCTCCCTGCTCTGCGGAAAGCCTGTTTCTCCCTCTCCCACTCCCCCTGCTTGTGTTCCCTCTCTCGCTGTGTCTCTCTATATCAAATAAATCTTTAAAAAATTGCTTACTGAGAAAAATCTTTTTATTTTTATTTTTAATTTTTTTAAAGATTTTATTTATTTATTTGACAGAGAGAGACACAGCGGGAGAGGGAACGCAAGCAGGGGGAATGGGAGAGGGAGAAATCTTTTGTTTTTTAAAACATGAAATAACATATTGAATTCCTACGGTGGGTAAGGGGCTAAGTTTTACATTGACTGGATGAAAAGATAAATGAGATGGTATTGGTTTCTTGATATTTTCTGCATCCTAAGAAGCAGAAGACCCCACTGTCAGTATGAAAAGGAGAAAATAGTACAGTCAGATATTTACTATTAAAATGGCCAAAATTGGGGTACCTGGGTAGCTCAGTCAATTAAATGTCTGACTCTTGATTGGGGCTCAGGTCCTGAGATGGAGTCCCAAGTCTGGCTCCTCGCTCATCAGGGAGTCTTCTTCTCTCCCTCTCCCTCTGCCCCTCCTCCCACTTGCACTCTCTCTCTCTTTCAAATAAATAAATAATTTTTTAAATGGCCAAAATTGCCCCATTGCCCAAGACTTACTAATTGATATGAAAATGAGACTAGGGAGGGAACGTTATGAAATAATGTTAAATAACTATAAATTAATAGTCCCTTGAATATTGTGTTTTGTTTTGTTTTTGTTAAGACTGTTTCAACAATTTTCCTAAGCTCCACTTACTTAACACTCATGTTCATTTTAAGCAAAACTACTGGAAAGTAACAATTTACATTTTGGGAATATGCAACAGTAACCAAGATATTTTAATTGCTGATGTGTTAATGGGTGATTCAAAACACAGTTGACCTAAATATTTGTAACAAATCAGTGTAGACTCAAGCTGATTTAGGCAGACAATGTATACTTGGATTCACAATTCTCAGCATATAGCTGATCCACGGCCACAGGCCATTCCTCCTAATTAAAGCTGGGTCTCGGGGCACCTGGGTGGCTCAGTTGGTTAAGCGACTGCCTTCGGCTCAGGTCATGATCCTGGAGTCCCAGGATCGAGTCCCGCATCGGGCTCTCTGCTCAGCAGGGAGTCTGCTTCTCCCTCTGACCCTCCTCCCTCTCATGCTCTCTGTCTCTCATTCTCTCTCTCGCAAATAAATAAAATCTTAAAAAAAAAAAACAAAAAAACTTTAAAGCCGGGTCTCATATTCTGCTAAGGTTTGCTAATAGATTTAAAGGAGTATTATTTATGCGACACATCTCAACAAGTTTTTGTAAATTTGTTTCTTAAATGAGCCCATGAATATCCTTTATTAAAATGCTTGTGAATTTTTTTTTTAATATTCTAATCATAACGGGTGACTCAAATTGCTTCATAAACCACATTTTCTAAATCACTTTAGCAGCTGAAAGGTCCTGTTTATGTATAAAACAATGTATTATTTTCATGTAGTCACTTTTGTACAGAATAAAAAAGATTTTTAGGAAATAATTTCACCAAAATTATTTTTTAATTGCCATAAATACTGCATACATTATTTTATACTTCAAACTGTGCCAAACTCTATCTTTGGCTTTCCATTTTGAAATCTTGTGTTCATAGTAAACATTCCTTTACTATTTATTTATTTATTAGTTTTACCATACAAATTATACACAGATATTTACTTGAAATTGTGTTCAACTTGCTAAGAATGAGGTATAATGAATATAATCCACTGAAATTATATGTATATTTTTCTGTTAATGACTACAATTTGTGTTTAGGATACTATATATGTAGATTGGATATACTTAAGTGTGGCTTTTAGAGGAAGATGAGAGAGCGAGCATCACAATTCCTAAGCAACTTAAATTGCAATGTGAGACAGTTATTGGTCTTTCTAGGATAATATGTCATATGGTAGATGTGTCATATAGTAGTCGGTCTCCTACTTAAATTACAGATGGATCCATACAGCATAATGCAGTGGAGGTGGAAGACTTTGATTAAAAAATTGTAATTGTAGAATACAGGTTGTAGGGGTTAAACTCAGTAACATAAAGGTAAAAATCAGCAAGAAACACATTATATCTGTTTTTCTTTTTTTTTAATCATACGTAAAGAAACACAAAGTGTTATGTAATAAATACTCAGTGCCTATAAATAGAATAATGTAATAAGACACTGAGGTGTAATAGACATAGGAATGTAATTTAAATAAATAGGAAAAGCCATTTGGGTATCTATCATGGAAGATAAGTTTAATTTTATAAAGACTGGATGGAATAAATTTTATGTTATAGTGACCATGGAGTTCAAATTCTTTAAGTGGATTCCATAGTTGAAGTAAATGTTTGTTTCCACACTGTGAATAAGGACATGTCAGAATTTTCTATGCTGTATCTGGGGAAAGTGACATACCTTTTCACTTCTATTAGATGTTACAACTTCTTGCCAGTGGAATATACAGATGTCCCTTTTGTGGCTTTCCTCTGACAGAACAAATACTATACAAAAATACTAATGAAGTTCAAACCAAATCTTTATGTTCCTTAGTGATTTCCACCATTGCAACTTAACAAGTCTTAGTTTTTCAAACTGGAGAGTACTAGTCCTTCAAATATAATATGTCAGTGTTCTCAGTCTGCTTTTTGAATGGGTATATTGAACAATGATCCGTCAACTACCCTTAGTTAGAAGGGAAAAAATGCTTCACAAAAAAGGATTCTTCTCTTGGAAGAGAGGGCTGCTGATAGGCCTCATGCTTCTTCACTACATGTGCCACTTATTTTACTTTATTTTTTACAAGATGTTTCTGCAATTGTCCCAAAGGCAGCTTCTTTGCTGTGTTACGAATATGGAGTGATGCTGCACAAAGAATGGGCATGCTTAAAGCAGCTGTGTTAAATGTATTCTAGAAGCAGTTCAGAAAAGTTACATGACCTGAAAACACCCGCATTCAAGTCCAGTTCTGCCACTTTAAGCTATACAACGTGGTCTCTTTTATCCCATCTGCATCAAAAGGATAATTGTGTTTAAATATGTTATGATGGTATGATGATAAATGTGGTAATAGATGAGAAAGGGGCCTTGTGAACTCTAAAGTGGATCTTAATTTAGCTACTTAAGTGCCCATTTTGAATTCTACATCTAATTGTATTTTATAAAATACTTTGCATTCATACAAATTATTTTGTCTATGAGCTGTTTTTATTCATGTACATGATAAAAGGTTTAATTTTTTAAATATTTTAGTATCACTCAACTCTCCCAAATTTTTACAAAGTCAGGAACCAATGAATTTATATGGATTCCTTTTTGCCTCCAATTTTGTATAGGCAAAAAAACAACAATATTTATCAAGAGTATTCGTGATTGTGAAGAGCCCAAATATTAAATAAATTTTTTCAAACTAATAATTTGTTCTAAAATAGTGTTATTAAGTTCCTCACTCATAGAACAAACATGAATGAATAAAGACATACAATCTTCTGAAACATCCTCTGTCACTGAGGATTTATTTTTCAAGACATAAAAACTATTAGCACAGTAAGAATAAGTCAATAGTCATTCTAAGCCAAATAATAGGACATTCTAAAAAATAGGCACAATTATTTACTCTACTTGTTTCTATGCTTCAAGTAAATGTAACATGGGCCATCAATGTCTTTTCTTGAAACTACAAAAGAAAATAGTGGGCATCTCTTACTGTGCTCAATGGTTATTAACTGTAGAGCTATCTATATTTGAGAACAGGACTTGAATTAAACTATTCAATTATCTAAGGTTTAACTTTTGGTTTCATTTTAGTACTGAAGGAATGCATTCAGGCAGAAAGACAATTTATGTCTTACAGGTATCTCATTCTTAGGACTAGTAGACTTGTATCTAGAGGCAACAGACTTTTTTCCTTTTTTTAAAAAAATATATTGCAGGGGCACCTGGGTGGCTCTGCTGATTGAAGGCCCGATTCTTGGTTTCTGCTCAGGTCATGATCTCATGAGTCATGAGATCAAGCCCTGTGTCAGGTCCCCTGCTGAGCAGGGAGTCTACTTGAAGACTCTCTCCCTCTGCTCCTTCCCCTGTGCTCTCTTTCAAATAAATAAATAAATCTTTAAATATCATAATAACTCTGTGTGATGACAGATGGTAGTTATACTTACTGTGGTGAGCATTTCATAATGTATATAAATGTTGAATCACTCCATTGTACACCTAAAATAATATAACATTGTATATCAACTATACTTCAATTAAAAAAAAACACATGGTATAAAGAAAAATAATTAAAATGTTATTTTATATTTCCCCACTATTCCCCTGACATTACATACACATATAAGATTAAATTCTCTGACGAATCACTATTTGGCAACAATTTTTCTCCCCACCCTTCTGCTACCTGTGACTGCTTTGGACTCCTCACTACAGTGATAGCTATAGTGTGTTTCTCTACAGAAATAATACCTGAGTAGGTCCTTCCCACCTTATCAGTACTTGTTGATCCTATATCTCCTATTCTATGCATTGAAAAGAAAAACAATAATATGATATAATTTTTTAAAAATGGGTTCAAACATTATACTGCTCTGGAAGCAATTATTTTAGAGGATTTTAAAGCTTTCTCCAATGATCACCAATATAAACATGATAATTTGGCAGACAATCAAGGACGTATTCTTGGGCAGGAGGATATATGTCCTTCAAATCTTAATGCATACGCTGTCATAGATGTACTTGCCAGTATCATATCTTCTTCTTTCTAATTATATAATGAGCCATTGATCTTAACTTAGGCCCGGGAAGAGCAACTAATTAAAGATTAATTGGCAAACAAGCCTTTACATTTTTAGCTACCCACTTTAATAATACTGACACAAATTTTTATAAATCATAGATTATAATTATCATGGAGAGGAACTATCCAATATTTTGCACTACTGAATATCTTTCCTTTATGTTTCTGAAACATTTTCTCTTTTAGAAGACAGGATATTATCTTGTCTTTTAAGTTAAGCAGTATTTCATTTGGCCCTGATTAATTTAGCAAGATTGTACTGAATATGAACAGAAGAAATGCATTATTAACCATGTTCTCTCTGAGTATGTATAACACAATGAACTTTCTTTACTCTGTTATTTCTCACAAACTATTTTCAGTGATTTACTATAAATATTACATGTGTAAGAAATATCATGGTAAAAATAAAAAGATTACGTTCTGTAGGAAAAACTAGGAGAATTATTTTCAAATTTATTTTTGAAATCATAGTTTGTTTCATTGATCATGATTGACAATGAAAAGATTAAAGTGGAAAATGTGGGACTCAAATTAATTTCTGAAGTTTAAATTAAATCCCAATATCATTATGGAAACAATGGACAAATATTTGTCATAGAGGTACATATGTGGCCATCTAAATAAGTATCCAAAAGAGAGATCTCAAATCTGTAGAAAACAGCTAAAGAAGCCTGTTTTTTCCCCACATTGCACATGTTATAAACAATATTATGGATAAAATATTGTGGATAGAATGATGACCAAATTTTGAGATATGAAGCCTCGTCTGAAATTTTCTATGCACACAGAATTTTATGGAAAGAGAAAGGGAAAAGCAAAGGTGGATTAGGTAAACAAACAGACAAAACAATGAACAAAATTGGGGTGCCTGCATGACTCAGTTGGTAAGCGTCTGACTCTTAGCTTCACCTCAGATTGTGATCTCAGGGTCATGGGATTAAGTCCTGCATCAGGCTCTAAGCTAGGTGTGGAGACTGCTTAAGATTCTCTTTCTCTCTCTGTTCCTCACATCCCCACTGCTCGTGTTCTCTCTCTAGAAATAAATAAATAAATAAATAAAAATTTTAAAAATGAACAAAATCAAGTAGAAGATAAGCAATAACAAAAATTAAACAAATTACCTAACTCAAATGCCTTTTTTATTGTTCACTCTCCTTATCCTGGGAGATGTCTTAGAGAATTCTGGAGAATGGTCAAGTACAATAAGATTATTGCATATTAGTAGGTATACAGAGGAGATAGTTGTGCTAACTTTTAGAAGAAATAACCCCTGTTATATTGTTATTGGTAGATGAAATTGTTTTAGAAGCATCTGCTTCTCTCTGTTGGACCCTGGAAATGGCAGTGTGATAAAGGAAACACTGTGCCTGAGCCTTCATAAATTCTAGATGAATACATAAGAAAAAAATTACAAACATAGAAATATCTTTCTCTATCTTTCCTTCATTCTATCATGGCAAAGGGGATATGGAGTGAAAAAAAGAAAGTAGTTATAAATACCAGTTATAAATACCAGCTATGACCAGGTTATGAGTTACAGAAATGTGGACTATAGTAGTTATGATTTAATTATGTTTGTATATATATTAACCAAACATATTTTCTGCTTTCCCATTCTCCTTCTACCTAACATTGAATTAGTTAATGGTATTTCGGTTTACATCTCAGTATTTATGTTACAAATATCAAAGAGAAAATGTGAATCAACTAAAAGAATGAACATCATCCAACCACAAAACAAGGATTCTGTTCAAGGAGTTGTTATCATTTCCACAGGGTAATTGTGTCATGTTGGATGGAAGCATGGCTTTGTTGTCTTTCTTTGGAAATAAAATATGTTTGAAAAATAAATGCATGAGTATAAATTCGACAATGGTGTACCATGGTGACTTTTTCAAATATTCATTTGACTAGGCTTAGATTAATTCCCTTTCCTTTGTTCCCAATTAGGAAGAGAAACAACAACAACAAAAAACTTTCATGAGCCTTGGAGAGTGGGTAAGTCAGAAGTTGTAAGGGGTAGTTTATGTAGGGCAAGTCGGGTGGAGTTAGCTAAGTTCCCAGTGGATTGACTTATTCAAATAATATTCACAATCTCCAGAGCATTCAGGCTGGCCCCAGTTGTCTTAAACCTGGTTCCAGGGTGATTAAGGCAGATGCACAATGACCCAGAATGTGAGAGTTCATTAATGGAAGTGCTTGGGATATGGACTAAATTACCTTCTCAAGAAGGGAGAACCATCAGCCTCTACTCAGTCCTCAACACAGAGTCAAGACAGCATTAAAAACAAAACAAACAAAGCTATATTACAGTTGAATCCTTGATGTCTTGAAATCAAATTTTAGCTTGAGTATCTGGGATATTTGAGTGGGCAAAATAGTAGAGGAGACTTTTAAAGAATAAGACAGAAGTTGCCCTAAATACCATGGAAAACATTTTATTTTGAGAGTAAAAAGGAAGAACACATTTAGAGGTATAAAGAGTCATTGTAGGCCAACCCATTGCCAAGTTTTCCATTTATATGACACTAGCCAAAAAACAGATCTAAATTTTGGAGGTCTCTAACAGTATCTTGATGGAGTTGTAGTGTGTTTAAAGTAGGAGTTACATTTCTATGATAATAATATATCAGTATATTCCTTAGATCAAGGTTGGAGGTCTTGCAGCTTCATTTTAGAAGGCATGAACTGACAGTTCAGTAGGTATATGTAAAAGTTAATGACATTTGTAAGCAAGAGTAAGGGCCACATGTAAGAAATAGATAGAACCTCCTAGTAGCAAGGAGAAAAGGAGTAGGGGAAGGCACTGGAGAGTGGGAGGTTCTCTCCTCAATCGGTCAAGAGGTGTACCTGTATGAGGCAGTTGCCTACTGGGGAAAGCAATAATTTCCACTTAGTTTTAGAATGGCACAGGTAGTAGAAACCTTTTTAAGATTTTCTCTTCAGCATGGAGTAGAGTGTAAGGGTATATGTTCTGGCAGAGTACAAGGAACATGTCAGGATCTGGGTTGGAGCAAATAGTGAGCTCAAGAAACAACAGAATCCCTGATATCAAAAGAAGAAACAGTAAATGTCTTATGTCCAATTTTATAGTGTCTTAGAAAAAGCAGTTTTAGATTAAGAAAAAGTAAGAATCCAGTTGGGGGTTAATTTTTTATTCCTTTTTTTTTTTTTAACTTAAATAGTTGTTCTTTGAGAAGTCAACCAAGCAACTCAATTAAATTGGTTGCCTGGGACCTACTGAAGAGGTGAAAGTTCTATCAAATGCCTTTCTCAAGAGCCCAGCACTGTATTTTGAGAAGTGAAATGTGTGCATAGTCACTATAGTTCAGTGATATCTGAAACTCCAAAGGAGAGAAGTAGAGTCTTGGTAAGTCCTCGTATTGTCATCTGACCATATGTGGAGACATTTGTGACTTTGATTTATATTTTGGGCATCTGTGAGGCAAGAGATTCCCAGAATTCCTTCCCCTGAAGGGGACAACTCTTCTCTTAAGCTACAGCCCAGAGTTTGTAGAAATGTGCAGATTGGACCATTTGCTAACCAGAGCCTTCAACCTTAAGATGCCTTCACACACTTTTGCCAGTCGTGCTGAACCTTGAGTCCCATCCTCTATCAGTTAAGATTCTACAGAAATCTCTAATTTATGATGGTGACAATACCATTTGCAAAGTGTATGGACTTACTGTTGTTCACTCAGTTTGTTCTAAGGGGTTTCCCAGGTAGCTAAGGGGTCTGGAAGAGAAGTGATCTCCTCCAGGACAATGATATCTGGCAAGTGACTGAGGACAGGGGAAGCCTCTCCCTCCTACAAATGGAATATACCAGAGGTTTCAGGTTTGGCTCCATCTATATTAAGGAGGCCTCAGTAACCTTGACAAGCTTGTAAGATGCTGCTTTCATGACCCAAGGAATAATGATAGATAGCTAGATATGGAGGGTTATAGTCTCAGGGTTTGTGAGAGCCTCTATTTTCAGGAGATCCCAGTCTGTGACTAGCAGTTTTTACAGTAATGGTGTTAAAAAGGGCAGTTGTTGGTTTTTTTGTTTGTTTGTTTGCATCAGAAACCCATAGGCAATTTATGGCCATCATAGGTCATCCAGAGACTCCAGGAGGCATGAAGGAAGGTTGCTAAAGTTTTTACAATGAAAGAGTCTCTGAGATCACGAATGTGAGTGACTTTTGATTTGGATTTGGAAAGATTCTAGAACTTTTTTTTTTTTTTTTAAGGTGGGCTGATTTGTTAGTAGCACCATTAGTGAAACAAAGTAAAATCTGCACATAAGGAGAGTATATTGCTTTCAGAACTCAAAAAGAGTTTCTAATGAGTGTGCCAAATGAATCTCCTCAATGGAGGATATCATCAGTGTGATGTCATACCTGTGCTCCTGAACAGAAATGGATGCAGTTAAGATCTTGTCTGCAAAGATGGTGTGCACTGGCACAGCTGTCAAGGTACATTATAGGGAGACTAGTAAAGGCGTTTGTGTCCTTTGGAGGTGAAGGTGAACTGCTGCTGATGGGTTATTAAAGTAAGAATGGAATAGAACATAGAACATATAAGTCCAATAGATGATGGTAAGTCATTTACTGGCTACTGATTGAATAGAGTTAGTAATTTCAATAATATTGGGTATTGGGGACTCAGTGGATATGACCAAAGCGTTAAGGTTGTGGTAATTTACCATCATACACCATTTATTCCTTCCTTGTTTAAGAACAGGAAAAACTAGGCTGTCAAATGAAGAAGCAGTGGAGATATCACCCATTCATTAATTAGGTCTTATATAATAAATTTTGATCCTTGAAGACCCCATTTTGATTTATTTGGGATGTATTAACCATTCTAACTAGGGGCTCATGGGGTCCCATTTTATCAAGCCAATTTGTAAGTGTCCAAGACTTAATTTAATTTAAATTTATTACTCACTATATAAGAGTGTTTATGTCTAATATGAGATATATCAGGGCAAAGGGTACTATGACTATGGGAAATTTAGCCAAGGCTGTAATTAAAATGAGGCATGGCTATTTTTTGTCCAATTTATATTTAGTTATTTTCCCAAGATTATACAGGATACCATGTTTAAATTTAGTGGGATCCTCAACTATAATTTAAGGCCCAGTACTGATGAAATCCATGAAGTTTTGTCATTGGTGCATTTTAGCAAATGTTGAAGTTAATCTAGAATCCATGTTGTAGAAACAAAAAATCACTCAGTATCCTTACAGCTTATTGTTATATAAATTTTGTTAATAAATTTTGTACTTTCAATTGGCTCAAATTATGGACCTTTATTTTAATTTAATTATGTCTGTGTGTGTGTGCCTTGTTGTTGTTAGTTCCTCTCCAGGTATCCTGGGTTTTAGTGTTTTTTTAATCCCTCCCCACCCCCCGCCCCACACATTTTTTCCCTGTTTTGAACTTCTAGCAGCCTAAAGCCACAGTTTTTAGTTTCTGTCTTTGTCTGATAAGTCATAGTGTGGACGTCCTGTGGGTTATAGGAGAGGGGAGGAGAGTGGTAGCCCACCTCATAGGCAGCCATCTCTTGTTCCAACCCTTCCCAGTCCACCTCCTAGGGATTGGGGTCTATGCTTAGAGAATTCTAGCTGCCTCTCCTTGGACAGCACAGCTCCTTGTCCAAAGTATCAGTCAATTCAAATGTTGATATGGAGTGGCACTTAGTAAAGCCCAAGTACACTGGAGTGTTTTTTCATGATTTAAGCAATTGGGTAACTTTGGCAAGTGTATGAGGGGGGCGAGGCACAGAGATGATGCATTCATTCCCTTGTCCAAGAGTCTCAACTTTGGTTTAAACATTGGGCTACTGACTTATAGTTTGTTTGTTTTTTTTTTCCCTTTTGGAGGTTTTTTGCAACTGATATATGATAAGCTAGGGTGGCCTGACTGATATAATAAGGAACTTTCTAAAATAAGAATTATACAAAAATGCAATGCACTTTCTTCAGAGAAATGTGAATAAGGCTTTGCAATCAATTAGACATGGATTTAAATCTCACTCCATTGCTCCCAGCCAAATGCATGTATATGGTCTGGCACCTCATGGATGTCTTATAAGCGTTATTCTCTCCATTAAGGCAGTAGCTTTCAAATAATCCTGTGGTGCATCATATTTCCATAGTGGTGCCTCAGGACTCCTGGTATACCTCTGAGGGGATGCTAAGGTAGAGTTCCAGGTCTGCTGTCTCCTATTTAATCGGTGTGACCCTATTTGAATATCTTTACATACCACAGTGGTATTTAAATTTAGGTGACTAAAAATCTCTAAGGGAGCATGGAATGTAAAAACTGGTGCTCTAGAGAATTCCTTGTGAATGGAAATGTTCTAAACATTTTAGATGACTGAAGTTGAGCATAAATTGGGTGGCAAGATGTCCTAGTTTTCCCAGAACAGTCTTGTGTTCTGGAAAATTAATGATCAATTAGTAGTCATTCCCTAATTAACTCTCAGAAGTTGCCCTGTTTGGATGGTAAGATTATGGTCACCCTAATAAAAAAAGTTGAGCATAGTGCTCGCTTCGGCAGCACATATACTAAAAGTTGAGCATAATGGCATTATGAGTAAATGATGATGATGATGAGTTAACATTTACATAAAAGTCCCCAATATACTACAGATTTCTTTTTAAAAAACAATTCTTTTTTATCTGATGAATAAATAGACTAGATGGCACTTTAAAATATGTTTCAACTTTGAGATTCTATCATATTATAAATATTAGAAATAACCTAGAATAATCTCATCTCTTTAGAGGATGAAGAAACTGTCATTGCTAAAAATGACACATTTTGATAATAGCCAATAAACAGAAGCCATGAGAAACAGACAAATTTCAACTGGACATCATTTTCATATTTGAAAGTATTATGTGGTTCTAAGAGATGTATCTTAGAAGAATGAGGGATATCTTAAGAGTTGCTGGAGAGGGGTGCCTTGGGGGCTCAGGCCGTTAAGCATCTGCCTTCAGCTCAGATCATCATCTTGGAGTCCTGGGATCCCGCATCAGGCTCCCTGCTCAGGGGAGAGTCTGCTTCTCCCTCTGCCCTTCACCCTGCTCCTGCTCTCTCACCCTGCTCATGTTCTCTGGCTCTTGCTCTCTCAAATAAATAAATAAAATATTAAAAAAAAAAAAAAGAGTTGCAGGACAAAGTCAATAACATTTGAGCAGCAAAAACCATATTCTGACCAAGAGCTAGAGCCATCAGGCACCAGTTACCACTTTCATCTGGCTTAAAACGTAGGTTCCGAATCTAAGGGACATGTTTCACATTATCTCTTCCGTCTTTTTGTGATGGAGTCACTGACAATTATAAATAGGGTTCACATGTATCTTTAGTGTTCAAGGGTCCAGCTTCAGCCTAGCCAATGTTTCCAGTTCTTTAATACTCGGGAAAGCAAAAGGACAGTTCCAAAAATATTGTTTTAGGAAAGCAGCCCTTCAAGTCACATAGGCTTATATAATTGTAGTGTTAGTGGTAGGCATTTTAAAATTTATGAAAGTTTTGAATCATAGACAATGTATTTGACTCTATATTGTTAATATTTTATATTAGAAAATCTAAGCTTGAATATTTATATTTTAACTACTTAAGACAATTTGACCTTTAGAAAAATGATTTCAATATATAACTCCAATTTCAAATGTATAACTGAGAGTTTAGATTTTAAGTTGAAGTCTTTCTAAATTTAAAAACGATATTGGAGTGTTTAAGATAACTTGGAATCACTCCATTAAAGATCTAATGTATTGCAATTTTAAGAATCACCTAAGTGTTTGCAAAGATCTGTCAACTAAATAATGGAGGAACTTAGAAAGGAATTAAGGTATTTCAAAGTATCTGAATAGTAGAGGGACTATATGCAGAACTTAAGCATAGTTTGTTTAAGTACTTCATATGGCCACTAAAATCCTTTTGACCATTACAAACCAAATTTAGAAAATTCATTCTTTTATAAGCATCTTTGTTTGTGGGAGAAAAGGCAATAATCAAAAATAGTCCAAGAGATATCATTGTGCATCCTCCTAAGCAACCACGCATCAATTCTATTTCCTGATAACTCCCAGACTTACTTTACAGGTGTAAAATAATGTCACGTGGCCCACATAATAAAGTTTAAGTATTTAAATATAATCATAAATTTGACAGAATACTAGCCTCTTGTGAGCAATGGGGATTTGGGAATAAATCTAATCTCCTCCATGTAGAACATTCTCTCTATGTTTTATTAATGGAAATAGACAATTTTCAAGGATTTTCAAACCATAAATGCAACCCAGCATGAAAAGTCTAAAGCTCAGACCTTGGGTTTTTATCTAATGGAAAGTTTAATCATGAAATCAGTATTTTGTGAACAAAAATTCTAGTGAGCTGTGTGCGGCTGGGGAGAATATTTTCATGGTTCAGTGATGCTACTTAGTAAGTGAAAATCATTGAAGCATAACCAGAGAAGGAAATTTGTGGAATAAAACATTCAGCTGTTTTTACAAGATATTGGGCAATGCAAATTATTTTGTCTAACCACTGTGATTTTTTAAAGCTTGCTGATGCCTATATAATGGCCCATCAAAGCAATATAACTTATAGTAGTGTGCTTTTCATTCCCCTGAGTTTATTGATACCTAATTCTATGTTTTAAGTCACTGCATCACAATTGCATAAGCTTAAACAAAGTTTTTAGAAGAAGAAGAGATTTGGGGTGGAGAAAATTTTAGTGCACCCTTTTCTTTTCTTTAAGGAGAGGAAGAGGCTAAAAGAAGTAGCTCTGTGTGGGGTCATGTAAGCATCCACAGAGCACTGGGGAAACCTCATGGGGAAGCTATGGGAAATGTAACCAGCTCCTCCCCACCTGCCACAAAGCTCTACAGTGATGAATCATTTTAACTGTGTTCAACGTACTTGGATATTGACTTCCTTAATTCTAGAAAACTAAACAGAGCAGGCAACAGAAAGACATTTTTTTCCTTCTAAGAGTGAAAGTGATGAGGTTAAAAAAATGAAGGAATGAATATGAATATATTCATGAATATATTCGTAAGGGAAAGTCTGATCAGACAAGATGCAACTTACACAGGGGAAGATAAAATAAAGAATTGGTTGGCACTTTCTAAATAAATCAATGGCTCTGTTGACCTGATACAAGCTTGATTCATCCTTTCATTTTTGGGTTTCTCTCTTTTCTTTTGTTGTCCTCATGATTCCTGTTGTATGAATTCATGGTTTAGGTTTCCCTGGTGGGGAAGTAGCACACACATGGGCTGTAACTCACCAAAAGCAGAATCTGTTTCAAATCCCTCAGCAAAGTGTGTGTCTGTCATTGTCTCACTGAATCTAGGTCCAGTTCACTTCTTTTCAAATACAGCTAGTTAATCTAAGTGTGATAGACACAGATGGGAGCCACCCAGATCTCCCTCAAGAAAGGACTGCCCTGGGGCGCCTGGGTGGCTCAGTTGGTTAAGCATCTGCCTTCGGCTCAGGTCACGATCCTGGAGTCCCGGGATCTAGTCCCGCATCGGGCTCCCTGCTCGGCGGGGAGCCTGCTTCTCCCTCTGACCCTCCCCCCTCTCATGTGCTCTCTCTCTCTCATTCTCTCTGTCTCAAATAAATAAATAAAATCTTTAAAAAAAAAAAAAAAGAAAGGACTGCCCTGTTGCAGGGGTGTGGTCAGCAGAGAGCAGCCTCGCGGGAGGTACTTTTCCTAGGCAGTCTACCTAGAAGAATGAGAAGGCTGGGGTATGCATACATGCAGTCATTTCAGCTCCAGATAGGATAACTCTGACAGATAAGACTCGAGCTAGGTCTCTCCTGCAGGTTGACCAGGACTTTGTTGGACCTACATCAGAGTTAAACTTCTGCCTCTGCCCCATCATGCTTCCTCACTTTTTCTTTCAGGGATGCTGATCTCTAATATATATCTTGCACCCAAAACTTCACCTTAGTGTATGAGCATTCCAACTTGTGATGCTAACTCCTATTAAAGTTTTGTTAGCAAATAATAGCTTAATAGCAGATAATAGCTTATACTTAGCCTGTGGGTGTGTGGCAGTTGAAGAGACCCCTGGGCATTAAAATCACAATAGGTGACTGATGTCAGCCTTCTGTGTGTGACCTTCTCAAGTGACTTCAAGGAGATATCACAAATAGCAAGATCCAGAAAACCAATAAAACAAAGGCATGCAGGTAATATTTTTGAATAATCAGATGCAATAGAAATATAACGTATTAAGATGACCTAAGTGTCTTTCTGAAGTCTGTGTGAAAATCAAAAAGCCTTGATTTAAAAAAAAAAAAAAAAAAGCCTTGATTTTTACAACCTTAACAAATCATACCTTCGTGAAACACAAGTATTTGGAGAACTGCTCATGAGTACATATACTCATTTCCCATTTTTTATATATAATTCCCTGTTCTTCAGAGTTCTTCAGAGCAATTTGAGACTGTCTCCCAGGCTATAGGCCTCAGTCAGACAATAAATAAAGCATTTGCTGACATACTCTGAGGTTGGCTTTCTTTCAGTCGACATTCCTGAAAACACAAAGACTTACCCCAGAACAGGCATTCTAAAATACAAGGATTTTCATAACTTGGTAGACTAGAAATTCTTGCCAATGTTTAGAGAGCAGGAAAGTCTCCCTAGAATCATTTTAATAGACCTCAATAGGAAGCTGCTCACTCTTTATCAACCATTTTACCAAGATAGACAGAAAGAAAACATTAAATTAATTCCCTATGAAAAGACAAATGATTCACTTTTGATAATATATATAATTATTTTAAAACCAGCAATGTGTCAGATGTTGTATTAAATTATGTTAACTTATTATCACTAATCCATTCATGCAGCAGTCCTTATCTAACTTTATATAGATAAGGAAACCAAGGTTCAGAAAAGATGAACGAATGAATGAATGAACGAACGGATGAATGAAGAGTGAAGCACAGCAGAGTCATAAGCCAAAATATATCTGAACTCCAAAGCCAGATATCTTCTGGATTTTTAGGGGGAAAAGAAGGATGAGATTTGAGAAGAGGAAATAATCCTGATGCTATTACTAGTTTACCAGCAGTCTGGAGCAGAGACAGAATAGAAAGAAAGAGAAGAAAGTTTAGAGGCCTAAGAAAATTTCACAACTGATTCTATTCCTTTTGAATTGCCTTCACCAATGTCAAATGCTCCATCAAATTATTTTTGCATGAAATTTGACATAAAATAATATGAATAAAATATTTTAAATTGAGTTCCCTACTTATAAGCTAAAACTTTTAAGAATCTAGAAAAGATTAATATAGTCCCATCAAGACCTTTGATAATAATGAATAGAAGCTCAACATCATCACATATTTTTTGAGTCTCTGGAAAATACCACATGAAACACAAAGGCGCATTACTTTGATAGCTTTTATTATTTACATGCAGTTAAGGTTTTCAGGTATCTAATGATAAACTCCTAAAGGCAACACACATCAGAATGGTTACCTTGGCAACTGAGGCTAGCCAACCACAGAAACATTTTAATAAGACAGCCGCACCATCAGTGAGAAAACAGTCCCAGTTTGATGAGGAGGAAAATTGGCACACTGCACCTCAACGAGGCAGGAGCACATATAAGATAGGCACCAGCAAATGCTGCAAGAGGACGTGTTCTATAATTCTACTTGCAACAAATATCATTCTGGCTCAAAAGCTATACCGGTTGCCAGGGGATGTTTAATATTCCAGTGTGCACTGAGTCCTCACAAGGTTAAGATTTTGGTCTGCCAAAATCTTTAACATAATATTGGATGGTCTCATTCAATTGAGTCTAGGCACACAGATGATATTTTGAAAGGGGTTTGCAGGGCACTAGAAAACTTGGTAAAATGCTCCATGAATGCCTTTGAAATAAATGGATAGAGAGAGAACTCTAAAAGGTCAAAACTTAATCCATTGATCTCATCTATTAAGGTGTGGAGAACCAGGGAGTGAGAACTGCAATCTTCCTCAGCCCCTTCAACCATATCACATGGGCATTTCCAACTCTCTTAATTTGTGAGGCTGAGTTTAAATTGATGGTCTTCTGGGAAAGTTCATTGGAATGTCATTTTTTATAGGTCAGACAAATACCTTACATACTGGTTTTCGCACCACAGGATAAGATCATCCATTGCATAGAGAATATGCCAAACTGTGGAACCAAAATCCTACAGTATTATTTTAGTATGTACAGGCAGCTGGGTTGCAAACACCACACTATAATTAACATATTTGCTCAAAAATAGTTCATCTGTTTAGGCTGAATAAATACGTGCATAATATACTCTAAAAAAATTAGAGTCTGAATTTCTTGCATTGAATCAGTGGGCCCTGTTAATGATACTTCCAGTGTGTTCTCCTCCGGCCTGACTTCACTGCATTGGGTACCCATTTTCCACCTGCTTAAAGAACCTTATAATACTGTTTGTCACATTGTTTTGTAATTTTTGTATACTGGCTTGTCTCTTCTCTTAACTGAAAACTCTTGGAGAATAGTAATCTTATTCGCATGTACATCCCTAGGACATTATCAGTATCTGGCTCAGAGTTAAGTTTAAAGTTAATGTATTTTGACTGAATCAGTAAAATAGGGAACACATGTGAATATAATTATCGTCACTAGTGGAACGTCTGTTGACTTTTGATCTTCCCGGTGATGCAGCTGCCTCACGTGGCCACTTGGTAACTTGGGTTTTCCTGATCAACATGGAAATAAACTCAGAGTAAGAGGACAGCTACTATTTTCCCCCTCTTTGTTAGATTCACACTCACTCTGAATTACTGGTTATCTAATGTTGTTTTGAAATAATCTTACCTGTTGGAATTTTCCCTGCCTAACCCTAACCTTGGATATAAACCTCAGATTTAAGACCTTAAATTTCAGTTTATCATATATACTGGGGAGTCCCTGTGCGCCTTATTAACTGGCTGCTTCCCTGAGAAGCTGCTGACTAAGCCCAGTTAGGCTGTCCAAACTTAGCCCCTGAACTGTGTCTGCCTCCAAATCTGCTTAACATAAATTATTAACATGATGACCAAGGATTTTGCTTTTTAAATTTTGTGCATTGTCTTTATGCCATGAAACACCTAGGAATTATATATGCTGGCATCATGAAAAGCCAACCACATATAAGTGAGACTTTATGGTATTTGTTCTGTGACTGGCTTATTTCACTTACATGTTATCACAAGTTCATAATGCTATAATCTACATAAGTGTGCAGATATCTCCCTGAGATAGTGATTTCATTTTCTTTGGAGATATATTGCACTGTGATCCGAATGTTTGTGTCCTCCCCAAAGTCATATCTTGAAATCCTAACCCCTAAAGTTGATGGTATTATTAGGTGGGGCCTTTAGGAGGTGATTAGGTCATAAGGGTAGAGCCTTCATGAATATGATTATTTCCCTTTTAAAAGGGACCCTACAGAGACCCTTAATTCTTTCTATTCTGCGTGGGGATAAAGTGAGAAGTCTGAACCTGGAAGGGGGCCCTCCACACTGGCATCCTGATCTCAGACTTCTGGCTTCTAGGATGGTGAGAAATAAAGGTTTGTTGTTTCTAAGTCATCCAGTGTGTGATATTTTGCCCAAAGACAAACCCAGAAGTGGAATTGCTGTGTCATATGGAAGCTCTATTTTTACTTTTTTGAGAACCCTCCATACTGTTTTGCACAGTGATTACACCACTTTTCATTCCCACTGAGTGTGCACAAGGGTTCCCTTTTCTCCACAGCATCACCAACACTTGTCATATTTTGTCTTTTTGATAATAGCCATTCTAACAGGTGTGAGATGATATCTCATTTTGGCTTTGATTTGCATTTCCCTGATGATTGGTGATATGGGGCATCTTTTCATACACTTGCTGGCCATCTATATGTCTTCCTTGGAAAAACGTTTATTCAGGTCTTTATCCCACTAATAGAAGCAGAGAATAGAGTAGTCATTGCCAAGGGTTTGGGCATGGGGAAAATAGTGAAATGTTGGTCAAAGATTACAAGTTCAAGTATGCAAGGTGAATAAGTTCTGGAGATCTAATGCACAGCATAGTGACTATGGTTAAGGGTACTACTGTACCCTTGAAATTTGCAAAATAAGAATAAATCTTAATTGTTCTCACCAAGGGAAAAAAATTTGCAAAATAAGAATAAATCTTAATTGTTCTCACCAAGGGAAAAAAAGTTACATCCAAAAATGCATATATATGTATATGAAATGATGGACATTTGATTAACTTGATTATGGTGATCATTTCACATTATATATGTATATCAAACATTATATCAAAACATCATGTGTACACCTTAAATGTATACAATTTTTATTCATCAATTACACCTCAAATAAAACAGGGGGAAAAGCCCTGACAATCATCTGGTCATCCATTTGACAACAAAACGTGTAGGCACACTAATCCATCTTGGTCTTTTTAAATTTTTTTTTCAGGGAGTAATATTTGCTTGGAAGGTATTCTTTGATCTTTATATGAAAATTCCTGTTGCACACAAGATTAATATTCTATCCCCTTTTTAGATAAACTGAGACTCTGGATGGAAGTTGTGTGTGATCTAACACTATGTAAAGCCTGGACAAAAATCCAATCTTACTTTCTCCTTAAGAGTCCTCCAAGACCCACAAATAATATCCCACCTCAAAAAAATAACTTAACTTTTTTTTATTAATTCCATTTGAGTCACAAGAAGTGCTATATTATTCATATTGTTCTTAAATGGATGTTGTGATAATTTGAGCGGATTTCTATATAGTAGCAAAAACTTAGGTGCATGATAAGAAATATAAAGGCTTTTGTGTATAATTTGTCAAGCTATTGTGTTGTGAAAAAGTGGAAAAGGCTTTTGGAAATACTTATCTAAAAAAAATCTGACATGTATAACCTTGTCCCTGTTGTATGTGGCATGGTTTGTATATATAAAAGGCCTCCTATTAGATGTTTCATAGCTCATTTTGGGCTACTCTTATAGTAGAAGCTTATCTTTATATTTTTATCCATTCTCTCATTTCCCTTAGAAATCTGTGCAGTTTCTTTTCCAGAAAAATACCATCTGGTTTGATAAACTAATGAAGCTATATCATAACAGGCCTCTTGATAGAGAGGCATAATAAACATTTATTTAAACTTATGTCATAAAGACAAAACAAATGTCATATTTAAAAAAGTACAAGATGACCTTTGGAACAAGGCTAACAATCTCATACCAAGATGCGTAGTGATATAGCTAACATTATGTCTCATTTGTCATGATCTACAACCGCACAAATGATACTTGTATTCGAAAAGGTCAGGATGGATGATGTGATTGCTTAGTAAGATTAACACCACTACAATTTAAATTAGATATTTTACAATCGCATTGCTGGAATTGTTTAATGGTCACTGGGGACAATTGATGATATTTGCATCTGAAATTTTCTAAAATTATCACAGCCATGTGTAATTATCTATGATTCAGAGTGGTGAAGATGTTAGGTCTCAGAACTTTTCTTCTGGGTCATATCTTGGGCCTACATTAAAATATCTTTGGGCCCAACTCTACAGAACTCGCACAGTCCATGCTTTAATTGTGTGTCTTAACTTTTAAAATATTATGATAAACTCATCTTCCAGTCGATTGTTAAAAATTTAGGATCTGCGGTGGGCAAACTTTTTCTGTAAAGCACTAGTTAATACATAGTACATAGTACACTAGCTTTGTGTGTTGTTCATGTCTATAGTTATAATGGGAAATACACAAAGAAATGTGTGTATCTGTGTTCCAAAAGAACTTTATTTACAAAACCAATAGTGGCTGAATGGGCTGTGTTTTGACTCCTGATGGAATAGCAGAGTTCTACATTGTGATAGATAAAAATTACTCTAAAATTTTAATGTGCAAATTACCAAATAATCTACTGTGAAAAATGTTATTCATTGGGCTTTCCTGGAAGGAAAGGCAGTCCCTCCTTGTTATCTTCAGTGTTGCCTGGGATATATGTGATGCTAATAACAGGAAAAGAGTGAACAGTAATAGGCGCAGATTTCAATCCCAGAACTGAGAAAGTAAAGATCAATATAGAATCTCATAAATATATCTATGAAACCAAATAATTTAAAAGCACATATAAATCAAGTAAAGTCATATATTAGGGCTTGTGTGTGTTTAAATTGACTAATATCCTTCAATTATAAACACATTTTTTAATTTCAAGTTTATTTATCCAATGAGAAAGAATAAAAAAAAGAAGAAAGCCTTGGTTAGTTGATGCACGTGATGTGTGATGACAATCTACTGTTTTGTTAATTACAATAGGATAAGAGGAGCTTTTAAATTTCTACCTCTGAAAGAAGTTAAACAATCATAAAATTGTACAGATGAATTCTCATGTCATTCAGTCCAAATTCTTTATTTTATAGATGCCCAGGTGACTACTACTGAAGGATTCAGAGCATGTTCTCCAAATCTTGAGTTGGTAACCTTTTCAAAACATGATTTAAAACTATCTTATTTTCTTGTAGAAAACATCACAGTACATGATGATAAAGTACATAAAATCTTTAACATTAGGAGAATTCAAAAATCCTACCTACATTCCCAATGATCCCTTAGGCAGGTTTTCAATGCTTTACCCAGGGTTTATAAAGTTTATGCATTTGCTAAAACACTGAGGTTAAAATGGATCAATCTCTCTTTAGAGAGTAAAAATCCAAGAAATAAAACTGGGAGGAATCTTACTGATAAACAAAAACAACAGTGTACATGATTACTTTATGAAAAATATATATGTAAAAATGAAAACATAAAAAAAGCTGGGTTACCAAATAAACAATTCAACAGCAAAATAAATCTAATAACCTGATTTTAAAATGGGCAAAGGATCTGAATAGATATTTCTCCAAATAAGACAAACAGGTACATGAAAATTTGCTCAACATCACTAATCATCAAGGAAATGGAAATAGAAACCACAATGAGATATCACCTCACCCTGTTAGGATGGCTACTATAAAAAATAAAGAAAGAAAGAAAACAAGCATACACTAGACTGTAGAGACATTGGAGTCCTTGTACACTATTGGTAGGAATGCAAAATAGTATAGCTACTATTGAAAACAATATGGAAGTTCCTCAAAAAATTTTTTAAAAAAATAGAATTACCATATGATTCAACAATCCTACTTCTGGGTGTTTATCCAAACAATTTAAAGAGATAGTAGCTCTCCATCTTCAGTATAGCACTATTCACAATCTGAATGGATAAAGAAAATGTAATATAAACATATAATAGAATATTATTCAGCCAAAAACAAGAAAAAGGAAACTACCATTTGTGACAGGACGGATGTATCTCGAAAACATTATGCGAGGTGAAATAAGTCATTCCCAGAAAGAAAAATAATGCATAATTCCCCTTGTAAGAGGTATCTACAATAGGCAAATTCATAGAGTCATAGAGTGGGATGATGGTTCTCAGAGGTTGGGAGAAGGGGAAGTGGGGAGTGGCTAATCAAAGGTATAAAGTTTCAGTTACAGCAAGATAAATAAGCTCTAGAAATCATCTGTACAACAGTATATCTACAGTCAATAATACTTAATTGTACACTTAAAAATGTGTTAAGAGAGTAGATCTCATGTTGTGTTCTTACCAAAATGAAATAATTTTTTAAATGAAGTTACCAGATAAATATATCTGTTTTACAATGAATGATACGTAGAATGTATACTCTTTAAAGTGGTTAGACTTTGAGCTATTTAAATATACTTAAAAGATAAATTGATACATAAGACTAGGTCCAAATATGCAGTGTAACATTATCATTGATATATAAAATATAACCTGTTATATAGTGTCAGATGTTTCTTTTAGTCCATTTTTATCAAAATTTTTTCAATTCATGTCTTTCTTCGAAAAATATAGATATCTTATTACTTACCTGAATTGTTTGTGGAAATAATTACTTATTTAAAATCCCTTACTGTTTTTCACAGTGGCTGTACCAATTTACATTCCCATCAACAGTGCATGAGAGTTCCTTTTTCTCCATATCCTCACCAATACTTCCTGTCCTTCTGGTTTTGACCTTACTGACAGGTATAAGAGGATACCTCATTGTGGTTTTGATTTGTATTTCCCTGATGATTAACGATGCTGAGCATCTTTTCATGTGTCTGCTGGCTATCTGTATGTCTTCTTTGGGAAAATGTCTATCAGGTCTTCTACTCATTTTTTAATCATATTTTTGTTTGTGTGTGTTGAATTGTGTAAGTTCTTTATATATTTTGGATATTAACACCTTATCAGATATATCATTTGCAAATATCATCTCCCATTCAGCAGGTTTCCCTTTTGTTTTGCTGATGGTTTCCTTTGCTGTGCAAAAGCTTTTTATTTTGATGTAGTCCCAATAGCTTATTTTTATTTTTGTTTCTCTTGCCTTAGGAGACATAGCTAGAAAAATGTTGCTATGGCCAATGTCAGGGAAATTATCACCCATGTTCTTTTCTAGGATTTCCAGTTATGAAATGAATAAGACACAAGAATAAAGGGCCCAGCATAAAGAATATGGTCAGTGATATTGTAATAGTGTTGTATGGTGACAGATGGTCACTCTACTTGTGGTGGCCATAGCATAATATATAGAGAAGTTGAATCATTATATTGTATACCTGAAACAAGTGTAACATTGTGTTTCAACTATACTAAAATAAGAAAAATAAGTAAAATGCCCTAAATATTATTTTCCTTCAACTCAAACATTCATCTCTAGATCTTTTCTGCTCTTAAGAGGTATAACTATGTAGGAGATGGTTTCCTTAGGGATGAAATTCATTGATTTAGTTGATGGGACAATAAGTAAATTAAGGAGAGCCTTAGGATATAAGATTAATTTACAGAATTCAATGGTATTTCTGTGTACCAACAACAAAAATGGAAATAAATTACAATTATTTAAAAATAATTAAAATATTTAACATTAGATACTTAGGAGCAAATTTAATGAAGAGTATTCAATATTCCTTCACTAAGAATTACAAAATATTACTGAAAGAATTTGAAGAAGATCCAAATAAAATATAAACATGTAATGTGTTCATTGATTAGAAGACTCAGGGTATTTGAGACATGCATTCTCCTCAGTAAGGATACAAAGAAGTTGCCTCAATATGGATACAAAGAAAGTGCCATCAAAATACCAGCAGCTTTGTAAAGATGTGGATGTGCATGTGTGTATTTGTGTGCATGCACTGCACACATCTGAAAATTCACATGGTAATTAAAAAATGTATTTGGAAATGCAAAGGACATAAAATAGTGAAGAGCAAAGATGGAGAAATTAAACTACCTGGTTTCAAGACTTAAAGTAATTAAAATTGTGATCAAAAGAACAGACTGTAGTCAAGAAATAGACCCACACGTACATATGTCATTTAATCTTTAACAAAGGCAAAAATATAATTAAATGTTTAATGTTTAGTATTTTCAATAAATGATGCTCTACAACTGGATATATATCTATGGAAAGAATCTAATCTTGACCCCTGCCTAACACCATATTCAAAAAACCAAAAACCAAAAACCAAAATGAAACAAAACAAAAAGATTGGAATAAATTCTGGACATAAAGAAAAGTAAATTACATTGAAATTTAAATCTTCTAAAGATTTATCTTCCTCAAAAAACACTATAAAGAAGAAAAGGAGTAAGCCACAGACTGGGAAAATATATTCATAGTTCATATATCAAACAAAAGCGTTTTAAACATAACATAAAAATAACCCTAATAATTCAAAAATAAAATCGACAAGTTTTCAGATGTGTGAAAAAGACTTGAAAAGACATTTCAAAAAAGATTTATGAATATCCAATAAGCTCTTAGAAGTAAGCTTAACATAATTTGTAATCAGAGAAGTGCAAATTTAAAACACTTTGATAATGTCACTAGAAACTCACTGGATTGGCTAAATTTAAGAGGACTGACCATACCAATTCTTGGTGAGGATGTGGAGCAAATGAGACTCTCGTGGATTGCTGCTCAGACTGTAAAATGGTACAAACACTTTGGAAATGAATTTTGGCAGATTGTACAAAGTTAGAACACTTATCATGTGAGCTACCAATTCCACTTCTAGTATTTTCCTGAGAAAATATTTTCCATACAAATATTTTACATGAATTTCATGGAAGCTTTACTTACAACAACCATTAGCTGGTAATAGAAATGTTCATCATCGGCAATATATTGAAAGAATGCCAGATAGTCTCACCATTGTTGCATACCCAAAGCATCATTCTAGGCAAAATGTGGTCAGGTGGTTGCCTGCAGGGGAGGATGGTTGAGATTGAATATAAAGTGGTACAGTGAAGCTTTCTGGAATGGTGGAATGGCTATAAATATCAAGTGGAGTGGTGGTTAAACATTTACATTAGTCAAAACTCATCGGATTATATACTTAAAATAATGTGCAATTAAAAAATAGTGTTAGGTATAAATTATATCCATATAAATGCTAGAGAAAATGTAGATTAAATGTTATGTAACTTTGACATAAGGAAAATTTTATAACTATGTCTTAAAATTCAAATACCAAAAAAAAAAAAAAAAGAATTGGCAATTTGCACTTCATGAAACTCTAAAAAGGAAAGCAATTCTTGCAGGGGTGCCTGGGTGGCGCAGTCAGTTAAGCCTCCAAGTTTTGGTTTCAGCTATTGTTCTGAGAGGGTCATGCGATCGAACCTCGGATTGGCTGTGCTCAGCACGGAGTTTGCATGACTTTCTCTCTCCCTCTCCCTCTGCTCTTCCACCACCCTCAAACAAATAAATAAACCTTAAGCAAACAAACAAACAAAGCATTGCAGACAGGAGCATCATGAGCAAAGTAAATAAGAACTAGAGAAAAATAATTATTTTAATGGTTAATCTCTTTCTGTGTATCCATTTATCCATTCACCGCTTTCTGTCATCTACTTAGTATAAATATAAATTTTATATAGATGTAATCAGAGTGTTCACAAATAAATATCTAAAATGGTTCTTTATCACACAAAAGATTGTCAACTTTACTTAAAAAGAAAATAATTTCAAATTAAACTATGCAGAGATATAACTTCTCCTCTATCACATTGGCAGGAGTCCCAAAATTTGAAAACATATTTATGTTGCTATGGAGAATAGACACTCAGATTGCTGTGAGAAATGCAAACTCACACAACAGCTATGGAAGTGAATTTGGAAATACCTGATAAAATTACCTATACATTTAAGCTTTGATACAGTGATCCCACAAACAGGAAATCTTTCCTGTAGGTATATTCACAAAAATATGGAAAGGCATTTGCAGAAGGCTCTTCATTGTAGTTTTTCTGTGCTAGCAAAAATGAAAAGCAGCCTAAATGTTCATCGATAAGGAACAGTGTGAATACAGTGCTATCCAAATTCTATGGAGTAGTCTCCATAGAATAAGATTAAAAAAAATATATAGAAAAGTAGAAAAATTCCTTATCATGTGTTACTATTGCTTATATTTTAAAATATAAGAAATAATAAAATTCTTAACTATTTACTTGCATAAGAAAGGAAAAAATAGGGAGTAGAAGCCACAGAGCCTATATTTCTCTAAATATACATTAATTTTTGAATTTGACTTTATGACTTGTAAACACATATATGTATGGATAGATAAAACTATATAGAATATTTATGACTTCAAAGTCAAATACAGGGGCGCCTGGGTGGCTCAGTCAGTTAAGCGTCTGCCTTTGGCTCAGGTCATGAGCCCAGGGTCCTAGGATGGAGCCCCATATCGGGCTCCCTGCTCAGCAGAGCCTGCTTCCCCCTTCTCCTCTGTCCCAGCGGTTCTTGCTCCCTTTTTCTTTTTTTCTTTTTTTTAATAAATTTTATGTATTTATTCGTCAGCGAGAGAGAGAGAGAGAGAGCACAAGCAGGGGGAACAGCAGGCAGAGGGAGAAGCAGGCTCCCCGCTGAGCAAGGAGCCTGATGCAAGACTCGATTCCAGGACCCCGGGATGATGGCCCGAGCCCAAGGCAGATGCTTAACCTACTGAGCCACCCAGGCATCCTTCTTGCTCTCTTTCGCTATGCAAAATAAATAAAGCCTTAAAAAATTTAAAAAAATGTCAAATACAGATATAGAAATTAAATATGAAAAAAATTAATTGACTTTTAATATTAAAACCAAAATGAAATAATTATTCTGTGAATCAAGATGGTAGATAGCCCCAGAAAATAATATTTCAAATAATTTTAAAATATAGTAATTTGTACACTTCTTACTAGGAGCTATTATAAGAAAAAATAACTGAAAAAAAAGTATTTAAACATTTACTTGGCTCTTTTAAATCCTTTGCACTTCCAAATAAGTGTTTTTAATTATCATACTTGCACATGTGCACATACACACAAAGACATACTGCTGCTGGGATTTTGATGGTATTTCATTTTTTCTTTATCTTTCACTATATTAATGTCTTCTTACATAAGTAAATTTAAAATATTCAAATTATTTAAAAACCATTCATTGTTTCAGTAATATTTATCATAAATTTAGTAATTCAAAGCACCGTTATCATCATTAGAGAGAACAGATGCAAACTAAATCGAACACATTAAATATAAAACCCTATCCTCCTAAATTTAATCTGGAGATATAAATACGAATTTAAGGTATATTTTCTCTAAAACAAACACACAAATGGTAGCAAAAAACACCCATAAACCAGACTGTGGTACTGAAAACTACTTCCCTCACAAAATACCAATGATCCCTGGAAAAATGGCTAATTCCAAGAATGGGAGAAACATGCAAGATACGTCTGGAATATGGTGAGTCAGAATGCAAGATAACTATCAAAATCTAGTGAGGCTATTTCAAAACGACCCACAAGAAATGCAAAGAGACTACTACTGGCCAAAAATAGGACTATTTGGGAAACAATGAAAGTAATATTCTTAGATTAAATCATATCAAATACATTTAAATTTATATTTAACTATATATAAACTATTTATAATCGCAGGGCAAAATAACCTCATTTGTTACTTTCCTGAAAAATAGTAATTACTGGAGGAAAAGTCAAGTTTTTACCCTATCTGTGTTATATGAAACCTTACCTCAGGATATTCAAATAGTTAAGGGAAAAATTATTATTTTTTTTTTTAAAGATTTTATTTATTTATTTGAGACAGAGAGAATGAGAGAGAGAGAGCACATGAGGGGGAGGAGGGTCAGAGGGAGAAGCAGACTCCCTGCTGAGCAGGGAGCCCGATGCGGGACTCGATCCCGGGACTCCAGGATCATGACCTGAGCCGAAGGCAGTCGCTTAACCAACTGAGCCACCCAGGCGCCTGGGAAAAATTATTTTTTACAGAGAAATTTCACATAATAAATTAAGAAAAATGATTGAATTAATATATCACAATTTTGCAAACCCAGCAAAATAATGTAATGACAACAACATGGTTTCTTTTTTTATTCATTTTTTTAAATTTAAATTCAATTAATTAACATATATGTGTATTAGTTTCAGAGGTCGTGTTCAGTGATTCATCAGTTGTATATAACACCCAGTGCTCATTACGTCACGTGCCCTCACTCAGTTACGCCATCCCCCCATCCAAAATGGTTTCTTTGATGACAACAAAAAAGATATATGGAAATCAAAAAGTAAGGAGTAAAAAAATGAGATTTAAAAAGACAGGGACGCCTGGATGGCTCATCCGGGTAAGCCTCTGACTTTGGCTGAGGTCATGGTCTCAGGGTCCTGGGATCAAGCCCCCCATTGGGCTCCCTGCTTAGTGGGGAACCTGCTTCTCCCTCTCCCTCTGCCGCTCCCCACCCCCGTTGTGCTCTCCTTCTCTGTTTCACTCCCTCTTGCTCTATCTCAAATAAATAGACTTAAAGAAAATGATAAGATCTTGTTTAGATCCTGATTCAAACAATCCACTTTTGAGACAGCCAGGGAAACCTGAATCTTCACTGATTGCGGAGGTTAGCAATGATTGTTTAGTTTTTTTTAAGATATGGTTATGGCATCATTTTTATGTTTTTGTTAAAGTCTAATCTTTTAGAGATAGAATTGAACTATTCACAGTTGAAATGAAATGGAAGCCTAGGGTCTACTTAAACATAATACCTTGCCAGGGAGGAGAAGGAATGGTTAAAGAAGTATAGATGAGGGGCGCCTGGTCAGCTCAGTCTGTTAAGCGTCTGCCTTCTGCTCATGTCATGATCTCAGGGTGATGGGATTGAGTCCCGCATTGGGCTTCCTGCTCAGCGGGGAGTCTGCTTCTCCCTCTACTTTTCCCCCCTGCTCATGATGTCTCGCATTCTCTCTCTCACTTTTTCTCTCAAATAAAAAAATAAAATCTTAAAAAAAAAAAACAAGTATAGATGACGCATGACTGGCCATGGGATAATAATTATTGAAACTGAATGATGTGTCCATTGTGATGAAGGACCCTACTGTATTCTCTCTCTATTTGTACATATTTGAAATTTCCCAAAATATTTCTTTTTTTAAAGATTTTATTTATTTATTTATTTATTTATTTATTTATTTATTTATTTATTTATTTGAGAGAGAGAGAGAGAGAGCATGTGGGGGGGAGAAAGAGGGACAAGAAGACTCTGCACTGAGTGAGGAACTTGACATGGGGCTTGTCTCACGATCCTGAGATCATGACCTGAGCCAAAACCAAGAGCTGGATGCTCAATCAACTGAGCCACCCAGGTGCCCCTTCCCAAAGTATTTCTTATTCTCTCTCCTTTAAGATAGAATAGTCTCCTCCCTAGTACCAAACTCTATAGATAGGCATGTAGCTCAAATGTGCTAGTTTTCTATGATAACATATAATTTGCTTCATCATAATTGATTTTATATAATTTAATTTCAACATTCTTTATCTTTCTGGCCGTATTCCAGTTTTTACAAGAATGTAGTGTACTAGAAAGAACAAGTGCTTTGGATTCAGACAGATCTGGGTATGAATCATGGCTTTAACTTTCTAGCTATCTGATTGATTTTGCAGTTTACTTCATCCCTGAACCTCTGTGTGCCATCTGTGTAATGACCATATAACAAATGAAAGGTTGTATGTATTTTAGCAAGATTTCCTAGCCTAAATTCACCTTTGGTTTCAGAAAAATCTGAGAACATATGTGTTTTAGTCAGTTTGAGCTGCTGTTATCAAAATACCATAGACTGGTTGGTTTAAACAATATACCTTTTTTTTTTTTTTTCCACATTTCCAGAGCCTGGGAAGTTCTACAGCTATATGCCAGTAGATTTGATTCTTGGTGAAGGCCCTCTTCCCAGATTGTGGATTGCTGATGGCCACCTTCTACTGTATCCTCACATGGTGGAAAAAGGAAACTCATATTTTTTCTTCCTCTTTTTATAAAGCGCTCCACCTTAGTGACCTCATCTAAACCTAATTACTTTCCAAAGGCCCCACAGCCTGTGCCATCCCATTAGAGATTAGGGCTTCAACATAGGAATATTGGAGGGACATAGCAGTTCAGTACATAAAAGTATGGAAAATGGAATAGTAGTACATCCAATAGTAATTCCCTTGCAATGAAGGGTTTGAAGCCTCTGATAAAAGAACATGTTCTTTGGGGAGAAAGAATCAGACATGCCAGTAAGGCCAATTAGGGTGACTGGTTGCTGAAGAAGATGGAATTTGTGATTCTGAGAAGAGTGGCAGTATATTGAGAAGTCTACACCTCCACCATTCATTGGACAAATGTTTAAGTAATAACATGATCACAGAAAGAGTGATTTAACTGGAAATACTCTCTGATCATGGAGCACGAGAGATATTCTTTTGAGACTTCTATAAAACTGTAACATGAAATGAACAGAGAGGAAATTCTTTCCACTTTGAAGCAAGATAGCTGGCAGTCAGATACCTTGAGGATATTGATGCAATTATAAAGAGTGATGGTAGAAAGGGGTCGCTAAATTAATCTCATGGTTTTGTCATTTATTTCACTAAAAATTAGATATTTTGTACCTATTATATATCCATTATATTTGTAGGCACAGTGGTGATTTTGGCAGGGTAGAAATATGAAGACAAATCTGATTTCAACCTGCAGAAGCTTACTATTTTATCTGTTATTTTAAAATATTATATCACACTTGAGAAATATTTCTTTTAATGTCAAGAGCAAACAAGGATATGTTACTGAAGGTACTAGCTAAATAATTTAGAAAGAGAAAGCAATATAATGTATAAACATTTTTAAAAGTTGAGATACAATTATCATTAGTTTCCAATGATATGATTGTGTGCCTAAAATTCTAAAAATAATTATATGTAAAAATAGCAGTACAAAAAATAAGATAATTTTGTGAAGTGGCTAGGTATAAAGTTAATATGCTGAAAATAGCAGCCTTCATGATTAGAAATCAGAATCAGGAGTTATGATGGAAAACAAGACAATTTAATGTACTTAGGAGTGAACTTAAGAAGAAAAGCAGAGGGGCATCTGGGTGGCTCAGTTAGTTAAGTGTCTGCCTTAGGCTCAGGTCATGATCCTGGGGTCCTGGGATCGAGCCCCACATTGAGCCCCACATCAGGCTCCCTGTTCAGTGGGGAGCCTGCTTCTTCTTCTGCCTCTGCCTCTCTCTCTCTCTGTCTCTCATGAATAAATAAATTTTAAAAATCTTTAAAAAAGAAGAAAAGCAGGAAATCTATATGAAGAAGACTGTAAAATACTAATAAAGGGCAAGAAAAAAAATCATCATGGAAATGGAAGAGCTTAGAGAGGGAGCTAAAGCTCCATGCGTGTGGTCATATATATGATTATTATATTACTCCAGTTCTCCAGAGAAACAGAAACAATAGAATGTGTGCCTAAACAGGAGATTTATTTTAAGGAATTGGATCATGTGATTATACAGGTTGATGAGTACAAAATATACATTGTGAGCTGGCAGCCTAGAGATCCAGGAGAACCAGTGGAGCAGATGAAGTCCATCATCCATTTTCTAGAGAATTCCCTCACACTTGGGAGGTTTGCCTTTTTGTTCCATGCATGACTTCAACTGATTGGATGAGGCCCATCCACGCTAGGGAGAACGATCTGCTCAACCCAAATTTCACCAATTTAAACATTAACTTCATCCAAAAAACACCTACTAAGTTGACAAATAAAATTAACCATCACAACGATTTTCTCATTTTTTTAGTTTTCCTTTTTCCAGCATTGTTGAGATATACTTGACATATAATATTGTGTAAATTTAAGGTGTACCATATGTTGAATTGATGCACTTAAATATTGTGAAGTGATTACATCTCTTGGGTTAACTGACACCTTGTATCACCTCACAGAATCACCTTTTTTTTATGCTACGAGTTACTCTTGTAGCAACTTTCAAGTATACGATACAGTCTTGTTAACTGTAGTCACCACACTGTGTATTAGATACCTAAAATTTATCCATGTTATAACTAAAAGCTCTACCCTTTGATCATCATTTCCTCATTTCCCCCACCCTCAGCCCTGACAACTACCGTTTTACTCTCTGTTTCTAGGAGTTGTTTTTTTTTTTTAATCTTAAAAAAGTTTGTTTACCAACATGACTTAAAAACAACTTTCAGTACATCTTGTTTAATAATTGAAATAGTAGTTCTTTTAAAAGATGGGAACACAAATGTTGTGCTGAAAAGTACGATGAAAATGGAAGTCATTGGAAGAGTCTCCCAGGAAAGTTATTTATAAAGGAAGAGGCTTTCACTGTCATGTCATTTCACATATCCCTACCTAAAATGAAGATGACCTGGTGGTGGTAAAGCGGATATTATGCAACCACGAGGGGACAGGACAAAGAATAGAAACCACAATCCTAAGATGACTGAGCAGAAGTGTTGATGGTACCATGTTACTGTATATTCTCCAGTCACCATATCAGCCCCAGATTAAATACTTCTCAGTTCTTGCTACATAAGAAAAATTAAAATCAATTTAGATAAGATCATTATTTAGATTTTCTGTTACATTCAGACAGGTTTATTTCTAATTTAGAAAGAATGCATCATCTTGTTTTATCTTATTTAGTTAGCACAATTGTCATCAATTTTCCCTTCTGCCTCCTCATCCCCATTGTCCCTTAGGATGTTTCCTTTCACTCCAAGCCATGGGTCAGGTCCCTCTGGTAAATAAGGGAATGACTTCAGAGTTTGTCTCCCTGCATGTTTAAGGCAAACCTGGACTTATTTCGGTAGTATTCTTTTGATAAAAGATTTGTAAATTCATATAAACATTTTTACAGTTTATAACAGGAATATTCCTTTAGCTCTTTTATAGAGTCTGGAATGATGTGCATTGTTCTCATCTGTTCTTCTGCTAAAATTTTCTCCTGGCTGTAATTCAGCTAGACCAACATAGCATAGCTATTTTTAGGTGGAATTGCTTTTATGTGATTTTTTTTTCTTCTTTTTACAGTGAATACATGTCCAAAGAAACTAATTTTTAGGAAGTTTCACAGATTTTTCTCTTAGCTTAAGAATAGATGGCAGCAATTCAGAGAATGAGAGAAACTAAAGTATTGCACATTTTCCAACAGAAGAAATCATAATAAAAAATTGGTTATGAGCAGAAACATTGTTTCTTGCCTCTTAATTATCTAAGTCCAAATCCAGTTAAAAATATCTTGCCCGCTTTATTTTTTATTCCTTATTTTTTAATCCAGAGAATAATTAATGTTCTAATATGACATAAAGAAAGACTGCTGTCCTATATTTTTTTGAAGGAATGAAAGCTGAAAACAGGGTGTGAAAATGATTTATTTACCTTGGTTCAAGGTAAAATTGCTTTAATTTTTCAGCTGCATTGCTGCAGTAATTTAAAAGCCTGAGCATGTCTCTCAGTATCATTAAAACAAAACTGGAATTAATACACAGCCCACTCAATCCATACCATAAAGCAGTCAAGGAAATGCTGATGGTGGTTGAGCTATTGATGGTTAGGTTTTATAAACTAATGAACTATATGTCAACAATAATGCTGATAATGAATTGATGATGCTATGCTTAAACAAAGAAAAGGGCTTGCCTAAAAGATTTGCTATTTGAGAAATCATCATTTCTTTTATTTCATGCCTAAAACGTGGGTATGGGTGGGGAAATAGTACCCCTGAGAGGAGATATTGTCACATCGGTAACCTCAGATGTGAAATGTGTCACCCAGACAGAATACTTGGGTTCTACAAAAAGCACTGTTAGAACATACCATTTTCTAGTGGGGATGTGTTTATTTTAAGTTCTCAGCACTATAGACAGAGTTCCATCTCTGCAAAACTGTCTGTCTTTTTATTTTTGTAAGGAACCTCGTATTGTTTTGTACCAGCTCTTTAAGGTGTGTGTACGTGTGTGTATGTGTGTGTGTGTGTGTGCGCAACCCAGTAATTTCAATTCTAGGTAGATAACTTTAGACACCCTGGCATATGTGTACAGAAGACATGAGCAAGAATGTTCATGGCAGCATTTTTTGTAATACCTAAAAAAGTGGAAACAACCTAAATGTTATCGATATTAGATTGAGTCAATGGATATTCATACATTCATTCAGTGAATTGTATGTACAGTGAAAATGAATCAACCAGCCATATGTGTCAGCTGTGATGAATCCTAAAAGTGTAATATTAAGAAAAGGAGGCAAGTTAAGTTTTAAACCTTATGATATGTTCTCAAATACCTAAAGTTCAAAAGCAGACAGTACTAAACAATATAACTCAAAAGAGTGCTCAACATAAATTTAAGGAGAGCAGTTGCTTCTGGGGAGCAATTCTAAGGGGCATGATGAAAGATGGGTAGAAAAATTTTCCCAAGTACAGTAAATATTCAGTTTTTTAACTTGTTTGGTGGAAACAGAAATGTTTCTTATATGCAAAAGGAAAATTATGTATAAAATGTAAAACACTGTTTTCAGCTCTCTTTTCTTGAGCATTAACTCATGATGCCGTGAAATAAATTTTCACAAAGTACCATATATTACTATTGTCCTATTTTATATAAAGGCAAACTTAGGCACATATTAACCTGGCCAAGTCACAGGGAGTGAACTACCCAAGGAACACAGCTGGCACATTTCAGAACTGGGTTCCAGATCTTGGTAATTTGAGGGCAGAGCAAATGCTCTTAATGCCATGATTATAGACCCTCTGCATGTGTTGCCTTATTTAAGCACATACATGATTTTGATGTTGTTGCAATCATATTATATCCGGCATTTTATGTAATATTGCATTCAGGGAAGTAGTCTCTGTCATTACTACCTTTTGAAAATATACATATTGGGGCGCATGGGTGGCTCAGTCGGTTAAGCGGCTGCCTTCGGCTCAGGTCATGATCCCAGAGTCTCGGGATCAAGTCCTGCATCGGGCTCCCTGCTCAGTAGGGAGCCTGCTTCTCCCTCTCCCTCTGGCTGCCTCTCTGCCTACTTGTACTCTCTCTCTCTATCAAATAAATAAATAAAAATATTTAAAAAAAAGAAAATATACATATTAATGGTTACATAATATTTTATCCTGTCCTGCCGTACTTTATTTAAACAACTTGATTGTTTATTTCCAATGTCTCAATATAATATTATTTCAGAGACATCCTTGAATATAGCCTTTATTTTTATAAAGTAATTTGCAGAAATGTGATCACAGTAAAACATAGAAACATAATTTTAAAATATTCTAATGGCTCTCTAAAGAGTCTGTATCAACGATACTTTTACTAGCTATTTATGAGAGAACAAGCATTTTGAAAATTTGACATATCGTGATCATATAATATTACCGTTTTTACTGTACACATTCACATTCAATAAACAATGACTTTAGATTTTTTATATTCTTATTAATAAACGGTTTCCCTTTCTTTTGATATCTTTGACTTTTTTCTATAGATATGTTAACATTTGTGTTAATATTTGGTAAGATAATTTTCTATTAAAAAGATAACTAGTTCTTTGTCATAAGAGTCTAAGTGTTTTGCTATTATACATACACTTAATTTTATTTCTGAACTAAAGTGTTTTTATATTATTTAAAAATCTATGTGGCTTTAAAAGAATTTTAACATGTTAAGGAAACATTTTCCTCCACAGAAGTCCATATATAGACACATTTTTTCCCTTTTCTTTATATTTTTTTAAATTATAAATTCAGATATAAGATGAGAATGTCATTTTTTTCTATATTATATCTTAAACTTTCAGCAATATTTGACTATTATTCTATTTAATTAATTTGGATATTTTAAAACTTATGCCTATGTATTTTATGTACAATGATCAATTGCTGGGCTGTCATTCTTTTCCACTATTTTCTCTATCAATTCTTGCCCCATTCATTTCTAAATCATTGACTCATCTATCGATTTTTGTATCAGTACTAGATTGTTTTTTTAACACATGGGTAAGGCAAATCATAATTCTTCTTGTAGAAGATTCTAGATTTTGAGACTCTTCACCACTACAAATTTAGTAGCATCATCAATTTCTTGGACCATTGACATGACAACCTCATCGGTTTATTCATTTCTGCACTGCCCTCCGTTGTCGATTCTCCCCACCTAGCAGTCAGAGTGATCCTTGAAAAAGTCAATCACATTTCTCAGTTTAAATATTCTGGCAACTTTTACCTCATTTTAAAATTTAAGATTTTATTGATTTATTTATTTGAGAGAGAGAGTGAGAGAGAGAAAGAGCACAAGAGGGGGGAGCGGGAGAGGGAGAAGCAGACTCCCTGCTGAGCAGGTAGCCCGATGCAGGACTCGATTCCCGGGACTCCAGGATCATGACGTGAGCTGAGGGCAGTCGCTTAACCAACTGAGCCACCCACGCGCCCTCATTTTAAAATTTAAACTATTCATGGACACATCTTCATGGGATCTGGCCACCCCACCTTGGCCCCGTTTTTGGACCAAATTCTCCATTTCTCTCAGTTTATGCTAGTCACTGCGGCCTTCTTTGTATTCTAGTGACAAACTAAGTATACTTCTTTCTATACCGAATGCAGTTGAAATTTCATATTATTTTTAGTGTTTCCATGTTTATGTCAAATAGTAATTTGAAGGAGAATAAGCCAGTCACTGCTAGCTCTTTTAGTACATTTTAATTGGAAAATACTTCGCAAAATTTATAGATCTTAAAACGATGTTGGCATCAATTAAAAATAATACTACTGCTCTTTCCCAGTTTCTAAATGCACTAAATGTGAAACAAATTTGTAAACAAATAAATCAAAACTGAAGCCCCTGGACAAAAACTGATCATAAAAATGCTATGGGACTTGGGAATGACTGCATGCCCATTTGATAATCAGGGGCAGGAGAAGCTCAGAAATATGCCTCAGCCAAGAGTTTTGGAGAAATTAACTAAGCTATGCTCCTCACCCTCAATTTCATTATGGCAAAACCAATAACAAGAACACATGCAATAGTCATATCCTGTCCGTGAATGACACTGTGGATTAAGGAGAAGTCATTAACTAGTCCAAACACTTAGAACTTCGTTTTTCTTATTAATCGTCAAAGCAACTTAAAGATACAGGAAAAGTAAATTATTATCAGGCTTTGTTTATGGGTGAAAAGTGTAACAAAAAATTTTTCTATGCATCAAGTATCTTTATTGGGCATAAATTTTCCTAAGCAAAATCTCAGCTTTTAAGAAACATTCTTTCTATTTTTTTATTTTAATTAACTGAAATTCATTTGTAATTCCAGCCTTTATTCCACCAGAAGAAAGTAATCTAATCTAAGTTAATAGAGTTATTTTTTGTGTATCCAAGGATCCACTCTCACAACATTCCCTTTCCTAGGGATCAAATATACTTTCCTAGTAAGAGTGGATTGCCAAGAGGGCATTTATCATCACTACCCATGATAGTGGGCATTCGCTTGGCATCCAAGTTCCCATCAGTTCTCAATTCATGAGGCCAGGCAGATCAAAGCTGTAATCTTCGGATTTAACTACATGGCCACTTTAGACCTTGTATGTTTTCAGTTCTTTTGATGGCCCGGTAGAGGCATGAGAAGTGATATGTAACATCAAAAGCTAATACTTAGCCTTTCCGGTGCCGGTGTCCCAGATGGAGTTGTAGTGGTTTAGCTGGAGGAGAACCACGACTAACAGCGAAGGAACGCACTTTCATTGCCATCAAGCCTGATGGCTACAGCGCAGCCTCGTGGGAGAGATCATCAAGCATTTTCAGCAAAAGGAATTTCACCTTATTGCTATGAAATTAATTCAGGCTTCTGGAGAACTTCTCAAGGAACACTACATTGTCCCGAAGGACTGTGTATTCTTTGCCGGCCTGGTAAAGTACATGCAATCAGGGCCTGTGGTTGCCATATCCTGGGAGGGGCTGAATGTGTTGAGGACAGGCCGAGTGATGCCAGGGACCCCAACCCTGCAGACTCTAAGCCTGGACCACCCATGGGGACTTTTGCATCCAAGTTGGCAGGAACATTGTCCATGGTAGTGATTGTGTGGAGTGCAGAGGAGATTGGCTTGTGGTTCAGCCTGAGGAGCTGGTGGATTACTTAGAGCTGTGCTCAGAACTAGATCTATGAGTGACAAAAGAGCAGACCTCAGTGCTTTGCCTCCTACATTCCCTTTCCTTCCCATAGGCAGGGGGCCAGGCTCCAGCAAATCCAGTTATTCTTGAGAACTTTCTTATAATCTGGAGAGGAACTCTGGGAATACTCCCTGTACAGTATTATGTGCTACATCAGATTAAACATTTCTTCCCAACGTAAAAAAAAGCTACTACTTGATAAATTTGGTTTTTTTTAAATTTTTACAAAGCATGTTACATTGCTTGGATGAACTAATCCTGTCTGGAGGGAAATAAATAAAAAGAAAAAAAAAATTATTGAGAATGAAAAAGAAACACATCAGTATATAGTCTCATTTTTAAATTAAACTCTGAAGTAAATAAAATGGAAGATGAAAACTCCTGCTTTCTAATTTGTAGTTTATTGCATTGAATAAAACTAGCTTCATTGAAATATAGATGGCCAGAATGTTACCTGAACCCTAGTCCTACTTGCTATCTTTTGAATCTATCTAATCTATCTATCATCTATCTATCTATCTATCTATCTATCTATCTATCTATCTATCTATCATCTATCATCTATCTACCTATCTATACATCTAATCTCAATCAAATATCATCTATCTATGCATATTTGAATAAATAACAAACGTATACATATAAAACTAACACATGTGAATCACAACCCAGCTGAAGAAGTAGAACACCACAAGTAGCTGTCAATACTCAAATGTCATTTAAATCCTTCTGCCTTCCCTTGAATATTGAATACATTTCTTAATTTTGTGCTTATTACTCTTCTGCTTTTAACAATAGTCTTCCTATAAATGGGTGTGTTCTGAAATATAATACTGTTATATTTTGTATATGTTGAATTATATATCAATAATATCACACTGAATGGATTATTTGCTTTTTTCACTCAAAACTGGCTTTTTTTTTTTTAACATTTATCCATGTTATTTTACACAGATCTGTTTGATCTTTTTCAATGCCTTAAGTATTTCATTGGATGGATACTGTACAATTTTAAAATCCATTTCAACATGTTCTGCATGATACCACTTTGAAACTTTTTTGAGATATGCTTTTTGTCTAAATGCAAAAAATAGGGCGCCTGGGTGGCTCAGATAGTTAAACGTATGCCTTCAGCTCAGGTTATGATCCCAGGATCCTGGGATCGAGCCCCACATCGGGCTCCTGGCTCAGCGGGGAGCCTGCTTCTCCCTTTCTTTCTGTCTCTCACCCTGCTCATGCTCTTTCTGTCTGTATCTCTGTGTCTCAAATGAATAAATAAAATCTTTAAAAAAATAAATAGATAAATATATAAATGCAAAAAATAATAATTTCTTCATGAGCAGGGGTACCTTTGGGCAAAATGACTTAATTGACTATTACAGATCAATGATTCCAATATGAAATATAATCTACTCATCTCCCCTCTCTGATTTCATGTTCTGAAAACAACCTTATCTGTTTTTTTTTTTTTAAGATTATTTATTTATTTATTTATTTGAGAGAGAGACAGAGAGAGCATGAGAGGGGCGAGGGTCGGGAGGGTCAGAGGGAGAAGCAGACTCCCTGCCGAGCAGGGAGCCCGATGCAGGACTCGATCCAGGGACTCCAGGATCATGACCTGAGCCGAAGGCAGTCGCTTAACCAACTGAGCCACCCAGGTGCCCCCTTATCTGTTTTCTTCCTCAGTAGACGTGACTATGGGGAGCTATCAGTCCTGCTGTCATGAGTATTCCAACTTGTTTGTCAGTATTACTTTTCTCCTTGTAACCAACAAATGGAACTTGTAGTTTATATGTCAGTCTCTTGTGAATCTCCTTGTAACCAACAAATGGAACTTGTAGTTTATATGTCAGTCTCTTGTGAATCTCCTTGTAACCAACAAATGGAACTTGTAGTTTATATGTCAGTCTCTTGTGAATCTCCTGATTTGGGGCTGGTATAAACTTGCACCAGAGCTTTCAAATCCATTTTGTGGCATGGCAAACCCAAGGATCAAAACCCTGGGTCTGTAGAAATCCTTCCATCTCTCTTGTTACTTTGCCACACTATTTGTTAGAGATTTCCTTCCCTAAAAACTACAGACAGTGATGTTAGCTTTATGCACAGTAACTCAATTGCATAATCAGGAAAACTGTATAATTAATGAAGAGGTATAAATGGCCAAAGCAAATAAATAAAAGTCTTCATGATGTAATATAACATTGCACTATATTTATTCTTGTAAGATATCAGCTGCAATATGTATTAACAATGAATTTTTTTCTCCTATTTTCTTTGTGCTTTAAAAAATTTTTTTTCTTCTTTTTTGTTCCTCATTTTCCTCTTTCCTTTATTCTTTATTGGCTTTCCTTGTTAATAATTGAGAAAAGTTAAGAAGATTTGAGTTTGTATTATGAATGGGAAGCAGTAGAAAATAATCATATGTTATTTTAAAAATTAAAATGTATTGTGCTAATTCATCAGATAAAGGCTGGCAAAAATCTGTTGAAACCTGAGAAATAATTAATGTCTTTCAAAGATAATTGGTGGGAACCAAGGTAATTTCTAATTAATAATTGACAGTTAAATAGAACCAGATAAAGTAAAAAAAAAAAGTTAGTTCAAACTCTGAAATAAGATTTTATTAAAAAGAAGCATATTTTGACTTACAAAGCCTAAATTCTGTCTTGTTTTTTTATCTTCAAGATAAAATTTCCTTGAAGATTTAAGGAAAATAATTACATAAATATGATGCTACTTCTTGATGAATCTACTTTTCAAATGGTTTGCCTTACACTAATTATCTTATGTTTGCCTAAGGATTATATTTGGATGTTATCACAGTAGCCTTTTTTATTCTGATATTCATACAGTCTATTTATTCATGCATATTAATGCTGTGTATCAAATAAACTGTGTCATTGCCATAGGCAAAATTGTATGAACAATAGAAATCTCAAAGGAGACTTTTTCAGATCACATTAATACTGTTTTGCATCTGTCTCATCTTCCATTTGTCTGTAGGTAAATATTAGAATTGTAACTTCAAAGGTGATTTCTCCCCTCACAGAATTATTTTCCCAACAATTATGAAATCAAATGTTACAGAAATTCATATTTCTTCTTTTTTGTTAACCTCTCCATATTTTCAGATTTCCCTTTGTGAAATAATACATACAACATGTGGTTATTATTTAATATGCCCAGACAAAATTTTTGGTGATTATGCAGTCATTCATGTTCATTGAGTACTATAGGTATAAATTCTTATACATGAAAAAGTAACCTTTGTTTCATTGTTACTAGTGACTAGTTATGCCTTTCTATATTGTTGTGTTCATTACTGCAAATTCATTTAAACATAAAGTTAATAAATCATATGCAGGTGATGTTTAAATTTGGAAACTTACTTATCATAAGATCTAAGCACCTAATCCACAATGTTATTAACTGAGATGAAGTAAGCATATTAATTATAAACTCAAGAATTTTTATTTTATCTTTTATTATGTTCAATTAGTTCAAGTTCAATAAACTCAACTATTTAAATATGTATTCTCAAGACTAATATTGTCAGATTCACTGTTAGTATACAATGTATATGACAGACTCATCTGATGCATGAAGTAATTTTAAAATTAAAAATGGTGAGGGGTCACCTGGGTGGCTCAGTCACTTATGCATCTTGGTTTCTGATCAGGTCATGATCTCGTGGTTGTGAGATTGAGCCCTGGGTCCCACTCTGGGCTCAGCATGGAGCCTGCTTCAGATTCTTTCTGCCTCTCCTTCCCGCTCACTCTATCTCAAATAAATAAATAAATAAAATCTTTAAATAAATGGTAAGCATTAAGAGAATTTTATGTCAATGAAATTTTTTAATGAGCCTGAAACAAAAAAGATAAAAAGAAATTGAATATATAGTTGACTTATTTTATTTTTAAACAGGCAAGATATAGAAATTATACTGTTCATGGACAATACTTTTTACTTGCATGAGACCAAAAGCATACATAAGAGAGCATAGCAAGCATGACTTGCTAAATCTTAACTTTGATGACCTAGAATCTTTGATGATAGGTTTCTAAACTATTTTCTGAACACATTTCTTATTTCTTGGGCCAGAACATTTGCATAAGCACTGCTGTCATTACCATTTCTTCTTCTATGAGGACCTCTGACAGGTTCATGCATGAAATATGAACCACTATCAGACTTAAATAAATTTAACTTAAAGATTCTTATTTGGGAAGGGAAAAATATGAGTGTTTCCTCTGCGAACATTGTATGTCAAATATACCAAACTATCAATTTGTTAGCAAAACTGTCAATTTATGAGTGGTTGGGTTGAATAGAAAGATTCAGAAATAACCAAGCAACATTCTTAAGATATGCAACTTTTTAAAATAATAGCTATAGTTATTCATCACTGTAAAACAAATTTGATTATTTCTATAGAATTGACAATTAATAGAATCACAAATTTCAACCACAGAAGATTAATATATATGTAATCTGAAATTATCAAATCATTCATTCTCTAAAGTCACATATGTATGAGTGCGTGAATGTGTTTAATTGTACATATACTTTTAAAAATATATAAAACTACTTTTGTGGCACCAAATTAATATTCCACTTTTTTAGATGTTTTGCAAATATATTTCTATTGTTCAAGTTTTGCTAATTAGAAATGTTTTCCAAGTCATATACGGCATGATATTTAGAGCACATTCAACATTGATTACAATTATGATTTAAAGATCATTTGATTTTTTTAAAAAGTAGTCAATATGTTTACAATGTAAACAAGTCTGGTAAAATACCAGATATTACAGAGTCCTGTGAGTCACGCTGTAAATCCTGGGCTTTCTCTTAAGAAAATGTAAAGTGACAAACATGTTTTAAGCAGAGAAAATGTACCATGATTAGATTGCATTGTTCAATAATGAGTCTTCCTGGAATGAGGAGATGAAATTGAAGAAGGCAATGGTTTTAGTGAGAAATAACAGTGAATGGAGTTAGCCTGAGATCACTGGTGGGTGGAGAATTGGAAGATAGGAAAGGTAAAATTGACACAGCTTGGTGACTAATTGCACATTGCTGGGTGAAAGGAAAGGAGATGTTAAGGATGACGTAGGTGTTTCTGGACTGAGTGACTGGGTAAACGTTGGCACCCCTCAATATGATAGGGAATATTGGAATGGGAAACCATTGTAGGGGAATATTACGCATTTTGCTTCACGTACGTTCGGCTTGGGGTACCTAATATGCAGTTTAACAGTGGGTCTGGTACTCAAAAATTAATCAGAGCTGGAGTTAAAAACTTGGAAATAGTCTGAATATAGCTGAAAATGGAAATTGCTGGAGAGAATGAATTCATTTAAAGGTGGTATAGAGTGAGAAAAGAACATTATTGAAATTAGAGAATTCAGAACTTCAAACATTCGATTGCTATACAAAGAAAGGCGAATAAGCAAAACAGATTGAAAAGAAGTTGTCAAAGTAGAGGAAAACACTGTGATTATGGTGGTATAGAAATCAGAAAAAGATTTTGGATACTAGCCCTTTATCTGATATGTCATTTGCAAATATCTTCTCCCATTCTGTCGGTTGTCTTTTGGTTTTGTTGACTGTTTCCTTTGCTTTGCAAAAGCTTTTTATCTTGATGAAGTCCCAATAGTTCATTTTTGCCCTTGCTTCCCTTGCCTTTGGCGATGTTTCTAGGAAGAAGTTGCTTCGGCTGAGGTCAAAGAGGTTGCTGCCTGTGTTCTCCTTTAGGATTTTGATGGAACTGATCAAACTCAACACCCAAAGAACAAAGAATCCAATCAAAGAAATGGGCAGAAGACATGAACAGACATTTTTCCAAAGAAGACATCCAAATGGCCAACAGACACATGAAAAAGTGCTCAATATCGCTCAGCATCAGGGAAATCCAAATCAAAACCTCAATGAGATACCACCTCACACCAGTCAGAATGGCTAAAATTAACAAGTCAGGAAACGACAGATGTTGGCGGGGATGCGGAGAAAGGGGAACCCACCTACACTGTTGGTGGGAATGCAAGCTGGTGCAGCCACTCTGGAAAACAGTATGGAGGTTCCTCAAAAAGTTGAAAATAGAGCTACCATATGATCCAGCAATTGCACTACTGGGTATTTACCCCAAAGATACAAAAGTAGGGATCCGAAGGGCTACGTGCACCCCGATGTTTATAGCAGCAATGTCCACAATAGCCAAACTGTGGAAAGAGCCAAGATGTCCATTGACAGATGAATGGATAAAGAAGAGGTGGTATATATATACAATGGAATATTATGCAGCCATCAAAAGGAATGAGATCTTGCCATTTGCAACAACGTGGATGGAACTGGACGGTATCATGTTGAGTGAAATAAGTCAAACAGAGAAGGACATGTATCATATGATCTCACTGATATGAGGAATTCTTAATCACAGGAAACAAACTGAGGGTTGTTGGAGTGGGGGGTGGGGTGGGAGGGATGGGGTGACTGGGTGATGGACACTGGGGAGGGTGTGTGCTCTGGTAAGCGCTGTGAATTGTGCAAGACTGTTGAATCTCAGATCTGTACTTCTGAAACAAATAATGCAATATATGTTAAAAAAAAAAAAAAGAAGAAGAAGAAGAAGAAGAAGAAGGTAGCGGGAGGGGAAGAATGAAGCGGGGGAAATCAGAGGGGTAGATGAACCATGAGAGATGATAGACTCTGAAAAACAAACTGAGGGTTCTAGAGGGGAGGGGTTGGGAGGATGGGTTAGCCTGGTGGTGGGTATTGAGGAGGGCACATTCTGCATGGAGCACTGGGTGTTGTGCACAAACAATGAATCATGGAACACTTCATCTAAAACTAATGATGTAATGTATGGGGATTAACATAAGAATAAAATTAAAAAATAAATAAATAAATAATAAAAACAAAAAAAAATAAAAAAAATAAATCAGAAAAAGAAATCTCAAGAGGATTTTTTTAAAAAATCAAACAGTGTTGAATTGCACTAAAAGTTGTTTAAAAATTATTCTTGGCAACTTTTAGTGGAATAATTAGATATGAAGCCAAAGAGATATGTTGAGAATAAGCTGATGTGAGAAACTGGAGGCAATGAATAAACAGACACCTGTATAGTTCAAAGAGTTTAAAAAGGGGGATGAAATAGAAAAGGTAGTAACTAAAGGAAAGTGTATTGAAAGTATGTGGAACAAAGGGATTCTTTTTAAAGATGGGTTTCACTTAAGTCTGTACAAGCCACATAGATTAGTAAGTAGAGATGGTCTTAGGGGCATTGAAGAAAGAGCTAAAGGAACTCAGGGAACTTTTCATGGCACGGTAGAAGGACTCAGTACCGAGAGAGCAGCAGAACACAAGTGAGGGATTCCTCTCATGACCTGTGTGAAATGATCTCAAATAGATAAAATAATTAAATGTCACCTGGGAATTTGTTAGTTCTCAAGCTTCATCTCAGATTTAGTAATTCAGACTCTGGAGGTGGGACACTGCAATCTGTGTCTTAAAAGGCTCCCAGTAATCCTGCACACAATAAAATTTTTTTGATAGCAAATTAATTTATTTAGTACTTTTTCCATTCCATATGATCAGGAGGATTGATTTCAACTTTCCTTTTACCTACATCAGACCAGTTGGTACTCAAAACTGTACCACCAGACTCCATAAATGATTTGTTCATAGCACATTTCACTTCATCAGAACCATCTGAATAGATCTGCTGAAATAATTTGTTTAAAGCTGCATCTCCCTCCAACTTCTCATTTTTTTCTTCTTCTTTGAACTCACCAACCAATTTATCCCAATTTCTTATATAATGAGATGATGATGGATATAAGTTCTTTACATCTGCTATGAACTGTTTTGGTTTAGGCACATCTCCTTGCCCCTCTAGCTTTTCCCATCTGACAGCCTCTGTCTTTTTCATTTTAATTTCAATCTTGGTTGAAAGTACTTTAAATGTGCTCTGTTCTGGGATTATAGGATGAAGAAGTCTCAGTTGCAAATTGTAATCGTCTCCAGAGAAGACAACTCTTTTTCTGAAAATTCCACATTTACATTATTCTTCTGAACATTCTTGATCATAAGTGTAATGATTACTTGAGATTCTGTTTGATACCAGTCATACTTGATTTTTGACTGATGAGTCCTCTGGGATGCACACACCTCAGATTGTGATCCATTCTGGGCCTCTTGACACCTTTTAATCCAGACAGTGAAATCAGGATCTGTATTATCTAATTTCTGTCCTCCTATAAAAGTTTCTAAAGCAGCGGCATAGTTTTTTTCATGGTATTCACATATCCTTTTCTCCGTATAGCAGTGGAATTATTTGGATTAAGTTCAAGAGATTTCTTTGCATCAGCAATAGCATCACAGCAATTCCCAAGAAGAATGTGACAATAAGCTCTTTGACAATAATATTGAGCATCATCTGGTTTCTGTTCCAAAGCCTTAGCTCCTCTAACGCCGCCTGGGGGTCCTCCTCGCTCAGAGCATCTGAGAAGCTCTGGAAAAACTTCTGGGCTGTTGCAGGTCCTGCTGCAGCTGCCGCCATCCCTAAAAATCGCTGTTGCTGTTAGAGCAGCTACCTCTGAGGTTATGAGCTACACCGCCACCGCCCAAGGGGGACTGCACACAATAAAATTTTAAATGCAATGGAATAGACCACTGACGTGGCCATACAGAGAACTGGCAACATTCTGTTACCACAATTCAAAAAGCAAATCTTAACATTATTTTTTTTTAAGAGAGAGAGGGAGAGAGAGAATCTTAAGCAGGCTCCACACCCAGTGCAGAGCCCTACACGGGGCTCAATCTCATGTCCCTGAGATCATGACCTGAGCCGAAATCAAGAGTGTGATACTTAACGAACTGAGCCACCCAGGCACTCCAAAGATAATTTTAATTTGAAGGAAAGAGAAAAATTTTATCAACTTCTTTGCTTGACTACTTTATAAATAAAAACAGGATGACACACTTAGAAAATGGTGTTATTATCATCTCAATACATGGCTCTAAAATCAATTTCTTTCTTTCATTGCTGCTAGAGTTCTCAGGAGATAATCCCCTATAAACAGTGGTAGACAGATATAGTCAATCATACATAATAACATAGTGCATGTGCAATAATGCACTGTGTCACGTGTACAATTAAGACACACACTTACACACAAGCATTAAGTCTTTACTCAGGCTACCTGAGGGCAGGTATTGCCTATGACTAGTAACTTCAAAATACGTATTTGTACTGGGTGCCTGGGTGGCTCAGTCGGTTAAGCGACTGCCTTCGGCTCAGGTCATGATCCTGGAGTCCCGGGATCGAGTCCCGCATCGGGCTCCCTGCTCGGCAGGGAGTCTGCTTCTCTCTCTGAACCTCCCTCCTCTCATGCTCTCTATCTCTTTCTCTCTCTCTCAAATAAATAAATTAAAAAAAAAATATATGTATTTGTGCTTATGTTACAATAAGCTATAAAAGATATTTTATAAACTACTTATCTCAAGGAAAAAACAAATGCATTAATATAGCATTCTTTGTGTTCTGAGGATCTTTGTAGATAATATAAATTATAGTTCCTTTATAGTCTACAAACTTTATTAATATGGGATGTAGAACAAGGAAATTAGAATAAATGTAAATACCATAAAAGAAATTCAGAAATTTAAGTAAAAACAAAACAAAACAAAAACAGACAAACAAAAACAAAACAAAACAAACAAACAAAATAATAGATAATTACAGAAAAAAAAGATAATAACTGAACAGGGCATCTGGGTGGCTCAGTCGGTTCTCTCTCTCCATCAAATAAATAAATAAGTCTTAAAAAAAGATAATAAATGAACAATATCTTGAGGTATAAAAAACAAAACTACATCTTATAGATTTTAATAAGAATATAATCTTTATGTCTTGGAATTTTCCTAAAAGAACACTGACTTCAGAATGAAGAAGAACAGAATCTGCTTAGGTAAATCTGTTTTAGATAACATCCACAACTGCCAGTAACTTACTTTTTGAATGTTTTATTTGTGGGGCACCTGGGTGGCCCAGGTGGTTGAGCACTGACTCTTGGTTTTGGCTCAGGTCATGATCTCATGGGTCATGGGATCAAGCCCTGCCTCGGGCTCCCCACTCAATGGGGAGTCTGCTGAAGATTCTCTCCCTCTTCCCCTCACCCCACTCTTTCTCTCTCTCTCAAAAATAAATAAATAAATCTTTAAAAAATATTTGTTTTTCACAATACCCATCATGCCACCAGCAAGTTATATGATGTTAATTTTTTTTTATTCTTATGTTAATCCCCATACATTACATCATTAGTTTTAGATGAAGTGTTCCATGATTCATTGTTTGTGCACAACACCCAGTGCTCCATGCAGAATGTGCCCTCCTCAATACCCACCACCAGGCTAACCCATCCTCCCACCCCCCTCCCCTCTAGAACCCTCAGTTTGTTTTTCAGAGTCTATCATCTCTCATGGTTCGTCTACCCCTCCGATTTCCCCCGCTTCATTCTTCCCCTCCCGCTACCTTCTTCTTCTTCTTTTTTTTTTTTAACATATATTGCATTATTTGTTTCAGAGGTACAGATCTGAGATTCAACAGTCTTGCACAATTCACAGCGCTTACCAGAGCACACACCCTCCCCAGTGTCCATCACCCAGTCACCCCATCCCTCCCACCCCACCCCCCACTCCAACAACCCTCAGTTTGTTTCCTGTGATTAAGAATTCCTCATATCAGTGAGATCATATGATACATGTCCTTCTCTGTTTGACTTATTTCACTCAACATGATACCGTCCAGTTCCATCCACATCGTTGCAAATGGCAAGATCTCATTCCTTTTGATGGCTGCATAATATTCCATTGTATATATATACCACCTCTTCTTTATCCATTCATCTGTCAATGGACATCTTGGCTCTTTCCACAGTTTGGCTATTGTGGACATTGCTGCTATAAACATCGGGGTGCACGTAGCCCTTCGGATCCCTACTTTTGTATCTTTGGGGTAAATACCCAGTAGTGCAATTGCTGGATCATATGGTAGCTCTATTTTCAACTTTTTGAGGAACCTCCATACTGTTTTCCAGAGTGGCTGCAGCAGATTGCATTCCCACCAACAGTGTAGGTGGGTTCCCCTTTCTCCGCATCCCCACCAACATCTGTCGTTTCCTGACTTGTTAATTTTAGCCATTCTGACTGGTGTGAGGTGGTATCTCATTGAGGTTTTGATTTGGATTTCCCTGATGCCGAGCGATATTGAGCACTTTTCATGTGTCTGTTGGCCATTTGGATGTCTTCTTTGGAAAAATGTCTGTTCATGTCTTCTGCCCATTTCTAGATTGGATTCTTTGTTCTTTGGGTGTTGAGTGTGATGAGTTCTTTATAGATTTTGGATACTAGCCCTTTATCTGATATGTCATTTGCAAATATCTTCTCCCATTCTGTCGGTTGTCTTTTGGTTTTGTTGACTGTTTCCTTTGCTTTGCAAAAGCTTTTTATCTTGATGAAGACCCAATAGTTCATTTTTGCCCTTGCTTCCCTTGCCTTTGGCAATGTTTCTAGGAAGAAGTTGCTGCAGCTGAGGTCAAAGAGGTTGCTGCCCGTGTTCTCCTTTAGGATTTTGATGGACTCCTGTCTCACATGGAGGTCTTTCAACCATTTGGAGTCTATTTTTATGTGCGGTGTAAGGAAATGGTCCAGTTTCATTCTTCTGCATGTGGCTGTCCAGTTTTCCCAACACCATTTGTTGAAGAGACTGTCTTTTTTCCATCGGACATTCTTTCCTGCTTTGTCAAAGATGAGTTGACCATAGAGTTGAGGGTCCATTTCTGGGCTCTCTATTCTGTTCCATTGATCTATGTGTCTGTTTTTGTGCCAGTACCATGCTGTCTTGATGATGACAGCTTTGTAATAGAGCTGGAAGTCCGGAATTGTGATGCCGCCAGCTTTGCTTTTCTTTTTCAACATTCCTCTGCCTATTCGGGGTCTTTTCTGGTTCCATAGATATTTTAGGATTATTTGTTCCATTTCTTTGAAAAAAGTGGATGGTATTTTGATGGGTATTGCATTGAATGTGTAGATTGCTCTAGGTAGCATTGACATCTTCACAATATTTGTTCTTCCAATCCATGAGCATGGAACATTTTTCCATTTCTTTGTGTCTTCCTCAATTTCTTTCATGAGTATTTTATAGTTTTCTGAGTAAAGATCCTTTGTCTCTTTGGTTAGATTTATTCCTAGGTATCTTATGGTTTTGGGTGCAATTGTAAATGGGATCAACTCCTTAATTTCTCTTTCTTCTGTCTTGTTGTTGGTGTATAGGAATGCCACTGACTTCTGTGCATTGATTTTATATCCTGCCACTTTACTGAATTCCTGTATGAGTTCTAGCAGTTTTGGGGTGGAGTCTTTGGGGTTTTCCACATAAAGTATCATATCATCTGCAAAGAGTGAGAGTTTGACTTCTTCTTTGCCAATTTGGATGCCTTTGATTTCTTTTTGTTGTCTGATTGCTGTGGCTAGGACTTCCAATACTATGTTGAATAGCAGTGGTGATAGTGGACATCACTGCCGCATTCCTGACCTTAGGGGGAAAGCTCTCAGTTTTTCCCCATTGAGAATAATATTCGCTGTAGGGTTTTCATAGATGGCTTTTATGATATTGAGGTATGTACCCTGGATCCCTATACTCTGAAGAGTTTTGATCAAGAAAGGATACTGTACTTTGTCAAAAGCTTTTTCTGCATCTATTGAGAGGATCATATGATTCTTGTTCTTTCTTTTGTTCATGTATTGTATCACATTGATTGATTTGCGGATGTTGAACCAACCTTGCAGCCCAGGGATAAATCCCACTTGGTCATGGTGAATAATCCTTTTAATGTACTGTTGGATCCTATTGGCTAGTATTTTGGTGAGAATTTTTGCATCCATGTTCATCAGGGATATTGGTCTGTAATTCTCCTTTTGGATGGGGTCTTTGTCTGGTTTGGGGATCAAGGTAATGCTGGCCTCATAAAACGAGTTTGGAAGTTTTCCTTCCATTTCTATTTTTTGGAACAGTTTCAGAAGAATAGGTATTAATTCTTCTTGAAATGTTTGGTACAATTCCCCTGGGAAGCCGTCTGGCCCTGGGCTTTTGTTTTTTTTGGGAGATTTTTGATGGCTGCTTCAATTTCCTTAGTGGTTATAGGTCTGTTCAGGTTTTCTATTTCATCCTGGTTCAGTTTTGGTAGTTGATACCTCTCTAGGAATGCCTCCATTTCTTCCAGGTTATCTAATTTGCTGGCACAGAGTTGCTCATAATATGTTCTTATAATTGTTTGTATTTCTTTGGTGTTGGTTGTGATCTCTCCTCTTTCATTCATGATTTTGTTGATTTGGGTCATTTCTCTTCTCTTTTTGATAAGTCTGGCCAGGGGTTTATCAATCTTGTGAATTCTTTCAAAGAACAAGCTCCTAGTTTCGTTGATCTGTTCTACTGTTCTTTTAGTTTCTATTTCATTGATTTCTGCTCTGTTCTTTATTATTTCTCTTCTCCTGCTGGGTTTAGGCTTTATTTGCTGTTCTTTCTCCAGCTCCTTTAGGTGGAGGGTTAGGTTGTGTACTTGAGACCTTTCTTGTTTCTTGAGAAAGGCTTCTATTGCTATATACTTTCCTCTTAGGACTGCCTTTGCTGCATCCCAAAGATTTTGAATAGTTGTGTTATCATTTTCATTGGTTTCCATGTATTTTTTTAATTCTTCTTTAATTATCTGGTTGACCCATTCATTCTTCAGTAGGATGCTCTTTAGCCTCCATGTATTTGAGTTCTTTCCCACTTTCCTCTTGTGATTGAGTTCTAGTTTCAAAGCATTATGGTCTGAAAATAGGCAGGGAATGATCCCAATCTTTTGGTACCAGTTGAGACCTGATTTATGACCTAGGATGTGATTTATTCTGGAGAATGTTCCATGGGCACTAGAGAAGAATGCGTATTCCGTTGCTTTGGGATGGAATGTTATGAATATGTCTATGAAGTCCATTTGGTCCAGTGTGTCATTTAAAGTCTTTATTTCCTTGTTTATCTATTGCTTAGACAATCTGTCCATTTCAGTGAGGGGGATGTTAAAGTCCCCCACTATTATTGTATTGTTGTCAATGTGTTTTTTTGCTTTTGTTATTAATTGCCTTATATAATTGGCTGCTCCCATGTTAGGGGCATAGATATTTACAATTGTTAGATCTTCTTGTTGGATAGATCCTTTAAGTAGGATATAATATCCTTCCTCATCTCTTATTACAGTCTTTGGTTTAAAATCTAATTTGTCTGATATAAGGATGGCCACCCCAGCTTTTTTTGGTGTCCATTAGCATGGTAAATGGTTTTCCACCCCCTCACTTTCAATCTGGGGGTGTCTTTGGTTCTAAAATGAGTCTCTTGCAGACAGCATATCGATGGGTCTTGTTTTTTAATCCAGTCTGATAGCCTGTGTCTTTTGATTGGTGCATTTAGCCCATTTACATTCAGGGTAACTATGGAAAGATAGGAATTTAGTGCCATTGTATTGCCTGTAAGGTGACTGTTACCGTATATTGTCTGTGTTCCTTTCTGGTCTATGTTGCTTTTAGGCTCTCTCTTTGCTTAGAGTACCCCTTTCAAGATTTCCTGTAGGGCTGGTTTTGTGTTTGCAAATTCCTTTAGTTTTTGTTTGTCCTGGAAGCTTTTTATCTCTCCTTCAATTTTCAATGACAGCCTAGCTGGATAGAGTATTCTTGGCTGCATATTTTTCTCATTTAGTGCTCTGAATATATCCTGCCAGTCCTTTCTGGCCTGCCAGGTCTCTGTGGATAGGTCTGTTGCCAATCTAATGTTTCTACCCTTGTAGGTTACATCTCTCTTCTCCCGAGCTGCTTTCAGGATTTTCTCTTTGTCTATGAGACTCGTAAGTTTTACTCTTAGATGTCGGGGTGTTGACCTATTTTTATTGATTTTGAGAGGGGTTCTCTGTGCTTCTTGGGTTTTCATGCCTGTTTCCTTCCCCAAATTAGGGAAGTTCTCTGCTATAATTTGCTCCATTATACCTTCTGCCCCTCTCTCTCTTTCTTCTTCTTCTGGGATCCCAATTATTCTAATGTTGTTTCGTCTTATGGTATCGCTTATCTCTCGAATTCTGCCCTCGTGATCCAGTAGTTGTTTATCTCTCTTTTTCTCAGCTTCTTTATTTTCCATCATTTCATCTTCTATATTACTGATTCTCTCTTCTGCCTCATTTATTCTAGCAGTTAGCGCCCCCATTTTTGATTGCACCTCATTAATAGCCTTTTTGATTTCTACTTGGTTGGATTTTAGTTCTTTTACTTCTCCAGAAAGGGTTTCTCTAATAACTTCCATATTTTTTTCAAGCCCAGCTAGTATCTTTAAAGTGATGATTCTGAACTCAAGATCTGACATCGTACTAATGTCCGTATTGAGTAGGTCCCTGGCAGTCGGTACTACCTCTTGTTCTTTTTGTTCAGGTGATTTTTTCCATGTTGTCATTTTGTGCAGAGGAGAATAGATTAATGAGAGAACAAAATGCTAGCAGAGTAAGAACGTCCCCAGAAAATATACTCTAAACAAATCAGAAAAGACCTGAAGCAGTGGGAAAAGAAAGGAAAAGAGAGAAAAAAGAGAAAGAAAAAAAAGAAAAAGAAAAAGATAAAGATAAAAACAAAAACAAACAAAACAAAACAACAACAACAAACAAACAAACAAAAAACCAGAATGTGATCAAATATGATCAGGCTGGTATATAGATCAGTGCCACACACTAGATTTGGGGTGTATTTTGGTCTTTTAGAAGAAAGTGCCTCCCAAAATTTTAAAGAAAGAAAAACTTATATATGTACAAAAATAAGGGTTGATATAATGAAGGGATGGAATATGACTGTAAAGATGGAAAGTATAAAAAATTTTATAAAAGGAATTGATAAGAAGTTTTTTGAAAAAAGAAAGAAGAGGATTTAAAAAAAGAAAAAGAAAAAGAAGAAAAAAAAAGGGAGAGGATGCGATCAAGCAGGGGTATAGAAGACACCATATACTAGAGATTTAGGGTATATTTTAATCTGTTAAAAGAAACTATCTCAAAATTTTAAAGAGAGAACAACTTACATATATAAGCCAAAAATATGGGTAACTACTATGAAGGGATAGAATATGACTCTAAAAATGAAAAATAAAAACGTTTTTTTTTTAAAAAAGGGATTGATAAGATGTTGGTTGAAAAAGGGAAAAAGAAAAATTCAAAAAGAAAAAAAAAGAAAAAAAGACAGTTAAAAAAAAATTAACTTTGTAAGACTAAAGAATCATGGTAAAAAAAGCCATGATTTCTATGTGCAGTATTCCCCTAGCACTGGAGTTCTGCCGTTCTCATTGATCGGTAAACTTGCTCTTGGCTGGCTGTTCTCGCTGATCTTCTGGGGAGGGGCCTGTTGCCGTGGTTTCCAAATGTCTCTGCCGGAGGCGGAATTGCCCCGCCCTTGCCCCCTCCCGGCTAAGTAATCTGCTCGGGTTTGCTCTCTGGGGCTTTTGTTCCCTGCGAGCTTTCCGTACAGCTTTGGAGGCAGAGAGTGAAAACGGCGGCCTCCCAATCTCTGCCCCGGAGGAGCCGAGAACTCGGGGCCCTGCTCCTCAGTGAGCCCCCAGAGAAAAGCCTTCAGTCACTCCCGTCTCCCCAGTCTCTGGCCGCACTCCGTGCTCACCCGGCCTGTGACCGCGCATTTCTATCTCTGGCACCGGACCCGGGTGGAGTCTCCAAACCCAGCAGATCCCTGCGGTTCACTCCCGCGCGGCTCCTCCCGGGGGAGGAAGGTGAGTCTCCCCGGATCTGCCGCTTGTTGGGTCCCTGCTGGAGAAGCAGGGGCCCGACTGTGCTGCGGATCACAGTTTATGGCAACCCCGAGCTGAGAGCCCGCGCCTGGGCTCCGCCTCTGCAGTTGGCTTCCCTGATCGGTTACCTGGGAGCTCTGCTGCACTCAGGCACCCCCAGTCTTTCTGTGACCCTGAGCATCCTGAGACCACACTGTCCTGGAGGGTTCCACCCCCCGCTTAGCCACCAGAGTGACGTCCCTCGGCGGAGCAGACTTTTAAAAGTTCCGGTTTTGTGCTCCGTGGCTCTATCACTTGCCAGTAGCGGCCTTGGGAGGCCCCTCCCCCGCCGTCTATCCTCCCGAATATCGCCTCGGATTCACTTCTCCGCACATCCTACCTTCCAGAAAGTGGTCGCTTTTCTGTTCAGAGAGTTGTTGCTATTCCTTTCTTCGATCTCCTGTTGGGTTTGTAGGTGTTCAGAATGGTTTGATCCCTATCCAGCTGAATTCCTGAAAGGAGACGAAATCCAGGTCTCCTACTCCTCCGCCATCTTGCTCCGCCCCCGCAAGTTATATGATGAAACCAAACCTTAACAATTTCTTGGACAATAAGCCAGGGATCTCTTGTAACTTTAGCCAGGTTGTAAAAATGTCTTGTGAAATATTATCAGCCTCAAGTCTAGATGCTCTAAATGACTTCTCGAAATGTTCCCACATAGACCTCAAGGTGGAAAGAAAGCCTGAAATAAATGAAAACTACTGGAGTTAAACCAGTAAAGTCTAAGGTTGCAGGAAGCATGATAGTGACCTTGTCTTTTTTTTTTTTTTTTTTCTTGCAAGCTAATTGCCTTTCTCCCATGGAGCTATTTCATAGGCAAGGCAATAAAGATTAGTTTGTAGGGGATACATTTTTCTCAAAGGATTTAGCATGGCCAAAAATTAAGAATTGGAGAAAGCAGAGCTATATACTGTGTTTACAGAACAAGAAGCTGTGGTTTTGACCAAGTTTTAGTATTTCCAGTTTGAAAAATAATTGAAAATTTGCTGTTCACAAATGAAATGCAAATTCCACTGTGCTCTTGAGATGTCTCAGCTTTTTGATTTTGAAGTGGACCACTTTGGTCCAGTTTAAGGAACCATCTACTATGATTACTGTTTTTGGTTCTCTATCATCGGGTTTTGTCCAGAGCTTGAGATCTGCCCAAAACATTTCTGGGCCTGTATCCCAAATGATCATAATTCAGATGTATTTGTAATTCTTAAAACGTCCCCAGAACTGCTTTGCCAACTAAACCTATTCTGAACCTTGTTTTATATATATAAAAAATGGACTCTTGACATGAAAAGAAAATAAAATTGTTATCCTCAGATGATGAGCATGGACACATTTTAATTGATTTGAAGTAAACTCCCTGTTAGAGTAGAACTAAGAGCAAATGGTTGAAGCAAAATTACTTACTTGCATTGACTATTTCAGGACAGTAGGGGACTTCTAAGTAAATTACTGTTATGGAAAATTCCATGGCCAGAGAATGCAGCTATGCTAATTAAAATGGTCTAGTAAATATAATGGGCTCAAGAGCTAAGAGCTTATTGATAAATGTTGGTCAGTTAGTAGAACATGAAGCAACACTACTTTCTAGATTATCACTAATATAATCAGACTTTTCACATATTTCAGGGCAATGAAAGATCAAGTAAGAATTGAGGGAAGGGGGGCAAGGTATGATAACAGCTTCAAACATGAGAACATATTATTTAAATCCTTTTTTAAAGCTTCTAAAATATTAGAATATACTTTAATAAGATGACTAAGCCCATTAAGGGTATTATTAGCAATGGGTGGTAGATAAAAAAGCTTACATTACCTCCTGTAGATTTTTGATGTTATAAAATGTCCTCCATGTTTGCGTACATATTTTTTTTTCTTCCGGGAAAGAAACATGGATTGTTCTGGTCCATTGCCTGATTTTGTTTCTTTTGCTTTTGGGTGTTTGTTTGTTTGTTTGTTTGTTTGTAGTAAAATATTTTGCTCTGTATTTATCATGAAAAGATACCAGATTTTGTCAAATGCTTTCCTGTGTCAATTTAGTTTTCCCTTCATTATGTTCACGTGGTATATTATCTTGATTTTCATATGTTAAACTACTCTTGCAATCGTGATAAATCCCATTTAGTCATGATGAGTCTTTCTAGCATTTTTTGAAGTTAGTTAGCTACTATTTTGTTGAGGATTTTTGCATCTATCTTTGTGTGTGGTCTATTGTTTACTTTTCTTGTGGTACCTTTGGTTTGTCATCAGGTAATGTTGCACTTGTAGAATAATTTTCTATTTGTTGGAAGAATTTGAGAAGCATTGATGTTAAGTTTGGTTTGGTTTGGTTTGGTTTCAATCTCTGGTAGAACTCACCAGTGAAGTAATCTGGTCCTAGTCTTCTCTTTGTTGTTTGTTTTTTAATGAATGAATCAATATTTTTTTTTATTATTTTTTTAAAGATTTTATTTATTTATTTGACAGAGTGAGACACAGCAAGAGAGGGAACACAAGCAGGGGGAGTGGGAGAGGGAGAAGCAGGCTTCCCGCAGAGCAGGGAACCCGATGTGGGACTCGATCCCAGGACCCTGGGATCATGACCTGAGCTGAAGGCAGTCGCTGAACCAACTGAGCCACCCAGGCGCCCATGAATCAATATTTTTATAAGTGGAGGATTTCTATTTATTCTTGAGTTCATTTTAGTAATTGCATGTTTCTGGAAATTTGTCCATTTTATCTAGGTTTTCTAATTTGTTAGCATACAATTGCTGATGGTATTTTCTTATAATTCTTTTATTTTTTAGGGTCATTAGTCATATCTCCACTTGATTTCAGATTTAAGTATTTCTGTCTTACTTCTTTTCTTATAGTCAGCCTACCTAAATATTTTATCAACTTTGTTGCTTTTGGTTTCATTGATTCTTTCTTTATATTTTCTATTTCATTTATCTCCACTATAATCCTTATTATGTCCTTCCTTCTGCTAGCTTTACTTTCATTGCTCTTCTTTTTTCTAGTTATATAAGGTATAAAGCTAAATTATTGATTTGACATCTTTCTTCTTTTTTAACATAGGCATTTATAGCTCTACATTTCCCTCTGAGCACTCATCAGAGGTGTTAAAGAGTGGTATAGGAAAAGTGTTCTTTTTTTTTTTTTTTTTTTAAGGAAAAGTGTTCTATAATGTTATGATTAAATCTCAGACTTTTAGTAGGCCTCTTTCCAAAGGCTGTGACCTTCACAAGTTTACTTACTCTTTTTCTCCCCCTCTTCCACAAGTACTTCTCTCTCTCTCTCTTTCTCTCTCTCTTTCTTTCCTCCTCTCCATGTCTTAGGTGCGACAGGAAGGTTAGACCAGGGTAATTTTGACAGCCCTGTGAACCTGACTCCATATTGTGTTCTTTCTACCAATTCTCACAGATTTGCTTATGGCTCTCAGGAAACTGACTCCTGGCTGACTCCTTGTTTCAGTCTGACCACCCTGAATCTCAGCTGATGTATGTTGGGTAGACAGATCAACATCCAGAGAAAAAGCTGTCCAATAATTTGGGAAAAAAGAATTTTGGAAAATAGGATTTATCATCATTGCCAAATGTGATGGAAATAGAAAGAAAATCATGTTCAAGAGGCTTGGTCACCAATATGTGCACTCAAGCACACACACACGGAATGGTTTTGACACAGAGAGAGTATAATCTTGGATACACAGATGGTGTCATTACTATTTAGTTTGATTTAATAGATAAGTCTAACTTTCTTTTATGTTTTAGACTTGAAGAAATTAGTTTCTCCCCTTTTGGATGTGTATTTACCTACAGTATTCACTCATTTATCTCTAATTACAGAAGTAAAAGCATTAAGAGAAAAATAATGTCTAAACAAAGCAAATTATAACAGGAATAGACCAAAATCATATTATAATTTAAAGTAAATCGCTATTATTGCTTTCCTTTTAAGAAAATGTTGAATTAAAATTCTTATGAAAGATTTATCTTTGCACTGAAAAGTGACTTTGTCCATTTTCCCCCCAAAGCAGCATCAGTTCAATTGAGAATACATTATAGAAAACTGTATAAACACAGTCAGAATGCATTTTCTAGAAATTCTATTAAAAGAACAACATCCCCAAATCACTAAATTATACTTTCCATTCGAATTGGCACATTTCAAAACCTTTAAAGGTGCTCATAAATGTGATCTCATGTATATACTTTTCAATGTCGCAAATTGAATAGTTAGTGGTAAAAGGAATTTTAGAAAACATCATGATCTGTTGCAAGTCTTAATTTGTGTAGCCCTCATTTAACCTTTATGTTCACTCAATGACTGGGTTCAAACTCAAATAACAATGAAATCCTTCAATCCCAGGGCATAAAAAGAAGCAAAGTTCTGTAGCTATTTTCATAAAGATGCCGGGTGACAGGTAAGATAGGTTATAATTGACACTAATTGATGCTCCTGATTGCTGTGGCATATCATCTTTATAATAATATGTGTAGGATAGCTTGATACTTTTCAAAGTACTAAAAACATGTCTTGTATGAAATAAAACCACAGATGTCTATAACTGAATAACAAACATTTTAGTAGCAACTAGAGGTGACATTCTGAAAAACACATTATTGCTGTAACAAAATATTCAGAGGTAATGTAGAAATGCTGTAGATTATATATAGTGTATTCTTTTTTAATTTTAAATCTATTTATTACTTTTAACAATACACACAAAATATATAAATTTCTTTTTTAAAAAAATTTTTATTGTTATGTTAATCACCATACATTACATCATTAGTTTTTGATGTAGTGTTCCATGATTCATTGTTTGTGCATAACACCCAGTACTCCATGCAGAACATGCCCTCTTTAATACCCATCACCAGGCTAACCCATCCTCCCACCCTCCTCCCCTCTAGAACCCTCAGTTTGTTTTTCAGTCCATTGTCTCTCATGGTTCGTTATAATGTATTCTTTTTAAAGTGAATTTTTCATTATATTCATTAAAAGATAAACATAAATGTTAAAAACCATTCTATCTGAAGTATAAGTATTCAGTCATGACTACTCTCCATGATGTATGTAGTCCCTGCAAATTTTCTTTTTATAGTGATATTTAAACAATTGAAATATTACATATGATTTTAGTTCTGATTTTTTTTTCCTAATGTCTTCAACTAATAAGCATTTTCCTGGTGTACTCTGTAATATTACTAATCGCAATAAACATTTTTGATGGCTGCATACACTTACATTAAGTGGATTCATCACCATATAGATAGCCTTTCCCCTATGTTTGGAAATGTAAGCTATTTCCAAATTACTACATTTAAGATTTTTGTGCATATCAATGTTCCCAGTTAACAATTGTTTCTAGAATAAACAGCTGTAAAATGTCTTAGATAGACACAGAAACATTTTAAAATGCCTTTATATATGGATATATGTTGACAAACTGCTTTATAAAAAGATAAATCCATGTACCACTCTCAAAATAAGGTCATATGAATACTTACCAGTCTAGGTAATTTTTTTTCTAACTTTGATATCTGCATGCTACTCCTATGCCTAAGGAATTCTCAGTTCATTACCTTTTCTTTTTAATTAAAGTTACAGTGTTTTCACCTTATTGCTGTGTACATGTGCTTTATTTAATAAAATCTAAGTGTATAGGGCACCTGGGTGGCTCAGTTGGTTAAGCGACTGCCTTTGGCTCAGGTCATGATCCTGGAGTCCTGGGATCCAATCCCACACCAGGCTCCCTGCTCAGCAAGGAGTCTGCTTCTCCCTCTGACCCTCCTCCCTCTCATGCTCTCTCTCATTCTCTCTCTCGCAAATAAAATAAATAAATAAATAAATAAAATAAAATCTAAGTGTATAAACAAATGTATTTTCCATTTTTGATGTATGTATTTTGGTGACTACTTTATGGATGCAAGTTTTACATTTTTATAAAGTTAAAATTTGTCCACCTTTGGGTTAATAATACCTTCCATTGTTTGAATAAAAATTAATCTACCCAAAGTAATTCCATTTTTATTCGTTTAGAATAATTTGGTATGTATTATAAGACTCAACCTGTATTATTTTCCCAAGTAGTTAATCAATTATCTCAACATTATTTAATATAAATTCCCTTCCTCCTTGATGTGTGCTTTTTCTTCTATCTTAAAATAAGCTGATGTGTAATCGGTGTTATTTCCTAGCTGTCAACTCTGTCTTATTGCTCTATCACCCTAATTTTATGTTAACTTTTGTACTGTAGAATTCTTTTTTGCTAGTCTTGTCTGCTTATTTTTCCTGACAAGCTTCAGAGTAATTTGGTTGAAGTTCCCAAACAAATTATACTGGGTTTCTTAATAGAATTGAATTAAATCCATTAATGAATGAGAGGTAAAATTTGTAGAGTGGCTTCAACCCAAATTAAGGAAGCTAATCTGGACCTATCACTGAAGCCCCAGGGATAAGCAATCAAAACCAGCTTGGTCAATGTTTCTTCATCATTGTGTTCTAAGATTTTTAAATATCACTGCTAGTACATGTAAGTCAGCATTTCTTACTTATTAAATGTTACCACTCCGTGTCTGATAATAGTTAAATATGCAGGAATTATGGAATTTTACTAGTCATCTCATGATTTCACTAGTCAGGACGCTGAACCCTGAGATGTAGTACTGAATGTTGATGCCAACTGAGAGCCCTGCAAAATATTAATGAGCAAAATGCAAGGTTCACAGTCCTATACTTACTCTTCCTGTTACAAGAATGTTACATATTTTCCCAGCAAAGTGATAGTAGGAGAATGGACTGTTGACATTTCAAGGGGAGGAAAGATTGTCTCATCTTTCTACAGAAACATTGTTAGGAATTTCAATATTTAAGCTAACTGAAGGCCCCATGAGTATACCATTTCAAGGTCGTTCTCCACAAAGTAATACTTGAATTCCACACAATATTCAGGATCTTCAAAAGTAGCTTCGGTACTAGAAATATTGTTTTCATAATATTTATGTGCATTTTCCCATGAGAGATATTAGCAAATTTGAATGGATTAAAGCAATTTCTCAGAAAAAAAAAAAAAAAACTTGATAAAAATCAGAATCAGGAAAAATACAAAAAGAAGAAATGGTCCAAAGTGAGGAGCAATATGAGGTCTGCATGTACTAAGCCCAAGTTCTAGAGCATTAAAATTGAACTGCAAATCTGGCTTAAATAAAACAGATAAACTTTGAGCTATGATTCACTTCATCCATCACACTCACACATACCTGATTTCTGAGAGGGAAGCATTATTTTCTAAGCTTTTGTTAAGGAAGAAATTTCAGATGTGACTCTCACAATGGAGGAAAAATTGATGATGTGGAGAGTGTTGGCAGCTATTTTCATTCAATAAACAGAATAAGAGGTTTATAGACCATTCATTGTTTGTTAGGCTTCTTCTTTACAGCCATCTCCAATATTGGTCAATGTTGTGGTGCTAAAATATAGATAATATAGGTCTATTGTCACCATTTGGAGAGAGAAGCAAAACAAAGTGACTGAAGCTCCTCTATGGTCATTTGGCTGGATTTGAGAAAATAACAAGATATGATATAGTTCAATTGTGAATTGCAGGCTGCCTTATAAAAACATTCATTCTTCCAGCTTGACCTGTAACAAAAGTTACCATCAATCATTTTGAAGTCATGATCTTGGGTCTGTTTATCACAAGGGATTAATATACTTTACAAATTCTCTGGGAGAATAACATGGTCTGAGTCCTCTTGTGAAAGTAAAACCAATTCCAGCTGCTGTGTGTCTAGTCATCCTACCTATAGATGGAAAGCTGAAGTTATTTTCTTGAAGGAATGAGCTTGTTCTTCCATTTGTCGCAATTGTAGTGATGTCTTTCATTCCCAGTGTAAGTAAAGCCTTCTCTCTTTTTTTCTAGGTTAGTTTAGCTAAAATTTGTTAATTTTCAAAGATCTAAATTTTGAGTTCATTGATTTTTCTCTATTGTTTTTCCATTTTAATTAATTACCACTTCAGTGTTTATTATTGCTGCTTTTTATTTCTTCTTCCAACATACTAAGGTGAAAGATTAGATGGATGATTTAGAATCTTTCTTCTTTTTAATATAGGCATTTATACTTACATATTCCCCCTCTAGACATTGCTTTAGCTCATATAATACATTTATTAGGTTTATCTTCATTTTCATTCATCTCAAAGTATTTTCTAATGTGTTTTGCAATTTTTTTCTTGAATAATTTGTTATTTGGGAATATGTTGTTTGCTTTCCACATATTTGCAAATTTCCCTAAGGTCTTTTTGTTACTGATCTCTAGTTTCATTCCATGATGGTCAAAGAACATACTTTATATGATTTGAATTCCTTTAAATTTAATTATTATTTTTTTTAAATGTTATGTCCTAGTATACAGTCTATCCTGGAAAATGTGCCATGTCACTTGAGAAGAATGTATATTATGCCATTGCTATGTTGTGGTATATATATTTGTTAGGTCTAGTTGGTTTACAATGCAGTTCTAGTATTTTATTTCCTTTCTATGAAGCTGTTCTATCCACTGTTGAAAGTGGGGTACTGAAATCTTAAGTCATTATTATTAAATTATATAATTCTCACCTACATTTTGTCAGTATTTGCTTTATGCATCTTAGGGCTCTGTTGATAGGTGCTTGCTTATATTTGTTTATTATTTACAAGTATTTTTACAATGTTTATAATTATAAATATGATATATATGTTTGCATTTGTTATATATTCCTGATATATTAACCTATTTATCATTATTAAATGCCCCTTTTTATCTTTAGTAACATTTATTTGTTTTACAGTATTTTTTTGTCTGAGATGAGCACAGCCACTCCACCTCACTTATGGTTTGCTGACTGTTCTAAACACATTTCTTCTGCAAAGAAGAAACAGTAGGATGCTGATTGCCTCTCTTATCCTTTCTGGCCTTGTACACTTTATAAAGAAAAACTATCTTTTTAACTATAATTTATAATGTGTTATGTAATTTACTGCTACAGTGAACATGCAGGAAGTATTTGTTTAATTTGGAATTTGGGGACTGCTGAGCTTGGACCAATTAGTGTGGCAAAGCAGAAACCTTTTACTTTTGTAAAATTCCACACTCCACACTCAATACTTGAGCAAATTTTTTTCAATATGTCAGTTTAACCATATGTTACTTCCTATGTAAGTTGAGTCCTATTAACCAGAGTTTGATTCCCATTTATAAAAACAAGCTCTTTTTAATAACTCATATATATCTCAACTTGTGTTGCAGGTATTCCATAATAATAACCCATTTCCTTTTATATAGAAGATGAACAATTTAATGATATTGATCAATGGTGTTTGCCTTTTTACATTTTTAGCTAATCAATGATGATTGGAATGCTATAATGTTTGTGTGTATGTGTGTGTATGTATATATGTATATATATTCATATATATGAAAATACTCATATTAATATTTTCATATAATTTGTGAATAATCATTAGTCCTATTTTAAACTGACTTCTTAATATTTGTGGCCAAATACCTAAGAGATATTTCTTAGGATTTATCTTAATTATTTCCACTAGATTAATTTGTCAAGCTGCAGAATTTATGTCACTAGTAATTGGCAAAAGATTGAGAAAAAAACAAAACATTATTTGGGCTCCTACTAATAACCTGAGCCCTAGACATCAATACCTAGCCAAGCAATACTGGAAACCTCATGATCTCAAATCATTAGCAGCAAATCAAGATTCACAATAAAGAAGATTACCTCCCAGTTATTCTCCAGGGAGTCAGGGTCCCTGCATCTATTTCCAGAGGTTGTACACCACTCAATATTAGGGAGTTCTAGCCACATCACAATTTGTGGATATCAGCCACTTTCAGTTTAACTTCACTGGTGACTCTTTGCTCTCAGAAGAGCCAGAATCTGTAAGACCAGATTCATGCAGAGTGTATTCCGTTTCTCTGAGGGAATCTGTTATATGCAGAACAGAGATACTCAGTGTCCTCCCCATTCCTGCTTCCATCTTCTCTTCTGATGTTTTACTGCTCTCCCTCCATATTCATTATTTCCCAATTACCAGATACTTCACCCAAATTCAACCTTTATTTCATTATTCTTTATTACCATTACATAATTGGAAGGACTATCAGGAGATTTCTTACTGGGGAAGCAAAGGGTTTTTGGTATTTTTTATTGAGATATTTGGCTAATTTGACATCAGGCCCTGTTCCCATCTGATTAGTGAAGATAAGTCTCTCCTATTCCCAGTAAATTTTTGACTTTTTAACCAATCTTATCTGCCTTGCTTTCAGTTCCCTGAAAATGTTTCCATTTTTTTTTACTTTGAAAAAAATATCTATGTATGTACGTAGTTTAAGTAAACCTCCCTATAGCCCTGGAGGATAGATATTATTATCCCAATTTTATAAATGTAGAAACCAAGTTTAATAATTCACTCAAAGTCAAGCCACTGATAAATGGTGGAATTCTATCCACATTCTATCTTATTCCAGCATCTAAACTTTTTCTGCAGGTTAACAATTCCTCAAGATTTGGATTGTTTTCCCTTTCCTTCTCCCTGACTCTCACACTTTGATCTTGTTTGGCAAGCTTGCATAATAATGTTTGGAGTTAATGTCTCTTTCTTTGAAGGATATGTATTCTCTTATCATTTTTCTTCTTATTTTATGTAAAAATCACATTTTGTTTGCTAAGAGGACTGGTTTATAAACATGCTGAAGTAGGAACACCTAAAACAATTTTTTTAATTAATAATTTTTAGGACAGTACCACAATAAGTGAGCACAAACAAGAGTAATTTTGTGACACTGACTTTCATCAAGAGACATCATTCCAAGAATTAAATCTGATTCATTGAAACATTCTCTTTGCAGATTGGTGATGCCCTGCTTGGTGAAAAGTCCACTTTAACATCCAAGTCCCTGCATGCTAGATTACAGCCTGCTTCTTGCAGTGTAAGGTGTTTTAAGGTAAGGACATTTAGCATTTTACAGAAATGAAAAATTTGAAAGCTTTATAAATAAAATATAACTCAAATGACAAATTTACTTGCATGACAATTAAGAAGAACCCCTGCTTCGGCAGTTAATTTTACTCCACTCAGTAGTAAACATTATCCTGGAAAATCAAAATCTTTGGACTAATAGCTGACTTCAAATCTCATATACAGTGTGATTATCACCACCTTGTTCATTGTAACATTATTCACAATAACCAAGATACAAAAATAACCTACATGTCCTTTGATGGATAAATGGATAAAGAAGATATCACACACACACACACACACACAGAGTGAAATATTATTCAGTCATAAAAAATGGAAATCTTGCTGTTTGTGACAACATGAATGAACCTAGAGGATATTATGCTAAGTGAAATAAGTCAGACAGAGAAAGACAAATACCGTATGATAGCACTCAAATGTAGAATTTACACCACACACACATGCACACACACACACAATTTTATAGAATCAGAGACTAGAAGGGTACACATTTTCAGTTATAAAGAGAATAAGTACATACCCTTCCCAATGTCTATCACCCAGCCATCCCATCCCTTCCAACCCCCACCCCTCCAGCAACCCTCAGTTTGTTTCCTGAGATTAAGAATTCCTCATATCAGTGAGATGATATGATACATGTCTTTCTCTGATTGACTTATTTCATTCAGCATAAAAAAAAAAAGAAGATAGTAGGAAGGGAAAAATGAAGGGGGGGGAATTGGTGGGGGAGATGAACCATGAGAGACTATGGACTCTGAGAAACAAACTGAGAGTTCTAGAGGGGAAGGGGGTGGGGAGTTGGGTTAGCCTGGTGATGGGTATTAAAGAGGGCACATACTGAATGGAGCACTGGGTGTTATAAACAAACAATGAATCATGGAACACTACATCAAAAACTAATGTTGTAATGTATGGTGATTAACATAACATAATAAAACAAAATTTAAAAAACACACACACAAAAATAAGGAAATAAAGAGAATAAGTTTTGAGGATCTAATATACAGTATAGTGATTATAGTTAATGAAACAGTATTGGCTACATAAAAGTGTTGGAGAGTAAATCTTAAATATTCTCACTGTAAAAAAAAAAAGGTAAGAGTTAACCATGTGATGTGATGGTTGTGTTAATTATCTTGATTTTGGTAATCATTCCACAATGCACATGTATATCAAACCATCACATTGTGCACTTTAAATATATTTAATTATTTTTCTCAATTATTCCTTTAAAGTGTTGGGGGAAAAAAACAGAGGAAATAGACATACTGCTGGGATGATGAGAACAAAGAAAATAACCCACACAGTTCATGCTAATTAATTTGAATATCAATGTGAAATAAATGTTTCTGGTAAAATAAATATTACTACTGTCAACTCAAGAAGTGTAAAAAATATATCGAATTAAGTGAAAAGTTAATTAGAGAACTTCTAGGAAGATGGTAGAGTAGGATGATCCTAGGCTTACCTCATCCTGTGGATACACCTAGATAACAGCCACATCAGTGTATCAAACCTAGAAAATGACCCAAAGACTGGCAGAAGAGACTTTCTGGAAAGAAGACATATCATAAAGGGTAGGAGGGGTGGAGATGCAGTCAGGAACCAACCACTGGAGAGACTAACCACAATAGGAAGGACACCACAAACATGGAGAAGGGAGAGGACCAGACCCAACACCAGGGAACCCAGACATGGGGGACCTACACTGGGAAGATGCATCCCCATAATATTTAGCTTTGAAAAACCAGTGAGGTTTAACCTCAGATTCTTTAAAATCAGTGACATATGCTCTGAAAGAGCCAGAGGACAATAGGAAACTGAGTCCCTGCCCCTAAAGAGACAACATAACAAACAACCCTGATGAGATACAGCATAGAAGCAGCAAATTGAAAATTTCCTGGGCTAAATGTAAAGGAGATTTATTTACTAATCCCAGAATGCATGATGAAAGAGCAGGGATTTTTAGGAGACTTCTCAAAGAACAAAACAGCTAGCAGGCACCCTCTACCCCCAGCCTAGATAGCTGGACACTTGTAGGAAACAGCACAAACACTCTATCTACTTTGCTAACACTGCATGCCCTGCCCCCACATTCTCCTTCAGATCTGCTCCATCCAACTAGCCACACTCAGCAGGAGTCCCTCCAAAGCAGCTCCTGCCATGTCTCATCCTTCAAGCAGCCCTGGTAGGGACTAGTGCCACTCCAAAATTATTCCTGCCCTGGAAAGAAGGGAAGATAACCACATACGACTATACTTGCAGTCCCAGCAGCTGAACCTTATAACTGGCTGTGAAGAGAAAGTGCCCTGTTGCTCAGTTCCTCTGCAGCCTTGGGCAGGCATCTGGCCTGGGCTGCTGGCCCTACCCACCAAGAAAAGCCTCTCAGGGGACAAGGCAGGGAGAATATCCTGCAGGTCAGGGTTATTGCAGCCCCAACAGATAGACTGGATACATAAATCTGGTCTGACTGCTGATACTGCTGAACTATAAGCCCATCATGACCCCAGATTGGCCTTTTAACAGCACCAGGACCAAATCCAGCCCACAACAGGCAAAGTGGGTCATTGCAGCTAACTGGACTAAAGGCAGATGAGGCTCAGTCACAACAGTAGGGTGAACACAACCCACATAGGAGATACCTTCAAGTGCCTGGTTCTAGTGAACAGTGGACATCACAATACAGGACACCACAGGAACTCTTCTTCATAAGGCTAATACTTTCAAGATCAGGAGACATAACTGACATTCTTAAAATGTAAAAACAAACACAGAGAGTTAGAGAAAAATGAGGAGACAGATGAATATGTCCCAAACAAAAGAACAAGACAAAATTATAGTAAAAGACCTAAATGAAATGGAAATAATATGCCTGATAAAGGATTCAAAGTAATGATCATAAAGATACTTACTAAACTTGAGGAAAGAGTGGAGCATCTCAGTGAGACCTTCAACAAAGAGAGAGAAAAAAAAAAAAAAAAAACAGAGATGACAAACTCAATAACTGAAATTAGAAATACACTAAGGGGGTGAGCCTGGGTGGCTGATTTCAGTTCAGATTGTGGCCTCAGGGTCATGGGATTGGGCCCCATGTCAGGCTCCACACTCAGCATGAAGACTGCTATACCTTTCCCACTGCTTCTCTCCCACCTCCTGCTCATGCTTTCTTTCTCTCAAATAAATAAATAAAATGTTTTAAAAAATACACTACAGGAAATAAAAGGGGACTAGAGGAAGCAGAAGAACAGGCCAGTGAACTGGAAAACAGAGTATTAGAAAGCAACCAAGCTGAACAATAAAAAGAAAAACAAAACATAATAATAAAAAATGAGAATAGGTAAGGGAACTCAGCAACAATATCAAGCACAATTACATTCACACCATAGGAATCACAGTAAAGAGAAGGGGGGGCAGAAAAAAATATTTGAAGAAATAATAGCCAACAACTACCCTAATCTGGGGAAGGAAATCAAAATATATATCCAAGAGGCACAAAGATTCCCCAAGAAATCAACCTAAGGAGGGCCATCCAAGACACATAATAATTAAAATGACAATAATTAGTGATAAAAAGAGAATTTTAAAAGGAGAAAGAGAAAGGAAAATAGTTACATAGAAGGAAACCCCATAAGGCTTTCAGCTGATTTTTCAGCAGAAACTTTGTAGGCCAGAATAGAGTGGAATGATGAATTCAAAGTACTGAAAGGAAAAAAAAATCTATAACCAGGAATACTCAATCTAGCAGGGCCATCATTCAGAATAGAAAGGGAAATAAAGAGTTTCCCAGACAAACAAAAGTTAAAGAAGTACATCACCACTAAACCAGCCATACAAGAAATGTTAAAGGGAATTCTTTGAATGGAAAGAAAAGCCCATAATCAGGAGTAAGAAGGTTAGGAAAGGAAAAAAAGGATGCAGGGCGCCTGGGTGGCTCAGTTGGTTAAGCGACTGCCTTCGGCTCAGGTCATGATCCTGGAGTCCCAGGATCGAGTCCCGCATCGGGCTCCCTGCTCGGCAGGGAGTCTGCTTCTCCCTCTGACCCTCCTCCCTCTCATGCTCTCTGTCTCTCATTCTCTCTCTCTCAAATAAATAAATAAAATCTTAAAAAAAAAAAAAAGATGCAAAGTATGATATCATATACATAAAACATGGATGGAGGGGAGTAATGATTTAGTGCTTTTAGTGGGTTCAAACTTAAGCAACCATCAACTTAATATAGATGGCTATATGCGTAAGATGTTATTTATAAGCTTAATGGTAACCAAAAATCAAGAAACTGTAAGAAATGTACAAAAAAAATAAATAGAAAGAAATCCAAGTATATCACTAAAGCCATCAAACCAAAAAGGAAGAGAGCAAGAGAAGAAAGCAATAGAGTAAACCTAGAAAAACTATTGTAATACAAGTAACACAAAGGCAATAAGTACACGTCCATCACTAATTGCTTTAAGTGTAAATGGGCTAAATGCTCCAGTCAAAAGACATAGGTTAATTGAACAAATATTAAAAAAAAAAGTAAGACCTATCTATATGTTGCCTACAAGAGACTCACTTCTTTTTTTATTCCTTATTTTTTTAAATTTTTTATTGTTATGTTAATCCCCATACATTACATCATTAGTTTTAGATGTAGTGTTCCATCATTCATTGTTTGTGCATAACACCCAGTGCTCCATACAGAATGTGCCCTCTGTAATACCCATCACCAGAATAACCCATCCTCCTACCACCCTCCCCTCTAGAACCCTCAGTTTGTTTTGCAGAGTCCATCGTCTCTCATGGTTCGTCTACCCCTCCGATTCCCCCCCCCTCCATTATTCCCCTCCTGCTACCTTCTTCTTCTTCTTCTTCTTCTTCTTCTTCTTCTTCTTCTTCTTCTTCTTCTTCTTCTTCTTCTTCTTCTTCTTCTTCTTCTTCTTCTTCTTCTTCTTCTTCTTCTTCTTCTTCTTCTTATTCTTCTTCTTCTTCTTCTTTTTTTTCTTAACATATATTGCATTATTTGTTTCAGAGGTACAGATCTGTGATTCAACACTCTTGCACAATTCACAGCGCTTACCAGAGCACATACCCTCCCCAGTGTCTATCACCCAGTCACCCCATCTCTCCCACCTCACCCCCCACTCCAACAACCCTCAGTTTGTTTCCTGAGATTAAGAATTCCCCATACCAGTGAGGTCATATGATAAAAGTCTTTCTGACTGACTTATTTCGCTCAGCATAATACCCTCCAGTTCCAACCATGTCGTTGCAAATGGCAAGATCTCATTCCTTTTGATGGCTGCATAATATTCCATTGTATATATATACCACCTCTTCTTTATCCATTCATCTGTTGAAGGACATCTTGGCTAGTTCCACAGTTTGGCTATTGTGGACATTGCTGCTATAAACATTGGGGTGGATGTACCATTTCGGATCCCTACATTTGTATCTTTGGAGAAAATACCCAGGAGTGCAATTGCTGGATCGTATGGTAGCTCTATTTTCAACTTTTTGAGGAACCTGCATACTGTTTTCCAGAGTGGTTGCACCAGCTTGCATTCCCACCAACAGTGTAGGAGGGTTCCCCTTTCTCCGCATCCATGCCAACATCTGTCATTTCCTGACTTGTTAATTTTATCCATTCTGACTGGTGTGAGGTGGTATCTCATTGAAGTTTTGATTTGGATTTCCCTGATGCCGAGCAATGTTGAGCACTTTTTCATGTGTCTGTTGGCCATTTGGATGTTTTCTTTGGAAAAATATCTGTTCATGTTTTCTGCCCATTTCTTTGATTGGATTCTTTGTTCTTTGGGTGTTGAGTTTGATAAGTTCTTTATAGATTTTGGATACTAGCCCTTTATCTGATATGTCATTTGCAAATATCTTCTCCCATTCTGTCGGTTGTCTTTTGGTTTTGTTGACTGTTTCCTTTGCTTTGCAAAAGCTTTTTATCTTCATGAGGTCCCACTAGTTCATTTCTGCCCTTGCTTCTCTTGCCTTTGGCGATGTTTCTAGGAAGAAGTTGCTTTGGCTGAGGTCGAAGAGGTTGCTGCCTGTGTTCTCCTTTAGGATGTTGATGGACTCCTGTCTCACATTTAGGTCTTTCAACCATTTGGAGTCTATTTCTGTGTGTGGTGTAAGGAAATGGTCCAGTTTCATTCTTCTGCATGTGGCTGTCCAGTTTTCCCAACACCATTTGTTGAAGAGACTGTCTTTTTTCCATTGGACATTCTTTCCTGCTTTGTCAAAGATGAGTTGACCATAGAGTTGAGGGTCCATTTCTGGGCTCTCTATTCTGTTCCATTGATCTATGCGTCTGTTTTTGTGCCAGTACCATACTGTCTTGAGGATGACAGCTTTGTAATAGAGCTGGAAGTCCGGAATTGTGATGCCGCCAGCTTTACTTTTCTTTTTCAACATGCCTCTGGCTATTCGGGGTCTTTTCTGGTTCCATAGATATTTTAGGATTATTTGTTCCATTTCTTTGGAAAAAGTGGATGGTATTTTGATGGGGATTGCACTGAATGTGTAGATTGCTCTAGGTAGCATTGACATCTTCACAATATATGTTCTTCCAATCCATGAGCAGAGAACGTTTTTCCATTTCTTTGTGTCTTCCTCAATTTCTTTCATGAGTATTTTATAGTTTTCTGAATACAGATCCTTTGCCTCTTTAGTTATATTTATTTTATGTATCTAGGTATCTTATGGTTTTGGGTGCAATTGTAAATGGGATCAACTCCTTAATTTCTCTTTCTTCTATCTTGTTGTTGGTGTATAGGAATGCCACTGACTTCTGTACATTGATTTTACAGCCTGCCACTTTACTGAATTTCTGTACAAGTTCTAACAGTTTTGGGGTGGAGTCTTTGGGGTTTTCCACATAAAGTATCATATAATCTGCAGACAGTGAGAGTTTGACTTCTTCTTTGCTGATTTGGATGCCTTTTATTTATTTTTGTTGTCTGATTGCTGTGGCTAGGACTTCTAATACTATGATGAATCGCAGTGGTGATAGTGGACATCCCTGCCGCATTCCTGACCTTAGGGGGAAAGCTCTCAGTTTTTCCCCATTGAGAATGATATTCACTGTGGGTTTTTCTTGGATGGCTTTTATGATATTGAGGTATGTACCCTCTATGCCTATACTCTGAAGAGTTTTGATCAAGAAAAAATGCTGTACTTTGTCAAATGCTTTTTCTGCATCTATTGAGAGGATCATATGATTCTTGTTCTTTCTTTTATTAATGTATTGTACCACGTTGATTGATTTGCAGATGTTGAACCAACCTTGCAGCCCAGGGATAAATCCCACTTGGTCATGGTGAATAATCTGTTTAATCTCCTGTGGGATCCTACTGGCTAATATTTTGGTGAGAATTTTTGCATCCATGTTCATCAGGGATATTGCTCTGTAATTCTCCTTTTGGATGGAGTCTTTGTCTGGTTTGGGGATCAAGGTAATGCTGGCCTCATAAAATGAGTTTCGAAGTTTTCCTTCCATTTCTATTTTTTGGAAGTTTCAGAAGAATAGGTATTAATTCTTCTTGAAATGTTTGGTAGAATTCCCCTGGGAAGCCATCTGGCCTTGGGCTTTTATTTGTTGAGAGATTTTGATGATTGCTTCAATTTCCTTAGTGGTTATAGGTCTGTTCAGGTTTTCTATTTCTTCCTGGTTCAGTTTTGGTAGTTGATACATCTCTAGGAATGCCTCCATTTCTTCCAGGTTATCTAATTTGCTGGCATAGAGTTGCTCATAATATGTTCTTATAATTGTTTGTATTTGTTTGGTGTTGGTTGTGATCTCTCCTCTTTCATTCATGATTTTGTTGATTTGGGTCATTTCTATTTTCTTTTTGATAAGTCTGGCCAGGGATTTATCAATCTTGTTAATTCTTTCAAAGAACCGGCTCCTAGTTTCATTGATCTGTTCTACTGTTCTTTTAGTTTCTATTTCATTGATATCTGTGCTGATCCTTTCCTCTTAGGACTGCCTTTGTTGCATCCCAAAGATTTTGAATAGTTGTGTTTTCATTTTCATTGGTTTCCATGAATTTTTTAAATTCTTCTTTAATTTCCTGGTTGACCCATTCATTCTTTAGTAGGATGCTCTTTAGCCTTCACCAATTTGAGTTCTTTCCGCCTTTCCTCTTGTGATTGAGTTCTAGTTTCAAAGCATTGTCGTCTGAAAATAGGCAGGAAATGCTCCCAAACTTTTGGTACTGGTTGAGACCTGATTTATGACCTAGGATGTGATCAATTCTGGAGAATGTTCCATGGGCACTAGAGAAGAATGTGTATTCCATTCCTTTGTGAAGGAATGTTCTGAATATGTCTGTGAAGTCCATTTGGTGCAGTGTGTCATTTAAAGTCTTCATTTTCTTGTTGATCTTTTGCTTACACGATCTGTCCATTTCAGTGAGGGGGATGTTAAAGTCCCCCACTATTATTGTATTGTTGTCAATGTGTTTCTTTGCTTTTGTTATTAATTGCCTTATAGAATTGGCTGGTCCCATATTAGGGGCATAGATATTTACAACTGTTAGATCTTCTTGTTGGAAGTTTAACTAGGATATAATGTCCTCCCTCATCTCTTATTACAGTCTTTGGTTTAAAATCTAATTAGTCAGATATAAGGATTGCCACCCCAGCTTTCTTTTGGTGTCCATTAGCATGGTAAATGGTTTTCCACCCCCTCACTTTCAATCTGGGGGGTGTCTTTGGTTCTAAAATAAGTCTCTTGCAGACAGCATATCGATGGGTCTTGTTTTTTAATCCAGTCTGATAGCCTGTGTCTTTTGATTGGGGAATTTAGCCCACTTACATTCAGGGTAACTATGGAAAGATAGGAATTTAGTACCATTGTATCGCCTGGAAGGTGACTGTTACCGTATATTGTCTGTGTTCCTTTCTGGTCTATGTTGCTTTTAGGCTCTCTCTTTGCTTAGAGGACCCCTTTCAAGATTTCCTGTAGGGCTGGTTTTGTGTTTGCAAATTCCTTTAGTTTTTGTTTGTCCTGGAAGCTTTTTATCTCTCCTTCAATTTTCAATGACAGCCTAGCTGGATAGAGTATTCTTGGCTGCATATTTTTCTCGTTTAGTGCTCTGAATATGTCCTGCTGGTCCTTTCTGGCCTGCCAGGTCTCTGTGGATAGGTCTGTTGACAATCTAATGTTTCTACCATTGTAGGTTACATATCTCTTCTCCCGAGCTGCACTCAGGATTTTCTCTTTGTCTCTGAGACTTGTAAGTTTTACTATTAGATGTCAGGGTTTTGTCCTATTTTTATTGATTTTGAGAGGGGTTCTCTGTGCTTCCTGGATTTTGATGCTTGTTTCCTTCCCCAAATTAGGGAAGTTCTCTGCTATAATTTGCTCCATTATACCTTCTGCCCCTCTCTCTCTTTCTTCTTCTTCTGGGATCCCAATTATTCTAATGTTGTTTCATCTTATGGTATCGCTTATCTCTCGAATTCTACCCTCGTGATCCAGTAGTTGTTTATCTCTCTTTTTCTCAGCTTCTTTATTTTCCATCATTTGGTCTTCTATATCACTGATTCTCTCTTCTGCCTCATTTATCCTAGCAGTTAGTGCCCCCATATTTGAATAGCCTTTTTGATTTCGACTTGGTTAGATTTTAGTTCTTTTATTTCTCCAGAAAGGGTTTCTCTAATAACTTCCATGCTTTTTTCAAGCCCAGCTAGTATCTTTAAAGTGATGATTCTGAACTCTAGATCCGACATCATACTAATGTCCATATTGAGTAGGTTCCTGGCAGTCGGTACTACCTCTTGTTCTTTTTGTTGAGGTGATTTTTTCCATCTTTTCATTTTGTCCAGAGGAGAATAGATGAATGAGAGAACAAAATGCTAACAGGATAACAACATCCCCAGAAAATATACTCTAAACAAATCAGAAAGACCTTCCAGAAAGTGGTCACTTTTCTGTTCAGAGTTGTTGCTGTTCTTTTCTTCGATCTCCTGTTGAGTTTGTAGGTGTTCAGAATGGTTTGATCCCTATCCAGCTGAATTCCTGAGACCTGGTCTCCTCCTCCTTCGCCATCTTGCTCCCTTTTCCAGGAGACTCACTTCTGACCTAAAGACATACAAGGATTGAAAGTGAAAACATTTACCATACAAATGGAAGCTTTTGCTGTGACGGAATACTTGTACCAAATAAAATAGACTTTATAACAAAGACTGTAACAAGAGACAAAGGACACCATATAATGATAAAGAGAACAATCCAAAAACAGGATATAACAATAGTAAATATTTATGCACCCTCCATGGAAGTACCTAAATATATAAAGTAACTATTACCAGACAAAAAGGAAGAAATTGACATTAATGTAATAACAGTAGAGGACTATAACACCCCACTTACATCAATGGATCAGTGGATCATCTAGACATCTACACAGAAAATAAATAAGGAAATAGTGGCTTTGAATGACACATTGGACCAGAAGGACCTAACAGATATATTCAGAATATCCCATACAAAATCAGTGGAATACACATTCTTTTCAAGGGCAAATGAAACATTCTCCAGAATAGATCACATGTTAAGACAAAATAAGTCTCAACAAATTCAAAAAAACTGAAACTATATCAAGCATTTTTTCCAACCACAATGATATAAAACTAGAAATGAAGCACAAGAAAAAAACTTGGAAAGAAAACAAATACATGGAGGTTAAATAACATGCTACTAAATAATGAATAGACCAACCAAGAAATCAAATAGAAAATCAAAAAATATAAGCAGACAAATGAAAATAAAACACAATGGTCCAAAATCCTTGGGATGCAATAAAAAATGTTCTAAGAGTGAAGATCATAGCAATACAGGCCTACCTCAAGAAGCAAGAAAAATTTCACATAAATAAGCTGACCTTATACTTAAAGGAGCTAGGAAAAGAAGAATGAACAAAGCCCAAAGACAGGGGAAGGAAGGCAATAAGTATTAGAGCAGAAATAAATGAAATGGAGACTAAAAAAACAGTAGAAGAGATCAATAAAACCAGGAGCTGATTTTTGAAAAGATAAAAAACAAAAATAATAAATCTTTAGCCAGACTCATCAAAAGAGAGAGAGACAGAGACAGAAAGAGAAAAAGAACTCAAATAAATACAGGAAATGAAAGAGGAGAAATAAGAACCAACACCACAGAAATACAAAAGATTATAAGAGAATATATGAAAATTATATGCCAGCATTTGACAACCTGAAAGAAATGTATGAATTCCTAGAAACATATAACCTTCGAAAACTGAATCAGGAAGAAATAGAAAATTCAAAGAGACCAATTCCTAGCAATGAAATTGAATCAGTATGATATGAAAGAACTTTCAACAAACAAAAGTCCAGGACTGATGGCTTCACAGGTAAGTTTTATCAAACATTTAAAGAAGAGTTAATACCTATTCTTTTCAAACTCTTCCAAAAAATAGAAAAGGAAAGAAAGCTTCCAAATTCATTCTTCAATACTAGCATTACCCTAATTCCAAAACCAAATAAAGACACTACAAGAAAGGAAAACTATAGGCCAATATCTCTGATGAACATTGATATAAAAATCCTCAACAAAATATTGTCAAACTGAATCTAGTAATGAATTAAAAATATCATTCACCATGATCAAGCAGGATTTATTCCTGAGATGCAAGGGCAGTTCAATATTCAGAAATCAATTAACATGACACACCACATTAAAAGAAGAAAGGATAAAAACATATGATCTCATGACCAATATTGTTAAAACATCCATATTACCAATGCAATCTACAGATTTAATGCAATCTCTATGAAAATACCAACAGCATGTCTCAAAGAACTAGAAAAAATAATAACAAAATTTGTCTGGAAACAAAAGACTCCAAATAGCCAAAGCAATCTTGGAAAAAAAAAAAAAAGAGCAAACTGGAGATATCACAATTCCAGATTTCAAGATATACTCTTTCAAGTAATCAAAACAGTATGGTACTGGCACAAAAATAGATATATAGATTAATGGAACAGAATAGAGAGCACAGAAATAAACCCATAATTATGTGGTCAATTAATCTATGACAGAAGAGGCAAGAATATCCACTGGGAAAAAGTCAGTCTCTTCAATAAATGGTGTTGGGAAAACTGGATAGCTACACCCAAAAGAATGAAACTGGACCACTTTCTTACACCATACACAAAAATAAACTCAAAATGAATTAATTATTTAAATGTGGTACCTGAAACCATAAAAGTCATAAAAAAAATAAATAAACAGTAATTTCCTTGAAATTGGCCATAGAAACCTTTTTCTAGATATGTCTCCTCTGGCAAGGGAAAGAAAAGCAAAATTAAACTATTGAGAGTACACCAAGATATGCCAAAATAATGCCTTTTGCACAGTGAAGGGAATAATTAATAAAGCAAAAAGGCAACCTACTCAACAGGAGAAAATATTTGCAAATGATACATACAATAAGGGGTTAATATCTAAAATATATAAAGAACTTATACAACTCAACATCAAAAGAACAATCTGATTAAAAAATGGGCAGAGGACATACATAAATATTTTCCAAAGAAGACATCCAGATGACTAAAAACAGAGGAAAATATGGTCAACCTCAATAATAATCATGGAAATGTAAATCAAAACCACAATGAGAGGGGTGCCTGGGTGGCTCAGTTTGTTAATCAACTGCCTTTGGCTCAGGTCATGATCCTGGAGTCCTGGGATCGAGTCCCACATCGGGTTCCCTGCTCAGCAGGGAGTCTCCTTCTCCCTCTGACCGTGCCCCCTCTCATGCTCTCTCTATCTTATTCTCTCTCTCAAATAAATAAAATCTTAAAACAAAACAAAACACAATGAGATATTACCTTACACCTGCTAGAATGGTTAAAATAAAAAACAAAAAAATAAGTTTTGGCAAGGTCATGGACTAAAAGCAATGCTTGTGCACTATTGGTAGTAATGCAAGCTGGTAATGCAGAAACAATATGTAGGGTCCTCAAAAAATTAAAAATAGAATACCATATGAGCCAGTTTTTCCACTATTGGGTATTTACCCCCCAAAAATGAGAACACTAATTTGAAAAGATATATGCACCCCTAGGTTTGTTTCAGCATTATTTACAATGACCAAGATATAGATGCAACTCAAGTGTCTGTCAATAGAAGAATGGATAAAGAAGTTGTGGTATATAGAGATAGTGGAATATTACTTAGCCATGAAAAAAGAATGAAAGCTTGCCATTTGTAACAACATGGATGGACCTAGCAGGTATAACCCTAAATGAAATAAGATTTTGGTGACTATGCATGAACAAGAAATGTTTGTCAGTGTCATTTTATCAACAAACACACCTATGGATTGGTGTAGGTTTTACTTTTGTTTCAGTCATCTATTGCTGCATAAAAAAACTACCCCAAAATGTAGGACCTTAACACAAAAGTTATTTTTTCTCATGACTCTGACACCTTTGCATGGCACAAGTGTGTGGTTCATCTGCTCTACCTGGTTTCTGTTGGGGCTAGAAATTACAAGTTGCCTATATTAGCCAGCTATGGACACCATAAAAATACTACATACTGGGTGGCTTAAACAACAGAAATATACCTTATCATAGTTCTGGAGGCTAGAAATGCAAGATCAATAATACGAAGGAAAGAGCAGCCCCCTTGTTCAAAGATTAGGGAGGAGGTATTAAGGGTGATCAACAATAGACATCAGCCTAACTTGGGAATTGTGATAGGGCAAAGGTCATCTGTAACAGAAATAGTAACAAGACAGCATGAAGAAATAGTTCCCAATCTCACAAGGAGCAGTAACCTAGGAAATAATGTTGGCAAATGCTTGAGGCCCTGATATTAGATGCATGGTGACATCATATAAGTCCCTGTTCCCATTTCAATCACTTATATCTTCTGGTGCATATTGGGTAAAAAGTAAACATTATAACATAATATAAGAAGCCCTGCATCTTTAATCTTGAATTCATGGATGGACATAATACACCCAAAATTTCTTAACAAAATAGTGTGTGGTCATTTCTCAAGATAGTTTCCCTCAGATTATTAGTGGAACCTAATATCCAACCAAATTTAAAAACCACTGCCTAGCTACATGATTTCTCACTGTTACTCCCATTATACTTTATCCTGTCATGATACTAGCAATTCCCTGAAAATGTTTTGTTCTTTCATATTTTCATGCCTTTGCTAATTATTGTCTTTCTCTGAGCTTGGACTCCTATCTTTTCTGTGTTCTCTCAGAAATCATGTAATATGATTCAGTGCAAATCTACCTTTTCAATGAAACATTTACTGATAATTCTTAGTTCCTGAAAATTCTGTCCTACTACATTGTGAGCTCCTTGATGGTATGGACCACATCTTCCATTTATCTCCAAGGGAAAATAACAGTAAATATTTTTAAATGATTAAGGGAATAATATAATTTCACATTTATGTTTTAAATGTAGAGCTCTTTACTGGCTCTCAATACTGTGAAATTTTGATTTTGAAGAAACTTGGCAAAACCACAAATTAATCTCCATATGTTCTTCTTGGGATATATGTGCACACTGAATCCCAGGGAAAAATCTCAGTTTTACATAGGTGCTTAAAATAAATGTGCAAAGTAATCCTATAATAATCTTTCATGGCATATGTTTTGGTCAAATAAAAGAAACCATAGCAAATATTCTGAAAAATGCTTCAGTTCAAAATGTCATTTTAGATTATCTCTTCCTGAGCAAAGATAGATGTGATTCTAACAGTGTTTGGCCAGTAAATGTATTTTTATTGATGTAGGTTGAATTTTTTTCTTTTATAAACTAAAAGTTAATAATTTGAGGGATTCAAAAGACATGTAAATGATATAGTATCTAACAAAAGAGAAATATATAAAATCATCTAAAAGAGTAGAGGTTCATAACACGTTTTCTTCTTGGTATATAGCTACGAAAATAATTTTTAATGTTTATAGTGTTAAGAAGCCATCTATTACTTTGATATTAAAGAAAAAATAATAAAAGATTTTATTCTCCTTTTGAGTACTATTTCTGATACAAGCAATCAAGTAGATATTAATATATCTTTATATATAAACAGATTGCTTTTTTGTAATCATCAGAAATTGACTTGCTTCTGGGGTGCCCGGGGTGCTCAGTTGGTTGGGCGACTGCCTTCGGCTCAGGTCATGATCCAAAGGTGCTGGGATTGAGTCCCACGTCAGGCTCCTGGCTCAGTGGGGAACCTGCTTCTCCCTCTCCCCCTGCTCTCTGTATCTCTGTGTCTCAAATGGATAAATAAAATCTTAAAAAAAAAGAAAAGAAAAGAAATTGACTTGCTTTAGCATAAGAGAAATTTTTTGGAAGAATAGCAAGTCACACAGAATCATATGGAGACTAGCTAATCAGGTCTGGAAAATAAACAGACTCTACCACCACTCTCTGTATTATTGCCACCGAACACTTTAGACACAGAAGTGAATAATTTCTCAACTGTTCTATGCCTTTGACTCAACTGTGAAGACTTTAAGTCTCCAGCTGATCCAGCCTGATGGGGGCATGGATTAGAAATATTGTCCCTCTTTTCACTTGTAGGAAGTTGATCTAAGTAAGGAAGATTTCCCAAAATGTACAAAAAGTGCAGCCTTCACATGTACAAACATCTAGTATACATTTTTAATACACTGGGAGATGGAACACACTACACATTTGGCTCTTTTCAATGTGCAATATTTGGCACACTCTTTATTATACTCCGGTATAAAAAGTGATAGTTGCAGGAGGGCTATTATCTTATGGTCACACATAATTTGCATTACATGATTGTATCATGGGAATAAGAAAGTAAAATATTTTCTATAGAGTATGGAATCTTCACTTCTAGTAATCTATTTCTACAAGATAAGACAATAGTCGTGAAAAAATGATCACCAGAATAAGATTTCCTCTTAGTGCTCTCTGAGTGCGTTGCAGAATAGGCAGGAATTCCAGAGACGATTATGTCATTTGTTATATGAGAGAATAAAACTCTGCGCACTGTGATCCTGTGTGTTGATTCTTATTCTTAATGTGATAGTAACAAAGTAAATACCAATGGTTATAATTCAAGATATAAAGATAATTCTTATGGTACTGATAAGGACAAATCATATTACCAAGAAGAGTATCAAATGGTGTCAACAGGATGGAAACTTAAGGAGAATGAAAATATTAGGAAAATGTTCCTATTGAAATTCCAGTGGCATGATAATTGTTGAAATGGTGAACAACAATCAGAAAACTCACAGATAGGGGCGCCTGGGTGGCTTAGTTGGTTAAGCAGTCACTGCCTTCGGCTCAGGTCATGATCCTGGAGTCCCGGGATCGAGTCCCACATCGGGCTCCCTGCTCAGCAGGGAGTCTGCTTCTCCCTCTGACCCTCCCCCCTCTCATGCTCTCTCTCTCTCTCTCATTCTCTCTCTCAAATAAATAAATAAGATCTTTAAAAAAAAAAAGAAAACTCACAGATATATATATCACAAGTGATATTAAATACTACTAATCTAAATTGGGAAGAAATATTTGAACTTTAATAGAAGAAATTGCAAACAGGTATTGGCATATTTGAATATACAACACTCGAAACTAATGTATTTCAAGTTAAACATCATATCAAGCTTAAAGGCACATAAAATGCTACAGAAAATAGTTTAAATAAATACGACAAAGGATTAATATTCTTAATGCATAGAAAATGCTTACAAATTGATAGCTTTTTAAGATCTCAAAATATTGATGGGTCAAGACATAATTTGAGTCAAAAAATGATATATAAATAGTTAATACAAATATAAGCATGTATACACATTACCCAATATTTTTATAATAAAATAAATGCAATTAAAAGTATTTCACCTTGGAATCAATTTTAAATGATAATATGCAGTCTTCAAAAAGTACAATAATGAAAGGACACTTTTATTCACTCTCAAAGAAGGCCAGACTATAAGTTTTTAAAAAGTTAATATGGTTTTAGATATCAAAACAATAGTATGTATAAACTTGAACTCAGTAATTTGAATTACAAAGGTTTAAGTCACTGTATAAAAAATACTGTTTATCTCTGCTTTATTAATGAAAAAACAAAATGAAATGCCTAACAAGAAATAAATGAAACAAGCTATAATTAGATGAATTATTTTGACCACTAAAAATATTTATAAGGCAGTTTTAGTCCCCCCAAAATAGTCACTATCATTACCACAACAATAAAAATAAAAGGAAATGCTAGAAATAAAAACACCCTAATAGAAATGAAAAAGGTCTTTGAATAGCTCATTGGTAGACCGGGCACAAGTGAAGAAAAAAATCAGGAAGCTTGAGATAGGTCAATAGAAACTTGCCAGACTTAAACACAAAGAGAAAAAAATGACCAAAAAACAAAATAGAACACAGCATCCAAAAATTGTGGGATGATTTCAAAAGGCGTAACATATGAAAACTAGAGTATCAGAAAGAAAAGAAAGAACAAGCAAGAGAAATATTGGAAGTGATATTGGCCAATAACTCTGCAAATTTAAGACAACAAACCACAGAGCTAGGAAGTTCAGAAAACAGCAAACAAGACAAAAATGAAAACAAACAAATTATTAGCATATTTACATTTTAGAAAATCAAAGACAAAGGAAAAACCTTGAAAAAAGCAAGAGGATAAGAAGAGGAATTAAAGTGAAAAATTGTTCATCTGAAACCATAATAGCAAGATATGTTGACTGAAATATTTAGGTGTTAAAATCCTTATCATGGTGTCAGCAGTTGATTCATTAGGCAGAAAATTAGTAAAGATATAGTTGACCTGAACAGTACCATAAATCAACTTGATCTCTGACATTTATAAAATACTTAATTCAACAGCAAAATACACATTCTCCTTAAGAAATGTGGATGTTTACGAAGATATACCACTCCTGAGCTATAAAACATGGCTTAATGTGTTTAACATATTTAAAAAACAGAAATCATATAAAGTATGTTCTCAGATCAAAATGAAACTATGTTGGAAATCAGTAACAGAAAAAATAGCTGAAAAAATCTCTAATTACTTGAAAATTAAACAACACACTTCTAAATAACATGTAGGGAAAAAAACTCAAAAGAAAAATTCTTTGAACTAAATGAAAATAAAACTACAACTTGGCATAATGTATTGGATGCAGTGTAAGCAGTACCTAAAAGGAAACTTATAGCATTAAATGAATATCAGGAAACAAGAATTATCTAAAAAACAATCTTAAGGTTCCATCTTGGGAAACTTTTTAGGAAACTAGAAGAATCAAGTCAAAAGAAAGAAACTAGAAGAAATCAAGTCTAAATCAAGCAGAAAAAAATAAATAACAAAAATCAATAAAATTAAAAACAAGAAATCAATAAAGGAAATCAGCAAAATAAAAAATTAGTCTTGGAAAAGATAAAATTGATAAACATCAAGGCAGTTTACCCAAGAAAGAGAGAGGAGACACAATTTAACCAATATCAGAAATGAAAAAGGTCATCACTGTTGAATTCACTGTCATTAAAATAATAATAAAAGAATACAAAAAGCTCTACCTATCAATTTGGTAAATTAGACATAAAGTGTCAATTCCTTCAAAGATATAAATCCTCAAAACTTACACAAGTAGAAATATGTACCCTGAATTTTCCTATATCTAGTAAAGAAATGGAATCAATACTTAATAACCTTACAAGAGAGAAAGCACCAGGCCCAGATAGTGTTGCTGCTGGACTGTACCAAACATTTAAGCAAGAAATGATATCCACTCTCCACAATCTGTTCCAGAAAATAGAAGCAGAGAAAACACTTCCTAACTCATTCTATGAGGCCAGTATTATCCTAGTACCATTACCCTAGTACTTATACCATTAAAAGCATACCAAACCATTACAGGAAAGAAAGTCTATCTCTTGTGGACCTAGATATAAAAATCCTCAATAATACATTGGCAAATGGAATCCAACAATGTATAAAAAGAATTATACACCATAACCAACCACATCAGTAGTGTTAAAAAGAAAAATCAAATGATCATATACACTAGTCCCCCAAGGAAATGGAACATAAATCTTCAGACTTTAAATGGTGTCTTCATAAAGTGACTTCCTTCCAAAGAGTACAGTTTGGAAAGGGAAGAAAAGGAAATAATTTTACAGTGGAAAAACTTAATAAAGACCACTGAGGTGATCAAGGTTAACATCAACGATTATAAGTCATGTTGATAGTATTTATCCTTAATATGATATGATAAAAATGGTGTCTTCTGTAGTCCCCAAATCACATTACCCCAGTCTAACAATAAGGGAAACATCAGATAGGTTTCAATTCAGGGACATTCTACAAAATGCCTGACCAGTACCTCTCCTACTATCAAGTCCTCAAAAATAAGGATCTGAGAAACTCATAACTGAAAGGATCCTGAGGAATCATGATGACTCAGTATAATGCAGTATCCCAGATGGAATATTGAAACAGAAAAAGTATAGCAGGAGAAAATTAAGTAAATCTGAAGAAAGCATGGACATTAGTTAATAAGAATATATCAATGATGTTTCCTCAATTGTAATGAATATACCATTCTAATATAAGATGTTAATAGTAGGAGAAACTGGTTACCAGTTCTTTGGGAACTGTGTGCTACTTTGCAGTAATTTGACAAATCTAAAACTGTCCTAATATATAAGGATTATTTTAAAATATTTATAACTTTTTAATGACAAGGACACATGCTTATATTAAAGATGAAGTAAAAAAAAAAAAAAAGACACAATTGAAGATACCGTAAAATCTCAACTAGGTCAAACAATGCCCATGCAAAATAATTTGAAGAGAATCTACTATAGTATTAACAGTGTTGTTCACTTTGTTTTGGAAAGGCTGTTGCATAATGGGTGATGTTTACTATCTCTTTAAACTTTGCACATTTTCAAATAATAATAAGAAGATAGGTCATATTAAAATATATAAATAAAGATTGATACCTCAGCTTTGAATGTTTGAAATCGCAGAATATCACACCCCAACATATTTTTTCAGTTTCTGTAATGAGGTCAATGTCAGGAAAAAATAAAAGAGAAAAAGGAAAAGAAAGCACAAAACCTAAAAAAACAAAAAAAAAACTCTGACTGCTCATGCCAAGTGTTACCATGGCAATATTCTAAATTAATAATTAAATATATTTTAAAATTTATAAACATTTGATAGTTTAGAAATGTTCCCAGTTTCTGTGGACTTAATTATTATGCCAATTTGAACAAATATTTATCTCGATAAATTAAATGAAAGTTTATTTTTGAAATTGAAACTAAGACCCTCACACTTTAATCTACGTAACACAAAACAGAATTAAACAAGTGGAGTACTCTATCAATTGCTGAAAACTAGAAATGCGCAGTCAGACATTCCTGAATTATACTTTATAATATAAATGTGTTGGGTCCCTTACTGCAAAGAAAGAGCTACTCTGGTCATTGAGCTTTCCCTAGGAATGGGTTTTCAGAGACTGTAATATCAAAAACTAACGGGTTGTTTTGCCAAAATGCAGTGCTTGAATTAGACTTAGTATGAATAGACACAATTAAGTTTGAGCAGTAGTATATGTTTTATGGTCATTATAAAGCAAAGATTTGTTTGATTAAATCATTTCATGCTTTTTGTCTTCACTTTTGGGATACAATGTTTGGGATGCTTTCTGTCTGAACTGGCCAATGAAAGCTTAGAAAGAGTGGTCCCAAGTCAAATCTTATCACTCATAGGTGATATATTAGCTGGCTACTAATTGTATAATTCTGTACAAATTTACACTATGTGAAAGTTCTGGGGGGAAAATGAATATTATCTTGCATGGACAACAACTAATTTGGATTGTTTTAAATTCCTAAGTAAATGACCCCAGTCCCTTTGGGCTGCAACTGACTTTCCTATAATGGATTTGGTAAAACAATGTTGAACTTTGTTTATCCTTTCTGACTGTGAGCCAAAGAATTCACATATGCTCAGAAACAACATCAATTCATGTGCTAAGTGAACAAAAGAAATAAGTGATAATAATGTGAGCTGTATTTTCTTCGAGGTTAAAAGGAAGCGAAAATGGTATTTGATATTTGTGAGGAAACTGCTCAAAAGGAATTTGAATGTTAAAGATACTTGAACATATTATTTAGAGGCAAAGAAATAAACTTATTTTCACAAAAACTGTATGAGAAATATTTCAGGGTACAAAAATAATAATGATTTTGAGAGACCCTGGGTCAGCTATGGACCTAATTATTGAGCGTGGATGAAAGCGAAGTTCAACTCCTCCATGGGATTGACCTCCTTGATATGCCCCATGTGCCCCAATCTGACCTGATCTGACCTGAGCCACTAAGTCTTTTGTCTCTTACATTATTCATTTTTTTCTCTCACATTATTTATCAATTTTTTTCCTGTTCTCTTAATGACGTTTAAGCTTGAAATTGTAGAAATTCACAATGACAGTTAAATGTTTAATCAAACACTTTGTCTCTAATACTGAGTTTTTTCAGTTTTTAAACTTTCCAAGATGAAAGTAAATATTAAAATATATGCATATTTTTTATTTCAATAGAAAGTAAATGGAGCATTTTATAGTTAAGGTCATTTTAGGATATAGAAGTATGATGTCCCCTTTCTCAAAAGTCTTCAATATTTATATTATACTAGTTTAATGTGAAGAACACTTGGAACTTTCTAAAACCATGGGAAACTTTCTGGATCTATTAGTGGAGTTTATATCTATTTTTTAAATTTTAAAATCAATTTTATTAATATATAAATTGTATGTAATAAAACATAACCATTTTAAGCATATGATTTTTAGCAAAGTTTTACTCCTCATTATGTATTGATTTTGCATCCTGGAAACTTACTATTCTTAACTGTTCTAATAAATTCTTGGTAAGTTTTGTAGAATTTTTGTCATCTGCAAGACAATTTTAATTCTTTCTGTCCAATCTGTATACCTGTTACTTTCTGTTTGTGTGTTTATATTGCACTGACTAGGACCAATGCAATGTTGAACAGAAGTGGGCATAATTGGCTCCCTTTCATCTTACAAATCTCACCAGGAAAATGTTCATTAAGAACGATGTTAGCTGTAGTATTTTTATTGAGGAAATTCCCTTTTGTTGCAACTTTGCTGAGTTTTTATCATGAATGGTGTTGAACTTTTCAAGTGCTTATTGCTGCAACAATTGAGTTAATCATGTTGAGGTGGGCAATCAGGACAAGACAGACTGAAGTATTAATCAAGCCTTTATTCATTTACTGTGACAGTGAAAGCAAGAGGTTAAAAGAAGCTCTGCCTCCCTAATGTTCCATTTTTCCCCATGGAATGACCCTAGGCAAGGGTCTGATGGATGCAGCACAGAAAGGGGCAACCAGGGGTGCCTGGGTGGCTTAGTCGTTAAGCGTCTGCCTTTGGCTCAGGTCATGACCCCAGGACCGAGCCCCGCGTTGGGCTCCCTGCTCTGTGAGAAGCCTGCTTCTCCTGCTCCCGCTCCCCCTGCTTGTGTTCCCTCTCTGGCTGCTGTCTCTCTCTCTCTCTCTCTGTCAAATAAATAAAATCTTTCAAAAAAAGAAAAGAAAAGAAAAGAAAAGGGGCAACTGTGTCACTGCTAAGGAGAGACCTGAACAAAAGTTTCTTGCCTTCTTATGGACAGTGGGCTGAGGGTAGGGAGACAAGGCAGAAGTAGGAGTTGAAAGGTGAAGAAAAGAACCTCAGTCAAGTGCCCCTGAGATAGAGGCCTCCAAATAAATGTCTGGGGCTTGGAATACAGATACACCTATAAGGACGGCTGCCTACCTGGCAGCCGAAGGGGTTGGGAAGAAAGTTGAGTCACTGACTGCAACTTCCTTCAGAAAATTTCAGTGTATGGTCATGCACCAAGTATGAATGGAGGGCAGCTTCCCCATGGGGCCTGCCAGGCAAAACCTTGGAATTGCCTATAGCTGGGCTTGAAGATCCCATGTAAGATTTTGGTGAGGAGTCAGACTCCTCAATCACAGGTTCTTTCCCCCTTTTCTCTTGCTAAAAACAATGCTTTAAGATTACTCTCTTTTTCCCCCCTAATATATGCATTTGGACTTTTAAGGTCTCCCCCAGAGCACCACATTGTCTTCAAATCTTGTTATTAGCTATACTTTCTATTTGTTAGTTACTAATGGGTTTACATTATGCATGTTTAAATTTCACAACCTACCTTCAAATAATATGCCACTTCACATAGAGTCCAAGTAAAGACAAAAATGAAAACAGGAATCTGTGACACATTTTTTCAAAGCATCTACTTTTTTTTTTTTTTTTTTTCTGAAAGAAGGACACTATTTAGCTAGTATGGTGGTCCATGACAATAGGATAAATTAAATGTGGAGGTTCAACAGTTCTATTATAATAACTGATATGAAGATATGAAGGAGGTACTCAGGAAGGTACCACATGCCCAACCGAGTTTGGAGTATACACATTTGTATTGGTACCACTATGTAAAGCTGTATAATTTTCTCCAGCAGCACTCAATAGTCTGAGTAATAAGTGGAGAAACATGGGTTGAAGTTGAGTAGGACTGATGTGTCAGAAAAAGCAGCTCAAGGATTGATGACAACCATTGATTGAAATGATGCATCATGTTCCCAAAACTGGATAAGAAAGGAAATGAATTGATGAAGTAGGTGAAGGATTAGGACAGAAGGAAGTTCTATATGCAGTCTAACATTTTATTTTCATTCTAGGATGAGTGTGAAATGAGAACAAAATTTACCAAGAAGAGGAAGAGAGAGACTAAGGGAGGTGGGGAGAAAGAGAAGAAGCATGAGGAATTTCAGATATAGCAGAATTTAATAGTAATAAAAAATCTCTATTATTCCTTTTTCTTACATATATAAATGTTGGGTTAGAAAGCTTCCACTTGCCCCCAGACCCAATTTGCACCATTCTTCACAGTACTTTTTACCCTAAGAGGCTAACTTGTATGGAATTTTATAATCAATGGATTTCTTTGATCTCAAGCTTCTTTCTAGGTTTGGACATTGAGAGGCACTAGCATGAAGTCAGAAGACAAGAAGAAAGTTCAAGGTAATTATTCTTATTCATCCCTTTTTACCAAGCCACAGCTCCTGCCAGGATGTCCTTTCTATCCAGCTTCTGTCTACAGGCTCTAATATTTGTTTCCTTACTTTATCCCTTTAGAATGGGGTAGTAGCAGTTTCAGATGCATTATTCCCTGTTAGTTTTCCCAAATGCTGCTTAATACTTTTGTAAATCATCTTATTAAATTTACACTGGGGTGCCTGGGTGGCTCAGTTGGTTAAGCGACTGCCTTCGGCTCAGGTCATGATCCTGGAGTCCCGGGATCAAGTCCCGCATCGGGCTCCCTGCTCGGCAGGGAGTCTGCTTCTCCCTCTGACCCCCCTCCCTCTCATGCTCTCTGTCTCAAATAAATAAATAAAATCTTAAAAAATAAATAAATAAAATAAATAAATAAATAAATTTACACTGAAATTTCCAATTTGAGTGTGCCATCTGTTTCCAGTGGGTCCCAGACTAACACACATGCAAACACATACACAGAAATGACACAATGTGATGTCAAATTTCCTGTTGGTATTAACCTTCCTCACTGAAAATTCTTTAATAGAAATGGTTGTATATGGCCTTCAGGGTTACAAATAGTGGAAGTCTTCAGCAATTATGGATTTCATGAGACAGCAGGATGGGTTTAGGATAAAGATTCCCCAAATAGGAAGTTTTATTAACAAAATAAAGTAAATAGATCTCTGCATGATTTTGCTAAGGCTGCTATAACATAAAACCACAAACTGGGCGGCTTAAACAACAGAAACTTATCATCTCACAGTTCTGGAGTCCGTAGAAGTCTGAGATCAAGGTGTCACCAGACTGGTTCCTTCTGAAGGTTACAAGGAAGAATTTGTTCCAGGCCTCTCTACTAGCTTCTGGTGGGTTTGTTGGCAATATTTGTCTTGCAGATGCATTAGACTCAGTGCCTGCCTTTATCTTCACATGGTGGTCTCCCTGTGTGTGCATATCTATGTCCAAGTTTACCCTTTTTATAAGGACAACAATCCTATTAGAATAGGGGCCAACCTGCTCCAGTATACCATTATAATAACAAGTTATGTCTGCAAAAATCCCATTTTCAAATAGAAGATACTGGGGATTAGGACTTTAACTTTTTAATTTGGGGAGTGGAATACAATTCAACCCATAAAAAATATTCAGTGAATAAACTGTCAGATTACATGCCAAGGGTCTCAGTTGGACCCAGACTGTGAGGCTTAGTATATTTATCATAATGACTAATTTATTTTCTGTACTCTTCATAGCCATATATGGAGGTTGACCACAAGTGTCTCATGAGTGAATCCAGAAGCTTACCTTTAAAGTTTAGGGAGTGTAGAGTGGAGTATTAAAACCTAAGTGAAAGCACTTGTCTGATGGTTGAGCTCTTCTCCTTTTTTTTCTTTTTTTTTTTTTTTATTATTATGTCCAGTTAGCCAACATTAGTTTTTGATGCAGTGTTCAATGATTCATTAGTTGCTTATAACACCCAATGCTCATCAAAAAGATTATTTATTTATTTATTTATTTATTTATTTAGAGAAAGCATGTCTTGCAAGTCAGGGGAGGGGCAAGGAAAGAGAATCTGAAGCAGACTCCCCACCGAAAGCAAAGCCCAATGCAGGGCCTGATCTCAGGACCCTGAGATCATGACCTGAGTCAAAACCAAGAGTCAGAAACTCAACCCACTGAGCCACCCAGGTGCTCTCTCCTTTTCTTTTAAGAGGACTTGTGGTGAATGATCGAGTGTATATAAGTATGATTTCTCTCTCACCCTCCTCCTCTCCAATTTTTCCATTTCACTTCCTATTTCTTTGCATATGTTCTTGGAGAGCACAGGAACATATCAGACCTTTTTGTGTGTATTTTGAATCAAAGAGCCTACCAGTCAGCAAGTAGTCAGACCACAGGTAGCAAAGCTCCCGCATCTAAGATGTAACCTTGTGTCTTTTTTTCCAAAAAGGAAAATTGACCCTCACTGTAAGTCATAGCTTATATACTATACACAGAAGTATCACGGTTTTGAAAGCACAGCATGTTTAATACAAAAATGTGTATTTTGCTATGTATAATAACTAATAGAAAATGAGAGAATAGTGATTGAATACAATTTATTCTAGTCTTCATGCTAAAAATAATATATCCTAAAGAACATAGATGGTTTTCTTCTTAGTAGGTGGAAAGGAATGTCAAGAGATACAATGAAAACTATATAATATAAAATGTGATATTTTTTACCACTTAATCAGTCCTATTGTTTTTGAAAATTTCTTGCACTTACCATACTAAGGAGACATGAGTGATAAGCAGGAAGGGTATCTCAAGCTTGAAGAAATAGCAGAACATAGAAATTAAGTCTGAGGTGAAAACCATGAAATATGATTCAGAACAGGCATAGAATAATTACAGCTAAAATACATTCTAAAGATGCAATAATAAAAGCAATTTTAATTTGTGACCCTATATGAAACTTAAATCCACATTAAATCTAGCACTGGAGAAAAAGGAGGTGGTAGGAAAGTACAAAGAAAGAGATAATTGGAAACTGCAGGTTTAGCTGCTAAGGGCATGGAATGAGGATCCATGAACAGGAGCTTTCTAGTGTTTCACACTACCTATTGTGTAAGTAAGTGTATGAGTAAGTGTATGTTCATATAAAATGTATTTTCTTAAGTTCTAGTCTAATTGTGTCTTTTATGATTGATAAGGAATTGAGAGGGAGAAAATGTATGTGAGAACATCTATCATAACTTTGACATATAGTACGGGATTAGAAATAGAAGTCAATTTCTGGCGTTGGTTTCATTAGTATTAGCATTTTATTTTGATTATACAAGTTTCTCCTTTATAATCAAAAGCTTGAAAAACATAAAATCACATAAAAGGAAGAAAACAGGGTAAAGGAGCAACTTGTTCCCAAGATATCCTTAAATCTCAGAAAAGAGGATGTGACTGTTGTGTTGTTGTTGTGTGTGTGTGTGTGTGTGTGTGTGTATGTGTATTATGTGTTCTAGGAAACCAGCTGCATATATTATCAGGGGAGAAAGGTGAGGTTGGGCAGAGGCCTTGAGAGGATAAGTGATATGAGAGCATTTTATTTTTATTGACTGGATTTTTTTTCCTCTGGGATGGAAGTTCAAAAATAGAACCCTGTCCCCTTAGGGAATTTCTCTTTATAGATACTTTGAAGGAAATTTATTTTAAGGATTTTTTTTTTTTTTTTTCCATGACTGGTCAAAGAAGTGCAGAAGTCTCCAGAAGAAAGTGAAAGGGAGTGGGACTTCATTGGTCAACTGAAGCTCCATTTGATCAGGTTGTTTCCTTTTATTATTGATACAACCCATATAAATTGAAAACCCAGTTTTGGTCAGCACTGCCTATAAGGAGACAATCACTATTTTTTTTAAGAGACAATCACTATTGATAGTGCTAAAAAGTAATCTTTATTTTTTTTCTTTTTCAAGTTTTTATTAAATTCCTGTTAATTAGCATACAGTGTAATATTAGTTTCAGGTGTACAGTATAGTGATTCATCACTTCCATATAATGTCCAGTGCTCATCACAAGTGCTCTCTGTAATCCCCATCAGCTATTTAACCCATCCACCCCCCCCCCCACCCACCTCCCCTCCAGTAACCCTCAGTTTGTTCTGTATAGTTAAGTCTGTTTCTTGGTTTGCCTCTCCTTTATTTTTCTTTCTTTCCACCTATGTCTGTCTGTTTTGCCTCTTAAATTCAGCTTCTGCTCAATGAAGGAAACAATCAATAAAATTAAAAGGCAACTTTGGAATGGGGGAAGATATTTATAAATGGCATATCAGATAAAAGGGTAGTATCCAAAATATATAAAGAATTTATAAAACTGAACACCCAAAAACCAAATAATCCAGTTAAGAAATGGGCAGACGTCATGAGTAGACATTTTTCCAAAGAAGACATATAAATGGCTAACAGACATATGAAAAAGTGCTCAATATCACTCATCATCAGGGACATACAAATCAAAACAATAATGAGATATCACCTCACATGAGTCTAGTCAGAATGCCTAAAATTAACACAAGAAACAACAGGTGTTGGTGAGGATGCAGAGAAAGGGGAACCCTCTTACATGGTTGGTGGAAATGCAAACTGGTGCAGCCACTCTGGAAAACAGTATGGATGTTCCTCAAAAAGTTAAAAATAGAACTACCCTACGATCCAGCAAATGCACTACTAGGTATTTATCCAAAGGATACAAAAATACTGATTCAAAGGGATAAATGCACCCTAATGTTTATAACAACATTATCAACAAGAGCTAAATTATGGAAAAAGTAATCTATAAAAGGAATTCCAAACTTATATGTCTACAAAACCATTAAGGAACTTTAATTATGCTTAGTGAAATAAGTCAAGCAGAGAAAGTCAATTATCATATGGTTTCACTTATTTGTAGAACATAAGGAATAGCATGGAGGACATTAAGGGAAGGAAGGGGAAAGTGAAGGGGTGGGAATCAGAGGGGGAGACAAACCATGGGAGACTATGGACTAGGGGAAACAAACAGAGTTTTTTTTTGGGGGGGGGCTGGGGGAATGGGTTAGCCCGGTGATGTGTATTAAGAAAGGCACGTATTGCATGGAGCACTGGGTGTTATATGCAAGCAATGAATCATGGAACTCAACATCAAAAACTAATGAGGTACTGTTTGGTGATTAACATAACATAATAAAACTTTAAAAAGAACTTTAATTAATTATTAACTTATACATTTTTACAACTCCTGTTCTTTTTTTGTCCTAAATTACACAGTTCTGCAAAATATCTTACTCTCCAAGTCCCCAATAGTTTCCTCCATCTCACCCCAATCTTTGTAGCATTTCCCCTGCCTCCATTCCTTTCTACCCTACTCCCTTGGATCTCTCAGCTTTCTTGAATACATTAACTTCTCTGCTTTCTCTCATTAACTTTTTTCTGCTTTCCCCATACCAAATTTTTTCATAAAAATTGTGTCTTGAAACATTTCCCTACTATGGATTCTCTTGTCCCATATCACTCTTCTAATCCCTCTTCCACCTTACAAAAAACAACAGAGAAGAAAAAAAAAAAAAAACAAAAAAAAACAAAACTAATTTCTAAATTGTCACCTGTATGACTTAGATGAGGATCACATATTTTAAGAATTACTTCCTTTTGTATGGGTAAATGCTATACTAATGAGTGTATAGTTAAGAGAGGAAGCACTCTAGATATTTCAAAAAGGAAGGTTTTTGGTGTGTGTGTGTGTGTGTGTGTGTGTGTGTATGTGTGGCGCCTATCTATCTATCATTTATTTACCATTTGTTATCTATTTGTTTGGTAACGGGGATTTAAGAACCTGTAAAACCACTAGAAGGGCTAGAGGAAAAAGGGTTAAGTAGGCCATCACTAGTTCTCAGTTCTTGCTTTTAGATATCCAAGAACTAGTATCTTACATTGACTGAAAAGGCCCATGTTTTTCCCTGCTCTCTTCTTCATAGAAGCAGGTTATTTGTAGAGAATGAACCAGAGACTGATGAGGACTTTTCTATTTAGTGAAGCGCACCTTCCAACCTCCTTTGTTGAAGAAGCAAAATACGGCTTCTGTGTCCTTTTTGCTCCCTACTTCTCTTGGGGTTGTCTATTATTAATGGAATCTAGCTCAGATCCTTACAGGCAGGGATCCTAGGAAATGTATTTCCAGGATTCCAGTGTTTGTATTATACATTATAGAAGATATAAGTTGTGAAATGTCACTAACACTCTGGCAGAACCCACGATGTAGTCCCTTCCTACTTTGTCTTCTTTCTTAAAACACCCTTTTTCCAATTAATATCCAAAGAGAAGAAATGGTCACAAACCATCCCTTAAGTCTAGGGAATAAATGTCAGATATTTTTATACTTCCTTAATCTCAAAAAATTTACTTTTCATACACGTATCTTGATGAGCATTGAGTAATATATGGAAGTGTTGAATTACTATATTGTACACCTGAAACTAATGTAACACTGTACATTAACTATACTAAAATTTTAAGAAAAATTACTTCCCATGGCTACTTTCTCAAGAAGCTACAGAAGGAAAATCTCATTAAAGAGGGAATAAGCAAAGAAGATGTGAAATCCAAGAAAGAAGATATCTAGCTATTACAGACCTGAAAAGAAGAGAATTTTTAGGATGGTGCTAAAAGGAAGTCTCAAGTAATGTCTATATATCAGTATCTCAGAGATCCAGTCCAGATTGAAGCAGGAGGATGATACAGTCCAGATACGGGTTTTCAAGAAAACCCTGCCGCCTGATAAATCACATGAAGTGTCTGACCATATAGCAAAGTGTTTTAGACTCCTTTCTTGGTTTTAGTTCATTTAGGGAAAATGATTGATAGGTAAGCATCTAAATGAGGCAAAAATGGGGGGTGAAGAGTAGGGAGATGTATAGGAAGGAAATGTAATCATAGTATGGTAAGGCTCTCAGTTGTGAATAATACCATGAATTATTATGCATTTTTATAACATTTTTTATTATGTTATGTTAATCGCCATACATTACATCATTAGTTTTTGATGTAGTATTCCATGTTTCATTGTTTGTGCATAACACCCAATGCTCCATGCAGAACGTGCCCTCTTTAATACCCGTCACCAGGCTAACCCATCCTCCCACCCCCCTCCCTTCTAGAACTCTCAGTTTGTTTTTCAGAGTCCATCATCTCTCATGGTTCCTCTCCCCGTCCGATTTCCCCCCCTTCAATCTTCCCCTCCTGCTATCTTTTTCTTCTTTTTTTTGTCTTAACATATATTGCATTATTTCTTTCAGAGGTACAGATCTGTGATTCAACATTCTTGCACAATTCACAGTGCTCACCATACCATATACCCTCCCCAGTGTCTATGACCCAGCCACGCCATCCCACAAACCCCACCCCCACTCCAGCAACCCTCAGTTTATTTCCTGAGATGAAGAACTCCTCATATCAGTGAGGTCATATGATACATGTCTTTCTCTGTTTGACTTATTTCGCTCAGCATAACACCTCCAGGTCCATCCTCATTGTTGCAAATGGCAATATCTCAATCCTTTTGATGGCTGCATAATATTCCACTGTATATATATACCACCTCTTCTTTATCCATTCATCTGTTGATGGTCATCTTGGCCCTTTCCACAGTTTGGCTATTGTGGACATTGCTGCTAGAAACATCGGGGTGGACATACCCTTTTGGATCCCTACAATTGTATTTTTGGGGTAAATACCCAGGAGTGCAATTGCTGGATCATATGGTAGCTCTATTTTCAATTTTTTGAGGAACCTCCATACTGTTTTCCAGAGTGGTTGCATCAGCTTGCATTCCCACCAACAGTGTAGGAGGGTTCCCCTTTCTCCGCATCCTTGCCAACATCTGTCGTTTCCTGACTTGTTAATTTTAGCCATTCTGACTGGTGTGAGGTGGTATCTCATTGAGGTTTTGATTTGGATTTCCCTGATACCGAGCAATGTTGAGCACTTTTTCATGTGTCTGTTGGCCATTTGGATGTCTTCTTTGGAAAAATGTCTGTTCATGTCTTCTGCCCATTTCTTGATTGGATTCTTTGTTCTTTGGGTGTTGAGTTTGATAAGTTCTTTATAGATTTTGATACTAGCCCTTTATCTGGTATGTCATTTGCAAATATTTTCCCCAACTGTCGATTGTCTTTTGGTTTTGTGGACTGTTTCCTTTGCTGTGCAAAGCTTTTTATCTTGATGAAGTCCCAGTAGTTCATTTTTGCCCTTGCTTCCCTTGTCTTTGGTGATGTTTCTAGGAAGAAGTTGCTGTGGCTGAGGTCGAAGAGGTTCCTGCCTGTGTTCTCCTTTAGGATGTGGATGGACTCCTGTCTCACATTGAGGTCTTTCTACCATTTTGAGTCTATTTTTGTGTGTGGTGTAAGGTCCAGTTTCATTCTTCTGCATGTGGCTGTCCAGTTTTCCCAACACCATTTGTTGAAGAGACTGTCTTTTTTCCATTGGACATTCTTTCCTGCTTTGTCAAAGATGAGTTGACCATAGAGTTGAGGGTCCATTTCTGGGCTCTCTATTCTGTTCCATTGATCTATGCATCTGTTTTTGTGCCAGTACCATGCTGTCTTGATGATGACAGCTTTGTAATAGAGCTGGAAGTCCAGAATTGTGATGCCGCCAGCTTTGCTTTTCTTTTTCAACATGCCTCTGGCTATTCGGGGTCTTTTCTGGTTCCATACAAATTTTAGGATTATTTGTTCCATTTCTTTGGAAAAAGTGGATGGTATTTTGATGGGGATTGCACTGAATGTGTAGATTGCTCTAGGTAGCATTGACATCTTCACAATATTTGTTCTTCCAATCCATGAGCAGAGAACGTTTTTCCATTTCTTTGTGTCTTCCTCAATTTCTTTCATGAGTATTTTATAGTTTTCTGAGTACAGATCCTTTGCCTCTTTAGTTATATTTATTCCTAGGTAAATTATGGTTTTGGGTGAAATTGTAAATGGGATGGACTCCTTAATTTCTCTTTCTTCTGTCCTGTTGTTGGTGTATAGGAATGCCACTGATTTCTGTGCAATGATTTTATATACTGCCACTTTACTGAATTCCTGTATGAGTTCTAGCAGTTTTGGGTTGGAGTCTTTTGGGTTTTCCACATAAAGTATCATATCATCTGCAAAGAGTGAGAGTTTGACTTCTTCTTTGCCAATTTGGATGCCTTTTGTTTCTTTTTGTTGTCTGATTGCTGTGGCTAGGACTTCTAAAACTATGTTGAATAGCAGTGGTGATAGTGGACATCCCTGCCGCATTCCTGACCTTAGGGGGAAAGCTCTCAGTTTTTCCAAATTGAGAATGATATTCGCTGTAGATTTTTCATAGATGGCTTTTATAATATTGAGGTATGTGTGCTCTATGCCTATACTCTGAAGAGTTTTGATCAAGAAAGGATGCTGTACTTTGTCAAAAGCTTTTTCTGCATCTATTTAGAGGATCTTATGATTCTTGTTCTTTCTTTTGTTAATGTATAACATTGATTGATTTCCGGATGTTGAACCAACCTGCAGCCCAGGGATAAATCCCACTTGGTCCTGGTGAATAACCTGTTTAATGTACTGTAGGATCCTACTGGCTAGTATTTTGGTGGGAATTTTTGCATCCATGTTCATCAAGGATATTGATCTGTAATTCTCCTTTTTGATGGGGTCTTTGTCTGGTTTGGGGATCAAGGTAATGGTAGCCTCATAAAACAAGTTTGGAAGTTTTCCTTCCATTTCTATTTTTTGGAACAGTTTCAGAAGAATAGGTATTAATTCTTCTTGAAATGTTTGGTAGAATTCCCCTGGGAAGCCATCTGGCCCTGGGCTTTGTTTTTTGGGAGATTTTTGATGACTGCTTCAATTTCCTTAGTGGTTATAGGTCTGTTCAGGTTTTCTATTTCTTCCTGGTTCAGTTTTGGTAGTTGATACATCTCTAGGAATGCCTCCATTTCTTCCAGGTTATCTAATTTGCTGGCATAGAGTTGCTCATAATATGTTCTTATAATTGTTTGTATTTTTTTGGTGTTGGTTGTGATCTCTCCTCTTTCATTCATGATTTTGTTGATTTGGGTCATTTCTCTTTTCTTTTGGATAAGTCTGGCCAGGGGTTTATCAATCTTGTGAATTCTTTCAAAGAACCAGCTCCTAGTTTCGTTGATCTGTTCTACTGTTCTTTTGGTTTCTATTTCATTGATTTCTGCTCTGATCTTTATTATTTCTCTTCTCCTGCTGGGTTTAGGCTTTATTTGCTGTTTTCTCTCCAGCTCCTTTAGGTGTTGGGTTAGGTTGTGTATTTGAGACCTTTCTTGTTTCCTGAGAAAGGCTTGTATTGCTATATACTTACCTCATAGGACTGCCTTTACTGCATCCCAAAGATTTTGAACAGTTGTGTTTTCATTTTCATTGGTTTCCATGTATTTTTTAAAATTCTTCTTTAATTTCCTGGTTGACCCATTCATTCTTTAGTAGGATGCTGTTTAGCCTCCATGGATTTGAGTTCTTTCTGACTTTCCTCTTGTGATTGAGTTCTAGTTTCAAAGCATTGTGGTCTCAGAATAGGCAGGGAATTCTCCCAATCTTTTGGTACCGGTTGAGACCTGATTTGTGACCTAGGATGTGATCAATTTTGGAGAATGTTCCATGGGCACTCGAGAAGAATGTGTATTCCGTTGCTTTGGGATGGAATGTTCTGAATATGTCTGTGAAGTCCATTGGTCAGTGTGTCATTTAAAGTCTTTATTTCCTTGTTGATCTTTTGCTTACATGATCTGCCCATTTCAGTGAGGGGGGGATGTTAAAGTTCCCCACTATTATTGTATCATTGTCAATGTGTTTCTTTGCTTTTGTTATTAATTGGCTTATAGAATTGGCTGCTCCCATGTTAGGGGCATAGATATTTACAATTGTTTGATCTTCTTGTTGGATAGACCCTTTAGGTAGGATATAGTGTCCTTCCTCATCTCTTATTACAGTCTTTGGTTTAAAATCTAATTTGTCTGATATAAAGATTGCCACCCCACCTTTCTTTTGGTGTCCATTAGCATGGTAAATGGTTTTCCACCCCCTCACTTTCAATCTGGGGGTGTCTTTGGGTCTAAAATGAGTCTCTTGCAGACAGCATATCGATGGGTCTTGTTTTTTAATCCAATCTGATAGCCTGTGCCTTTTGATTGGAGCATTTAGCCCATTTACATTCAGGGTAACTATTGAAAGATAGGAATTTAGTGCCATTGTATTGCCTGTAAGGTGACTGTTACTGTATATTGTCTGTGTTCCTTTCTAGTCTATGTTGCTTTCAGGCTCTCTCTTTGCTTAGGGGACCCCATTCAAGATTTCTTATAGGGCTGCTTTTGTGTTTACAAATTCCTTTAGTTTTTGTTTGTCCTTGAAGCTTTTTATCTCTCCTTCAATTTTCAATGACAGCCTAGCTGGATAGAGTATTCTTGGCTGCATATTTTTCTCATTCAGTTCTCTGAATAATCATGCCTGTCCTTTCAGGCCTGCCAGGTCTCTGTGGATAGGTCTGTTGCCAATCTAATGTTTCTGCCATTGTAGGTTACATGTCTCTTCTCTCGAGCTGTGCTCAGGATTTTCTCTTTGTCTCTGAGACTCATAAGTTTTACTCTTAGATGTTGGGGTGTTGATTTATTTTTATTGATTTTGAGAGCGGTTCTCTATGCCTCCTGGATTTTGATTTCATTCTCTATGCCTGTTTCCTTCCCCAAATTAGGGAAGTTCTCTGCTATAATTTGCTCCATTATACCTTCTGCCCCTCTCTCTCTTTCTTCTTCTTCTGGGATCCCAATTATATTGTTTCATCTTGTGGTGTCGTTTATCTCTCAAATTCTGCCCCTGTGATCCAGTAGTTGTTTATCTCTCATTTTCTCAGCTTCTTTATTTTCCATCATTTGGTCTTCTATATCACTGATTCTCTCTTATACGTCATTTATCCTAGCACGTTAGCGTCCCCATTTTTTATTGCACCTCATTAATAGCCTTTTTGATTTCAACTTGGTTAGATTTTAGTTCTTTTATTTCTCCAGAAAGGGTTTCTCCTAATAACTTCCATGCTTTTTTCAAGCCTAGCTAGTATCTTTAAAGTCATGATTCTGAACTCTAGATCTGACATCGTACTAATGGCCATATTGAGTAGGTCCCTGGCAGTTGGTACTGATTCTTGTTCTTTTTATTGAGGTGATTTTTTCTGTCTTGTCATTTTGTCCAGAGGAGAATAGATGAATGAGAGAACAAAATGCTAACAGGGTAAAAACGTCCCCAGAAAATATACTCTAAGGAAATCAGAAAAGACCTGAAGCTGGGGGAAAAGAAAGGGAAAGAGAAAAAAGAAAAAGAAAAAAAAAAAAAGAAAAAAACAAACAAAAACAGAACAAAACAAAACAAAACAAAACAAAACAGAATATGTTCAAATATGATCAGGCTAGTGCACAGATCAGTGCCACACACTAGATTTTGGGTGTATTTTGTTCTGTTAGAAGAGAGTGCCTCCCAAAATTTTAAAGAAAAAATACTTATATATGTATAAAATTAAGGGTTGATATGATGAAGGGATGGAATATGACTGTAAAGATGAAAATTATAAAAAATTTTATAAAAGGAATTGATAAGAAGTTGTTTGAAAAGAGAAAGAAGAGGATTTACAAAAAGAAACAGAAAAAAAAAGGGAGAGAATGTGATTAGGCAGGAGACTAGAACAAAGCCATACACTAGAGTTTTAGGGTATATTTTGATCTGTTAGAAGAAACTGTATCTCAAAATTTTAAAGCGAGAACAACTTATATATATATGCCAAAAATAAGGGTAACTACTATGAAGGGATAGAATATGACTCTAAAAATGAAAAATAAAAATGTTTTTTAAAAAGAGACATTGATAAGATGTCAGTTGAAAAAGGAAAAAAGAAAAATTCAAAAAAAAAAGGACAGTTAAAAAAATATTAACTTTGAAAGACTAAAGAATCATGATAAAAAAGCCATGAGTTTTATGTGCAGTATTCCCTTAGCACAGGAGTTCTGCCGTTCTCATTGATCGATGGACTTGGTCTTGGCTGGCTGTTCTCACTGATCTTCTGAGCGAGGGCCTGTTGCATGGTGCCCAAATGTCTTTGCTGGAGGCAGAATTGCCCCGCCCTTGCAGGTCGGGGCTAAGTAATCTGCTCAGGTTTGCTCTCAGGAGCTTTTTTTCCCTGCAAGCTTTTCGTACAGCTTTGGAGGACAAGAGTGAAAATGGTGGCCTCCCAATCTCTGCCCTGGAGGAGCCAAGAACTCAGGGCCCCACTCCTCAGTGAGGCCCCAGAGAAAAGCAGTCAGTCATTCCCGTCTCCCCGGTCTCCGGCCGCACTCTGTGCTCACCCGGCCTGTGACCATTACGGTGCGTTTCTGTATCTGGCATCCAACCCCTTGTGGAGTCTTCAAACCCAGCAGATCCCTGCGGTGCGCTCCCGCACCGCTCCTCTCAGGGGAGGAAGGGGAGTCTCCCTGGATCTACCGCTTGTTGGGTCCCTGCTGGAAGAGCAGTGGCCCGACTGTGCCGTGGATCATGGTTTATGGCAACCCGGAGGTGAGAGCCCGCGCCTTGGCTCCGTCTCTGCAGCCGGCTTCCCTGCTCCAATACCTGGGAGCTCTGCTGCACTCAGGCACCCCCGGTCTTCCTGTGACCCCGAGGGTACTGAGACCACACTGTCCCGTGAGGGTTCCATCCCCCGCTTAGCCACTGGAGCGATGTCCCTCAGCGGAGCCGACTTCTAAAAGTTCTGATTTTGTGCTCCCTGGCTCCCTGGAGGGAGGCCCCTCCCCCACTGTCTATCCTCCCGAATATCGCCTCAGATTCACTTCTCCACACGTCCTACCTTCCAGAAAGTGGTCGCTTTTCTGTTCAGAGAGTTGTTGCTATTTTTTTCTTCCTGTTGAGTTTGTAGGTGTTCAGAATGGTTTGATCCCTATCTAGCTGAATTCCTGAGACTAGACGAAATCCAGGTCTCCTACTCCTCCGCCATCTTGCTCCACCTATTATGCATTTTAAAATAGTGAAAATATATACCACAAATTTAACCCCAAATTTTGATATAAATACATTTGGAGAATGCCTAACATATGGCTGATGCAGAGGGAGTTGATGAGAGTGCCAAACCATCATTTTATGTGTTAGGAAATCAGTAAGTAACATGTAATTAAAAAGTCAATACATTGTATTATAAGTATGTAATTTATAAATATAGTGACAAATAGTTCTTCAAATAATTAGAAATGTGTTTTCCTCTGTGAGTCAGAATAGGGAGTTGGAGAGTAGTAGGTGACCACTGTTGATTTTTTTTTTTAAGATTTTGTTTATTTATTTGACAGAGAGAGATACAGCAAGAGAGGGAACACACAAACAGGAGAGTGGGAGAGGGAGAAGCAGGCTTCCTCCTGAGCAGGGTGCCTGATGCGGGGCTTGGTCCCAGGACCCCAGGATCACGACCTGAGCCAAAGGCAGATGCTTAACAACTGAGCCACCCAGGCACACTGACTACAGCTGATTTTTATGTGTCTTACAGTACAATGAATCTAAACCATAAAAATATATTTTTAAATCAAGGGAAACAAGAGAAATATAATTTTTAAAATTGTCTAGTATTTTATCATAAGCTGAAAATAACATTTGGAACTTGTGACTAAATAAATACTTAAAAATAAATTATATCAAAGATAAAATCTCTACTTGTGTTTATTTTAAATCAGACAGTGGGCAGAAAGGTAAAGAATGTGAAAGAATAAAGACCAGGTTGCATTTGTGTATATGCATGTGATACCAGCAGCACTTACTTTTGACAGCACATATGTAGCTAAAAATACATGCATACATTTAAAGATGCTAAGTATTTCTACCACCATTATGCATATGTAACATATTCACATCAAAGTTAATTGATGTGTTAGCATTCTAAAAATAACTACCAGATTTTACAAAATTCATCTACCTTATGTATTTCCTGCTTCTAGGCTTCAAGGCCTGATTGTGCCATTTATCCCTTTAAGCAGTTCTTACTCAGAGGAATATACTGTTTGGTTTGGCAATTAACTGCATAAATAGATTAAACAGCATTCACTCAGAACCTCTCAGCTTTGTGCACAAACCTTCTCATAGAACAATGTTCCTCAGAATTGATTCTTCAGAAAAAAATAATACCACAAGTGCTCCTTAAAGAGAGTAGTTTTGTGACAAATAATTTGGGGGAACAACACACATGGCAATTTCATCTTGAGTACTGACCAAGAGGGTCTCAATGTGCCCCTCAGTCTGAATAAACTTTAGCGGGTTTCTTCCTGACTATAGGCCTCTCACCTCCCTTTTCATAGAGTGTCTACTGTAGAAAATATGCAATTGTCAGTCTTTCTCTGCCCCTTTGATATATAAATCTCTCAGTCTCTTGCCAGTTTTACAACCCAGGAATGTCTTTCTTAAGCATCTGGGAGCCATCCTATGAAATATAGTCATCAAGAAAAGTAGAGTCCTTACTTCCCAGTTTCTGTGGAGGATAAGGGCCTACCTTCGATAAGTACTATTAGCAAACACAGATGGCCCAATCACATAGACCAACCTCCCACTATAAAGTCATCTGATACTTTTCCACTGCTCCCTTCAGTGCTCAAAACTCTGAACTTTTATTTCAACAGAGTTGAGTTCAGTCTCTCTTCCCAGTTCCAAGTCTCAAATAAAGTCCCCTTGCCTGTTTCACTTCATCGGGGGACAATATTTTTTTGGTAATATTTAAAAGTACATTATATATGAAAGGTTTCGAGAAATACTGCAGAAGGGAAACCTACTTGAAGTTCTTTAATTTGATATTCCCAGTTTGTGTCACAATGAAAACTTTCATTATATGTCAACATACATTCCACTAAACCAGCAGTTCTCAAAGTGTGGTCCAAATATCAGCAACACCAGCATCTGGGAACATCTTAGATATATAATTTTCAACCCCCACCCAGACCTTTTGAATCAGAAACTCTGAGGATGGGGTTCAGCAACCTGTGAGGTAACAAATCTATCAGGTGATTCTGATGCAGGAAAGTCCAACCATTACTCTTTGCGGGGAGGGGGTTAGTTTTTTTTTTTTTTTTTTTTTTTTTTTTTTAAGTTTCAGTTAGTTAACATACAGTGTTATATTAGTTTCAGGTCTATAGTAGAGTGATTCAACACTTCCATACAACACCCTGTGCTCATCACAAGTGCACACCGTAATCCCCATTAACCATTTAACCCAGTCCCCCACCCACCAAACCATTACTCTGCATTACTTACTTACAACTACATTGAGAAATTCAATCCTAGGTAACAGCACTAACGAAACAAAAACCAGGGGAGAAAGAACGTTCCTTAATTTATTTATCTATTGCATTTTAATAGTGAAATTAATACTCAGACAATTTTTTTGTCCTAAAATTTGGATTGCAGAGCAAACAGATGTATTTACTTTATGACTAAAGGCTTAGTCTGGATTTTCTCTCCATCTGTCCTCTTTGTCATGCACACTTCTATCCTGCTCCACACAATATATAAATATGTTTTTATACCATAATTATTCTAAAACCAATGTGAAAATTTTATGATCAAGAATCTGGAGCAGGGTGCCTGGGTGGCTCAGTCAGTGAAACCTGGGACTCTTGATTTCTCTTGGGTCATGATCTCAGGGTCCAGAGATCCAGCCCAGTATCTACCCCCCTACTCAGCAAGGAGTCTCCTGGGGATTCTCTCTCCCTCTCCCTCTGCCTGTCCCCCTGCTCTCACACTCTCATGTGTTCTCTCTCTCTCTCTCTCTCTCTCTCTGTCTAAAATAAATAAATAAATCTTAAAAAAAAAAAAAAGAATCTGGAGCTTATTTGCACTCACTGTTGTCAATGCTGGGAAGTCGTTCTCTTGTCATCTTTTCTGACTTCCTATGAAAATACAAAATATTCCTCCAGCATCCACTGCCTTCTCTCTTCTTTAAACTCCCATAAAGGATTCTCTTTAAAAACACATACTTTACATTTCCAGGTCACCTTGTATCATTGCTTGTCTTTGTATTTTCCTTTCAGTTTCAATTTAATCAGGTTTATGAATTCTGAATTATCTGTATTCTGCAATCCCCTTCATTTACCACCAGTCACTGAAGACTCATGGAATTTGACCTGTTTTGTTTTGTTTTTCAGGATAATATTAAAGATACTCATGTTGTTAGGTTGTGCTAATACTGCTAACTGCCTTTTCTAAACCAAACACTATTTCCTGTGGTTGAAGCGTTTCTTTCCAAATGCAAACATAAATTTTCTGCATGTTATGTTCAGAAGTAGCATGGTATCTATAGAAAAAGCAGAATCCTGTGTTGGAGGTGGTATCCCTTACAGAGGGCTCATCTTAGTTAATTTATTTAGTGTTAGCTGTGGAGAAATGGCATTAACTACTCATATGACACAAGGCTGATTTTCTGCTTCTTTAACAAATAAGATCCATTACCCAGCCACATTTTTAACAAATGTCTCTAGACTTAATATTCTTAACATTGACACTGGAAAAGCAAGGAATGTGGAAGTGGGATGCTATAGTGCTTTCATAGTGAGGCATACCTAATGATTACCGTCATGAAGAGAGAGAAAGTCCACCTTTTATAATGACATTTGTGAATTTTACATGCACATACTAAGCTGGAGCAATTCCTCCAGGTATGTGTCATCAATATTCAAAGACAGGGATGTATTTCCTTGCATTTGCCTTAATGTTGGTCCTTTATTTGCATTTTCTCATCATACATCTGCTGGAATCCACAAACTTTCCAGTTAGTTTTGTTAAGAGCATTTTCTTTGTCAATTTGTCACCACATTGCAGGTGAGAGCCATAACAGATAGAACTGCCACCAAATGAAAATTGAAATTATTTTTTTCCCATTGGGAAAGGTTATCAGCTGAAAAAGGCTACTCATTCCCATTTGCCCAGAAAAAATAAATGAGAAGAAATGGATGTCAACTGCTCATGGTTTTGTTTGTTTGTTTTTTTCCTGGATTCTTTTCCTAGAAAATATTTAGTGAACAAGTGAACCTTCTATCAGAGATTGCTTTGGGAAAATTTTGCTCTGAGATAGGGAAGTGTCTCTAAGAGAGACATTAGAATTCTTGCTGGACATGGACTCTGCCTACAGAAAAATCTTTGAAGTTAGAAGCTGAAGATCCTATTTGTAAACATTAACTTGGCTCATATTTTGGCAAAAGTATCTTCTCTGCTTTTTTATTTTCCTTTGTGTTTTGAAGGTGTGCGGTGCGCCAATTTTAAAACTATCGGGGATCCCACTTAGGTTTATAAATAGCTAGAATCATATATGTTGATGCTCCTGAGACATCGATTGGCAGTGACTGTGCTGACAAACACTTTTGTGTCCTCTCTAAATTCTCTGTAATACCATTCACTGTTCTATTAGTCACATAACTGCATGGAGGAAAAACCTGCTCAGTTTTTAATTGCACTTGTTTACCGTAAATTACTCTTATGAAAATATCCCCATGTATTTGCCTGTGCAACTGTGCATGTAATTGCATTTTGGCAAGAGTGCAGAAATACATCCTTTTTGAAAATGAAGTCTAAGGGGTGTTTTTACAAAAGATGACATTTTCAGCTTGACTTTTGGTTGAAATTTCTTTTGTACACATAAAACTGACAAGTTGACAGTCTTGTCATCTGAGCTTCTCCAGCTATAAGAGTGGCACAAAACAGATGCTTCTAGATTTTTTCTGACACTGAACCTTCTTTGGACATTCCCTATTTAAGGCTAAAGAGAGAGCTCTTGTAAACGCCTCATGCCCTGCTGTAGGCATGCTCATGTACCTCTCAAAGCCCATCAACTGAGTCATATGCAAATATATCCCAAAAGATACTGTTGCTGTTGTAATAACAGGGAGATGAATTGGAGATTTTTCTGGAAAAATGGTAGAAGGCTGAGCTGAAGGATTGCTGTCTGTATGTACTTATCCACAACCTATCAAAAGGTGGCAACCCAGGCAATGAGCTCACTCATGAGCAGATGACAGCTGTCTAGAGTTTCTAGCCATCATTACTAAAAAGGAATATTTCCAAAGTAAAAAAGTTTATAAGTTTATAAATATATACTCACCACAAGAGTACAGTAAAATTACTGTCTTATAATTATGGCACTATAAATATGCCATATAATTTATTTCTCAGAATAAGAAGTACTTTTATGTAGGTTCTGGGGCTTCACATGGTCTTTGTTCTTCCAGGTAGAGATCATGAGGGATTTTACAAGTTTAGGCCAAGTGATTTGACAATGATAAATGAAATATTAGTGAAAAGAGAAAAATGGGAAAATTCATTGTGTTTCTCCTTTTGGGCCTTAAACTTAATTCTGCTTTTGACATTGTTGACCTTTCTTTCTACCATCTAATCCCAAATTACCTTGCCAGATTTTTCTGCTACAATGTTCTGATCTAGCCAAATATATTGTAACTATAGTTTTTTCTAAATGTCTATCTCCTGTGACTTTACTTCTTCTGTTCCGTCATTTTAGAAGCCCTACTCATTGCAAGGAAGTGGACCATTGTTGTCCACAGGGAACTCCTGCTCAATGAGTCTTACTCCATTCTTGGATTCCATTTGTACTCGATTGAATAAATGTCTTTCACTCTAATTGTTCATAAGCAAACTGCTCAGGCCTTTCAAGAGGTGTTTCCCTGACTTAAGCTTCTTTAGATTTCTATTATGTGTTGTACAGAGTAGCCATCCACATTTCTTAACAGAGTGTTTTATAATAAGCTTATTGGCAGTGAGATTTAATAGTTAACTATTAGGAGGAATTCTCCTATCTGATTAAAACTCATGAGCACCAATTATCACTATCAAAGAGGGATTAAAACAAAGACTATACATGCTGACGGAAAAAAAAAACAAGGCAGTAGGGGGAAAAGATAGATGACTACTGGTTTAGTATCTAAAATACGGGCCTCATGGGTGAGTTTAAGGGTTTCTAGCAACTAGGACAGTTGCTATAAAATGAAAGGATCTGTTTTAGAATCCAAATAGATATTATTGAAATTCATATTTTTTTCCTTCTTGACAATATATTTGAATATTGGGAAAAAGAACATTGGAGGTGGGAGGAATAAATGTGTGTATCTTGGCCAGTATCCCCAGATGATTTAGAAATACCCTTTATATATTTCATCCCACAGGTTGAGAAACAATAACATAAGGGTATTACCAAATCTGGTAAAAGTAAAAGTAAAAGACACTAACAAGACTCATAAGATACTTTCAAAAAAGAAATGGACCATTTTCTCTGAACAACTTGATGACAAAACATTAAGGAATGGGAATGGTGTTTTAGTTTAAAAGAGATTTAAAACACATAATATTCAACACCTTACTGTGGAAGGCCATTTCAGCGACAACTGAGAAAATTTAAATATGAACTGAATATAGATGTTAATGGACTGTTTTAATTTGGGGATATGATAATGATACTGTGGCTATGGGAGAAAAAAGTGCTAATACATTCGTGGTGCATACTGAAGTAAGAATGAAATTACATATATACTTTAGAATCCTTCATGAAAAACACAGAGCAAAAATGACAGAACTTACAACATGAAGGACATGGAGGGCATTATGCTAAGTAGAATAACTCAGACAGAGGAAGATAAATACTATATGATTTCACTTAATAGGTGGAATCTAAGCAAACATAAAACAAACACACTCATAGATACAGAGAAGAGATTGGTGGTGGCCAGAGGTTGGGGGAGGGTGGAATAGGGAGTCAAAAGATACAAACTTCCAGTTATAAAATAGCTAAGTCAAAGGGATGTAATGTACAGCATTGTGACTATAATTAATAATACTGTACTGCATATTTGAAAGTTGTTAAGAGAGAAAATTTTAAAAGTTCTCATCACAAGAAAAAAAATTGTAACTGTGTATGTGATGGATGTTAACTAGATTTATTGTGGTAATAATTTCACAACATATACAAACACCAAATCCTTATGTTGTACACCTGAAACTAATAAATGTTATGTCAAAAAATTAAAAAAATATTATATAAGATGTTTATATCTCATGTTTTTAAATGGCAAAATTATAATTTCTAAATCTTGTTATTATATAGGAGTTTATTTTCATTTTTTCTCTAATTTTAGGTGAATTTGAAATTTTCTAAATAAATAATTTTAAAAACAGAACCTCTTTTAGATACCCTCTTCCTTTAAGACAGTGATCCTCAATCATGTCTGCATGTTACATATCCTGAGAAACTTTAGAACTAGCAGTACACAAGTCCCATCCCAGATCAAATAAATCATAGTGACCGAGTATGGGGCTTGGGCATTTTTTCAAAATCCTCAGATGATTCTAATGTGCATCAAAGGTAGAGAATGATACCTCTAGGATATGAAAATGGAATTTTCTTTTTTTTTAAAGATTTTATTTATTTATTTGACAGTGAGAGACAGCAAGAGAGGGAACACAAGCAGGGGGAATGGGAGAGGGAGAAGCAGTCTTCCCGATGAGCAGGGAGCCTGATGTGGGGCTTGATCCCAGGACCCTGGGACCATGACCTGAGCTGAAGGCAGATGCTTAACAAATGACTGAGCCACCCAGGGGCCCTGAATATGGAATTTTCTTAATAGAGCACAGGAAAGAGTAGGCTGGGAGATCATTTAAATATTCATTTTTTGCTTGCTCCTTCTAAAATAGGCAGATAGCACTGAAGCACAGAAGGTCATTCCAGGTGCCATGTGGCATGTCAGCCTCCATTTGCTATGGGATGTGTTACTGGGGGAGGGAGAATGGACAGAGCAGGAGTTGGTATCTTTCTAGAGTCTCATGTTTCCAGAAGGGGTGCAATCTCTCAAGTGTAACCAAAACTTCACTTCCAGATTATTCTACCCAAGTCCCTCACTACTGGATACCCAAGATAATAAAGTCTAGCCAATGTTTCATTTCTCTGAGAATGTAGATTCAACCAGAATTCAATTAGATTTCAACCATTACAATGGTCAAGTGTTTGTGGAATCACAACTGTGTGAGTACAGCAACAAAGGTTAGTAGGGGAGTTGAACGTACAAAGAGATAATTTTCAAAAATGTGTTAAGTGTGAGAATGAGAGATCATTCAGGACAAAAGTGTCCTCTATGAATTCCAAGTATAAAGTGTTTTAATAGAAGTTTCACAGCTATTGGAAGGAATACGTGAAGACCAAGTCACTTGCCATGAATAATTTGAGCTCATAGCATAAAAGACAATTTAGTCTGTCAGAAAACTTCAACTTCCACATTCTATATTTATGGTTTTCACCCGGGCTGCACATTCGAATCATCTTAAAGACTCAAGTGGGTAATTTTCAAGGGATGTCATTGGATGGCTCCCACTATCTCAGGTTGCAGTACCAATGTGTGTACTACTCAGGAAGCACGCCTAAAATATATACATTTCACATCTGTTCTGCAAATGCTCTTGAAAATCATGGGCTCCCTTTCTATTTCAGTTTCCAAATATCCAGTGAGTTCCTTTCACTGACCAACTTTAACTTGGAAAGACTGGACAAGATTCTGGGAATTGTAGTCCTTGTCTCCTTTATAGCATAATAGGGAATTTGGAAAGGGATAATGATATTAACAAATTAACAACAGATAATCTGGTTCATAGTGCTAAAAGGATATTATGGGTGTTACAGGAACATGAAAATAAATGGGCAGGTAAAGTTAAGATTTCCTGATACCACACAAGAAACAAATCTGGTTTCTCAAACAAACAAATCAAAGAAGAACAAATAAAAAAGTTGGAGATGATTAAAGTGGGAAAATGACATGGACAAAGTAAAAGAAATACTGGTGTGTATGAACAGCACTTTTTTTCATTTTTATTTTCAGTATGTTATTAATGTATGTTATTAATATATAATTTTCATATGACAAAATCCCCATATCTAAAGTGTATTTTTTATAATTTTATAGATACAACAATTGCCCAATTCAACGTAACAAATATTTCCATTACCCCAGCAGTTGCCCTGTGCCCCCTTTAAGTCAATCCATTCTTCAAGAAGCAACTGTCCTTCTAATTCTTGTTATCATAGATAAATTTTGCCTGCTCTTTGAATTATATATATATATTTTATATATATATTATATATATAATTTTTATATATAATATATATAATTATATATATTTTATTATTATGTTATGTTAGTCACCATACATTACATCATTAGTTTTTGATGTAGTGTTCCATGATTCATTGTTTGCATATAAGACCCAGTGCTCCATGCAGAATGTGCCCTCCTTAATACCCACCACCAGGCTAACCCATCCTCCCAACCCCTCTCCTCTAGAGCCCTCAGTTTGTTTTTCAGAGTCCATAGTCTCTCATGGTCTTTGAATTTTTATAAGTGATGTCAAATATATGTAAATCTTTGTATGTGGTTTCACTCAGCATTCTGCTTTCATGTTTTTGTGTATAGCTGAATTTGTCTTTTATTTCTGTGCCATTATTCCATTGTATAAATACACCAAAAATGTTTTTACTGTGCTAAAGGTTTTTATTTTAAAAGGAGTATTTTATGTATCTATTAGATGATGACATGTTTTTGTTTTTGTTTTTGTTTTCTTTTTTGTTAAGGTGATGATTTTGCTTGACTCTAGGATCCTTGGAAACAATTTGATCCTATGGGTTATCCTTTTAAGATGTCTAACTTAGGCAAGGCCATAGCAGCGCTAAATCTCAGGCTCAGTATTTCCCACTACAGAGGCAAGACCCTACTGTGTGCTCTACCAATGCCATAAATCATGAGGCTTTCCAGTCTGGTTGGTAGGAACAATCACTCTTCCCAGCCCTGCATGAATGCTGATACTTTTGAGTGGTTCTTTTCTTAGTCTCAATTAGTTTCCTCATACAAATGCACTGATTAGTACTAAGCTGAATACTCAAGGGGGACCCTTTACACTTCGCTAGCATTCTTTTTCTGTGCACATCTCCCCTCTCTGCTACTCTGTCTTGTGAATTCTAGCTGGGTTGGTTTTCACAGACTCTCAATTTTCTCTTTTTGACTCAGGGAATCTGCCAGGTAACTCCTTGATTCTCCCTCACTACAATGATTCCTAAAGAGTCTTATAAGGCTTACCACATTTATTTCCCAGCTCCCAGGATTCACTATTCTTCGTTGTCTGATATCCAGTGTGTTGAACATAATTTCGTATACTTTGTCCAGTTTTTGCAGTTTTAGGCAGGAAGGTAAATCTGAACACTGTTACTCCATCTTGGTCAGGAGTAAAAGTCTTTCCCAGTAAAACTTTGTTTCATGGAATATTACCCTTGGAGCAGGACTGGTTTAGCAACATTGGATTAAATTATTTTTATAGACTTAATTGTTCTATCTAAGTCTAATGTATTTGTATAATCATTAACTTATAAATGCTTATTGTTTTACATTTTAAATCAATATAAATAAAGTATAGAAGACAATTAACTAATGTATATGATATATATATTGACAAAGTAAAAATAATGATTTATTTGATAAATCTTGAGATTGGAAAGTAGGAGAGACACAGAGGGAAGTAATGAGAATTCCTCCTCTTACATAGAAAATCAGAAAGATTCTTTAAAATATTTGAAGCTAGATAAAGAGATTCTGAGTTTTTAATTTAAATATACTAATATAGCCAGTATGTGGAATTTATACATCACAGTGTTTAAGAGCATACAATCTTGAGTCAGAATGACAGAAATTAAATCCTATTCAATTATTGCAATTTGGCCAAGTTATGCTCTCTGTATTATCATTTCCTTAAAGGAGAAATTTGTTAAATATCGACCCTAATAGAGTTTTTTGAAGTGTTAAATAATATACATGGGAGGGTGGAGCAAGATGGTGGAGGAGTAGGAGACCTGGATTTCGTCTGGCCCCAGGAATTCAGCTGGATAGGGATCAAACCATTCTGAACACCTACAAACTCAACAGGAGATCAAAGAAAAGAATAACAACAACTCTGTGAACAGAAAAGCGACCACTTTCTGGAAGGTAGGACGTGCAAAGTGAATCCGGGCGATATCCGGGAGGATAGGTGGCGGGGGAGGGGGCCTCCGTCAGCCACTTCTGGCAAGTGATAGAGCCGTGGAGCACAAAATCAGAACTTCTAGAAGTGGGCTCTGCTGAGGGACGTTGATCCCATGGCTAAGCGGGGGGTGGAACCCTCGTGGGACAGTGTGGTCTCAGGACCCTCAGGGTCACAGGAAGACCGGGGGTGCCGGAGTGAGGCAGAGCTCCCAGGTATCAGAGCGGGGAAGCCGGCTGCAGAGACAGAGCCAAGGCACGGGCTCTCAGCTCAGGGTTGCCCTAAACCGAGATCTGCGGCACAGTCAGGCCACTGCTTCTCCAGCAGGGACCCAACAAGTGGCAGATCCAGGGAGACTCCCCTTCCTCCCCTGGGAGGAGCAGCATGGGAGCACACCACAGGGATCTGCTGGGTTTGGAGATTCCACACGGGGTTGGGTGCCAGAGATAGAAATGCTTGGTCATAGGCCGGGTGAGCACGGAGTGCGGCCAGAGACTGAGGAGACAGGAGTGATGACTGCTTTTCTCTGGGGGTGCACTGAGGAGTGGGGACCCCAATTCTCGTTCCTCCAGGTAGAGATTGGGAGGCTGCCATTTTCATTCTCATCCTCCAAACTGTAGGAAAAGCTTGCAGGGAAAAAAAGCTCTGGAGAGCAAACCCGAGCAGATTACTTAGCCCGGACCTGCAAGGGCAGAGCAATTCTGCCTCCAGCAAAGACATTTGGGAACCACTGGCAACAGGCCCCTCCCCCAGAAAATCAGCGAGAACAGCCAGCCAAGACCAAGTTTACCGATCAATGAGAACGGCAGAACTCCAGAGCTAGGGGAATACTGCACATAGAATTCATGGCTTTTTTATCATGATTCGTTAGTCTTTCTTTTTTTTTTTTTTAATTTATTTTTTAGAGAGCAAGCGAGAGAGAAACAGCAGGAGAGGGGAGAGGGTCAGAGGGAGAAGCAGGCTCCCCGCTGAGCCGGGAGCCCGATGCAGGACTCGATCCCAGGACCCTGGGATCATGACCTGAGCCGAAGGCAGGCGACCAACCATCTGAGCCACCCAGGCGCCCGATTCTTTAGTCTTCCAAAGTTAATTTTTTTTAACTGTTTTTTTTTGAATTTTTCTTTTTCCCTTTTTCAACCAACATCTTATCAATCCCTCTTCTAAAAAACATTTTATTTTTCATTTTTAGAGTCATATTCTATCCCTTCATAGTAGTTACCCTTATTTTTGGCATATTTATATAAGTTGTTCTCTCTTATGTATGGCTTTCTTCTAGTCTCCTGCCTGATCACATTCTCTCCCTTTTCTTTTCTTTTTTTTTTTTTTTAAATCCTCTTTTCTTTTTTCAAACAACTTCTTATAAATTCCTTTTATAAAATCTTCTATAATTTTCATCTTTACAGTCATATTCCATCCCTTCATCGTATTAAACCTTACTTTTGTACATATATAAGTATTTTTTTTTTTAAATTTTGGAAGGCACTTTTCCCTAACAGAACAAAATGCACCCAAAATCTAGGGTGTGGCAACAATCTATGCACCTGCCTGATCATCTTTGATCATATTCTGTTTTTTTTGTTTGTTTGTTTTATTCTGTTTTTGTTAGTTTTTACCTTTTTCTTTTCTTTTCTTTTCTTTTCTTTTTTTTTCTTTTTCCTTTTTATTTCTTTCCCTTTCTTTACCCCTGGTTTCAGGTCTTTTCTGATTTGTTTAGAGCATATTTTCTGGGGATGTTGTACCCTGTTAGCATTTTGTTCTCTCATCGATCTATTCTTCTCTGGACGAAATGACAAGACAGAAAAAAATCACCTCAACAAAAAGAACAAGAGGCAGTCCCAACGGCCAGGAACCTACTCAATATGGACATTAGTACGATGTCAGAACTAGAGTTCAGAATGACAATTTTAAAGATACTAGCTGGGCTTGAAAAAAGCATGGAAGATATTAGAGAAACCCTTTCTAGAGAAATAAAAGAACTAAAATTTAACCAAGTCGAAATCAAAATGGCTAATAATGAGGTACAATAAAAAATGGGGGCTCTAACTGCTAGGATAAATGAGGCACAAGAGAGAATTAGCAATATAGAAGACCAAATGATGGAAAATAAAGAAGCTGAGAAAAAGAGAGATAAACAACTACTGGATCATGAGAGCAGAACTCGAGAGATAAATGATACCATAAGACAAAACAACATTAGAATAATTGGGATCCCAGAAGAAGAAGAAAGAGAGAGAGGGGCAGAAGGTATAATGGAGCAAATTATAGCAGAGAACTTCCCTAATTTGGGGAAGGAAACAGGCATCAAAATCCAGGAGGCACAGAGAACCCCTCTCAAAATCAATAAAAATAGGTCAACACCCCGACATCTAAGAGTAAAACTTACGAGTCTCAGAGACAAAGAGAAAATCCTGAGTGCAGCTCGGGAGAAGAGATATGTAACCTACAATGGTAGGAACATTACATTGGCAACAGACCTATCCACAGAGACCTGGCAGGCCAGAAAGGACTGGCATGATCTATTCAGAGCACTGAATGAGAAAAATTATGCAGCCAAGAATACTATATCCAGCTAGGCTCTCATTGAAAATAGAAGGAGAGATAAAAAGCTTCCAGGACAAACAAAAACTAAAGGAATTTGCAAACACAAAACTAGCCTTACAAATTTTGAAAGGGGTCCTCTAAGCAAAGAGAGAGCCTAAAAGCAACATAGACCAGGAAGGAACACAGACATATATGGTAACAGTCACCTTACAGGCAATACAATGGCACTAAATTCCTATCTTTCAATAGTTACCCTGAATGTAAATGGGCAAATGCCCCAATCAAAAGACACAGGCTATCAGATTGGATAAAAAGACAAGACCCATCGATATGCTGTCTGCAAGAGACGCATGTTAGACCCAAAGACACCCCCCGATTGAAAGTGAGGGGATGGAAAACCATTTACCATGCTAATGGACACCAAAGAAAGGTGGGGTGGCAATCCTTATATCAGATAAATTTGATTTTATACCAAAGACTGTAATAAGAGATGAGGAAGGACACTATATCCTACTTAAAGGGTCTATCCAACAAGAAGATCAAACAATTGTAAATATCTATGCCCCTAACATGGGAACAGCCAATTCTATAAGCCAACTAATAACAAAAGCAAAGAAACACATTGACAACAATACAATAAGAGTAGGGGTCTTTAACACCCTCCTCACTGAAATGGACAGATCATGTAAGCAAAAGATCAACAAGGAAATAAAGACTTTAAATGACACAGTGGACCAAATGGACTTCACAAATATATTCAGAACATTCCATCCCAAAGCAACAAAATAGACATTCTTCTCTAGTGCCCATGGAACATTCTTCAGAATAGATCACATCCTAGGTCACAAATCAGGTCTCAACAGGTACCAAAAGACTGGGATCATTCCCTGTATATTTTCAGACCACAGTGCTTTGAAACTAGAACTCAGTCACAAGAGGAAAGTCAGAAAGAACTCAAATCCATGGAGGATAAAGACCATCCTACTAAAGAATGAATGGGTCAACCCGGAAATTAAAGAAGAATAAAAAACTCATGGAAACCAATGAAAATGAAAATGCAACTGTTCAAAATCTTTGGGATACACCAAAAGCAGTCCTAAGAGGAAAGTAGATAGCAATACAAGCCTTTCTCAAGAAACAAGAAAGGTCTCAAGTACACAACCTAACCACACCTAAAGGAACTGGAGAAAGAACAGCAAATAAAGCCTAAACCCAGCAGGAGAAGAGAAATCATGAAGATCAGCACAGAAATCAATGAAATAGAAACCAAAAGAACAGTAGAACAGATCAATGAAACTAGGAGCTGGTTCTTTGAAAGAATTCACAAGATTGATAAACCCCTGGCCAGACTTATCAAAAAGAAAAGAGAAAGGACCCAAATCAACAAAATCATGAATGAAAGAGGAGAGATCACAACCAACACCAAAAAAATACAAACAATTATAAGAACATATTATGAGCAACTCTGTGCCAGCAAATTAGATAACCTGGAAGAAATGGAGGCATTCCTAGAGATGTATCAACTACCAAAACTGAACCAGGAAGAATAGAAAACCTGAACAGACCTATAACCACTAAGGAAATTGAAGCAGTCATCAGAAATCTCCCAAAAAACAAAAGCCCAGGGCCAGATGGATTCCCAGGGGAATTCTACCAAACATTTCAAGAATAATTAATACCTATTCTTCTGAAACTGTTCCATAAAATAGAAATGAAAGGAAAACTTCCAAACTTGTTTTATGAGGCCACCATTACCTTGATCCCCAAACCAGACAAAGACCCCATCCAAAAGGAGAATTACAGACCAATATCCTTGATGAACACGGAGGCAAAAATTCTCACCAAAATACTAGCCAATAAGATCCAACAGTACATTAAACGGATTATTTCACCTCGACCAGGTGGAATTTATCCCTGGGCTGCAAAGTTGGTTCAACATCTGCAAATCAATCAATGTGATACAATACATTAATAAAAGAAAGAACAAGAACCATATGATCCTCTCAATAGATGCAGAAAAAGCATTTGACAAAGTACAGCATCCTTTCTTGATCAAAACTCTTCAGAGTGTAGGCATAGAGGTTACATACCTCAATATTATAAAAGCCATCTATGAAAAACCCACATAGAATGTCATTCTCAATGAGGAAAAACTGAGAGCTTTCCCCCTAAGGTCAGGAACACGGCAAGGATGTCCACTATCACCACTGCTATTCAACATAGTTTTAGAAGTGCTAGCCACAGCAATCAGGCAACAAAAAGAAATAAAAGGCATCCAAATCGGCAAAGAAGAAGTCAAACTCTCACTCTTTGCAGATGGTATGATACTTTATGTGGAAAACCCCAAAGACTCCACCCCAAAACAGCTAGAACTCATACAGGAATTCAGTAAAGTGACAGGATATAAAATCAATGCACAGAAATCAGTGGCATTCCTATACACCAATAACAAGACAGAAGAAAGAGAAATTAAGGAGTCGATCCCATTTATAATTGCACCCAAAACCATAAGCAACCTAGGAATAAATCTCACCGAAGAGGCAAAGGATCTACTCAGAAAACTATAAAATACTCATGAAAGAAATTGAGGAAGACACAAAGAACTGGAAAAATGTTCCATGCTCATGGATTGGAAGAACAAATATTGTGAAGATGTCAATGCTACCTAGAGCAATCTACACATGCAAAGCAATCTCCATCAAAACACCATCCACTTTTTTCAAAGAAATGGAACAAATAATCCTAAAATTTGTATGGAACCAGGAAAGACCCCGAATAGCCAGAGGAATGTTGAAAAAGAAAAGCAAAGCTGGCAGGATCACAATTCCGGACTTCCAGCTCTATTACAAAGCTGTCATAACAAGACAGTATGGTACTGGCACAAAAACAGACACATAGATCCATGGAATAAAATAGAGAGCCCAGAAATGGACCCTCAACTTTATGGTCAACTCATCTTTGACAAAGCAGGAAAGAATGTCCAATGGAAAAAATACAGTCTCTTCAACAAATGGTGTTGGGAAAACTGGACAGCCACATGCAGAAGAATGAAACTGGACCATTTCTTTACACCACACACAAAAATAGACTCCAAATGGTTGAAAGACCTCTATGTGAGACAGGAATCCATCAAGATCCTTAAGGAGAACACAGGCAGCAACCTCTTCAACTTCAGCCGCAGCAACTTCTTCCTAGAAACATCGCCAAAGGCAAGGGAAGCAAGGGCAAAAATGAACTATTGGGACTTCATCAAGATAAAAAGCTTTTGCAAAGCAAAGGAAACAGTCCACAAAACCAAAAGACAACCAACAGAATGGGAGAAGATATTTGCAAATGACATATCAGATAAGGGGCTTGTATCCAAAATCTATGAAGAACTTATCAAACTCAACACCCAAAGAACAAATAATCCAATCGAGAAATGGGCAGAAGACATGAACAGACATTTTTCCAAAGAAGACATCCAAATGGCCAACAGACACATGAAAAAGTGTTCAACATCGCTCAGCATCAGGGAAATCCAAATCAAAACCTCAATGAGATACCACCTCACACTAGTCAGAATGGCTAAAATTAACAAGTCAGGAAACAACAGATGTTGGCGGGGATGCGGAGAAAGGGGAACCCTCCTACACTGTTGGTGGGAATGCAAGCTGATGCAACCACTCTGGAAAACAGTATGGAGGTTCTTCAAAAAGTTGAAAATAGAGCTACCATACGATCCAGTAATTGCACTCCTGGGTATTTACCCCAAAGATACAAATGTAGAGATCCAAAGGGGTACGTGCACCCCAGTGTTTATAGCAGCAATGTCCACAATAGCCAAACTGTGGAAAGAGCCAAGATGTCCTTCAACAGATGAATGGATAAAGAAGAGGTGGTATATATATGCAATGGAATATTATGCAGCCATCAAAAGGAATGAAATCTTGCCATTTACAATGATGTGGATGGAACTGGAGGGTATTATGCTGAGCTAAATAAGTCAATCAGAGAAAGACATATATCATATGACCTCACTGATATGAGGAATTCTTAAACATACTCTTTTTTTTTTTTAAGATTTTATTTAGGGCGCCTGGGTGGCTCAGTCGGTTAAGCGTCTGCCTTCGGCTCAGGTCATGATCCTGGAGTCCCTGGATCGAGTCCCGCATCGGGCTCCCTGCTCGGCAGGGAGTCTGCTTCGTCCTCTGACCCTATCCCCTCTCATGTGTTCTCTCTCTCAAATAAATAAATAAAATCTTTAAAAAAAAAAAAAAAGAAAAAGATTTTATTTATTTATTTGACAGAGAGAGAGAGACAGCGAGAGAGGGAACACAAGCAGGGGGAGTGGGAGAGGGAGAAGCAGGCTCCCTGCTGAGCAGGGAGCCCCATGTGGGGCTCGATCCCAGGACCCCGGGATCATGACCTGAGCTGAAGGCAGACGCTTAACGACTAAGCCACCCAGGCGCCCCTGATATGAGGAATTCTTAATCTCTGGAAACAAACTGAGGGTTGCTGGAGTGGTGGGGGGTGGGAGGGATGGGGTGGCTGGGTGATAGACACTGGGGAGGTTATGTGCTATGGTGAGCGCTGTGAATTGTGTAAAATTGTTGAATCACCGACCTGTACCTCTGAAACAAATAATACATTATATGTAAAAAAAAGAAAAAAAGATAGTAGGAAGGAAAAATGAAGGGGGGGAATTGGAGGGGGAGAAGAACCATGAGAAACTATGGACTCTGAGAAACAAACTGAGGATTCTAGAGGGGAAGGTGGTGGGGGGATGTGTTAGCCTGGTGATGGGTATTAAAGAGAGCATGTACTGAATGGAGCCCTGGGTGTTATACGCAAACAATGAATCATGGAACACTACATCAAAAACTAATGATGTAATGTATGGTGATTAACATAACATAATAAAATAAAAAACAAAAACAAAAACAAAATACTATGAACCATGTAATGCCCACAGATTTGATAATATATAAGATTTGATAATGATAATATATGAAATAAGCTAATTGGACCACACAAACTATCAAAATAATTTGTAGCCTCCAAATAAGAAATTATCAAGACCATATAGCAATCATTACTGGTGAATTCTACCAGACAATGAAGGAAGACATGATACCAATTCTCTACAATTTCTTCCAGAAAATAGAAACAGAGGGATTCTAATTCATTATAAAAAAAAAATTAAGCCAAATGAATAATGAAATGTAAAATATAAAATGAATGAAGCCGCCATAACCCTATACCAAAACCAGATAAAGATATTACAAGAAAGGAAAATTAGAAACTATAATACCTATCTGTGAATGTTAGTGGCAGCTTTATTCATAATTACGGAAAACTGGAAACAACTGATGCATCTAACCAAAGCAAGCTACAGATTCAATTCACTCCCTTTCAAAATTCCAATGGCATTTTTCACAGAAATAGAAAAAGCAATCCTAAAATATGTATACAACCACAAATGACCTCAAACAGCCAATACAATCTTACAAAAAAAGAACAAAGATGGATGCATTACACTTCCTGATTTCAAAGTATATTCCAAAACCACAACAGTATGATGGCTGGCATAAATTTTGACACATAAAGCATAATTGAGAGTCCAAAAATAAACCTTTACATATTTGGTCAAATACTTTTTGACAAGGGAGACAGGAATACTCAGTGGGAAAAAGATAGTCTTTTAAAAATAATTGGATAACTACCTACAGAAGAATGAAACTGGACCCCTACCTTACACCATACACAAAAATTAACTCAAAAGGGATTCAAGACTTGAATGTAGGACCAGAAACTATAAAACTCCTAAAAGAAAACATAGAGGGTAAACTCTCATACATCAGTCTTGGCAGTGTTTTTTGGAATTGACACCAAAAGAAAAAGGAACAAGAGCAAAAATAAAGCAATAGGACTACATCAAACTGAAAAACTTCTAAACAGCACAATGAAAAGGCAACATATGGAATGGGAGTAAATATTTGCAAGTGATGTATCTGAAAAGGAGTTAACATACAAAATATACAAAGACATCCAGGAAATGTAAATCAAAACCATAATGAAATATCACCTCACACCTGCTAGAGTGGCTATCATCAAAACCACAAGAGATAACAAGGGGGGGCAAAGATGTAGAGAAAAGGAAATTCTTGTGCACTATTGGTGGAGTATATATTTGTGCAGGCATGATGGAAAATATTATGGAATTTCCTCAAAAAATTAAAAATAGAACTACCATAAGATTCAGCGATCCCACTTCTGGGCATATATCCCAAGAAAATGAAAACAGTATCTCAAAGAGATATCTGCACTCCCGTATTCATTGCAGCATTTTTCACAATAACTAGGATATAAAAACAACCTAAATGTCTGTCAAAGGTGAATAAAGAATATATTTATATATTTTCTAAAATAGAATAGAATATTATTCAGAGAAAGAAATACTGCCATTTGTGACATGGATGAAACTTGAGGGCATTATGCTAAGTGAAATAAACCAGACAGAGGAAGACAAATACTGTGTGGTATCATTTATATGTGGAATTGAATAAAGCCAAACTCATAGAAACTAGAATGGTCATTACTAGGGGCTGAGAGTTGAGGGAGAGGAATGGGGAGATGTTTGTTTAAAAGTACAAACATTGAGCATTAGAAAAATAAGTTCTGGGGATCTGTGGTGATTATAGTTAATAATACTGTATTATATACTTGAATGTTGGTAAGAGAGTAAACCTCATATGTTCTCATCACAAAAAAGAAATGGTAATTATCTGGCATGATGGAGACATTAGCTGATTCTTGCTATGGTGGTAATCATTTTAAAATATGTAAGTGTATCACACAATACATTGAACACCTTAAACTTACATAATGTTACATATCAGTTATATCTCAATAAAGCTGGCAAAGAAAGAATTTTCAGAACTAAAAAAAATGATGTGGGAGATAAGGGAGAAGGACATGTCAAGAAATAGCATGTAGGTTCTTATCCTCTTGAAGAACTAGCATCTGTTCCATGGAATACATTTTAAGGCAATGGAGCTGAGTTAAATCATGGGTCTCCTATATCTAGTTAATATTCTGTTCATAATATTTTAATATTGATTTTATATAAGCCACTACATACTAGGCCTTTGAATTTGATCTACATATCTTCCAATAATTCTCAAATTAGCAGGTACAATTTTTCCAATTAAATGCAATAAGAAAAATTTAAATTTAGTAAACAGAAATTTCAAGATGCTCCTTTAGTTCCTGATGAACAATAATGGATGATGTAAGGCCACATTAATATGAGGACGCTAAGCAGTGACTAAGTAAGCTCTCATTGTTATCTCTGTACACGATTCATATCTGCACCTAAATAAAATGACAAAATCACCTCAGGTTAGGCATTTCCAGTTTTCATTTGGGTAGTTAGAAATACAAATATTATCCAATCCAAATAGACTTTGTAGCAGTTAACATTTTAGAAAGTCAAGGGAAGTTAAATATTCCAGTTAGATTATATTGGAATTGATTATGACTCAAAAGTCCTGGTTGTTTTACAAGTTGTGAGGAAGATTTAAACTCTCAAATTATGTGAATTATTGTGGCATCATTCCATAATTTGGGGGGATGTTCCACACTCCACTTTAAGTGCCAATTTACCTTCCTTCAATGAAAAATAAAATGGAATTTTAAAGAAAATATATTAACCAAATTTTTAGTCTTTTAAAAGGCAATCAACTTCATTTTATGACATTGACTCTTCCTTCAATATGTAAAGATAACGCTTTAGTGTTTATATCTTAGCAGCTGAGAAAGTCAACTCCAATATTTATTCTCTACATGACAGTTTGTATTAGTGATTATGAAAGGGCTAGAGTGAGCAAAAACTTTATGTTGGACCTTGAATAGAGATTTCTAATTCTACCATGTACTTTCTCTGTAAGAAATGTCTTGAGTAATTCATGCCACTTGCCTGGAGGCAAGCATAGCTTGTCCCAGCAAATGGAGCTCTGAATGAATTAGCCCAATTCCATTATGTTAAGCCTGGGAAATGTTGCCTTTAACCATTGAAAGATTTATAATTTATTAAAGCCTCATGATGATACAATTCAGTCCCTTGAAATGGAACTCAGCTTGATTAATAGGGAAATATACCTTTCTTGAAGTTAAATAAAGAAAACATATTCTTCAGATCGCCTAAATTTCTGGTATGTTTGTGAGTGGAAAGGGATAAACTATTGAGTACTCCAGTGACAAAGTACATTTTCATGAATATTTTTATGTAGTCAATTGGACATGGAAAATATTTCAATAGTGAAAATATAATTCAAAAATAAAACATGTACAAAGGAATGAGACTTTGAGAACTGTAATCTATAAAATAACAGTTTCTGTGAATCATCTACTGGAATCTCTGAAAAGTGTTATTCTCCCTGTGACTCAGTAACTTAACATTTCATATTAGTTCGGGGCACCTGGGTGGCTCAGTTGGTTAAGCGACTGCCTTCGGCTCAGGTCATGATCCCGGAGTCCCGGAATTGAGTCCCACATCGGGCTCCCTGCTCAGCGGGGGGTCTGCTTCTCCCTCTGACCCTCTTCCCTCTTGTGCTGTCTCTCATTCTCTCTCTCAAATAAATAAATAAAATCTTTAAAAAAAATATTTCATATTAGTTCAACTCTCTACATCTAAGAAGGAGCAGATGGAATCCAAAGGAAGATGAAGGCTGAGAAAAGGAGGGAAACTTTACAAGAAAGTTTGGGCACTCACCCTCATTAAGTGGAATTTTGCTGGGTTTAGTCTTGTCTGCCAGTTCCAGAACCACCAGTGGACAAGGTTCAAACCTCAGAAACTTCAGAAAATTACATTTTGAGTCACAATTACCTGATTACTCTTGAAGTACATAGAAACTTCTAAAATGGTTTTAGATTGAAGTAGCTATATGTCCACAGAACAATAAAGCTCAGAGACAATCTGAGGAACTGGAAATGTTTCTGAGAGCCTACTTCTTTACCCTCTCTACTTTTAGCATGGAGCTCGCTCTCTCTGTTACACTTCTAGTGTTGTGATTGAGAGCCAATATTTTATGTTTCTGAAAAGGGACAGAGAAACACAAAAAGCTAAACTGTAAGAACAAACAGAAGTCACACTCTGATCATTTCATCTAATCCCCCAGTTTATTATTTGTGCTATCTCCATTTGATATCTCCACCTCATAATGCTCACTTTCTCCCACCCACCTACTTACACACACACAACACACAAACACACACACACACAACCCAAAAAGGCTTGGTCTCCTTTGTAGCTCCATGAGCTATACAAAATCCTTTCTAGAAATAAACATTCAGCAGAAGAGAAACAGTCATAAAATAATAAAGATGTAAGAAAAAATAATATAAATTCCTGCCATTTCCTTGTCATGACCTTAAGCAAGTCACCAGTCACTTAATTTCTGGGTCTAATTTTTTCTTCTCTAAAATACAAATGAACTATAAACTTGTACAAATTTGATCCAGAGGAACCTCCAGATTTTTTCACACCCTTTTCCCTTGTAATGTGTTTTCCCCAAAGATGACTGATTGCAAGGAAATCTAGTCATGATTTTTAAAATGTAAAATTTAAATTTAAAATTTAAAATTCTAGCCATTGAATTTGAGCTTGTGTTTTCCCATAGGCATAAAAATATGTCCAGTTCATTTTTCTCATGTTGCAACAAGTACATCAAATGTCCAACTTTGTTAACATGGAAAAACACATTAAGAATACAGCCAAATTGGAGGTCACTCTTCATTGTATCAGAATGAGTGCACACAGATCCTGTCCCTAGAAGGCCCAAATACTTGCCAAAAGTAAATTGCCAGAACTTGGGTGCTCATTTACTCTAAACTCATGTGATGACTTTAAAATAATGAAATAAACGAAGCCTTTAATTTAAATGATACTTCATCTGTTAATGGGTATTTGCACCAATTTTCAATAGCGGTTGGTAGTGTTAATGTAATTTGATTTCTGAGCAATTAAGCAGTGAATATAGTACTGGCAAAATGATTAATTAGAAGCTTTGGGCAATGGGCCAAAAAAGTTAACTTTTCCTTCTTTTGTAATTTCTTTTCAAAGCATTGCAGTATCATAGATTTACAAAATTTAAGGCATGGAATAGATCTTAAAGGTTATACAGTCCAACTGCCAATCTGATGCATAAACCAGGTAGGTGTACATTTTCCCTGGAAAGTAATTACCTAAAACTTACTACAATATACATAAGCTTTCAAGAAAAACTTGTCCATTTTTGAATGGCCTGACCTTTTTTTAAGAAAACTGCTTACAGTATCACTTAAAATGTTGCAGAAACTCTCCCTGATGCTAGAAATACAAGGTTGTTTTAGATAAAGTTCCGGCCTCCAGAGAACTTACAGTCCACTAAGAAATTTAACAGGTAAAACAAATAATCATGACTCAGTATGCTAAATGTTTGATTGATAGAGGTGTTTGGAGGACACAATAAGAGTACAGAGTAGGACAGTTAACGAAGCTTCAGAGTTGAATAAAGATTCCCTCTAAAAGCTAATGCCTGATTTGAATCCTGATGAAAGATGAATGCCTATAACAATCTAGATGGATATTTGCAACAGACAATTGGGTATATAGGCTGAAGTTAAAAGGGTTGGAGATACAGATCTGGGAGTCATTAGCACACAAATGCAACTCAAAATCATAAAAGAGACTGAAATTTTCCAATGAATGTACAGAGAATGAACAGAATAGACCAAGAATGAGAAGACAGAAGAGAAGCCTGTGAAGGAGAACGTATGGTCAGTGGTGATTTACCCAAAGCTATGTAATGTAGAGATCCAGAAATAAATATTTAGTGTGGCATCAGTTATGGTCCCTGAATGTTACTGGGAAATTTTCCAAAGGCAGACCATCAATTTCATGGGATTAATTGAGAGGCCATTCCACGCACAAATGAGTTACTTATCAAAACAACTAGATTAATTCCAGTTTAAAATTAAACTCCAAAAGTAAAATGAGGGGGAAAAAAGCCAAAATCATACAGTAAATGGGGCTGTCATTGGAAGAATAAAGTGACAAAACAGGTAGAGAAGAAGGATGAGCCCAAAAGCATATCATTAGCACAGTGACTATAGTTAATAGTACTGCATTGTACACTTGAGATTTCCTAAGAGAATAGTTCTCACCAAAAGGTGATGGATGAATTAATTAACTTGATTGTGGTAAGCATTTCACAATGTATGTATGTATCAAATCATCAGATTGTACACCTTAAAAATTCTGGTTTTATGTAATTCATTGGCCATATTAGGGGCATGACTGGGCTGTAGTGTAAGTCCTAACAGTTGGTTTTTCTTTTTTGTAATGCAAGTGCCTGATTAAGGTTTGATTGGTGAGGCACTCACTTCAAGAGGTATCCACTTCAAAGATGACTACTGAATAAACAGGACTAGATAAGGAGCCAGGCTGTGCTCTCTCTCTTTCTCCCAACAACTTTGCTCTGTGGCCCAGGTATGCCATATAATTTCTAGGACCTGTAAATAATAAGCCTTGTCTCTTTCAAATTTTCCCGTTGGTAATTGCTGAGAATGTCTTGTAGTCATAATGAAAACCACCAAGGCCAATCAATCCACATTAGTTATCAATAGGCTGAGACCACAAAACACTTGGGCCTCTAAAGGCATTTCTAGAAAGGGAACTATATAGTAGTTATAGCTAGAACTAGTTTTAAAAAACTTGCCCACCCCGACCCCGACTCCAAGACAAGATCTCTTTTTTCTAAAGAAAGCACTTTTGAACTTTTGTGTTGCAACATTCTAATTTGCACCTAAAACTTCCACTCTGAGCAGGTTAAAATTTTTATGATATTGGTCAATATTTGAGTAATTCACCTTTTCCATTAATCTGTGTTCTGAGCCCTGTTTTGTATGATATTTAGTAACTGCATTGCAGAATTTCTCCTAGAGAAGGAGCTCTCTTTGTTTACAGAAATTCTTCAATGGGTGATTAAGACAAAAACTGATACCCCTGACTGCCTGACTGACAGAGAGCTGCCAGTAAAGCATCAGAAAACATGGTTGATAAAGAAATAACATGATGCACTTCGGCTGAATGATTTGTTTTGCTTTCTCCTTGTGGGGGGAGGGGTAATGTTGAGGAGATCAGAAAAAGACAGATGACAGTCTATGATGGAATATGACCTTGGCTGCTGTGGAAAGATGAAGAGAGTGACAACTGGGTACATGCAGATAAGGAATATTTCAGAGAATAGATATTTCTAATAAACTGTTTTAATTCTTTTCTGTGCAGTATGTGTTATAAATCCCATGCAACCATTATGTGATTGACTTATTTTCAGAGGCTCATGAAAGTAAAAAGGCTCAGCTTTTTATGTCTTGTTAGACATGGCATGGGGAAGGGGGTGGGGGGAATCCACATGGAAGGAGCTGCTCAGAGGAAGAGAAAGAAGATTTGGTGGGAAAATTTTAATTTAGGGATTGAGTGTCTGGCTACCACTAGATATGACATGGGGCTGGGGTATAGGTAAAAGGTTAAAATTAACTTGATTTTACCAATAGTTGGTAACTGCTAGTATATCCTGCTATAAGCAAAGAGATCTCAGAGGTAGATCACATTATAAAGAAGAATATCTGATGTTACTAGGTTAGTTTAAATTTAGAGTTCTATTATTGGCAAGAAACCAAAAACTTGCTGAGTTTTTGACTGGTTTAACACCCTTGAAGTCTGATTGATCCATGACAAAGGACACACGTTAAGCTGACTGGAGGCTGCAATAACCTATCTTACAGCAAAGAATGCTTGTGCCAGTTATATATTTTACAAAGTGCAATTTACATTTTCTAGATTTGTTTTGTTGGAAAGAAACATTTAGCAATATCAATTTCAATGGGTTCCATAATTAAATTCTTCCAAGAAAAATGCCCCTAAGATAAATGGCTGAAAATGTCTATTTACATTTTGTAGATTATAAAAATTACATTATGAAAATTGAGCAGAAACATGCTTATTGTCAAATTCTTGTTCTTTTAGTAGACCAAGAACATACTGGTTACAGTCTAACGTTAGGCTGACGGTCTTTGAAAGTTCCTAGTATAGTTTAAGCCCTGGTCTGTGACTTATCTTTCATACAGCCCAACTGCCTTCATAGTTTGTATTATTTTTAGAAAGATAATTTAGCAATTATTTTCTTTGTCCTTTTAAATAGATATCATCCAAAGTCCCAACATTTCTCAAATATTTTAAGCAGGAGTAATGAAGATATATCTTATTATTACTGTTTTTATTAGTATTTCTATTTTCAAGAATCATATGCTGCTAAGCTCTGTCCATAGAGCTTAATTATCAGGACTGAGTAGAAATCAACATTTTTCTTCCCAGGGATTTCTTGATCAAGAGGAAGCCACAAGTTAATAAATAACTTGACTGCAAAACAATTCATCTGAACAAACAGTTTGCTCATCTGGGAAACAAGTTACTTTTCACAAAACAGTTTACTTACATAGATTCATTTTGGTCCTCAGTTTGCTGTGTCAACCAATCCTAAAGTATTATCTTACAAATACTTTGCCCCTTTAGAGTCCCTTAAACCATTTAAGCCCAGATACAAAACCATGTATGTATCATTTTCTGGACCTTCTAAGGCAGTAAGACTGTTAAATTAGTGTTCTTCTTTATGGTAGTAAGACTAACAGAGCTAGATTTCATTGATCAATAGTTTTTGGATGGTCCTTTTTTAAAGATGACAATCATCAAACCTTAACAAGTTGTTTACTTCTCTGTGTCTGTTACATTATTTGTAAACAGTAATCCTAGTATGGTTTTTGTGATGATTACATGAAGTAATTTAAGTAATATGCTAATGACAGTTCCAAGAATATAGTGAATGCTCACTAAATGTTGATTATTATTAATCAAAAGCACTAAGAAAGTTCTCATTGTTATTAGAAATACATGCAGAAAAAAGTTTTGATTTTTTTATGATTAAAATACTATTTTCCCCACAGAAAAGTATGTTAAAAACAAATAATGTTAAACTATTTCTTAACTTCTTTTAATCTGATTATTTAAACCAGATATGGAGAGTTGATTATTTATTGGGCACCAGGTGCAGTTTCCTCAGTTAGGTGATAAATTAAAAAAGGAATAAAACACTAAATAAACTCTCACCATCCCTCATGTGTGATGCCTCAGAGAAAGGAGTGTAATATTTCTTGGAGAGAAATAAACCGATGGGCATGTGAGAAGGTGAATCTGGTTGGAGGTCATAATATCTAGAACATCAAAGAAGAGAGTAACAAAGAGTAAGTGATATTCAGGGGAAATAAGTTTCTCCCTCCCTGGTAAAATTCATCTATAAAATTAACTCAGCATTACCTTTTTATTGAACTGTTAAAATATGGCCAACATGTTTTTATTCTTATGTTAAAAGTGTCTTTAGTCACAGGTTTATTGGACAAACCTGACCCAACAATAAAGCTTCCATAAACACGTGAGAGTCAGTCTAAATTTGGTTAACTTAAACCCAAAGGCCATTTTTTTTTACTTCGGAATGTGTTTTCATACTTGTCCAAGTCAGAGCCTTCTTCAGATGGTGAGAAAAAGCATCGCAGGAAATTTGCTAAGCTAAAGGCATCTTACCTGTAAACTCAAATTCAAAATAGAAAAAAATTTTCATAAAATTCTTATGCTGACCAATAGAGCAAGCATTCATAAACATTCCATAGTTGTACTCATCAATTTACTACCTAATATGCCATAAAAAAGTCTGTAAAAGCTCTTGGTTTTTCTTTTATTTAAAACTTTTATTGTGAGTCACATGAGAAACTTTGCAGAGTCCTATAAAACAAGTTGCTGTGGTTTTCAATGTAAATTAAATGTCTGTCTTTTTGTGACGAGAATTGTCTGTATTTTCTGGACCTCTCACTTCTAAGATTTTATAAATCCCATTTCTCTCTCTTTTTTAAGATTTTTACTTATTTATTTGATAGAGAGAACACACAAGTGGGGTAAGGGGCAGAGGGAGAAGCAGACTCCCCACCAAGCAGGGAGCCTGATGTGGGGCTCGATCCCAACTCTGGGATCAGGACCTGAGCTGAAGGCAGACACTTAACCAACTGAGCCACCCAGGCACCCCTAAGTCCCATTTCTTAAACTGCCTAAGGATTGAGTGGTGTCTTCACTGGCATTATAGACATAGCCACAGGGGACAGACTTTTCCACCCTTTAACTTACTTAAAAACAGACAAATGAGGGTGGGTGAAACTGATCACTTACTTAATAGTCTTATTCTTACTTATTTATTTTTTAAAATGTCCGTAATTAGTATAATCAGCTGTTTTCTTTGGACCACATTTTGAAAAAGAGCCAAAACCTTTCTCCTTTCATAATGTTTTATAAGGCTAAATATAAAGTACTTGAAGAATAAAGCCACATTATGTTTTTGTATAATCAGATGATTTCACTCATTAAACCAGTGTTTATCAAACTCTGGGTCATGATGTCAACATATCTGGCATAAAATAAATAATATCTAGATAAATTATATCATAAGAAGCAAATGGATCAGATAGAGCAACATTCACAAATATTTACTTGATTATCAGTTGTGAACTCTCATCTGCATCCACGAGGCGAATCCTAGAACTAAATTTTATACAGTCCCCTTCCAAGACTTATCCCGATGCCAATTAAAAAGCACTCAAGTGAGAGTTGGACAGCAGAAGAGAAGTCATTGTTTGCTGATAGTAATTCATGCAGATTCACTCATAGGCAGAAATCGAGGTGTTAAGCACCACTTCCTTTAAGGATGTGGACAATTAAAATCTGTGACCATGGTGACCTTGGCCCCTCTTCCATGCCCAGAGCTTCTGGTGAAACTAAATTTACCAGCTTCATTTTGTCATGAACTTGAGAATGTCTCTGGCAGCTTCCTCTAAAGTCTTGAGACTCATAGTGGCTTCCATGGGAACACCATTGAGTTCTTCTAGAAGCTGGTTTTTGTTTTTTGGGTTTTGGGGGTTTTTTGGGGGGGTCTTTATTCTTTTTTTTTAATGTTATGTTAATCACCGTACATTACATCATTAGTTTTTGATGTAGTGTTCCATGATTCATTGTTTGTGTATAACACCCAGTGCTCCATTCAGTGGTCTTTACTCTATCAGCACTCCTAAAGATATGTGCAAACCAAATATTATGATTCTTCTGCTACAAACCCTCCAATAGCTTTCTAGTCTTTTTATAACATAGAGTTAAAACTTTACCTAGCCTGCAACATCTTTCATGATCAGCCCCATCCTATTCCCAACACATTCTACTCTGCATCCATTGGCCTTCTCTTGTTTCTCTAATACTCCATGTTCTTTCTCCACCTTGAAGTTCTCAGATTGTTATTTTCTTTTGTCTGGAAAGCTCCTCTCTTCACTTTACCTCATTTTTGCCATCATTATTCAGAACCCGGGTAAATTGTTTCTTCAAATAAATCCCAGATCAAATCAATTTCCCAAAGTTAAAGGTTGTCGGGAAACCCTATAAATCACCTCCATGGCACCTTTCACAATTATAGTTAAAAACCAATTTCATAATTATGCAGAACCTTTGTTTTCTTGTCTAGTTCTACATCCCCAGTGTCTTACAGTGCTGAACCAAATCAGATCCTCAATAAACACTTAACTGAATATAGGAAGAAATAAAGGTCCACACAGCAGCTTTACAGTGTGTAAATGATTCAAATTCATGCCTTAGAAAAATCACAATTTTTATATATTAAGAAAGTTTCAAGCTGATAATGAAAGGTCAATACTATTTTCAAATTTCTAGGGTCAACTCAATACTATCTACAGGATACCCCAAAGCCACTCCCCACACCTTTGCATTCTTCTACTGTAGACTATCTTGGAGTGAGAAGTGAAAGTCTTTGTGGAGGATGTCCCTCCTGGATATAATGACAAAAATCTAAAGAACAAAGAACCTTTCTGGTTTTATCTTTTTCTTATATGTCATTTCTCCTCACTGCAGTGCACATGTAATGCTTACAGGCCCAGTTGCCATTTTGCAACTTGATGATAAAATTAACATCCAGAAGATGTCAGAACAGGAAGATAGAGTTTAGTTCTCTTACTTTATTAGCCATAGTAGGAACCATGGATTGCCTACTTCTGAACTTCTTTTTGTATTATTCAAATAAACCCCATGTTAATATAAGTCTCTGTTGTGATAAAGCTTTGTATTTTAACTTGGCCACATTCCATGAATCATCAGAAGATATGAGTGAAAAGCAGGTGATATACTTACATGAATAAATATAAATATGCTTCTGTTTTAAAGGAAACAAATATAATTGCCATAATTCCATAAATAATATAGAAATTAATTAAATATAATTGCATCTGGCCATGAAACATTGGCAGAAGAGTTACCATGTGAATTAAGTTCAACCTTAAGGAGTTATATATGAAAGCAAGCAATTGTCACAGAACAGAGTTCTTAACTTTTTCATACATATTAGTGAATTTTTTGCTAGCAGCCATCAGATCACAAGAAAATTTATTAAAAAGTCCTGAAAATAATAGCCAAGTCCTCATGAAGGCATGAGACAAGCCCCAGAAATCCCCAAGCAGAATTGAAAAAAATCGGAGAAGTAACTTTTAAAAGCTTACATCAAATATGCCTCCTTAGTGTGAAGCAGTTGAAGAAAACATTTATTAGGTTTAGGTTTATAATTTCTTCTCATAGATGTCTTATATTAACATTATGGGGGGAAAAGTTGATGCTATTTCTGTAATAACAAAGTGTTTTATGGCTAATTCTGCTAGAAAAATAAATTCATAAATTCTCTTAACCTTACACAAAGCATCTAAAGCCTTGATAAGAAATAGTCAAAGAAGTTAAAACAGTGCATAAAAATGATTCCCTTTATTTTCTACAAACAAGTTTTCATTAGACACAATTTACAACACTTCAACTGAGCTTATCACAACCTCACAGGTTCAGGACCTCTGATGGTGAATGAGTTTTAGAATGAAATGACACTGAAAAAGAAGTAAGCTTAAGTAAAGGATAGAAAGATACTTTGATGTGAAAATGAATATAAACATGCATATAATTTCAGTCACTATGTTGGCAAATCCCTGCTCTCTGATATCAAACTTCTGTCATCCTTTCTTTTCGGTTTCTTGAGATGTTTTCTGAGTGCAATCAATAGTCCAGACATATCTATTCATTTTACTCTTTAACATTAATTTTAAATAACTTCAGACCTCAAAAATGTTGCAAAAATTGTGCAAATAATCCCTATCTTCCTGTCACTTGGCTTTCTTATATGTTAACTTCTTATATAATGATTGAGCACATATCTAAATAAGAACATAATATTGAGGGCGCCTGGGTGGCTCAGTTGGTTAAGCGACTGCCTTCGGCTCAGGTCATGATCCTGGAGTCCGGGGATCGAGTCCCACATCGGGCTCCCTGCTCGGCGGGGAGTCTGCTTCTCCCTCTGACCCTCCTCCCTCTCATGCTCTCTGTCTCTTATCCTCTCTGTCTCAAATAAATAAATAAAATCTTTAAAAAAAAAGAACATAATATTTATACAATTTTATTAACTAAACTACAGATATTTTTTCAAATTTCACGAAGTGATTCACAAATGTTCTTTGCTGGTCCAGGATCTAATTCAGGATCCCACATTGTAGTTGTTATGTCCCCTCAGTCTCCCCTAGTCTGTGGAAGTTGCCTGGTCTTTGTTCATCTTTCATGACATGGACACTTTGAAGAATACTGTCCAATTATTTTGTAGAATGTCTCACAATTTGTGTTTGACCGATTTTTCATCATGACTAAATTCAGGTATTGTGTTTCTAGGAAGAATGTCACAGAGTAACGCTCTGAGTTGTCACCTTCTCAGTATTATCACATCAGGAGGCACCTGACATCAATATGCATCATTATTGGTGATGCTAACTCTAATAATTGGGTTAAGGTGATGTGTGCCAGGTTTCTCCACTGTAAAGTTACTATATTTTCTTCTATTAGTAATAAATACATTGTGGGATGTTATTTTGAGATTATGCCAATATACTGTTTCTCATTATATTTTTTGCTCACTAATTTTAGAATACACTGGTGATTCTTGTTTGAAACAATTATTAGTGTACTGTTTTCCAAAACACTTTTCTATTTTTCATGTCCCGTCTGTATTTAAGAGAAGGTTTACTATAAAAATAATTGCCTCTTTTCAATTCAATTGTTTATGTTATAAGAGTTTTGTGGGCATTTACTTTGTTCTATGTATGTTTTATTGTTAATATTGTCCCAGATTTGGCCATGGGAAGCCCCTTCAAGTTATTGCCTGTTGACATGCTGCCACCATTTTTTGAGCATGTTTTAATTTCTGTTACCACAAGATGTTTTCCCTGTCCCAGTTGTCAGTAATATTATAGTAGTTAATAATACCTAGAAAGTAAGATCTGGGCACTAGATATTCTCATTTCCACTAGTGTATGTTTTGCTTCCAGGATCTCTGAGCAGATACACGTAAACATATGTCTAAATCTATTTATTTTTCTATGTGCCTATGCTTTTTTTCTTCAAATGTTTTATTGAAATTCTAGTTAGTTAACATATAGTGTAATATTGGTTCCAGGAGTAGAATTTAGGGATTCATTACTTACATATAACACCCAGTACTCATCACAGCAAGTGCCCTCCTAAATACCCATCACGCATTTAGCCCATCCGCCACCCACCTCCCCTCCATCAACCCTCAGTTTGTTCTCTAGTTAGAGTCTCTAGTGGTTTGCTTCCCTCTCTGTTTTGTTTTGTTTTTCTATTCCCCTAAGTTAATCTGTCTGTTTCATAAAATGCACATATGAGTGATATCATATGGCATTTGTCTTTGACTGACTTACTTCACTTAGCATAATACACTCTAGCTCTATCCATATTGTTGCCAAAGGCAAGATTTCATTCTTTTTGATGACTGAATGATATTCCATTGTGTGTATGTGTGCATGTATGTGTATGTATACATACATACATAGTTTTTGGATATTCAAGGTCTTATGTATTTCCATACAAATTTTAAGATTGTTCTAGCTCTGTGAAAAATGCTGGTGGTATTTTGAGAGGGATGGCATTAAATGTGTAGGTTGCTTTGGGTAGTATACATTTTAACAATATTTATTCTTCTAATCCATTAGCATAGAATATTTTACCATTTCTTTGTGTCTTCTTCAATTTCTTTCATAAGTGTTCTATAGTTTTTAGAGTACAAATCTTTTACCTCTTTGGTTAGGTTTATTCCTAGGTATCTTATTATTTTTGGTAAATTATATCTATTCCTTGATTTTTCTTTCTGCTGCTTCATTATTGGTGTGTATAGAAATGCAACAGATTTCTGTGCATTGATTTTGTATCCTGCAACTTTGCTGAATCCCTGTATCAGTTCTAGCAATATTTTGGTGGAATCTTTCAGGTTTTCTACATGGAATATCATGACTTCTTCCTTGCCAATTCGGATGCCTTTTATTTCTTTTTGTTGTCTGATTGTTGAGGCTAGGACTTCCAGTGCTATGTTGAATAACAATGGTTAGAGTGCACATCCCTGTGTTCTTCCTGACTGTAGATGAAAAGCTCTCAGTTTTTTCCCCATTTAGGATGATATTTGCTGTGGGTCTTTCATATATACTGCCTATAATTTTCTATCTCTTCAGGCTGATACTTATGATAAAATCCAACTCCACAGGGATCATTCTCACTTTCTTTTCCTATTTATAACTTCTTTACTGAAAATGAGAAACCTGACTTTCATTACCTTGAAGATGTTTCTTTCTTTACGCAATCCTAGAATATACTTTATAAGAAAAATTCCAAAATTATTAATCTGTATAGCCTGTGAAAAATACGTTCACCAAAATGAGTACAGTATTTTTGTATAACTCTTTTTGTGTTTAGCTTTCCAGTGTACAATTAAAATGTTATTTTCAAATTTACTTAGATAAGTTATTTTCTTTCTAACCTTCTTCAGTGTGATTATGTCATGCATTTGTAGTACAATTAGGTTTATTTGTAGATGGAATTTAGGAAAAGGGAGAGAAATGAGAACAGAAGAAATATTTTTTTAATGTGTTGACTAAGAATTATTGTAAGTAATGCTGCTATAAACATTTGGGGTGTGTATATCCCTTTGAATTAATATTTTTGTATTCTTTGGGTAAATACTTAGTAGTACAATTGCTGGATTGTAGGGTAGCTCTATTTTTAACTTTTTAAGGAACTTCCATACTGTTTTCAGAGTGGCTGCACCAGTTTGCATTCCCACCAACAGTGCAAGGGGATTCCCCTTTCCCCACATCCTCGCCAACACCTGTTGTTTCCTGTGTTGCTGATTTTAGCCATTCTGACAGGTGTGAGGTGATATATCATTTAGTTAGATTTGTATTTCCCTGATTATGAGTGATAGTAAACATCTTTCATGTGTCTACTGCAGTGTTTTTAAATAGAGGATCTTGTTTTGTTGTGGTGGTTTTAAATTTTTCCATGGGAGAATCTTTCTAATTTATGATTCTACATGTAATTTTTAGGTTTATTGGTTTGTGTTCAAACTGCTTATAATATTCTATATTATGGAACTTACTGATGTTTTCTTTGTGACCAAATGCATGATCAATTTTTCTAAGTGTTCTGTGGACACATAAGAAGAAGGTTTTGTCTCTGTATGTTACAATATATAACATTTGTCTATTAGCCATCTATCTAAATTCCACCTTTGTTTTAGCTTTGGATCTACACGTATACGTTAAGATTTTATTATCAGTCCTTTTGCTGAAGGTTGGATCAAACTCATCCTCTAGTAGTTTATTTAAAAGATATTCAGGGATACAGAATTTCCCAGTTCTTTCAAATTATAACCATTTTTCTAAAGCTTTAATTAAGTGGTTTTACTCTTCTGAAATTCTTAGAATAGTACCAGACACAAAGGTAAGTGTTTCATTGACAGGCACTTTCATGTACTATTACACTGAAACTTTCTGGGACAGATTGGGAAGTATTGGATAGATAAATGCGGATCAGGCAAGCATCCAACAGCCCCTAATATTCATGACTCTCCATTAAAGTTGAGTTAGTGATCCTATTTGGACCTAAAGCCAGGTGTCTAAACATCCTACCTCTCCTTGGAATGAAAAATGGTTGGGTCAGTAGCCTAAACACCCGTCTTATTTTATCACCACTAGAAAATGTGGAAAAGGAAAGGATGGTAGATATGCCAAATTAGCTCAGCCTGCTTATGATTAGGAGAGAGAAGTACAAGTGTTTATTGAGAGTAGATGCAGGGTGATTCAAGGGACATGAAGCAAAAACATGAACTGTGTGTAACCTTTTATTTATTAACCCCACCAACAAGGGAAATAGGGGCTCCTGGCTCTCAGACTCTCACAAATCAGATCAGCCACCTTCTTCCTCAGAAGAGAAGTGGAAAGAATGTGTATATTAATTTCAACACTCTCCTTTTCTGAGAAACCATGTCAAGCACTTACTGTGTATTTCTTTATACTTAGCATTTAATATACATCATCTCCCTCTTATTTCTCACAATAATCCTATATGTTAAAAACTATTAGAATGGATATTGCAGATGAGAAAATGAAAATGTGGTGAAAGGAGCTAAAGATTCATCTAGAGCAGAACTTCTCAATACTGAGTATATTAGAACCACCCTGAAGGCTTATTAAAATACAGATTGTTGACCTCAAACCTCCAACTTTTGTTTCTGTGGGTTTGAAGTGGGGGCCCAAGAATTTGCCTTTCTAACAAGTTCCTGGGTGACGTTGGTGTAGTAGCTTTGGCAATCACACATTGAGAACCACAGCTCTGTAGAAACATGAGGGTAAAGTGAGAATACCCCTTCTCTAGACTCCATATTCCCCATGTTTTGTTGTTTCTATCTTATCAGCCAACCATGGTGTTAATTCGAACGTTGGGTTTCAATCAGCCAATTTCTGTAGTTTCTAACAATATTCCTTGGGATTTCTCTGTGATCATTGGTAGGTAATTTAGGTTATGCCACAAGGAAGATGCAACTTCTGTCAAGTCATATTGTATCACAGGTCAATTATTCACTGCCTTTTCAATTTATACCAACCATGGTGTTCAAAGCAACCCACCAGAGATTATGCAATGAATTCAAGTATATAATGAACAAAAACTCAAATTCGAACACTATCCAATTCCTACTATTCAATTTCCACAGAAATATGAAAGTATGAAAAGGAAATTACAGATTTTTAAAAAATTTATAACATTTTATGAAAGTTATAAAATTAAAGTTATAAAAGAAAATTCCCTTAAGTTAAAGTTCAATGACATTAAGCCAAATATTTTCCCTATTCATTTATGTTTGTTTGCTTCTTCAATCTCAGCCAAAAGTATTTCAACAGATGGAGGCTGAGTTCCTTATTTTGTTTTTCTTGATTTTTTTTTTCCAGTAGAATGAATATGGCTTCTCTGAATGTTCCAAATTTGAATAATTCCAATTCCAATTTAATCTTGGCTTGTCTTCTTTTTCCATAAAGTCTGTTAAAGGATTTAATATTAAAAGAGGATAAAATCAGAATTCTTATGTAGATATAAAATGTTAAAGATTTTATTTCATTCATATTGTTAAAGAGAAACTTAAAGAGCAAACATATGAAGAGGAAAAAGGAGATGAATCTTTATTCAGGTTTGCAAACCAGGCAGGGCAACCCATTTCTATTGGTCTGCCCATCCTGAAAGGAAAGAAGGGAGGTGGTATTTTTAAGGTTTAAAACCACAGTGGGGGAGAAAATTCAGTTGGTTTGGGTTGCTCAGCAATCTGTTGACCTTTTTGCTCAGTAGTGGTCATCATCAGGGAAATACAAATCAAAACTACAATGAGATATCACCTCACACCTGTCAGAATGGCCAGAACTTCAAGATGTTTATCACAACTGAAGTGGCTGCTCTTCCAAGAACCACCCAACCATGGCTATTGCAAGATGGAGTCAGAGTTGTCAACCCTTCCCTGGCCCCTTTTCTTCTTCAATATTAATAAGAGAACCCAGCAGCTATGACAACTAGTTCAAAGGAGAATACAAAGAACAAACATGTTTATAGTTCAGGAAAATTGAAATAAACTTGCAAATGGATGCAATGCTGGCTTTTCTGAAGTGGGGAACAGGTTCTCTCTCTACCAGATGAAATTCTTTTGCGTACAAACAAAATTTATTTTGCATTGCTATCTCTGATTTACAGATTTGTAAAACAGCTCAAAGGCATTTAATGGCTAAAATGGATAACCCAGAAGGCTATGTTCCAACAATGCATATTCTTCCATTGGAAATACCCAATAATCTTTTTACTTATTCCAAATTCCCTTAAAACTCTGAAGATCAATAATATTTTGATATGATTATACATATCTAGACACATATCTATAAAATTTTGAAAGCACACATAATTTTTCAGGCATACCAGAATCATTTCATGCAAAACAATTTTCCTTGAATCCAATACAGAGTATAATACAAATCTCCAATGTCTTCAAATCCCAGGTTTGGAAAGAAGCTAGAGAGGAAAAACTGCAAAATAAAGAGACTTTATTTTCATTTTCAGCCATTTCACATCAAGAAGTTAATTGGGATCCTAAGCTTCCCTCATAGTGTTGGAGGAGGTAATTCTCTGTTAGTATATATCTTCTCTTCTCAGAGGGCAACATTTGAAATCTTTCTCATCTTGCAAAATTTAAACCTAACAATGGTAACTAACACCCAGCTCTTCCAGGTTCCCATCTTTTGAGACTCCCTTATCCCTTTATTTCACATCCCACATATTTAAAACCATTTAACTAACGTTTTGCCTTTGAGTCTTAAAGATCTGGCATCCCTATATGCAGGCTTTGTCTCCATTCCTCCCTCCAAGTAGAATATCCAACATTTGTAACAGAAAATGCTCTAAACAAAGTTTACTGTCATGTAATTGTTACAGACACTATACCCTGCCCTTCTCCATGCCCAGTGTGAAGTGATCTTAATACATTTTTAATTACTTGTCTCTGTATTTGCATATTTTGCTTCTTTTTTTTTTTTGTAGTCGTTGTTTTGTTTTATTTTGTTTTTAAAGCATGGGTTATTTTTGTGTCAATTGCAGCATCTCCCCAACAAATTGCTGAATTAAAACACCTGGCCACGCTGCCTTAAAGTATGCCATTAGAAGACAAGGTATCTGACAGGTCATCATCTCTCAAATTTTTCTGTCTTTGGTAAGAAAGCATGCTTTCTTACAAATCTTTTCCTCAAATAAGTAGCTATAATTCTAGTGCTTTATTTGCCTTCTTGCCTCTAGTTATTGTAAATAAGTCCAACCATATGTTTATGATTTTAAACTATTTGTTATTTTGGTCCTTTACTTCCCCACATTATTCACACTTTTCACTGGACCTGGAGAACCTTCTTCCTCTTGCTTTCAGGTTCAACCTCCACCTTCTATTTTGTTCTCCAGATTCTGTCTTGTGGGGTCTCTTATAGTGAAACATATAAAAACAATGAGCTTTGAATCTTTCAAAAGCATACACCATTCAAGTCAATTCTGATTGCCTCTCTTGTGAATATTTGATTTTGCCATGTCCCTATGCTTTTATTTAGAATTGTTTAAATTTCTCAGGCCATCTCCTCATAATCACCCTATTACTTTAAAACACATTTAATAATGATAAGTGTGTTAGGCATTGGTTTTCCAGGTCTTCCTCGTTCAAATTTGCCAAATGTTGAACCATCTTATAGGTAATTTAATCATTAAAAAGTTGTTTATCAATTGCTTTCATAACTGATTTCTGATTAATAGCTTAAAGAGGACTTTTCTATATAGATTTTGTGGTCTCGGCTCCTCTGGAAACATTAATCAATTTGACATCTGAGAGTTTCTCCTTATGTTTTGTTAGTTTTGTTTGCTTGTTCATTTGTTAGTTCTAGTGACCATCCCAGATAATGGCTCAATGATCTCCTATTCTTCTTAGTTTTATCTATACAATAGACCTTCCTTTCCTTTTCTATAGATAGATGATAGATAGACCAGATGATAGATAGGCAGGCAAAACAGGTAGACTGGTATTTAAGATTTCAATCCTTCTCAAGATAAAATCACTTTCTTCCATCAGGCAAACCATGTGTCTTCACCTCTCTTCTTTACATATTCCTATTTGGAATGCAAGATCATTTTGGACTGAAACTTATAAACTTCATTCTTCATTGAACAAACTTGGCGCCTAGAAGATCCAGACTTAAGGGTTTTGTTTGTTTGTTTGTTTGTTTGTTTTTGTAATTGTTTTCTTAGATTTTATTTTATTTTTTTCCAAGTTAGAACATTTTATTTATTTAATTAAAACAAAAACAAAACACTTTTTTTTTTTCTGGTAAGTTGTAGGTACTGACAAAACACTTGGCTGAAGAGAACTTAATATGACAAGGTTTCAAAAGTTAACTCAAGTTACAGTCTACAGAATTAGCCCAAAATTATTCAACAATCAATACCTCCATTTTATGTTATGTTAGTCACCATACAGTACATCATTAGTTTTTGATGTAGGTTTCAATGATTCATTAGTTGTGTATAACACCCAGTGCTCATTACAACATGTGCGCTCCTTAATACCCATCACCCGACTACCTCATCCCCTACTCCCCTCCCCTCTGAAACCCTCAGTTTATCTCCCAGATTTTATTTTTTTAGAACTACATTGCATTTCTCCTCTATGTCAATCTAAGAAAATGATATATTTCCATGTAATAAGGATCTTTATTCATCTGTATCTGCTTATTAATGAGATTTACTATTTTAGTATAATTAACCTATAGTCTGGGTCTCTGAATTATGCAACTATAATAAGACATTATGAAAAACAGAATACAATTTAAACTATGTACATGTGATTGAGAATAATTATTGGCATCTTGGTGAGTGCATAATAAAAGGAGAGAATATAAACAAACAAAAAATCTCTCTAGCCAACTAGGCTTAAAGCACCAAATAGTGATGTTCTGCTTGCTTTTGAGTTGAGTCTTACCTGAGAATTAACAAAAATATTTTCTGAAAATCTAGCATCTAGAACATCCAGGCCTAGAGTGGCATCTGTGGTCACAGTATAAGAAGCTACATTTCTTGCTTGACTTAAGTCTGCTAAAACCAGTTATATCAGTCGTACCTTAAACTTGATTCCATATACAGTGTCTGTGCTTATTTATAAGGATTTCTTGCCAGTCCCTCAATATTTTGCAGTGGCAGGGGAGTTATAAGCATCAGCCTAATACTATCTCCTTGCTCTGATTTATAAACAATGAAGAATAGAACCAATGAACTGAGCTTGGAATGAATATAAATTGGGAATCAATGTGTTAATTTTACTAACTAGTCGGACAACTACCCAATAACTCTCTACTCTGAAAGAACAAAGCCACTTGAGAGTTAAATTGAAGAATGCAGCTTGGATCAATGATCAAAATGGGGGGCCTGTTACTATCTCTTCACATTTAGAACTTGATGACTTGGTGGAAAGCACTGGGTCTATAGAGATCTTACAGCTGATGACATTGAAGATTATGACATAATTGCTGGCAGAAGAGGGAGTGGAGTACCCAGGAGGGAGAGATGGAGACACACTGCCTTCTTAATACAACAATCCACAACTCTTAGAATAAATGTCAGATGCTTAATAATGAGAATATATCTTTAATCTCCCTGTAAGAAAAGTGCATTAATTAGTCAGAAAAAGAGACAAAGTGTTCATTCCAATAACCTGTTCTTGTGAAGAAGAAAAGAAAATCACGTTCCAAAGGAAACACGAGGATGACTTAGAAGTGTCCTAGTGCATTCTAATTTTTAGATCCAAGGGCCAATGGACTAAGAGACTTCTTTTTAATGAACATCCGCAATTAGTGAAATTGTCAAAAAATGGGAATTGTTTGGAGAAGTATAAAAGAAAATATTTCAGTATCATTTTAAAAAACTATATCAAGTAAAAGGATATGATCAAAATATATTAATGTAATATAAAATGAATGGAAAGAAAGAGGATAAAAGCAAGGCTACAGGATTACATTTGGATAAGAAAAATAATTGGAAGCAAAACTGGGACTAGAAACCAGATGACAAGGGTTATAGGAATGAAGACAGAAAGCACATTCCTCATTTAAAAGTTTGATAGAGCAACAGAGTAAGTGACCTGAAGATTTGTATATGATGGGACCAAACTGCACATGCTTGCAAAAACAGAAGGATCAAGTAAAGAATAAGGGAGTAAGACTACCTTAGGACCTGGAGAAAGGAAGAAACAAGTACTCAGAAGAAGCTTCTTGGTTTGTTCCTGTGGATTTAATCAAAAGTCTTTGTGGTTCCCCAGGATGGTGCTTTTTGGTGCTGAAAATTACAGCAGTTTATTGTGGAAATGAAGAGGCCAAGAAGGGATGGTGGGTGGGTTCAGGAGACACAGTAAGCTTTAGAGGGAATGGAGGAAGCCATTGAGACACTGAAGGGAAGGATGAAAATCTTTTGTGCACATGAGAATGATCTGTAGAAATGTTAAAAATTCTGATATTCAAGTCACACTGCTACCCAACTACATCAGAACTTGTGAGAGTGAAAACAGGAGTCAGTGATTTTAAAGTTACCAAAGTGATTGCAATAAGCAGTCAAGATTGATAACCACTAACATAAGACACATTTTCCAAACATGTTCTATGGAACACTAGTTCTGAAGTACCCTACTTAAAATAGTTTAGACTTTCAAATGATTTGGGGGAAGTTCATCCTCTGTACTTTCTGATTCAAAATATAGTGTAGAATATTAAAGAGCCTGAGGAATTCCACAGTTATAAAAAAAAAAATGCCACATTGTTAATCCAGCATTTCTCCTAAATTATACCCTACAGAATATGAGTTCAATAGATCTCACTTTAAAACTTAGTGTTCTGGGGTACCTGGGTGGCTCATTCGGTTAAGGGTCTGCTAAGCATCTGCCTTGAGCTCAGGTCATGATTCTGGGGTCCTGGGATCAAGCCCCATGTCAGGCTCTCTGCTCAGTGGGAAGCCTGCTTCTCCCTCTCCTTCTGCCTGCCGCTCTGCCTGCTTGTGCTCTCTCTCTCTCTGTCAAATAAATAAAATCTTAAAAAAATAAATAAAAAATAAAACTTAGTGGTCTGGGGAAAAAGGGCTGATAAGAAATAAGATTATATAGGGACATTTGTAGGCAAGGTTAATCTTTCCTCCCGAAATAGGAGGCAAGGAAGACAAGACAGGGCATGTGCTAAATTAGCACGTGGTGAATGAGATTATAGATATGAAACCTAGGGAAACAGTCTCAAAGAGTGAGGGGTGTGATAGGGAATCAGAATAATGAAGGGGAACTATGTGGGAGTCTTGTTCTTAACCTTGCTACAAGGGTAGTATTACTTTTCATGAAACAAACCTATGTGGTGACAGTATGTCTTCATATACAAAGTGGGTTTCTAGGGAGATAAACTTGGCCAATGTCACACAGTTACTTTACCATAAATTAGGGATCAGAAAAAGACCTTCAGGATATAAATAATTTTAAGTGATGCTTAAAATTTTCAGACTTAAAACAAGAGTTTCAGTTAATTATAAATATATTTCAGATGTAAAATTTACAATAAAACAAAATTGTGAGGTCTGATTACTATTCAATTGTTAGGTAATAAATAAGATGATGTTTGCTGTATTTTTAAACTTTGGCTTTTAGAGAATTTTAGGGGCATGGATTCAATGACTTGTAAAAAGATATAGATTTCTTCTGTACTTATTTTATGCAGTATGAAATGGCACGGGAATATTCAAAACAAGTTTCCCCAGCTTTACTGATAGTGCTTTCATGCTACTCTGTATTTATATCCTGTTTAAGCACAGGAAGTCCAGGAAAGCAATTCAGTGATTATATTTCTTGAGGCTTCAATGCTAAAAACAAAATTGAACTGAGCACATGCACTTGTGATTTATTCACTAGGCTTTTGCCAATAAGACATTAAAGCTATTTCTTTGGTCATGAAATTTTATACCCCCAAAACAAATTTACTGAGAAATATACTAAATAACCTCGATATTATAATTTTCATGGATTCATCATCCAAGTATTATTCATTAACAGCAGTTCTTAAAGATTTTGTCAAAGGATATTTTCAATAACATGATAAGCACTCTCTTAACTGTTTTATTTGGTGAGGGAGAGGTGGGGACAGGGGAGTTAGAATTTTCTGCTTATTCAAATATTGGATTTCATCATGTATTGAGTGCCCATTTTTAAAGACTTAAGGGAAAATAAAATACATCAATGTCATCTTAAACACTGTTTGCTCTCTGGTAAGTTGATAACTAACTCACTCGTGTCAGTTGCTTCAGGGATCCTTAAAGGCATCAATTTTTATCACTAGAAGCTAGGTAAGAATGATTGCACTTGATAAAATGAGGAAACTATTTTTTTCAGCAGAACATAAAGATAAGGGTCCCATTTAACTTCTTACTGTAAAGGTTAAATTACACTATGGATTTTTTTTAAAGATTTATTTATTTATTTTTGAGAGAGGAAGAGAGTGCTGGCAGAGGGAGAGGCAGAAGGAGAGAAGCAGACTCCCCACTGAGCTCAGAGCTGGAAGCGGGACTGGATCTCATGACCTTCAGACCATGATCTGAGCCAAAACCAAGAGTCAGTGGCTTAACCAACTGAGCCACCCAGGCACCCCCAATGGATAATTCTTTGATAATGAATTAAGCTATATATATAATTTACAACGTATTGTGTGCTATTCAAATGTAAGCATTTTAAAAAGCTTTATAAAGATGGCTTTTTGATATTTCCTACTTGCTATGACTCTTGGTCATTGAAAAACAAAAAGATGGGGCAAATTTGAACAAAGTTGTATCATGAAGTTAATATATTACCATTCCCAAGTGTCCTGGGACCCCAAAAGTAATAGAATTTTTTTAAAAAATCTGTGAAACACACCAAGTAGATGACAGATGGTAGCAGACTCTTCTCACCCATGGCCACAGCAATGACCCCACTGCAAGACTTGTTGCTATTTTTTGTTCACCTCTGGTGCTCATTTCAGTTCAATGTTACCAAATTCTCATAAAGGGCACAAAGTATTATTCTACGAATGACTAATTCTTACAAACCACAATGAGATACCACCTTACACCAGTTAGAATGGCAAAGATTAGCAAAACAGGAAACAACAAATATTGGTGAGGATGTGGAGAAAGGGGAACCCTCTTACACTGTTGGTGGAAATGCAAGCTGGTACAGCCACTCTAGAAAACAGTATGGAGATTCCTCAAAAAGTGACTCAGCAATACTAGGTATTTAAATACTAGGTATTTACCCCAAAGATACAGATGTAGTGAAAAGAAGGGGCACATGCACCCCAATGTTCATAACAGTAATGTCCACAATAGCCAGACTGTGGAAGGAGCCAAGATGCCCTTCAAAAGATGAATGGATAAAGAAGATGTGGTACATATATACAATGGGATATTATTCAGCCATCAGAAAGGATGAATACCCACCATTTGCATTGACATGGATGAACTGGAGGGGATTATGCTAAGTGAAATAAGTCAAGCAGAGAAAGACAATTGTCATATGGTTTCACACATATGTAGAACATAAGGAATAGCATGGAGAACCATAGGGGAAGGGAGGGAAAACTGAAGGGGGAGAAATCAGAGAGGGAGATGAACCATGAGAGACTATGGACTCCAGAAAACAAATTGAGGGTTTCAGAGGGGAGGGGGGTGGGGGGATGGAGTAACATGGTGATGGTTATTAAGGAGGGCACGTGTTGTGATGGCACTGTGTCTTATATGCAACTAATGAATCATTGAACAGTACATCAAAAACTAATGATATACTATACAGTGGCTAGCTTAACATAATAAAAAAATAATGTTAACATGTAAAAAAAAAAAACAAAGTTCATTTGGGAACTTTTCACATATAGAGAGCCACAATTGGCTGAAATTAACATAAGAGTAAAAACACATTCCCTTCTACAGTTTTTCATAGCCAACTTTTTTATGTTTCTAACTAATAGCAGTTTTGTAAATTTTTATGACAGGCAAGATCAGAAGAGTTTCTCCCTTTAGACTATTTTTAACAAACCTCTTTGTAGAATTTTGCAGTTGAACAAATTTTTACATGTGACAGTCTTTTCACACTATATGCAAGTGCCATTTTATTAAAGTATGTGGATTTACAGAATTTGTTGCCAGCCTAAACATTTCCACCACAGAACATTTCCTCTTGAGGAAACATGGACAAAAATTGAAAATCATTTGGTTTCTCTTGGCTTCTACTGCAATAATTTTGAAAGCTTATATGAGAATGTGGACAAAGGGAAAAACAGGTGATCAGTATGTGACATTTGTGCCTACAGCCTCTTGGCAGATAGGGAGCCCTCTGGCCTCATGAAATACAGGAGTGGCCTGGAAGAGGTTAAGCAGCTGTGGCAGAGAATCATGTTTTTCTATTTTTCATGATCTATAAACATGGGTGATAGAGAGGAGAGCTTTGTAGTCATTCACAGGAAGTGCTGAGGCTGCTAAGAGCAAGAACCAAGCACTGAGGGAGGAGAGCACTTCAGAGAGTTCAGGATTTCTCCATCACAACAGGCCAGGGCTCTGCCTAGAGTCTGTATTTTATAATGATGGGTTCTTAACCTACTCAAGAGTTAGCATGGATATGAAGGCCTTGGTAGTGGCTGATATGACTTGTTAATTGTGTCCCATCACATTTTTTCTTTAAAGTCATTAATCAATTTTTTATTTTAGAAGAGTTTTGGATTTACAAAGAAGCTGCAAGAATATTGCGGAGTTCCCAAATACCTGAACTCAGTAATGAATGAGAAATTTGGTTGCTTTGCATCTTAGCCAGCAATTGGGTATTGTCAAAGTATTGAATTTTTTTTTCTGTATTGTACTTTAATAAGAAGTAACACTTCACATCTGTACATCATTGTAGAGTTTACGTAGCATTTGCACCCACATCATTTTGTTTGACCCTTACAGCAATCTTGTGAAATGACATGGAGGCTGAATTGCTTCATGTTAAAGAACCAGTAAGTGGAGGAGCTCAGGACTTCAACCCAGATCAGATTCAGTCCAATCCTCAACATTTACATGTACAGTTTTGACTAATAATCGATATTCATAAATAATATTCTTTTATTAATTTTTAAAATACTCTTTCATTCTTATTTTTTTAATAAAAGCTGTTTCATTTTTCTTAAATTCCCGGATAGTTAACTTACAGTGTTATATTCATTTCAAGTGTACAACATCATGATTCAACATTTCCATACATCATCCTGTGCTCCTCACAGCTGGTGCACTCCTCAATCTCCATCACCAGTATCACCCCTCACCCCACCCACTTCCTCCCTAGTAACCATCAGTTTGTTCTTTATAGTTAAACGTCTGTTTTTTGGTTTGTTTTTCTTTTCTTTCCCTTTTGGTCATTTGTTTTGTTTCTTAAATTCCACCTATGAGTGAAATTATATGGTATAATTCACTGACTGACTTACTTCGCTTAGCGTTATACTCTCTAGCTCCATCCATGTCATTGCAAATGGCAGGATTTCATTCTTTTTATGGCTGAATAATATTCCATTGTGTATATAGGCCACTTCTTCTTTATCCATTCATCTATGGAGGGACACTTGGGGTGCTTCCATAATTTAGCTATTGTAAATAATGCTTCGATAAACATAGGGATGCATGTGTTTCTTTGAATTAGTGTTTTTGTATTCTTTGGGTAAATACCTAGCAGTGGGATTACTGGATCGTAGGGTAGTTCTATTTTTGACTTTTTCAGGAACCTCCATACTGTTTTCCACAGTGGAGGTCCCAGTTTGCATTCCTACCAATAGTACAAGAGGGTTCCTTTTTCTCCATATCCTCATCAACATTTATTATTTCTTGTGGTTTGATTTTACTCTTTCTGACAGATGTGAAGTAGTTTTGTAGTTTGATTTGCATTTCCCTGATGATGAGTGATGTTGAGCATCTTTTCATGTGTCTGTTGACTTTACCATCCATATGTCTTCTTTGGAGAAATTTCTGTTCATGTCTTCTGCCCATTGTTCAATTGGATTGTTTGTTGGGTGTTAAGTTATATAAGTTCTTTATAGAGTTTGGATAATAACCCTTTATCAGATATGTCATTTGCAAATATTGTCTTCTATGCAGTAGGTTGTCTTTTAGTTCTGTTGATTGTTTTCTTCCTTGTGCAGAAGCTTTTTATTTTGATGAAGTCCCAAAAGTTTATTTTTGCTTTTGCTTCCCTTGCCTCAGGAGATATATCTTTTAAGAAGTTGCTATGGCTGATGTCAAAGACATTACCTCATGTCCTCTCTTCCAGGAATTTTATAGCTTCAGGTCTTACATTTAGATCTTCAATCCATTTTGAGTTTATTTTTGTGAGAAAGTGGCCCAGTTTTTGTTCTTTTGTATGTAGCTGACGAGTTTTCCCAACATCATTTGTTGAAGAGACTGTCTTTTCCCCATTGGATAGTCTTCCCTGCTTTGTTGAAGACTACTTGACCATATCAGTATGGGTTTATTTCTGGGATTTCTATTCTATTCCAGTGCCTATGTATCTATTTTTGTGTCAGTACCATCCTGTTTTGATTACCACAGTTTTGTAATATAACCTCGGGTCTGGAATTGTGATACCTGCAATTTTGCCTTTATTTTTCAAAATTGCTTTGGCTATTCAGACTCTTCTGTGCTTCCCATGAATTTTAGGATTGTTTGTTCTAGTTCTGTAAAAAAATCTGTTGGTGTTTTGATAGGGGTTGCATTAAATCTGTAGATTGCTTTGTGTAGTATAGACATTTTAATAATATTTGTTCTCCCAATTCTTGAACATGGAATGTCTTTCCATTTCTTTGTGTCCTTTTCAATTTCTTTCATCATTGTTTTATAGTTTTTTAAGTTCAAAGTATTGGATTAAAACATTTTAATAAGTTTGTAGTTGTATTCATTGTTGTTTTTATTTGCATATCCATAGCAACAAATGATAGTGAGCATCTTTTCATGTGATCATTTGCTCCTCTGTATATAATCTTTACTAAAGTGTTTATTCAGACCTTTTGCTCATTTATTAATTGGGTTATTTGTTTTCTTACAGTTGAACATTAAGAGTTTTTTTTTTTTGTATTTCTGAATACAGATCCTTTATTTAATATGTTTTTTGCAAACACTTTCAGTTTGTGGCTTGTATTTTCACTTTCTTAACAATTTCTTTAAAAGTAAACATTTTTTTTTAAATGAAAACAAAATGTAAAGTTTAATATTTAAATTTAAAATGTAACATTGTGTGCCAAATCTATTAAAACATAGTTTTCCCTTTCATCAGTAGACATTAACTATATTAATGAATAAAAAAATAATAAAGTGCAACTTGCCATTTTTTTTCTTTTTCATGGATCACACTTTTGGTGCTATAGTAGTAACTAGTCTTCAAATCCAAGTTCACACATATTTTCTCCTATGTTTTCTTAAAGAAGTTCTATACTTTTGCATTTTACATTTGGGTCTTTGATTCATTCTGAGTCAAGTTTTGTGTAAGGTGTGAGATCTCTATTATGCTCATTGTTTTGCATATGGAAGTCTAACTGTTGAAAAGATCATTATTTTTCTATGGAACAGCCTCTGTGCCATTATTAATAATTAGTTGATTATATTCATAAGTCTCTTTTGAGCTCTCTATTCTATTCCATTGATCAACATGTCTATTCTTTTGCTAAAATAATGAAGTATTGGTTAGAGTATCTTTAAGATTAATTTTGCTTTTGTTGTTTTTGTTTAATTGAAGTATAGTTGACACACAATAATACATTAGTTTCTAGTGTACAACATAGTGATCCAAGTCTATACATCATGCTATGCTCACCACAAGTATAGTTACCATGTGTCTCCATAAAACATTATTATAATACCACTGATTATGTTCTTTATGCTGTAATTTATCCTTGTGATTTATGTAATCCATAACTGGTAGCTTGTATCTCCCACTCCCCTTCACCCATTTTTCCCATCCCTCCTCCCTCTGCCCCTCTGGCAACCATCACTTTTTTCTCTGTATTTGTGGGTCTGTTTCTGCTTTTTGGTTGTTTGTTCACTTGTCTTGTTTTTTAGATTCCATATATAAGTGAAATCTTATAGTATTTATCTTTTTCTGTCTGACATTTCATTTAACATAATACCTCCTCTAGGTTCATTCATGCAGTCACAAATGTCAAGGTCTCATTATTTTTGATGGCTGAGGAATATTCCATTGTGTATATATACCACATATTCTTTGTTTATTCACCTATCAATAAACACTTGGGTTGCTTCCTTATCTTGGCTGTTGTAAATGGAGTGCATATATCTTTTCAAATTAGTATTTCCGTTTTCTTTGGGTAAATTACTGGATCATATGGTATTTTTACTTTCAGCTTCTTGTGGAAACTCCCTACTATTTTCCACAGGGGCTATACAAATTTACATCCCCACCAACAGTGTATAAAAGTTCCTTTGTCTCTACATCCTAGATAATACTTGTTATTTCTTGTCTTTTTGATTCTAGCCATCCTGACAGGTGTGAGGTGATAGTTCATTGTGGTTTTAACTTGCATTTCCATGATGATTAGTGCTGTTGAGCATCTTTCCATGTATCTCTTTGCCATCCATATGTCTTCTTTGGAATAATCTCTGTTTATGTCTTCTGTCCATTTTTAATCGGATTATTTGTTTTTTTGGTGTTGAGCTGTGTACATTCTTTATGTATTTTGGATATTAACCCTTTATCAGATATATCGTTTACAAATATCTTCTTTCATTCAGTAGGTTGCCTTTTCATTTTGTTAGTGGTTTCCTTTGCTATGTTTAAGATAAATTCTGAAATCAGGTTTTGAGGATTAGAGTGATGACTTCCAAGTTCTTTACATACTGGGGCTGAAGCCAGAAGCTTCATTACATTAACTTTTGAGTATCTCCACCTTGATCTTTAGCACATGTCCATACCAAAAGGAAATACAATTCTATTCTACCTTATTCTGCCATTTTCTATTTTTTTAGGTTATCTAATTTATGATGGTATTTTACATGACCTTTAATCATCCTTGTACCTATCACAGTAAGTAAGGTAGAACTAAGCAGTATACGCTTGTTTATCTATTGCATATATGAAGACATAGATAAGGCAGCTGACCTATTTGTGTTCACTGCAGGTGAATTTGGTAGAAACAAGTCATTCTTTCAGAAGATTGAAATCCCATCTTTTCAGAAGTGGAGAAAAGAATTCATTATCAAAATCCTCTTAATTCATTCTGTCATGTCAAATAAATTCTAATTCTTGTTTTAAAAAGCAACACAAACTGAAGTCAAAATTCCCAAATTACCTATAATAAACTAGTACCACTACTTTATAGTCACAGCCCATACATAATCATTTGGCTTTTTGCTAAGTTTTTTTTTGTGGTTACAGCACCAAGTGAAACATAATTGGGTAGGTTAAATATTTAGGAAGCCCAGGGAGATAATCACCATTGGTTTATGTTGGCAAAAATTCATTCATTATTTAAACTATTTACTCTTTCCTGATTCTGAATTGCTGTGGATTGTTCTCTGGTGTCTAGATGTAGATTGCTGACTAAAATATTGAGGCTTAAATTCAGATCTTGGCAATGTTTGTAGAGCAAATTGACTCTGCATCACATTAATAAGTTCAATCCCACAACTGCCTGGATATTACAGCTTTTGTATGGAATTAGGGAATAAGGAATCTTGTTTACAATTCTAATTCATCATGGCATTGCTTTGGCCAGTTGCAGGAGCTCTTTTCATTTAGCGCTTTACCCAGAACAGTAAGTCCTCTATACTTTGAAGTAAATGATAGCATTTGACAATTTCTTTTAGTATTTTTGCTCTAGTTCAGTATATAAATCAGTGCATCTGTGTAACATAACTTCCAAAAATATAAAGGGGGGGGCACCTGATAGTTCAGAAATATCTTATATTAGAGTATAAAATTCAAGGTGTAAGCTCCAGTTCTTGTTACCATCATATTCTAGTGCCCCACTCTGGCACATAGTTTGTACCTAATAATTTTTTTTTAAGTTATTTGGCAGAGTAGACATCTAAAATTCCATTGTCTTTCAATTCTAGCAAAAACTGATGAATAGTTTTAAAATATCAGTAAGTAGAGTCTGTGTTCCATGGAAAACTCCATGTAAGCTCTGGTCTTAATCTTCCAGATATTTACACTAAAGTTAGAATATAAGACTTAGTATTTAAGAAAAAAAATTATATAGAAAAACTAGGACACTAAGCCAATGATGAAAAAATTTGGGAGACCATAGTATCATTATATAGAGCTTTGTGGTTTAAATCGATTGCAGATATAGGATAAAGTTTCAAAAGAAATTTTAGTTTAGAAAGTAAATTTTACTTGGGTCTTCATAAATTGTATATGAAAACATTATTTTAAAATATATTAATAGGGCATTTTTAAAACTGTTTTGCCTGCCACCTATTCCTATTGCATCCTCCCTTAGCATCAGGTGCTCAGAGATCATTGTTGCTGTAGGAGGAAGACAAAGAGAAAGAATCAATATTCAACATTACATTTTCAAAGTAAACTTCAAGGACCCGTTTCAGAGACTAAAATTGTGAAAGCCAAGGCTATTTAGAAGAAATTTCATTATTATTTTCTTATGTTTTTGTTTTGTTATTGTTTTTGTTTTATGTATCAAAAGGCAAAGTCTCAAAGGAAAAACAAAAATGTTTATTGGTCAGCAGTGGATTGATTGAGTAGATGAAGAGAGATGAGGAAGAATTCCCAGGAAAGCATTGCAGTTGTTCTGATTCAGGGAAATAGAAAGGGTCTGAAGGACATGATGGAGTAGAATATGGAGAGATAGAGAGCACCAGTGAATCACCCAGCCTGCCTGAGTGAATGATATTAATGCCCACCACCAGGGATATGCATGAAAGCCAAACTACTTCCTTAGAGTAATCTGTCATCATTGAGAGCTCTAGAAATTTTCCCTGTGAAAGAGCTCCACTATCTAACGTTCTCCTTGCTGTAGGAAGAAAGCATCCCATACACAGATGTGATCACTTTTTGATCATCCAGATTGAGTAACCTCCCTGTAGTTTTGTAAGCCCTCTGAACTCTCCTGTATGACACTTTCCCTTAAACAGATAACTGTGTGCTAGATACCCCAAGGGAGTAATTGTGGTTAAAAGGAAAAAGTATGGTCTGTCATCTCTGCGGCTTTGCTTTGTCACTTGTCAGTTATGTTCATTATTCTCGATAAACTTTATTTTTCTTATTTGGGCTGAATTAGTTAAAACCATCCCATCCCAAGATGCAACAAGGATTGAAAATCATCCCTAACTGGTAGCTGTACAACTTATATCTGTCATAAGAATATCATATGCTGAGAAAAGTTGAATAACTCTGTCTATTCCATCATTTAAAATTTAGAAACAGATAAGGATCCAGGAGCTCCAATAGTTACCATATTAATATAATGGAACCAATAACATGATTCATATAAGTGTTGTAAAGAATAAATTAATTAATATATTCTTAATAACATAGCGCAGTGTTTGGCACATAGTAAATATCAGCTAATGCTGGGTAGGAATACCACATCTCTCATTCCCCAACAAAGAGATGGAAGTGAAATAAGTTAAAGGGATAGAAGAAATCTACAAATAGCCCAATCAAAAGTCCACTTCAAAAGAGAAAGAGAATAAGAGTCAAAAATATCTTCCTTCCTTAACACAACTGACCTACCAGCAATGCAACCAGACTCTTCATTTGGGTCTTCTTCATAATCTGCTTTAATCCCTGGGCCAAACAGATTGGGTTGCTAGGTATTAACTGTGAAGACAGATGAAACAAATGAATTGTGTGAGCCATGGTTTATTGGTTTTATGTGTTTAAGGATCAGTTGCTCTCCCAGAGAACAAGCCATCACCAAATAAAGGATGTTACTTTTTAAGTAGAATTCATCTAATAAGTGCCATGTCCCTGATGACACATCATAAACAGGTGGTACTCATTTTCCGTTACCTTCAGAAGTCACCAAAAACATCATAACATTTCAATTGAACTGCAGTTGAGAATAAATGTCCATTTTATTATCTCATTAAGCATTAGTGAATGAGCAAGGAGAGGAGAATTTAACTGTCTGCTCTTTTCTTTTTATAGCCCTTGACAGAAGTAGAACTCCAACCAACTGATGGACAGTGGCACAAAGGGGCACTAAAGTTATATGAGGGATGTTTGCATCTTATTATTCAGGCTCCATCTCGAACAGATGTCCCAGCATCTTGAAAGGAGATTTAGAGATTTACAGAGCAGGATGGCAGTGCAGCATCCCAGGTAAAGAAAGATCTGTGAGGAACAAAAGTCAACCCAAGTGTTAGCTCTGATTATCAAACATGCTGGCAAAAGTCTTTATCTTTGGGATTGTTGTATAAAGTCATGGATAATTTACATAATTTAAAAGAAACTTAAATTATGTGGCAATCTTTAGCTTATTGCGTGAGTAACAGATGACTTTGCCAGAGTCTTCCAAATCTGATGATGGGATGGAGAGGGGGGTAATGGTAATGAGGGTAAATTGGGGAAAACCTAACAATCATTTTTCTTATCCTCGGATCCCAATAATCATTTTATGTTCATGAAAGAAAGAAAGAAAGAGAGAGAGAAAGGAAGGAAGGAAGGAAGGAAGGAAAGAAAAAACTGGCATCTGGCCAGCCTCCCCACTCTGAAGGATTATGCTCAGTTCTGGGCCTTTTACCATTAGCAGATTGACTGATTTAATTTGAAAAAGGCTGGGGTTTAGCTTAAAATATTTTGAGTTCACCTTAGAGGAAGACCTTTTGAGCAATTATAATCCTGAACATTTACTGTGTTCTATTGCTATTGAGGTCTGTCACCTCTGTGGGCTCTGAATTATCACTTATTAGTTAAAAGCATTGCTCTGAATAAGATTCGGTTTTCTCCTCTATATGTTGAAGATTAAAGATTCCATGGTCTTTCCAATATGGTTAGAATTTTATAATACAACATTGCAATTGTAGTCTGTGGTTTAGTAAAACATCCAAGAATATCTAAGGTATCCGTGTGCCTGTGTGTATGTCTCTGTTGTGTAGTAGCTGTCTTTTCCTTTTTTATGCCCAGAATTGGAAAAAAAAAAAAAAAGAAAGAAAGAAAAAAAGGTGCCTCTTTCATTTAAGGAGAAAGACAAGAAAATGCCACCCTAGTCAGTACACTGGGCTGAAAATATATATGACCAGAAATGCAGTTTTGTAGGTTACTCCTTTTAAGGTAGGCTATCATGTACTATCAAAGCAACTTCAGTTCATTGAGGAAGGTCTAAAGCCAGTTTGGGAGAGATGACACCCCAAAACCTCACATGCAATGTGAAATGAAGCACAACCTTCTGGGTGTCCTAATTGTCCTCTTTTCCTCTTCCGTCTCAAAGGGTCATGCACTCCCTCTCCACAAGGACAAGAGTAATGGTAGGAAGAGGAATTTTTAGGACAGAGGAGATCAAAATAATAAATAAATAAATTTAAATGTCATTAGTCATATGAATTTAGCATTATACAGTCAGGAAGCACTGTTTAGAAGACCTGTGTGGTAGCTAGGAAACTTCATTCACTTTGTTTTGATGGCATTGTTATTTTTATTTATTTATTTATTTTTTTGTAGTATCTCCAGTTTTGAATGGATGCAAAACATGCCATTTTCCTTTCTAAAATGTTTAGTAGTGTTTTGAAATGTATTCAGACTTGTAATAAAGTAAAAGACTGTTTCCTTTAGTCATCTCATTTACTTCTTTTTCTTTCTTTTACCCATCCACACATTTCACTTATTTTCCAACCCTGAAAATCTAACTCAATTTCTTTTTTTTTAATTTTTAAAAATGTGTATTGTGGTAAGACACTTAACATGAGATCTAGCTACTTAAATTTTAAGTATACAGTGCATCCTTGCTAAGTAGAGTCGCTAGGCAAGAAAGCATATCTCCAGAACTTATTCATCTTGCATAACTGAAATTTTATACCTGTTGAATAGCATCCCTGGCTTGTTCCTGTCTTTTTTCCTCAGAGGAAAATCTTTCAGTGTTTCACTATTGACAATGATGTTACACGTAGGCTTGTCATATGTGGCCTTTATCATGTTGAGGTACATCCCTTCCCTATCTAGTTTGTTGAGTTTTTATCATGAAAATATATTTAATGTTTTCAAATGTTTTCTCTGCATCTATTGAGATGATCGTGTGAATTTTATCCTTTATTAATGCGGTGTATTACACTAATTGGTTTGTATATATTAAACCATCCTTGAACCCCAAGATTTATCCCACAGGTAAATCCAACTTGATCATGTATTGTTGTTGTTGTTGTTGTTTTAATTCAGTTGTCTTTCTGTCTTCTCTTGTAGCACACTAAGCTTTTTAAAGATGATCATCTTGAATTCTTTGTGAGGTAATTCATAAATCTCCATCTTTATGTCATTTACTAGAGATTTATTTGGCTCCCTTGGTTGTGTCATATTTCCTGATTCTTCGTGCTCCTTATAGCTTTATGTTGGTGCCTGTGCATTTGAATAAACAATCGCTGCTCTGAGTCCTTACAGACTGGCATCAACAAGGAAAAACTTTCACCAACCAGCTTAGCTGATTCTGGGAGCTTCTCAAAAACTTTTCTATGGATGTGCATGTTCCCCTCCTCTCTCTTCTTTCTGGGATAGAACTCTTAATGTTGTGTGCCTTTTCCCAATGTCACAGAGTCATGGTGGCCACAGTAAGCCATCCGTCCCTTTTACCTAGGGACCACACAGTGGATGCACACTCAACACCTCTCTGTCCCTCCTGATGGACAAGTCTCAGGGTTGAGAGACTTCTCTCAATACCAGAGAGCCATGTTAGTTGCTGAGAGCCACCTGCCCCTTTTTTCCTGGGACAGTGCACTGAAATTCTAGAATTTTATGTGAAACCTATCTTTCTCTCTCTCTTTTTTTTGAAGGAGACATCTCAAAATCATGCACCTTCTTCCAACTCTGTAGTGTTATGCCACCGCTGAAAGCTGCCCACCATTTCTTTGTTCTTGGCTGTCTCCAGGTGTCAGAATTGCCATTTCCCTCCGCATTCTGGGTGAGATGAGACAGTAGCAGGTCTGTCTGGCGGCTCACCAAGATTGGATGCACACTTCACACTCTCTTTTCCCCTGGGGAGCAATAGTGGACACAGGGGATCTCTCTTAGTGTCCGCCTGTGTTGGCTTGGGTATGGGCTGACACCGGTAAAATGAAATTGCTCTTTGTACCCATTGCAATGTGGCTATTCGCAGTTTTGTGCTCCTCTAGGTCACTGCAACTTCATAACTGCATTCTGGAGTTTTCATAAAGGCATTTTGGTCCTTACAGTGTTATTAAATGAGTGCTTCTGTGGGGGGACTTCCTATTCTGCCACCTCACTGATGTCACAACCTCAAATCTAACTCTGTGTCTGTTCTTCAAATCAGGACAGAGTCAGGAAAATGTCTGTAGTGAGATATTTATCATAAAAATAATAAAAAAACGATGCTTAATTTATTTTATGACATTATGCCATCAAATGTGGTTTTGATACATGTTTAATCAGCTTTAAATCTGTTGATAGCCTCTACTCCAGGCTTTTGACAAACACTAATTGAAATTCACCCCAGTCAGTAGGTGAAAAAGTAGTCTTTCCCCCAAAGCTCAATTTTGAGGTAGAGTAACATCTCTGAAAATGTAATCACCATATATCTCTAGTGAGTGAAAAAATTCACTTCATTTGTTTACAATTCCATCTCAATTGCATGCATACATACATATTTTTGAAGTGAATATATACATTTTTCATGCCCCCTCTGAAAATACCAGAACTTTGAACCTGGAAAATCATATCACTACCATAACTTCCAGGTCTAGTTGGTTATTTTAATTATCAGAGCAGGATAGTGTAAGTGGTGTTGTACAATTAGAATGATTCTACAATCATAAAGACTGAACTCACGTGTCTCTGAAATAAGTAGGTGGAAATCTAGGTATGGTAAACATCAATATGGAAGAAAAACTCTTTGAGTTCATAAGACCCTGCATGTTCTTATATTTTCTGGTCTTCAAGATTTAAGAGTTTAATCTTTGAGTTTCTGTATAAGACATCCACACCTTATGCCAATTAAGCACTGATAGCCACTGTTATGGACCAATGGTTTCCTAGAATCTGAGATGCTTCAGGCCAGCACATGGTGAGGAAATGGGATTTTAGCTTCTATTGTGCTGAAGCCAGCAGACAAATCAATTCCATCTGTTTGTGCAGAAGCTGGCTATATCTATTACTGAACAGCATGCTCAATGATTTCATTGAGGATGGTATTTAAAAAAACAAAACAAAACAAAAGAGATGTCAAGGAAAAAATGTTTTTGGAAGTGAAATCTATTTTTTGTTGTTAATATGAATTTAATCACCAAATTTCATTATCTCAATTCTTTTTTTCTTTCATTTTTTATTGTATTATGTTATTCAGCATACATTATGAAAATCCATTTTGAACAGATCCAGTAATTAGAAAATTAAAGTTAGACCATAATCAGATTTAATAATTTATTTGGTTCAGGTCTTAAATATTTTAATTATTCAATATGTTAAAAAAAATCTGTGCAATAAAATTTCTTGTAAGATAGAACTCTCTGCCCAAACTATATTTAAAAGGCTACATCCTTCACCCACTCAACTGCCCACTCCTCCACTCCGCATCCATCCTACCAACCTCTGCCCCACACCCACTTCATCCTCACCCTGTCAAATTTGTAAACCAGACTCTCCTCTGAACTGATTAATATTAGGATTATAGGTTATTCCATAAAGAGTAGTTTGCTCTTAAATATACAAAGAACTTTGCATATTTATTTTTCTACAAGGTAGACATTTCTAGAAGTCTTCAAATGATGTCTCTAACATTTTTTTGTGTGTCCTGAGATGATATTATTATGGTTTCACCTTTCTGGAAGTCAAGTTGTACATTTGTACTCTGGAAAAAAAAAAAATACCATAAAAATTAAACTGTTAGGAGAACACTGAGTACCAATTCTTACCCTGGCTGAGTTTCCCTATCCTCAACCTGTGTGGTTCAGCACCGTCTGATTGAGAATAGTTGAATCCTGATGGAGTTCTTGGCTTTTGTCATCACCTCATTTGCAAGTGTTCTGGGGTTTCTAAGAAACCACTTCCTTCCCTTCCTTTCCCATTACTTAATGCAGTCAAGATGCTTATCAATAAACTTTTGAGAAATGTAAGTTCACCATTTAATATTAGTAGTAGTTGCTGAAGTTTTAAGTGCTGGTCCAGTTGGAAAGACATACATAGAAACAGGTATTTTCAAGCTATGAAAAGCAAGTTGAGATTCTATAGGTTACAAAAGTAACACTTTTGCTGGTTGTTACAGTTTTGAGGCTAACCAAGAGGGCCTTAATGTTCCCCTCAATTTGACTAAACTTCAGACGACTTTCCTTTTCATTATAAGCCCCTGACTTTCTTTCTGTTATCATATTGATTTTAGAAAAATAGCACCCCCTCCTCCCAAAAAAGAAAGAAAAATAGCACCCAAGTCTCTCAGTCTCCTATGAGGGGTGGGAGCCTAACTTAGATCAGCACCAACTAGCCAACACAGATGTCCTAATCATATTGACCAACCTCTGCCATAACATCTTCCAGTATTTTCCCACTCACTCAGGCAGCTGTTAAAAACTCTTCTCCTTTTTGTTTCAAGAGGAGTTGAGTTCAAACTCTCTCCCTTATCACAATAGCCTTGAATATAGTCTCTCTTGCCTGTTTCACTTGTCCAGTACAATTTTTCTTTGACAAGAATCACCAAATATAGAGCCCAAAGTTTACAAACTAGTGAGAACAAGATAAATAAACACTTTCGTGGTTGTAGGAATCCGGCAATTACTAGGGGGTAGGTCATAATCTCCTGCTTTCCTGAGAAAGGCAAAAAGCACTAACGGTTACTGCTAGAACCATTCTATCCTTTCTAGCAGTTATCCACAGCAGGAGAGAATTCTCTCGCATGACAAGGAGAGAACACGTTTCAGGCTCTACCTGGATTTTCCTTCCTCTTCTCTGCCCACCCTTACCCATTCCCTCTCACAAGCCAGTTGTAAAACTCTCTCTCACTATTTCAAATCTCTTTAGTCTTTCTCTTCTGTAAATTACTTCTATAATTTTTTTTTAAATGTGACCAATCCATTAAGAAATTTTACATTTCATTTAATAGGCCTTATAAAAATGCATTTCTTCAGCCCCCAATCCCAATTTGTAATATATCCCTGTGCCCTGGCCCTTTTTAAATAAAATATAGTGTAAATATTAAATATTCCAAGGGTTGTTCATATTTGTCTTTTCTTGGGAGGCAAACTTCTAGGACATGATTGCAAAAAGCAGTCAAACAATTTACTCCTTAGATTTGAACTCTCTGCCTCAGGGAGTCTCTGTTTTGATTCCTCCCTCCAATATCCTATCAGCCCTAGGAGAATATTTTGTCCCTTTCTCTCTTTTTCCAAATGAACCAAAAGCTAAATGTTCTTTTTTTCTCATCAAATGAAAGACATTGTAATTACATATGTTCCATAGGAAAACAAAAGGAAAATTGATAACAACAAGTTAAACAGGAAATAGCCATTGATGTTTGTATTTTTTAAAATTTATGAAGCATGTAGAAATGAATTGCTCTCATTCAAGATAAATAATCTATATCTCCTCCTCTTTCTTGATCTCCCTCTTGTCTCTTCATATGGTCTGGAGAATCTTCTGTTAAACTGTAGGTCTTGAGAAATGCAAATTGAAAACTATTGACCTAGAAGATTGGGGACACAGTGGTTATCAAACAGCAGGGTGCCTGAAATCATTGCGCATCATTTGAAAATGAAAATTCTGATATAGGGTATCCATAGACCATTGTGAGAGTTGAATAGTGGGCCAGATCTTTTTTTTTTTATTCATATGTTAATCCCCATACATTACATCATTAGTTTTAGATGAAGTGTTCCATGATTCATTGTTTGTGCACAACACCCAGTGCTCCATGCAGAATGTGCCCTCCTCAATACCCACCACCAGGCTAACCCATCCGCCCACCCCCCTCCCCTCTAGAACCCTGTTTGTTTTTCAGAGTCCATCGTCTCTCATGGTTCGTCTACCCCTCTGATTTCCCCCGCTTCATTCTTCCCCTCCCGCTACCTTCTTCCTCTTCTTTTTTTTTTTTCCTTAACATATATTGCATTATTTGTTTCAGAGGTACAGATCTGAGATTCAACAGTCTTGCACAATTCACAGTGCTTACCAGAGCACATACCATCCCCAGTGTCTATCACCCAGTCACCCCATCCCTCCCACCCCAACCCCCACTCCAACAACACTCAGTTTGTTTCCTGTGATTAAGAATTCCTCATATCAGTGAGATCATATGATACATGTCTTTCTCTTTTTGACTTATTTCACTCAACATAATACCCTCCAGTTCCATCCACGTCATTGCAAATGGCAAGATCTCATTCCTTTTGATGGCTGCATAATATTCCATTGTATATATATACCACCTCTTCTTTATCCATTCATCTGTCGATGGACATCTTGGCTCTTTCCACAGTTTGGCTATTGTGGACATTGCTGCTATAAACATCGGGGTGCACGTACCCCTTCGGATCCCTACTTTTGTATCTTTGGGGTAAATACCCAGTAGTGCAATTGCTGGATCATATGGTAGCTCTATTTTCAACTTTTTGAGGAACCTCCATACTGTTTTCCAGAGTGGCTGCACCAGCTTGCATTCCCACCAACAGTGTAGGAGGGTTCCCTTTTCTCCACATCCCCGCCAACATCTGTCGTTTCCTGACTTGTTAATTTTAGCCATTCTGACTGGTGTGAGGTGGTATCTCATTGAGGTTTTGATTTGGATTTCCCTGATGCCGAGCGATATTGAGCACTTTTTCATGTGTCTGTTGGCCATTTGGATGTCTTCTTTGAAAAAATGTCTGTTCATATCTTCTGCCCATTTCTTGATTGGATTCTTTGTTCTTTGGGTGTTGAGTTTGATGAGTTCTTTATAGATTTTGGATACTAGCCCTTTATCTGATATGTCATTTGCAAATATCTTCTCCCATTCTGTCGGTTGTCTTTTGGTTTTGTGGACTGTTTCCTTTGCTTTGCAAAAGCTTTTTATCTTGATGAAGTCCCAATAGTTCATTTTTGCCCTTGCCTCCCTTGCTTTTGGTGATGTTTCTAGGAAGAAGTTGCTTTGGCTGAGGTCAAAGAGGTTCCTGCCTGTGTTCTCCTTTAGGATTTTGATGGACTCCTGTCTCACATTGAGGTCTTTCAACCATTTGGAGTCTATTTTTGTGTGTGGTGTAAGGAAATGGTAGAGTTTCATTCTTCTGCATGTGGCTATCCAATTTTCCCAACACCATTTGTTGAAGAGACTGTCTTTGTTCCATTGGACATTCTTTCCTGCTTTGTCGAAGATTAGTTGACCATAGAGTTGAGGGTCCATTTCTGGGCTCTCTATTCTGTTCCATTGATCTATGTGTCTGTTTTTGTGCCACTACCATACTGTCTTGATGATGACAGCTTTGTAATAGAGCTGGAAGTCCGGAATTGTGATGCCGCCGGCTTTGCTTTTCTTTTTCAACATTCCTCTGGCTATTCGGGGTCTTTTCTGGTTCCATACAAATTTTAGGATTATTTGTTCCATTTCTTTGAAAAAAGTGGATGGTATTTTGATGGGGATTGCACTGAATGTGTAGATTGCTCTAGGTAGCATTGACATCTTCACAATATTTGTTCTTCCAGTCCATGAGCATGGGACGTTTTTCCATTTCTTTGTGTCTTCCTCAATTTCTTTCCTAAGTATTTTATAGTTTTCTGAGTACAGATCCTTTGTCTCTTTGGATAGATTTATTCCTAGGTATCTTATGCTTTTGGGTGCAATTGTAAATGGGATCGACTCCTTAATTTCTCTTTCTTCTGTCTTGGTGTTGGTGTATAGGAATGCCACTGACTTCTGTGCATTGATTTTATATCCTGCCACTTTACTGAGTTCCTGTATGAGTTCTAGCAGTTTTGCAGTGGAGTCTTTGGGGTTTTCCACATAAAGTATCATATCATCTGCAAAGAGTGAGAGTTTGACTTCTTCTTTGCCAGTTTGGATGCCTTTGATTTCTTTTTGTTGTCTGATTGTTGTGGCTAGGACTTCCAATACTATGTTGAATAGCAGGGGTGATAGTGGACACCCCTGCTGCGTTCCTGACCTTAGGGGGAAAGCTCTCAGTTTTGCCCCATTGAGAATAATATTTGCTGTAGGTTTTTCATAGTTGGCTTTTATGATATTGAGGTATGGACCCTCTATCCCTATACTCTGAAGAGGTTTGATCAAGAAAGGATGCTGTACTTTGTCAAAAGCTTTTTCTGCATCTATTGAGAGGATCATATGATTCTTGTTCTTTCTTTTGTTAATGTATTGTATCACATTGATTGATTTGCGGATGTTGAACCAACCTTGCAGCCCAGGGATAAATCCCATTTGTTCATGTTGAATAATCCTTTAATGTACTGTTGGATCCTATTGGCTAGTATTTTGGTGAGAATTTTTGCATCCATGTTCATCAGGGATATTGGTCTGTAATTCTCCTTTTTGATGGGGTCTTTGTCTGGTTTTGGGATCAAGGTAATGCTGGCCTCATAAAATGAGTTTGGAAGTTTTCCTTTCATTTCTATTTTATGGAACAGTTTCAGAAAAATAGGTATTAATTATTCTTGAAATGTTTGGTAGAATTCCCCTGGGAAGCCATCTGGCCCTGAGCTTTTGTTTTTGGGAGATTTTTGATGACTGCTTCAATTTCCTTAGTGGTTATAGGTCTGTTCAGGTTTTCTATTTCATCCTGGTTCAGTTTTGGTAGTTGATACATCTCTAGGAATGCATCCATCTCTTCCAGGTTATCTAATTTGCTGGCATAGAGTTGCTCATAATATGTTCTTATAATTGTTTGTATTTCTTGGTGTTGGTTGTGATCTCTCCTCTTTCATTCATGATTTTGTTGATTTGGGTCATTTCTCTTCTCTTTTTGATAAGTCTGGCCAGGGGTTTATCAATCTTGTGAATTCTTTCAAAGAACAAGCTCCTAGTTTCGTTGATCTGTTCTACTGTTCTTTTAGTTTCTATTTCATTGATTTCTGCTCTGATCTTTATTATTTCTCTTCTCCTGCTGGGTTTAGGCTTTATTTGCTGTTCTTGCTCCAGCTCCTTTAGGTGGAGGGTTAGGTTGTGTACTTGAGACCTTTCTTGTTTCTTGAGAAAGGCTTGTATTGCTATATACTTTCCTCTTAGGACTGCCTTTGCTGCATCCCAAAGATTTTGAACAGTTGTGTTTTCATTTTCATTGGTTTCCATGTATTTTTTTAATTCTTCTTTAATTTCCTGGTTGACCCATTCATTCTTCAGTAGGATGCTCTTTAGCCTCCATGTATTTGAGTTCTTTCCGACTTTCCTCTTGTGATTGAGTTCTAGTTTCAAAGCATTGTGGTCTGAAAATAGGCAGGGAATGATCCCAATCTCTTGGTACTGGTTGAGACCTGATTTATGACCTAGGATGTGATCTATTCTGGAGAATGTTCCATGGGCACTAGAGAAGAATGTATATTCCGTTGCTTTGGGGTGGAACGCTCTGAATATGTCTGTGAAGTCCATCTGGTCCAGTGTGTCATTTAAAGTCTTTATTTCCTTGTTGATCTTTTGCTTAGATGATCTGTCCATTTCAATGAGTGGGATGTTAAAGTCCCCCACTATTATTGTATTGTTGTCGATGTGTTTCTTTGCTTTTGTTATTAATTGCCTTATATAATTGGCTGCTCCCATGTTAGGGGCATAGATATTTACAATTGTTAGATCTTCTTGTTGGAAAGATCCTTTAAGTATGATATAGTGCCCTTCCTCATCTCTTATTACAGTCTTTGGTTTAAAATCTAATTTGTCTGATATAAGGATTGCCACCCCAGCTTTCTTTTGGTGTCCATTAGCATGGTAAATGGTTTTCCATCCCCTCATTTTCAATCTGGGGGTGTCTTTGGTTCTAAAATGAGTCTCTTGCAGACAGCATATCAATGGATCTTGTTTTTTAATCCAGTCTGATAGCCTGTGTCTTCTGATTGGGGCATTGAGCCCATTTACATTCAGGGTAACTATGGAAAGATAGGAATTTAGTGCCATTGTATTGCCTGTAAGGTGACTGTTACCGTATATTGTCTGTGTTCCTTTCTGGTCTATGTTGCTTTTAGGCTCTCTCTTTGCTTAGAGGACCCCTTTCAAGATTTCCTGTAGGGCTGGTTTTGTGTTTGCAAATTCCTTTAGTTTTTGTTTGTCCTGGAAGCTTTTTATCTCTCCTTCAATTTTCAATGACAGCCTAGCTGGATAGAGTATTCTTGGCTGCATATTTTTCTCATTTAATGCTCTGAATATATCCTGCCAGTCCTTTCTGGCCTGCCAGGTCTCTGTGGATAGGTCTGCTGCCAATCTAATGTTTCTACCCTTGTAGGTTACATCTCTCTTCTCCTGAGCTGCTTTCAGGATTTTCTCTTTGTCTATGAGACTCGTAAGTTTTACTATTAGATGTCGGGGTGTTGACCTATTTTTATTGATTTTGAGAGGGGTTCTCTGTGCTTCCTGGATTTTCATGCCTGTTTCTTTCCCCAAATTAGGGAAGTTCTCTGCTATAATTTGCTCCATTATACCTTCTGCCCCTCTCTCTCTTTCTTCTTCTTCTGGGATCCCAATTATTCTAATGTTGTTTCGTCTTATGGTATCGCTTATCTCTCGAATTCTGCCCTCGTGATCCAGTAGTTGTTTATCTCTCTTTTTCTCAGCTTCTTTATTTTCCATCATTTCATCTTCTATATTACTGATTCTCTCTTCTGCCTCATTTATTCTAGCAGTTAGCGCCCCCATTTTTGATTGCACCTCATTAATAGCCTTTTTGATTTCTACTTGGTTGGATTTTAGCTCTTTTACTTCTCCAGAAAGGGTTTCTCTAATAACGTCCATATTTTTTTCAAGCCCAGCTAGTATCTTTAAAGTGATGATTCTGAACTCTAGATCTGACATCGTACTAATGTCCGTATTGAGTAGGTCCCTGGCAGTCGGTACTACCTCTTGTTCTTTTTGTTGAGGTGATTTTTTCCGTCTCGTCATTTTGTGCAGAGGAGAATAGATTAATGAGAGAACAAAATGCTAGCAGAGTAACCACGTCCCCAGAAAATATACTCTAAACAAATCAGAAAAGACCTGAAGCAGTGGGATAAGAAAGGGAAAGAGAAAAAAGAAAAAGATAAAGATAAAAACAAAAACAAACAAAACAAAACAACAACAACAAAAGAAAAACTAGAATGTGATCAAATATGATCTATATGGTATATAGATCAGTGCCACACACTAGATTTGGGGTGTATTTTGGTCTTTTAGAAGAAAGTGCCTCCCAAAATTTTAAAGAAAGAAAAACTTATATATGTACAAAAATAAGGGTTGATATGATGAAGGGATGGAATATGACTGCAAAAATGGAAATTATAAAAAATTTTATAAAAGGAATTGATAAGAAGTTGTTTGAAAAAAGAAAGAAGAGGATTTAAAAAAAGAAAAAAGAAAAAGAAAAAAAAAGGGAGAGGATGTGATCAGGCAGGGGAATAGAAAACACCATATACTAGAGATTTAGGGTATATTTTAATCTGTTAGAAGAAACTATCTCAAAATTTTAAAGAGAGAACAACTTATATATATAAGCCAAAAATATGGGTAACTACTATGAAGGAATAGAATATGACTCTAAAAATGAAAAATAAAAATGTTTTTTTTTTTTTTTTTTAAAGGGATTGGGGGCGCCTGCGTGGCTCAGTTGGTTAAGCGACTGCCTTTGGCTCAGGTCATGATCCTGGAGTCCCGGGATCGAGTCCCGCATCGGGCTCCCTGCTCGGCGGGGAGTCTGCTTCTCCCTCTGACCCTCCCCCCTCTCATGTGCTCTCTCTCTCATTCTCTCTCTCTCAAATAAATAAATAAAATCTTTTAAAAAATAATAATAAAAAAATTAAAAAAGGGATTGATAAGATGTCGATTGAAAAAGGGAAAAAGAAAAATTCAAAAAGAAATAAAAAGACAAAAAGACAGTTAAAAAAAATTAACTTTAAAAGACTAAAGAATCATGGTAAAAAAGCCGTGAATTCTATGTGCAGTAGTCCCCTAGTGCTGGAGTTCTGCCGTTCTCATTGATCGGCGAACTTGGTCTTGGCTGGCTGTTCTCGCTGATCTTCTGGGGAGGGGCCTGTTGCCGTGGTTTCCAAATGTCTCTGCCGGAGGCGGAATTGCCCCGCCCTTGCCCGGTCAGGGCTAAGTAATCTGCTTGGGTTTGCTCTCCGGAGCTTTTGTTCCCTGCGAGCTTTCCGTACAGCTTTGGAGGCGGAGAGTGAAAATGGCGGCCTCCCAATCTCCGCCCCGGAGGAGCTGAGAACTCGGGGCCCCACTCCTCAGTGAGCCCCCAGAGAAAAGCCGTCAGTCACTCCCGTCTCCCCGGTCTCCGGCTGCACCCCGTGCTCGCCCGGCCTGTGACCGCGTGTTTCTGTCTCTGGCACCCGACCCCGTGTGCAGTCTCCAAACCCAGCAGATCCCTGCGGTGCACTCCCGCACGGCTCCTCCCGGGGGAGGAAAGTGAGTCTCCCCGGATCTGCTGCTTGTTGGGTCCCTGCTGGAGGAGCAGGGGCCCGACTGCCGTGGATCACGGTTTATGGCCACCCCGAGCTGAGAGCCCGCGCCTGCGCTCCGCCTCTGCAGTCGACTTCCCTGCTCTGTTACCTGGGAGCTCTGCCACACTCAGGAACCCCTGGTCTTTCTGTGACCCCGAGGGTCCTGAGACCACACTGTCCCGGAGGGTTCCACCCCCCACTTAGCCACCAGAGTGACGTCCCTCAGCAGAGCAGACTTTTAAAAGTTTGGATTTTGTGCTCCGTGGTTCTATCACTTGCCAGAAGTGGCCGACGGAGGCCCCTCCCCCGCCGTCTATCCTCCCGAATATCGCCTCGGATTCACTTCTCCGCACGTCCTACCTTCCAGAAAGTGGTCGCTTTTCTGATGAGAGAGTTGTTGCTCTTCTTTTCTTCGATCTCCTGTTGAGTTTGTAGGTGTTCAGAATGGTTTGATCCCTATCCAGCTGAATTCCTGAGAGGAGACGAAATCCAGGTCTCCTACTCCTCTGCCATCTTGCTCCAACCCCCAGCGTGGGCCAGATCTTAACTGCCAGGGAAAGTCAGGAGAAATCTTATTTTAAAATTTCTAGGCTCAGTTTATCCCTCTCAGGGGAAAAAGTTTAAAGTTAAAATTGACTAAGGGAAAGTAGAGAGCTGCAAAAATCACCAATTAGTTAAATTAGTCTCTTCAAATGGTTAGCAAGTTCATCTCCAATTCTGCTAAATAGTGCCTGTTTCTCATTTTGAGATTCAGAGATCTTACAGTATTATCTTTTCTAACATTAAAAGAATTACTTTGGAAATATAATTAAGACATCTAACAAAGAACAAGAATCCTTTATTCTTCTTCCAGCCTCCTTTTCTGTGTCTTTTTAAACAAACGTTGTTGACAGTTGGCTTGCCATCTGTTCGAGCAGGGCAAAGTGTAAAAGTTTATGATATTTTTCAATGGAAGCAGTTGATTATAGATAACATTATTTTCAGAAAATATGTCTGTTAATGTCTCATTAAAATATTAACCAACAAAGCGGTTGGTCTGAAAAGAAACCCCAAGAATAGAGCTGGCACATTAGTTCCCAAGGTATTTACAACTTTGTTTTTCATGTTAAAGCAGGTTCAACTTCAAAACTTGTAATTGGGCAAAGGGAAGGGATAGTGGAGTGACACCTATCTCTAACTTTTTAATCCTACAATGTTGACTGCATAGGCTAAGGCCTAGTTGGCCATTATTATTATACATAATATTATTATAAAGGTGGAACAGTGACAACTGGCAAACTGTTATAGGAAAAGTTCTTTGGTCAACAAAGGTACAATGGAGACGTGTTGCATTTCCTTCCATTTTTCAGTGATTAGTAGCAGGCATTATTTATTTTGAGTTGTGTGGAAAATTTGTGCAATGAATCCACAGTAGTCCACTTTCCTGATCTCTGTTTTTTCATTTGTAAAATGGGAATCACCATATTCACCATACCATTCTTGGCACATAGTGCCCTCATTCTTCTATCAGGAGAGAACCCAGTGAATCAGACTTACTGGTCTTTCCAGTAGACTCTAAGAAAAGTTCTCATAGCTGCAGTCCAGCTACTTGGTGCCAAGAAGTCCACAGAGTCATGTGGTGGGACTCTGGTCAGGTGGCACATCATGTGAGGGTGAAATTTACTTAAATGCATCACAATGAACAGACACTGGGAAGACTCTTAACAGATATTAATACTCAGCCACCCCATCCATTTCTTTACATGATTAACTATTAGCCCCCCATTTTTAGTTGCTTAAGATAATGTAAGTATGAAATTATTGGCATGGAAAGACTTCAAAAAAATACATTCTTACTACCAAACCAGCCTAAACTGATGCATTTGTCCAATTTTTCACATCTTTATACAACTTCTCCCATAACAATTTTCTCTCTCACTCAGATAAATTTTAAAACAATGGTCCATAACCAGAAATCTTCATATTAGGGTAAAAATGTGATTCTTCTAATTCTTTTATCAGTGCTATTTCTCTAATTCTGTTATCAGTGCTGACAGTGGACACTTTTCATTTCAGGTCACCAAGCAAGATTTCAAAGTGGATCCCTTACCCTTAGTTAATAATAAAATAAGTATTTCTCTTTCTTTAAGTGCCCTCCTGGCCATCAGGGATTGTGCCAAAGAAAACCACACTCTGAGAGCCACCGCTCTATCTCTGGGAAGTCTCTACTTTAATGAAGAACATTATTACTTTGCCCTCCAAGTTGCTTCTCTCCAGAATGAATAAACTCAATTCCTTTCATCTTTCCTCTCAGGCTTTCTTTTCCATGCCTTTGTGATTTTCCCTTTGTATGAGCTGTCCAGAAATAAACTATGACTGAACAAAGCTAAATGTTATAAATGTACAATTAATATAACCAACCCATGCCTCAATGCTATATGGAGAAAAATAATTTTAAAATGTTCTCTTCCCTTTCATGATGTCCAAACTCAGAAAATATTGTATTTTTATACAGTAGTACTATTTTTCCCTAATTAAAAATAGTACTTATGTTGTGACTCTCTTGCAATGGATACTGTTCAAGGCAAAGCCAGGTTGTTTAACTTCTATTCTTGTTGACCTTCTGTGTATGGTTTATTTATTGAACAAATACAAATCATAGACACTTAGTCTTCATTAAAGCCGGTTAGCTCAACAAAAGTAATAATAATTAAAAAGATATCTGATAACAATAGAAGTGAGGAAAAGAAATCAAAATTTATTACTCTGTTAATGTCCTAGCATTTCCTAATGAAGACAAAGTAAACTCTTCCTGCCTAACCAAAGGTCAATGTTAACTTGAATCTCCTCTATTTATATATGTTCCTGGTACCTATAAAGACCTTGAGAGACTTGAAGGAAAACCTTGTGTGTTATTATATAGAATAAAATCTAATGACACTTTAAATCTTACTTCCAACACCACATAACCAAAACATAATGTGAAGACAGACTTAAAATTGTTTTCTTACTCACTCTCCACCAATATAGACCTGCTGCCCTATATCATTATAACTCTATCCCAACCTAATATCCTAACCTACCTCAAATGCCTTAAATAATACCTTTGAAATTGTATAGACCCAAAGAACATACACAAACACTGAACAATGCCCTCTAAAAATAGGAAGATATACAGCATATGAGTGGGACAAAGAGGAGTAGTGGCTGTGTCTCAGTAGCAGGAGGGGAAGAATGAAGAGGGGGAAATCAGAGGGAGAGAGGAACCATGAGAGACGAACTGAAAAACAAACCAAGGGTTCTAGAGGGGACGGGGGTGGGAGGATGGGTTAGCCTGGCGATGGGTATTAAAGAGGGCACGTACTGCATGGAGCACTGGGTGTTATGCACAAACAATGAATCATGGAACACTACATCAAAAACTAATGATGTAATGTATGGTGATTAACATAACATAATAAAAAAAAGAAACTTTTAATTTTTAGCTTAAATGCTTCAATATTGTTTGAATTCTTTTATAGTAATACTATATCAGTGCATCATTTTGTAGAATTTAAAAATAATGTGAACTGATACTTTTGAAAAACATTAACAATCTTTAATGGTTCATAAACAAAAAATAAAAATCCCCGAGTGGATTAAAATTATTACTTGAATACAGTATCCATTAATCCTAGATATTTGCACTTTTTTTTCTTTTCTAGCTTACCTTTATGTAAGTTGAAAACTAACAGAAAAAAATTATTTTGGTTGTACCTGCATTTCCCAAAATGTCCAACATTAAGGATCCCATTACTGGAAGCAGTAGAAAAGAAAAAAAAAAAAAAAAAAAAATATATATATATATATATATATATATATATACCAAATTGATCACCAGAAACTAAATAATAAAAGCTCTGGCCACATCATCTGATTATCTGGGCTATTTGCATTAGCAACTGGCTTAATCTCAAGACTGAGTCTATCAAATTCACATTGTCTGTCTCAGGCCATATAGCTCTCTTCTTTTCCTTTTTTCTTTTTTTAGAAAATGTTATTGCTGGATACCTTAAAATACTGCCTAATGAAAATGAATTTTGTTACTATTTCCACACCATTTAACTGAGAGGAATGCCAATATGCCATCAAAGCAATAAACAAATTACTGCCTTTAACTAAAAATGTTCCCTGCCACAAAACGCCCTCAGCAGGTGCTCCATAGAACACTGATGACATCCAATGGCCAAATAAATGATTTGCAGGGTTTTAGCTGCTCAGTAGGGCCTTCCCTCAGGCGGTATCCCTCTTGGCACCACCCACCTTTGTTATCTTCTCCATATGGAGATTAAGTACATACAATCTCTTTCTATGGAGACTGGCATGGAGAAACCAGAAAGAAACAATGGAAAATGAAAACAGCAATCATTTTAGAGTTATGTTGCAAAGCCAACCTCTGAAGGAGATCATTTCTTTAGGGAAGCCCCATGGGAAATCTCATTTAGGTAGATGTTTCTATGCTTCAGCTATGTTTGGTTTGAATGCTGCTCCAGATTATAAGGTTTTGTGTTTTTTTTTTTTTTAAAGATTTTATTATTTATTTGACAGAGAGAGACAAAGCGAGAGAGATAACACAAGCAGGGGAAGTGGGAGAGGGAGAAGCAGGCTTCCCGTGGAGCAGGGAGCCCGATGCGGGGCTCAATCCCAGGACCCTGGGATCATGACCTGGGCTGAAGGCAGACGCATAATGACTGAGCCACCCAGGCGCCCTGATGATAAGGTTTTTTAAAATCCAAGGATCTCATGCCCCAGGTTAAAAATGTTTTTAAGAAATTTAAAAATAATATTGTAATAAATTCCAAAAATTATTGTAAAAGACCCATTTCTTACGGTGGTTTAATTCTGTTCCCTGGTTTTGTTATAGTTACATCATGTCTACTAACTCTGATAAAGCTACTGCCAACTTCCCAAATGACTGCTATTATATCAATTTCTTCTTGGTTCATAGCCTGCTTCATTGCCATTAACTCAAAGGTGGCTTGTGATGAGAAGAATGAATCAACAAAAGCAGAAGATTTCCTTACTACCTGCAGCCCATTGACAAGTCCTTGAAACACGCAGAGTGACATTCCTTTAGTGACTCAACTGCCTCTATTAATACTTTGATAAGGGCAAAAGGCAACCCTAGCCTGAACCACCCCCCCCACCCTCAGGATCCTGTAAGTCTACTTTACGTATAAGAATTCCTTTGGAAACAAATTCCTTTATCTCTAAACCCTCCAAGATACATGTTGGCAATCATCCCCCAAGCATATGGCCCACTGATACACATGACTTAAGGTTTTATTAGATGGAATGACCTTTTCCCAATGATAGCTAGCCCCCTCAAGGTCCCAGAAACCTTGCTTCCAAAATTCCTTAAGAGATTTATGCTATCCCTAACCCCCTCCCAACTTGAAAGTATATAATGGGCCACTCCTCATGACCCCATTGCAGCTCTTTCTGCCCACGGGTCTTGTCCCCGTGCTTTAATAAAATCACATTTTTGCACCAAAAAAAAAAAAAAAAAGAGTGAATCAAGAACAAAGAAGGAGCAATGGTTTGGGTAGTTCCTTTACACCTGTTCTGTGACTATTCTCTGTGCTTTAATCCCCCACACCTTTGCTTACACTGATCCTTAAGACTGAATTCATATTCCCCCAACTTCCACCAGCCAATTACATTCATACCATAAGCCATAATTTGATATTTTAATATAGCTTTCTTGAATCAATCTATTTGAAATTATGTATATTTTTCTAGGTTGAAGGACAGCTTTGTTTTTCACTTTGAACTAGTTTCTGTGACATTGTACAGAGATAATAGATGATAGATGGATAAGTAGATGATAGATAGAGACAGAAAGAGAGATAAGATCAGATCAGATATCAACTTCCAGCTCATTTTGAAGAGTTTTGAGAACAGGAATAGGATACTATCCAGGCCAGAGTCTTAATAACAGAGTAATAAAAGTAATAACAGAGTACCTGATTTTCAGCAGGTGCTCAATTCATGTTTCTTTAATTCATGTCTTAACATTATTACATAGCCCTGTCTAATCTCAATACTCATATTTTCTAATCTATCAGCAAAATTAACACATTTGATCATTTCTTCCTGTTTTTAACACTCTTTCAATCAGCTTTCAGGATACCACAATTTCTTGTTTTCCATTTTTCTCCCTGGCCATCATTTTTATTATTATCTGGTTTCTATGAATCTCTACAGCTTCCAAAGATGAGGGACTGAAGCTTTGATGTTCTCTACTTACATTCACTTCTTTGGGAATCTCATTCCCCAATGATATTAAATTCCATCTCTATTCTGATGAATATCAAAATTATATTGCTAGCCCAAACCTTACTTCAACCCCAGATAGTTTTAATCTGAACGCTTGATCTTCATTCTGAATTTTTCTCCTATTGCCATTTTGAGAATCATAGTAACTCACAGTTCTACCTTCCAGATGCTTAGGCCAGAAACTTTGATCCTTGCCTTGTATGCTTCATTCATGATATACATGTGATCCATCATCAAGTCCTGTCAGCCCACCTCTTTTCACACCTTTTCCAAATACCATAATGTTTAATGTGGATTATTGAAATAATACTCCAACTTGTCTTTCTGCTTCTGCTCTTGTCTCCATTCAGTCTATTCTCAGTACAGTAGTCAGAGAGATCCTTTAAAATATAAGCCAGATTGGGTCATTCCTCAGGTCAAAATCCTTCAGTGAATTATCTTAATCAGGAAAAAAGCCAGAGCCCTACAAGGCCCTATACAGTCTAACCTCCTAGACCCCATCTCCTTCTACTTCTTTCATTTGCTTCCCCTCAACCTTATTGGTTTCCATTCCAAGCAGCTCCTACTTAGGGCCTTTGAATTGTTTTTTCATCTTCCTAGAATTCTCTTCTTCCATATGGGCATAGCTCTCTCCCTTTCTTTTTTGTCTTCTCTTCCAGATATTACCATTTGAAGTATTTGTTATTGTCTGTCTCTCCCTGATAGCCAGAGAACTTTTAGTTGTTGTTTTTAATGAAAAACAATAATGGTACTTATTACCCTTAACACCTACAATAGATACAATGAACAGAAGGCACTTGATACATATTTCTTTCATGAAAGAATTAATGAATAAGGGATTGAAACCATACAACTGTTCAGTTTTCCCTTGTGTTCCAAATACCAGATTAGAATGAAGAGCCATGATATGCACTGTTCTCAAGATAAGCTCAAAACAACTACTTTGAAACACAGAAGATAGATGCATATAACTCTGTAATTTTAAGTTAGGAATCCTTTCCAAAATCCAGGCCAACTCAATCTATAGCTGATAGGTTAAATATATAATGGGTTATGCAGTTATATACATTGAAACTGTATAAATCTAATTGTCATACATGAAACACATTTCATAATATTTTGTTAAAGGAAAAAATTGTGATTATAAAGGTTATATATAGCCATTTTTCTTTGAGGAATGTAATATAAGGAAGGAAAGAAACAAAATATTGAGGATATAGACTAACATGTTATCAAAAGTTATCTCTGGGGGCACCTGGGTGGCTCAGTCGTTAAGCGTCTGCCTTTGGCTCAGGTCATGGTCCCAGGGTCCTGGGATCAAGTCCCACATCGGGCTCCCTGCTTGGTGGGAAGCCTGCTTCTCCCTCTCCCACTCCCCCTGCTTGTGTTCCCTCTCTAAAAAAAAAAAAAAAAAAAAAAAAAAAAAAAAAAAGTTATCTCTGAACAGTAGAGTCATTTTCTTTTTTTAATTTTTTTTAATTTCTCTTCATTTGGAATTCATGTTGGACCTTCACCCTCCTTCACTTAATACGTTTTCTCCTACTTTCTGCTTTCAGTGGAAGGGGTTAGAAGTTAGCACATAATTTTTTACAGATCTGAGAGTTAAGAAATTCACCCCTTCTCACTGTCCACTTCACTGCTGTAGGAATGGCTGTATTTCTTGTCAGTTCCATAGTTCCCCCTCTCAAATAAACAAACAAACATTCTACCCCAAAAGAAAACAAAACAAAAACAAAAGCACTAATAAAGTCACTAATAACTTTCTGAGAAATACTTTTTTAAAAAAACTCTGTACTTGTCAAGGCAAAACCTGACTGTGCCAGAGAGATAATTCATCTCTAAATAATATTTGAGAAACCGTTTGTTTGAACAGCGATAAAGAAAACAACTACTGTCTGTTCCTTTCAAATGAATAGATTTGTTTACAACTCATTTTTCATTTTAAAACAATGTGAAAGTCTATTGAAGGTTTCACCCTTTATATTTAATTAACTAGTGAGATGTCATATTACTTAATGAGTATTTTCTAGATGGCATATTTTCCCTTTCCATCATTTCTCTGTAAAATTACTTTTCTTCCCTCTCCATACTTGACTTTTTCCCTCACAATTTTAACATCTTTATTTTCATGTCAATAAGTCATTTTAAAGTACATTTTTTTAAATTTTTTGACCACACATTTGTCTTTCTTGAGGAATGAAGCACTTTGCTGTTCTTCACTTGAATCTGTTTGACTAATTAGGTAATAAACAAGACTAAAATATCAGAGGCTTAAAACAATAAAGAATCCTTTTTTGTTCTATATATATGGAGAGATAGAGGGAGATTATGACTGAACTACAAATTGCCTTCTCTTCAATATCCAAGCTGATGGAGATGGAGCAGCCCTTATCTGGAACATGGCTTAGCTTGTGTTACAAGGAACATGGTATAACACAGATTAGTTCTTAAAATTTCTGCCTGAAAATGACACACATCACTGCAGCTCACACTGCATTACCAAAGTCAAATGGCCACTTTCAAGTTCAAAAAGATGGGGATATATAGTATGTGCACAGAAAAAAAATTAATTAATTCGTATGTATTTAAATCATATAAGTTATATATCTTATATATATCAAATATGATATCTCATATATATCATATTCTACTGATAAGCCTGTATCAGTATATTTTTCAAAGCCAGAATTTTTAATGTAGACAGCAACATATATTTGAGCACTAAAATAAACAAAATAAAAAAGAAGTTGGGGTTTAGGAAAAGTGAATCAGAGGGAGTGTTAGAGGAGGTGAGCTTGGGTGGGATTTTTAAGAGGAATCAATAGGTCATGTGCAAAGGCAGAGGAAAAGAAGGCACAAGAAGGAGGCCATGAGTAGGCAGTTCTTCAAGACATGTGACCCCTAGGTTATGAAAGTTTGGTGCTCAAGACAGTGAAGGAAATGGGACTGGGAAGGACTTAGAGGTTAGCAGGATATTTCATATAGAAAGACAGTAGAACCACAATAATCTTTTGTGTATTGGATTGACATAATTTTAAACTAGCACTCTGATGTATGCATCCAATGTCAAGTGGGCCTGGGCAGTGAAGTTAAGGTGCTCCTTTAGCAACCATGTGCCTTCTAGTGAGTTCTGTGTGCGTGCACATATATGTGCTTTTGCGCATGGGATGTATATTTGGAGTTTTGTGGTAGATAACTTCCACTGTGTAACTTCCATGGTTATAAATTATGTATCTGCCCAAGTTAAAGTTTTAAGAAACAGAAGCTGATTCAGGATGACTCCAGCCTAAAATAATATTATTGTAAATATTTGAGGCAGCTCAAATCAATGCATAGTTCTAAAAAACCAGGTTCCTTGAGGCAGACAGGAGATAAGGCCCAAACCACAGCTCAAACCTGGTTTGATGTGGAAAAGCCTTCTGCCTTCACTACCTCTACTAGACAGCAACCACCTGGCCCTGGGGTTTTGCTGCATTTTGCTTCTGAGACAAAGACCAGCATGCATGGATCTGAGTGCTGGAGCCAAGCATGCTGTTTGTGCCCAGGTGCAGGAGAGTCTAGATAAGGGAGTATCTGGCATCTCTCACTTTAGAGTGAGATGGTCTTTCCCATGTCCCATCAGACTCCAAAAGTGTGGAATCCCCAAATACTGAAAGAGGTTTAGATGTTGATTAGTCAAACTGAGTGAAAATACCCATATAAACAGAAAGAAAAGAAAGGACTTCTATGAAAAAAAAAAAAATCAATTGGAAAAATGAGTGATGTTGAGAGATGGCAAGGCAAGTATTGAAATTAGGTTTGGGAATGTTTGTGCTGGTGGCTAGGAAGATACCCACACTTGGGTGGCCAGAAAAGCATGACTTGTGGAGCCAAGAGAAGGGAATTCAAATTCTTGTATTGGTCTGTACTAGCTCTGTGGTCATAGTCAAGGTGTAGTCTAGGAACTCCAGTAAATCAGAATAACAATATTAGTATGAAGATCAAATAAAATAATCTGTGGAGGCTCTGTCATGCTATCTACCATATGGCAAGTGCTCAACAAACATTACCCAGCCACCTATTCTCCACAAGCCTTGGGTTAAAGGCTATGAGAGAAGTCAGTACAAAGATTTTCATGTTGTTCTAGCATTTAATGTCTCACATTCCTCAGGAAACAATGCTTGGTAAAGAAACAAAAAGAATAGGGGCACCTAGGTGGCTCAGTCAGTTAAGCGTCTGACTCTTAATTTCAGCTCAGGTCATGATCTCATGGGTAGTGAGATTGAATCCTACATCAGGCTCTGCGCTTAACAGGGAGTCTGCTTCTATTCTTCTCACTCTCTCTCTGTACTTTCTCTAGCTCTCTCTCTTAAATAAATTTAGGGGCGCCTGGGTGGCTCAGTTGTTGGGCGTCTGCCTTCAGCTCAGGTCATGGTCCCAGGGTCCTGGGATCAAGCCTCGCATCGGGCTCCCTGCTCCGCGGGAAGCCTGCTTCTCCTTCTCCCACTCCCACTGCTTGTGTTCCCTCTCTCGCTGTATCTCTCTGTCAAATAAATAAAATCTTAACATAAATAAATAAATAAATAAATAAATAAATAAATAAATAAATAAATTTAAAAATCTTTAAAAAAAGGGAAACAAAAAGAACATAAAAATTAGAGGTAAGAGTTACTATTGATAAGTGATAGAATCTGGATGGATCACATTGTATCCTTCGACTATATCTGGTTTTCTCCCAACCAAGGTGCTGAAGACACACTATTTCATGAACAATCTTAGGGAGCAAGTCTTTGAGGGTATAATCCCTAGACTTTTACCACCATTTCTTCCAAGTAAATCTGCTTTTCCATCTAGCTTCACTTTCTTCTTTCCTTTGAATCCTTTCTGGAAGGAAAAATAGCAAGCAGGCCCTTTATAGGTAATTTAAGTTAAAAAGCATTAGGAGTCACAAAAGGTCTACAAAGTGGCCCAGATTCAAATATAATGATAAATATTAACCTCATCCTTTGGCAAACCAATAGAAAGTAGTGGGTAGCTAGGGCTAAGCGTTGTTTGACCTTCCTAAATGCATTTCGATTTACATTGTTTTAAAATGCAGGCAAAGTAAAATATAAGTGAAGGCAGATAGTTTCCAGGTTGCAGACCGTGACCCATATCTGGGGTTTCTTATCTTCTGTGCCTCTTTTTGCCTCCATGACAACAGAGAGGATGGAATTCCCAAGGTGAAGGGCTTCTGGCTTGGGTTCAAGCAGCTTTACATTTCATCTATCATTCACATAGAGATTGCACAAGATATTATTTGAAAAAGAGTTCTGTGGCTAAAAAGAGAGTCTAGATTATGAAGCTCTCTTATGCAGACTTTCAAGACTCTCTCATCAGATTTATTATAAGTGAAGACTACACTTTACTTTTCCCAAAGCACCGCCATGGGTATTCTTTCATATTACTCTCTCAAGAATCTAGTGAAGAAGGAATACCACTTTGGTATTTACGATCAAGAATATGGCTACTTAGAATTTTCATTCAATAGAATAAAACTTTATCATCTATTTTGAAAGATAAAAGGGAGGTTAGAATGTTCTTCATTTTTCAGTCAGTGTTTTTACTAAGTCTCTAATGGGCCCATTCTTCCCAGAAAAGAACAGAGTCAGGAAAGGAAAAATGGAATGTGAAATCAAAGTGTTCAGGGGACATGGGCTCTCACTGAGATCTCAGTGATCACCATACTCCTGGTTAGTGAGACCTATTGGAATTCTTTTCTATCATCTTGTAATTCACAACTTAAGCATGTTCTAGTAAATAGAGGTGCTTCCATGGCTTCTCCTTCCTACACTTCTTATCCACACATCTGAGAAGAGTTATGGGCTCTGATATTAAAATATCGAATGATACATTAGTTGCTTTTTCTCCTATGTCTTGATATAATGAAAAAAAGCATGTCTGTAGAATTGGCTATTTCATTCTCAATTGAACCAATTATTTAAAGGTGTCGTTTATATACAGATACTGCAGCTATATCAGTGCAGCTAGAACTTAATTTAATCCATTTACTTATTTGTTCAATTAACATTCAGTGAATACTTAAAATGTTCTGCCTTTACTGCAGGTGTTCTGAAGTAGTGGTGGAATTGGGACTTCCCAACCAATCCCAGAAAGTATGGACGACATAAGCAGTAAACATTGGAAAATGGGTAGTGAGAAAATGTCACTGCCACCTGCAGTAATTTAATATCCAAGGGAGAGGTTTTGCTCTTAAGAAACACATCCTTTGGAAAAATATATATACTAATTTATGTAGACTTATTTCAGCATTAGAGAGTTAAAATATATACATCGGAATCTTATTACTATGACATCACTAGTCATAATCATATGTGGTAAGTTTGTTATCCCTCTTAGCCTCAATTTTCTCACCATCTGGTGGGCTAAGTTGAGTTGCTTTATGGGATTTTTGTGAGGAATAGGATAAGGTATATAAAACATGTACCACAATGCCTGGTGTGGGAGAACTATTCATTAATGGTTGGTGTAGGGACAATGACGACGATGATAATGATGATGCAGATGTGATGATGAGAATGATAACAATGCTACCTGTTACCACATTTCTTTTAAGTGAACATAAAAATAAGACATCTTAACAGTGGAGGAAAGAGAGGAGTGAGATATCAACTATCCACTGATAACAAAATAATTTTGCTTTTCAGGTTCTTGTCAAAGGTTATCTACAACTTGGACTCCATTTTAGAGGTGTTTTGATTACATAGTAGTAGATTATATGCAAAGGGATGTTGATCACAATAACTTTGGAAGCCCTGTTGAGGGACATACAACTCTACTTTACTCAAGCAAGAAGGGATCTTAACAAAGTTGAAGAGGATGAAATAGGTGTATGGCAGATGCACGCATGCACACACACACACATTCCATATATATTATAATATATATTTTTCAATCATGCTGTTTTTCATTGCATGGTTACTGTGGACCAGGCACTGCGCTAAATATTTTGTGTGCAAAATTGCAATTAATCCTTATACATTTCTTTTTTTCACAACAGAACTGTAAATCATGTTTCTAGCCCACATGCCAGAGCTAGAGAGCCCTTGTTCAGGGATGAGCAGAGGAGCTGCTATAGACAGGACAAAAGCTTGAGCAGAGGTAGGAGTCCAAAGCAGAGGCTGTGAGGACCCATCTCACACAACTTGTAGCCAAGGAATTGTGCCTCCTGCTCGGTTTGAATGATTTTTGCCATATTCCACAAAATGAGTAGCAGAAAGCCCATGTACTTTATTCATTCATAAATATGCAACTTAAGGACTTTGTTTCCTCTCAGGAGAAGATTATGTCAGGCTGGCATGATGGAGGAAAGGCCTGGGGTGGTGGAAGGGCTCTGAGCAGTGGCTAAGATGCTTTGAGGAGACTTGAGGGAACTGCCTCTTGCCCTGCTTGCCCTTGAAGGAACTATGAGGGCAGGAATTGTGTGATCCCTGGATCATCTTCTCCACCATGGCCAACTGGTACCTGGCTACTTCTCTGACTTTCTCTCCTCCCGGTTCTACTCTCATGTTCTCCACCAACGTGCTTTCAGAATACTATGTGCTGGATTCCCTGTCCTACAGGAGCTCTGCACATGCTATTAACTCTGCTTATGACACTCTTTCCAACCCACTGCACCTGGGGAACTCCTGATCATTCCTGTGATTTCAGTTTATGTCTCACTTCCTCAGACCAGCTTTTTCAGATTTCCCCAATTAGGCCAAAGCCCTTAATTTTGGGCTCATGGCACCCGTGTGCCTTTCCTTTGTGGCAATTATCAAATATACAAATTTATATTTTTGGACACTTACCTAATTAACTTCTATCTCCTCTGCAAGTCGCTAAAGTCTTTAAGAAGGATTGTTTTTACTGACTGCCGTATCCCTAGTACCTACAAGAAGATCTAACCCGTGGGTGTGCAATACCTGTCTGAATTAATGAGTTGACTACTCTCTGCCATTCTCTGGTTTCCTCATGCTCTCCTGCCCCAGGCATTTCTTTCTCCCTGTTCTCCTATGAAGGAACTTTCGGAAGTCTGTTTTGTGTGTTTTAATCTTGAAGCTTGTAAACTGTGTATCTAATAATCATGGTTAGATTTTATGTTGCGTTTACCGTGTGCCAAATGTCATTCAAAGTATTTTATGTACATTAATTCATTCAATATTCATAATAATCCTGTGTGGTAGGTTGTATCTTATTTCATTAAATCTAATTACAAACACATCCTTATTTTGTTAATAGAACTCTGAAATGTCACCTCTGTTTTATAAATGAGAATTTTGAGATAATGAGTGTTTAAGCAACTAGTTCAAGAAGGCTGGTGCTGAAAGTGACAGAGGCAGGATGCACGCCAGGCAGAGTGATCCCAGAGCCCAGGCTCCTGACCATGTTGTCATCTTGCCACCCAACGAGAGTCATGTATTGGGGCTCTTTCTGCATTTCTCAAGTCAGATACAGCCATCCCCAGAAATCTCAGAGGGCATGTGAAGCCATAGGATAAACATGGTGCCACACACTTGACCATCACTGACAGGAAAATTAAATTGCCTATATAGTAAAATATTTTATACTTTATTAAACACATATATGAAATAGTAGGATGCAAATGTACCCATACTTTAGGAAGCACCTAATACTTGTGATGACTTGTGTTTGGTGCTTTGTAGTTTATTTCAAAAATAGTTTTAAAATTCCTACATCTATAATTTCACCCAGGAATTTGTTTATATCATACGGACTATCGCAACTGATTTCCTTTAGCACCTTAGCCTGACATTGAGATCCTCTGTGATTGAACCCACTCTCATCTTTCTGAGCTCCATCCTACTGTGGCCATTCAGTTCACTTCATTTTAGCTAGTTGATCCCCACACATGACATGCTCATTCCTACCTTTGTGACTTGGTTCATGCCTGTCTCCCTGGAACATTATCTTTCTCCAACCTGATAAACCCTGCTCTTCTATTAGGACCTCTACAAAGTCCACCCCACCGCCACCACTTGAATCCTGAAACTTACATGCTTTCCTGTGCTTAATGTGGGATTGCCAAGAGCTACAATTTTGTTTCCTTTCCTCTGCTATTTACTTTAATTAGCCTGATGATCCCAAATCTTGATTCCAAAACATTCATGCTTTTTTCTATCACTGATAAAACTTTTGCATATAACAGTTCCTCAAGAAATATTTTTGGCTGTTTAATAAACAAATGAGTGAAAACTATCCCTTGGCTTTTTCTCATCAGTCACTTTCCTTTATCTAAGGCAGCGGTGATGGTTTTGGAAGAGTGGCCAGGAGAATCAGGAGTTTTCAAATCCTGTCCCTGACACTCATTACTGTCTCTGTAAACAGATATTGAGAATTAACAAACTCTCAGAATTTCAGATTAGATAGTTCAGAGAGGATCTGAATCACAGATGTGTAGATTTCTGCATTCATTCATTTGAAATAAACCCATTCATGAATTTGCTCATTTCTTCTAAAAATATCAGTTGAGCTATTCCTATGTCAATCACTGTGCCAGGGTCAGAGATACAAAACTGAGCATGGTATGTTCATTGCTCCAAAGATTTTAGAGAATAATAGACCTAAGGAACTCAAACATTTTTCTGATACAGCATTAGGGTTTTGAAATTTAGTACTCAGAGCAATAAGCCTCAGAGCGACTAGGGTCACAATGGATTATTAGCTCAGTGGATGGGGGATGCTATGAGTATTTAATGGAAGGATGGAGATGTTCCAGAACCCAGCTGTGGATCCGCAGTACTATCACTGAGGCTTCCTCTGAAGCCGAATAAAACGACAACAAGGATCCTTTTCTCATTCTCTGCCCACACCTGCTTCGAATCCGTGCCTGCAGAGGGCACACCAACAAATGAGGATTTTAGGTCTGCATTCAGGAGGACAGCCCACTTTTGTCCCTTGGGATTTGTCTTTTCTGTTGTTATAAGGATGACCTATAGACTTCACCTGTACACCCAACATCCGTCACCAACAAATAGAGGGAATTATGAGCAGACAGGAAAGATAGCAGGAGAGAAGGGGTTCTGTCCACTTCTCTGGAGCTGAGAGTAGCAGATCAGGCCTTCAGACTCTAATGGGATCCACAGGGACAAAGGGCAATTTGGTATAAATCCGGGTGTGATCTACTTTACCCAGACTCCTCCGCTTGCCATCTCCCTTGGGTTTGACACTCGCCATTGCCTCCATGAGAATGCCTTTTCCTGAGCCTATACCTCTAGGAACCTCTCCTCCTCTCCCAAAACAAGGGATTCAGACAAGCTAGGATGACAGCGTTCCTTGACAATGAAGGACAACAGTAGCTTTTCCTTCACAAGCCACAGGATGACTGGAAGTTAAATCTCTGAGTTACTGCTCCTGGATGAAATGTTTAATGATGTTGCCCAGGAAACGTCAGGACATCAGCTCAGCCTCTGGGCAGGTACAGACTCTTCTTGCCAAGAGTGCTTTTAGTTCCACTGCCAACCCCAGAGCGAGCATGACGAACAGATCGAAGTGGAGAGAATGCTGCTGTCATAGCAAATATGGGCTCCCGGGGCCCAGGAGGGACTGACCTAGAAAGGCAACCTCATGCTGGCATTTTCTTTAAATGCAGCCAGCGTCCAGCATAACTGAATGAGGGGAACTAAGTGATAGCAGACTGCATTTTGAGAAAGCACAGAAATAGACTGAGACTTAGCAATAAGCATTCCGAAGTAGTAGGGCCCTGAGGGAAGGAAATGATGTCTCTGAGCAGGCAACAACAGTGTGCAAGTCCTGGAAGAGTATCCAGAGACTCTCCCTGTAGGATTCAAACTGAAAATGGATTAGCACCAGCATAGAGATGAGGAAGCCGAGATGGATGTGCAGAAACTACCAATATTCAGATGCAGAGACATTGGTAGAGCCAATGGTATTCTCTGCTGACTAGGGAGGATGTGTTCAGGCAGTCTCAGAAAAATTATTGGTCATTTTCATAAAATTCTAAGCTAGAGAACAATTCTTCATCTACATAGACATGACTATTAAGGTCAAAAACCTAATGTCTGTGTTCAGCAAAAGAAGCCCATTTAAACCAAGAACTTAATTCTATCAGATACGATGCATGTTACTTGTGCATATGCAGTACTTTGTAAAAGTACCCCCCCCCGAAACTGTAACATGTATAAATGAAAGAGAGTGGGAACGGAGGTGATACCAAGAAGCACATGGTTAGATGACTCAGCAATTCATTAATCCTTTTTTGCCCCATCTAAGACACATACCAACAAAGATGAATGCCAAATGCATAACAAATTTTTATTGCTTTAACAAACATGGCTTAATTATCCATTGAGTATATTATTAATAAACTACAGAGTGACATGAGTTGAAAGTAAAATACCATTTCAAATAATGCTACATAACTTCGAAACAAACCCAATGTTATGTATGTGAAATTATTCAATTGAGAAGAAAATGAAAGAAAAATTTCATTGATTCATTGAAGACAAAAGGTATGCAGAATCTCAAAAAGGAGTATTTGGGCTTCTATGTCAATGTCATAAGGATATTACAGAGCTTTTTCTATTCTTGGATAAATAATTCATTTGTATTGATTGGTGAAATTGACTTTTAGGATAAATATGGATCTGAAAGATCCACATGTGCTTTTGCCAAAGCTTATCTATATCTAAAGCATAAAACTGCTTCAAATTGGCCATTACTATAGTGGTTCATTCAACCCCCGTCTGCCTTCTGAATAAGATGTATAAGCAAGATGGTTTGAAACATCTCAAACGCCAGTAAACTTAAGCTCTCAAGATGTTGCTGCAATAAGCATGACTATTATTTTTGCTTACTTTTATTTCACTTCAGATTATCTTAGTCTACATCTGCCCTTCATCTTGAATTATAATGTGCATATTACCTTCAGAGATGTCACTAATTTTAAATTGCTGAAGTTGCTGCTTATAAAAGTATATAAGGTAAAGTAAGAGATTTTATTTATTTATTTATTTTTGTCCAAGTCATGTTCAAACTAAAACATAATCAAAATGGAAGGCAGGGGTACCTGGAGATCTTTCGTGAAATTTTAATTCATATTTAATCACCAACTTCCCCAAGAAAATTTTAAGTCCCAACTATTAGGTACTAAATTGGGCATAACATATGTCTACTTCTGTTTTCAGGGACTTGTTAGTCACAGCTATGGAGAAAAAATCATTATGCTCTCATTTATACCCAATGACATTTTCTTTGGAGGCATTGTACCACACAAGGAAAAATTTCAGAACTAGTAAGAAGCACAGCTTAACCCTGCAAGACAGTTGGTAAAATTCTCATATTTATATCCCCATGGACACATTGTATACCAACACAGAAAAACACAGATAAGCCTAAGATTTGGCAAGCAATGGAACACCATCTCTAACAGTATTTTTAAAATCAATTTTATGTTTAAAACCTCAGGAGAAGGAAAGTTCTGTTTAACTGAGAGCGTGGACTAACATCTCAGACTTGCCCTTTTGCTCTATTAGTAAACACTCCAAATTTGATGTTAGAAGCCTAAGTTAAGAGAACCTGTTTGTCTAGGCTAGACTCCTGGTGAATACTGCAGAGAGGTTCAGATAATTCACAAAATCACACACTGACTGATGGGACTGATGAGGGTTGGCTTGGCACTGTGTAATACATGGCTGTCTGAATTGAAAAAAGAGTTATCTGTAGTCTGTATTATTAACTGCTGTTTCCAAAAAATACAGGTAAAACTAAGAAGGAAAAATACCAAATTAAAAATAGTGTTTGGTTCTGGGGAAGAGAAATTGGAATGGAACTTGGGTAGGGGTCAAATGATACTCCAGCTTTATTTCAATGTTTTATTTCTTTGATGTAAAACAATAAATTTCACTCAACTATTAAAAAAAAGAGTTAGCTGTAGTCTTTGAATTATTGATGCAATTATTGAAAGGGGGCTTTCAATAATTGCTATGTTTGCTGCTTGTAAAAGTACATAAGGTAAAGTAAGAGATTTTATTTATTTGTTTAAAGAGATGCTACATCCTTTCAAGATCAAATAACCAGAACTAAAAATAATCGTTCTTCTTGAAAATGCAAAGGAAAGAAAACTTCAGGACTAGAAAATATCTCAATTGAAAGGAAAACATGGGGACTGCTCTGCTACTACCATTTAAGTGGCTCTTGTAAATATCCTCCATTGGAGAGAATGTTAGAGATGATTGTTAGAAATCTGAGCCTTTTTCAAAGAGAGATTCCTTCCCAAGAGTTTCTTTTTCTTACAGTTGGGAACAAGGAACTGCCAGGAACCCAACAGTGAAGACCCCAAATAAACACATGCTCAGTTTGAAGAAATACATATGGCTCCACTTTAATAAAAATCATAAAGTCACTTAACTCCCAACAGCAACATGGGCAAGAAGAAGAGTCAAGTCTTCAGTTGGCTGTAGGAAGAAGGACCACATAGAGTTAAAGGACTAAATTTACCTGCAGACCGGGCACATACATACCATATACATTTGTGACCTCCATAAAGAAGGAAACATACATTTTCTATAGTTTGGGTCAGTTTGGAATACAAAGAACCTTTATCTTATTTCAATAATCCTTGGCCAATGATCCCCTGGGATCCATAACTTTAAACACACAGGCACACAATAGCAGTGAAATAGGAAAGAAATGGTGCCAACAAATGTTTTTCAACAGTCAATGCTGAAGATGGGTTAAAACAGGCATTTGCATTGAAGATGTCTCCTCTATAACAGTAAAAGTCATTTGTCAAGGGTTTTCATCCTATTTCAGATCACATATGAAATATTCATTCCTCATATCTCTGATACTCTAATTCAGATTATTAGAGGTAAGAATATGCACCTAATTACTTATGTTTCTGCCTTTTATCTGCTTTAAATGGTATCATTATAGATTGATAATAATTTTTTTTAAAGTTTCCATCTCTTTGTTCTTACATAAGAAGCAGCCAACACTTGAAATGTGTATTTCATTTTAAACTGAAAAATCCAATTCCTTTTTTCAGGAAGTCTGGTTGGCATAATGGCTAAAGTTTAGACTCGACTGCAAAAAAAGAAATTTTAAAGCCAATGAATTTTTGAGCAAGATTCTTACCCTCTTTTAGCCTCAGTTTCCTTGTCTATGGAATGAATGTAGGTAACAATGTTTATCCCATAGGATTATTAAGAGAATTAAATAAGGTAATAGCATTTAACACAGAGTTGGCACATGGGGTAAAGACCACTGTTTGTTTTGTTGCCTGGTGTATTCTAAGAACCTAGAACAGTGCCTGGAAGGTCATAGTTGCTCAACAAATATTTGTTAAATACATTGTGTGATTATCCTAAGGAGCTCTGACATTGGGAGGAATTTCACCCATCAGCAGTCTAGAATTTCCATTTCTCATCTTGAAAACAATATCATTAAATCATCCCCAAAAGTTATGTAGTTCATCCTCCTGCCTCTGACATGACTTCACCCAAACCAGCAAAGACAAGCACTCTATTCTATCCTTAAAATATTCCTCAGGAAGATGCTGCCTAATCTTCATAGAACCAAAAACTCTTCCTCCCTTTGACTATAAGTTATCTGCTTCTGCAATTACTTTTCTTATTCCCTCCCCTACCTCCGTCACTTTCTTACTCATGTCCCTTTAGAACTCTTCTGCGTATGTTGCTTTTCCTCTCCAACTTGTCAAACTCATTTTGAACAGCAGTCCTTGTGATTTGTTCCCATAAAACCAATGAGGAGTTTTAGATGCAATAAGCCAGCCTGCAGCCATGAAACATCTCATCCTAGGATCTACAGAGAGGCCAGCCCTACAAACCAGCTATTGCCATAGACAGGATTCTGGTAAGGTTGGGTTCCATTTGGAAATGGTTCTCTCAAATAGTATTAATTATCTTCTTTTGAAGTGTTCATGAATAGATCCTATCTATGTTGGTAGGGAGAAAGATTCACATGTAAAATGATGACTGTAGTAGACTATTGTTTCTTTTGCTTTAAAAAAAAAAATCTCTCATTCATGTGAATTGGTTAAAATGGCAAAAAAAAAAAGTATTTAAAACTTTAATTCTCTTCTTTTCTCTCTTGTAGATATCTAGGTTAGTGTTACAGCCTTGATTAAGACATCTTAAGTTACATACACCTGGTTTTAATAATGTCCATACTTTCTTTCCTAATAGACCCAAGGGGCCAAAATGAAAACTATATATGTAGATGCTTCTGTCAGTAAGCCTGGCTTTTTTCTTTGGTAGTAACATGCAAAATACTAATACTAAAGATATCATAACAATATGGAAAGAGAGTTATGACAAAAAAAATGCTATAAGGTTGTCATGTGAGTAAGTGCTGTTTCCTGATATGTGATATACAAATGAAAATGAAATAGAAATTTCTCAGGTTGCAGAAATTTTCCTAGTTTACTTGAATTTTTGAAATAATATGCAAGTTATAATCTTTTAACTGGATGACCCTAAACTTTCTGATCAAGTCAAACAGAAATATTTGTGACTATCCAAACAGAAAAAAAATGGCTATTTGATTCCTAAATATGCAATAAGCAGGCTGTCTTGGTAAAAGACAGGCTGACAAAACAAAGTACAGATTTCATTCAACCTGATATTCTGGTGCCTACTTTGCTGACCTAGAGAATTACTTATGACAGTACTGCAACAGGATAGCAATTCTGCAATGAATTCACTGGAGAATGGTAAATATCACCAGGAAAAGTCTCAGATCTTATTCCACTCATTCTGCCACTCTACAGAAATCTGTATCCATGGGAACCTCAATCCCTATCACGAAGCGTGCACTTGATACCAAAAAGGGTAAGAATGTTTTCTGGAATAGAAAAAAAGGGTGGGTGGGCAAGAAATAATGCTGCTGGGAATTAAAATTATGATTTAAATGCTATAGAATATATTATTCAATTTCTTTGTGGGGGTAGCCTACAGAGATAAGAGATGGGAGACGGATATTTTTGGTGCATGGACCAAGAGGAAAGTACATTAACTGGGAATAATTGGGATGAGCAGCCCTGACTGCATCTATCTGGGAGAGAACTGTCAGCAGTTAATAGGAGGATCCTTAGCCCAGGGATGGGTGATGAAAAGACCACCTTGAAAGTGAAGGGGTAGAAAGCCACTGAAAATATTCTCTGGTGTCAGGCATTAGTTTTTTCTGCCACTCATTATTGAGTGTGAGGAGCACTAATTATTGGGTCTGAGGCTCAAACTGGGCATTTATCTCCATGTTCATAATTTTAGCTTGCTATAGTATGACTTGAGAACTGACCTCCTTTGAAGCTGGTAAGTGTGCCAAAATGCCAGACTGAAAAAGTGAGCCTTTCTGTGTAACTATGGAGTCCTTAATTCTTACACAGAAGGCATTTGATGGGGGACATGTTATATGGATATTGATAAATTAAGAGATTTGCAAAGGCCAGAGGGCATAATTAAGGATATTATATTTTCTAATATTCATTATTTTCACTTATGTCCTAAGACAAACAGAAAGGGGATCATTAACAAATTACCTTAGAAATTTAGGGTTTGAATTCTTTTCCTGACTCATTCATTGAGTTGTACCCAGAAACTCCATTAGGAACAAATATTTTAATCCAATGATTTCCACTTGTGATAAAGAAAAGGGAGATATTCATATTTCTCATTCTTCTTGTTTGATAAAAACCTTCCAGTTTTTCTAAATAAAACAATCTTTACTGGATTATGATTTCATGGATATTTTTTTTAAGTTATCATTCTGATTCCAGTCTGTTGTTTGACTGTGATGCTGGTGACTAAGAGTGGAACTATCCTTGTAGGTGGTATAAACCTTCTCCTCCCTCTCAAGGACTTTTTTCTTACATAAATTAACATAAATTGATTTCACTAAAAAAAAAAAGCAAATCTTGATTAGCAGGTGAAAGCAAATATATCATCAGAAGAAGCACCAAACTCTGTGATATGGTTTTAAAAGGTGCATGAATGGGCCACCAAACTGTCACTTCATTTAGAAATTTCTGCCATTCCCCCACAGAAGAAGGACTTAAATGTAAATATATATAGTACATTCATACTTCCTGATAAGGTTCATTTAACTATGCTTTATAGCACAAACATTTGTTAATATATTTGCTGCTAGTTTTTCTCGTGTATAAGCCCTTATTAGTGGATTTGAATCAAACTAAGTCTCAAAATGCTGCCCACTGCGGGAATTCACTCAGGTGGACAGATATCATTCTCAGCTCTATGCATCTTGTTCTTATTACATCTTTGATTACTACAGTGGACTTTACTCCTGGGACATTCTCCAAGTTGTATCAAGTTGTACTTTTAATTAAGTTTTGTTTACTTACAGTTATTTGCTTTGAGCTACACTGGAAATCTACCTACTTTGAAGAAGAGGCCTTGTTCATAGCTCATTTTGGGTAAAGGGTCATTTTTTTAAGATATAGAGGTTATTTGGTAATTGTATAATTTCAAGGTATTTCTGTTCTTTTGGCATCAGTCCTGCATTCTAAACTCCAACCTGTGGAAAGCTAACATAGGATCAAACAGACATTAGTTTTGCTAAATGACACTTAACAATTCTTGAGCTTGTGGCTTTAGGAACGAAGATACACAGCTAGTAGTTTAGTGATAGTTTTAAAATCTATTTTCTCAACTAAATTATAAATTCACACTTCTATCTGAGCAAAGTATGGTCATAGATGTCACTCTTGTAATATACTCTTGGAAGAAAATGATAGTAGCTTTTCAAAAAAAGGAACTCCCTTTTTTGCTTTTTATTACCTAGATAGTTCTGGAAAATAGAAATATCTGGATTCCCTAATTCCTTTCTGCACTGTTTTCTCTTTTGGGGAGTGGACTCTGTCCTGAATAATTATTGTGGGCCAGAGCTGAGTGCAAGGCAGAGAGGACCTATGACTTTCACCCTCTAGGAAGTTGATATGCTGAGCCAAGGCAACTCAGCATTTTGGAAGAATAAAATAATTCATTACAATAAAAAGTTAGCACTTTCCACATAATTGATAATGATCTATTAAATAAATCCTTTCCCCATACCATTTGCTCAAAGTACCATACATATCATACTCTCAACTTTATGCATTCTTATGTTTCACACATTCTTTTACCCAAACTGGTCCTCCTGGTATCAACTGATGTTGCATGTCTGAATTTTACTTATCAGACTAAGATGACATAGTTGTTGAGACAACTCATTTACGGCAATGTCGTATGAAGTGAAGTTACAATTATAATATAATTTTGATAAAGTAGACTAGGGAATGAATGTTTGTAATCTTGTGAATGGGAGCTCTATGTCTGAGAAAAAATGAAACTTAACTCCTCCAAAGAAGGAAAGGTGGGGCAGGGAGAGCGAGATCGGGAGAGAGCAGGAGAGGGGCAATGCACCAGACCCTAAGACTATTAAAAAATCCTTCATGAACTTAACTAAGGATGAGTGCAGTGACTGGTTATAAAATGACCTCAGTGATTTTTATTTTAAATAATATTATTAAAATCACTCCAGCTTAATTGCCATTAACTCTACTTCTTAGTTCAATGATACATTTCATGCAGTTATATTTTACGCAACACCAAAAGGTTTTTCAAACTGGCCTTTTCTTTTTAATTACAATTGCAAGCTAATACAAATGGATTTTTAGAGTCATGCAGAACTCTTTCTACTTCTGTCATAATAACTCACTCAGGAATATAGTTATGTGTTCCATTTCCCCAATGGGTCATCACTTTTCCTCCATATATGTATTCTGATGGATCTGTTTAAACCTAACCCTCAATGTGCAGAACTGCTGAATACTATGGAAACTTAAAAGGTACATTTGTGGCATCAAAACTCACTGTAATCTTTATAATGTTAAAAAAATGTTTCATTAATAATCAAGGCTGAACTTGACTGTTGAGCTTGGTTAGTTTGATGTTAGCCTAATCAATTGACAATAGATACAGATATCTAGATAGTGAAAAAAAAAATTCAATCTCTAGATAAGAGTATCATACATGTCTGTCAGGTTAGGTCAGGTAAAGAAAATATAGAGATTAATGGGAAAATATGAAGTCTTTTGCTTTCATTGAAAACGAAGTCAAGAGCTCATGTCAATGTTTTAGTTCAAAATGATGAGGTGAGTGTATTTGAGCTTTTACAGATGAACAGGACTCACTCGAGTCTCCAATGTTCATTTGGTAATGAATATAAGCTATTGTCTGTGATAGGAAAGGCTGGGTGACATCTAAAAGGTTCATTCATTCAACAAGCATGTATTGCATACTTATTAGGTGCTGGCCAGAAAAAGATGACAATGACATGATCCCAAATACATACTGCCTCCAATGTTTTATGTTATTTGTGTGTTAAATTCTAAAAGTTAGTGAACTTACAGAATTAATTAAGTGTAAAATTAAAGCACTGTGTTTCACCAGGACTTTGTAATATAAGCACTAGAGTAGAATAGTGGGTTCAGTAGACATGCCTTCCTCTAAATTCACTCATGACTTGCACTGGGTGGATTTTTTTCTTTGCTGAGCCTCGTCTGACAGCTGCACAAGTTTCCTCTGGCTTCTCTCTTTTAATCAAGGGCTTTTTTGCAGGAGCCTTCATTCTCCACATCACAACTGGGTGCCGGGGCCCAGAAGGACTCTGAATTCGGATGATCTTGGTTGAGGCAATGTAAGACATTTTCACTGTTTGCACCACAGCATTCATTAAATTTTTGGCTGCTTGGATCAGGGAGGTGACGCTGTCCAACTGTAGGAGGAAAAAAAGAGCTATTGTTCAAGAATGCAATCAGAAATTTAAAGAGATTTAATGTTACAGAAACTGAAATGTGCCACTCTGTTTTCACCCCAGAAATGAGTTAATCCCCATTTTATGTATCTATGTAAATTATCTACATTAATCCATCCACCTAAATTTATCATTTATCTATTTATTTGATGCATAAATATATTCATATTCTATCTTCTGAGATGATATTTTTAAAAGATTAATTTCCGTCTCTTGGTTTTCAGTGAAATGGATTCTATAACTTCTATATACTATTATAAGGTCCAGGTCCAGATGGTCGCCGCTTTCTTTGTAATGAATCTCCCCCATTTCCAGGGATAATTCTGAGCATTTTCTATAAAAGATGACTGTCCACAATAAAAGCAATTGTATGTGTAAGTTACTTTATAAGAACAGCAACTGAAAATTCTTCCTTTTAGGGAATTTATAGTTTCAGATAAATATGATACACACATACAGCACATACAGGTGTACATATGCATGTATACCATTCACTTTCATGAACATTTCCCAAAGAAGTCCACCTAAAAGTGTCTCTTTTTTTTAAACACAGAACTTTTAAACCTATCATGCAGTGTATTAAAGTAGATAAAGCCAAGTCTTTTCAGTCAAATAAGGTTGGGTTTAAATTCCAGGTCTGCCTTAGAACTTGGGCAAATCATTTAATCATTTTCATCCTAGTTTCTTAAAATATTTGATAGAAAAAAATACTTATTAAAGTTAAATAATATGTGTCAAGGACCTAGTACAGGGATTGCCAAATAGCTGATTGCTATTAAATACATTTCCTTTGTGTCTTATGAAGACTGACAAAATCGTCTAATTATAAAGATGCACTAATGAAAGTACTAAAACAAACGTTTTCCCACATGCTTTTGTTTTTAATTGTTGTCTTCTGGATTGTTCACAAAAATAATCTCAGGGATAAATGGAGTGATATTGCTCGAGTTTTGCAAAACACCTTAGAGCTAAACTGAGTTGGTTCATTTTTATACAACTAATGCTTCTTCCATTATTTTAGTTTGGCAGATTGTCATCCCCAGCCAACTCACACAGGGAGATGTGCCTCCACTGTCACTTCTCTGTGATGTGCGCTGTCAGGGCTGAGACTCAAACACTGGCTCTGTGGTTGCTAAAATCCATCAGCAGCTGCATGGCCTGAGTACTCTACCTTTGCAGCTCAAGGAGTCTCATCTCACATAGAGAATAAATGAACGAAGGAAAGTAGTAAGCTGAGGTTATGTGCCTGGGGCAGCGGTAATTTAATTAGCTCCATTATATGCCAAGCCTGAAATCCTTGAAAAGGTAACACCAAAAAGTATGTAAATTGAAAGGCAGTAGTACTTGGCAACTACACATCTTTAAGTCGTTTTACTTACTGAAGCCAGAAATGTAAAATCTGTACATGTGGCAGGAATGACAAATGCTCTGCAAACATTAAACAGGATTTCATGAAGCACCGCCACGTATTTCAGAGGACACTTAGAGCTTCTGAAACTGTACACAACTTTAAAGAAAAAACACTAGACTTCGAATAGAATAATGCACTTCATTATTAGTGTTCCTCTATGGACAGATTAGAGGCTGAAATCTGTCCTTTAATAATTAGCAATTTTTATTCAAAACCTCTGCGAGCTGGTTAGATTCTGAAAGTAGTTCCCAATCTCACCACAGGGAGAAGAAAATTTTTCTAAATGATGAACTAACATGAATAGTATTGAGGATCCTTGGTAGTTTTCTCTCTCAAACATGAAAATATCTGGTTTACTCCAAGGGCCCTGTGCTACCATAAAGTCTTTCATGGAAGAACATTCTAGAGACCCGCTATCATTCAGGATTTCACCAGTGGCTTTGGCTTTCCTACCCTCTTGTTCTTTCACATGCATGTCTCCTCCTTTTGACTTTGTAATCTTATCATGTATAGACTGCATTTTATTTCATTTCCTTTTGATTTTTCCATACAAGTGGTATATAGAAATCAGTAGCCTAGAGAGGATGTTTAAGTTCAATCCATGCCTTAAAATGTGGATACTGGCTTGTCTTCTTTCTTCATTGAATCAGCAAAGCCCTGTCTATGCCATTGTGATCTCTTATGCTGGCCTCTGACAAAGCCTTTTATTTTAAAATTCTAAATGGCTATAGTAAAACTTCTCCTCTGGGTGACTCAGAAAAACCATAGGACAAATTATCCCCCTAGGAGAACGTGAACACTAGTTTTGCAGACAGATTAGGACAATTGCTAAAAGAATTCTGTCATTTCATGACAAAAACTTGTCAGGCATTCTATAAGGATCTTTGAAATCTAAGAGCTATGTCTGCTAAGATGTATCGCTCTGCTATTAGCCAAATCACTGGTCACACAAGCAAGGTGTTCAGACAAGCCTAACAAATGGTAGGAAATTTTGTTTGAGGTCCAAGCAGTGGCTCAAGCCTACTCATAGAGAGTAACTGCACAATTTCCTGTCTGCAAAAAATTTTTATAATCTTATTGAGGTCCACTTTGATGATAAATCTTTCAAGGGAAGTATTCAATAAAACCTTCTTTGTGAAAACAAAGGTAAATTTGAGCTGGACAATGCATCACTTTGGGATCTCTGTGTTCAACTTATTGAACAAAGTTTTCTGAATTTCACAAATGCACCTGTGCAAGACAAGAATGTTAATATACTCTAAAGGCTCAGTACAGTAAACCAATCAGACTTATAAAACCCCGGTCCAAAGATTCTTGTACCATGATGAATCACTTTCATTAACAGAACATTCTTCTAGGCAAATGCAACTTGAAATGTTTACCATAGAAGGAGCTACTTTCCCTAACATCTGGTAACATTCCTCTATGATCTGGATGAAGCGTTCTTGATCAAAGTATCAACAAAGAACAAAAATAGTTTCTAAGACCTCAAACCTCCTAAGGTCATATGTAAATATGTGTATTCAAGCTTTCTAACCCCCCTTTCCATAATAGGGGACAAGGTTTTACATAACTCTTAAAGAGCATTTTGATCTAAAGGAAAGGGCTCTGATTAATTGGAAATCTGTTCTCTTACCACAGTAAAAGGGAAGACAGCCACGCTTCCTATGCTGGTGATTTGTGCTTATTCTTACAACTCTGGTGTGGCTTTAAAATAACTGTGCTTGTTGGTCCACTAATGTTACAGTAAGTTTCTCAATATTGTCTATGTCCAAACATAAATTAGTAAGTTCTGCCACATTTTTTTAAGATCTAAATAAATATAAAGAGATTATGTTTAGTAAATTAGCCCTTACCCTAAATGTAAGATGTATTTTGCAAACAATCCAAATTATGACCATCTAAATAGAGTCGATATTATCATTTTATAGGAATCTTAGTTTATTTTATTTTAGTGTCTCTGCTGTGCTTTGTGGTATGTATTCTGTGATTTCAAGCTACAGTACAAATTTGTCCAGGTCTAAAAATGTTTTCAGATAAAAAGTTTGGTCCTACTTAGAGATATGTCGATAATGCTTTGCTATGGAAAAGGAGTAGTTCAACAGCAATAAAGATATGTTCTTTTTCCTCATAAAATGCCAACTTTTTGTCCATGTGACTACTATACACAGAACGTCTGGATCTTTCTACAAAAACCAATGTTAAATACCTGTGATGTAAATCCTCCACAACTACAACAAGGTGGAACCCCTGCTGGTAAACCCTTGTCAAAATCCTATTGTGATATTGATAGCCAAGAGTAATAAAAAATAAGGTAGTTATTCCTTCTTCTAATTTTCTAAGTTTCTCGTCTACATTATGTCAGGACACTAGAATGTCTTCATTAGAATGTCTTGTACTAGACTATTCTAACTTCCCATATTCAGGATACAAGACCTTTATCAGATACGCGTTTTATATGAGGAGTTCAGAAAGTGAACCTCACTCCCATTGATGTGGATCTCATCCCCTTGCACCTGGGCCGTCACTTGGGGAAAGCATAGCTTCCCAACCCCTGTGAGAACTGCCATGCAAGCTATTGCTACTGGGACTCCTGGGGAGAGAAAAGCCTGATGTTGCCTGAAAAGATGTATTTCCTTTCCTAAAACCTTCCTGGTAAACTGGTGCCAAGTGTAGACTATGCAATTCTTGTGAGTCTCAATGTTTACCTAAGCTTAAAGACCTCTGGTGGATGTTGCCTGCACAACACAATACTTGAAAGGCAAATGTGTGGAGTTTGGCTCCAATTATAATAACAGCTTATAACAATTGTTAATATCTATTGTGTGCTTCCTGTATGTTGGCCCTGTTCTAAGTAGTTGACATATATTCACTCACAGCAACCCTATGCGGTAAGTACTACTATTATCTCCATTTTATAGATGAGGAAACAAAGGAACAGGAAGGTTTGGTCACTTGCTCAAGGCAATACAGCTGCTAAATGGTACAGCTGGAATCTGAGCCAAGGCAGTCTCGTTCAAATACCTGGTGCTCTTATCCATCATACACCCTGCCTTTCAGTAATATGTCACTTCCAATGTGTGTTTATTTTCAGGTATGAATAGTTGGAGAATTTGCACTAACATTAATATAATGTCTAAAATTTAAGAATTGACTAATAACTGATTTGGGGAAAGTTATAGAACTTTTGTAATGTCTACTGGTACTAAGAAAAATGAAGCTACCCTACTAGCCAAGGCATTCTATTAGGATAGTGATTTGATAATGTTTATATTCCATCATTTTCTAGGAAGAGCTTTTTTTTTTTTTTGAAATAGCAAATAGAAATAGTCATCCTTATAAGCTCCAAACAACTTAAAAACTTTTAGATTAATACTATTTTATAACAAAAGATTTTTAAATTTTAAAATGTGGGTCTCAATAAGATAACAAAAAAACATAAACAAACCATATTATAGATTCTAGGACATAGAACTTCATAACATCATTTCATCTTTAAAATGTGTCACAGTGTAAATATAAACCAAATTTTCTCTGATTCGCAAATAAAATTAATTTATTTGCCTTGGCTTGCAGTAGAAACTAGGATTGGAAGAGAACTGATACAGCTCAAAACCCAAAAAACAAATAATCTAATTAAAAAATGGCCAGAAGACATGAACAGACATTTCTCCAAAGAATACATCCAGATGGTCAACAAACACATGAAAAGATGCACATCACTCATCAACAGGGCAATCAAAATTATAATGAGATACCACCTCACACTTGTCAGAATGGCTAAAATCAACAACATAAGAAACAACAAGCATTGGTGAGGATGTGGAGAAAAAGGAACACTTTTACATTGGTGGGAATGCCAACTTGTGCAGCCACTGTGGAAAACAGTATGGAGTTTCCTCAAAAAATTAAAAATAAAACTACCCTACAATCTAGGAATAACACTACTGGGTAATTACCCCCAACATACAAAAATACCAATTCAAAGGGATACATGCACCCCATGTTTATTGTAGCTTTATTTACAATATACATATTTATATGGAAGCAGCCCAAATGTCCATTGTTGAGAGATGAATGGATAATGAAGATGTGGTGTGTGTATATATATGTGTATATATATATGTATGTGTGTATATATATATATATATATATATATGGTAGTATATATATATACACACACATACACATACATATATAAATATATATACATATATACACACATGCATATGCATATATAAATACATATATATGATGGAATATTATTCAGCCATAAAAAGGAATGAAGTCTTGCCATTTGCAACAACATAGATGGAGCTAGAGAGTATAATGCTGGGTGAAATAAGTCAGTGTGAAAAGAAATATACCACATGATTTCACTCGTGTGGAATTTAAGAAACAAAACAAATAAGCAAAGGAAAAATGAGAGAGAGAAAGACCAACTAAGAAACAGACTCTTAACTATAGACAACAAGCTGATGGTTACCAGAGGAGAGGCAGGTGGGGGATGTGGGAAATAGGGGATGAGGATTAAAGAATACACTTATCATGATTTTTTAAAAAAATGATAAAAAAGAAGAAGAAAGAAAGAAATCAGGATTTGGTCCCCAAGCCCTGCAGGTGCTATTTAACCCTTACTTAGTTTTAAAGTTCTCAGTTAAATTATTTAGAAATAAATTAACATAGGTAATGTGAAAGGGCATTATGTCTGGGTGTTGGTAGACAACAACAGCATAATATTTCTTAAAAAACTGACAAATTTTTACAGCCTTTCTAATTTATAGGCATCATTTTCATTTCTAGATTGACCTAACAGTGGTAGCTGTACACCATTGGAAATGCTTAAATATATATTTGTCAGCAAAAATCCATCATCTAATTCAATATGTTTTTATTATCCATCCTGAACCTCTCTTGAGGAGCTAATTTTATCCCAATACTTGCTTAACATATTCTTTTGTTTCTGAACAGATTTTTAGAAGAATGGCCTGTATTGAAACCATTTTCTCTTTTCAGATGCATTCAAAAATGTTAAATAGCAGGCTGGCTTAATGGGAAAATCAAATTAGGGACTTCGTTAAGGCTAGTCAAAATGGAGTTACATATCCAAATTGAAATTGTCAAGCTTATAATTAAATTGAGAAGGTGGCTCCACTTTAAATATGAAGAGTTATTTCAAAGGGCCACTGATAAAACTCACATAGTTAATTTGTCCTTTGCCAACTCTCCATTAGAACATGACAACAGAAAAGGACAATTTAAGTTGAAAGGGGGAAAATCAATGCATGGAATAACTAAGAAATTTAACACCACCGAGACAGCCAGACATGAAGTGAAATATGACATTTATTCATTTGTAATACTATCCTGTCAAAAAGCATTTTCAAAGCTAATTTTTTTCTGAAGCACATATTCCAGGCCGAAAACATTTTGCATCATCTTGAAAGGAAATAATCACAAACATAACACCAGTTCAGGTGGCTACTCAGAATGCCTTTTAATTCTATTTGAAATGACCTGTTATAAAAACATGGTTGGTGATATCAATGAGCTCTCCTTAACTATCCTTTAACCATGTTGACTTAAAGACAAATGCTTAACTGAAGAACTAATTTTCTATAACCTTTACAGCCCAGGCACTAGTTACACAAATTCAGAAAAAATAGTATATTCTATATACACAAATTCAGAAAAAAAGTAGAGCTCACAGGCAGGGGCAGGGTTTGGCATGCCTGTCTCAACATCCATGTTCCAACCTGTGCTTTCTCTTCTCTCCAACATCAGACAGAGCACTGAGGTCTGTCCTCTCCACAGGCATCTACCATCCGTATTCAATCTGACATTTTGTTGATGGCTATGAGACCTCTGGACTGAGAGCAAGGAAGCACCAGTATTGGCCCTAGATCCTACCCTCATCTCTTGCATGACCAAAGGCAAGGGGAAAGTAGGTTGTGTGAAGTTAAAAATCCAAATGGTATCAGTTTCCCAATCCATGCAGGGACTTCCAGTCCACAGATCTTTTCACATTCCTGCTGTTTTTCAAATCTCTCTTGATCATCTTCCTACCATTTTAACCCCTCTATTAGCAACAGCTAACATTTCTTAGTTCATTTGCCTCTGCTACAAACATCTAGTAGAAGAGAACTACCTATGTCCCTAGCACTGATCCATTGGTGACTCTCTCCTACTTGTAGAGAATCCCTCCATTGGGCAAATGGGTTTCTAGTTAAATGGATGGACACCAGCCTGAAGCTGACAGACAATGCTGTGCTGTGTCTTCAGCCAGTATTGAACTCCTTCCACCCAAACACTCGTTCAAACTTCTACTCTCATCAAAGCTCTAGCACTCTGTATTCTCATTTGTTCTGCAGAATATTTCACCTAAAATAAATATAAAACAAATAAGCAAGGAAACAAAATAGCAACAGTAAATTAGAAACAAAAATAGAAGCAGCAAATGAACCTGCCCAAATCCAACCTATATTCTTAGCCATTTCCATTAAAATGAAAGCGTTATCTCTTTTTCCATCTATAACCAGTGCTGCTAACTGAGCTCTAGATTTTATTTCTCCCTGCCTTCTTGGGGACTGTGCACAATTAGTAATTCTTTTATACTACTGTATCTTTCTGGTATTCTTTTTATTGACATTTTCATGTAGTATTTAAATGTTCATAAAATCCTACCTTAAAACACAGCCAGACTTGTTAAAAGGTTTGCTATACTCCCTGACACTATTTTCCTCACTTCTCAAGCAATTTCTTATTTCTCATTTTCACATATATATTATTGATATAATCTATTATTAAATATATATAATATATAAACTATATTATACATAATTAAACATATTGTGTGTAATGTGGGTTATATATTATATATGTAAATATATATATAATATTGATATTGATCTATTAAATATATGATATACTGTATAATTAATATATTATATATAACATAAATATATGTAAATATACTTAAATGTAATATTCATATATTATCTAATATAACATGTATGTTAAATATTTAACATACATATTAAATAATTCAACATATAATCTTATGCATCTGGTTTCTTTCAATCAAATTTCATTTATGAAATCACCTAATTCTCATTCTGATATAACATCCCCAACGTAAAAAAATCATAGTTTATTTATCCATTCGACTGTTGATGGACTTTAAAGTGGTTTAGGGCTATTATGAATAGCAATTTATGAATAGTCTGTTACGTGTATTTTGGTTAACAAATACATGAAATTTTGTTGGGTATGTACCTGAGAGTGCAATTGCAAAGTCATAAAAATTCACATATTCAGTTTTATTGGATACTTCCACATAAAAAGTGAAAGTGATCCAGCAAATTTATACTTCCACCAGCAATATCTGATAGTTCCAATAGCTACATATCTTCACCGACATTTTTTCCTCATATTTTTCACTTTAACCATTTTGGCAGGTTTACAGTTGAGATTTTAAGTGCTACTTCATTGATAACTAATGAAGCTGAATATATATTCTCTTCTGTTTGTATTAGCCTGCATCTAAAGACTGTGTGCACAATTCACTTAATTATTCTTATACATTTTTCTAGATTCTTTTGGATTTTCCTGTACACAAGCATGTCATCTATAAATAATGACAATTATATTTCTTTTTTGTTTGTTTGTTTTTTTTTTATATTTTGCATTATTACACTAGGTAGAACTACCAGTGTAGAAGTGGTGATACCAGGCATTTTTCATGCATCTTTGACCTCAGAGAGAATGTTTTCATATTTTATCATTTATTCTTAGTTACCTCATGGATGAGGTGTTTATTATTTGTTTTAATTTTCTGGTAAGGGAGGATTTCTTAATTTTCATTTTGTTATTGATTTCTAGCCTAAAATACTATTGTAATTGGAGAACAAACTGAATGGTTTCAAAAGTTTGGTATTTGTTTAGGCTTTCTTTATGACCCAAAATATGGTTAAATTTGATATGTGTGGGGGGGGGGTGGAGCAAGATGGCGGAGGAGTAGGAGACCTGGATTTCGTCTCCTCTCAGGAATTCAGCTGGATAGGGATCAAACCATTCTGAACACCTACAAACAAAACAGGAGATCGAAGAAAAGAATAGCAACAACTCTCTCATCAGAAAAGTGACCACTTTCTGGAAGGTAGGACGTGTGGAGAAGTGAATCCGAGGCAATATTCCGGAGGATAGACGGCGGGGGAGGGGCCTCAGTCGGCCGCTTCTGGCAAGTGATGGAGCCGCGGAGCACAAAATCGGAACTTTTAAAAGTCTGCTCCACTGAGGGACATCACTCTGATGGCTAAACGGGAGGTAGAACCCTCTGGGAGAGTGTGGTCTCAGGACCCTCGGGGTCACAGAAAGACCGGGGGTGCCTGAGTGTGGCAGAGCTCCCAGGTAACGGAGCAGGGAAGCCGGCTGCAGAGGCGGAGCCCAGGCGCGGGCTCTCAGCTCGGGGTGGCCATAAACCGTGATCCGCGGCACAGTCAGGCCCCTGCTCCTCCAGCAGGGACCCAACAAGCAGCAGATCCGGGGAGACTCACCTTCCTCCCCCGGGAGGAGCCGCGCGGGAGTGCACCGCAGGCATCTGCTGGGTTTGGAGACTCCACCCGGGGTCGGGTGCCAGAGATAGAAACACACGGTCACAGGCCGGGTGAGCACGGAGTACAGCCAGAGACCAGGGAGACGGGAGTGACTGATGGCTTTTCTCTGGGGGCTCACTGAGGAGCGGGGCCCCAAGTTCTTGGCTCCTCTGGGACAGAGATTGGGAGGACGCCATTTTCACTCTCCGCTTCCAAAGCTGTACGGAAAGCTCGCAGGGAACAAAAGCTCCGGAGAGCAAACCCGAGCAGATTACTTAGCCGGGAGGGGGCAAGGGCGGGGCAATTCCGCCTCCGGCAGACACATTTGGAAACCACGGCAACAGGCCCCTCCCCCAGAAGATCAGCAAGAACAGCCAGCCAAGACCAAGTTCACCGATCAATGAGAACGGCAGAACTCCAGCGCTAGGGGAATACTGCACATAGAATTCATGGCTTTTTTACCAAGATCCTTTAGTCTTTCAAAGTTAATTTTTTTTAACTGTTTTTTTTTTTCTTTGAATTTTTCTTTTTCCCTTTTTCAACCAACATCTCATCAATCCCTTTTTTTAAAAAAAACATTTTTATTTTCATTTTTAGAGTCATATTCTATCCCTTCATAGTAGTTACCCGTATTTTTGCCATATATATATAAGTTGTTCTCTCTTTAAAATTTTGAGATAGTTTCTTCTAACAGATTAAAATATACCCTAAATCTCTAGTATATGATATTTTCTACTCCTCTGCCTGATCACATTCTCCTTTTTTTTTCTTTTTTTAAATCCTCTTCTTTCTTTTTTCAAACAACTTCTTATCAATTCCTTTTATAATTTTTTTTTATAATTTCCATCTTTACAGTCATATTCCATCCCTTCATCATATCAACCCTTATTTTTGTACATACATAAGATTTTCTTTCTTTAAAATTTTGGGAGGCACTTTCTTCTAAAAGACCAAAATACACCCCAAATCTAGTGTGTGGCACTGATCTATATACCAGCCTGATCATATTTGATCTCATTCTGGTTTTTTTGTTGTTGTTGTTTTGTTTTGTTTGTTTTTATCTTTTTCTTTTTTTTCTTTTTCTTTTTTCTCTCTTTCCCTTTCTTATCCCACTGCTTCAGGTCTTTTCTGATTTGTTTAGAGTATTTTTTCTGGGGACGTGGTTACTCTGCTAGCATTTTGTTCTCTCATTAATCTATTCTCCTCTGCACAAAATGACAAGATGGAAAAAATCACCTCAAAAAGAAGAAGAGGTAGTACTGACTGTCAGGGACCTACTCAATATGAACATTAGTACAATGTCAGATCTAGAGTTCAGAATCATCACTTTAAAGATACTAGCTGGGCTTGAAAAAAATATGGACGTTATTAGAGAAACCCTTTCTGGAGAAGTAAAAGAGCTAAAATCTAACCAAGTAGAAATCAAAACAGCTATTAATGAGGTGCAATAAAAAATGGGGGCGCTAACTGCTAGGATAAATGAGGCAGAAGAGAGAATCAGTAATATAGAAGACCAAATGATGGAAAATAGAGAAGCTGAGAAAAAGAGAGATAAGCAACTACTGGATCAAGAGGGCAGAATTCGAGAGATAAGCGATACCATAAGACGAAACAACATTAGAATAATTGGGATCCCAGAAGAAGAAGAAAGAGAGAGAGGGGCAGAAGGTATAATGGAGCAAATTATAGCAGAGAACTTCCCTAATTTGGGGAAGGAAACACGCATCAAAATCCAGGAAGCACAGAGAATCCCCCTCAAAATCAATAAAAATAGGTCAACACCCCGACATCTAAGAATAAAACTTACGAGTCTCATGGACAAAGAGAAAATCCTGAGTGCAGCTCGGGAGAAGAGATATATAACCTACAATGGAAGAAATATTAGATTGGCAACAGACCTATCCACAGAGACCTGGCAGGCCAGAAAGGACTGGCATGATCTATTTAGAGCACTAAATGAGAAAAATATGCAGCCAAGAATACTCTATCCAGCTAGGCTGTCTTTGAAAATAGAAGGAGAGATAAAAAGCTTCCAGGACAAACAAAAATTAAAGGAATTTGCAAACACAAAACCAGCCCTACAAGAAATCTTGAAAGGGGTCCTCTAAGCAAAGAGAGAGCCTAAAAGCAACATAGACCAGAAAGGAACACAAACAATATACGGTAACAGTCACCTTACAGGCAATACAATGGCACTAAATTCCTATCTTTCAATAGTTACCCTGAATGTAAATGGGCTAAATGCCCCAATCAAAAGACACAGGCTATCAGACTGGATTAAAAAACAAGACCCATCGATATGCTGTCTGCAAGAGACTCATTTTAGACCCAAAGACACCCCCAGATTGAAAGTGAGGGGGTGGAAAACCATTTACCATGCTAATGGACACCAAAAGAAAGCTGGGGTGGCAATCCTTATATCAGACAAATTAGATTTTAAACCAAAGACTGTAATAAGAGATGAGGAAGGACATTATATCCTACTTAAAGGGTCTATCCAACAAGAAGATCTAACAATTGTAAATATCTATGCCCCTAACATGGGAGCAGCCAATTATATAAGGCAATTGATAACAAAAGCAAAGAAACACATCGACAACAATACAATAATAGTGGGGGACTTTAACACCCCCCTCACTGAAATGGACAGATCGTCTAAGCAAAAGATCAACAAGGAAATAAAGACTTTAAATGACACACTGGACCAAATGGACTTCACAGACATATTCAGAACATTCCATCCCAAAGCAACGGAATACACATTCTTCTCTAGTTCCCATGGAATATTCTCCAGAATAGATCACATCCTAGGCCATAAATCAGGTCTCAACTGGTACCAAAAGACTGGGATCATTCCCTGCCTATTTTCAGACCACAATACTTTGAAACTAGAACTCAATCACAAGAGGAATGTCAGAAAGAACTCAAATTCATGGAGGCTAAAGAGCATCCTACTGAAGAATGAATGGGTCAACCAGGAAATTAAAAAGAATTAAAAAAATACATGGAAACCAATGAAAATGAAAACATAACTGTTCAAAATCTTTGGGATGCAGCAAAGGAAGTCCTAAGAGGAAAGTATATAGCAATACAAGCCTTTCTCAAGAAACAAGAAAGGTCTCAAGTACACAACCTAACCCTCCACCTAAAGAAGCTGGAGAAAGAACAGCAAATAAAGCCTAAACCCAGCAGGAGAAGAGAAATAATAAAGATCAGAGCAGAAATCAATGAAATAGAAACTAAAAGAACAGTAGAACAGATCAACGAAACTAGGAGCTGGTTCTTTGAAAGAATTAACAAGATTGATAAACCCCTGGCCAGACTTATCAAAAAGAAAATAGAAATGACCCAAATCAACAAAATCATGAATGAAAGAGGAGAGATCACAACTAACACCAAAGAAATACAAACAATTATGAGAACATATTATGAGCAACTCTATGCCAGCAAATTAAATAACCTGGAAGAAATGGATGCATTCCTAGAGATGTATCAACTACCAAAACTGAACCAGGAAGAAATAGAAAACCTGAACAAACCTATAACCACTAAGGAAATTGAAGCAGTCATCAAAAATCTCCCAACAAACAAAAGCCCAGGGCCAGATGACTTCCCAGGGGAATTCTACCAAACATTTCAAGAAGAATTAATACCTATTCTTCTGAAACTGTTCCAAAAAATAGAAATGCAAGGAAAACTTCCAAACTCATTTTAGGAGGCCAGCATTACCTTGATCCCAAAACCAGACAAAGACCCCATCAAAAAGGAGAATGACAGACCAATATCCCTGATGAACATGGATGCAAAAATTTTCACCAAAATATTAGCCAATGGGATCCAACAGTACATGAAAAGAATTATTCACCACAACCAAGTGGGATTTATTCCTGGGCTGCAAGGTTGGTTCAACATCCGCAAATCAATCAACATGATACAATACATTAACAAAAGAAAGAACAAGGGTGCCTGGGTGGCTCAGTCGTTGGGCGTCTGCCTTCGGCTCGGGTCATGGTCCCAGGGTCCTGGGATCGAGTCCCACATCGGGCTCCCTGCTCAGCAGGAAGCCTGCTTCTCGCCCTCCCACTCTCCCTGCTGTGTTCCTACTCTCGCTGTCTCTGTCTCTGTCGAATAAATAAATAAAATCTTAAAAAAAAAAAAAAAGAAAGAACAAGAATCATATGATCCTCTCAATAGATGCAGAAAAAGCTTTTGACAAGGTACAGCATCCTTTCTTGATCAAAACTCTTCAGAGTATAGGCATAGAGGGTACATACCTCAATATCATAAAAGCCATCTATGAAAAACCTACAGCAAATATCATTCTCAATGGGGAAAAACTGAGAGCTTTCCCCCTAAGGTCAGAAACGTGGCAGGGATGTCCACTATCACCCCTGCTATTTACATAGTATTGGAAGTCCTAGCCACAGCAATCAGACAACAAAAAGAAATCAAAGGCATCCAAATTGGCAAAGAAGAAGTCAAACTCTCACTCTTTGCAGATGATATAATACTTTATGTGGAAAACCCCAAAGACTCCACCCCAAAACTGCTAGAACTCATACAGGAATTCAGTAAAGCTGGCAGGATATAAAATCAATGCACAGAAATCAGTGGCATTCCTATACACCAACAAGACAGAAGAAAGAGAAATTAAGGAGTCAATCCCATTTACAATTGCACCCAAAACCATAAAATACCTAGGAATAAATCTAACCAAAGAGACAAAGGATCTGTACTCAGAAAACTATAAAATACTTAGGAAAGAAATTGAGGAAGACACAAAGAAATGGAAAAACGTTCCATGCTCATGGATTGTAAGAACAAATATTGTGAAGATGTCAATGCTACCTAGAGCAATCTACACATTCAATGCCATCCCCATGAACATACCATCCACTTTTTCCAAAGAAATGGAACAAATAATCCTAAAATTTGTATGGAACCAGAAAAGACCCCGAATAGCCAGAGGAATGTTGAAAAAGAAAAGCAAAGCTGGCGGCATTACAATTCCGGACTTCAAGCTCTATTACAAAGCTGTCATCATCAAGACAGCATGGTACTGGCACAAAAACAGACACATCGATCAATGGAACAGAATAGAGAGCCCAGCAATGGACCCTCAACTCCATAGTCAACTAATCTTCAACAAAGCAGGAAAGAATGTCCAATGGAAAAAAGACAGTCTCTTCAACAAATGGTGTTGGGAAAATTGGATAGCCACATGCAGAAGAATGAAACTGGACCATTTCCTTACACCACACACAAAAATAGACTCCAAATGGTTGAAAGACCTCAATGTGAGACAGGAGTCCATCAAAATCCTAAAGGAGAACACAGGCAGCAACCTCTTTGACCTCAGCCGAAGCAAATTCTTCCTAGAAACATCACCAAAGGCAAGGGAAGCAAGGGCAAAAATGAACTATTGGGACTTCATCAAGATATAAAGCTTTTGCAAAGCAAAGGAAACAGTCAGCAAAACCAAAAGACAACCGACAGAATGGGAGAAGATATTTGCAAATGACATATCAGATAAAGGGCTAGTATCCAAAATCTATAAAGAACTCATCAAACTTAACACCCAAAGAACAAATGATCCAATCAAGAAATGGGCAGAAGACATGAACAGACATTTTTCCAAAGAAGATACCCAAATGGCGAACAGACACATGAAAAAGTGCTCAATATCGCTCGTCATCAGGGAAATCCAAATCAAAACCTCAATGAGATACCACCTCACACCAGTCAGAATGGCTAAAATTAACAAGTCAGGAAACAACAGATGTTGGCGGGGATGTGGAGAAAGGGGAACCCTCCTACACTGTTGGTGGGAATGCAAGCTGGTGCAGCCACTCTGGAAAACAGTATGGAGGTTCCTCAAAAAGTTGAAAATAGAGCTACCATATGATCCAGCAATTGCACTCCTGGGTATTTTCCCCAAAGATACAAAAGTAGGGATCTGAAGGGGTACGTGCACCCCGATGTTTATAGCAGCAACGTCCACAATAGCCAAACTGTGGAAAGAGCCAAGATGTCCATCGACAGATGAATGGATAAAGAAGAGGTGGTATATATATATACAATGGAATATTATGCAGCCATCAAAAGGAATGAGATCTTGCCATTTGCAATGACGTGGATGGAACTGGAGTGTATTATGTTGAGTGAAATAAGTCAAAAAGAGAAAGACATGTATCAGATGACCTCACTGATATGAGGAATTCTTAATCGCAGGAAACAAACTGAGGGTTGCTGGAGTGGGGGGTGGGGTGGGAGGGATGGGGTGACTGGGTGATAGACACTGGGGAGGGTATGTGCTCTGGTAAGCGCTGTGAATTGTGCAAGACTGTTGAATCTCAGATCTGTACCTCTGAAACAAATAATGCAATATATGTTAAGAAAAAAAAAGAAGAAGAAGGTAGCAGGAGGGGAAGAATGAAGCAGGGGAAATCGGAGGGGTAGACGAACCATGAGAGACCATGGACTCTAAAAAACAAACTGAGGGTTCTGGGGGGGAGGGGGGGGAGGATAGGTTGGCCTGGTGGTGGGTATTGAGGAGGGCACGTTCTGCATGGAGCACTGGGTGTTGTGCACAAACAATGAATCATGGAACACTTCATCTAAAACTAATGATGTAATGTATGGGGATTAATGTAAGAATAAAATAAAAAAATTTGATATGTGTCAGGTACACAAGAAAGGAATGTAAATCCTAGGATTGTTAAATCAATGTTGTACTATGTCAGCTAGCTTATATGAGCCTCTTATCAATCAGGCCCAGAATTCCTATCTTGGCTATCAAGCAACCACTGATCTGCTTTGATATCACTACAGATTAGATGTACATTTTCTTTCTTTTTTTTTTTTAAGATTTTATTTATTTATTTGACAGAGAGTACAAGTAGGCAGAGCATGAGGCAGAGGGAGAAACAGGCTCCCCAATGAGCAGAGAGCCCAATGTGGGACCCGATCCCAAGACCCTGAGATCATGACCTGAGCCGAAGGCAAACGCTTAACTGACTTAGCCACCCAGGCGCCCCTAGATGTACCTTTTCTAGCGTTGCATATGAATGGAAGTCTAGAATATGTCCTTTTTTGTGTTTTGCATCTTTCACTCAGCATTGTATGTATAAGCTTTAGCCATATTACCATATTACATGTATTAGTAGTTTATTCTCTTTATTGTTGAGGAGTATTAAATTTTATACATATACCACAACTTTTTTTTTTTTTAAGATTTTTTTTTTATTTATTTATTTGAGACAGAGAGAATGAGAGAGAGAGAGCACATGAGAGGGGGAGGGTCAGAGGCAGAAGCAGGCTCCCCGCCAAGCAGGGAGCCCGATGCGGGACTCGATCCCGGGACTCCAGGATCATGACCTGAGCCAAAGGTAGTCGCTTAACCAATTGAGCCACCCAGGCGCCCCATATACCACAACTTTTAATCCATTAACCTGTTGATGACATTTGGTTTGCTTATAATCCTTTATTATTACAAATAAAGCTGTTACGGCCATTCTTGCACAACTACTTCATAGGATAAGTTTTTATTTCTCTTGGGAAAATATCTAGAAACAGAACTGCTATGTTGTATTTTAAGTGTATGTTTAACTTTGTAAGATATCAAACTGTTAATCAAAGTTATTTTCTCATTTAAATTCCCACCAGCAATGATATGAGAGTTACAATTACTCAATGTCCTTGGCCATACTTGTTTTTTTCTATCTTTTTAAATTTTAGACATTCTAGTGAGTATAAAGAGCAATGTCACTGTGTATTTAGTTGCTTTTCTCTGATTATTAATTATCTTGAGGATATGTTAATGTGCTTAATGAACATTCACATATCTTCTTTAATGAAATATCTGTTAAATGTTTTGCCTCATTTTTGGACTATCTTGTTTCTATTCAGTTTTAATGTTCTTTATATATTCTGTATACAAGTCCTTTGTCAAATATTTGTATTACAAATATTTTCTCCCAGTCTGTGATTTTTCTTTCACTTTCTTAACTGAGTCTTTCAAAAAGCTCAAGTTTTAAAATTTGAAGAAGTCCAATTTATCAATTTATTTTTATTCTTTGGTGAATGATTTTTCTTTCCTACTGAAAAATGTTTGGCTACCAAACAAGTTTACCAAAATTTTCTTTTACGTTTTCTTCTAGATGTTCCAAGTTTTAGATTTATGTTTAAGTTTATGGCTAACTTTGTATTGATTTTTGTTTGTGGAATGATATACAGCACTTTTTTTTTTTTTCATATAGATATCCAGTTGTTCAAGCATCATTTGGTGAAAATGCTCTTCTTTTTTTTTAAGCTATCTTAAAACCTTTGTCAAAATTAAATTAACCGTATATGTATGGGTCTATTTCTGGACTTTCAATTTGTTTCCATATCTATGTTTATCTGTATGCCAGTACCATATTATTTTGAATACTGTAGTTTTACCCTGAGATCATGACCAGAGCCACTCAACTGACTGAGCCACCCAAGCGCCCCTTATATTAAGTTTTAAAGTAAAATACATGCAACATAAATTTGTTCTTTTTAACAATTGATTTGACTATTTCAGGTCATTTGGATTTCTACATAATTTATAGAATCAGCTTGATAAATTCTATAAAAATGTCTGTGGGAATATTGATTGCTATTATGTTTAATATGTTGATCAATCTAGATAGAAATGACAACTTAACAATATTGATTCTCATTCTATGAACATAATATAGCTCTCCATTTTTTAATGTTTAGTTTCTCTCAACAAGCATTTGTAATTTTCAGTTTAAACATCTTGCATATAGGATGATAAATCCCCCCTCCGATTTTGCTTTTGATGTTACTGTAAAATTTATTTTGAAAACTTACACTTTGATTTTTTTATTGCTAATATATAGAAATACAATTTATTTTTATTTTTTTTTTTAAGATTTTATTTATTTGACAGAGAGAGACACAGCGAGAGAGGGGACACAAGCAGGGGGAGTGGGAGAGGGAGAAGCGGGCTTCCAGCCGAGCAGGGAGCCTGATGCGGGGCTCGATCCCAGGACCCTGGGATCATGACCTGAGCCGAAGGCAGATACTGAACTGACTGAGCCACCCAGGCACCCCTAGGTTTTTTGTTTTGTTTTGATTCTGTTTTGTTTGTATTTTGGTCTTGTTTCTTGCATTTCTGCGGTCCACAAATTGTCTCCAAGAAGAAATTTTGGGTGAAGTTAAGGCTGACACTTAACATTTTTTTCCCCTTTTCTCAGGACTTGCAGTCTTCTAACACTTATTGTCCAGTATTTAAAAATAGTAGTGATATAAATTTCATTCAGTGTTATGGTTGTTCAGGGTAGGAAGGAAAGCCTAGTTTTAGTTAATACAATATGCTAAGAAACAAAAGTCCAGTTCTGTCACATTTTTAAAAGGTTATACATTTTACATTACAGTATTGGGCTCATAGAGATTTATAATTGTGCTACAGTCTTCTTAAAAGACCTCTTCATCACTGTGAAATGCTCTTTTTCATGTGTACTAATCATGCCTTGAATTCTACTTTATCAACAATCTTTTGATTAGTGTTTGAAGAGCATATTTTTTTAATCTTTTACTTTCTACTTTCATTTGTCCCTATATTTATTTTTTTAAAGATTTATTTATTTATTTTTGAGATAGAGAGGGAGCACATGAGCAGAATGGGGGAGGGCAAAGGAAGAGGGAGAGACAGAATCTCAAGCAGACTCCTGCTGAGCATGAGCCTGATGTGCAGCTCAATCTGAGGACCCTGAGATGGTGACCTGAGCAGAAACCAAGAGTCGGGTGCTCAAATGACTGAACCATCCAGGTGTCCCTCCCTATTTTTAATATATGTCTCTTTTTCCAATATTGCATGATGTTTTCATTATTCCAGTTTGGAAATCTTAATCCTTAACGGGTTCCTTCATTCATCCATTATGTAGTATAATTACAAAGTCAGGTTATGTTTATAAGTATTTTACTATTCGTATTTTATTTGACATATTTATGCATTATTATCTTTAACTCTCTTGTTTCTGTTGAGCTAATGAAATATTTTATATTCTTCCATTTTCCTTCTCTAGTACCTCTTCAGTTATATATATATTTTAACTACTTTTGGTTAGTCTAAAGATTAAAACATCCTTTGATTTACTAAGGTTTAATATAAAGTATTACTTTGGGATGCCTGGGTGGCTCAGCCGGTTAAGTGTCTGACTCTTGATTTCAGCTCAGATCATGATCTCTGGGTTGTGGGATCAAGCCCTGCATCGGGCTCCGCACTGAGCAGGGAGTCTGCTTGAGACTCTTGCCATCTCCCTCTGCCCTTCCCCCTGCTCACACTCTCTCTCTCTAAAATAAATAAATCTTTTAAAAAATATATATATATATAAAGATTACTTTTATCATTCTTCTGTAACACTATAATCTAGAAAATTCTAATTCTACTTACTCATTTCAATTTTTAGAATATAGTCATAATGAATTTTACTTCTAAACAGATTTTAAACTCAATAGGGCAATTATAATATTTCTTTGTACTGTCAGATTTTTTTTTTAATTTTCTCACATATGTACATTTTTCCCCTTACATTTCCATGTTTCCATTTTAGAAAATTTTCTTTCTATATAAAAAAACTACCTTTAGTATTTCTTTTTCAAAAGGCCTGATAGAAATCCTATCAGCTTTTATTTTTTCTTACAGGATCTTCACTTCAGCTTTATTTCTGAAGTATATTATTTTTAGTTATAGAATTCTAGAGTGGAACTTGTATTCTTTCACCTTAAAGAGATCATTCCATTTTCTTCAAGATTCCATCATTTCTTTAGAGAAATCAGTTAATAGGTTTTCATGAATCTCCTTTGAAGAAAGCAGGTGTTTCCTCTCTGGCTGCCTTTAAGATATTAACTGACTTATTTTTCATCAGCAGTTTGACTATGATGTACTTAGTTGTCAGATTTTTTTCTTTTACATCCTGCTTTGGATCCACTGGGCCTCATGAATTCATGAGTTAATCTGGTCAGTAGGGGGAAATTTTAGGCAATTATTTCCTTGAATATTGCTTTTGCTTCCTTTTTTCCTTCTTTTTCTTTAGGAGGTCCAAATACAGCCATATTAAATATTTTGTGCTTATGTCTCTTATCTGGCTTTCTAGTTGCTATTGGTGGGGCCACTGGTTTATCATAACCCACTGCATTCTATCCAGAAATGGAAGTTTTCTCATTTTAGCAGAAATTTTAGTCTTTATCTTTCATAAGTTCTTAATATTCAACACTGCTGAGCAGTTTATCCTTGTTAAAAACTTTCTTCCTAGTTTTAAGTCTAGTTTATCCATTTACCTCTCTCAGCTTGCACAATGTAGAATTATCCTGTGCAGGATGTTTTCTCCAGATGTTCCTAAAGTATCAGGGTTATAAATTCTCCCTTCATTTTTCCTCCTCAGTCTAAGTCCACTCAGGGACTTCCAAGGCCACAATTACCATTAATTTGCTTACGATTATGATTATGATTCTCAAAATTCATCATCTTAGTTCTAAAATTCCTTACCTCACTTAAGGAAACATCAACCAGTCAACCACCTAAGCAAAAACTACAAATCACCTTTGACTCATCATTCTCCTTCACCAATCACATCTAGTCAGTCACCATAGCCCTCAGTCTAATCCTTCGATTATCTTTCCTTCTCTACCATCATCACCCTAGAACAGATCATTATCTTCTTTAACTTGGGTAACTGCAATATGTTTCTGGGCTCTATTTCTGCATTTGCCTTCCTCCCAGGTCCATTTTCTACAATAAGGCAAATATTACCTAATCTCAAAAAACAAATCCATTTGTTTTACAATACGCTGATGGGTTTGCATTGGATTTTATTTTATATATATATTTTTTTAAGATTTTATTTATTTATTTGACAGAGAGAGACACAGCAAGAGAGGGAACACAAGCAGGGGGAGTGGGAGAGGGAGAGGCAGGTTTTCCGTGGAGCAGAGGGCCCGATGCGGGGCTCGATCCCAGGACCCTGGGACCATGACCTGAGCTGAAGGCAGGCGCTTAATGACTGAGCCACCCAGGCACCCCTTACATTGGATTTTAAAATTTATCTTATTTCTAAACTTTTTGTTATAAGTTACAAAGCCTTAGCTAATCTTATCTCATCCTGCTTACTCAACTTTAGTTTTTGCTTTTATATTATGTGTCCAAGCCATAAAATGAAACTAAACTAGACTCAAATATTTTAGTTTCTAAATATGCCACATATTTTTTTCTCACCTCCAAGCCTGTTCACAAGCCATTTCATTTGCTGGGAAATAACTTTTTCTCTTTGCATCAGGGGGACTCCCTTTCCCCCCTTAGGTCTCACATTAATATCACTTTCTCAGGGAAGCATTCAATGATATCTAGAATAGTCTGGATCACCTTTTTATATGTTGTTGTAGCAATCTATATCTCATCTAACGTTAGAGTCATCATAAGGCAAAAAGATCCACGTAAGAAAGATAATACTGTCTTTTTCACCCTAATCGCTTGAGACAAATTATAGGAGATATTTGGCACACAAACTACTTGATGTACCATTAATATAAGTTGTAGAACAATAAGTGCAGAAACCATACACAAAATATTTTCAAATATAGACATGATTTCACTTATTCATTTCTATTCTGCCCCAAAACAATATTTCCCAGATGTTCCATATGCAAGCTCCATAAAACAGAAAGTTTTTAGCATCTAAGAATGGGATGAAAATCCTTGATCAAATGATGCTTCTCATTATTTATGTTTAAAACCCTAAACACAAATCTGTTAAAAGACATATGTGTCAGAAAATTCAAAATGCCCATATTTAGATTATTATCACTCTTAATAATCTTAATGGAATATATCAGTAAGTAATATGTCTATTAGCACAAAAATAAAACATTGGTTTCACAATAGACAACCTATGTTTGAATCTTAATTCTGCCACGATTTAAATATGCAACCTGAGAAGAAAATAATTAGCTTCTCTGAGCTTCTGTTTCCTTTCAGTGTAATTAGAATAAAAACACATTTCAGAGTTGGTTGTTAAGATTAAGTGTGATAACATTTATAATACGCTTAGGTAGGGCTTTACACATCACATACGCATACATACGCACAAAATGAAGCTATGGCTTTTATAAGCTTTTAAGGTGAACTGGCAAATAATACAACATGCAATTTGGAGATTTTGATGAAACAAAACTGAAGACAAATTCTACCCATGTTTTGAAAAGCCAAGAATAGCAGAATAACATTTCTTGACAACAACAGGTGAAGGGAAAAGTACTGTGACTCTTTCCCATCTTATCCCAACACACACACACACACACACACACACACACACACACACCACATTTCTCAAATCAGCATGAGGTTAGCTCTGTTCATCATAATCCTTTTAGTGAATATATTGGTCAGGGTCCAGTGAGGAAAATAGAAACTATTCCAGATGTTTCAAACACAGAACGTAATACAGGAACTTGATTATTGCCAGGTAATCCTCAACTTAGCAGCAATAGCATGAACTGTTACCATTCCTGATACAAAAGGATATTAAAAAGATGAGACCATGAAAGTAGTTAAAACACTGAAAGTAGATGATTGTCAATAGTCTACCAATTGTGTCCCATTGGTTAAACTGAGCTGGAAATGAGCAGTCAAAAAATCTTTGGTGGAGAAAGGTTCTGAGAGCAATAGTAACCATGACTAGCAAAATGAGATTTTATGTCTCCTCAATTTCAATATGCCATTGTTTCATTCATAAAATTTCATAGCACTTACTTTTCCATTTCTGTGAGTATAACATTGTGTGTATTTTAAAAGGAAGTTCATATGTCTGTGCTCTCATTCAATCAAAGAAATATTTACACAAAGTCAAGTAGTTATTTTCCCTACTTCTATTAATAAAATAAAACATGGAAGAGTGATGGCTTGTTTAACTCTCAAGTCTTTTGCATACTTAGGATCTATAATATCCTGTTAAACATGCCTATGCTTCTCTATAAAAATTCTAGTATTTTGTTAGGAAAATAGAGGCTACAGAAGTAAAAAGGATACATAAATAAACTTTAAATTATTACTTATATACATAAGCCTACATACTGTATATATTTATATATAGAATGTAGTATTCTGATTTTAAGTAAAATATCAGCTTCCCTGTTTTGTTAAAGTACATCTGAAATTCTGCCTCATATTGCAATTTTTTTTAACCTAGCTTTTCCAGAGTCTTTGAAGATTTGATCATGGTTTAACATGACTCTATGAAACATAGTATTGGCTTCTATTTTTTAATTAAAACTTAATTTCACAATCATCTAGGAAGTAAGAGCTATAATGAAAACATGACTAGCTTTAGACAATTGCTACAACAAAATCTATGATAAAGCTGCCAGTTTTCTGGACTCCTGTGTGCCTTTTTAATATCTTATGCTTCCCATAGTCTCATTGAACTGGTACATCTAGGTGCTACTCCAGCCCCATGCTTTCTATGGCCTACAGAAACCACAATTATGTACTGTGTCCATGGTTTATTTTTTATTTTTTTACCTTTTTTAAAAAGATTTTACTTATTTATTTGACAGAGAGAGACACAGCGAGAGAGGAAACACAAGCAGGGGGAATGGAGAGGGAGAAGCAGGCTTCCTGCCAAGCAGGGAGCCCGATGCAGGGCTCGATCCCAGGACCCTGGGACCATGACCTGAGCCGAAGGCAGACACCCAATGACTTACCACCCAGGTGCCCCTGTGTCAGTGGTTTAAATCTAGGATAAGAAGCAGCAGTATTAACTCATATGATTACTGCTTCATCCACACACTGGAAGGAAAGGGCAGCAGGTAACAAGACAGAACAATGCTTCAGAAATTATTCCAGGAGAAGCCTGGAAGCAACAAAATGCTGTTATCTCAGATGTGAGGCATGGAATATGTCAGGTGTAAAAAATGCACCTTGAGGAAAACAATTAAAGTGTCTTTAAAACAACTGTCTTCTATTTATTTAAGACTCACAAACTTTGTATCTGAGAGAATATCAGAGTTGGGAAAGTGTCGACAATAGGGAAATACTAAAAAGTTCTCTTCTTGAATTTAGTCTCTTTTCGAATCAGAAATCACTCTCATCCTGCCTAAAGTGTCTTATAAAGCACAAAACAATCTTCCAGAGTCTTTCCATAGATAAGCACAGCTGTCTCCTCTTTGAGGGGATGAGATTCAAACACATTTCAGAGCAGCTGCTTGTTGCCCTCCCAGCTGCTTGGAATACAGGAAACTTTACTGGCAGCAAGCCCCAAACCAAAGCAGTAGATATCTAAAGTATCCCCCAGGCACTGGAATTAAGCAGACAGTAGAAGTGTGAAGCCATATGTGGTTTTTTAATCACTGTGGTCTTAGCCTCTGTGTGAATTTAAAGAATAACGCCCACATTGTAAGGGTGGTTCAATATTCTCAAATCAATCAATGTGATATATCACATCAATAAAAGAAAGGATACAAACTATATGATCATTTCAATAGATGTGGAGAAAACATACATCCATTCATGATAAAAACCCTCAACAAAGTAGGTTTAGAGGTAACATACCTCAACATAATAAAGGCCTTATGTGAAAAACCCACAGCAGACATCATACTCAATGGGAAAAACAGAGCTTTTCCCCTAAGGTCAGGAACAAGATAAGGATGGCCACTCTCACCACTTTTATTCAACATAGTACTGGAAGTCCTAGGCACAGCAAACAGACAACAAAAAATAAATAAAAGGAATCCATATTGGTCAGAAGAAGTAAAACTTTCACTATTTTCAGATGACATGATACTATATATAGACAACTCAAGACTTCACAAAATTGCTAGAACTGATACATGAGTTCAGCAAAGTCGCAAGACACAAAAGCAATGTACAGAAATCTATTACATTTCTATACACTAATCATAAAGTTACAGAAAGAGAAATTAAGAAAACAATCCCATTTACAACTGTAACAAAAATAATAAGATACCTAGGAATAAACCTAATCAAAGAGGTGAAAGACCTGTACTCTGAAAACTATAAAACACTGATGGAAGAAATTGAAGATGACACAAATAAATGGAAAGATATTCCATGCTCATGGATTAGAAGAACAAATATTGCTAAAAGGTATATACTACTCAAAGCTATCTACACATGTAATACAATATCTATCCAAAAAAAACAAAAAAAAAAACCCAGTATTTTTCACAGAACTAGAACAAAGAATCCTAAAATTTGTATGGCACCACAAAAAAACATGAATAGCCAAAGCAATTTTGAAAAAGAAAAGCAAAGCTGGATGTAATGCAATTCCAGACTTCAAGTTATATTACAAGGCTGTAGTAATCAAAGCCACATGGTACTGGCACAGAAACGGACACACAGATAAATAGAACAGAATAGAAAATTCAGAAATGAATCCATAATTATATGGTCAATTAATCTTCAAAAAAGCAGGGGTATCTCAATGAGATACCACCTCACGCCAGTCAGAATGGCTAAAATTAACAAGTCAGGAAACGACAGATGTTGGCGAGGATGTGAAGAAAGGGCAACCCTCCTACACTGTTGGTGGGAATGCAAGCTGGTGCAACCACTCTGGAAAACAGTATGGAGGTTCCTCAAAAAGTTGAAAATAGAGCTACCCTACGACCCAGCAATTGCACTACTGGGTATTTACCCCAAAGATACAAATGTAGTGATCTGAAAGGGGTACATGCACCCCCAACATTTACAGCATCAATGTCCACATTAGCCAAACTATGGAAAGAGCCAGGATGTCCATCAACAGATGAATGGATAAAGAAGAGGTGGTATATATGTATACACACACACACGCACACACACACACAATGGAATATTATGCAGCCATCAAAAAAATGAAATCTTGCCATTTGCAACAACATGGATGGAACTAGAGGGTAGTATGCTAAGTGAAATAAGTCAATCAGAAAAAGAGAAGTATCATATGATCTCACTGATATGAAGAATTTGAGAAACAAGATAGAGGATCATAGGGGAAGGGAGGAAAAAAAAATGAAACAAGATGAAACCAGAGAGGAAGACAAACCATAAGAGACTCAATCTCAGGAAACAAACTGAGCATTGCTGGAGTGGTAAGGGGTGGGAAGCATGGGGTGGCTGGGTGATGGACATTGGGGAGGGTATGTGCTATGGTGTGCACTGTGAATTGTGTAAGACTGATGAATCACAGACCTGTACCTCTGAAACAAATAATACATTACATTAAAAAAAAAAAAAATGCAGATAGTAGGAAGGAAAAAATGAAGGGGGGGAAATCGGAAGGGGAGACGAACCATGAGAGACTATGGACTCTGAGAAACAAACTGAGGGTTCTAGAGGGGAGGGGGGTGGGGGAATGGGTTAGCCCAGTGATGGGTATTAAGGAGGGCACGTTCTGCATGGAGCACTGGGTGTTATACGCAAACAATAAATCATGGAACACTATATCAAAAACTAATGATGTAATGTATGGTGATTAGCATAACATAATAAAATTTTTTTAAAAAGGACTTTCAAAGAAGAAAAAAAACTAATGATGTAATGTATGGTGACTAATGTAACATAATAAAATAAAATTAAAAAAAAAAAAAAAGCAGGGGTACCTGGGTGGCTCAGATGGTTAAGCATCTGCCTTCAGCTCAGTTTATGATCTCCAAGTCCTGGGATGGAGCCCTACATCATGTTAGTCTCCCTGCTCATTGGAGAGTCTGCTTCTCCCTCTCCCTCTACCTCCTCCCACACACCCTGCTGGTGTTCTCTCCCTCTCTCTGAAATGAATAAAAAAATAAATCTTTAATCTTCAACAAAGCAGTAAAGAATATCCAATGGGTAAAAGTCTCTTCAACAAACAGTGTTGGGAAAACTGGACAGCAACACGCAAAAGAATGAAACACCATACACAAAAAGATCTAAATGTGAGACCTGAAACCATAAAAATCCTAGAAGAGAACACAAGCAGTAACTTCTTTGATGTCAGCTGTAGCAACTTCTTTCTAGATATGACTCTTGAGGCAAGGGAAATAAAAGCGAAAGTAAACTATTGGGGCTACATCAAAATAAAAAGTTCCACTGGGTGTTATATGCAAGCAATGAATCATGGAATACTACATCAAAAACTAATGATGTAATGTATGGTGATTAACATAACATAATAAAATAAAAAAAATAAGAAGAATTAAAAAAAATTAAATTAAAAAAAATTTCCTGCACGGTAAAGGAAACAACAAAACTAAAAGGCAACCTATGGAATGGGAGAGGGTATTTGCAAATGACATATCTGATAAAGGGTTAGTATCCAAAATATATAAAGAACTTATAAAATTCAATACCGAAAAAACAAATAATCTAACTAAAAAATGGGCAGAGGATATGATAGGCATTTCTCCGAAAACATATCCAGATGGCCAACAGACACAAGAAAAGATGTTTGTTATCACTTATCATCAGGGAAATGAAAATCAAAACTACAATAAGATATTACCTTACACCTGTCAGAATAGCTAAAGTCAACAACACAAGAAACAACAAGTTTGGTGAGAACATGGTGAAATAGGAACCCTCTTGCACTGTTAGTGGGAAGGCAAACTGGAGCAGCCACTGTAGAAAACAATATGGAGTTTCCTCAGAAAGTTAAAATCAGAACTACCTTATGATCCAGCAATTGCACTACTGGGTATTTACCCAGAGAATAGAAGAACACTAATCCAAAGGGACACATGCTCCCCTGATGTTTATAAGAGCATTATTTTGAATAGCCAAGATATAGAAGTGGCACAAATGTCCATCAATTGATGAATGGATAAAGAAGATATAAATACTGGAATATTACTTAGCCATAAAAAAGAATGAAATCTTGCCATTTGTAATAACATGGATGGAACTAGATAAAGAGTATAATGCTGGGCGAAATACGTCAGTCAGAGAAAGACAAATACCATACAATTTCACTCCTTTGTGGAATTTAAAATACAAACAAGCAAAGGGGAAAAAATAAGAGACAGAGAAATAAGCAGACTCTTAATTATAGAGAACAAACTGATGGTTACCTGAGGGGAGGTGGGTGGGGGGATGGGTTAAATAGGTGATAGGGTTTAAGGATGAGCACCAGGTGATGTATGGAAATGTTGAATCACTAAATTGGTCACCTTAAATTAATATAACACTGTATGTTAATGAAATGTAATTAAAATTTTAAAAAATAAAGCCCACAGGGTCAGTGGGTGACTCCATAGGTGTGCAAGTGTGTAGGAGGGAGGGAGGAAGGAATAGAGCTGAGTGGTTAAGAGTATGGGTTCTGGAGACAAACTACATGAATCCAAATAAATTCTTTCTCTAAGTCTCAGTTTTCTCCTCTGTAAAATAGAAAGGTCACATCTACCTCATAGCATTGCCATGAAAATAGATTAAGTATATGCATAGCAAAAGGTACTGTATATATGCTGATTCACTATCATTACGATGATTATCAAGGTTTTGAAAACAAACTTCCTTTCCTATTGGCTACTGAAAAAAGTAAAAGAATGAGGAACGATGAAGTTATACTAATGTCCCCCCCATTCTGTATATCTATGTGAAGTCCACACGCTTAAAAATATTATCTAAAATCCTCATAACAATCTTGTGAGGTAGGTGTCATTTTTCCCACTTATCAGATAAGGTATCTAAGAACTATTACTCAGAGAATTTCAGTGTTTTGTGTGTGGTCACACAGGCAGTAAGAGGTAAAGCTGGGATTAAACCTAAATCTATGTAATTCCAAACCCGCTCTGTTTTTTCAACCATCTTGTGCTAACTCTCAAAATAGGAAATGTTTTAGAATTTAGTGAAAAGTCTTTTTTCATTTGCGGCTGAGATCTCCCAACCTACTCTTTTTACTTTACCTCAAATATTTTGCAATGAGATATCTCTTCTCTTTAGCCTTTTGGTTTTAATCCCTGACCACTTAACTCTGATAATAATTTCCACCCAGTGCCTCTAAATAGCATTCCCCAGACTAATTCTTGTCCTCCAGAAACAAGTGCCAAATGTGAGTACACAAAACTCTCCTACTGCATCTTAATTGTACCGTTTTAAGAGAAAGATTGACTTTTGTGACAAAAACTATTTGAATTTACAGGTAAATCTCTGTATTTATATACACTGGTTTTTGAGTGTTTATTACATGCCTAAGTATCAATGAGCTGAATGTTATGGGGTGTGTGTGTGTGTGTGTGTGTGTGTGTGTTGCCCACCTCAGATACCAAAGGTTTTCTATTCTCTCTTTATTTTTTTTTTTTTTTTAGATTTTATTTATTTATTTGACAGAGAGAGACACAGCGAGAGTGGGAACATAAGCAGGGGGAGTGGGAGAGGGAGAAGCAGGCTTCCCGCGGAGCAGGGAGCCCAATGCGGGGCTCGATCCCAGGACCCTGGGATCACGACCTGAGCCAAAGGCAGATGCCCAACGACTGAGCCACCCAGGCGCCCCTCTATTCTCTCTTTAATCTCACCTTTTAGTTTTGAACATTCACAGTCCAAGAAATGCAACACTGTAATGACAAAACACAGTGGCTACAAAGAAAGAAGAGGGTCATCCTCTAGATCAAAGCTTTTAACCTAGAGGTCTAGACACACTGTTGTATTTCAACTACTTGTGACATGTGTCACAGGGTCCATAATTTGGTGGTAATAATCATAGTCAAATACTGAAATTGGAGAATCATTTACTGTTTTTCCATAAATTAGAGTGGCTTCAAGGTTATCACTCTAATTATATCCTTCCATTCACTTGCATTCTGATATACTTCCTGGAGAAAAAAGGAGAGAGCTAAAACTAGTTTCCTAGTAATCAAGCTATTAGCACATTTTATCAATGCAGTGTTCAGTGAAGTGGGCCTTCTCTTAAGAAATATGTTCTGCATGTGAATTTGTGTCATTGCAGGGGAAAAAAAAAAAAAAGGAAAAGGATAAAGTTGAGATATTCTCCTTTAGGAACTAAAACTATGTATTGGTTCATTTTCCACAATGATTTCTGTGGCAGACATTAGTAACTGAGCATCTCATAGTCATTTCCCCCTTTTTCCTTGATAAGTAAATCCTGAATTTATTCAGGCAGAAATTTACCCAACCTTGAGGGATAAATCATGATTGGTCTATTATCCTTTATAAATGTTTGGTCTAGGGGTGTTTCATATGACCTATTCTTGACCAATAGGGTAGGGGAAATCTGCTAGGATGATTCTGGAAAAGATTCTTTGTTATAATAAAAGATCATATTATAAAAAGGGAAATCTCATTCTTTACTTCTTAAAAGTAGTTGTGTAAAAACTTGAAATTTTGCTGCTGTATCTACACTGAAATTATAAGAGAGAGAACACAACAAATACAAATGAAGACAGGGAGAAATATGGAGAGAACCCAAGTTAAATAACATTATTAAACCTTGGAAGAACCATTATCTGGACTTCTTGTTATGGTTCAAATCATTGATAATAAATTTTCTTACTTGGAATTAACAGCATTCTTCTTTTCAAGACCTATTGCCAATTTTCTATGCCCAGCCTAAAATAGTTCAGATGAAGATGATGTCATCAGTCTCATAGCTGGTGTTCCACATTCCAACCATCTTGGAAACTTTGGTTGCAGTTATTTACCTACAGCACTATGTGTTCAAGAATATACAGATAATCCTTACTATAAGTCTCATACTATGGGTACTAAGTTTTTCATTGGCTTCTTACTAATCTCATAGATCGTATCATTATATAAGCATGACCACTCCATTTGCTATTGCTCACCTACACTTACTTCATCCTGCCTCTGCACTTTGAATCCTAAACTATTTTACCTATGGAACTACACCATACTCATTCAATTCATTTCTATTTCCACCTCTAAAATCCAGGTTTTAAAGCAAAGTAATCTATTATTTCAATGAAAACTATGGTTATATGTATGATCAAGTCAACAAGATATTCAGATATTGTTCAACAATACTCTGAGAAAGAAACAAAAACATGGGCAGAAAAGTCATTAAAATAGGAGAGGAGGGGCGCCTGGGTGGTTCAGTTGATTAAGCGTCTGACTTCAGCTCAGGTCATCATCCTGGGATCCTGGGATCGAGACATGTAGGGCTCCCTGCTCAGCGGGAAGCCTGCTTCTCCCTCTCCTGCTCCCCCTGCTTGTGCTCTCTCTCTGTCAAATAAATAAATAAAATCTTTTACAAAATAATTAAGGAATAAAATGAGAGGATAACATTCTGGAAGAATGGAAAGAGGTCAAGAGGAAATGTTGCAGTGAGGCACAAAGGCAAGCTCACTTAGGAGTGAAAGATCTTAGGTACCAGGAGGTCAGAATTTTCATCTTTGGTAAACATTGATTGGGTACAAGGAAAAGATGGGCAGTCATTTATTTTCAGGTGCTTTGTGACTTTTTATTTTTTATTATTTTTTAAAGATTTTATTTACTTATTTGACAGAGAGAGACACACAGAGAGAGGGAACATAAGCAGGGGGAGTGGGAGAGGGAGAAGCAGGCTTCCTGTGGAGCAAGGAGCCTGATGCGGGGCTCGATTCCAGGACCCTGGGATCATGACCTGAGCTGAAGGCAGCACTCAACCAACTGAGCCACCCAGGTGCCCCTCTGTGGCTTTTTAGAGCAGGAACTGGGCCCCAGCCCTGAAGAACTGAAGATCTCACCACTTGAATAGAACCACAGCATCACCGAGAGGGAAGAGATGGCTAAATGGAGAAGGAGCAATGGCCAAAGAGTTATACTAGTTTTTGAACATATACAAATACACTTCCTTACACTCCCATAAGCAACTGAAGTTAGAAAAGTCATAAAAGACAGTGAAATTTGAGTTATTTCTGTCAATATAAGATTATATGGGTAATTAAGGCCTAGGAAATTTGGGGCTACAACACTAATCTTTTGTCTTAAAAAGTTATCTTTGAACATATCTTTAATTCTTCAGAAAATATGCTATTCAGAAGAGGAATAAAGACTTTATTTTGCAAGGAGATGATAAAATACTTTTTGCTAGGTTCCCTTTACTTTCAGGGTTCTCAGGGATGAATCTTTTGATTCCATGGAGATAATTTGTCCTGACTTGCATTTATATTTTTTTTTTATTTCATGGTTCTGTTTATAATCATATCATGTTTCTGAATTTTTCTCTTTTAAGATATCTGGTAATTATGTCTGATTATGTTGATTTGTTTGAATTAAGCAGAAGTGACAAGGTAACTTATCCTGTACCAGAACTTTGGCAAATTGAAAATGCTTGTTTTGTTTTGGATTTTTTTATTTTATAGAATTCTTATTCAGAATCTTATTGCATGTAAGGAAATTGTCCCTTAACAATGGTACAGATAATGCAGCTTGAGTAATAATAAAATTAACTGATTCTAATATTTCATAGTTTTTAATTATTTTGTCCTTTCATTTAACAGAATGATTTGGTGTATCTCAGGTTCATGGGCAACGCCCATTTCAATTTATGGAAAAGCTTTTGAACTGTATATAGAAGCTTAGGAATATCTCCAGTGGATAAACTATTATTGGTAGTGATACAAACAAGTTATAGCTCAGCCTTCATGAATGCATATTTCATTGGCACTGACAAAGAAGTAAGGTGCCCTGTGGAATAGTCAAGAATTTAGGTAATGAACTTTTATAATAGCATGGAAAATAAAGTATCAATCCTGCTTCTGTGCCCACATATTTAATATATTCATCTTAGCCCCAGACTTTACAATTTATTGTCCAAAATGTTCATTTACCAGGAAAGCCAAATAACTATTTCCAACTGTCTTGTGACAATAATAAAACTTTGTTTAGCGAGTTTACACCTGGATCTAGAAAGGAGATTATTCTGGTTGTTCCAATCTAGATTCAATCATAGCTAAATATTGATTACTACTCTCAACTTATTTAAATTAGCTATTAGTATCTGGGATTAATGCAGTTACAGTGCAGGTGTGTACCACATATTTCCAAACATTTCGATCAAATAATTATTTCAAATATATACAAAGTATAAAACCAAACTTATTCATGAAACAATAAAGTAGTTGTTTTAACATTATGACAGGGTCTACATGTAGAGATTCCTGATGCCATCAAGCTATCTGAAATTCCCTGCTACTCTCATTTGGGTAAATAGAAGTCTGCATCATTTCTTGGACATATCTGTGATTTCAATTAACACTTATACACTGAAGCATTCCACATACACTGAAGCATTCCACATTTCTTATCTTCAGCCTTGACATCTTTTTTGGGTTCTATTATCATATATCCAATTACCTCTTGGATATTTACACATGGATGTACTGTAAGAAATTTAAATGTAACTTATACCTAAATCCCCATATTCTCCCTAGGTAGATCATCATAATGGTTAGCAGTGATTAAAAACATAGTTTTTAGAAGCAAATGGCCTGTTCTCAAAATTTGTCTTTGCTACTTATTAACTGAGTGACTTTGGATGATTGATCTATCTCAGTGTGTCTCAATTTTCTCATCTGAAAAACAGGCATAATAATTGTATCTAACAAAGTTCACATGACAAAGAAGTTACATATTATACACATATATTAAGCACTTGAAAGAGTGCCTGGCACATAGTATACCCTATACAGAGATGTTTAACTAATATTATCATAGCCTCCAAATCAGTGCCTACTCTACTCATGGTCATCAAAAGGTTTTCATTCTAACTCCTAAATCTCTCTTAAATCAAAACTCTCTTCTTAGACTTTGTATCTACTTCATTCATTCAAGTCCTTTTATATGAACCATTGAAATAGGTTCCCCTTTGTCATCTAGAATCGCACCCTTTCTTTAATGCATCCTCCAACTGAAGACAGAATTATCTTCCTGAAACATAATTCTGATAATTACTTTCTTGTTTGACAAACTTTAATATAGAAAAAAAAAAACATATAATAAAGTCACAAGTGCTGAGCATATCTTATTCTCAAATGACCTTGCAAACTTATTTTTCTGCAGTTCCTTTCTCATAGCATAAAGTGAAAAGCATGCCCCTATTCCTTTGTGAATGTTTGCCTCTATCGCAAGAACTTTTCTTGAATTGATACTTATTCTTCAAGACTCAGTGAGATTACCTCAGTAATTCTCCAGTAAAATGGTCATGATTTTCTCTATTCCATTCTCCCCTTTTGGGTAGAGACTATCACTAATTTCTTTCTGCTTCCCTCTTTGTACTTACCACCAGAAACTGCAATTTACCTGCCTTGATCTTCACTGAGAAAACACAGATATAAAACTGAAGATGTACAAATACCATAGGATTTCACTCCTATGTGGAATTTAAGAAACAAAACAGATAATAGGGGAAAAAAGAGAAAGAGAGGCAAACCAAGAAACAGACTCTGAACTATATAGAGAACAAAATTGATGGTTATCAAAGGGGAGGCATGTGAGGGGATGGGTGAAACAGGTGATGGGGATCAAAGAGTACTTATCATGATGAGCATTGAGTAATGATTAGAAGTATTTAAATACTATTTTGTAAAGCTGAAACTAATATAACACTATATACTAATTATATTGGAATTAAAAATTAAAAATAAATAAATAAATAAAACCTTGAAATAAAAAAAAAACTGAAGATGTAGGATAAAATGAACTTTAATTTTATTTGGTTGTTGTCTCACATTTAAGTGGTGATTACACTTTTTAAAAGATCCTAGAAAGATCACTATCATTTTCTTTGATACCATGGATCCAATAAATCATGACACTTAGTAAGCATATTTGCCATGCTACAATAACCCAATAAGGAGTAGAAGAGAAATGCCAATCTAATCAAAGCAGGTTCAGATTTACTGTCTATATTAAAAGAAAACACATTTATGGACTCTTTTGATGTTGCTTTAATAGAAAACAAGAACATTGAGAAGAAGGGAAGCTGCTGATTAAAATTCTCTATCAAGGATTCTTAAAAGATGTTTAGGGTAAACAATAGTTGTGAGCAGTCTCAGTAAGAAAACTATAATCAGGGTAATACAGTTATCCTTGGGATGAGTTTGAAAAATGAATAACTCTCTAAATTTGGTTGAATGTTATATTTTGGAGCATATGACTCCATTAAAATCAGAATCTGAACGTTCTGCTCCATTTCTTAACTTTGATACTTAAACATGCTTCATAAACCACCTGAAAGCAAAGCATGTAAGTCTGCTGTTAACCCAATGGTGTCAGGAAAAGAATACATAATTATTTCTGCTCTCCTCAGAAGAATTTGGTTCTGCCTTCTATGTCAGAGAGATGATACAAAACATGACTGATGTCATGAATCAACTTGTCACATCTATAACCTTGACACTGTTTATTGGAACTAAAGTAGGCTGCAAGATGATTAGATGTTGGTAAAGATTTGACAAAAGGAAGTCTGATTTATAACATTTCTCAACTATGAATTTTCCAGAGGTTTTCATCTAATGTTCCTCCTGGATCCCAGCCCTGAATTGATTTAACCTTTGTGGCAATGTCCAATCTATCCACACCTTTTAGATCTTCATCACCCCAGAACCTGGAACCAATTCTGTATAGACATGGGAGCTGATGAGGCATTGCTGCCAGGTAACTCTCTGGTTTGGCATTTGAGTCTCCTTCCCTGCCAGTGTGTTACTAACTTGGGCCCTTAGGTTCCTCATTATTGTGCTCTGACTTCTGATCTATAACTGGAAGCCAACATAGAATAGTAGAAAGAACTTTTTAACCACAAATCAAGGGATTAAGTATTCAATGTTTGACTATTGAATAATTTTACCTTAGTTTATTTCTCTGAGCTCAAATCTCTTAGTGCAGTATATGGGTTGGACTGAATGATTTGAAAGGTCTCCTCTGATTCAATAATACTGAGTCTTACTTACTACCTGTACTTCTAGGACTTCCAACAGACACTTGAAAATCATGCCAAGTTGTAACAGTGATTAGATTCCTTTTCTTAAATTCTGTTCTCCTCATACTTCCTTGACAGATGAAGATTATCTACCTACCCACATGCTATGGACTAAATTGTGTCCCCTCAAAATTCATTTGTTGAAGTTCTAACCTACAATGTGACTGTATCTATAGATAGGATCTTGGGATCTTTAGTAATTAAGACTAAATGAGGGAGTTCTGGTTTTAGATGGGAACATAGGAGGTTCCTGAACTCACCTCCTCCATGGACACACCTGAATCTACTGATACACATGAAGCAATTCCCTCTGAAAGAAACCCAGAAAATAGCTGAGCAACTCCTATACATCTGGTAAATAAGAAAATACCCACAACAAAATGGGAAGTAAAGGATAAGACACATTCTTACCATAAATCCCACCCCTGGCACAGAGATATATATCAGGAGAGAACTCACAACTGATACCTTCTCCCTGAGGAGTGAAGGTTTTGGATCCAATATCTACCACCCAACTTTTTTAACATCCACCTGAGAGAGGGTATGCCAAAACATCTAGCTCTAAAAGCCAATGTGGCTTGCATCCACAAGACCCATAGACTACAGCAAATAAATAGTTCTTAATGGGTTTTGGAGGGCTTGCTGTGACTATCCCCCTGGGACTCAGTGCAGTGGGAGCAGACAGAAATACCTATCTCCCAGTCTCTGAAAGAAGCCTATGTACATACTTCAAAAGTTGCTGCCTGAGGACCAAGCTTCTAATTTAGCACACATCTAGGAGCTTACTGCAATTCTTCCCAGGGTCTGGGGAGGCAACCAGTGCCATCTTTAGATTCTCCATCTGGCCCACTCTAGGTCACTGGGGATCCCCTGGAGAGAGCTTATGCGCATGTCTGATACCTCAGTATTTGCATCTGCCACCCATAGGAGGGATTCCTTGATTGCTTGCATCTGGTGAACAAAGGAGTTTGTGTTCCCAAACATGACTGTACCAAAGAAATAGTTTTTAACTAGTTCTCCAGCAGGGCTCAGTGCAGAGGTAGCAGACAGAAATGCCCATCCCCCAGTCTTTCCCTGAAGGAGACTTAATTGCATACAATAAAAACTGTTGCCTGAGAGTAAGGCTTCTAATTTAGCATGTATCTAAGGGCTTAAAACAAATTCCCCAGAGATGAGGGATTCAAGCAAACAGCATCTCTACATTCTGCCTATAACCCACAAAATATCACCAATATCTCCCTGGATGGAGCTTGTGCACATATCTGGCAATGAGGCTTTTGCAGCTGCCATTCAGGGAACACATCCCTGGATCACCAGGCTCTAATGGCCAGCAGGCTTGTGTTCACCAATCCCACAGGAATGAAGCAAAGAAAGAAACAGTTCTTAACCAGCTGTCCCCCCAGGGCTCAGTACAGAGGGAGTAGACAGAAATGCCGATTTCTCAGTCTTTCCATGAAAGAGGCCTATTTGCATAATTTAAAAGCTGCTGTCTAAGGGTCTGGCTTCCACTGGCTTGCATCCAAGTGCAGACTGTGATCCTCTCATGTGGGACACTGATAGGTGTAGGTACTGATGAGAAAATCTTATATAATCAGCCACTTTTCACAACCCCCGACAGCTCTTTCTGCCCATGAACCTGTTCCCATACTTTAATAAAAATACCCTTTTTGCAATGAAATCGTCATAAGAATTCTTTCTGGGCTGTTGGCTCCAAACTCCACTACTCCAAACCACATCAGTACAACCTCAAACACTGGGAGCCACAAAGAACAAATAAGGTAGCTTAAACAAACAAAAAGGTTTTAGAGACAACTAAAAGCTCAGAATGATTGGTAGATAAGATTTATCTACATGAGACCACCCTGTTGAGAATGGGGAGGTGTCTATTTCATCTAATGCACAGAAGGCAGCACAGGGAGTCAGGGAAATGAAGAAATAGATAAAATGTTCCAAACAAAAGAATAAGATAAAACTCCAGAAATAGACCTTAATGAAATGGAGCTAATAAGAGTTCAAACTATGGATCATAAATATGCCCACCAAGGTCAGAAAAACAATGCATGAACAAAGTGAAAATGTTAACAAAGAGTAAATAAAATAAAGTACCAAATGGAAATCACAGATTTGAAGAATATAATATTGAACTAAAAAATACAATACAGGAGTTCAAAAGCAGACTACATCAAGAGAAAGAAAGGAACCTGTATGCAAACCTGAAGATACGGTAGTGGAATTTATTCAATAGGAGGGGGAAAAAGAAAAAAAAAAAAGAAAAATAGTGGGGCGCCTGGGTGGCTCAGTTGTTAAGCATCTGCCTTCGGCTCAGGTCATGATCCCAGGGTCCTGGGATCGAGCCCCACATAAGGCTCTCTGCTCCGCAGGAAGCCTGCTTCTCCCTCTCCCACTCCCACTGCTTGTGTTCCCTCTCTCGCTGTGTCTCTCTCTGTCAAATAAATAAAATCTTAAAAAAAAAAAAAAAAAGAAAATAGTAAATATAAAGTGAGAGATTTATAGGATACCATCAGACAGAACAATATTCACACTATAGGAGTCCCAGAAACTGAAGAAGAGAGAAAGAGGCAAAAGCTTATTTGAAGAAATAATGGTTAAAATTTTTCTAACTGGGGGGTGGGGGGTGGGGGGTGGGGGATGGGGGGCACAAATATCCAGATCCAAGAAACCTAGAAAGTTCCAAAAAAGATGAATTTAAATGGATCCACACTGAGACATATTATAATTATATTGTCAAAAGTTAAATACAGGAGAAAATCTTAAGTGAAATAAGAAAGAGAAAAAAAAACACTTGATAGTGCAAGACTATCAGATTATTTTTTAGCAGAAACATCACAGGCTAGAAAGGAGTAGCAGGATGTATTCAAAGTGCTTAAAAAAAACCTACCAACCAAGAATACCTTACTTGACAAAGTTGTCCTTCACAATTGAAGGAGAGATAAAGAATTTTCAGGAGGCAATCTGAAAGAGTTCATCACCCTAGACTAGGCTTAAAATAAATGTCAAAAAGACTTTTTTAAGCTGTACCCAAAGGATGCTAATTAGTAAGAATAAATCATATGAAAGTATAAATTTCACTGGTAAAGGTAAATATATAGTTTATATTCAGAATACTCTCTTGTCCTATTAGTAGTGGGTAAATCATTTCTACATCTAGTATGATGGTTAAAAGACAAAAGTTACAATAATTGGTTAATGAATTCAAAAGATTAAGTGATGAAAATTGTGACATCAAAAACATAAAATGTCAGGGGGAGGATAAAAATTCAGAGCTTTTTGGGGGTTGAAACACAAATATTACCAGTTTAAAATATACTGTTATACAGAATGGCAATAAGTACATACCTATCAATAATTACTTTGAATGTAATAAACAAAATGCTTTGATCAAAAGACATTGGGTCTTCTGGATTAAATGGATTGAAATGGATTTAAAAAGCAAGATCCATCTATATGCTTCTTACAAGAGATTCACTTCAGATTAAAGACATATGAAAATTGAAAGTGAAGGGATGGAAAAACATTTACCATGCAAATGAAAGCTGGGATAGCAATACTTATATTGGACAAAATAGACATTAAAACACAAACTGTAATAAGAGACAAAGAAAAACACTACTTAATGATTGAGGGAACAATTCAACAGGTAGATATGAAAATTTTAAGTATTTATGCACCAAACATGGGAGCACCTAAATATGTAATACAACTATTAACAGACATAAAGGAAGAAATCAATGTAATATAATGATAATAGTAAGGGACTTGAACAATCTGGTTACATCAATAAATAAATCATCCAGATAGAAAATCAACAAGGAAACAATAGTTTTGAATAGCATATTGGATCAGATGGATGTAGCACTACCTAAAGCAATCTACACATGTAATGCAATCCCTATCCAAAATATCAACAGCATTTTTCACAGAACTAGAACAAAGAATCCTATTTCTATAAAACCACAAAAGACCCCAGATAGCCAAAACAATCTTGGAAAAAAAAAAAAAAAAGAACAAAACTGGATGTATCAAAATTACATATTTCAATATGTATTACAAAGCTCTAGTAATCAAAACAGTATGGTGTTGACCCCAAAATAGACATATTGATCAATAGAACAGAATAAAGAGCCCAGAAATAAACTCATGATTTTATGGTCAATTAATCTAGGAAAAGGAGGTAAGACTATACAATGGGAAAAAGTCTTTTCAACAAAAGTGTTGGGAAAACTGGACAGCAATGTCCAAAAGTATCAAACTGGACCATTTTTTTACACCATACATGTTAGTAGAAAAAAGGAAATAACAAAGATCAGAGTGGAAATAAATAGAGCCTAAAAAACAATAGGAAAGATCAATGAAACTAAGAGCTGGTTATTTGAAAAGATAAACAAAATAGACAAACATTTAGCTAGACTTACCAAGAAATAAAGAAAAGACTCAAATAAATAAAATTAGAAAAAAAAAAAGATATATTGCAACTAATACCACACAAATATAATGATCATAAAAGACTACAGTGAACAATTATAGGCCAACAAATTGGACAACCTAGAAGAATAAGTTCCTAAAAACATACAATTTACTAAGAATGAATCATGATGAAATAGAAAATTTGAACAAATTACTAGTAAGGAGATTAATCAAAAACCTCCTAACAAAGAAAAGTCCTGGACCAGATGGCTTCACTGGTAAACTTTACCAAACATTTAAAGAAGCATTAATAACACTCCTTCCCAGTCTGTTCCAAAAATAAAAGAGGAGGAAACATATTCATTATGAAAGCAGCATTTCCCTGATACCAAAAACAAACAATGACACAAGAAAATTACAGGTCAATATCCCTGTTGAGCATAGATGCAAAAATACTCAACCAAATATAGCAAACCAGATCAACAATACATTGAAAGGATCACACACCATGATCAAGTGAGATTTCTTCCAGGGATTCAGGGATGGATTCACATCTGGTTATCAATAAATGTGATATAACACCTTAACAAAACAAAGGATAAAATGTATATCATCATCTCAATAAGTACAGAAAAAGTACTTGACAAAAATCAACATCCATTCATAATAAAAACTTTCAACAAACTGGATATTCTGGGAATATACCTCAATATAAAAGGCATATGCCATGTCCACATCTAACAATATACTCAATGGTAAAAACTGAAAGCTGTCTTGTAAGATCAGAAAAAGGAAAGAAAACCCACTTTTGCCACTCTTATTCAACACAATACTGGAAGTATTAGCCAGAATAATTGGGCAGGAAAAAAATAAAGGTGTTCAAATTGGAAAGGAAGAAGTAAAATTGTCTCTATTTATAGACAGCATTATTTCATACAGAGAAATCCCAAAGGTTACACCACAAAACTCTTAGAACTAATAACAAATCCATTGAGGTTATACAGAACAAAATCAATATATAAAAATGATTTCCAGGGGTGCCTGGGGGGCTCAGTCTATTAAGCATCTACTTCAGCTCAGGTCATGATCCCATGGTTCTGGGATCAAGCCCCACATCAGGCTCCCTGCTCAGCAGGGATCCTGCTTCTCCCTCTTCTCCTTTCTGTCATTATCTCTCTCTCTCAAATAAATAAGTAAAATCTTTAAAAAATAAAAAATAAAAAAAAATTTTAAAAATCACTCCACTTCTATACACTAGCAATGAACTCTCAGGACCAGAAATTAACAAAACAATCTCATTTTCAATTATATCAAAAGGAATAAAATACCTAGGAATAAATTTAACCAAGGGCATGAAAATCATAAGACATTAATGAAAGAAATTGAAGAAAACACAAATAGAAAGATATTCCATGTTTATGGATTGGGAAAAAAATGATATTATTAAAATGTCCATATTACCCAAAGTAATCTACAGATTCAATGCAATCCCTATTAAAAGTTCAATGGCATTTTTCACAGAAATAGAACAAGCATTCCTAAAATTTGCAATGAACCACAAAAGACCTCAAATAGACAAAGCAATATTGAAAAAGAAAATATCTGGAGTAATCACACTCCCTGATTTTCCAAATCTCTAGTAGTCAAAACAATATGGTATTGTCATAAAAAGAGACACGACAAAACTGGAACAGAAAGCACCCAGAAATAAACCCATGTATATATGGTCAATTAAATTACACACACAAAAAAATGCCGAGAATATAAAATGGGAAAATGACAGTGTCTTCCAAAAATGGTGGTGGGAAAAGCATATAGCCACATATAAAAGAATGAAACTGGACCGCTATCCTATACCATACATAAAAATTAACTCAAAATGGATGAAGATTTGAACATAAGACCTTGAAATCATAAACTCTTAGAAAAAAAAATCAAGGGGCACCTGGGTGGCTCAGTCGTTAAGCGTCTGCCTTCAACTCAGGTCATGATCCCAGGATCCTGGGATTGAGCCCTGCATCGGGCTCCCTGCTCAGCTGGAAGCCTGCTTCTCCCTCTCCCACTCCCCCTGCTTGTGTTCCCTCTCTTTCTATGTCTCTCTGTCTGTGTCAAATAAATAAAATCTTAAAAAAAAAAAAAATCAAGGGAGTAAGCTTCCTGACTTTGGTTTTGGAAATGATATTTTTAGATTTGACAAAAGCAAAGGCAATTAAAAGCAAAAATCAATAAGTGGCACCACATCAAACTAAAAATCTTTGTACATTAAAGGAAACCTCAACAAAATGAAAAGGCAACAAATATAACGGGAGAAATATTTGCAAACCATTTATCTGATAAAGGATTACTATCTGACATATATAAAGAACTCACACACTCAGTAGCAAAAAAAAAAAAAAAAAAGAAAGAAAGAAAGAAAGAAAGAAAGAAAGAAAGAAAGAAAGAAAGAAAGAAAGAAAGAAAGAAAAGAAAACAACCCAATCAAAAAATTGATAGAGGAACTGAATAGATATTTTTCCAATGAAGACATACAAATGGCCAACAGGTACATAAAGAGGTTCTCAATATCACTAATCATCAGGGAAATGCAAATCAAAACCACAATGAATATCACCTCACAACTATTAGATTCAAAAAGTGAAGAAATAGCAAGTGTTACCAAGAATATAGAGAAAAGGGACCCCTTGTGCACTGTTGTTGGTAATTTAAGTTGGTTCAACCACTATGGAAAACAGTATGGAGATTTCTCAAAAATTAAAAATAAAACTATCATATGATCCAGCAATCCCATACTTTTAAGTATATATTCAAGAGAAATTAATAAAGATTATCAAAGAGATATCTGCATTCCCATGTTTATCACCACAATGTATACTTTGCCTATCTTATGATTTTGTCAATTATATCTCAATAAAGGTGAAATTTTAAAAGATGTTAAAGTCGTCATAAGGGTGGGGCTTCTAATCAGATAGGATTAATATTCCTATAAGAAGAGGAATAACTCTCTTTTTCTCTCTCTCTGTCTATCATATGTGGACATAGCAAGAAGGCAGCCATATGCAAGCCTGGAAGAGAACTCTCACTATGAGCCAAATCAGTAGGCACCTTAATCTTAGACATCCCACCCTCCAGAACCATGAGAAAATACACTTCTATTGTTGAAGTCACCTATCTATGGTATTTTATAATGGCAGCCCAAGCTGCCTAACATATCACACATGCTACACATTCTCCTGATTTAATAGAAATGTTTGGGACGTAATCTTATGTGAATATTCTCCCCTCTCTTTTTATAAAATTAATTAATTATTTTTTATTATGTTATGATAATCACCATACATTACATTAGTTTTTGATGTACTGTTTCATGATTCATTGTTTGTGTATAACACCAGCACTCCATTCAGTACATGCCCTCTTTAACACCCATCACCAGGTTAACCCATTCCCCCACCACCCTCCCCTCCAGAACCCTCAGTTTGTTTCTCAGAGTCCATAGTCTCTCATGGTTTGTCTCCCCCTCCGAATTCCCCCCCCCCCTTATTTTTCCCTTCTTGCTATCTTCTTCTTCTTCTTTTCTTATTTTTAACATTTAATGTATTATTTGTTTCAGAGGTACAGGTCTGTGGTTCAACAGTCTTACACAATTTATAGAGTTCACCACAGCACACACCATCCCCAATGTCTATCACCCAGCCACCCCATCCCTCCCAACCTCACCACTCCAGCAAAACTCAGTTTGTTTCCTGAGATTAAGAATTCCTCATATCAGTGAGATCATATGATACATGTCTTTCTCTGATTGACTTATTTCACTTAACATAATACCCTCCAGTTCCATCCACATCATTGCAAATGGCAAGATTTCAATCTTTTTGATGGCTGCATAATATTCCATTGTATATGTATACCACTCTTATTAATCCATTCATCTGTTGCTGGACATCTTGGCTCTTTCCACAGTTTGGCTATTGTGGACATTGCTGCTATAAACATTGGGGTGCACATGCCCCTTCGGATTACTACATTTGTATCTTTGGGGTAAATACCCAGTAGTGCAATTGCTGGGTCGTATGGTAGCTCTATTTTCAACTTTTTGAGGAACTTCCATACTGTTTTCCACAGTGGCTGCCACAGTTTGCATTCCAACCAACAGTTTGGAGGGCTCCTCTTTCTTGCATCCCCCCCAACATCTGTCATTTCCTGACTTGTTAACTTTAGCCATTCTGACTGGTATGAGGTGATATCTCATTGAGGTTTTGATTTAGATTTCCCTGATGCCGAGCAATGTTGAGCACTTTTTCATGTGTCTGTTGGCCATTTGGATGTCTTTTTGGAAAAATGTCTGTTCATGTCTTCTGCCCATTTCTTGATTAGATTCTTTGTTTCTTGGGGGTTGAGTTTGATAAGTTCTTTATAGATTTTGGATACTAGCCCTTTATCTGATATGTCACTTGCAAATATCTTCTCTCATTCTGTCTGTTGTCTTTTGGTTTTGTTGACTGTTTTTTTTTTTTTTTTTTTTTTTTTTTTGCTGTGCAAAAGCTTTTTATCTTGATGAAGTCCCAATAGTTCATTTTTGCCCTTGTTTCCCTTGCCTTTGGCAATGTTTCTAGGAAGAAGTTCCTGCGGCTGAGGTCGACGAGGTTACTGCCTGTGTTCTCCTTTAGCATTTTGATGGACTCCTGTCTCACATTTAGGTCTTTCAACCATTTTGAGTCTATATTTGTATGTGGTGTAAGGAAATGGTCCAGTTTCATTCTTCTGTATATGGCTGTCCAATTTTCCCAACACCATTTGTTGAAGAGACTGTCTTTTTTCCACTGGACCTTCTTTCCTGCTTTGTCAAAGATTAGTTGGCCATAGAGTTGAGGGTCCATTTCTGGGCTCTCTATTCTGTTCCATTGATCGATGTGTCTGTTTTTGTGCCAGTACCATGCTGTCTTGATGATGACAGCTTTGTAATAGAGCTTGAAGTCTGGAATTGTAATGCCACCAGCTTTGCTTTTCTTTTTCAACATTCCTCTGGATATTCAAGGTCTTTTCTGGTTCCATACAAATTTTAGGATTATTTGTTCCATTTCTTTGAAAAAAGTGGATGGTATTTTGATAGGGATGGCATTGAATGTGTAGATTGCTCTACGTAGCATTGACATCGTCACAATATTTGTTCTTCCAGCCCATGAGCATGGAACGTTTTTCCATTTCTTTGTGTCTTCCTCAATTTCTTTCATGAGTATTTTATAGTTTTCTGAGTACAGATACTTTGCCTCTTTGTCTCTAGGTGTCTTATGGTTTTGGGTGCAATTGTAAATGGGATCGACTCCTTAATTTCTCTTTCTTATGTCTTGTTGTTGGTGTATAGGAATGCCACTGATTTCTGTGTATTGATTTTATATCCTGCCACTTTACTGAATTCCTATATGAGTTCTAGCAGTTTTGGGGTGGAGTCTTTTGGGTTTTCCACATAAAGTACCATATTGTCTGCAAACAGTGAGAGTTTGACTTCTTTGCCAATTCGGATGCCTTTTATTTCTTTTTGTTGTCTGATTGCTGTGGCTAGGACTTCTAATACTATGTTGAATAGCAGGGTGATAGTGGACATCCCTGTTGCATTCCTGACCTTCAGGGAAAAACTCTCAGTTTTTCCCCACTGAGAATGATATTCGCTGTAAGTTTTTCATAGATAGCTTTTATGATATTGAGGTATGGACCCTCTATCCCTATACTCTGAAGAGTTTTGATCAAGAAACGATGCTGTACTTTGTCAAATGCTTTTTCTGCATCTATTGAGAGGATCATATGGTTCTTGTTCTTTCTTTTGTTAATGGATTGTATCACATTGATTGATTTGCAGATCTTGAACCAAACTTGCAGCCCAGGGATAAATCCCACCTGGTCGTGGTGAACAATCCTTTTAATGTACTGTTGGATCCTATTGGCTAGTATTTTGGTGAGAATTTTTGCCTCCATGTTCATCAAGGATATTGGTCTGTAATTCTCCTTTTTGATGGGGTCTTTGTCTGGTTTGGGGATCAAGGTAATGGTGGCCTCATAAAACGAGTTTGGAAGTTTTCCTTCCATTTCTATTTTTTGGAACAGTTTCAGAAGGATAGGTATTAAGTCTTCTTGAAATGTTTGGTAGAATTCTCCTGGGAATTGGCCCTGGGCTTTAGTTTATTGGGAGATTTCTGATGACTGCTTCAATTTCCTTAGTGGTTATAGGTCTGTTCAGGTTTTCTGTTTCATCCTGGTTCAGTTTTGGCAGTTGATACATCTCTAGGAATGCATCCATTTCTTCCAGATTATCTAATCTGCTGGCATATAGTAGCTCATAATATGTTCTTATCATTGTATTTCTTTGGTGTTGGTTGTGATCTTTCATTCATGATTTTGTTGATTTGGGTCATTTCTCTTCTCTTTTTGATAAGTCTGGCCAGGGGGTTGTCAATCTTGTTAAGTCTTTCAAAGAACCAGCTCCTAGTTTTGTTGATCTGTTCTACTATTCTTTTGGTTTCTATTTCATTGATTTCTGCTCTGATCTTTATTATTTCTCTTCTGCTGGATTTAGGCTTTATTTGCTGTTCTCTTTCCAGCTCCTTTAGGTGTAGGGTTAGGTTGTGCATTTGAGACCTTTCTTGCACAGAGAACACCCCTCAAAATCAATAAAAATAGGTCAAACCGAACATCTAATAGTAAAACTTACAAGTCTCAGAGACAAAGAGAAAATCTTGAAAGCAGCTCAGGATAAAAATCTGTAACCTACTATGGTAGAAACATTAGATTGGCAACAGACCTATCCACAGAGCCCTGGCAGGCCAGAAAGGACTGGCATGATATATTCAGAGCACTAAATGAGAAAAATATGCAGCCAAGAATACTCTATCCAGCTAGGCTGTCTTTGAAAATAGAAGGAGAGATAAAAAGCTTCCAGGACAAACAAAAACTAAAGGAATTTGCAAACACAAAACCAGCCCTACAAGAAATCTTGAAAGGGGTCTTCTAAGCAAAGAGAGGGCCTAAAAGCAACATAGACAAGAAGGAAACACAGACAGTACACAGTAACAGTCACCTTACAGGTAGTACAATGGCACTAAATTCCTATCTTTCAATAGTTACCCTGAATGTAAATGGGCTAAATGCCCCAATCAAAAGACACAGGCTATTAGATTGGATAAAAAAACAAGACACATCGATATGCTGTCTGCAAGAGACTCATTTTAGACCCAAAGACACCCCCAGATTGAAAGTGAGGGGGTGGAAAACCATTTACCTTGCTAATGGACACCAAAAGAAAGCTGGGGTGGCAATCCTTATATCAGACAAATTAGATTTTAAACCAAAGATTGTAATAAGAGATGAGGAAGGACACTATATCCTACTTAAAGGGTCTATCCAACAAGAAGATCTAACAATTTTAAGTATTTATGCCCCTAACATGGCAGCAGCCAATTCTATAAGGCAATTAATAACCAAAGCAAAGAAACACATTGATAATAATACAATAATAGTGGGGGACTTTAACACCCCCCTCACTGAAATGGACAGATCATGTAAGCAAAAGATCAACAAGGAAATAAAGACTTTAAATGACACACTGGACCAAATGGACTTCACAGGTATATTCAGACCATTCCATCAGAAAGCAACAGAATACACATTCTTCTCTAGTGCCCATGGAACATACCCCAGAATAGATCACATCCTACATCATAAATCAGGTCTCAACCGGTACCAAAAGATTGGGATCATTCCCTGCCTATTTTCAGACCATAATGCTTGGAAACTAGAACTCAATCACAAGAGGAAAGTCAGAAAGAACTCAAATACATGGAGGCTAAAGAGCATCCTACTAAAGAATGAATGGGTCAACCAGGAAATTGAAGAAGAATTAAAAAAATTCATGGAAACAAATGAAAATGAAAACACAACTGCCAGAATCTTTGGGATGTGGCAAAGGCAGTCGTAAGAGGAAAGTATATAGCAATACAAGCTTTTCTCAAGAAACAAGAAAGGTCTCAAAAACACAATCTCCCCTCCATTTATCATTCACTAGAAACTAACTACATCCTAGACTAGTGTAATTCTATGAGTGTGCACTATTTTCTAATGCTGGCCTCCCTAGTGTTACCTTTCTAAATTCTCAATGAACAAATCAATTAACAAAACATTACCTACTTACATATACATTAAGTTCTCAAACTATTACTACAGTAGTGCAGGTTGGATAATATAAACAAACAAGAATGCACTAAAGTATAATTATTTGATGAACTGAGTTAAGTATAACCGTTTTGCTTTTTCAACAAAACACAGTATGGTGGGGTTTCAAGCAAAAGTAACTTGAACATCACACCTTTTAATCTTGGTCAATAAAGGGGGCAACATGAGATATCGTGGCATGAAATTGCATATTGTTCATGGAAAAAGGAGTCAAATTGAATTTGCCACAGGTTTTTGTTCATAAAATAATGTATTTGAGCACCTACAAACTGATGATATTAATAACTAATAGAATATTCCAACCAAAATACAAGACTTCTATTTTATTTTCTTCATCTACTTCTATTTTAAAATTCAATTTCAATTTTGTGGAACTCAATATTTCTCTTAATACATAAAGAGGATTACTAAATCTGTAAGAAGGAGGACCCTAAATAATCATTGAGTTGTGAAAATCCAGATGGACTGCATGATTAAACATAGAATATATTTGCTTCTTGCAATTCCAAACCATAAGATATTTGAAAAGTTTATTAATACTCTTTCATAATAATAAGGAATTTAGCAGGTAGGTATTGAGAGGGAATATTATATTTGATAATATCTAGCCCCACATTAGTCTAAAATAGTAATGATCTATAGAGTATGGACATTTATTTACTTATTTATTATTTTTTTAAAGATTTTATTTATGTATTTGACAGAGAGAGACACAGCGAGAGAGCAAACACAAGCAGGGGGAGTGGGAGAGGGAGAAGCATGCTTCCCACCGATCAGGGAGCCCGATCATGACCTGAGCTGAAAGCAGACGCTTAACGACTGAGCCACCCAGGCGCCCCGAGTATGGACATTTAAAGCTCTCAGCCTTACCCCAACATATCAAAAAGGTAGTAAAACATATTATTTTACTATGTATTTTATATATTTATGGCCAATATATACTGTGATGCTATTATGGATTTTGTTAGGTAACCTATACTGCCCCTCTTACATTTCATCGAGAAGAGATTAGATGAGACTTGGCACAAATGGAATAGTAGTGAAATATTTATTCCAAAAATATGTGAGCACATTTTACTTAGAGACATTAGTTGTACACACATGGGTCTAAACAGAATTTAGATGCATAGGCTCCTATCCCTGCAGTGCAACAAAATTTATCTGATTTAAAAATCATAATCCAGGGGGCGCCTGGGTGGCTCAGTTGGTTAAGCGACTGCCTTCAGCTCAGGTCATGATCCTGGAGTTCCTGGATTGAGTCCCGCATCGGGCTCCCTGCTCGGCAGAGAGTCTGCTTCTCCCTCTGACCCTCCCCCCTCTCATGTACTCGCTCTGTCTCATTCTCTCTCTCTCAAATAAATAAATAATAAATAAATAAAAATAAAAATCATAATCCAGGTATTTTAATTTTATTTACAGCAAAATACTGGCATTCCCAGATTCTCAGTCAAACTTTGGGATGATAACCTATTCATAAATTAGTTTATGAAACTTGGACTATTTTTCACAAAAGAAAGCAATATTATACAAGGTGGTACTAAGCTTTCTCTATTAAAGCTTTCTTGTTCTACTCATGTTATACATAAAGTATTTAAGTTATGGTTATCATGAATCCCAAAATAATAATTAGTATTTACTGATTCATTACCATAGCAAGCATATTATATCCATTAACACCTATGTTTCTCCAAACCAATTTCTACAGATTATGTCAAATTGAAATATCCATTTTATAGATGAGGAAAAGGAGGTTAATTATCTCATCCAGGATCACAAATCTAGTAAAAAAATTTAGCTAATATTTACACCATTTAAATATACAATAAACAGTGCTTATTATGTGCTAAGCAAAAAATCATTTATATTTAAATAATTTACATCACTCCCCCTCCATTTTATATTAAATATATTTATTAAATTGATTCTAGTCTTTCCCTCAAGAATGTGATTGTGGTTTGCTCCACCTGCTTAAAGCTTAATCAAACACACTGTCCGGAAATGTTCTAAAGATGTTTATGACTTGCAAGAATGAGGAGAATGGGTAAAGTTGCATTTTGGAAAGGCTCAACTCTTGTTTATGACTTATTTCAAGATTTAGTGTTTTGGGATCACTCCATTTTAACATGGAACGTTCATTTCATATAAATTCCTGCCCCAGAATCCCTAGCACCAATTTTTCTTTTACTTTGCTTGTTTTGATAGTACAGAAGGAAAAACGTATTTGACATAGGTAAATCTTTGAAAGTGTTAAAGGACATTTTGCCTTGATTTCAGAGAACTCTGTACCTATCTGTTCAGTTTTCATTAAGACAAACTGATCTTAAAATTATTAAACTAAAATTTAGGGCAGGATTCAGGACAGGCTCTCTGGTGGTATGAAGGGCAGTTGGAAATGCATTAGAGCTTCAGAATGATAGCAACATTACCACTGCCAGAAGGGTTGAAATAGAAGTATCCATACGAATCTGTTTTTCCTTTCTTGTTTCTTTCCTTTCTCCTTGTATTCTGATCTGAACTTCTTATAGGGAAAAGTGAGAAAATACAAACTGAAAAGATATTTAGGACAGAGGAATTTTATATCACTAAACTAAAATAAATTATTCATTTACTTAAGGGATATTTAGGTTTCAGAGACAGTGGAATGTATTGGTTAGGAGTGCAAACTTTGGAATCAAATGGCCTAGATTGGACGCTCAGTTCCCCCATACACTACTTGTGTCATCTTAGAGGCCAGTTACTTAATTTTGCCTCAGATTTTGATTTGCAAAGTTGTGACAATAACAGGGATATTATAAAATTATTTTGAAGATTCAATGAAATAATACATCTAAAGAACTTAAAATACTGTCCCATCCATAGTATGCCCCAGTATGAGTTAACTACTACCCTTGTTATTGCCACCCAGGCGTCCCTAGCAATGCTATTTTTAAATATGCATTGTATTCTAAATGCTGGAGTGATAGTTTCATGCAGAGATCTGAATGAATCACAACTCTCAAATATTACTGATGGGATACTCTAATGAGAAATAATACCATATTCTGAAACGATACAAGAAAAATAATATCTCCAAATGACCTTACCTCAAACCCACTTGCTGTATGCAGCTAGCAAGGTGCATGGTGGAGTGACTAAGTGCACCTTCTATGAGGATTTCCATTTATACTGGCTCTTGGACCCACAGATAGAACAATATGGGAGCCCTGTAGGTGTAGGCATCATAGACAAGTCCCTATTTTTTTTTTTCAATTTCTTTATAGAGCAGAAACCCCTTTACAAAACATTTGGGTGAACTTTGGGGTCTGAAAGAGCTGAGTTCTTCTCCTGGCTTTGTCTTGCAATAGCTATGTGAACATGGACAAATTATGAAACTTCTATGAGACAAGGGTCCATCATTTATAAATAGAGGTGATGATACAAGGCAGATAGAGAAGATCATTAAAGATGATTTATCTAAAACATAGTACCTTACATATCATGAATAGCAAGTCAGATACCCAAATACCTTACATATCAAAATAGCAAGCTATTCACATATTATTATATCAAAACTTTAAATTGAAAAATCAAGCACAAATTTACTTTTAAAAAACCTAATGTTTGTAGAGGTGGCAGGTGGCTCTGTTGGTTGAGCACCTGTTTCTTGGTTTGATTCAGGTGATGATCTCAAGGTCATGGGATTGAGCCCCACGTTGAGCCCTACGACAGGCCCCATGTTGGGCTCCACACTCAGCAAGGAATCTCTTTGAGATTCTCTTTCTCTCCCTCTGGCCTGCCCCCCCCCCCTTCATTTTCTCTCTCTCTGTCAAATAAATAAATAAATTCTTAAAAAAAAAACACTAATGTTTGTATGTATCCACATATGTATTTTTATACTCAGGCAAATGGCCATGGTATATTCCCCTCATTGCTAAAACAAAATCTTTCTTACCTGAGGAGCCCTTGAAAGTCTGAAATTTTGTCAAGAACAGACTTCAAGTCCTCTTGTATGAACTAGTAGACCATTCTTCTCAGCTTTCACATCACTTTTCCCAGCGCAGACCACAAATATCCCAAATATTTACACTGACCCCTCCAGAGTGGAAACAAACTGGAGTTGTCCTTCACCTTCCCCTTTCTTTCTTTCTTTTTTTTTTTAAAGATTTTATTTATTTATTTGACAGAGAGAGACACAGCGAGAGAGGGAACACAAGTAGGGGGAGTGGGAGAGGGAGAAGCAGGCTTCCTGCGGAGCAGGGAGCCCGATGCGGGGCTCGATCCCAGGACCCTGGGATCACGACCCGAGCCGAAGGCAGACGCTTAACCGACTGAGCCACCCAGGCGCCCTACCTTCCCCTTTCTTTTAAGCCCATTCCAGGCACTTGATGCCATCAGGCAAAACTGTGCCATTGACAGCATTGCTCCTGGCATGGCTGGGGCTCCCAGATGGAGAAGCAGATGTATAATGGACCTATTTGAAAATGCTACATTAGAGAAATAGTTCTACAAACAAAATTAGTGAGACAAGGCCAAGGATTGCTCTTCCTTCTGTTGCACCATAATTTATCATCCAGAAAAAGGAATTGCCAGGTAAACTGTGGAAGAGCACAATTAAGAGGAGAAGCACAGTGAAGGAGTTTTGTAGTGGCATCCCCTTGATATTGCACAGGAAGAGAGAATGCAAACTAAGGCATTCAGCTCATATGCCCATGCATATTAAGCCATTTAGCTAGCTTATGGAATGTTTCAGGTTGTCCCAGGGATATAGAAAAGCAACTAAATATTGACTCAGCAAGAGCTCAAATGAGAGGTCTAATTAAATTAAATGGTACAAAGGGGAGGCTTGTTTCATAGACTCCAGTAATTGCTTAAGATACCAAAGAGACCAAATAAAGGTCAAGAAGGTATAGTAATAACCAGGCAGATGTTTGTAGTGAGATGGAGGGAAGACATGAGCTTAGAAATGACCAAAAGGTCAAAGGCCATTGTGGGCTCAGTTATGAAAAATGGTTGGATGTTGTCACGACCATAGACGATTAGTGGTACCTTTTAAGTAGCTGGCACTGACATATGCATCAGCATGTTAGTTTTTATTTTACTTTATTGTGTAGAAATGCCTCAGGGTAATGCCCTATCCTTGGACAAACTTTACTGAGAGCTCATGGAGGATAGGTGTAATAGCTTTGAGCTCTAAAAATGCTGTTTCGAGTTCCACTCCAGAAAGGAGTGTGAAGGACCACATGGATAATTCCAGTGTACCCACGGTTGGCTATTTCAGGATACAATGTGGGAAATATGGGATAGCATGTATGTGAACAGGAAGGCAAATAAAAAAGGACTCTGGTTTCATCTCTGTGACCCCAAAGCACTAACACTAAATGCTGGGGGTGGCAGAGCCCCTCCTAGGTGAGAGGGAGATGGAGGATGGAGGTGGAGGAGAAAGAGAAAGAAACAGATCTTCCTTGTACTTAAGCTCTCTGAGTTTTAGGTTCTCACTCATAAAATGAGAAATTTCCTTAGAGCATTTATAAAATGGAGCTTTCCTCAAGGCATTGTTGTGTGTATAAAATAATTAATGCATAACAAGGATTTAAAGTGTCTGGTTAAGAGCTCGATAAATGTTAACTATCACTGCTGTTACCATTACTCTTATTACAATTACCACAGAGGTGAAGAATAAAACCTTGTCCTGGAAAACTGCCCCATCTGCTCTCAGTGTGAGATATGGACCCTGAATCTACTCAATTGTCCATTTTCACCCAAGCTTCTGTGCTCTGCTGCTGGGCATCTTAGCATGGCATGTATATGCTTTAGGGTCAGAGGACTGGGTTTAAGATCTTGCCCTGCTTCTCAATAGCTTTGTGATCTTGGAGAAGTTGCTAAATCTCCTTAAGGTTCAGTTTCCATATCTATAAAACAGTGATAATACTAGCTATCTCATGCAGCTGTTTTTGGGTAAGGATTATGAAAGCAAATGCATTTCAGATATTTACCACAGTACCTAGATTAATAAGCACTCAATTTCACACACATACACAGACATATGCACATATTACATATATGGTTTATATATATATAAAACATAATTATATGATGCGCACGCACACACGCACACACACACACACACCACTCTTTATTCCTTTAACTCTAAATAGAATCTCATGTTTTAGCTTAATGAAACGTAGTCATATCACCCATTATTTCGGTCTCTTGTCAGTCTCTATGTCTGTCTCTGTCTCTCTCACTCTCATTCACACACACACACGTGAACAAACACATACACAAACTTGCAAGCAAAATGTTTATGGGTCTATACTTACACTATTCTTTAATCCAAATAGGCCTTTCATGATTTATTATTAAAATATTACCTTGCATTTTAGGGAAATTTACATTTTCAGCTTTGTTTCATAGAGCTTTTCTCCTCTTTACCTAACTAAATTCTTCCAATTCTTTATTATTTAGCTCAAATTTTCTGTGAAATTCTTCAGACTATCCAAATGAGAGTATTTTATTTGCTACAGATCTTTGGCATTTATTGCCAAACACACTTAGTTTACTAATTCTGTACTGCTCTTAAACATTTCTGTAACATATTTGACTATTGCACTCCACCTAACATATTAAAATCCCATGCCATCAGAAATGTTAATCTTGCCAGAATGAGTCCTCTGAATTTGCAAATAGCTGAATTCTACTTATATTGTAAATGAAATTCTGAACATGTGACATTTGCATAAACACTCTAATGTTGGATAAAAATCTCTCTCCCAATCTTTCTTCAAAACTAAGAGCTAAATGTCTCCATTTGCATTGGCAACAAGGAAATTAAAGTCCAAGGAGGTTAATGTATCCATTTGAAGATCTTTCACCTTGTGCAAAATACTGTTAAGGATAGCTTAACCCTTACTTGTGCAATCCTTCCATCACTGATCTGCCTTGTGTGAACCAAACCCTAAACTTGGCATAGAAGCAAAGATGATTGTTCATCCTCAAAGCCCAAATCAAGTGCTACTGCTAAAATAGTGATGTACAATAAGTTGTTTTATGATATGCAAAGGAATTACCCACTAAAAGGAGAACATTTTTCTAGCTTCTTCCTTTAAGCTTAATTTGAAATAAACATAACAATTAGATAAAACATATTAATGAATACTATCACTTTAGGGTAGAGTTAACATTATTCCATATTAGCTACTACTACTACTACTACTAGCTAATATTTAATGAGTGCCTGCTAAATGCTAGACACAACTCTAAGCACCTTACATGCAGTAGTTTATTTCCCTCTTACAAGGTATTTATTAACCAGTGAGCAACCCTCCTAGCCTTCCTTTTCCTAATACAGGGATGATGGAGGCCTCATAGTGAGATTCCAGAATACATAAACCCTGATTCTGAGCATGCAGAGAAAAGCTCCCTTCCAATTCGTAGCAAACTTAAATGCGAGAAGAAAGTAAGAACTTGGTTATTTTAAGTCATTAAGAAATGAAAGCTGTGGGCTCCTGGGTGGCTCAGTTGTCAAGCGTCTGCCTTCGGCTCAGGTCATGATCCCAGGGTCCTCGGATCAAGCCCCGCATCGGGATACCTGCTCAGCGGGAAGCCTGCTTCTCCCTCTCCCACTACCCCTGCTTGTGTTCCTCTCTCGCTGTTTCTCTCTGTCAAATAAAAAAAAAAAAAAAAAGAAAAAAGAAAGAAAGAAACAAAAGCTGTTTGTTATGACCGTAGAGTCTAACCTGAGGAATTCAGTGTTGTTGTCCAGAAAAATCTTCCTTAAATGTTTTTTCATTACTAAAATGATTTGTTTTTGTGCAGAAGAGGAGTGAATTTGTATTCCACATCTGGTTGAATGTATAAGTGAAAATTTTCATGAAACAATGTGAATTTTGCCATTAGCAATAAGAAATAATACCATGCATGTGCACACACACATATACACAGTAGTTGCTCAATGTTTTCAGAGTATAAGTGATATCTAAAGGGTACGTATCCCTTTTGAAAAAACACAGAGCTTTATTGTACAATTCAACCATGAATAGCTCAAGAACACGGCTTGAACAAAAACTTTCCCAAGACATCTAATATTTCAAAGAGATGACTTAATGCACTTGTTTCCCTAGAGTTGTCAAAGTGTTATTTTTGTGATCAGCTACACCAGAAAACAGCATTTCCAGATCATATTTTCACAACTTCCTCCTGAAAAGCCTCCACTAAATTTAGATTTAATGTTGTAACTTTAGGTGTTATTGAGAGTCAATGTAAGAAATGTCCCTTTGAACATTTCTGTTTTTTACAAACCCCTAGGTTAGGACATCATTATGATACCAAGTGCTACTGAGAAATGTTTATACAATCATCAAACAATGACAACTATATAATATAGTAACTTCTTAACTTCTTTTTTTAAAAAGATTTTATTTATTCATTTGACAGAGAGAGAGCAAGAGCAAGCACATACAGGGGGAGCAGCAGAGGAAGAGGGAGAAGCAGGCTCCCTGTTGAGCAAGGAGCCCAATGTGGGGCTCGATCCCAGGACCCTGGGATCATGATCTGAGCCAAAGGCAGATGCTTAACCAACTGAGCCAACCAGGTGCCCCACTTCTTAACTTGGTAATACTCAACTGGAGTAACTAATTTAACCAAAGACATAGTAATACGCATTTCTTTGTTTTTAATTTTAAAAAATTCTTTAATACCTGTTTTTATTTTTAGTTTCTGATTCTTTTGTTTTTCTTGGCTTGTGAAAATGCTGCAGTTTTTTGTAATTCTATTTGTAAATTAACATTTTCTGTAATAATTTTTTTGCTGTCTTTTCTTTCCTGCTGGGACCTGTTTACTCATTTTTATATTGTTGTTTCACGGTAGCAAAATAAAATTAAATATATGTTAGTGTGGAATAACAAAGAACTCTGAAACTAGAACCTATATTCACATTTCCACTCCATCACTTAATAACCACATGACATTTGGCAAGTTATATTCATTTATTAGCTTTAGTTTCCTTGTCAACAAAATGCCATAAGTTTACTTGTAGCATTGTAGAAAGGATAAAATAAAATATATGTATGTGTCAAGAAGAGTGTTGCAATCACCAAATTAAGCAAATTGTCCTATCACCTCTTTTCCATCCACAAAGAAATGACAGTAAAGGACACAATGATCTATCATTTGTCTCTTGAGGAGGTATCTACAGAGAGCCTAGAGGAATTTTTGCATGCAGTTTACTGAAGGGCTGTTCTCAGGAGAAGGGCAGGGAAGTAAGAAGCATAGGATGGGTGAAAGTACAGCTAAATAACATCATTAGTCTCAGCCAAAGAACGGCTATGGCCTTCTCTCCTAGGGGGCTGTGAAATTGCACAGCAGAGTTGGTTCCATCTTGAGGCAAGGAGTCTAGACTTTTGTATCCTCCTCTCCTTTGGTCACTGGCTATAGGTTTCTAGGGCATGCAGGTGTGGAGGTGCATAATCACCCAAGGTGAAGACTAGAGAAGGGAGCAGCTAGGGGATGTCAGCAGCCAACACTTGCAGTAGCTGGGAGATGGGTGAATTTCCAGGTTAAGGGGATCTGGTAGGAAGGAATAACAACATCTGTAAGAGCATTATTAGTTTTCCTCTGATTCTTATCTTCCTTAATCCAATAGTTCTCAACCAAAGATGATTTTACATTTGGTGGTGTCTGGAGACATTTTTGGTTATCACAACTGAGCTGGGGAGGGGCACTGACATCTAGTGGGTAGAGTCCATGCTAAGTATTTACAATGCACAGGCTAGCCTCCCACAACAAGTAATTTTCTAGCCCCAATCCCAAATACCAATACAGCCAAAGATGTGAAGCTCTGGAATAAACAAAAACAAAGAAGTCAATACATGTTTACTATTAACAGTTATTGATTTTCTACTAATATCATTCAGACTTTACTAATCAAAAGGGGAAAATGTGGATTGCATTGATTTTGCTAGGGAAAACACACACACACAAATACACACCTCCCACAAACACATCCTCACAGGAACGTTTATCTTGTGACTATAACTAGAATTACTTCATAATCTGCAACAAACACAAATTCAGTATGACCCATGGACTGAAATGACTACTTTTGCAAATGACATCCACACTGCCTTGAGCCTTTTCTTCACATCTGCTTTCAGTTCTGCCTTTATCGACACCTTTGGATAAAGGCAATTTAATAGTAGCACTTTGCTGTCCTAGGATCTTTAGGTCCTTGATTGTTGCTTCTCTCCCCTTTTCTTCTGTGATTTTTCACCCTGTCTTCCAACTGAACTCATGAGCATCAGGATGTTTGTATCCAGCTCTGCTCTTTTCCTTTAGCTGCACTTTCCCTAATGGGGAATTACACACCATCCTATAGCTGCCAAATACATCTTGCTCACTTTCATGGCCTCTCTTTCCACTTCTTTGAAGTTCTGTGGTTCAGGTTGTCCAGCACACAATAGAATTAATTAATCGCCTTTCTTCTTTTCTAAGGATTGAAAACAATTAAACCAATTCTTTTTTTCTAAAACAGAAAAAGTTTTTTTCCATTGAGTTTTAAATTCTTCAAATATTTTCCTTTTTAAAATATGGAACTAAAATAACATGCAAATAAGAATATGGCGATTGTTAGGAGTAAATTTAATGGTAGAGACTCTCACATCACATTTATATTTTTCTTCCTTTACCACCTCCATTTCTTTCCTTCTCAATCTTTGTGTGTGTGTGTGCACGTGCCACATCCAGATATTTTGTCCTCTCCATCTCTTAATTGCACAAAGATCTCATTTCACAAAACAGATCACTGTTGTTCTGTGGGAGACACCACAGCAGCTTCAGTAAAGCCATATGAAATCAATCCTAAAATGTGGACAATATACCATTTTGATATACATCTCATTTTCATCTGGACCTAAAATTAATAGGAAACTCCTAAAGCATCTGATCTCATTCTCTCTAATGCATATCATTGAAACAAAATTCTAGAAGGATCCTTTTAAACAAATCAAAACACAACAACTTGCTATGTCATGTTATAATTTGCCAACTGGTACTTAAAGGAAAATTTGGGATAGGAACTGTGAAAGGAAAAGTGACAGCAAAGATCAAGGATTCCAGACAAAATGGTACAATAGGAATCTGATATCTGATATTCTGATATCATTATTTAGAAACTTTGGAATCTATTGAAGACTTGAAACTTCCAGAGAAAGGCTTGGGAAGTACATTTTGGTTAATATCTGTCAATTTCAGCTTCTAGCTCAATAGCAGCTATCCATCTCCCACCCTTCAGCCTCTTGGCAGGCAGCTGTGCATTTGTTCCTGGAGCACCTTGTAAAAGCCAGGGTAGGGAAAAAGAACCCTGTCCTCCCGATATCAGGAATCTGTGCTCTGATCCCTGATTGCTGCTTCTCATCATGGAAGTGCTGACAAAGAAGCAGCAGTCACTGTTATTGCACCCACCCTCCTCAATTTTGTGAGCACCTGCTAGTCTGGCTAAAGTGACTTCCAGGTCTGGAATCTTTATTTGCCCCCTTCATCCTTCTCTCTTTTTTTTTTTTTTTTCCTTTTAGAAGCCAGACATTGAAAATTCAGACATTCAAAAGCAACCACATAGAGAGGAAAAATTAGAAAGTCACAGAATATACCCAGTGGAAGACACAGGCTCAAAAAAGACCTGAGAAGACGTTGAGCTTTCTTTTCAGGCTGATCCTTGGCACAGAGATAGCCTATGATAGTTATAAAGCAAAAACAACCCCCCCCACACACACAAAACAAAACAAAACAAAAAGCAAGCAAATAAACAAACCAGCAAATTTGGGGGAAGGAGGAAAATCTGACTTCCAGAGTTACCAGTTTATTAGATTCAAATGACCAGTTTCCAGCAAAAAAAAGTGTACACCATACAAGAAACAAAAAGTATGATCCATTAAATTATCCCTGGGAAAGGCATAATGGCAGATCTATTAGACAAAGATTTTAAAAACACTATTTTAAAGATGCTCAAAGAACTTAAAGAAGATATGAAGAGAGTCAAGAAAATGAGGTCTGAACAAATTGGAAATATCAATAAAGAGATAGAAAACCTAAAAAGAAATCAGAAAGAAATTCCTGAATTGAAAAGTATAAAAACTAAAATGAACAATTCACTAGAAAGATTAAAAAGCCAATTTGAGCAGGCAGAAGAAAGAATCAGTGGACTTGAAGATAAGACAGAAAAAGGAACAAGTCTGAAGAATAGGCAGAAAAATGACTGAAGAAAAATGAACAGAGCCAGAAGGACTTGGGGGATATCATCAAACCTACCAACACATCCATTGTGAGAGTCCCAAAAAAAGAGACAAGGGGGCAGAAAGAACATTTGAAGAAATAATGGCTGAAAATTTCCTAAATTTGATGAAAACCTTGAATATAAACATTCAAAAAACTTAATGAAGCCTATATAGGATGAACTCAAAAAGACTCAAACCAAGACACATTATAATCAAACTGTTGAAAGACAAAGACAAAAAGAATTTTAAAGTCAACAAGGGGGAAGTGACTTGTCACTTAACAAGGGATCCTCAGTAAGTAATCAACAGCTTTCTCATCAGAAATTTTGAAGGCCAGAGGGTAGTGAGATGATATAGTCAAGGTGCTAAAAGCAAAACTGTCCATCCAGAACACTATACCCAGTGAAACTGTCCTTCAAAAGTGAATGAAAAATTAAGATTTCCAGATAAACAAAAGCTGAGAGATTTCATTTCCACTAGATCTGTCTTGAAATAAATGTTAAATGCAGTCCTATAGGTTGAAATGAGAAGACACTAGACAGTAACTCAAAATTGTAGGAAGAAATAAAGATCTCTTGGGTGCCTGGGTGGCTCAGATGGTTAAGCATCTGCCTTCGGCTCAGGTCATGATCCCAGGGTCCTGGGATCGAGTCCCACATCGGGCTCCCGGCTCAGTGGGGAGCCTGCTTCTCCCTCTGACCCTCTCCCCTCTCATGCTGTTTCTCTCTCGCTCGCTCTCTAAAAAATAAATAAATAAAATGTTTTTTTAAAAAAAGAAAGAAAGATCTCAGTAAAGGTAAATACATGGTAATTATAAAAGCTAAAAGTATTATTGTAACAGTGGTGTGTAACTCCACATTTAGTTTCTACATGATTTAAGAGGCTAATACATTTTTAAAAAATAATTATTAATCTAAAAAACAATGATTAATGTAATTTTGTTTTTAACTCCACATTTTGTATTCTACATAATTTTAGATACTAATGCATTAAAAATTTGATTCATTTATATTTTTTGGACACACAATGTATGAAGATGTAATTTTGTGACCCTGACAACTGAAAGGGGTGGAGGATAGAGTTGTTAAAGGAACAAAATTTTTGTACGTAATTTAAGTTAGAATGTTACAACTTTAGGATGTTAAATGTACTCCCCATGGTAATCACAAAGAAAATAGCTGAAAAATATATACAAGAGGAAATGAGAAAGAAATGTACACATTCACTATAAAGAATACAATCATAAATTATGAATTGAAGGGAACCATGGAGTTCATTTAATCCCAAACCTTAGTTTATAAATAGATGAAAAATAGACTCCAAAAAATTGATGTCTATATAACATGGGTCTTCTAATTTGGAGTCCAGTAGTTTTTCTACTACCTCATGTTAGTTTCACATGTTGAAGATAAAGAGTCTTTTCTGGTTGGGCTTTCTTAAGAATCTGGGCTCATGGGGCACCTGTGTGGCTCAGTTGGTTAAGCATCTGCTTTCAGCTCAGGTCATGATCTCAGGGGCCTGGGATCCAGCCCCATATCTGGCTCCCTGCTCAACAGGGAGTCTGCTTCTTCCTCTGCCTCTCCCCCTCCCCCTGCTCATGCTTTCTCTCTCTCTCATAAATAAATAAATAAATAAATAAATAAATAAATAAATAAATAAAATCTTTAAAAAAATAATCTGGGTTCATTGAGTCACCATTATCATTAGTTACTACTGTGTTCTGATCAGTGTTTTCCTGTATCTTTCAATGAAAACCATTCCTTATCGCTTGATATCTGTAGCAACCATCTTGGCTCAGTGTACCAATATCACCTGTCATTTTGACACTAAGCTCACTAGAAGGCCATTGGGCTTACTTTCAGTAGCAGTAAAGTGAAGAACATGAAAGTTAGATTCTGGTTCTGGCTTTGCCATTAGATATCTTCATGAACTAGGGCAAGTCATTGAAAGTCCCTGACCTAATGGGGTGCCTGGGTGACTCAGTTGGTTAAGCATCTGGCTCTTAATTTTGGCTCAGGTATGATCTCAAGGTCCTGGAGATAGAGCCCTGTGACAAGCTCTGTGCTCAGCGGGAAGTCAGCTTGAGGATTTCTCTCCCTTTCCCTTTGCCTCTTCTATCTTGCATGCACTCTAAAAAAAAAAAAAAAGAAAGAAAAGAAAAAGAAAGTCCCTGCCCTATTTGTTTATAAAGTTACTTTGAGTTAGATAGTTACAACACGAATAGATTATTTTCAAGTTTCCTTCACTATCACACCTTGGAAATAATCTAATCATGTTATAATTTTCTCAAGAAAATCTAATCCATTGTGACATCAGATTACCTAGACACCAAGAGAATTTCTTAGTCTACTTCACTACAATGCAAAATAAAATAAAATATCCCCATACTTTTGCTTGTTTTTAAAATATATTCTTTAAACTACTAAGGTTTATTGTTCCACTTGCCTCCTACCTAGCATTAATATAACAAACAAAAAACACTCCAGAGAATTAAATTTATTGGCAGTGTCTTCTTTCTTTTTACTTTTTCTCCTTGTCCTTCTTTCTTCTCCTCTTCTTCATTTCTTGCATCTCTCCCCATTCCATCATAAATATCTCCCAGTCATTTTTTATGTTTTTTTAAAGATTTTATTTATTTATTTGAGAGAGAGAGAGAAAGCACACGAAAGAGGGGAGGGGCAGAGGGAGAAGCAGACTCCCTGCTGAGCAGGGAGTCCGATGCAAGACTCAATCCCAGGACTCCAGGATCATGACCTGAGCGAAGGCAGTAGCTTAACCAGCTGAGCTACCCAGGCACCCCTCCCAGTCCTTTTTTAAATCTCTAAATACTTCAGTTAATTTTCCAAATCTTCTTTTACTTTTCCCAATTTTCTTGATGACTACCAATGATTGCTGTAGGTTGAGAAAGCTCATTAACTAATTCCCTTAATGTCTTAACGTGGCAAGCACATTAACCTACTAAGTCATTCTGTATATACTCAATTGCCTGAGTTCTGTAGGCCCTGGTGGCTCTTTTGGTCAATAGCTGTATTGTTGCTTTTCTTTATCATTCCTAATTGAATGCACACTACCCCTTGATTTCTGCTACAGCTGAATTGCAGTCGCTTGGCAAATTTTCAATCTTGCTGATCTTTCCCCCCTGACGGATTAGTTTTATTTATTTATCCAATTTTTAAAATTGTGGCTTTGGCACACCTGTCTCAGGGTAAGAGAGCACAATTAAACACATTAAAGGAAACACACAAAATGTGGCCATTACATAATTAATCAGTTTTAAGTAGTATAAAAAAATTATTGGCCTAAAAGCATAACATTTGGGGAAAGGGTAGTTTTAAGAGTTTAAAATCATTTTAATTTTTTATTTTTTCTCCTGAATTTTATTTTCAATATATACAATCTAGAATATAAAAATATGTATTTCTCTATGGTGAGACTCCTTTAACAAAATATAACAGCTTCTCCACTTGCACCATGCATAAGGACACTAGAGGAATAATTCATGGAAAATTTATGGGACTGCCTTTAGGTAACCCAGGTACATTTTAATCTTCTTAGAATTATATATTTACTGTATTGCTAAATTAGTACATTAATAAGTCAGGGTGGCTATGGAAACTAATCTGCAACAGCATATTTAATTATATAGTTTTGTCATGATTTGCTATCATTTTTTAAATTAAATTTTTATATAGTCCCCTTTCTTTAAGAGAGGATAGCTGTTGAAGGCCATGTTCGTTTTGTTTTCTTGTGACTGAAAGATAAGCTGAAGCTGAGTCAGGTTCCATGATCCACGCAATGTTCTGGAGCTCAGCTCTGACAGAACAATGTCTAGCATACAGTATCTCTGATTACTATCTCAAATCACTGCTGTTAATTTATTTTCCTTTCCAAGCAATATTGAAAAGTGTTTAAAGATATGGACATCTTTACTTTTATCTTTTGTTAAAGTAAAACTGTGGATAGAGCACGCAAATCAATTTTAACAGAAAACTACTCCTCCCATTTTACCAAAATATGGGATCCATCAACAAGAATTTCTTCCCATTTCTCTGTAGCTGAATGTGTTTATATCTGCATTAATCCTTATCTCTCAGGAGAAAAGTTCTTTCTTTCCGAATCTAGTCTTTCTACCTGTTTTCCTAATTCCATTCCCTCTCCCTTGCTTAAGATTTTATTCTATCCATCATGGTATTAATTTTTTATAAATCTGTTCTTTCTGGCTTCTTCTTACTCTTTAAACATTTACTCAATTACTTCCATTTTTAAAAGCACATAAATAAAAATGTAAGTCAGAAGAAGAAGAAGAGGAAGAAGAAGAAGGGGAGGGGAAGGAAGGGAGGAAGAAGAGGAGAAGGGGAGAGAAGAGGGCGAGTAGGAAGAAGGAGATTCCAGCAATTCCATCTGCCCCTTAAGTCTCTCTCTCTCTCTCTCTCTCCCCGCCTCCCACCCACCCTCCCTTCCTCCCTCCCATCTTTCTCTCTCTCTCCCCCCTTCCTTTCAACTACAAACTGCTGGAAAATGTATTCTTTGCTGTTTTTTTTTTTTTTTTTTTTTTTCTGTCACTGCAAATTCAGTATTTGGCCACTATGACCTAATTTTTGCCTTTACCATGTTACTGATACTGTTTTGGAGAAGATATAAAGACACTTTATCAGTGCAAAATCCAATATACATATTAAGGCTCAGTCAAACTGAATTTTCTGCATTATTTATAATCTTTGGACACTCTACCTTCAATCATTCAACAATATTCAAGGATCTTATAGTCTAGAGGATAATATATATCAAAAAGCAGATAATTTAATAAGTGTGAGTACTGCTGTGATTTTTGTAAATGTAGAAGGATATCATAGAAACTGATAGTTGCCACCCAATATCCATTTTCTCTTCACAAAGAAACAAAACTGATTTAATTGCAGGAAATCGATGTGCCCAGATTAAAACACATACAAACAGACAAATTTTATATTTACAGCATCTCTTGCATTTATATATAGCCAGATGATTAAATTCTGGCCAATAATATGTAAGTGAAAGCATTTGAAGGGGACTTAAAAAATGTAAGGAATGTTTGCTTCTGCTCCTCTTCATTCTTACTGTCTGGAACATAAAAGCCTCAGCTAGAGCTAGAACAGCCATATTTTGACCTTGATAAAAATGAAAGCCAGAAGCCAAGAATAATAAAGCAGGAAGACTAAAGTGCCTGATTCCCTGATAACTTTGCAAAGCTTCCATAACAGTCCTGGATTGCCCATTCTCAGACTGTTTTTATGGAGAGAGTAAATTCCCACAGCCAAGTCTCTGTATTTGACAGAGGCACATTAGAATCACTGGGTATAAGAAAAGAAAGAAAAAAAGAAAGAAAGAAAGAAAGAAAAAGAAAGAAAGAAAGAAAGAAAGAAAGAAAGAAAGAAAGAAAGAAAGAAGAAAGAACGAAAGAAAAAGAAAGGAAGAAAGAAAGAAGAAAGAGAAAGAAAGAAAGAAGAAAGAAAGAAAGAAAGAAAGAAAAGAAGAAAGAAAGAAAAAAGAAAGAAAGAAAGAAAGAAAGAAAGAAAGAAAGAAAGAAAGAAAGAAAGAAAGAAAAGAAAAGAAAGAAAGGAAGGAAGGAAGGACGGAAGGAAGAAAAAAGGAAGGAAGGAAGGGAGAGAAAGAAAGAGAGAGAGAAAGAAAGAGAGAGAGAAAGAAAGAAAGAAGTGAGGGAGGGAGGAAAGAGGGAGGGAGGGAGGGAGAGAGGAGGGAAGGAAGGAAGGAAGGAAGGAAGGAAGGAAGGAAGGAAGGAAGGAAGGAAGGAAGGAAGGAAGGAAGGAGAGAAAGATACATATTTGGATCTCTGTCTCAGCTATTTTTTTTTTCTTATTCAACATACTTTTACTGGATTGGTTCCATCTATTTCTCTTTCATACCTCTCTCCTGAGTTCCAAAATCCTATACTCAGCTTCTCCTAGAACTTTTTCTTTGAATGCTGCTTAGCCACTGAATTCAAGTAAAACCCAAATGAGTTGCTTTACTCTTCCTACTCTGAATCCTATCTTTTGGTTAATGATGGCAGTTTTGACTAAGTAAGCTACCAAATCTCAAAAACTTGGAGGTAAGTCTTAATTCTTCCTTCTTCTTCACTCTTATCCTTCAAAAGATTGACTCTAATCAACTTCTACTTCAGAGTTTTGCTTGCAGCGATCCACTCCTCTCCATTCTCACCAAAATTGTCTTAATCCAGGAGGATTCTTTTTTTCCAAAAATTAGTTTTAGTAGTGCAATGACACAGCATAAAGCACTACACCATTTGACAGGACATCCTTTTATAGGTGAGCACCAGCATACAGTTAGAGAGCTTCCCCAATAATCCTTGTTACCAACAGCTGCTTAATCTCATTCTAAAGTAAAGTGTTCTTTCTACAGCATGCTGAACATTCACTTCAGCTTATTGTAGAAGGCTTTTCTAAATGGACCTCCTTCTTCTGGCGGGAAGGACATTTCATCTGAAAACCTATAAATGGGTCTGTGCTTGTCTGACAGTAACCAATACACTGGTCTCACATCTGTCCAGCAGCCATGGCACCAGATTTCCCGACCAGCCATGCACAGACCAACCCCACATCTGTCCAAAAGAGCATTCCTGGAAAGGCCCTGCACTCAAAACAAACCCCCACACTACTCAGGGAGGGGAACTGTTCCAGGATGAGAGGCTAAAAGAAATTGAACCTAAACTCTTCATCAGGAGTGCCCCGGTGTCCTGGCTCTGCCTGCAGACCCTTCGGCTCTTCTTTCTGGTGGCCTGGCACACAAGCTGTCCCTGCGCTATGCAGGCTGCAGCCCTGAGAACCCATAGGTTTTGTGCCTGCTCTGGCTTCTGTCTGATCCCTGCAGTCCCCAAACAAGGAGCGCATCAGCTGCCTCCTCCTGGCCAAGGTTGGGATTGCCCCAGTAGCCTACACTTTCTCTTTCGGACTGGGTCTCCGCATCTTGAGGCCCAACTCCAGCTGCTCCGCGAACCACACCAGTTCCCAAGCCAGCTGGTCCACCTGAGCCTCCGCGTTTAGAGGCGCATCTTCCAATGCCCGCCTTTCGGAGGCCTTCCAGCCTCCATTGGCCACAGAAGCCCTGTTCAGGGTTTTCTTCTTTTGCTTCTTAGGGGCTGCGTCACTTTTATTCTCTTGGACTATTTTAAAAAGTCATACCTAAATACCCCTCTATCCTCCAGTCCCTTATCTTTCCATCTATCACCGCCCTGTCAAAAAGAGTTAATTTCCAAATACGTAGATCTGCTTATGTCCATCTCGAACTTAAAAATTTTCAATTACTCTCAGTTGCCTGCAGGGTAAAGTTAAAATGTTATAAATGACCCTTTCTAAACAGCCCCTATTTCATTGGTCGCTTCTCTTCTCTTCCCCCTCCCCCAATCTGCACACCAACAGTACCAAGAACAATTACTTCCAAATCACATCTGACTGCTTGCTATTTCTATGGAATGCCTTCTCTTTCCCTATTTCTATCGTTTTATTTCAGTTGTTCCATCCACCTTAAATCCTTTTCCTCTCCTTCTCCATCAGTATACATTTGTTTCTTACTTATTTATCAAGGCCTAAATTAGAGTCAAGTCAGTCATGGAGCTTTCTCTTGCCCACCTGCCACATCAGTGCAGTTAATTATCCCCTCACCTCTTACTATGCTTTTGTGCATACCACTATGACACAGTTTATTACATTGTTTGAGTCAATTCTGTATATTTGGTTATATTTTATGTATTAATTTTACACGTCCTTGATCATCTTAAAGGCAGCATCCTGTATTCATCTTTGCATCCCCCAGATGTTCTGTAACACCTGACACAGAGATGCTCAAATCATAGTTGGGGTTTGGGACTAGTTATCTACATTTTGGCTTCCTTCTAAATAAAACTTGTAACTGCAGAATAAGTGCTTGCAGACAGATGTAAGAATGACTAGAAAATAATTTTAATTAAATGCTCTGTTATGAGAATGATCTTCAAATTCCTTTATGCTATGAATTCATCTTCTTTTCCTAAACCCTAACACCCCAGACCCAGAAAGCACTCTCCCTACTTCTTTTTAATCAAATATATTTTCTACAAGTAATGTTTCATGAACCTGATTTTGAAATGCAAACTTTACTTAATGAGCTTTGGATAATCTATAGTTTTGAATAACAAATTTCTGTAATTTTTAATGAGTTTCTCTGCTTTAGAATCATGCTTGTTACTTTTCAAAAGACCTCAGAGAAAAGGGATGACTTAGATTAGAGCTTCTTCTCAATTTAAAAAGGAAAGATAACAAGACAAGAACTCAGGGTCACTGAGAGATTAAAGCAAGTGTTCTTTGGCACATGTAAATGGAATGTATTTAAAAAGCTTTTCAGGATCTACCTGCAAGCAGATGGCTGTAAGGTATATAAAAGGGGGCATGAAATGTTCCCTGTATTCAGATTTATCTCTTCTAAAGGGAAATTGTCGGGAAAATGATGACAAAATAGTTTTGGATTTGCAATGCTATTCCTTACTTTATATGATGACTCAGCTTTTAAATTGTAAATCATGGCTTATAAACTTGTGCTTAATTTATCTGAAAATATGGGTAAATTCATGAATTTGAATCATCATACCAAACAGGAAATACAAATTTGTACATCTGGAGGAAATTATATTTTGGAAGAACAATTAACAGTAACATATTTTAACAGTATATTTTTTGTGAAAGTTTAGCTTCAACAACCCGCAAAAGTAGTAAATAATGAGAAAATAAAATTCATATGGATTTAGGCTTTGTGAATGATAGTGAATGTGTGACTGTGTGAAATAGACAAATGTAAACAGAAGATAGACATAGGTCTACAAATAAATAATATTTTGCACTTTTAAAGCAGTATAATGTTAAATGAGAAAATGAAGACTGGATGTCTAATAATCCAAAGTAAAGATACATTATTTCAAAGCATATATATACATATACATGCTGTGTACATATATGCATTTATATGAATGTATGTATTCAGACACCCACACAGGTTTCTGTGTATACAGCTTGTACTACTTAAAATGCATTTTTTTGAAAAGTGCCAGGGCACCAATATTGCACAGGTTGTGTTGGTTTGTTTCATGTTTTTGCAAAATTTTAATGTCAAGGAAACAAAATATTTTTTTTTTAAAGATTTTATTTATTTATTCATAAGAGACAGAGATAGAGAAGCAGAGGGAGAAGCAGGCTCTCCGCTGAGCAGGGAGCCCGATGCGGGACTCGATCCCAGGACCCCGGGATCATGACCTGAGCCGAAGGCAGACGCTTAACCATCTGAGCCACCCAGGTGCCCCAAGGAAACAAAATATTTTTTATCTCTAATACTTATTAGACATAATTTCCACATCATTTACTTTTGATCAGTGCTCTTCAGTTTCATCATAGATTCAAGGTTGTCCACATGAATAGCAAAGACAAGTCTTTGAAGGTAAATCCCAGCTCTGAAGTTTACTAGTATGAACTTGAGGAAGTTTTCAACTTTTCGGAATGTCATTTTTTCCCCAATATTAGTAAAAATGAAATAAGCAAACAATCTCTCTGGCATGCTATTGTGAGGATCAAACAAAATAAAATATAGGCAAAAGCTAGATTGTCAATAGAATTAGTTCCCTGCCTTCTACTCTTGGTGGTAACCTTCTGCTTTTGTTTTTGCAATCACATTCTTTTAAAGCATGTTAGTTCACTGAGGGAAAGTCCAATGTCAGGCTGTAGAAGTCCTAGAAATTACAAACTTACAAGTATGTTGTTATCATTTGTCTTCATGAATATAAGTTCCTAGAACATTCATGATGTTTCACTTTAACTTAAATTTATAATCTTGGTCCATGTCCTTCTCAAAGTCACTGATAACTGAATCCAATATCAAATATTATTTTATTACCATACCCGCTCTAGAGGAATGATCTACTGTTATTAAAAGATGAGTAGAAATTTAGACATTATTTCTACTATGATCATTTTATAGTGGTTTGAAACTCAGGGTTACCAAAAATTTATGAAAGTTTTTCCAGACCATCTATGTTCTATCATCCTCCATTTCTCCAATTACATATAGAAATAACACTTTTCATGGCCTGAATTTCTATGTTATAGAAAAGGATAATGGGAAAATGAATATCAATTACTAGTAATAAAGCCATTTTTTCATTGATTTGCAAATCCATATGCATTTATTTCATAAAAATTACGGGATTCAATTCAGAGTTCCATCTGTCCCCCTTTTGAAGTCAGAAAACCATGCTCTAAATTAGTATCTATTTCTTACCTAAGTGGCTTACAAATCCTGATTCATTCTAAAATCTGTGGAGTAAATAAAGACAAGTTGTACTGACATAGCATTTCTTTAGCTCGATTCCTTGCTAATTTAATTTCATGCAATTTAATACATTCTAATTGAGTTTATTCTAACCTACATGGACCTAAAAGATTTGGTGAAGTGAGGAGGGGTGTCACAGCTTTGTTTCAAGCGTCTTCTACACGTGATGGTATAAATGGCAGGCAGTACTCACGGCTGACATGATGAGCTCTCCTCCCAGGTTCTGTATCTCAGCTTTAACTTGACTGCAGATTTTCAGTTGGTGAGAGTAAAACTTAATCTGTTCCAGATAGGCCAATAAATCTTGTTTGCATGATGGATCTGGACACTAAATAGGCATAAAAGATAAAAGTGGAAATAGCAAAATAACTTATAAGTAGATCAGAATGCTTTAATACCAACATTGGAGGTACCTATAAGGGAGCAACTTTATTGTCATGGAGCCCCATTTCTCACCCCAAGCCCATGTAGATTCTCATATGCTTCCACCATTAGAAGAGTTTATTCACGTTTCAACCATAATTACTTCAGCATAGACAATAGAAATAGCAAAGGAATTTTCAGACATGAAAAGGTACATAAAATAATTGCCTTTAATTTATGAAAAGGTTAGGAGGCTTCAGATTGCATTTTTAGGTAAATCTAAATAAATATTTTAAATGCAATTATTTCCTTCACTTAGAGTTGCTATTAGAAAACTCCTTGGGACTCATAGTTCGGCATTGTCTGTCCTTTCTTATTTATCTGGGCAAAAAAACATCTGCAACAAATCATACATTATCTTCTATTACTTCCAGCATTACACATCCTTAGCTATTACAGACAAAAGAAATCATTTGCACCTTAGATAACAGCCATGGAATCTATGTGGAGATGAGAAATAAACAACATACATGTTTTAGAGATGTATTAAACTTCTTTACCAAAAACAGTCTCCTACACTGTAATGTCATCTGCAAGGAACTTCTTGGGAGGACAGCTTTGAGCTTCAACATACCATGGTAAGTATCTGTGGTTAGGGTTAACTCTGTGTTCTTTCTTCTATGCAATTATAATAGAATTTTTTTAATCCCTGATAACTTACTTGCACTTTAAATACATTTTCATAAGGATGTGAAAATATGGACTATAATTTATATGCAAAGATATTAATTACACCATTATTTATAAAAGCAATATTTGGAAATAACTTAAATGTCCCCAAATAGTGGAAAGATTAAGTTAGAATGCATATCTATATAATGTGATATTAGTCTCAAGAAAATATGCTCAAAGGAGGTGGAAAAATAGTTTTAGAAAGTGGAAAAAACAGTATTTGAAATTTATATGCTATCTTAATCAAATTGCTAATCGATGTGTGGTTGTATTTGTGTTTACAACATACTGGGAAATATATGAAATAAACAAGCATGATACAATCAATAATTTTCTTCCTCTTTTACATTTCTTAAAATAGATATATATATAATTTCCATAATTATAAAAATGTTGTCAAAAAAGCTTTAATTCTAATGACCTAAAATGTAAATTGAGAAGACGATGAAAGACTGGGGTGCCTGGGTAGCTCAGTTGGTTAAGCAACCAAACTCTTGATTTCAGCTCAGATCATGATCTTGGAGTCATGAGATTGAGCCCCATATCTGGCTCCCTGCTCAAGTCTCTCCCTCTCCCTCTACTCCTTCCCTGCTAAAATCAATAAATAAATCTTCAAAAAAAAAAAAAGGAAAGTATGATGAAAGACCAAAAAACATTCTGTGCAATTCTTATTTTACCTAGTAATTCATAAATTGGAATGTTATTGAAAAATTCCAGAGAATCTTATTCTCTCTCATGTTTGCTAAATAGACTAGACTAGTCATAGCTATAGAATGTGTAGACATGATGAGAACATACTACCCTTGAGTCAAAGTTAATCAGAAAAGGTAGCAAAGAAATTTCTTTGCTTAATTAATTCTTAATTAATTCTTTCTTTTCTTAGTTAATTCTGCAGAAATACTATCACAGCCTGGACATATAAATGAATAGACAGATATATGTAACCAGTCAGATAATGAGCTAAGAGGATAGTGAGACCTTGACATTGAAGATGTTTCTCAAATTTTAAACAAGGAAGTAAGGGTAATTCCCCAAATCTCAAGAAGATTAAACTGTAACTAAGGAGAAGGAAGAAAAGAAGGACAAAGAGAAAGAAACAGGGAAAGAGAGGAAGGAGGAAGAAGAAAAAAGAAGGAAGGGATTTCCCCCAATTTATAGATGAGAAATCAGAAATTTTGAAAGCATAATAATTTCTCCAAGATTGAAGAGCATATGTTAGAGCCAGATTTTGAACCCATATCTATTTGCTTTTAAATCTATTTTATTTTAAATCACTAACTTAAGAGAATTTGATAAGTGTTTTTTAAAATCACAGAATACTGTGAGCAGCAGAGTTTCAAGGAAATAGAGAATTCATGGGAACACTGTCTCCAGCACTGTTCTGAAGTAGAGAGTACTTAGATTTTTTCAAAGACCAAAAACTAGTTATTTAGAATTACCTATAATGATGCAAGGCAAGGCATCTCATTGTTTTGTCATGACAAGAAGTTGATCTTTACTAAGAACTTCCCAAGTGCCAAGCATTGTGCCATGTCCTTTATGTGAATAATTCTAAGTTAGTATTCCACCATGCCATTTTACTTGAGTTTATATTGTTATTTTGCACATTTGCAAACTGAGTCTAGATAAAGTATATGATTTGTCTTAAAGATCTGATTTTACTTTTCTCTGTTTCATTCACTGCACAATGATGTCTCCTTTAAGACATTTATTCAAAATGCCATTTTCTCTTTTTTTTAAAGATTTTATTTATTTATTTGAGAGAGAGAGAATGAGAGAGAGAGAGAGCACATGAGAGGGGGGAGGGTCAGAGGGAGAAGCAGACTCCCCCCCGAGCAGGAAGCCCAATGCGGGACTCAATCCCGGGACTCCAGGATCATGACCTGAGCCGAAGGCAGCCGCCCAACCAACTGAGCCACCCAGGCGCCCAAAAATGCCACTTTCTTTGTCCTCGCTGAATAATGGTCATATCTATTATTTGTTCCTATGGATGAACGCAATGATAATCCCTGACACAGATAGTGTTTTATCTGTCATATACTATTCTCTTATATTAACTCTTTTACTAATCACCAACTCCAGGTGGTAGGTTCTATGATTATTTAGCAAAGGAGGAAACTGAAGCACAGAGAAGTTAACTGACTCATCCAGTTAATAAATGGTAGAGCTGTGTTCCAACTCACATGATCTGACTACACATCCCTACCTTCACAGTCTAGGCACAATATCAGTCTTCCTGCCAGTCTTATCATATATAATAAACAATAAATTGCCACTCTGATTTGTAAATTGGTTTCTTAAATTCATACTCTTATTTGTAAATTTTAAGTAGGAAAGTGTGGATTTGTTCCTTAAAGACCAGCACAACTATACATTTATGATAAAATAGAACTTGCAAAGTAATAATTAGGTTCTTAAAGATTTATTCATTTATTCAAGAGAGAGACAGAGAGAGTGAGCGTGAGCTGGTGGGGGTGGGGGCAGAGGGAGAGGGAGAGAGAATCTCAAGCAAGACTCCCACTGAGCACAGAGCCTGAGGCAGAGCTCAATCCCACAACCCTGAGATCATGACCTAAGCCAAAATCAAGAGTCAGAAGCTTAACCGACTGAACCACCCAGGCACCCCTAATCATTAGATTCTTGACCAATAACCAATGTTGCAATTACCTAAGGTTAAGCAAAACATATAGTTTCTCTCAAGAGACTCTTCAAGGCCATACTACAATTGTCTAAAATTATCTAATTCTGCTAAGGAAACAATGAGTAAATGAGTACAAAATTTGAAGCTCAACTTTTGAAATTCAAAGTTGTTTGACCCAGATTCACCCTTTTTTTCCAGAATTGATGAGAATTCTTTGTTACCCCTGAATACCATAGCCAGTTTTATAGGTGAAGTAGAAAAACATACTAATTGGTAAATTCCATGCTATAAAATTTATTAAAGCCTTCTTTCCTTTGACATTTGGAAAGCCTTCTGAGTCAATTTTGGCTGCATAATAGCAGAATCAGGAGAATGAATCATTCCCACTTTAAGAATCCTCATCTATTATTTGCCAAACCCCCCTTACAAAATCAAATAATGTTCTCCCTACCTTTTATATTTTTACAAAAGGGTGATAGAAAAAGTTTGGGCCCTAAATTTTAGAACATTATGCCCTTGACTTTTTTTTAAAATAAAATTTGCATAAAAATAACTTTTAGGGTGCCTGGGTGGCTCAGTTGATTAAGCATCAATTCTTGATTTTGGCTCATGTCGTGATCTCAGGGGTCCTGGGATCGAGCCCTGTGTAGCTGTGCTCAGCGGGGAATCTGCTTGAGATTCTCTCCTTCCCCCCCGCCCCTCCTCTTGCTCACCTGTGATATCTCTCTCTCTCAAATAAATAAATAAATCTTAAAAAAAAAAATTAAAAGAACACTGCTAGGGACTTTTAGGCAAATCAAGTGGTAGAATATCATAACACACATTGGTTACTACTTCCCAGCTTATTAAGACAGGAGATGTTGACCAGGACATCTGGTTAGCTTTTTAATGCATAGATTTTTTTTTTTAAGTTTTTTAACCCCCAGGACACTCACTACAGGAAAGCAGAAGGCATGTCAGCCTAGGTGGTTTTCTCACATTAAACCAGCCTTCACTCTTGTAACAAGATGCTTGGTACCAACACAGAATACATCATTTCATAATGAAAGCAAAAGTAAAAAACATTTAATACCTTCAAGTCTGAATTTTAAGAGTGAATTAGCAAAGTGAATACTTTTAAAGATCTTTATTCCATAAGCTTCACAATTTTTTCACCCATACTAGAGTATACACTTTATTTAAGACACATTTAAAATGATTTTGCAATTATAGACAGCAGTTAAAATTCTGCTACGCTGGCAAAGTTTGTTAATAAAAAGTAGTAGGTGTCACTGTGAATTTCTAGAACAGAAATTTCAAGCAATCAGTGATAGCAAAGGGCTTGAGTCCATGACCTTTCCCTTCCCTCGGGGTTCATTTCTCCACTTTCTACTCCAGCTCAGAGGCTGTCTCATTTCATCTTCTTTGGGATCATAGATTACCAACGATCCCATCTTTTTCTGCAGTTTTAATGTCTCCTTTTTCTATTAATCTTTCAACATGATGTCCCTTGGAACAAAAACCCTCCCTCAACCTTATAATCTCATCTCTCTTCCTGTTCATGACCATGAGTTCTAAAAATTTTTCAATGTTGCCTCATTGACATTCTCAGTTTTTGGTTTTGGGCATTTTTGATTCTCACCCTCTTCTTGGACAATAGTACACATTGTTATTGCTTCAACTATCACAAAATACAAAGAACTAAATCTTTGTTATCCAGCCCTGTTTTCAGAAGATACATGTGGATTTGCCCAGTCCATCATTTGTCTCATCATTTCATACTCAACACACATATTCAACTATCTCATAACCCACTTTGCCTACTATAAAACCTATTTTCCCCTCTATTAACCATCTCAACAGGAATGCTTTCTCTCTCTCTCTCATCTATTTGGTCAGTCACTAATTTGGAATTATTCTACCCCTTGAATCACAGCACACTTGGAACATTTTTTCCTCTTTGCTATGCCCAATCACTGCTGCTCTTTAGCAAACTGAGGTTTCTACTAGTCAGCCATAAAAAAGAATGAGATCTTGCCACTTGCAACAACATGGATGGACCTAAAGGGTATTACACTAAGTGAAATAAGTCAGACAGAGAAAGACAAATACCATATGATTTCACTTATATGTGGAATCGAAAAAACTAACCAGCCAAACAAACAAACAAAAGCAGAAACTGTCCCATAAATACAGAGATCAAACTGATGGCTGCCAGAGGGAAGGGGTGGGGGATGGGCAAAAAGAGTGAAGGGGAGTGGGAGATACTAACTTCCAGTTTGGGAATAAATGGGAAACAAAGGTACAAGCCTAGGGAATATAGGGAATGGTATTGTAATAGCATTGTATGGTGACAGATGGTAACTCCACTTGTAGTGAGCACAGCATAACAAATAGAGTTGTCAAATCACTAGGTTGTACATCTGAAAATAATAACATTGTGTGTCAACTATACTTCAAAAAAAGATACAAACAGATAATATACTTTAGTATCTATCTATATCTATTTAATTCCTGAGACACTGCTATGTATTTATTTTTATAAAGTTCATTAATGTGGAAAGCAAATCTAGATATCAATATCTTTGCTCAAAATAAATTTCAGGTAGATAATAGCATCAAAATACAAATATTGTCACAAGATGCATCTAGAAATTATATTCTTAAGGGACATGTTAGAATAATATAATAAATGCTTCAGAAGTTTCTTTTTTGCATACTTTTATTAGAATACATTTTTTACTCTCATAACATCAGTAGGGAAATAATTCAAATGAGGTGAGCCACTAACAACGTTTTGTTAAAATATCAGTAGAAATTCCATTTATCAGTTGTTTTGTTCATAGTTAAATGCATTGTATATGATTTGCCTTGTGATCCTTTATCTTGTTTCTCAAATGCCATCCTATCTTGAATTAGCATTGGCTTTCATTATATTTAACACTAAAATTTCATTTTAATTGTGTTCAGTTATGATTATGTGGGAATACCCAGCAGATAGTGTGGATATCTTCGCTTTGGCAAAAATAGAGTGAAGGAGGGGCGTCTGGGTGGCTCAGTTGGTTAAGCGACTGCCTTCGGCTCAGGTCATGATCCTGGAGTCCCGGGATCGAGTCCCGCATCGGGCTCCGTGCTCGGCAAGGAGCCTGCTTCTCCCTCTGACCCTCCCCCCTCTCATGTGCTCTCTGTCTCTCTCTCAAAAAAAAAAAAAAAAAAAAAAAAAAAAAAATAGAGTGAAGGAGTATTATAGGCTTCAGACACACCACTCAGAGGTAAGAAAGGCTAATTTTGTCCTCTCCTAGTGCAAAACACTTTAGCAGATACTCATTTTATATTGGTTCCTATTCATCTCTTTCCTATTTGGGGATATACAGCTTCTCTAATTAATTGAGATCTATGTATTTTTCCTACCTTGTGAGGTGTTATTCAATTCATCTAATTTAGAATATCTGCTTAACATAATGAATTACAGTGTAGAGTTGAGGAATAGAAAGAGATGTGTACTAAGAGTCTGGAATCTTGGATTTGTAAGAAAAGTATTTCTCTAACTCGTCATTCTCTTTATTCATGGATAACATGTTTAAGAATTGTGATAGCTAGCAACATCCTGTCCTTTAGGGATATACTGCCTAATAGAGACAGAATTTGTACCAGAGTTCTACAGAACTTAAGCAATACATCTTAAATGCCATAAATGACCTACCACACCATGTCAAGATACTTCTAAAGCCCTAAAGATGTTGGCTGATTGGGACAAGTGAGCTTATATTAGAGTTCTGGATGTTAAAACAGCTAATTAGGGTGCAGCCAGAGTAGTAAATTATATTTGATTACACACAGTAAACTTATGTTCAGGGAAGCAAAACAGGGAAGAAGGGTGAAAAAGAAAGAAAGAAAAAAAGGAAAAAGAAAGTTTAAGTAGATAGAATTAGAAACCTCAATTAATGTAATTTCATTTCATTTTCTCTGCATATGAACTGTACTCTGAAATGTTAGAGAATGAAACTAAATTTAACATTATATATAGATATAGATATCATAAGTCCATGTTGGGTGGAATTGAAAATTTTTTGATGTTTGATCTTCTGACTCCTTAGTAATAAATAGACTAGAAAGAATCATAAAAATTGTTAAAAAAAATTTTTTTGAACTAATTAGGTTGTTCAAAATAGAAAGCAACCAATGTTCTAGCAGATACTTTTCATAATACACATAGACACTGAAAATTGCCTTGCTTATTCATTTGCATTCCACAATAAATTTCAGATACTATTTGCTGTCTAAAATTTTTTTGTTAATCTATCAAATAATATCAGAAGCACAGTCATAGACAATCTCCCCAGATGATCTCTATAATAAGAGTCAGTTTCATAATTCTCAGTTTTTATTCTTGAGAACCTATTTGTTCAGAACAAAAGTAATTCATTTGAAACTACTATCCTATATGAAGTGGAAAAAGCCAGAGAGGGTCATCTATAATTTTTCATTATTCAATGACTTTTTCTTTAATCTTCTTTTAAAATGTAAAAGCTATATGAAAGCGAGACAATACTTTTGCTTTCTTCCATGTGATTTGGATCAAACTAAAAACAACAGTATAATGTAATAAAGCTGCATTATAAAAGTACCTGTAGCAAGGTGAATCTGATGCAATTAAAAAAGATCAATATAAGAAAAAAAACTTCCAAGTGACACAATTTTTTGAACTTTCAAAACTGTGCATTCTGAAAGAAACAGAAGCACACTGACAGGAAGTGTTAAATATTTAAAAAGTTATCAGTAAACATAAATCTGTCTAATGCATTATAGTTTCACTTACTCTACTAGTACTTGGTCTCCCTCATAAAAGTAAATGCAATAGAATTCTAAAATACAGAAAACTGTGGGTGGATTTGTGTTTCAATCATTTATTCATACTGTTTTTTGAATTATATTAGGATAGAGTTTTTTTTTTAACTGTAAATACTAAATACTAAAAAGATTAATAAAATGATTATAATGCTTAAAGTAGGAAGATACTGAAAATATACATATGTATATGCAAGAAATATTTAAAAATGTTTGTCTCTATTAGTATTCTTGTATCTTTTCCCCTCTATCTAGAAATATCTAATAATATACTTTAAAGTTGATCATGTTTTAAAAAACAGAGACTAAAAAGAGTACATAATAAGAAGCAGCCCACCAAAGTTTCCCTCAAAGTATATAAGCAAGAAATAATATGGAATAGTCACGAAGTCAAAAAGAAAAGTGCTTTTTTTTTTCCAAAGGGAAACAGATATGCATTATGATTGTGAATAATATAAAACCTACAATACTATATCTCAGTTTGAAACATTAAGTGAATTTATCAATACATTACTAAAGAAATTGACAGATTTTTCAATTAAAGTTGGATGAAAGGTAATTAATAATGTAGCTACTGGAAGGGGAGACGAACCATGAGAGACTATGGACTCTGAAAAACAAACTGAGGGTTCTAGAGGGGAGGGGGATGGGAGGATGGGTTAGCCTGGTGATGCGTATTAAAGAGGGCACGTTCTTCATGGAGCACTGGGTGTTATATGCAAACAATGAATCATGGAACACTACATCAAAAACTAATGATGTACTGTATGGGGATTAACATAACATAATAAAAAAAATGGATCTAAAAATAATGTAGCTGCTGCCTAGAATATTGTAACAGAGACATGAGAAATCCAAAAAAAGTAACTGAGTAATGTATAGAATTGTTGAAACTAATATAATCCTGTATGCTAATTATACTTCAATTAAAAGGTAAAAAATAAAATAAAATTTAAAAATAATTTAAAATTAAGAAACAAAACAGAAAAGAGAACAAACTGTTGGTTGCCCCAGGGAAGAGGGTTGGGGGGATGGGTCAAATAGGTGAAGGGAGTTAAGAGGTACAAACTTTCAGTTATAAAATAAGTAAGGCACAGGAATGAAAAGTACAGCTTAGGGAATATAGTCAATAATATTGTAATAACCTTGTAGGATGACATATGGCAACTATACTTATCGTGCAAGCATTTTGTAAAGTATGTAATTGTCGAATCACTATGGTCTACCCCTGAAATGAATATAATATTGTATGTCAACTATACTTCAATTAAAAATGTTAAAAAAAATAAATAAAACAAACAAAAAAAGAAAGGAAGGAACCCAAGTGTTTAGAAATTTTAGCATTTGTCTCTATAAGGAATATATGCTTTCCACATTTTATATCTTCACTTTAGTATTCTACTATTTGTCTTAGAATTTTACATAGAATGCCAGAATATATTGTTAACACTAAAAACATAACATAATAGAATTTTGGAAGGTATTGATTTCTGAATAGCAAAAATAAGAAATCTAAGGTTAAGAAAAAAAATACTAACATTGAGTCTTAGAGCCCATGAAAATAATTTGAGTATATATGAAACTCACAAAGGTTGGTATTTTAAATAATTTTAATATATCTTTGAAGCTCAAAAATCTAGAAATAATAAAGCACTAAATAATAATAATAATACCCTAAGAAATAATTAAGCTTCCTTAGAATTAATTTCCCACTACTTGTGTACTAATTATGCAATAAGATTTTTAAATAATAATTTAGGAAAAAGCAATACAATAACATAAAAATCCAACTTTGTTTTAACGAGTGTTGCATGGCAGAGAGCAATTAGCACAGACTTTCATCATGTCCATTTTTAGAGAACTCACCTGGTTAGCAATCTGCCGAGCAAGGACATCCATCCTTGATCCTGATTCTGATATCATTTTAGCTGCATAGATCACATCAGTTGTATGCTTTAGTGGTCCTTTGCCCCTTAAAGCAAAAGAATACATGTTAGTCGCAGTGGCTTATGCTAAGATACAAATGCACACACACATGAGATTTGCACCCCCGAGTACTGGCCATTCTCTTTACATACTTCAGTTTTGGAGAGGCACCAATTAGACACCAATATTAAATGAAAAATGAAAAACAAAAGAAGTCCCATTGTGTTGAGATTCAGGAAATACTGCCAAGAAGATGAACTCCATTTGATCTTCATTCCCCAGTATTTATAATAGTAGATATTTCAAAGCAAAGGTCTTTTCCTAATTTTAAGAGAAAACATGAGATTTTGGATATTTTATATATATTCAACATTGCATTTTCATCACCAAGTGTACTTTTTATCTTTCTCTTTATAATACTTTTTAAAGATTTTATTTATTTATTTGAGAGAGAGAGAGAAAAAAAAAAATGAGCATGAGCAGGGGGAGAGGCAGAGAGAGAGAGAGAAAGGGAGAAGGGAGCAGGGAGCCAGATGCAGGCCTCGATCCCAGGACCTGAGATCATGACCTGAGCCAAAGGCAGACTCAACCGACTGAGCCACCCAGGCGCCCCTCTAATCCTTTTTTTAAGTCTTTCAGTTAATTGCATTTTGTTTTTGCCACATTATATCTTCTCCACAATTAATTAATTGTAGTATCATAGTAACACTAAGTATGAATCTGGAGTCACACTACCTTGGACTGTTTCCAAAAACAGACCACTACTTCTTACCATTTTGTATAAGTCAAGCAAGATAAACAGCCACTCTGTGCCCCAGTTTCCTTAGTGGTAATGGGAGCACATACCACATGGAGTCACTCTAAGGATTTCTTGAGCTAATATCTAACAAGTGCTCAGAACATAGCTTTAAAGTAAATAAGTATTCAAAAATATAGGTTGTTATTGTTATGGTTGTTACTTTAAAATAATTTTGGTTCCAAATGCCATGGAATAAAAGTTGGGTTCATTTATGGGTTTTACAAGCTAGGTAAAAAAAAGAAATGCACTTCTTACACTTTTGGAGTGGGATCACATAAGGAGATATTTTTTCTATCTTCTCTTTCCTCAAAAATAAATGATTATCTGAACGAATGGAGCTTCCATACACCCCAAGCTCTCCTTTCCCTATGACCAATTCCTTACCCTCTTCTCTCTGTCAACACACTGTTCTAATTTGGTTTCTGTTCCTTGTTCCTAGCACAAAATGGGACCCTGAAGGAATCACTCACAAAAGTAAATGTTGTGATGCTTTGAAAGGAGCAGAGAGAATCAGGGAGGCTCTAGGGAAGATTAAGCCAGTCAGGGTGAGAAAAGGAAGATTCTGAGAGGCTAAAATACAGTGGAGTTAGGAGCGAAGGGGAATGAAAACAATCTCTGTCCCTGTCTTATTTACACCTTGGATGTGTCTTGAGAGTAGATGCCCTTATGTGAAATCTAAATTAGATTTATTGTTAGAGGAAAATCTCTCTTCACTAAGGAGACTGTCCCTGGGTAATAATAAAAGACAGAGAGGATTCATGCAAAGGTAAATGATGAGAGTATTCTTAGAAACCTGGATACCAAAACGCTTATGCTCTATAAGCCCAAATGGCCCTTTTGTTGCATTTTTCTTGTGATGGCTTTCAAATTTATTATAAGCATGTTTTCCTGAAAAAATGGAACTGCATTATTAACTCAATGAAAACCTGTCCTCAGTATATATGCTTATCACCATACTTCTCTTCTTTGAATCTGTTGACATAGATTGCTTTGTGATTTTTTAAAAATTGGCATTAATTATGACAATGTTTGAGTTGCTCTTATCAAGTTTACTTAATGCATCAGGCAGAACTAGATGTTATGGGCATGGTTACTTTCAAGAAAGGCAATGTGTTTCATTATTTCCACACATCTCTAGAGAAAGTTAAACTTAAATGAGGCTGTCTAAGATTGAAAGGCAATGTATCAATTTTCCAGGTCTTAAACAATGGCCAAAGGTTGTTTCTGAGTAGAGCGGGGAACACTCTTGTAGCTTAAACAATGGACAACGAGTTACATCCAAGGAATGCAGCTAATGCACACTTCGCTGTCAAAATAATATATTTCCCCATATAAAAACCCTAGACTGATGAAAGGGAAATTACCTTTAGCTTTAAATTCATACGTTGTTATGAGACCACTATCTTAAACACATGTAGAACTTAAAAGTAATACATTATGACAGACCACAATTATTCTCTTCTTCATGTTACTAATTAAATGTATTGCCTGGCAAGCTTCCTACTGAGTGCCAAACCAAATACACATTTTACAAATGATTCCGTATTATGCCAAGCTTCCAGAGGAAGCTGCAATTACTGAAATATAATAAATTTTTAACATTCCAGCCTGAAATGTGCTATGTAATGAAGGCTTTTTAAATTGGGAAATGCATTCAAAGGTTGTTTGCTGCCTTCATTTTCATAATGGGTTCTCAGGCTCTCCTGTCAGCAAATTGTGTCTTAAATCATTGATTTGGATCTGACAGAGAAAGATACCCAGAGGAGGATGGGATAAACTTTAGAAATATTTTAAAGAAACTGGAGGCCAGAAATCTCTGAAAAATAGTGGTTGCAATAATAATCTATTTCCTCCAAAAGGAGAGCAGATCTAGCTCCGGAGTAGGGAGTCTGCCATGTAATCATCAAACTATAGGTTAGAAGGTATAATGGGAAAGGTTTCAATAACCCAGCAATGTTGATGCCATGGAAAAGTTTTTTAGGCATGTGAAAGGGATACCTTTGAAGCTTAATTTATTGGTGCAACAAAAACCTTTCAGCCATTTTGATGCTGCCCCGACCTTGACTCCAATTCCTCCCACATCCCCACTGCATTTCTGGACCTACCACTCCCTTCTTTCTCTTTCGATTAGCATGAGAAAAAAAAAAAAAAATGAGATGATGCAGCTGATCAGTAAAACCTCTATTAAGTAGGGATCTGGTTTAAGAATAGAAAATATCAAACAGTTTTATAGACTTATTTTGTCATTTCAGAGACAGAGAATATGTATGAAATGATTTGATGTTTTCTGCCACTGTTTAAAAACAAAACAAAAAAACTTTATTATGTATTTTGCACTTTGCAGCCCCTAAATTTTTGATAACATAATATTACACCATTTTCAAGACCTAAAACTATCCCTTTAATTCTCTTCTCCTTTGGTATTTATATAGAATAAGTCCCATGATGTTGTGGTTCACTTAGTAGATGAATACAATGACAGTATATATTTTGTTCCATAATTGTAACTAACACATTTAGCATTTTCTGTGTGCTAGACATTATTCCATACACAAACTGATTTGATCATTATAATAACATTATGAGTTTAGAATTATTATTACCCTTATCTTGCAGATGAGGAAACTGAAGGATAAAGATGTTAAATATATCTTTTATTAAGTTACACAGGTAGTAACTATTAGAGATGGGATTTGACCTCAGGCAATCTGGCCACAGGATCTGCCTTTAATGACTATCTTATATTTCTTCTAATAAAACACACTAATACAAAATTAAAATATTAATTTTAATTGTTAACTAGGTTTATTGTGATAATTTCACTATACAAATACCAAATCAATTTTTAACACCTGAAACTAATATAATGTTATATGTCAATTATACCTCAATAAAATATAATAAAATAAACATAGGAAAAAATATTATAAACATCTCCTTAGACATTGATGGCAGTTACCATGAATGCAGTAGAGAGCAAAGACAAGGATTAGATCTATGTGCTGGGTAGTTAAGAGGTTCACCAACAGCGATTTCCTCATGCACAATAGCCTCAAGAAACACATCTATCTCCTAGTCCCAACAAAATAAAAATGTGCTACATTACATAGACATTTAAAGTAACTTATAGTTCTGGGATTTCTTTCTTGAGATACTCATACTTTTCTCTGTTACTCATGTCAGTACCCTTCCTCCCTCTCCCACTTTCCTTGGATTCTTAACACCAAACTCAAACTCAGCCATTACATAAGCCATGCTAGAGGGGAGATTGCATTTGGATGATTATTTATAATACAAGACATAGAACTTTTATCTAAGAATCTTAGCTTTAGACATAGTTATTTTATTTAATTCTAACACTCAAACTTGATGTTACTATTGCAACTCTACTGAGTAAAGTGAAATGAATATAGACTCAGTAAATACATTTTGTCTGCATCCCAGTTCTGCTACTTATAAGCTATGTAGCCTTGGGTAAATAACAGTTGGTCTGAACTTATTTTCTCTTCGTTAAAATGATTGTGATACTTGCCACATGGTAAGGATTCACAAAATCATGTATTTTTCACAATATTTGGCACATATTAGATGCTCAGCAAATGTTACTTTTTTCTTTTCTTCATCCCTTTATGAATAATGGTATTTTATTTAAAAAATCATGCTTTCCTTTTTTATTTAAAAATTACAGTACTTGCCAAACAATATGAACAGACTTGATTCATCTTTCTTATACCTGATGACAATATAACTCTGTATAACCTTATTCATAATATTCTTTCATAAGGTTATAAAATATATACACTCATAAACTGTGTGTTCATAGTCGTTGTTGTTCAAGGTTGTTCTTTAATTCCTTATAAGGTGTTGATTTACATTTAGTGACACCTTTTTGATAGTATAAACCTCCTAAGATAAGTGATTTAGCTCTACAAGAGTACCATCAGAATTCTCTTACTTGTAATACTGAAATTAGATACAAAAGGAAAAAAAGTAATTATCATGAAAGCAACCAAAAATGATGAGATAAAGAGAGGTACCAGACTCAAACAAGGACACCTTGTTTTTCTACTTTTCAAACATGAAGTTTTAATTAGGCAACTCTCTACCTCCGGATGTTAATTCCTCTTGTAAAGTGTTATTCTCAAATTTTGAGGACTCTATAAAAGTCCTTGGAAAATCAGCAAGTGAATAATCTGCTAACAATCATCCTGAGCAATTAGTATCCTAAGAAACCTTTGGGATTCAAGTCAGAAAAAGGGGTTGCCCCATGAAAGAATGAAAATATTGTCTGAGAATTGTATACATTTTTTTTTTCATTTCTGTTCCTCTTGTACCATATTATTCAGAGTGGTCTAACTGCTATAACATCAAAATATCTTCAGGACTTAACCCAATAAAATGTATTCCTATCTCACACAGTCAGGGTAGATTATGGGGTGGTGGGCGATACAACACATAGCCATTTAAGAACCAGTCTTCCAGCTACAAGATAACCTGTTCTCTAAGGCTTCACAGCACTGTTCTGGATCTGCTGTATCCACACATCTGACAGGAGAAATAAATCAGAATCTCATAGGAGATTTTAAGCATCAGGATAAGAATTAGAACATGTCACTCCAACCCAAAGTCCAGAATCCAGAAACACAGACTCATATAGCTGCAAAGAGGGCTGGGATATATATTCGATTTGGGCACAGGAAAATAAGAAAACAGGGTTTTATAGCATTTTCTCTGTAAATATTCCCAGGGATGCTAAAATCCTATATTTTGTTTTTAGCAACTAAAGTCTGTGTTCCCTGTGAAGGTATTTTGGATGTCACCAAGCACTTGGGAAAAATTGGGAAAGAACCAAAGGCTCTTTACCAATACAGCTGAAATTATGAGACATATACTCCACCTGGGCAGAACACCCAATTCTATTTTTTGTTTTGAAATGATCACATTGTAGATAGTCTATTATTAAAGTTAAAAATTACATAAGTTTTACTTTGTGCATGGTGATGATAGTCTTTAATATTCAATCTTGTATTTGTTTATGAAACAAGGATAGGGCTTATTTTAGAGATCTTTTTGGGGATCAACCTAGGGAAAATACTTTTAGTTATTATTGTTATAATTATTGCTGTTGCTGCTGCTGTAGTAATTGTTGTGTGTATGTATATGGGGTGTGCATATAGGAAGTAGGAACTCCCTTCCTTGAACCTAAAAACTGGTTTTCTAAATATATACGTGTGTGTGTGTATGCATTGTTTCATATATATATATGTACATATACATATATATGAGGCATAAATCTTTTTTAGTGTTTTTATTATTTTTGTTTTTTTTATTATGTTCAATTAGCCAACATAAATCTTTTCTGTGTTCTTCAGCCCTCAAATTCCCTAATTTACCCTTTACTTGTTAGCGTTGTATCAAATCTGAAACAGACTATAACATTTAGAGAAGGATTTCATGAAGTAGACTTAAGGGTCCCAAACACTAAATACCTGGAGGAAGCAGAAGTAGAATTAAAATGAAGCATTTCCTTAGCAAAGTTTGTTTTTAACTTGTAGGCAAAGAAGAGGCCAGCTAACCAGACGGTTTCATTTTTGTCTTTAATAACACAGATAGCCAACCTTCTCCAGTTCTTCATAAGTGTGAGAATTTCACTACTTTTTGTATAATTTTATACTGAAAGCATATATAATAAAAAAGTTTTTGTGTGCTTACTAAGTTCCAGAAACTGTTAAAATGCTCAATTTTCTAACTCAATTCTCATACCCAGCATTGCGCATCACTCCACAAATTTAAGAGTAGCCATCATATCATGGACACTCCCAGAATTGTGCATATCATAAGTTATGCACAATTCTGCTGCCTACATGTTCCTAGAATCTATTACCTATTCCAAGAATCGATTATCTTCTGTTCTGTTCTAGAATCAATTATCTTCACCCTATAAATAAGGAAACAGAAGCTTAAAAGCTCAAAGTTCCTTAACTTTTCTTCAAGGTATATGAATATTGGTTGGTCTAAATTTAAAAGCTAGGAGTTTAAGTCATTATTACCTTCAGAGCCAATTAAAAAGAGGTCATGTAGGAGGAAGTATCACCATAGGTTTTCTGTCAGTACTCATCTTGAAGCACAGAAATTCGATGGATGGCTCTGAATTGGTGGAATGCTTCATACATTGTAAGGAAGTACACAAGAACAAGAGATTCCTAGGCATTTTTCTGAGTGGGGTTCTCTTAAAGCATCATATGCTGTCTATCTGACCAGTCCCAAAAATGATAAAATAAATAACCTCTTCTTTGATTAAATTTCTTTTATCAGCAACTTGACATTTCTCTCTCTCTCTCTCTCTCTCTTTCATTCTATTTGGGACTGAAAGCAGATATATCTAAGGGGGGGAAAAAAAGAAAAGAAAGAAAGTCACAATTGTGTTTTTCTCTCCCAATTGGACTTTTGACTTTCGATTCAGAGAGAGATGTAACCTAGTGGTAAGAGTCCAGGATTGACTACCAGAAGTTTTCTAGAACCAAAAATGAAGACATGAATGTTCATTTGAGAATTCTAAAACTGGTGAAAATTATTGTGTATAGGTAGAGGTTTTTTTCTAGTGACCTGAGTCCCATTTTTGACCAATTAAATAAATTGCTTTAATATCACATCTAAAGATCATAGACATCTGAGAAACATTGCTGCTCTCATCTATTCTTCCAAAGGCAAGGACATTCTGGTGCTAACCTAAAGGGAAAACCAGATTTGGGTGTTGCATGGATGTTGATTTTCACTGCTCCCTCTATCTCCACAACTGCAATCATATCTTGTATCGTTTGGTCTGCTGATCCTCACACAGAGTCCTTGTATTAGTTTCCTATTGCTACTGTAACAAATTATCCCAAATTGGTGTCTTAGGACATCAGAAATTTATTATTTTACACTTCTGGAGGTCAGAAGTCCAAAATAAGTTACTTTCACGAGGCTAACGTCAAGATGTCAATAGGGCTTGTTCCTTGTAGAGGCTCTGAGGGAGAATCCATTCCCTTGCCTTTTTCAGCCTCTAGCAGCCACCTGCATCCCTTGTCTTGTGCCTTCTTCCTCCATCTTCTAAGCACATAACTATAGTTGCAACTCTGGATCACATTAGTGGCTTTCTCCTTTCTGACTTCCTGCTCCTTCTTGTAAGGACTTCTGTGATTACTTCGTACCCACCCAGATAATACAGGATAATATTCCCACTTCAATATCCCCAATATAATCACATTTATGAAGTCTCTTTTGTGGGGGTGCCTGGGTGGTACACTCAGTTAAGTGTCTGAATCTTGGTCTTGATCTCAGGGTCATGAGATCAAGCCCCACACTAGGCTCCCACAGAGTCTGCTTGAGATTCTCTCTCTCCCTCTTCCTCTGTCCCACCCCCCGCACTCTTTCCATCTCTCTCTCTCTAAAGTAAATAAATAAATCTTTTTTTATAAAAAAAAGTCTCTTTTGCCATAGAAGGTGACATTCACAGGTTCATAGGATTCACAGGATTAGGAAGTGGACATCTTGGAGAGCCATTATTCCACATGAATTTTTCCACATGTATTCCACATGAATATTCCACATGTTTACCACAGCCCTCATGAATCACTACCAAGTAGTCCGACTTGGTTCCTATGAGGGAGCTACTGGTTTTTCTGGACATGGATCAAATCAGCTGAACAAATTGACAGTGCTCTGGTGGATGCTTCTCCAGCTTGCTAGTTTTTTGTTTTTTGTTTGTTTTGTTTTTTTTCACATGATCTGTATTATTCTAACTTCCAGTAAAAGTTTCAGGTGCTTGGTTCTTAATGGTTTGCTAGCTGTATGTCCCTTTACTTACAATTCATATAAAATAGTGAGGACTGGGGAAATTTGGAAACCTGGAAAAACCAGAGTTTCCTGGAGAGATACTTTATGTGCTTGCTGGTGCTCTCCTCTACACACACCCCCCCTTTACACTACACATTAATTTTAGCATGCTTTTCTTTTCTCCCAGGGCTACACAGGACACACAACCACTGAAAGCACATCAGACTCCAGCCTGGGGCAAGAGGACAGAAGGCATCCTTTCTGGTGTAGGTGGGGAAAGTTTCTCAGGTGATTATTACATGTTGTCATTTTTTCTTTGGGACCAACAGGCTTTGAAAACTCTGGAACATGATTTCATAAGACATTGAAGAACTAGACACACTGCATACCAAAAGGAGTCATTTAAGGAGAACATTACAGTTAAAATCACTTAAGATACCTCTTGCAAAGAATTGGTAATTGAAACTGAAATAAGGGATAAACTTCTCACTGCTGGCTCTCCAGACTCATAAGGGTAGTGAGCACTGACAAGGAAATCCATTTGTATCTTTCCCCATGCATGGGAAAGTAACCCCTCCGGCATCCTCTCCCCCAAAAAAGACTTTAAGTCGTTGTTCATCAATACCCTCTCAGGACGTAATGGGAAATCTGTACTCAGCACCAACATTTGAAAACAGGTCTTTTCTGGCCTTCCACACATTACTTCTCTGAGTGTGCACGTTAATCAAAGCCAGTGCACTGTAAAGACAATCACACTCTCTGACTGTGGACGTCCCTCTTCTTCCTGCTGGCCTTAGCCTCCGCATTAATCATGTACATGATCTCTTCCAGAGCCTGGGCATTTTTTCCAGCTTCCCCTTAAACCACTGTGATGTACTGGCTGCTCCTGCTTTTTGAATAGCAGACCAAATTTTATGGGTTTAGAAAATAATCACTTTCTTTTTTATTATTATTTTATTTTATTATGTTATGTTAGTCACCATACATTACATTATTAGTTTTTGATGTAGTGTTCCATGATTCATTGTTTGCGTATAGCACCCAGTGCTCCATGCAGAACGTGCCCTCCTCAATATCCATCACCAGGCTAACCCATCCTCCCACCCCCCTCCCCTCTAGAACCCTCAGTTTGTTTGTCAGAGTCCACAGTCTCTCATGGTTCGTCTCCCCCCTCCGATTCCCCCCCTTCATTTTTCCCTTCCTACTATCTTCTTTTTTTTTTTAACATATAATGTATTATTTGTTTCAGAGATACAGGTCTGTGATTTAACAGTCCTACACAATTCACAGATGAACGTAATATAATTTAGCTTTTATTATATAGCATTTGACCTCCTTGAAGCCTACATACCAACTCACTTCCAACTCTGGTCACAGCCTTATGTTATCCTAAGGTCCAATTGAACAAACACATGGGAGTGAAAGGGTCACTAACTTAGTCAAGACCTACCATAGATTAAATAGACTGGACACATGCGGTGCCAGGGTCTGGCTTGCCACCAGCCTCTGGCCTTCCTACTGCTTCTGGCAAAGAGGAAAACTGCCTATCGATCTTTAGCAGGGCCTCCCTCCCTTCCCTAGTCTAGTTGGATATAGCTACAGTTTATTAAATTTTAAGATACTACAAAGCCTACCATTTTCAATTGGCTTATTCAGATCGAGCGTGACTTGATACACACTGTTTTATGCAGGTCGTTTTCATGCTAATGTGCCAGTCTTGCTGCTTTCCATTGATTTGTATGCTTTATTGAATTTATTTTATTGTACAGTGACCCAAAGCTGATTTCTTTAAAGTAAAGGGTATGGTTTTAAAATATGAATGAAATAATCTGCTCTAGTTTCAGACACACATTATTTTTTTACTGTCTCCCTCTGTCAGGCCTGATACCCAATTATTTATCTAATGCTATGTGAGACAGCATACTTAACGCCTCCTCGGTTAAGAGAAGTTAAATCAATATCATTGTAAAACCTCATGATGCGACATCATGCCCAGCTGTGCGATCCACCCTCTTGTCTATGTGTGCTGGCCTTTGCCCTAAAAATCTCTTGCCTTGGAATAAAATAGACTCATGCCATACTTAGTTATTTAGACCTGCTTTTATATTGGAGGGCTCAGTCTGGAGGGTCACATGTCACTATCAGACTGAACTACCTTAAAAGGACCTATAACCCAGTTTCGAATTTTGTGCTTAATGATTTATTTCTTATTAAACCAAAATTACAATAGAAAGGAATAGAAAAGAAAGTCAGGGCTTAGATTTTCTTTTTTCTTCCTTTTTCCTTTTTTTTTTTGGTAACGTTCTAGACTTGTTTTGTTCTTTGTTAGGCATGGGTGCTCTGTTGCTGTCTCAGCAGTGCCTTGGGTCAAGGTGTCAGTTTGCATGGGACCATAGATCTCCTCCGCCCTTCTCTATGAGGGGTCTGTTTCATTCAAGGCCTGCCTGTTCTCTTTCTGAAAATAGGCCTCAAAGGTTTCCTGAAATTCTTCTGAAAACTTTAATGATGGCATGCAAGCATATTGAACTTGACTGAGATAGCTGCCTTTCTCTCCTGCCTAGAGCTCCTCCCTAAACCTTCATGTTTTTTTTATTTTTTACTTTTTGAAAATATTGAAAAATGTGAGATACTGGGTCTTCAATTAAGGGGGGGTGCGTATCTGGGAAGAAAATAATAGGAAACCAGAACATCAACGGCCATAGGATAAGATGTTTACTCTGAATAAAATCCAAATTTGTCACTCTCAAGAGGAAGCTCACAGAATTCATTTCTATGGCTTGCAGTCTGGGGCTGAATAAAGTTTTTTTCCCCAATGGGAAAAAAATGACATTTTCCCAGAGGCTAAAGTCATTAAGATTGTGACTGTTCCATGGCTGGGAATTGGAGGTTCTGCTCTGTCTTCTGAGAGTTCAGCTTGGACATCCTTTATAGTTTTGCTTATGCCAGGAGCTGGCATTCTTAAGACATCCCCTCTTTACATTGAACTTTTGGTGCTTTGAATAGCAAAACATTCATAGTTTTAGCCAAATACATTGTTTTGGGGCCTTTATTCAGCCTGCTCTGTCAAGCATAGGATGAGATAACACATATTTTACCTTCATCTCCTCTCTCTCTATATATTTACTTATATTACATGTGTGCTAATAAATTATGCATATTATAAAAGATATATAGAAATAGAAATTATAAAGAGATCAATTAAAGATGAAAAACCATTTTAAATTTCTTGTTAATGATAATGGCATTAAAAACAATCTCAAGACACAATATACCCTTAAGGAGAAATTTAACATGAGTGTTAGAGAATGTAAATCCATTCTTCAAGCAGTCTTTGTGATAACTAATTTTATTGGCCCAGTTCCTGTCAATTTTTTATTAATTCATCATTGATTTTTAGCTTTGTAATGGGGCTGACCAGTATCTCCTCTTCGGAATAAAGAGAATTGTCAACTCTGATATCTTGTTCTTTGGAAATATTTCCCTTTTAATTATCCTCAATCCATTTTTTTTTCTAAAAATTTAAAAACAGATCCAATTTAATGAAGGTTAGCTTAGTTAAAACTAGATAGCATAATTCATAAATCCAGTTAACTGGGTACACATTAAGTGTGATATGTTGAAAACTACTGAACAAGTGAAGATATCATAATCAATCCTTCTAAGCTGTAGAACTCTCTTGTCTGCAATATGTAGTAAAGGAGAGTATCAGCATCAATCATGTATAAAATAGTCTTAAGAATACAATTCTTAATATTTCTGATAACAAACATAAATAAAATTTCAAATGTTTTCTTTCCACTCTCCAACAGAATAGCTAACAGCTCCACTTTAGAGATTACCATTTAAACACATAGCTCAAATGTTATCTTTTCCAGATAGTCTTTCCAGTTGTCTAAAGCAGGAAATATATATATTTAGTCCCCCTGACATTTCTGCCATCTTACAGTACCTCTCTTGATATTGTCATCCCTTCCTGCCTTAGAGTTATGTATATGCATGTCTTAACTCTTGAACTAAGACTCTAAGCTTATTGGGGAATGGTCCATCGATAATTCATACTTGGCTTTCCCAGAACATCTGGAGGCAGAGAAAGCAGTAGGGAGACAAGCCATGGACTTACGTATAGTTCTTTCAAAAATAAATATTTCAAGAGATAAGTTAATCAATTCTCTTATCCCAGTTGCAAAGAAAAGAATACAAACCCATGAAGTTTATTTTGTATTCTTGCCTCTATTAGGTATATCAAATAATAATTGCCAGAAGGCATGAAAGAGAAGAACTATAAATAAGAGTATATTTATTTTAAAGGTTCAAAATAAATGTCAAATTCACAACGGATAATCACCTTTAGCATCTGAAAGGAGGCAATGAATGATTATCCTGAGACACTACTTTATCTAAAATTTTTAAAGATGCACATATGTATCTTACATATACTCATGTATAATACATCTTCCTTCTCCTTTTCTAAATTAGTTCTAAATAGAAATTATAAGTGACCATAAGAACATGTTTTATTGGGGCGCCTGGGTGGCTCAGTTGGTTAAGCGACTGCCTTCAGCTCAGGTCATGATCCTGGAGTCCCGGGATCGAGTCCTGCATCGGGCTCCCTGCTCAGCAGGGGGGTCTGCTTCTCCCTCTGACCCTCCCCCATCTCATGCTCTCTCTCTCTCTCAAATAAATAAATAAATAAAATCTTTAAAAAAAAAAAGAACATGTTTTTATTATTCCTAACTTTATTGGGTATAAGAGAAGGAAGCATAATGTAAGTTAAAGAACCAAAAACAGTTTATCCCTGTAAGCACAGATGCTATAGTAAAGACAACAGGAATTATTTTTAGGTGCTTTTTAGAGCAGCAAAGAACTAAAGGCGAAAGATGAATTCAAATTGAAAGCCAGAAACATTACAATTAAGAAAAAAAGTCCAAGGAACAAAAGGACTACTTATTTTTAAAAATAGATGCTATTTCTAGAAACATGGCAAATACTTGAAGGGCTGGGAATTGGAGGTTCTGCTCTGTCTTCTGAGAGTTCAGCTTGGACATCCTTTATAGTTTTGCACACACTCAGCCCCCGAGGAGCACCAAAGTGAGATTAATGATTTCATTTTCTTTTCAAAGGTTATGTTCCCGTCATTAAGCCATGCACATAACTAACTATGGGAAGGTGGGCCAGGCCAGACTGAGAGAAGTGCAGAGGTTTCTGCTGGGCCAAGCTGAACAAAAGTAAAGGGAAGTCAAATCATGTGCACTGTAGCTTATACTAAGGATTCAGAAGTCCATACCCCACTACTAGAGAGAAGCCTCTTGCCACAGTCTTGCTCTTGGAATCAAAGTTCCATATCAACCACATGAGAAGAGATTCTTGGTAAGCATGCTCATATATTCCTGCTGCAGTTTTTATTTTAACAATGAACAAGTACATGATATATTGTCTCTGGCAATGGAACTCACCCTTTTCCATGGAATGACACTTCATCTTGGCTAATCTTGTGTTGGATTGAAACACACATTCTGCCTCATCTCTGACCTCAAACAGCCTATTGCTTGGAAATGGATGAAGCCCCAGTTTAGAGATCTTAGCCTACCTGGTCACCATGGGTGCCACTCTCAAATCCCTATCAGATATAATCATTTTCTCTCTTGGTTCTACCCCCTCCTCTCTGCTTCCCTCTTGGTCATACCTTCTCTGCGCAATCTCACCTTGTATGTTTTATCTTCTTTTTCTCCCTCTTTTTGTTGTTTTCTCTCTTATTCTTTGCCTCTTCTCTTTTTTTTCTTCTCCCCATTCTGCTGCTAGTTAAAACTGGAGATACTTGTTAGTCTTACTTGTGGATAAAACAGATTACAGACCCTTCGTTTCATAGATGTTTTAATGTTACCCATAACAGTAAGTTTCAGTTGTATGATATTTTACAAACAAAAAACCACTTTCCCACAGATTATTGATTTTGATATGTGTTGAATTTGATATACTAACAAACCTGAAGTATAAGAATGACAGATTATCAGATATATATATATATATATATATATATATGACTGATATATATATATACACCCAGTGAAGTTGAGAGGCAAATAAACATATAAAATAAATAATAAGACAGTTTCAGATGTTAATAATAGCAAGATGAAAACCGAGTAATATCATAAAATACCTGGTTGGGACAGAGAATATTGGTTGAAGGAGAAAATAATTAATGTCTGTACCAAGTTTGGGATTGACAGGAGAAGCCATATAATAACATTAGTTGAATGTGAGTAAGAAAAAAAATATAGGTCTTACATCCTAGAGACCAGCTGGAGTTGTGAAAGTGATCCACAGACTATTTCCAAAGGAACTAATTTCTTCCTTGAATAAGTACTATAAACCATATATAATGATATTAAAGGATAAAAGTAAGTAAAATGAGATAAGTGAATGAGAAACAGCTAATCAGAGTGGACGTGAATCATGATACTTTATAATCACAAATGCCTTTGAACTATACAATTATAGAAACTGATAGTTGAACAGGAACTTGATGGCCAATTAGCCTAGGTTCTCTCAACTGTGGAAATAATTTCTCCAACCTCCATGACTAATAGTTCTCTAATTTCTGCTGGCATATTTCCAGACTGGGGACTTGTAACTCCTTGGGATAGGTTTTTGTTTTGTTTTGTTTTGTTTTGTTTTGTTTGTTTTTAGATTGACAGCTTTAACTGCTAGTTATTTCTTTAAATTGAACAAAGATCTCCTGAATTCTTCACAGTGGTTCTAACTCTGTCCTCTGGAGCAACACAGAAAGCAACTCCTGTGAGAATGAAGGGTTAGATTCAGGTATTTGGCATGTTTGTTAAGACGCCATTGTATTTTCTGAAAAATACAGTCTAGAATACTGAGGAAGAAAAAGGACATTTAAAAAATTAACAGAATGAACAAGCCAAGAGGAAGAAGAAAAAAAGTAGCAACTAATAAGCTTGCTGTATTGATCCAAACAAGGGAGGAAGAAAAGAGATAAGGAGAAAACACCTGATGCTACAGTCAAGATTTGGTCACATGGGAAAGCTCATGTGACCCAGTGTTCTTATGGAAATTCACCTGCTCTACAAAGAGAAGACAACATCAAAGTTTCAGAGAACAAACTGAGCCCTCTCAGGTAATCTCAGCAACAAACAGCAATTAATAAAGGGGGAAATTTTGAAAGACTTAAGGCCAAGTTTCTGTGAAGAACAAAAGCTGCACAATATAGGCTGTGGAGGTCTGGGTAGCTTCATGGAAGGGTAGTGAGAGAAAAGAGGAGGAGGAAGAGAAACCCTACCATTTGTATTTCAACCTTCAGTTTGAACTAAATTTATTGTAAGATGATATTTGAACTTCAACACAGAACTAGATATTTTATCATCTAACCATGATTATGAATAAAAATAAGTCAGTTAATAAATGGAAATAGGTGTAAATTAAGCAATTTTGAAATATTCATTATGGTTAATTTACCATCACCTGAAAATATACATATAACTCAGTTCTCTGTAAAAGTCTTATCTCCTTACAGACAACTTTCAGACTGTCATTCTTGTGTGGCACCCATAACATTGCTCCCTCAGATGTTTATTTTAACCACTATCCTTGGATTTTCCTACTACTCCATTTATAACTAGTTTCTGTAAGAACTGATGCTCTTACCCAGTAGGAACTAGATGCCAATTTGCTACCATTTTGGGGGGTGGAGTGAAGAAGCCACCACTCAAAAACACTACTTTAAAATGGGTTAGACTTCAAGTTCCTATAGAAATACATGAATGCAGTTAGTACTTGCATATGATGTTGGAATTTCTTGAGACAAATACTTAATAATCTGGCATAGTTAACTAGTACACACTCCCTTAGATTGATACTTGCCTAAATATCATATAAGTTTGCATAAGAAATGTTCCATATTTGGAGTTGTACTGAGAAAAGTAAGCACATTTGTATAATAAAACACACCCTCAGCGCAGTTCATACTTATTTTTGGTTTTATACACACATTTATTTCTTTGATAATACACATTGCTTATTTATTAAATTTATTCAAATAATAAATATTTCTTTACACATGATATTTCTCTATACTGCTTTCATGGAATATGCTCCTAGGGGAAGAGAATGTATTAGTTTCAAGAGTTTACTACATTATAGAAACCATTGTATTGAGTGGATCATTGTTCAATAAATAAATAAACCTTTGTCAAAAATTGAGTGACTTACATATGTGATTATCAATTAAAATTACATGTTCTCAATGATCACAAATTTAAAATAATTGGTCCAATATATATACACACATACACACATATATACATATATATAAATACAAACACACACACACACCACATCATTAATGTACTTTTAACCGATAATTTCAAATATTTGGGCAATAGGCTTTGATTTCAAAGATCTTTTAATCATTTAAAATAAAAAACACTTTTTTATTGAGCAAAATTATTTTAGCAGTTGAGTTTTAGTAAAACAAATAGAGTAAAGTAATGAAATTTAATTTAGGCATCACATTGTAGAGGAATATGACCAAAGTTTTAAATTTACATTTTGGGTTAGCCATGCTTCTAGAACATCTGTTATGCTATTATGACAGGTGTTTATTAATATGGATGTCTAATCAAATCTCTTGGTTGCTAATAGCCTGGCAATTCAACATCTAAATATTGTCAAAATCCTTGATCATACGTTGAAAACTGTGGATAATTGATTCAAGGCTGTTTCCCTTGACTAGATTAAAAAATTAAAACCTGTTCTGTGTACTTTCCTTGAGAATCTCAATATTTTTCTGAGATTTCTAAAATGTTTCAGTAATGAGAACTCATAAAGGAATAAAAGCCTTTTATAAGCTAAAATGTGTCTTGATTCAAATTTCTCTGGGCCCTTCATTTTTCAAATACAAATGAAATTATTTTTAATGCCCTGTGCTGGGAGTGAGTTCATAGAGGATGATCAGTAACAAAGTAATACAATTTATATAAATAAATAAATACACACAGACACAGACACACACACACACACACAGAAAGGCTTACAGAAAACCCTTTTGGGTACATGCAAGCTCAGATTTTAGAATTAAATTTGCTTAAAATTATTTAATAAGTTCTGAGTAGTAGGAGTCAACAAGAAGCAATTTGGTAGCCTTCAGCACTTTGGTTGAGTAACTTCAACAGATGGCATTTACATCTTAGACCCTGAACTGGAATTTCTTTTTAAATATATGAGGGCATGACACACATCTCAAGGAAATTTCTGTGGTAATAGTATAAATGGAAATATTTGAGGGTTTGAAACTTAATAATTATAGATTCTGAAAGTTTAGAATTTATTTCCTTCTGGCACAATTTACTTCTATCATTTCTATGAAGATGTTTGCCTTTTTTATCTATAATGGTTGAATATGTGATTTTGGTCCAGTATCAGCACTGTCCAATAGAACTTTCTGCAATAATGGACATGTTCTCTATGCTATCCAATGTGGTAACCTAGAAACATGTGGCTATTGAGCATTTGAAATATATCTTTATAACTATGACCCTGAATTTTTGATTATATTAGTTTCAATATATACAGTCATGTTTGTCTAGAAGCTATTGTCTGGGATGGTGCAGGTCTAAATCATATGATATGACTTCAATTTAATATAATTTGCTCACTGGAGTTTAGAATAATGATAAATTACATAGATACTTGTGTTAGAATTTCTTGATTTTTTTAATCTATCAAAAGGAAAATAATATTAACATCATCTAATAAACTAGTCATCTTTCTAGACATTGTTTGCATGGTAGAAATGAAGCCACAATAGCAATGAACATATTTCATTAGATTGTGAATATATTCACAATTTTTTCCACATAACCTAGATCAGGACAAGCTTTGGCATAAAAGCCAAATTCAGCCTACCACCAGTTTTTGTAAATACAACTTTATTGAAACACAGCCACACTCATCCACTTATGTATTGTCTATGAGTACTTGGGTCCTATAGTAACAAAGCTGAGTAGTAAGGATTGAGACCATGTAGCCTGCAGAGCCTAAAATATTTACTATCTGGCCCTTTCTGGAAAATGTTTGCCAACCCCTGATGTAGATGAATGGTTGTGTAATAAATGTTAGTATAAAGGCTCTCTTATGGAGAGATACACTTTTCTCAGTTCATTCACCATGTATAAGATATAATAGATAATATATATCATGTTAATATGTAATTCATTATACATAATATAACCTATACACTTATATGCAGATATATGCATTATGCATTTACATAATTAAATATTCAACAAATAAAATCCTATGTGTTTTCATCCAATTCTGTAGTAAATTTGATGCACGATAATTTATATCATCTGTTTTCTAATTTAAGTAAAAGGGAGGAGCTAATATGTCTCCATCTGGAATCTTGGTGATCAGAGAGTATTTGAGCTAGAGTGGAATATAAAAGCACATTCCAAGCTCATTTTAAAGATAATGGTCTGAAAATTGTGAGATGTCTAAGGACACCAAAGGTAATAACCAGCTAATCAATATTCAGTTGTTGAAACGCATCTATTGAAATATCCACCCAATTAGGTCTATGTACTATGCAGAATTCAGAAACATAGCACCTTAGGAACTCCAGATACAGCCTGGGAAGGAAAGCCTCTGAGATGTCACTCTGGCTGTTCTATATGACATACACCCTCATCTCAACCAAATTAGATTCCCATCTTGGTTCTGTAGTATGTATATTCCACACCACCAGCTGATATTAGGATGCAGAGGAGAATGGCATGTACAAAGGAACACTTATGGTCTATCATTTAATGATAGAAACAACAAATGACCTATCTATCCCAGAGGATACACTCTAACTGCTCAATTGAAGCACTTAGAACATAAGCTTTATTTTACTCATAGTAATTTTGAGTTGTTCTGAAGACTTACTCCAAGATAGAAATAATCCCATTGGATTACATTACAATCGTCTAAAAAACAAGTCTAATTTCATTGGGATTTGTTTACAGAATGTCATACAGAGTTAATAGAAATCCTTACATTAAAATTTACTTTCTGACCTCAGTAGAATATGTACTTACTTTTCTGTCTTTATATAAGAAATGTATCATAAGACAGATATGCTTCTTCTCAAAGATAATCTGAAATATTTGTTTGGTATAAGTTTCAAGGTAAAAATATAACATCATTACTTTCACAAGGGACTTTCATTAAAACCACCGTAGAGGCTTCTGAAAGGTGTCAAAGAAAATAGTTATAATTCCAATTAGTGTATAATGACAGAAACAGGTATTTCAGACTCTGCGTTGGAAGGGTCTTTCACCTTTACCAGAGTAATCCTCACTTATCGGATGCTTAAATAAAAATTAATGTCTCAGCTTGGGTCTTTTTATCTCTCTTCTTTCAGTTTAACAGTATAAATATTGGGTTTATAGTAATATATAATTATATCGGGTATATAATTAAAGTGTTCAATACAATCTGAACTATACAGATGCCTGAACCACATTTTCACTTTTCAGCAGTGTGTATGGATTTAGACCTTTGACTGGTTTGTGGAATGCAGAGGTACTCAAAAAAGAACCAGTCATTTCAATTGCATTACTTTGTACAACTCAGAATATTTATAATATGCTTCTCTCACTTTTCTGAACCACTGTTCTTATGCCAGTGTGATGCCTTATTTGTCCTCTGAAATCAGTCAGGTGGGGATAAAGATGACAAAAACTAAAACAAAAACAAACTTGTCTCCATATTTTATTATTCCAAAGTTAGCTGTGACCAGAGCAGCCAAGGGAGAGTTCCAAGTAAAGTTCCGGATAGTAAGGACTATGAGTAGCAAGAATTAAACATTACCTCTGGCATTTCTGATGGAAGAGACAACTAAAGCTCTCCATGAATTCTTCTAATTATCTATATCACCAACGAAAATATTATGGAATTTTATTTGAAAAACAAGAAAGCAAAATCACTGCAGCCCGTGCCATATCTGTGAAAACTTGGCCAACTGACACCATGACAGTGAGGTGGTAAGTTAGGGCTAATGACCTCCAGTGACTAAAGAACCTCTGAACATCTTGGGTGTGAATGGGCACATAAATAAGAGACAGTGTGGAGTATCCTAAATATTCATAGTGCCAAACAGAACAATTGTTAACTGACAAGATGCTATGCATCACATCTCTGGTGTGACAACTGAGAAAATGCATTTTGTTTGTGGTGGCAATTCAGAATGACATATTTATAAGTACAGATATACCTCGAGATATTGCAGGTTTGCTTTCAGACCACGACAACAGAGTGAATATGGCAATAAAGTGAGAAAAACTAATTTTTTTGGTTTCCCAGTGCATATAAAAGTTATGTTACACTATGCTGTAGTCTATTAAATGTGTAATAGCATTATGTCTAAAAAAGTGTATGTACCTTAAAAAATACTCTATTGCTAGTAAGTGCTAACCATCATCTGAGCTTTCAGCATGGGGTAATCTTTTTGCTGATGGAGGGTCTTTGCCTCAATATTGATGGCTGCTGACTGATCAGGGTGGTGGTTGCTGAAGGTTGGGATGATTGGCAATTTCTTTTTGTTTTTTTTTGTTTGTTTGTTTAAAGAGTGACAGAGAGAGAGTATGATGGAGGGAGGGGCTAAGGGAGAGGGAGAGAGAGAATCTTAAGCAAGTTCCACTCCTAGCATGGAGCCCAACACAGAGCTCGATCCCATGACCCTAAGATCATGACCTGAGCTGAAATCAAGAGTCAGGTGTTTAACCAACTGAGCCACCCAAGGGACCGAGCAATTTCTTAAAATAATGAACTTAGCTGCATCGACTGACTCCTCCTTTCAGGAACAATTTATCTGTAGCAAGCAATGTTGTTTAATAGCATTTTACCCACAGCAGAACTTCTTTCAAAATTGGAGTCAATCCTCTCATACCCTGCTGCTGCTTTATAAACTAAGTTTATATAATATTCTAAATACTTCTTGTTATTTCAACCATCTTCACAACATCTTACCAGGAGTAGATTCCATCTCAAGAAACCACTTTTAAACCACTTTCTTTGCTCATCCATTAGAAGCAACTCCTCATCCTTTCAAATTTTATCATTAGACTTCAGCAATTCAGTCCCATCTTCAGAGTCCTCTTCTAATTCTAGTTTTCTTGCTCTTTCCACCACATCTGCAGTTACTTTGTCCACTGAGGTCTTGAATCCCTTCAAAGTCCAAAGTCATCCATAAGTGTTGGAATCAACTTCTTTTCTTTCAAACTCCTTTTTACATTAATATTTTGATTTCTTCATGAATCATGATTATTCTTAATGGCATCTAGAATGGTGAACTCTTTTGAGAAGGTTTTCCTTTTGCTTTGCCCAGATCCATCAGAGGAATCACTATCTATGAAAGCTATAGAATTATAAAATGTAATTCTAGAGATCCCCGAGTGGTAGTTTCGGCAACCCTCCTGAACCCGCACCTCTGCAGGAGGCCGCAGCCAGACCCACGCCAGGACCATGTTTTGCAACCAGTATGATAATGGTGTCACTGTTTGGAGCACTCAGGGCAGGATTCATCAAATTGTGTATGCAAGGGAAGCTGTCAAGCAAGGTTCAGCCACAGTTGGTCTGAAATCAAAAACTCATGCAGTGTTGGTTACATTGAAGAGAGCATAGTCAGAGCTTGTAGCTCATCAGAAGAAATTCTCCATGTTGACAACCATATTGGTATCTCAATTGCAGGACTTACTGCTGATGCTAGACTGTTATGTAATTTTATGTGCCAAGAGTGCTTGGATTTCAGATTTGTATTTGACAGACCTCTTCCTGTGTCTCGTCTTGTATCTCTAATTGGAAACAAGGCCCAGATACCAACAGAACGATATGCCTGGAGACCATATGGTGTTGGGCTGCTTATTGCTGGTTATGATGATATGGGCCCTCACATTTTCCAAACCTGTCCATCTGCCAACTATTTTGACTATAGAGCCATGTCCATTGGAGCCCATTCTCAGTCAGCTCGTACTTACTTGGAGAGACATATGTCTGGGTTTATGGAGTGCAATTTGAATGAACTGGTTAAACATGGTCTTCATGCCTTACGAGAGACACTTCCTGCAGAACAGGACCTAACTACAATGAATGTTTCCATTGGAATTATTGGTAGAGACTTGGAGTTTATGATTTATGATGATGATGATGATGTATCTCCATTCCTGGAAGGTCTTGAAGAAAGACCACAGAGAAAGGCACAGCCTGCTCAACCTGCTGATGAACCTGCAGAAAAGGTTGATGAACTGATGGAACATTAAGTTACAAGCCAGTCTATACGTTTATTATCAAATCTGTAAGAATGCAGGAACATGTACTGATGACAATAATCTACACTTAGGAATCAGTCCAGATGTGTTTTTCCTTAGCAACTTGTCTGAAACCATATAATGGTGTGCATTTTTCTTTGAGAGGGTCTATATAATCATTTTCTAGAAAGTATAGGTATCTGTACTGATGTTTTTATATGAGGAACATAGTGTCTTTGTGGTTTTAAAGACAACTGTGAAATAAAATTTTTCACCTGCCTGTGTAAAAAAAAAAAATTGTAATTCTAAAATAATAAGGTTTGAAAGTCAAAATTACTCCTTGATCCATGGACTGCAGAACGGATGTTGTATTAGCAGGCATGAACACAACATTAATCTTATTGCATATCTCCATCAGAATGCTTGGGAAACCAGGTGCATTGTCAATGAACAGTAATATTTTGAAAAGAATCTTTTTTGAGCAGTAGGTCTCAACAGTGGGCTTAAAATATGTTGTAAATAGATGTGCCTTCATCCAGGCTTTGTTGTTCCATTTATAGAACGTAGGCAGTGTAGATTTAGCATAATTTGTAAGGACCACAGGACTTTTGGAATGGTAAATGAGTATTGGCTTCAACTTAAAGTCACCAGATGCATTCAACTCTAACAAGAGAGTCAGCCTGTCCTTTGAAGCTTTGAGTCAGACAGATTTCTCTTACTAAGAAGGTCTTAGATGGCATCTTCTTCCAATAGAAGGCTGTTTCATCTACATTGAAAATCTGTTGTTAGTGTAGCCAGTTGAATTTATTATTTTAGCTAGATCTTCTGGATAACTTTGTGCAGCTTCTACATCAGCACTTGCTGCTTCCTTTACCTTGCACTTATATGTTATGGAGATGGCTTCTTCCCTTAAACCTCATGAGCCACTTCTACTAGCTTCAAACTTTTCTACATCAGCCTCCTCACCTCTCTCAGCCTTCACAGAATTGAAGAGAGTTAGGATCTTACTTCAGATTAGGCTTTGGTTTAAGGGAATGTGGTGGCTGGTTTGCTCTTCTATCCAGACCACTAAAATTTTCTCTGGATTACCAAGAAAGCTGTTTTGCTTTCTTATCATTCATGTGTTCACTAGTGTAGCACTTTAAATTTCCTTCATGAACTTGTCCTTTGCATTCACTACTTGGCTAACTCTTTAGCACAAGAGGCCATCTTTTGGCCTATCTTAACCTTCAACGTGTCTTCCTCACTTGAAATTAATCATTTCTAGCTTTTGATTGAAAGTAAGAGATGTGTGACTCTTCCTTTCACTTACAAGTGTACATACTTAGAGGCTATTGTAGAGCTATTGGTTGGCCTAATTTCAATACTGCTGTGTCTCAGGGAATAGGGAGGCCCAAGAAAAGGGAGAGAGATGGGAGAATGGCTGGGCAGTGGAGCAGTCAGAACACACAATTATCCATTAAGTCCGCTGTCTTATATGGGCACAGTTTGTGCATTCCAAAACAATTAAAACAGTAACATAAAATATCACTGATCACAGATTATCATAACAAATATAATAATAATTAAAAAGTTTGAAATAATAAAGAAGATATCTATATCTATCTATATCTATATCAAATCTCTCTCTCTCTCTCTCTATATATATATAGTATTCAGCCATCAAAAAGAATGAAATCCTGCCATTTGCAATGATGTGGATGGAGCTAGAGTGTATTATGCTAAGCAAAATGTCAGAGAAAGACAAATACCATATGATTTCACTCATATATGGAATTTAAGAAACAAAACAGATGAACAGAGGAGAAGGGGAGAAAAATAAAAAAAGAAAGAGAGGGAAGTAAACCATAAGAGGCTCTTCGCTATAGAGAACAAACTGAGGGTTGATGGAGAAAGGTGGGTGGGGGATGGGTTAGATTGGTGATGGGTATTAAGGAGGGCACTTGTTGTGATGAGCACTGGGTGTTATATGCAAGTGATGAATCACTAAAGTCTATACCTGAAACCAATTTTACCATATATGTTAACTGACTAGAGTTTAAATAAAAACTTGAAAGGAAAAAAAGTTTGAAATATTATAAGGATTACCAAAATGTTACACAGAGACACAAAATGAGCAAATGTTGTTGGAAAAATGTCTCTAATGGACTTGCTGAGCATACAAACCTTCAGTTTGTAAAAAAACATATATCTGTGAAGGACAATAAAATGAGGCATGCCTGTATTTGGATTAGAGTTCATTAATGGGCTGTTTTGAACTAATTCTCTGAACAACTCATTTTCTCCCAAAGATGTATACGAATTATTTTCATATTTTATATGGCCTTGTTTACCACTCTAGAATTGATATTATCATGGTTAGGTATATGAAAGCACACGTGCTTGGGACATACAATATTTTGTATCATCTTAGCTCCCTGAACACAAAAAAGATGATTCATCTTACAGATATCTTTTCAACTGCATTTCAGACACAAGTATGATGTGATCCAGTATCTGTCATTATAAAACAAATTACCAAAAACACATATACCCATGATCATGAGGCCCAAGTGCTTATCTAATTCTGTATTGGGAGATAAAGTCAATTAAAATACATATACATACACTTGCATTGGTTGACAAAGAATGAGTGCAGAAGTGTTCACTATATAAAACAACCTATTCTGAATCAGCTTAAGTATTTTTAATCACTGCTTTTTAGTTCTGTTTTATTCAATAAACACTGCACTACTTAATTAACTTGTTTTTGGAGGTTGCACACAAACCATCCCGTGTAAGTCTGGCTATTATCCAGGTGAACAATGTGGAAGCTTTCAATTTTTTTTTCCTAATATATCTTCAGTATTGTTTTGAAAGAAAATAATCAGTCACCCACAGATGAACATTCAGATTGCTTAATGAGCACAATTATGACATCTATTTTACCAAAGTCATTCTTAATGGGCACTCACAACTCATGTAGAACAATTATATTGCAATATGCTTTACTTATTACATAATCAACACTTCTGTTTTGTGTGAAATGTCACGTTAAATCTAAAACTCTGAAGTGCAATGGCCTTCGGAGAGATATCAACCATTTCTCAAATCATTCACCCTAGAAGGGATATTGAATTTTTAAAAAACAGGCATTATCATCCCTATCTATAAAATGAAACGATTGGAGAAGATAATTTTATAGGAACTTCCAGCTCTTAGATCTTATAATTTTATGCCTTTTTCTATTTCAATAAAAAATTCTTCTGAATTAAATAGACTACATCTTTGGCTTAAAATTTTAAAAAAGTATATATTGCAGTATATTTTAGTATAATTCTAGTATATTTTGTATATTAAATATTTTGTATAGATTTTTATAAAATGATGAAATATATTTTGTTGACAAATAATCATGTTTATACCTATTTATAGTGGGAAATATTTATTTTCTATATTGTTATAAAGCAAATGTGTTTTCACTTTCTGCTATCTGAAACCAGTTAGGAAGACAGCCACACAGATGATCGACCATATGGCATTAATAAATGTATAACAAGACAGACATGAAACACTTTATATTTTAACCAAACTGCTAAACTAACTCATGAAAATGTCATACATTACCTATTTATCTGATAGTTTTATTGCAGAGAAATTATGTCATAATTAACAATTAACATAGGACCAACCATTCTATTTTATGATTACTTCTCAAATGAATTAAGGAAGATGGATTACCTTTCATTCACATTCAATTACAGCTCCATGCAATTATATATATGGGGATATATAAATATGTATAATCATATAAAAATGACTCAATCAGCTCTGTGGCTAGCATTTACACAGGGTACAATGGGGAATAAAGTCACTATAATTAATTTTTAGGTAGATCAGTAATTTTCAAATTATCTCCACTGAGGTACCTCAGCGTCCAAGGTTATGGAGAATATAAGTGGGGAACCAAAAGTATGCCAAACTGGAAGACCCCACCCTTCCCACTACAGCATACCCTAGGTCATCTTCTTTTGTTTGTATTTGTATGATGTTGTTATATCTATGGTTTTGATTTTTAAAAAGATCCAGATGCATTAGAAAATATTTTTAAAATTCTGTTAGTTATGATATAAATAAACACAGGACCACAGTAAAAAAAAAAGCCAAGGAGAAATGGGCATTTGGGGAAAAGAAACAGGCTTAATAAATACATTTGAAAATTTGTTAGTATAATTTGATATTACTATATCTCCCACATCTGTAAAATGAGTAAGTTGAGATAGAAGTGTTGATTATTTTATTACATGTCTGCCTGGAAATGGAAATATCTTAGCATAATTAGTCCATTAGTCCTTTAGTGTTTCCTCCATTTTATCCCTGCAGTATAATAAATGCTCTATTACATTCACTATATATCTGAAACCAACTTATTGTCCTCAGAGGAATTACAATGGAAATGGATTGAACTATCCAATCCTACTGGATTTTCAAGCATTCAAAAGTTAATGAAGACATTTACTTCAAAACTGTTCTTTCCTCCCTTGCAAAATACTCAGCAGCAAATATGATTTTATATTATTTCCACTGTGTTAATGAAAATGGAAATTACACCAAAATAAACAACTACCACTATTATTTTAAAGCTTATAAGACCAATTTTTATTTGGAAGAAAGGCATAGTCTGCACACATCTAGTCCAGAAGGCTAAATGAAAATTTGCAAGAGTGGAGACTTGAGCTGGAAGAAAGTGGAGGAAGGTTTGGCCAAATGGAAAGGAGAGAGGGGCTGGCACACAGTAGTTATTGAGTTGTTTTGGGAAAAGGCATCCAATTGGACCAGAACGGAGAATTTTCATAGCAGTGTTGGACAAAGAAATAGGAGAGTAGGTAAGGACCAGACCCAAAAAGTCTGCAATGATGACATGTTTAGGACACCTTTACTCTTGACACTCTTCAGCCCAAACTGAACATGTCTGCAGAGGAGAGAATCTGTGGAAAATATTTAAGCAGTATTAATTTCCCTTCCACTGTAGACAGTAAACTCTCCGATGCTCAGAGAACACCGACTGGCTGCAAGGATGATATGCCAGTAGACAGGGTCTTTCATATGTTCTCAGGGGTGTGACCCCCAAGCCTGAACATTTCATGATGATCTGCATTTTACTTATGGTTGATCACTCACTCCTTGACCCTCTGCCTGACCACCAACAGCTAATAAATGTTTCCCTTTTCTGTCCATTTAATCTTCACTTTCTTAAATATTTTTCTATATATGATTTTTTCTATTTGTCATGGACATTACTTCCAGATAGAAAGTCTGGTCTACAGATTTTTCACATATCCCCAAATACCAAACATAAGGATTATGAATGCTCAAACACAGTCAATAATCAGTCTGATTATATCAAACCTACTGAAAGAATTTAAGAGGCTGAATTGATCTGCTCTCCTGGTAATGATGGAAAATCAGTGTTACTAAGAAAAAAAATGTGACTTAATTTCTCATAAGAGGATTGCCAAACTGGAGGAAATTGCAACAATTATCTACAGGCATTTGTGTTTGACATTATTCTGTGTAATTTAAAATGTGAATTATTGCCTTAAGTATTCATAATAGTACTTCAAAAAGAATTTACATTAAAACTAACTCGAGGTATTTGTAAATAGCAATATGTTGAGAACAAGCAGTGAACTTTGGCAGAAGTTCCCACTCACTGACTCATTCATATTTGCATAATTTATAAGATGCTAATTGGATTGTACTCCAGAAGAGTCTTTAAATATGGTACTGCACAAAAGCTCTAATTTTGTGAAAACTGAACAAATATTCATAGAGCTATCAAATTGTGAAGATTCTTTATTTGATAAACTACAATATTAGTGAACAAAATTAAGAAAGAAAAATAAAATAATACTAAATAAAACTAAAAATATTTTTTTAGTTTGAAAGAATGCATCAACCGAAGTATTTTTTTTTTCAAAATAATCTGGAAATTCTATATACAGTATCTTTGCTATGTTTTCTGTTAGATGATATCCTTTATAAAGATATGGAGTGGAGGAGCTTTTGGTGGCTCAGTTAACCAAGTGTCCAACTCTTGATTTCAGCTCAGCTCATGATCTCAGGTCATGAGATCAAGACAAGTCAGGCTCCTTGCTCAGTGAGGAGTCTGCTTCTCTCCCTCTCTCTCTGCTCCTCCCCTCACTCGTGCTCAAGCTCTCTGAAATAAATAAATAAATCTTTAAAGAAATAAAGGTTTGGAGTGGATTTTTAACTTAAACTTCCTTGGACCAGCTAGTGACATGTTCAACCTTCATCTGCTAGGTTCTTCTCACTTTCATACTACTCTCCCCAACCCCAGCAACCCCCCCCACACACAGAAATAAATAGTAGTAGCTTGGAACAAAAGTCATATTTCAAAAATGAATAATGTATGCAATTATCTTCCACCAATATGTATAGTACAAGGTTGAGGAGGACTCGCCTTTGCTTTGATGAAAGACAGTTCTACTCATGATTCCCTTCATTTTTCTCAGTATTAACATTTACCAAAAAAAGTACTCATTGCTCTATGACCTGAGTTGCATTAAAGATTACATGCAATAATTACTTTAGAAAGAAAGGAATAAGGGACTATGCTTATCCTACCTAAACCTGCCTTAACAACAGCGTGGCACCCAGAGATAGGCACTTAACATGATATTACACTACACACTCACACTCACACACACCCTAAGACTAAGCAAACTTTTTTTTTTTTAAGATTTTTAAATTTTTATTTATTTGACAGAGAGAGAGACGGCGAGAGAGGAAACACAAGCAGGGGGAGTGGGAGAGGGAGAAGCAGGCTCCCCGCTGAGCAGGGAGCCCGATGCGGGGCTCGATCCCAGGACCCTGGGATCATGACCTGAGCCGAAGGCAGGCGCTTAACGACTGAGCCACCCAGGCGCACCTGGATGTATCCATATTTATTTAACCATATAGCTACTGACTGATATTTGGTTTTTTTTAATTGACAACGCTGTGATAAACATCCATGCTGACATACCTTTGCATACCTGTCCCGATATTATTTTAGGATATTGATAGGAATTTTATTTTATTTTTTTAAGATTTTATTTATTTATTTGACAGAGAGAGACACAGTGAGAGAGGGAACACAAGCAGGGGGAGTGGGAGAAGGAGAAGCAGGCCTCCCTCTGAGCAGGAAGCCCGATGCAGAGCTCGATCCCAGGACCCTGGGATCATGACCTGAGCTGAAGGCAGACGCTTAACCGACTGAGCCACCCAGGTGCCCGAAAGCAAACTTCTTATTAAGGCCACAAAGTTATTTACCATGTGGACTCCACATACCCAGCCATACTCTGCCTTATTTAAACACTCCTCACCACACACCTTGTACACTAACTATATGGATTCTCTTACCCTTATATACCTTTGTGTTCTTATTTCCATCACTTAGCTTTTCTGTTTCCTTAACCTATAATCCCTTTCCTCACTTGTGTACCTAGCGAATTCCAATTCATTCTCTGGTGTCTAATGTTTAATTTCCACCCCTTCTCTAAAAAAATATATGGACCTCCTCAAAATAATGAGTTACTCCCTCATTCTCCCATAGAACTTAGTGTAAAACACTGGTATTAAAACGTATCCAGTTATTTTGTTGTTGTGGTTGTTGTTGCTGTGAAGAATAGAGTTGTTTCTTTGCTATAATTTGCTATAATTCGAATTTGACCATCAAAGCTTGGGTCAAAGTGTTTTTACCATCTCTAGTACTTAGAGCAGGCTTATCATGAACTAGGCGCTCAAAAAATATTTTAAGTCTTTTGCCAACCAGTTACTTTATATGTTTGCTTAAAATTCTAGCCCAGCAAAACAATGCTGAAACAAATACTAAAAATGGCTTCTAGGAACTGGTGGATTTACTATTTACATTTCGGCAGAGGAAGCAGTCACAACGTTGCATTTAAAAATATTTTTAGCAAATATAAAAAGCTTTAGAACTTGGTACTTCATCTGTTAGCATACATATCTCATGAGTTTGAAGTGGCAAACAGAGGGTAATATTTGAAGCAGGATGTTGATTCATATTGACATCAGCCAATCTTGACTTGGTCACCTGGCTTCTCCATTTCCAGTAATAAAAAAGACGTAGGTGATATATGTTGCTTTCTTATTACAGAAATATAGATATCAGTCAAATTAACTAAAGTATGCCTTCATAAAATGTTACAACAAATTTGACTTCAAAAATACCAGCACAAATGTGTGCAGTGATGAAATGTTGCTTGAATAAATAGATCTGAGTTCTCCCTAGATATATTATCACATCACTTCCTGAAGCCTTCCTCAGTCTCATTTTCTCACCTGTAAAATGAGAAGATGGACTACAGGAACTTACAGGTCTTTTAAATATTTGAAACACAACCCTTGATAAATAAGATAATTTATACAATAGCTCAATCACTGTTGCAGTACTTCAACAAGCCCTCCTTCGGGAAAAAATCACAAGCCTTTATATAATCAGGAAAACCTGCAGAACCTACATGTAACTTGCTTCATGATGTTTTACCTAATACAGGTACACTATCATTGACAAATTGAAATAAAAAAAACAATCCTCAAACTCTATTTCCCATGCAACGTATTAGGTCAACACTAAACTAGTTGACAATGTGAACAATGGCCAAATTAAGAAGTGAAACACATGCTTTCAGAGATGAGTGACAGATTTGGGAAGTTAATTAAACACAAATTCCAGGGATGAAACTGATCTATGACTAGCCTGAGATAGACCAAGACAAGTTTCATGAATAAATAAAAGTAGCACAACTTAAGTGGCTTAAGAATCAGTGTTACATAGACAGCAGAAGACTATGTATAAGACTATGTCAGGGTCCGGCTTGATGATAATCTACCACGGCTTGAGAAAAAAGGCTGCTGATTTTCCACGGATCGCCATTTCTAAACCAGGGACCCAGGAATATTCCTAACATTAACAGCAGCATCTCTTATATTTTAAAATGCTGAATCTAGCAGTGACAGCTTTGTATCTAGTTGAATGCTGTGGTTAACAGTGATTAATTAAGATATTGGCTTCTTCAAGAAAACCTTTCATTTTAAAATGAAAATGTTGCCCATATTGATGACGTTACACACTCCGTTTTTGTTTGTCTGCTGTTGTAAACAACACATGCAGCCCAAAGTGGACTGGAGACGTTAAGTCAGTTGGGTAAAGCACCGGGTTAATGAAGACAAGGTCACAGATTTTATCCCCATACAGCTCAGTTAATTTGGCGGAGAAAAACCTCACTGCCAAGCTCCAGCTGTTATTTCAGCAAGCCCAGTTGTAAACACATAGTGTGGGTCGCAGTAGATCAAAACAACCCACCCATCCAGTCTCCTGAAAAACAACGCCAAATGCCCATGGTTTGAATTAGCAATTGTGTATTTTATTTAAAAGGCACTTTTTCTTTTTTTCAAATGTTGCTTAGCTCTGACTAATGATGGAAGATATAAATTCAGAAAAATTTGTTTTACATCATTGAATGTGTTTTTGCACATGGTCTACTGTCGTTTTCACATTTATGGTTTGTCCACCTGCAACAAAGGAATACTTCATACCTCCTAAGCAGTGGCATTCAACTTGCAGCGGCAGAAATGGTGATTTCCAAGGGTATAATTACGTAAAATGGAGTACATTTTCTGAGCCTCAGATTTAGAGGAGGATTCTCAGCAATGGAATATATCGAGCCACGATGATAACAGGCATTTTGCTACCTTAAGCATTATGAGTAGGAGACATCCTGTTTCATAAAAGAATCATGATTCAAAAATGAGTCCATGTTGTACATTGGTAAATCAGCTGTAAAAAAGATTCTGTATGCCCACGCCAAATGTGAGAAGCCACGCATACACTGGACGGTTGTGCATGTACACATACACACATACATACACACTTCTGGATTGAAAATCAAAATGTGAGTCCCATTGTCTAACGTTAGTTTGTTTTATATCTCCCCGTGAGCCCCCTATTTTGAAATTGTGAGACTTGAGCATTAAAGATTTTTAGAAAAACACTCGAATAAAATCTTACTTTAAAGGAAGTTAACAATAATGGAAGTTGCTGCTGATTTCTTGCTCTATCACTGAACTTCTGTGTAATCCTATTTATATATACTTTAAATGAAAGAGTATGGTATCTGCTTTATGTAGGAGAAAATAAAAACAAAAAGTTGGTTCAATATGCAAGTCTTTATAATAATCCCCATATGTAATCTTCTATGTTCTTACAAGGCTTTTCATATTAACTTTTACTTTGGTGAAGGTGTTTAATCAATATTTTCACTGAACTGGATTCTGTTATTCCTCAAATTCGTGCCTGTCTCATCCAGTTCGTCTGGACTGATTTCTAAAGAACAGAAAAGGAAAGGAACACACACTTTAAAATTCTATCAAAACAGGGGTGCCTGGGTGGCTCAGTCGTTAAGCGTCTGCCTTCGGTTCAGGTCATGATCCCAGAGTCCTGGGATCGAGCCCCACATCGAGCCCCACATCGAGCCCCACATCGGGCTCCCTGCTCTGCGGGAAGCCTGCTCCCCCTGCTTGTGTTCCCTCTTTCGCTGTGCCTCTGTCAAATAAAATCTTTAAAAAATAAATAAATAAAATTCTATCAAAACAAAGTAAGAAAGCAGAATCATTAGACTCTTGAGGAATAACTGCAGAAGGATAAAAGTCAAAAAGACTTTTTAAAATAAAACATGAAGTGTCTCGTTGAAAAAATTTAGCCTTCTGCTAGACCCCATTTAACTGATAAATACTTTCCCCTCTATCTCTGTTATCTTCAGTGCTGAGCACCAAACTCTGTCTAGAGCTTCCCCATTTTAATATTGCTGTCACTTTTATCTTTCATTTACTGACAAATTTCACCACTGTATTTGTTTCACCTTGTTAGCACTATAGACTGTGCTAACAGTGCTGCAGATTTTGAAATTATACAATAAATCAGAACAGGATCAGTCTTAAAAGTTTTGATGGTTGGGCTCTGATTAATTATCAGAGTTAATATAGTACTATATGAAAATGGAGGTTCTAAATGATAACTGTACAGTTCTTTTTTTTTTCTTTAAAGATTTCATTTATTTATTTGAGAGAGAGAGAATGAGAGAGAGCACATGAGAGGGGGGAGGGTCAGAGGGAGAAGCAGACTCCCTGCCAAGCAGGGAGCCCGATGCGGGTCTCGATCCCGGGACTCCCAGGATCATGACCTGAGCCGAAGGCAGTCGCTTAACCAACTGAGCCACCCAGGTGCCCTAGTTCTTTTTTTTTAAGATTTTATTTATTTATTTGACAGAGAGACACAGCGAGAGGGAACACAAGCAGGGGGAGTGAGAGAGGGAGAAGCAGGCTTCCTGCTGAGCAGGGAGCCTGATGCTGACCTGAGCCGAAGGCAGACGCTTAAAGACTGAGCAACCCAGGCACCCCGATAACTGTACAGTTCTAACAATAATTCTGACTCTATATTAGCATTTCTATCGGTTTTCTTCTTTCTGTTTACTTAGTTTTGTTTTGTTATTCCAAACACTGACATACATTAAATGAGGAATAAATAAAGTCAAACAAACAGGTAAACAAGTCCAGGAATTTTAAAGACTATCTTACTACTCCTTGTAAACTATGGCTTTATTTCACAACTTGTGATGGAGAAAAGAGTTGCAACGTGAAAATCAGAGTTTGCGTTTGTTATTGCTCTACCTTTTAGGGGCTTGGACAGGCTGCCCTAAGATGGACCTCTTTGGCATAAAGATTATTTTGAGTTAAAGGTAATCAAAAGCCAGCAGATGCAGGAAGAGAACTCTGCCTCCTCCCCCTGCCTAAATTTATACTGAAAAGTAGAGACTGTACCTGGAAGAGAGCTATTAACAGAGGCTCCCTTTTACCTAAGAAGCTTATCTGCCTAATAAGGCCACCTTTGTTTTTCCAAACATTTCCTTTCACCTTCCTGCTAAGGAGTTTTGCGTTCTCAGGCTGCTACCCATCTCCCCCTACCCATCTCCTTGGTTCAAACAAGCTTCATGTTGCCTCATTGCCTTTGGAATTTCTTGGCTGTGTGGATTCCCTGAAAGTAGGCCTATTAAATTTGATTTTCTCCTGTTAATCTGTCTCATGCCAAGTTGATTCTAAGTCCAGCTAGAAGGATGCTGGGGCAGAGAAGTTTCTTCCTCCCCAACAATTCTTATGGTTATGTGACCTTGGGCAAATTATTTCTATTCTTTGAATTTCAATTTCCAAATTTGCAGATTAGAAAAATAACAGCTATATGGAATAGTATAAATAACACATATAAATAATTACACACACTGGTGGCTCAAAATTGCTAGCTGTTTTTAGTAATTATTTCATTAAGGTGAACATATTAATATTGGTATTTTATGTATCTTTGTGTTCACTGTGTTCAAAATGGTGCAATCAATAACAACAATAACAACAACAACAATGTATCTCATTTACACTACGCTCCCTTCCGAAACAAGACCTTGAACAAGTTATACCAGGAATATGCTCTCGACTGTTTTTACCTTGTTAACTCCTCCCTATTACTCAGATCTCATAATTGTCACTTCCTTAGGGAAATCTTCTCAACCTCACTAAGTTAAGTATCTTGTTATATTTTTAAAGGAAAATAAGAACACTTAGCACTTGTGTAATGTTGTATTTACTTATGGATCACAGTCAAACAAGTCTCAGCTTAGGATCATATGCATAGGCTCCAGACTCGGCAACACCAGTTAGAGCACACAATGAAGCTGAAATTCTGTTAACACACAGTCAATTCTACCCCACCTCCAACAGCCCTCCTCTATCCTGACTCACGGGAGAGTGACAGGCAAACATTTCTCTCTCAAGCTAAAAGGTGGAAGCTTCTTTTCTAAAGAAATATAAAAAGTATATTATAAGAGTACTCCAATTTCTAACACAGATGTTGACATCTCAAATTAGTGTCTAGAATCATCCAGCTTAAAAGCTAGATTCATCACATTTATTCTTTATCAAGTAAGAGAGAGAAAAGTCCCACCTACATGCACAACTGTAAAGTATGATTTTCTTTGGCTTATTTTAAAATATAAACAGAGGGGCGCCTGGGTGGCGCAGTTGTTAAGCATCTGCCTTCGGCTCAGGTCATGATCCCAGGGTCCTGGGATCGAACCCCACATCAGGCTCCCTGCTCAGCGGGAAGCCTGCTTCTCCCTCTCCCACTCCCCCTGCTTGTGTTCTCTCTCACCTGCCTCTCTATGTCAAATAAATAAATAAAATCTTAAAAAAAATAAAATGAAAAAAAAAATAAACAGAGATCCAAGAATTAACATATATTTGAGGACAGTCTTCATCATGGAAAATAAATCACAGAATAAACAGGGGGGAAATGACCCTTGAGGAGGCACACATTATTCAAGGAAACAAACAAAAAACCTAAATGGGATCAATCCAAATAAAACTCTCCATATAAATATAGTTAAAAGGATTTATGAAGAGAGTGAATCCATAAGACAAGTGTAGGATGGTATGAAGAAAGTGAAAGCAATCAAAGAGCAAGAAAGAAATTTTGAAACTAGAAAGTTCTCTTAAAATAATTTCAATGAAAGGGGCACCTGGCTGGCTCAGGTGGTGGAGCATGCGGCTCTTGATCTCAGGGTTGTGAGTTTGAGGCCCACGTTGGGTGGAGAGATCACTTAAAAATAAAATCTTAAAAAAATAATAATAATTTTAATGGAAGAATTAGAAAATAAAATCAAGGACAAGAGGTGGAATTTTTGAGAGAAAAACGAAGATATGGAGAATCAAGACAGAAGATCTAACATTCAACTAATAGGAGCTCCAGAAAGATATTAAATAGAAAAGTGATAGAGATGTCAAAGAAATAAAAGACATGGAGTCCTCAGAGTAGGAGGGCACATTAACTTTTTCCTGGGTTCCTCTTACTGCTTCTAATTGGTCTCTTGCCTCTTATGTGTTGTTGTTGTTTTTTTCCCCTCAAAACAGGAGTGACCCTTTTAAAATGTAATACAGAGCGGTAAACATCATTACTCAAAATCCTGAAATGGCCCCTGTTACATTCAGAGTAAAAGCCAAAGTTTTGACTTGATATGTCTTGCACTTCCCTTCACATCCCTGATCTCATCTCATGCTACTTATTTCAGGCTCAAATGTCAGGCATGCTCCCCAGCTAGGATTTTCTCTAATTGTGACTTCTGCTTCAAACTTGTATTCCCTGGAAATCTGCATGCTTAACTTCCCATCTCCTTCAACTCTTGCTCAAATGAGGCCTATCTTGATCACACTATTTAAAACTACAACTCCAACCCAGCAATACTTCCAACTGGTCTTCCTCAACTGTCTCTATGTTTTCACTTCTCCATAGCTTTCTAAAATATGATCCAATTTACTTATTGTATCTACTCTTTATTGTCTATCTCTATCCAATGGGACATATGCTCCATGAGGCCCAGCACCTTTGTAGATTTGATTCATTTATTGTGTTACAAGAGCCCAGAACAGTGCCTAACACACAGAAGATGACCTGCAACTATTGAATGAATAAATGAATAAATTAATGAATGAAGGAAGGACTCCTCCACTGAATGGCACAAGAGTTGAAATTCTGGCATCGTAAAGAAGAAAGTACAATCTGAGCATACACCCCTTGTGAAGAACAATGTTTATAGGGCAAATAATATAAATAATATTTAGTTTTCTCAAAATATAGAAACAACCAATAGACAAACCATGAATGATACAGTTATAAAGTAACATTGCAAAGTAAAAAACAAGGTGCACTTGTAAGATTTGGTAGGTAGAAGGGGGTCATAAGTTGGACAAAGGTAGGAGAGCTACAATGTCCTCATTATGCAAATTGGGAGTCCATAATTGGGACTTCATCAAGATAAAAAGCTTCTGCAAAACAAAGCAAATAATCAACAAAACTAAAAGGCAGCCCATGGAATGGGAGAAGATATTTGCCAACGATGTATCCGAGAAAGGGTTAGTATCCAAAATCTACAAAGAACTTATCAAACTCAACCCTCCAAAAAACAAAAAAAAATATAGTTAAGAAATGGGCAGAAGACATGAATAGACATTTTCCCAAAGAAGACATACAGATGGTTAGCAGGCACATGAAAAGTTGCTCAACATCACTTGTCATCAGGGAAATACAAATCAAAACCACAATGTGATACCACCTCACACCTGTCAGAATGGCTAAAATTAACAATGCAGAAAACAACAGATGTTGGTGAGCATGCAGAGGAAGGGCAACTCTCTTACACTGTTGGGAATGCAAATTGGTACAGCCACTCTGGAAAACAATAAGGAGGTTCCTCAAAAAGTTAAAAATAGAACTACCCTATGATACAACAATTGCACTAGTAGGTATTTACCCAAAGGACACAAAAATACAGCTTTGAAGGGGTACAGGCACCTAATGTTTATACCAGCATTGTCAATAATAGTCTAAGTATGGGAAGAGCCCCATGTCAATCGACTGATGAGTGGATAAAGAGGAAGTGGTCTGGGGCGCCTGGGTGGCTCAGTCGTTAAGTGTCTGCCTTCGGCTCAGGTCATGGTCCCAGGGTCCTGCTCGGCGGGAAGCCTGCTTCTCCCTCTCCCACTCCCTCTGCTTCTGTTCCCTCTCTCGCTGTGTCTCTCTCTGTCAAATAAATAAATAAATAAAATCTTTAAAAAAAAAAAAAAGAGGAAGTGGTCTGTATATAGAATGGAATATTACTCAATCATCAAAAGGAATGAAATCTTGCCACTTGCAACAACATGGATAGAGCTAGAGTGTATTATGCTAAGTTAAATAAGTCAGTCAGAGAAAGACAAATACCATATGATTTCACTCATATGTGGAATTTAAGGAAAAAAACAGATGAACATAGGGGAAGAGGGAAAAAAAGAGAGAGAGGGAAACAAATCATAAGAGACTCTTAACTATTGAGAACAAACTGAGGGTTGGTTGATGGAGGGGAGGTGGGTGGGGGATGGGCTAGATGGGTGATGGGTATTAAGGAGGGTAATTGTGATGAGCACTGGCTGATAAATGTAAGTGATGAATTACTAAATTCTTCTCCTGAAACCAATATTATACTATATGTTAACTAGCTAGATTTAAATAAAAATTTGGGAAGAAAATAAACACAACATATTGGGAATCCAGGTAAATCCTGTTCTCCTCAGGGAAATATGATAATTGATGAACAAAATGGTTACTAGAGTATGATTTTTGATAGAGGTGGTCAAAGACAGAATTGGAAAAAAACAAAACTGGTGTATATTTATGAGGGGATCAAACGCAATGATCATGGCTGATAAATTATAAAATAGCAATATAATCATTTAGTGAAATGTAGGTAACTAAGAGAAAAGCTAAATATAAAAGTAACTGAAAAGGGTCATATCTTGGAATTTAGGTTAGGAGAAGGAGAGGGTCAGTGGAATAGGAGACATTTTTAATATGCTCTTATATACTCTTAGATTTTTCTTTAGTGCACATATTTCTTCGATAAAATATTTTTCAAGTATTTGAAAAGAAAAGCAGTTGGAAAATGAATATTAATAATTAACAACCAGTAAACATTGTTTTCCTTTTGTATGTGAAACATGTCCTTTGAATGATTTTATTATGTAGAGGTATTTTTCAGGTGAAATACAACAAATCATAACTATAAAACAAAAAAGAAAAATAAGAATAAGGTTAAAATGAGAGTACCTGGTACTAACCATTCATCCTGACGCCAAGCCCAGCATAATAGGTTTGAATAACAATACAATTTTTTCCCACAGTTATTTTTTTTTAAAGATCAATTTATTCATTTTTGAGAGAGAGAGAGCAGGGGGAGGGACAGAGAGAGATGGAGAGAGAAAATTTCAAGTAGACTCCACACTGAGTGTGGAGCCTGATGCAGGGCTAAATCTCACAGCCCTGAGATCATGATCTGAGCCGAAACCAAGAGTGGGATGCTTAACCAACTGAGCCACCCAGGTGCCACTTTCCCACAGTTTGAAGGTTGAAGCCATAGTCTACTTAAGGAAGAAAACTGGAGGACTTGGTGAAAATCAGAATTTTGTCGATATTCATTAATTTGTATAATTCATTTATTTATTCATTCATACACCAAGTGTATATTGTACATCTGTTATTTTCTACACACCGTTTAACATTTTATGAGATAAAACTCATACAGCCACTTTCTCATTTCTAAATATTTTAATTTGTCTTCACCTACAACCATAGCTCAGGAATTCGATAGGCAGTAGCCACTACATGCAATCATTTATTGTAATGAAGTAGCAACATAAACATATAATTGATAGAATTAATAGGATATTATTTTTACATATTAAGTTACAAAGTATATTCATATATTCCTAATTTACAGAGAAGAAAACAGGGTTAGTGAAGGAACTTGCCTAAGATCATGTTTCATCGTTTTTTGTTTGTTTTTTAAAGATTTTATTTATTTATGAGAGAGAGAGAATGTGAGTGAGTGAGAGAGAGAGAAAGAGCTCAAGTGGGGGGGGCGGGGGAGGGGCAGAGGAAGAGGGAGAAGCAGACTCCTGGCTGAGCAGGGAGTCCGATGCAGGGTTCTCCATCCCAGGACCCCGGGATCACAACCCCAGCTGCAGGCAGATGCTTAATGGACTGAATCACCCAGGCATCCTTCTGTTTTGTTTTCTCAAGTAGTCTCCAGGTCCAACGTGGAGCCCAGCATGGGGCTTAAAGTCACTACCCTGAGATCAAGACCTGACCTGAGATTGAGAGTTTGATGCTTAACCCACTGAGCCACCCAAGCGGCCCTAAGATCACCTGTTTGAATGAGAAAAAAAGTAAATACCCAAATTCATTGCACTTTCTGCCACAATTCACGTTTTTGCTTTATTTCAAAGCTTAGGTTGGACATGTTTGTCTCATCCTTTTGGCTGCCCTAAAAACTTAGATCAAGCACTCCCCTCTGGAAGTTACACTGATTCCATTCAAGCAGCAGTGATTGCTTTACCTGAATTTTAAACTTTGTATGCATGTAAGTGTATGTGTTTATGTGTACGTGTGTGTGTGCATGCATAGCATTTATCTTATTTCTTCAATGTGCTTGCATATTTTGGGGACTAGTACTGCCCTGTAATACCTGCTAGCTTCTAAATTGCTTCATGGATCTGTGCTGATTATGCAGGCTTAGACTAGAAGAACGTCAGATTCTGATCCTGACTGATTGAAACCATAAGGCTGGATTTCATAACTTCAGAGCCAGCCAGATGACTTTTTTTCTATCTCTGTATGTCACGTAAAGACATGTATCAGGACTCACAGAAGTACATGATCTTTTTGTTTCTACCTCCTTCTCTGCAATATGCTGGTAAAGGTGAGGGGCAGACATGAGTCAACCTAGCTGGATTCAAATCCCATCTCTAGTATTTACAGCTGTGAGGCCTTGGGTTATTAATATATTCCTTCCATGCCTTCATGGCTTCATCTGTAATATAATAACAGTACATACCTAACAGGATTCTTTTGAAGGTTAAATGAGTTAATTAAATAATTCAGAACAGGGTTTGAAATACAATGGCACTTAATAAATTATTACTAGCTATTTTTATCTTCTTCACAGATGATCTGGATTATCAAATTAGATGGTGCATGCAAAATGATTTGAAAGTAGCTACTATTTCATTTAATCATACATGTATTTATGGTGAACAAATAAAATTTACAAGCATAAAAAAGTGGGAGAGCGCCTGGGTGGCTCAGTTGGTTAAACGACTGCCTTCGGCTCAGGTCATGATCCTGGAGTCCCAGGATCGAGTCCCGCGTCAGGCTCCCTGCTCGGCGGGGAGTCTGCTTCTCCCTCTCCTGCTCCTCCCTCTTGTGCTCTCTCTCTCTCACTCTCTCTCTCAAATAAATAAATAAAATCTTAAAAAAAAAACTCCTTATAAAAAAAAATCTTTAAAAAAAAAAAAGTGGGAAAGACCCAATATTAATCTAAGCACCACATAAAAATATTTAAATGCTATCCAGGAGGGACCGACTGGTATTGTGAGGTTCTCCGCGTACTTCCTCTCAATCCACTTATCATCCATCTCCAGTTCATGCTACAGTAGAATTCTGACAAAGGAAAACAAAAGGATGCCTTTACTGTTGCCCTTCTGGAACTCAAAACCTCCCTGGTTTTGAGTATCTCCAGCTCAATTCCTCTCGATTTACACCTAATTCAGCAGCAGCAGTAACTCAGTAATGGGAAAATAACACATGTCTCTAGATCATTTGAATAGCTAGCTTCTGCTCCTTGGCTCCATTTTCATAATCTCAGCTGAACATTATTTTGACCACTGACTAGTTTTACATCATTTATAAAACTCTAATTTATGCACTGTGAGTATTCCGGAGAACTCCTTTAATAGCCACTTACTTTCATTTCCTGTGGCCTAGACATTATTCTCCTGAATAAGAGATCCGTTTTTGCCAATTAAAGATCATGAAAAGAAAACAGATACCACCCATAAGCAAAACCCTGAACTCAGAGTTCAGAAGACAAAATGAATTGTGTAAATCACAAACTGTCCTGCATTTCCTGATCATTCAATTATACTTCTAAATCAATTTTATTATTTTAAATCAGTCTTTTTTTCTGAGACATCTTAGACTCAGATTTATGCCCCACTCTCAACAAGTGGATAGTGTTTTGGACACTCGTTTTTATGTCTGAATCTCAGGGCTGTTTTACAACCAAATTCCTTTTTTTTTTTTTTCTTTTGCCTTGTAGATTTCCCTCTTTCAAATTTTGTTTACTTCTTGTATCCTGTATGTTTTTGCAATCCAAATCACATGTATTTGAAAATAAGCAGGGAGGATAATTTGATGGATAGATGGAAATCAAGTGTATTTCAGAGGAGTCTTAAAGCAGAAAAGGGTACAGGTGGAGAATGAAAGGAACATTCCAGAAAAGTGAGTATTCAGACATGGAATTCTCTAAATACCCTTCTTTTCCCCCCTCTACCCTCCATTGGGTGGTATCTTGGTAGCCATTAAGAATTTGGAATAATCCAAAGACAAAGCAAATCTCATAGTGCTATTGAAGAAGCATAAAATTTATAAATAATAAACAAACAAACAAACAAACAAACAAAGGTTTGGGAGGAAATAGGTCAGTATCCCACATAGGAGAGAGAATAGTAGTAGTAGAAGGAGGATAAACAATATTCTCCATCCTCCCCTTTGTAATAAACATTAGATACGTAGAAAAATTTTTTTAAGAAATTTTTTACTAATATTTAAATCTCTTAAGATGAGGTATCTGGGGAAAAGTTTATATTACACATATTTCTTCATCTTTTTATGTTTCTATTGCCAGCATTTGAGGGTAGCAACCATATGTCAGTTGTCTTATATTCCCAGAGTTGAACATAGGGCCTGGTTTATCATGAGAATACTATAAATACTTAATTATGTGGTCGGAGTTAGGGTTGGAAGAGAGATGAAGGATGGGTAATACAAAATTTACCTGGTATTAAAATATCATATATTTTTCTATATTCTTTGATTATATATACACCCACACACACTCATCCCCCACATACCCTTCACTCCCCCCCCACATACATATTCATAACTTAAAAAATAATTTCAAATGTTATAAATGAATAAAGTTTATAGAGTCAAAAGTAAGTGCCTCTTTCACCCCAATTTGATCTCTGGTCCTCTACAAGAAGACATCCAAAGATGTTCTGTAGACAAACAAGCACATAGGTGCATATTTATTATTAACACACAGGATGGCCGCAGACTACACAAGGAGTTTGTATCCATTATTACTTTCTCCACATGAAGATGAAGAACATGAAACTTGCATTTCAGGCTGGTATTTTTCATTCAGTTCACAGCAGAATAAACTGGGAAGCCTAAATATTCTCAATTGCTACACCCTGATATTCAGACTCAATAAGTCTACAGAAAGGGCAAAACTTATGTGTGTTAAAAAAAGCTCCCCAGGTATTTCTGATTACAGTTTGAGAACAATATCCTCATTAACTCCTGGGTTTACTTTTGTTAAAACTGTCCACATATACATAGCTGAATTCATTTAGTTTAGAAAAGAGAATTATTTGACCTGGTCTATATTACTGAGACTTATTATAGAGATGCATAGGATTTATAGAGTAGTTTCAAATTTTAACACAATCAGAAAAAGTCTAGATCTTTACACAAAAATTCTGCCTGACAAATTCACTTTTCTAGAGTATTATACCCTCCTGGATTAGAATAGTTTGAGAATAATCTGGTTAAAAGAATAAACACTGGCTAATATAAACAACATGTGGATTAATTCTATCTATTTCTCACTTGTAGACCAAGATTTTAGGCTGTGAACTATAATTTGACAGGTCCCTTCAATTAGTTTATGAGGTTAGGCCATTGCCACGCTCCTTGCAGTAATCATAATTCAATGCATTTCTCTTCCTCATTTGCCTAATGAACAAATAAATACTCAATTCATATAATGTATCTTGTTAAACCTAAACTTTAAATCTAAACATAATTTTAGTAGTAATGAGAATGAAGAAAAGGATTACATTTAGTCAAGGGCCCTTACCAGTGCATAGCACCTAGAAATAGAGAGTAAAGGAGGATGAAATGATACCTCCTCACAGCAAAGTGGATTCAGATACTTTGAGGGGCATAGGTTCATCGTGCTGTGTCCTGCCTCTTACGTGTGTTCATCCACCATTAGAAATGAACATGAGTGCTGTGCAGGGAAGCCCTTTGTTATCATCAAACTCCCCTGTGTTGTTCCTGCTACTAGAAAAGTGATTTCTCTGATTTTCAGCTGGGCTGGGAGAACACAGAAGCCTTTCTTTTATACCAGCCACTTGCACATTGCTTCTAAAATAACACCTGCATCTGTAATACAACTCTACAGGAACACGCAAAAAAGTGTACAACAAATGTGAAGGTATTATTGGGTTGAACCTGGGAGTCACTAATATGGTCTCAAGCCTCTTTGTAACACATGTATAAAACATGACATGCAAAATATTATGAGTATATGAAATGTATGGTTATTAAGGGTGAATTTTAAGCCAATCAATAAGCTTCCTCTTTTTGGAAGGTGTTCCTTCTAGTGGGGATGACAACTTTCTGTGTAGGAGGAGGAACTGAACAATATGCATTACTGTGACAGAGTCACGGGTTGATGATGCATCTGATGAGGATCGTCCTCTTTAAACTTGTTAATGTTTGCAAAAGCACTGTCTTCATGACTGCGTTACCAGGCCTAGAGTAGATGCCACCATCCTGGCTGCCAAAGGAGAATGCGAGGCTGCCTAATTGAAAACATTTTGAGCATTTAAATAACCCACTGTCACTGGTATATACATTTGAGGAAAGGCTTTTCCAGTGTTCTTATTTGAAAAATGTGGATAATATTATCTGCTCAGTCAATTTCAGAGGATTCTCATGAGGATTAAATTAAGTAATGGATGGGTAAGAGCTTTAAAAATTAGAGTACACTTGAAAAAAATGCAAGTTATCAATATTGTTGGAAGACATGTTAAGGAGGGAGAACAAAAGATGAGCTAGTTCCTCTGCCATGTTCCCTCTCTCTTAGCTTTTGACACCAGGGTCCATCTAATCACTAAATATAGATTCCAAGAATCATCCTCCCTCTTATTCCCTCTATTCAAAGAGCAATTAAGTGCTGCCAATGTTTGCATCAAAATAATTCTTGAACCTGTTCTCTCTGGTCTTTCTCGATTGCAATCCTGATGCAAACTCTCCTTAAATAGTCTCCAACTAGGATCCCTAACTCTTTCTTACAGCCCTCAAACCTATCCCTAAATACATCGAAGACTATATGGTCAAAATGATTATCTGATTATGAACATTTCCTGCTTCAAAGGCATCCAAGGTTTCTGTTCATGTTCAGGCTTCTCAGCATGGCCAATAATTCCCTCTACATGAGACCATTTTCTTTTCCCCACCTCCCTCTGCACATTCTCTGCAACCATTTACATGAAGTGCCTACATGTCTCCTTACCACAAGTGATATTTCATGTCTCTGAGCCTATCTCATACCACCCTCTCTACCTAGAGAGGTCTTCCCACCCCTTAATACTCTTCCCTCAAGACTTAGCTGACGTAACACATCATCTGAGAAATTTTTGCTTGTTGCTGCCCTCCCCCAACCCATAGCACCATTCTCTAAGGACTTCTATAAAAGCCTGTGTCTGTTTGTATCTCTGCACTTTCTACATTTTTAAGGATTGGCTGATTTATTTGTCTATCTCTTCTAGAGGGGGGACTTCTTGAAGGCAAGGTCTGTGTCATACTATCTTTAGGTCTCTGTGCTGCAGGGACATAATGAACCTCAATAATTACCTATGAGGTGTGAGCAAAAAAGCTGTGGGAAAAGGATGATAAGGAAATCAGTATAGAAATGTAAGAAAAAAAGGATGGCATATAGAAAGTATAAGCAAGTCCTCTGTAAAAGGGAGGTAAAAAATGAAAGGGGAAAAATAAAGGAGAAGAATCATTGGTGAGATATTGATAAAGATGATCATATAGAAGATAAAAATGTTGAAAGGAGAAATAGGAGAAGGGTAGAAAAGTAAAGACAATGGGTGGATGGACAATAAGAATATTACAGGACAAAATAAGAGAAGCAGACTGTGGAAAGAAAAGGACAAAATTGACAAATATAATCCAATATATTGAGGACAGAGAAGTGGAAGGAAAGAAACCAGAAGGTGCACTGATAAGTAGTTACCATGGAAAATAGCAAACAAAGTAGCCATCTGGATGGTAGAAGAAAAAAGACAGAGCCTAGAATGATTAAAGGAAGACAAATGATTTAATGACAATACTAAGGAAAGGACATTTAAGACAAAAAACAAACACAAACAAGCAAAACCCCACAGACAAGAAAGAGTAAGAAATTATGATTTGGAGATTCTTTTTTAAATGCTGGACCATTGGTCTGTTTGTTAGAATACAGAATTTGCTAAAAACAATAACTTAAAAATATCTCTCTTTATTAAAAGTAAGGGACAAATAGTAAATGCAGTCATTAAGAGAGTACTGTAAAGCTACTCATGTCCTTTTTTGAGGTTAATTTTTCTGTGCGCCTATATAAAGTGAGTTTTGCTCTCATTAGGAGCAATTGTGATTCAGTATCTGCCCTAAGCTATAACAAATGAGCCAGATTTGAAATATAAAATATTTATTTCTATGGGTGCTCTGGAAAAGACTACCAGTTCCCCCTGGCATCTTAGAGTTGCTTCATTTTCTTCCAAGGAGAAAATTGGAAGAAAAGTACCACGTGCAGATGTCCTGCCTGCTGTCAGAGTAGGTAACATTTATGTGATGTGACTCACCTTGACATCTCTTGGTATTCCATTACAAATCTGAGAGACTGTTTTCACTTGTGGATTGCAATTGCCTCCGGTACCCGGATACTATCCATGTTCTTCAGCAGAGGTCAGCCAATACTCATTGTTAAACACAAGTCAAACACATGATGGCCAGCTGGCAAATTGACACTCCTGCAATGCTTGAATCTGCCCTTTCTAATCTAATATTTTGTAGGAGGTAGACCTCAAGGGATAGCATGATGTTAGTTACGGTGTGCCTATAAATGTAATCGGAAGGACTACTTTCTTTCTTTTTTTAATGTAGAGTTTCATTGCTTTATGATCACATTTTTTATCCAGAAATATCAAGAGCATACAAACCAAATTTTATACTTATTTAAAACAACACCGTTAAGTATTTTCCTACTTTGAAATCTATTAGAAATGTCTACTTGAGGAGCTTGCATCTCATTTCCGGCAAGAATATAACTTATTCCTCTTCCTACAAGATCTGTATCACCTAAACTGTACTTCATCCTTTGGCTCCTTTTTAATATTACTGAACAATAAATTCATATCTGTGATGACTGAGCCATGCCATTTTTTTTTAAAGATTTTATTTATTTATTTGAGAGAGACAGACTGAGAGAGAGAGCACATGAGAGGGGGGAGGGTTGGGAGGGTCAGAGGGAGAAGCAGACCCCCTGCCGAGCAGGGAGCCCGATGCGGGACTCGATCCCGGGACTCCAGGATCATGACCTGAGCCGAAGGCAGTCGCTTAACCAACTGAGCCACCCAGGCGCCCTGAGCCATGCCATTCTATGGACAAAATATCTTCAACCCGTCTGCCATTAGGTGTTGACTATAAATTTTCTAATTCACCCACCATGAATCATGTGGGTGTGTCCCACATTCTCTCAGTTTAGGTTTTATGGGATTCTGTAAGGAATTTAAAATACCACACCAACTCTCTCCTAAGTCTTTTTCACATTATTTTTTAAAGAATTTGAAGTCATTTGAAAATAAGAGTCACCATTTATTGTGTCCTTACTCTGCACCAGGCATTTTTTATATGCATTATTTTCATAATTTTTCATAGCAAACATTTCAGACAGGTTTTGCTTTCCTCATTTTAATGACAAAATAAAAAATTGAAGTTGAGATAGGGTAAGTTCTGTGTCCACACTACAAAAAAAAAAAAAAGAAAAGAAAAAGAAAAAGAAAAAATCTAGTGACACAGTCAGGATTTAACTCTTATGTGTTAGATTCCAAAGCCAATATTTATTGCCAAACACCAGAGAAAAAACATACATGAATCACATTAATTTATTTGTTTTTATTTTGGTATCTCTAGTGATAACTTACTGAAACTTCTTTCTGACAATATAAGATGTTCTAGCTTCTACTTAAAAATAAAAAAGAAACTGTTCACTGCTCAAACCCTGTGGCTGTTACTTCTCTCTACTGCAGATGAGGGTATTGTGGTACAGATTCAAAATTAAATTTCCATTCCTATTTTTGTTATATATAAGAACTACTGAAAATATGGGTATATCTTCTTCTAGACCACTAATCTCCAATCTGGGGGGAAAAAAATCAGTGAAGGAAGTACAGGTCTATTTTCCATAAAGACATGGCAAGTTGGGTCTGCAGGGATTCCATGGAATACCTATAAAATATTCCTATTCCTGGGGAATTAAAATACCATAAAATTATATCTTATCACATTTCTATAAGAAGAATAGACAATGTACAAGAACATTTTAATAATTTATGAAAGAAAAGCAGATTAAATGAATATTTGATATTATAATATTTTAAATTTTTAAATAGATTCTAATATCCTGACTATAGTTTCCTTTTCTTCTTTTTTCAGACAGCCTACCTTGAAAAGCTCATTGGCTCTCACAGCTTTAGCAATTATCTCTCTGAGAATAATTCCCAAATTTGGACCTGTACTGAATATTACCCTGAACTCTAGTTTCTTTATTCCAATAGGAAATTAGATATTTCTGCTAGCATGTTTTATCTGAAATCCAAAATATCTATACTTGAACTCAATATCCTCAAAATTACCTATTCCCTAAATTCACATTCCAGTAAAAAAAAATAGCACAATTATTTTCCTTTATTTTTCATATACAACACATGAGCATCATCTTAAAACATTTGACTTCCTCAAGTTTTTATAAGGTGAAGTTCCAATTCCAAGCCCTTCATAATGTGCTCTCAACTCATACCAGTGCTCTCTCCTGCTACTTCCCCTTCTAATCATGCCCTACATTTCATATTCCTTCTCTGGGGTGCTTTTCTTCTTCTTCACCCGGGGAAACTCCCACTTAATCAGATTGAGTTCAAATAGTTCCTTTTCTTTGAAGTCTTTATTAATTCTCAGTGCATAGCTGGTCACTTCCTGGGTTCCTAATTCTTACATTTAGTCCTCCCCTAATTTCTATGAGTCCTTGAGGGTAGATATTTAATCCAAATCTAGATTTTGTCTCTTATATGAGAAAGAGAACCCAGTGTATGATAGGTGCTCACTAAATATTTTTAAATACATGCATAAATAAATGAGTACATGACTGAACAAATAATTCAATGAATCTTTGACTTCTTTTAATATCTTCTTGGTCTTTCTATATCACTGCATTTTGTTTAGACTTCAAATTATGTACTTGGGAAAGAATCCCCAGGTAGCTTTAGTATCTGTTTAAAATGAAACGTCAAGACTTCATGAAATATCTTACATGAATTAATTCAGCTTCTTTTTCCAAGACCATGATATGTTAACAAACTTGAAAAACACTTTATAGATCCCAAATAGTTATAATAAATTATTCTAAAAACAAGTTTGAATAAGTTCCCTATATATGTGAGTAAATTATGGTAAACATAAATGACTTTTAGTGTTCAAATGGTAAAATAATATATTTAATACTTTTATTCCTACAAATAATTTGCTTTCATTTCTATTTCTATTTTTCTTGCATAATATCAATTACATCAGATTGGAAATTTGATGGAACCCTTTCTTGAAGTTTTAACTTTTCCCTGTAGGACATAAGGAAATATTACTTGAAGACAATGATGGAATTTGGGGGGTTCAGGATGTGTTCCCAAGGAAACCTCAAGCTCATCTCTCCCTCCTGAAGCATTTAATTGCCAAAAATATCTAATTTAAAACTCTGTTTTGGCTTCTACAATAATGGAATTGTGATGGTTCTTTCTTTTCCTTCTTTCTTTTATTTGTTTTTCTTTTGCTATGATATACAGACAAAAAATATTTGAGTCCAATAAAGTTCCATGAATTAGAATCTGTGACATAAATCCTATGTTTATGATAAAAATAGAATCTAAAAAATAAACATTAAAATCTGAAAGCCCTGAGTAAGTTTCCATGGAGAAAGTAAAATTAAACAGCCACTCTGCCATTGTATGAGCAAAAGAAGGCAGCCTCACATTTTAACTATTATAGCAATTACAGTAATAATGATAATTAATATTTATATAGTTGTACTTGAATGATCGGTGCCCTTGCTGGAAAGACAAACCAGAAATGACCTGGTTAATGAGTCTGTGACAGATAAAGTAGGGGTACTGAAATCAATTCCCACTCACAATCACAGAATATGGTCACAAAATGTAAGTATCAAAAGATTGCCTTCAAGGTAAGTACTCATTCCAAGTGAGGGATGGAAACTGTAGAGGGAAATATCTGTAACCAAGGTAGAGAACCCCAAAATGTAGAGAAAGTAAGAGACTTTAACTAGAGAGAGTATCCCTCTCACCCCAAATTAAAAATGACTTAAGCAACTACATACCAGAGTAACAAGAATTTAGTATCTCTCTGAGGCTCCCTCCCTCCATAACATCTTCTGGTACAAAAACACACCTGATCATAAGAAAAGAATGGATGAAACTCCCAATCTGAAAGCCCAAGCAAAGGACAAAAGACAACGGTTGGTGTCATGCAGGCATTAAGAGACAAAGAGATCTAGATTTTCATAAGAGAGTGGTTATCAAATAGGCCAACTGGTCTAGGATATCTAAGAAAAGAAAAATAAAATGACAACAAATAGGGGGAAAATGGAAGGATCTAAGACAAGAGAACATGACAAGGTTGAGAATGAGGCATTAAAAGTTTTGGAAGTGAGGGAACTAGACAAAGGAGTGAGAATTTAAGATATCAAGTATGGGGGGGAAATCCTATTTATAGAATATATTCATCAAAGTACTGTAAAAGAGCAAATAAACTCCAAGCTGTACCAATTAAGAGCTCATGAAACACAGCAGGAATAAGACTGAGAAAATTAGTTATATTCACAGAGGTCTATCTATTGGAATGTTTCACCGTTTTTTGTTTTTTTTAACCAGTTACTTTTATTTTTATTTTTTTATTTTTTGCACTTAGTATTTTTTTAAACATCACAAATATGATTTTTTATTTGTCACCATTAAATTGTACTTAGTATTTTTTAATTTAAATTCAGTTAATTAACATATAATGTATTATTGGTTTCAGAGGTAGAGGTCTGTTATTCATCAGTCTTATATAACACCCAGTGCTCATTACATCACATGCCCTCCTTAATGTCCATCACCCAGTTACCCCATCCCTCCATTGTTCTCCCTCCAGCAACCCTCAGTTTGTTTCCTATGATTAAAACTTAAAACCAGTTACTTTTAAACTCATTGGACCATTGGTTTAGGATAAAGATTATCACAGATTGCTTTTTATTTCTATAAAAATAAATATTTTGTTTTTAAATATAAAATTAATTCAATATTATTTATACAATTATCTATATATCACCATCCCAAAGAAATTATTAGTAGTTAAATTTCTGAGAGACTTAACATACAAATGGACAATGGGCATAAATATGACAATGACAATAGAACTTTGACCCACAAACTGCAGCAAGTAGGTCAGGAAACCAAACCACAGGCTCTATAACAACTGACCAAGAATGGTCAAGTCTTTGACAATGACAGCTGGTCTACCTATATTTGCCTCGCTTTAAATTCAGTAACAATCAAGAGAAAGCAAAATATGTTCCCCAAACCAATAACATATGATGCCCTCCTTCTAGTTAGCCTGCCTGCCTCTTTCTTACGTCAACAATCTCCAATCAGAGAAACCTAAAGTTTTTTTGGGGGGTGGGGTGTTGTTTTTATTTCCATTTTAAAGGTTTCTGTCTTCTCTGCCTGCCTTTGAGTTTCTGCCAAAAGCAAGTGATGGTAGCTCCTTTGTTATACTCTAGTTTTCCCTTCGGTTGGATGGTTTTCAAAGTACCTCCTCCCATTGCCCAGTCATTACTTAGGATATCCTGGATATAAGGAAAGCTGAAGGCTCCGTGCCTCAGTGCTGTTTGGATCCACACACTCCTCTGTGTTTTAGGTTAACTCCTGAGTGCAACAGGTCATGCTTAAAATGGGTAAAGTGGCAAAATGCCTTAAGAAAACTGGCCTATTTGTAGACAGGTAGGCTTAGCTAATGGGCTGGGTCAAAATTCTGAGAATATCCTAGGAATATTATAGAAATATAAAATCAGAAAAATTGCTGGTTGTGGTATTATGTACACAAGATAAGTTAGTTCCAACTCTTTTGGAAAATGCAGCATGTAGTATTCATCTTGGGTAACTAATTAAAATGAAATAAAAAGTTGTATTTTTCCCGTGCTTATCATACATATATTTGGGCATATAACACTAATTGAAAATTTTCAAATTGCAATATTTCAGAGGCATTTGATTAACCATGTGATTATCCACATCTGGCCTGGGAAGATTGACTGATTACCAGAAAAATGGTATCTATTAACCAATAGGTTATCTAAATTTGTAAATCATCAAAATATGCTGTTAGTGTTTATAAACAGTTCTTTTTTTTCTTATTGATAAATGTCAGTCTTCAAAATTTTAGAGGGAAGTACCAGGAAAAAACAGCCTCACTTTGATAAAGGATAACAGCATACATGATTTGACATACAAATAAACACATTTTTTGCAGCCTATTCTCTCCAAAGTTTTCTTCATAACATCATTCTCATAAACATAGAATTGGGCCATTAGAATGCAACTAAAAATGGAGACTCTCTGATAATGAAAGGCCATCCCATCTTTCTGTTTTCTGGTCAACAGCCCAATAGAGATCTTCACTCAACATCTGTGATAGTCTCTCATATGCTCGGGCATAAGTAGCCCAGGTGAGAAAAACTCTCAAATCTTTACTTTCCCTATTTATATCTCAACTCCTGGCAAGATTCTGGTCTCTCAGAGCTGAATTTCTGCTGCCACCATGTCTACTCCCACCTATTATCATTCTTTTAGATCTTTTTATTTCACCTTTCTGCTTTGCTGCCCATCTTCTTATTCTCCTCGCCTCTTCTCCCATTTTATCTTATGCTACTCTAGTTCAAAATCCTCCACTGTAGGTATTGGTATATCCTTAATACCAAGAACAGTGCCTGATATTCAGTAAATGTTCCATAAATGAACCAACAGAAATTTTACAAAAGCCTACAAATTTTGTCAAAATAATACATTTTTAAAGATAAAAATTGACATCATATTGTGCCTTAAAATACACAGTTGATGAGGATAGATATAGTTCCTGGTATATTTCTGAATAAATAGTTTTGAAAATAATAGTGCTTAGGGGTACCTGTGTGTCTCACTTGGTTAAGTGTCCAACTCTTGATTTCAGCTCAGGTCATGAGATCCAGTCCCGCATCCGGCTCATGCTGGGGATAGAGCCTGCTTAAGATTCTCTCTCTCTCTCTCTCTCCCTCTCCCTCTACCCCTCCCCCCTTGCACACTCTCTCTCACTCTTAAAAAAATAATATTACAGGGGCGCCTGGGTGGCTCAGTTGGTTGAGCGACTGCCTTCGGCTCAGGTCATGATCCTGGAGTCCCGGGATCGAGACCTGCATTGGGCTCCCTGCTCGGCAGGGAGTATGCTTCTCCCTCTGACCCTCCCCCCTCTCATGCTCTCTGTCTCTCATTGTCTCTCTCACAAAATCTTAAAAAAAAAAAAAAAATTAAAAAAAATAATATTACATACAAAAAGTATTACTTTTATCTAGGTATTTTCAATTTTTTAACTTTATTAATACTGACATTAAAAAATACTGACATCAAAGTTGATACACTCTTAGAAATCATAATATTTTGACAAAGATGAATATGATGGTTTTTATTTCTTATTAAAGGAGAGTTATCATTTTTTATATTTTTCCTCATAATTTTTCAGCAATGGTTCAAAAATACATCCTAAGTGATCATACAAGGTACGATTAAATATCTAGAGTTTTACCTAGAGCCTGTCTCCTGTTCAGATGATGAAAAAAAAATTAGATGTTCTCAAGAGTTACATAAACCATGAAATGTGGGAACTCTTTAGTTCAGCCAAGATACTGGTTGGACAGATTTTACCTGAGATGAGAAAAGGAAAAGAGGCCACAATTTATGAAGAAAATATTAATAAATAATCTGAACTCTAAAATATCATAAAGAGAAAACTTTCACAACCCTTATAAATCCCAGTGGGTTTCTGGGTTAAGATGACAGATTGTCACATGTATATAATTTTTGTCCTTCTCCAAGTCCCACTAAAACTACAGATGCATTATTTTTTTTTTCTTTTAAAGATCTAAACATTCTAGGATGGAAAGAACAGAACAGGAAAGAGACAACAGCAAGAACTATTAGGAAACTAGAAAGCAGATGCCACATGATAAATAATACAGTCAACCTGAGAAAGCCAGAGTCCAAACCAGCAGTGGGAAAACCAAGGACTAAATTGATTTAACCAGAAAGATTCATGCATGACTGGAATTTGAGATAAAGGGAGGAACTGAAAAAGGCAATTTGGTCCCCTCACATACTGCACACCACTGAACATCGGCTTCTCCCTTACCTCCAGAAAAGTCTAGAGATTAATTCTCTGGAAAGCGTAAAATAAACAGTCTTTCATTGGAGGTCTTTAGACTAACTTTGGGATGGAGTACCTTTTACTGATGACAAGGGTATTGAGTGAATGTGTGAATACTTAACAGTAAATGGAGAGACCTCCAGCCCTTCTACCCCTCTGCACCTCTGCCCCCAGAACACTTACCTTCTAGGAAGGAGTTTCAAAGATGCTTCCCTGGGAAACTAATCAGTACAAGGGGAAAGATTTACTTCCCTCTAGCAAGTCTTAAGTCCTTAAGTCTAATTCTAGAATGTACCAGATTCTGAAGAAAAGGGATGCTGAGTTTTAGAAGATTCCATAGGCTCATTGTAATAATGTAACATACATTGCGTGACTATGCGGATGGTCTTTTATCAAGGAGAAATCATGTTTAAAAAACTAAAACCTGACTTTTCTGCTCTGGAATGAATGCATCACAATGGTAGTGACGGAGAGGCTTCATTCTATTTTTAACTGTTCACAGACAACCAGAGTAAAATCTCCATGTCTTCGGTTAAGGGTGGAAGAAGTACTAAATGGTCTGTGTGCCGAAAGTCTTGTGCCAAGGCTCATAAATGGCTATATCAGGTTTTACAGGAGTATTTTTTCGATTTCCTAGTACAGTACTTTCTAGCAATTTACCAAGTTCCTATTAGCCTTTACTAGAATTTCCAAAGCCTGTCTAATTATATGGTTCTCCCAGTGATGGTTAGACCCCCACGGGTCGTGTCTCTGCTAGTGACATCCAAAAGTGCGTCATTCTTCTTACATATATTAGATTTCTTTTCCTTCTGTCATGCTACCATCATGATCCCAATTCTTGAATAGTTCCCCATTTCCCACTTCTTAAAACAACAACAACAACAAAAACCCCTGTCTATTTTCTAAGGCCTTTTTATAATCTATCACTTTTTTCATGCTTATCTTAACTTCAAGTTGGATCTATATAGTTTTCTTAGAGCCCCCCAGATGGATCTGACTCATTCCCACCTTCTAGCCTCCACCTTTGTGGGTTTTCTCACTTATATCATCTCCTTCCACAATCTAATCCCCGTATTTCATTGAAATTCTAATACAAACTTCACCTGCTCATACTTTTGTTCTCTGCTTACTCTATTCCCCAGTGATAACTCCCATCTTCTGAAATCCTAACAATTTACAGTTAGAAGCATAAAATGCATCACACAATTGTTATTTCCAATTGGTCTGTTATCCCCATGAGGAAAGGACTGGGTCTTGTTCTGTGTTTAGCATGTGGGTAAAAACTTGCAAAACAATGAGTAGGTACACAGATTCTGAAGTTGGACTGACTTCAATTCAAATTCAATTTCATTTGTGTATCCTTGAGCAACCTAGCTGACCTCTGTGAATCTCAGTTTCTTTAATAATAAAATGGAGAATGTAATAACAAAACTACTGAAGATAAAAATGAGAAAACATATATTTATCATAGTGAAATATACAGGAAGCATTCATCAAAGTTTACTATTATTATGCCTCTTATTGATAATAAAATAGTAGTTGAGGAAAATTAGAATATTTAGTGACACTTTAGAAAAGATAATGTATATATATTTTTATTATTTTTAAAAATATATGACCATTTAAACTCTGTGTGTGGGACAAAGAGTGTACCAACTACCAAATAGCGACTGCTTGTTGATAAACACTGCCCTGCCAAATATGACCCCCATCCTCACAGGTCCCATTATAAAGAAGCTAAAACTGCAGCAAAAGAAATGTGATGTGGGTGGAACTAAGGAACAGCCTATATATAAAACTGCTAAATTTAAGGCTCAGAAAAACATTGTAATGTCTGAAAAAAAAAAAAAAAAACCCTCTTAAAACAGAACTGGTAATAAAAAAGGAGTGAAAAACAGGATTGTATCCATTTTAAAACAATTGGAGACTTATCACAGTCTATATGAACTGAAATAAAACTGAATCTGGATTCAATTCAAGTGCAAAAGATTATCAGAGTCCAACATTCAATTTTGCTACTCTTCTTTTACTGCAATTTGAGCACATATTATTCCTGTTCTGTGGATGCCTTTGGCAGGGACACCTATAGATTGTGAGAAAGCTGGGCTGTTTAGCTTTTGCAAAACATGAAATGTGTCTATTTTCCAATGAGTTACCACTCTGTGGAGTTGTGAATCCTCTTCTAACACCCCAGCTACAGATTACAAAACCCTCAAAGTCACTCAGCATCCTTTCCAAAGACATATTCAACATTCTTTTCTAAGTTGATTCAAAGTATGTAGCTTTGGGAGGAAATAGATGAAGAGCAGGAAAAACTGTACTGAAGTCTGTATTTTCATCACTTGTTGGTGACATATCCTTACCTTTACACTTTTTGTTTTATTTCTTGACCTCATTCCCCTCCTTTAACAGTCTGGACCCAGTCAGTTGTTCCAATATGACTTTTCTAATAGTTTCTTTTTTTATTATTATTATGTTATGTTAATCACCATACATTACATCATTAGTTTTTGACGTAGTGTTCCATGATTCATTGCGTATAACACCCAGTGCTCCATTCAGTACGTGACCTCTTAAATACCCACCACCAGGCTAACCCATTCCTCCACCCCCCTCCCCTCTGGAACCCTCAGTTTGTTTCTCAGAGTCCATAGTCTCTCATGGTTCGTCTCCCCCTCTGATTCCCCCCCTTCATTTTTCCCTTCCTACTCTTTTTTTTTTTTTAACATATAATGTATTATTTGTTTCAGAGGTACAGGTCTGTGATTCAACAGTCTTACACAATTCACAGCACTCAATTCTCTCATCCCCTTGAACCCTGCTGCAAATTCCTTTCCATCCTAGGAATTCAGATAAATCCAATTTTCTAGTTTACTCAGAACATGTGAAGGGAAAATCTATTCACTCTGTTCCTAATGAATATTTTAGGTTTCAAACTGGGTGATGAACCATAAATGAATTAATGAGTGATCTTCTTAGTTGACTACCTTTTATAATCCAGATCGCTTTTTGTGTCTTTATCCAAGCACTCATTCTACGTTTGCCTTTTTATACTTCCTCATATTCCACAGTTGACATTGCCCCACAAATAGAAGTCCTTAGGCATTTACTTCATAAAATCCCCTCTATTTATTCATACATTTCCTTCCTCTGTTATTTTTTAGTTTTTATTTTCATTTTTTAAAATATGAATTTCAGTGCAGTTAACATACACTATTATAGGGGCACCTGGGTGGCTCAGTAGGTTAAGCATAGGACTCTTGGTTTCAGCTCATGTCATGATCTCAGGGTCCTGAGATTGAGCCACACATTGGTCTCCACATTCAATGCAGAGTCTGCTTGTCCCTCTACCTCTGCTCCTCCCCCCACTCTCTTTCTCTCTCTCTAAAATAAATAAGTAAAATCTCAATAAGTAAGTAAATAAATAAATAAATATGATTGATTTTTTTTTACATCTGTACTTATGGTATTGTTGTACTCACTTTTTTTAACTACTAAGCTTACTACATTTACATATTACAAATACTGATATATCTATTATGATTCTAACATGTTTATAGTTTTTTATATGCACTCCCCATTTTTTTCTAATTTTATTCTCATTTTCTAATTTCTAACCTCTCTGCATTACTTTCATCTACTGATATGTTAATTTTGTTTCAGAGCTTCCTCAGAAATTTAAAAAGACATTATATGCATTCTTTAGGTAGCAAAGCATAATGTTAATTATACTAATGTTAATGTTCTCAATTCTCCCTGAATATAAAAGTAGACCATTTAACTCTGATCTCCACCAATTACATAGTCCCTGTGCAGGGTGGTCATTTCAAATAGTCTTTTCTATTGTCATTGTTGTTTTTCTGCCAAAGCTTATTTGAATATACCAACAGGTTTTCTGATTTCTTTGCTCATCACTGTTTCTTGCATCTTAATTCTTTACTTTAGAGATAGAATTTCTGAATATGTAATTCGAAATCCGTCGGTTTAATAGGTCATATGCTTGGGGTCTCTATTTCTTAAAGATGACCTTTATTGACTCAGACTCCAAGGAAACAAATCTTTCTTGCTACTCTTTCAACCTGGTCCATGAATTACTTCTAATTTCCTTTTAGAGGCACAGCTCCTGGCTTTTACAAGGATCTCACTTCTAGCTCCCCTGACTATATGTTTCCTCTAAATGCCACATGGGCATTAGAAATTGAAATCTTTAGTGTTCAACACTTAAGATCTATGTAAGGGTTAAGGAAGAAACAAAAAGAGTGGGTTTCCCTGTCAGAATGGCTAAAATAAAAAACACAAGAAACAACAAGTGTTTTAGCAAGGCGGTGGAGAAAAAGGAAGCCTCATGCACCGTTGGTGGGAATGCAAGCTGGTGAACACACTGTGGAAAACAGTATGGAGGTTCCTCAAAAAATTAAAAATAGAGGGTCACCTGGGTGGCTCAGTCAGTCAGGTGTGCAACTCTGGGTTTCACCTCAGGTCATGATTTCATGGGTCTTGGGATTGAGCCAGGCAACAGGCTCTGTGCTCAGTGGGGAGTCTGTTTGAGGATTCTCTCCCTCTGCCCCTCCTCCCCAACTCTCTCTCTCATAAATCTTTAAAAAAATTAAAAATAGAATTTCCATATGATACAGTAATTTCATTATTGAGTATTTGCCCAAAGAAAACAAAAACATTAATTGGAAAAGGTAATATACACCATGATGTTTACTGTAGCATTATTTACAATAGCTAGATATGGAGGCAACCCATGTCCATCCATAGATGAGTAGATAAAAATGTGGTATATATACACATACATATGCAATGGAATATTACTCTGCCATAAAAAATGAAATCTTGCCATTGCAACAACATGGAGGATTTAGAGCATATAATGCTAAGTGAAATAAGTCAGTCAGAGAAAGACAAATAGCATATGATTTCATGTATATGTGGAATTTAAGAGACAAAATAAATGAACAAAATAAAAAAGAGACAAACAAAAACACTGACTTTTAAATATAGAAAATAAACTATAGAGAATTACCAGAGGGTGGAGGAATGGGTAAAATAGGTGAAGAGGATTAAGAGTAGACTTACTGCACCGAGTAATGCACAGAATTGTTGAATCATTATATTGTACACCTGAAACTAATATAATACTGTATGTTAATTATACTTTAATTTAAAAAAATAAATTAAAAAATAAAAAATGTGTATTTCTAGAGCTTAAACTTATGTTTACTCCATTGTTATTATTTGGGTTTTTGTTTGTTTATTCTTGGTTTCTTCTGAATTCAAGTTGCAATTCTTTTTGTTTCTTTTTATTACTTTAAACTATTTTTTAAATTTTCCTAGTTCATTCAACCAGTATATATTATATACTGTCATATATACATATATGTGCACATACTATAGTATATACGGCTACTTTGTATACATATACTGTTTAGGTTGTTATAAGTTCTGGATATAAAACAATAAAGTCAAATTTCATACTTTCATACATTTTATAGTCTGTTAGGGATATAGAGGCAGGGAATATATAAATAAATGGGCTAGATAATCCAGTATGTGGTAACTGCTAAAAAGAAAGTTAACAGGATCTTGTAATATAGAGAGACGGGTTGGGGAGGAAGGCTACACTGGATGACCAAGAAAGGATTTTATGATGGAACATTCTAGCTAAGACAAGAAGGAACAGCCATTTAAAATCGTGAAGACTTACCTTCATATCATTTTTGTTTGTTTGTTTGTTTGTTTCCCTATTTCTCAGTGTTTATGCTCTACTTCTTTATCTCATTTTTTGGCTATAGCTTTTTATTCCCCTTCTACAATTTCATTCTATCCCTTCCCATTTCCTCTCTCCCTTCAGATATTTCAAAATCTGTCTTGACTGTGCTTCCTTTAAGATACTATGTTATTTTTATTTTCTTATCAGCTAGTCTCCCATCTACCTCTTTTAACGACTGTTTTTCTCTTTCGCCATTTAGTGAAGCTACTCAAACAAAAGTACCCACAAATTGAGAACTGCCAAAATTACACTATCTTTTCAATCTTCATTTTTTTTAAAGATTTTATTTGTGTGAGAGAGAGAGAGAGCACAATGTGGGGGGGAGAGGGAGAGGGAGAAGCAGACTCCCCTCTGAGCAGGGAGCCCCCCCGCCCATGGGGCTGATCCAGGACCCTGGGATCATGACCTGAATCAAAGGCAAACGCTTAACCAACTGAGCCACGCAGGTGCCCCTTCAATCATCATTTTAACTAAAATTTCCTCAAATAAAACAACTCATTGATCATTCACTGAAACTCCCTTAACTATGGCCCAGAATCTTTCTTCTCATGTTACAAATGTTCTTATAATCACTTGAGTGCTCTGTTTTTATGGAATTCTATTTCCTCTGCCCACTTCTTGGAATTTTGCTTCTCGTGGCTTTGTCCTTCATTGTTTATCCTTCTAGTTCCACATTCTGCCTATAAATATATATATATATCCAAATATTTACATTACAGAATTAAGAGACTTCTCATTGCCCTACTTATCAGCTGATATTAAAACAGCTCTTAGTTTAGATTTCTTTCCATAATGTGCTGTTTTCCATATAAATCTATGGACACTTTAAACCATGTCTAAACTATAATTCAATTCTTTACAGGAAATGTTTCTTTCATGCATGTTTCCTATTGAGGTTAATTGTATCAGTGCCATAATAAAATATTATTTATTAATCCTTATTTTCAGAATCAACCTATAACATAAGCATGGGGGATTTAATTGTTGAAAAGAATGTAAATATTGCCTATCTTAATGTAAAAGATGTAGTGGAAAGAAGTTGGGTTATGAATGAGATACAGAACGGAGCAGTTGGAGGCAGAAGAGTGAAAGTAGGAATCTCTTCATCATACATAGTTGGAAGTTGAGATATAACTTACACATAATAACAAAAAAACAGTTATGAATAAAATAATATTATCAAGGACTGTAAATATAAACAATGAAAATATATAAATTCATCAAACTAAGGAAAGGAGAGGGAGAAAAGAAGATGAACAGTCTTATAAGTTATCTAAATTCTCATTTGTAGGAAAAACCAATAAATTATATCTTAGAGAAGAAAGTATATTGCTTAGAGGTATGGAGATAATCACAAGAAATGAAATCATACAAGGTTAAAATACCTGCTTCTCCTTTGTGGAGGTAAGGATTGCTTTTCATAAATTGTTACAATTTAGTTAGTTTCACTTTGCTGTCTCTTCTCCCTTTCATATATATGTGTATGTATACATACACATAGTGGGTGTTATTTATAATAGGTATAATATATTAATATTTTTTATATATAAGGAAAATATGTGTATGTTTATTGTTGTCTGGGCGAAATTCCTCGGTATATGGTAACACCTTTCAATACATAAATTTAAATTTAGTCTTACATATGAGAATATTTTTTATTTATACTTTTAAATATTGGTTGTTTTATTATTTCTTAAATTATTCTCCAAAGGGTCCGAGGATATGTGTACTGGAGCCTCTTTGCCTCCTCTCTCTTTCAAGGTCTTTTTTTCTCTTTTCTTCTTTCTTTATTTTTATCTCATCACTGTCTCTTAGTTAATCTCCTGCTTGTTCTCAAAGCTCCTTATGGAATTTTTATTTGAATCTATTTTCCTTTGGATTTATAATTTGTGATTTTTGAAATTTTTTATTCTTCAATTTTGATGAACTTGTTACATTCCTCATCTCTTTTTTTATTTTTTTCATTCCTTAGTTTTTGATTTTGAGTCCGGATTTTAAAAATAAACATCTCCAACTTTTTATTATTTGAATATAGTTGGCACAAAATTAGCTTCAGGCATACAGCATGGTAACTGAACTTCTCTATACATTTCTCTATGCTCACTTAGCTACCACCCATTACCATACAACACTATTACAATACCATTGACTGTATCTCCTATGCTGTGCCTTTCATTCCCATGACTTATTCATTCCGTAACTGGAAGCCTGTATCTCGCACTCCCCTTCACCAATTTTGCCCATCTCTCCACTCCCTTTCTACCAGCAACCATCAGTTTGTTCTATGTATTTATAAGTCTGATTTTGCTTTTTGTTTCTTTATTTGTTTTGGTTTTTAGATTCCACATATGAGTAAAATCATATGGTATCTTGTCTTTCTCAATCTATTTTACTTAGCATAAATACCATCTAGGTCCATCCATGTTGTTGAAAATGGCAAGATCTTATTCTTTTTTTTTATAGCTGTGCAATTTTCCATTGTGCATATATACCACATCTTCTTATCCATTCATCTATGAATAGACACTTGAGTTGTCTCCTATCTTGGCTATTGTAAATAATGCTGCAATAAACACTGGGGTACATATATCTTTTTGAATTAGTGTTTTCATTTTCTTTGGGTAAATACCCAGTAGTGAAATTACTGCATCATATGGTATTTTTTGAAATTTATTTCAATTTGGTGTGTTGCATTACAGTTTTATTTTTCTGTTTTGTATTTGTTTTTTTAGACATAAGGGTCTCATCAGTTGAATTGTTTTGATTATCTTCTTTCCCCCCCCAGCTTTATTGAGGCATAATTGAAAAATACAACTGTAATATATTTAAAGTGTACAGGGTGGGGATTTGATATATTTTTATATCATGAAATGATTACCACAATCAAGTGAATTAATACATCCATCAGTTTACATAGTTATCTTTTTTGTATGTGTGCATGAGAATGCTTAAGATTTACTCTCAGCCAATTTCAAATATACAATACAGTATTAACAATAGTCACCATACTATATTTTAGATACTCAAAGCTTATTCATTTTATAACTGAAAGTGTGTGCTCTTTGACCAACATCTCCCCATTTCCTCTACCCCTCATTCCCCACCATTCTACTCTGTTTCTATGATTTTGATTTCTTTTTAAGATTCCACATAAAATTTGTTTCAGAGGTACAGGTCTGTGATTCATCAGTCTTAACACAATTCACAGCTCTCACCATAGCACATACCCTCCCCAATGTCTATCACCCAGCCAAAAAAAAAAAAAAAAAAAGATTCCACATAAAAAATATTCCATCATATATATACATATATATATATACACACAACATTTTCTTTATTCATTCTTCTTTTGAGGAACACCAACATTGTTTCCATATCTTGGCTATTGGGAATAATGCTGCAATGAATATTCATCACGATACCTTCCTATAACAAACCTATCTTAAAAGTTTGTCTGATTTTATAAATTTAAAAGTTACTTTATTTTAAATTATTTTAGGTTTAATATTATTCACAGATTTATGGATCATAGTTTTATGGGAAGAAATTGATGAATTATCTGCTCATGTCTTTTGTCCATTCTAGGATATTTGTTTTTTTATTCTTCATAATGTCTTTAGGTATTCTTTACATATAAATGACATCATGTTTTTGTTATTTTTATTACAAATGTTTACCCAATTATCCATTTACATTTTGATATTGTTTAGGATATTCTATTGATCTACAGAACTTAATTTTTAATGTAGTTCACTTTAATAATCCTTTTTTATAAGTTCTTCCTTTTTCTCCAATGCTTAGAAAGCCTTTCTCAATCTTAATATAAAGAAAAGATTTGTGTACATTTTTCCACTTGTTATGATTTTAAACTTACATTTATTACTCAACCTAAAATTTATATTTGTGTATAATGTATGGTGATATAAAAGAATGTTTTTCTAAGTCTACCAGGTCTGCTTCAGAGTATTCTTCTGCTCTGTGTCTTTTAAAATTATACCAACACTAAATTACCTTAATTATTGTAGTTTTGTATATTTTAGTAACTGATAGGGCAAGAACTATATTATTGTACTGCTCTTTGGCTAGCTCTATAAGATAATATTTTGAAGCTATAATAAACATTTTATTGTTTCTGGAATTTACACATAATGTATGATTCTTTCATGTATATCATTAAGTCACTGTGATTCAAAATATATTTGGTTGAGAGCTCAGTAGCAAAAGATATGAACCTTGATGACACATAAATCATTACAACTAAAATTATGTAGCTATGGAAATCAAGTATTCAGATAGTTCCAACCAAAATCATAATTTGACTTATCAATTTCTTTGTAAAATAATATGCTAATATGAAACAAAAAAGATTCCTAAGGTGACAGGGTATAAAGGAGATTTCTAAAATCATTTTTTGGCCATTTATGAGAAACTTTGCCATATTTATTTACCAAAACCTCTAGAATTACACACCTACAGCTTTCTAATTCTATATTATTTGTGTTTCTCCCACCGTTTAGTTTTTAGCATCTGCTACTTAGAGAAACTTAGGTTTCATTACTGTGACAAATGTTTCTACCCATTATAAATGTTATGCATCATTTTGCACATAATTACCTTGTGAAGTCTGTCATCTCCATCATAATCATACACATCTTCTTGGCCAGAACAATGATATCATTGCTGGTATCATCCCATATCTCAATCTCAGCATCCAGTTTACTCTTTACTTTCTTGAAATCAGCAACTTGCTCAGCAATCTTTTCCTTTTCTGCCTCAGGCAATTGAGTCATCTTAGCCTAAAACATGTGATAAGTAGATTTATAATCATTCCACTATGTCAAAAAGCATTTTAGGAAGGAGTGGTCATTACAGGATATTCTTAAACTTGTTCATTTAAAAACAGAGACATATCATGGTTTTTTAAAATCATATAATCAAAACTTTCTAGGCTTAATTTTTCCTATGAAAAATCTATTAAATTATAAATGTTTTCTCTAGAACTATAATGTTAAATTTGAGAATAACAATGTATAATTTAGTATCTGATATACTTAATTCTACTCCTTAATATAAATGTGAGACTTCTCAAATTTCTAATGCAATACAATTTTAAATTAATTCAGGCTTAATATAATGCATCTCATATATTAGAAAAACATATACCTTATTTAATGGTACCAATAATATGCTTCAAAAAGTAGAAGTATAACAAAACTATCTGGAAATGTCTATTGACATTATAATGTTGATTTATCCATGTATGTATATACATTCAGACAGATCCTTACACAAACACTGAATATATATTGGTAAACAATAGTAGTATACATTTATAAATCATATGTATTAGATAAGCACATTTTAAAATCATAAGGTTGTAGGGGCGCCTGGGTGGCTCAGTCGGTTAAGTGGCTGCCTTCAGCTCAGGTCATGATCCCAAGGTCCTGGGATCGAGCCCCTGGGATCTCCCTCTGCCTGCTGCTCCCCCTGCTTGTGCTCTCTCTCTCTGTCAAATAAACAAATAAAATCTTAAAAAATAAAATAAAATAAAATAAATCATAAGGGTGTATATGGGTATTCTGTACATATGAACACATTCAAGTGTGTATGTGTATGCAAACTATTTTGAGGGAAGAGTAAAAGTGTTATGGGCAGGGTTTATTAAGGCAAGCCCTCACTAATTAGCATCCTGAGTTTTGAGGTACTCTTCTCCCATGCACAGTTAACTTGCTGGGTTGGCTTAGTATTATTCTTTGGACATGTCAAATTTTGAACAGGATGCAACTTGCGTCTTCCACTTGCAATTTGAAATGTGGGAAGGGTAGAAAACCATCTAAACCACCATATTCACAGCATTAGCACCTGGGACTTATAAGTTTTTGTCAAATGAAGAATCTTGAAGTAAAAAAAAAGTGATTTGATAATATCAAGGCCATAAAATTTCATGCAACAGCCTGTGCAATCATATTCTCCAAAAAAATCCACATACGTTCTAATAGAATGAGTACATGGGCCTCAGAGGAAGTAGTTAAAATGATAAATCATTTAAGTAAATTTTACTTATTAGATTATTCATACCAAATATGTGATACCTACAATGCCTATATATTTCCAGATACTAGTCCCTAAGACATCCATATACTGGGAAATAAGGAAAAAAGCTTTGAAATATTCTGGACAAAAGGCTCAAATAGTTGAAATACACTTTATTGAATCAATAGTGTACAAGAGCAAAAAAGCTTAAATATATGAACGAAGGAATTACAAAAATGTTCAATGGAAAATCCAACAAAAAATGAAAATTAAACCAATATCAAGTATCTGTCATTTATTATCTATTTATTATAAGACTAACTCAGGGTCTAAAATAACTTGGTGTCTGTGAAATCTCAGCATTAATTATCCATGGTTCAGTTCTAACCTAGTCATGAAAATAAACAATGAGGCTTTCCAAGTTGAAGCTTCCTCTAAATTCCTTAGCATAATGTTTGACATACAGTGAATGTTCAATAAATGATAGCTATTTCCTATTCAGTAAGAAAATTGTCAAAATAAATTCCCATATCTAGCACTTAAAATTTTTATTTTTTGCATTATTTTATTTGAGGAATTAAATTAAGCAGTGAGAATGGGCTTTTAATTGATGAGCTATACAGGTGTCTCTTCCTTGGAATCTGAATCATTTGTAATTTCCTTTCCCAGGCAATGTGGCCTACTAAAAGAAAAGCAACTTTTACTGCTGCTGGCATATAGCAAGGCACATAAATGAAGACACAGCTCACTTATGTCTGAAATCAATAGTATGCAAGCACATTAAGTAAATTATAAGCTACTAACCCATTAAGGTAGCTCAAAAATCGAAATGAATTTTCTCCATCTTGACTACTGGTCATTACCATTCTTTCCATTTTCAATTAAAAAAAGTGTTTAAACTTTCAAATAATAATAGATGTAGGGAGATTCAACTGGGACCTCTTTTTACGGTCTTTGTCTCAGAGGTAATAAATCCATGAATCAGGATCTAATAAATAATATTGAAGTGTACATTGGTATATTATGGAAAATTATTCACTATCCTCATTAAAAAAAAAAAAGTTAAAACTATTCAAGAGGTGATCTGGTTAAGTGTATTCTAAGTTCTGTTCCTTGGAATGCCACTGATTTCCAATATGACCTTAAGAAAGCCCTTAACCTTCTTGTCTAAGTTTCTCCAGACATAAAATGACAGTAATTGCAGCAGCTACCCAGCTGCCATGCAGGGACCAGAGTGGATTATTTCATAGCACTGAGGCTAACCCTGTCACTCACAGGAGTCTCATCGGTTGCACTCGATTTCCTTAATAACATCTCAACTCACATGGTGAATTATAATCACCAGATGTTTACTTCTGATAGGATAAGGGCCAAAAGTTGGGCAATAATCAATAAAATCGAAAGTTCTAGTGAATTCTGACTCTCCCACAGGAGGAACAACAACATCATAAAAGGATTAAATGACTGATGCCTTTCCTGAAGATTTTTAGTGCTTCTGTGAATGATTTATTATATGCTATTAATCAATTGGAATCACTATGAACATTTCAAAATAAGACTTAAGAGAACACTTCCTATTTCGGAATTCTGAGCAAAAATTCCTTATTGGCTAATTGTGTGCAGGGTAAGCAAAGAAACAAAGCTTAACACAAATGAGATAAGTGGGATTTCTAATGTTATTGCAGGCTGGCGGTATTTCTCCATTCCTGCTCAAATCTATAGAGTACAACTGTAATATAAATAGCTATCAAAGGCTTTTTGAATTCTGCCAACCAAATGAGATTATATTGTGTGTCAACTGATTTTTGGAATCTTTTGCCAAAGACAAAAATAGCTAACATTTAGATATGCCAGACACTCTTCCAGGCACCTTACATATATTTAACTTCACTCTTCATCGCAGCCCTATGAGGTAACTATACTATTATCCTAATTTTAGTATATTATGAAACTGAATGTGCCAAAGGTTAAGTTATGAACTCAAGATTATAGTGTAGTAAGTGGTAGAGCCAGTATGGAAACTTAGAAATTCTGGCTCTAGAATTTTTGTCCTGTTACTATGTCAACAAACATGAGCAATATTGCCCACAATATACCAAAATATTCCCATTCTACTCAATGGTACTTCCGTCACCTTCTACTCTTGAATGCAATTATTCTCTGAAGTATAGCCACATATATTCTAGAATCTGTGTCCTTATCTGTAAACTAGAGACAATGATATTCACCTCACAGGTTGTCTTAGAGATCAAACGAATGAATGTGTATGAAGCACTTTTTATTTTCTTTAGTTTTTTTAAAATGCTAGCTGGTGACTTACAATAACAGACTCAGTTCTTCACTCTGTACAGTGATCCTCAGAATTCTATTTCTAATGTTATTCTCCTTTTTCAACAAACGTTGTATTCGCCCATTACCATATTAGGCATTTTCAAGTATCTATCTATCTATCTATCTATCTATCTATCTATCTATCTATCATCTATCTATCTATCTACCTATCTATCATCTATCTATCTTAATATCTACACACACACTTAAATATAATATGACATATATATAATTTATAATTTTAACTCTAAAGCAGGGGTTGGCAGAAATTTTTGTAAAGGGCAAGGTAGTAAATAATTTCTGCTTTGCAGGCCATACCATAGCACTCTACGACAATACTCAATTCTGCTGCTCTTATAATACGAGAGCATCCATAGACATCATGCAAACAAAGGAGTGTGGTTGTATTCCAAAAAAATTTGTATGGACATTGAAATTTCAATTTCATATAATTTTCATGTGTCTTAAGTATTATTCTGATTACACCTATTCTGATTTTTTTTCAACCACTTAAAAATGTAAAAAACATTCTTAGCTCATGGGTTGTACAAAAATAGTTGATGGACCAGATTTGACTGTAGTTGGCCAACATTTGCCAAATCCTTTACCCTCTTGATTTTTGTGTGTCTCAGTAGAACTGCCTGCCACCCAGTCCTGAATCTCTTTAAAAAAATTTTTCCCTTTCTTCATGTATCTGATTCTGTTAGGCAGACAGAAAGTTGGTCCATTTCATCTCCAGTACTTTTATCACTTCTGTCTCCTTGTCTGTTTTCCCAGTACTACAACTATATAAGTTCGGGTCAATTTTCTCTTTCATTTTCAATTCTTTTGTCTTACCACTTGATCCAATCTTTCTGATTTTAATAGAATTGTGTGATTCTTCAGCTAAAAACAACAGCTTCTATTGTCACCTTACTGAATAAAGAATATTAATTCCTCAAATACCATCTTTTAATTTCTTTCACTAAAGTAGAAAATTCATATAGAAAAATGCCCAAGTCATAAATGTGCATCTGGAACTATTTTCACAAACTGAGTGCATCCTTGTACTTAGCACCCAAATCGAGAAACCAAAGGTTTCTCCCGAAGCCTCCCTGGAACCTATTCTAGTCACTATCTCTAAAATATGGTCACTTTCTTGATTTCAAAAACTATAGATTTTCCTGTTTTGAACTTTATAAAAATGAAATGATGGTATATGTATTCTTGTATCTGGCTTTTATGTTGAATATGTATTTGAAATACATCTATCACGATGCATGGAGTTAGAGTATGCTTATTCTCCTTGCTCTACACACAAGAATTCCACTGTGCAAATGTACACCATCTATTCATGTGTTTCTATTAATGAACTTTTAGGAAATATTCCATTTTTTGCTGTTGATATTCTTGTATTTTTCTTTTGGTGGACATATTGGTGCACTTTTCCTGAGTATATATCGAGGAGTAAGATTACTGGGTCTCAGGGATCACCATTATCTTTGCCCCTAACTGAGTTTCAATGTCATTTTATCTTACTTCCTCTCATACACTGTGCCCTCAAGCTAAACTAAACTATTTGCTGTTGCAGGTAAATATCTTGAGATATTACCCATTAGTGATTTTACTCATCTTTCCTCTCCCCATCTTTGTTGGCCCAAACTTAATTCTATTTTCAAGCCAAATCTGTATAGTCCATCCTCCTTTTTCTCCAGCTGTATATAATTATTCTTTTAAAAATTTCAGAACATGTTATCAGTTCTCCCTTCAAGATATTCATATAATTCTCTCTTATAGTCTAATTATTTGTGAATATGTATATCTTATCTTACTAGAAGAAAGGTCTTTGAAAGCAGAATCACCTTTCAGAATAATAGTGGTCTCTCTCTCCCTAATATACATACCTACATATATGTTTATTTGTGTTTAATTGGTCTCCTTCCCCTAGAATGTAAGTTTCCTGAAAGTAGGACATATATATGATAAATGTTTATAGTTGGTAATAGAAATAGGAGCGAGATAAAGAATAGGCTTGTGGGATTAAAATTTTATAGCATTGGTCTTACATTTTCTTTGTCATCTACATTTACACACTTTTCAAGCTTCTGTCTCTAAAGGTAGAAATTACTTTCTCCTGTACATTTTTCCTGTCCACTCTCAAACTTGGGTTCTCATGATTTCTCTATAACTGTATTAAAAGCACAATCGATCTTACCTTCTTTGCATCTGCTTTTTATTTCATTATGCTCATTACTACTACTTAAAATATTAATATGCTTATGTTATTTCTTAAACACTTTCCATGATTTTCATTATCTCTTAGAAAAGACAAAGAGAAAAGAAAGAAGGTGTTATAATAGGAAAAATGCAAAAAAAAATTGTCACACAGGCCTCTGTCAAAGTTCCCACTCTGCCAAGCACTAGCTTTGTAGCAAGGAAATTAACCATCCTCAACCCCAATTTTATCACATGTTAAAATGATGATAAACTTATTATAGATTTTCTGACAATTACAATTATGTCTGTAAGTAATGATACCTGGAATATAGTAGGGACATAGTAAGTGGTACTTATGATTGATGTATATATATGCCTTCATTTGGTCTCCCAAACTTCCACAATATTGTGGGGAAGGACAGTTAAAAATATTCACCTAGCTACCTCACAGAGCTTAGGCAGGAATCAAGTAAATTATATTGAGTAAATATATGCCATAAGCAACAAACCATATAAAAATATAGAGTCATTATAATTCTCTTATTCTCAGAAGTTCCAGCATCCAAACTGCTTATTTTGCAGAAAAGGAAACTGAATCCCAGGAAAGAGAAATGACTTGAAAAATATTATCCGGCTGGTTAGTGGCAGATTTGGTCTTTAAATCCATGTGTTGTCATTCTTACCTACAGAGTTTATCAAACTTAATAGTAGCATTTATGTGCATTTGTGTGTGTGTGTTTTAATAAGCCCAAAGGCATTTGGGAAATGTGTGTGTTTTAATATGTTAGCCCGGTGATGGGTATTAAAGAGGGCACATACTACTGCATGGAGCACTGGGTGTTATACGCAAACAATGAATCATGGAACACTACATCAAAAACTAATGATGTAATGTATGGTGATTAACATAACATAATAAAAAAAAAAGAAATGTAACTAGTATAACATTTTGCTGGAGTTTAGAAAACCTGAAGTACTGCTGGAAGAAATTCAACTTCATTAAAATTTGGAGAACAAATTGATGATAAAGGTTTATGCATTGGTATTTTCAGCGTACTAAATTGTGATTTCAAACATATTCCTGAGAATTCATTAAGAAAAGTCTCCCATCATATTTTAAAATGATTTTTAGGGACTGGAATTGGACTTTGCTTTCAGGACTGATACACATTTTTACATTTTTATACATAGTTCTTGAAATTGAATTTACAAACGTATTAGCTTTAAAAAGCTCTCAGTTTCCTCATCTGTCAAAAATAACATTCTTGAAACCTCCTGAGTTACACTAACAGATCCCTTAGGTGTAAAACTGTCTCATTTTATTATAAAACTGTATAGACTTCGGGGGGCTGGGTCAAAACAATTAACTATTATATTATCAGACTTAACTGATCGTGTTCTAAAGATAATAAGAATAGGGATGATTAACATTTATTTATGCTTCTGCTGTGCCAATCACTTTGCTAAATACTTTTGAAAAGTTATCCTAATTACATAATACTAGTTAAGGTAGATATTATCAATATCCTCCATTAACAACCATGGAAATCAGGCCGATAGGGAACACACGTCTGCCTTTTATAAATGAAACCCTCCCCAATGTTTTCTTTTCTTTTCTTTTTTTCCTCATCATACCTCCCTATTTATGGTTTCATTTGCAAGGCAGTTTTTAGCACTAGGGTTATTTCTAATTAAAAAAAAAAAATAGCAATATTTATTTGTGAACCAAATGTGTGTCCTTGTTCTAGGAAAACATTAATGCTCTTTTGGGAGCCAACTGGAGAAATTTGAATATAAACTGGGTATTAGACAACATTAGGAAGTGATTGTTAATTTTCTTCAGATGTTGCAAATTACTCTGAAGTAGTTCAGAAAAAAAAAATGCAAATATGGCTCTGGCAGTATGTTAAAACTGCTAAGTCTAGGAGGTGCCTGAGTCGCTCTGTCGGTTAAGCATCTGACCCTTGGTTTCAGCTCAGGTCATGATCTCATGGGTTGTGGGATCAAGCCCCACGCCTTGGGCTCTGCACTCAGTGGGGAGTCAGCTTGAAGATTCTCTCCCTCCCCTCCCCCACTCTCTCTCAAATAAATAAATTTTTTTTTTTTTTTAACTGCTATATCTAGGTCATGGGAATATGGGTGTATGCTGTACTGGTACGTTTAAGTTTTTCTGTGTATTTAATTTTTTCAAAACAAAAAACAATGAGAAACCAAATATTTTCTATGCTCTAGTTTTGTGGAGGCATTAGAGATTTAAGGCCATACAGTCTACTCTCTTATCCCAAAATGCCATTCTATCTGCCACATCCCTGACCAGGGATGCTTCTGCTTCTCCTTAGATATATCTGAAGGTTCAATGCTGGGTTCTTTGGGACTAAGAGATAAAGTAGTCCAGGCAAATTTTACCGGTAAAAACCAGAACAATGAATGAACTTCATGACCTGCAAAAGTAATCCTCACATAGATAAGTGTGGCTGAAGGCCATAGGAAACTACTTCATTCAAGATCTTCATGTGTATGGTTATAATTGAAATATAGATAATGTGGCATAAGCCTTTCTCTAAAAAGAAAAGTTGTTAACTTATAGGTGTTGATCTGCATGGAGCCTCAAAAAAGTGGTGCTGGTGGGAATAGGTATCAAGAACCTGACATGAATATCCCAATCATTTTGATGGATGTGACCCTAGCATGGCCATGTATTTCTTGCAATATACATGTTAGCTATAGGTTTAACACCAAGCCTTTAAAATCTTTCCTCTGGTTTCTTTCTCACCAAAGCAGGTGGGGTATTATAAGTTGTCTTCCTAAACAGACAATCTCAAAGGAAAGAACATACTTTTAGCAAGCTTATGAGTATTCTGATTTAAATAGTCCTGTATATTTGCTTTTTTTTTTTTTTAACTTAAATATTACAAGGACTAAATAAATCTAAATTCAATTGCATTGTGTTTTCTTTAGATTATCATTCCAGGTTTGTAAAATACTTTTATCTTATGGTGCTGCCAAGAATAACAATACAGAAATCCTCATGTTTCAAAACTACATAGCTATGTAAAACAAAGAAACAATTCAATAAGAAAATATTGTAAAGGCTGTGAGAAACAAGCGCTAGAAGCCCATTCATTTTACTCGCAAGAGTACCCTTAGGATGTGACTCAGTGCCTAGTCATTTTTACTTTGCATACAATATAGGTTTGGTTACCTGAATTCCATACCTCTGTTTACAGTAAACTGGAAGTAGACAAAAGATGGGCTAGTCTGACCCCAAGGAAGGAAAAGAAAATCTATCAAGAAGCAGACAGAAAGCCCAGATAATTGGGGGCCTTTCAGTTTATGAATAAGCTTCCTGGCTCACATTGCAACACCTCCATCCTATCACTGTATTACAACATAGTACAATAGTGTTTGGTCATAATATAGACAATGAATCACCTAAAACATCATCATTCAGCATTTACTGATCTTCTACTGCATGGTGGAGTTATATGGCACTGTTCCTGCTCTCAAGGAGCTTAAAATTTCCCAGTGCAGAAAATATCAAGTTAGAGTTATTACATTTTGATTGGTAAGTTAGCATGCATGGGATACAATTTGAAAACCAATTCCAGTAATTATTTTTAAGTTCAAAAACGTGTATTTTGGTCCAAAATAAGTTGTTCTGTAAGAGTTCTAGGAAGTTAACTGTCTTACTTAATATGATTTTCATATATCTTTGATGGTGTGACATTTAGTGTTCATTTATAACTAATTAAAATATTTTGTTAAAGATAAAATCTTGACAAGGTATATGAATAGTATACCACTAAAATAGGTATAATTTGAAAAATAATTCTGCATCCCTACTGTTTCTTTGTTTAGTTTCTTAATTTTAATTTTGTAATAAATATAATTTTACAAAATTTATACATGCATTTTATGTATAACTGAATATAAACAATAGATTTCCCTTACAATAGTTTATGTGGATTTGAACATTTCATTCTATCTTTTTAACAATATTTTTCTTTATAAAATAATCTGGGGAATGTGGTATAGAATTTCAAATATTCATGATATTTGCTTGTCTTATGTTTACATATGTAAACCTACATTATTATGATTTAATATAGTACCATGACTGGTAATCTACATCAATACACTGATAATAACTGTCATCACATATACATGGCAAAGAAGATTGAAAAACTATTCTCATTAGATTATTGTTAAGTGAGTACGGATTATGTAATCCCTAAAGTAAAGAGTTATAATTTTGTATAATATATACCCTATCTATCACTTGCTAGGTCTTTTAAAAAGTAAATATATCTATATCTATATCTATATGTGTGTGTATATACATATATATATACACATATATACATAAATATATGATTCCACAAATATTATTTCCACTAAATCCACAAATTTTTTTTGTGTATTACCAGGTAATTGTCTGTGTTTCTATTCATTTGTGATCTAAGACCCACAGTTAACAAATTTTCATATTTTGAAATTTAAATAAAATTGAGTAAAACTCCTTATCATACATCCTTGAGAATACCAAATTCCCTCCTGCGAGAGCTCTATAAATTTCTAAGGGTTTATATTCCCATAGACCTCGTATCTGCTCTGCATTTTTGCCCTCCCTGATCTGTTGCTTTCAGTTGAGACTAAACTTCTAGTCACTCTATTGTAGTGACTCAACATTTTGAACTCTTTACAAATCATCCACATACATAATATTTGTGTATGGAAAATTTTGTGAAAGTGTTTAGGGGGTAACACAGGAACTTTACAAAGCAGGAATGAAAATAACTCAAAATCATAATTTATCTGGTTTTCATCTGATGATGTAGAAAATTAGAGAGGGCATTGCTCCCACATTGAAGACAACGGCAAGTCACAAAATCTAAAAGTTCATGACTTTTTTTTTTAACCCATCAGAGGTGTCAATAAAAAACTACATTGGACAAGTTAAACATGTACGGAAAATTTTTATACAAGACTACTGTGTAGGAGAGAGAGTTTGAACTCAATTCTGCTGAAACAAAAGGTGATAATTGACTTTTTAAGTACTGAATTGTGTTAGTAGAAAAGTACTGGGGTATTATGCTGAGCAAAATAAGTCAATCAGAGAAAGACATGTATCATATGACTTCACTGAGATGACAAATTCTTTTTTTTTTTTTTTTGATATGAGGAATTCTTAATCTCAGGAAACAAACTGACGGTTGCTGGAGTGGTGGGGGGTGGGAGGGATGGGGTGACTGGGTGATAGACATTGGAGAGGGTATGTGCTATGGTGAATGCTGTGAATTGTTTAAGACTGTTGAATCACAGACCTGTACCTCTGAAACAATACATTATATGTTAAAAAAAGAAGAAGATAGCAGGAAGGGAAAAATGAAGGGGGGGATATCAGAGGGGGAGACGAATCATGAGAGACTATGGACTCTGAGAAACAAACTGAGGGTTCTAGAGGGGAGGGGGTGGGGGGAGGGGTTAGCCCGGTGAGGGGTATTAAAGAGGGCACGTTCTGCATGGAGCACTGGGTGTTATATGCAAACAATGAATCATGGAACAGTACATTAAAAACTAATGATGTAATATATGGTGATTAACATAACATAATAAAAAAAAGAAAAGTACTGGGCAACATTAAGGGGGAGGTTGATTAATGTAATTAAGCCATCTGTGTGTGTGTTAATGGTGCTTATTAATAGAAGCTGGTAGATAGAGGCACTCTTTCTTGAATTATTACACTTCAAAGGGGTGGCTCCCAGATCCTTGAGAATATTCCTGGGTTGAAATGCTGGCAAGAGGCTGGGAGAATATTTGCATCTCAAAGGGGCACAGAAAGAATTAACAACTCCAAGTTTACTGAAGTAAATGCTCTAAGAAAAGGGAATTCAGTGATCTGTAATCAGGAAAAACCTACCTAAAGTTTACTCAAAATAGGAGAAATGTTAAGGTCATCTTATTCAGAAATCATAACACAACCAACTAACCTGAAGTCTAGGGAAAGAAAAGATCCTTGTTAGAAGAAATGCTATGAAAATCTTGCTTCTCTTGGGCAGATGATGCCATTGGACATTGGTAAGTTTCAGCTAAAAGAGTTGGCAATTTGGTTGAGCTTGGATCATCTTATGATGTCAAAAAGTAAGCAATTTCTCAAAACAAAATAAAACCAAAACCAAACCAAAACAAAACAAAACAGTGAGGACATGTTGAAAAGAAATCAGAGCCAATACAAAAGGTGGGGCAATTTGGTCAACAAAACAGGATTAAAATCCATGGACTACAATAAATATTCATGACTCCATAATGATAGAAATAAATAAGTGAATAAATAAATAATGTGAAAGAAGAGATGGCTCTTCCTTTAGTTCTAATTAATAAATGCAGAAGCAATAAAGAAAATAGAAAATTACTGTCAGGCAAACACCAACATACTACCTGTGGCAAGATTCAGCAATGCATATGAAAAGTAGTAGATAAACATTTGAGAAGAAATAAGATTTGAATAGTCTTAAAGCATTTTCCCCAAAATGTATTAATTACAAAGAAAAAATAATAGTAACTTTATTTACTATTGTTAATAGTAACAATAGTAACACTTTAGCCAAGTGACAAAGGCCAACATTCCCAGAAATGTTACTTACTGACATCTTGTACCTCCTGATATGATGGACTGAGGACACATGAATTCTATGGTATCTCCTCTGAAAATACATAACCTTAAAATAATTATGAGAAAAAAAACACCAGACAAATCTAAATCAAGGGATAGTCTATAAAATACCTGATACTCTTCAAAAGTATCAAGGTGATGAAAAACAAGGAAGGATTTACAGGAGACTAAGAAATGTGACAGCTAAATAGAATGTTGGATCCTGGCTTTAATCATAGAACAAAAAAGAACATTTGTGGAAAAATTGATGAAGTCTATAGTTTAGTTAGTAGTATAATACCAATGTTCATTTCTTAGTTTTGATAAATAGACCTTAGTTATGCAAGATGTCAACATTAGGAGAAAAAAAACATTACGAGAAACTTGGTGAAAACTATATGGAAAATTCTCTGTACTATAATTAATTTCTCTTAACTAACCACAGCCAGCTAACATGAGACTGGGTCATACATATAATGCATTAGACAAAATGCTACTGATGAAAAATGGCAGTTAGATGCAGAGTAATATGGTATTGGTAAGAAACATCTAAAACCTGGCTCATTATTGTATCCTAATTATTGTTTACCCTCTCTATTGTGGAAATAATTTTAAGATCTATTACTGACCACTTAGGCACTCAACTGGACATTGTTGTGTCCAAATATAACCATAAGTGACCAAGTTCCAGAGAGAAAAGATTTTTCTATTCCAGCTCCCTGAGCACCCACTTCTCCAACTGATTGACATTAGGAATGGTAGTGAGTCTTTAGAAGAGATTAAATGTACTTTCCAAATGTCACCTTACAGGCTCCAAAAGTGTACCTGGTCCAAATGTTACATAAAACACTGCACAATTATAAACTAATCCCACATGAATAGATCTTCTATTACAATGGTATTAGTTTTAGATCCTCCTGAAGTCTGCAATGTCTTGAAATTTACCAGAAACTGGTAAATGATTTCTAAAATTCTAAATTGACTATAAAAAATGCAGGCATACTTAGTAAATAAATGTAATTGTCTGTAAGGGTAGTGCCTATAGTAGATGTTTCCTAAATAAAAATTTTTCTAAATATAATTTTTGGAATTAAGAAAAAAAGATCATTCTTAGAAAAAGAATTCCAATTCATCTTGATGGGTTGAATATGTATTATTTGTATACACACTGCATATTTCTATTTTCCCTAAGCCTCCTTAAGCTAAAGAGTAATTTAATAAATCTCCAAGTGAATTCTGAACTGTTTTCCCAGAGACAGGACAATGTATGAAAACTCACTGGAATGTAAATAAAAACTTGAAAAAGAAAAATAAATAAATAAAAATAAAATGTTTCAGAAAATTTGTAAGATGCAAATTTCAAAGGCATGTTTCAGTGTTATGTATCTATCATCCATCTACCTATTTACATGTATTTACTTACTTAATATGATGTATAACAATCCAACTAAGCTTCCTTGGGATGTTGTAGGACAGAATACTGGGGCAGTAATTAGGAATTGGTCCCCAGAGGCTAAGACTTCCTGGACGTTCCTGACAAGATAAGAATTATCAAGAATTCTTCCAATGGAAAATGATAAAGCTTTCCTTGTGAATTTACAAAGTGAGACGACATGTGAAAAATCAACTCTGAAGAACTTACAAAAGAATTTTTCAAACTAATTTCTCTTTCCGAGATTGAGCCTTATGATATTTCACAAGAACACACACACACACACACACGAGTTTAAAGAGATTTGTCAAAGGAGAATGAAATGAGATACTCACTTCCAAAGTTTGACATTGTATTTTTATTCACTTATTATTAATAAAATGATTATGTTAGGGTGAAATAAATCATTGGAGAAAATAAATGAGAAAGGGGCATATGGATACAGTAGTAGGAAGAGGAAATGTTACCTGATAGAGAAGCACTGAGATAGATTTCTCTCATTCACTTGCTGCCCTACTTTGAACAAGTCATTTTAGACTCATCATGAGTTTTCAGTGTAACATACTGAGAATTGGTGTATGTTGGTATAATTTAACCAGTTATCATCCGGTCATTTTGATCATAGTAATTTTCAAAGTGCAGTTCAACTACACCTGGAATAGATTATAGCATATTGGCGTAATGAGTTTTGAATAATTTGTCTCCTCATTTATAGCATAACTTTATTATCTGCATTTTCTTGCTTAATTTTTTTTTTAATTTTATGATGAAGAAAAAAAAGGAGAAAACACAGAAGAGTGTTCCCAGAGAGTCACAATGTTGGTGTGTTATTCTAACGATTCAAACAGTTCTCAAAGAATTCAAGTTGAAGTGCGAAAAACAGCCAGCTCATTTTTATATATTTAAGCTCATCATAACACTGCCTATAGTATTCACAATTCTCCAAACAAATATCACAAGGCTTGATATATTCTGAAATCTCCTGCTAAATTACCTTGTCAGATCTCAATTAAAGGCCTCTTCCCTCCATATCCATTGCAGGCAATTTAATTCCTTTTATGCAGTTCCAAAGAAATTATTTTACATGGGTATTTATGTTAAAATCAGGTACAATTACTGCCTGAGATTCAAAACGTGTATAACATTCCTTTGCTGCCGCACCCATGAAAACACAGTTACCAGTAACACCTATCCCACATCAGCAGCACTAACAATCCACTAAGTTTGTATAAATTAAATCCATATGGTCAGAACACATACTGAAACTAAATAAACAAAACATAATTCTTCTTGTCTTCTGAATGTGAATTTGGAGAGGCAAACATCTGGATTAGAAAGGCACTTAGCAGAATAGAAGGTTTTTCCGTGTAAAATTCCATTCATGAACCAGAAATGAGATTCTCTGCTCAAGAGCCAGCACCTGACACTTAAGCCTAATTTAGCACTGAGGATATAGATAAAGCTGTGCTTACGGATGAGCACAAACAGATAATAAAATTAAGGCCTCAATGAGTGAAGCTTTCCAAGGTAAAACTCCAGGGTGTTTGGAGGAACCTTTCAGAAAGATATATACCATGTCTACTGCAGCCTCAATTCAAACAGCTCACAACGAAAATCTATAGTAATTAGAAACATTTTCAAAGTGAAAGATGAGATAGAATGCTTTTTGCCAAAGGTACTTAAGGAGGGGATTGTACAGGCCTACAAAATTAAAAAAAAAAAAAGTGAGGGATGAACATATGTTGCAAATTATTCTATTTTACCAAGTAAGGTCATAAAACACACAAACACACCCCCCATACACATTCAAAACAAAACAAAACAAAAAGGGTGAGGAGAAAAACTTTAACACAAAAAAACTTACCAGCCACTATCATTATCAATTTTTTTTGAAAGAAGAGTATTTTAACATAAAAATAATTAGGAAGGACCCAAAATGTCAAAGGACAAACTTTCCCAAGAAAAAATGGCTGGTACTGTGATTGGTTTCACTTCACCCCTACCCTCTTGCCACACCTCATCGTTTGGCAATCTCTTGAGATGTTTTTGGTTATCACAACTGGGGTGAAGGTGCTATTGGCCTCAAATGGGTAGAAGCCAGAGATGCTGCTAAGCATCCTAGAGGATACAGACAGCTCCCTGCAACAAGGAGTTGTCTGATCCAAGATGTCAATAGTACAATGGGACTAATGTTTTGCCCAAGGGTCAGTGGACACTGGCTCAGATTGATCCCCATGTGCTATCCAGATTATGGAGCCAGTAATATTTCTAGAATAGGCAATCAGACAGACTTGAGTGGAGGCAAAGATGATAATAAATAGGTGACACATTGTAAGCCTGAGGGCACTACTTCCTAACTTTGGGGCTTCTACCGTCCTGGCCTTAGGACTTCCAACACCCTGGGGCTGACAGACCAAGAGCCACAGATGCAGAACACACACTCTCCTCTTCAACCTCTGCTCCAAGGTAACCTATAGCTTCATTATAAGATGTTTACATTGTGGTTTTGACATCCCCACCACCACCCTCCCCCTCACCCCTGTGGGGGAAGGTGGCCATGACAGTTCCAGCAAGAACCTTGTAGGACCCCAAACTCCTCCGTCCAGTGGCAGGAGGAGTCCCTTAGATGATTGGAAACAACTCAGTCAGAGACCACCCTAGCTATGACTCATAACCTACGCAAACATAGAAAGACAAGACACCTCTCACCCCGGTGTCGTTGCCACATTTGGGCCTGCCTGCTCTCCCATCTCGAGATGTACAGTCTTTAATAAACTGCTTTGTGCTTGCTACCTTCCTTCTGGCTGTTTTTATTCAAGTGCAAATCCTCAGGTAAATCTTTCCTGCGGAATTCAAGAACCAAGACCATTCATACAATGCAGATTCTCCCACCGGTAACAGTATCTGGTGTGTCAGTCTGTCTTTCAACCTGTATTTTACTTTCGGTCATTCTTAATAATAATCTAGCAACAGATCTGCAGTGGTAAAGTTCTACACTATCAATTAGGACCAGACTGAAAAATTAGTCACTAACTGTAGTTCTAGTCCTTTGACACAGATTCCATGTGCTTACTGGTTGGTGGAATGAATTTATAACCATGGTTGTCTCTAGATAGTAAAACCGTAGGTAGCTATTTTTTTGCCTAAAATTTATTTGTACCATGTGGGTATATAAAATTATGCATAAACTGTAAATGGCATACTGGACTTTTTTTGTCTGTGTACTTTCATACATATAACTTGTATATTTATAGAATACTGTTTTATACACCAAAGATTTGAAAGTGGTATTTCTATGGTTATCCCTGAATACTACATATATATGTGATTATTTCTACAAATTATATTACAAAAATGGATCATATCATATACACTCTTCTGTTATTTCTTATTTTTCAAACTCAATATAAAGTACTTTGATATTTATACAATATAGCCTCATCACAATTTTAAATCTTTTATTTCATTATATAGACCCAGTATCAACTACTTACAAATTTTCAAAGATTATCAGGTATTTTCCATTTAGATAGATAGATAGATAGATAGATAGATAGATAGATAGATAGATAGATAGATAGATAGAGATATTCATGTTTGTATGTTTATATGCATATATTTATGTGTATTGAGTAGGCAGTGACGGATACTTTTCTATATCTCTGCAAATATGTCTGGAGGAAAAATTCTAGAAGACAAAGAGGAAGGACTTTTATAAAGGCTTTCAATGCATAATTTTAAATTTCCCTTCAGAAAGTTTACCCTAATTAATATCCCCCCAAATTGTGTATAAGTGTCCATTTTCCAAAAAACTTTTCTGACAATTGACGTCAACAATCTTTTATTTTTGCAAATATGTTAAAAGATAGTATTTCATCACTTTTGATTTTCATTTTTGTCATCTCTGATGAGAGGGAGCAACTACGTACATGTTCATTGTAAATGTGCATGTCTTTTTTGTGACTATCCTCTTCAGGTCCTACACCCATTTTTCTGTTGGTGGGAGGTAGGATGGGGGAAGTGGAGTCATTTTTTTCTTAGTGATTAGTGAAAATCTGTTTATATATAAACACTTTGTTATATAAATTGTGATCACTAGCTCTCCAAATTGATGTCTTCTAACAATTTTTCAGACTTGATCTTGTGCTTTGTTTGTTTGGTTTGGTTTATTTTTTTTTGTTCTCAGGAGTAAAGTTTGCCTGCTTTCTCCTTTGTTTTTCTGTCTTTGGTATCATAGAGAGTCCTTTATTATCACAAGATTACAAAAATAAATATTTACTCTTTTTATCTAGTACAGATTGTGTTAGTCATGTTCTTCAGTTCATTGCACACTATCAGTCCTGATAAATGGAGGGCTCTCCCTACCTCAAGATAATCTCCCTTCCCTCCTTCCTTCTTCCCTCCTTCCCTTTTCTTTCTTTCCTTCCTTCCCTCCTTCTTTCTTTTCCTCCTTCGTTCCTTCTCCTTTTATTTACCATCCCTCATACCTGTTTCTCCATTCCTTCCCCGCAAATTAAAACATATTTTTTTAACCTACTCAGGTTCACCTTGACTTAGAGGGCTCATACTTAATTCACTGCACAATATGTGAGTCCCTTATGAGTATACATTATTGCTTTTTATAAACACTATACTTGAATAAAGCTGACCATGTATTAGGCACCTATTATGTTTCTATCACTGTACTAGATCCTTTACATACATTCTTTCCAATTACAATACTTTAAGGTATGAGTTATCTAAATTGATATATAATGAATAACAATCTCAGAGAAATAAAATTACTAAAAATCATCTGGTCTTTCTAATAAAAGGAGCCAAGATCACCCCAGGAATGATGACTCTAAAGCCAGGGCCCTTTTGCTTACCCCTTGGTGACTCTTACAAAAATGGAGTTCTGCATATTTTCAGAAACTATACTCTGGAAATGGAATCCCTGTTCTCCATCACCCCATTTTACATAATTTTAAATTATTATTATATTTTATTTTTTAAAGTAGTATCCATGCCCAATATGGGGCTTGAACTCATAACCCTGAGATCAAGAGTTGCAAGCTCTACCAACTGAGCCAGCCAGGTGCTCCCTCATTTTATATAATTTTAAGAAATTTTAGCAAAAGTAGTTCTTAACGTTGTCATTTCACAGAATTACAATAACCTAATGCTACACTCATGGCTATACAATTGCAAGCAAATGGATGTGGACACCAGCTGTAATAACAGCCCTGATTCTACTTCCATACAGCTCAATTTCAAAATGAAGTTTCCCGCCATTTTGAATAAGATTTTAAGGTCAAACTTTCGTATCAGTCCTTATCTCACATAAATCTGGCACTTTTGCCAGGAGTATGCAGACCGATTTTGTTCAAGCAGTCCCACTGAAAGCCTGGTCTGTAGGAAGGGTGGCTATGTTGTCCAGGGGAAGTGCAGGAGGACAAGCAGGTCCTTGAGGCAGGTACATCTTGGTCAGTCTCAGGTCTGTCACTTCACACTATGTGCTAGTGGGTACTTACATAACCATTGTGCTTCTTTTTCTATATTTTTGAAGTGGGGATAGTAATATATTCCTCAAAGAGTGGTTGTGGAGAAATTTAAAAATTTAAAATGCCTGCAACATATTAAGCATTTGGCAAATAATTCTTATGTTATTGCTGCTGCTTCTATTATTATTATCATCAGCAGAGTAGGCAACGGTGATATGCCAGGGCATACCCAGATATGTCATGGATAAAAGACAGAACTTTTGAAAATAAATTTGGAATTTTTTTAAACTAGGAGCCTATTTTCTTGTCATACTGACTCCTCCATGGAAGGCCGTGCTAATTCCAACTTCCCCAAAAGTACACTTCAGATGCCAATTCTATGATCATGGTCTCCCATGTCATATTTGCTTAATTTCAAGTATACAATTCCTTCTTGATTTAATAGGCTATAGAAAATGACATGCTTATTCAAAGCTACATATCTACAACAGAGGACAGAGGGATAGATAGGCAATTTTAGCGCAACAGGACATTGGAGGAGTTAAACTGACATTATCAAATTCAATTTTAGTAATTTGGAAAACTTTAAAGTTCCATCAAAAAACCAAAGATCAATGCTATTCAGAGTTTTTAAAAGAGTTATTAAAAAGGCAGATATATCTTATTGCTAATTTTAAAGGACTTTTCTTTACTTTTAAGGTCTCACTCTCAAGTTAATTGAAATGGTAAAGCACTTCATTGCTACCTAGGTTCTTTATTACCTGCCTAGGTTCTCTCTTGCACCCTGGATTTTGCTAAAAAAGGGGTTTGGACACCTCATCCCTAGTTAAGTCTATGAGAGAAGAGAGAGACCAAAAATCTATCACTTTTGAATTCAAGGATGGGCTGATTGTAGCTGGAAAGTAGAGGGATAAAAATCTTCTAAATTGTTGCTTTGGAAGGACATAATTTACACTTTTTATAAAATCTCCTGGACTGATGAAGAAAAAATTTCAGTGTCTCCCCTTATCTACACGGCCTGGACAGACAATTGCTGTATATTCTCAAGTCACAGACTTCTAGAACTTACTCAAATTTCCTACTTGTACAATGCACTTGCCTTTATTAGTGTGGAATGTGAATATTCTATTAGCCAGGTTGTAATGTCTTCACATTTCTATTCTATGGACCACATATTCCTTGTATATATGACCCAGGACCATGAATTATACAAGCAAGTGTTTCCTGGACATTTCTTGGATACAGATGACTCTTAGTTCCCTGGCAATAGTATAGCATTGATTTTTTTGTAATATTATGCTTTGTGTGCTTATCTTAATATTCAACACACCCAGTGTCCCCTTATAGCCTGATATTGCTCCTGTGGTAATCTTCTACCCAAGGAAACAACATAGAGTTTCTTTTATTTTAAGCTATAGCTTAAAAATGGATCAGTGCAGGAACCTGACTTAAAGGTCACCATCCACAAATTAACCCATGAAAAAAATCCTATGCAAAAGGCTTTACACATAGGAGGAAATTTATTTGCCTCAGCCCATCATATTGGCTCTCCACAAATTGTTCTGGAGAATTTGAAGAGGACTAATCAGGAAAGTGAATGTTGCCAACCTGAGGAACTATGGAAAGGTTATAAATTAATCCATTCACAAATTATGGTGATGATGATGAGAAGGAGGAGGAGGAGGAGGATGGCAATGATAGTAGTATTAGTGGTAATGAGCACCATGATGGTGGTCACTTAAGTTTTATCACTTAACTGTGTGCTGCTTCTTACAAATATTAACTCATAAACTTCACAACAATCCTATGATGTGAGTAGTTCCATTTTAAAAAATAAGCAAACTGAGACAAAAGAGTTAAGTCACTTGCCAAATGTCAACAGCTGTAAGTGTCAGAATCAGAATTCAAACTTGGGAGTCTGATTCCAAAACTTGTGCTCTCTTTCTTTCAATTATATTAGAATCAGAAAGACGGAAACATGTCCAGGTATTACTTATTTTTTTTTAAGATTTTTTTTGGAAGTAAACTCTACATACAATGTGGGGTTCGAACTTACAACCCCAAGATTAAGAGTCGCATGCTCTACCGACTGAGCCAGCCAGGAGCTCCCAGGTATGCCTTTTTAAAGGATTTTTTTCTCTAGGTCCATCCATGTTGTTGCAATTGGCAAGGTTTTATTCTTTTTTATGGCTGAGTAATATTCCATTGTATATATAGACCATATCTTCTTTATTCATTCATCTATAGATGGACACTTAGGTTGTTTCCATATCTTGGCTGTTATAAATAATGCTGCAGTAAATATAGGGGTGCATACAATGCTAAGTGAAGTAAGTCAGTCAGCAAAAGTAAATACCATATTATTTCATTCATGAATGTCTAAAAAACAAATGAACAAACAAAATAAAAAGAGAGACAAACAAACAAACAAAAAACAGACTCTTAAATACAGAGAACAAATTGATGGTTGCCAGAGGGGAGGTGGGTAGGGGAAGGTGAAATAGATAAAGGGAATTAAGAGTAACCTTATTTTGATGAGCTCTGAGAAATGTATAAAACTGTTGAATCATTATTTTGTACATGAAACTAATAAAACATTAAGTTATATGCATACACTGTATGTATGCTAATTATACTTGAGTAAAAATTTAAAAATAAATTAAAAATTTAAAAATATTAAAAAGCCTAATTTCTTACAAGTACATAAACTTTATAGAGCTGATGACTCCACTCTGAGGGAAATTTTTTATGTTATATATCCATTCATATTTACATAGTATTTTAACCAAGCTTTAGATATATATAGTATTACAGCCTATGCAACTCATTATAAGAAATACAAGTTCACATTTCTAAAAATTAAACATATATTAATAATCACTCACTGATTAAAAATATGCATATATAGAAACCTGGATTTAGACTGAGGTACTTTCAGTGTACAAGGTAATTTTTAGAGTATCAAAGGATTTTTTAAAACAACATTTTATTTTGAGCTCCTTTTTTTACTACCTTAACCATTACTTGATACACATTATCCTTAATAGGAAAAGAAGAAAGCATGTATTTCATATTTTACCAGAGACTAATGACTCAAAATTACTTAATTTATATGTGTTATGTTTTCATCATTACAAGAAATAGAAATTTTTCAATGAGAATAATTCAGAGAATAGGAAAAAAGGGCAGCACTTGGAAGCCAGATGTCCATCATAAACACCTTAAAACTGGACAAGGCAAAGAATCATTTGAACACTTTAGCCTCAGAAAATTTTTCCAAATGACTATCATCTGGGTAATTCTTTACTGAAACATTATTTTCAAAAAATTATAATTATCCCACTAATTTTGTAAGCCAAGTTATTTATTGGTTAGATATGAATGTTAAATCTAAAACAACTCCCCTCCCCCAAATTTTCTGTGCATGTTCCTTTTCCCAAAGCACATTTATGGTCAACATCATTCATTCATTTATTCATTCAGTAAATATGTATGGCCTATTTACTGTGTGCCCAATACTATTTTAAGTATGGGAATACATCAAAGGGGAAAAAAGCAGATTAAAACTGTTGCTTTCATTGAATTCACTATCCAGTAGATGACTAAACTAACAAAAATGTAGTATGTCAGACAGTCAAAGGAAGTACTACAGAGAAAAATAAAAAAGGGAGGTGAAGACATTTATATGTGGGTTGGGAATGGTGGTGTAGTTTATGTGGGTTTTTTTTTTTTTTCTTTTAAGATTTTATTTGTTTATTTGAGAGAGAGAACACAAGTGGGCAAGGCAGAGGGAGAGGGACAAGCAGACACCCTGCTGAGCAGAGAGCCCCACATGGGACTCAATCCCAGGACTCTGAGATCATGACCTCAGCTGAAAGCAGATGCCTAACCAACTGAGCCACCCAGTGCACCTGGTGTTGCAGTTTTAAACAGGGAAATTAGTGGTGACTTTCGAAAAAAGTTAATATTCAAAAAAGCAAGTGTGTTAGAAAAGAGGAGATTTGGGGGGGATGAGGTCTGAAAGTAGGAGGAAATAAGACTTAAAGCTAAAATATCAATTTCTTTGAGAAAAAAAGAAATTGTCACTATGCAACATATAAAACTTCAAAAAAAAACTTCAATGTAAATTTAGAAGGTTATAAAATTGTAATATAAGGCTATGCATCTGGAAGTGGAAGGTGACTTCCACTCTAGATTATAAACTTCACAGCTGCCTATCTCACATTTTCTTTGGTTGCCTAATAGACTTCTTAGACAAGACATACCTAAAATTAATTTCTGATGTAGAAGATCTCCATCTCCAATCTGTTCAATTCAGTCTTCCCCATATCAACATAAATGGCAAGTCCCCATTCCCAGTTCTCAAGCCAAAAACCGTGTGTTGTCCTTGACTCCTTTCTCTCTCTCATACTCAATACATAAGTCTTCAGCACACTCAGTTAAGTCACCATCACCATATAGGCTTTATCAACAGCTCTCAACTTCTCCATTTCTTAAAACCTTTGGTTCAGCCTCCATGATTTCTCACCTGGGTAATAGAATAGCAATGGCTTTCTAAATTCCTGCTTCCTCCTGTACCACTTCTCAGACTATTTTCAACATAGCATTCAGAATAACCCCTTTAAAGTTAAGTCATGTCATGTCACTCTCTGGCTCAAAGCCTTCTGATAGTTTCCCATCCTACTCAAAATAACAGCCAAATAGGTTACAATGGTTTATGTTCCCTACAAGATTAGCCCTCCTTTTCAGCTTCAGACTTCCTCTTGCCTCACTAACACTTGCCTCTGAGGCTTTTCTACTTGCTATTTCCTCTGCTGTGAATTCATCGACGAGTAGAAAATAATCTATTTAAAGCTTGGAAGAAGGCTGGTTTCACTAATGAGCAAGTGAATCACATATAAATATCACATTATATCACTTAAATTCATGCTCCAATGGCCTTATAAATAACTCCATACATAAATTTTTGGGTTATACAACAGTGTTAAAAAATAGGGTATATGCATTTATAAATGCCAAGGTTCTATCCTATAATTAAATAAAAGAATAAAGAGATTTAGCCTTAAATTACAGACATTGAAATTACTGTAAAAAGATATAATGCTTAAAGCTATTTTTTTGTAAAGCCCTATGCCCAGTGTGGGGCTTGAACTCAGGACCCTGAGATCAGGAATTTCATGCTCTACCAACTGAGTCAGCCAAGTGTTCCAATACTGGATATACTTACTTTCTCTTCTCATTCTAAAATATATTACCTCAGTGGTGGCAAGAACAATATATTGGGGAGAACTGTAATAAAATAGTTATCTTTTAAATATTTTTAATCAGAATTTGTATTTGAGATTACTTATTTTTAAAGAAAAATAAGACAAGCAAATGAGAACAAAGAAACAAATATACCCGGCATTTAAGATTGGTTACTAGGCATTAATTTTAACTCAGAATTTCCCAGAAACCAAGATAGGGTGGAAATGTATATATTTCAATATAATTCCATTGTCTGATAAATGCATGTTTAGATATTTGGTAACAATCTTTCCCAGATTGAAATCTCAAGAGGTATTTATTAAAAGAACTCTAATATAAGAATTTTGGGATAAAATAATATGCAGTGTCTTAAACTTTAGTTTGCTCTGATTATTATACACTGACTTCTACAATCGATGGAATGACCTTAAATTTCAATTTGAGTAAAGAATTTGAATTTAAAAAAGGCAACACTGTTCAGGTATGCTACTTCACAATACATAGAGCATGGTGACCTTAGCACGTAAAAATCCAAAAGGAGTAAGTAAACTCCTTCCGATGGCCTCTCAGCAGACGTTCTTGTATCATTAAATCAAAGGGGTTAAGTTCAAAAAAGTGTCATGGAAATAAAGGAAGTCGGGCTCATCTTGAAGAACTTTTGTACTGGAGGGAATAAAAAAGACAAAATGTAAACAATTCAAACATGGAAAAGATAGCCCTAACTCTCAGGAACACAAGAATCATTTCAACAAATAAAAAGCAGTTTTTGAATTTGTATACTTTATAGAGCCAGGAATAAGGGGGCATTGCAAAGGACTTTGGCAAAAAAATCAGAACAATTAATATTTATAATAGCAGGGACTAGGTAGTAGACAGCCACCGAATATTTCGGAGTAATGACCTAGCAATTTATAGTAAGATTTAGCTGGCACAAGTAGGTACAACCGTTGGAAAGAAGAAAGAGCAAGAAAGAAATTAATGCAATCCCCTGGGTTCAATATATTGAGGAACAGAATACTTTTGAGGTAAGATGTCTTACAAAAGGAAGGTTCTCCTCATCATCTCTCATATACGTATACCAGGCAGTGTGTGACATTCTGTAAACGTAGCACTAAATGCGACAAAAACCATGTTCCCTGCTCTTCATCAGAGCAGGTTTAGTGAGGTTTAATGAGTGGAGAAGAAACACGATTATGTAAGAAATTATGCATACACAATGAATGTCACGATATGGGAATCTCTCTTTCCTACATTCAGATCTAGGCCTGAATGTTAGAAGGAAACTACACTTCAATTTGTATTAGTGAAGTCGAGGCTAATCTGGAATCCTAATGATGAGCAGGTATTCTTGGTGAAGATCAGGATGGTGAGTTGAGGGAATTGTTCACCTCAGAGAGGGATGTGAGGGAGAGCCTGGTGCTTAGAGGAAGGAAGACATATATACAATGAAAAAGGGTTGGAGAGAAAGTATGAAATATGAGGCTGAAGAGAAAAGCAGGAAGCAGAACCTGGTTCTCTTAGGACATTGAGGGACTGGATTTCATGCTAAGGACAAGGGGAGACACTGAGACCTTGAAGGGATTTTACGCATGGTGATAGAGGATAGATTTGTACTTTCAAAATATCATCTTAAGTTCAAGTGAGAGAATGAAAGTACTAAAGGCAGGAGACAATTTAGCAGGAGTCTGCTAAAGAAAATCTAGGTGAGAGATGACAGGACCTGTCCTAAGATAGTGACCAAGATGGACTTAATGTTCTCCTCAGCTTGACTAAATTTTAGACAGGTTTCTTTCTGACTCTAGGTCCCTGATCTTTCTTTTCTTACAGTATATACTTTACAAAACTTGTAATTGTAAATTCTTTCTCCACCCCTTTAAGATGTAAATATTTCTAGATGTTTCTCAGCACTTTCCAAAGAAGGACTGTCTTTCTCAAGAACTAGGGAGCTGTCCCTTTGACAGCCATCATCAAGGAACGTAGAGCCCATACCCTCAGGGTCTGGGGGAGGGCGGGAACCTCTTTAGAGGCACCTTGCTCCAAGTTGTAAAAGTACCTCCTGTCATAAAGATAGAGAAATCTCACTTTTCCTTTGGGCAAAGCCAATTAGCAAAAACAGAAGGCCTATAATCTCCCTCACCCCATCTCTGAAAAATTTTCATCCCTTTGTTCCAGGAGAGTCAAATGCAAAGTTCTGTTCTCTCTCCCTTACTGCAATAGCCTTGAATAAAGTCTTCCTTTCCTGTTTAACTTTGTCCAATGCAACATTTTCTTTGAAGTGATAGTGGAGGTGGTAAAAAAAAAAAAAATAGAAAACTTCAGAAAATATTTAGAAGATAGTGAAGTTGGGACATGTTGTATGCCTAGCTGTGGAGGGGAGTAAAAAATTATTCCCAGGTTCAGATGTGTTCCACCAAATGTACAGAAGTGTTATAAGGAATATAGGGGTTAGAGTAGATTTGTAGGGTAAGGTGATGCATTCAGGCTTGGAAACAGCAAATGCCACAAGAACCTATAAGCCACGCAAAGAGAGGAAACTTACAGGCCTACCAATATAAATAGTCAGAGCTCACGAGACAGGATGTGGCTACATTCTCTTGTCTATGTAAGACATCTGAAATCTTGGGACTGCATGAGAGTGTTCAGGAAAAATGGAAGAATTGGAGGACTATAGAGCTTAGATCGGAACTCCAGTGAACCCTAATGCTTGAGAAGTAGATAGAGGAAGAGGAAACCATGAAGCACTAAGAACGATCACCCAGGGGCGCCTGGGTGGCTCAGTTGGTTAAGCGACTGCCTTTGGCTCAGGTCATGATCCTCGAGTCCCAGGATCAAGTCCCACATCAGGCTCCCTGCTTAGCAGGGAGCCTGCTTCTCCCTCTGACCCTCCCCCCTCTCGTGCTCTCTCTCTCTCATTCTCTCTCAAATAAATAAATAAAATCTTTAAAAAAAAAAAAAAGAACGATCACCCAGAAAGATAGGAAAGCAGAGTTATTGCCAAGTACACAACAGAAATTAAAGAAACCAATGAAGAGAAAATGCATTGCCTAGTGTAGCGCTGCTTGAGTAATGTAACTTCATCCAGGCTTATGCAAGTTGCATTTCTGATAGTAACCTAAACCAAATTATATCATGAAAAAGGTAATGAGGTCATGTCTTACCATATTTTGTATGTTAATTCAGTATAAACTGGAGTTACTGAGAGTGTATTCTGATAATAAGTAGGGCCTATTAAAATGTTTCCAATTTTTAAAATAAACTACCCATTCATGACATTTTTTTCTATCATCATGGTCGAGGATATTCAGGTGAGTCAGCATCGTAAAAAAGCCGCAAGGAGGACGTTCTCCCAATCACCAACATGATGTTAGAGTGCACATGGCTTTTTTTTTTTTTTTTTACCCCAAGAAATATCTCCTGTATTTTAACATTTGACATGCTCCAATTCATTTGCTTCTGTTGACGTTTTGAGGTTGTGTCCAGTAACCTAGGCAACTGTTCTTATTTCTGTCCCAATTTACTTCTATGTATAGAAGTTATATAAACTCAGTGGACTCAAAGATATTCTTTAAGGCAGAGCAGACTTAGAAACTATATGCTCTTAAGGGAAGATAATATTAAAGATATGACAGATCTTAATCATCAAAGACTACATTACAATTTCCTTAATTTTGGATCATCAGTAAATATGACAAATAATATATCTTTAAAAAGGTGGTATAATTTTATCATGCTGAAATATGATCTGACTACAATTGAAATTATAAATTTCTAAGTGTTTTTTTTTTTTTTAATGTTTTGTTCACTAAACTGAATTTCAGCATTCAGAGACCACAACTTCAAATACTTTCAAATGAAAATCTGGCCTTTGTCAGTCATGTTAAATGAGTTTCCTCTTTCAGTTCTCATCTACAAGACACTATCATCAAAGTTTAAATTCTGTGAAACAGAATAAAATCTTCTATTTAGTATTTAGACCCATTGCCTTTCAAGCTGTATAGGCAGAAGGAAGAACCACTAGAACATATGTTCTTCTTGGACAGGAGTAGAGAAATAAAAGGAAATTTTATTTTATTTTTTATTTTAATTCCAGTATAGTTAACATACAGTGTTATATTACTTTCAGGTGTACAATACAGTGATTCAACAATTCTATACATTACTCAGTGCTCATCATGATGAGTGTACTCTTAATCCCCATCACCTATTTCACCCAAACCCCCACCCACCTCCCCTGTAGTAACCATCAGTTTGTTCCCTGTAGTTAAGAGTCTGGTTTTTGTTTTGTTTTTGGTTTGCCTCTTTTTTAGTTTTTTCATTTATCTTGTTTCTTCAATTCTACATATAAATGAAATCATATGGTATTTATCTTTCTCTGACTGCCTTATTTCACTTCGCATTATCTCTCTAGATCCATTATTAGATCCATCCATGTTGTTGCAAATGATAAGATTTCATTCAATACAAGGTGATTTTAAATGACTGCTTGAAAAACTGGTCCTAACATGCATCCTATAAATGTCAGGATGGATGACTTTTTCTTTTTCTTTTTTTTTTTTTTTTTTGAGTATGTACCATAAACTTTGGAAATTAAGTCCTATATAATTTGATGAAGGTAAGTGAAGACTGAGAGAAATAGAAACTAATGGATCACCACAGTACCAACATTCCACAAAGAAGAAAAACTCCCAGGGCAGGGCATTCAATAAAGAAAATACAGGGGCGCCTGGGTGGCTCAGTTGGTTAAGCGACTGCCTTCGGCTCAGGTCATGATCCTGGAGTCCCTGGATTGAGTCCCGTATCAGGCTCCCTGCTCAGCGGGGAGTCTGCTTCTCCCTCTGACCCTCCTCCCTCTCATTCTCTCTCTCTCAAATAAAAAAATAAAATCTTAAAAAAAAAAAAAAAAGAAAATACAAACTTGACAATTATTGTGTCAAATTTTCTGTTTTATCCTACTATCAAGAGTTGTTTTTTTTTTTAAATTTTATTTATTTATATGACAGAGAGAGACACAGCGAGAGAGGGAACACAAGCAGGGGGAGTGGGAGAGGGAGTGGGAGAAGCAGGCCTCCCGCGGAGCAGGGAGCCTGATGCGGGGCTCAATCTCAGGACCCTGGGATCATGACCTGAGCCAAAGGCAGACGCTTAACGACTGAGCCACCCAGGTGCCCCAAGAGTTGGTTTTTGTGATCACTATTTCAGTTCTACATTATGTATGTGAATTAGATATACATAAAAATGCCAGCATCATTAAAAATCACATTAATGTCATCTTCCTTCTAACATATTGAAGCAGTTTCTGATAAGTCCTCCTCCTGGTGAAAAAAAAAAAAAAAAAACCTGCTTCAAAAGACTTTTGGTAATAGAATTTCCAGCATGTCAAAATGTTTAGCACAACAAAACTAAGAAACCAAAGGAGTCTCATACTAGAAGACTGAGACTTTTATTTACAAAGCTTCTTGATCTACTCAAAAGGAAGTCAAAGTATAACAATAACACCCAAGTCTACACTTACCACGAAATTCATTTTTTATAAAAATCAAAACTGATTGAGCACTTATGTGTCAAGAACTGAACTGAAATTTTTCATGTATCTAGTTTAATCTTCAAGAACAACTATAAAATAGATACTATTATTATTATTATCATCACAATTTTACAGATGAGAAAGCAGTTTGAAATGTAAACTAACTTTTCCAGGATCATATGGATAGCAATGGGTGGAACCCAGATTTGAACCAAGGCTTATATGATTCCCAAGTTCATACACTTCTATATTATAAGGCAATGCTAGCAAAGGCGAGTCACTTGCTCACCCATTCCACTCACAAAACTCTCTTTCAATCTATTTTATTGTCTTTTTTTAAAAGTAAGTTCAATGCCCAGCATGGGGCCCAACATGGGGCTTGAACTCACAAGCCTCGGATTAAGTCAGATATTTCACAGACTGAACCACCCAGGTGCCCCATATTGTCTTAAGTCTTTCTAAAACTCCAGATAGGCATGAGAAACATACTTTTAGCCACCGCTCTGCTGATGCTATTTATTTCCTGCTGCCCCTCCTGCAGATAATAAATGAGGGGGGAAATCTAGAAATTAGAATGCTCCTTCTATTGAAATATCACAGGGCGTCTGGGTGGCTCAGTTGGTTAAGCGACTGCCTTCGGCTCAGGTCATGATCCTGGAGTCCCGGGATCGAGTCCCACGTTGGGCTCCCTGCTCAGCGGGGGGTCTGCTTCTCCCTCTGACCCTCTCCCCTCTCATGCTCTCTGTCTCTCATTCTCTCTCTCAAATAAATAAATAAAAAATCTTAAAAAAAAAAAAGAAATATCACAGAGGCCAATGTGATAAGAGACTGAGGAGTAACTGCCTCTCTTTTCTGGATTCTGTGCTTGGAGACCCAGGATTATTGTCCTGCAAGGTCTGCCACTATCTGACTCTATCTGATTAATATTCCATTTCATCAAGGTGAAGTGATCCACCAGGGAAAGACTGACAAGGTCTGGGCATCACTATGTAGTTTCTAAATGGTAACCAACAAAATGGTTTTGTTATTGATGTGAGATTATACCACTGAGACATTTCAAAACTTGTGAGGCTTAAGCAGATCTGATATTTATGGTTTATGGTCTTCAGGAATCATTTTCTAGTAGAGAAATGATAATACCAACTCCATAATACTGGCTGTAACAATAGGAGGGCAATGAGATCTTAAGGGATGGTGAGATTCTACCCAATTTACAAGTCTGCTACACTTCTGCTCAGAGTGTGGTTCATGCCGGAAGAGCTGGGATTTGGTTCCATTCTACATGATTTGCACATACTACTGAAATTCTTTGAGTTAAATTCCCTAGTTAGTAAAATCAAGGGAGAAAGAAAAACTCCAGGGCTTTTGTTATGTAAGACACCAATTTGGAAATATTCTGTAAGATATAAAGTGTTAAATGATAACTGGCCCTGTTCTGTTTAAATAGAAAATATGAGTTAGCATGTATTTAGCATAATCTTTTAGAAAGCTTTTAGGACTTACCAAAAAGTCTTATTATCAGTAGGTTTAGAAATTTGATGATCTTAACAGGAGTCTATTTTCATGTCTCTTTTGAATATGAGTTTTTAAGATAAAAGATTTCTATTTTATCCTTGCTAAGAGAATGAACAGAATAAACAATGAGATCTTTAAAGAATGTCCTGTAAACCTATAGCAAAATCATACTCCTGTATCACTGTGGAATGCCTGATTATTGGATATAACCACAGTATTGGTCCAGTCAGTATTCATGTTTAATAATTAAGATAATCACTAATTTCCACTGCTGTCCCTCTGCTACTTCATAAGGCATGCACTATTGGTCTTTTAGTATTTCGCTCTCATTGACCATGGACTCTAAATCATTACTTGTTGGTTATAGACTTTACAATGCCCAGTGGTATTTGCCACTGATGACAGCAATAACAGATGATGTTAAGCCAAAGCTACTAGGAGTGAAATGCAGAAAGTAAAATGATAATAAATAACTGTCACTCCATTACTAAACAGTGCCTGAAATTGGTTCTACTGCATGTTCCATATAGCAGAGTCTGCATAAGCCAAGAACCAAAAAGGCATTTAGCAGCAAACAAAAAAGAACCCAAACACATGTCTTGTTCAGTGACCAGAAATTCCTCATTGGGCATGGCATGAGTATTCAAAAAATTCTCAACAGAATCCACTTCAAAATATTATGGTATCTTCTCAACCCGATGGTATCTGGGAAATGTGTCAAAAGGCATACTCAGTCCAATGGATGCAAACTTCTGGAATGCTGGATAGAATACAGAGATAAAGTCTCAAATGGATAGGAAACTGAACATAGAAAGATAAGCATAGAGGTATAATTATAGAGAATATGGGGTCTGTTAGGAGTGCCAGATGTCTGAGAGAGATCATAAAACCTGCCTAAATGTTCATTTTGCTCAAGTGGTTTGGGTGGGGGACAGTTTGAGCTGGTCTACCATGAGCACAGAAACTGTAGGAATAAACTCACAAATCAGATTTTTTTTTATTTTTTATTAACATATAATGTATTATTTGTTTCAGGAGTACAGGTCTGTGATTCATCAGTCTTACACAATTCACAGTGCTCACCATAGCACATACCCTCCCCAATGTCCATCACCCAGCCACCCTATCCCTTCCACCCCCTTCCATTCCAGCAACCCTCAGTTTGTTTCCTGAGATTAAGAGACTCTTATGGTTTGTCTCTCTCTGGTTTCATCTTGTTTCATTTTTCCCTCCCTTCCCCTATGATCTTCTGTCTGGTTTCTCAAATTCCTCATATCAGTGAGTTCTCTGATTGACTTATTTCGCTTAGCATAATACCCTCTAGTTCCATCCACGTCATTGCAAATGGCAAGATTTCATTTTTTGATGGCTGCATAATATTCCATTGTATATATATATACTACCTCTTCTTTATCCATTCATCTGTTGATGGACATCTTGGCTCTTTCCATAGTTTGACTATTGTGGACATTGCTGCTAGAAACATTGGGGTGCATATACCCCTTCAGATCCCTACATTTGTATCTTTGGGGTAAATACCCAGTAGTGCAATTGCTGGGTCATACGGTAGCTCTATTTTCAACTTTTTTGAGGAATGTCCATACTGTTCTCCAGAGTGGCTGCACCAGCTTGCATTCCCACCAACAGTGTAGGAGGGTTCCCCTTTCTCTGCATCCCTGCCAACATCTGTTGTTTCCTCACTTATTAATTTTAGCCATTCTGACTGGTGTGAGGTGGTATCTCATTGAGGCTTTGATTTGTATTTCCCTAATGCTGAGTAATATTGAGCACTTTTTCATGTGTCTATTGGCCATTTGGATATCTTCTTTGCAGAAATGTTTGTTCATGTCTTCTACCCATGTCTTGATTGAATTATTTGTTCTCTGGGTGTTGAGTTTGCTAAGTTCTATATAGATTTTGGATACTAGCCCTTTATCTGATATGTCATTTGCAAATATCTTCTCACATTCTGTCGGTTGTCTTTTGGTTTTGTTGATAGAAATCAGATTTTCAATAAGAGGTTGTTATTTGAGTTAAACTATCCACGCTTTATAATAATCATTCTTTAAATTTTGTATCCTTCCTCCAGTTCTCAGACCAGCATCCCTTCATTCCATTGATGGTGAATCAAGTTTATTGTGGTGGTGGTGGTGATTTGTTTGCTTCTTAGTAAAAGATTCATTCCACTAACTCTATGTTTTAAGTGCATTGATGTGGTAATCACCAAAGTTCTTTGTCTGAAAACATAACCCACTTACTAGACAAGTTATATAAATCTGCACCTCAGTGATCTTATTAGTAAAACCGGGATAATGTATCAATATAGCAAAGTTAATGTGATAATTCAGTAGTTTATATACTGTGACTATCTTTTCTTGTTTTCCCTCAAAAGCAGAGCCTAAGAATGGAAGGTAGCTGATTCTGGGATGAAATCTTGGGGAACTGAACCAGGAGCCTGGGAAAAAATGGATCAGGGGAAAAAAAAGGAGAGCAAATCCAAAGGTATATTATCAAGCTGTTCACCGTGGTGGGAGGTACAGCTTGATCCCCCTGGGAATCCTTTGAAGACCTATGGAAAATGCAAAATGGCCCATCCAGGGAATATAAGAGTATTCATCAAGGTTGCTCTGTGGAGTGTTAATGCTTCACATAAGATTGTGTATGTATTAGGATATCTGAACAGCTTCCTGGGGAATTCCACAGAGCAATTTCAGAAAAGCCTCAAGGCAGGAAGTGAAGAAAATCTAAACTACTTGGAATTTATGCAGAGAGATTTACTAGAGCAGAGAGTGGCCAGGTTGAATATAACGTTGCTTCCAGTAGATTTGATGGTTAGGGATCTATCTTGCCATGAGACAGTAGTGAGGGTATTGCCCAGGTGCATTCCAAATGAACTGGCCTTCCAGGGAGCTGTGCACAGTGGAACACAAATCCAGAATACAGAGCAGCTCCAGGGTGATTTCTACATGGTTAGGAACAGTGGCTTCTATGAAAGATTCTTAAGATCCAGGACCATGGAGATCATCAACTTCTTAACCTACAATAGTCCGGTTGCCATCTAGCTGGCCTGTAACCCCAGCCAAGAACAAAAACGCAAATCAAAATAGTAGTAACAAGCTTATTTTCTTAGCATATAAATTTTAACGTTTATAAAACACTTTCATTTGCATTATCTTCTTTGAAGTTATCAATAATGCTGTAAGAAGGTATGATATTATTTTTCTCATTTTCAGATAAAGAAACTTGAAGTTTCTAAGCTTTAAGGTCTTAACCAAGGCTTCATTGTCTACATGTGATGATCCAGAATGAGAACTATGGCATGTTTATCCTAATCCCAGCATCTTTCTAAGGTACATTTATTTTAACATAATTTCCTCCTATCAGTTACTTCGTAAATCCTGACAACTACCCTCCACCTCCATGGCTCAGCCGCAGCTGAAGTGAATCACTCACTCACTTACCTGAAAGCATAAGCAAACTATGCCATTAGCAAAACTTATTTCCCATTCCATTGCCATTTGGAAAAATTGAGCTACTACCAAAGATGCCTACTACATTGGAAGGAAACTTCTTTCAGATGTTGGGTGCCCCCAGACAGTTCCCAACATGAACTGGCTTCTAGAGGGCTGGGAATCAACCCAAATAATCAGCAAGGAATGGAAACTCAAGAAAACCACCATTTCTAATAAAACACAGGTGTTACGACTAATATATATCAGTTCTAAGTAATCTGAACATTTGAACACATGGAACTTTCTTAAATTTATCTTTTCCTATCCATCTCCAAATGTAATGTCACTGAATTTAACTAATTAATAGCAGTAATAATGGTGATGATAATTATACTATCCCTACGACAACTACAATAATAACTCATGACTATTGAGAACTTACTAGGAGCTAAGCAGTGTGTTGAGTGCTCTACTAGTTAGCTGAGTTATTCCCACAATAATCCACATATAGAGAGTACTCTTAGTATCCTCACTTTACAAATCAGGGAACCAAGTAAGAGAAAGGCTGAGTGAGTTTCCCAGGTGACACAGTAAGGAAATGGCTAATTCAGATGTGTTCTGGGACAGTCTTAGCTGCCATGTTATACTGCCTGGCTTTCAGACCCAAGTTCTGTAGTCTGGTCTGCAGTTGCAAGCTATCATTGGCTAGGAAACCAGACTTTCACAGATTCCCAAGCACTGGGTATAAGGGTATAAGTAAAGTGAAATACAATACCTCAGAGTAATTCAGAAGTTGGTTAGCATCTTCAGAGGGGTGTGTGTGTGTGTGTGTGTGTGTGTATTGAAGGTAAGAAGAGAAGGTGGCATTGCAGAAAGGAAGAAAAGTATAGGGGTAGTTTCTCAGAAATATTTTTTTTTCTAGAATTTCAGAGTATATTTATAACTTCTTGTTTTCTCTTTTCTACTTTAAACAAATGTGTACACATTTCAATTCCATATTTCCATGACTGCTATAAAGATCAAAAGTGGCATGTAGTGATTTGCTACCTGACCAGAAATGGTCTCACTGTTTTCAAGATCAAGGACATTTTCAAGGTCAAGGAAGTAAGTCCCCTCATGCTGTGGTCCCTGCATTCTGAAGCTCTTCTTCCCGGGCTTTTGCAAAACCATCTCCAGATCCTGGAGTCCCACCTGTGAGAGGCTGTCTGATTGACAAGAAGAGGGCACAGCCTACAGCTCTCCTCCCAGGGAGGTGACTTACCCGGTCAGTTTTCCCTTCAGTCTGAATGCTGGTGTGACTGCGCACCTCATGTTCCTCCTCCAAGTCAGAAACATCCTCCAGTTCCTCCGGGGTCTATAAAAAGAAAGCAAAGCATTGTTGGTGAGAATGCAAAATGGAAAAACGTCTGGCAGTACTTCAAGAAGAAAGCACAGAGTTACCAATATGACCCAGAAATCCTATTCCTAGGTATATACCCAAGAGAAATGAAAATAAGTGTCCACACAAAAACTTGGAAAAAGAAATGTTCATAGCTGCACCAATCATAATAGCCAAAAAGTGGAAACAACTCAAACATACATCTACTGAGGAATAAACAAAATTCTATAGAATAGAATATTATTTGGCTATAAAAAGAAACAGAGTACTGATACATGCTGTGACATAGATGAACCTTGAAGATGTTATGATAAGTGAAAGAAGTCAATCACAAAAGACCACATGTTGTGTGTGATTCCATTTGTATGAAATGTCTAGAATAGGCAAGTCTGTAGAGACAGAAATTTGATTAGTGGTTCTTAAAGGAGGGGGGAGGAGGGAGTGGGCAATGACCGCTTATGGGTATGCAGTCTCTCTTTGGGATGCTCACAATGTCCTAGAATTAGATAGTGGTGATGATCACATGATCATGTGCATATACTAAATAACCCCGTTTTATACTTTAAAATGGTGAATGTTAGGGTATATGAATTATATTCCAATAAATTTTGAAAGAAAAAGAAAGCAAAATAATCAGGAGGAAGTTTTTTGGGGGTGAATAGCGATTTGGCTATCCCTATGTGCTCATCACAAACCAAGGTGTTCGTGTGTGATAAATAGATGGGATAATTCTAATTAAAACTATATGACATGATAATGGCACCAAAAATTACTAAGAATTTAAATTTTCTAGGAAATTAAATAATAAATATTTTAACTTCGGTGTCTAAATAGCTAACCAACTTCCGTTTCTTTTTTTCAGTTTCAGCTTAAACATCTTGTATCTGGGTGGTGTCTGGCTCAGGAAGAGCTGGACGGGGTTGGATTCCTCCACCAAGCTTTCCCTGACCTCTCCACTTCCACTGTATTGATGTTCACCAGACTTGACTGCAGCGTTGTTGCTGAATCAAGCAGCCAGTCCTTGTTTACCCTGTGATGCAAGGACTGGGTCTGCCCTGCTTACTGTCTTATCACTACAATGAAGTACATCCATACTTTTGAATGGATGAAGCAAAATTATCAGTGATAGCTGAAAAGAACACTGGATATGAGCAAAACAAAACATATCAATGGCAACAGCAAACACTTGTCCTCACTGTACCTCTACTGTGCTTCCATCTTCTGTATTTCAAATTTTTTTGTTTTATGCTGTAGTAGCCAATCTTAATCTTCATCTAATCTTAAGTATCTAATCTAATCTCAATCTCTTCTCCTTAATCTCAATGGGGCAATAATGTAAAGATAGCTGTCACTATTGCAAATCCAAGTAAAAGTACTTAACAAGAATTAATTTGATATTTGTTTTCATTTAAATTATGTATGATTCATGTAATACAGAGCCTAGGTAAGAAATCCAGAAATCAAACAGGTTTCATGAAAAGCAAACAAATGTGAAGTGGGAGATCTCTTCTCTACACCTGGCTGTTAAAAACTGGGCGAGGGCCAGGGTTGCCTCCTCAGTCCGACCCTGGTTTCCCTTAAACCTTGCTCTGCACACAGGCCCTTTATTTATTTTCAGAGCTGTGGAGAGTTTACCTTCCCTTGGGACCACTCCAGAGATGGGAACTTGCCATAATTAGCTCACACTGTGGAGCAAAACTACCTATTTCCTACCACTAACGGCCTCAGATTCGTTCCCATCTCATGGATCTTTAACCAGCATTTTCTTTGCTTTCTAACCCTTGCCCTGAGCATCACTCAACCCTCTCCATTTATGTCAACCGACTCCGATTGGATATTAATAGTCCCTCTCTTGCCAAAGTCTCTGATATGTTTGAGTAACTGTTGTGTATTTTTATCTCTACATGCAGTCCCTCTTTGCAGCGATATATGTGCAGCTAGGCTCACAGGGCAATTTATTCTTTTTCCTTAGGTATTAATAACATGAGTTCACCACTGTGGAATTTCTACACAATCACGTGTTTTATTATTAGCCATTTTTGTGTATTCTTCCCACAGTATTCTTGAGAAAGAATCTTTGCAATTTCTTTCCTTGATACATCACCAGCCCCTGAAACTGCTGAATAAATTCAGTTATCAAATTTCTTTTCTTGGGTCCTGTTGTTTTGCAATGGACTGCTGCCTGGTGCCCCTACTGTGATCTGTTCCTTATAAATGTCTGCTGTTAATTACTTGGATTATACTCTACCATGAAGTGACATATAACTTCATCATTGATTCCAGTATTTTATTCAACTCAAAATAAAGTGATTTAACAGAAACTGAGAACAACTGCTGCTGTCAGAAGTCACAAGTAACATTTTTGTTGGTGATACTGTAGGAAGAGATAAGTCTACCATTTATGCCCACATCCTTCAGCGCTCTTTTTTTTTTTTTTTTTTTTTTTGTCTTTAACATAAGACTGACCTCTTCTTTTCAGGAACAAAATCAGTGGGGGAGTGTTCAAAACATTTGCTGGCAGCATTTTGCATTCTGTAAGGCAAGCAGTTGGCTGGTATTGCAAAAATAAAAAGTTGAATATACAATGTTATTGTTTAAGTGGAAACTAAGAAAGAAATAGGAGTACTCTAATCACTTTTGAGGTGACATTAACTCCTTCAGGGCTGAAGACAAATAATAATAGAGCAAACACTGTGACGGGGGGAGGAAGGCGGGGCTACGCTATATTATACACAGCTTGCTTCTATGCATCCAGTAACTTTGGAAGGTGCAAACATCTGGAAGGTGTATGTTTGTGTGTGTGTGTGTTTAATCAATTTTCATTCTAGGGGAGGGGAGACCAACTGTCTTAGGGCAGTGTCATGTAGTGGAAAGACCCAATAATGTTGAGTAATACAGACCTAAATTTGAATTCTGGCCCTCCGATTGGTGATTGTGGGGCTTTGGCATTTTGCGTACCATTTTAAATATTGGTTTCCTCAGAACAAGGTTTGTTTTTGTGTTTGTTTTTTATTATGTTCAGTGAGTCACTGTATAGTACATCATTAGTTTTTGATGTGGTGTTCAGTGATTCAGTAGTTACGTATAACACCCAGTGCTCATCACAGCATATGCCCTCCTTAATACCCATCACACTGTTACCCCCTCTCCCCACCCCCTCCCATCTGAAACCCTCAGTTTGTTTCCCCAGGGTCCATGAGAACAAAGTTTTAGATAATAATAACTAATCCTGAAGTTTGTGGTGAGGCTCAATTGTACTAAGATGCTTTAAGTAGGAATTGCTTAGCCCATGGATAGCTGGAATGCAGGAAAATTTGTTTCTATTGCTTTTTTTCCTCTTCCTCCACTATTCTATCTCCCATCCCATTAAAACTCTTTATACTTTTGGATGAAACATTTGTAGCAATTTGGATACCTCCATTTTACTCCAGATTTGTTATTCTGGATTGATCTGATACTTACTAGCTGCTTCTAGTTACATTCAACCCGTTTTGAGTATCTGTTGTGCTATGCTACACAGGGTTTAATATAATTCCACACATACTGCTTTCTCCTAAAGTCCAAGTAAAGATCTTTTTTGATCTGATTTTACTCATTGCATAAGAGTAAAATTATCCCTTAAGCTCATCCCAGCAAAGACTCACTCTCACATAGATTCTCAGTGATGATGGAAATGACTTCCCCTCTCTGAGCTGGGCTGTCTCTAAACCAAACCAAGAGGAAGATATCCTCCCCCCAGCCCCTGCCCTGGAAAGAGTGTTAATAAACTCAGTCATTACTCATTTATGTCTCATATCAGAATTCAGGAAAACTATTTCATGTCTTTTTATTTTAACTCTTGTTGTGAAGCCTTTCTTAGGCAGCTCAAAGTGATTTGAAATTAGCTTAGTTTCCTCACTGGTAAAATGGCAAAAATATTACCTAATTCTTAGGGTCATTGTGAGGATAAAATAAGATGATGAACTGGAACATTATTCAGTGACTAGAAAGTATTGAAGTTTAACACTGTTTATGATTACTATAAATTATTATTATTAATTTTATTACAAGGCCCCACTTTATGCAAAAGAGGCCAGAAAAGATAGAACTTGGAAATATTCAGGTTGAGGTTTTCATATAGAAACTGAAGCTGCAATAAACTATAGTGTTACATTAAACTTCAGGGTCACAATAAATTGGTAGTTTTAATGTATATATATACTTACTGATATAGAAATGACTGCATTTATATATCTTTTTTCCCAAGGCACTTAATGCTCTCTCTGGACCTTATCTCATTAATTCTTTCAGCATTCCTAATGAGACAGTATGCAGTATTATTATACATAAAAATTCACTAGTACAGACTTTGTAAATGTTTAACATTAAAATCTGTAAATAAGAAACTTGTGGTCATCGAAGAGAAAAAAAAGAAGGAAAGGAAAAGAGGAAAGAAGAGAAAGAAGAAAAAAAACAGAAAAAAAATAGACAAAAGGTAGTCTAGGAATAGGAGTCATGCTTGACATTTTCCTCTCAAATTGAGGTTGAATTCTAAATCCTAAATGTGAGTTAGTCATAAATCATATTTCTCTGACTATCCACCTCTGGCTCACTAATATCAAGTAACTGCTCCAGAGGTATCAGGAACAGTCTGACACTCAGGGAAGCTGTTAGGAAGGGGGCTACAGGGTCTTCTTCCAAAGCAGGTAGTGGGAATAGCATGCTCAGTCAGGTCCTCCTAGCTGATCTGACAACACAATGATTTTGGAATGTCAAAGTGAAGAGCCTAGAATTAAAATACATTTTATAAGAGGACTAGATACATTAATACATAATTTCAAATTATAGAAAACTAAGAAATGCCTTTTTTGCTGAAAACACATCCACAGGCACCTTTTCTACTCCTCAGACATGTCCCACTCATCTGCTCATTCCACATCAGGCTCTTCGGCTCTGTATCTACTGCTCTCTTGCCTGACATGGCTGGATCCTCCTCCCCATGGGAGTCCAGATGGGCTATCTTCAGCCCTATCCAGTCATCTCTGGTTGGTCTATCCGAAAGAAATCCCTTCCCCTACTTCATTTATTTATTACATTACCCTGTATTTCTTTCTTTAGCTCTCTCGTTATGATCATAACCTGAAATTATATTTTTCTTTTCTTGTTCTTTTTTCTTTTTTTGAGAGGCAGTATGTTTTGGTCTTTTCCCATTAGAACATAAATTCCATGAGAATAAGGATGTTGTCTGTCTTGTTTACCACTCTGAGCACCTTGAAACAAAATACACTCTATACTCAATAAAAATATCCTAACTGAATAAAGGGATAAATGATTTAATTACTAATAAGCTTTGGTATCAATGTCAAAAGAATGTCAAGGAACATTTTTAAGCTATAGAGTAATGTTTAGTCTTTTCCCTTCTGCCTTCAGTAAGTGTTGATTTAATGATTCTTTGCTTAAGGGAAAGTTTGAGGCAAAGATTCCCGTATTTCATTTTTTAAAAAAAAGACTAGGAAATTAGAAATAATAGATTTTGTGTAGAGAGAGAGAGATCTTCCATGAGCTCAAAATTCTCAGATTTGGAAGACTAGGAAGATGTCTACATATCCCATTAAAAGTTCAGTATGGATGTAAAAAAACTTCAGAGAAAACACCATCTTCTAAACTCAGACCAGAGTTTCACATCTTCCCATAAAGTATCATGGAAACAGCAAGTAGTAAACCTGAAGGAGCTACATGGGCTAGGACAATGGGTATCTCATTGGTAACCAATCTGGGAAAATGACAAGTAATTGATGGGTCTTTCTGATGTCTTGATATCGTCTAAGCCTCTAGAAAAGAGTCTCCCAAACTTGGCACTATGGACATCTTGCTCTAAATAATTCTGGTTGCAAGAGACTATCTTGCATATTGTGGGCTGTTTAGCACTATCCCTAGCCTCTACCCACTACATGCAGTAGGAAGCCTCCCAAGTTGTAACAATCAAAAGTATCTGCAGACATTTCCAAATGTCCCTCTGCCCCCGCCATGGGGAGGGGGGAGGAATCACCCCTGTTTGAGACCTACTGATCTAGAACTTTGGTTCACCTGGTCCAACACAAGTGATAGAGGTAAAGGGAAGTTCCAATGACTATGTTTAAATTCCCATGAGCAAAGGTAAAACCAGGTTAACTTAGAGAATATACAAATAAAAAGTCATTTTTTTTTCTACATCTGAGTTTGTAGACTGAAATTCATACCCCACATAGCACCATTATGGTTACCAGACAGAAGAGGGCACTGTTTATTCATTTTAGTCCCAACCAAACACCTGAGATTTATGAAAATAAAATTACGAACTTGGTCGCCGTTATACTGCCGACATTTAATGACCTGCTTTCATTCTGTGGTACTTCTTTCAACTTTTATTAGTAATGAAGAAATGATTACCTAAAGATATGCAGTGATAGTCCAAGTTTTCTTGATGGGTATTAAAGAGGTTAAAAAAATCAAATTAAGTCATCTCAACTAACATATTTGAGTGTCTATTTTTTATGCATAGAAACAGGCTATTATTCTAGATTCTGGGGATCTTGAGCAAATAAAATATAATCCTTGCCCTCAAGAGAGATAAAGGGTAAGGATATTAAATGGAAATAAAAGATACTCCCTAGAGTTACATGGTTTGAGACTGAGATTGAATAGTAAGACATAGAGAAATTTCCTTAGAAATGTCAGGCAGAAGAAGGGAAGGAGTGTAAAGTATCTCAGGTTAACCTGGGAAGACATTTCTCGTATTATCAGAAAGCTGGTGGGGTTGTGCTATTGTGGTAGATTAATGAACTTGAAGTTGGGATACCTGGGTTTTCATTCTAACTTTGTCATCAATTAGTTGTATGTTGTTGGACAAATGTCATAATTTTTTTATGCTTCAATTTTCTCATCTTTAAAATCAGGATGGGAAGTAGGTAAAACTTGATATTTTCTGTAAGTTCCTCAAATTTTAAGATTTTATGAGTTCATGCTTAAACTGAAAAAATAATGTGGATGAAGTGTTTCCTCAGTACTAGGAAACCTCAATACTAGAAGAGATCTGGTAAATCCATTCATTCCAGTTAAACCAAATTCACTCCAATTCATCATACCAGTCTCTTGAATACATGTATCTGCTCACTCACACAAGGAATGAGAAGGCATCTAGTATTATTATGTTTTATAACTCCAGTGCCTAACAAAATCCTGGCAAAAAGTAGGTACACAATAAATATGGTTTTTAGTGAATTTATACAAGGAAGAAAATAAATAGAGAAGGAAATAAAGAATGATGTAAATAAAGACATATATCTCTATTTGTCATGATAGATCATTGGTAGATTTTCTTCTTATAATCGTTCAAAAAACAATTCAAAATGGCCTCCAGGTACCATTATCATCCCTCTATGTTTCATAAGCCATTTCTTCTTTTCCAATATGCTAAGAATATAACACCATATAAATTATTCCATATGGTGAAACTAAGAAGCCTGGGTGAGTATTATATCCCTTAAAGGCTACAATAATTGAAATATAGTTTGACAAAGCTAAGTTGCAGAATATAAAAAAAATTTACACTAAAGTAAGAGGAAAGAATACATCTACAATGTATAAAAGGATATAATTTAACATGTAGTCAAATAGGACAACCTGGGCAGATAAATCCTGAACGTGTAGAATATTGCTGACAGAGGAGACACAATCTTAGTTGTTCATGCATTTTCTATGAAATAAGTTTCTCTGTTAGTTTGCTACTTAAAAACCAATCCAGGCCAGCAAACATCAAATAATGGATCATACAAAAGGCCTTATGGTTGAGCCTGGCTTATGATGATTATCATAAGTGGTGATCATTACAATCACTTAAGTTTATATAAAGCCTTTCTAAGGACTCAAGTAATGATAGAATCACACAGGGTAAAGCATATTTTAGCCTTAATCCTTTTTTCTATCAGGAAGCTGTGGCAGTCATGCCTCTGTTCCAAAGACACCAATGAGGCTAATAATAGTAGAAAAGCACAGAGCAAATCAGCAAGAGGGTCATAAATGAAAGTAGCATCATCAATATCGTGGTATTTATTCAACCACCAAATGAGCTGGTGATCCAGTTCTAATTCCCAGGACTGCATATCTAATTCAAGGAAACTGTCATAAGAAGTATTCCAGCTTGACGTTTAAATGAAGATATGAAAGACTAATGAAGCCATGAAGAATAGGGTTTGAATGAAAGCATATTTTTGGAAAGTTCAAGTATGAGAAACATCCTGGTTCAGATCAGGATCCTTGACATTCTTCTTTTTGGGAACAGAAAGGTGAGGTAATCATTTTTAATCAAGGTCTTAATATTATTCATTAACAGCACTCTGCTGGGTTATTCCACATTCCTTTTCTCATTCAATCTTAACAATAAATCTGAAGAGGCAAATGTTACCATTTTAATACCATAGTTGAGGAAACTGAGCCCTGGAGTTAACAAAACCTATCCAACATTGCACAGTTAAACAGCTACCTCAAAGTAGGTCCTGTGCTTGTTTTATGAGCCAGCATGGTAGACACAAATGCATGGTAAATGTGGGAACTGAGTAGTTAAAATTTACAAGTCTAGGAGCACCTGGGTGGCTCAGTTGGTTAGGCGACTGCCTTTGGCTTAGAACATGATCCCAGGGTCCTGGGATCAAGCCCCGCATCGGGCTCCCTGCTCGGCGGGACACCTGCTTCTCCCTCTCCCACTCCCCCTGCTTGTGTTCCCTCTCTCTCTGTCTCTCTCTGTGTCAAATAAATAAATAAATAAAATCTTTAAAAGAAAATTTACAAGTCTAGAAAATAAGTTTCAAACAGCACGAATATACTACTTATAGAGCAAGGCAGGCCAGGTATTTAGGGATTGTGATCAGCAGCTCACCAGTAGATCGGTCCTTAATCTCCTCTTCCCCCTGCTGGATATAATTTCTAGACCTCAGTAAACTTGGCATCTGGAGCAAATAGATGATTCAGCCTTTCTTCACTGCGCCACTGTCACCCACCTTGAACCATACATTGTTTTTAGAAACTCAACTGAAAGAAATACTGCTTATTGCTCAGGATGGCACCCTGGCTTCAAGTTATACCAAACTTGAGATGAATTCAATTTTGGTCCCTAGCATGAGCAAAAGTGTGCCAATAAATTTGAAAGAAAAAAAAAATGCTCCTGAGTCATTCTTTTTTTTTCTTCTTTTTTTCAAGTTCTATATGAATTAAGCTATACAGATCAGCAAAACGATTAAATGTGTTCTGGACAGAGCTGTGAGGTTATATTCAATTTCCAAATTATGAGCAGAAAACCTAAGGTAAGTATCTTGCCAAAGTTCCTACATTGAGGCTAGAACTGTGGTGGAGCATATTATAAAGACTGAGAATCTGGTTCTAAGTCAAATGCTCCCTTTAATAGCTTGTGACCTTGAACAGATACTTCACTTGTTGAGAACTCAACTTCTTCAGAAGTAAATGAAAAGGACTGAACTACATGATTTTAAAAATGCCATTCAATTCTATTGTTCACTCTACAAGTCTATTGCAGGTTTGTTTACAATGAACATTGAAACAAAATGAATATTTTTTTAAGAAAAACTTGAAGTAGCAGAACACCCTTTTGAAATGCTGCATGCAACTTTAGATCACAAGTCCCTTTTGACTTGTTACCTCTCAGGAAGTTCGAGACAACTTTTTTTAAACTTGTTTTATCCAGGACTACATAGGAAGATGGTTCTTCAGAGGCAGGGGATGATGATGCCATAGAGAATTATGGCACTACAAGTACTCCCCCTGCTCTGTGGATGGGAGGTGTGCTGTTTTGGAAACAATACAACAATAATGGCAAGAGTCGTGGAGGTGGCGGTAATGATGTGGTGGCAGGAGGAATTGTGAGGGTAGTAATGACAGCCACAGCAGATGACTAACCACCACCCTGAGCTTCAACTTTTGGTATGGACACTGCTACCATGAAGATCAGACAAATTCTACTGTATTTGAGTGAGGAAAGTCTCACCTTTCCATCAAACTCTATGCCAAACAGACTCTCTATATGTGAATTTGTGTTCTTACCCTTAGAATAGACAGCTGACAAGAGGTTATCTAACTGAAAACTTATTAATTTCTCTGTTTCAAAGAAGCTATTCTAAAAATATTAAAATAAGGGTTTCAGAGGGGTGCCTGGGTGGCTCAGTTGGTTAAGTGTCTGACTCTTGATTTCAGCTCAGGTCATGATCTCACGGTTGTGAGGTTGAGCCCCGACTTGGGCTCTACACTCAGCACAGAGTCTGCTTAAGATTCTCTCTCAACCTCTGCTCCTCCACTCCCCACCCACACTCTCACTCACGTGCGTGTTCTCTCTCTCTCAAAATAAATACATAAGTAAGAGAGTTTCAGAGAATATCTAATGGTAAAGAAAATGCACTCAATATACTTTTAACTGAATGTATACATACATACATATTCTAATTATATAAAACATTGCGTATATACGAGACAGAGTTGTGTGGTATTATATGCACTTTTTCTTCTTCGTAATTGTTTTATTTTAAAATTTTTACAACAATAAATTATTACCTTTATCATCGGGGGGGGAAACAAGTAAGTGTTACAAGAAAATCTGCTTCAGGTTGAATGTGCCATTTCAAGGACATGTCAGCATTAAAAAAAAAAAAGAGCAAGATTGCAAAACTCACTGCAGGGGGAGCTGGCCTTGTTACTTTGCAATAGGTCTATCAACACGGCATGATACTTGAAGCTGATGTGGACACAGACAAAAGTTTTCAATAAGGGAGAGGAAAATTGAGGCATATGTCTTCATTATCAGAGCAAACACTACAGAAGACTGTGATAGCAGAAACAGAGAAATATCCCATACCTGGCTCTCAGGCTATGTCCCCATATTCCACAGTGTCCTTTTTGGATCCATGGATGTGTAGGAGCCCTTGTTTCATTATGTCATGTATCACATTTTCAGTGTCTCGGAAACTGGTTTTACAGAGCGTTCCTTTTTTTTTTTTTTTTTTTTAATATTTTACTTATTTATTTGTCAGAGAGAGAGAGAGCACAAGCAGGAGGAGTGGCAGGCAGAGAGAGAAGCAGGCTCCCTGCTGAGCAGCCAGCCAGATGCAAGACTCGATCCTAGGGACCCTGGGATCATGACCTGAGCCGAAGGCAGCTGCTTGACCAAATGAGCCACCCAGGAGTCCCTTACAGAGTGTTCCTTAACAAAGATTTTGAGGGAAAGGAAAGTTGTGGTTTGATTTCCCAGTAGAGGATATATATATTTAACCTACAGGAAATGTTTTACTTCCAGAAATTGTTAAGGCAGCCAGGTATAATATCAACGGTCCTAACCAAATTCATTTATCTAGATTTGCAAAGTAATCGCAGGCACAGTAATAAAGCAAAAAACTGCCTGGTGTTTTCCAGCCATGGATATTATGTAAGGCAAAGGCGTCCAAACCTGACACTCCTATTTCACTGAACTAAAAAATGGAAAAATATGAAAGAAGTTCCACATTACTGAGGAGATGTTGCTCAGTAAGACAGTAATTCAGATCTATATTAGAGTTTTGTACATATTATTCAGGGTTATTGGATTGAAGTTTGCTTTATGGGACATGAGAATTCCCTACACTAGTAGAAAAAAATAGCTTAAGTTGGCAGCTTATATATAAAATAGAATACTCGAATGCAACAAAACAAATATTTGGACAACCCCTAAGGAAGAATTATACTCTCTATATAAAGGGACTTTTAAGTCCCCAAACTAAAAGGCCTATTTGTAGAAGCAAGTGACTACATCATTGTTGAAGATGTCGTCAGATGTAAGTGGTTGTGAAACTAGCTCATGGCAAATGCACCGTGCTGTTTCTACACAGGCCTGTCCTGATCAATGGAATTAGGACGTGTGGTAGAGGCAAACCTAGTAGGGAAATTAGGTTTAAAAAATGTTCACATGTTCCTCAACACATTAAGCATATACATACCACAGAATCCAGTCACTTGACTCCTAGATATTTAACCCAAAGAAATGAAAACGTATATTCACACAAAGACTTGCTCACAAATAATCATAGCAGCTAGTTTTGTAATAGCCAACTAATGGATACAGCTCAGATATTCATCAGAGGGCTGATATAACCAACCATATGTCCATTCAGTATGATACTATTCAATTATGAAAAGGAATGGATTATTGATACAAGTAACAACATTTATGGATCTCAAAATAATTATGCTTAGTGAAAGAAGCCAAATAAGAGTACTTATGGTATAATTCTATTTATATAACCTTATAGAAATTACAAAGCAACCTATAGGAACAGAAATCAGATTGCTGGTCATTTGGGTCAGGGGGAAGGAATGATTAGATTACAGTTTTAGATTTTGATGTATATGTTTCTTATCATGATTGTGGTGATAGTTTCCAGTCTGTATATGTTTGTCTATAAAACGTACCAAATTGTATGCTTTAATATGCACAGTTTATTAGATTCAACTCTACATCCATAATGCTGTCAAAAATTTGCATTTACTTATTCAAATGCCTATCTAGACACATATTACTGAAGTAGCAGTTGTTTGCTTAGCCCAAGACTATAATTATCAGTGGGACTATGCAACCTGAAGTTACATCAGATGAGTCCATGAAAGGAGGAATACTGTAAGTTCATGATTAATCAATTAATATCTAAACTTTTTTGCTATTTAATAAAATGGATTTCAATTCATAGTGAGGGACCACATATTTAATCAAAATGTTCAATTTTTGTTGTCAATGTTAATTTTAAATGTGAAACTGTTACCAAAAATGAGCTTCAATTAAGGCATCTAATCCATGGGTCATCATACCAGAGGTGCTTAGAGGTAAGAAACAGTACACTTTTAGTAAGAATAATGCCAACTGCATGCTCTTCTGTGTGGACATGAATAGGAAAAGACCACTGATGAGAATGACAATATATTCTAGCAGCAATGTGATTTTTCTGTCACTTGTGTTTATAAAATATCAAACCAAGCTTTAAACTTTTTTTTTTTTTTACTTCATTCAAGGCAATGGTTTTCAAAAAACTTGGTAGCAGAACCCCTTTCTTAAATGAAATTATAGGATGTTAATAGTAACAACCATACAACAAGGTAACATGAAACTATTCTGACTAAATCATAAAGTTATGAAGCAGATGTGCATGTGCATGTGTGTGTGTGTGTACATGGTTTGAAGCCTAGAGAGTCAGGCCTCTCTCCTGCCCACCTTTAGTTCCCACCAGGAAATAATTCTACCCATGCTGACTATCTAATAATCACAGCTTAGGTACTACTACACTTTCACTCTGGAGAGCTTAATCCTTGACATGTAAGCAGAAGTTGGTCCATGCTATTTCAGAAAGGCATCATCAAACTTTGGGTTAAATGTGAAGAATTAAAGATAATTATATACCTAGACTTCTCTTATATATGACTAATGTGACTATACGTTTAGTTCATTTTAAAACATAACAGCAAAATAATAAAATAGCAATTACAAATGTTCATTGTAATAAATACAGAAGGCATCTACTGTATTTTATCTGCTTTAATGATGTGTCACTTTGTCTTTTATCCAGGTAACCTCCCTTTCGTTACTGCTCCCTTTTATCCCTATATACCAGCAGTAGTCTTAGATGTCACCAGACCCAAAAAACCACTCAGGCTATCTTTAGATGAACAATATTAATTTGTCATCTATTTATAACACTGAAGTTATACAATAAATAAAAATAACAATAACATATACTATGTATAAACAAATAATTTTTTTTACAGCCTGACCAAAAAGATCCTAAGCACTCTTCAGCTGAACTATTGTTTTCTTATTTTTCAACTCTCATCTTTTATTCTTATCTTCTACCTATTTTAAATAATTCAGTATGCCGGTCATTTCTTTTTCTAACATTGTTCTGTCTTAAAAATCCCTTTTCCCTACAGATCCCATTCCCCGTCCAGAAACAAGAAATAATATATGGTCTCTGGAGAGGAGACATTGTTCTAAAATTAGTTTTACAATAGGAGAGACAATATACTTTGGAAACCAGATCCCTGCTATCTGTGTGGCAAAGTGAAATAGTATGCCATATTTTATCTAAGAGAATTGACTTTGATTTAATTAATCTCAATGACTGTGGGGTGTGTACGTATGTGTGTGTATGTGTGACACTATTCTTTTAAAATTTGAAGGTATCAAACTTTGCTTTTTATTAATATTCAAAAAGAGAACATTTTTAAATAGACATAGTTTACATTCAGAAGATATTCATGGATTACTAACTAGGTATGAAGTGTAGCATGTTTAGGTGTTGTGGGACTGTCATCAATCATAGGAGGGCATCATCTTTATGAAGCTAATGCAATATAGTCTAAGTTCTGTGCACTGAGTTTTGGTCAAAATTTCATGAATATTGAAATATATTATTCATATTCTCCTATCAACATGCATCTTTATTTGCACAGTGGAAAACTTTTTGGTTTATACAAAATGTCCTGTTTGATTTGTTTTGCTAGAATCTACAAACCGCCCTGTATAACTTTATCACTAATATTTACAAATTGCTTTAGCTACATACTAAAGTGAACAGTACAGCCAGTGCTCCTCAAGATTTTCCAGGATCTTGTAGATATATATATATTTTTTATTCCTCATGTTGCTTAAGCATCTTTTGATCCTACTAAGGGATTAGGCTGTTAAAATACTGCTTTCATTTTAGACCTCAACTCTGCACTCTTTGTATAATGGAAAAAAATTAAAAGAACTCTATTATATATTGAACTTAATAAGGAATAAGTTCAGTGTTTGTGGGCAAGAAGTCAGATTAACTAGCTTCTCCTCCTTGCTTTTTCTTCATTCATTAACTTTTTATTTAATATGTATTCATTAAAATGCCAGATAATGTAGTAGTTGCTAATTATAGGATGACCAATAAAGAACTGATATTGTATCAAACAGGTTTCCCCATGCAATGGGATAATATCACTTATTTATTCTCTATGGAAAGGTTATTTGGTATTTGGTTTCATGTACCATAAAATAAAGATAGCTATCCCTGCCTTCTTCATGTTTTACACTTTACCTCTTCTTCATCGAGATGTTGTTATGGTCAATTCAGTTGAGAGATGTGGATTTAACTCTGTATATACATAATGTAAGGCACACTTTTCATTTTTATATGAAACTAGCTTTATAGAGTCTTTCAGTTCAGGCCACATAGTAGGTTCTCACTAAAACTTTCTTTTTTTCTCTCTTTCCTAAGATTGCAGTATAGGAGATAAATTAAGACCATGCACAACAGAATGAAAAACAAAATGAATTCCAATTCTGATACACCACAGATTAGTTGTGTGGCATTGGGGAAGTATATTTAATTTTGATATACCTCTATTACAAGGTTGCTATAAAAAAAAGAGAGTAAGCACTCACATAAATATCAGTTATCATGTCATTCTACCTAATGTCAAGAAATATTACCCACTATGTCTAACTAATAATGTTCTTGGAATACTAAATAAAGAATATTAGACCAGGTGTTAGAAGATTTGTCCTGGCTCGGGGCGCCTGGGTGGCTCAGTTGGTTAAGCAACTGCCTTCGGCTCAGGTCATGATCCTGGAGTCCCAGGATCGAGTCCCGCATCGGGCTCCCTGTGCAGCAGGGAGTCTGCCTTCTCTCTGACCCCCCCCCCCCTCATGCTCTCTATCTCATTCTCTCTCTCAAATAAATAAATAAATAAATAATCTTAAAAAAAAAAAAAAGATTTGTCCTGGTTCAATCACTGACTGACTAGGTAATGTTGATTATGTTACTTTAAACTTCTGAAGTCTAGATTCCTCATTCTTTAAAAATGGGACTCATTTCATTATATACGAAAGGACTGTAAAGTCTCAATGAGTAAGATATATGAAAATTATTAAAGTATGTTATGAATATCAATTGGGGGACAGCTGTAAATATAATTAAGAAATCATTAAGTAGCATCACCTTTTACTTTTACCTAAACTTTGTTTTGTTAGATAATTGAAAACACTCAGAAGAATCAACTCTTTTTTTTTTTTTTATTCGAGAGAGAGAGAGAGAGAATGAGAGAGAGCACATGAGAGGGAGGAGGGTCAGAGGGAGAAACAGACTCACTGCCAAGCAGGGAGCCCGATGCGGGACTCCATCCAGGGACTCCAGGATCATGACCTGAGCCGAAGGCAGTCGCTTAACCAACTGAGCCACCCAGGTGCCCAGAAGAATCAACTCTTAAAGAAGCTAAGTTGGACTCGGAGAAAGTGTGAAATAATTTTTAAAACCTGAAAGTGTCTTCTTTTTAAAAGCCATACTAAAGGTAAAAAAGAAAGTCAGAAGAGAGAGCAAGAGGGCAGCAGAGATCTGAAACGATGTGAGAAATGGTTCAAAATGGGAGGAATTGCAAATGTTTGTAGTTACCTTAATCAAATGGAACTATATACCAGAAGCTGCAAAATAACCCAGGTGAGAAGGATAGTGGCTTTCATACATTTTGTGTTTCTCTCTGTGGCGTACATTTTCCACATAAAAGTTCACTCAGGTATCCTATATACATAATGTGACTGGAGATATCATTCAACTAGAAAACCAGATGCTCTACCCACTAAAGGCCTCTCTGACCAACACAGAGGCTGTAATTTATTTTTTTGGAAGATTCAGTAAAACACAGTAGCTCAAGAAGTAGAGGTCAACAGTTAAAATTATGTCAAGTTTCTTAATTAAACAAAGATCTTTATTAGTCTTTGGCCTAATTTTGCTAATTCATAGTTAAACAGTAGAAATTAAAAATCAATAAATTTTATTGCTTATAAATCTCTACACCCAATTTAAAACAGTGCTCGATGTAGCTAGATAGAGGGCCTTCTTTCATTCAACCCTCTATGACTTAAAAACAAAAAACAAAAACACCTCTCCAAAGTTCTTTGTGTGTGTGTGTGTGTGTGTGTGTATTTAAGATTTTATTTATTCATTTGAGAGAGAGAGAGAGAGAGAGCACAAGCTGGGGGGAAGGGCAGGGGGAGAGGGAGAAGCAGAGTCCCCACTGAGGGAACCCCACAGGGTCTTGGGATCATGACCTGAGCCGAAAGCAGACGCTTAACCAACTGAGCCACCCAGGTGCCCCGCAAATTTGTATTTTTAAAGACATGTTTGTAACTTTAGTTCGAGATCCAGAGTAATTATTTGTTACTATTTATTGAGCAAGGACTGTGGATTAGGAACCTGACAATTCACTTGACCCGTATTATCTCACTTAATACCCCAAACTACATTATGACATAATAATTTTTATTTTACAAGTAAGATCACCAATTTTAAATAAGGAATACCTTTGATCAATGATATAATGGTTGCTATACTCTATGATGGCTGAACAAAAGCTATTTCCATGTGGTCAAATCTTTGTATATTGTTAAGGCAGAGAAAACAAAAATACATTTATTTATGATAATTCTTTATGTAATTTGTCCATTTGACAATCATAAGCCTCATTTTCAGGTTTGATGGGCAATGATTAGACATCTGGATCTTTATACATTACTCTCTCTGAATGAAAGTTATTTAATCTTCATTTTTTCACGATTTCAAATTCCTGCACTAAAGGACCAGGGAAGCCAAAGGTCTCCCAGGCTTTCTGGTCAGATTGTCTGCCTCTGCCCTTTGTGATTTTCTCCTGCCAACTGAATGAAGGAAATTCTAAAATCTGACAGATTAGCAATGAAATCTTTTATACCATTTCTTGAGATTCATCTCAGATTTATGGCTGCACACTTAGAGATACCATGATGCAGAAATATTGGGAAGAAATAAAACTGTATTTTCCCCTTTCTGACTTTAGTGGAGTACAATTTCCATTTATTCACAATGTATTTCCTCACACAATATGTTCTTCACACAGAAGGCTATAAATCTGGAAATATTTATAGGCAACACTACCCCTGATGCCATTTATACCTTGCTGGCATTTTGTTCCAGCTCCTGAGAGCCACCCATATCTCATATGAATGGCTTACAATATGTACGGACTTAGATTTTCCTCTGTGAAATGAAAGGTCCTTTGACTACAGTACTCTTAGTTTGATTTATTATTAATAACATAAACCTGCTAATGAGCTAAGAGAAAATCTTCATATGAGTGTTCAGAGTTTCCCAACTCTAGGTTTACAAGCTTTACAAGTCAGCTTTAAATTTGGGGAGTGAGAGGTTTTCCCACCTTTTCCTATCTATTTCTATAAAAGTATTCAATACATGTAAATCATAATATTTTTCATATTACAACAGAGAAGCACAATTGTTCTTCCCAGTGTGGTCACATGTTTGTTAAGCAAAGGGCATGGGCGCTGCAAACATTGCACAGCTCTGGGTGGGACTCTAAGGCAGCAGGGCCCAGTCTTGAACCATCCTTGAGAATGTTTGGATCAGACTAGGATGGAATATCCTGGATGGAACTCCAGGAAAGGGGCTTTTTCCTAGTAATTTAGTGAGGGGCCAGGAGAGTCCCTGGGATATGTTACACAGGGGTTTTGTGGTTCTGAAAATGGCCTTACTAGTGAAATACAAGGGTCTTGTAATTTCATTCTAGATAACAATGCTTAAAGCAGCTGCAGACCTTCAGGAGAAGGTGAGGTTTTGAGCAGTCACTCCCTTTGTATGCAGGATACAAACCAGTATTCCTGCTAACTCACTGTCAGGATGAGAGAGAGACCCTAGAAGTTCTAAAGAGAGAGACCCTGTTTGTTACTCCTAATCCTTCAAAATTTCACACCAAAAGCAGAGAGCTAGAAGAAGTGTGATTCTTATTTAGTTAAACTCCTTTCTCCTTCTAATCATTTCCAGATAAGTATAGTAAGAATCAGTGAATTCTAAGAAAGAAATTAATTTTTAGACACATTTCAAGGGTGTGAATAATCCAAAGGCAAAACAGAGAAATAAAGATAAAAATCTAGCCTCCAGACATTCTATAATACTCATAATGCACCCTAGGAACACAGATATATGCCACAATTTCTATAAAATACTCTTTTTAAGTCATTTAAGCTTAATCTGTAATACCATCAGGCATTGAGGTTCTATTTTTTTCTTCATGTATTTGTCCCTTTCTAGCAATAAAATGACCCATTGTTGTCACTGTTGAACAACAATCCTGAATAGCCATTTAAGAACAATGTATCCTACTCTGCAAATCCCATACTTCATGGTTTAAGCAGAAATGTGACCAACATATTTTTTGAACTCCGATGTAAATGACTGTAAATTAATATTTTTAATGATCATAACAGAAGTAAATTTTGACTATTCAGTATCTTGTATGGTTGATGGACAGTATCTTCTCTCTTAGATTATGCTTGTTTTTTACTTTAAGGGAATTTGTTATTGTTGCTGCTGGTGGTGGGGATGGTTGTTGAAGACAAGAAAGGGTTAGGGGAGATGATAATCTAAGAGCATTTAGATAGAAAATTTTAAGAGAAGGCTTTTACTTGCAGTATAGTTTTCTTAATGGTAATTAGTTTAAAATAAAATTTCAGGAATTCATGAGATTATAAATTCACACTAAGGAATGCTGATATTGATACAAAGAATAGAAAAGAGATGACTCCCTAAAATTTGAGACTTTTTTTTAAAAGATGCCCTCAGTTAAAATACAGTTAAAATATAAAATCAACACACACTTGCTAGGATAAGAGACATAGGAAATCATCAATTGTGAAGAAAATATTAAGCCTATGACGAATTTAGCTTAGTTTGACTCAAACATACATAAAATAAGATTATAAGGAATGAATTATAGTATTTATCAAATATAGATTAAGGTTTTTCTTTTTTTCTAACACTCCAATGGATTGATTATGCAACCCTTAGGAAACCAATTTTTTATTTCATAGTGATATAATGTCTAAAGAAAATAATGTCAGACATAGGAGGAATTGTTCTAAAACTGAATTTAGGGAGTCACACACAAAAAAAGTCATCTATAGCCATCCATTCCCATTCAAGTACTACCTAGAAGCTGACAGCATTGTGTATTTTAAGGCAGATGTTTCCTTTTAGAGAAGATAGATGCCCTAGTTATTAAAGCTGATATAATAAATAAAATCCACATATAATCAACTGTTCTTAATGTGATTCTATTTTCATCAATCTTCTCATAATTTGGCTTCCTGTGTAATTTTCCTATGATTGGAAAACATATAGGTGAAACATGTTAATCAGTAAGTCTCCTTAAGAATTACATCTCTTATTATAAATTAAAATGCACAATCATGGTTTATATCCTTTATTTTCCAAGAAATTTAATTATCATGACTCAGTATTCATTAGCTAAAGCAATATCTAACAAAGGATGAACAAAGATGATTTATTTTTCTGAATGTACAAAATTCTGTCTCTGGAAAAAGTTTCAACCACATAACCTCCCTTTTGACAGTGTTGTGAAATTGTCCTGTGATTTCTTTTTTTTTTTTTTTAAGGTTTTATTTATTTATCTGAGAGAGAGAATGGGAGACAGAGAGCATGCGAGGGGGAGGGTCAGAGGGAGAAGCAGACTCCCTGCTGAGCAGGGAGCCTGATGTGGGACTCGATCCTGGGACTCCAGGATCGTGACCTGAGCCGAAGGCTGTTGCTTAACCAACTGAGCCACCCAAGCGCCCCTGTCCTGTGATTTCTTTTAGATATTTATAAACTACACCATAGGAGATGTTATTTTTTAATAATACAGTATAATGAACATCTTGTTCATGCAACTGTCTAGGTACTTAGCTCTCCCTACCAAAGCCTATCAGTGCTTACTTAGAAGTGTGCTTGGTTTAACAAACATCATATATACAATCTAACAACCCCTAAATAGTTATCAGTTTATCAAATTATTGAGAAATGTGGGGGAAAATATATGTTGCTTATCCATATATACAGTCATTGGTAGCATTATCTCCATATTACAGAATCCCAAGAAGCTGAAAATCAGTTTATCCCATATTATTCTGCTAAGACCTGGTAGAGACAGTTTTGAGGCAGACAAGACCTGTCTGACTCCAACATGGAACTCTTTTTATGATACTGTAACAGTAACTCGACAACCATAAAATGATACATTTCAAAGACATTTTAAGGATTAAGGATCTGACAACAATGGGCAACACTTGTTGTTTGGTACTATTTTCCCCCTCAATTCTAATTTTATAGATACTACTGGCAAAAATTGTTTAGAAATAAAAAAAGAATATAAAAATAATAAATGAAACTAGTATATGGAAAGAAAAAGTGAATTGCAGAGGAGGGAAAGTTAGATCGTTTTTTAAGATGGTGAAGCCATCTTGCAATCTGAACATAGAAAGCCAAGTGAAGCAGTAAAACTACCTTAATTTCTGATGATGTAATATACTATATTTTGTGTACTTTTATTTAGAAAATATTTTAAAACAAAAATGCTCATATTTTCCCTACTAGAATACATCACCATCAGTGTTACAGAACTCAGTGGTAAAAATATAAGTCCTTTAACAGGCATATGCTATCCCAAAAACTGGAATATATATATGCATTATTGATTGAAATATGCTCACATTATCAAAAACTATGGAGTTATTTCAGTATTTCTAAAGCTTGCTATTAAGATATGGAGCAATAACTGCTGAAATACGAGGGAAGATATACATTTTTCATTAAAACCATTTTTTAAATTTTGTTCAGAGAGCTAACTGGTCTATATATATGTACATATATATCTATATATTTGTTGTTGGTGTTAAGTAGGCTCTACACCCAATTTGGGGCTCACACTCATGACCTGGAGATTAAGAGTCACATGCTCTACCAACTGAGCCAGCCAGAAGCCCCTAACATGTCCATATTTTTGTTTGCTTGTTTACTTGTTTCTGAAAAGTTGAAATAGGCCCCAGGAAAATAACTTACAGCACTGATAAAACTGTCGCTTTTTGATTTGGTAGTTAAATATATCATCCCTCTGTCTATTAAGCACAGTAGTTCTGTCACAAATCTTGTTTCTACTTACAATTAATTAAGCAAAACTAAAATGTTTAAAGCTACTACAAATCAAATTTAATTTAAATGCCTACAATAATTTAAACAAAGATAAATGGAATGGCTTTCTTATGCTTCATTACTTCCCTTAATTCCTTTTAAAACACTTCCATAGGAAAAGTTCTGAGGATGGGAAAGGAAAGGTTGACCACTGGGATCCCAATTAAACTACCAAACCAATAACTTAACCCCCAGGTGGTCTTTCCACTTTCTCCATTGCCTTTGTCACCTCAATATTTTGATGTGAATTTTTTAAAACACATATGGTACAATTGTTACAGTCTGATTTATCTTGAACTTTAAACCATATGTCAGTTCTAATGTAGAAATGTAATCTTGATTTAGGTGTCTAATTTAAAAGATGGTTAAATTGTAAATTAATTACTTACAAGTTTAAAATATGTCTTACAGTATGTTCCTAGATTGTACTGGTTTACACTCATGAGACATTTGGATGCATATAAAATAATTCTATACCCCGATAAAAATCCTATTTTTAAGGCAGTTTATTTTTGTTATTTCATGATTTTACTGCATTTTACTGCATTACTGTGACTTTTTAAAATAGAACATTCCTAAAAGTTCTTCTTACAGTTTGCCGATAGAGCTGAGGCAAAATGGAATTTATTACAAGTCCACGCAATTTTTAAAAATCAAGATCATATCACACTAATGTTTATGGCTTATTTCCATGGTTATACAAGAAAATATTTTTTTCAATTATACAACTTTATACAGGATTTATTACTTACTTTATTTCATATTTTGTTTTTTTATCCAGCTAAACAAAATAAAATACATTCCTGAATTCTGAAAATATTGGGGATTTATTTGTTCCTTTAGCCTAGAATATCTTATGAAAAGGAAAATATGTTGTTGGTTGGCTTTTAATCTAATTATTTAATAGATAATCAAATAACTTAGCAACTGAAACTACATTGAACAGTATACACAGGGAAGTCTCACTACCACTATTGACACACTCCCAGTCTCCCTCATACACATACTTTTAGTGAATTCTCTTTCTTAGTTTATTTTTCTAGTATTTCTTTTAGGAAAGGCAAGAATGTATGTATGTGCCATTTCCCTACTTCTTGACCAGAAGGTCAAAACACACTGTTTTATTCCTTGCTTTTTTCACTTACTAATATATCCTTGTGAACAACTCATATCAGTCCTTAGGTATTGTCTTCATTTATAAAGGAGAAACTCTCTACTACTCAGTATTTACTGGTCATTAACAGGAATAAAATGATAGCTTTTTAGGCTTCTATCTGCAGTGTATCCATATGCTGTTCAAAATCTAACATCTGTAACTGAATTATTTTACTTAGCATTATACCGTCTAGATCCATCCACGTTATTGCAAATGGCAAGATTGCATTCTTCTTTATGACTGAGTAATATTCCATTGTATACGTATACTACATGTTCTTTATCCATTCATCTGTAGATGGAAAGCTGGGTCACTTCCATATCTTGGCTATTATAAATACTGTTTCAATAAGACAAAGAGTATATAATTTCACTCATTTGTAGAATTTAAGAAACAAAACAAATGAACATAGAAAAAAGAGACGAAGGGGCGCCTGGGTGGCTCAGTTGGTTAAGCGACTGCCTTCGGCTCGGGTCATGATTCTGGAGTCCCGGGATCGAGTCCCACGTTGGGCTCCCTGCTCAGCAGGGGGTCTGCTTCTCCCTCTGACCCTCTTCCCTCTCATGCTCTCTGTCTCTCATTCTCTCTCTCAAATAAATAAATAAATAAATAAATAAATAAATAAATAAAGAAAAAAGAAAAAAGAGACAAACATGGATGGGTGAAATAGGTGAAGGTAATTAAGGGTACACTTATCACAATGAGCACTGAGTAATGTATAGAATTGGTGAATCAGGGGCATTTGGGTGGTGCAGTAAATTAAGTGTCTGACTCTTGGTTTGGCTCAGGTTGTGATCTCAGGATCCTGATTTCAGTGTAGTGAGATCGAGCCTCCTGTCAGGCTCTGTGCTCAGCATGGAGTCTGCTTAAGTTCCTCTCTCCCTCTGCCCCTCCCCCCAGCACTCTCTCTCTAAAATAAATAAATAAATCTTTTTAAAAAATTTGTTGAATCATTATGTTGTACACCTGAAACTAACACAACACTTTATTAATTATACTTGAATTAAAAAAAAAATCTAGGGGCACCTGGGTGGCTCAGTCAGTTGAGCATCTGCCTTTGGCTCAGGTCATGATCCCAGGGTCCTGGGATTGAGCCCCACGTCCGGCTCCTTCCTCAGCGGGGAGCCTGCTTCTCCCTCTCCCTCTGCCTGCCGCTCCACCTGCTCGTGCTCTTCCTCTATCTCTGTTAAATAAATAAATAAAATCTTAAAAAAAAAATCTAACATCTGTAAGTTCTGTTCTACAGCTCTAGTATTTGGCTTCTCCTTCAAAGGCCATTTTTCCACACAAAGACAAGGAGGAATATAGATTAGCACCACGCTGTGTAAAACTAAACTAGGGTGGATCTGGGAAAACCTATAGAAAAGGAAGCAGCAGAAAGGACATGACCCTGAAGGTGCCATTATGCCACAGGGAGGTCTGCTTTGGCTGGGTGGGCATAGTTGCCTTGTACATACCCCTGAAAGGGCTCCAGGAAAGAACCCCTGATCCTGAGATGTCTCCATATACTATTTACAGAAAAAATGAGGCAGGAGTTCTCAAATCACTATGTGAAAATAGGTACTTCTTAGTGGAGGAAATGGTCTGGTCTTGTAGAAAGAGGTAACCTCTGGGTTTCAATGGCTCTTACCAGCAGGTTTTTTTCATTGTGCTAACTCAGATCTCCTGAGCCAATTTATTGCTAAACTATTAAAAGGGGGAAGGGAAAGAGCCTTCATGGCCATCTGAGTTCATCTCTATTCATGGAGTGTTTTTATTTTTTCATAAGCATTACTGCTTATTCATAGACATGTAAAGAAATAGAGTCAAAATGAGACGTGGATGTTGCATTATCAGCTAAATTCACTAAGTAGCTCTTTCTTGTATCTCAGCCTTAAGAGATTCAAGTATGAGTCTTAGTAAAATTCAAAATACTGGCCCTTCCAGGTAATTTGCAAATACTTGAAACCAGTTAGACCAGGAGCAGCAACAGCCTCTATTGAATAAAATAAAGCAGTATAAATCCAAAATAATAAAAGGAAATAGGCCCACTTCAGAAGAATACCATCTAATTTACATTGAATAATAAGCACTCTAGTTGACAGGAAGGACACCAACGTTTCATGTAGGTGTTTATTAAGCCTCTCCCACTCTCTTGACACCACTTAGAAACTAATGGAATATTAGCTGGAATATAGTCATGGAGAAGATTATAGACACTAGGAAAGACAAAAAGCACACAGTTAATAAATCACATTAGAATTGTTTTTAACCAGTACATAGAAAAATATTAGTGCTTAGGAAATTGATGGAGGCAGAAGCACTAAAGGACAGCATTATGGAAGTAATGTCACAGCTTTTCCTACAGAATTCACAGATTTTGACAGAATGGAAAGTCAATAAGGTATGTTCTTGTTCTAAGAATATAAACCCTCTTCTAAAGAGAGTTATTATTGGAAGTTAGAATGTTTTTGTTGTTGTGTTGCTTTGTGTTTTTATTATTATTCAATTTGCATCTCCCTTGCTAATATTTGGCATGGGAAAAAGTGCCATTCCCATAATGTTTATAGCATTAACCTTAAAAATAAAAAGGAATGGGGCACCTGGGTGGCACAGTTGGTTAAGCATCTGACTCTTGGTTTTAGCTCAGGTCATGGTCTCAGGGTTGTGAGATGAAGCCCTGCATCGAGCTCCACACTCAGCATGGAGTCTGCTGGAGACTCTCTTCCTCTGTCCCTCTGCCCCTCCTCTCTCCTCTCTCTCTGTCTAAAATAAATAAACAAATCTTTAAAAAAATAGAAAGGAATAGTTCTCACCTAAATATTAAGAAATTATATCTATAGTATTATACTAGGAATATTATGATTCAAGGGTGATCATTTTATAAATTATAATTAAACACTCAATATTATTCATTAAAAATTTCCATTATTAGATTTTTAAAGTACAACTATAATTCATGTTCTTTGTAACAAGTGAAATTTTACAAACTTAATGAAAAAGTTACTATTTTTACCACTTGTCCTCTTTTCCCAGCTGAAGTAATCAGCATGTAACACAGCTTTCTCATTTTATCCAGGTGTTTTATGTACCTGTAATATCATGTCTTTCTCTGTAGAAAACAGATTTAGCTCTCATTCTTTTTAAAGTTTATATTATAGTCCATACAATGATTGTACCATGGTATTTCAGACTCAGCCTCCTGAGGGATATTCAGGTTGTTTTCAGTTTCATTTTGTTGTTACTTCGCTAATTTATTTAACACTAGAAAAATATCTTTTAATGTTAGTTTTTATTTCTATAAAGTATGTTCAAAAATGGAATTCTGACCAAATTCCAACAATACATTAAAAAAGTCACTCAACATGATCAAGTGGGATTTATTCCCAGGATGCGGGTGGCTCAATATTTGTAAATCAATCAATGTGATACATCACATCAATAAGAGAAAGGATAAAAACCATTATGACCATGTCAATAGATGCAGAAAAATCACTTGACAAAGAACAATATCTGTTCATGATAAAAACCCTCAACAAAATAGGTTTGGAGGGAACATATCTCAACATAATAAAGGCCATATATGAAAAACCCACAGCTAACATCATCCTTAATGGGGAAAAACTGAGAACTTTCCCCTAAGGTCAGGAACAAGATAAGGATGCCCACTCTCACCACTCAACATAGTACTACAATTTCTAGCCACAACAATCAGACAAGAAAATGGAGTTAAAAGGCATTCAAATTGGTAAGGAAGAAGTAAAACTTTCACTATTTGCAGATGACATGTTAATATATATAGAAATCCTAAAGACTCCACCAAAAAACTATTAGAGCTGATGAATTCAGTAACGTCGCAGCATACAAAATCAGTGTAGAGAAATCTATACATTTCTATACACTAATAATGAAGCAGCAGAAGGAGAAATTAAGAAAACAGCCCCATTTACAACTGCACCAAAAAGAGTAAAATACCTAGGAATAAACCTAACCACAGAAGTGAAAGACCTGTACTCTGAAAACTATAAAACATTGATGAAATAAATTAAGGACAATACAAACACATGGAAAGACATTCCATATGCATGGATTGGAAAAAATAAATATTGTTAAAATGTCCATACCACCCAAAGCAATCTACACGTAATGTAATCCCTATCAAAATACCAACAACATTTTTCACAGACCTTGGACAAATGATCCTTAAATTTGTATGGAACCACAGAAGACTCCAAATAGCCAAAGAAATCTTGAAAAAGAAAAACAAAGCTGGAAGTATCACAATTCCAGATTTCAAGTTATATTACAAAGCTATAGTAATCAAAACTGTATAGTACTGGCACAAAAATAGACACATAGATCAATGGAATAGGACAGAAAACCCAGAAACAAACCCATGATCAGATGGTCAATTAATCTTTGACAAAGGAGGCAAGAGTATGCAATGGGAAAAAGATAATCTCTTCAACAAATGGTGTTGGGAAAACTGGACAGCTAAATGCCATGCAAAAGAATGAAACTGGACCACTCCCTTACAGCATACATAAAAAGAAGCTCAAAATGGATTAAGGAGTGTGAGACCTGAAACCGTAAAAATCTTAGAAGAGAGCACAGGCAGTAATTTCTCTGGTATTGGCCATAACATCTTTCTAGGTATGTCTCTTGAAACAAGGGAAACAAAATTAAAAATAAACTATTGGGACTACATCAAAATAAAAGTCTTCTTCACAGCAAAGGAAACAGGCAACAAAAAGAACTTACACAACTCAACGCCTAAAAAACAAATAATGCAATTAAAATACTGGCAGAAGACATGAACAGACATTTCTCCAAAGAAGACAAACAAATGACCAACAGACACATGAAAAGATATTCAACATCATTGATTAATCAAGGAAATGCAAATCAAAACTACAATGAGATATCACCTCAAACCTGTTAGAATGGCTAAAATAAAAAAAAAAAAAACACAAAAAACAACAGATGTTGGCGAGGATGTGGAGAAGAAGGAATTCTCATGTACTGTTGGTGGGAATGAAAACTGGTGCAGACACCGTGGAAAACAGTGTGGAGGATCCTCAAAAAGTTAAAAAATAGAACTACCCTATGATCCAGTAATCACACTACTGGGTATTTACCCAAAAAATACAAAAACACTAATGCAAGGGATACATGCACCCCTATGTTTATTGCAGCATTATTTACAAGTGTCCATTGATAGATGAATGAATAAAGAAAATGTGGTCTATATAGACAATAGAATATTATGCAGTCATAAAAAAAGAATGAAATCTTGCCATTTGCAACAATATAGATGGAGTTAGAGAGTAAATGCTAAGCCAAATAAGCCAGTCAGAGAAAGAAAATACCATATGATTTCACTCATAGGTAGAATTTAAGAAACAAAACAAATGAAGGGGAAAAAATAGAGACAAACCAAGAAATAGACTCTTAACTATAGAGAACAAACTGATGGTTACCAGAAAGGAGGTGGGTGGAAGGATGGATGAAATAGGTGAAGGGTATTAAGAGTACACTCATGGTGAGCACTGAGTAATGTATAGAATTGGTGAATCAGTGCATTGTACACCTGAAACTAAAATACAACACTGTTATGTTAATGTATTGGAATAAAAATAAAAATAAAAATTTTTAAAAAGTGGAATTCTGAGTTAAATTTTAATTTAAATAGAAACTGCTGGTTTATTTTCTGTAAAAATCTACATTTACATATACTCAATAAGAGGATACTATCACTTTCTCCCCATTTTTGTTCATCTAAGTGGTGATACAATGCAACCCATTGTTGTTTTATTTCATATATCCCTGATCATAAATGAAGAGTCAAGTCATATCTTTATTGTCCCAAAGTTTTTCCTTTTCTGTAATAAACTATTTTTCTAATGAGTTGTTTTTTTCTTATTCTTTTTAAGAGCTCTTCATATATTAATGATATTAATGCCTTCTCATTTATAATGAAAACATTTTTTCTAGTTAAGATTTTGTCCTCTGTTTATGGTATATTGTGGCCTATATTTTTTACTTATGTTTTTGTGTAATCAAACACATCTAATTTTCCCTGTCTCTTATTTTCCTGCCTTGGTTAAGAGAAGCTCACCACAATAATGTGACACGAATAGTACATCCTAGTTTTACATATAAGTTAAAAATTAATCCAATAAGTTAAAAATTAATAGCTTTGAACAATGTGGGGGTTAGGGGCACCAATACCCCTGTGAAGTTGAAAATCCATATATCACTTTTGACTCCCCCAAACTTAACTTCTAATAGCCTATTGTTGACTAGAAGCTTTAGTGATAACATAAACAGTTGATTAACACATGTTCTGTATGTTACATGCATTATATACTGTATTCTTATAATAAACTAGAGAAAAATATTAAGAAAATCATAAGGAAGAAAAAATACATTTACAGTGCTGTACTGTATTTATTGAAAAAAAATCCATGTATAAGTGGACCTGCAGAGTTTAAATCCATGTTGTTCTAGGGCCAACTATATATGTAAATGTACATTTGGATTTTTAATCCATTTAAAAATTATGTTTTAATATGATGAAAAGTAGCTGTCAGTTTTGTTTTTGTTTTCCTTGTAAATATCCAGTTAGACTAGCCACATTTATTAAGTAGTCACTTTATCCACTAAATTGAATCAAATTATTTTTGGAATCTGTTATGTAATCATGTTTCCCTCCTTTATTTTTTTTAATTTTATTATGTTATGTTAATCACCATACATTACACATTAGTTTTTGATGTAGTGTTCCATGATTCATTGTTTGCATATAACACCCAGTAATTTGTTTTTTCTAAAGTATACTACTAGTTTTTCCTTTTTGAAATAAAGTATACTAGATGACAAATAATATTCTTATTTCAGTGTTAAATATAATGTACTTTTACTTTATTTACAATGTTGGCATCTTTAGTTATAAGGGAAACTGGTTTATAGTTTTCATTTTTATACATCTTTCACCAGATTATTAATATTCAGGTTATTTTTAAAACAAAATAAATTGATTGTTTTCTATTCTCATAGTCCTGCACTTTATAATCTATTTTACCTAATGTTAAAGAAAAACACATAAAAATATTATGACCTTGTATTTATAATGGTAAATCTTTAATATGTTTTTCAGACTTGAAGAGTTTTTTTCCTCTTCTTCATACTTTACATTTTTTGAGTGAATATTGAATAACATTATTTTCTCATAATCTTTCTAACCCATAATGTAGCTTATTTTGGCTTTCTTCTGTTTGCCCTAATGATGTTTGCAAAATTACATATATACTAAACTTTTAAAAAATAATTTAATTGCATTCATCTTTGTTAGCTCAGTCTTCCTAATTCCTTTATTACGATTGCATATTTTTGTTTGCTTCTAATCTAATTTTTTATGATATAAGCTTATTTTTGACACTTTTAATGAGGTATAATGTCATTCCATACAATTCACCATTATAAGTGTACAATAATTTCAAATAAATTCATAGGGTTGTACAACCATCACAATCTGGTTCAGGAACACTTCCATCACTCCCCAAATTCCATCAAAACCATTTGGAATTAATCCCAACTCCCAATCCCAGATCCAGTTAAATACTGATTTGCTTTCTCTATATATAAATTTATCTTCTGAATGTTTCATATAAATGGAATCCTACAATGCGCAATATTTGCTATCTGGTTTCTTTCATTTAGCATGTTTTTGAGGTCCATCCATGTTGCAACCTGTATCAGAGTTCTATTCCTTTTGGAACTAGAGGGTATTATGCTTAGCGAAATAAGTCAATCAGAGAAAGACAAGTACCATATGATCTCACTGATATGAGGAATTTGAGAAAGAAGACAGAGGATCATAGGGGAAGGGAGGGAAAAATGAAATAAGATGAAACCAGAGAGGGAGACAAACCATGAGAGACAATCTCAGGAAATAAACTGAGGGTTGCTGGAGTAGAGGGGAGTGGGAGGGATGGGGTGGCTGGGTGATGGACATTGGGGAGGGTATGTACTATGGTGAGTGCTGTGAATTGTGTAAGACTGATGAGTCACAGACCTGTACCCTGGAAAACAAATAATATATCTTAATTAAAAAATATATATATAAAAGGAATTTTTTCCTTTAATTGCTGAATAATATTCCATTGTTTGAATATACTACATTTGTTTATATATTCACCAATTAATAGATAATTGATTTTTTTCAACTATTATGGATAATGCTGCCATGTACATTTATATATAAGCCTTTGTGTTGACATATGTTTTCATTTCTCTGGGATCGATAACAAGGAATGGAATTGCTGGGTTTATGGTAAGTTGATGTTTAAGTTTTTAAGAAACTGTGAAATTGTTATTCAAAGTAGTTCTATCATTTTACGTTCCCAAAAGTAATGTATGAAGGTCCAGTTTCTCTATTTCCTCCCCAAACATTTGCCAATGTCTGTCTTTTACCTATAACCATTTTAGTAAGTGAATAATGATATCTCATTATGATTTTAATTTGCATTTTTCTAGTGACTAATGATGTTGAGCACCCTTTCATGTGCTTCTCATTGGTATATTTGTTGGTGAAATGTCCATTAAAGTATTTGACTATTTTTTTATATTGGACTGTTAGTCTTCTTTTTATTAAATTATGAGTTATTTTTTTTTCTAGGTACAATTCCTTTAACAGATATGCGATGTGAAAACATTTCTCCAAGACTTTGGCTTGTCTTTTCATTTTTTAAATTATGTCCCCCAGAGCATAAAAGTTTTCCATTTTAATGAAAACCAATTTATCTTTCATGTTCTTTTATGGTTTACACTTTTGGTATATTGTCTAAGAAATCTTTGCCTAACACAACATTTTGAAAATTTTTTCCTCTGGTTTTAAGTTTTATAATTTTAGCTCTTATGTTTAGGTCTACAATCTATTTTGAATTCATTTTTGCACAAGAAGTAAGGTAAGAGTCTAACTTATTTATTTGCGTATGTACATAAAATTATCCTAGTACCATTGTTGAAAAACAACCCTTTCCCCATTGCATTATCTTGGCATCTTTGTCAAAAACCAATTGATATAAATGTGTGGGTTTATATCTGTATTCTCAATTCTGTTTCATTGATCCATGTGCCCATCCTTACACCAATACCACACTACTTCATTACTGTAGCTTTATAGTAAGTTTTGATTTCAGGTTGTATATACCCTCTCCCTCTGCTTTTCTTTTAGGAAATTATTTTACTTAAAGTTTGTTTCTTTTATTTTTAATTGTACTTATCAAAATTATTCCTAAGTTATTCCTAACAATAATTCTGCTATCACTCCTTGGAGTTGTTTTTGCTGTGTCCTAAACATCTTGCTATTAGGGATTTTAATATTTATCATATTTTGGGGCACCTGGGTGGCTCAGATGGTTAAGTGTCTGCCTTCAGCTCAGGTCATGATTCCAGGGTCCTGGGATTGAGCCCCACGTCGGACTCCTGGCTCAGCAGGGAGCCTGCTTCTCCCTCTCCCTCTGTCTCCCCCCCGCTCAAGCTCTCTCTCTCTCTGTATCTCTGTGTCTCAAATTAATAAATAAAATCTTTAAAAAAATTTATCATATTTTGTATAATTTATACTTTTAGATTTTATTTTCTCTTTGATCCAGGAAGAATTTAGGAGAACAATTCTCCTTTCTAAATAGCCTATTTTATTGTTATTTCTACATTTATTTGATTTTATTCAGAAAATCTTCATAAATTTTTGTGAGAGGAATTTAAAAACATTTTCTAAGCATTAATGTGTCTCTGATTTTCTATTCTCAACTTATATTTAAGGAATACAAATTTCCATGCTTGTAGTTCACCAAATACAATGCATTTTTCCTGCCATATCATATTTTTTTCTAATATAGTCAACAAAATTGTAATTTATAGAAAATATTGATCCAAGATTTCATGGTGATTAAAATTTATGAGCTAAAAAAACACAAATGCTCTTATTCTTTTTTTTTTAAAGATTTATTTATTTATTTTTAGAGAGAGAGTGAGAAGCATGAGGGGTAGAGGGGCAGAGGGAGAAGGAGAGAGAGAATATCAAGCAGACTCTCCACTGAGTGTGGAGCCCCACATGGATCTCACCACCCCAAGATCATGACCTGAGCTGAAATCAAGAGTTGGATGCTCAACAAACAGAACCAGCCAGGCGTCCCTCAAACTTTCTTATTCTGACCAGATACCATATTTAAGAGTTTTAACTCCTTATTTTAATAAGGTATAAATATATTTTGTTTGGATATTTTTTTCAATTACTGTCAATGTTCAAAATGTCTCAATTAACATCTTCTATGCATTGTTTCATATCCTATTGCAATGTGAAAATTGCCAGTCAATTTACATGTCAATTGCTTTGTTATGAGTCTTAACATAAATTCTCATTTTAATTATTTAAATTACTGTTAACTCTACCATTGTATTTATGTCATTACCTGTATTATAAAGACTAATTTATATTGTATCAAAAATGGCATAAAACTTTTCCTAATACATGTTAATTTGTGGAGAAATTTTTAGTCCAAGATAAAAATATTCCATTTTTAGGTTTTTTTCTAACTAGGATATTTGCATTTCTCTTTTAATTTAATAAACTTTTAAAATTCAGTTATAAAATCCATTCATTTATTCAGCAAATATTTATTATTCCTTTACTAGATGTTAATAACTGTTTTAAGAGTTGGTAATAGAAAAGCAAATATGGCATCTTCCCATGCATAAATATGTACTCAGTTTAGTGGCAGAAATAGATATGAAGAGAATTAACTGTAATTTAGAATCTCAAAGAGTTGAATTAGTATTTAGATAAAGTATTATGAGGACAATCGTGAGGGAGCAATTACTTCTCCTGTGGAAAAAGTGTGGTAGGAGGATTGACATGTATGAAGGTTTCCCAGAGAAGGTCACATGTGACCTTGGGGCCTTTCCAAAAGTCCCCCAAAATGAGAAAGAAGGGGAAAAATATTTTAACAAAAAACCCCTGATAATTATAATATGTGACAATGCCAGGAGTTAGAACACACATAGAATATTTATAAAATTTTGAGGACAGTTATTTCTGATGCTCCTCAGGTTGTTTCATATATTTGGTAATATGAAATTCAAAAAGACAAAACTTAAAAGTTTCATAACAAATCAAATGTGCTCACATAGCAAGGAAAAATGTGTTAATTTACCAATTCTTGGATTTCTAGAATATACTGAAGATAGAGGCATCTCCTATAAATATCTAATAAAAAGAAATATTCCTCTTTCTGTTCCTCAGCCACTAAAGGGCAATAAATGAAGAAGCACAGACTTATCTCTAAGGATGATATCAGGCAGCTCCCTAATAACTTCAGATATCTCAACATACAAAGTTTGAATTGAGCTATACCATAAATAAAGTATTAATTCCTCAGTCACTTTCCATGTATATTTTTTTTATTTCTTTTAAAAATTAGGTCAAGTCATAAGCCGTATCTTAATGACGTATTTAACATGAAATGATAATCATCTGGTATATACTAGTATTGGAATATATAGACTGAATGCTCCATAAGTACAATTTATGTGACTACATTTCCATCATAGAATTTACGAAGTCCTATAAGTCACTACTTCTGATCATTCTAATTACCCAGAAAATGGAAGTCATATTGTATCTATGATTTTGCTTGTTTATATAACCATAACAAATTATTTTTACATAATTGGCACAGAATCATTTCATTCCTGTGGCAATAAGAAGGAAAAAGAAGTACCATTCAAAGACATTCTACCAAACTTGACAGAAATATTAAGACAACAGAAAATTTCTTCAAGGTACTAAATTATGAATAACAAGAATGCTAGTCATGAAAGTCAGTACACATTCCATTTAAAAAGTACTTGGAAAAATACTAGAAAATAGAGGTATACTCATTGGTAATAGAGATATTAATTGTAAATGATAGACTATGAAAAATAAGTAAATAACTGATACAGTTTATTAGTTAAATTGCATTTCCCAAATCAGGAAATACAGATATATATGGGGAGATCAAAAAGTAAAATAATGAAAGTTAAAAATGTTCTAATACCAAGACAAAATTTTCATTTATATTTTAACAATATGAAGAAAAATACCAGCAAACAGATGTATTCTGTAGCCATTGTACCAGAATGTGTTAAAGACATTAACCAAAGTCTAATGATTCCTAGAAATAATTTTAAGGTAAAAAATGAGTGTGAAATTTTTTATAACTAAGATTCTTGGCAATTCCAAACATGCTGTACAAAGTACAGCTTAAGACTCCCAGGAGCATTTTCAAAATTAAAAAAAAAAAAGTATTCTGCTTGTTTTCTGGCAATGGCAATGTTGTACACTACCATGATTTGCAACTTAAAATGTTCCAGGCCTCCAAAAATTCTTTTGAAATTTTGTTATCCTTTCTCATTGGTGTAAGTAATCAGATCCACTGAGCTCATTGACTCTGTAAATGATTTTCAGTAAATCATCTGCAAATTGCACTTTCATCCATTATTCAAAATTTTTTTCTGACTCATTCTCATCTCCAATTACATATATGTTAAAATTTTTTATATTGTCTCACAGATCACTAAAACTGCTGATATTTTCAAAATATATTTTCTCTTCTTCTTCACATTGATCTTCACATTGATCTATCTTCAACTTAAGTGATTATTTCCTTCCTTTATCGTTTCCATTCTTCTAATGAATTTCTTTCCAGATATGTATGTTTCACTTCTATAATTTGCTTTTGGCTCTTTTCTAAATTTTTGTTTCTCTGCTGGGATTTCCTTTCTATTCATTATGCTTTTTTTTTTTTTTTCTTAAAGACTTATTTATTTGAAAGAGAGAGAGTAGGGGAAGGGGCATATGGAGAGGGAGAGAGAGAGAATTCCAAGCAGATTACCCGATGAGCGTGGAACCTGATTTGAGGCCTGATTCCATGACCCTGAGATCATGACTTGACTGAAGTCAAGATGCTTAACTAACGCAGTCACACAGGTGCCCCTATATTAGGTCTACTTTATTAAATGGATGTGCTAACTGACAAAGTATTTCAGTGAAATTCCAACATCTGGGACATCTCAGGGTTGACTTCTTTTGATGGTAATTTGTTTCTTTGAATGTGAAACGTGTTTGGATCAAATCCAAGTCATAGTGAGTGTGAGACTGTGGAGATTCTGTATCTGTAATACTTCTCCAATGTTATTGGTTTTGTTTAAGCAGGTATTAGTTGGTTAGGCTAAAATTGCATATTCTGCCTTGACTAGTGGGAAACAGCTAAAACCTCATATAATTCTTTTAGACTTAGTTATAGGTTGCTTTGAGTCAGCCACAGGCAGGTATGAATCATTTTCAGCCTGAGATTTGGGTAAAGTTTGTAGTCTGATTTTGGATCTCCCATTCTCTGGATTTCTTTTTTCTAGGATGCCCCTCCTCCATTCTCCTGGGTGTTGAGAACAGATTTTCTACCATAGTCTCAGACACTTTGCAGCTTACTGTGACTGCAACATGTCCTTATGCTTACTGCCCTTAAAAATGGGACATTTACTCCATGCCAGTCCTGACTTAATCAACTATCTTTACTTTGAATTACTACAATAGTATATGCCTAATACTAGCCCTCTCCCATATTCCAACAGGTCTTTTGGAATCTTTTAGCACATTCACAAAAAAAGTAAGTGTGGAAATTTGACTTCTTCAAGGACTGTTTGTTTTAGTGGCCCTTATAAATAGCTCTTGATATTTATTTTCAAAAGTTGGTTTTTACATTAGCTGTGGATCTTATTGGCAAGCAATTATCAATGGCAACATTTTGCCATTTATCAGAAGTTACTCCCAGGGACAGTGGCTCCCACTAAAAATTTCCATCAATGGCAGATGATAGTAGATCTAATTATTAGAAACTCCTTGCAGTAGCTTTGGTAAATAATCTGCCTCTCTCAATAGTTTTTGAAAATTTTCTAGTGTATCTTTTTTCTCCAAACAGTTCATATAGATTTAAATGTTATGAAAATGTCATATTAATTTCTCAAAATTGCATCTAGAAAACAATATAGCAAGATAGCTTGTTTAATTTCTTAGTATAACTATGGTGCTAAGCAGTTCTTTCAAAGAATATATGCAGATTCCCTAGAACAGGGGTTGACAAACATATTAGACAAAGAGCCAGATAGTAAATATTTTAGGCTTTGTTGGCCATATAATTTCTTTCACAACTACTCAATTCTGCCACTGTAGGAAAAAGTAGTCAATAAAGCTTTATTTACAAAAACAGATGGCCAGCAAGTTTTGGCCTATAGGCTATAGGGTGTCAATCTTTCCTCTACAGCTATAATACCAAACAAATACGAGTTATATCTGAATTTCTCCAATATTCTGTTACTATTCCTTAAAATAAGACCTTATTCCTACTATTCCTTAAAATAAGGTCTATAAACTTATACCTCAAGACCTCCCATATATTTTAACAGGGACTTCCTAGGTATTAATTTAAGAATCCATTATTTTTTTCTCAGTGATTCCATTAATAAAGTGACAAGAACACATGGAAAAAATATGTATTACTAATTATCTGTTGTACTACCCCACTGGGCAATAGATATCTGTGTCAAACTTGTCCCACAAAATTAAATAAACCAAATTTCACATTATATTTTTAAAGTAGCATCACACTATAGAAATTATATCTTAAATAGGAAATAGAGACCAACTAAGAAAAGATAAACAAGTCAGTGGAATAAAGTTCAGAAACAGACCCACACATATTCTCTATCTATTCTTCCCCACCAAAATAATACATGGTGCTGTAGGGAAAGGGTGGTCATTTTAATAAACTGAATGGAATCAGCTGGATATCCTTTGTAGAAAAAAAAATATAGTATGGTCTAAAATATACTCAAAAGTCAATTTAATAGAAAATGGTTATCTAGATGTGAAATAGAAAATAATTAAGCTTTCAGGATCAATATAGGAGAATATTTTTATGACTTAGGAGCAAATAAAAAGTTGTTACGTTGAACTATATAAAAATTTAAAACTTCTAGGGGCGCCTGGGTGGCTCAGTTGGTTAAGCGACTGCCTTCGGCTCAGGTCATGATCCTGGAGTCCCGGGATTGAGTCCCGCATCGGGCTCCCTGCTCGGCAGGGAGTCTGCTTCTCCCTCTGGCCCTCCCCCCTCTCATGCTCTCTCTTTATTTATTTATAAATAAATAAAATCTTTAAAAAAAATTAAAACTTCTATTTATCAAAAGACATTGTTAATAGGGATAACCATGAATGTATCACGTGGGAAAAGTTTGCAAAGGGCTCATATTCAGAATATCTAGAGAACTGTAACAAATCAGTAAGGAAAGAGCAAATAATGGAAAAAAATGGGCAAAAGATTGAAAATTTACTTCACATGACATATACAAATGACCAGAGGAATATATTTTAAGAAGGATTCAAGTTTATTAGTTATCAAAGTGTAAATTAAAATCATAAGATACCACTGCATACTCACAGAAGTGGCTAAGATAAAAAAGAAGATACAACTTCCAGTATTATGATAAATAATGTGAGAGTACACATCCTTGTCTTGTTCCTGACTATGGAGGAAAAGTTCTGTTTTTCCCCATCAAGAATGATCTTAACTGTGGGTTTTTCATATATGGCCCTTATTATGTTAAGGTATGTCCCCTCTACACCTACTTTATTGAGGGTTTTTATCATGAACAGATGTTGTACTTTGTCAAATGTTTTTTCTGCATTTATTGAAATGATCATATGGTTTTTATCCCTTCTTTTATTAATGTGGTATATCACATTTATTGATTTGTGAATATTGAACTACCCTTGCAACCCAGGAATAAATCCCACTTGATCGTGGTGAATGATTTTTTTAATGTATTGTTGGATTTGGTTTGCTAGTATTTTACTGAGAATTTTTGCATTCATGTTTATCAGGGATATTGGCCTGCGGTTCTCTTTTTCAGTGGAGTCTTTATCTGGTTTTGTTATCAGAGTAATACTGGCCTCATAGAATGAATTTGTAAGTTTCCCTTCCTTTTCTATTTTTTGGAATAGTTTAAGAATAGGTATTAACTCTTCTTTAAATGCCTGGTAGAATTCACCTGTGAAGCCACCTGGTCCTGGACTTTTGTTTGGAAGTTTTCTGATTACTGATTCAATTTCTTGCTGATTATCACTCTTCAAGTTTTCTATTTCTTCCAGTTTCAGTTTTGGTAGTTTATATGTTTGTAGGAATTTATCCATTTCTTCCAAGTTGTCCAATTTGTTGGCATATCACTTTTCATAATATTCTCTTAAAATTGTTTGTCTTTCTGTGGTATTGGTTGTTATTTCTCCTCTCTCGTTTGTGATTTTACTTATTTGGATCCCTTCTCTTTTCTTTGTGATAAGTCTGGCTAGGGGTTTATCAATTTTATTTATTTTTTCAAGGAACAAGCTCCTGGTTTCACTGACCTGTTTTTTGTTTGTTTGCTTGTTTTAGTTTCTATTTAACATTGGACTGGAGGTCCAAGCCACAGTAATCAGACAACAAAAAGAAATAAAAGGCATCAAAATCAGCAAGGAAGAAGTAAAACATTCACTCTTTGAAGATGACATGATACTCTATGTAGAAAACCCAAAGCGCTCCATGAAAAAACTGCTAGAACTGATAAATAAATTCAGTAAAGTTGTAGGATACAAAATCAACATATAGAAATCTGTTGCATTTCTATACACCAATAATGAAGCAGTAGAAAGAGAAATCAAGGAATCGGTCCCATTTACAATTGCACCAAGAACAATAAGATACCTAGGAATGAACCTAACCAAAGAGGTGAAAGACCTGAATTCTGAAAACTATAAAACACTGATGAAAGAAATTGAAGATTACACAAAGAAATGGAAAAACATTCCATACTCATGGATTGCAAGAACAAATATTGTTAAAATGTCAACGCTATTCAAAGCAATCTACACATTTAATGTAATCCTTATCAGAATACTATTATATTCAAAAGCATTTCTCACACAGTTAAAACAAACAATCGTAAAAACCGTATGGAAACACACACACACACACACACAAAACCCAAATAGCCAAAGCAACCTTGAAAAAGAAAAGCAAAGCTTGAGGCATCACAATTCTGGACTTCAAGTTATATTACAAAACCATACTGATCAAAACAGTATGGCACTGGTACAAAAATAGACACATAGATCATAGAACAGAATAAAAAAGAAAAAAACTAGAAATGATCCCATAACTATATGGTCAATTAATCTTCGACAAAACAGGAAAGAATATCCAATGGGGGGAAAACAGTCTCTTCAACAAATGGTGTTGGGAAAACTGGACAGCAACATGCAGAAGAATGAAACTGGACAAAAATAAATTCAAAATGGATTAAAGACCTAAATGTGAGATTTGAAATAATAAAAATCTGATAGAACACAGGCAGTTACCTCCTTGACATTGTCATAGCAACTTCTTACTAGATATGTCTCTTGAAACAAGAGAAACAAAAGCAAATATAAACTATTAAAATAAAAAGCTTCTTCACAGCAAAGGAAATGATCAACGAAACTAAAAGACAACCTATGGAATGGGGAAGATATTTGCAAATGACATATCTAATAAAGGGTTATTATCCAAAATATAGAAAGAACTTATATAACTCCACATCCCAAAAATGAATAATTCAATTTTTAAAAAGGTGAAAAGATAGGAACAGACATTTCTCCAAAGAAGACAAATAGATGGCTAACAGACACATAAAAAGATGCTCAACATCACTCATCATTGGGGAAATATAAATCAAAACTACAATGAAATATCATCTCACACCCGTCAGAATGGCTAAAATTAACAACATAGGAAACAATGTTGTTGAGAAGGATGTGGACAAAGAGGAACCTTCCCATACGGTTGGTGGGAAAGCAAACTAGTGCAGTCACTCTGGAAAACAGATTGGAAGTTCCTCAAAAAGTTAAAAATAGGACTACCTTACAACCCAGCACTTGCACTACTAGGTATTTACCCAAATAATACAAAAATACTGAGCCAAAGAGACATATGTGCCCTGATATTTATAGCAGCATTATAAGAACAGCCAAATTATGGAAAGAACCCAAATGTCCATCAACTAATAAATGGATAAAGAAGTTGTGTTATGTGACTATATATACTCAGACATCAAAAAGAATGAAATCTTGCCATTTGCAAAATGACATGGATAGAGCTAGAATGTATTATGCCAAGCAAAACAACTCAGTCAGAGAAAGACAAATACCATATGATTTCACTCCAAATGTGGAATTTAAGAAACGAAACAGATGAACATAAGGGAAGGGGAAAAAAGAGAGGGAGGCAAACCATAAGAGACTCTTAACTACAGAGAACAAACTGAGGGTTGATGGAGGAGAGGTGGGTGGGGGGATGGGCTAAATGGGTGATGGATATTAAGGAGGCCACTTGCGTTGAGCACTAGGTGTTACATGTAAGTGATGAATCACTAAATTCTACTCCTGATACCAATATTACATTATATGTTAACTAATTAAAATTTAAATAAAAACTTGAAACAACAAAATAAATTTAAAAAAAAAAACTAAAAAACTACAATGAGATATCACCTCACAGCTGTTAGAATGGCTGAAATCAACAACATAAGAAACAACAAGTATTGGCAACGATGTGGGAAAAGGGGAGCTCTCTTATACTGTTGGTAGGAATGTAAACTGATGCAGCCACTGGGGAAAAGAGTATGGAGTTTCCTCAAAAAGTTAAAAAAGTGCCTGGCTGGCTCAGTTGGTAGAGCATGTGAATCTTGATCTCAGGATTGTGAGTTCAAGTCACACATTGGGCACGGAGACTACTTAAAGAAAAATAGAACTACCCTATGATACAGCAATTGCACTACCGGGTATTTACCCAAAGAATACAAAAATACTAATTCAAAGGGTTACATGCACCCCAGTGTTTATAGCAGCATCATCTACAATAGCCAAATTATGGAAACAGTCCAAGCGTCCACTGAGTAATGAATGGGTAAAGAGGATGTGATCTTTATATACAGTGGAATATTACTCAGCCATAAAAAAGTGAAATCTTGCCATTTGCAATGACATGGATGGAGCTAGATGGAGTATTATGAGAGTATTATGGAGCTAGAGAGTATTATGCTAAGGAAATAAGTCAATCAGAGAATGACAAATACCATATGATTTCACTCATATGTGGAATTTAAGAACAAAGCAAATGAGCAAGGGGAAAAAAAAAGAGAGAGGGAGATGAACCAAGAAACAGACTCTTAACTACAGAGAACAAACTGATGGTTACCAAAGGGGAGGATGGGTGAAATAGATAATGGGGATAAGGAGTGCACTCTCTGTGATGAGCTCTGGGTGTTGTATGGAAGTATTGAATCACTATATTGTACACCTGAAACTAATTTAATACTAGATGTTAACTAATTGGAATTTAATAAAACTTTAAAAAAGAAAGAATAAAGAATTCAGGTGGAGGGGCAGCTTGGTAGCCCAGTGGGTTAAACATCTGACTCTTGGTTTTAGTTCAGGTCATGATCTCAGGGTCATTAGATCAAGCCCTGCATAGGGCTCTGCGTTGAGCATGTAGCCTGCTTAAGCTTTTCTCTCTCCCTCTGCCCCTCCTCCCCTTCCTCCCCCTGCTCTCTCTCCCTCTATCCCGAGAGAGAGAGAGAGAGAGAAAGAAAGAAAGAAAGGAAGAAAGAAAGAAAGAAAGAAAGAAAGAAAGAAAGAAAGAAAGAAAGAAAGAAAGAAAGAAAGAAAGAAAAAAGAAAGGAAGGAAGGAAAATTCCAGTGGTAGTGAAGCTCTAGAGTAATTGGTACTAATATTCCACTGATCGTCATGTAAATTGGTGCAAACATTTTGGAAAATATTGACAGTCAACATGAAAGCGGAACTTATACATCCTTTTGATCCAGCCAATCCAACTTTCTGTGTGTGCATGTGTGTATGCTCAACAGAAACACATATGATCACACAAAGACTTGTATTAGAGTATTTATAACAGAACTACTTATAGTAATCTAAAACCTAAAATTACCCAAGTCTCCATTTTGGTTTTCATGGATAAATAAATAGTGGTCTGTTTATATAATGTCATACAATGTCATAATAAGATTGATCAGTCTACAGAAAAATGATAGGAATGAATGTCACAAACTTAAGTTTGAACAAAAGAAGCCATAGCACAAAAGAACACACACACAAACATAATTACATAGATATACCCATTGTCAGTGTTTAAAGATGTCTCTTTTGCTTTACATGGAGACTTAACCAAATAGTATTTATAAGCCTGTTATAGACAGATTGATAAAATGGTGTTTGCTAACATCCTATATACACAACATTAGTCTGCCTGTGTTTACTTATACACAGGCCAAACTGGGAAACTGAGGAAACTCAGATGTTCCTTCTATATGTTACCAATGACTACCACTTAGAAACTGGACACTATCAATGGAAAGCTATGGCCTGATAAATATCAGTCTTCCTCCAAATCACAGTATTTATACTACATGGTTATTTAGACTGCTTAGGCATTTTGCTTATAGAACAATTCAGAAAGCAAATATGTCAATTTGTAATTTCTAGTAGTCCTATGGGTTATAAGGGTGAACAGAAAGTACTGGCAGGAAAATGTCTGAAACCCGCATATTAGAAGATGGATTGGTGGACCTATGAAGCACCTTTTCCTATGTATTTATGGTCTCAGGAGGATGATAATGTCTATAAAACAGCAGTTATCAGGGGAGTGATGACGCCATAAAATGAAGAAATAAAACAACTTAAAAGCACTGAAGGATTTTTTTTTTCCCTCCTGGAGACATCCTATTAAGTTCTTATGGGTTAGAAAAAAAAGATAACCAAAACTAGGAAATTAAAAGGAAGATATGCATATAGCATTTATATTGAACTTCAGATATATTTATAGTTCAATGAACATTTTTCTAAAGAAAAGTGAAAATACAATTCTCTACAATTCTCTTACCCATTTGTATAAAAGTACTTTTTCAATAATGAAATGAAATTCCACCCTTTAAGACGGTCTTCATAACCAGGGGCAATGAAACATTTATAAATATCTCTGATGGCACACATACACACACACACACACACACAAACTTTTCAATTGTTGATCCACATGAAAGCTACTGAAGCTAAAAGAGAAAATCTTATTTTCAAGATACTCCTTAGTTGGTGCACTACTGAGATGTCTTATATTCTTCTTAGGGTAACAAAGTGTGAGTGCTTATTTCATTCATATACATATAGAGATAGATGAATAGAACTTCAGTGCCAGGCACTATTCTTTTGCAAGTATTTACTTATTTAACAGCACTATGAGATTGTTGTTGTCAATTTTACAGATCTATGCATATGAATCTACAATTATCTCAAAATTAAAAGGTTACTTTAACATATTTACTGATGCCTAGTATGTGCTAAGTACAATTACAGGTGCTAGGAAAGAGCAGTAAACAATAACAACAAAAAAAAAATAGCCTCTCTTCAAGAAGTCTGAAGTCTACTTAAAGAAACAGACAAAAATAAAGAAAAATGATTATGTAACATGTCAGAGGTGAAAATGAAGAAAAAAATAAACAGTAGTGAGCATAAAGAAAGATGGAGGAAGTGCTATTTATATACGGCCTTTAGGGATGCTATCTTCCAGACTGTGGTATTTAAGCAAAGAAATAAAGCCACACAGGTTTCTAGAGAAAGCAAAGCAGGGAAAAGGATAGCTAGTCCAAAGGCCTTAAGTTGGGAGTGGTCCTGGCATGTTCACTGAATAATAAGTAAATGGGCCATTGTGTCTGGAGTGTGGATAGTAAAGTTAAGTAGTAGGATTTTGAGTTAGTGGTATGCCAGATCATATAGGTCTGTAGATCATGATAAAAACTTTCAATTTTACTTTAAGTGTGTGTTGGAGGAGAGGGATAATATGTGATTTAGGACAGAGTACTGACATGTTCCATCTTACCTACTAAAAGGTTATTATGGCTGTTATGTTGAGAACAGACTGATGGTAAGGAGAGCAAGTGGAAAGTAGGAAGACTATCATTTCTCATTTTTTTTTTTTTTTAATAAGAGCTATTGTAGTGGACATATTCTGCTTTCTAGCCTACATTTATACCTTTGGGGAACAACTTTCCCCATGTTATGCCAAGGAATGTATAAATCATAGGCTGCCAAAGTATCCTATTCTCTTAGCAAAAATGACTGGTTCCTGAACAATATAGTATCCAAGAAAAGCCAATTAGAGTTTCTTCTTGGAAGTGGATACATGGACAGTGGTTTTCCAAAGGTCTCTCTCTTTCTCTCAGATCCATGCCTATAAAGACCAAATGAGGGGCGCCTGGGTGGCTCAGTTGGTTAAGCAACTGCCTTCGGCTCGGGTCATGATCCCAGGGTCCTGGGATCGAGTCCCGCATCAGGCTCCCTGCTCGGCAGGGAGTCTGCTTCTCCCTCTCCCACTCCCCCTGCTTGTGTTCCCTCTCTTGCTGTGTCTCTCTCTGTCAAATAAATAAAATCTTTAAAAAAAAAAAAAAAAAAAGACCAAATGAACAACAATGTGGAGAAAGCCTATCTGAGAATTAAGTAAAATATATACAAATTGAGCTAGGAAAAAGAAATCTTTTTTAGAAAGATTTTTTATTTATTTGAAAGAGAGAGAGAGCACAAGCAGGAGAGCGGCAGGCAGAGGGAGAGGGAGAAGCAGGCTCCCCACTAAGCAGGGGGCCCGTTGCGGGGCTCGATCCCAGGACCCTGGGATCACGACCTGAGTCAAAGGTAGACACTCAACCAACTGAGCCACCCAGGTATGAAAAAGAAATTCTTTATAAATATGTTTTAACTCTGGAACAAATGATAAAATGGATAAAAATTTTGTTGTGTGCTATTTAAAATTCAAGCCTTGATTCTAGAGTAATGATTTTAACTACAACATCAAATTTGTCACACAGAAACAAAACTCTGCATCTCTGCATTCACCTTCCCATCATGCTCCTATTTCTATGAAATTGCATTATTTTGCAGAGAGACAAGTGTGATTTGTCATCTTTGTGTGAGTATTCTGTGGATCACATTCAATTCATAGATAGTTTCTAATTTATTATTCAAAAAAGGAAAGAAAGAAAAACGGAAAAATATCTGTTCCTATATTAGTCAAGGTCAGATACAGAATCTAATACTCTAAATGAAAAATATGTGCTAAATATTTAAATCGTCCTGGGTCATGATCATTTTTAAGAACCCAAAAAGCCACAATCTCAAGTCTTTCCAAAAAACTTATATATAGGATAGAAGAAGAATAGTGAAATATATGTCACTTATTTATAAAGGAAAGGCACTATAGAAAATGTGTTTATGTGAATTATCTCATTTGAACAGCAAACAAACCTTAAAGGAAGTAATTTCATTATTTTATGAGAAAACAGAAGTTCAGAGAGATTAAGGTCAAATAGCTGGTAAGTAATAGAGGTAGAATCCAGTCCCAGTTCAGATGTTTCTCATCTTTGTATTGTATACAAAACATCTGATAAGCTTGCATATCCATAATGTGAGAGGCATGACCAAAACATGAAATAAGTCATGAACTAGTGAAGTCATCACATGCTATTTCATTATATTAATAAGTATACTAATATAGTAATATATTCATTAGATTAATAACTCCACTAATATATTACTATATTCATTATATTACTAATTCTATCATTATACCAATATTATATTAATAATATATAATACAGTTTATAACTATAAAGGCAAATGAAGTTAACAGATGATTAAAGTGCAAAGGTAAGTAAACGTAAGCAAGATTAGGGTTAGTTCTGTGAAAGAAAAAGAATATGAATTGTGCCCTAAAGGATACATGAAATGTGGATCCATGTGGATAAGTTAATATAATTGTAGGACATTCTGGGAAGCTTGGGTTTGGTTCCTGTGTTTGGATCCTAGCTAAAAAGGAATTTGCTAATATCTTCAGGGACACAATGCAGGGTAAGGGGGTATTAAAGAAAAAGCAGGCAGCATCACATTTTTAAAGAAATTTTGAAAGTCAGCAGAAGAGTTTAGATCTGATGAAATGTCATCTGCTTATAAAAACTTAAGTATTGAAGCATGCAATATGCCCTGTCACAAACAAGATGGTCACATGTGTCTTCTAGGAAAAAAAAGACACAATGAATCAAGAGAAGGGGACATAAGACTGTGTCATGCAAAAGAGAATATCAGTTAAGTTTGTCAAAGTTTCAATATCTACTTTTAAAGAGGAAAATTCTACCTTCCTTCCAAAAATTATTATAAAGAGGTTAGTAAGAAAACACCTATTCTATTCAGGTCAGGAAAGATATTCCAGAGGAAGTGATGTTTGCCCTGTGATTTGGAAAATAAGGAGGAGTTAACCAGGTGAAATTGAAGGGTAGTTAATTAGGAAGGGGTGGGGGCAAGAGCTTTCTAGCAGAGGAAACAGCAAGTGTGAAAAACTTGAAAGAAATGTAAAGGAAAATGAGGCCAAATGAATCAATAGGGACCATAGTATGCAGGTCCTGCTAAACCATGCTAAGATTTATTTAAAAATGAACAAAGAAATAAACAAAAAACTTTAACGAAAATGACATAAGTTAAATGTGCACTTTCCAAAGGCCTTCAGCATGCTCTCTCTATGCTATTCTGGTTAGAAATGTTTCTGGAAAAATTGCCCTTTGGTTAGGCTTATGCAGGCTTGGGTTGTCCTCGTATAGCAGAAAACTAGTACAGTCTCTGACGACTGAATTAGCTGAAAGTTCGAGCCATGATTTTGCAGGTGGTTGATGGAAAATGGCAGGCCCTTGATATAATGAAAATTTAATTACATACTTAATAGAATTAAACCACGAAATCATGAGGGAACATAAAAATTAAAAATATATAATCTATGCTGCTGGGTAGCTGGAAACATTTTCACATTAGAGACCTAACTTCTATTATCAGTGTCAATATCTATATCATGCTCTATATTTCATATGGATTCCACTAATGAAATTAGGAACACAATCAGGTGGCAAAGAGTAAGAAAGCTCCCTTATTAATAAAATACATCGGCAGTGTTTGCTCTCTTCTCCATAGCAGAGGAGGATGTGTTTGTCCTTCATTGGCCTGAATTACATGCATCCCTTTGGAGATGGAGAGCTAATTTATATGATTAATGTTATATGCTTCCTGAAAGTTTAAAGATATGACCAAACAGGAGGTAGCAGCAAAGCACACAATTTCCCTTTGCCTTAATTGTGAAAGAAATGATTAAAAATCAGTTGGAGTCCCTATATTTGGTACAGAAAAACATTTATGTAATAATCACTTCATTAGTTTAGCAAAGCCTTTGCCTTTCTGCCATAAATGTATAATTCCAAAACCTAATTCAATATTTGGCTCAATTAACTCTCTTGCTGTCAGTTATGGCACTTTTGGAGCTTTAGTGGTTGAACTTATTTTACATTATCCCATATAATTTTTTCCCTAATTTTTGCATTAACACTCTTGTTTTTATTTTATATTTAACTATAAAATATACAAAATGTATACATAAATAAATTTATTTACTAAAAATATATTTAAATTTAAATATCTAAATATATGTATTTACATTTATATATAATATATACATGTATAAATATATACATATACATATGTACATACATATATACACATATACATATATACATATACACATATATGCCTTTTCCCTTTAATATTTGTCATTTTGTTATATTTTGTTATGACTGTTTAATAATGATGACCAGTATTTGTGAGAAAAATACCAAGTATTTTTAATTCATCTTATCCATGTTAAAATAATGATATTTCATTGGGAAAAAAGGACTGGTTTCATCAAACAATTTACTTCAGGGACGTTCACACAAAGTCAAGAGGAAGGAAAGGACAACCTATCTCATGAGTCGGACCAACCCTGGAGCTTTGAACTGCACATGATTTGTTCTCACATCCATATCTAAACCATGAAGTAATAAAGGATTTTAATTGGATGACTTGTTCAAAACAAACATATAATCCAGCAAACAACAACAATAACAAAGACATTATAATAGTTGTCTTGAGGGAGGTAAAGATAAATAAGTCAGGTCTAAGATAATACACAATTTAAAGAAGAGTAAAAGCATACACATGGCCAGTGTGTACCTTCTGTGATAAGGATGCTAAGAGAGAAGACACACACAAAAGACTGGAAATTCAGAGATGGTGGTATGACACTTCTAGCTGAAGAGAAATCATGGGAATTTTATGAAAAAGCGTAAGATCTTTTCACATGTATTCTAATAAATTAGAAGGTTAATATAAAAATACTATTCATTTAAACATTTACCATGGTAATTGAATTGTAGAACTTGAAGGAAACACCTATATAGGCATCCAGGAAAAATAGGAGGTAGAAGCAGAAATAGTGGGGGATTTGGGGGAAACCGAGACAGCACAGATACAGAAGCCAACTGACAAGAGTTCAGTGGACAAAGAGATGGCTGGCAATGTCACACGTTTAAGGTTTCAACAAAAATTCAAATGGAAGATATATTATTTAAGGGCGCCTGGGTGGCTCAGTTGGTTAAGCGACTGCCTTCGGCTCAGGTCCTGATCCTGGAGTCCCGGGATCGAGTCCCATATCGGGCTCCTTGCTCGGCAGGGGGTCTGCTTCTCCCTCTGACCCTCCCCCCTCTCATGTGCTCTCTCTCTCTCTCATTCTCTCTCTCAAATAAATAAAATAAAAAATCTTAAAAAAAAAAACAACAAAGATATATTATTTAATGTGGTAACAAAGAATATTGAGTGGCCTTTAAGAGTGTGCCAGGTACACAGAGGGAGCAGAAGCTGTTATGGAATGGCTTAGACATTTGGAAATATCATGTATATATTTAATATTTAAATAGCATAATCATAGTTATCACTAATTCATGCATTCAATATTTATTGAGCACCTACTATGTTCCAAGTACTCTTGTAAGTCTTGATGATACAACAAGGAACTGAAACTGAGGCACAAAGGTAAATGACTTGTTCAGCTGGTAAAGATGCCAGGATTGGAAGCCAGGCAGTCTGACTCCAGAATCTAACTCATGACCACAACAAAATACTGCCCCACTTCTTCTGTCCCAGGCATGGTACTAAGTGCTTTATGTACATTATTCTATTCAATACTCACTACAGCCCTGTGACATATTGTTATGACACCCAATGTTTAGATAAGGTTTCAACCTTATCTAAGGTAAATTGAGGGTTAGCCAGGTTATATAACTTTCCAAAGGCTACACAGCTAGAGAAATATGAGGAACCAGAATTTTATTTCAAAGAAGTATGAGTCCAGAGTCTGAGCTCTAATTCATCATACTTGACTGCACAGATCTAATATCCAGAGACATTTTGGAGAGATATCAGAAACAGTAAAACAAACTACTACTATTTTCTACAGAGAAAACTACTATCAGTATTTCAGCATATTTCCTTACAATATTATTGTGCATTTTTACATAATTGAAACATTTAAATATATCAATTTTAGAACATATCTTTTTGCCATTAAATCATTAACATATTTGCATCTCTTTGAAGAATCTTGGTAAACATAATTATTGGACAAAAGCTTATCTCTGGGTTATATCAAAACCTTTTTAATCTCTCTCAACATATTAGACATTTAATTTGTAACTTTTGATAGTTACAAACAATGTGATAAATTATACAACTTATTGCAAATTTTTAAAGCCTTTTCTATGTATTGGTTAATTGTTCTACAGAGGACTTTAAAGCAATTATAATCAAAAGCAAGGTTAAGATTGCTTGTTTCACTGTGTTTTTATCAGCACTGTATATTATTTTTAAAAGTCATTCTTAATCTTATAGGAAATAAATGATATTTCACCTAGAATGAAAGTTTTATGAAAAGATTTTTTCCCAGTAATTGTACTGAGACATTTATTGAGAGTACTTGATAAATATTTGTTGATTCAATTAAGTCTCTTTTCTAATATGGATACAGCTTTTAAAACTCTTGATAACTAAAAAAATGCAGTCATAGTGGTATCTCAGGTATACGCCTACCATGCTAAGAGAGACAACCAAGGAACACATACAGACCTGAAGGAGCAACATCCACCAGGATGAGCTCACAGAAGCAGATTTGCAGGTATGTAGGTCCACTGTTACCCCCTGTGCTCTAGGCCTTCACTGAGATCCAGATTTGCTGAAAAGGACTTTGACTCTATGATGCTTTTAAGTAGCATGATTAGGGGGGCACCAGGAAAGAATACAATAGCAATAAGCCCTGGTAGAACCCAGCCCTATCCTGGAGGCTCAGCGTCTGTAGTTAGTATTGGGTAGCAATTCTCTATGGATCCCTCACATTTCTGCACATCTTGACAGTCAGGCACCGGTTGCCCTTTGTTCAAGATTATCTTTTCAAGGATGTCAGTATATCAAACTACCTTTGGAGACAGAGATAGTGTGTCCCTCCAGAGTAAAGGGCATTTTCTAACAGTCTTAAAGAATAGAATACTGTCTCCTTGTGAAACAAAGGGCAGGCCCATTTACTGTTCAGTATAATAAAAATAATGTCCCCCTCCAGGGCAAAGAATATGCATGTTTACATCTCATAAAAGAGTCTGTTTTCCTAAGTTCAAGTTTCTTCTCCTGTATCACAAATTACTATATATGCAGGTACCATCTGGCCCTTTATATGTTCTCCTATGGGAAATGACGCTTGGGTACCTGGTGTGTGTGCATGTCGATACTTTGGCTGCTGCTATTGCTATAGCTAACAAAATAACCTTTATCTCTGACCTATTGGCCTAGATCATTTCAGCATCCATGAAGTTGTGGTAATTTCATTGCTAGCTTGCAAGTAAGATGAAATCCTAGAACTTTTGGAGTTCCTGACAGCTGGGAGGTTCACCAGCTTCTCCCTTGGCTGGGGACAAAGCCTAGCTGTAGTTCTATCTCATGGCTACCTAGCATCAATTTCACCTCATCAGTATTCATGGTGGAGGAAGCATGAGTCTTAATCCTGCCATGATAGAAGAGAGGCCCAGTCTAAGACTTGTGGTTAACCAGAAGTGGTAGGCTTAGCAATGGGCTGTAGCCACTGGAGCAGGCAGCCAGGCTGCAGAGGATCTGTTTTAGACAAGTTAGACCCTCAACGCCAGAAATAATGGGATATTTTATTTTCAGGATTGCAAATAAGTAAGGTTTTGGTAAATAAATGAACAGGATCCAGTGAGGAACCAATGATTACAGATGCTAGGAAAAGTGGGGGAAATTGAATTAAACAGTCCTATAGTAGGGAAGTGTGTGGGAAATATATGAGGTAAAGTTAGTACAAATAAAACAAGATACACTTTTTCTTCAGAATTATAAAGGAAAGGAGAAAATTGGTGATGAAACACGGAATGTTTGATGTGAAAAAAGGAAGGCTGTTAGGGCTCATGTTGGGATTGCTTTTGGTATAAACACAGAAATAAGGTAGAGGGAGAAGGTAGAAATGGGGACTTCGTGTAACTAAAATAATTGAATCCTCTTATTAAGAGTATAGCAATCAATCATATTTATAGAGAATCAATATGCAATGAATAAGAATATTGTGTGGAGTGAAAGAGAACATGGCTGATATGAATATAAGGTAGATCCGTGTACTTTTTTACAGATCTCTATATAGGATGCCATTGAAATTGTAAAGTAGTCCCCTGTCTTTCAGATTGGACTTTGGGCTCTTTGAGGGCAAGAACCATTGTTTGAGTTATGTTTTTTACTATTATTGTAGTTTCTGGAATATAGACGCTTACTACATTGACTGAATTAATATTGGACTTTCTACAGCAAAGTTGAGCAAATATGAGAAAGTAGTCGATATTGGTTAGTTTGGTGTAGCAAAATTCAAGGTGTAAAGGAGTCTAAGTGTAGAGAAAAGTACACATTTGGAAACCACTTTTCTAAAAGAGGGAATAAGGTTCTAGAGGGTACAAAGACAAAGCAGAGGTTTACTCAGAAGTAACAGAGGAGAAGTGGTAGGACGCAAGAAAGGTCAAATAAAGAACTATTATACAATATAGCAATCCTACTTATGGGTATATAGCCAAAGGAATTGAAATGTGGTTCTCAAAGAGATATCTGGAACCCCATGTACACTGCAGCATTATGTACAATAGCCAAGATATAGAAACAATTCAAATGTCTGTCAACAGATAAATGTATAAAGAAAATGGGTAAATAAATATGAAAATTATTCAGTCTTTTATAAAAAGGAAATCCTACCATCTGTGATAACATGGATGAAGGATGAACCTAGAGGACATTATGCTAAGTGAAATAAATCACTTTAAAAAGGACAAATATTGCAGGATTCCACTAATATGAGGTATCTAAAATAGTCAAATTTGTAGAAGCAGAGAATAGAGTGATGGTTGCCAAGGACTAGGAGAGAAAAGGGGAATTTCTTCTGTGTATGTTTGTGGGCAACAGGAAATGTTTATTTATATGCAAGTACATGGAGAAGCAATTTTTACTCATCTTTTTAAAAAATTCTGTTACACATAAAAAGTTGTTAATACATTAATCCTTTGTACATACAATATATTATTTTTACTTTACTCTCAATATAAATTATTTCCTAATAATAAAAACTTAAGCTAGAATGGGCAGTCAAGTGGTTTGGCAATCTGACAATCTTTTTTTCAAAAGGGAACTTCTAAACTTTAAAAGACAGCTGATATATAAAAAAAAAATTGTATATTAAAAAATGCTTCTTTGTGAAATTCTAGAAGATTGAATGAGTATTCCTTTACAGCACAATGTGTAGCTATCATTTAAAACATTTCAGAGGACCTTAGAACTTCTCAATGTGATGACAACTCATTTTCTACAGAACTGAAGCCTACAGAAATTGATTATAATACCTAAATGATAGTTTATAGAAATACCTATAGTTGATACAGTATTGTGTACTTCCAAGTATATTAAAAGAATAGTTCTCATGTTAAGTGTTCTTACCACACACATACATAAACACACACACAAGAACACAAGAAAATTATTGAAAGTGAATGTAAGTTTAGTATCTTGATTGTGGTGATGGTATTATGGGTGTATACATTTGTCCAAATTCATCAAAATACATGTAACTAAATATGTATAATTTTTGTATATCAATTATTAACTCAATAAAATAAAAAAAGTTTCAGAGATCAAGACTTTGAAGGATGGAACTCAAATCACACTGATTTTTTTTAATCCAATCAATCATGGATTCCGCTGAATCTGCAACAGAGATAAGAATTACTAGAATCTTCTATCTCTCCCTGACTAAAACCAAGGTAAAAGTGGTCAGTAAGAATATGACTATAACAAAAGTAACAGACTGATAAAGAGAATTTGAGCCACATTTGAAGTCACTAAGGAAGCTGAAAGACACCTAGAGTTTGGAAAATGTGAAGAGAAGGTTCTGGAAGTACATTGGTAATAAATGGGAAGACACAGGTCAGTAGAAACAGTAAAGAGTTTGAAGACAGATAAATGTCAGTTGAATCAGCTATTAACTGTGTCATAATTGACATTTTGTCTCAGTCATTGAATTTCAATTTCTTCATCCCTAAAACAAATATCATAGGCTTTCTGTGTCATAGATAGTCTCTCCAAATGACTCTCCATTCAGGCCCTTCATGATATTCACACCCTGATGTATTCTACTCCTTGATTATGTTCTGGCAATGTGGACCTGCTTTTGATTCATAGAATGCAATGGTATGATTCTGAGGCAAGATTACAAGAAACTGTGTCTCTCTTTGTGTCCCTTGGGACTTTGCTCTGGAGGATGCCAGTCATTAAGTAAGACTTCTGACTCCTCATATACTGTTCTACTATGAGGAAGCCCCATCTAGTTACATGCTGTTGGACATGGGAGAGGAAAAGTCATCTTAGACATCCAGCCCAATTGAGCCTTCAGATGGACTGTGTGGGCTGAATTGTATTCCTCAAAAAGGTCCTGAACACCGGTACTTGTGAATGTGACCTTATTTGGAAATAGGGTCTTTGTAGATATAATCAAATTAAGATGAAGCCATATTAGATCAGGGTGAGTCCTAAATTCAATATGACCCATGTCCTTATAAGAAGAGGAAAATTTGGACATACAGACACAGACATAGAGAGTGAAACCTATGTGATAACAGAGGCAGATTTGGAGTGGTACAAAAGACAAGGAACACCAAGGATTCCTGGCAGCCATATGAAGCTGAAAGAGGCAAAGGATGCTTCCCCAGAGCCTTTGGAGGAAGCATGGCACTGCTGACACCTTGATTTGAAACTTTAGCATCTGGAATTGTGAGACAATTAAGCTTGTGGTACTTTGTTACAACAGACATAGGAAACTAATACAGATGGCTTCAGCAGATACAGACATGAACTGATTGAAACCACATAAGAAAATGGAAACAAATGTCTCTCAGCTAAGCCCAATCAATTCTCAGAACCGTGTAGGATCATAATAAATTGTTATTTTAAGCCACTAAGTTTCATGATGGTTTATTGTGTAAAGACTGATAAATGAACAAGCTGTTATTAAGATTTAAATTCATACGTGCAAAGCACCAGCAATGCATTGGGCACACGACAGCCATTCAATAGAAGTTCAGAGGAATTATATTATACTTTTATAATGTTAACTATATTTACACATTTGTATGGTGCTTTGTATGTTTAAAAGTGCATTCGTATATATTATTTCCTTTGCTCTTCAATGCAGTACTAACAGAAAACATGAATTCTGTTACACACTCATTTAACACATGAAAAATTCAAGCTGTGAATTTAAGTGATTTACTTAAAGTTGCACAAACAAGCAGCGGCAGGGCTTGGCCTAGAACACAGAGTCAAAATACACGTGTTAATCAGAGTACCATTGCCTAACAGATTGAGAAACAAAGTAAAGGATTTCATTCTTAGAGCTTACTGTGTACCAGTTTCTGCTCCCTGTGCTAGATGCTATTTTATTTCACTCCCACAATGACCCTTGTGAGAGCTATTATCCCAGCCCCACAGAATCAACACACACACACACACACATACACACACTCCTCAGCTGAGGCTCTGAGAAGTTAAGTGACTCAAACAGATGCATGCATCTTCTAGAACATCATGCATGGAGTGTGTGTTCCTCTTTCCTCTACAACTAAGGCAGTGAATAAGCAGAATAATGAGAAAGATGTAGAATATGAGAATGGGCAACTTCCATTAAGAGAAAAGATTGTGTCAAGGAAAATAAGGCCAAGTTAAGGCAATTGAATGCAATGTAGGAATATCCACTTAGAACAGGTTATCATCAGACTGAATAGGTAGAGATGTGTGAACAGTAGTGTGGGTACCTCCAAAAAGTCAGGGGGAAGAGTTGCTTCTGGGGCAACAAGCACAGATAACAAAGAGGAGCTCAGGAGATCTGCTGGAGACACCTGCTGTCAACAGAAGGAGGGTGTTCTGAATAAACAGGATTTGGTTATGTCGGAATTCTTCTGAACTGACCAGTCATGCTGAAGGCAATGTGGTATTTGTTGGCTAATCTTTCTGCCAGTCTCTAACTTATCTCCCAAGCATTGACTTTTAGCTTATGGTAACACTCAAGATTCATTAGCAATAATTGTTTTAAGAAGTAAAAACATTCCATTATTCAGAAATTGCTTATGAAAGTGCCTAATAATAAGAGAATCATCACGGTTTGAACCTATGATGATACTGACCTCAAGGGAGAATAGACTTTCAAAATAATCTATGCTGAAAACTCTACAATTGTCTAAAAAAAGCCATGAGCTCAAGAATTGTTTGGAGTTCTATTTCGCTTTTCTAATTAGATGATTTCTTTATCACAATTAGCTGGAGATTAATCACAAAATGTGAACAGCTTTATTTTCTGAACTTCAGAAAACTTAATTGGTAAAAATCATTATAATTGTGAAGAAATCTGCAGAGATGTTTCTTTGTGGCTACAACATTGTCTTTCATACAAGTTCGGTAGCTGTGTGTGTGTGTGCATATATGTGTGTGTGTAAATGGGTATGTATAAAATTGGATAAAAAAGAAAAGAGATTCTTAAGGTAATGTGAGAAATAATGATCTTAAAGTAAAGAAAAGAAGAATGCTTTTGGAAATAATCATTCAGATACAAAAATGGAGACTTATATAAACCATGTTCTGACCTATGTATATGAAATATTTTTAAATCACTGAAGTCTTCAGAAACTGCAAATAGTTTCTTAGGAAAAAAAAAGAGGTGTTCTTACTTAAAAAGAACTCTTGAACTTAGAGAACTGAGCAAAGGAGAGATCAGACAGTAACTTATAATTCTCTAAAAGTTTTAAATCCATATAAAACTCACAATGGAGAATAAATATGCACCCACGCACAGCCTAAATCTAACCAGTAACGGCTTAAAATCTGAATGTCTTTGGGAAGTGTACCAGAAAACTAAAGGTTTTTAACTTTTCCCAACCTTTTATTGTCATTGAAATACAAACATATTAAAAACAATCTGTTTATATAAACTGAAAGAAAAATCAATGCAGACTTTTCCAAATCTCCTGAACTATTTTAAGATTAGGAACAAAACAAACAAACAAAAAAAAGCAAAAAAAGTATTTTTAAAAATTAAGAAAGAACAAATTTGACTCATTGGGTTCAAAAATAAGTAGAAGCATATATCTTAAATCCACCAAAAAAAAACAGAACTTAAAAAAAATCGGTTTATTATTTTAAGAATAACAATGAATCTTTGGAGGGATTTATTTTCTAGAGAGGGAAATATCAAACTTGGGAAGAAAAGAGAAACCATTACAATTTCTCTTTTTAAATTCTAGCCAAATTATAGAAGAAATTATTCCTTTAATTTTTTTAAATGGGCTTTGCAATATATTGCTACTGCTAAACTGCAGAATGTTACTCTGATTACAAACTTTAGCAATTATTTTATGCTAAAAACCTTAACATACAAAAAAAAAGTAAATATTTTATATTAATATGAATTATTTCTACTGACTACATATACACATACTTTAAGTATCCCATGATTTACCAAAGATCTAGTTGGATGTAGGTCATTTCGATTAAAAGAGTCTTTGAGAACACAGGTGGATATTTCGAAATCTATGCATAACCTTAACATCTCAACTACTTCTTTTCTTTTTTTTGCATTTTTTAAAATTTTATTATGTTATGTTAATCACCATACATCATTAGTTTTTGCAGTGTTCCATGATTCATTGTTTGCATATAACACCCAGTGCTCCATTCAATATGTGCCCTCTTTAATACCCATCACCAGGCTAACCCCTCCCCCCACCCCCCTCCCCTCTAGAACCCTCAGTTTGTTTCTCAGAGTCCATAGTCTCTCGTGGTTTGTCTCCCCCTCCGATTTCCCTGCCTTCATTTTTCCCTTCCTACTATCTTCTTTTTTTTAACATATAATGTATTATTTGTTTCAGAGGTACAGGTCTGTGATTCAATAGTCTTACACAATTCACAGTGCTCATCATAGTACATACCCTCCCCAATGTCTATCACCCAGCCACCCCATCCCTGCCACCCCCCACCACTCCAGCAACCCTCAGTTTGTTTCCTGAGATTAAGAATTCCTCATATCAGTGAAGTCATATGATACATGTCTTTCTCTGATTGACTTATCTCGCTCAGCATAACACCCTCCAGTTCCATCCACGTCATTGCAAATGGCAAGATTTCATTCCTTTTGATGGCTACATAATATTCCATTATACAACTACTTCTAAAATAAGTATAGAAGTATTTTCCATTACTAATTTCTTTTAAAAATGTATTAAATTCACTTGCTGATAAAATTTTGTCAGACATATTTCAATGAAGAAATGTTTGTGCCTAGCTAACACTCATATGTTTAAGTATATAATACTAGAAATATTGATACAAAGATCCTACAATTTTATTTTGTAACCCTCTTTGCATTTGTACTTAACTTTGAATCCTTTTTTTCAATTTATCTTTTCTAGTTATGCATGTAAATACAAATACTAGAAAAACTAAATATAAATTAGCATCTCTTTTGCTCAATAAAAAATAATTTTCAAGACTTCCACTTCTGGGAAGGTGGAGTAGGCACACTTTTCTCTTTTCCTCCTCTTAAGTACAACATACAACTACCAACCTTGGAATGAATGTATATACTATATTGTATATTCTTAAAGTTAGAAAGAAAAATAAAAATGTTTACAATATTTTCAAAAAGCATAAATAACAAAGGGCTGGTATCTAGAATATATAAAGAACTCTCAAAATCTAAAAATGAAAACAAAGAATCCAATAAGGAAATGGATAAAAGACATGAACTTTCACTAGAGAATATACAGATGACAAATAAACACAAAAATATGTTTATCATCTTCAGCCATATTGGAATTGCAAAGTAAAACCACAATAAATTGCCACTACATACCTATAAGAATGGCTAAAATAAATAATAGTAACAATACCAAATGCAGGTGATGACACAGAGAAACCGGATCACTCATACATTGTTACTAGGAATGTAAAATGGTACAGCTACTCTGAAAAACAGTCAGATGCTTTCTTTAAAAAGCTAAACATGCAAATGCTACATGATCCAGAAGCTGTGTTCCTTGGAATTTATCACAGAGAAATCAAAAGTTATAGTCACACAAAAACCTATATGTGAATATTTATAGCAGCTTATTTCATAACGGCCCCAAACTGGAAACACCCACATGTATGTTAATGGGTGAATTGTTCAACCAACTGTGTTATACCCATGCCATGGAATCCCACCACTTAGCCAAAGAAAGGACGAACTACTGATGGATGCAAGAATCTGGATGAATCTCCAGAGCAATTATGCTGAGTGAAAAAAGCCAATCACCAAAAGGTTATGTACTACATGATTTTATTTATATAATATTCTTCAAATGGCAAAATTATAGAAATAGAGAACAGGTTAGTGTTTGCCACTAGTTGAGGGGAGGATAAGAGTGGGAGGAAAGTATGTGTGGCTATAAAAGGGGAACAGGAGGTATCTTTGTGATGATGGAAATGTTCTGTATTTTGACAATATCAATGTCAACATCCCAGTTATGATATTATACTATAGTTTTGTAAGATGTCATCATTGGATGCAACTGGGAAAGGGTCTATGGAGTTGCACCATATTATTTCTTAACAAAAGCATGTGCATTTACATAATTTTATATATACTATTCAATCTAAAATTAATAAATGAAAGGATATTCACAAATGACAAAAGGGATTTCTAGAATGGGGATATTTTTAAAAATTTTTTCATTTGTATTTTTGTTTGGGAACTTACTGCTTTGGTAATAAGAGGAAATGCAATGCTCTTGTAATCTAAACTTTTACACGTAAGCACATCCCTCTGTTCACATCATTATAATGCCCTACATATGAAAGTAAACTTTTAAATCCACCCTCTATTATTAAAAATGCAACCTGTTCTCAGGGCATTTTATGGCAAGAGTACAAGCTTCTAATTTGGATAAAAGGACAAGTTGAGTTTTAAAAGTGCTGGCCTCACTTTTTTTTTTTTTTTCTATCCTTGGTGCCCTTAGATTCATGAACATTTACCAAAAATTAAATTTTCTTTCTGAGCTTAGAAGTGTTGGGTCTAGCCCTTCAACAGATGAATGGATAAAAAAGATGTGGTCCATATATACAATGGAATATTACTCAGCCATCAGAAAAGATGAATACCCAACTTTTATAAGAACATGGATGGGACTGGAGGAGATTATGCTAAGTGAAATAAGTCAAGCAGAGAAAGTCAATTATCATATGGTTTCACTTATTTGTGGAACATAAGGAATAACATGGAGGACATTAGGAGAAGGAAGGGAAAAATGGGGGGGGGGATTGGAGGGAGAGATGAACCATGGGAGACTATGGACTCTGAGAAACAAACAGGGTTTTAGAGGGGAGGGGGGAGGGGGGATTGGTTAGCCCGGTGACGGGTATTAAGGAGGGTACGTACTGCATGGAGCACTGGGTGTTACATGAAAACAATGGATCATGGATCACCACATCAAAAACCAATGATGTATTGTATGGTGACTAACATAATAAAATTTTAAAAAATAAAATAAAATAAAATAAAATGCAAACATGTTACCTGAAAAAAAAAATAAAATAAAAAATAAAGTATATCTCGACAGGAGGCCTGCTTCTCCCTCTCCCACTCCCCCTGCTTGTGTTCCCTCTCTCGCTGTGTCTTTCTCTGTCAAATAAATAAATAAAACTCTTAAAAAAATAAAAATAAAAAATAAAGTATATTACACCAAAAAAAAAATAAAAAGTGTTAGGTCTAAATCTTAGAGATTCTGAAGTAATGGGTTTATAGTGTGGCTTATATAATGGGTTAGGTAAAGCGGCATCAGGAATCATAACCCTTTTGCTTAGCTGAAAGGGCGTGTGTGCACACGCACATACACGAGCTTCTAATTTCTGCACAGGATCCATCTAAGGTTTTAGAAAACTGTTGGCCTATTTTCAAAAGCCAAAAATGAGTGAAGCCCAGTGCTCAATATCAGAAATCAAGAGGCTATTTAAGTGATGGTGATGGGAGTTTTCAATGAACACAAAAGATGAAATAGAAAGAAGCTGGATAAAGATAATTCTATTCTAGAATCCAAAAGGCAAGAGAAAATCAAGAAGTTAGAGGTCAGTATCATTGAGGAGGGAATGACTTTGTAGCTCTAATTGATTCTGCAGTCTCCTAGAAGGATTGAACTTCCTTTGGAAACATAAACGTATAGAACATAAGCAGAAAATACATACCAGACACAGACCAAAAGTTATCCCCAAATCATCTATATGTGTAGAATAATTAAATTCCGGAGCCCTCAAGGAAAATTCTTCAAAGTTATCTCCTTGTAGTCCTCTAAAAAAAATCACCTTTGCCATATGCCCTGGGAAATCCATCTTTTCATCTACAATATGGCAGTGCTTATTTGTCTTCACTTAAAAGACTATCGTGAGAAGGAATGTAAGTTTGTAAATTATTAAAATCTTACATGATTGTGAAAAATATTAGATCAACCTCCTTATCATGCCCCAAAAAACTATGGAGAGGGCTCAGGGTGAGAAGCTAAGCTAAGCTTGAAATAAAACATTGCTCTGCTGCTTGATTCAAGATACTTGGGGAATTTACTTTGTGCCTGAATTCTGTTTAGTGATAGGTCTGCCATCTAGTGGCCACTTAAATAAATACAAGCTGTCATCATAAAATTCCTATGAAAGTATTAGGTCATCAAAATGGACTATTTCCGATCCAAGTGTAAACAGACAAATTTGACTTGTGGTAGGAAAATTTTTGTTCAGGGCTTTAATTAAAGATAATTATGCTGACTTAAAATACTGTGAGTACTTGTAAAAGCAAACTGAAAACAACTCTTTTACCTTTATACTGACTTCAAAATGTTATTTTCATAACTTTCACTGAGTTTAAAAGAAACTGCTGCATTAAATTAATTATTTTTCACCTAATTATCTTTTATTTTAAAAACATGTTTATCGGGGCAGCTGGGTGCTCAGTCGGTTAAGCGGCTGCCTTTGGCTCAGGTCATGACCCCAGAGTCCTGGGATCCAGCCCCAAGTCAGGCTCCCTGCTGAGCAGGGAGCCTGCTTGTCCCTCTCCCTCTGCCTCCCTCTCTGCCTACTTGTGTTCTCTCTCTATCTCTCTGTCAAATAAATAAATAAAATCTTAAAAAAAAAAAAAAAGAATGTAGCAACCAGTACGCATTTCATCCTTATAAAAAAAATTTAAAAAAAACATGTTTATCTTTTCTACTTCTTAATTTAAATGATGAAATAAAATTTTCCTCAGTATTTGGATTTGTGCTATCTGCCAATTTACCAAAGAAGCAAATTATTAAATAAAACATAAACACGGTTTCAGGATTTGAACTCCAAAACATATAAATATATTCTTCACCTTCAAGTGATACAAGAATTATTTGGACTTTTACAAAATTGGTCTTGTTTTGATTTATTTGTTAACGTAAGGGACAAGTAATGCTAGGTCCTCCATGCTCATTCTCCTGGCATAATTGTGCCCAATGCTACACACTCCCACCCCCATTTCCTTCCAGAGTACTAATCTGATGGCTTATATTGCTGAAATCCCCAATATTTTAAAAAAGCTCATTCATATCACTGAAAATCACATCTGCATAGTGCCTAAGAAGTATACTGGATACACCCTAAGAATTACTTGCAAGATAAATTCATCAGACAAATGTACAATATTCACATGTCAATGTTATAATTGTTATCTGAATTGTTTGTTTTCTTGGCTGGTATGCCTACACAAATTATAGTCCTTTGACATTCCATTCAGTTACAGTAAAGCTATTCAAATAAATAATATTTAAAAATCCAATAACCATTAGCCATATTTTTCATTATTGTTGCATCCAGTTAATTTCCTTTTAGGCTTATTATTACTAGAAATAACAAGTTAGCATCATTTTATTCAAACTGAAAATAAAGATAATTTTAAAATTGCTAATATTGTGGAAAAATGTCCTATGATAATCCACAATCCCATATTCCATGTTATTGACATCCTAACAAATATCTGTAAAATGCAGGCAATATAATGAAACAATATCCCCAAACTGCTTAATCCTTGATTTTGTGAGATCCACATTTATTTTGAATTCATAAGTATAACCTTTTGCAGTCAAGTATGGGAGCCTCAAAGTAATGAATAAGCTCCAATTTAAAGTATGAATGTTCATATAGTGTTCATATACTTATTGCTAAGTAGGATTATCTCACATGATTCCTGAGACTAATTCTGCCAAGACTCAGTCTACTTTAGAATATAGCACCCCAATGTGTGGACTTTTCTTTTTCTACTCAATCTATGTACTTTCTAACAACATAGCCAAACTTCCAGGATCTTATGCCAAAAAAGAAGAAGAAGAGGAGAAGGAAGGGGAAGAGGAGAGGAGGAAAATGAAGGAGGAAGAGGAGGAGGAGAAAAAGGAAGGGTGATTTTACAAAAGGAATGATTTCAGACTTCTAAATGAAACCAAAGTGTCCATACTCATAGTATAGCAAAGTCAGTCACAAGATTAAAACTATGGTCTCTAATAATCAAAACTCCATTATTACTTTATTATGTATCAGAGTCATATCATGGGTCAGTTCATGAAGGGGAGTATAACATTAGATGCACTTTTTTTTTTTTTTTTTAACTACCATGTGGTAAAGTGAGCCTTTATTAGGAAATCTGGCTCCAAAACCTCCCCAGAAGAGTCCTCAGCACCACTGTTGGCTTTTGCAGCAATTTAAGGGAAAATCCACCACAAAAGTGTATTTATTTTCCAGAAGATAAGATGAATACTATATTGCACAGAGAACAAAACACTTAGAGGTGAGGGAGAAAATCAATAAATACAAATCTTTAGATAGTTTATCCCCTAGCCCAGGGTTTGAACATTACAATCCTAGGGCCAAATCCAGCCCTCCACCTGTTTTTGTGAATATTTACCAACCATGCCCATTTGTTTACATTTCATGTAAACAATTACACTTTATAATGATAAAAGGGTCATTTCATCAGGAAGATACATCTGTAAACATCTATGCATATGGTCCACTGAGAAATGGCCCACCCAAAGACATCTATGTCCTGTTCTCTGGAATCTGTGAATATGGCAAAAGAAGTGTCTCTCCAGATGTGATTAATTTATGAATCTTAAGATAGGAAGATTATCCTGGATGATATTAAGTACTATGTAGATTGATAGTGAACTAGCCTTACATTCCAGGGATAAGTCTCATCTAGTTTACAGTTTTTATGTTTACAGTTTTAATGTTTTACAGTTTACAGTTTTTAAGGTTTACAGTTTTAATGTTGCTAAACATAGTTTCTAATGTTTTGTTGAAGATTTTGTTGTGTATATTTATAAGGGATATTCTTTATTTTTTCTCTCTTGGATGTCTTTTTCTGCTTTGGCCTTATCTAACTAAATGGAAAGTGTCTCCTTTCTCCCTTTTATTTTTATTTTTTATTTTTTAAAGATTTTACTTATTTATTTGACAGAGAGAGAGAGAGAGAGCAGGAACACAAGCAGGGGGAGTGGGAGAGGGAGAAGCAGGCTTCCCGCTGAGCAGGGAGCCCTATGTGGGCTGGAATCATGATCTGAGCCAAAGGCAGATGCCTAACGACTGAGCCACCCAGGCGCCCCACCCCCCCTTTTATTTTTTGAAATAGTATGTGAAGAATTGATATTAATTATTCTTCAAATATTTGGTAGAATTCACTCATGAATCCCTCTAGACCTAGGAATTTCTTGTGGGAAGATTTCTGATTACAAATTCAATCTCTTGTTAAAGGTCTACTCAGATTTTCTATTTTTTTTCCTTGAGTTAAGGAAAATAAATAAAATTATCTTTATTTGCAAATGTCATAATCTCGTATGTAGAAAATCCTAAAGAATACACACACTATTAGAGCTAATAAACAAGTACAGTAAGGTTGCAGGGTACAAGATCAATATACATTACCAATTTTATTTCTATACATTAATAATGAACAATCTAAAATGAAATTAGAAAGCAATTCCATTCAAATAGTACCCAAACGAATAAATCCTTTTGAATAAACTTAACAAAATAATTATGACTTGTACACAAAAAACTACAAAACATTGAAAGAAATTAAAGACCTAAATAAATGGGAAAACATCCTATAGTCATGGATTGGAAGATTTTACATTGTTAAGATGTCAATATTTCCCAAATTATTATACAGATTCAATAAAATTCTTATCAATGTTGCAGTTGCAACATTGGCAAGTTTATCTTAAAATTCATACAGGAGCACCTCACTGGCTCAGTTCTAGAGTGTGTGAATCTTAATCTCAGGGTTGTGAATTCAAGCCCCACATTGGGTATGAAGCCTAATTTAAAAAAAAAAAAAAAAATCATACAGAAATGCAGCAGACCCAGAATTACCAAAACAATCTTGAAAAAGAACAAACCTGGAGTACCTACAACTAATGATTTTAAAATTTACTACACAGCTACAGTTATCAAAACAGTATGGTGTGGGCATAAATATAAACACGTGTGTATATTTCTCTCAGTGGAAGAGAACTGAGAGTTCAGAAACAAGTCACTACATTTACAGTCACTTCAGTTTGAATAAATGTGCCAAGACAATTCAATGAGGAAAGAAAAGACTTTCTGAAAAATTTTACTTGGACAAGCAGATATCTGCATGCAAATAATTACAATTAGATCCCTTCCTCACATCACACACAAAAATTAATTTAAAATGCCTTAAAGACCTAAATGTAATAGTTAAAACAATAACTTTTAGAAGGGAAAAAATGTAAATACCACAAATTTGAATTTGGCAATGGTTTCTTAGATGTGACACCAAAAGGAAAAGCAACAAAAGAATACATATACTGGATTTCATCAAATTAAACATTTTTGTGCTTCAAAGGATACTATTAATAAAATGAAATGCAAAGCTACAATATGGTAGAAAATATTTGTGAAATACAGGTCTGATGTTATGTATCTAGAATATATAAAGAACAACTCAATAATAAAAATACAAATAATTTAAGAAATAGGCATAGGATTTAAATAGACATTTCTCCAAAGAAGATCATAGAAGGGCCAATAAACCCATATAACAATGACCAACACCCTTAGCCATTAGGGAAATGCATAACAAAACCACAATGAGATATCACTTTCCAACTACAAATATGGTTATAATTAAAACAACAAACGAGGGGCGCCTGGGTGGCTCAGTCGGTTAAGCGACTGCCTTCGGCTCAGGTCATGATCCTGGAGTCCCAGGATCGAGTCCCGCATCGGGCTCCCTGCGCAGCAGGGAGTCTGCTTCTCCCTCTGACCCTCTTCCCTCTCGTGCTCTCTGTCTCTCACTCTCTCTCTCTCAAATAAATAAATAAAATCTTTAAAACAACAAACGATAACAAGTGTTGGTGAGTGTTGAGAATTTTGAGAAATTAGAACCCCCATATCTTGCTTCTGTTAATGTAAAATAGTGTAGCACCATGGAAAACAGTTTGGCAGATCCTCAAGAAACTTAAACATAGGTATCATAAGACTAGCAATTTTTCTTCTAAGTATGTACTCAAGCGAACTGAAAACTGAAAACAAGTCTACACAAAACATGTACACATGTTTTCATAGCAATATTTTTCATAATAGCTAAAAAGTTGAAACATCCCAAATAGCAATCAATCAATGGATACTAATATTGATACAATGTAATATTATTAATCTATAAAGAGGAATGAAGTACTGACACATGCTACAATGCAGATGAACTTTGAAAACATTCTGCTAAGTGAAAGAAGTACACTGCAAAAGGCCACTTATTGTATGAGTCCATTTATTTTATTTATTTTTTTAAAATATTTTATTTATTTATTTGTTAGAAAGAGAGAGCGTGGGCAAGAAAGAGTGAGCGAGAGTACAAGCAGGGGTAGCTGCAGGCAGAGGGAGAAGCAGGCTCCCTGCTGAGCAAGGAGCCCGATGCGGGACTCGATCCCAGAGCACTGGGATCACGACCTGAGCTAAAGGCAGCCGCTTAACTGACTGAGCCACCCAGGCGTCCCTGTATGAGTCCATTTACATGAAATGTACAGAATGGACAAACCCACAGAAACAGAAAATAGGTAAGGGGTTGCCAGGAATGAGGGAAGAGGGGAAGATTGCAAATAATTGATAATGTAAATGGAGTTTCTTTTTGAGGTCAATGAAAATATTCTAGAATTAGATAGTGATGATGGATGAACAACTTTGTTAATAAAAAAAAACAATTTAATTGTACTCTTTAAAAGTGTGAATTTTATAGTATCGCTATATTACTTTTTAAAGTTGAAAAATAATTTGGTGTGAACATTAAAAAGTATTGATCAGGGGTGTCTGGGTGGCTCAGCCGTTAAGCGTTGGCTTTTGGCTCAGGTCATGATCCCAGGGTTCTGGGATCGAGCCCCATATGGGGTTTCTGCTCAGCAGGAAGCCTGCTTCTCCCTCTCCCACTCACCCTGCTTGTGTTCCCTCTCTCACTGTGTCTCTCTCTGTCAAATAAATAAATCAAATCGTTAAAAAAAAAAAAAAAGTTGGGATGCCTGGGTGGCTCAGTCAGTTAAGTGTCTGCCTTCGGCTCAGGACATGATGCCAGGGTCCTGGGATCGAGTCCCTCACAGGACTCCCTGCTCGGCTGGGAGCCTGCTTCTCCCTCTGCTTCTGCCTCTCTCTCTCTCTGTCTCTCATGAATAAATGGATAAAATCTTTAAAAAAAATAAAATGAAATAAAATAAAAATAAAAATAAAAAGTGTTGATCATAGATATCTTTAAACATTTTGAATAAAAAAAAATATAAAAAATCACCATAAAAACAGTAAGAAGAGGAGCAAGATAGAAGAGGAGGAGGAGACCTGGATTTCGTCTCCTCTCAGGAATTCAGCTGGATAGGGATCAAACCATTCTGAACACCTACAAACTCAACAGGAGATCGAAGAAAAGAAAAGCAACAACTCTCTAATCAGAAAAGCGACCACTTTCTGGAAGGTAGGATGTGCGGAGAAGTGAATCCCAGGCGATATTCGGAAGGATAGACGGCGGGGGAGGGGCCTCCGTCGGCCGCTTCTGGCAAGTGATAGAACTGCGGAGCACAAAATCGGAACTTTTAAAAGTCTGCTCCGCTGAGGGATGTCACTCTGGTGGCTAAGCGGGGGGTGGAACCCTCGTGGGACAGTGTGGTCGCAGGACCCTCGGGGTCACAGAAAGACCGGAGGTGCCTGAGTGTGGCAGAGCTCCCAGGTAACGGAGCAGGGAAGCCAGCTGCAGAGGCGGAGCCCAGGCGCGGGCTCTCAGCTCCGGGTGGTCATAAACCGTGATCCGCGGCACAGTCGGGCCCCTGCTTCTCCAGCAGGGACCTAACAAGCGGCAGATCCGGGGAGACTCACCTTCCTCCCCCAGGAGGAGCCGCGCGGGAGTGCACCGCAGGGATCTGCTGGGTTTGGAGACTCCACCCGGGGTCGGGTGCCAGAGATAGAAATGCACGGTCACAGGCCGGGTGAGCACGGAGTGCAGCCGGAGACCGGGGAGACGGGAGTGACTGACGGCTTTTCTCTGGGGGCTCACTGAGGAGCGGGGCCCCGAGTTCTCGGCTCCTCCGGGGCGGAGATTGGGAGGCCGCCATTTTCACTCTCCGCCTCCAAAGCTATACGGAAAGCTCGCAGGGAACAAAAGCCCTGGAGAGCAAACCCGAGCAGATTACTTAGCTGGGAGGGGGCAAGGGTGGGGCAATTCTGCCTCCGGCAGAGACATTTGGAAACCACGGCAACAGGCCCCTCCCCAGAAGATCAGTGAAAACAGCCAGCCAAGACCAAGTTTACCGATCAATGAGAACGGCAGAACTCCAGCGCTAGGGGACTACTGCACATAGAATTCATGGCTTTTTTTTACCATGATTCTTTAGTCTTTCAAAGTTAATTTTTTTTTAAACTGTCTTTTTTCTTTTTTTTTCTTTTTGAATTTTTCTTTTTCCCCTTTTCAACCAACATCTTATCAATCCCTTGTTTAAAAAAAAAAACATTTTTATTTTTCATTTTTAGAGTCATATTCTATCCCTTCATAGTAGTTACCTGTATTTTTGGCTTATATATATAAGTTGTTCTCTCTTTAAAATTTTGAGATAGTTTCTTCAAACAGATTAAAGTATACCCTAAATCTCTAGTATATGGTGTTTTCTATTCCCCTGCCTGATCACATCCTCTCCCTTTTTTTTCTCTTTTTTTCTTTTTTTAAATCCTCTTCTTTCTTTTTTCAAACAACTTCTTATCAATTCCTTTTATAAAATTTTTTATAATTTCCATCTTTACAGTCACATTCCATCCCTTCATCATATCAACCCTTATTTTTGTACATATATAAGTTTTTCTTTCTTTAAAATTTTGGGAGGCACTTTCTTCTAAAAGACCAAAATACACCCCAAATCTAGTGTGTGGCACTGATCTATATACCAGCCTGATCATATTTGATCACATTCTGGTTTTTTGTTGTTGTTGTTGTTTTGTTTTGTTTGTTTTTGTTTTTATCTTTACCTTTTTCTTTTTCTTTTCTTTTTCTTTTTTCTCTCTTTCCCTTTCTTTTCCCACTGCTTTAGGTCTTTTCTGATTTGTTTAGAGTATACTTTCTGGGGACTTGTTACTCTGCTAGCATTTTGTTCTCTCATTAATCTATTCTCCTCTGCACAAAATGACAAGATGGAAAAAACCACCTCAAAAAAAGAACAAGAGGTAGTACTGACTGCCAGGGACCTACTCAATACGGACATTAGTACGATGTCAGATCTAGAGTTCAGAATCATCACTTTAAAGATACTAGCTGGGCTTGAAAAAAATATGGAAATTATTAGAGAAACCCTTTCTGGAGAAGTAAAAGAACTAAAATCCAACCAAGTAGAAATCAAAACGGCTATTAATGAGGTGCAATCAAAAATGGGGGCGCTAACTGCTAGGATAAATGAGGCAGAAGAGAGAATCAGTAATATAGAAAACGAAATAATGGAAAATAAAGAAGCTGAGAAAAAGAGAGATAAACAATTACTGGATCACAAGGGCAGAATTCGAGAGGTAAGCGATACGATAAGACGAAACAACATTAGAATAATTGGGATCCCAGAAGAAGAAGAAAGAGAGAGAGGGGCAGAAGGTATAATGGAGCAAATTATAGCAGAGAACTTCCCTAATTTGGGGAAGGAAACAGGCATGAAAATCCAGGAAGCACAGAGAACCCCTCTCAAAATCAATAAAAATAGGTCAACACCCCAACATCTAATAGTAAAACTTACGAGTCTCATAGACAAAGAGAAAATCCTGAAAGCAGCTCGGGAGAAGAGATATGTAACCTACAAGGGTAGAAACATTAGATTGGCAACAGACCTATCCACAGAGACCTGGCAGGCCAGAAAGGACTGGCAGGATATATTCAGAGCACTAAATGAGAAAAATATGCAGCGAAAAATACTATATCCAGCTAGGCTGTCATTGAAAATTGAGGAGAGATAAAAAGCTTCCAGGACAAACAAAAACTAAAGGAATTTCCAAACACAAAACCAGGCCTACAGGAAATCTTGAAAGGGGTCCTCTAAGCAAAGAGAGAGCCTGAAAGCAACATAGACCAGAAAGGAACACAGACAATATACAGTAACAGTCACCTTACAGGCAATACAATGGCACTAAATTCATATCTTTCAATAGTTACCCTGAATGTAAATGGGCTAAATGCCCCAATCAAAAGACACAGGCCATCAGACTGGATTAAAAAACAAGACCCATCGATATGCTGTCTGCAAGAGACTCATTTTAGAACCAAAGACACCCCCAGATTGAAAGTGAGGGGGTGGAAAACCATTTACCATGCTAATGGACACCAAAAGAAAGCTGGGGTGGCAATCCTTATATCAGCCAAATTAGATTTTAAGCCAAAGACTGTAATAAGAGATGAGGAAGGAAACTATATCCTACTTAAAGGATCTATCCAACAAGAAGATCTAACAATTGTAAATATCTATGCCCCTAACATGGGAGCAGCCAATTATATAAGGCAATTAATAACAAAAGAAAAGAAACACATCAACAACAATACAATAATAGTAGGGGACTTCAACACCCCCCTCACTGAAATGGACAGATCGTCTAAGCAAAAGATCAACAAGGAAATAAAGACTTTAAATGACACACTGGACCAAATGGACTTCACAGACATATTCAGAACATTCCACCCCAAAGCAATGGAATACACATTCTTCTCTAGTGCCCATGGAACATTCTCCAGAATCGATCACATCCTAGGTCATAAATCAGGTCTCAACCAGTACCAAAAGATTCGGATCATTCCCTGCGTATTTTCAGATCACAATGCTTTGAAACTAGAACTCAATCACAAGAGGAAAGTGGGAAAGAACTCAAATACATGGAGGCTAAAGAGCATCCTACTGAAGAATGAATGGGTCAACCAGGAAATTAAAGAAGAATTAAAAAAATACATGGAAACCGATGAAAATGAAAACACAACTATTCAAAATCTTTGGGATGCAGCAAAGGCAGTCCTAAGAGGAAAGTATATAGCAATACAAGCCTTTCTCAATAAACAAGAAACATCTCAAGTACACAACCTAACCCTACACCTAAAGGAGCTGGAGAAAAAGCAACAAATAAAGCCTAAACCCAGCAGGAGAAGAGAAATAATAAAGATCAGAGCAGAAATCAATGAATTAGAAACCAAAAGAACAGTAGAACAGATCAACGAAACCAGGAGCTGGTTCTTTGAAAGAATTAACAAGATTGATAAACCCCTGGCCAGACTTATCAAAAAGAGAAGAGAAATGACCCAAATCAACAAAATCATGAATGAAAGAGGAGAGATCACAATCAACACCAAAGAAATACAAACAATTATAAGAACATATTATGAGCAACTCTATGCCAGCAAATTAGATAACCTGGAAGAGATGGATGCATTCCTAGAGATGTATCAACTACCAAAACTGAACCAGGATGAAATAGAAAACCTGAACAGACCTATAACCACTAAGGAAATTGAAGCAGTCATCAAAAATCTCCCAAAAAACAAAAGCCCAGGGCCAGATGGCTTCCCAGGGGAATTCTACCAAACATTTCAAGAAGAATTAATACCTATTCTTCTGAAACTGTTCCAAAAAATAGAAATGGAAGGAAAACTTCCAAACTCGTTTTTTGAGGCCACAATTACCTTAATCCCCAAACCAGACAAAGACCCCATCAAAAAGGAGAATTACAGACCAATATCCCTGATGAACATGGATGCAAATATTCTCACCAAAATACTAGCCAATAGGATCCAACAGTACATTAAAAGGATTATTCACCACGACCAAGTGGGATTTATCCCTGGGCTGCAAGTTTGGTTCAACATCCGCAAATCAATCAATGTGATACAATACATTAACAAAAGAAAGAACAAGAATCATATGATCCTCTCAATAGATGCAGAAAAAGCTTTTGACAAAGTACAGCATCCTTTCTTGATCAAAACTCTTCAGAGTATAGGGATCGAGGGTACATACCTCAATATCATAAAAGCCATCTATGAAAAACCTACAGCGAATATCATTCTCAATGGGGAAAAACTGAGAGCTTTCCCCCTAAGGTCAGGAACACGGCAGGGATGTCCACTATCACCACTGCTATTCAACATACTATTGGAAGTCCTAGCCACGGCAATCAGACAACAAAAAGAAATCAAAGGCATCCAAATTGGCAAAGAAGAAGTCAAACTCTCACTCTTTGCAGATGATATGATACTTTATGTGGAAAACCCAAAAGACTCCACCCCAAAACTGCTAGAACTCATACAGGAATTCAGTAAAGTGGCAGGATATAAAATCAATGCACAGAAGTCAGTGGCATTCTTATACAACAACAACAAGACAGAAGAAAGAGAAATTAAGGAGTCGATCCCATTTACAATTGCACCCAAAACCATAAGATACCTAGGAATAAATCTTACCAAAGAGACAAAGGATCTGTACTCAGAAAACTATAAAATACTCATAAAAGAAATTGAGGAAGACACAAAGAAATGGAAAAACGGTCCATGCTCATGGATTGGAAGAACAAACATTGTGAAGATGTCAATGCTACCTAGAGCAATCTACACATTCAATGCAATCCCTATCAAAATACCATCCACTTTTTTCAAAGAAATGGAACAAATAATCCAAAATTTGTTTGGAACCAGAAAAGACCCCGCATAGCCAGAGGAAGGTTGAAAAAGAAAAGCAAAGCTGGCGGCATCACAATTCTGGACTTCCAGCTCTATTACAAAGCTGTCATCATCAAGACAGCATGGTACTGGCACAAAAACAGACAGATCGATCAATGGAACAGAATAGAGAGCCCAGAAATGGACCCTCAACTCTATGGTCAACTCATCTTTGACAAAGCGGGAAAGAATATCCAATGGAACAAAGACAGTCTCTTCAACAAATGGTGTTGGGAAAATTGGATAGCCACATGCAGAAGAATGAAACTGGACCATTTCCTTACACCACACACAAAAATAGACTCAAAATGGTTGAAAGACCTCCATGTGAGACAGGAGTCCATCAAAATCCTAAAGGAGAACACAGGCAGCAACCTCTCTGACCTCAGCCAAAGCAACTTCTTCCTAGAAACATCACCAGAGGGAAGGGAAGCAAGGGCAAAAATGAACTATTGGGACTTCAGCAAGATAAAAAGCTTTTGCAAAGCAAAGGAAACAGTCAACAAAACCAAAAGACAACCAACAGAATGGGAGAAGATATTTGCAAATGACATATCAGATAAAGGGCTAGTATCCAAAATCTATAAAGAACTCATCAAACTCAACACCCAAAGAACAAAGAATCCAATCAAGAAATGGGCAGAAGACATGAACAGACATTTTTCCAAAGAAGACATCCAAATGGCCAACAGACACATGAAAAAGTGCTCAACATCGCTCGGCATCAGGGAAATCCAAATCAAAACCTCAATGAGATACCACCTCACACCAGCCAGAATGGCTAAAATTAAGAAGTCAGGAAACGACAGATGTTGGCGGGGATGCGGAGAAAGGGGAACCCTCCTACACTGTTGGTGGGAATGCAAGCTGATGCAGCCACTCTGGAAAACTGTATGGAGTTTCCTCAAAAAGTTGAAAATAGAGCTACCATATGATCCAGCAATTGCACTACTGGGTATTTACCCCAAAGATACAAAAGTAGGGATCCGAAGGGGTATGTGCACCCCAATGTTTATAGCAGCAATATCCACAATAGCCAAACTGTGGAAAGAGCCAAGATGTCCATCGACAGATGAATGGATAAAGAGGTGGTATATATATACAATGGAATATTATGCAGCCATCAAAAGGAATGAGATCTTGCCATTTGCAACAACGTGGATGGAACTGGAGGGTATTATGTTGAGCGAAATAAGTCAAACAGAGAAAGACATGTATCATATGATCTCACTGATATGAGGAATTCTTAATTGCAGGAAACAAACTGAGGGTTGCTGGAGTGGGGGGTGTGGAGTGGGAGGGATGGGGTGACTGGGTGATAGACACTGGGGAGGGTATGTGCTCTGGTAAGCGCTGTGAATTGTGCAAGACTGTTGAATCTCAGATCTGTACCTCTGAAACAAACAATGCAATATATGTTAAGAAAAAAAAAGAAGAAGGTAGCAGGAGGGGAAGAATGAAGCGGGGGAAATTGGAGGGGTAGACGAACCATGAGAGACGATGGACTCTGAAAAACAAACTGAGGGTTCTAGAGGGGAGGGGGGTGGGAGGATGGGTTAGCCTGTTGGTGGGTATTGAGGAGGGCACATTCTGCATGGAGCACTGGGTGTTATGCACAAACAATGAATCATGGAACACTTCATCTAAAACTAATGATGTAATGTATGTGGATTAACATAAGAATAAAAAAAATAAAAATAATAGTGGCTACAGCATGCTGTGGACATCTACCTGGAGATTTTACAGACTGAGTGGACCACATCATTAATCTGTTTATAAAGGTCAGTTGGGATAGATTTTGTTGTACTATATATAATCCCATGTCACAGAGCCTTTGGTACAGATCTTGTTCAGCAGTATTTTTCCCTTTAGCCACCCTCATCATAAACACCTCACTTGGTCTATGTCCCCTGGACGTGGCTTGTAAGGATTCTCTGATGAGTCATTTTCCTGGTTATACACAACTAGCACCTGAGTTTCCTTTGTCCATCAGCAAAACCCCAGTTCTAATCTGTTATCTCTTTCCTCATCTCTAATGCTTGTTTCGTTTCTAGAGTTGTACCTCTCATTTCCTTTTTACATCTTCTAATCCTGTAATCTCTTGCATAACATTTAGAAGGGCTTTGAGCAAGATAACACACTCAGGTAACGCCATGATCATCTCTCTGTGGTCTCAGAACAAGGAGAATTGAGTGAGTTAATTAAGTTAAACCTTCCCTGAGACCTTGTCTACCAGCTGGTAGTGGTTCTTCAAAGACAAGGGTCCTTCACTAACAGAGTCTGGGTGTAAACATCAATGACTCCATAGCAGAAGACCTGCAAAAAGGTTATCCCATAAGATCTCTGGCAATTGTATTTCTGAGGCAATTATATTCCTGAGGGATCTCTGACAATTGTATTCCTGCATCCCTGTACAATTGATTCCTGAGGCAACTGTATTTCTGTATTCTGTGTTCACTGATACATTTTTGATACCCATATTTACTCATTTTATGTTGAAAGTATATGAGATTTCTAGATCAAACCTAGAGTTATACCTTTTGGGATAATGCGATGGAAGCCAGAAGGACAGGCCACACATGCAAAAGGGGATTCTGTCACTATCTGTCACTATTCCTGAGAGAGGGAGAAAAACCTTTGCTCCCTAACATAAACAAATTTTCTTAGAGAAGTTCTTGTTCCATGGATCCTTACACTTTGGAATGGAAATAAATGTCTCCAGAGAAAAGGTAAGACAAGAATCTCTGGGTTTACAACCTTTGAAAAGTCTCCCTAGTCCTAAATCTCATTCCTCTGCAAAATGTAAAACACATAAATGTAAATACATACCTGGGGGGTCTTTCACTACCTTATTATTCTTCCACTTGGAAGGTTTGTCCATTAGTCCAATTAGCAGATTTCTTTGTTCAGAAAACCCAAAGGATGCAGAAACAGAAAAATGTATTCCCTATAGTCCCACAGTTATACTTCCTACATCACTGGAAATCTCTGTTGTGCAATGCCCCTGAAGTGTTCGCCCTGCCTCATATTAGTATCTCAGTGCAAGCTGTATGGCTTTTTTTCCCCATTCCTATGCCACCCCTGCATTTCTCTACTCCTGCTTTAGACTAGATGCCTAGATTCTGAGATATTAGTGCATGTATTCCCAGTCTTGGATCTGTGCCCCATTTTCTGCCTACTGATGGATTCTCCATCTGAACACTAAAGATCCCGGAATTGTCACTTTCTGAGATGACCCTTCTTTGCAGCCAGCTCCCATGGATGGATAGGCTTCATTTGGAGGCAGTCAGAGGCATATATTCTTTCTCCAGGCTCATTTTAGAATATAAAAATATCCAATTATTTTTGAGGTCTTAAGCACTTCAAAATTCTATCAGGAATCCCATTTACACTACTCGACAATCAAGAAAGTCTCTTCATTCTGAAATCTTTCCAAGACTCCTACAATTAAGCCCCTTAGTAAATTAGATATCTTATCTTAGCTTTTTGTTTAATTAATATTATATTCTTCTAAACTTTGCCAACTAAATACTTTCAACTACATCATGACTTTTAAGAAAGTATCTTCCATATTTTAGTAATATCTCCACACTTCCCCAAAGAAATATACCCTACACACACATGCATGTACTTATACTCTCAGTAATTAAATATTGCCTATGGATTGGCTTTGTAGAGAAAACAGTCTACAACAAAGAAAGGAGTTTCATGCCATATTTACACATCCAGAAAATATTTTGGTGCTACAGAGTAGAAAGAATCTTGAGGAAGATCATCACAAAGTTTTAGACTATGTTTAGATATCCCAGTCATTTTAAGTTGATAACAAAACTTGAGGTAAGCTGATAAGTAAAGTCCACAAATTCACTATACTCTCAGTAGTTTGAAAGAATAAGCAAGCCTAAGTATAATGACCACATGCAAATAAATTAAAAACTCTTTTTTTCCCAGTTGAAAATAAACACTCAGATACTTAACAGGACCAACAAAAACCCCAAATGATTGAACACTTGCCTTCGATACCAGCTTCACCTCCCTTGTACCTTAAACTCTAGCCAAACTAGCCTGCCTTTATTCCCTCAAAGATAATACTTTCTCCCAGCTTAGAGTTTTTGCAATTTTTCTGTCCTTTGCCTGAAACATTTTTTTACATCTTCCAGCTTGCATAAGTAAGTTTCTTTGCATGTAAGTTGACTTACAATTGTGTCCCATTCACTTCAGATTATTAACTCTGACTGAAATTATACTGTTTGTATGATTATTTGATTGATTTTATTTCCTCCACAAGATAGTCATTTCCTGAGAACAGGGACCGTCTGTTTTTTGTCCCCTACTGCATCTCCACTGTATGTACAAAGTCTTATAAAGACTAGGTCCTCAATCAATTTTTGTGAATAAAATTGGTGAATAAATCAGAGAAGAATTTCCTTAGGAAAAATAAAGGTGTATGTTTATATTTATTGACGGTAATGAAAGCCATGACCATTTACCAGGTCTATTGAGAGAAAATAGAGTGACAAGAGGGTCTGGGAATAAAACCTTGAGGAACTCAATATATAATGGCTGGGCAGAGCAGGATGCTACTGCAAAGGAGTCTGAAAAGTAGAATGCTGAATAAAAACTGTAAGACTGTAGTGTCACGGAAACAAGGGAAGAGTCTTTTTCAAGGCTATAGAAAGATCAGCTAAGGTAAATACAAATATATATAAACTCCATTGGATTTGGCAAGGAGGTCATTAGTGGCCATAATAAAAGTTGATATGATGGCTTGATGAGAAGGGAAGTCATATGACATCAACAAACCTCAGGGCCAAAGCTGAACTACATAATCTGAAGGGATTATCATCTCAGGAATGGTCCCTAAAAGTAATGCTGTATTGTCTAAAATCAGATGTGAATCTAACAGAGGTTTCTCAATTACATATTAGTAATTAATTCAGTTATCCTTATTTCTTAGTGTTCTGCTGCATTTATCTCAGTGTGAGAGCACAATTCACAGCAGATTTCTTCCCCAGAAGCATAGCAACATATACTGGGTTATCCTCTATTTGTTAATAATCCATCTCATAGCTCTTGTGGGTGCATAATATTCACTGAAATCAATAAGAATTGTGGGCACAGAAGTGCTGCAAGGCTGACTCTGTAGTACTCAAGGATATATTGCCCATACATAGCCAAATAGCACTTGGATAGTCTGTGAATATAATTATAATAAAACCCATTATGTCTTTTCTTTCAGGGAAAGAAAAAAAATGATGAAAATTTAAATATGGCATAGTCTGGAAACAGTGTGCTATGGAATAGCCACGGGGATTTTCAAAACTGATAATCTAAATATAGAAAACTGTTTTAATGTAGGAGCAACTTATTAAGGAGCCATAGTATTGGACTACAGGTATAACTTGGGAGATACATTTTTTAAATAGCAGAGTTAACGTTTTTCTTAGTAAAATATTTCAAGAAGATAATTCTGATTAAATTTCTCACTAAACATATGAGGGGTCAAAATGGATAGATTTAAAATACAAACTAATTTACTATTGAATGAAATTTACATTTGTTGAGAATTTGAAACAGACAAGTGAGAAAGGATAATACCCACTACGTTTCTTTTCTCAGACTTACAAGTATGCACGTCCTACTCTCTGTCCTTCTACAATGGTCCAGTGACATGACTCTGCAGAGCACCTCATTATTCACCGACAGGAGCCTATTTATACTAGACCAACACTGGAAGGACCAGGTTAAGTAAATATATGTTGAAAATCAGGCTCTAGTCTGCCTTTTCCCCACTACTGAGGTGAAGAGAATCCCTGCACATATTTTATATGTTATTCAAGTGACTCAAAGGAATGCACTTTGTTCTAGAAGAAAAAATAATTTAATTTACTGTATGAAGTACAACCAAGGACATTTCTCTTAATGGTGTGACTTCACATGCACTTTAAAAATGACATTAAGCTATTTAGGTAAACTCCTATGCATAAAGATTTATTTTAGATAGAACATCTCTAACAAAACTAGAAGGATCATTATCATATGGGCCACTGATAAATGGAGCCTACAGATTTCACTGAAACTAGATATCACTAAGAATTAAAGAACAGATCAAGAGCTTTCCAGTATCATTTTTTTCAGATGACCCTTTATTTCCTCTATAGATAACACTGCTGAAAACAGGTTCATTAAGACTTTTCCATCAGTCAGAAATATCTAAAATACAATCTTTGAGCTGCTGTCATACTACCAGTGACCAAAAAAAGGAAGTAAAAAAGAAAGACATTTTTACATTTAGCTAAGATTCTGAGTCCTTGCTGACATCACTGATGAAATAAATAATATTATTAAGAAGAACATTATTGCAGATGAATTTATTTATAATGTCGTGATCAAATCATTTTGGAAGGTATGTGTACAACCTTGCCTCTCTTATCAATAGAGTACATTTATTCAATGTCAGTAATATACCAGGTGCTGCAGCAGAAGTAAACCAGATGGTCCAAGAATTTCCACATGGGAGAGCAAACTTGGGCAAATCTTTGAATGCACTTTATTTAAATCTTTCCTATTTTGTCACAGAAAACTGTCAACTGGAGTAAGTCACTATGCTAAGGCAGAGTAAAATTAATGGAACATTATCAATATCTCCTCTAATTTTTATTGCTTGTGCTGCCTTGGGCAAAAGATCTATTTTATAGTGAGATGAACATATACACAGAATGTTAACAGATTCTGAAAAAAGCAAAATCCTGCTGGGTAAACACATGTTAGCTATGGCCACAGTAATGAACTATAAATTAAGGTTTTTAAAGCACTGCAATCAGTGTGTAAAAATATCTATCTATAACTATTGCCAATTTCCATACACGTACATACACACTTAGCCACAGAGCATCATTAGCAAAGATATTTGTGATAATGAAAGCATTCTAAATCCTTCCAAGGAGGAAATTACTAAAATAAAATCATATAATATTTATACAAGAGAGTTCTGCGTAGTTTCTAACAGAATGGGCTTATATTAGGGTTCCAAGTTGGAAACATACCCATAATATCTTGTTTAATGGCCAAAAGAAAGAATGAAAGTTTAAGAAAATGTATCAGGGGTTAAAACTTAAAGTCTATACAGGCCAACCAGATAACATTAGTGAGAGGAGTTGGTGTCCAAGTCCAGATTCCCAAGAAAACAGGATGTGAAGCAAAGCTTAGGTATTGAGACTGCAATCCCAAAGCAGGAAGCTCAGGGCGGGGGGAGAAGAAGAGGTGTGGAAAATCAAAAAAAGAGGCCAGGAAAAGTCAAGGTGGCTTTTCTTTACCAAGCTGGCTATGGCTTTGTGAAGAGACCCAGTTGGTTCCTTGGCCAAAGGACATTTCCAGGCAGCTATACAGAACCTCCATGTCTCTGTACCTCAGAGGAAGGCAAGGAGAGGGATATATTTGCTAATTCCTTGAGATCTCCTACCCTTCTCCTACCCTATTTTGCATTAACTACAGGAATTAGTTCCCTTGCTTCCAGATGGCATCACCTCGCCCCTTGGATGACTTTGGAGGAAAACCACATTCCATGCCTGGGCAAGGGGCATTTTACATAAGAATAGAAGTAGTAAAAAGAGCCAGAGACTCTGTATCTGATTAATTTAAGCAGGATGCTCCAAAGTATTTGTGATTCCTGCCACATAGGCAGGAGCAACAGAGGCTATTAAGCTCATTCCAGAGGTAGTCAAGCCCCAAAGCAGAGTTAGAAGCTGAGGCAGATTCAGCTGCAGTGGTGGGAGCAGCACTGGGATCCTCCATGAGCTAGAGACCAAGGGCCCAGTAGACAAATGAAGTTGAGTGAATCAGAGCAGGCTCATAAATTGGACCTGCTATATATTAGGCAGAGCAAATGACAACTGACACTCACCCCCAGTGATGGAAATACAGTAAGCAATAGTAGAAACCCGGGGAGAACGCAAGACAGCCATGCTGCTACCCAACTCTTAGAAAACTGCCACCATACAAGGATGTTGGTCCAATGTACAAAGGCTGCATTAATTTGTAATGTAAATCAGCACATAAACAAGACATAAGAGTTCTATTCTTCCTGGTGTCCAGAAGCCCAATGATAGCCAAGAGGTATGGTAAAAGGAGAAATTCTTGAAAATTTTCACAAATAATTTTTAGTGACATTTTGCTATCTAGGAATTATGGAAACAAATAAAAGCCTGGTAATGACCTGCAGTTGTGTGGGGTATTTTTCTTCTGAAAACAAATACCAACTTATAAACCTCGTGACTTAAGGTTAAAAATATATATATATATATGTTCATCATTAACTTGAGAAGAATTTGGTTCAGAGATGCCTGGAAAAAGTAACATATGAGGGAACTATACAGGGGAAAAAGATCTAAGGAAGTAAATGGGAATAAAAACAATATCAGTAAGAGGTTGGTTTTGTTTTGTTTTTTATTTTGATTTTTGGTAGGAGGTTAAAAATAGGGTTGAGAAAAAACTCTCCATCTTTGGAATCCCTTAGAGCTACAGTAATTCTGTGTCTAATTCTTAAGCCTTTCTAAGGATTGGGAAAACAAATTTAACAAGCTCGCTGTTTGTTTCCCTCTTTAAGGATAATTAAATTTCAGTTATATTCTCTCTACTTAGGAACTGCTAAGTAATTTTTCAATGTTCTAAAATTTTATTGTCATTTCTCATCTGAGACAACTTATTTTCCCAAATTCAGTTCTTTTGTAATTATATATTCTATATACCTATAAGCATTCTTAGTGAGATCTGGAGAAAAAGCAAAGTGTAATCTATGTATACTCTATCACCTATGATTAGAAGCAGGACAATCCCTATTTTAGGCAGATTCTCTCATGGAAGATTCTAAGAGGGATGACTTCCTAACTTATTTGGTGAGTCAGTATAACTTGGGTAGCAAAACCAGACAAGAAGAGAACAAGGAAATAAAATCAGAGATGAATATTATACAGGTACACAGCAAAACTGTTAACTAAAACACTACTAGCAAATTGAATCTGCCAGAGTATAAATAATAATACTCATAGGAATGTGGGATTGTTCAACATCAGATAATCTATCAAAAACTTTACCATATTCTTATATTAAAGAAAAAATCTATCTTCTCAATAGTAGTCAATAAAATTCAATACTGATTAATAATAAAATGCCTTAGTAAATGTGAAATAAAAGGAAACCTTCTTAAACTAATGAAAATTATCCACTTAAAAACTTATAGCATATATACATACATAGAAAATATATACATTCTAAACATTGCATGAGGTCTTAAACCCCTGCCTACTGTCTTCAGCACTTTAATGAAAACAAATATTGCTGGGTCTTTTACTTCCTTTTGAGGATTTTGAAGAAACATGTTTTCATTCAGCTGGGCTTCTAGATAACCAATATGATAGAGATTATTTTTCAACTGCTCTGTGAATAAGTGTTAGTAGCCTACACTGGAAGATCAAATCTTCTTTTTATCCTGCCCAACACAAAATTTTCCTTTTTTACCCAAAAGCCTATTTCCATCATGTGAATAATGCCCCTTGCTGCTAACTTGACTCCCTACTTTATTTTCTGGCCTGATTTTCAAAGTTGGCACAATATCTTTGGCCTCCCTCCTTTGAGGAATCTGAATTGAAAGGTGATCCTAGCTACTCTTACCAAATCATTTAGCAGAAAGCTAGTGTAAGAAGTACCAGTTTTAAATAAAAAAATTTCAAACACTATATTAAAAACATCATGATGTGGGGTGTCTGGGTGGCTCAGTTGGTTAAGTGTCTGCCTTCAGCTCATGCCATGGTCCTAGGGTCTGGGATCAGGCCCCACATCGGGCTCTCTACTCAGCGGGGAGCCTGCTTCTCCCACTCCCTCTGCCTACCACTCCCCCTGCTTGTGCTCTCTCTAATAAATAAATAAAATTTTTAAAATAAAAAAAAATTTAAAAATAAAAATAAATCATAATGTAATATATTGTTTTTAACCTTATATCAAGAAATGCTAACTACCCAAATGAATATATCTCTCTTCTGGTAGCTGACTCTATTGTTGTTTGTTTTTTTAACCACACAAAGAGAATCCTATTTTGTAGAATGATGTCCATACTCAAACGTTTTAATGGGTCAAACAAAAAAAAATTCAGATATTGTCTCCCTCCTGCTTCAAGATGAAATATCACCACATATTATCTCACTGCACTTTAATCAGTTTATTTATTTATTTATTCATTCATTTATTTGAGAGAGATAACGGGTGAGAGTGGGGAAGGGGCAGAGGAAGAGGAAGAGAATTTCAAGCAGACTCCCTGCTGGGCACAGAGCCCCTCAAGGGGCCTAAACTCTTGACCCTGAGATCATGACCTGAGCTGAAACCAAAGGTCTGATGCTTAATCAACTGAGCCACCCAGGTGGCCCTAATCAGTTTACTTTTTAACTAAATACTCACGGACTCCACACGGACAAGAAGTGGGACTCAGAAAAAATAAATTATCAACTTACTTTAAACTCCTTTCTACCATATAATTCAGCCATCCCACTTCTGAGTACATAACAAAAAGAACTGAAATTGGGATCTCAAATGAGTATCTTCACTCCCGTCTTCATTGCAACACTATTCCCAATAGCCAAGATATGTAAACAATCTAAATGTCTATCGATGGATAAATGGATAAAGAAAATGTGGTATATAACATATAATGTAATATTATTTGCCTTAAAAAAAAAGAAGCCTTGCTATATGTGAACACATGAATGAACCTGGAGAACAGTCACAGAAGAACAAACACTACATTATCTGACTCATATGACATATCTAGAATAGAGAAACTCATAGAAGCAGAGAGTAGAACAGTCGTTTGCCAAGACCTGAGGAGAGGGGAAAATGCAGAGTTGTTATTCAATGGATATATACTTCAAGTTATTAAAAATGGATAATTTGTGGAGATCTGCTATAAAACACAGTGCTTATAGTTAACAATCCTATACTGTACATTTAAAAAAATATCTGTTAAGAAGGTAGATCACATGTTGGGTGTTCTTATCAAAATAATTTAAAAAAATTCTTTCCACAAAGTTTTAATGACCAAGACCCGCTCAGAAACACATGTATACACTCATATACCTCCCCCCACCCACCCACACACACGTACTCATCTTGTCTCAGAGACTCTGAGTCAAGCCAGAGCTGAATATCCAATAGATGGAGGATGGGTTCAAGGAAGAGGGGAAGATGTTATAGAGGTAGGCTTCAGAATCAATGGGACAATGTTTTACATCAAACCCAGTGGGGATGGCAGAAAGGCAAGGATACAATCAGAAGCAAAGGGATCTGTAGCCAAGATCAATGGAATGAAGTGAACAGTTTCTGAAGCACGAACAAAAGTAAAATAACCTGGAGTGATTACCTGACCACCAGTTCTTACAATGGTTACATAAGTTTTGAGATAGGAATGGAGTTATTAAATGCACTGAAGCAGTTTGAATAAATACTGGCTAACTTTGAAATGATGATTTAAGCTCTATGATGAAGTTCAGTGTAAAATATAGATGAGAATATCACAATCACTGGACTTCTCTTCAGAATTGCATTGCAAATGTGTCCAATAAAATTTTCTTCATGTAATTTCTAATTTATGACCATGGGCAGTCCGTTCATATTTCTGTTCAACTATTTCTGAAATATGCATACAAATCACATCCCTGTGCTTATAGTATTTTACTGAAATCTTGTTGTATTAAACATTACTCAGCATATAAAATCTAACTTAATAGTTGAGGTTTAGGCAGCATTTTTCTGTAAGGCAAAATTGCTTTAGGTTGTAGTTTGTAGAAAACATTCTCCCTCTAATGATTAAAAGCTCCAAATCACCCTATCTTCCTCATGACTCCAGCATTTAGATTAGAATTTGTCGTCTTATCCATTGTTACTGACACCTTTGAAACCAGTGTTGCTAGCTCATATGACACCTTGAAACTCAGTTCCTTTAGCTCATTTACTATAGTGACTGACTTCTAACACAGAGCTTATCATCCAGTATTTCTCTATCTTCAAAATTTAGAACCTTTTTAGGTGATATCAATCCCATTCTCATTAAACTATTAAACTTTCATGTCATCCAAATCAAACTCTCTACATCACTTATTTCTCTTATCATTTGCTTCTCTAACTTACTTCTGACTACACTTTACTCACTACCCAGACTAAGATTCAGCTTAGTTCTGTCACCACTGCCTTCCCTAACAGCCTGTCTTCCAGAGGTTCTTTCCCTCCTCTGCCACCATCACATACTGATCTTCCTTGGGCTGCTAATCTTTGATCCTAAATCATTCTTACCACCTTTTTTTTTTTTTTAAGATTTTATTTAGTCATTTGAGAGACAGCGCATAAGCCAGCTGGGGAGGGGGTGGGGAGGGGGAAGGGGTAGAAGCAGACTCCCGCTGAGCAGGAAGCCCACTGCTGGGTTCTATCCCAGGACCCCAGGATCATGACCAAGCCAAAGGCAGACACTTAACTGACCTAGCCACCCAGGCACCCCTATCTTTTTTTTTTTAATTTTTACTATTTTTGGAAAAAGCTAGAAGAACTGCCCTGTTGTAACTTTTGATACCTAATTTCAACTGGACTTTCATTCACAATTGGTATTCTTTTCTTCATTTTGTATTGGTGTTCTGGTGAATTTCCTATAAGGTCTATTTCCTGTCTCCTCTTCATAAACCAAAACCGCACTTTATCTCCTCTAAACTGATGTTGCCAGAAGACTTAAGCTATGTGGTGTTACTTATTTCATCTATTCTCTCCATTTTTAAAAATGATTTTGTCTCTGTATACCCTTATTTCTCTCCATTGAAAGAATATGTATAGTCTACCTTTTTAAGGTTTTTTTTTTTTTTTTTCTAGACTTGCTATAGACCCCAAGGCTATCTCAAACCTCTTGGTCATTTATACTTCTTTGATGGTTTACCTCTACTTTTAATCATAGAAAGCTATGGCCCCTACTTCAAAACTTCAAAGAAATAATTATTTAATATTTAAATGATTCTCTCTTCTTTTATGATTTCAAACTTCCAAAATGGTCTGTATTCCATATTTCCATAAATCTCCCCTTAATCCCACTCACATAAATTTAAATGTCCAGCAGATTATGTGATCATACTTTTTTTTTAATTTCCAGTTAAAACATTGGTATGTTTCAATCTTCTTTGGGTTTTTTGTATTATATATCTTTCTTTCTTTTTCTTTCTTTCTTTCTTTTTCTTTCTTTTCTTTCCTTTCTTTCTTTTCTTTCTTCTTTCTTCTTTCTTTCTTTTCTTTCTTCTTTCTTTCTTCTTTCTTTCTTTCTTTCTTTTTCTTTCTTTCTTTCTCTCTTTTTCTTAGAACTCTGGCTCATCCACCACACTTTTACTTTTTAATCTCATCTGTATGCACTTACCAAGGCTCAAATCTTGGTCTTCCTGGTGAGAACTTAAGCTCTTTCAAGGTGGTATAAATTAATTAGCAAAACATCTTGTACTAAATGTATATTAGTTTTGGATTTTCTCAAAAGAATCATATTTTGCAAGGTTCTTTCCCTTCAGTCAAGGCTTCTTTTGCACTTTATTAACAAGAGACATAACTATGAGAGAAGAACACCTTTATGGGCTTTTAATGCTGAGTTCCAGGCTACAGCTCATGAGAAAAATCACCCAAAATTACAAGCAAAAGTCTGGAGTTTGGGTGAGTATCAACCTTACAGATCCATCGTCATGACCCTCTTCTAACAGAGAATCCAACCACTGGTGAAAAACCAGCATTATCACCACATTTTGCAAGGTCAGTAAGATCCCTCAGAACAGAGAAAAGAATCACTATGGCATTAGTTGAATTACTAAAGTATTTAAGTCAATGCTATGCATTTAGAGAATAAAGACAAAAATGAATTTCAAATATAAAATCAGTAAAGCCTAAGTATAAACTAACAATAATAAATAATGCTTCAAATGTCATTATCTTTCAGGGGATACTATAAAAATGTTACTGAATGGTGACAAGCTCACTCTTGTTGAAATGAGCTTTCTGGGTTTTCAAGAAGATATGGGTAATGCAAGGAGTGGTCCCACTCCTATTAAAGCAATAATCATGGGATAAGAATAGAATAATTTTAGTGGATTAAAAAAAAAGAGGTATGAGAGACATAATTATGAAGCAGGCATAATCTCAAAGGTTAAAATATCACCAAAGAATGATACTCTGGCTTTGAACACTCTCCTTTGGAATTAATTCTTCCCTAAGGAAAAGAAGAAAAAAAAAAACTGCAGTGACTAAAATTACTTAATTTTATTAACCCATCTGAAAAATTATGAACAACTAGTGTTTCTACACAAAATAATAAGCCCAGTTAAATTTGAATTTCAGATAACCCACAATTTTATTATATTCTTAATATAATTATTCATCATTTATCTGAAATTCAAATTTAAATTCATGTCTTATATTTTCATTTGCTATATCTAGCTTCCCTAAAAGGACCTACCTGGTGAATACTATTTGTGTTGATATTTAACTACTGCTGGTCCCTCTCTCCACCCCACAAGACTTTAAGTTCTACTAGGGATTGTAATCTTTCATATTTACTACTATATCTTCAGCATCTAAACTCTAAATTCTAAGAAAAAGTTTGAAGGTATTAGAGGTAGGAAGGTAGGGCTAGGATCAATTTCACAGATTCACTTCCATTCTTGTTTTCTAATAAAGTTACCAAGCTTTAGTAGAAAACAAAAATCATCATCACATCCTGAAAGGTCAGTAAGAACTCCTTCACAAAGAATAGGAGCTTGTAAAATAATTACTTTAAATAAAGGAAAGAAAATGAACCACTCACATTGTTCTCTCTCTCCACTTCTTGGTTATCCAAATAGCAGTCAAGTTTTCCTTGGTTGACAATACTATGTGGTAGCTGATATAAGCAATCAACACATCCAAATTTCTCATTCAGACTCTCTCCCTCTTTTTTCTCCTTCCTCTCTTGTTAGATAAAATAACAACCTAATTGCACTGATAATCACAAAATTTTAGAACAAGAAGGGATAGAAAATATCAACTTTATCTTCTTTATTTTACAGATCAAAGGACTAAAGCTCTCATAACTATGAGTTCTTTCTCGATAAAAACCTTTTACTTGGTATGGTGTAATTATGCTCCAAGATTCTGCCTCAGCCTTCCCCTCCAAATGTGTATCTCATCACAGTACAAATACTGTCTCCTGGTACCTATTACAAGTATCCCAGTGCTCTCACTGGCCCATAGGTGACCACTTCCTCCTTTGTACTCCCATCTGTTCATGTATGTATTCTCAGTTTAAACATCTGTCTTCTCCTGTTAACCTGAATTATGTGAATGTAGGGACCATAGCTTGTTCTTGCTGGAATGACTAATGCCTATTCAACTGCCAGGGCACAGAGTACAAGCCTAAGAAGCTTTTGACAAATGAGGAAACACATACATAATTAATGGCATAAACAATATCAAAGTTTAAGTACTGTGTGTGTGTGTGTGTTTTTAACCAACCTATAGGATTGAACTGAAGATCTGTCAAATTTAATGTAAAAGTGGCAATAAATCTGGGGATGAAATTTATCATAAAAATGTCAGCAATCTCTCAATATAACAGACATGCTGAGAAACCTGCTCTAGAACATACATAAAATTTTCTATTTTTCACTTTCCTGTCCACTAATTAAATTTTATTTTCCTTCAGGCACAGTTTGAACATGTGGAATATTTCTTATTCCATTGTGTCTAATTTCTTTACTACTGTATTCTGTAATTTTTCATCACACACACATACACTCACACACTATTTTGATAATAATGTGGATGAAGCAGATTTTGGAATCTGAACACTTTTAATCAGTCACATTGCTTCTGGGGTGCCTGGGTGGCTCAGTCGTTGAGCATCTGCCTTCAGCTCAGGTCGTGATCCCGGGGTCCTGGGATAGAGCCCCATGTCGGGCTCCCAGCTCGGCCAGGAAGCCTGATTCTCCCTCACCCACTCCCCCTGCTTGTGTTCCCTCTCTAGCTATCTCTCTCTGTGTGTCAAATAAATGAATAAAATCTTTACCAAAAAAAATCACATTGCTTCTATAACTAAACATATTCTAAGTTCTCAATTCCTAATTTAGAAGTGAATTTCTAGAATGTAACTGGTGTGAAAACTAAGACTTGCCTTTGTATGCAAGAAATGAAAAGCAAAAAAAAAAAAAAAAAAAGTCTATACTCAACCTGTAAATCAGAAATTAGTATATGGTCAGATGGTAACAAGACTTATTGTGGTGGCTATTTCATAATATATATAAATATCAAATCACTATGGTATGTACTTGAAGCTAATACAATATTGTATGTCCATTATTCTGCAAAATAAATAAATAAAAATAAAGCCAGAAAGCTACTGAAAGGCAAAAAAAAAAAAAAAAAAAAAAGGAAGAAGAAGAAGAAGAAGAAGAAGAAGAAGAAGAAGAAATAACATATGGTTATAGATACGATTTTCTCTTATAAACACATTTTAAACAAAATTTTCAAATGACAAAGATATGTTAGTTGATGAATAATGGCATCATCATTTTCAAATTTTTCATTTCATTTAGATTCAGGTGGTAAACAGATACAAAATGATAAAGTTATCTACATGCCCTGTCATTACGTGTGGATGCATTATTTATACATGTATTTACAGACCTTTTGTTAACTAACATTGAAGAAAAAATATTATATAAAAATTGGTGATTCTCAAACAATAAATCATGGAACACTACATCAAAAACTAAGGATGTAATGTATGGTGACTAACATAATAAAATAAAATTTAAAAATATTGGTGATTCTTTTTATAAATATAAGAGGTTATCCTTTATTTGCCATGTGTTAAGTACTATGTGCAAATTACTAAGCTAAGCAAGCATACCGTTAATTTAAACCTCATTATTCTCCAGAAAAAATCAGTAATATTATTATCCCCCAATTTGATTAAAAAAAAAATGGAGACATAGAAATTCAATGGATATACTCAACTATAAAAAAATGACTTTGGTAGGGGATGCCTGGATGGCTCAGTCAGTTAAGTGTCAAACTCTTGATTTCTGGTCAGGTTGTGATCTCAGAGTCATGAGACCAAGCCCCGCATAAGGCTCCACAGTCATCATAGAGTCTGCTCCAGATTCTCTCCTTCTCCCTTTGCCCCTCCCCCTGCTCATTTTCTCTTTCTCTCTCTCTCTCTCTCCCCCCAATAAATAAATAATCTTAAAAAAAAAGGAATTTGGTTACATAAATATTACTTAAAAAAAAGATGGTCACCTTATATTTGATTCCTTACAAATTTAATCAATTCACCAGGTATAATCCCAATTGCTTTATTTTGGTCAACATGATTAAGGAAGATTCAATCAATTCTACCTTTGGCCAATTATAAATGTCACCTAGATGATTAAAAAAAAAACACAAAGAAATATAACCACAATTTAGTAACTATTCCTGGGATTTCATCTCATAATTATTAACTATTAGATATAATTTTAAACAAACATTTTGAAAATCACTGTATCAAAGTAAGTGGTTACCTTTTGGAGATCATGTATAGAGCCTATGGGATAAATGAGTGAATGGGAATGACCTAATTTTCTGGGATATCTGTGAAATAAATTTTCAAGTGATAACATTACCCATATATTCATTAATTTGAGTATTTCAAATAGAGTTATGTATTCTGGAAAACTGTTTTAGATGACTCAAAGACTCAAAAAAGATGAAGCTGTTGAGGGGGCAGAGCAAGATGGTGGAGGAGTAGGAGACAAGGATTTCGTCTGGTCTCAGGAATTCAGCTAGATAGGGATCAAACCATTCTGAACACCTACAAACTCAACAGGAGATTGAAGGAAAGAAAAGCAACAACTCTCTGAACAGAAAAGTGACCACTTTCTGGAAGGTAGGACATGCAGAGAAGTGAATCCGAGGTGATATTCGGGAGGATAGATGGTAGGGAGGGGCCTCTGTCGGCCACTTCTGGCAAGTGATAAAGCCACGGAGCACAAAATCGGAACTTTAAGAAGTCTGCTCCACTGAGGGACCTCGCTCCAGTGGCTAAGTGGGGGGTGGAACCCTCGTGGGACAGTGTGGTCTCAGGACCCTTGGGGTCACAGAAAGACCGGGGGTGTTGGAGTGCAGCAGAGCTCCCAGGTAACTGAGCGTGGAAGCCAGCTGCAGAAATGGAGCTGAGGCACAGGCTCTCAGTCCGGGGTTGCCATAAACCATGATCCGTGGCACAGTTGGGCCACTGCTCCTCCAGCAGGGACCCAAGAAGTGGCAGATTCGGGGAGACTCCCCTTCCTCCCCTGGGAGGAGAGGTGTGGGAGTGCACCGCAGGGATCTGCTGGGTTTGGAGACTCCACATGGGGTCAGATGCCAGAGATAGAAATGCTCAATCACAGGCCAGGTGAGCATGGAGTTCGGCCGGAGACCGGGGAGATGGGAGTGACTGACTGCTTTTCTCTGGGGGTTCACTAAGGAGTGGGGCCCCGAGTACTCGGCTCCTCCGGGGCAGAGATTGGGAGGCCGCCATTTTCACTCTCATCCTCCAAAGCTGTAAGGAAAGCTTTCAGGGAACAAAAGCTCCCAAGAGCAAACCCGAGCAGATAACTTAGCCCGGACCGGCAAGGGCAGGGCAATTCCACCTCCGGCAAAGACATTTGGGAATCACGGCAACAGGCTGCTCCCCTAGAAAATCAGGGAGAACAGCCAGCCAAGACCAAGTTTACCAATCAATGAGAACGGCAGAACTCCAGCACCAGGGGAATAATGCACATAGAATCCATGGCTTTTTTACCATGATTCTTTAGTCTTTCAAAATTAATTTTTTTTTTAAGATTTTATTTATTTATTGGAGACAGAGAGAATGAGAGATAGAGAGCATGAGAGGGAGGAGGGTCAGAGGGAGAAGCAGACTCCTGCTGAGCAGGGAGCCCGATGCGGGACTCGATCCTGGGACTCCAGGATCATGACCTGAGCCGAAGGCAGTCGCTTAACCAACTGAGCCACCCAGGCGCCCCTCAAAATTAATTTTTTTAACTGTCCTTTTTTTTTGAATTTTTCTTTTTTGCTTTTTCAACCAATATCTTATCAATCCCTTTTTAAAAAACATTTTTATTTTTCATTTTTAGAGTCATATTCTATCCCTTCATAGAAGTTACCCTTATTTTGGCATATATATATAAGTTGTTCTCTCCTTAAAATTTTGAGATAGTTTCTTCTAACAGATCAAAATATACCCTAAATCTCTAGTGTATGGTTTTGTTCTACCCTCCTGCCTGATCACATTTTCTCCCGTTTTTTTCTTTTTTTTTAATCCTCTTCTTTTTTCAAAGAACTTCTTATCAATTCCTTTTATAATTTTTCTTATAATTTTCATCTTTACAGTCATATTCCATCCCTTTGTCATATCAACCCTTATTTTTATACATAAATAAGTTTTTCTTTCTTTAAAATTTTGGGAAGCACTTTCTTCTAACAAACCAAAATACACACAAAAACTAGTGTGTGGCACTGATATATGCACCAGCCTGATCATATTCTCTTTTTTTTTTTTTGGTTTGTTGTGTTTTTGTTTGTTTTTATCTTTTTCTTTACCTTTTTTCTTTCTTTCCCTTTCTTTTCCCCCAGCATCAGGTCTTTTCTGATTTGTTTAGAGTATATTTTCTGGGGACGTTTTTACCCTGTTAGCATTTTGTTCTCTCATTAATCTATTCTCCTCTGGACAAAATGACAAGATGAAAATATCACCTCAACAAAAAGAACAAGAGGTAGTACCGACTGCCAGGGACCTACTCAATACGGACATTGGTACGATGTCGGAATAAGAGTTCAGAATCATGACTTTAAAGATACTAGCTGGGCTTGAAAAAGGCATGGAAGTTATTAGAGAAATGCTTTCTGGAGAAATAAAAGAACTAAAATCTAACCAAGTCGAAATCAAAAAGACTATTAATGAGGTACAATAAAAAATGGGGGTGCTAACTGCTAGGATAAATGAGGCAGAAGAGAGAATCAGTGATATAGAAGACCAAATGATGGAAAATAAAGAAGCTGAGAAAAAGAGAGATAAACAACTACTGGATCACAAGGGCAGAATTCGAGAGGTAAGCGATACCATAAGATGAAACAACATTACAATAATTGGGATCCCGGAAGAAGAAGAAGGAGAGAGGGGGGCAGAAGGTATATTGGAGCAAATTATAGCAGCAAACGTCTGTAATTTGGGGATGGAAACAGGCATCAAAATCCAGGAAGCACAGAGAACCCCACTCAAGATCAATAAAAATAAGTCAACACCCTGACCTCTAATAGTAAAACTTATGAGTCTCAGAGACAAAGAGAAAATCCTGAAAGCAGCTTGGAGAAGAGATCTGTAACCTACAATGGTAGAAACATTAGATTGGCAACAGACCTATCCACAGAAACCTGGCAGGCCAGAAAGGACTGGCAGGATATATTCAGAGCACTAAATGAGAAAAATATGCAGCCAAGAATACTATATCCAGCTAGGCTGTCATTTAAAATTGAAGGAAAGATAAAAAGCTTCCAGGACAAACAAAAACTAAAGGATTTTGAAACACAAAACCAGCGCTACAGGAAATTTTGAAAGGGGTCTTCTAAGCAAAGACAGATCCTAAAAGCAACATAGACCAGAAAGGAACACAGACAATATTCAGTAACAGTCACCTTACAGGCAATACAATGGCACTAAATTCCTATCTTTCAATAGTTACCCTAATGTAAATGGCCTAAATGCCCCAATCAAAAGATACAGGCTATCAGATTGGATTAAAAAACAAGACCCATCGATATGCTGTCTGCAAGAGACTCATTTTAGACCCAAAGTCACCCTCAGATTGAAAGTGAGGGGGTGGAAAACCATTTACCATGCTAATGGACACCAAAAGAAAGCTGGGGTGGCAATCCTTATATCAGACAAATTAGATTTTAAACCAAAGACTTTAATAAGAGATGAGGAAGGACACTGTATCCTACTTAAAGGGTCTATCCAACTAGAAGATCTAACAATTGTAAATATCTTTGCCCCTAACATGGGAGCAGCCAATTATATAAGGCAATAAATAACAAAAGCAAAGAAACACATCGACAACACTACAATAATAGTGGGGGACTTTAACACGCCCCTCACTGAAATGGACGGATCATCTAAGCAAAAGATCAACAAGGAAATAAAGACTTTAAATGACACACTGGACCAAATGGACTTCATAGATCTATTCAGAACATTCCATCCCAAAGCAACAGAAAACACATTCTTCTCTAGTGCCCATGGAACATTCTCCAGAATAGATCCCATCCTAGGTCATAAATCAGGTCTCAACTGGTACCAAAAGATTGGTATCATTCCCTGCATATTTTCAAACCACAGTTCTTTGAAACTAGAACTCAATCACAAGAGGAAAGTGGGAAAGAACTCAAATACATGGAGGCTAAAGAGCATCCTACTAAAGAATGAATGGGTCAACCAGGAAATTAAAGAAGAATTTAAAAAATTCATGTAAACCAAAGAAAATGAAAACACAATTGTTCAAAATCTTTGGGATGTAGCAAAGGCAGTCCTAAGAGGAAAGTATATAGCAATACAAGCCTTTCTCAAGAAACAAGAAAGGTCTCAAGTACACAACCTAACCCTCCACCTAAAGGAGCTGGAGAAAGAACAGCAAATAAAGCCTAAACCCAGCAGGAGAAGAGAAATAGTAAAGATCAGAGCAGAAATCAATGAAATAGAAACCAAAAGAACAGTAGAACAGATCAACAAAACAAGGAGCTGGCTTTTTGAAAGAATTAATAAGATTGATAAACCCTGGCCAGACTTATCAAAAAGAGAAGAGAAATGACCCAAATCAACAAAATCATGAATGAAAGAGGAGAGATCACAACCAACACCAAAGAAATACAAACAATTATAAGAACATATTATGAGCAACTCTATGCCAGCAAATTAGATAACCTGGAAGAGATGGATGCATTCCTAGAGATGTATCAACTACCAAAACTGAACCAGGAAGAAATAGTAAATCTGAACAGACCTATAACCACTAAGGAAATTGAAGCAGTCATCTAAAATCTCCCAACAAAGAAAAGCTCAGGGCAAGATGGCTTCCCAGGGGAATTCTACCAAACATGTCAAGAAGAATTAATACCTATTCTTCTGAAACTGTTCCAAAAAATAGAAATGAAAGGAAAACGTCCAAACTCGTTTTAGGAGGCCACCATTACCTTGATCCCAAACCCAGACAAAGATCCCATCAAAAAGGAGAATTACAGACTAATATCCCTGATGAACATGGATGCAAATATTCTCACCAGAATACTAGCCAATAGGATCCAACAGTACATTAAAAGGATTATTCACCACGACCAAGTGGGATTTATCCCTGGGCTGCAAGGTTGGTTCAACATCTGCAAATCAATCAACGTGATACAATACATTAACAAAAGAAAGAACAAGAATCATATGATCCTCTCAATAGATGCAGAAAAAGCTTTTGACAAAGTACAGCATCCTTTCTTGATCAAAACTCTTCAGAATATAGGGACCGAGGGCCCATACCTCAATATCATAAAAGCCATCTATGAAAAACTTACAGGGAATATCATTCTCAATGGGGAAAAACTGAGAGCTTTCCCCCTAAGGTCAGGAACACAGCAGGGATGTCCACTATCACCACTGCTATTCAACATAGTATTAGAAGTCCTAGCCAGAGCAATCAGACAACAAAAAGAAATCAAAGGCATCCAAATCGGCAAAGAAGTAGTCAAACTCTCACTCTTTGCAGATGATATGATCCTTTATGTGGAAAATCCAAAAGACGCCACCCCAAAACTCTTAGAATTCATATAGGAATTCAGTAAAGAGGCAGGATATAAAATCAATGCACAGAAGTCAGTGGAATTCCTACACACTAACAACAAGAGAGAAGAAAGAGAAATTAAGGAGTCGATCCCATTTACAATTGCACCCCAAACCATAAGATACGTAGGAATAAATCTAACCAAAGAGGCAAAGGATCTGTACTCAGAAAACTATAATATACTCATGAAAGAAATTGAGGAAGACACAAAGAAATGGAAAAACGTTCCATGATCATGGATTGGGAGAACAAATGTTTGAAGATGTCAATGCTACCTAGAGCAATCTACACATTCAATGCAATCCCTATCCAAAATACCTTCCACTTTATTCAAAGAAATGGAACAAAAATCCTAAAATTTGTATGGAACCAGAAAAGACACTGAATAGCCAGAGGAATGTTGAAAAAGAAAAGCAAAGCTGGCGGCATCACAATTCCAGACTTCAAGTTCTATTACAAAGCTGTCATCATCAAGACAGCATGGTACTGTCACAAAAACAGGCACAAAGATCAATGGAACAGAATAGGGAGCCCAGACATGGACCTTCAACTCTATGGTCAACTCATCTTTGACAAAGCAGGAAAGAATTTCCAATGGAAAAAAGACAATCTCTTCAACAAATGGTGTTGGGACAGTTGGACAGACACATGCAGAAGCATGAAACTGGACCATTTCCTTACACCACACACAAAAATAGACTCAAAATGGTGGAAAGACCTCAGTGTGAAACAGGAGTCCATCAACATCCTAAAGGAGAACACAGGCAGCAACCTCTTTGATCTCAGCCAAAGCAACTTCTTCCTAGAAACATCACCAAAGGCAAGGGAAGCAAGGGCAAAAATGAACTATTGGGACTTCATCAAGATAAAAAGCTTTTGCACAGCAAAAGAAACAGTCCACAAAACCAAAAGACAGCCAACAGAGTGGGAGAAGATATTTGCAAATGACATATCAGATAAAGGGCTAGTATCCAAAATCTATAAAGAACTTATCAAACTCAACACCCAAAGATCAAATAATCCAATCAAGAAATGGGCAGAAGTGGGGCACCTGGGTGGTCAGTTGGTTGGGCGACTGCCTTCGGCTCAGGTCATGATCCTGGAGTCTCGGGATCGAGTCCCACATCGGGCTCCCTGCTCGGTGGGGAGTCTGCTTCTCCCTCTGACCCTCCCCACTCTCATGCTCTCTCTCTCATTCTCTCTCTCTAATAAATAAATAAGTAAAATCTTAAAAAAAAAAAAAAGAAATGGGCAGAAGACACGAACGGACATTTTTCCAAAGAAGACATCCAAATGGCCAACAGACACATGAAAAAGTGCTCAACATCCCTCGGCATCAGGGAAATCCAAATCAAAACCTCAGTGAGATACCACCTCACACCAGTCAGAATGGCTAAAATTAACAAGTCAGGAAATGACAGATGTTGGCGGGGATGCGGAGAAAGGGGAACCCTCCTACACTGTTGGTGGGAATGCAAGCTGATGCAGCCACTCTGGAAAACAGTATGGACATTCCTCAAAAAAGTTGAAAATAGAGCTACCATACGATCCAGGAATTGCACTCCTGGGTATTTACCCCAAAGATACAAATGTAGGGATCCAAAGGGGTACGTGCACCCCGATGTTTATAGCAGCAATGTCCACAATAGCCAAACTGTGGAAAGAGCCAAGATGTCCATCGACAGATGAATGGATCAAGAAGACGTGGTATATATATACAATGGAATATTATGCAGCCATCAAAAGGAATGAGATCTTGCCATTTGCAACGACGTGGATGGAATTGGAGGGTGTTATCCTGAGCGAAATAAGTCAATCAGAGAAAGACATTTATCATATGACCTCACTGATATGAGGAGTTCTTCATCTCAGGAAACAAACTGAGGGTTGCTGGATTGGGGGGTGCAGTGGGAGAGATGAGGTGGGGTGGCTGGGTGATAGACACTGGGCAGGGTATGTGCTATGGTGAGCGCTGTGAATTGTGCAAGACTGTTGAATCACAGATCTGTACCTCTGAAACAAATAATGCAATATATTTTAAGAAAAAAAAAGAAGATAACAGGAGGGGAAGAATGAAGGGGGGGAAATTGGAGGGGTAGACGAACCATGAGAGAGGATGGACTGTGAAAAACAAACTGAGGGTTTTAGAAGGGAGGGGAGTGGGAGGATGGGTTAGCCTGGTGATGTGTATTAAAGAGGGCACGTTCTGCATGGAGCACTGGGTGTCATGCACAAAGAATGAATCATGGAACACTACATCAAAAACTAATGATGTAATGTATGGTGATTAACATAATAAAAGATTAAAAAAACGAATGTTGTAATGTATGGTAACATAACAATGAAATTTAAACAAAAAAAAATGAAGCTGCTGAGGTCTCAAGATGCAAATAAAGAATGCAAAGAAATGTGTTTGGTGAAATGAGCAAAGGTCAAGTAATAGTTCTCAATTAATATGTTTCATGTAATTTTTATTATAAACATGTATATTTAAATTTGTATATGAGGTAATTTGCAAATATTTAACTCTTTAATCTACACTCTGAAATACTGTTTTTAAAGATTTTATTCATTTATTTGACAAAGAGAGAAAAAATAAAACAAGTCGGAGGAATAGCAGAGGGAGGAGGAGAAGCAGGTTCCCTACTGATAGGGAGCCCGAGGCAGGGCTCAATCCCAGCCGAAGGCAGACGCTTAACCTACTGAGCCACCCAGGTACCCCTACACTCTGAAAGATTTTATAATTTGGCCAATTAAAAAATTCTGTCCTTCGTAAAATAAAAGATTGGCTTATATTATGAAGTATTTCTATTATGGGCATATATCACAACATAACCTCTGTCGTTCAAGTAATAAAAGATAGAATAAGAATAACCAACATCTGCCCACATGCACATCCTGGGCTTTTAACTACTTTCTACTTAAAATGTATATCTACTTTACTACATCTAAATTTTTGAATATAATCCACAAAATAAAATTATACATTGGTAGCCTTTAATACTTTTTAAATTCAAGTATAATTAACATACAGTGTGATATTAGTTTCGGGTGTACAAAATAATGATTCAATGATTCTATATATTACTCAGTGCTCATCACTGTAAGTATACTCTTAATCCCCTTTGTCTATTTCACTCATCCCCCAACCCCTCCTCTCTGGCAGCCACCAGTTTGTTGTCTGTATTTAAGAGTCTGTGTTTTTGTCTCTTTTTTTTCTTGGTTTGTTCATTTGTTTTTGTTTTTGTTTTTTTCTTAAATTCCACATTGAGTGAAATCATATACTTGTCTTTGTGTGACTTATTTTACTTAGCATTATACCTTCTGAGTCCAACCACGTTTTTGCAAATGGGAAGATTTCATTCTTTTTTTATGGCTGAGTAATATTTCATTATATATATTCATATATATATATATCACATTGTCTTTATCTATTCATCTATAAATGGACACTTGGATTGCTTCCACATTTTGACTATTATAAATAATGTTGCAGTGAACATATGGGTGATATGTCTTTTCAAATTAGTGTTTTCATTTTTTATGGGTAAATACACAGCAGTGAAATTACTGAATCCTATGGTAATTTTATTTTTAATTTTTTGAGGGATCTCCATACTGTTTTCCATAGTGGCTGTACCCATTTGCATTCCCACCAATAGTGCATGAGGGTTCCCTTTTCTTCACATATTGGCCAACACTTGTTATCTGTCTTTTTTATTCTAGCCATTCTGACAGGTGTATAGTGATATTTCATTGCAGTTTTGATTTGTATTTTCCTGTTGATTAGTGATGTTAAGCATCTTCTCATGTGTCTGTTGGCCATTTATATGTCTTCTTTAGAAAAGTGTCTATTCAGGTCCTCTGCTCATTTTTTTATTCAGATCATTTGGGTCTCTTTTGGTGTTGAAGTCTTTAATACTTTTCACAAGCAGCCTCTTGGCAAATGAAAGGATATGTATGTATATTCAGTTGACATGTACTTCCTCAGAACTCAGTATATTTTGGTGAGTGCAAAGAAGTAATATCTAACCACAATTCACCTTAAAGGAAAAAGAATATAAGACTAGCCAAGGAAGAAAATAAGCTTCCCTAATATATAATTCATATTGTTCTAAAAGGCATGTATTTTGATCCTTAAAGGTCATGCTGTGATTTTAAGACAATTCTGAAATTTATTCATTACATTTCATGAAAAAAAAATGTGTCTAGGCATTCCAAGAAGGAGCTATTTTACTGTATGAGGTTGGTACACTTTTGTATAATATGCAACCAAAGAGAGAGCAGTGTTTCTTTTTCCCAAAGAAGAACATTATTGAAAATAGACACTGTATGATTCCCCCAAGATATCTGGATAGCCAAGGAATAAGCTAGAGAATCTTTTCCAAAATGTTATGCATACCTTAGCCACGTATCTTTCTCTCATGTTAGTCTTACTTTCAAAATGAGCCCATCTTTCAGACATGCCATCAATTTATCTATTTCGTCAAAAAACAATGTTTAAAAATGTTGCCCTTTACATCATGAAACTAACCATGGCAAGAGGTGAGAAATGGAGTAGGCAAGATGTTTACTGAATATATTAATTTATTTAGCTCTAGGTATCATAATTGTTTTTTAAATATATGAGTTCAAATTTTTTTTTAAAAAATGAGGGCTGGTGGTGATCATCTAGCTCTCACCATACTCTTGTGCTCATTTGGATTGAAATGGTGTTGCAATACCCAAATCACTATTTTTAAAGTAATTTTCTACCTGATGTATTTGTTCACATTAATAAAAAATTGTTTTGCTGTAGTCATTCATAGCCGCTGAAATAGCAAAATGCAAGCTAGTCCAAGATGATCTAATTTGTACTTGCCACCACAATATTTCTTCCAGGCACAATCAGCCACTCTGTCAGCATCAGTGAATCTCCTCTCTGTATGTTTAATGAGAAAATGTGGAGAAAGAATATCAAAAAATATTTTTATCAGGGCTCAATTTTCCATCCCACTTAGAGTTTCAAGATTCCCAGGCAGTAGATGAGGCTCAGGCAAAGGTGAAAAGCAGCTAATGATTTTGGTTTCTTATTTCCGGAGTAAGAACTAGGTAGATAGATGGAGAGGGAAATTGTATAGGATTTAGTAATTCTGTAGCTATTCAAACACAGGAAAGAAAAATGAAAAGAATTTTAAACTCGCCAATGCTGTTCCCTTTACATATTCACAGGAAATAGATTACAAAGACAAATAAAACCTCAAATGATATTGAACTTCATGAGCATTCCTAGACTGATAATATCCTAGAACAATATAGTAAAGCTTTAGCTAAATCATAACATAATTGTCACTAAATAATAATAATTAAAAAGCATTTGTAGAGTACTGTGCAGTTTCAAATTGCTTGGATACATACATCATTCTGTATTTATATCATCCTTAGCAAACACAAAAAAACCAAACCTCCCCAGGATGTTTTAAGAAAAAAACTGTTCAATGAAATCAGTTTGGAAAATTGTACTTAAAGGAATTTAAAAAGGTGAGATAAAAAGACTATAAATCACTAGAAAGCAGAGTCAGTTTACATTGAAAAGTAACTTCTTTCTGGCCTTGTATTCTGTTCACGTGTACCGTTTTGTTTAACTACATGATGAAATGCCACTATTTCCCTCGCATACATCCCACATACTCCACATTCCCACATAAGCACCATCGTCTCAATAACATGAGGATTCTCCTCTCCCAGGCACCAGGGGCATCAATGCCCAAGGAATACAAGACTGGGTGGCTTTAGTCTCCTGCACTTCACTATCTACTTGGGCTCCCACCAAGTCCACCCTGAGAATATTCATTGGAAACCCAGTATGCTATTTATGCAAATGTATATTTCTGAAAGTTCTCCAACCCCATCCTCATCTTCTCAGGAGGTGGCAGTATTTAAACTGCAGTTTAGAAGCTCTGCATGTGTCACTAAGTAAGATATTGCTGCAGTTAAAGTAATAACAGGATTTCTGCTATGTCATACCTATTTATGCATTCAGTAAATAAGGAAAGGCCCTACTTTATCCCAGGCACTGTTCTAAGATTTGGGGATATATATGTGGGAGGAAAGACAAAAATATAATGAATGGGGACACCTGGGTGGCTCAGTCAGTTAAGTGTCTGCCTTTGGCTCAGGTCATGATCCCAGGGTCCCGGGATCAAGCTCCTCATCAGGCTCCCTGCTCAGTGGGAAGCCTACTTCTCCCTCTGCCCCTCCCTCTTGCCTTTCCTTTGCCCCTCCCCCTCCCACTGCTCATGCTTTCTCTCTCTCTCTCTCTCTCTCTCTCTATTTATTTATTTATTTATTTATTTATTTATTTATTTATTTATTTATTTGACAGAGAGAGACGCAGCGAGAGAGGGAACACAAGCAGGGGGAGTGGGAGAGGGAGAAGCAGGCTTCCCGCAGAGCAGGGAGCCCGATGTGGGGCTCGATCCCAGGACCCTGGGACCATGACCTGAGCCAAAGGCAGACGCCCAACTGACTGAGCCACCCAGGCGCCCCTCTCTCTCTCTCTTAAACAAATAAATAAAATCTTTAAAAAATGTAATGAATGAGTAAATGTGTGGTATTTTATAAGGAAAGAAATTCTATAAATTGCAAGGGTAAGAAGGATGAGTGCACATAACAGGGGACAATTAGAATCTTAAATAAGGAGATTAAGGTACATCTCACCAATAAGGCCCATTTGGAAAAGAGGTGAGGGAGATGAGGGAGAGGTGCATGCATGCGTATGGGATAAAAAAAATGCAATTCAAAGAGAACAGGTATTTCCAAAGCCCTGAGGTAGGATCATACTTGGCATGTTTGAGAAACAATAAAAAGGTCAATGTAGAGAAGTGGGTGGATAGAAGGTAGAAGATGCAGACATTATAGGTGTCTTAGAAGACAATATGTTTTAAAAGGCATGAGAAGGGGCGCCTGGGTGGCTCAGTTGGTTAAGCGACTGCCTTCGGCTCAGGTCATGATCCTGGAGTCCCTGGATCGAGTCCCGCATCGGGCTCCCTGCTCGGCAGGGAGTCTGCTTCTCCCTCTGACCCTCCCCCCTCTCATGTACTCGCTCTCTCTCATTCTCTCTCTCTCAAATAAATAAATAAAATCTTTAAAAAATAAAAAAATAAAAAAAATAAAAGGCATGAGAAAAACACAAGAATCAGAGATAAGCCCATTTTCCATATCTCCATATTTTATAGTAATAAGTTAGGTTCTGCTTACAAATTGGGGCTACAGGATAGTAAGCCGTGTGGACTCAGGAAAACTTGAGCATGTGTTTCTCATGTTTGGTTGAAATATGTATATGTCATGGCAAATATCTATGCATTTTCTGTATGATTTAATAAACATTTCAGTCTAAACTCTAAGCAACTTTTAAACTGATAAGAACAGATACTACACTTGATCTTAGCCAAAAGGCCAAGAAGCGATCTAAGCAACTTTTACAGGAGAGTAAGAGAGAGAGAGAGAAATATATAATAGCTAAGAATGCTTTTCTCTAACTTCGTGCTCTTTTCTGGTTCTCATATCTTGAAAACACAGTCAAATATATTACTTGATATAGATTTGTAAGAAAATTAATCTAGCATATAACATCTAAGGTGTGTTAAATTAATTTTTAATTGACCGTTTAAAGTAATGGCATTGTACAAAACCAGCTGGAGTAAAATAAGAATAAATAGGGGAAAGGATCTTTAGGCACTGAAAAACAACTGTGCCATGTATGGTAGAAAAAGCTTAGGTATGCTAGAAAGCACGATTTCAATATACAGCTGCTAAAGGAGAAAAATAACCATGATCCTTTAGTATCTTTCTATAATTTAGTAAAGCAAACAAGATAATAAAAACATCAGATTCGGAATCTTAGCTTACTGAAATAATCAAGCCTCAATTGGGTCAAAGGTTCTTGAATTAAAAACAAAAGGGTACAATTTTTTTTATCCTGATAAGGAAAAAAAATCTCCAGTTATTACATGATTTCTTAGGCTTAGCAATAAAAAAGAATTTCTTTAGAGGATGGCCTATTTCACAATTCTGGGGAAAAGCTGAATGGATATGAATATTTCTTTTAATCAATGCTTACAATGATGTTAATGTTATTTTCAGGTAGCCAGTAATTATACCTTTAGCCTAAATAAATATATACATTTTGGTACACTTATTTTTACAGACATTTAAATTTACGTGATGTGTTCTTCAAAACTACACTTACTACAACAACATAATATGGGTTTTTATAATGCAGTAGGATATCAGTGTGTCTTGCACATATATAAAACTCTGCTAAGCAGATGGAGTAAACCATCACAACAAAAACAAAAAAACCCAACATAACTAACTGTATGAGGTTCACAAAACGATTCACATATAGATTATTTACAAAATGTGTTGAAAACATGATCTCACTGAAAATGATAGAATTATAACATCTCTCTGGGACCCAAGCTACTTTATAAATGCAGGAAGCCACGTTCTTGGGTGGGTTACCCCCACTGAAATGTTCTCAGATTTTACAGTGTAGAAAGAGCACTTCCCATAAACAGAGAGCTCTCTGGGGGCATCTACAGGACTAAGTGGTAACTCTCGGGGAAGCAATGGTTTGGGAACTTCCGGTCATGCTGTGTCATTAATGAATTGCCTGATTTATAACCAATGGAAATTTGAGCTGGCTCCCTTCCCAGAATGCTTCCAAGCAATAGCACAGCAGAAACAGTAGCACCCTGGACACAGAAAAAGACAGCAGTTTGAGGAATTAAAAAAATTGAAGTTTTGGCCAAGGCATAAAGATACAACGGATGCTGAGTCCCAAAGAGGGAGCCAGACCTCATGGAGAATATAAAAAGTGAAATAGTAAACCTGAATAATGTAACACTTCAACCTTCGCCACACCAAAGCTCTAAGGCACTCCAGATACAGGACAGCAGATATGGGCAGCATCTGCGCAGAGATTATTTAGGGAGAGAGTCGTGCTGTGAGTAACCCCTCCACACCAAAAGGGAAGAACGGGAAGGTGAAACCCTAGTGACTGAGGGCTACAGCTTTCAATGCTGCACTGTTGTAAAGATTCCCAGGTAGTATTTGCATAATGTATTTATTAAAGTTTAGCTTTCTCTCAGGAAAATATCATTAAAACAAGAATGACAAGAGATGTCCTTTTTGCCCTATGTTGTACAAATTGTACCACCACAACCTATAAATGTATCATTTATCACAATCCCTTTGCAAATTTTTTTATTAAAATAGCTTTCCTTTAATACTTTTATGGAGTTTCTACTTATAACTTCATAGAATATTTAGATTACCTTGAAATAGACAAAAAATACTTATTGTAATGTTAGGTATCCTCATATTTGCAAAGGAAAAAAAGCAATCCTCATAAATTGTAATGCCCCATATAGTATTTCAAATGTCTTTACTTGCTTTGGTGTACTCGATATAGATTACAGATTTAAAAATTTAAAAAGCAAATAGTAATTTATTCATATATCATGGTAGCTAAGATAAATTAAGAAGCTATATCATTTATATGTCAGGGAAAATTTATAATATTGTACTAGTACTTAAAGCACAGACCATGAACTAATTTAAGACTCCCAAACTTTTTAATTCAGAGCATTTCCAAGTGCCTATGGCTGTAAGACACGTTTCAGGAAGAAAGAAGTGACTAAATGCCCAATGCACAATAATGGGTTTAATATGTAAGAAATGGCAGGCTACTGCTTTGCAAAGGACATTTTCTGCTTTGGCCCTTGGCCATATTTACCCAAATTTCTTAGAGGGATTTTTTTTTTTCTCCCTTAGAATTGCTTCATGAAAGTGGAATTCAAGAAATTATTTTAAGAGTCATTTAAAATGGGAAGTCAACAGAAAGTGGGGTTTTGGTTGACAGTAGCCAAAAACATTGTAAGGAGCATTGGAGGCTGTGTAATTTTGAAAGGATTGTGTTTCTATGCATTGTAGTCAGTAGTCTACATGAGCAAAAATAATAAGAAAAAAAGATTTAGCAGACTATTGCCAGGGATGCTGGCAGCCTGCCAAACACACAGAGGTAGCCCTATTCCACCTCTTTGTCTTCAGAGTAACATTACCCTTCGCCTGCTAAATAAAAGAAAAGGTGCCCATTGCAATCTGCAGCATGAAGTCACACCTGCTTAAATTATGCTTGTTTTCCCTTCATACAAAATATTTGTGTATCTGCTAGCAGGAGGTTAAATCCTTACCTAGCATATAAATTGTAGAAAATATCATGTTAATTGTTGACATGACAATAAAGACATAAAATCTTAGTTAAGTGTACTCCATTATATTGTTTGTATCTGACAGTAAATTGGGATAGTTGCATTAAATTTATTTTTGCTGCATTTATATATACACATATGAAGAGAGAGAGAGAGGCAGAGTGGGGGATGGGAGCATGCAGCCTGGAGAGTTCAAGACAATGTATTCTTCGTGTTTCAAGAAGTAAGGGTTGCTTCCTGTCTCTTATTGTCTCTTATAACTGTTTGGTTAGGATAGTTTCTAATTTTCTCTCACATTACTTATCTTTTAGGTATTTCAGGAAAGAGAGAAAGAGAATACATATCACCCAATTAGTGTATTTTCTGAACATGAGGAGAAAAGAGAAAAAATAGTGCTTCCTTCCGATTTTGTAATGGAACATATTAACCTTGTCTCTTTGGAACAAGAAGTCTGTTTGTTTGAGGAACTGAGCAACCTCCTAGAAAGGAACTCATTCTCTATGAAATAGAAGTGATGTGCATAATCTGTCCAAAAATGCAGGTTGGTTGCCCGAGGGTAGAGGAGATTCTCAGTATAGTGTGATGATTTCCCTTGAAGTACCCCCAGCCTGATTCCCTATAGACTTGTGACTCATGAGTGAATCTTCGAAAAAAGGGACACATTCTGTTGTTGTGGAGTATAATTCAATATTTGAAAAGAACAAAATGGAAGAAGGATCTCTTTCCAATGTGGCTTCAGTACCCAGTGGAATCTGATGTGCACAGAGTAATAGGCAACAAATGACAAGGTGAAGTAACCTATAGGAGGTGAGAGTACCTAGAAAATGTAGCACAACTTCAGAATGGCTGAGCCAGTGCATAACACAGAATGTTCATGAATAAATCTGAAGGGAAACAGTAGCAGAGGAAAATATAGGTGCTGGCATATTGAGTTACTGTTTATTCAGTGATTAAGCCCACATAGGCAATGTGCTATGCCCTTTACAAACATTATCTCATTTGATCCCCATAGTAAGTTTTTAAATTAGGTATTATAATTCCCATTTTGCACATGAGGCAAGTTATTATTTATTATATAAATATATATATATAAATATATATAAATATATATAAATATATATAAATATATAAATATATATATATAAATATATAAATAAAATATATATATTTATATATATAAAAAATATATATAAAGCAGGTGTTTTCAAAGTACCCACTTACAGGTATCCTCCTCCTTTCACACTCGAAAACATGCAATGACTCCATCTCTAGGGGCTGAGGAAATGGAAATGTTGGATTGTAAATCAATATTAGAAGAGCAAAAGCAAGAAGTAATGACATTAATAAAGAAGTTATAAATAGAACAACACATGATAACAGTTTAGAGGAAGAATGAAGGGGGAAATCGGAGGGGGAGACAAACCATGAGACACAATGGACTCTGAGAAACAAACTGAGGTTTCTAGAGGGGAGGGGGTGGGGGGATGGGTTAGCCTGGTGATGGGTATTAATGAGGGCACCTACTGAATGGAGCACTGGGTGTTATATGCAAACAATGAATCATGGAACACTGCATCAGAAACTAATGATGTAATGTATGGTGATTAACATAACATAATAATAAAAATAAATAAACAAATATAAAAAAATAAGTATAAAAAATATATACACACTCCTAAAGTGGTGGCAGAGAGAGACCGTTAGCTATATTTCGAGGAAGATGCGGTCCAGCTGCAGCAGAGTTCAGAGTTTCTGATGCTGTTCCTGACTCCCTGTTGTTCGCTCTCACAGAGAAACAGGTGGGTCAGGAAGCTACACTGCAGCCCTGGCTTTTAAAGATACGGAAGGACACCTGTGGAACCAGAGGTGGCGATTCACCAAATTAGAATTACTCCAGCCAACAACACGGTAAAATCTTCAGAGAAGGTATGCCCTAACTTGATGAGAGGGCAAAGGAAAAGAATCTCCAAGTAAAAGGACCAGTCCAGATGCCCACCAAGAATCACTGAGAATCAGTGAATGTTCTAAGACTTGGTATCATTTTCAGGTGATGATCCACAAACGACTCATTGATTTGCACAGTCCTTCTGAGACTGGTAAACAGATTACTTCCATCAGTATTGAGGACGTTGAAGTCACCACTGCTGACATTTAAATCAATCTTTTTAATAAAATGATTATCAGTTGTTTACAAAAATAAGATTCAAAATGAAAATATAATTTAAGGTCCAAGATAAAACACAATGAAATTACTAATGGTACTAAATAAGACCACTGAAATATGAATAACATAAGAGCTGGGACCAATAGTTTAGATAAATATCAAAGGCTTATGTCATGGCTACACCCAAGAAGGAAAATCAACATTTCAAGAATGCCACTCCCAGATTATGGAGGGCACTTGTGATGAGCACTGGGTGTTGTATGTCAGTGATGAATCACTAAATGCTATTCCTGAAACCAATATTACACTATATGTTAACTAACTAGAAGTTAAATAAAATTTGAAACAAATGAACAAACAAAAAGAATGCCACCCCCTGGTAAGAATAACATAAGCTATAAGTTACCCATTGACAATTAAATTCTGGAAGGACTTCACTCTCCCCTTCTGCCCTTCCCACACCATCTCTTCACCCCTTTTTTGTACAGATTTGAAAAGTAGGAATGAAGCAAGGAAAGGTAAAATCTTAAGCCTCCTGAGCTTTCACTTTCAGGTGTTTTCTTTCTAGTCTCCGTGTATAATTTTTGTCACCACAAATTATCCTAACAAATTAACTAGGATCTTCTAAACTAATTAAAAAAGGTTAAGCAGTTTATCCACAGTTAATATGTAACAGAGCTGGGATTTGAAGAACCATGCATTATTTTTTAACCTTTTATTTTGAAATAATTTTATATTTACAGGAAGTTGCAAGATAGTACAGAATGGTGCCATGCACTCTTTACCCTCTACCCCTCAATGGTTACATCACACATAACTACAGTATAATATCAATATGAGGGAATTGCCATTGGTGAAAAGTGTGTATGTACTTTCATGTCATTTTATCCCCTGTGTAGATTCATGTAACCACCAACACAATCAAGGTACAGAACTATTCCATACCATAAAGATTTCCTTCAGACTACCCTTTTAGAGTCACACCCACTCTCTCTCCTTGACTATCTCTAAATCCTGGTAACCATTAATCTGTTCTCCATTCTATATTTTTATTTCAAGAATCCTGTATAAGTGGAATCATACAGAATGTAACTTTTTGAGATTGACTTTTTGTCACTCAGGATAATGCCCTGAGGTTCATTCAAGTTGTTGCACCTATCAATATTTTGTTCCTTTTATGGGCGAGTAGTATTCCATGGTATGGGTAAATCACAGTTTGCTTAACCAATCACATGAACATTTTGATCATTTCTACTTTTTGACTATTCCAAAAAGCTTCTATGAACAATTATGTATATATTTTTGCATAGACTTAAATGATCATTTCTCTGAAATAAATTTCCAGAATGTAATTGTGGGATAAGGTAAGTGTATATTTAGCTTTTTTTTTTTTTTTAAGAAATTGCCATTTTTTCCAGAATAGGGAGCCACGTTGTAAGCACTCTACTTTAGTGCTTCCTAAGTTAAACAAGCCACGTCCATAGTAGCTGTGGTAGCCAGCTTCTAATATGATCGCCAGTGATCCCTGCCTCCTCCTGGAATCCACAACCTTGTGTCATCTCTCTCCACATTTTACTAAGAATGGAATGTATGGCCAAGAGATTATGACAGAAGTAATGGTATATACTTCCAAGATTAGGTTTTTTTCTTTCTCTTTTGTCTCTCTTATTTTCTCATCATTTGTTCTCGAAGAAGCCATGTTGTGAAAAGCCCTATGAGAGAAGCCCAGTGGTGAAGAACTGAAGCCTCCTTCCAAAACCACATAGGAGAGATTAGAAGTGAATTTTTCAGCCCCATTTAGGTCTTCACAAGCTATAATCCTGCCTAATACCTTGACTACAACCTTATGAGACACCCTAAGCCAAACTCAACCAGCTAAGACACTCCAAGATTCCTAACACACACATACACACACACACACAGAGATAATAAATATTGTTTTAAAAAAGCTAAGTTTTGTGTGCTTCATTATGCAACCATAAATAGCAAATAAATATTTTGACATAAGAGGTATAATGCTACAATGATAAGAACTTAAAATATGAGAGTGGCTTTGAAAGTAGGGATGCCATGTTGTATGAGCTGAAAAAACTGCTGGGATTTTGAGATTAGGTTAGACAGAACTGTAGCTTCTCTTTTTTGTGTGTGTCTCTCTCTTCCTTTCTCTCTCTCTCTTCCTTTCTCTCTCTCTCTTTTTCTTATCATTTGCTGTGGGAAAAGACATGTTGTGAGTAGCCCATATGGTAAAGGACTTAATCCTCCTGTCAACAGCAACATGAGCAATCTTAGAACCATATTCCTGAATCCCAATCAAGTCTTCATATACTCTAACTCTGGCCAACGCACTGACTGAAACCTAATGAGACAATCTAAACCAAAACCATCCAGCTAAATCATTGCAGGATTCCTGACTCACAGAAACTCTTAGATAATAAATGTATTTTCAAGCCATTAAGATCTGGGGTAGTTTGTTATATAGCGATATACAACTACAATGTGTAGTTACTCATAAGACTTAAGAATAAAGATAACCACAAATAGAGAAACATGGATAAGATTTACCAGATGCAGAAATAATTTGGGAAAATTCTATAAAATTGTCCACATTTTAAACACAGCTAAGACATCCATGATATTGTCTCAGAAAGGCATAATTAGATTGTGGTTATAATTTGGAGAATATGTCTTTAACACACTGCAGTTTACCCTCTTTGAGTAAAACAAAAGAGATCATTAATGTGTTTATTTCACTGTTCAGGAGAGCAAATATCCTGACCAGGTAGTGTGAATTCACTGGCCCAGTGTTTCTCCCTATTGAGGGTAACATAAAACTGATGACACTAGATCATCCAACCAACTCTGGCTCTGTTCACACATTCACCAAGCGACCTTCTAATTATAACCTGGCTCAGTGCACAAATTTTCCTAGAGGAAGACCAGTTCACTAGTTAGTTGGTATTATTTCTGAGCTACTTTGCCTCTGTGACAAAAATCATAAATAAATACTCAGTTTAATTGTTTTCAATTTAAGTGTTTTGTGGCCATGTTAGCAAAAGCCAGCTACCATAATCCTGATCAATTTCTGGATGCCCTGAAAAAAATGATTTTGTTAATTTTTAAGTCCAAAGAACATGATAACTGTACTCATCTTAACAACTAGTGAGCACGCCCTGGTCTCCATAAAGTCATCTCTGACTTAGCTCACTCTAAATTCAATACTGTTATTATTAAATCTCACTGTGTCATTTATCTAACCAAATAGCACTTATTAATAGCTTTCAGGAAAATTCTGAACATAATTCCATTACATTTTTAATAAGATAGCTGAATGAATGAATGATAGGTCAGATAAATTTGTGAATCCCAAGTTCAAAGGAGACATTTTGAATGTATTAACAAGGCAGCATAACAAGCCAGCTGGGGGGTGGGGGACAAAAAACAAAACAAAACAAAAAAAAAACAATACACCTTATGGCATAATGTTTAGTGTGGGTATGTGCTTCAATTTTGTCACCAAGCACAATTTTACAAAGACCTTGTATTTAGAATCAGTGCTTAAAAGCAATTATTTTGCATTTTGGGATTTGCCTTAAGAGAGACAGAAGGCCAGAGGCTTTTCTGGGTTGAGTACAAATTATAGAAGAAAGCCTTGCATTTTTTATGACCTAGGTTACTGTCCAGTCAATGGGTCATTGGACCTTTATTATTTTAATTAAAATTGGTTCACTTTAATGACATAAAATATATTGATCTGAGCTATTCTTTTCAGAGTCTTGAAAATTTTGCTAGAAAGTAGCAGTCTCCACCTTTCTCATGGTATCCGTCGATTGTTTAGTCTTTTTCTTTTGGCCTGATTCCTTTTTTCTTCTTTGATTTTTACTTCCATATGACTTCTTCTTTTTATTCATGCTTCTTAGTAATTTTATGAAGATGACACTCCACCCCTGAGCAGTATATAGCCAGGAATCATAACTACTCTGTACGTGATAAATTTAGAAAAAACCTTTGCTCATTCAAAATGTCTACTCATTCCCTGCATTGTTAGTTATATATCTGGATCTTAGCTTCAATATATTTTAATTCAAACTCTGTCATTTGACCACAAGTCCAAAATGATTCTCTTATTTTTTGGTCTTTTTTTCATTTATGTGTTTATTCATTTATTTAAAAACTACTGAGTGCTTACTGTGTATTAAAGAAGTTGGATTTAAAGGAAGGAAGGAAGGGAGGAAGGGGGAGAGAGAGAGAGAGAGAGAGAGAGAAAGAAAGAAAGAAAGAAAGAAAGAAAGAAAGAAAGAAAGAAAGAAAGAAAAAGAGAAAAGAAAAAAAGAAAGAAAGAGAGAGAGAAAGAAAGAAATGGATCCTACTCTCAAAGGTCCTGCAATCTAGCAGAAGGGCATGAAAACAAATAGTGCACTAAAATGCTATAGTGTTCATACAGCAGCAAATATTTCAAAATAAAATTCATTATTTTCTAAATGGGTATTCTTTTCTAGACGAAGTTCATCTGGTCAAATGCCCTTGTTTTTTAAAGTTACTTGGTAATAACTGTCCTAACTTTATTATATTTTCTTGATTTGCTATATTTTGAGATATACATAATTAGATATTTGGGTTATCATTCCTGCTTTCAGCTCTGAGATACAAAAAAAAAAAAAAAAGTCTTTCATAAATATCTGTAAATCCCTTAAGCTGACCTTTAGAACATGCCTGAAATGTATCTTTGGCTCACAATTTTTTGTTTGTAATGTTTCTGGAGATTAGGAAAAATCAATATGAGCCAGCTAAAACAAGTAAGGAGTAAATATCTAAAGAATAATACCAAGTAGCCAAAAGGAAGTTAGCATTTTTTTTGTATACTAGATACTGTTATTTATGAAAGGTAAGTATACATCCATATCATTGTATAGAAACCCTGGCACAAAATATATAATAGAATTTATATTTTGGATTTTAGAAAACAAATGCATTTCTTTCTCTTTCCATTACATGAATAGTTCAACAACCAAAGTTATGATAATTCACACTAGATAGGATTAAAAAAAAAAAAAAAGACTCTCACTAATCTTGTAACACTTGACACAAGTTTTACCACCAAAAGAATAGGTTCTTTGGAATAGGTTTTTTGGATTTTATGATTGCCAAAAAGCAATTGTAAATCTTCGTTTAATCTAATTTACAGGTGAAGAAGCTGAGATTTATAAATTACCCAGCCTGTTGATTATTGGCCAGATATATATGCCCAAGATTATCACATTAATATTTAGTAGGAAGTATTCAGTTCAACAAAGATTTATCTAGTGGAGATTCAGACTTAGACCTGCATAATTCATAGTCCATGCTTTTCCCACTACCCCAGGTAGTGTTAATTAGTACAAAATACTTTCTCCCCAAGGCTTGGTATTTGGAAATGTCATATAACTCTTTTCTGCTTGCCGTGATAATAATGTGTATTGCAACAATTTTATTCTAAAATATTTCCTTTTAAGTTAGGAATTTCTTTTCAATTTTTCTTCCCACAAGGTGGGTATAGAGGAGAGTCAGACACTGATGGCAATTCTCACCTGCTCAGTTATGCTTTAATGTAATTAAGAAAAGGATGTAATAAAAGACTTTACCTAAAGGTAACTAACATGTTTTCATTAAAGTCCTAAAATGTCTAACTCCAAAAGAGAAGACATGACTCTCCTAAGATATAAGCTAACCATACTACGGTAGTAATTAAATGGTACTATACACTGAAATTTATAATCCTAATGGTTTTTCAAAAGCAGTGTACATTTAGTTCTTAACCGTGATTTTATTTTCTGAATCTAACTTCATTTCAAAAAGCTTTTCCATATAGAAAATTTCATAATGGACAAAACTCACAAGATTTACTGGATCATCAAATACTTTCCTTCATTTCTGATGAAGTCATTTGAAATGTCCTAATAGCCAGTAGTCATCCCTCTAAAACATTGTAGTGGGTGAGAGGATCCTCCCAAAATAGGAATGCTTAAGAATGTAACCTGACACAGGAGCTTGACTTCCTGGCTCCTGATTTTAATGCTGTTTTCCCTCATTATATACTAAGATATACTCATACAGTATAATTAGTGGTTTTAGTCACCACTCATTTCAAAGTAAAGGGCAAGCAAAATTAAATGTCTGGAATGCGTATATATTTTAAATTAATAAAGTTACTTTATTTTATCCTCCCCTTCTACTAGAGAAGCTCACTGCAAAATTACAGTAAATAAACTAGCACTGATTATCCAATTATTCACAAATATGTGTATGATTTAGCTCTATTTGTAAGAATTCCAACAGTGAGAAAGCTAAGAGTTTCACAGTTATCTGACAAAGCCCCCATTCTCTCTCTCGTCCTCCTTACTCTCAGATTTCAAAAGACCAAATTAGCACTACTGAATAAATTAGCTTAATGCTACATTACTGTCTCTAAGTACATACAACCAGAAAATACGGTTTCACAGTTTAAACAGAGGAGAAGGATCCAGGAAGATGAAAAGAAACACAGCCTGCAATGTGTGCTAGTCACTGGATCATTTGAGGTTTTCAGAGTTACATCCTAATGAGAATGAGGACTTGCCCAAGGTTCAGATGAGATACCAGTCCTGGCCAACACCTTGATTTTAGCCCGGTGAGACTGTGAACAGAGAAGCTAGCTAATTTGCACCCAGACTACCAACCCACGGAAATGGAAGGATAATAAATTTGTTTTGTTTTAAACTGTTGAATTCGTCATAATGTGTTATGCAGCAATAGACAATGAATACAATTTATCATGTTTATTCATTAGAAGATTCAGTATTATAAAGATGTCCATTCTCAAGTCAGTCCAGAAACAGATTGGCATTTATATAGTCACTTGATTTATGACAAAGTTGACCTTGAATTGAAGTGGAAAAGATGGTTAATAGTTGGTGATTAACAGATCTATAGGATAGCCACATGGTCTTGACCTTTATCTCACAACATAGTTAAAAGTCAATTCCAGGTAAACTGTACATGTAAATATAAAAAGAAAAACAATAAAGTTCTAGGCAATATCATGACATTGAGTTTTGGCAATTACTTCTTAAACAAGAAAAAAATCACTAACCATAAAGGAAAAGTCCAGTTGATATATTCAATTTTATTAAAATACAAATTATTTCTCTGAAATAAGCCAACAAGTGAAAAGCAAGTCACTGAGTGAAAGAAGATAAGCATAATACATTTATCTCACCAATGAAAAGCATCTAGAATGTATAATAGTCTTACATCAATAAAAAAAATCAGACTATTCATTTAAAAAATAGGTAAGAGTTTTATAAGTATTTCACAAAATTGGTAATTCAAATGGTCAATAAATATTTGAAAAACTTTTCAAAATCCACATCCATCAAGGAAATGTCTATTAAAATGCAGTACCACAAACATCGACTAGAATGGCAAAAATGGAAATGACTAATTACTATCAAGTGTTGGCTAAAATGTGGAGCAACTTAAAAAGCAACTCGTGCAATTCTAGTGGATATAAAATTGATATGAAACTTTAGAAACTGCCAATATCTTCTAAAACTGAATCCATCATACCTAATGACCTAGGACACTCCTAGGTATATAAATCCATTGGAAAAATACTCATATATGTGCTAAAAGGTATGTATAAAGAATGTTCATAGTAGCACTAATAGTAATTGCCAAAAGCTTAAAAGAGAATACTTTTGTCCAAGCATGAAAATGAATGAACCTTGCTAAACAAAAGGTCAATTTTGGGATTTTACGATTGCCATAAAAGGTTGAATTTCACAAACCATTTTGAGTAAAACAAGCTTGTAAGTGTACATACTTGATTCCATTTATAAAAACTTTAAAAAATGACAGACAAAACTAATTTATGGTGGTTATTATGAACTGAATATTTGTGTCCCCCCTCCCCCCTTTTTATATATTGAAACCCTATCCCGCAATGTGATGGGAATAGGAGACGGGGCCTTTGGGAGGTAATAAGCATTAGATGAGTTAATGAGGGCTACCTTCACGAATGGGATCAATCTTTATGGAAATCATGAGAGAGCTTGCTGCTCTCTGGTCTCCACCGTGTGAGAATACAAGAATCTAGCAGTCTGCAACCCCAAAGAGTGCTCTCACCAGAATTCAGCCATGTGGGCACGCTGATCTCAGATTTTCAGCCTCTAGAACTATGAGAAATAAATTTCTGTCGTTTATAAACCACCTAGTCTACGGTGCTTTGTTAGAGCAGCCAGAACAGGCTGAGATAATGGTAGAAAATAATGGTTACTTTCTAGAAAGTTAATGTCTGGATGGGCACCCAGGCATGCCTCTGGCATATTGATGATATCCATTTCTTGATTTCATGGTGTTTTCACTTTGTAAAAAGTCATGAAGCTGTACCTCTGATTTTACACTTCTTTGTATGTTACACTTCAATAAAATATTTCTCAAATAACCCAAATAAATATATATATTTGTTATAAATCAGGAATGAATCAACAAGAATCCATGTCCCCTTATTAAATAGTAGGATTTCTTTCTCCAGTGCCCCCAACAGAGTTAAACAAACATATAAATACACGCACATACATATATACACATACCTGCCAAATATTGTTACATTGAAGAAACACTTATAAAGGATGACTGATGAACATTAATCTTTAAAGAACTTTCACTGTTACTATGTACCCACATATATTTGTATATATAATCTATAGTTTCTTTGATATAAAAGATAAGAATTTTATAATATTGTGTTAGGAGTGTTTGAGACTGACCTAAGTGAAATGGTAAACCTCTATACAGTGACCTATATCCTTGAGGCTGGTAAAAAATATAGCAAGGGCAACTCATTATTTTGTGTGGTAATCAGCTTCTAAAATGGTTTCCTAGTATTTACAACTATGTGTGTTCCCCTTCTCTTGAGTGTAGGCTGAATCCAGTGACTTGCTTCTCGTGAAGAGAATACAGCAAAAGTGAGATGTCACTGCCAAGACTAGGTTATAAAAGACTGTGATTTGTTTACCTAACCTGTGCTTTCTCACTTCTCACTTAGTTCCTTCTGATGAGGCATTTGCCATGTTGTGTGAGCTGCTCTTTGAAGTAGCGCACATGGCAACAAACTAAAGGTAGACTGTCCAACAAAGCCTAACAACCTGAGAGGAACTGAATCCTGCAAGTAACCATATGACTATCTAAGTATTTGGTAATATTCAATCCTTATTCAATATCTTATTGGGTTAAGTGAGGGTGCATAACTTCTTCATTCTTAGAGAAAATGTCATAAGGCAGTCTTTGTAAATTATATAGACTTTGTGAATCTAAAATCAGAACTATTCATAACTTTCAATGAAAATGTAAAATTATCAGCAATAGGTTTTAGTTTTTTTCTGAAGTAGTTCCCCCATCCCCTCTCACTCTATGACAATTAATCCAGGTTTCAGAGAAAAAACACACAGCAGATAAAGAAAAAGTATTTTTGGGGGTGCCTGGGTGGCTCAGTTGATTAAGCAGCTGCCTTTGGCTCAGGTCATGATCCTGGGGTCCTGGGATCGAGCCCCACGTCCTGCTCCCTGCTCAGCAGAGGGCCTGCTTCTCCCTCTCCTTCTGCCTGCTACTCTGCCTATTTGTGCTCTCTATCTGTCGAATAAATAAATAAAATCTTAAAAAAAAAAAAAAGAGAAAGTATTTTTCTAGGTTTATCTTTCTAACATACTTGTGCTCATTTAGAATTTGTTCAGCTGTTGATTTTAAAAGTTCATTTCCTCATGCATAATGGTTATATATAGTTGAAAAGAAACTCAAAAACCTAATCTATTTCCATAATTACAAAAACAGGAAAGAGATTTTATAGTCAACCAATGTATGTATGTATGGGATCAGTGAGTCTTCCTCTCTATTACCAATAGAAAAGTAATTTACAATACTAGCAAAGGCTTGTGTCTTCACAATTTTCCTATAAAATTCTGTAGCTTGCTACTTGAATTTTTAAGGAAATTGTTGCATTTTGTAAGAATCAAAACACAATTGTTAGGATCAAGCAATGACTTACATGACATAGTTGGCATATTTTATTAGTCTATCGTCTCTAGATGGAATACTAACTATTGAATACAGGATATACCTTTCTTTGCAATTTGAAGGCATTATTAGCCTCATAGTCAACATCTGTTTCATAATTTTCTCAAAATAGCATTTTCTTGAGATCAATAATAGATTTTTGTGATATAAAAAAAGGTATGAATACATAGTATTCCAAATGCAGCAATGGTCTACAGTACTTGTAATCTAATAGTTGCCTGATACAGAATTTTATGAGAGCATTATCAAAGGAAACTAACAGAGTCCAAGAGCTAACCTATAGCAAAGGAAAAGAAATAACTATATAAGAAATTCTTTAAAAATGGCAATTTTCATTAATCATATTTCACTTCAATTCTAAAATATAAAGTATACTTATATTCTGTTTCAACTTTTTATTCCCTTAGCCCTGGGGATGAAACAGCTAAGGTACTATCTGCTCCATCCTTAGTCTCCCCACCTTGGGGTATTTTACTATTAAAATCAGTGGGTTGACTGTTCACGTTGGAAAAGGCCTAATCTGGGGCACCCGGGTGGCTCAGTAGGTTAAGTGTCTGCCTTCCGCTCAGATCATGGATCTTGGAGTCCTGGCATCTAGCCCGAGTCAGGCTCCCTGCTCAGTGGAGAGCCTGCTTCTCCATCGGCCCCTCACCCTGCTAGTACTCACTCTCTATCTCTCTCTCAAATAAATATTTAAATCTTTAAAAAATTTAAAAAAAATGAAAAGGTCTAATCCTACAATTGCTTCTTCATAGTCTCTTTTGGTTCAAAAATGATGCTGATAAAACCTGATAGATTTAGGAACTCTCAATAACAACATATCATCATTAAACAAAAGTACTTTATCATCATTTAGAAAATAAGGCAATTATCACATCACTAGTAGCATTCTACAGTTTACTCAGAAATATCCTTTGAAGAGGACATGCTTCATATTTGCTTTTCATCAAACAGTTTAAGTATTTTCTTTATGAATTTCAAGTGGCACTGATACTGGTTTGTTTGTTGTTTGTGTTCATATTCTCTTCAACTATATGCACTCTTTGGGACAAGACATGATGTAGCACGTTATTAAAGTATCTGCTTCACTGTTAAACTGGGCAATTTTTCTTGACACAAAATCCTATATATTACCTTTGTACAATATGTTCAGTTTAAATTCCCCTGCCTGCTATTCCAAGAAAAAAAGGCTATATTAAGCCAGGAACAATGATAATATAGTATGGCCAATTTAGGGCACCTGGGTGGCTCAGTCCCTTGGGTGTCTGCCTTCGGCTAGGGTCATGATCCTAGAGTCCCAGGATTGAGCTCCTCCACCACCTCCCTGCTCAGCAGGTAGTCCTACTCTCTCTCTCTTTCACTCTCTCAAATAAATAAATAAAATCTAAAAAAAAAAGGTATGGCCAATTTAGCATATATATATGTGTATTTCGGAATATATGTAGATCCCTAAACTTTAACAAACGCATTACTTATAACTGTAATGTGTTTAAAAATAAACTAAAATAATTAAAATTTGAAGAGCTTATGATTTTTGAGCAAACATCAATTTGAATTGGGCAGCACCATACTGAAAATTGTTGGTAGTCCCCCACTGACAAGAGCTAGAGGAAAGGGCTTTTATAAGGCAGACATAGAAGCAGAGCATGGAAATCAGTTCCCCAGCTATAGTTTAAGCTTATTTGGGGAAGCCTACTTGGCTGTTTGTGATTGGTTGTTCTTGCGTTTTGATTTCTTAACCTTGAGGCATTTATAGGAATTGACTGGCTTAGGTTTCCGTTTGGTTGCCAAGGCATTAGAACTACCTAGGTCTATGGCTTCCTTGTTTAATTACTTTAACATACGTGACCTGTATTTCTGTATTTTTACTATAATGGTAACGTATACATTGGCATATTTTTGCATTCAAGGCTGCTTAGTGGGAAAGTCTGGGTTGTAATTTCCCCTTTCTCCTTTTCTGTTCTTTTAGGAAATGCCAAGATTCTAAAAGTCAATGCCTGTGGAAATGAATCATTAACATTTCAAATGAAGTACCAAAATCAGTAAATGCAAATCATAATTCTGATATCAACATGAACTTATACAAGTGGCCCATTTGCAATTATCACACTTGACTTTTCTGTTTATAAAACAAGATATCTTAACCTTAATCATTTCATCATCCATATGTGTTTCCATCTTTGGGCTTTTGAATATACACCAGCCAGGCAAGACAAATAATACTCTTTATAACACCTAGAGATCCCTGTAAGAACCAAATAGATAGCCTACTGGGTTACCAGATGCACTGTAGTACTATAAAATTAAGGAACAGATGTTCTTTGTTAACCTTATTTTCTAACAAAAAATAAACAAAGTTTTAAAAATAGAGATTGGGAAGGAACCTTAGAAACTTAACATCTCCAAATATCAGGAAGATTGAAAGAGAGGGATAACTGAAAGCGTTGGCTAAGATCATAAAGCTAAAGATGAAAGGAATATCCTTTGGTAACAAAGAGAACAGACATCAGGAACCAAATGAGTACTTTTGAGCAAATAAACATAATGCATCGTGGTAAATATGGCATATGTGACAAAGAACAGGGAAAAAATTATCTAGGCAATCTCAAAAATGATTTTTTAGTAAAGAACAAAGCTTGCTATTATATAATCTTTGTCAAACTGATTTTAAAAAAGAAAAGAAAAGAAACTGTTCAATTCAGTCAGGGTAAAAATACCTAATTTTGAGGAAATAGCAATCTAAGGATTTCAAATACAAAGAGACAAAAATAATGTTTTAGAGGCAGTGATCCATGCGTTGCCTTATAAGTAAGAATGAGAAATGACTGGGGAGATGAAGAAAACTAAGGAGCTCTTTGAAACTCATATTGCACCAGATAAATCACAAACAACAACAACAAAAAAACCAAAACCTTAAATTGTCTTTGTCTTCTTAAAAAGGTTAAAAAATAAAAGACATGCACACACACAAAGGACTGCATGTAAAACTGGTCAGTGGATTGATTCACTCTAATTTCCTGGTTGTGATAGTGCTCTGCAGCTATGCAAGTCATCACAGTTAAAGGCTACATGAGATCTCCCTGCATAATTTCTTACAACTGCAGGTGAATCCACAAGTATCTCAGACTAAAAGTTAAAAAAATAAAATAAGGACAAATAAAGAATAACCTGTATAATTATAGTAGAGTTATTGTGAAAATTAATCTAAAAAAATCAATCATGTAAAGAAATGAAAGAAAATTAATCTGATAAATTTCCTTTAAATGGTCTTATACCCAGGCGCCTGGGTGGTTCAGTCGTTAGGCTCTGCCTTCGGCTCAGGTCATGATCCCAGGGTCCTGGGATCAAGCCCCACATCGGGTTCCCTCCTCGGCGGGAAGCCTGCTCTCCCTCTCCCACTCCCGCTGCTTGTGTTCCTGCTCTCGCTATCTCTGTCTCTGTCAAATAAATAAATAAAATCTTTAAAAAAATAATAAATAAATAAATAAATAAATAAATAAATAAATAAATAAATAAATAAATGGTCTTATACCCTATATTTGGGGATGTCATTAAGACCCTGGGCTAATTTAACAGGAGATTATTTAAAATTGGTAAACTAAGAGAATAATCAAAGGCCCAGAAGGGGACAGTGTAAGAGTATTATATGACTATGGCCTGCAAAGAGCAACTCAGTAAATCTTTAAAAAAAAAAATGAGCGATCATACAGGTAAATTTAAAAAACAAAAAGAAAAATCAAGAATGAAAACACCAGAAGTCACCAATCAAAATGAAAAGAGGGAAAATCTAAATTTAATTTAAATGTTAACTGGAGCAAAGGACAATATATAAATAATCTTTTAAAATTCAAATACATGGGAATACTCAAAACTAATTGAGATAGAAAATAAACTTAAATGTAAAACTCAAGTCCATTTAGCTCCTAGAAAAAATGTAGAATCATATCTTCACAACTTTGTAGTAGACAAATATTTTAATTAATTATTTCTTTGTACAAGAAGCAAAAAAACTCAACTAGCCATAAAAAGCTATAAGTTGATTTCACAAAATTAAATTTTTCTGCCTAACAAAAGATACCATTAAGGAAATGGAAAAAGAGTCAACAGACACAGATTGGGAACAAAACTATAATCACCATAAACACATCCAACAAAAGACTACTATTAAGAATATATGAAGAACTCCTACTAATCAACAATAAAAGTATGAAAAATTTGATCAAAAATTGGGCGAAGAATGTGAACAGATACCTGAAAAAGAAGGTACACAGATAGTCAATAAGCAAAGTTGCTCAACATCCTAATCACTAGGAAAATTTATATTAAAACCATTAGGAGATACCATTTTGCATTTACTAGAGCGAGTAAAATGAAGGGAACTGGCAATAGTACATGTTGAGAAGTAAAGCAATCAGAACTCTCATACATTGCTCATGGGAACATAAAGTAGCATAAATATTTTGAAAAGGAGTATGGGAGTTTCTTAAAATGTGAGACATATTCCCTTGCAATTACCCAACGCCTTTGCAATTCCACTATTAAGAATGGAAATTTATGAAGGAGGAATAGAAATTCCAAATTAATGTCAATAAGAATGTCCACGGTTTCCTCACTCATAGTAGCCCATAAAATGAGAAAAACCTTAATGTCTTTCATAGGAGAATGGATAAACAAACTGGGGCTTATTAATACAATGGAATACTATTCATCAATAAAAAGGAGTGTACTATTGATGTGAGCAACAATATGGATGAGACCAAAAATAGTATGCTAAGCAAAAGAAGATGGACACAAAAAATAAATAATTCATAATGTATAAAATTCATCATAAAGTAAATTTATTAGACCTAATTCCTTTGGATTTTTGCTCACCTTGTTCAGAAGAAAATAATGAACAATTACCTTCAAATTTTCAATTGCCCTCAGGATCCCTTATTGTCAAAATCCATACCAATTCCAAATGTCTTTTATTGACTTTTTATCTAGGTTTATTTTCAAAAAGCACTCAAGTGATCACTGAAATGAATTTTCTCTAATCCAGTTTGATGCTATTGACATTGCATTGTTTTCTGTTTACACGGCATACAAAAATATTAATATTTCTGCAGACTGTTAAACGCTAGAACTCTTTTACCTTAAAAAGGATGATTATTGTATTTAAAATTACTAGTTGAATTGTGAAATTTCTGTTCACTTATAGAAACTTTACACACCATATTCTCACTATCCATAACAATGGCATGGTAAAGAGCCTTGTTAGTGCAAAAGTATAGGACCCCAGAACAAAACTAGTTCAAAATCTTGGAACCAAAATATCCTCAGGGGCACAGTAGTGACAAAATAGTGGGTTAAAATTGGCAGGTGCAGTTTCCAGCACATCCAGATAATGTTGCAGCTCTAATAAACTTGCTGTTTGGGACGCCTGGGTGGCTCAGTTGGTTAAGCGTCTGCCTTCGGCTCAGGTCATGATCCCAGGGTCCTGGGATCGAGTCCCGCATCGGGCTCCCCGCTCCGCAGGGAGCCTGCTTCTCCCTCTGCCTCTGTCTCTCTGTCTCTCATGAATAAATAAATAAAATCTTTAACAAAAAATAAATAAATAAATAAACTGGCTGTTTTACCATTATTTTACCAGCAGGTGGTAAAATTGCTCCCTAATCCAATATTCTATAGTGACTCAACTACTCACTGTCTATGCTTCTATTGTTTCTTCTTCTCTTGCCATTCTAAACTCTAAATTCTTTTTTTTTTAGAGTTTTTTTTTTTTAAGATTTTATTTATTTATTTGAGAGAGAGAGAATGAGAGAGAGAGAACACATGAGAGGGGATAGGGTCAGAGGATGAAGCAGACTCCCTGCCGAGCAGGGAGCCCAATGCGGGACTGGATCCCGGGACTCCGGGATCATGACCTGAGCCGAAGGCAGTCGCTTAACCAACTGAGCCACCCAGGCGCCCTAAACTCTAAATTCTTTCAAAATTTATTTCTGCTTACTCAGAGCTTTTTTTGTCTAATAAGGTCACCTCACTGTTACCTCTTATCTTTGTGTTTCTGGCTTCTGCACTGCTCCTCATTATTGCTATTTTTATGTGACCTTTTTTATATAAGCCACAAAAGAGGATCTGACTGAATTAGCCAATTACCACATATGGTAGATAATATCAGTACTGGAGAATATAGACTTCTCATATTTGTATCCTTACAGATTATTGATCATTTTACATGGCTGACTTTGGATGAGAAGTGACCCCTGCAACAATAATCCATGGCTAGATTTGCAGAGTCATATAGAACTAAACACAGTAAGTAACATATGCATTAGGAATCCCTCAGAAGGGAACTGTGAAAATGCCAGGCAACACAGAGGCTCTCTGGAAAGAGAACTGTAGCCAGAGGTCACCTTGCATGGTCTGCCCCAATACATTCATTTATTAGGGTCTCTTTCAGGGGCATTTCTTTCATTCCACGGATCTGTGTTCATATTGGTGAAGCAGTATCATATGATTAAAACCATACCTTTGAAATTCTTTAACTATCTGGCAGTTGAAAATGCCCCTTCATATTCTTCATTTTCTAAATCTTCTTAACCATTTGGTGCATTTGTTTTGTAGGGACAAATTTTAGAATAATTTTGTCAGTTTCAAAAAAAACTTCTTCCTTGAAAATTAGGTTGGAGCTGCATTTTTATAGGTTATTCAAGGATAAATTGGCATCTAAAATATTGATTCTTTCCATCAAGACACTCTAGTAAACTAAAATCCATTGAACTAAACTCTTATAATCCAGAAATTCCTAAAGTTCCACATTGGCAAAATGAAATTAAACGAGAAAATACCAATTCCCGAATGGCTCAGCAGCTACATAAGAAGTGTTTTGTGATATTTCAGTATACCAAAATGATTTGAGAATATAAGAATGATACTAATTTCTCTAATGTGATAGCTCAGAAATTGAAAATATAAACATTGCTTGAAAAATAATAAAAGAACTATTTTGTAAGCAGTTACTATGTCCCAGAGTTTCAAGTGCTTAACATGTATGGAACATTTATTCCTCACTGGGGGATCTATTAATCCCATTTATTAAATGAGGAAACATTTGTAAGAGGTTAAGCAACTTGCCTAATGTAACACAGCTATTAAGTGGTGGAAAGAATGAACTCGGAGTTCTCCAAGTTTGATCTAAAGACTATATTCTTAAATATTATGCTAGAGCTATCTGTGAAATATGAAAAGCATCAATGTGTGGTGTCTGGCTGGCTCAGTTGCTAGAACATGTAATTCTTGATCTCAGGGGTGGTGAGTTTGAACCCCACTGGATGTAGAGTTTACTTTAAAAAGAAAAAAAGACAACAACTTAATCTAGCAAAAGGCATTTATTTGTGATATATATTAACTCTTACATATATTTAAAAAACTTTGAAAAGAATGTAAGTTTTTATGAAAATAAAAATCAATATATATTGTCACTACATTATATTTCCCAAATCTTTATGTAATTATCAAATAAAGTATCAAAGCCAACCTATTAATTTGAGAACATATTTTGAAGTGTATTTGCCTTAGGCATCAAAATACTTTTAATGACAAAATGATTGAATGTCCAGAGGTGGTAGGACTTGGTGAATAATTTGAAAAGGGACCATCAGAGGACGATGACCACGTTTCTGGCTCCAGAGCTCAGGCAAATATTAATATTTCCTTCAATTTTCATTTTTAATCTGTTTTCATACCCATGATCTCCATTTAATCTGAGGACAACCTTTTGGGGGATACAAAGGTATTTTCTAGCTTAAAATATAAAAGGGTTACATGGTTTGCCTGAAGTCTCAGCTGAAGGGAAGGTGATTAGGGGAAAGCACATAGAATTAATTTCTTTTTCTACTCAATTTTAGAACATACATCTAATTCTACTGTCTAAAGTACAATATTTAATGTCTCCTTTCAATCTAGATTGCTATCTGAATTCAGGCCTATGTCATATTAACCCCTTTGCTACCTAATGTAGAAATTCCTCACTGGCTATCCTGACAGGAGCAATCCATCATCATTGAATCATGGCTGGCAGCACAATTTTGATCAACCATGTGAACACCCTTATTACCCTCAAGTGCAAAGTGCACATAAATATTTTGTATACTAGCCAAACAGATGCAAAACGACAATGCATCTCTGCAGGTCTCTCTCTTGTTCTGTTACCCTCCCTTTTGTTTTCTAATCCATACTGATACTTAGCAGGTTTTTGCTCCTATGTTCTAATTGAGATTTAAAGGTTCATTGGACCACACGACAAGGGTGTATGTATAGTCACAAGAATCCCTTTCTGACAGTTCTAGCTCCATGTACCTCCACTGCCCCGTTGTGAACTCAGATAGAAGTGAAATAGCCAATGAGGACTCAGAAGCCATAAAGCATCCCCTTGGGGGATACCTTATTGAAATGGCAACAGAGTTCACCAGTGTTCTAGCTCAGCATGGGGCAGGCACTTCAAACTAGTTAAACTGTATCCACCACAGCACTGGGCAGGGAAGCTTTTCCTTCACAGTAGTTTTGCATCCAAAGCCCTGCTGTGTCTGTCTCTGTCTCTGTCTGTCTCTCTCCCTCTTTTGTTTTTTGGATGGGGGATGGTTGTTAAGTGTCCTCCTGAGTGGCTAAAAAGGGTGTTGGCTTGTTGGAACCAGGGAGAAGAAAAGTCTAGAGACACCAGAAGAGTCACTTCTGTATAATCCAGGCAATATATGTCTGTGGCTATCCCTGAACAGCAACAGAAGAAAGAATGTTTTCAGTGTAGATGACAATTTATCACTCAACAGTGATTGACACTCTGCTGGTATTGGCTCCTTGGCGTGGAGGACTAAAGTACTCATCTAGGGAGAGGCTGGAGAGCCTCACATGCCTACTCATTTTTCCCATATGTTCTAGGCAAGCCCGGTCCCTCAGATGTCCTTTGTTACTCTGACCCCCAAGACAGACAAAACTACTAAATATACCTCATGGGGGTGAGGGTGGGGCGTTGGGGTAGAGGGATCCAGCTTTTCCTCTAGACTTTCTTAAATCTATTTGTTGATAAATTTTATATTTCTTCTTTAAAATTAGACTTTTGCTTTTCAAAAATCTTTTCTTCTTACCTCTCAAAAAGCCCTGCTCTTGAAAATGAATAGCTTTAGCTTCAAAACAATTGTTTCTTAAAGAGGGATATGAATTCAAATTTGCAAATAGGAGAACCAGATGAGGGGGCCTGACTGCAAAGCAAGTCCATATTTGCATAAGATATTGAAAGGATTCTCCCACACTTCTAAATCCAGAAACTCTGGATACAACATTAAGATCACTTTTACCTCAGTGAGTCATCAAGGCGGGATGCATAGCACAGTAGCCCAGGCTTTGGAACCAGATAGAAAGGCTTGATTGTGAATCCTGTTGGACACTGTCTATCAGAGTGAGTTTGGGAGAGTAATTTTAAATGATTTGTTTCCTTTCCTGCCAATAAGATGGTTATTAGAATCTCTTCCTGAAGGGTTTCTTTAAGGGTGAAATGAGTGAATGTATGTAAAGTTCCTCCCAGGTAACAGTCTCTCAACAAAACTTTCTCCCCTCAGGCTAGATTTCTTTATCAGCCGCTCAAGGATATAGCTTTTACCTCTACTTGATCTTCTCAGTTTCTGTTGGGAATTTTATTTTAAACTGAAGGGCATTTTCTCTTTACTTCACTTCTTAAGCAAATTCAATACATTTAAATTATTTCCCTTGATCTTCCTACCTCATCTTCTCTTCCAGAGAAGTTAATTTGACCTTCCCCTCAAGCTACTTGTCACTTGTTCTTTTCTTCAGTCCTTTTATTAATGTATTCCTGTTCTTAGCCAATGATTTCAAATACAATTCTTTAAGTGATTTTTTAAAATATGTATGTATTTAAGACAATATGTTCTACTAAACACATTGTATTACAATTGCATTTGATTAATACAGTGTGTTTGTTTATCTTTTGTTTGTTTGCATCTGTAGTTGTGTAACATCAAAAGTGCACTGAATTAAAAAAATAAATAAATAAAAATAAATAAATTTTTTTAAAAAGTGCACTGAATTTAGAGCCAAAAGATCAGTGACTTTGACACTAACTAGCTGTATGCACTGAGGCAATATATCACTTCACCTCTATAGAACTCAAAGCCTTCTAAAGATTTTGAGCTATGTGATTTTTTTTACTCAAGTCAGCTCTCTCATTTCGGGATTTAACTTTGGCAGCAATCCAATGCTCCACTGATGACATTGTTTTGGCTTTCCATAGTTTTCAGCCCATGACCTCAAATGACTATTTGCTTCTACTTTTCTTTGTGTTTTCTCTCTGGGTGTCTTTCCTCCTTTCTTCTCTTTCATACTTTTCCCACCTATAGGAAAAGCTTATAAGAAAGAGATGTATCACCAACAGTTTCATGTGTTCCTGGTAACCTTTATTTTGGGCTGAAACTAAGAGAACCTAATGTATGACACTGCAGAATTATAAAAATCAAATCAAGCTTCCTTGATTTGGTATAGAATGGTCTTATTCTGCTAAAACAAAAAAAAGGTATATATAGACAATCAAGTATATATGTTAGAATTTATGTAGAGACTGATATGAAAGGATACAAACAAAAGTGCTAAAAGCAATTAGCACTGGAAGAAAACAGTGTGCAACAAAGGAGGAGGAATAGTCAGGGTTTAAATGTTTACCATAATCTATTCTATATTGTTTAATTTGTTGCAAGCATGCATTATTTTTATAACAAAATGCTATCATTGACTAATATTTGTTTTTATTTATATATATATTTGTACAAAGTGGCTTTGTAGTTTGCTAGAAGTTGGGTATAAAGTTATTAAAAAGATAGTGATTCAAGGTGGAGGAATGTTACACAGGAAATAGCCAGTGGGTGAATCTGTTTTCAGCTCTGGCCCAAGCAGGAAGGGATGCTTTCTTCTGAAAGTGATTTGAGACTGCTGTTCTCATTGCATCTATGGCAAGAAAATTAATTAGGGTAATTAAAATATAATTGGAAGAGGAAACACAGGTAGAACTAAATCTTTACATTACAGAAAGTACTGAGAGTTAGGCAAAAGTTAACCCTGGAGTTAACAGAATAGAATATGGTGGTAGGATTTTGCAGAACGTATTGGAGCAATGTTAATCTTTCCAAAGAAATCGATAGGTAAAGATTGCATTTAAAGACAATTTTTTCAGAAGTACACAAAGACTAATGACTCTGCAGATATCCATCCATAGGACATAGGGAAAAAGAAGCCTTCCAACCAAAGATAGCATGATTTAATTCAAACACTGTAAGAATAGAAAAAAAAAAAAAAAAGACCAAAAAACAAAAAAACTGGGCTAGAATCGACATACAGTCATCAACTCAAGTTCTTATCAAAAGCCTACATATAATATTTACAATTGTATGACTTTATGCTGACATGAAGTATAAAGAGTTCACTTTCAGAGTGTGGGTTCAGTCATTGGCAGGATATCAGGTTTATTTTGTTGTTTTTCCCCCATTATGGTGTGAGGACATCATAGAATGTCCTAAGGACTCCAAAGGGAAAAGAGAGAACTGTTTAATCTCTCAGAGCACTACACATTTCAAAAATTCTGATTTCCCTCTTCCTGTCCTAAATTCTCTACTTGTATCTAAGCTCTATGGAAGTGCGCTGGGCCCAACAAGCTGTCATTTTCTCAACCTATAATTGCAGTATTTAGCTTCTTTTGCCTGCTGCAGCTTTAATCATCAGTTTCAGGAAACCCTGACACCAATGCCCTGCATACCTAAACATACATTACCTATTTGACCATCTATGTCCCTAAATACAATGAACATATCTTCTTATTTTACCAGTACTCTATGTAACATTCTACACAGTTGAAAAACTGTTGCACTGGCTTCTGACTCAGCACTCTTGATTTTCTTCTCATTTTTCCTGTCACTTCTTGTCAGTCTTCTTTGCTATCTACTCCTCCTCAGCTTGAATTTTAAATGTGTTTGTTCCTATATATATATATATTTTTTTCTTTTCTAATATACCCTCTCCAAAGGTGAGTACATTCTATGCTAAGGGAAATCAAATTTCTATAATAGAACAAACTTATGTGCTAAGTTCCAAAATCATATACCCAATGACCCATATATCTATAAAACAAGCAAATTTAATATCTAATGAGCACACTAAAATGGAATTAAGCTTCTACCCCAAATTGGTTTCTCCAAGTCTCCACTAGCTCATTAAGTCACACATCCATACAATGGCCCAAAACAAGACACCTAAAAGGCAAATTTGTTTCCCCTACTTCCCTTAATTTCACATTTATTCCCAGCAAATTCAGTAAGTTTTATCTCCAAAATATATTTCAAATCTGTCCACCTCTTCTACCAACTCTCTAGTCCGGCCCTGTCCCATATAAATATAATGCAAGCAACATATGCAATTTTAAGTTCACCAGCAGTCACATTAATAAAATAAAAAATAATACATGTTAAATTGATATTTTGGATATATTTGGTTTAAATATATTACTAATGTCAATTTGCCACATATAAATATAAAAAATAGATGAGGTATTCTATTCTTTTTTTCTTGTTGAGTCTTCAAAATGTATTGTGGGTTTTATACTTACATAGCACATCTCAATTCACACTAGTCAAATTTCAAGTGTTCAATAGCCACATGTAATTATTGCACTGAGGAGTACAGAGCTAAGCTACATCAACATCATTGCTTACCTGAGAAGGACTATCACAGACTCCTGTGTGATATCCTCACTTCTACTCTTGCATATTTCTACTCTACATATTTCCCATGGACTAGTGAGAACTGAAAACAACAGAATTCTCTGCTCTGTGTTAAACAATAACAGGCCTGGAGAGACTTTCTTATTCTTGTGCCCATAGTACTAAGATCAAGAAAAAATAACTTAACTGCTTTTTCTAGGAAATGCCTGCTCCTGGAAGAGAAAACTGACCCAGCCAACCTATTAAACTATCAAAAGTAACAAGCTCATCTAGATTCATTTCAAGATCTTCAATTCACGGTGTTCTCCCATCAAATATACTATATGACAAAATCCCAACCAGTGTTCCCTCTTGAAGTTGACCTTAAAATCCTTCAGCACAGGCCTTAAAATGATATAAAGAGCCTTACCTAATTTCCCATTTTGAGACACTAGTAAGACTGTTTACTGCACTAAGTCTAATAAACTTAGTTTTGCCTGATAAACAAATTTTTTAGAGGTCTTTTGGAAAGTTAGCAGTCAACAAAAGTAAGAGAGAACTTCTTAAAATGCAAATGGGATCATGCCACTCACCTGTTAGAGATATTTTAATAGTTCCCAATGTTTTGGAATAAAATCCAAACTATTTAACGTATTTGAAAAGGCCAAAATAATCTATTCTCTGTCCAACTCTTTAAAATCATATTATATCACTACCCTTCCTCCCTTCACTAAGTTTTAGACACAGTGCCTCATTCCTGTTCTTCAGGTATAACCAGTGCTTCCCCAATCTTGTCATCTTTGCATTTATTCTATTCTGCCTGCAAGATTCTTCCATCTTAAAATTGCTGACTCATCCTGATTCTTATTAACAAAGTTAAATTTGATGTCCTCAGAGAGGTTTTCCCTGACATCTGTATTTACAATGTTGTTATCTCTTATGCCAATTTTCTCTCCATCACATCATCCTGCTTACTTCCTTCATATCATTCATCATAACTGCCTTGTCTGTATCTTTCTTTGTTTACTTTCTGTCTCTCTCCACCAGAATATAAATTCCAAGTAAATAAAGATCTTGCTGATCTTATCTATCTCTATATGCCTAAATGTCTGACAAATTTATCAGTACATAGTAGGTACTCAATAAAAACTTATCAAAATAAATGAACCAAAATCATTCAATGAATAGCTTAAAGAGTTAAAGAATGAATAGTTTACAGAATGAGAGAAGAAAAAAAGGAAGGAAGGACCCCCCCCTAAAATATGCGATTATAAGCAAGACAAGTGTGATTATCCCCTCTTACGCATTAGGACATTGTATAACAGTATGTTTAAGGTAGGAAATCAGGACACCACAGCTACTATGTAATGTAACTGAGACCAAGATCAAGGTCTTCTGATTTCTAATCCAGTGCTCAACACAGCATAACACACTGTCATTCAACCTGCTCTGATTGATGTGGTTCTTTTGAAGCTAACATATAAAAGCTTCAGATTTAATAACGAAACAAGACATCTGAAGGAGAAAATGATTCTCTGTGCATTAATTGGTGAGTTCATATCTTTTTGCATTTACATCTCCCACTTGCATTTTGATTAGCAATTTCCTCTGTAAATTTAACACCAAAATCCTCTGTAATCAGTGGCATGTTGTATTCTGGAACAGACTCAATGAGTCCCTGAAGCTGGCAAGACAGCCCTTCAATCCCTTCACCTTGGCTGCTCTAGTGGTGAGCATGCCTGACTGTCAGTCTGATTTCCTAAATCTCCTACAAGGGAGTTAGGCAGTTAGAAATAGTGTTGGCATATGCTTGGCTTTAGCTTGTTTCAAATACAAAATGCTGGCTGGTTCCAAACACAAGCCTCACTTATTTTCTATTACTATTATTATTATTATTATTATTATTATTATTATTATTATCATTATCATCATCATCATCATCTTTATCACTCTTCCAAAATCCCTTTTGAAGAGGTTTCATATCCTAGGGAGGAGCAATTCCTGAAAATTGCACTTGATCAATTTATTTAGTGAGGCATAAACAGTAAATTAGCATGTAATTAAAATTCCTACTCTCCTTTAATAGTAAATATATTGTAAGGGATTGCTTGTTGTCTATCCAATCACTAATTTCTACTTTCTCTCTTGCTAAAATAACCTCAGTTTTCAAATATTAGGAAACTTGTGGTGGATGACTGTGGCAGGGGAGGAGAAGGATAATCCCCCATCCAAACCCCATGGAATGAATCCTGAATATTCTGTGCCAAGCCTAGTAATTCTGTTCTTCCTGACATTTGTCAAGGTTATGTATCTTTGACATGGCATAAAGCATATTAATAATCTGGATTCTTTTTATTCTTTTATTTTCCCAGTCTTTCTCCACCTATACGCTGCAGTCCAGGCACTCTGGACTCTAAATTATAATCTTCTAATTATAATTCTCTAAACATGCTTTTACTTCTTTTTCCTTGCAAATGTCCTAAACCACAATTCCAACTATACAACTCCTATCCATCTATACACCAAAGCCAACTCAAATGTCACCAAATGATTACATCTTTGAATAATTTTCTCTATGACAGAATTAAAAACCCTTAATTACCAATGATGATTCTATATACTTTCATCATAGCACTTACTACTCTAGATTCTTATCATTGGCTCACATTTCTCTTTATTCCATGAGAATGCTAGTTAATTAAGAACAGGGATCATGCCTCACTCATATTTGTGTTCTTAAAACTTAGCATGATGCTTGACAGATAGAAAGGACTCAAATATCTTTCCAGAGGTTGACTGAGGAGACTATATAACAGGTAGAAAATTATTCATTAACATGATGCCTTCTTCATTCTTTGCCACCAAGGTTCATGACAATTTTGTATTCTACATATACTTTTCAAAACTTTTATTCTATCTTGTACTTTCTAGATATTATTATTTCCGAGGAATTTTTTAGAGAGAGGTATCAGAAGGACTTTATGTAGCTTAACATCTTAAACAGGCAATGAATACAGGTATAGAAGAGATTAAAATGTGGTAATTTAAAATACTGTTATTCTATTATAAAATATTATATTCTATTAACTAGAATATTTTACTAATGAGAATGCCCCAAAACTTGTTATTAAACAAATGATTACCTACAACATTTTAACAATATTTCCACTGGTTTATTTTCCTACTTAAAAGCAGTAAGCTGTTCAAGCCAACTTATGGTAACAAAGTTAATCAGTAAAAAATTATTAGTAGTAATGACGGTGACAATGGTAAGAGTATTATAAGTCAAGCACATTACATTTTCCTAAGATGGCCTCAATATTATTTCCCATCCCGTATGTTTCTTTTGACCTTTACACTTCTTCCACTGAAAGGTAAATTTCATGTCACCTCCTCTTGAATTGGGGAGGATTTCGACTTGTTTGTAAACAAGAAATTATGACAAAAATGACAGTGAATGATTTTGGAGATTAAGTTAGAAAAGGAACAATTGTATGTGTTTTGTTAGCTGCAACACTTACCCTTGGATTCCTGAAGTGCCATGCAAACAAAAACAAAAAAAACAAAAAACCAACAACAACAACTATCTGAAGGCTGTCATGCTATGAGAAAGCCAAACAACATGAAAGTTAAATGTAATTTTCCTTAGTCTTTCAGTACTGTGTTCAGATATCAGATATATGAGTGAACAAGCCTATGCCCTTTCTGAATCCTTGACCCCTAGAATCTTTGAACATAATATAGTGGTTGTTGTTTTATGCCACTAATTTTAGGATAATTTGTTGCACAGCAGCAATAACTGGAACAAAGAGTGTGACAAGGATGGGGTACCTGATGGGTCAGTCAGTTAAGCATCTGCCTTCAGCTCAGGTCATGATCCCAGGGTTCTGGGATCAAGCCCCACATTGGGCTCCCTGCTCAGCAGAGCCTGCTTCTCCATTTCCCTCTGCTGCTCCCCCTGCTTGTACTCTCTGTCAGATAAATAAATAAAATCTTTAAAAAAAAAAAAAGTGTAACAAGGAATGGTTAGGTGTTTACTAATCTCATTTATTCTGTTTAGACATAAAGGAAGAAGACATTTACCTGCTCTTCGTCGTTTACTTGGGTCCCATTTGACTGAGTATTGGCCAGTGGGATGTAGAGAGAAGTACGCCACAATGAGGTCTGGTCATCACACTTCCTGTTCAATCATCCACTGTCTCTTCCCTTTCTCCAGTGACAGTGGCGGCCACATTATAAAGATGACAGTGTCAAAAGATTGGAGAATCCTGAATCACTGGTAGAAACTTATCCAGGAAAACTGGCCAACATCAGAACAATGTATAGATGATAAATGAACTATAACAAATCCCAGTAGATTTTTTTTTTTTAAGATTTTATTTATTCATTTGACAGAGAGAGACACAGCGAGAGAGGGAACACAAGCAGGGGGAGCGGGAAAGGGAGAAGCAGGCTTCCCACTGAGCGGGGAGCCCAATGCGGGGCTCGATCCCAGGACCCCGGGATCATGACCTGAGCCAAAGGCAGACTCTTAATGACTGAGCCACCCAGGCGCCCCCAAATCCCAGTAGATTATAGATTATTTCATTGATAGTTTATTTTCCTTATTTTATAAATGTAAATCCAAAGTTGAGAAAGGATCTGATTTACTCAGGGTCACAAAGATATTCCAGAGAAGGGGAATTTCCTTGAAGATGGAGCTCTGTGAGGCAAACCTAAAATAAGGTTGTCTTCCCAGAGTTAAATTTGCAAAATCCACTGGAAGAGACAAGCTTGTTATAAATGTATTGTTGATATAAAATCTGTTAACCAGGTGGTCTAAATTTATTCCTAGACCACTAATTTTGGTTATAATAGAAGATATGCAAAAATCCCGATTTATTTTCATATATTTTTTTTTTTTTAGTAAATAGACCACTATGGACTCATTACAATGTATTTTATAGCCATTTTTAAAGGTTGGAAATAATTTTTGTTATAGAATCTTCCTATATTTTATGACTTTAAGTAAATTTCTGATTTCTTTTCCAAACAGTGCAATATAAGACAATATAAAACATACTTTAAATTACTAAATTTGTGGATAACTTTGTGACTTTTCAGAACCTCCAACACCAAGGGTCTGATAATGGAGGATGATGTGCATAAAATACACTTCAGTAAGCTCCACAAACTCCATCCTCAATGATCTTTCTTCTACAATCCAACAGCTAATGCATATAATCAAGAAGTCTCATGGGTCTTTTCAACAACTGTCATCATCTTTAAAAAGGAATCTTGTCACCTGAACAAGGTAACATGAAGGACTTTTATTTTTTATTTACTTTTTAAAGACTTTATTTTTTATTTGAGAGAGAAAGCATAAGCAGGGGGAGCAGGAGAGGGAGAGGCAGGCTCCCCACTGAGCAGGGAGCCCGATGCAGGACTCGATTCCAGGACTAAGAGATCATGACCTGAGCAAAAGGCAGACACTTAACTGACTGAGCTACCCAGGTGCCCCACATGAAGGACTTTTAAAACAACTATATATTCAGTTTTATAGAAGTTTGTACTGAGAGGAATATCATTGATACAGATATGTATATCCATTTGTGGCCACAAAGCACAATACATAGTAGAATCCTTGGTACTTTCAAAACTATCTCAAACCAAAGATCAAGCAAATTTTAATTCTCTGTGAAAGTATTTATCAAGGTAGTTTCTTAGTGTCTGTCACTTTTTGTAATATAAAATGTAACAAAGTAATTTTTTTCTTGCCATTAATTCCTTGAGGTCCAGTGATTATGGTTCAAACAAGTGACAAATTTGACAACTAAATCAATCACAGTAGTTAATTGTAAAAAAGACTAAAGTGTGATTTCATTTTAAAGGTCTAAAAAGCACTTCTTTTATAGAGCCTACATTCTTGTATGAGGAGACAGACAATAGATAAATAAACAAAAAGTATATAATATGTCATTTGTCATGATAAACACTATGTAAACAATAACTTGGCTGAAGTGAAAGATGCTATCTCTATATATGGATCTATATAAGATCTGTACAGGATGATATAAAAGTAATGATGGAACAGACCTGAACAAGTCTGCTGTGCAAATTTTTGGAGAAAGCATATGGTTAAAAAGGACAGTTAAGTGGAAAGATGCCAGAAGTGTAGGCACATCTGGCAAATACAAGGAACAGACAGAAGGGCTATATGTCTGAATCTGAGGAAGCAGAGAGGAGCATTATAGGGTAGATGTTCTTCAACAAACTGCCCAAAAAGTAATTTGGGGGATTTATGTGTTTATAACTTGCCCATCAACAAAGGGAAGTCAATGAAGTAGAAGGGCTCCTATTGGGTAAAAACACTGGGCTATTTCCTTCTCCTGAGATAAAGGGAAATGTTCTGAACTAGGTGTCCTAAGACCCCAGATTTCAACCTGTTACTTCCCCTTATCGGCATGTGACCATCAGTGCTTTACGTCATTTATGGACCTTTTGCTATCAGTCTCCAGAATATTTCTCTCCTTGAAACTACATCATTTACTGAAAATATACTGAATATATACTGGATACTGGAAATATAAAATTCTCAATATCTCTCTTTCTATTAGGTATGCCAAGGTATATTTTCTAAGTCATCATTTTATAAATGGTATTTTTCGGATTCGTTTCTCTAGAAGACTGAACTCTCCAAAAGTTACTTGTAGGAAATGTAGGTAAATAGCCAAACATCTTATTTGAGGTAAACAATCAGCACACTGTAAGAGTTTTTAGGATAAAAATAAAATATAAAATAATAAAAACATTATTAGATTTAATATCTAATATAAATTTACTCACTTAATTACTAATTCAAATTTATTTATAATTAATAAAAATCATTTAGTAATAAGCATATCAAAAATAAACAACAGAAAAATTCCTTATGATTTGACAACTAAACATCTTCCCCATGTTATTCTTCTATTCACTGGGCTAGCCATTTCCCGAGAAGGTGTTTTCAAAGAGGGATGCTTGACTCCTTATGTTCAGCTATCTTGAGTCAAAGGCTCCAAGCAGCACTTGCATAGAGTTCTCTGAGTGTAGGATTAGTCTGCCTCAGAGTCCTTCTCAACCATGGGCTCTCTTGCTAGTCTTGTGGCTTTGACCCTTTGGTGAAAGCAGACTTCCCAGAATGACTTCAAGCTGAACATCTTTCTCTCAGCATGAGCAACAGAGATTGCTGGCTAGAGCTGCTTCGTGGCTTAACCAGCATGTTTCTCAATGAACACTCTTTCTCACTCCAGTCACTTCTGTTCCCTTACTCAAAAGTCTCCTCAGATGGTATATACATGAAGGCCATTAAGCATGCTGAGCTCATAAAAGTTCATCTCTTGCTGACCAGTGCTAGGAGGGAGTTCTGTTTTTCCTTACCTTAAGCTCTGTTTTAAAGGAAAGAGCAAGAAGAGCCTCACTACAGAATTCTTCCCACTAATGTTTGATTTAAATTTGCATATAAAGCTAAATTTAGTTTGTTACAGACCTTTTATTAAGTTATTTTAGAAAGCCCCCTGGTAGCTGGCTTCTTTACAAACTGGTTCTATTATAAAGTGGTCATATACCTTCCAAAAAGGACAGAGTGTTTTAACTGGGATTCCCTGGCAAGACTCCTGTGAGAGTGAAGAGTAGATGACTAAGATGAATTCAGGAAATCTGCTTAACACTGAAAAAATGAAAAGGTGTCGTCTCTGTATATTAAATAAATTTGAAATTGTGCCTGAATAGATTCTCCACAGTCAACAAAGGATTCACAGAGCATGAAAAGAGAAAGCTAACATTTGAAAGCAGTTAGGCCTATGGAGACAAAGTGTTCCCTGGGGTTGGAAAAATTAGCTTGATAAGGAAATGTGATCATTAGTGGCTCAACACTGTGAGCATCACCCAGTGGGTGAAGGTGATGCACCACAGAGCCTCGAGCAGTATAATCAGGGCCTAGAAACTAGATGTTCATCTAGTTTCAAACTCTGATATTCATATGATATTTTATTACCCAAATTGGACACTTCTGAGAGTAAAGGGGGGTATAATCTAAATGTGTCCTAAGGAAAATAAGGCTTATATTCACCCTAAATCCCTGTATGTTAAATTCACTTAGCAAGTACTTATTTTATGAAATTTCATTTGTAATCCAATAACCTTTGGACAAATTGTTATTACTATAACATAAAGAAAAGATAAAGTAGGGGTGCCTGGGTGGCTCAGTCAGTTAAGCATCTGACTCTTGGTTTCGGCCAGGTCATGATCTCATGGGTCATGAGATGGAGCCCCAAGTCAGGCTCTGTTCTCAGCAGGGAGCCTCTCCCTCTGCCCCTCCCCCAACTCTCTCCCTCTGCCCCTCCCTGCTCCCCACACTTTCGCTCTTGCACGCTCTCTAAAAATTAATGTTAAAAAAAGTGAAAAAATGTGTTTCTAGCTGTATATGCTGAAATTGTGTTGTATTGAACTGTTTCAATTCTAGAAGTCATGTAAATGATTCATGTAAAAATGGTTCATGCAAACTGGGCCATGTAAATGTTTTTTTTTTTTAATTTTATTTTCCTTTGTTCTTCAAAAATTAACTTCCATCAAGTAACATATCCAAACTATGTTCTTATTCCCTGAAACATAAAGTTAGACAACTAACAGAAAATCTGTTAGTGGTAGTCCTGAAAATCTTCACATTTGGTTTGGAAAATGTGCTTTGATAAGTCACATATGAAAATTCACAAAAAAAATATATGAAGCCCACATTCTGAATACCTGTTAAAAGGCTGAATTTTTGCTGAATCTTTTCCTCTTTTTGAGGATATTTCACTGCTGACCACCCACGTTTCTCACAATTCATTTATGTTGCCCTTTTTAATATCTATTTCTGGTTAAGCACATTTCCCAAAAAGATGAACCATCAAGTCCTTCATGCACATTTCAAGAAGTTAATAAAAACAACATACAGAATTATACGCTAGCTTAAAGTAATATAGGCTTAAAGGCACAATTTGCATTAAATAATCTATAATTCAGATACTCGATAAACATAAAGTTTCCTTGTATATAAAACAAAATCTTGAGAAAAAATATAATTGTTTGCTTAGAACTTCACCTTTTAAGGTACTTTTGGGGCTTTGGTTTCATGTTTACCTGCAGTCACATTTCTTTAACTTCTATAGGTAACATTCTTCAAAATATAAAGAAAATAATAAGCAGCTTCAGTAGTACTAGAACTATTCATAAAGGTAGTAGAAACAGTAGCTATCTTCTTATAAAAGACTACTATTTACTGAGTACTTCATTGCTATTAGCTCATTTGTCAGCATAATAACTTTGAAGTAGGTTTAATACAAAGTTTATTTTACAAAGGAGGAAACAGGTTAGTGAGGTTTATGATTTGCTTTAATCTTAACTACTATATAGACTCTTAGTAATTGCAAAATTTATACGCAGATATTAAACACCAAAGAAACAATAAATATTTAATACTCCCTTCTCTTTGAGGTTAAGAATGGGATTCTGTAATTTGTCCACAAACTGAATCCAGTGGAGAGAGTAATATTAAATGTCACAGCATTTTCTCTCAGAAATTTTAAAAATAATCTGAACAATTGCTAACATAATTATTCACCAAAATAAATATTAAAGGCAGATACAATCATATTTTTACAAAACTATTTGTAAAATTTTGGGCACTGATCTGAAGTTAGTATTTTATTGTTTCAAGGGCACTGAACACTCATGAAAATTCAGACATAGGACAGGATTCTGTAACATTCAAAAACACTCTCAAGAGCATAACCTAGCCCTCCTTGAACTTGCATAATTGTAAACATATTGCCTTAATATTGACACTCTTCAGATACTTTGAAGAAAGCATCAAATGTTTTGCAGTTCTAAGATTGGGATATTGGTCAGCATTACATTTGACCTTATAAAGAGAAGATTACACCAGATCAATTTTATCATATTCTATAATAAAGGGATAGTCCTCAAAGGAAAAAAAAAAGATAGATTTTTATTAATTGCACCTGAATTAGACTTCTATTTTCAACATATAATCCAATTAGCAGTTAAATACACAGGTTTATGGATCATCCTCCAAAGAATCCTTGTAGAAGTTCTGTGGGAGTTTCCCTAGAGGCTGCCTAAGGAACCGGGCATGAAGACACAGAGATGATGGGCCCCTGGACTCTCCTTCATGGTTTCAAGTACAGGAGCTCTTTTTTTATCTGTTTTATTTATTTATTTAGGCCTTAAAGTGTGTTTGAAGGAAGAATAGTTCTACCTCAAAATTCAGAAAACATTCTTACAAACCATACACTTACCAGTATGTTCTCAGTTGGATGGAACATCAGCTTCTAAGGTCTCTTAACACTAAGGTCCTTAACTGGAGCTATCTAGCAGAGATTTCAGTCAGATGAAGGGCCAATATAATTCAATATTTTGTTTAGTAATCTAGATGAAGGAATTGAGATTATAACCTCATGTTTCTAATTGATGCTGATTTAGGTACAGTCACAACCAAATGGCTAACAAACACATGAAAACATGTTCAAAATCACCAGCCATCACGGAAATACAAATCAAAACCACAATGGGATAACACCTTACACCAGTTAGAATGGCCAAAATTAACAAGACAGGAAACAACAAGTGTTGGCAAGGTTGTGGAGAAAGGGGAACCCTCTTACACTGTTGGTAGGAATGCAAGCTGGTACAGCCACTCTGGAAAACAGTATGGAGGTTCCTCAAGACATTAAAAATAGAGCTACCCTACCACCCAGCTATTGCACTACTTGGTATTTACCCCAAAGATACAGATGTAGTAAAAAGAAGGGGCACATGCACCTCAATGTTCATAGCAGCAATGTCCACAATAGCCAAACTGTGGAAGGAACCAAGATGACCTTCAACAGACAAATGGATAAAGATGTGGTTCATATATACAATGGAATATTACTCAGCCATCAGAAAGGATGAATACCTACCATTTGCATCGATGTGGATGGAACTGGAGGGGGTTATGCTAAGTGAAATAAGTCAAGCAGAGAAAGACAATTATCATATGGTTTCACTCATATGAGGAACATAAGGAATAGAGGGGAGGACCACCGGGGAAGGGAGGGAAAACTGAATGGGAAGAAATCAGAGAGGGAGACAAACCATGAGAGACCCTGGACTCAGGAAACAAACTGAGGGTTACAGAAGGGAGGGGGTGGGGAAATGGCATAACCAGATGATGGGTATTAAGGAGGGCATGTGTTGGGATGAGCACTGGGTATTATACGCAACTAATGAATCATTGAACACTACATCAAAAACTTGTGATGTACTATATGCTGGCTAATTAAACATAATAAAAAAATAAAAATGAAAAAAAGCAACCTGATAAATTATATGAAGAATCATTTAGAAATATAATAAAGTTTAACATGATAAGGATTTATGACCAAGAGCAAACATATCAAATCAAAATGGAGAAGCATATACAGGCAACAACAGGGTAAAAAAGAAAAAGAAATGGTCTATCCAACAATCTTGGTATTTAAGAGGGGAAAACATAAGTTCATAGCAGTCGGCTATATTATTGGCAACATAAGAACAAGTTTTCCACTTTATTTGACTTTGGACAGGCCCTAATTAGAGTATGCTTTTTGATAGTCTCATTTGAGAATTTTGTTGAAAAGTTAAATAGGACTGGTAAAGAACACAAAATACTAAATTATTCCTACGAGGAAAAGTTAAAAGAAATTGAAGTATGTACCTTGAAAAAGAGATGACTGTAGGGAAAAATTACTGCCCTCTAAGGCTATTAAATAATTACAATAAATTATTCTCTTGCCCTACAGAGGACTGCTGGATATGAGAGATATATAGAAATAATGGCAAGATAATATGATTTGCTATAAGTAAGCTATTTTGATAAGGAGGAAACTTTTTAAGACTAAAACATACAAATGGGAGCTATTACAAGACTTTTTTCATCCATAGATAGATTTTTCAGAAAAAAAATCCATATCCTACCCTGGTTTACCTATGCTATTTCACTGGTTTAATCTTCTTACATATCCACCCAGGGATACCGGAAATGCAGGCGTTTTACTCTGGAAAGACTACTTCCTGAAATTCATGCGCTTCACTCTATGTTTCTCTCCTGGTTCTACCTATCTTCTCAGTTTTGGATTATGAGCAGTCTGCTAGTCCACTAGTCCACATGGGTAAGGTTTAAAATCCTTTTTTAGAATTAGAAAATATTTGAAAATGTACTTTGCAGCTCAGACATAGTACTGGTACAGTGCCACAGCACTCAATCACATATGAATAATATATACGTGGAAATTTCTCTCTTTTACATATTATTGGCTTGCTTTCAGGTTTTCCCAGGCTCTGAAGTGCTAGATCCTATATCTTGACACCTTTAGCCTTTCTTAGAATTTCTTTCATAAGCATCCATTGCCCTGCCAGTGTCTTCAACTTTTGTTGGCTTTTTTCCTTACAAGATCCCCAAATGACTCCATTTTTATATACTGCTCTGTGTAACCTAACTATGACATTCAAGCCCGTCAGATACTATTGGTGCTCACTCCATATATCCTCAGAACTTCTAGTTCCATCTTTATAGTCTCACTAACAGTTAAATGTAGAGGCTTTCAAATTAAACACTCTTCATACTTAACAAATTACACTCACCATTCCTACTGAATCTTCTTATTGCAAGCACCTGCCACTCTGCCTGAGGGTTGCTTTTTTTGGCCACAAGAGCTTGACTGACCCACGCAGGAGGCTTTAGTAACACTCTGAGGAGGGGTAGCCTTTAATCAAGGATGAATAGGTAAATATATTGGGTTTTGTTCACCTCAGGTAAGGTAATTCTGAGGTGTATTCTATAGTATCGCCCAGATTTCCCAGCAGGATTGAGCCCTAGTTGCCAGTAGTGATGCATAATTACATCTTGCTGGTTTACTTCCCCTCCCTGCCTCACTTTTTCTTTCTTACTTTCTCCTAAATAGACTAATGGTAACACAGATTCTTACCTCAGATCTGCCTTCAGGTGAACCCATTCTAAGATAAAATATCCCCATATCTTTACATGGGCATTTTCCAGAAAGCCTCCACTGTTTTTCAAATAAAATTTGAATAAACACCCCACATTAATATTTGAGTGAAAACAAATAATCCTGGTCTCTGTGTATGCAGTACACCCACAATAAAGGGCTCACTTTCACCCTTATGAAGATGGCATATCTTCCCCCAAACAGACAATTCCCAGACTGGGACAGTTCAAGTGTTTGTTGTTCTTATCAGCTCCATGTGGGATTTCTTACAGAACAGTCTGAGTCTCTAATCCACTATGAGAAGGTTTGACCATAGAAACACTCTGTTTTAGACACATTTTCCTACCAATTTCAATACAGTGATGAGAAAGATCCTTTCCTTTCCATTCAAGAAAAGAAAGCAAATTACTTTATGTATTTTCCTTTGGCTCCTGATCATGCTATGTGACACTTCAGTGAATTCTGCACACAAGGAATCCTATCATTTCTGCACACACAGCAGTTAAATGTGCTCATTTGCATAAGTTATAACCAAATACATAAGTGAAAGTGTTGTTTGTGACAGTAGATTTGACTTCAGGGATACATATGAATTTCTAAAGTTCTAGTGGATTTCAGCATTGACATTATGAAATAGAAATAAAATAATTCTTGCAGTCATTCCAAGCATTCCAAATGGTGAGAAGGATTGCAATAATTCAATGGAAAGCAAAGCAAACTTACCCGAATCATCATGACTGAACATCTGATATCATGAATTGTGTCATAGATCTTCTTTGAGATGTCCACAAATTGATCATCATCAAATACATCCAAAGAGTTTTTACTTAAGGCTTCTAAGGCAACGTTCACTTGTGTTACAAACTCAGGAATTGCTGTTAAAATTAATAAGAAAGAAAAGATTGTAGTGTTTGTATTTTCTGATTTCTGGAGTTTCATAAAAATATGAGACATATTTTTAAATAAATATTTGGTTAATAGAATTTTAATTATTTTTTTCATGTAAAGAAACAAAACGGGAGGGAAGTCAATCCAACAAGAGGATATAATATTTATAAATATTTATGCACCATCATAGGAACACCTAAATAAATAAAGCAAAAATTAACAAACTTAAAGGGAGACATTGACAGCAATACATTAATGTAAGGAACTTTAATGGCCCCACTTACATCAATGGATAAGCCATCCAGACAAAAAAATCAAAATTAAAAAAAAAAAACAAGACAGCTTTAAGCAACACATTAGACCAGGTGGACCTTATCATAGATGTATACAGAACATTCTATCCAATAGCAGAACATATACATTCTTCTGGTGTGCACATGGAACATTCTTTAGGATGGATCACATGATAGGCTACAAAACAAGTTTCAATAAAATTAAGAAGAATGAAATCATATTAATCATCTTTTTTGACACCATGATATGAAACTAGAAATCAATTACAGGAGGAAAACTGGGAAAATCACAAATATGTGGATATTAAACAACATGTTACAGAACAACCAATGAATTAATGAAGAAATCAAAGGGTAAATTTAAAACAATACATTGAGATTATGAAATAGAAATATAAAAATCCAAAATCTAGCAGATAAATTACATTAATAAAAATCACAATCATCACCACTGATACACAAAAAGAATTTGATAAAATTCAACATTTATTTATCATAAGACTCTCCACAAAATGGGTATAGACAGAACATGCATCAACATAATAAAGGCCATGTATGAAAACCCCAGAGCAAACATCATACTCAATGAAGAAAAGCTGAAGATCAATAATAAGACATGGATGCCCACTCTCAGCACTTTTACTCAACATATTCAAAATCCTAGCCAGACAAGAACAAGAAATAAAAAGGCATCCAAGATGATAAGGAAGAAGTAAAACTGTCATTCTTTGCAGATGACACGATACCATACATAGAAAATCCTAGTCTCCACCAAAAACTGTTAAAACTAATAAATGAATTCTGTAAAGTTGTAGGATACAAAAACCAAGGATACAAAACCAATACACAAAATCTGTTGCATTTCTACATATTAATAATGAATTATCAGAAAGAAAAATTCAGAAAACAATCCCATTTATAATTACACCACAAAGAATAAAATGCCTAGGAATAAATGTAATCAAGGACATGAAAGACTTGTATGCTGAAAACTACAAGGCACAGAAGAAAGAAATTTAAGATGACACAAATAAATGGAAAGATAATCTAAACTCATGAACTATAAGAATTAATACTGTTAAGGGGCGCCTGGGTGGCTCAGTTGGTTAAGCAACTGCCTTCGGCTCAGGTCATGATCCTGGAGTCCCAGGATCGAGTCCCGCATTGGGGGTCCCTGCTCAGCGGGGAGTCTGCTTCTCCCTCTCCCCCCTCTTGTGCTCTGTCTCTAAAATAAATAAATAAAATCTTTAAAAAAAAAAAAAAAGAAGAATTAATACTGTTAAAATGCCCATACATCCCAAAGTAATCTATAAATACAATGAAATTCTTATCAAAATTTCAGTGGCATTTTTCATGAACTAGAACAAAGAATTCCAAAATTCGGAACCACAAAAGACCCTAAGTGGCCAAATGATCTTGAGAAAAAAGAACAAAGCGGAGGGTGTCACACTCCATGACTTCAAACTATACTACACAGTTAATCATGAAAACAGTATGGTATTGGCATAAAAACAGACACATAGATCAATGGAACAGAATAGAGAGCCCAGAAATAAACCCACACATATATGTTCAATTAATTTACAACAAAGAAGTCAATAATACAAAAGGGGAAAATGACAATCTTTTTAATAAATGGTGCTGGGAAAACTGGACAGCTACATGCAAAAGAATGGAAACAGACCACTCTCTTACACGATACACAAAGTTTATTCAAAATGGATTCAAGGGCACCTGGGTGGCTCAGTTGGTTAAGCGACTGCCTTTGGCTCAGGTCATGATCCTGGAGTCCCGGGATCAAGTCCCACATCGGGCTCCCTGCTCGGCAGGGAGTCTGCTTCTCCCTCTGGCCCTCCTCCCTCTCATGCTCTCTGTCTCTCATTCTCTCTCTCTCAAATAAATAAAATCTTAAAAAAAAAAAAAAATCAAAATGGATTCAAGACTTGAATGTAAGAAAACCATAAAACTCCTAAAGAAAACATAGGCAGAACAGAAGAAGTCATCAGAATTCCCTAAGATGGAGGTGGAGTAGGAGGACCCTAGGCTCATTTTGTCCCACAAATACAACTAGATAACTATCAAATCATCCTAAATAACCCAGAAATTGGTCTGAAGACTGATGGAACAGATTCCACAACTAAAGGGCAAGAAGAGGCCACATTGAAGAAGGTAGAATTACGGAGATATGATTCAGGGGTAAAACAGACTGTGGCTGCTGTGGAGGGGAGGGAGCCCTGGTCCTGTGCAGAAGGATGAAAGAGAGAGGAACAGAGGGGAGCACACAAGGAGAATGTTTTCCCAAAGCCATTGGCTTGGAAAATGAGAAGGGCTGAATTTCTTAAGTTCTTGCAGCCAACAGGGCTTAAAGCCTAGAGTTTTAAAGGTCAGCAGGCTTGGCTGGGATAGAGTCCTGAGAGCACTGCCCTGCTCCTGGAGAGAAGACAGGCAAACAACCCCAGGGCAGACAGTGAGGAAACAGTGATTTGAAGAACGCTTGGAGCACAGAGTGGGGAGATTATTCACTCAGAGTGTCTGGGGGTGGAAGCATTCACAGAGATGCCTCTCTGGGAACAGGATAGCTGGCTAAGCCCATTTCCCTCCCCCATCTCTCAGCATAAACACAGAGCTACCAGCAAGAGGCAGTGCAGCACTGGCTGCCTAACTTACTTATACCAAGCCCCACTCCCCCGTCCTCTGGTGGGACTGCTCTTCTCTGTCAAGCTTACCTCAGTCCCAGGGTGGTGGGCCCCTCTCTCAGAAGCCCAGCACAAATCCCTGCCCATACCATGTGTCCCAACCAGAGAATTCTGCAGGGTCTCAGTTCTGGTGGAGTTGGTGTCAAGTCTCATCTCACAAGCAGACCAGAGCACACCTAGTTAAAACTCACTACATTTAGGGCAGAGACCAAACATTGCCCACAGTAGGCAAGGAGAGCCTCTGCAGATGACAGGCCTGGAGCATAGAGTAAACAAAATACAACAGCAGAGCTCACCCAGCACACACCAAGACACTCCCTGAAACTGCAGGCCCTGGGCACTACAGGAGCACTTCTTCAGAAGGCCATTACTGGTAGGAGACATAACTGGCTTTTCTAACACAGAGAAGAAGGCAGAGACTTAGACAAAATGCCAAGATGGAGGAACTTATCCCAAATGAAAGAACATGATAAGACCAAAGATCTAAGTGAAACAGATACAAGTAACATGCCTGATGAAGAATTGAAAGCAACAGTCTTAAGGATATTCACTGGGCTTGAGAAAAGAATAGAAGATATCAGTGAGACTTGTACAACAGAGATAAAAAAGTTAAAAAAAAAAGAATCAGAGAAGAAGAATGCAACAAACACGATTGGAAAAAGGCTTGATGCAATGAACAGCAGGCTGGAGAAAGCAGAGGAATGAATTAGTGACATAGAAAACAAAATCATGAAAAATAATGAAGCTGAACAAAAGAGGGAAAGAAGAATTATGCAACATGAGAATAGACTTAGGGAAATCAGTGACTCTATCAAACATAATAGCATTCACATTATAGAAGTCCCACAAGAAGAGAAAGTAAAGGGGGCAGAAGGTTTATTTGAGGAAATTATAGCTGAAATTATAGCTTCCTAATCTGGGGAAGGAAAGAGACATCCAAATCCAGGAGGCATAGAGAACTCCCATCAAAATCAACAAAAGCAGACTAATACCAAGACATATTGTGATTTAAATTTGCAAAATACAGTGATAAAGAAAAAAAAAATCTTAAAAGTATCAAGACAAAAGAAGTCCTTAATTTACAAGGAAAGACCCATAAGGCTAGCTGGAGATTTCTCAACAGAAACTTGGCAAGCCCGAAGAGAGTGACATGATATATTCAAAATGCTGAATGGGAAAAATCTGCAGCCAAGAATACTCTATCCAGCAAGGCTATAGTTCAGAATAGAAGGAGAGATCAAGAGTTTCCCAGACAAACAAAAACTGAAGGAGTTCGCGACCACCAAACCAGCCCTGCAAGAAATATTAAAGGGACTCTTTGAGTGCAAAGAAGAGACCAAAAGTGACAAAGACAAGAAAGGAACAGAGAAAATCTCCAGAAAATATCAAAATGAGTAGATATATGGGATAAGCACATATCTATCAATAATTACTTTGTACGTAAATGGACAAAATGCGCCAATCAAAAGACATCAGGTATCAGAATGGATTAAAAAAAACAAGACCCAGCAGATAGCCTCTCCTCTGTGGTCCTGCCTGCCACTCCCCTTGCCATGTGTTCAATAAATTTCTACCTCTTTAAACAAAAACAAAAACAAAAATAAGACTCTTCTATATGCTGCTTATAAGAGACTCATTTTAGATCTAAAGAAACCTGCAGATTGAAAGTAAGGGGGTGGAGAAACATTTAGCATGCAAATGGATGTCAAAAAAAAAAATCAGAGTAGCAATACTTATATCGGAATAACTAGAACTTTTTGTTCTTGAATTGTTTTTATACTGCTTTGGTAACCAGGTAACATGACCTCATGGAATGACGTTGAATGTGTTCCCTCTATTCCACTATTATAAGATTTTGATAAAGACGGTCATTAATTATTCATATGTTTGGTAGAATTCACCAATGAAATCATGTGGTTTTGGGGCTTTTCTGTTCTGGGAGATTTCTGATTCTTAATTCAACTTTTATTCTTGTTTTTGGTCTAAGAAGATTTCCTATTTCTTGGATTCAAGATTGAGGATTCAATCATAGTAATGTACATTTTTAGGAATTATCTGTTTTTTTTTTCTAAGTTATCTGATTTGTTAGTATATAATTATTTATAGTAATTGTTATCACACTATGTATTTCTGTGGTTATCTATTGTATTGTTTTCTCTTACATCTCTCATTTTGTTTTTTGAGTCTTCCCTCTTTTTTTTTTCTTGTTAATGTAGTTAAAGCATTGACAATTTTGTTTATATTTTTGGAAAAACTAGTCATTACTCTTTTTTTATTATGTTATGTAAATCACCATACATTACACCATTAGTTTTTGATGTAGTGTTCCATGATTCATTGTTTGAGTATAACACCCAGTGCTCCATTCAGTACATGCCCTCTTTAATATCCATCACCAGGCTAACCCATCCTCCCACCCTCCCCTCTAGAACCCTCAGTTTGTTTTCCACAGTCCATCGACTCTCATAGTTCATCTCCCCCTCCGATTTCGCCCCCTTCATTCTTCCCCTCCTTTCTTCTTTTTTTTTTAACATATAATGTATTATTTGTTTCAGAGATACAGATCTGTGATTCAACAGTCTTGCACACTTAACAGTGCTCACCATAGCACATACCCTACCCAATGTCTATCACCCAGCCGCCTCATCCCTCCCACCCCCCACCACTCCAACAACACTAAGTTTGTTTCCTGAGATTAAGAATTCCTCATATCAGTGAGATGATATGATACATGTCTTTCTCTGATTGACTTATTTCGCTCAGCATAAGACCCTCCAGTTCCATCCACGTCATTGAAAATGGCAAAATTTCATTCTTTTTGATGGCTGCATAATATTCCATTGTGTATATGTGTGTGTGTGTGTATACACATTGAGGAAATTATAGCTGAAATTATAGCTTCCTATACACACACACACACATATATATATATGTAAACTTCTTCTTTATCCATTCATCTATCAATGCACATCTTGGCTCTTTCCACAGTGTGGCTATTCTGGACGTTGCTGCCATAAACATTGGGGTGCACGTACCCCTTCAAATCACTAAATTTGTATCTTTGGGGTAAATACCCAGTAGTGCAATTGCTGGATCGTAGGGTAGGTCTATTTTCAACTTTTTGAAGAACCTCCATACTGTTTGCCAGAGTGGCTTCACGAGATTGCATTCCCACCAACAGTGTAGGACGGTTCCACTTTCTCTGCAACCTCGCCAACATCTGTCATTTCCTGACTTGCTAATTTTAGCCATTCTGACTGGTTGAGGTGATATATCACTGAGGTTTTGATTTGGATTTCCCTGATGCTGAGTGATGTTGAGCACTTTTCCATGTGTCTCTTCGCCATTTGGATGTCTTCTTTGGAAAAATGTCAGTTCATGTCTTCTGCCCATTTCTTGATTGGATCATTTGTTCTTTGGGTGTTGAGTTCGATTAGTTCTTTATAGATTTTGGATACTAGCCCTTTATCTGATATGTCCTTTGCAAATATCTTCTCCCACTCTGTTGGTTGTCTTTTGGTTTTGTAGACTGTTTCTTTTGCTGTGCAAAAGCTTTATATCTTGATGAGGTCCCAACAGTTCATTTTTGCCCTTGCTTCACTTTCCTTTGGCAATGTTTCTAGGAAGAAGTTGCTGTGCTGAGGTCGAAGAGGTTGCTGCCTGTGTTCTCCTTTAGGATTTTGATGGACTCCTGTCTCACACTGAAGTCTTTCAACCATTTTGAGTCTATTTTTGTGTGTGGTGTAAGGAAATGGTCCAGTTTCTTTCTTCTGCATGTGGCTGTCCAATTTTCCCAACACCATTTGTTGAAGAGACTGTCTTTTTTCCATTGGGCATTCTTTCCTGTTTTGTCAAAGATAAGTTGACCATAGAGTTGAGGGTCCATTTCTGGGCTCTCTATTCTGTTCCATTGATCTAGGTGTCTGTTTTTGTGCCAGTACCATACTGTCTTGATAATGACAGCTTTGTAATAGAGCTGGAAGTCCAGAATTGTGATGCCGCCAATTTGCTATTCTTATTCAACATTCCTCTGGCTATTCAGGTTCTTTTCTGGTTCCATACAAATTTTAGGATTATTTGTTCCATTTCTTTGAAAAAAGTGGATGGTATTTTGATGGAGATTGCAATGAATGTGTAGATTGCTCTAGGTAGCACTGACATCTTCACAATATTTGTTCTTCCAATCCATGAGCATGAAACGTTTTTCCATTTCTTTGTGTCTTCCTCAATTTCTTTCATGAGTATTTTATAGTTTTCTGAGTACAGATCCTTTGCCTCTTTGGTTAGATTTATTCCTAGGTATCTTATGGTTTTGGGTGCAACTATAAATGGGATCAAATCCTTAATTTCTCTTTCTTCTGTCTTGTTGTTAGTGTGTAGGAATGCCACTGATATCTGTGCATTGATTTTATATCCTGCCACTTTACTGAATTCCTGTATGAGTTCTAGCAGTTTTGGGGTGGAGTCTTTTGGGTTTTCAACATAAAGTATCATATCATCTGCAAAGAGTAAGAGTTTGACTTCCTCCTTGCCAATTTGGATGCCTTTGATTTCTTTTTGTTGTCTGATTGCTGTGGCTAGGACCTCTAATATTATGTTGAATAGCAGTGGGGATAGTAGACATCCCTGCAATGTTCCTGACCTTAGGGGGAAAGCTCTCAGTATTTCCCCATTGAGAATGATATTCGCTGTGGGTTTTTCTTGGATGGCTTTTATGATATTGAGGTATGGACCCTCTATCCCTATACTCTGAAGAGTTTTGATCAAGAAAGGATGCTGTACTTTGTCAAATGCTTTTCTGCATCTTTTGAGAGGATCATGTGGTTCTTGTTCTTTCTTTTATTAATGTATTGTATCACATTGATTGATTTGCGGATGTTGAACCAACCTTGCAGCCCAGGGATAAATCCCACTTGGTCGTGGTGAATAATCCTTTTAATGTACTGTTGGATCCTATTGGCTAGTATTTTGGTGAGAATTTTTGCATCCATGTTCATCAAGGATATTGGTCTGTAATTCTCCTTTTTGATGGGGTCTTTGGTTTGGGGATCAAGGTAATGGTGGCCTCATTAAACGAGTTTGGAAGTTTTCCTTCCATTTCTATTTTTTGGAACAGTTTCAGAAGAATAGGTATTAATTCTTCTTGAAATGTTTGGTAGAAGTCCCCTGGGAAGCCATCTGGCCCTGGGCTTTTGTTTGTTGGGAGATTTTTGATGACTGCTTCAATTTCTTTAGTGGTTATAGGTCTGTTCAGGTTTTCTATTTCTTCCTAGTTCAGTTTTGGTAGTTGATACATTGCTAGGAATACCTCCATTTTCCAGATTATCTAATTTGCTGGCATAGAGTTGCTCATAATATGTTCTTATAATTGTTTGTATTTCTTTGGTGTTGGTTGTAACCTCTTCTCTTTCGTTCATGATTTTGTTGATTTGGGTCATTTCTCTTTTCTTTTTGATAAGTCTGGCCAGGGGTTTATCAATCTTATTAATTCTTTCAAAGAACCAGCTCCTAGTTTCATTGATCTGTTCTACTGTTCTTTGGTTTCTATTTCATTGATTTCTGCTCTGATCTTTACTATTTTTCTTCTCCTGCTGGGTTTAGGCTTTTTTTGCTGTTCTTTCTCTAGCTCCTTTAGGTGTAGTGTTAGGTTGTGTATTTGAGACATTTCTTTTTCTTGACAAAGGCTTGTATTGCTATATACTCTCCTCTTAGGACTGCTTTTGCTGCATCCCAAAGATTTTGAACAGTTGTGTTTTCATTTTCATTGGTACCATGAATTTTTTTAATTCTTCTTTAATTTCCTGGTTGTCCCATTCATTCTTCAGTAGGATGCTCTTTAGCCTCCATGTATTTGAGTTCTTTCTTTTTTTTTTAAAAGATTTTATTTATTTTTTGACAGAGAGAGAGACAGCGAGAGAGGGAACACAAGCAGGGGGAGTGGGAGAGGGAGAAGCAGGCATTCCGCTGAGCAGGGAGCCCGATGCGGGCCTCGATCCCAGGACCCTGGGATCATGACCTGAGCTGAAGGCAGACGCTTAATGACTGAGCCACCCAGGCGCCCCTATTTGAGTTCTTTCTGACTTTCCTCTTGTGATTGAGTTCTAGTTTCAAAGCATCATGATCTGAAAATAGGCAGGGAATGATCCTAATCTTTTGGTACCAGTTGAGACCTGATTTATGACCTAGGATGGGATCTATTCTGGAGAATGTTCCATGGGGACTAGAGAAGAATGTGTTTTCTGTTGCTTTGGGATGGAATGTTCTGAATAGATCTATGAAGTCCATTTGGTCCAGTGTGTCATTTAAAGTCTTTATTTCCTTGTTGATCTTTTGATTAGATGATCTGTCCATTTCAGTGAGGGGGGTGTTGAAGTCCCCCACTATTATTGTAGTGTTGTCGATGTGTTTCTTTGCTTTTGTTATTAGTTGGCCTATATAATTGGCTACTCCCATGTTAGGGGCATAGATATTTACAATTGTTAGATCTTCTTGTTGGATAGACCCTTTAAGTAGGATATAGTGTCCTTCCTCATCTCTTATTACAGTCTTTGGTTTAAAATCTAATTTGTCTGATATAAGGATTGCCACCCCAGCTTTCTTTCCATGTCCATTAGCATGGTAAATGGTTTTCCACCCCCTCACTTTCAATCTGGGGGTGTCTTGGTTCTAAAATGAGTCTCCTGCAGACAGCATATCGATGGGTCTTGTTTTTTAATCCAATCTGATAGCCTGCGTCTTTTGATTGGGGCATTTAGCCCATTTACTTTCAGAGTAACTACTGAAAGATATGAATTTAGTGCCATTGTATTGCCTGTAAGGTGACTGTTACTGTATATTGTCTGGGTTCCTTTCTGGTCTATGTTGCTTTTAGGCTCTCTCTTTGCTTAGAGGACCCCTTTCAATAGTTCTTGTAGGGCTGCTTTCATGTTTGCAAATTCCTTTAGTTTTTGTTTGCCCTGGAAACTTTTTATCTCTCCTATTTTCAATGACAACATAGGTGGATATAGTATTCTTGGCTGCATATTTTTCTCATTTAGTGCTCTGAATAGATCATGCCAGTCCTTTCTGACCTGCCAGGTCTCTGTGGGTAATCTAATGTTTCTACCATTGTAGGTCACAGATCTCTTCTCCAAGCTGCTTTCAAGATTTTCTCTTTGTCTCTGAGACTCGTAAGTTTTACTATTAGATGTCGGGGTGTTGACCTATTTTTATTGATTTTGAGAGGCGTTCTCTGTGCCTCCTGGATTTTGATACCTGTTTCCTTCCCCAAATTAGGGAAGTTCTCTGCTATAATTTGCTCCAATATACCTTCTGCCCCTCTCTCTCTTTCTTCTTCTTCTGGGATCCCAATTATTCTAATGTTGTTTTCTCTTATGGTATCACTTATCTCTTGAATTCTGCCCTTGTGATCCAGTAGTTGTTTATCTCTCTTTTTCTCAGCTTCTTTATTTTCCATCATTTGGTCTTCTATATTACTAATTCTCTCTTCTGCCTCATTTATCCTAGCAGTTAGTGCCCCCATTTTTTATTGTACCTCATTAATAGCCTTTTTGATTTCAACTTGATTAAATTTTAGTTCTTTTATTTCTCCAGAAAGGGTTTCTCTAATAACACCCATGGTTTTTTCAAGGCCAGCTAGTATCTTTAAAATCATCATTCTGAACTCTAGTTCTGACATCGTACTAATGTCCATATTGATTATGTCCCTGGCAGTCGGTACTGCCTCTTGTTCTCTTTGTGGAGGTGATTTTTTCTGTCCTATCATTTTGTCCAGAGGAGAATAGATGAATAAGAGAACACAATGCTAACAGGGTAACAACATCCCCAGAAAATATACTCTGAACAAAGCAGAAAAGACTTGATGCTGGGGGAAAAGAAAGGGAAAGAAAGAAAAAAGAAAAAGAAAAACATAAAAACAAAGAAAAACAAATCAAAACAAAACAGAATATGATCAAATATGGTCAGGCTGGTGCATAGATCAGTGCCACACACTTGATTTTGCATGTATTTTGGTCTGTTTAGAAGGAAGTGCCTCCCAAAATTTTAAAGAAAGAAAAACTTATATATGTACAAAAATAAGGGTTAATATGATGAAGGGTTGGAATATGACTGTAAAGATGAAAATTAAAAAGATTTTATAAAAGGAATTGATAAGAAGTTGGTTGAAAAAAGAAAGAAGAGTATTTAAAAAAAAAGATTAAAAAATGGAGAGAATGTGATCAGGCAGAAGACTAGAACAAAGCCATACATTAGAGATTTAGGGTATATTTTGATCTGTTAGAACAAACTGTATCTCAAAAATTTAAAGAGAGAACAACTTATATATATATGCCAAAAATAAGGGTAACCACTATGAAGGGATAGAATATGACTCTAAAAATGAAAAATGTAAATGTTTTTTTTTTAAAAAAGGGATTGATAAGCGTTGGTTGAAAAAGGGAAAAGGAAAAATACACACACACAAAAAAAAGACAATTAATAAAAATTAACTTTGAAAGACTAAAGAATTACGGTAAAAAAACCATGGATTCTATGTTCAGTTTTCCCCTAGCGCTGGAGTTCCGCCGTTCTCATTTATCAGTAAACTTGATCTTGGCTGGCTGTTTCTTGCTGATCTTCTGGAGGAGTGGCCTGTTGCCGTGGTTCCCAAATATCTTTGCCGGAGGCAGAATTGCCCTGCCCTTGCCTGGTCTGGGCTAAGTAATCTGCTCGGGTTTGCTCTCGGGAGTTTTTGTGACCTGCAAGCTTTCGGTACAGCTTTGGAGAATGAGAGTGAAAATGGTGGCCTCCCAATCTCTGCCTGGAGGATCTGAGAACTTGGTACCCCACTCCTCAGTGAGCCCCCAGAGAGAAGCAGTCAATTACTCCCGTCTCCCTGGTCTCCGGCCGCACTTCGTGCTCACCCCGCCTGTGACCGAGCGTTTCTATCTCTGGCACCCGACTCAGTGTGGAGTCTCCAAACCCAGCAGATCCCTGCGGTGCACTCCCATGCCACTCCTCCCAGGGGTGAAGGGGAATCTCCCCAATCTGCCACTTGTTAGGTCCCTGCTGGAGGAGCAGTGGCCCGACTGTGCCGCGGATTATGGTTTAGGGTAACCCCAAGCTGAGAGCCCACGCCTTGGCTCTGTCTCTGCAGCCGGCTTCCCCGCTCCCATACCTGGGAGCTCTGCCACACTCAGGCAGCCGCAGTCTTTCTGTGATCCTGAGGGTCCTGAGACCACACTGTCCCAGTGAGGGTTTCACCACCTGCTTAGCTACGGGAGCAATGTCCCTCAGTGGAGCCAACTTCTAAAAGTTTCAATTTTGTGCTCCAAGGCTCTATCACTTGCCAGAAGCGGTCGACGGAGGCCCCCTCCCCCACCATCTATCCTCCCGAATATTGCCTCGGATTCACTTCTCCACACATCCTACCTTCCAGAAAGTGGTCACTTTCCAATTCAGAGAGTTGTTGCTATTCTTTTCTTCAATCTCCTGTTGAGTTTGTAGGTGTTCAGAATGGTTTGATCCCTATCCAGCTCAATTCCTGGGATCAGATGAAATCCAGGTCTCCTACTCCTCTGCCATCTTGCTCTGCCCCCCAAACTGGTCATTACTCTTAATGTTATGTTATTCTTTATCCTGGTCTCTATTTTATTTGTTTCTGACTTTTCCTTGTTATTTCCTTCCTCTACTAAATTTCAGCCAAGTTTCTTCTTTTTCTAGTTCCTTGTGGTATAATGTTGTTTATTTGAACTTTTTTTCCTTAAACATTTATGGCATAAATTTCACCCTAATATCCACTTTGCTGCATCCCAGGGGTTTTAGAATTTTGTGTTTTCTTTTCTTTTGTTTTGAGTAATATTTTGATTTGCCATTTGCTTTCTTATTTGGCCCAGTGCCTGGCAGTCATGTGTTGTGTAATATTTACATATTAAATATTTAATATTTACCAAAAAAGAAAAAAGAAAACATAGAGAGTAACCTCCTGGCTTTGAATTTTTGAATCTGACTCCAAAAGCAAAGCCAACAAAAGAAAAAAATAAACAAGTAGGACTACATAAAACTACAAAGCTTCTGCACAGCAAAGGAAATCAATAAAATGGAAAGGCAACCTATTAAATTAGAGAAAATATTTGCAAATGATATTCCTGATAAGGGGTTAATATCCAAACTATATGAAAAACTCATACAACTCAAAAGCAAAAAAAAAAAAAAAAAAAAAAAATCTTATTTAAAAATGGGCAGAATATTTATCCAAAGAAAATGAGAACACTAATTTGAAAAGATATATGCACCCTATGTTCATTGCAGTATTATATACAATAGCTAGGATATGAAAGCAACTTAATTGTCCACTGATAGATGATGGATAAAGAAAATGTGGTGTATATATACAATGGAATATTACTCAGACATAAAAAAAGAATGAAATTTTGTCATTCCCAACAACATAGATGGGCCTGGAGAGTATTATGCTAAGTGAAATGAGTCAGAGGAAGACAAATACTTTATGATTTCACTTATATGTGGAATCTATAAAAGCAAAACACATGAATGAACAAAGCAAAACAAAACTCAGAGATACAGAGGACAAATTGGTGGTTTTCAGAGGAAGGTGGGTGCAAAGGGTGACGGTCAATTGTATGATGATGAATGGTAACTAGACTTTTTAGTGTATACAAATATTAAATATTATGTTGTATACCTGAAATTAATATATACCAAATTTACCTCAGTAATAATTATAATAATAATAATAATAATAATAATAATAATAATAATAATAAAAAAACAGGATACTGGCATAAAAACAAACATATAGACCAATGGAATGGTACAGAGAGCCAGAAATCTATGCATCTCCAGTTAACTGATTTTTGACAAAGGTGCCAAAAACACACAATGAGGCATGGATACTCTTCAATAAATGGTGCTGGGATAACTGCATGTCCAAAAGCAAAAAGATGGAATTAGACCCTTATCTCACACCATATACAAAAATCAACATGAATTAAAAACTTATAAGATTTGAAACCATAAAATTACTTGAAGAAAACAGGGAAACAACTCCCTGACATTGGTCTTGGCAATGGTGTTTTGGATATGACACTAAAACATGGGTAACAAAAGTGAAATAGACAAGTGGGATTGAATTAAACTAAACAAACAAAAAAATACATAAAAAGGAAACAATCAGCAAGGTGGAGAGAACCTATGGAATGGGAGAAAATATTTGCAAACCATACATCTGATAAAGGGTTAATATCCAAAATATATAAAAAAATTATACAACCCAATTGAAAAAATAATAATAATAACCCAATTTAAAAAAATGAACAGAGGAGTTGAATAACATTTTTCCAGGGAAAACATACAGATAGCCAATAGGTAAATGAAAAGGTGCTCAACATCATTAAATATCAGGAAAATACAAATCTATAGCTCATATTTGTTACAGTGGTTAGTATCAAAAAGACAGAAGATAACAAGTGTTGGTGAGGATGAAGAAAAAAGGAAACTCTTTTACATTGTTAGAAAAATGCCAATTGAGACAGCCACTATAGAAAATAGCATGCATATAAATACAGCATGATCACACTCATATGTAGAATTTAAGTTGTCATAGAAGTGAAGAATAGAATGGTGGTTGCTAATGGCCAGGAGGTAAGGAAAATGAGGAAATGTTGGCCAGAGGATACAAATTTCAGTTACGCAGGATGAATAAGTTCTGGAGTTCCAGGGTACAGTATAATAACTATAGTTAATACTACTACATTGTAGAGTAGTTGAAATTTGCTGAGAGTAGATCTTATGTGTTCTCACTACCAAAAAGAAAAGAAAAAGGTAACCATGTGAGGTGATGAACATGTTATTTATCTTGATTTTGGTAATCTCTTCACAATGTATATCAAAACATTGTGTTGTATATCTTAAATATATATAATTTTTATTTGTCAATTATCTCTCTAAAGCTGGAAAAAAAATTTTAAAAAACACAAAAAATATAAAGAAATAGGCAATCTTACATGCAAAATGTTTCTAAAATAACACAACATTGAATGAGTCTAAGGATGAATCTATCAATAAGGTCAATCCATAGATGGCCTTCTTTTTTTTTTAAATTTCAAGATACTCTCAAAAATTTCTCTAAGTTTACTTTTAAGGTTAATGATAGTAACATTCATTAATTCTTCACTAGATTCAAGGCACTTTTCTAAATGTCAGCTGTGATTTAAATCCTAAAACAACCCCTTTATTAGCCTGAGTTTAAAATTTAGTGAATGGTGAAGACAAAGAAAAGTCAGGAATCTTGTCCTGGGTAATTCTGCTAATATATAGCAGGATGGAGATTCGAACTCATACTTCCAGTATGTAGAATCTACACTCTAAACTACTATACTATATTATATTGAAGAAGCCTCTGCCCCATGTGACTACTGCTTTGAGAGTGGAGATGTAGAACATTTCTATCATCATGGAAACTTCTTTTGGATAATAATATTCTTTCTTTTTAAAGATTTATGTTTTAGAGAGAGATAGAGTGGGGTGGGGGGGCAGGGGTGAAGGGAGAAGGGGAGAGAAACTTCAGCAGACTGTGAGTGGGCTCGATCTCATGACTCTGAGACACAACCTTAGCTGAAATCAAGAGTCAGTAGCTTAACCAACTGAGCCACACAGGCACCCCTGTAAAATAATATTCTATAGTAAGATTCCATCACACCACTGTCTCACATTCAGTGAATGGGATATCAAAGGCAATGAGAAAGCTAACTCACACCATCTTGCCTAAGAAAAAAGTTCCAAACCACAGTTCCCATTTATATGGATGTGAATCCCAAAGTACATCTCTAATCTAGATCTTTTTCCTGAATTCTAGAACTCTGTATCCAACTGCCCACTGAAAAATTCTATCTGAATCTTTCATAACACCTCAAATTCATCCTGTCTAAACACCCACTAAAGAGAGTTTTTCCCATCTATCAAACAAATGTGCCACAATAATACTTGAATACTCCCTATCAAAACCTTCAATCTGTTACTACTATCTCTACAATTGTGAAACTACAACCATCATCTTCCTGTGTAGATCTTGGCTAAAAAGGACAAACATAAAATCATGTAAATGTCTAGTTTTCACTACCATGCGAGATAATGTGAGAAAGATTTAGGGTATTTCAAGAAAAATACAACATAGCCTTTTCATTATCGCTACGTGATTACATTTTAACTCCTCTAGAGGCCTTTTGCTAATAAACTAATATTAGCTCCAATTAAAATAAAATCTTTCAGAAGCAAATGTTTAATTTCTGAAGTACAGATGGAAACTACTACTTTTTCACTCTAACAGCATAAATGAACTATTCAAAGCTGATATGTAATACATTTCTCATTTCATTAGCTTAAACATCAGCTGTGGGTGTGCTTTACTCATACTATGGACATATGGTTGCTTGGATCAGACTAGAAGTGATTTTTTTTTAATGCTTTCAAGAAAATACAAAGTGAGTATAATTACGTAGCCAGTTAATGGTAATTTAGAAGGAACAACAAATTGGCAAACCTGCCTTGAATCCGTAATCTACCTAAGTTTCAAGAAAGTAAGCTTTACACATAATATACCATGATGTTATACAATCATTGATCAAAAAAGGAGGGGAGTACCTTAAACAAATTCACTTTAATCAATTGAAATGCCAGGTGGTATGAACTGTTCTGAACTTTGGAGCATAGATTTATTAAACAAAGGTGACCTTTGGGTCAATATATTTTAAGCTTCAAATTTAATGTATCTTTTCTATTTTATACTGCCAAATTCTAAACCAGTTCTGAGTTCTTTAGAGATCTGTACTTTCCCTATTGACTCTATTTACAATATACAGCATAATAGCTAACATTTATTGAGTGCTTCCTTATCTTGGCACTGTGCTAAGCATTGTATATGCATTGTCTCATGTAATACTCACAGCAGCCCTGTAAGACAGGAACTATTGCTATCCTGATTTTACTGATGAAGAAACTGAGATCATACAGCTAATAAGTGGGAGCTGGCAATTGAGACTGCGGAGCTTGCTCTCTGAGCCCCAGTACTGCACTGATTCCTTTTGATAAGTAAAATCCCTGAGGCTTCTGCATTTCAGTGCTCCTGAGTGAATGAATGTTAATTTTCTGGCAATAAGGATAACAAATCTAAAGAGCTGGCTTCCCCTGGGCCTTGAGTCTCTCCCTGGTAGTAACCCAAGAATGTTTCACTCCTTCTTAAACCTTGCTGAAATTATGTGCATTTGAAAGTAGGTGAGGGTACATAATTATAGGAATAAATAGGTCACAAAAGAATTCAGACTCATTACAGGTAATGGCTTAAAATTATGTCACCAAATTATGTTTTCTATCATTTGTAAAACTCAGATTAAAATATTTCTAATTATATCATTATCTTTGCAAGTTACTACTGGTAGAGGAATTTGGCTTTGAAAGTTCACATAACACTAAGTCATCATTTCTTTATGCTAAATAACTAAGAAGGAATTAATAATAGCAGAAAGTGCAATAAAACATTTGCATAACTTCTATAAATGCCTCATACCCTTCATTTCTTTTATTTGTTGAAAAATATTGATTATTGTGGTTCATATTTTCTTAATATTTAGGAATCCAATATTATGTATCAAAAATGTGCTTGGTTCCTCACAAATTATATAGCATAAAATGCAATGACTGGTGAGAATTTTGCCATTTTTCAATTGAGAAAATCAAGGATCAGAGTTGACTGAGTGCTTTATGACACACCACACAGTTAACAAGACCTCACTAGTCTACTCTACATATATGTTTCAAACATCTGGAATATCTCCAAAAAATAAAATAGAGAGAAAAGCCTTTGTTATGATACTTCATGATACTGACAATTGTTTCCCCTTCTGTCAGAGATCTTTTTCTATATATGAAACTCTGGATCACTTAATTATCCAGTGGATCCAGCTTTCGATAGCTCCAGTGACTTAGAGACTTAGCTCCTTTCCCTGGAGCTAGAATTTTAAGAAATTTGATATATCTAAATTATATGTCGATATTAAGAAATAATATGCCTTGATTTAAATGTTTTAGAAATCAGTCAATGACTACTTAATATAAAAATTTACCTCTTTCATACTTCATATCATTTTCAAATTGGTTTACATCACAATAACTGGTTAAAAAATATAATTATTTAAATATTTAAAATTGGAACTGACTCAAATAATGTTCTGTGATGACCTTAGCCTGCTTATTTACCACTTTATTTTAAAGGAGTTTAAAAAAAAAAACAAAAAACAAACAAACCTGCCTCTTTAAAAGTTTTATTTTGGGTGGTGGGGTTAATTTTCTTTGTATTTTTCAATACAAATTTTCAAATATTTATCAATATAATCCTACTTCTCAAAATCCATCAATCTAAATTTTTACGAGGTGTGATAGCCAACCCTTAACATAGACCCCCGCAGTGATCCAAGCCTCCTGGTATCCATGTCTTTCTGTACCTTTTTGCTACACTGTACCAGATCTGTGTGTCCCATAGAATGTAGCATTAAGCAATGGTACATTACTTCTTAGAATATGTTAAAAAAATACATCAAGGATTCCATCCTAGTCATTCTCTTTCTCACCCATTGTTTGCTCTGGGAACTTTAGCTATTATGTTATAAACAGCCCTATAAAGAGGCACACAAAGCAGTGAACTGACACTGCTAGCCAACAGCTAGTAAGCTTATGAGGCCTCAGGTCAACAGCCATATGAGTGAGCTTAGAAGTGGATCCTCTAGAAGATTTATAGCAATACATCCTACCTCAAGAAACAAGAAAAACCTCAAATAAACAATCTAACCTTACAAGAAGCTAGAGAAAAGAAGAAACAAAACCCCAAATTAGTAGAAGGAAGGAAATAATAAAGATCAGTGAATAAATAAAATAGAGACTAAATTTAAAAAAAAATAAAAAAGATCAATAAAATTAAGAGCTGGTTCTTTGAAAAAATAAACAAAATTGGTAAACCTTTAGTCAGACTCATCAAAAAAAGGAGAGGGTCCAAATAAAATCAGAAATAAAATAGGAAAAGTAACAACTGACATCACAGAAAGGAAAGAATTGTGAGACTACTATAAACAATTATATGTCAACAAATTATACAATCTAGAAGTGGATAAATTCCTAGAAATATACAATCTCCTAAAACTGAATCAAGATGAAATAGAAAATGTGAATGGACAGATTATTAGAAATGATATAAATCAGTAATCAGAAAACTCCCAACAAATGACAGTCCAGGACCAGATGGCTTCAGAGATGGATTCTATGAAGCATTTAAAGAACAATTAATACCTATTCTTCTCAAACTCTTCCAACAAACTGAAGAGAAAGGAATGCTTCTGAAGTTGATCTAAAGGCCAACATTAACTGATACCAATACCAGACAAGATAATATACAAAAAAGAACATTAGAGGCCAATATCTGTGATTAACATGGATGTAAAAATCCTCAAAAATTTTTTAGCAAACTGAATTCAACAATATATTAAAAGGATCATACCATGATCAACTGGGATTTACTCCAAGGATGTAAGCATCATTCAACATCCACAAATGAATCAATGTGACACACCTCATTAACAAAATAAAGGTTAAAATTCATATAATCATCTCAATAGATGCAAAAAAAGCACTTCACAAATCCAAAATCCATTTGTGGTTGAAAACTCTCAACAAAGTGGATATAGAGGGAATATGCCACAATATAACGTCTTATATGACAAACTTTCAGCTAATATCATACTCAAAGGTGAAAAGCTGAAAAGCTTTTCCTGCAAGATCAGGAACAAGACAAGGATGCCCACTCTCAGCACTTTTATTCAACATAGTGTTAGAAGTCATAGCCACAACAATTAGATAAGAACGAAAAATAAAAGGCATCCAAATTGGTAAGGAAGAAGTAAAACTGTCACTCTTTGCAGATGACATGATACCATACCTAAAAATCCAAAAGTCTCCACCAAAAAAACTGTTAAAGTTTATTAGTTTTCAGTAAAGCTATGGGATACAAAATCAATACACAAAAATTTGTTGCATTTCTACACATCAATAATGAACTATGAGAAAGAAAAATTCAGAAAACAATCCCATTTATAATTGCACCAAAATAAATAAATAATAAATAAAATACCTAAGGATAAATTTGACCAAGGATGTGAAAGACTTGTATACTGAAAACTACAAGATATTGATGAAAGAAATTTCATATGACACAAATAAATGGAAAGATATTCCATACTCATGAATTGCAAAAAATAATATTGTTAAAATGTCCATACTACCTAAAGCAATCTACAGATTCAATGCAATCCCTATCAAAATTTCAATGGCACTTTTCACAGAACTAGAACAAAGAATTTTAAAATTTCAATGGAACCATAAAACCCCCCAAATATCAAAAGCAATCTTAGAAAGAAGAACAAAGCTGGAGGTATCACGCTCCCTGATTTCAAACTATACCACAAAGCTATAGTAAAACAGTATGGTACTGGCACAAAAACAGACATATAGATCAATGAGACAAAATAGAGAGCCCAGAAATAAACCTATGCTTACATGGTCAATAAATCTATAACAAAAAGGCAAGAATATACATTGAGGAAAAGAGAGTCTCTTCAATAAATGATGTTGGAAAACTGCACAGCTACACGCAAAAGAATGGAACTAGCCCACTTTCTTATACCATACACAAAAATAAACTCAAAATGGATTAGAGACCTAAATGTAAGACCTGAAACCATAAAATTCCTAAAAGAAAATAGGCAGTAACTCTTGGATATCTATCTGTCTTGGTGATTTTTTTTTTTTTTATCTTTCTCCTCAGGCAAGAGTAACAAAATAAAAATAAATGGTATTATGTCAAACTAAAAAGCTTTAGTATAATGAAGAAAACCATCATTAAAATGAAAAGGCAACCCACCGAATGGAAGATCTTTACAAATGATATATCCAGTTAGGGATTAGTATCCAAAATACATGAAGAACTCATACAATTCAACTCCAAACAAATAATGACTTAAAAATAGGCAGAGGACCTGAATAGACATTTTCCCAGCGAAGACATACAGATGGCCAACAGATACATAAAAAATGCTCAGCATCACTAATCATCAGGGAAATGAAAATCAAAACCACAATGAGATACTACCTCACAGCTGCCAGAATGGCTAACATCAAAATAACAACAACGACAACAACAACAACAACAACAAAATAATGAATGTTAGTGAGAATGTGGGGAAAAGGAACACTACTGTTAATGGAAATGTAAATTGGTGCAACCCTATAAAAAGCAATATGGAATTTCCTCAAAAAATTTAAAAATAGGTCTACCATATGATCCATCAATTCCACTTCTGGGTATATATAAAAAAAAAAAAAAAAACACTAATTCAAAAAGATATATTCACCCCTATGTTCACGCAGTATTAGTTACAACAGCCAAGATACGGAAGCAACCTAATTACCCATCAATAATGAATGGATAAAGAAGATGTGGTACATATATACAATGAAATATTACTCAGTCATAACAAAGAATGAAATTTGCAATGTGCAAAACATGTTTAATGAGAGTATAATGCTAAGTGAAATAAGTCAGACATAGAAAGACAAATACCATACGATTTCATTTATATATGAAATCTAAAAAAAATAATAATAACAAAACAAAAACAGACTCATAAATACAAAGAACAAATTGATAACTGCCAGTGGGCAGCAGGGGAGGGGAATGGATAAAATAGGTGAAGGGGATTGAGAGGCACAAACATCCACTTATAAAACAAATAAGTTACAGGTATGCAAAGTACAGCATAGGGGATATAGTCAGTAATATTGTAATAACTTTATATGATGATGGATGGTAACTAGACATCAAGTGATCATTTCATAATGTAAAAAAATGTCCAATCACTATGTTGTACACATGAAACCAATATTATATTGTATGCCAACTATATTTCAATTAAATAAAAGTGTGGATCTTCTAGTTTCACTCAAGCCTTCAGATAACTGCAGCCTGAGATGACATCTTACTGTAATGTTATGAGAGACTCTAGCTGAACACTCAGCTAACTTACTTCTGGATTTCTAACTCTCAGAAAATGTGTAAGATAATGAATGTTCACTCTTCTAATTTGCTAAGTTTTAGAGTAATTTGTTCCACAATGGATACTACTAAGAAAGTTCTAAGAGAATACATTAGTTTTACCTGTTTTGGTTAATTTAAATGAAATTATATTGTATATACGTTGTGTTAAATTTTACTCAACATTAAACTTACACAATGTAGTTTTAGATTATTCATTCTTCTTATTTTTTAATTTATTTTATTTTTTATTATTTTATTATTATGTTCAATTAGCCAACATATACTACATCATTAGTTTTTTTTTATTATTATGTTATGTTAATCACCATACATTACATCATTAGTTTTGATATAGTGTTCCATGATTCATTGTTTGAATATAACACCCAGTGCTCCATTCAATACGTGCCCTCTTTAATACCCATTACCAGGCTAACCCATCCCCCCACTCTCCTCCCCTCTAGAACCCTCAGTTTGTTTTTCAGGGTCCACCGTCTCTCATGGTTCGACTCCCCCTCCAACTGCCCCCCCTTCATTTTTCCCTTCCTACTATCTTCTTTTTTTTTAACATATAATGTATTATTTGTTTCAGAGGTACAGGTCTGTGATTCAACAGTCTTACACAATTCACAGCGTTCACCATATCACATCATTACATCATTATTAGTTTTTCATGTAGTGTTCAATGATTCATTAGTCTTCTTATTATATGATATCTCATTATACAAATATACTATAATTTATTTATCCATACTATGGTTAATGGACATTTGGATACTTTCCATTTTGGAACTTTCATACATAGTGGTGCTATGAACACCTTAGTACATGTCTTTTGGTACTAGGAATATATGTACATATTTTCATGGAATATGCCTATCCATGTAATTTCTGGGTCACAGACTATATATATATATATATATATATATATATATATATATATATATACACACACCATGTTATTAGACACTGATAGTTTCCAAAGTGGTTGGAACAAACTTCACTCCTATCAACAATGCCTGGGAGTTATAGTTGATCTATGTCCTCACTAATATTTGGCATATTCCATCTTTTACATTTTAGCCTTCCCACTTCCCTTTTAATATTTCTGTCAGGTATACAGATATTCTGGTTAAGCCTCCAGATCACTTTCATTTTTTGTCTACTCTCCTGCTGTTCTTGAGTTTGAACTGTTAAAATTTCTTCTTTCAGCATCACCCACCAACATATCTATTGCTCAAGATCATTTTTAATCTCTCCAGTTTCTACCATCAAGAAAAACACACCAGGGAAAGAGTGAAAGAAAAAAAGAGAGGTAAAAGAGCTCTGAGGTCTACAGCTCTAGCACAACAAAGTTCAGTGTGTGGGTGGTATCTTGGACCTTAGGAACATCACCGGTGGTGTTGAGGTGGGGACTCATTGGGTGAGAACAAAAAGAGGTGATCCCAGATCTCCAAACTCTCTTTCTGCCTAGCTGTGATTCTATGTCTAAGTAGAGTCATTTTCCTGACCCTGTTTACCTGGTAACTTTTTTTTGCTTTTTTGTTTTTAAGATTTTATTTATTTGAGAGAGACAGAGATAGTGACAGAGACAGTGAGAGAGTGCAGGAGCTGGGAGGAGAGGGAGAAGCAGCTGAGCAGGGAGCTGGACCCTAGGGTCATGACCTGAGCCAAAGGCAGATGCTTAACTGACTGAGCCACCCAGGCGCCCCTACATGGTAACTTTGTACCCATTCTTCAGATTCAATTTAGATATCAGTTCTTTGAGAAACTTTCCCTGATTACCATCCCAATCTATGCCACCAACTGTATTGTCTCTTGGACACATCACACATTTATGAATGATCCTATATCTCTAAATATATGTGTTTTCCTCTACTCAGCCACTTCCAAAAACCTTCCAGAGAACCCTTAAAAACAGAAGCTCAGGGCTCCTGGGTGACTGTCAGTTAAGCCTCCAACTCTTGGTTTCTGCTCAGGTCGTGATCTCATGGGTCATGGGATTAAGCCCCGACCAGGGCCCTGTGCTCAGTGGGGGAATCTGCTTGCGATTCTCTCCCTCCTTCTGCCTTTGCCCCTCCCCCTGCTTGCTCTCTCTCTCAAATAATAAATCTTTTTTTTTTTTTTTAAAGATTTTATTTATTCATTTGAGAGAGAATGAGAGAGAGAGCACATGAGAGGGGGGAGGGTCAGAGGGAGAAGCAGACTCCCTGCCGAGCAGGGAGCCCGATGGGGGACTCGATCCCGGGACTCCAGGATCATGACCTGAGCCGAAGGCAGTCGCTTAACCAACTGAGCCACCCAGGCACCCTCTCAAATAATAAATCTTAAACACACACACACACACACACACACACAGAAACTCTGCCAAGTCACTCTTCTTTCCACCATACTCAGAATTCGAACTCAGGTACTCAGGGCCTATACCAAATTACCACTGTGTTCTAGTGCTTGGATGCAAGGATAACCTTTCTGAGACGTACCCTCCAACATTACAGAACACTGAGGATAAGGAGAAGAACTATGTCTTCAAGAGAGAAAACTTCATCATTAAATATTAAAATCAGATTGGTAATAGATTTCCATGAGCAACACTGGATACTGAAGTGATATATTCAAATTCTAAGGAGAAATTATTTTATTTTTTTAACATTTTATTTATTTATTTGGCAGAGAGAGGGAGAAACAGGTTACCCACTGAGCAGGAAGCCCAATGTGGGGTTCGATCCCAGGACCCTGGGATCATGACCTGAGTCAAAGGCAGACATTCAACCGACTGAGCTACCCAGGGGCTCCAAGAAGAAATTATTTTAAACTTGAAATTCAGTACTCTGACAATTCATCAAGTAAACCATGGGATAAAAATTCTTTTAGACATGCAAGTACACAGTATGTTTAATTTCCATGAACTCTTCATTAGGAAGACACCTGTCAATAGACAAAACAAAAGGTGAACACAAAAGAGCAAGCCAGGAAAGCTGAGGAAATAGCTAAGTTAGAGAAGCAGTGTAAGAAATACTCCAAGAGTATGTACATGTGTTGGGGCATTGAGACAATAAGTAAACATGCAGGTATTTATGAGACCCAGGGTTCTCACTATGAAATAACAAAAGTACTGCTAAGGGACAGGGATAAGACAAAGGAGAATTCTATGGGATGGGATTGCATGGGAGATGTCAGCATGAACTTAATAGTTCAAATATAGCAATATATTTAATATTTTACCTTTTGTCTAAGAATGAAGGGAAAATAAGAAAACACATCTTAATCTGCTTATTTTCACACACATTATAAAAAAGACTCACATGAAGAATTGCTAAAAAAAAAATAAGGAAACATTATTTACAAGGGATGGTAAGAATAAGGTGGAAGGGATAGTAGAAGAGAGATTAATTTCTGAAAATATGTTCTGTATATTTTTAACTTTCGTAAGCAACGTTAAGAGTCTACAATTTCAAAAAAATAAAATTGACAACAATGATATGGGCATGGGAAGGAAACATAAAACCAAATGCAAATAACAAATGGACAAATGAAATTTTTTCTGAATTTTCAAGGTGTGTACCATTGAGTTGCTTACATTGACTACTTTTCAAAGCTGTGCTATCCAATACAGTATCTACTAGAAATATACTGCTATTTAACTTTATATTATATTAAAACAAATTAAATACAATTAAAAATGCACTTCCTCAATCACTGTAGCCTACCACATGTACTACATTTTAGACATTGTAGATATAGCCCATCACTGAAAAATGTTTTGTTGAACAGCACTGTTCCGAATATTTGCAAATCATTTATTTGTTGTACCTGCCCTCTGTGGGACACTGGTTTAGATGCTGAAAGAGTGAAATGAGTATCATCTCTGTGGTTTTTCTGTGTATATTTCACCAATATAAGTTACCAACTTTTGAAAAAAAGAAAAAAAACCTCTGTCATACCTAGATAGGTCCTGACTATAGCAAAATTATATATCATATTCTATCAACTGATACCATTCTCAGCTTTGCTGATCAACATATATCCATCTTGGCATAAATATAGGTAATTACATAAACAAGAAATATATTTTTATTTGTGCTTTGAGAAATTATAGATGATATTTTTGCTGTATTAATTGTGCTAATCCTATGAAGGTTATGGAATTCCACACCCGCTGAAATACATATTAAGAATGCCTGGAATTTCAGTTCTAACTTGTTACTTTGACTCTAACAGAATTTTAGTTATTTTTAGTGAGTTATAATGTTAATGAAAAGAGTATAGACTAAATTTCACTGATAGTAGTGATTTTATTTTCCCTATAGTAGCTGAATATCACATGGTTCATAAAAGCTTCCGATGTACAGTTGTACAAGATTAAGATTTTTTTTAATTAATTTATTTATTTGAGAGAGCAAAGAGAGAGAGCACGAGTGGGGAGAGGGCAGAAGTAGAGGGAAAAGCAGGCTCTCAGCTGAGCGGGGAGCCTGATGGTCTCAATCCCAGGACCCTGGGATCATGACCTGAACAGAAAGCAGATGCTTAACCAATTGAGCCACCCAGGCACCCCCAAGATTAAGATTTTTAAAGGACAAATTCATTTTTTTGTGTATCTGACATTCACTTATCTTAAATTTTCCTACTATTATACTCAGTATCTGAAAAACTTCATGGTGCCCAACTTAATTTGGTTTAAACATATATTTAATTCATGCCATAGATATTTCTCTAGAATAGAAATTGATTATGAACATCTTGAGTGAGAGAGCCTATTGTATTGAATTAGTCCTTTTACTAATACTTGTTGAAATAAAGGAAACTCATACTTTAAATGCAGCAGGAAGCTATTTAAAGCAACTGAAGTGACTTCTTTCATAAATTTTATCCCCTATTTTTTTTTTTTTTTTGGTAAAGTTGTATCTATGTACACTAGTTTACAAACACTTTTAAACAAGTCTACTAGAGTACATCAGGATTTATTTCTATGCTTAAAAATTGTTAAATAGTTACAGAATTCCAGAAAACCGCTCTATCAGTGTAAGCCAGAATTGTGAAAAGTCAGCTAAAATAATCTTTTTTAAAGCAGCTACATTTCTTTTGTAAATAGAAGAAATTGGTCTAGTTCTAGCTAGACACTCTCTGGATCCATGGATCTACTAACAATCATAACATGCATCCTATTCACTTTCTCTGGCTATATTTGGTGTGTTTTGATCCAAAACCTCTCCCTCTCCCCGCTCATGCTCTACAGCTTTGCACAGAGCTTGCACAGCTCTGTGCAAAGCTGTAGAAGCTCTGAGAAAATAGTATATTCTTTCCTCAGTAAACTTTACTATAACAGAGTGTTTTTTTAACTTTACCTTAGACCAGAATCGCCCGGAGGGCTCATTAAAACACAGATGGCTGGTTGCCACCAACAGAGTTCCTGGTTCAATAGGTCTGATGTAGAGCCTAAGAATTTGAATTTTAACAAGTTCCCAAATGATGTTAATGATACTGGTCCAAGGATTGCACTTCAAGAATCACATGTAGTAGATATAATTTGTTGGCTCTCTGACACTCATTACCAACATCCTTGCTAAAAGAACCATAATTTGGGGCACCTGGCTGGCTCGGTCTATAGAGCTTGCAACTCTTGAGCTCAGGGTTATAAGTTAGAGCCCCATATTGGGTGTAAAGATTACTTAAAAATAAAATTTTAAAAAAGAACAACAAACATGAATTTATTCAGGTATCCAAATAGCAAGAAAGTGATTTAGTTCTCAACTCAGAGGTAAATCCTAATTATTATCCAATTATTTCCCTTGTCATAGATTGGTTTAGATAACTCCTGACACCCCGTTCTGGCCAATGGGAATTAGGGAAGTATGCTGGGGGTAGGTTTCTATATAGCTTGGGTTTTTGTTTGTTTGTTTGTTTGATTGATTTTTCTGGGCATTTTGCTTGTTTATTTTAGATCCCGCACATAAAAGAGATCACACGGTATTTGTCTTTCTCTGCCTTATTTCACTTAACATAATGGGTCCATCTTTTTTCTTGTAAAAGGCAGGACTTCATCATTTTTTTAAAGATAGATTTATTTGTTTGTTTGTTTGTTTATGTATCAGAGAGAGAGAACAAGCGGGAGGAGTAGCAGGCTCCCCACTGAGCAAGGAGCCGCTCTATTCCAGGACCCTGGGGTCATGACCCGAGCTGAAGGCAGACATGCTTAACTGACTGAGCCACCCAGGCGTCCCAGGACTTCATTCTTTTTTGTGGATGAGCAGTATGTGTATATATATATATATATATATATATATATATGAACATAGGGGTATATATATCCTTTTGAATTAGTGTTTTCATTTTCTTTAGATAAATACCTAGAAGCAGTTTGGCTGGACCATATGATAGTTCCATTTTTAATTTTTTGAGGAACCTCTATACTGTTTTCCATAGTGGCTACACAAATTTACATGACCACTAATAGTGTACGAAGTTTCCCTCTACCGCATATCCTCTCCAACACTAGTAATTTCTTGTTTTGATAGTAGCCAGTCTAAAGGAGGAGGCGATATCTCATTGTGGTTTTAACTTGCATTTCCCGGATGATTAGTAATGTTGAGCATCTTTTCATGTACCTGTTGGCCATCTGTATGTCTCCTTTGGAAAAATGTCTATTCACATCTTCTGCCCATTTTTTAAATCATATATATTTTTTTTTTACTGTTAAGTTCTGTGAGTCCTTTATATAGAGTTGACATTTCAACAACATGGGGTTTAAAGGTCCCAATCCCACATAGTCAAAAATCTGCATTTCAATTCTCCCAAAACTTAACTACTAATAGACAACCATTGACCAGAAGCCTTACTCATAACCTAAATAGTTGATTAACATATATTTTGTATATCTATCATATGCTACATATAATATATATACTTTACAATAAAGTTAGAGAAGAGAAAATTTTATTAAGAAAATAATAAGAGAAAATACATTTATAGCACTGTACCATATTTATTGAAAAGATATGTGTATAATTGAACCTGCACAATTCAAACCCACGTTGTTCACAAGTCAACTGTATTTTGGATATGAGTCCCTTATCAGATATATGATTTGCAAATATTTTCCCCAGTCAGTAAGATACTTTTTCATTTTGTAATGGTTTCCTTTGCTGTGCAGAAACTTTTTAGTTTGATGTAGTCTCATTTGTTAATTTTTGCATTCATTGCTTTGCTTGTTGTATGAGATTTAAAAATCATCACCAAGACCTATGTCAAGGAGCTTACCACCTATGATTTCAGGTCACACATTCAAATCTTTAATCTGTTTTGAGTAAGTTTTCGTGTATGGTATAAGATGATAAGGGTCTAATTTCATTTTTTGCTTATGGCTGTCTAGTTTTCCAAACACCAGTTATTGAAGAGAATTTCCCCATTGTATGTTCTTCCCTCCTTTGTCATAAATTAATTAACCATATATGCATGAATTTCTTTCTGGGCTTGCTATTCTGTTCCATTCATCTATGCATCTGTTTTTATGCTAATACCATACTATTTTAACTACCAAAGCTCTGTAACACAGCCTGAAATCAGCTAGTGTGATGGCTCCAGCTTTGTTCTTCTTTCTCAGGATTGCTTTGGCTGTTCAGGGTCTTTTGGGGTTCATACAAATTTTAGGATTATTTGTTCTAGGTTGTGAAAAATGCCACTGGAATTTGATAGGGATTGCATTGAATCTGTAAATTGCTTTGAGTAGTATGGACATTTTAACAATATTGATTCTTTCATAAGCCTGGAATATCTTTCCATTTATTTGTATCATCTTCAATTTCTTTCATTAATACCTTCTATTTTTCAGTATACAAGTATTTTTACTTCCTTGGTTAAATTCATTCCTAGGTATTTTATTCTTCTTGATGCAATTATGAACAAAATTGTTTTCTTAATTTCTCTTTCTGATAGTTTGTTATTAGTACATTAGAAATGCAACAGACTTTGTGTATTGATTTTGTATCCTGCAACTTTATTGAATTTGTTTATTAGTTTAACTATTTTTGGTGGAGTCTTTAGGGTTTTCTGTATATAGTATCATGCCCTCTGTAAATACTGACAGTACTGCTTCTTACTTTCCAATTTGGATGCCTTGTATTTCTTGTTCTTGTCTGATTATTGTGGACTTCCAATACTACACTGAATAAAAGTGGCAGAAATGGGGTGCCTGGGTGGCTCAGTTGGTTAAGCGACTGCCTTCAGCTCGGGTCATGATCCTGGAGTCCCTGGATCGAGTCCCGCGTCGGGCTCCCTGCTTGGCGGGGAGCCTGCTTCTCCCTCTGACCCTCCCCCCATCTCATGTGCTTTCTCTCTCTCTCTCTCAAATAAATAAATAAAATCTTAAAAAAAAAAAAGATTAAAAAAAAAGATTTAAAAAAATAATAAATAAATAAATAAATAAATAAATAAATAAATAAAAGTGGCAGAAGTGGGTATCCTTGTTTTGTTCCTGAATTTAGAGGAAAACCTTTCAGCTCTTCACCATTCAGTATGTTACCTAAGGATATGTTATATGTGGCCTTATTATGTTGAAGTATGTTCCTTCCATACCCGCTTTGTTGAATGTTTTTAACATAAATGGATGGCAAATTTTGTCAAATGCTTTTTCTGCATTGATTGAAATGATCATAACATTTTTTTATCCTTATTTTGTTAATGTGGTATATCACATTGATTGATGTGCAGATGTGAACCATGTTTGCATCCCTGGAATAAATTGCACTTGATCATGGTGTATAGACCTTTTAAAGTATTGTTGATTTTGGTTGTTATTTTTTTGATAATTTTTGCATCTATGTTCATCAGGGATGTTGGCCTATAATTTTCTTTTATGGTGACGTCCTTGTCTGGTTTTGGTATTAGGGTAATGTCTCATAAAGTATGTTTGGAAGAGTTCTCTCCTCTTCTATTTTGGCGGAATTTGAGAAGAATTGTATGATGAATTCCTCCTTGAATATTTGGTAGAATTCACCAGTGTAGTCATTTGGTCCTGGACTTTTGTTTCTTGGGAGGTTTTTGATTAGTGGTTCATTTTCCTTACTAGTAATCAATCTGTTCATACTTCCTGTTTCATCATGATTCTGTCTTGATAGGTTGTATATTTTTAGGAATTTATCCATTTCTTCTAGATTGTGCAATTTGTTGGCATATAATTGTTCATCATCTCTGATTCTTTGTATTTCTATGGTATCAGTTGTAACATCTCTTTCATTTTTGATTTTATTTATTTTAGTCCATATATTTACTTGTTGAGTCTAGCTAAAGGCTTTTCAATTTTGTTTATCTTTTCAACGAACTCTTCATTTCACTGATCTTTATTGTCTTTTTAATCTTCATTTATTTCTTCTCTGATTTTTGTTATTTCCTTCCTTCTGACTAACTTTAGGCTTCATTTATTCTTTTTTCTAGTTTCTTAATGTATAAGGAACCCCAAGGTTTCTTCCAACTTTAGGTTGTTTATTTGAGACTTTTCTTGTTTCTTGAGGTAGGTATTTATTGTTATGAACTCCCCTCTTAAAACTACTTTTGTTGCTTTTCACTAATTTTGGTATGTTATATTTCCATTTTTGTTGTCTCAAGATATTTTTAATTTATCTTTTCATTTCTTCTTCGGCCCATTGGTTGTTCAGTAGCATGTTGTTTAATCTTCACATCTTTGTGAATTTTCCATTTTTTCTTTACAGATTCAGGGAGCCTTTTATGACTTTCCCCTTTTCTTCCACCCACATCTCAGACTAGGTTAATATTCTGCTTCTGTGTTTCATATACTATTAGTTGTTACCCCATTTTATATTCTAAAAACATAAGGTACTTAGAAGACATATAACCATAAATTGTGTGTGTATGCATCCTAAGCATCTGTTATCATCAGCTTCTTTAACCAAATTTACTTCCTCTTCCCATATACCTCCCAACCTCCATATTCACTCAATCATTTAGCCTGTAGATTTAGCCTCCCAAATGCTTCTGGCACATAGTAGCTGCTCAGTAATTGTGCATTGGGTGAATATAACTTTCTAGCTCAAGGTCTTTTAATTCCATAATCCTACCTCTATACATTCTTAGACTTCTTAGCAAGTTACTTTATAACTTGCCTAATTTTAAAATGAGAACTCACAATGAATTTGTCTTAAAATAATGTACTTACTAACTTTACCATTAGTTAAAGGAATTACTAAATCAGTTCCAGAACATTTAATTTGGGTCTCTCCCTATGGAAAAGCTGACTCTTCAAATCTGTTCTATTCCTATTCACTAAAGCTCTGCTATTACAATACTTGGCTTTGCCTCTGTAGCACATACACGGTACATTTAGTGTATTACTGATGGACAAAACTCTGAAGTTAAGAGGATTAATTAGGATAAAACCAGAAATGCCCAAAGCTAACAAGAATTCTGTGGGCCAGCAAAAATGCTCTGAAAACCTTTCATCGGAGGCAAGAAAAACCTTTTACATATCATTTCACTATTTCTACCTCTAAAGTTCTCTAAGAGTCATTAGGAGTCTGCCAGAAAAAGTAAAGACAGAAAGTATGTATAACCATTTTTGCTGTTTTTAATCTTAATAAGTCTTAGATTTATCTGCTTCTTTCTCCTCAGAGGACTTTATCACTGTACCTATGTGCCCATTGTCCTCAAGATTCCCAGAAAGGTCCAGTAAACTCTTATATTCAGATTATCTTCTTCTGTACTTACATGCATTGATTTTTCTCTACCATGGGAAAAAAATCATTTCAAGAGATATCTATTTAACTATATGTGTAATTAGATTTATTTGAAGAGGACAGATACTTCAGTAAGATTAAATATTCATGCCTAAAACTGCATAAGTAGTAAAAGATGGTCCCCAAAATAATTCCAAGGACCAAGCTTTATCCTTTATATCTTTCAAGCCAATCTTTAAAAAGTTAACAATCTGGAGATGTAACAAGTATACAAACTACATGGTCAACATGAATATTTATGTCATGTATTTTAATGCAATCTCAGTAAATTATCTGTTAAATATTTAGCTGTGTTTTCCATTACATATAGAAAACAAGGCAGAAAAAGGAAACTGCCATAAGAGAAGCATACAAAACTCGAGAATGGTTACAAGTGGTGAAATCATATCCAATTAAAGAGATTTTAGAAAATTGTCATAGAAAAGGTGACATGGAAAGCATTGGGCCTTTTGGAACAGCTAAAAAATAAACAGATAAACATAAAGAGGCAAGTTGGGGAAGAAGCATATTATACAAGCAGTAGAGAATGAAAAACTACAGAAAAACTTATGGTTGAATTAAGAAATTAGAGATAGAGTTTACACTGTAATAACTATCAAAGTAGTAAAATGGTAAAAGGGCTAACAGTGTGAGATTATATCAGGTTGTGATTTAAATTCCAAGCCCAAGAATTTGTTCTTAATTGGATAAATACATAGTGGCCTTTGGAAATTTTGAGTAAGATTCTAATATGACTAGTGGTGAGAAAGAAAATCATTTCATACCTTATCTAGGACAAAGTTTCCTGTACAATGTATTTCACTACTTTTTCTAAGACTAATCAACATTCCTGATAAAATAACTAGTGTAATTTTCTGATAGACTTTCATGGGATTACAGTCTCTTCAAGGAAGTTAAACTTGCTTCAACTAGCCACCATGCTAAGAACCTGATGAATTTTTGGTATGGTTGTATGCAATCTAATAATTTTTATCATTTTCCCCCATGGACCAAATCTACTAAGATGATATATTTGAATTTGCTTTTTCTAAAACTTCTTCCCTTGCAGCATATTTGAAATATAATTTTATCATCTGGTCATAATTAATTTGTCTGAAAATATATTTTAATAGTGGTTTTCAACTATGTTCCCATGAGAGTATCTCTCAGAGCTCTGTGAGTGGGCAGAGAGGTAAGGTAAAGAGAAATCTAAATAGGACTAGGTGTGAGTGCCCACACTCAATCCCTGCTCCAAAGAAAGAAAGCAATTCTGTTTAATAAATTTAGGTTCCATTTCATTTGAAAAAAACTTTGTAATACTAAAAAGATAGTTTGGAAATCATTCCTTAAATAATTAATTTAGAATTGGTCTATAAAATTGTATTGTATAGTTGGTGGGAAGACAAGTTAGGACACTGTTAGAGCAACCTAGAAGAAAAGTTCATAAATACTTGAATGAGGATGTTGGCGATGGTAATGGGAAGGTTGAGATATTTGGTATTGAGATAGAAATGCCAAGATTTTACTACTGACTAGATGCAGGAGGCAAAAACAGGAAGGAATCCAAGATGACTAAGGAATTGATCCTAGATGTCTAGAAGAAATAGAAGAACTAGAGAGAGAAAAGGGGAAAGAGATCTGACAAGCATTTGCAAAGAGATGGCATTTGGAACTATGGCATTAGACCAAATCACAGAACTTTTTGAAGATACATATTTTGGAGAAAATATTTAGAAGTGGAATTAGCCAGGGGCATCTTGGTGGCTCAGTCGGTTAATCCTCTGACTCTTGATTTCTGCTCAGGTCATGATCTCAGGGTCCTGTGATGAAGCCCTGCATCGGTCTCCATGCTCAGCATGGAGTCTGCTTGAGTTTCTCACCCTCTGCTCCTCCCCGCCCCCCTCTCTAAATAATAATAATAATAATAATAATAATAATAAAATTTAAAAAAAAAGAAGTGTGGTTAGCCAAAGTGACAGAGATCAAGCAGAAGGAGAATCAGGAGAACATACAATTTAAAAATTACATTAAGATATATATGCTGTGATGTCATCCTAACTTTCTTATAGTTTCAAAGAGGAACTTGGTAGTCAGTCATTAAATGTGTCTCTGCTGATAGTATTTCACAAACTTTTGAGACAGAAGAAGCTTCATTCTTTTGGTGATTAGTTGTTCATACTGCAGTAATATCTACTGTATGTGAAAAAACTATGGAAATCAAAATGACTGCTCAAATGTAAGATAGAAGTATTTTTTGACACTGTTATTATTATTACATTATTATAAAGGCTTATCAATGCAACACTGTTTTTTTTTCCTTTCAGTATTCATTAATGAATCTGTGTTTATCTAATGCATTGTAGGAGCAAGGTTCTACTCAAGCAGTTTAATAGGTTAAAAGGGCATAATCATTGGCTCAGTTATTTCTTTATGGGCAATGGTAGTAAAACACACTCTCCAGCAAGGAAAGCTGAGTAAAAGCAATTCTATCTGTACTTGGAATGGGGCTTACTGCATTTCACTGATAAGAGGATGGGGGAAGTGGCACCAGAACTGAAAGGTTGTGATTGCAGAACATGGGAGGTGATTGCATGTATAGGGTACTGGGAGAGAGGGAATGCATGCAGAGATCATTTGTAACAAGGCAGTGTCAGCAACAGTCACCAAGACAAGACAGAAGCTAGGATACCATACCAGCTAGAAGGATTCAAAACACTCAGCTGACCCAAAGGTTACAAGACTACAAGTGTCAAGTTCTTCTCTCAGTGACTGCTGCTGTCAGCTACAAAATGGCTCTCTCCTGGCAAGAACAGCAGGTCACATATCTTAGTTATGGCACAGGAAATAACCTGTCATCACATCATCTCTGAACACAAAGGACAAGATAATTTTCCCAAGTTCTGTCAGGCAAAAATTCCAGTCATCTGAGTCAGTGGTAATACAGAACGTGATACACTCTCATTAATATGATCTTTCACTGTCCCTTGCTTTAGTAAGAAACATTTTGGAGATAGCAGTAACATTTTGTAGTATTGGTTGTTTCTTCAAAAATCTTTTCTAGTAAATAGGTAAGGAATACCTATTTTGAGTGATTAGCCATAATCAACACTGATTTTTTTAATTCATTTTCTGTTTTGTATTTCAACAAAAATGAAATAAACGCAGAGGTTAAGTCCCAAATCCATTAAGAGTATATTTGGTTATGTGGTAGGGAAATTAGCCCATTATTAAAACAGATGTTAAAAGATTTATAAGAAGAGGCAAGTAGATGGAATTGCCGTCAGGATATTTCATGATTTTATGGGACACAGGTAAAACTGTATGATTTCTATTATACTTTCTCAGCTGTTACTCAAATTGATTATAACCATAAACGAATTTCATATTCTGATTCATCACCATGTTAAATGACTATGAAGTCTTCTAAATAAAAGCATGAAATTCTGCTTCCCCTTCCTACTGCTAGATTCACATAGCAAGGTCTCTTTAAAGATGGTCATCACATTTTCTGTTTCTCCCAAAATGTGCTCTTAAAATAGCTAAAGTTGGAATAAAAAAAAAAAAAAAACTAATCATGCCTATTGATTGATTTTGGAAACAAGAGGGAATTGTATAATGCTTATAATTCAAAGGAGGATTATCTGCAGGGATTTCACAAAGATCCTACCTCCCTAAATGTTGTGACATTTTAGAAAATGTTGGTTAAGTGTCATGCTTTCCCCCAAGCTTCAAAAAGTCACAATCCAAGAGGTTTTGAAAGCTTGATTAGCAAATACAAATAACAAATAGAAAAGTAGAATTTACTTGTGGAACGAAATCAAAAAGGTAGATGTGTTAAATTGAAAGCAGAGAAAGAACCAGGCATGTGGTTCTTGTTTCACTGAAAATCCATGACCAAAATACTAATGACTGTCTTTTCTTTTTCTTGTCTATTTTCTTTTGGAAAGTGACACTCCCAGTTTTGTTTGTTCTGAGCAAGACGTGGAGTGTTATATCATTTCAGTGAAATGAAAAACATTAATGAAATATAATGTGCGGGCAGATAGATTCTGTGAATTTATGTGTGAACTTATATAAGAAAGGAAAGCATAGTAGGAGATGGGATGGAGGGAATTTAGTCCTGTATACAAAATAGAGAAAAGAATAGGATCATTCCTTTTACTTTCCTCCTTCAAATAGAAAAGAAAATAATAATTTAAAATAATTTCTGGGAAATGATGGTAACATAAACTTAAATAGAAACATCCTGAAAAGGATGTTCAGAATGAACTTAATCAAATATTTTAAAGAAGGAATTTTACATAACAAAAGGAAATTTTTTTAAAAAGGAAATTTTACATCTGTATCAAAATTACCCTATCTCTTGTCCCCTCCACTTAGAGAACCATTCCATTTTCCTACAATATCTCCTCCCAACGCCCTTCACTCCATATTTATAAAGTGTCTCAAATATGATCAGCCTCACAGTTAGAATGCATTAAGCTGCTAGAAAACATTATCCAGATGAAAATGGCTTTAAAAAGAAGTGTTTCTTATTGCTCTATATAATCATTACAGAGTTGGACAATCAGTGAAGATTCGGCAGCTCAACAATATCAACAAGGATCTAAGCTCTTCTGTGCTCACTCTGCAGTCCTCAGTGTATTGGCTTTTGTCCTCAGGCTTATTGTTGCATGGCTGCAAGATGGCTACTGCAGCTTAGCTTCATGTCTGCTCATAACTAAATACAGGAAGGAAGGAAGGAAGCAGGCAGTAGAGCTCCATTTCTTTATGGGAGGGAAAAATCCCCAGGAGCTTATCTCTATGTTTTATTATCAAGAAATGGATGGTGTAGCCATTATTAACAGCAAGGAAAGGAGGGATACCAAATATCTGGTATTTTCTAGTTAATGAAAATAGGTTGGGCATTGAGTTGAATTAGGGGTCCAGAATAGTAGTGCTCCTTTGAACTCCCTATGAAGGTTACATATTTAAAATATTTAAAAATAATATTTATCAAGAAATAGGCAATACAAGAGCAAGGTAATATTTGGAAAACATAATGGTAGCCAGTCAATAATGGTAGCCATCTGATATGGCAGTTAAAAGCAGGAATTTAGACAATAAAAATGACATTTATTTTCATGTGTTTACTATTTTTAAGATGAAGTTCAACATAAGAGTAAAAATGTAAAGCTCTATAATTTCATGAGCTAAGATTAATGAAATATATGAAGAAAACTATATGAGTTCTTATTTTTAAGACATATTTGCTAAGACCTTTTAGAAATTCAAAAGGATCAGCATAAGACGGGTGAGGCAAGCAAAGCAACAGCATTATTTAGAACTAGTGTTATTTGGTTCCTCTACTAATTATTTCACCAAATGAATAATGATTCTGCTAAAGTACCCTTATTTCAATGTCTACTACTAGGGTAGAAAGCTCCATCATTAACACCTGCACAGGCACAGAAAGTTCAGAGGTTACAACCAATATTCAGTGTAGGCATTGCCCTAAAATCTGACTTTACTCTTGCAAAATCCCCAAGAATCAACATGCCTTCTTCACTTGAAACATTTCACCATTTCTTGAGGAAAAAGGGAAACAAAGGATGAGTTTCAAAAAAACCTACTTGCTGCAAAACTAGTCCCAGGCTTATGTGGTAAAGGCACGTGGTTTTCACCCAACCTCCTGTTATGTTTACTGGAGGATCAGAGCAATCTCCAGAGTCAAAAATGCTGAATAATTAAGAATAGAAAAATAAAAATAATATACACCCAGAAATAGTATAGTAAAATAAGAATGAGGAAAATAAAAGTATCACCATTAGAATATCACACTAATAATTGCTACTGATGAATGCTAAAATCAGTGGGCAAAAATTAAGAGAAATAGGATATTTCATGACCTTGAAATACACCCCCCAAAATATTTATTATATAGCCTAATGCAAATCTTTGATACCCCTACCTCTAGGAGGTGAAGCTTTATTCCGCTTCCCTTGAGTATGAGCTGAACTTGGTAACTCACTTCTAATGAGAGAGCAGAGAGAGGGAAAAGTAGTAATTTTATAGTTGAGAAACATGATGGATACTACTTTAACCAAGTGATGGAGGTCAACATCACCAGTTATAAGTCATGATGATATAAAAAAGTGCTAAATTAAGTGATAATGAGGGAACTTCATTTGTGTGGCATTCTTCCCAAAATCTGTTACCCCAGTCTAATCATAAAAACTTTAGACAAACCCAAATTGAGAGTCATTTGACAAAATACCTGGCCAGTGAGGGCTCTTTAAAAGTAACAAAGGCATATATTAGAAAATAAAAAAGACAACCAGACAAAGACATTGCAAGAAAGGAAAACTATAGATGAATATCTCTCCTGAACATAGATACAAAAAAACCTTAATAAAATTTTAGCAAAACAAATCTAGTAGTATATAAAAAGAATTATACATACAACCAAGTGAGATTAATTCCTGGTATGCAAAGCAATTTCAACATTCAAAAATCACTTAATGTAATCATCCATCACATCAATAGGCTGAAATAAGAAATCATATGATCATGTCAGTAGATGCAAAAAAAAAAAAGAAAGAAAGAAAGAAACTAAGTGCTTTCTCATTAAAATAAGAAACATGGCAAAGATGTCTGCTCTCACTACTCTTACTCAATACCATACTGGAAGTCCTAGCTAACACAATAAGACAAGAAAAGGAAATATAAAGCATACAGATTAGGAAGGAAGAAACAAAATTTTGTTTGCAGGTGACATGATTGTCTAAGCAGAAAGTACCAAAGAAGTAACAAAAAACTCTTGGAATTAAAAAGTTATTACTGCAAGGGTGCAGAATACAAGGTTGATATACAAAAGTCAAGTGGTTTCTTATATACCAACAATGAACAATAGGAATTTGAAATACCAATACCATTTACATTAGCATCCCCCCAAATGAAATAGTTTTGGTATCAATCTAACAAAATATATGCAAGATCTATATGAGAAAAATTACAAAACTCTGATAAAAGAAATAAAAGCATATCTAAACAAATGGAGAGAAGTACATGGATAAGAAGACTCATCAGTGTCAAGATGTCAGTTCATCCCAACTTGATCTACAGATATAATACAATCCCTATCAAAATCTTAGCAAGTTATTTTGGTTATTGACAAACTAATTCTAAATTTAATATGGAAAAACAAAAGACCCAGAATAGTCAATATAATATTGAAGAAGAAAAACAAAGTCAAAGGACTGACATTATCCCACTTTAAGACTTACTATAAAGCTACAATAAAATAAATAGACATGATAAACTAGGAAACTGTGAGAAAATATCACATTTTGAAGGACACTAAGAAGACACGGCAACTAAATGTACTGTGTATCCTGGATTGGATCTTGGAACAGAAAGTGGACATAAAAAGAAAAACTGGTAGGGGGCGCCTGGGTGGCCCAGTCGGTTAAGCATCTGCCTTTGGCTCAGGTCATGATCTCAGGGTCTTAAGATCAAGCCCTGCATTGGGCTCCCTGCTCAGTGGGGAGCCTGCTTCTCCCTCTCCCTCTAAGCTCCCCACTGCCACTCCTGTGTGCATGCTCTCTCTCTCTTTCTCTCTCTCTCTCTCTATCTCAAATAAAATCTTTAAAAAAAAAAAAAGAAAAAGAAAAACTGGTGATAGCTTAATAAGGTCTATAGTTGACTGAGTAACACTGCACCAATATTAACTTCTCAGTTCTGACAAATGTGCTATGGTAATATAAGATTTTAACTTTAGGAGAAGCTGGTGGAAGGGCATATAGGAACCGTATTATCTGTACTATCACTGAATATCTTCCGTAAATATAAAATTATTTTGATGTAAAAAGTTTTTTAAAATTCCAGGCCAGTTGTCACTCATGTACAAACATACTAAATTTCTAATAAAATAATAGCAAACCAAAATCCACAAAAGATATATGCCATGCCCAAGTTAGATCCATTTCAGGAAGACTGTGTTGCAAGATTGTTTTAACGTTAGAAAATTTATTCACCTCATTAACAGGTTGAAGGGGAAATTACATATAATCCTCTCAACAGATACAGATATCAATAATAATTCAAATGATCTTCTGTCAAACTAGAAATAAAAGGGAAGATCTTTAGTTTCATATGGCACATCCACAAAAATCTACAGCAAACATCATATTCAATTGTGAAATGTTATAAAGTGTAATTCTGAAATAAAACAAAAACAATAAGTATATATATTGATACCACTTTACCATCACCTGTAGATTGTCCATATGCAAGAAAAATAAAGTTAAAAGCATAAATATTAGAATAGAAACAAACTAACTGCAACAAACTGATAGAAAAAAAAAGGTTAAGAGTAAACGATATATTCTGGAAGGCGGCTTTGCTCACCACTATACCACCAACACTAAACAGTATATTCTGTAAAAAAATAAAAGATCTGGAAACTTTCCTTATAAGTCAAGATATTTTTAAATTAAAATAATTATGATGCATGGAAGAAGAACAGAAATGGACATACAGGCTACTGGAACAAGGATCTATGCACAGACTATAATTTATGTAAACCTGATTAGTATAGATATGGCTGTACACGTTGATAGGAAGAACTTCTTAAAACAGAGTTCCTGCACAACTGTTTATGCATATAGTGAGAACAAAAATAAAATCCTTATCTCACAATATACAAAAAAATAAATTTATTAATATGTTAAGTGAGAAAGGCAAAGCTTGAAAACTTTCAGAGAACAAATATTTTTAAGTCCTCCGCAAAGGGAAAGACATAAAACTGCAAACCTGAACTTTTCTTCATCAATAACCTCATAGAGAAGGAAAAGAAATCTAAACTAGGAAAAGATAAAATACATAAAACTAATAAAACAACCCAATAGAAAAAAATAAGTCAATGTCAAACAGATATTTCATAGAAAAGGAAAAAAAGGATTGTTGACAAATATGAAAAAAAAAAAAAGCTTAATCTCAAAGGGAATCAGAGAATGCAAATTGGAAGGATATTCTTAGATATTTCACATAAATAGACTGCCCCCAAATTCAAAATATGGGTTTATAGGAGTTGTCAAACATATGCACTCCATCTTCACTGCTTGTTGTGGCTAAAATGGAAAAATCTTTTAGGAAACAATTTGATATTGCCTCTTAAATCAGCACAGTCCCATAATCTATGGCCTAGTCTTTCATTCTTAAATATGTACCCTAGAAAACTTTTGCACCAGATACACCAGAATTAAAATGTTCATGGCAGCTTTATGCAAAATAGAAAAAGAGAAAAAAAGAGAGGAAGAGAAAGAAATGTCACTATAATCCATATGTTCCTCAGCAGTTGAATAAATACATTTTTATATATTTATATAATGGATTAATGAAGGCACCCATGTTTGAAAACAAAATGTGGAAAAAAAAGTTGCAGAAGATATAAAAAATAAATTATGATCCTAAAATAAAAGAAATACTGGTGTATCCTCACATATTCACCACACATTAAGTATTATATTATTCTATTATTTTAAGTGTGTACAATTATAAGAGGAAGTAAGGAAATTATCAATACAAAATTTAGGACAGTGATTAAGCAAGCAGAGTATAGAAGGTCATACAGTAAGGGTTAAATACAGATATTTACTGGATTTACCATTAGTAATATTTTGAATAATATATATACTTTAGTATGTGATTACATATTTTTCAATAGTAAGTAACAACCAAAAAAATCAGTTGTTAGCCCTTTTTGTGCTTCTCACTTCTCTTTCTGCCTCTCCCTGATCCCTGCTTTTTTTGGCATCCTGACCCTCATCTCCTGCCTGGTATCGGAGTCCTGGCTTAAGATAACCAAATTAGTTTCTCTTGCTTGCATCCAAGTATCCTGACTGAAACACAACATAAAAATAATATTTCCAACTTAGAATGACAAATATTATCTCCCTAGGTATTTAAGTATCTTTGTTTTTATTCATTTTAGCACATACATGTTATCAATTTCCAAGTACTTTTGTAGATTTCTGTAAAAGAATGTGTACAAAATAGCACTGATAAAAATGGATTCAACAGGGGCGCCTGGGTGGCTCAGTCTGTCAAGCATCTGCCTTTGGCTCAGGTCATGATTCAGGGCCTTGGGATTGAGCCCTGCATGGGGCTCCCTGCTCAGCGGGGAGTACGTTTCTCTCTCTGCCCCTTCCCCTGCTTCTGCACTCTGTCTTTCTCAGTCTCTCTCTAAAATAAATAATTAAAATCTTTAAAAAAAAAATGGATTCAATATATGAAGAAACGGGAAAAACAAAGAAAAAAGAAAAACAAGGTGAAACAAACTGTCAACCTTGTTTTCTCAGGTGGACTACACATTTCGTCAATTATCTTTAATAAATCTTTAATCCTATGTTGTGTTTCTTCCAGCATCCTATATGAAATCAGTGAATGTAAGTTAAAATTCCCTCAAACAAAATATAACTGTCACAAAGAATCAATTGGAAAAAAAAAATCATATGTGATTTTACACTTGATCTTAGCCAAAAGGCCGAGAAGCGATAAAATCATATGTGATTTTAAATTCTGATGGAGCCTTATATTTCTCTACAGTTTCCATAGCTGAAGTCTTCCAGTTCATGAAGCAGTGAGTTTAAGATTGCCTGTTTTACAAATGAGGACCCCAAGGTCCAAGTAGGTTAAAAGATTCATCTGAGGTTGCAAAGTAGTCAGTGACAACTCGGACATCGATGCCACAAATTCAGAAAGAATTGTCTTCTTTAAAAGGGACAAGTTCTATAAAACACTTGGCACAGTGTCAAACACATAGTACTTAATAATAAAGGTGAATTCTCTCTCCTATCCCCTCCATTTTGCCTTATTTGTCAGTTCACCCTGCTGACTGTGTTGAGCTATAGATCTCAGCGAGAATGTTAAATTGACAGAATCCAAAGTCACACAGTGGTTTTTCCTCTCCTGACCCAACTAAATGTATTTTTGCCAATATGTCCCTTGTCAATTATTACTACACTTTAGATTATCACATGATTCCAAATTCCAAATAAAAAATAAAACTATCGAGAGGAGTAGGAACAAACCTCCAGATTTGAAGCAATACATAAACAGTGTCCAGATAATTAACTGATTTTTTTTTTCCAGCTTCCATCTGGTATTGCACATAGTGGACAGACCACAAAACTGGCCATCAGCCACCTGGATTTTGTTTTCTGTGGTTTGACCTTCAGCAAATCATGTAACTTCCCTGAATCTCAGCCTCCTCATCTGAAAACAGAAATAGTTTAACCAGATATTCAATAAGGTCCCTTCCTGCTCTGAGTCCTCTTATTTTTTTTTTACTGCCATGAATTTACAGTATCTTCTGGAAACCACCAATATAGAAAGCCAAATGACAGCTTTCGGCACTGATGTTTCTCAATAACGCACTTCAGGCTCAGCTCAGAAGGGCTGAGCGAATCAGTGGTGATGACAGAATTTGTATTTACAGTGATGCCTAATCTATTGTTTTTCTACTGAGCCATGCTACCTCATAGAGACTCCATTTAATAATAAAACAATGTTTAAAGGGCAAATCTCCATGATTTCATACTGGCCTATGTAAGGGTAAAAGTGAAAGAGGCTTCTATAAAATCATCTCACTGTAACGACTGCCGAGTATTTTCCCTGAAAAAAAAAAAAAAAAAGTGTGCTCATCTGCTCTTGCCTGACAGCAATATTTGATCCAAAGATGATAGTGGAGTTAACAAAAATAATTAAATACTGGTTACCCATATGCCTGAAAACTCTGCATACAAAGGTACAGTTGAACAGCCCTTCACTAATAAAAAGGACAACTGGACTTCTAAAAGTTCATAGCAGCTTTGTACTCAAGGAACTTGGTACTGAAGGGACTTAAGTAAGGAACTTAAAACTCTGGGGCTGAAAAGAACTGCTCATTGACATAGCGGTTTCCCCTGGGCCCCAAATTCCCAGACCCCAATTTACTAAACACATATTTCTAGTCATGACTATTTTACATATTATTTTTATATGCTCATAAAGAAGCACACATTGAAGTACACACTCTTTCATGATGGAAAAATTTAAAACCCGAAATTAGTTTCCTTTATACTCCCTAAAATTTTACATATTACTTACTTGTTTATGTGAAATAGTAAATGGAGGTATACTGAAGCTTAAAATATTAGGCTCCAAATAAAAACAAGCATGGTTTTACAAATGCCTTTATTGTGATACTGTCACAAATGCTTTTATTGTTGATATTGTCACATAATCTTAAAATATATAAGAAGCTCCAATCATCTCCAAAACTTATTTATTTAGAGAGATAACAACTTGATATCTTAAATCCTGATGTTACTTTCCCATTAGCTGTTTTTTTTTCTTACACTGACAAAAGCCTATTTTAATTTGATTTAGAATAAAAATAAATGAAGTCTATTGTTGATTCCCATTTGCAAACTGTGACACTTGTTATGAAGTTCATAAAAAGCACAGGCACTGTAATTTATTGGTCTGAAGACCTGAGTTTCATTTTTACTTTATTTCCTGAGAATTCATTTTGTGACATTGCCTGAGGCATATCCTTTGCAAACATACAAATAGATAACATTAGTTTCCTAAATAAGGTTTACTAGCTGAGTCTGAACTTCCTTGTCAAATGTGGAAAGAAATGCAGGCTGCTGCTCAACTCCATTAAGCAGCCACTGTCTGCTGTGCTAAATGTTCTCTGTGACAGCCACTTGTGCTGGAAACACACCTGGAACAGGGGGTGACAGGGTCCCTGAGCTTTCTTCCTAATTTGCAGGACTGAAGTCTCCTCTGAGCAAGGTTTCAGGTGAAACACATGCTTAAATCATACCTTTGTTTATACTGTAGGTGGCAGGATTTTTATGCTTTACATCTTGCTATATAACCCTGTACTTTCTTGCAAATGAAAAATTAGGGTGCTTCATCCATCGGATCATGCTTTATGAAAATATTCACATAGTTCCAGAGAGAAGAGTCAGGTCCTGAAGGTGGGTCCTTTTTGTTCTTGTTCTTGTTTATAAGCTGAAATACATTATTTGATCTGATCACACTTTACATATGTTTTAATTTTTTTTCTCCTTACTCTGCAATTTCAGTCTTTTCTAAATTTTAAAGATTACTCGGTAAATGAAAAGGAACAATTATTGAAACTCTTAAAAACAGAATTTACTCCTGTTTAAAGTTTGAAAATGGTTATAACTGTACCATTTCATGGTACAGATGACTTTACTTCAAAGACTATTGATTTAGGTATATTTTTTCCTGAAATAGCATATAATTTTAGCATTAATAATTGAAAAAATAGCAATTTAAAAACACAAAACAAAAATTAACCAAATCTTTTTAAGCTGAATCTGTGAATCTTAAAATCCTTATTTGGACCTCCGATAGTATAAAATACTGCCTTTCAATTATTGTGATACTTATACATACTTATGTATATTTAAAATCATCAATATTTTTTTTCATTCTGTATTAAAACATTTTTATCATCTGTATTTTTAAAGGTAAATTATGTCAGTGAAGAAAATTCTCGTGGCTAGCCCTTGTGAAGACTAACTTGCTTATATTTTAAATGCCTGTAAAAATTCATGTTTCATTATATATTTCAAAGTTCTAAAACAAAATTAATCAAGGTGGCTTGAAGTTCACCAAAATGTTTTGGCTTCTTAATTTGAAGTCAACATATGCTCTTCCCTAACAACTATTACTTACTCCACTCATGAAAAATAGCACAGATTATCTAAAAGTTAATTCAAAAGACCTAATACTCTATTTTAGTCCCTTTACATTTCTTCTCCTTGGCGCAGTCTCAACTAACCCAAGGGAAATCTTTGTACAAATCCCTACATTTGGGGCACCTGGGTGGCTCAGTTGGTTAAGCGACTGCCTTCGGCTCAGGTCATGATCCTGGAGTCCCGGGATCGAGTCCCGCATCGGGCTCCCTGCTCGGCAGGGAGTCTGCTTCTCCCTCTGACCCTCCCCCTCTCATGCTCTCTCTCTCTCTCATTCTCTCTCTCAAATAAATAAATAAAATCTTAAAAAAAAAAAAATCCCTACATTTGCCAACACTACGATGGCTATCATTCATATCTGCTTGAGAAGAATCACAAAATATCTACTTTGTACAAATATGCACATGCAAGCATTTTAAAGGGAAATTTTAGCTTTTCTTTAGGTCTGAGCTTATGAATATTTCTGAGTAAAAAAGAGAGAGAAAGAGACCTAGAACCATGTTCTGTTCTCATTTGAAATTCTTCATGACTTTCCACCAGAAGTTTGCCCCAGTGTTTGAAATACTTAAGTGTGTCAGCATGACAGTAACATACATACACACAAATAGACTATACTAATAATACTTCTCATTTCTAGAGCTCCAAGATTCTGTCAGTAAAGCCAGATTCCAACCTTAAATAGATGGGAAAATTTAGAACAAACAAACAAATCTCCTAACATATTCTCAATAGACTGCAGACTTGCTTAGAAAGAATAACATTTTCATTTTTTCTCTTGTGCACATCAGATCTTAAACCTTCAATGACATCTTTCATGAGTTCACCACTTTCTAGTTTACAAAATACTTTTTAGTTCACAGTAATTCTATAATTTAGGCATAGGAGTATCAATCTCACTTAATAGAGCAAAAGAAATCTGAGGCCTACAGAGGTTGATTTGCTAACATGATGCAGACTGAAATCAGGTCATTTATTTATTTACTTACTTACTTATTTGTTTATTTATTTTTTTAGAGAGCGCACAAGCAGAACGGGCAGAGGGAGAGGGAGAATCTCAAACAGACTCTGGACGGAGCATAGGGCTGACCTGTGCCAAATTTCAAGACCCTGAGATCACAACCAGAGTCAAAACCAAGAGTTGGACGCCCAACTGACTTTGCCACCCAGGCACCCCTTAAATCAGGTCTTATAATTTTACATTTAGTTTAGTACCCCCTCATTATTCATCACTGAATCCTAAACTAGTTTTATAGATTGCTTTTCTTTAGGCAATAATGGGTGATAATTTCTCTGGAGAACCAGGTATATTCTATCACTTGTGTCTTTAAAATTTGGCGTGTTTTCCTTTGAGATCTGTGCTATGGTAAATTCAGTTTCTAAAATGTCCCATTATGTGTTCATCATGTCCTCGCCTACCATGGCCTGAAGAGGGCAAACAAAAATCAAACATTTATGCCCTATTATTCCAGGCCATATTCCAGGTGCATAATAGTATTGGTTTATTAATTTAACTCTCTGGTGGAAGTAGCATTGACTTTTTTGTATATTATTGTCCCAAATGCAACAATGTTCTACATTCTATCATAATATAGGTACAGCGTAACCCAGAATCAGCATCAAATCACTACATGTCCACCTTGTGCAGAATATTTTATACACAGATACACAAAGAAAGGCTGATGCCCTATAGATTTTGTAGTCAGGGACTGAGAACTCAAATGCAGAATAGGTAAATTCAAATTTTTCTTGGTTAAAAGAAAGGCAAACATTAAAGAGCTTGTTGCTCTTTTTTGTCATTTTAGGTTGTAAGCATTTTTCCTCTGTGGCAAGTTACACTATCTCAAAGCAGCATGGGTGGTATCATGTCCAGGTGTAAGGCAAAGCTGAACAGCTGAGCTTCTAAAGCCTTTGTGGCTAAATCCCTCAGCCTTGGGATATAGCAGTCAGCCCAGGAATCCAAGGATGAAACCATCTGTAGCTATCAGGTGCTTTGGCTAAACCACACATACAAAGCACACGGCAGTGATCCCAAAGACCACAAGAATAAGAATACCGAACATCAGCATAGTGCTTTATTTCAGTTAATACAGTGACAGGCCTTGACCTGAAAGCTGTGGAAGAATACTGCTGTGTCTGATGTTTATTCAATCTGCAATTGTGACAGACAGCTGTGGATTAGGCATATAGTAATGCTAGGAATATCGATATTAGATTCAGGAAGACAACTATAAATGGAAATTCAACATGGGCCCCGGTATGCATGGAATTCTTGGAGTTGGAGAAATAACAAGGAAACATCACCCTTTCCCCTTGTTCCCCAATAGTTACCCCCATGAGGAATTTGGGAACCCTGAGTTTTATCCTCTCCCAACCACTTGGCCTTATTTAAATATACAGGAAGAGTTTTAAAAGCCATGTTCTATTTACTAAATTTTAATTTTTGGTAGATGTCCTGCTACTTGAGCAACAAAAGTTGCAGCATAGCTGAATAGAATTTAATGTAATTATGTAAAACTTAAAACTAAACAAAGCTGTTACACATCACTATTAAAGGCGTGCCTTAAAAAAATAAGGGCATGCCTAAGAGCTTTTGTACATATAATAATTAGCTATATATAGGTCATTTTAACAATGGTCATAATTATAATTATTTTCATCTAATTAATTCAAATGGATTTTTCTCTTTTCTTAATTCTCCAGTATCTATAAAGTGTCTGCTTAATATCCATGATACACTCTCCTGAATGATTTGCTTGTATGATTACTCTCCTTTCACATCACTTGGCCCCATTCAGTAAAAGATGAAGGTTCTTAATCCTAAAATTTCCTACATGTTGCCATGTAGTTAGGCGTAGGGTAATATATGCTTCTGCCACCTATAACAACCTTTCTCGGAATTTTTTTTTTAAAGATTTACACCCAATCATTTGAGAGAGAGAGAGAAAGTGAGAGTGCGAGTTGGGGAAGGGGCACAGGGAGAGAATCCCCAAGCTGACTCCCGCTGAGGGCGAAGCCCCACAGGGGCTCCATCTCAGGACCCTGAGATCCTGACCTGAGCTGAAACCAAGAGTCCTATGTCCAATCGACTGAGCCACCCAGGGGCCCTACGACCTTTCTCAGAAATTTTTGAGCTGTATTTTTGGATGCTTCACAATTCCCATCCCAATCTAGAAATCTATGTGTGTGTGTATGTGCATGTGTGTGCACACATGTAAGCATAAATATGGTAGCGGTAATGAATATGAAGGCTGTTGCTAGGAATTAAAGGGTTAAAATCTGAGAAACTCTGAGGCTACGGATTGCAGATTCTTTAAATGGCCAACAATGCTTGACACATGAAGGAATAAGAATCAGTGTCACAGGTGGGAAGAGGTGAAGAGGGAGCTCAGATACATTACCTCCTGAAGTTCCTAGAGATAGGCCTTTATCACAACAGACTTTGAAATAAAATTATACAAATTTTAAGTTTATCATTATCAAATGAAGGAAGGGAGAAGGGAAAGAGAGTGTCAGTTGAGGAAAGAGGGAATGCACCTTCCACAAGCCCTATTTGAAATAATAAAATCTGACATGTTTATAAAGCTCTTACAGTGGGCTGGGCAATGTCATAAGATTGCATGGAATATTCCATTTAATTCTGATGAAAAGTCTGTGATATGGGTATCATTATCTCTGAAGCTTAGAGGAGATAAAAACCAGGCTCAAGATTAGACAGCCTAGTACATGACAGGTCTGCCTGATTTTTGAGTCTAAGATTTTCTCCTGTTTCATGGGGCTTTGGGGAGGATTAAATGAGAGTTCCCAATGAACTTAGAATAAACCTCAAAGTCCTCACCTTGGCCTGCCCACTTCACCAACGTCATCTTCCTTTTATTCGAGTATGCTGTAATCACACTGATCTTACTTTCTAAAACTGGGAGATAAAATGCTTCAGCCTCAAGGCCTTGGCTCTTGGTCTCTCTGGCTAGAATGCTCTCTTCCTGGTAGTCCAGCATCTGGCTCCTTTTCTTAAGTCTCAGCTCAAATGTCATCAACTCTGAGAAGCCTTCTCTGACCAGCCTACCTAAAGCCCTTATAACACTCCACATGAGTGATGATTTATTCACTTGATTACTTATTTATTATTTGTCTCTTTTTTAAGTCTTGGCCCATGAAGGTAGGTACATCTATACCTCCAGAACCTGCCATAATATTGACATAAAGACACTCAATATATAGTTGAATGAATAAAACAAAAAAACCTGATTCAAAGTCTGGCATACCTCTCAGTCATTACATATTAATCCTCTCCATTATTAATCACTACAAGAAAGCAAATAGAGGTCAGCCAAATAATGAATCATCAAATATTTCCCCTGTCTACAATGTGTGATTTGTTAAAATGAGAGGCCATGTGAACCCTCTCATCCTTCCTGCCCTAGACTTCAGATCTAAATGAAAATTGAAGCAAAAATAAATGCATACATATATACATGCATAAGTAGGGTTTCCAGTCTCTGCAGGTTACTCAGGCTCCACCAGTCACAGGAAACATCCCTTTGGGTACCTCTGCTCAATCATAGCTTACATGTTGTAATTCCTCCTAGAGGTGCACAGATAACATGAGCAAGTGAAGTTGGCCCAGGGAGAGAATTAAGCACAGGACCATATATGTTTCCAATATAAGGGATGGCTCCACCCAGCTACAGCTGATTGCTGGCTGATGATGCCATGGTCGAATGGGGTCTGGTGTTGACAAATACTGGGTTTTGAGACCAAAAATTAGATTTTATGCAAGATCTTTCTCTTTTTTACCTGTTTGTCTGAGAGAGAGAGAGAAAAAGAGAGAGAGAGAGCAAGTGCAGGGGGAGAGGCAGAGGGAGAGGGATAAGCAGACCCTCACTGAGCAGGGAGCCAAAAGGAGGAGGAGGGGCTCAGTCCCAGGACCCTGAGATCATGAGCTGAGCTGAACACAGACGCTTAACCAATTGTAACCGACTGAGTCACCCAGGCACCCCTGAAAAATCTTTCTAATTCTAGGTAATAAAAATTAAATTTTAAATTTATAATATGTATGAAAAGAATCTGTGGAGCTATTCTCTCACCAACCACCAGTTTTGCTAATCATCATTATCTGACATAATTTTCTCCTTCTTTTCTACCCTCAAGGAGAAGACCTTGAACTCTAGAGGGGAAACTAAATTCAAATATACTTGTGACAAGAACTTGATTTCCTCCAGTTAAAATACAGAGTCTTTAATAAGTTTCTCAACATCCATGAGCTCCAATTTCTCATAAAAATTAGATATTATTGATTAAAGAGATTATTTATTTCTTCTAGGGAATAAAATCTCAATGCTAATGAGTTTATTATATAGAAAAAAAGCAATTAATTTAGTATTCAAACTGTCTTTTTCAAGAATGAAAACAATATTTATACATAAATTCCAAGCCAATATTGGCAGCTCTTGGACAAAAACAAGAATAAAAAATTATAAAAGTCCAACTAAAAAATATATAATCAAGCATCTGTTCTTGCTATTTATTATAGATGTCTATTCAAGATTGAGTCCCCACAAAAAAAAAAAGAGAGAGAGAAGAAAAGTAACAGTTCTTTTTTTTTTTTTTTTTTAAAGATTTTATTTATTTATTTGACAGAGAGAGACACAGTGAAAGAGGGAACACAAGCAGGGGTAGTTGGAGAAGGAGAAGCAGGCTTCCTGCTGAGCAGGGAGCCCGATGTGGGGCTCCATCCCAGGACCCTGGGATCATGACCTGAGCCGAAGGCAGACGCTTAACGACTGAGCCACCCAGGCGCCCCGAAAAGTAACAGTTCTTAAGGAGAAACTTACAGTCACTTGTGTGTTACTTTTTCACTTTTTCAAGGACTGTACTATCATCTCAAGAAGATATGGAAAGAATTGAAGAAGGGAAAGGTCATAATTTTCAAAGGTAATCACTAGCACATGATGATGATTTATTGATCAATTTTACTGAAAACGGCAGACTGTTCCATTTTTTTTTTCATTTGAAAGAAGTAATTTCCCTCTTCACTACAAACAATCTTTAAGTAAAGCTGAATGTATGAAAGTTTTAGAATCCCGATTCTAACATCACAACTTCTTTTTTTTTTTAAGATTTTATTTATTTATTTGAGAGAGTGAATAAGAGGTAAGGGCAGAGGGAGGGGATGAAGCAGACTCCCCACTGAGCAGGGAGCCTGATGTGGGGCTTGACCAGGACCCTGGGATCATGACCTCAGCCAAAGGCAGACACAACTTACTGAGCCACCCAGATGTCCTGACCATCACAACTTCTGATGACTACTTAGAGTGTATCCTCTATGCTGTTTCCATTTCATTATTAATAACAGCTACCTGATATAGTAGGTGGGAAATAAGGGTCAGAGCTGCACAAGGGGTTTTGTCTACCTCACCTCTAATTTCTACAACAACCATGCAAGACAAGGTGGGTCTTATTTTCGTTTAATGGACAGAGAAACTTTCAAGGAATTGAATGACAAATATTAAAGATGTCTGTATTTGAACCAAGCCAGAGCTCAATGGCTCCCAATGTCTTATTTCCCTCCAGTGTGTGTGTATATGTGTGGACGTGTGTGCATGTGTATATGTGTATTTAAGTGTTGTGATTTGAAAATTGATAATAGATTCGTGTTTATGTACAGCTTGCTAATTATTCCTGGTATTTCAGATATATATCACAAAGCTTATTACCTACCTGATTAATCCTCTGGCCTGATGTTATAGAAAAGGGTGAGGCTAATAAAAGACAACTTGTAAAGAATTTCTTGTTAACTTACATTCTGACCTACAGAGAAAATTATTTTGCAATGATTTGCCCTCAAAACAAAGGTTACAATTTCATTCTTCTAAGTACTGGGAAAGCTAAAGCCCATATTCCCAACATGATAAAAATCTAACACATAAAAGCAAATAAATGATATCCTTAAGCCAGTCTTTGGAAAGATTTGAAAGTCAGTTCCCCTTTTGTTCCCCTCATCTTAACATCACAACCTATTTAAACTTAAAAAACTCATTCCAATTTCAATTATCCAGTCAAGAGATAAGTATTTTAGGGGCACCTGGGTGGCTCAGTTGGTTAAGCGACTGCCTTCAGCTCAGGTCATGATCCCAGGGTCCTGGGATCGAGTCCCGCATCGGGCTCCCTGCTCTGCGGGGAGCCTGCTTCTCCCTTTCCCACTCCCCCTGCTTGTGTTCCCTCTCTCGCTGTGTCTCTCTCTGTCAAATAAATAAATAAAATCTTAAAAAAAAAAAAAAAGAGATAAGTATTTTAAAAAGATGGCATACAAATTTACCTTGTTGTCTGGATTGCCAAAATTCTATGTTTTCTCATGAACCGGTGACTACAGAATAAACCTAATTACATATAACTTTTACTTAAAAAAGATTAAATAGCAGAATGATTAATGATCTTAAAAATGGTTATGAGATAGATATAAAATGCACATATTATCAAAAGCAGAATAGTTTGCAAAATAGAATTTTTGCTTTTGCATTACTCTCAAAATAGAAATTTTATCAATACAGCCCAGTGATCAGTTTGACAACAAAATAAAATTCACACACCAGATTTCTGGTATGGAAAGACTATATTAAATACATAGAAATAAAAAGAAAATGAAGCTTTTAAGGGGTAGTCAGTAGTTTAATATCTGATGTCCAATGCATGCCTTTAAATAACTTAATATTTTTCTCAAAATAAATCTATGGTTAATCAAGTTTTGCCATTTCTACTTAATCCTCAGTTTATTTGAAGTTGCTTATCATAATTTTTTTGTAGAAATACTTGTAAGAATTGCTAAATTCCCTTTTAATTTATCAAATTAGTTTGGTTTAATGTCAATGACATAAACAGGAATGCATTGTGGTTTATTTCTAATGTGGCTTGTAGGAAAGGCCATTTGAATTTTCCATTTGCCAAGGATATGAAAATAATCTCCAAAAGCTCCCAACAATGTTCATCAAATGATGTAATTGACAGTATTATTTAATCACACTAACTAGTAGGTTCTTTTATTTCAGAAAGGTTGAGATTCATTAAATAAGTACAGACTATATACTAAGAAAAATGTAACAGAGGTCAAAAGCTTTGTAGAATATAGTTGGAAATACTTCTTGGAAGTTTTTAATCTCATGTCAGACCCCTCTCTGCATGGAGGCCCTAATTTCTTTTTCCCATGAAGCATCTTTTGCAGCTGACCCAGTGGGATATTGGGGCTTTACCTTGCCCTTTGTCCCTGGAACCAAGTCACCTATGAATAGTTACTGGAATCAGCTGACTAAGGTCATTTGCAGATGTAGTTGCTGAGTTAAGAAAATAATAATTTTATATATATATACACACACTCTAATTTGGAGAAGTGATATTTTCTTCTAAAAATAATGCATATCATACATTCTTAGAGGTCAATATGATCTCTATACCTATGTGTTTAAGTCCAGCACTCCTATCTTTCTTTATATTCTGCCCTTGTGATCATTTGAGACCAATTACTCTGGTCTCCTCTCATTTCAGTTTGATTGCTCCCAGCTCTCTTGTGCCCTCTGATCTTTCTCCCTGATCTCCATATGCCACATACTTTTTCTCATATGTCATTGCTCAGCCTATTCCCTCCATGTGAACTGTTATTTTCATGTTTCTAGCTCGTCCCTATTCTCTAAAACTAGCTTAATGCATCCTCCTCCAAAAGTGTTTCCATGCTTAGATGGAAGTAATGCCATCCTCTTGGAAGGTTCCAAGGCTTAGCATGCATATGTGAATGCTGTTTGGAGCTTCTTATAATGCAGTTACCAGCCTCCATACCCAGGTATTTGGTGAAATGATTCTGATGCATGCAATCCCCTAACATATTTTAAAAACAAATCACTGGCTTAAAAGGGCTCTGAGCCCCAATGGTATTTTGACTTCATATCACTGCACCTTCAAGGAAGAACTCTTTTTTCATAATTCAATACCCTCTCCCCATTAGCTTGTGATCCCCAAGTCTTTAAGTTACTCCAAATAAAAAGAAAAGAGGTAGCAAATCCTTAAGACATTTGGGTTCTTCTTTGTTCATTTGTTTTATTTCTTAAATTCCACATATGAGTAAAGTCATACGGTGTTTGTCTTTCTCTGAATGACTTATTTCACTTAGCATTATACCCTCTAGGTCCATCCACATTGTTTCAAATGGCAAGATTTCATTCTTTTTTATGGCTGAGTAATATCCCATTGTATATATATACCACATCTTCTTTATCCATTCATCTATGGATGGATACTTGAGCTGCTTCCATTCTTGGCTATTGTAAATAATGCTGTAATAAACAGGGGTGCATATATCTTTTCCAGTTAGTGCTTTTGTGTTTTTTGGGGGTAAATATCCAGTAATAGAAATACTGGATCATATGGTAGTTCTATTTTTAATTTTTTGAGGAACCTCCACACTCTTTTCCATAGTGGCTGCACCAATTTACATTCCCACCAACAATGCATGAGTGTTCCTTTTTCTCTACGTCCTTGCCAACACTTGTTGTTTCTTGTGTTTTTTATTTTAGCCATTTTGACAGGTGTAAAGTGATATCTCATTGTGGTTTTAATTTGTACTTCCCTGACAATTAGTGATGTTGAGTACCTTTTCATGCGTTTGTTGGCCATCTATATGTCTTCTTTGGAAAAATATCAAAGCACAAAAGTATCACAGCATCCTTATACTGATATTCTAATGCCAGCAACTAGCTACCTCCTTTTTTTTTTTTTTTTGTAATGAAAGAAAAATAAGCCACTCCATTGTTTAAGTCACTTTTGGGGAATGCCAGTTACTAGCACTCAAATGCAATTTCTAATTGAAACTTCTTTCTTCCATTCCTTACACCTACTCTTCATGGAAGAGAGTATATATCTATTTGTAAGACTGAGAAAATGGCAAATACACACTTTACCTAGTTTTTCTTCTCTCTTTGGTGGGAGTAGATAGATGTTCAGCTGTGACTGCAGCTGGGTGGGTGAATTTAAGTCTGAGAGAAACCTATTAAGAAGGCCATTAGGAGTCAAGTTGAGGGCTCCTGGGTGGCTCAGTCGTTAAGCATCTGCCTTCGGTTCAGGTCATGATCCCAGGGTCCTGGGATCGAGCCCCGCATCGGGCTCCCTGTTCGGCGGGAAGCCTGCTTCTCCCTCTCCCACTCCCCCTGCTTGTGTTCCCTTTCTCGCTTTGTCTCTCTCTGTCAAATAAATAAATAAAATCTTAAAAAAAAAAAAAAAGGAGTCAAGTTGATTCATAGGATTCATTGCATTCTCCAGTCCAGCTACCAGTAATAAAGCTGGCATTTTGACCTATCATCAAACCTACATTTTACGTACATTGTGGGATTGTTGTGAGCTTTGATGCAGCACTGAATATAAAATGTCTTTTCTAGCACCCAATGCATGGGTATTAGCTACCACAATCATGATCATCCTTAGTATCATCGTCATTATGATCTTTTTTACTGGTTAATCACAGCAGTCTGACTTTAGGATCTCATTTTAATTCCTGAAATTCTCTCTTTAGTTGTGATCTTTGGCTTTGCTTTATGCTGAACCACTTATGCACTGTTTTTCTTGACTACTTGATTCTAATTCTTCCTGCTTCTAGCCTGTTGGTACATTGCTCCTTTTGATATATTTCTTGGCTTCAAATAATGCCAAATTCATATATGTTAAAGTGCATAGGTACCAAATAGGCATTTGACCAATGTAAATTGAATGTGAACCTTATAAATCCTTGTCTTGGTCAGTTCCTGGCCCCTTGGGCTATCTCCAGGGCCATTGGCCACCAGTTGTCCATGGAAGAGGAGATACTCACAGGTTGGCTCTCTGCATATCACTAAGACTTTACTGTAGGTCTTGCTCTCCTCTTCCTTCCCCTAGCCTGAGACTTTCTGTTCCTGACATCAAAAAAAAAAAAAAAAAAATCTCATGTCTTCTAAAATACCTGTAAAATACTTTTGAACTTATGATTTAACAGATACTTCTAACACCATAGAAGTGGGAAAATATTGTTAATATGGCCAAAGGAGGAACAAACAGAAAGAACAATAATATAAAATGAAGCCTCTCATAAATACTGGTATGTTTAGATAAAGTGAATAAAAAAAAAAAAAAACTTGTGCAAAGAAGTGAGCTAATATAACCATTTTCCAAACTTTTGGACTCTTAAAGATCATATTTACATTACTGTTATGGCATCAAGAATGTAATTAACTACCTCAATCTCCAAATGCAATGGTTTTGCCTTCCAGATAAAGGCCATCACAAACCCTGGCTAGCCTCTCCTCTTCCCAGCTGCAGGGGTCCTATTCACATATACAAAAATTCAAATAGTGCACCTTGGCCTTGTGGTGGCCAAACTCCAAACTCTGAATCAATGATTTTTAGTTATTTTGGACCATATTTGTTGAAGATATAAAAAAATAAAATTCAGATTTTGAAAAAAATTAATAATCACATTTTGGAAAAGCTTTCTGCAAAAGATAATTTGGGAAAAATCATGCTTTTTGGGGGGGTCAGGATTTTATCCATTCTACTAAGTAACTATTAAAATAATAATTAGAGATAGATGTATGTCTTAGTAGATTGCTGATGTTTAAAGGTTGGTGGTGGAAGAGGACTGGATTTGCTCATCATCCTAAAAAGCAATTTCTTATAGTGTAAAGTAAAATACTGGTAAATCAGAAAGTGAAAACTGATATAAAATTCAGCCTGTGTTGGAGTCATTCAATTTATTATCAATAATTCTATTTATTGTTTAGTCTTAATGTTTTCTTGTGCTATAAATATATAAATAGTTACTGGCATATACCATTCTTTACAACTTGTAGTGAATTCTCTTTTATAAGAGCGACTCAAATACCATGATTTAAATTTCAAAATACTATTTTCTCCATGATCAAAAATATAATACATTTTTTTACATTCTCAAAGTATTTTTACCTTATTAAAGTACTTTACATGCACAATAAACTTTTAAAAATGTATATTTTAACATTTGTCCACTGCTACCAAAAAGCCCCAAATAATACCCTTTGATTATGCTGAACCAATGGAAATGTGCATAACTGTAAGAGTTCCCTAGTGCCCAAGCTGTGATATATGACCTTGCACTCTTGTTCAAAATTGAATAATTCAGAAGTAGACATCCGATCCTTAGATTATCCCTTTCAAGGATTTACATTTGAAATAGAGAGAAACAAACTAAATGTCCATGAAGTGGATACTGTTGACTGAATTGCATAAAAAAGGCTCACACATCCCTAGTTATTCACTTGTTTTTTTTTTTTTATTCTGCATATCTCTGAATATAAAGATAATATCCTTTGTCTTTATTATACTAGCCTGAAAAAAAATCTGACTTTTGCTAAGGAGAGATAGAACATCTCTCTAGTCTGGTTTCTAAACAAATATCCTTGAAAAAATAGTCCAGGATCAAAGTTCAGTTGAAGGAAGTGAGGTAGCTGGAATTTGCTAGACACTATACCAGAGAAGAGGGAGCTGTGCAGAAAAAGAATTTCAAAAATTGCCACATGGGCCTCCTTGAGTCTTTTGCTGAGTCCTAATCTTTAAATGAAGAGAAGAAACACCACAAGACCTTGCAAAGAACAATTCTCAGGGAAAGAACAAATCCTGAAAAAACAACATCTAAGAGGGATTTATGCAAGATCATGGAAGGAGTACTTCAGTTCTGAATCCTCCAGAAAGGACCTTGGAAAGGACCCTCTGATCTTTGAATATTACTAATGGTATATTGCCATCTCCACTTTAGTGTCAACCTGAGGAAAATAGATTTTTGCCAAAACATAAAGACCTGCGTTAAAGAGAAATTATACTGGACACTTGTCAAAAATGGCAAGACAGATTTTATTTGAGCTACTGCAATAAAGGACAGAGACTTCAGTATAGAACTGAACACAACTTCACTGAAACAAAAGGCTAGAGAGTTTTTAAGTGCTGGGCTGAGACAGTGGAAAAGCAGTGTGATTGAGCCATCTGTGTTTGCTAATTAGTGCCAGTTAAAGAGGTCCCTACCTTCCCCCAGAGGGAGAGAGGGGTGCTAGCTTTTTTGATAACTACATTTCAAAGGGGTGGTTCCTAGGTCTTTGAAAAAGGCATTCCTATGCTGTAAAACTGGCTGGAGGCTGGGAGAAAATTTACATCTCAAAGGACAGAGGAACAATTTACAATGGCAAGTTTTCTGAAGTAAATGTTCTAAGAAAAGGGAAGTCAGGGATGGGAAGAAACCTGTCAAGTTTAGTCAAACTGGTGGGAAAGTTAAGGTGGTCTAAGTTGCTTGTATTGAATGGCTCATTGCACTAGATGCACCACTCCCAAGGGTAGTGTGAGAGAACAACAAGCTGCTTTGCAAAACTCAAGTCTCTCACAGCCCTACTAGCAATCTGGCATGAACTCTCAAAAGCCTATCTCCTATCTGATCACTTCTATCCCCTAAAATCCAAACATTCACATTGTTCTTCCAGAACAACCCATTGTAATCCCCTTAACTGAGCCCAGACTTGAACAAACAAGAAGTTAATTGGCTTATAGGTACCTGGTCACTCCTGCTTTCATTCTGCAGCACAGAAGCCTCTGAGATAAAGTACCACACAACTAATTTCCTTTTAATGTTTTGAAATGTATTTTTAATGATAGAGGAGGTAAAAAAAATAATTCCAACAGCAATAAGCCAAAATATAAACTAATGTCTCAATAAGTTAAATTGCCAAATTCAGTATCTATTCTCTACATTCAAATCACTTGTATTTAATCATCATGTGTTATGTAAGATCTTTTCAATTTGCTACCTGTATGTCTGTTGTACAGACAAAATGATACGGGAAGACAAAATGATATGGGAAGCCATCATTTAACCTGACGCATGTTGTTGGTCATCAGTTTGCTTCAGTTAGTATATCATGATTCTTTTTTTTTTTTCAGTCATTGTTCTCCTCATATACCATGATTCTTAAACCAGATTCGTAGATTTAAAGGAACTAATGTAGAATTGAGCAAAACCCCTACCCGACCCAATCATACTGGAGGCATGGGAATAACTATATTTCCAAAAATATTCTCTAAGAAATACAGAGCTATTATAATTCTACAAACCAAATATTGGAGGCACTTTCTGGACCTAGTCACAGGGAGAGGAAACCCAAACATGGCAGTCTTACTCAGCTATTGAGAGAGGTCAAATCTGGCGGAAGAGTGGTGCCTGGATTTGTAGGACATTGTATAAGAAAGGAGGAAGCTATACAGAGAAAGAGTTCCATAAATCTCCAGAGAAGTCCCTTTGAGTTTTTGGGGACCAAACAAACGAACAACCAAAAAAACAGGAATAGACATACAAAAGTCAAGAGCAGAAATACACTTAAAATAATCAGGAATGACTGTAAGTCCCTCTGCTACTATCTTTTTAAAATTTTTTTTTAAGATTTTATTTATTTATTTGACAGAGAGAGACACAGCGAGAGAAGGAACACAAGCAGGGGGAGTGGGAGAGGGAGAAGCAGCCTCCCCGCAGAGCAGAGAGCCCGATGCAGGACTCGATCCCAGGACCCCGGGACCATGACCTGAGCCGAAGACAGTCTCCCAACCACCTGAGCCACCCAGGCGCCCCCTCTGCTACTATCTTGTGTGTGGTTATTTGTTGTTGTTGCTGTTGTCGTTTTGTTTTTCTTAGTATTAACAGTTTTGCTTTCTGTATTTTAATGGATCAAAAAAAAGAAACATTAAAAATGTACTGAGCACCTTCTATTTGCAAAACTTGAATGACAGAAATGATTTTGTCATTTCAAAGAATACAAATGAATAACGATGAATTAATGCTATGCAGAAAAAAATGTGGTTTTTTTTGGTTTTTTTTTTATGAATTGTCTTTAATGAAGACAATGAAGGATTATTCTGAGGAAGATTCTCACCTGCTCAGTATCTACCCTGCAAGCAAATCCAGTTCATTAAGGCAGTTCAGATTAAGGCATAAGGAATGACTTCTGGACTCTGAGATGTTTAGCCACAAGAACTAAAGAACTTGGGAAGGGGTCCAAATGGAGTCCTGATACTAGAAATCGTTAAGCCTAGGACTGAGGACCATCTGTTTGAAATACTTATATGCTCATTTTTTTTTTTTTTAATGAGAAAACTGAATAGTTGAAGTGCTGAGAGCAGAGGGCAAGACAATGTCTATTACCGAAGATTTTCAGATTGCTGAATTAAAGTGCTTGTTTTAGTGGAGCAGAGGGATTTAACAGCCAAAATCATACTCAACTCTGCATGAAATGAGACACCCTTTAAAAAATGGCCAAAAATGCCAATTAGTCAATTTTAAATGCCCACATTGTTTAAAGTAATTGATTCAAACTTTGGAGAATTAACTCAGAATTTCGTGAAATGAACAACCTCAAGCCAAATAATCCAAATAGGGAGTGGCCTTTATAATTTAAAAAGTAATACTGGGATGTGAATGACTACATTGTAATTCACAGTGCTTTACCAGGCAATATATAGTGATTTAAAAGATCCTTTTGACATTTAGAAGAGAATGTTTCAAATAGCAGAAATGAGTAAAATGGGGGGTGAAGCAAGATGGCAGAGGAGTAGGAGACCTGGATTTCGTCTCCTCTCAGGAATTCAGCTGGATAGGGATCAAACCATTCTGAACACCTACAAACCCAACAGGAGATCGAAGAAAGGAATAGCAACAACTCTCTCATCAGAAAAGCGACCACTTTCTGGAAGGTAGGACGTGTGGAGAAGTGAATCCGAGGCGATATTCGGGAGGATAGACGGCGGGGGAGGGGACTCCATCAGCCGCTTCTGGCAAGTGATAGAACCACGGAGCACAAAATCGGAACTTTTAAAAGTCTGCTCCGCTGAGGGACGTCACTCTGGTCGCTAAGCGGGGGGTGGAACCCTCGTGGGACAGTGTGGTCTCAGGACCCTCGGGGTCACAGAAAGACCGGGGGTGCCTGAGTGTGGCAGAGCTCCCAGGTATCGGAGCAGGGAAGCCGGCTGCAGAGGCGGAGCCCAGGCGCGGGCTCTCAGCTCGGGGTGGCCATAAACCGGGATCCGCGGCCCAGTCGGGCCCCTGCTCCTCCAGCAGGGACCCAACAAGCGGCAGATCCGGGGAGACTCACCTTCCTCCCCCAGGAGGAGCCGCGCGGGAGTGCACCGCAGGGATCTGCTGGGTTTGGAGACTCCACCCGGGGTCGGGTGCCAGAGATAGAAATGCACGGTCACAGGCCGGGTGAGCAGGGAGTGCGGCCGGACACCGGGGAGACGGGAGTGACTGACGGCTTTTCTCTGGGGGCTCACTGAGGACCGGCCCGAGTTCTCGGCTCCTCCGGGGCGGAGATTGGGAGGCCGCCATTTTCACTCTCCGCCTCCAAAGCTGTACGGAAAGCTCGCAGGGAACAAAAGCCCCAGAGAGCAAACCCGAGCAGATTACTTAGCCGGGAGGGGGCAAGGGCGGGGCAATTCCGCCTCCGGCAGAGACATTTGGAAACCACGGCAACAGGCCCCTCCCCAGAAGATCAGCGAGAACAGCCAGCCAAGACCAAGTTTACCGATCAATGAGAACGGCAGAACTCCAGCGCTAGGGGAATACTGCACATAGAATTCATGGCTTTTTTTACCATGATTCTTTAGTCTTTCAAAGTTAATTTTTTTTTAACTGTCTTTTTTTCTTTTTTTTCTTTTTGAATTTTTTTTTTTTAAAGATTTTATTTATTTATTTGAGAGAGAGAGAATGAGAGAGAGAGCATGAGGGGGGAGGGTCAGAGGGAGAAGCAGACTCCTCGCTGAGCAAGGAGCCTGATGCAGGACTCGATCCCGGGACTCCAGGATCATGACCTGAGCTGAAGGCAGTCGCTTAACCAACTGAGCCACCCAGGCGCCCTCTTTTTGAATTTTTTATTCCCTTTTTCAACCAACATCTTATCAATCCCTTTAAAAAAAAAAACAAAACATTTTTATTTTTCATTTTTAGAGTCCTATTCTATGCCTTCATAGTAGTTACCCGTATTTTTGGCTTATATATATAAGTTGTTCTCTCTTTAAAATTTTGAGATAGTTTCTTCTAACAGATTAAAATATACCCTAAATCTCTAGTATATGGTGTTTTCTATTCCCCTGCCTGATCACATCCTCTCCCTTTTTTTTTTCTTTTTTTAAATCCTCTTCTTTCTTTTTTCAAACAACTTCTTATCAATTCCTTTTATAAAATTTTTTATAATTTCCATCTTTACAGTCATATTCCATCCCTTCATCATATCAACCCTTATTTTTGTACATATATAAGTTTTTCTTTCTTTAAAATTTTGGGAGGCACTTTCTCCTAAAACACCAAAATACACCCCAAATCTAGTGTGTGGCACTGACCTATATACCAGCCTGATCATATTTGATCACATTCTGTTTTTTGTTGTTGTTGTTGTTATTTTGTTTTGTTTGTGTTTGTTTTTGTTTTTATCTTTATCTTTTTCTTTTTTTTTTTCTTTTTTCTCTCTTTCCCTTTCTTTTCCCACTGCTTCAGGTCTTTTCTGATTTGTTTAGAGTATATTTTCTAGGGACGTTGTTACTCTGCTAGCATTTTGTTCTCTCATTAATCTATCCTCCTCTGCACAAAATGACAAGACGGAAAAAATCACCTCAACAAAAAGAACAAGAGGTAGTACCGACTGCCAGGGACCTACTCAATACGGACATTAGTACGATGTCAGATCTAGAGTTCAGAATCATCACTTTAACGATACTAGCTGGGCTTGAAAAAAATATGGAAGTCATTAGAGAAACCCTTTCTGGAGAAGTAAAAGAACTAAAATCCAACCAAGTAGAAATCAAAAAGGCTATTAATGAGGTGCAATCAAAAATGGGGGCGCTAACTGCTAGAATAAATGAGGCAGAAGAGAGAATCAGTAATATAGAAGATGAAATGATGGAAAATAAAGAAGCTGAGAAAAAGAGAGATAAACAACTACTGGATCACGAGGGCAGAATTCGAAAGATAAGCGATACCATAAGACGAAACAACATTAGAATAATTGGGATCCCAGAAGAAGAAGAAAGAGAGAGAGGGGCCGAAGGTATAATGGAACAAATTGTAGCAGAGAACTTCCCTAATTTGGGGAAGGAAACAGGCATGAAAATCCAGGAAGCACAGAGAACCCCTCTCAAAATCAAGAAAAACAGGTCAACACCCGGACATCTAATAGTAAAACTTACGAGTCTCATAGACAAAGAGAAAATCTTGAAAGCAGCTCGGGAGAAGAGATATGTAACCTACAAGGGTAGAAACATTAGATTGGCAACAGACCTATCCACAGAGACCTGGCAGACCAGAAAGGACTGGCAGGATATATTCAGAGCACTAAATGAGAAAAATATGCAGCCAAGAATACTATATCCAGCTAGGCTGTCATTGAAAATTGAAGGAGATATAAAAAGCTTCCAGGGCAAACAAAAACTAAAGGAATTTGCAAACACGAAACCAGCCCTACAGGAAATCTTGAAAGGGGTCCTCTAAACAAAGAGAGAGCCTGAAAGCAACATAGACCAGAAAGGAACACAGACAATATACAGTAACAGTCACCTTACAGGCAATAAAATGGCACTAAGTTCCTATCTTTCAATAGTTACCCTGAATGTAAATGGGCTAAATGCCCCAATCAAAAGACACAGGCTATCAGACTGGATTAAAAAACAAGACTCATTGATATGCTGTCTGCAAGAGACTCATTTTAGAGCCAAAGACACCCCCAGATTGAAAGTGAGGGGGTGGAAAACCATTTACCATGCTAATGGATACCAAAAGAAAGCTGGGGTGGCAATCCTTATATCAGACAAATTAGATTTTAAACCAAAGACTGTAATAAGAGATGAGGAAGGACATTATATCCTACTTAAAGGATCTATCCAACAAGAAGTTCTAACAATTGTAAATATCTATGCCCCTAACATGGGAGCAGCCAATTATATAAGGCAATTAATAACAAGAGCAAAGAAACACATCAACAACAATACAATAATAGTGGGGGACTTTAACACCCCCCTCACTGAAATGGACAGATCGTCTAAGCAGAAGATCAACAAGGAAATAAAGACTTTAAATGACACACTGGACCAAATGGACTTCACAGACATATTCAGAACATTCCACCCCAAAGCAACAGAATACACATTCTTCTCTAGTGCCCATGGAACATTCTCCAGAATCGATCACATCCTAGGTCATAAATCAGGTCTCAACTGATACCAAAAGACTGGGATCATTCCCTGCCTATTTTCAGACCACAATGCTTTGAAACTAGAACTCAATCACAAGAGGAAAGTCAGAAAGAACTCAAATACATGGAGGCTAAAGAGCATCCTACTGAAGAATGAATGGGTCAACCAGGAAATTAAAGAATTTAAAAAATACATGGAAACCAAAGAAAATGAAAACACAACTATTCAAAATCTTTGGGATGCAGCAAAGGCAGTCCTAAGAGGAAAGTATATAGCAATACAAGCCTTTCTCAAGAAACAAGAAAGGTCTCAAGTACACAACCTAACCCTACACCTAATGGAGCTGGAGAAAGAACAGCAAATAAAGCCTAAACCCAGCAGGAGAAGAGAAATAATAAAGATCAGAGCAGAAATCAATGAAATAGAAACTAAAAGAACAGCAGAACAGTTCAACGAAACTAGGAGCTGGTTCTTTGAAAGAATTAACAAGATTGATAAACCCCTGGCCAGACTTATCAAAAAGAAAAGAGAAATGACCCAAATCAACAAAATCATGAATGAAAGAAGAGAGATCACAACCAACACCAAAGAAATACAAACAATTATAAGAACATATTATGAGCAACTCTATGCCAGCAAATTAGATAACCTGGAAGAAATGGATACATTCCTAGAGATGTATCAACTACCAAAACTGAACCAGGAAGAAATAGAAAACCTGAACAGACGTATAACCACTAAGGAAATTGAAGCAGTCATCAAAAATCTCCCAAAAAACAAAAGCCCAGGGCCAGATGGCTTCCCAGGGGACTTCTACCAAACATTTCAAGAAGAATTAATACCTATTCTTCTGAAACTGTTCCAAAAAATAGAAATGGAAGGAAAACTTCCAAACTCATTTTATGAGGCCAGCATTACCTTGATCCCAAAACCAGACAAAGACCCCATCAAAAAGGAGAATTACAGACCAATATCCTTGATGAACATGGATGTAAATATTCTCACCAAAATACTAGCCAATAGGATCCAACAGTACACTAAAAGGATTATTCACCACGACCAAGTGGGATTTATCCCTGGGCTGCAAGGTTGGTTCAACATCCGCAAATCAATCAATGTGATACAATACATGAACAAAAGAAAGAACAAGAATCATATGATCCTCTCAATAGATGCAGAAAAAGCTTTTGACAAAGTACAGCATCCTTTCTTGATCAAAACTCTTCAGAGTATAGGGATCGAGGGTATATACCTCAATATCATAAAAGCCATCTATGAAAAACCTACAGCGAATATCATTCTCAATGGGGAAAACTGAGAGCTTTCCCCCTAAGGTCAGGAACACGGCAAGGATGTCCACTATCACCACTGCTTTTCAACATAGTATTGGAAGTCCTAGCCACAGCAATCAGACAACAAAAAGAATTCAAAGGCATCCAAATCGGCAAAGAAGAAGTCAAACTCTCACTCTTTGCAGATGATATGATACTTTATGTGGAAAACCCAAAAGACTCCACCCCAAAACTGCTAGAACTCATACAGGAATTCAGTCAAGTGGCAGGATATAAAATCAATGCACAGAAGTCAGTGGCATTCCTATACACCAACAACAAGACAGAAGAAAGAGAAATTAAGGAGTCGATCCCATTTACAATTGCACCCAAAACCATAAGATACCTAGGAATAAATCTAACCAAAGAGGCAAAGGATCTTTACTCAGAAAACTATAAAATACTCATGAAAGAAATTGAGGAAGACACAAAGAAATGGAAAAACGTTCCATGCTCATGGATTGGAAGAACAAATATTGTGAAGATGTCAATGCTACCTAGAGCAATCTACACATTCAATGCAATCCCCATCAAAATACCATCCACTTTTTTCAAAGAAATGGAACAAATAATCCTAAAATTTGTATGGAACCAGAAAAGACCCCGCATAGCCAGAGGAAGGTTGAAAAAGAAAAGCAAAGCCAGCGGCATCACAATTCCGGACTTCCAGCTCTATTACAAAGCTGTCATCATCAAGACAGCATGGTACTCACACAAAAACAGACACATAGATCAATGGAACAGAATAGAGAGCCCAGAAATGGACCCTCAACTCTATGGTCAACTCATCTTTGACAGAGCAGGAAAGAATGTCCAATGGAACAAAGACAGTCTCTTCAACAAATGGTGTTGGGAAAATTGGATAGCCACATGCAGAAGAATGAAACTGGACCATTTCCTTACACCACACACAAAAATAGACTCAAAATGGTTGAAAGACCTCCATGTGAGACAGGAGTCCATCAAAATCCTAAAGGAGAACACAGGCAGGAACCTCTTTGACCTCAGCCGAAGCAACTTCTTCCTAGAAACATCGCCAAAGGCAAGGGAAGCAAGGGTAAAAGTGAACTCTTGGGACTTCATCAAGATAAAAAGCTTTTGCAAAGCAAAGGAAACAGTCAACAAAGCCAAAAGACAACCGACAGAATGGGAGAAGATATTTGCAAATGACATATCAGATAAAGGGCTAATATCCAAAATCTATAAAGAACTTATCAAACTCAACACCCAAAGAACAAAGAACCCAATCAAGAAATGGGCAGAAGACATGAACAGACATTTTTCCAAAGAAGACATCCAAATGGCCAACAGAAACATGAAAAAGTGCTCAATATCGTTCGTCATCAGGGAAATCCAAATCAAAACCTCAATGAGATACCATCTCACACCAGTCAGAATGGCTAAAATTAACAAGTCAGGAAATGACAGATGTTGGCGGGGATGCGGAGAAAGGGGAACCCTCCTACACTGTTGGTGGGAATGCAAGCTGGTGCAGCCACTCTGGAAAACAGTATGGACATTCCTCAAATAAGTTGAAAATAGAGCTACCATATGATCCAGCAATTGCATTACTGGGTATTTACCCCAAAGATACAAAAGTAGGGATCCGAAGGGGTACGTGCACCCCGATGTTTATAGCAGCAATGTCCACAATAGCCAAACTGTGGAAAGAGCCAAGATGTCCATCGACAGATGACTGGATAAAGAAGAGGTGGTATATATATACAATGGAATATTATGCAGTCATCAAAAGGAATGAGATCTTGCCATTTGCAACGACGTGGATGGAACTGGAGGGTATTATGTTGAGTGAAATAAGTCAAACAGAGAAAGACATGTATCATATGATCTCACTGATATGAGGAATTCTTAATCTCAGGAAACAAACTGAGGGTTGCTGGAGTGTGCGGTGGGGTGCGAGGGATGGGGTGACTGGGTGATAGACACTGGGGAGGGTATGTGCTCTGGTAATCGCTGTGAATTGTGCAAGACTGTTGAATCTCAGATCTGTACCTCTGAAACAAATAATGCAAAATATGTTAAAAAAAAAAAAAAAGAAGAAGAAGAAGTTAGCGGGAGGGGAAGAATGAAGCGGGGGAAATCAGAGGGGTAGACGAACCATGAGAGACGATGGACTCTGAAAAACAAATAGGGTTCTGGAGGGGAGGGGGGTGGGAGGATGGGTTAGCCTGGTGGTGGGTATTGAGGAGGGCACATTCTGCATGGAGCACTGGGTGTTATGCACAAACAATGAATCATGGAACACTTCATCTAAAACTAATGATGTAATGTATAGGGATTAACATAAGAATATAAATAAATACATAAATAAATAAATAAATAAATAAATAAATAAATAAATAAATAAAAAGAAATGAGTAAAATGAAAGACAATGATGCCTGATCTACCTGCTGTACTTCACTATATTCTTATCATGTGCCCATCATTCCTTATGCACGTTCTTCATCTAGATAACCAACAGAAGTTTCTCTTAAGGCAAATGTGCTAGCTTGACATTTGGCACAGGTGGTACTTATAAACGCCTTACAGATTGGCCCCCATCTATGGGACTGGTATAAAGGGCAAATTCATATCTGAGGAGTGTACTAAGTAATGTATTAAGTGTTCTTTTCAGAGTTGGATTCACTGAAAATACAGAGCTATAAAGCGTGACTCATACAAGTTACAAAGTTAATGTAAGTAACTCAAATGCTGCTTCTGGTATAGGAACACAGTACATTGAAGGATAGACACTATAAATCATCACTATAAATAAAGATTACCTATAAGAGTCATTAATTGATATGTATCTTATGTTAATACAGATTTATAAATTCATATTTATATATGTACTCTAAATTTGTATGGGGGGGATGCTAGCCCCTTGTTACAAATGTTTTCAAATTTATTTGTAGTCTCTATTATCTTTTCTTTTTACTAAAAAATGAAAAAAGTGTTCCTTTAAATGTTTCATTCAACAAATAAGTTTATAAAATAGACTTATTTTCAATATATGTTTTTACTTTGATTCATAGGAGAAAACAATGTCAGCACAGAGCTCTTTAGATTTTAATTCCATCATAATTACTTATATGTGCAAATACATAGAAAAGTTTAGTCACACAGTTAGGCAGCTAATTGTGTTGAAAATACAATTTCATGCCCACAATGATAATCGTGCCCCTAGGGTGTACACTTATGTTTCAGAGCTATTTTTAGGCCCTCAGAACTTCAGCCACCTCTTGACTCTTGGAAAACAATGTCAAAATCCAGCTAACTAAATGTGACCTAGCATTTATTTCAAAGCCACAAAACTAAATTTGATCGCAAAGTAATGGTAAGAAAGTAAAAGTTTAAAAGCTGGCAACTGTGAACATGACAAATAGAAATGCTCCTGCCATCATTTTCTATGTATACAGTGAATAATTATATTACATATAGAGCTGATGTTCTTCACAGTAGGAAAATAGTCATTTACTACAAACCCTTAACTTGATAGGAACATTTACTTTCTATTATCATTATTTGTCAAAAAAAAAAAATACTTGGCACAAAAAGATCCTGAGATTGCAGTTGTTTATCTAGTAACCATACTAAAGTAGATACATTAAAGTGTTAAGAATCTAAAGAATTTAAGAATGTTCTCCAGGGAGAAAAAAAAAATCCTGCAATTTCTCTATACATGTGGCATATTATTTCTTCACTATTCTAGTTCAAATTTTGCATTCTAGAATCAATTCTATTATCCATTTTCCCTTAAAAATATCCTCTCTAATCTTATGCAAGACTTTAAAAATTCTCAAGTGGACTCTTAAACTCTACGTTATTTTTTTTATTTCCTTTGTGCATATTGATGTTTAGAAAGATAAGTTAAAGAGAATTAAGATTGGCTTTTAAACTCAAATTAGCTGAAAACTTTATCAAGAATAATTTTCTGTATTTTACATTTTTATGCACTGATTGATAAATGCAATGTATTTCTTTCATTTTATTTTATCTTGCACTATAAGATTTTCTGTCTGGAAGCACTTCGGAGCATATCAATGTTTCATAATTTTGATCCGTTATCCTTTTTTGTTTGTTACCATCAATCATTTTATGAAAGAGTTGCTACAGTTATTTGCTCAGGAAAGAAGATTTGAAAATATGGAAAATAAGATTATTTCCAATAAGAGAATTTAAATGATAGGAATTTAAGACCTCCTTTTCAGCCAGCCATTTTCCAATATTGGTACAGGGCACTATGTCAATAGCATGTCAAATGTAATCTCTGTCAGAACATAGGTATCTGGGGGATGAGGATCAATAATGATATCAATTATTTATTTATGGGCCTACTAGGGATCAGGCAGTGTGCTGAGTGCTTTCCATGCATTATATTTACTCCTTATAAGAAAGTTGCAAGGTAAGCATTATTATTACCATTGCATAAATAAGAAGCCAAGGCTTAGATTTTTCCAAGTTATAAAACTAATAAGTGGTAGAAGTAATAGTCCAACCTAAGGATCCACTGTCTTTAATTATCCCTAGATAAAGTGGTATCAAGTGTCAGCTGCAACAGGAGACCTGAGCATGGGGAAGGGTACCTAGATACATTGTCATGGTACTTTCCTGACATTTTCAAGCATTCTGAATCCATGTGAATCCAAACTCTTTATTCACTAAAAAAAAAATAATAATAATAATAATAATAATCTCATGTTTCCTTTATAATCATTGCAGTTCAGATTTATTCTTCATAGAGAAGTCCTTCTTAATGATCACAGGATTCCTTTCCTGGAAGGTCATGGTCCATTTTGTTAAGTAGGTAATAGAATGTAATATGGGATGGGGCACCTGGGTGGCTCAGTCAGTTGAGCATCTGACATTTGATTTTGGCTCAGGTCATGATCTCCAGGTGGTGGAGCCTCACGTCAGGCTCCCTGCTCAGCAGGGAATCTGCTTCTTTCTCTCTCTGCCTCTCCCTCCACTCGCACACATGCTCGCTCTCTCTCTCAAATAAACAAATATATATTTTTAAAAGAATATAATATGGAATAGGACTCTGTGTAAGCCACTAGTCTTTACCTCTCCCTGTGGAGAACCTAAAGATTGCTCATATTTCAGGAAATAAAATAATAAAAAACCTAGAAAAAGCACTATCATGTGTCAGGATGTAAATGAAAGAATGAATGAATATGCCACACACCCAATTGGGTGAGAACAATTTAATTTTTTTTTTTTTCTGAAAGGAAGAGAATTATATCAAACACTACTTGGAAAAGTAAGCTGGAAAAGAAACTTGGAAAGTTTCTAGTGTTTTCAAATTCAAAACTTAATTTTTAAGAAATTTTATTCACTTTATAAAACATCCTGTGAGTCATTAAATGCAAATAATTTGACTGTACATTAAATTACTAAATTACTTGGATTCATAATATACAAACTATTCCTCATGCCAGTTTTCATCAGAAACTCTCATACAATAATTTTGGAATTTAGCCATTATCATCAAATAGATATTCCATGGCTGGTTAAATGTGGCATGATTCCAAGCACACACATATATATATATAGAACAACCACTTAATTTGTTGCTTGCAACAAATGGAAGATACGTGAATACATACTTTCTTTATTCTTATCCAATTTCTGACTATCCAATATTTAGCCACCCTTTAATTGTCTAGTTATTCAATAATAACTTTGGAAGCCTTATTTATATAAAAAGAACTGCAAGAAGTTAAAACTCTATGAAACAGTCTCTATCTTCCAGGAATTGTCATATAGCTTAAGACAATCCTCATTAACACCCCCACAGTTATGTGCCAGTTGCCCAAAATAGTCTTCCTTCACACAATTTTTTTTTTTTTGGAATAGTGTCTACTCATACAATTCCCTGCTTTCAAAAATTTCACATTTCCTTTCCAATAATAGATTTTCTTCAAAAGTAAGTCCCAAATCATTCACATAGCACAAAGTACTGAGTATAAACAGGGTCTAGTTAACTGAGTTGGAAAACTCCATTATATCCCTGACAGCAGTGGTTCTCAAAGTATGGCCCAAGGCTTCAGGGACAGGTGTGGTCCCTGAGAGCCCATTAAGGCATCTGCAAAGTCAAACTATTTTCATAATAATACTTTTATTTGCCTTTTTTGATCTTATTCTTTCATGCGTTTCCTTGGATTTTTTCAAGAGGCTACATGAAGTGATAACACAACAGATTCAATGCAGAAGCAGATATCCAGCTGTCTTCTATTGGGTACATTAAATAGATTCACAAAATGTAAAACAATGCCATTCTTTTCACTAGATTACTTATCCTGAAAATGTAGTTATTTTCCATAAGATGTTATTTATTGGACTTATAATGAGTTTAATTAGAGTTATTTCAAAAATAAATATTTTTAAAGTTTCTAAGTTTTAATTTCTAATACAATAACTATCAATAAATATAATGCACATAACAAAAGTTCTTTGGAGTCTTCAATAATTCTTAAGAATACAAGGGTCCTGAGACCAAAAAGTTTGAGAATTGCTGCTTTTAAGCATCTATCAAAAAGATAAATACTGATAAACTTATGAATGAGAACGGCAACTGTCATTATTGAGTTTGTCCAATCAGCTAGCCATTTTATATACATTACATAATTTAATCTTCCAAAGAACTATAAGTCAGGTATTGCTTTTCTCTTTTTATGGGAAAGAAATCTGCAACTCAGGATGGTCAGGATGTTCACCCAGATGTGATTAGAGGAACCACTGGGCTTTGAAACATGTCTGACTAAATCTGAACTTCAAGTTTTAACTGTTAAACTACTTGGCTTCAGGAAAGACTCAAAAACTTGTTATATGAGCACATGAAAATATCAAAGTCATAAATCACTAGGAAAATGTAAATTAAAATCCCCAGGATATGCCATTTCATATCCACTATAAGGGCCATAATAATTGGGGGATAACAGGGGATAACAAATATTAATAAGTGTGTGAAGAAACAACTCATATATTGCTGGTGGGCATGTAAAACACTCTGTAAAACAGTTTACTAGTCCCTCAAGCAGTTATACGTAGAAGTTACTATATGATCCATTTATTCCATTCCTAGGTATATATCCAAGACAAATGAAGCATATGTCCATGCAAAACCTTGTAAACAAATGTTGATAATAGCATTATTCATAATGGCCCCAACACAGAAACAAATGTTCATCAGCTGATGAATGGTTAATAAAGTGTGGTATATCCACACAATGAAATACTATTTATCCATAAAAAAGAATGAAGTTCTCATAGATGCTACAACATAGATAAGCCTCAGAAACATTATGCTAAATGAGTCGGTTAAGCATCTGACTCTTGGTTTCAGCTCAGGTCAGGATCTCACAGTCATGAGATCAGGCCCCACATCTAGCCCTGCACTGAGCTGAGGGTGGAGCTTGCTTAGGATTCTCTCTCTCTTCTCCCTCTGCCCCTCTGTCCTTGCTCTCTCTTTCTCTCTTTCTCTCAATAAATTAATTAATTAAACTAAAAAAATTATGCTAAATAAAAGAAGCCAGTCACAAAGGACCACATACAATATGATTCCACTCACATGAAATGTTCTGAAAGGCAAATTTAAAGAGACTGAAAAAAGAAAAAAAAAAAAATAGATAAGTGATTTCCTGGGGCTGGGGGTAGGAGCAAGGAGCAACAGTAAGTAGGTATGAAGAATTTTACTGTGGTCATGAAAATACCTTAAGATTGGTTCAGGGTGATAGTTGCACTATTCAGTAAATACACTAAATATCATTGGATTGTATACTTTGAATGCTGAATTCTATGATATATACAATATGCCTAAATAAAACTGCTTTTAAAAAGGTGTTGTATGGGTTTGGAAAGGTCTCCTACTATCAATTACTGAAAACATTTATAGTAGTTAAAGAACTATCAACCTGTGCATTCAGTGATAATAAAGAAAATGAAGCAAATTTATAGTGATTGAAAGCATCATAGAGATTAGGGAGAAAACACAAAAATGTGGTCAACACAACACAAAGATGGGAAGGAAAACGTAAATAGAAAAGAGTGAGAATGATGAGGCAAAGACCGGAGAGCCAAGTTGATACTGTTACTTCAAAATTCTAGGGGTGCCTGGGTGGCTCAGTCAGTTAAGCGGCTGCCTTCGCTCAGGTCATGATTCCAGGGTCCTGGGATTGAGTCCCACATTGCACTCCCTGCTTGATGGACAGCCTGCTTCTCCTTCTCCACCACTGTGCTCTCTCTCTCTCAAATAAGTAAAATCTTTAAAGGCAGGGCACCTGGGTGGTGCAGTAAGTTGAGCATTGGACTCTCGGTTTGGCTCAGGTCATGATCCCAGGGTCCTAGGATCGAGCCCCGTGTCAGGCTCCCCACTCAGCAGGGAGTCGGCTTAGATTCTCTCTCTTTCTCTCCCTCTGCCCCTCCTCACCCTTCACATGCATCTTCTTCTCTCTCTCTCAAATAAATAAATATATATTTAAAAAAAATTCTGAAGGTAAATTGGTACTGGGAAGATTAGAACAACCATTGTCCAAAGCAATGTGAAAATAAACAACAAGACTCCAAAGTTTTGGGAGGGATGGGGTGGCTGGGTGATAGACACTGGGGAGGGTATGTGCTATGGTGAGCACTGTGAATTGTGTAAGACTGATGAATCACAGACCTGTACCTCTGAAACAAATAATACATTATATGTGAAAAAAAGAAGATAGTAGGAAGGGAAAAATGAAGGGGGGAAATCGGGAGGGGGAGATGAACCATGAGAGACTATGGACTCTGAGAAACAAACTGAGGGTTCTAGAGGGGAGGGGGGCTGGGGGGATAGGTTAGCCTGGTGATGGGTATTAAAGAGGGCACATATTGAATGGAGCACTGGGTGTTATATGCAAACAATGAATCATGGAACACTACATCAAAAACTAATGATGTAATGTATGGTGATTAACATAACATAATAAAATTAAATTTAAAAAAAAAGACTCCAAAGTTTTAATTTCCTTTGACCCAAGGATTCCTGCTATGGGAATTTATCCTAAAGAAATTATCTTAGATACAGGAAAATGAAAAAAAAATGTTTTTCACAAAATAATTAAAATGTAAATCTTTGTCATTATTTGCCATGATGGAAAAATTGAAAATTACCTACATTTTTTAAGAGGAATAATTAAATTACTGTGCCCACATATGAACTATTATGCAATAATTAAATTGATGTTACCAATGCAATTGTGATAAAGGAAAATACTTATGCCAGAATGTTTAATATCAAAAGCAAAATACAGAATTATACACAAGATGGCCTTACGTAAAGCAACATAGAAGAAGGACTGAAAATTAATATGCCAAAATATATATTTTAACCTTTCAAAATATACATCTAAAAGTGGTCATTTTTTCTGAGTTCTGGAAGGGTAGGTGATTAACTATTCTTTTCTTTTTAAAATTTTTCGAGGGAATTACTAGAATTGTTTAAATCTACATGTGTTAAATTTATGATGAAATTTTTTTACTTGAATAGTTTTAAAGATATACTGTTAATTCATACATCCATTGAATTGAGCCTTAACAGAATAATCATCTTAGTTTAGGTTTCTGCTTTTAATGTACGTTTGGAAAAATAGGAGTGAATCAAGAAAAAAAAATCAAGAAGAAGGAGGAGAAGGAAAAGAAATCCTAGAGACTTAAGAGAAGGGACTTATTTGTAGAGACCTAAGGAATCAGGGTCATTTAGTTTAGACAGATAAGTACAAGATGGTATTTCATTGCCTACAAGCATATATAAATGGAAACCCAAAGCAAAACAATGCCAGGCCCCAATTATTGTAAGATGTATGAAAACAAGATTAAGAGGTAGTGACATTTTAGATAAGGACTAAATTACTTCACAGAAAAGTTGATTACAATTTGGAAGAAACAACTAAAGGAGTTAAAGAAATCACTATTCATAAAGGTTCCTTGACTGTTTCAGTTAACCAATAACTTATTTTGTTTTAAGTTAGGGAGAGAGGGCCTTTACATAGAGGGGTCAGTGAGACATTGTGGTTTAAGTAGTGAGTCTTTGGAATCAAATGACATGGCTGCGTACCCTGAGTTTTTTTTTACTTACCTTTACTAATGTTCAGTTTCTTGATCTGGTATTATTAGCATCTACCTTTACCAGCAAAAAATATGATTTTTGTTAAAGATAATTAAATGAGCTAACACATGAAACACATGCATTCCTAAATACAGTGAATGACACATGTTAATTGGTTCTTTTAAAATTAACCTCTGTTCTTGAGAGCAACTGACTCACAGAAGACTCAGTGAGAAATAAGAAGTAAAACAGAAACTTAACTATTAAAAAACAAATTTTTAAAAATCATATTTATTTCAAAGCAAACAATAGAAAAATGGCACTGGTATGATTAATATTTAAATCAAACTTTAATTTCTATGTAATAAACTTAAAAATTGCTATGTCTTAGAAATATTTTACAGAATCAGTAGGGATCTCAGATTCACGAATTCTGATTTCTTCCTTTGACAAGATAAAAAAAATATGTTGGGAAAAAGAAAGAAGGAAAAGCTGAAATAAAAAGACAGCTGAACAGTAAAGGAAAGATAACTAAACTCAGGATAGATTATCATGTCCTGCATGGTTTCTTAACCCCCAAATTCCTTTTATCTCCACAGATGGTATCATAGACACCTTCCTGTTTATGGAAAGTGCAGCTCTGGCCTTAGGCTAATTCTAGTAACTAGACTTCTGGCTTACCCATGAGAATAATGCATCACTTTCTACTTTATTTCAGTAACTTGAATTCTTCATTGCTAGAGTTCTTTGGTGGATCTCCTCATTACACTGGTCTTTTGCTGGATCTGTCTTAGAATTCTGTCCTTACCCTTGAAATATAGCCCAATGGCCACAGCCCTGCAGACTTCCCTCCTGTTATTGTCCATTTGACTTGATAGTTAATACTACATGTACCAATAATGCCAATGATTGTGCACACCTGTTACATATGCATGGTATAGTATAGGGTTATATTTTTGGGTCTTGGTTGACACTAACTGCTTGCATAAATTACCACCTATTATTGGCACCACATACATGTTCAAGAAACTCAACTTCCCTGGCCTGATTGTATTTCTTGACTTACAATATTGGTTGTTAACTATTTCTCCAAACCCAAATACTTATAGCACCTAAAAGGTCATATCCAGCATATAAAGTTTCAACTCCGCCAGGGGAATTTTCCATTGTGGATAGCAATTCCATATCTGTTCAGCCCCAGAGATAAAGTTGAGATGCAGACAGACCAAGGAGACACAAGTCCCTTAGGTGATTATATCTAATTTTTCCAACAAATTATGATATTTTTTCTATAGTGTATTTGTAATAGAATACTAGGGTAATCGTAAATGGAATCACTTTAGGAAATATGCCTTTGTCAGAAAAATGTCTTTATAAGAATGAGTGGAGAAACATTAAATGCTATTGAGTATGAGTTCTGAGTCCTTCCAGAGTACTACATATTTTCATGGTGATTGTCAGGGATGTTTTTCTGAGACAAACATGCTTATAGATGAGTTAAAAGTAGATGAAAAAAGATGATAAAATCAGTTTCCTTTTAGGAAACTATAAACACCTCAGCAAACATCTAATTCCTTATGCCCTCATTCCAATATATTATGAGCTATCAAAACTGCACACGTTCTGAAAGTTTATTAAATGCAAATAAAGTTGTCTAGTTGCCATGCTGTAACTTGAGATAATAAGGGACTTAAAAAATAAATTCAGTGGAAGCAAAACCTGATATCTTTGGGTGTCAGAGGCTATTTTGACTAAGCTCATTTCGAATTATAACATCAGCAAAATTAAGCTATTAAAGCTACAAATAAAAGAGTTAGTTCTAAGAAGAAATAGGACTAATTGGAAACTCATATGCCTCCTAGGTTGTATATCTTAAATGTGTGGCTCATCAGTACTTATTACGAAAGTTGGCAGAAATAATGGACATAGCAAATTGCATTTCTCGACTTCTCTTTATGCAAAGTGTTTGAGGGCATCTTCCTATTTGAGTCTCAGAATAAAGTCTAAGAAAACAGATGTAAACACACAGACATTAAAATGCATCATTACATTTGCCGTTACCTTTTCATACTTGTTTTTGCAATGATGCATGGGTAAATGAACCTCATAAATTAAAATTTCAATAGAAAATAAACATTTTCTATAGCCTAATTAAGCATATGGAATTGGGTGAGTTCACTGGGGAAAAAAATACCAATAATATACAGACTGTTAAAGACAAGTTGAGGGAAATTGAGGATGGCTGCTGAGGCTCAGTGCTATTCAGGTGGTTGTTCCCCATCACTGGCATTATGCTCAGAGGTGGAAAAATATGTGGAAATTGAATGATAAGTCTTTAGAAACCATAGCAAGATGATTAATACTGTATTACCTTCATGAAGTAGACATCATTATGTATATGTGTATGTGTTTGTGTGCATATGATCTACAATATGTATCATATTACTTCAAAATAATGAGCTTGAGATATGAAAATGGCTTATAATTCATTGGAGATCACATGGACTTCAAGAACAGAACCAAGATTCTAAGTCACCTCTATCTGATTCTTAGGTGCATGTAGTAGTTCTCATCTAGGTCCTAGATTACAGTTCATTCTTGCAATGAACGTTAATAGTCTAACTGTGCTATTTAGTAAACAGTGTTCAGCAAAGTTTCTAGACTAAATCAATGAAATACACTGTCTTTGAAGGATGGGTTCATGTCTTCACCATTGTTTTCCCGGAGCTCAGAAAAATGGCTGGACTAGATTAATCACTTAATAAAGAACACTAAAAGAATAAATAATTGAGCAAATGAAAAATGCATTCATTTAGAAATTTGTGCATATTTATAAACACTAGCATTCCAAATCAAACATTTTTAAACTTATGAACTCTCTAGATGGTTCAAATCCATAATTAATGTAGAAATGAGAGATGATATGGGAAATTTTTCTATGTAAAAAATTATTATTATCTTCCACAGATTCAATAGAATTTTAGAGAACAATGTTGTACAAAATGTATGAAATATCAGTTGCTTACTATGATTGTCAATAAAGAAGAACTTCTCCTAATTAATGGTTTATTTTAAGACATCTATATGCAATAAAATAAATAAAATCTATATTATAAATATTGGTCATGTAATTTATTAATTCTTTGATTTATTCACTAAGAGAAATGGACTATTTCAGGTATTGTTAAGATACAAACTACATCACAGGATCTTTTTTCTTTCTTCTTCAATATTCTGGATTTAGTCTTTAATATTCAGTAATACTTAAAAGATATTATATTTGCTGATTTTTTTGTTTAGTGACAATTGAATTCCAAAGAATTATTTGGATTATTTGTTGATTGAAAACTGTGTGCAAAATGCATCAAAAAGCTTTCCACTGGGGCGCCTGGGTGGCTCAGTTGGTTAAGCGACTGCCTTCGGCTCAGGTCATGATCCTGGAGTCCCGGGATCGAGTCCCACATCGGGCTCCCTGCTCGGCGGGGGGTCTGCTTCTCCCTCTGACCCTCCCCCCTCTCATGTACTCGCTCTCTCTCATTCTCTCTCTCTCAAATAAATAAATAAAATCTTTAAAAAAAAAAAAAAAGCTTTCCACTGTATTACTTTACTTAGTTATCCCAAAAATCTACCATGAGGTCACCATTTTGCACATATGAATATTAAATTTCAGAAAGTTTAAGCACTTTGCCTAAAGATACAAAAACAGTCAGTGACAGAGTTCTAAGTCAAGACAAGCTCTTGTGATTTTCAAATGCAGTAATTTTCACTCTGCCATAATATTTCCATTAAATTGTTTTTTGCGTATTTTTGTAAGTTTCAAATTTTAAAAATTAAAAAAACAAAAATCCTTCCATTAATTACTTACATAAGCCTAAGTTCAGACACTCCTACTCTATAGTCTTTAAAGTCATCTCTCTATGGTTCCAAAACCAAACAGTCTCTTTTTAAAAACTGTATAATTTCTGTAGAAGGAAATATCCTTCAGACAAATTGACCAATGATGCTGGTGACAGACAGAGGCATAAGGTTTGAAAGCCAGTTGGTATGACCACAGGCTTCTCATATTCCACCCCTCCCAGTTCTAGAATGCCAGCATTATCCAAATATAAACATGAATGCTTTCTTGCCCACAGGTATCAATCAAAACATGTTTCTTTTATGGAAACTTGAAAGAGTGAAGAAATTCTAGTACTACACTAACTATACTTAATTTAATAAGAGATGCTTTAGGAAGTATATTAATGGTGAGCCACAGGTAAATTTCAAAATAGAGGAGAATGATGCAGTTGAAGGAGAAGAGCAGGAAATATGGCTTAGGATTTTTAGTAACCTTAAGACTACACATATTGCATAGTCTTTATATTTTCAGGCATAGAATTTTTATTGGAATTCTCAACCACAAGTACTCTGTTGAGATAATACTGCCACTAAATAACAATATATGATGGGAACAAAATCAAAATGCCAGAAGACACAATAAAGGCTAGACTGTTGTTTAGAGGCAATTTGGCCTGCTGCAGCAGAATTTGTGAATGGCTTCTACAAAATCTATACTATCATAAAAACTCCAAAGCCACATTTCCTCTGAAAAATATTAACCAAAAGCATCAAAGATAAAAATGCGTATTCATATGTTGACTGATGACTGAGGTTAAATCAGGCAGTATGAATGGCTGATAGACTCTACTCCTTTGTGTCATTATTCCCACCATTTCATTCTGAGACAAATTATTATTTACTTGGCAGTTTGAAACCATTCCCAAGCTGCTGGGAGGAAGTTTGTTTTCCCCCTTTTAAATAAATATGAGAAATACCTGTTTTTGAGAAGAAATGTATACAAAAAGGCTGAAAACTTGGGAATTTGATATGGCCTTAAAGAACAAAGGTGTGATTTCACTTTGGTAAGTATCATCTAGTTGAGTTTTTCATGAAAGTGTAAGACTAATTTTTTGGAAGTCCTCTATATAATGACAAGCTATGTACAAAGAAAAAAGAAGTAAAACAGAAGGAAGCTTCTGAATCATATTAAAACATCCAAAGTCTAAACTAAAATGCTAACTGATGCTACCTTTGAAACTATAACCTCCTCTCCTCATATTAGAAAGTATGTATAAAACATCCCCCAATTTGTTGCAATGTAGCAAATTAAACCGCAGAGTAAGTATATTTGTAAAAATTCTTGCTAGGTAGCTTGTCTGGTGATAGAAGTTTTGTATGACTGTTAACAACTGAATTAGAGACTTTTGCTTGTAGCTTTATGATAGACAATTTGAATTACTAGATTACTAACATAGCAACTTACATAAAACACTGTTTTTATCACATTTCTCAGATCTAAATAAGAAAGAAGACTTATTGAAAGGAAAAAAGGAAGAGTTGCAGCTAACTATGGAAGGCAAGGTTGCCTCTGTGGGCACATGTCCATATTAGCACTGCAACTGGACATCTAGAGTTAGGTAACAGAAAAATGAAGATGATGAAACTAAAATCTTGATTATGTATACTTGGGACTCTGGAATGGAGCTAATGTGGTCTGAGATCTGCAGAAGCAAATGTGATAATTGCCAAAACTTGAAAGTAACCAATATGTCCTGCAGTAGGTGAACTGATTAATAAACTATGATACATCCAGGCAATGGAATATTACTTACATATATGACATTCCGGAAAGGACAAAACTATGGAGACAGTAAAAGATCAGTGGCTGCTCAGGGTTAGGGAAAAGGGAGGAACAAAAAAGGCAGAGCACAGAAGATTTTTAGGGCAGTGAAACTACTCTGTATGCTGTAATGGTGGGTTCATGTCCTTATACATTTGTCCAAATCCATAAAATGTACAACACCGAAAGTGAATCCCAATGCAAACTATAATCTTTGGGTGATAATGATGGCCAATGTAGATTTATCAATTACAATAAATGTACTTCTTTGGTGAGGGATATTGATAATGGAGGAAGCTCTGAATGTGTCAGGTCAGGGAGTAATGGAAAAATCTCTGTACCATCGTCTAAGATTTGCTGTGAAACTAAAACTGCTCTTAAAAACAAAACAACAATAGTCAGTGAATTGGGAAAATGATATGAAGAAATTAGCTGTTACAGTACAGAAAAAGAAATGAAATAATATGGAAGCTTGAAGTTAAGAATATGGTGGATAACATGAGAACAACCTTATGTATACTACCAAATTCTCAGGAGGAAAGAATAGAGAGAATGGAAAAAATTAAATGTTTGAATAGAGAATAACTAGGAATTTTCTGAAACTTGTTAAAGACATGATTTCACAGATAAAAAAATGTATACCAAGTAGTATAATAAAATAAAAATAAAAACATAATTAAGAATATCGTAGTCAATCTGTAGTATGCCAAAGACAAAAACAAAAAAATCTTAAAAGCACCAAGAGCACCTAAAAATGGAAGAGAACTAGTCTGGAAGCAAACTTAGAATGGAATACTATTAAGTCTTTGCTCCCTACACCTACTCTTTCCTCAATGCTTTACTGCTAAAATGAAGACATAACAACTTCATCTGGGTAAAATGTGCTGGTAGAATTAATTAATTAATCTATCAACCAATCAATTAATCTATATATTTTTTTCTTTAATCAGCCCTAGAATAATAGTTAAAAGAACAGGCTTTGAACAACAGACTTGTATTTCAACATCGATCCTGTCTCTTAATTAACTGTTTACTAGCATAAATTTAGGCAAGTCACGTAATCCCAATGAACTTCAGTTTCTTCAAGTACACAAGGTATATTATTCTATAATAGTATTTTTATGGGGATTTTCCCTGGACATAGAAAACAAAATACATGGGAAGTATCAGGTCGACCCATAATAAATTATTTTATGGGTCAAAATAGTTGAATATCAATTATTTTATTTAGGCCAACTTAATATTAAAATGGTAATCTGGTTTTGATTCAAGAATCAAGTTTACTTTTAAGTTGATATACAATGAAGAGATTAACTACTTTTTATTTATTTTTTTTAGTAAGCTCTATGCCCAAAGTGGAGCTTGAACTCATGACCCCAAGATCAAGAGTCACATGCTCTGCTGACTGAACCAGCCAGGTGCCCTGAGACAAACCTTTTTTTCTTTTTTTTTAAGATTTATTTATTTATTTGAGATAGAGAGGGGAGAGAGAGAGAGATAGAGCATGAGTGGGAGGGGCACAGGAAGAGGGGCAGATGGAGAGGGAGAGAGAATCTCAAGTAGACTCTGTGCTGAGTGTGGAGCCTGACTCACGGCTCGATTCTGTGACCCTGAGATCAAGACCTGAGTCAAAACAAGAGTAGGGCACTTAACCAATTGCGCCATCCAGGCACACCTAGACAAACTATTTTTAAAAGGAAAAAAAAAAAATCTAGTTTAGAATCAACCTTGCCTTCTACCCTATTAAAGTCTGTAGGGAGTTATTCTATGCATTACACATGTCCACTTATTAATGATGTTATAAAACTGACTAGAATCAGATTTTATTAGAATGTACCCTAAGAGGGGGTGCCTGGGTGGCTCAGTCGTTAAGCGTCTGCCTTCAGCTCAGGTCAGGATCCCAGGGTCCTGGGATTGAGCCCCGCATCAGGGTCCCTGCTCAGCGGGAAGCCTGCTTCTCCCTCTCCCACTCCCCCTGCTTGTGTTCCCTCTCTCGATGTGTCTCTGTCAAGTAAATTAAAAAAATCTTTAAAAAAAAATGTACCCTAAGTCTAATCATATAATACTTTTAAGTTTAGGTCATGTATAGACTGCTCAAACAACAAAAACATTGGGACTACTACTCTACAGATTTCATAAGTTTTGGGCATGCACTTCATTGAAATCTATCAAGTATATCCCTTGTACCTCAGACAGACTCTTAAGGTGGCCACCATGATACCCTTATCTTGAGTTTGAGCAGGAATTGTGACTTGTTTCTAACCAATAAACATGGCAAAGTGGATGGAATGGATTTGATTATGTGTATTTGATTATGCAATTATATTACATAAGATTATATATAGCCTTGCTGCGTCTCTCTTCTTTGCTGGCTTTGAGAAGACAAGAAACTAACTTGGAGAATTCCATATAGCAAGAACTGTTGGCAGTCTCTAGGAGTTAAGAGCAGCCTCTTGTAGATGGCCCAGAAGAAGAAACTGAAGTCCTCAGTCCTACAACCATGAGGAACTGAATTCTGCCAACAGGCTGAATGAGCTTGAAAGAGAATATTTCCTTAGTCAAATCTCAGGTAAGTCCACAACCCTGACGGCTTGATTTCTGCTTTGTCAGATTCTAAGAAGTGGATCCAGCTAAGCTTTGCCTGGATTTCTGACCCACAAAAACTATGAAATATTAAATGTATATTGTTTTAAGCTAATAACTCTGTTGTCATACTGTTACTCAGCAATAGATAACTAATATGTCTAGAGAGAGAGAGAGAAAAGAAATCACACAGTGGCTTGTGATAGAAAAGGTGGGTTATTCTTTTGAGCACCATTCACAAATTCCATGACCGTACTAACTTCTATTTTACAATAGGTGCAATCTTAAGAAAACTGCATTGTCAAAATGATCGTTAATCTTTTCCATAGAAATCATTTCTACATTGACAATGGTCAAATGAGGAGGCCCTGAGTGGACAATTACTCATATTCTTCAACTCCCCAGGACGCCATGTTTCCTCTACCACAACAATGTATGACATTGGTGGTTTGGAATTATAAGATTCAGTGTAGAATTATTCTGTGTTTTTAGGGTAAATTGCCCTAGCTAGCAGACATAAATTAGGTGTTTTGTCAAAAATAGTCTGTTCAGGTAACTGCAATATCTCGTGTGTGTGTGTGTGTGTGTGTGTGTGTGTGTGAAATAGTTCAAAGTGATTTAATTGGCTCTGCTGTGAGTATTCTTAGCTGCTCCCCTGAAAGATCCATAGGGCTGTACATGGAGGCAAGAACCACGGAGGAAAGATTCACGGCAGAGACAGAAAGAAGCTTGCTGTCTTTCTGCTGTCATTGCTCAAGTAAATAATTGAAACATTCAAATTGCTCTGAGAAAGAGAGACACTTTTATTATACTTTTTAGCTTTTGTCCACAAACAAAATACAAAGCTTAAAAATGTGCTTTCTTCCTCATCAAGGAATTGAGTGTTGAACAAATTTACCTGAATGAGGACAAGCAAGATATTTCCTGCCTCTTTGTCAATGAATAAAGAATAACTCAAAAAGCAGCTCTAGGAAAAAAATGTAGGAAGGAAGGAGGGGAGGGAAGGAGGGAGGGAGGGAGGGAGGGAAGGCGAAAGGGAGAAAAGAAAGGAAGGGATTCTCACTCTTATTGAAAAAGGATGGGAAATGGAAAGAAACTACTGACAAAAAGAGAAATTGGTAGAGAAATTGCTGAGGGGTCAATTGGAAAATGTTTATTTCCCCCTCATTTCAGGACAATAAATGAAAGAATCAATGCCATTCTTGAGATGGTTTCAGTGGCTGGATGGCTTATTTACATATTAAACACAAGTTGGAGGACTGTGTTTGGTCTTTGAGTATCCTAAATTTAACAGTATTTACATATTTCTTCTTTTGAGATTTTACTTAGTGTACTCTAGGAGAAAACAAAGCCCATCTATCCACAGAAGGACTCCTCAAGACCCTGTGGGAAAGATTCAGGAGTTTCATTAGAGACAAAACTGTCTAGATAACAACCCTTTGATAACCCAATAGTAAACAGCCATTCTTTAGTGATTACTCAAGTAAACATAAATTAATATAGTGTGCCAGATTCTTTGTAAAAATCATTATTTTCTATGAAAATAAAAAAAATATTTATGATTTTGTACAAAGGCCCAACAATCTCATTTCCCATTTACAGCAGAAATCAATGGCTCTTACTTCTACAAATCAGGGCAAAGAGGGCACATCATGACCACTCCAATATCAATTCTTACTTATGGAGAATTTACCATGTTCCAAGTGCCCTGCTATCCCATTTAATATGGACAAGTTATAACACTCTGTGAGGTTGGTACTTATTTTCCCTGATTTTTCAGATGAGGTAAGTGGGTAAGTTAAGTAACTTGCCCAAGGTGACAGAACAGCATGAAGTGAAGTTGAGATTTGAATCAGGCAATCTGATTTCTGAGTCCTTACGGTTAAATAACTATTTTTTCAGGAAATATCTATGAGTCAGTGTTGAAAACACAGAAATCTTATCTTAAATTCATCCAGGAACATTTAAGAAGATGGTTGCTTAATGAGATTCATACCTTCTCTAAAATCAAAAGCTATAAAACTCAAAAATCTAAGTTAGATTTATGGTATGCCACAAATATATGGTTGACGATATAAATACATTGTAGATAATTACAAAAAACAAACAAACAAAATCTGTATGCTGTCATATTTAGTAACATGGTAGCTCTGGTGTGGGGATGCCAAGACAATTTTGCAGCCAGGTGAGATGTATAAGGTGATGTTTCCTAAATAAGTGTGTGAAATCCTTTTACTTTCATCACTTTATATTTCCTTTCAGGAAAGTTATGATCTATGTTCTTAATGTCTTAAATATTTGTCATACACAGTTTTGTACAAAAAAAAAAAAAAGGTCTGAAAAGCTAAATCATTTTATGGCACTAATAATACAAATTCATTTCAATTTAGTAAATATTTAGTGGTTTCCTATTATATGCCAGTCAATATATAAGTTCAAGATGGAATCAAATGTCAATTTTACTATCTAAGAGGTGACAACAGATATTATTGTCACCATCATATAAATATCATGAAGGAAGAACTGAACACCATAATAAAAAACAACAGTAAGATATGAAGGATTTCATGTTGACTTAGTTAAAGATTCCTAGAGCAGATGTCGCTTAATTGAGTTTTTAAGCATGAGTATAATTTAAGTATGCAAGAAAGGAAGTGTAAAATGTGAGGGATATTCCATTATACTTGGTAGGTGACAAGGTTCTAGTTGAACCAGAAGGAAGGTTCAGACATACATAGCTTGAGATCTTAGGGTCTATCCTCTAATAGACCCTAATTTCATAGACAGATTTATAACATGGAGCCCCTTAATGGGGAGGGAACATATATAATGAATAATTGTGGTCAAAGCATAGGAAAAATGTGTACAGCAAATTGGTAAAGATCTGACTGAACCAAATCTGAAAGGAAAATAGAGGTACTCAAGCATGAAGACTCATAATGAAGAAAGAAGATTAGCACTAGGAAGTAAACACAATAAATAGGTGTAAAGGACCGAGGAACACAGTTCTCAGCACTGCATTGCAATGGGGACTTCAACTCACCCAAACCCATTTGCCTGATAACACTGTATACTTTGGACTGAAAAGGGCTGTGTAACAAAATGTATCATTCAATGTGGCCAAGCAGTTTGTCATGAAATTCCCCTAATTGAAACAGAAGAGAATCTCACTCTCAAGTTTCTATGTAGTTGTTACAACTGTGAAGATGAAGATGAATTTATAAATAGTCAGTCAGTCACATAAAGATGTTTATAGTATGATCCTCTTTTATAAATCTCAAAAATAGGGGTGCCTGGGTGGCTCAGTCAGTTAAGCATCTGCCCTCGACTCAAGTCATGATCCCAGGGTCCTGGGATCAAGCCCCGCATCAGGCTCCCTGCTCAGTGGGGATCTGCTTCTCCCTCTCCCTCTGTGCTCTCTTTCTCTCAAATAAATAAATAAAACCTTAAAAAAAAATAAATCTCAAAAATTTATTAGCTAAACAATATATTGCTATGGGCTCTGTTCATAACTGACAAAACCTTTTAAAGCAAAGAAACAATAGCAAAAAAACTCAGTGGTTGCCTGGGAGAAAGGATGGTGAAGTAGGAAGAGGATATGGTACAGAAGTACAAGGGCTTCTATAGTATGGAGAAAGCTCTATTTCTAATGCTGAGCCATAGGTAAATGGGTACTTATTTTATTATTATTATTATTATTATTATTATTATTATTATTATTATTATATAATCTTATATAATATATTATTATTATATAATCTTTTTGTATATTTTATTATGAACAAATATTGATTTTAAAAAAGTCAGTCTTGGGCGCCTGGGTGGCTCAGTTGGTTAAGCGACTGCCTTCGGCTCAGGTCATGATCCTGGAGTCCCGGGATCGAGTCCTGCATCGGGCTCCCTGCTCAGTGGAGAGCCTGCTTCTGCCTCTCTCTCTGTCTGCCTCTCTGCCTACTTGTGCTTTCTCTCTGTGTGTCAAATAAATAAATAAAATCTTTAAAAAAAAAATTAAAAAATTAAATAAAAAAAATTAAAAAGTCAGTCTTAAAAAGTTATTGTATATGCTTTTCTATTTTTGTATCTTGATTTATGTCCCTCAATAATATGCTCTGGGGCACCCGGGTGGCTCAATCAGTTGAGCTTCCAACTCTTGGTTTCGGCTCATGTCATGATCTCAGGATCCTGTGATCAAGCCCCTGCATGGGGCTCCATACTTAGTGTGGAGTCTGTTTTGGATTCTCTCTCTCCCTCTCCCTCTCCCTCTGCCCCTGCCCCAGGCTTGCACATGGGTGTATGTGCATGTGCTCTCTCTCTCTCTCTAAAATAAATAAATAAAATCTTAAGAAAATAATGTACTCTGAAGATTTCTTCGTATCATTAAAAATTCCTTGGTAAAAGTATTTTTAATGGTTGGGAAAAGTTCTATTTTTAAGGTCCAGGACAGGTATTGTTTGGTACTTACCGAATTGTAATTGCTATGGTATCAGATTCATTTCTATTATAAAACAAGTGACTGTCTTAGGGCTCACAAAAATGGGTACAGTTGCAAATTCATAAGTTCAAACACATATTTTTAATATACTATATTCACAAGTCTTCTTTAGCCTGTTGGTTGCACAATTCACTGTGTTGAAGCAGACATCTGTTGATATGCACAAAAATAAAATATTGTTGTCTTGTTTTTGTCTTTTTCATACCCAGAGAATCAAGTGGTAGCTTTTGCCTGAGGAAGAACTGCAGAAAAATGAGCTAATGTGATGTGTTTTTCTACCAAGAAGAAATGAACATGGAAGTGAAGTTATCCACATAAATTAGGACAGACAGCCGGGTCAGTCTGCCCACTCATCCTGCTAGGGCACCAACCAAGCAAGAGTAAAATATCATATTTGTTTCACTTTGTTTTCCTCTGGATTTTAGAGATTGATACAGGGAAAAAAAAAAAAAAAAGAATCAGGGAGGAGGAACTGGAGGTGAGTCAACCCAGAGACAGTTTCTGTAACAAGGGAAAAGGATCACTGAAGATAAATCTCAGGAGATGAAAATTGGTTTTAAAGGAATATTTCAGGAAACTTTTGTTTTGTTTTGTTATGTGATTGAGAAAAAAGAGAAGAGGAATAAACAGAAAAGTAAAAGGCATAAAAAATGTGAATAGTGAGGAAAAATAATCATCATCCATTTATTCATATGGGAGTCTCTATGACATTAGTAAAAATATTGTGAACATTAAAAAAAAAAAAAAAAAATCCCCTTGGTAGTCAGGATCCAGAAAGAAACTGTGGCACTGGCTTCCGACACAACACTACAAAGATATCAAGCCCTGCTTCCTTCTCTTGGATAAAGCACACAGCTCTAAACTACATTGAAATATCCAAAATGTGTCCAAAGGTCTTTGAAAGTCTGAATTACAATAATTGAACTTGAGTTTGAGAATAGATCAGCTGAATTTAAAATATTTGCAACAAATACAGTTAGAGGTAACTGAGTTGGGAGTCTGTATTTCAGAGTTAAGTCGATCATTGAAAATTCCCTCCTCTGTTTCCTTCCTCTTCACTTTGGTAGCTTTCTCAGCCTCTTTGGATTTGGCTTTATACTTCATGGTCTCTGGGAAGACATTCTGCACCTTCTTCCTTTAAGACTTAGATACCCATCAGTATGGATAGTCACTGCAGGTTGATTATCTCTCCTCTCCAAATTAACTGTGTGATCTTTAAGGACATGTGCCTTTTTCTTAATGGCATCTCAGCACCCAGCATAGTGCCAGAAGCACAAGAGGACTCAGTAAATATCTGTTGAATGAAAAAGCATGGCAACAGAAAGTGTGTTGTAATTAAAGCATAATTGACGGTGATTATTCCTAATATGGGATTACCAAAAAGTCAGTCCAGACATTTACAACTAATATCCTTTTTAACGAATTATCAAATATGCAGCCACACCCAGGCATGAGCATACACTGGACAGGCTTAGTTCTGATGTGGAGTTAATCATCAAACAGACCTGAAAGCCATGATAAAGTATTCAGTTGAGTAGCATATAAATTTAAAAAATGATTGTAACAACTAATTGTAAGTCCATTACTGAAGACCCAATCGATATGTAAGAAACTCATTTTAGGGTATTCTTTGGCTACTTTTTTGCCAGTTTTGGTACCATGCCTGTTTTATGGTAGAAAACCACGATTTCATGGATCCACCATTAACTGGGTCACCCTGGGAAAATTATTAAATCCAAGTCTTAGATTTTTGATCTCTAAAATGAAAATAATATCATGCTTAGAGGCCTGGTACCAGGATTAAATAGGATGGCAAATGTAAATCACCTAGAACTACCTTTGATACACTGTAAATACCTGTGAATGGTATTTCTCTCTCGCCCTCCAGAAGAAAACAGCAGCATCACTGTGTGTATGCACACGCGCACACACACACACGCATGCAAACACACACACGCACACACAGTAGAACAGAACATCTTCTTTTCTTTTTGGATTTTGGGACTTCTTTATATACTCTAGATGTAACTCTTTTTGGTAGGTTACATGGTATGAAAAGATTCTTTCCCAGGCTATGGTTTGTGATTTCATTCTCTTAAGAGTAGGAGAGGGAGAAGCAGTCTTCCCACTGAGCAGGGAGCCCGATATGGGGCTCGATGCGAGGCTCGATCCCGGGACCCTGAGATCATAACCTGAGCCGAAGGCAGATGCTTAATGACTGAGCCACCCAGGTGCCCCATCTGGAGCCTCTTTTATAAGAGCACTAATCCCACTCATGAGGGCTCTTCCCCAATGACTTAATCACCTCCCAAAGGTCCCACCTCCTAATCCCATTTCCTTGGGGTTTAGGATTTTAGTATATGAATTTTGGGGAGACACAAATATTCAGACCATTGTAGGGACTACATCAAACTAAAAAGGTTCTGCACAGCTAAGGAAATAACCAATAGAGTGAAAAGGCAACCTATAAAATGGGAGATAATATTTGCAATCCATGTATCTGAAAGGGATCAACCTCCAAAAATATGGAGCTCCTACAACTCAATGGTAAAAAAAAACCCAAGTAACCTGATTTTTAAATGTACTAAGGACTTAGAGATTTCTACAAAGAAGACACACAAATATGTGTCATATGGTCATATTTCTTTAGATTTATTCCTAAGTACTTCATGTTTATATATATCCAACAGGTATATGAAAAATGGTCAACATCACTAATCTTCAGGAAAATGCAAGTCAAAACCACAATGTGATATCACTTTGCACCTGTCAGGATGGCTATCATAAAACAAAGACAACAACTGTTGAAGATGTGGAGAAATTGGAACTCTTTGCACACTGCTAGTGGGAATGCAAAATGGTGCAGGTGATGTGGAAAACAGTATGAATGTTCCTCAAAAAATTAAAAATAATGCTGCAATAGTCAAACTATGGAAGGAGCCCAAATGCCCATCAACTGATGAATGGATAAAGAAGTGGTGTATATATGCAATGCAATATTATTCAGCCATCAAAAAGAATGAAAGCTTGCCATTTGCAACAACATGGATGGAGCTAAAGTGTATCATGCTAAGCGATAAGTCAGTCAGAGAAACAAAAATACCATATGATCTCACTCATATTGTATGAATTTAAGAAACAAAACAGGTGAACTTATGGAAAGGAGGAAAAAAGGGAGAGGGAAACAAACCATAAGAGACTTTTAAGGATAGAGAACAAACTGAGGGCTGATGGAGGGAGGTGGGTGTGGGGTAGGCTAGATGGGTGATGGGTATTAAGGACGGCACTTGTTATGATGAGCACTGGGTGTTGTATGTAAGTGATGAACCAGTGAATTCTACTCCTGAAACCAATATTGCACTGTATATTAACAAACTGAAATTTAAATAAAAATTTGAAAAGAAAAATAAATTAAAAATAAAATTACTATATGATCCAGAAAAAAGTGTCTTTCATAGAGAAAATATTGTTTTATTTCAGACAAATCATTTTTTTTGTATGTCATGTTTTGATGTTGTATCTAAGGATCTAATGCCTAACCAACATCACAAAAATTATCTCCTATGTTTTAAGAGTTTTATTGTTCTATATTTTTTATATTTTAAGTCTATCATCCAATTTGAGTTAATTTTTTTTTAAAGATTTTTTATTTATTTATTTGAGAGAGAGAGAATGAGAGAGAGAGAACACATGAGAGGGGATAGGGTCAGAGGACGAAGCAGACTCCCTGCTGAGCAGGAAGCCCGATGCGGGACTCGATCCAGGGACTCCAGGATCATGATCTGAGCCGAAGGCAGTCGCTTAACCAACTGAGCCACCCAGGCGCCCCGAGTTAATTTTTGTAAGTGATATACGGCCTAGATCAATTGTTCCAGCACCATTGTTCCAGCACCATTATTTGTTGAATTCCTTCAGTGAATTGTCTTTACACTTCAGTCAAGAATTGCCTGATTTCGGGTGCCTGGGTGGCTCAGTTGGTTAAGCGACTGCCTTCGGCTCAGGTCATGATCCCGGAGTCCTGGGATCGAGTCCCACATCGGGCTCCCGGCTCGGCGGAGAGCCTGCTTCTCCCTCTGACCCTCCCCCCTCTCATGTGCTCTCTCACTCTCTCTCTCTCTCAAATAAATAAATAAATAAATAAATAAAATCTAAAAAAAAAAAAGAATTGCCTGATTTCTGGATTCTCCAACCTGTCCTATTGACCTCTGTGCTTACCCTTTGCAAATACCTCTCTTAATCACTGTAGTGTTATAGTAAGTCTCAAAATCATGTAAGATGGATCCTCCAAACTTTGTTCTTCTTTTTCAAATAATTTTGGCTAGTCTGGTTTCTGTGCTTTCCCATATGCATTTTATAATCAGCTTGTTTATAGTTTGGAAAAAGTCTGCTGGGTTTTTGACTAGTATTGTAATAAATGTATAAATCAATTTGAGAAGAACTGTTATCTTAACTGTATTGAGTCTGCTAATAAATGAACATGATATGTTGCTCCATTTATTTAGGTCCTCTTTGATTTCTGTGATCAGCATTTTGTAGTTTGCAGCATACAGATGCAGCACATATTTCTTTAGATTTATTCCTAAGTACTTCATGTTTAGAGTTATGATAATTGGCATTCTTTTATAATTTTGGTTTCCAATTATTCTTTGCTACTATATAAAAATACCATTGATCTTTGTACATTTACCTTGTCCCTCTGGCCTTGTTGTATTCACTTATCATTAGTGAACTTCAGTTCTATGACCTTTTTGTGTGTGTGCTAATGTCTTAAAATTCATAATCACATTACCAGTATATGGGAACAGTTTTACTTTTATCCTTTTCAATCTACATACCTTTTCTTTCTTTCTCTTGCCTTATGCACTGTTTAGGACTTTCAATGCAATGTTTAAGAAAAATAGTGAAGGAAATACCCTTGTTTCTTTTTTTTTAATAAGAATAAAGCAATACTTCATTTTTGGCAAAATGCATATTTCAATCTTGTTTCTGATGTTAGGAAGAAAGCATGCATTCTTCTACTGTTAAGCATGATGTTAGCCGTAGGTTTTTTGCAGATCCCCTTTATCAAGTTAAGGGAGTTCCCCCCTACCCTCGCTATTTCCATTATAGGAATTTTTATCCGGAATTAAATTTGAACTTTGTTGAATACCTTTACTTCATCTTTGACATATCATATGATTTTTTCCTTTTTTAGTCTGTTAATACTATAGATTACAATGCTTGATTTTCAAATGTTGAGCTAGCCTTGCATCTCTGCACTAAACTGTACTTGGTAATGCAGTTATTATTCTTTTTATATACTAGTGAATTAGATTTCTTAATATGGTGTTGTGGATTTTGCATCTATGTTCATGAGAGATATTGGTCTGTAATTTTGTTTTGTGATTTCCTTATTTAATTTCACTGTTGGGGTATTGTTGGCCTAATAACTTGAGTTGGGAAGTGTTCCATCTTTTTTTTTTGTTTTCTAGAAATGTAATTAATGTCATTTCTTAATTAAATGTTAGGTAGACTTCATGAGGCCTGGAGTTTTATTTGTTGGAAGTTTTAAACTACAAAATCAATTTCTTTAATGGATACAGAGTACTCAGAACATCCCTTCCTTCTTCACTGACTTTTTTTTCAACAGCTTTACTAAGATATAATCTACATACCATATAATTCACCCATGTAAAGGGTACGATTCAATGGTTTGGGGTAATATCACAGAGTTGTGCATCCATCACCATGATTAATTTTAAAACATTTTTATAATCCCAAAAAGAAATCCTGCACCTCTTGTCCATCACTCCCAGATCTCCCCATTCTCCTTACATAACCACTAATCTACTTTTTGTGCCTATATATTTGTCTGTTGTCTCATATGAAATAACACTGAATACTAATGGAATCAAACACTCTGTAGTGTTTGACTGGCTTCTTTCACTTAACATACTGTTTTCAAGGTTCATCCTTGTTGTAGCATGTACTAGTACTTCATTTTCTTTACAGCTGAATTATATCCCATTACATGCACATATCATGTTTTATTTTTTTGAAGATTTTATTTATTTGAGAGAGAGAGCACGAGCAGAGGAAGGGGCAGAGGGAGAAGTGGCTTCCTGCTGAGCAGGGAACGAGATGCGGGGCTCAATCCCAGGACCCTGAGCCGAAGGCAGATGCGTACTGATTGAGCCACCCAGACACTCCCCGTATCATGTTTTATTTATCATTTCATCAATGGTGAACATTTGGGTTGTTTCCACTTTTGAGCTATTATGATTAATGCTGATATGAGTATTCATGTATAAGTTTTTGCACAGACATATGTTTTCATTTCTCTTGGGTATGTACTTAGGAATGGAATTGCTGGATCATATGGTAAATGATGTGTTTCACTGCTTTTAAACTGTCTGACTGTTTTCCAAAGCTGCTTCACCATTTTACATTCCCATAGTGTATGAGGATTCCAATTTCTCACATCCTTTTCAGTACTTGTTATGATCTGCTCAATGACATTTAAATGTTTGCATCCTTCAAGGATGCAAGGTCCATTTCATCTAGTTCATCAAATTTATGTGCACATAGTTGTTTGTAGTATTTTATTATTACCCTTTTAATGCCTGTGGTTTATCTTCCCTTCCATTCCTGATATTAGTAATTTGTGTTTTGTCTTTTCTCAGTTTCCAGGGGCACTGCTGCCATCACCTTAGGAGTGGACTTGCCTTGCACAGGACTGAGAGAATTAACAGAGTTTCATGCCATACACTCACTCCCACATATCTATCCTCTGGCCTGAGAAAAGGGACTTTTTTTGGTGCTTCTCTGTGCCTGGGGCCAACTTCCCAGATTCAGACTGTCCAAGAGTTCTAAGCCAGGAAATACGGAAGGAAAAAAAAGAGAATTCAGGGAGCTTACCATTGTATGAGGTCATTCTTTAATTTCTGATTTCCTCTCAAGTCTGTTATTGCTTTTGAGAGTTTGCCGAAGATTTATTTTATGTATTATGTCCAAAGTTGTAGCTGTCATCAATGGGAGAGATAGGGAGAGATGTACTTACTCCATTTAAAACTGGGACTGGTATCACCAGCTATCCAGTCTTACCTATAACTTACTGTCAGCATAAACTCCCTGTGTTATCATGGAAATGTACTCAATTTTCTACTCACTTTTCCCTAAGGGTACAATACTCTAAGGATGATTTTGAAACATTACAAGAAGCTGAAGTATCTTCTCAATCAAAAGATAATTAAATTATGTTCAATATAATTCTGGCTCTAATTACATTGTAATGTAATACAATTATTTTGACATTCTTTCCAGCAAGAGTGTACTTACCTCTTTAATTTAAATAATGTTGAGCTCATATTTTTGTCCATATTTCCTCCATGCGGTCTTCTCTGACATACAAAACTTATACTACTTTCATTATTTTCTAACCTGTTTTTTTAATATTATGCATTTGGCCCCTTAATGTATTTTTAATTTGTATCATAAAATAATCCTGCTATTTAATTCAACCATAGTTAAACACCTGGAAGATTTGGATCATGTTCCACTTTTCAGCACTTAGCTTAATGCTATATTCCTAGTAAGTAAATGCCAAATAAGCTTTGACTGAAAAATAGACGTAAAAGAAGCTTAATCCTTTATTATATTCTGACCCCAAAATGGCAGAGAAGATAATATTATATCTATAAATTTATTTGCTGAAAACTTAGATACAGGGTTACCGGTATAATGCTGATAAATGCTTTATAGATAAATGCTGATAAATAAGAGGTAGTAAAACAAGAACAGAAGAGGAAAAGTTACACTTACTCTCAGGATTAAAGTCTAATGTTTTCTCTTTTATTATTATGGATGGAGATGGAATGTGTGGAAGGGTTTTGGTTAAAGATGAAAATTTTGAATTGATTAAACTCTCTTTCCATAGTGATGCATTAAAAACAAGCTGGTGATCTCCAAATTAGACCTCATAATTATCTGAGAAGATCAGGGATTAATAGTCTCCTGCAACTATGTGATAGAGCTCATAAATAAGTTAGTGCTTAAATATTTAGGTCCAGGGTACTTTTCTCAATTTTCTATAATTCGAGTATCATGATGTATACAGCATCAAGAACAAGATATTGTACATCTCTGTTGCATTTTGCATTATACTTTCCTCTTCATTATCCCCCAATACATTTATGCTTCTAGAAGAGAGGAGGAATTTATCTTATTTATTTTTTTCTCCATTCAGCACTTAATAGGTATAGTGTTTGTGCATCGCTGTGGTACAAAGAGATGTTAAAGAGATTACCTAATTGTGACCTAATGATATGCCATTGTGCTCTCATTTTAATGTAGGTGAACATTATCATCTTATTTTATGGTCAGCATTTTTAAAGACTTTTAAAACACTATACTGATATGTGAAAACCCTTATTACTATTATTATTTTAAATTCTTGGTCAGTTTCTCATTCCTTTTATCATTTGGTTTTATACTTGTCACTATCAACACACTGGAAATAGGGGTTTCCTTCTCCTGCCTGTGTAAGGAGGGAGCTCCAAGCCGAAGGTTCTTTCTTTGCTCATCTCGTGTCTTTGTTACAGGAAGGACAGCAATTTGAAGTGCAGTCTTCCGCATTATCCTGGGGAGATGGACGTTGCTGATAACTGGACAAACATCCAGGAGAGTATTTGAGTATGACAACCAAATAACAAAGTTATCGTAAAGTTTGATTTAAAAATATGGGATTATCCAAGATCAAATGGCACTGAATTTTTTAAACTGCTATGTACTTTCCTAGGAGGACAAAGAAAAGCTTCTGAGGTTTGATTCTAACACACATTTTAAGCTAATCATTCTTCTTAACATGAGGGTCCTCTTTTATATCATTTACCTTTATAATCTTCTTCTATCCTTCTGCACTTCTTTTAATAAAGTTCTAAAATGGCATCTTATCATTGCATCGGGTGCACACTTTTGAGTAAGAGTTTATTAGCCCTTGATGGGTCAGAAGAGAAATGTGTGATAACATGCAGCTTTCACAAAAAAGTTAGAAACCACTGGTTTGTTCAAATCAGCATTTGCCAGGAAACACCTCAGAGATACATGAAGTTACTGAAAGCTAATCTGATCATTTGTAAGCTTTAAAGAGTCTCTCCAAATATCTTTGCTCTGACAGTTGTGTGAAATATTTATTAAAAAAAAAAAAACTGTAAAGGTTTGATATACAGAGATGTTCTCAAACTTGCTTTACACATTTAAAAATATTAAACTGTCATTAAAATGACTTAGCATTTTAATTAGTTCTTGATCCCTTTTTGATTCTCTAAAAGAGTTACTATTTCTGAAAAAAAAAATTCTTTAAATAAATGCCTTCACTACAATCTCAGATCGATCCGATGATTTAGACTTTCACTGCTTTTCTTTCAGTATGAAATGCACTATGTGTCTTGTTTTATTGTATTCCTTAAGTGTATGTAATAGCACTATGTTTCAAATATAGAATTAGGCTGAGCTGCTAATGATCAGTCAAAAAATATCCTTTGCTCTTTCTTGTGCTACTTATAATTTGAATTTTTAAAATGTTTTTCCCTTCAAAATGATCTTAATTTGAAGAAAAGACACACTGATAAACCTGTATCATAAAAATAATATTTCAGGAAGTGAAAGCAATTTTGAAGATAAAACTATCAGAATTAGGATTTATACAGGATTTTGAAAATTTGAATCAGCTAGATAGTAAATCTACCAGTGCATATCAAGTCTAGAATGTAGGTAAATGACTCAGATTTAAAAATAATAAGGTAAGTGATGTGCATTAACACTATAGATCTTCTAGTTCATCTCTCTTTTAGCAGTTGAGGAGATGGGGTCCATATAGTTTAAGGGACTTTTACAATTATATTTTGGGAAACCTAAGTCAAGAACTTTGGATTTTCAGATTCTCTACATGATACTTTCTTCCTCTGACCATGGCACATAAAGTAACATTTAAAGTAATATTTGTGAACTCGTCTCCAATGTCTCTAAGGCTATGAAACCATCTAGGATGAATTAGTCATGGAGAGGACTCCTTTGTCCATATGATTCTGTTCTGTCAATCAGTGAATTTATGGGTCCTCAGTGAGCTGTGTATGCATTATTTATTCATCTATTTAACATATATTTATTGAGTGTCTACTCTATGCCAGGTCCTTTGCTAGTTTCCAAAATTAGATGTTAAAGCAGAAAGTAGGGGGGGTTGAGAGATACAGACACTAAAAAACATATAGTTTGTTTAGGCACATGGAAAAAAAAAATGAGCATATCCAGAATATAAAACATTTAGAAGTGGAGGAGGAGCAAGATGGCAGAGGAGTAGGAGACCTAAATTTCATCTGGTCCCAGGAATACAGCTAGATAGCTCTCAAACCATTCTGAACACCTACAAACTCAACAGGGGATCAAAGAAAAGAATAGCAGCAACTCTCTGAAAAGAAAAGCAACCACTTTCTGGAAGGTAAGACATGCAGAGAAGTGAATCTGAGGTGATATATGGGAAGATAGACCTTGGGGGGAGGGAGCCTCCGTCATCCACTACCGGCAAGTGATAGAGCAGTGGAGCAAAAAATTGGAACTTTTAGAAGTCTCCTCCACTGAGGGAAGTTGCTCCAGTGGCTAAGGGGCCCTCACTGGGACAATGTGGTCTCAGGACCCTCAGGGTCACAGAAAGACCGGGGGTGCCTGAGTGTGGCAGAGCTCCCAGGTATTGGAGCAGGGAAGCCAGCTACAAAGACAGAGATGAGGAGTGGGCTCTCAGGTCAGGGTTGCCAAAAATTGTGATCTGTGGCACAGTCGGGTCACTGCTCATCGAGCAGGGACCCCACAAGCGGAAGATCCGTGGAGACTCCCCTTCCTCCCCTGGGAGGAGTGGCGCAGGAGTGCACCACAGGGATCTGCTGGGTTTGGAGACTCCACATGGGGTCGGATGCCAGAGATAGAAATGTTCGATCGCAGGCCGGGTGAGCATGGAGTGCAGCCGGAGACCAAGGAGAGAGGAGTGATTGACTGCTTTTCTCTGGGGGCTCACTCAGGAGTGGGGTCCCAACCTTTCGGCTCACATATTTTTGTATATATATAAGTTTTTATTTTGTTAAAATTTTGGGAGGCAGTTTCTTCTAACAGAGCAAAATATACCCAAATTCTAGTTTGTGACTCTGTTCTATTCACCAGTCTGATCATATTCTTTTTTTTTTTTTCTTTATTTTCCCCCCGGTTTTGGGTCTCTTCTGATTTGTTTAGTGTATATTTTTCTGGGGTCATTGTCACCCTGTTAGCACTTTGTTCTCTCATTCATCTATTCTCCTCTGGACAAAAGGACTAGATGGAAAAACTCACCTCAAAAAAAAAAAAACAAAAAACACAACAAGAGGCAGTACCGACTGCCAGGGACCTAATCAATATGGACATTAGTAAGATGTTGAACTAGAGTTCAGAATGATGATTATAAAGATACTAGTTGGGCTTGAAAAAAGCATAGAAGATACAAAGGATCACTTTTTGGAGAAATAAAAGAACTAAAATCTAACCAAGTCAAAATCAAAAAGGCTATTAATGAGGGCAATCAAAAATGGAAGCTCTAACTGCTAGGATAAAAGAGGCAGGAGACCAAATGATGGAGAATAAAGAAGCTGAGAAAAAGAGAGATAAACAACTACTGGATCGCAAGGGAAGAATTTGAAAGATAAGTGATACCATAAGATGAAACAATATTAGAATAACTGGGATCCCAGAAGAAGAAAGAGAGGGGCAGAAGGTATATTGGAACAAATTAGAGCAGACAACTTCCCTAATTTGGGGAAGGAAACAGGCATCAAAATCCAGGAGGCACAGAGAACCCCCTCAAAATCAATAAAAATAGGCCAACACCCTGACATCTAATAGTAAAACTTACGAGTCTCAAAGACAAAGAGAAAATCCTGAAAGCAGCTCGGGACAAGAGGTCTGTAACCTACAATGGTAGAAATATTAGATTGGCAGCAGACCTATCCACAGAGACCTGGCAGGCCAGAAAGGACTGGCATGATATATTCAGGGCACTAAATGAGAAAAATAATGCAGCCAAGAATACTATATCCAGCAAGGCTGTCATTGAAAATAGAAGGAGAGATAAAAAGCTTCCAGGGCAAACAAAAACTAACGGAATTAGCAAACACAAAACCAGCCCTACAAGAAATATTGAGAGGGGTCCTCTAAGCAAAGAGAGAGCCTAAAAGTAACATAGACCAGAAAGGAACACAGACAATATACAGTAACAGTCACCTGGTAGGCAATACAATGGCACTAAATTCATATATTTCAATAGTTACCCTGAATGTAAAATGGGCTAAATGCCCCAATCAAAAGACACAGCATATCAGATTGGATAAAAAACACAACATCCTTTGATATGCTGTCTGCAAGAGACTCATTTTAGACCCAAAGACACATCCAGATTGAAAGTGAGGGGGTGGAAAACACCCTCATCAGAAGGACATCAAAAGAAAGCTGGGATGGCAATCCTTATATCAGAGAAATTACATTTTAAACCAAAGACTATAACAAGAGATGAGGAAGGACACTATACCATACTTAAAGAGTCTATACAACAAGAAGATCTAACAATTGTAAATATCTATGCCCCTAACATGGGAGAAGCCAATTAATAACAAAATCAAAGAAACACATTGACAATGATAATAGTAGGGGAGTTTAAGATCCCCCTCACTAAAATGGACAGATTATCTAAGAAAAATATCAACAAGGAAATAAAGGCTTTAAAGGACACACTGGACCAAATGGACTTCACAGACATATTCAGAACATTCCACCCCAAAGCAACAGAATACACATTCTTCTCTAGTGTACATAGAACATTATCCAAAATGGATCACAACCTGGGTCACAATTCAGGTCTCAACTAGTACCAAAAGATTGGGATCATTCCCTGCATATATTCGGACCACAATGCTTTGAAACTAGAACTCAATCACAAGAAGAAAGTTGGAAAGAACTCAAATACATGGAGGCTAAAGAGCATCATACTAAAGAATGAATGGGTCAACCAGGATATTAAAGAGGAGTTAAAAAAAATTCATGGAAACAAATAAAAATGAAAACACAACTGTTCAAAATCTTTGGGATACAGCAAAGGTGGTCCCAAGAGGAAAGCATATAGCAATACAAGCCTTTCTCAAGAAATAAGAAAGTTCTCAAATACACAACCTAAACCTACACTTAAAGGAGATGGAGAAAGAACAGCAAATAAAGCCTAAACCCAACAGGAGAAGAGAAATAATAAAGGTCAGAGCAGAAATCAAAGAAATAGAAACCAAAAGAAGAGTAGAACAGATCAATAAACTAGGACCTGGTTCTTTGAAAGAATTAATAAGATTGATAACCCCCTGCCCAGACTTATCAAAAAGAAAAGAGAAACAACCCAAATAAATAAAATCATGAATGAAAGAGGAGAGATCACAACCAACAGCAAAGAAATACAAACAATTATAAGAACATATTATGAGTAACTCTATGCCAGCAAATTAGATAATCTGGAAGAAATGGATGCATTCCTAGAGATGTAGCAACTACCAAAACTGAAGAAATAGAAAACCTGAAGAGACCCACAACCACTAAGGAAATTGAAGCAGTAATCAAAAATCTCCCAACAAACAAAAGCCCAGGGCCAGATGGCTTCCCAGAGGAATTCTACCAAACATTTAAAGAATTAATACCTATTCTGAAACTGTTCCAAAAAATAGAAATGGAAGGAAAACTTCCAAACTCATTTTATGAGGCCAGCATTACCTTGATCCCAAAACTAGACAAAGATCCCATCAAAAAGGAGAATTACAGACCAATATTCCTGATAAACCTGGATGCAAAAATTCTCACCAAAATACTAGCCAATAGGATCCAACAGTACACTAAAAGGATTATTCACCACGACCAAGTGGGATTTATCCCTGGGCTGCAAGGTTGGTTCAACATCCACAAATCAATCAATGTGATACAATACATTAATAAAAGAAAGAACAAGAACCACATGATCCTCTCAATAGATGCAGAAAAAGCATTTGACAAAGTACAGCATCCTTTCTTGATCAAAACTCTTCACAGTGTAGGGATAGACGGTACATACCTCAATATTATAAAAGCCAACTATGAAAAACCCACAGCAAGTATCATTCTCAATGGGGAAAAACTGAGAGCTTCTCCCCTAAGGTCAGAAACACAGTAGGGATCTCCACTATCACCACTGCTATTCAACATAGTATTAGAGGTCCTAGCCACAGCAATCAGACAACAAAAAGAAATAAAAGACATCTGAATCAGCAAAGAAGAAATCAAACTCTTACTCTGCAGATAATATGATACTTTATGTGGAAAACCCAAAAGATTCCTCCCCAAAACTGCTAGAACTCATACAGGAATACAGTAAAGTGGCAGGATATAAAATCAATGCACAGAAATCAGTTGCATTTCTATACACAAACAATGAGACAGAAGAAAGAGAAATTAAGGAGTCAATCCCATTTATAGTTGCACCCAAAGCCATAAGATACCTAGGAATAAATCTAACCAAAGAGGCAAAGGATCTGTACTCAGAAAACTATAGAATACTCATGAAAGAAATTGAGGAAGACACAAAGAAATGGAAAAACGTTCCGTGCTCATTGATTGGAAGAACAAATATTGTGAAACTGTCTATGCTACCTAGAGCAATCTACACATTTAATGCAATGCCTATCAAAATACCATCAACCTTCTTCAAAGAAATGGAACAAATAATCCTAAAATTTGTATGGAACCAGAAAAGACCTCGAATAGCCAGAGGTATGTTGAAAAAGAAGAGCAAAGCCGGTGGCATCAGAATTCCGGACTTCAAGCTCTATTATGAAGCAGTCATCAACAAGACAGTATAGTACTGGCACAAAAACAGACACATAGATCAATGGAGCAGAACAGGGAGCCCAGCAATGGACCCTCAACTCTATGGTCAACTAATCTTCGACAAAGCAGGAAAGAATGTCCAATGGAAAAAAGGCAGTCTCTTCAACAAACGGTGTTGGGAAAATTGGACAGCCACATGCAGAAGAATGAAACTGGACCATTTCCTTACACCACACACAAAAATAGACTCAAAATGAATGAAAGACCTGAATGTGAGACAGGAATCCATCAATATCCTTGAGGAGAACCCAGGCAGCAACCTCTTCGACCTCAACCACAGCAACTTCCTCCTAGAAACATTGCCAGGGCAAGGGAAGCAAGGGCAAAATTGAACTTTGGGACTTCATCAAGATAAAAAGCTTCTGCACAGCAAAGGAAACAGTCAACAAAACCAAAAGACAACCGACAGAATGGGAATAGATATTTGCAAATGACATATCAGATAAAGGGCTAGTATCCAAAATCTATAAAGAACTCATCAAACTCAACACCTAAAGAACAAAGAATCCAATCAAGAAATGGGCAGAAGACATGAATGGACATTTTTCCAAAGAAGACATCCAAATGGCCAACAGACACATGAAAAAGTGCTCAACATCGCTCGGCATCAGGGAAATACAAATCAAAACCTCAATGAGATACCACCTCACACCAGTCAGAATGGCTAAAATTAACAAGTCAGGAAACAACAGATGTTGGTGAGGATGCGGAAGAAGGGGAACCCTCCTACACTGTTGGTGGGAATGCAAGCTGGTGCAGCCACTCTGGAAAACAGTATGGAGGTTCCTCAAAAAGTTGAAAATAGAGCTACCCTATGACCCAGCAATTGCACTACTGGGTATTTACCCCAAAGATACAAATATAGTGATCTGAATGGGCACCTGCACCCCAATATTTAGGGCAGCAATGTCCACAATAACCAAACTATGGAAAAAGCCTAGATATCCATCAACAGATGAATGGGTAAAGAAGATGTGGTATATATATATACAATGGAATATTATGCTGCAGTCATCAAAAAATGAAATCTTGCCATTTGCAACAACATGGATGGAACTAGAGGGTATTATGCTAAGTGAAATACATCAATCAGAGAAAGACAATTATCATATGATCTCACTGATAGGAGGAATTTGAGGAACAAGACAGAGGATCATAGTGGAAGCGAGGGAAAAATTAAATAGGATGAAACCAGAGAGGGAGACAAACCATAAGAGACTCTTACTCTCAGGAAACAAACTGAGGATTGCTGGAGTGTAGGGGGGTGGGAGGAATAGGGTGGTTGGGTGATGGACATTGGGGAGGGTATGTGCTATGGTGAGCGCTGTGAATTGTGTAAGACTGATGAATCACAGACCTGTACCCCTGAAACAAATAATACATTATATGTTAATTTAAAAAAGTAAAAAAACAAACAAACAAAAAATCAGAAGTTATGGTAAGCAATCTGTTAAATGGCCCAATGACCTTGCATCCTGATATTTATACCCTGTCTTCAAGTGGCTTAGTAACCCATTGAACTTAGTAACTCCCTTTTAACAAATTGAATATAGCAAAAATGATGGTATACCACCTCAGAAATTAGATTATACAAAAAGGTGACTTCCACCCTAGGCTCTCTCTTTCTCTTACTCTCTCCCTTGTTTGGATTGCTCTCTCTGAGGGAAGCCAGTTGCCATATTGTGAGAACACTCAGGCAGCATATGAAGAGGGCCACATAGCAGGAAACTGAAGTCTCCTGCTAACAGCCATGTGAATGAGCTTGGAAGCAGATCCTTCAGCCCTGGTTGAGACTTGGATGAGGGCAACCCTGGCCAAAAGCTTAACTGCAACCTCATGAGAGCCCCTGAGCCAGAACCACCCAGGTAAGCTGCTTTCAGATTCCTGACTCTCAGAAACGGTGAGACAGTAAATGTTTATTGTCTTAATTTGCTAAATTTTAGGGTAATTTTTTATGCAGCAATAGATAACTAATATAGAGAGGGTAAGTTTTGCTATTGTACAGTTTTTAAGGAGGCAGGGTAATGAAATGGTAATTTGGCGGACAGATCACAGTACTGGAGAAAACAAGCCATAAAAGGCTGAGTCAGCACTGATGAGAAAGGCTTGTCCATTCACTATTGGGATATATTGTGTAAGTCAATTATTCTAAATAAAAAAAAATTTAGCCACTAAGTTTTCAGAGCTAGAAAAGACATCAGGAAAAAAAAAAAAAAAAGGAGGATCCATCAATTCAGGCTGCATTATATCCGATTATGAAAGCTTACTGAGGACTTCCAAAAAAGGAAAAAAAAGCAATTAACAACAAAACCTAATTGCCTTATTCTGTATGATTAAAGTAGATGTGTGAGGGGCTCTTGGGTGGCTCAGTAGGTTAAGCATCTGCTTTTGGCTCAGGTCATGATCCCAGGGTCCTGGGATTCTGGGATTGAGCCCCACCCCAAGCCCCATGTTGGGCTTCCTGCTCAGCGGGGAGTCTGCTTCTCCCTTTCCTTCTGCCCCTCCCTCTGCTCCTCTCCCTCTCTCTCTCTAATAAATAAATAAATAAAATCTTTTTAAAAAGTAGGTGTGTGAGAGTGACTATGTGTGTGTGTTTTTATTGGTATCTTCAAATACATTTGGGGGGGATAAATGAGTTATGATGCAATAGTTACACAAGGTTGTATAATTAAAAGAGTTTGAAAAATTCTATAGAATGTACTCACATGAAACTTATTCAAGAATACAGCAAAGCAGGAGATAGAATGTGCCAGCCAGCATCAAGACCTGGAGATTTGTAGGCACATCTATAGAGTCCTTTCTTAATCACACAAAATGCACTTCATTTTCTGCATTATGAACCATCAAGATATATGCAAAGAAGTGTGGGTTTGGGAGAGTACAGGCCAAAGATTCCAGTAGAGTCTTTTATGTCCCACTGGTCATATAGCCAAGCTGAGCAATGTTACTAGTTAAACAAGTGTAAGCCATCAATCGTGTAAGCCACCAATAAACACATTCTAAATTACTAGTTAGTCCATCATCTTTATCATAGCCGACAGTCAGTACCAGACTTCCAGACACCCCTGGAGATGTCCCAGTCATGCTGTAAGATAACTCTATTTTACACTATGACTAATAAACACAAAATAATTATTTTACATATAATATAGCATGTGTACTTGCAGTTATAATAATATTAAATATAATAAGTGATATGATAAAATATCTATATATACTGTATTATTATAAATGGATATAAACATATGCATATGTATGTATATGTGTGCATATGTCATTTATGCATACATATATATAGATATAAATTCATAATGGGCAAAAAAGATAATATTTACCATGTAAGAAATCTGGTTTTTGACAAAGACAAAACACATGACAAATATAAACAATAAGCAAATATAAATAACTAAGTATAAGCTGATAACAATACAATCAAAGTTATAAAGTTTTAAAATTCTGTAGTTAGGTTCATGATATTCTAAGCCTGCTTGGTGGGATTTCTGTACTAATATCTTTTAAAGAGGATAGCGAATTGCTTTCTTTGTCATGTGAGTGATTGAGTGATTTTGTTTGTCTGAATGTACTCCAGGCTCTTTTCAGAATTTTTTTTTTTCTTGCAGTCTCTTGACTTTCTGTTCTATTTTGGATCAGTCACTTTATAGAGCTAGTAGGGATCTGCCATCTTGTCATTTTATCCATTACATTCCTGAGTTAGATTCACGATCAGTTTTCCATCTCTTACTAGGTCTGTTTTTTCCTCGTTTGTCTTTGCAAGTTATTTCTCAAAAAGAATTTGTGCAACTTAGATACTCTGGGTTCTTATGCAGACAAAAAAACTTTTTATTTTACCACACATTTTGGATGAATGTAGTATTCTAAGTTCAAATTAATTTGCTCACTGAATGTGAAGCCATTGCTTGGTTGCTTTCCAGAATCCACTGTTGCTGGTCAGTCAGTCTCAGGCAAGATGGAACCTTAATCTCTTTGATGACCTCTATTTGTGCATATTCTGGATTGAGAGGTTTGCTACTCTCTTTCTTCTATCTGCATGTTTCCAGATACTTTCTATCTTCTGGGTTCAGTTTTTTCCTGATGAGGCCACACCCATGAATTTGTTACTATGGGTTTATTCCCTTTTGTGTCCCTTTACTGTTACTTTAAAGGGATGTTAAACAAAGGTGGGATAGATATATCTTGTCAGTCTGCCTTCTTTTTAACTTTTTAAATAGATAAAAAACAAGGGGGAAAAACACATTTTAAGCCTCTGGTCTCAAAATTATTTGATTATAATTGCGAAGATAGGATAAATGTATATTTTTAATATTTTATTTATTTGAGAGAGAGAGAGAGAGAGCGCACAAGCAGGGGGAGGGGCAGAGAGAGAAGCAGACTCCCTGCTGAGCAGGGAGCCCAATGAGATGCAGGCTTCCACCCCGGGATTCCAGGACTGTGACTTCAGCGGAAGGCAGATGCTTAACTGACTGAGCTACCCAGGTGCCCCAGCATAAATATATTAATAAACACAAATAATAAACAATTCCCATATAGAAGTACACTTGGTAGAAAGAAAAATTAAGTAGGAGAGATGGTAAGAGAAGTATAATATTTTAACTTACTGCTTCTTCCCTCAATTTTTATTATTAATTTTTTTTTAATCAATACTCTTAATTCCTCTTTCTGGTTACATAGGAATTTTGAGGCAAGTGGTAAAAGAATGCACATAGCCTTTCTTAGATCACTGTAACCTACAATCAACATAGACTTTAGAATATCTGGAACCTTAAAGAAATACTGCCAGCAGTGTTTATAATAAATGATACCTTTAAAAACCCCTACATCAGCAGAAAAATTTTATAATATAAATTGTTCACTTAACTTTAACTGCTATAGATTTTGGCAGACAGTAAAAGTAAATGGTGGGTGATCACCAGAATATATTACATTTTCCAAGGTACCACTGGGTTACTAATACATTTCAGAAGAAACTTGTTCCAAGGTCCTTAGCCTGCTATGTGGGATTGTTAAACAGTAATACTTTCTTTTGTAATTGACGAAAGAGGAAGTTGCAATTACCATTAGCTTGAAAATTTAACTTGGGAAATGAAAATATATGTCCACAGAAATCAGCATGGGCACACAGTGAGAAAGAATTTCCAGTTGCCTAAAATTTCTTTATTTTTTCTTGAACTATCTCTATCCTCACTGAGTTGGTTAATGGAAAACTGACCAATGTTTATTCCACTTGATCTGCTCCTGGTCTTGTTCTCCCAACTGTGGCTGTCATTGAAAATACCCTTTCTTCCTTCAGTCAAATCATCTCTTCTTCCTCCATTAAAAATCCTGAGATACAGAATATGTTTATAGTTTTTCCCAAGTTTATAGTTTATACCAAGAGGTGAAATAATCTTTAACTCACCCAATTATGATAAACAACTTGTTGACTTCACTGAAGAAAATACTCACATCTATTAACAAAGCTTATAGATAGCCCTGTTATTTGAAGATGTGGGCCTGATCATTTGTTTCTGTCTTTACAATGATAGGATTTTTCAGCATTTGCTTTTATAGCCACAAAGCTTAATAATATAAATGCAATACTGTCTTCTTCTGCCAACAGCTATAGGCGCTATTTACCTTAGAAATGCTTAAATCTTCACTCACTACACATACTCTCATCTGGGAAATGTGGCAATGTCCTCCTGTCCATTGTGGTATGCCCACACAAACAGGACTACATTTAAAGAATCCCAGGAAAAACATGATATGAAAGACAGTTGGGAAAGAGAGGCTGGAGATGAAATGGCTAAAACTATTGCCAATTAAGCTCTACTATGTGCACCAATTATTTAACACCAGAGGAAATGCAATCTGATTTATACATTCACATGGTTACTGCTCACTTCAAAGCCAGAGAAAAGAAAATCTGAGAGACCTACCACCTCAGTTTATTTTCTAGTCTCAGTGAACTTGAATCTCAAATTTAGTTTTACAGATGAGTATGTAAAATTTTACCAGCTCACATCAATAAATATATAACCAGACTTTCCAGACTACATATTAAGATCTCTAAAAAAGTAAAATTAACTATCATTACCACCCAGGGCTACTAATACATGAAATAGATATTTGTAACAACTAAAGGGAGTTATTTCATTAGTTTCATAAATCTGACTTTCAAGATGGAGTAGAAGGAAGGAGACTCCTGCCAGATATTTGTCTACATTTTAAAAAAACATATACTATGTTAGAGCTCTCAAAACATTTTACAGTAATTCTCCTATAAAGAGACTTAATTGTCTGATTAGCCAGTAGATAATAGCCTAGCCCAGAGCTTCCTGTGTTGTGACAAAGGTGTGCTTGAGCGGGTTATTGATGTGTTAAGGTATTCATCCCTGTAGCTCTCAGGATTGCTGGGAGGGACCTAACACTGCTTAGGACTCCAGAGCCTCTGATTCTCTCTGACCTTAAATAGCCACTACTCTTTCCCAGGGGCTATGTACACACTATGATTTTAGAAGACACTGGTTTATGCTGTTACAAAAAATATTTAGTACTTAGCAGATCTTAAAATAAATGAAGTCAAACTCCCTGTCCTTTGGATTTAAAACAAAATCATTTATTTTGATACAGTTTCATTCTACCTGTGAACAATAATAGGATACAATCCCATTACTGTTTTCTTGTCATTGTTATTAAAGAACAAAGGAAGAAATCATTGAAGGACAAATGTTTTTATCACTTTTTCCCCAGACTTCACAGATTCCTATATGTCTACCTTTCACACTCTCTTGGCAGCAGAATCACATTCACATCAGATATTCTGCTAAGGCACATCCACCCTGGAACATACTTAGATTTGAAGTGCTACCATAATACCTCATTTAATACATCTATCAGGAATAAAGCATGCTTTTATACTTGTCTTTAAGATTTATAGACCATCAAAAAGATTGGGTTTGGCAAACAGGATGCTGAAAGGCAGTGCTCCTAACTGGGTGATTACGGCAGCATTTCTGGGTCCTTTTACTCCCTTGTTGATGTTCCTCCTCTCCTGCTCTTTGACATGCCCATATCCCTTTGCTCACAGACTCCAAAGCCTGTTCTTGTGCCAGGGAGTCTGCCTGTATGAGGGTCTCAGCGTGAGGCCAAGCACTATCTCCACAGAAGCTCAAAGCCAGGACTTGCCAACCCCCGCCCCCATACCGACAGTCAGGGTGTGGGCACATGATTTACACTCTCTTGGGATATGATGCCTCTGCTAGGGAAGTTGAATTCACGGCAAGTGAGACAAAAGCAGGAGTTTGTTTAGGTTTTTATTCCATTGATGGAAATATCTGGAATGTGGTGACAAATGAATGTACCACCTGTAGGGTCCAGTGTTATAACATTAGGATGCCAATAATGGCATTAAATGTTCAGAGAGGGCTGGAAGGGCACCTCACATGACTACTCTTCGGGATGACTAGCTGAATTCTAATATGTGGCATCCCTTGTAGTCTATCTTCCTGTGTTTGTGTGTTTGTCTGTTTTTCTACTTGAGTTAGTCATAGATTCCACTGTTTGGAATCCAGAGCTAAAACTGGAACTTCATGCCTAATCCTTTATATATGAGTTATTGTTGTATTTATCCCTACCACATAAAGGCCCATAAAATAAATCTGAATTAATCTTTTTACTGAAAGTATGTGCAAATAAGATGAGAAAGAAAGGTGTGATCTATTTCTCTTTCTAGATAATATCTTCCTTGGCTGGAGAACATGCATCAAAGCCTGGTCATCGGAGTTTTAGACTTAAAGAACCTCTTTGCACTGGTGCACATCCACTCAGCGGGTCCATATTCTCCACTTCTTTTTCCAATGTTTCCTTCCTTTTAGGCCTTTCCTACTCATACCTCATTTAGCATCAGCCTCAAAGTTACATAGTTTACATAGTCCAGACATAGGAATATTTTACGCCCTCTTTATGATTTTCTGAAATCCATTTTTAAGCACTCTATATTATTTCCTCTTTTGACAATAAAATTTCTGCCATGTCAGAATGTATTCTTTTATTAATGTATTCTTTTATTAATGAAGTTATTATCAACTGTGGTTTTTTAGGTTATTCCATGCACTTATTTCAGGATCTAACCTTACCAAAAAGGTCAAAAAGCTTTTGCATCCCCAGGATATACAGATTTCAGTTTTTATAGCACTTCTCTTTTCCTGACAGGTTTATATTTCCAATTAATTAAAATGGTAAGATAAAGAAGTATCCTCAGCCCACTAACTAGATATGGATCCTATTCAAATCCAATTATCTTTAGGCAGAAAACAGGTTTTCCACTCAGAAGTTCTAGTAACTGCTTTCTTTAACTCACAATGCTGGCCCAGGATACCCAAATCCTGCAGCCACAGAAGTACATCTGAAGCCATGGGATCTTCCTCTTCTATAAAGAGGCTGGGTTGTCATTTAACTTCTGATTTTGGCATCACCAACATGGATACACTTGTTTATCCAGGTTAGCCAAATGATCGGCAGATAGAAGCTTCCTGTTAATGCTCTCTGACTGTGTTAAAGGGTGTCAGATTAGAGCTGAGGCCAAAAGGAAGAAAATACTAACTGGAGGTCCTGTCTCAAACTGTTACCAGGGGAAGGAAGTTCACCAGCAGCAGTTTCTGAATTTGAAGGCATGGTTGCTACCCCTTACAGGGAGTTGCTAGAACCATTAGTGAAATTAGGTTCAGCGGGATCTTACACCAGATGCCATTCAAAGACAGTTCCTATAAGTAATAGAATACATAAAAGTCACGATCTCTTGTTCAAAAGCTTGCTAAGGATCTTTTAAACATCTGACCCCAAGTTTTCTGTAAGTAGCTAATATCTCACTCTGGACAGTAATTAATCACTTCCCTGACCGTTTCTCTGCCCAGCCTTTGACATAGTCCACTATTTTTGAGTTTTGTTTTTTGCTTTTCCTGAACTGGGATGATAACTTGTTCTCTTGCTTAACCGTATTACAATGTTTCACAGTACAATATTGTAGTGAATTTTAAGTTTTAAGCTGGTAAAAGTACTTGGGCACCTCCACTATGGGTAAAATGCTACTGGGAAATATAAAAATAATAAAGTATGGTGTCTGCCTTTAAGGATGTTATAATCTAGTTGGGGAAACTTGTATGTAAATGACTGACTATACAAGGAAAAGTGAAATAAGCATTAACTAAAAAACAAGCTCATCCATGGTAACACAGATAATAGAGCAATTATTTCTACCTGAAGAGGAATCAGAAGCTCCTATGCAAAGGTGGTGGCATTTGAGAAAGTGTTGGAAAATAACTATAATTCTAGAGGGTCAGTAGAGAAGAAAAGACTTTTCACTGCTGGAATAGAATTAGTACAGGCATATAGACACAATGCAAGAGTTGTTTTGCTGTTTTGTTTTGTTTTAATCTAGCACACACAAGGCATAATGGTAGGTCTGGAAGAGATGCAAAGAGAAACAAATAAACGCAAGACATACAAGTTTCCTTTCCTTTTATAACTTACATTCTATTTGAAGGAAAAGTCATTTCCATGTAAGTATTTCTGAAGAGTTCATCAACAGCATATAGTTGTCTGGAATGATTCAACTGAGTAGCAAGTCCTTTAAAATCTACAGTACATGAAGTCAGAAAGAATTCACTATTGCCAGAGGGAGTAAAGAAAGGTTCCTAGAAGACATGGGATGTAAGCTATTTCTTGAAAGATGGATAAAATGTGAAAATAAAATGTGAAACTACCAACTTAGATGAGTAGAAAGTGCCTTTGGCTCACAATAGGAACACACACACACACACACACACAGGAATGCATGTTTAGGTGAACTCAAATGCCTACAAAGTTCAGATAGATAAATTAAGTGAGTGAAGCAGTCTAGGTATATAATGAAAGGGAGTGTAGGAGAGTATGGTCCAGGCTCAAAGAAAAGGAAAACATCACTAAGCTCCAGGCAAACTCTGCCCTAGTATTGCCAGACTTTCCCATTTATCAGGATATGCCAATAATCTGTGGTAAATACATGTGTGTATGTGTGTGCGTGTGTGTGTGTGTATGTATAACATTAGGAACTAATTCTTAAAACAAAATTATGTTGGTCAAAACTCTACTGGACACATAAAAATTCTTTGTGTCACTTTGAGTCATATCTAGTATACGGACCATGAATTTTCAACCTCTGCTGGATTGTGGAGTGTAAAAACTACAAAAATTAAAACCTTTGTATTTTATCCTATAATTATTTAAGGTTATAGACCAGAGATGCAACATAAGAAAAGTAAGTAAACATGTTTTAATCTGGCTACAAAATGTAGGATATTTTTATGTGAAAAATATTAAATGAAAGGGACTTGATAGGAGTTGCTGCTATTAAAATTTTTAAAATAATTTTTAGATAAAATTCATTTTAAAAGTTTATTGTTTAAATTGGTCACAAGAAAAATTTACAAGAAAATTTTGGAAATATTTGTTGGCTCGAGATTATTTTCAACTATCTCATGTGTCTTTAAAAAGAAAAATTGCAACCATATGACTCTTCTCCATTCTATTAGGGGGACGATTCCGGGTCCAAGTTTTCCAGTTTGGGCCTGATGAAGTACTTGATAAATGACATTTTACTTGCCTTTACTACAAGTTGCCAGCAGTGGATGCCACCAGGATGTCTCGGTCAGGTTCATATATGTGCCTGTTCTGTTTGGTCTATGAGACTGGCTGACACTGAAACCAGGAGGAGTTTGGTGGTTTGCAACAGATGCTTTGGGGCCTGCTAATTTCTGAATTTGGTAAGAGTCCATAAATCAGATACAAAAAATACTGTTATCAGTTCCCTCTTTGTTTAGGTTTCTCCCCAGCCTAGTATGAAAGAACTGAAGTTGGTGTTAAGAATATAACTTCTAAGCCTTCACATTAAAATTGAGAAAGTTTGCTACTTAACAGAAAAAAAAGCTAATATAGTTCCTCTCCCCTATCAGGAATTCCTGACAGATGAAGAAGCTTCGTAAAAGGGAAAAAAAAACTGGGCAGAATAAAGAATATCACATGGAGATTACAAAATCATGCCTCTGTTGAGTGAAATGCAGCATTCCAGATATTGCCTACATTTCACTTAAAACCAACTGCTAAGGTTTATGAACAATGCAAATTCCTAAAATGTAACAGGGCAGCTCTGCTTCCTAATGCTGAGAAAACACTCAGAAGATCATCAAATCTTGAAAATGTGCTAATGAGCCACAAAGTCTGATTAAAATCAAAGGTGCAGTGTTCCAAAAACACTCTGTGATTTAGATAAGCATGTCTTAGGTTTCATCATTGATTACAGTACTTTAAGGCAAATTTTGCAGTGTTAAGGAAGTCTCAGTAACAAAAACAATTCACAATAGTTCCTTATTAAGTTATTTTCAGGAAGCAGGGTCAAGACCTGAGAACTGTGTAAGAGCAAAGAAAAATAGGCCACATAGATAGACCATTCACTTGATAAAATGTGAACTATTAAGGCTTCATGACACAAAACATAACATTTCCAATTACTTAATTTGATGATTATTTATAAATAATAAGTCCAAGTTACGAGCAGATCTGAACAAAGATGAACGTCTTCTGTTATTTAATAATGGAGGATAGAATAGTTGAAAGTATTTTTCATAGACAATATCTCTACGGGAGGGAAAATGCTCACGTATTTCAACTTTGGTTAAGATCAAACTGATCTAATTAGCACTTTCATCTAATTTATTGCTCAGAATTCCCTTTAGTGAGATATGCTTTTGATAAATTTCAAGAAAAACTGGAGAAAAGTTTGGAATTAGACAAATAATAGAACAATGAGAATCCTTCCCCAAAGATAAACCAAAAAATTATCTGAAAAACTAAAATGACAAAATTGGAAAGTCATAAATTATAGTTACATTAATAATGAGACTTACAGAACAACCCAGAATCATTCTGTATTTATTATATTGGGGCATAGGACATAATTTACCTGGAGAATTTTAATTAAAGTTACATACAACTAATTAGAGGAAAAAGGACTTCTCTATCTTCTGCATGAATGGATTTTGTAGCCATATTGGTTATTTATTGTGTAAGGTCATTATAAATCATAAAGCTATTGACAAACTTGTAATTAAATGTGTAAATAACTTTGTTTAATTTTTATTTTCTTATTTCAGATTCTAAGAATTGATTGTGAACAGAGTTCCCACAACACACTTTACATCCTGGACAGTTTAGAATTTCATTTCCACCACTTTGCTCATAGAGATATAAACTCTATGCTATGGAAACTAAAGCTGTAAACTTGGTAGACATCGTGACCACAATAATGTGTTCACAATACACTGCTAATATGATTAAAAAACTGAGACAGTGGCAAGATACATGTAAAATCCTGGTAGACTAGACCTATTCAGTTCCCTGCAGGAAATTTTTATTTGGCTAAAAATAGAACCCCTGATGCATTCTTCTTTTACTTACAATTCCATTCTCAGAAAGTAGAAAAAAAAAATCAGATAACTCTGTACTTGATTTGACCAATAAGGAAAGACCAGTCAAATTTAGTTTGTAGAAGAGACGCAGAACTCCCATAACACAATCATCTCCGTTAAGTAAATACATTGCCATACCTCATTATGTGGTATGTGTGGTACGTGCCACATGAGATCTACCATGTACCTTATTTGTAACATCAGTGGCTTTTGAGTTGTAGAAATATGACATCAAGAGTTGCAGATGCACTTCCTCCATCTTTCCTTAGCCTATCTTCAATGTTTCACTATTTTAGAAATATTTTTAAAGAGATCATGAGAAAACTATATGCCAAGATTCATCAATGATTTTCAAGATGTTAGGAAAATAGCAACATTAATCATTAATTCTCTACAAACCTTGCTCAGCTTACCTTGCAGTATACCTCTTCAGGACTAGTCCCTAGTGAAGGTTTATTTGACTGTTGATATGTTTCTCTTAGTCATTTAGTTTTAAGTAGCAGCCCTCTCCTGTCCCCTCAAAATCACCCATCCTCATTCCTTCTACCACTTTCACTAAAGAATGTGCATATTGTCCAAATTTGATATGCCCTATCCATAACTAAGGAATAATTCTCTAGATAGAATCGATGACTTAAGTATGGAATTTCTAATATTTTAGTAATAATGGGTGCACCATCACCCTAGTATTAAGAGGTAATTACTAAAAAAACTTCATCCTGGGGATTTCACAGAGCACAAAGGGTTTTCACAGGAAAAGGTTCTGCCATGATGACTTCTAAAAATAATTGATTGCCTTCCTTCAAATTATATCCATTTTGTTCTAAATCCATTGAATTCAAATGCTTCTGTAAGTTTCATAGAGAAATGTCAATAGCGTTAAAGATAAGAATGCATTTTAACGAGTGATTCAAAATAAGCATTTACTGGCTGATTTAGAAACTATTAACCTGGGTGCTGCAACCAAAACAATGATTCCATATTTCTTAAGTAATCAAAGAAGATTATGTAAAAGAATAAAATGCTCTTTTGCAAACAGACCATGGAAGAAGGCACAGAGCATTTCTCTGGAAACACAGGATAAGTTTGCTGTTTAAGAAATGTAAACAAAAACCTGGGGGTACCAATGATACAGCTAAAAGAGAATTTGGAAACGATTACATACTTATCACATCTGGCCTAATTATATACCTAACACGGTGTTAATAAACATTCATAAATGGCTAAGGCCTGTGGGTAATTTATATAATGCATATATTTATAAAAGACTTGTTTTTTCCAATGAAAATATTTACTTCTAGAAATAAATTTCAAATCATATAACCACAAGATTCAAGGACCTATCAGATGGGAGAGTAGCTCCATTTCAAAACAAGCAACACAGATAGAGATCTGCTTGCCATGTGTATGAATATTTGGTAGCTACATGGAATCAAGTATCAGGAACAGTGCAGCTGTTACTGGGGACTGAGACTTACCTGTACTTGTAAGGAAGTTAACATTTCTCATCACACCTTCAGTGTAAGCTCCTGGCTCATAACTGTCCATTTCACCTGTGACAATGTGAGCAACTCTTGCTGCCCGTCCTCTGATAGCACCTGCAGCACGGTCTACATTATCAGCATCCTGGTCTCTCAATGCTATGATACACTTGTTGACATCTTCTAGGATATGGCTCTCTGAAAGTAAACAGATCAAATTAGTGTAGCATATTACAATTCATGCTTCTTCTGACTTCAGATGTGGTACTCATTGGGAAAAAAGGACACACTGACAAAGAAACAAGATGATTTTGCTTATATCTCTTCAATAGAAAAAATTGTAAACACAGAATTTTATGTTTTTATCTACATTTTTATAGATTACATGTTATTTTAGATTTTAGTCCCAACTGACTTGTTTTTAGATTTGAGTGACATATAGGTGCAAATTGAGGAACATTTTTAGATTAAAATAAAAATAAAACATAATGATGGAATACTTAATTCTGATTAAAAGCCACACTATGCAGATTATAAAACACTTAAAAAATATCGGCTATCCCAAATACATAGAAAAATAAAACTATGGCGTTCCAATTCAACTAATGTTCATTGGTGTGTAATAGAACTTAAGTTATAGTGGAGGCTTCCCCACACCAACAAGCAATTCTCTGGACACCAAATGAGTGTTCTGTGATTCAGTTCCAACACTACCTACCCAGAGATAGCATCAGATCTCACAAGTTAAGGGTTCAGTCCTATAAGACTGCCCTCCACCCCACTTCAGAGCCAGTTGCAGGCACAGGTTATTACCTGTACTTCTGACCCCCTGGCTATAAATCAGCTCCCACAACTTCCTCTTTGGGTTTGATTAATACACTAGAGTGGCTCACAGAACTCAGAGAAACATTTTACTTACTAGATTTAACTTTTATAACTCAGAACAGCCAGATGAAGAAGATGCATAGAGCAAACTACGTGGGAAGGGTAAGGAGCTTCCACGCCTTCTCCAGTTGCACCATTTTCCACACATCTCCAAATAGGCCCAACCTGGCAGCTCTCTAAACCCTGTACTTTTGGGTTTTTAGGGAGGCTTTATTACATAGTCATGATTTATTAAATCACTGGCCTTCAGCAACTGATTCAACCTGCAGTCCCTCTTCCTCCCTGGATGCCAGAGGATGGGACTGTAAGTTCCAAAGTTTCAACCTTCTAATCACATGGTTGATTATCTTGACAATCAGCCCCCAAGGGGGTGAGGGGATGGATGATACAAATGTCACTTCATGGGGGAGGGGGGCGGAGCAAGATGGCAGAGGAGTAGAAGACCTGGATTTCGTCTGGTCTTGGAAATTCAGCTGGATAGGGATCAAACCATTCCAAACACCTACAAACTCAACAGATCGAAGAAAAGAATAGCAACAACCCTCTGAACAGAAAAACGACCACTTTCTGGAAGGTAGGACGTGCGGAGAAGTGAATCCCAAGCAATATTCTGGAGGATAGACGGCGGGGGAGGGGCCTCTGTCGGCCGCTTCTGGCAAATGATAGAGCCATGGAGCACAAAATCGGAACTTTTAGAAGTCAGCTCCACTGAGGGATGTCGCTCCAGTGGCTAAGCGGGGGGTGGAACCCTCATGGGACAGTGTGGTCGGAGGACCCTTGGGGTCACAGGAAGACCAGGGGTGCCTGAGTGCAGCAGAGCTCCCAGGTATCGGAGTGGGAAAGCCGGCTGCAGAGATGGAGCCGAGGGGCAGGCCCTCAGCTCCGGATTGCCATAAATTGTGATCTGCAGCACAGTCGGGCCACTGCTCCTCCAGCAGGGACCCAACAAGCGGCAGATCCGGGGAGACTCCCCTTCCTCCCCTGGGAAGAGTGGCTCAGGAGCGCACCACAGGGATCTGCTGGGTTTGGAGACTCCACACCGAGTCAGGTGCCAGAGATAGAAACGCTCGGTCACAGGCCAGGTGAGCACGGAGTGCGGCCAGAGACGGGGGAGACAGGAGTGACCGACTGCTTTTCTCTGGGGCTTACTGAGGAGCAGGGCGCCGAGTTCTTGGCTCCTGTGGGGTGGAGATTGGGAGGCCACCATTTTCACTCTCGGCCTCGAAAACTGCATGGAAAGCTTGCAGGGAACAAAAGCTCCTGAGAGTAAACCCAAGCAGATTATTTACCCCAGACCAGGCAAGGGTGGGGCAATTCCACTGCCAGCAAAGACATTTGGAAACCATGGCAACAGGCCCCTCCCCCAGAAGATCAGCAAGAACAGCCAGACAAGACCAGGTTTACCGATCAACGAGAATGGCAGAATGCCAGTGCTAGGGGAATACTGCACATAGAATCCATGGCTTTTTTACCGGGATTCTTTAGTCTTTCAAAGTTAATGTTTTTTAACTGTCTTTTTTTTTTAATTTTTCTTTTTCCCTTTTTCAACCAACATTTTATCAATCCCTTAATTTTTTTTTTATTTTTCATTTTTAGAGTCATATTCTATCCCTTCATAGTAGTTACCCTTATTTTCTCTCTTTAAAATTTTGAGATACAGTTTCTTCTAACAGATCAAAATATACCCTAAATCTCTAGTGTATGGCTTTGTTCTAGTCTCCTGCCTGATCACACTCTCTCCCTTTTTTCTCTCTTTTTTTTAAAATCCTCTTCTTTCTTTTTTCAAACAACTTCATATCTTATCAATTCCTTTTATTAAATCTTTTATAATTTTCATCTTTACAGTCATATTCCATTCCTTCATTGTATCAACCCTTATTTTTGTACATATATAAGTTTTTCTTTCTTTAAATATTTGGGAGGCACTTTCTTCTAACAAACCAAAATACACCCAAAATCTAGTGTGTGGCACTGATCTATGCACCAGCCTGATCATATTTGATCATTGTCTGCTTTCTTTGTTTTGTTCTGTTTTTCTTTATTTTTATCTTTATCTTTTTCTTTCTTTTTTTTTTTTTCTTTTTCTTTTTTCTTTCTTTCCCTTTCTTTCCCCCTGGCTTTAGGTCTTTTCTGATTTGTTTAGGCTATATTTTCTGGGGACGTTGTTACCCTGTTAGCATTTTGTTCTCTCATTCATCTATTCTCCTCTGGACAAAATGACAAGATGGAAAAAATCACCTCAACAAAAAGAAAAAGAGGCAGTACCGACTGCCAGGGACCTACTCAATATGGACATTAGTACGATGTTGGAACTAGAGTTCCGAATGATGATTTTAAAGATACTAGCTGGGCTTGAACAAACATGGAAGTTATTAGAGAAACCCTTCCTAGAGAAATAAAAGAACTAAAATCTAACCAAGTCAAAATCAAAAAGGCTATTAATGAGGTGCAAACAAAAATGGGGGCACTAACTGCTAGGATAAATGAGGCAGAAGAGAGAATCAGTGATATAGAAGACCAAATGATGGAAAATAAAGAAACTGAGAAAAAGAGAGATAAAGAACTACTGGATCACGAGGGCAGAATTCGAGAGATAAGCGATTCCATAAGATGAGACAACATTAAAATAATTGGGATCCCAGAAGAAGAAGAAAGAGAGAGAGGGGCAGAAGGTATACTGGAACAAATTAGAGAGACAATTTCCCTAATTTGGGGAATGAAACAGGCAGCAAAATCCAGGAGGCACAGAGAACCCCTCTCAAAATTAATAAAAATAGGTCAATACCCCAACATCTAATAGTAAAACTTATGAGTCTCAGAGACAAAGAGAAAATCCTGAAAGCAGCTCGGGAGGAGATGTAACCTACAATGGTAGAAATATTAGATTGGCAACAGACCTACCCACAGAGACCTCACAGGCCAGAAAGGAATGGTATGATATATTCAGAGCACTAAATGAGAAAAATATGCAGCCAAGAATACTATATCCAGCTAGGCTGTCATTGAAAATTGAAGGAGAGATAAAAAGCTTCCAAGACAAACAAAAACTAAAGGAATTTGCAAACACAAAACCAGACCTACAAGAAATATTGAAAGAGGTCCTCTAAGCAAAGAGAGAGCCTAAAAGCAACAGAGACCAGAAAGGAACACAGACAATATACAGTGAGAGTCACCCTACAGGCCATACAATGGCACTAAATTCATATCTTTCAATAATTACCCTGAATGTAAATGGGCTAAATGCCCCAATCAAAAGACACAGGCTATCAGATTGTATTAAAAAACAAGACCCATCAATATGCTGTCTACAAGAGACTCATTTTAGACCCAAAGACACCTCCAGATTGAAAGTAAAGGGGTGGAAAACAATTTACCATGCTAATGGACACCAAAAGAAAGCTGGGGTGGCAATCCTTATATCAGACAAATTAGATTTTAAACCAAAGACTGTAATAAGAGATGAGGAAGGACACTGTATCCTACTTAAAGGGTCTATCCAACAAGAAGATCTAACAATTGTAAATATCTGCCCCTAACATGGGACCAGCCAATTCTATAAGGCAATTAATAACAAAAGCGAAGAAATACATTGACAACAATACAATAATAGTGGGGGACTTTAACACGCCCCTCACTGAAATGGACAGATCGTCTAAGCAGAAGATCAACAAGGAAATAAAGACTTTAAATGACACACTGGACCAAATGGACTTCACAGACATATTCAGAACATTCCATTCCAAAGCAACGGAATACACATTCTTCTCTAGTGCCCATGGAACATTCTCCAGAATAGATCACATCCTAGGTCACAAATCAGGTCTCAACTGATACCAAAAGTTTGGGATCATTCCCTGTATATTGTTGGACCCCAATGCTTTGAAACTAGAACTCAATCATAACAGGAAAGTTGGAAAGAACTCAAATACATGGAGGCTAAAGAGCATCCTACTAAAGAATGAATGGGTCAACCAGGAAATTAAAGAAGAAATAAAAAAAATTCATGGAAACAAATGAAAATGAAAACACAACTATTCAAAATCTTTGGGAAGCAGCCAAGGCAGTCCTAAGAGGAAAGTATATAGCAATAGAAGCCTTTCTCAAGAAACAAGAAAGGTCTCAAATACACAACCTAACCCTACACCTAAAGGAGCTGGAGAAAAAACAGCAAATAAAGCCTAAACCCAGCAGAAGAAGAGAAATAGTAAAGATCAGAGCAGAAATCAATGAAATAAAAACCAAAAGAACAGTAGAACAGATCAACAAAACAAGGAGCTGGTTCTTTGAAAGAATTAACAAGATTGATAAACCCCTGGCCAGATTTATCCAAAAGAAAAGTGAAATGACCCAAATCAACAAAATCATGAATGAAAGAGGAGAGATCACAACCAACACCAAAGAAATACAAACAACTATAAGAACATATTATGAGCAACTCTATTGGACAGCTACATACAGAAGAATGAAACTGGACCATTTCCTTACACCACACACAAAAATAGACTCCAAATGGTTGAAAGACCTCAGTGTGAGACAGGAGTCCATCAACATCCTAAAAGAGAACACAGGCAGCAATCTCTTCGACCTCAGCCAGAGCAACTTCCTCCTAGAATCACCAGCAAAAGCAAGGGAAGCAAAGGCAAAAATGAACTATTGGGACTTCATCAAGATGAAAAGCTTTTGCACAGCAAAAGAAACAGTCAACAAAACCAAAAGACAACCGACTGAATGGTGAATAGATATTTGCAAATGACATATCAGATAAAGGGCTAGTATCCAAAATTTATAAAGAACTTATCAAACTCAATACCCAAAGAACAAATGATCCAATCAAGAAATGGGCAGAAGACATGAATGGACATTTTTCCAAAGAAGACATCCAAATTGGCAACAGACATATTGAAAAGTGCTCAACATCGCTCGGCATCAGGGAAATCCAAATCAAAACCTCAATGAGATACCACCTCACACTAGTCAGAATGGCTAAAATTAACAAGTCAGGAAACGACAGATGTTGGTGAGGATGCGGAGGAAGGGAAACCCTCCTACAGTGTTGGTGGGAATGCAAGCTGGTGCAGCCCACTCTGGAAAACAGTATGGAGGTTCCTCAAAAAGTTGAAAATAGAGCTACCATATGATCCAGCAATTGCACTACTGGGTATTTACCCCCAAAGATACAAGTATAGGGATCCCAAGGTGTATGTGCACCCTGATCTTTATAGCAGCAATGTCCACAATAGCCAAACTATGGAGAGAGCCAAGATGTCCATCGACAGATGAATGGATAAAGAAGAGGTGGTATATATACACAATGGAATATTATGCAGTCATCAAAAGGAAGGAGATCTTGCCATTTGCAACGATGTGGATGGAACTGGAGGGTGTTATGCTGAATGAAGTAAGTCAATCAGAGAAAGACATGTATCATATGACCTCACTGATATGAGGAATTTTTAATCTCAGGAAACAAACTGAGGGTTGCTGGAGTGGGGGGGTGGGAGGAATGGGGTGGCTGGGTGATAGACATTGGGGAGGGTATGTGCTTTGGTGAGTGCTGTGAATTGTGCAAGACTGTTGAATCACAGATCTGTAAATAATGCAATATATGTTAAGAAAAAGAAAAAGAAGACGATAGCAGGAGGGGAAGAATGAAAGGGGGGAAATCGGAGGGGGAGATGAACCATGAGAGACAATGGACTCTGAAAAACAAACTGAGGGTTCTAGAGGGGAGGGGGTGGGAGGATGGGTTAGCCTGGTGATGGGTATTGAGGAGGGCACGTTCTGCATGGAGCACTGGGTGTTATGCACAAACAATGAATCATGGAACACTACATCAAAAACTAATGATGTAATGTATGGTGATTAACATAACAATAAAATTATTTTTAAAAATGTTGGGATGACTTGGATAGATGGACAGATGGATACCTACACAGTATTGCAACTTGTCAATTCAATACTATTAGATTGCTTACAGTCTATTGGTGTTCCATACCTCTCTTAGGATTTTCCATCTACAAATCTTTTATAATAATAAATCCACATCTTATATTTGAGCAGCCTAATGCTTTCAACCCTCGAGTATTTTTTGCATTTATGTGTACTGAATTTATTTTATTTCTGGCCACCCCTTCAACTTATCTATACCATTTTTACTCTAAACTTGTCTCTCCTCCTTAACAAGCTTGGAATGGTCTATAAATGTAATCAGTTCCCTATTACCTACTTCTTTGATTAAAGTACTGAACACTGACTACAAAAGAATAATTATTTTCTAGGTGATTTTAAATGAAATTATTAGGATTTTTATTTACATTTCCTTGGCTACTGATAATGGAACATATTTTTATATGATTATTGGCTATCCATATTTTCTTTTATGTATAATACTTGTCCATGTGTCTTACCCATTTTTCTATTCTATTGTTACTGATTTGTATGGGTTCTTTACACATTCTGTAAATTAATTCTTCGCCAGTTATGTGAATTGCAAATATTTCCAAGTTTGTAACTTGTCTTTTTACTTTAAGGTGTCTTGATAAATAAAAGTTCTTAATTTTAATATAGTTAAAAAAAAAAACCACAAATGTCATTCATTAACATAACAACACTTTTATCATTCTCATCATTTGGAAAATTCCAAAAGTTATGAGTTCTGTACCAGAAATGGGACAAACACCAAATATATATTTCTTATTATAGAGCACAGTATTACATCTGCCAATCTCCTTTGGTCTGCTTGATCAACTCCTACTATTATTTCAAAACACTAGTCAAATGTTCCTTCCTGAGGAAATTCATGCTGACCTAGAGCAAGACAAATTTGGTTCCATGTTGTTTGGGATTCCTATTAAATGGCTTGTATGTTTTCATTACAGCTTCTTCCCATATTTTAAGGATGTACTAATCAAACTGTCTCTCTAGTAGACTGTGAAATATATAAGAGTGTAAGAATTTTACTTTATGGCTTGAGGTATCATATCTAGTCCCTAGTACAATATATGGCACCTGTTAAACCAACAAGAATGTTTGTTGAATGAATGAGGTCCTCTGGTAACACACCTCGGACCAGTAAATTATTTTGTCTAAATCCTAAATCATGGGTTATGAACATAGGTAGACACATATCTGTGTACCTAAATTTAATCAATTTAACCCATCTCAAGGACAATCAGGTCATTTGCATGAAAAGGAACAAACAGTAAAAACCTTCATTATAAATTCACTAGAGTTTTAACCTAATTTGTAGCATTCAGTTATGAATGTGCCATTAAGGCCTATAATAACTCCAAGCACAGTCCCATCTCAATAGAAAGTGCACATAGGGGCGCCTGGGTGGCTCAGTCGTTAAGCGTCTGCCTTCTGCTCAGGTCATGATCTCAGGGTCCTGGGATTGAGCCCCACATTGGGTTCCCAGCTCAGTGGGAAGCCTGCTTCTCCCTCTCCCACTCCCCCTGCTTGTGTTCCCTCTCTTGCTATATCTCTCTCTGCCAAATAAATAAATAAAATCTTAAAAAAAAAAAGTGCATGTATATCATCACCATCATATTTCCCCTAGAACTGAAAGTACAAGTTTCAATGTGGAAGGTATAAAATCATCAGTTTTTTTTTTTTAAGTCCACAGATGTGCACTTTAACGACACAGTAAGAAGCTGTTATTATTCAAATATATTAGCAAGTTTTTTTAAAACTAATACACACACACATATAATAAGTGTTTAATCTGTATTCACTAAAGGTGGTTAATTTGAGATTACAGAGCTGTTTTGTCTCAGTCCTATAAAAGTGAAAAAATATTTAGGGAAAAGCAGTGTTTATTCCTGAAAGTATAATTACCTAATAATCTGTAATTTCTGCTTAATTAAATCATAGCTGCCACAAACTATTTTTTTCCTAGTAAATTTTGCACAGGAAATAATATATATACAAGGAATATTCACTAAGAATGAATTGAATGTTCACCTCTTCTGTAGAATAATGATATACACGGTCACCAATTTATTTTATTATTTAAAGCAGAGATTAAAAATATAGTAAGGGTTTTTCTGATTCTTTATTGCTGGTCTTATTAAAGTTTGTATGGTTATTGCTTTAGATTGAGCCGCATAATAAGAAGCCATAGTATCAATCGCATTGAAGAATTATAGAGGGGAGGTCAGATACGGAAATAAAAGTCCTACATGAACTTATACAATATGTAAAAAAATAAGTGAAATAAGTGAAGAGAAAAGAAACATATAACCAGGCTTTATCCAAAGCAGTTATTTGAGAATGTTGGAGATGATGACTAAATGATCTTTTGAATTACTAAGATTAAATATAGCACAAAAGCATTAGGAAAGGTTTTCAAAATTTCCATTATTGTGACACTTTCCCATTACCCTGAATATTTTACAAGATGCCAGAAATTGTTTGCATGAAATTCTAAACATAGAATGCCAGAAAAAGAAAATAATGTTGGGCACCTCCCACATATGCACAATAACTAAACATTAAACTCATTTCTTAAAAACAATTATTTCTTTGCTATTCCTATTTCAGGTGAATTTAAGTAGCTAGAAAGGCCTTCAGGATAGCTTGAGTTTTTATGTCTAACTATAGAACCTTAAGCCTCTAGGACAGACATTAAACACCAAATACCTTGTGTAAAACTTCTGATGTATCTCTAAAGATTTTGCTAATGAAATAGGCTTACTTGTTAGACATAGCAGAGCTCATTAGGAGCTCTACCTCCATTTTATTTATTTATTTTTTAACTGCAGATGCACTTGAACTCAACAATTACCTCATTTTTAAAATGAGATTTAAGAGAAATAAAATGTTATTATAGAACAAGTACATTCAGAATATTATGTTTTTGTTGAATTGATTGAAGATTTGTCTTCATTTCAGAATGCCAGTTTAACATTTGGGGTGAGTAGTGGAATGTCCTGGTATTAATGGCAAATCCTGAAGCACATTATTTTTAGAGCAGAGAATTGCTGAAGTACTAGCAATTTCTATCAATCATTTTACAGCTATCCAGAGAGGCAAAGGGTGACTTCTTTTATGTTGGAAAACAGTATAAAGCAATAAAGGAACGGATCTTAGACCAAAAGATAATTCATTTGTTGCAAACTTCTCTGTGTAACTCTATCTTCAGTCACTGCAGCATCACACAATAAGATTTTGGAATGCATTTAATTTTTTCTGTGATTTTTTCTTAATTCTTCAGTTTTCCACAATTAAAGCTAGATTTTGCCTTAGAGAAAGTAGAAAATGAACAAAAAAATCCAGAGAGAACAAAAAGTTAATTTATTGACTTTTGACTTCCAAAGCAGAATTTTAAAATCCATAGCCCAAAGAAAATACTGGAAGTAGAAGCACATTTTACTTGCAAAAAGCAGACTTTGTTGAGAGGTAAAAGTCTGTTTTCTTTTCATTCCCAAAGATGGGCTTTGAATATATCAGTGACAAAGCCTGAAGAAGTAGAGGGTTTATGTTATAATCTCTTGAGTGGGGAATACTATACCAGCAACTGTTTCCTCCCCTGATATCTGCATACCTAAAACAAAATTCTAAGGAGAAGAGAGAAAAAAATATTTTTTCTAAAGGTTTTTTTTTTTTCCCTAGAGACCGAGTTATAAGCCAAAAGAGGTTAACTTTCTTAAATTGGCAAGAGTAAGATTAGCTACCCACTGTATGTGAGCTTAGAGAGTTAAGCTAAGTTTAATTATAAGAAAATAAATTTCCATTTTTGCACACCTGGACCTATAACTGTAAATTTAAAACTCATTACATAGGCAACTACATAAATGTTCAGCAAATAAAAACCAACACAGCAATTTTTCTTTCTCTTTTACCAAAAAACCTGAAACCAAAAACAGATGGAATGGACCAGGAAGTTATTTTTTGTTTATGTGTCTACTTTAAGGTGGTTAAAGTTTCTGTTTGGTAATAATGTGATCATGAGGATTGGTCTCCAAATTAACTGATACCCTGCATAAAGATGTAGGCAGGCACTATTGTGAGAATAAAGAGCATGTATGTGATGTGGGAAACAAGGGCAGAAGAAAAATTATTAAATTTCTTTACTACCTAGAGCCCACTAACAAGTCCTTGAAACAGGCAGACTGACATTCTTCTAGGAACTTGATACTGACACTTTGCTCAGGGCATAAGGCAATCCTAGCCTGACCTTCCCCTCTCCGCCCCGATCCTGTAAGTCTACTTTAACATATAAAAATTCCTTTGGGGCGCCTGGGTGGCTCAGTTGGTTAAGCAACTGCCTTCAGCTCAAGTCATGATCCTGGAGTCCCGGGATTGGGTCCTGCATTGGGCTCCCTGCTCAGCAGGGAGTCTGCTTCTCCCTCTGACACTCCCCCCTCTCATGTTCTCTCTCTATCTCACTCTCTCTCAAATAAATAAATAAATAATCTTAAAAAAAAATTCCTTTGGAAATTTCCTTTATCTCTAAACCCCCCAAGATACATGTTGGTAATCATCCCCCAAGCATATGGCCCACCGATATACATCTGAAGGGTCTCATGACTCAGGTTTTATTAGGCGGTAATAAATGACCTTTTCCCAACAATAGCTAGCCCCCTCAAGGTCCTGGAAACCTTGCTTCCAAATTCCTTAAGAGACTTACATTATCCCTATAACTCCCTCCCAACTTGAAAGTATATAATGGGCCACTCCTCATGACCCCGGTACAGCTCTTCTGTCCATGGGTCCTGTTCCAGTTTTTTAATAAAACCACCTTTCTGCACCAAAGACGTCTCAAGAATTCTTTCTTGGCCATAGGCTTCCAACCCTAATGTTTTTCCTACATCATATGGAGCTAAACATAAAACATTTTAAAATTCCTCATCCCTTTTCTTTTTTTTAATTAAAATTCAATTAGCCAACATATAGTGCATCATTAGTTTCAGATGTAGAGTTCAATAATTCTCCACATTCCTTTTCTACAGCCTAAAAACCTTTCATCTGTCTCTTTTCCCTAATGTAAGTAGTACTTCAAGTTAGAAAATGAGATGATATAAAAGATAAATAAGGTACAATCTCTGTCCACAAAGGCTATACAAGTTAGTAACCAGAAATAATTATTTTCTTTCATCATCCTTTGCTCTTCCCAAAATATAAAAGCCACAATTATCATCATTTTACAATTCTAATGAAGTTTTGTTAAACTTTTTCACAAAACTCTGTAGTACTTATGCAGATGCAAGTCTATAGAAATCAAAACCACAAAAGAAAGTCACTGAAGCCTTCATATTTCTTTCAGTATGTCTTAAGTAGGCTCTCAGAATTTATTAAAAAATTTATCAGAAGCTTGGAAATAGGCAAGCCCTTGCAGTGTCCTGCTGGGCAGAAATTGTGAATCAGGCCTAGGATCTAATTCCCCAGGGGTGCACATCTTTGCTCCACTTGCTATTTACTATTAGGATATTTTACAACTCTATTGGAGTGGATGCTCATTTTGTTTCTAAAACTGACAGCCATATAAATGATTCTTGTCACATAGTAATGCAACTTAATTTTTATCTGGTAGAGATAGAAATAATTTTTGTAGTAAAGATATTCCTGAAGGTTACATTCTTATTGCTTTGTAGTACATTAATAAGTTGTGTTTCTAAATTAGGAATTTTATTTAATCACTCTTTCTTTATCCAATTCTCCTTAAACAAGACTTATCATCATGATAATGAATGAATTTTTGACACAAACTCACTTTAAATTTGTAAAAATCTTGCTTTCAACTTTGGGAAATTATTCTTTGACTATGTGCTTTGACTTGGAAGATACTAATTTTGTTTCAAGTATTTTTTTCCTGTTCAAGGGGAAAAATATATAAGGCAAAAGTTACATGTTGAATCATAGACCTATATTTTAAATGCAAAACTATAAAGCTCCTAGGAGAAAAATCTAGGTCTAGGATTTGGCAATGACTTTTTAAATACAACACTGAAAGTATAAATGATGAAAGGAAAAATTGGTAAATTGGAATTCATAAAAATTAAAAACTTCTGCTCTGCAAGAGACACTCTTAAAAGGAAGGAAGACAAGTCACAGATGGGGAAAAATATCTGCAGAACACATATCTAATAAAGGCCTAGTATCCAAAATTTATAAGGGATTCTTAAAACTCAATTAAAAACAACTCAATTAAAATGAGCAAAAGATCTGTGTAAACATCTCAAGGAAGAAGATACACAGATGACAAATAAGCATATGAAATTATACTCCACATCGCACATCACCAGAAAATTGCAAATTAAAGCTAGTGAGATGCCACAATATACCTGTTAGAATGGCCAATTCCAGAATACTGACAATACTATGTGATGACTGTGGGACAACAGAAATTCTCGTTCATTGCTGGTGGGACTGCACAATGGCATATTAACTTTGGAAGACAGTTTGGCAGCATCTTATAAAACTGAACATACTCTTACCATACTATCCAGCAATCGTGCTCCTTAATATTTACCCAAAGGAGTTAAAACTTACATCCCCATAAAACCTTCTCATGTTTTAATTATCATTACCAAAATTTGGAAGCAACTGAAATGTCCTTCAATAGATGAATGGAAAAGCAAACTGATACATCCAGACTATGTGATATTATTTAGCAAAAAAATGAAATGAGCTATTAAGCTGAAGTAGGAAAGCTGAAAGGACTCCATTTTACAAAGGTCCTGTCTCTGCTGTTTTTCCACTAAGCACCATTTACTCCTGTTCCACAGTCTGCCTCTGAATAAGTCAAAAAAGCTATGTTCTCACTTCAAGGGGGAAGCAAGAAAGTTAATCTTCTGAATTTTGTCCTAGCCCCAAACACCTGATAACATCCAAGAAGAGCCAAATCCCAAACATGTTTCAGGACATTAGCTTCAAACAAACCTTAGATGACACTGGCATCAATATCTCTACCTTCGGTGATTTATAGAATAACACCTATTATTCACCTGACACTTGCCTTTGATTGTACCCTGCCCTGGATTCCTAGAGGAACATGTACTGTAAACCCTTTTCTAATATAAGCCCCTAGCCCCAAGCAATGATGAGACTCCTTCTCCTTTTCTTCCCAGACACTCTGTCTGCTATTCTCTGTCACTTAGGCTATTCAATACATTTTGTTTCCATTTTCTCTGGCTCACATTTGATTTCTATCCTGCATGAAGCCAAGGACCCTCTTAGCTGGTCCTGTGGGACCCTCTCCTGGATCCTCAGATCTACCTGCCTGGATCAAAGCCACACACACACACAGGAAATTTGAATGCATATTGCTAATGAAAGGAGCCAATGTGAAAAGGCTACATATTGTATAATTCCAATTATATGACATTCTGGAAAAGGCAAAACTTTGGACACAGTAAAAATAAAAAGATCATGGTTTCTAGAGATTCTGGAATAAGGAGGGAGGGATAGATGAAGCACGGGAGATGTTCAGTGTAATGAAACTATCACTTATGATATATTCATTGTGCAGAAATATCAATATACATTTGTCAAAACCCATAGAATTTACAACAAATAATGAACCCTAATGTAAACTATAGAATTTAGTTAATAAATCAATATTGGTTCATCAATTGTACCAACAGAGGAGATTCTTCAAACATCCGGTATTCAGTGTCAATGTCCATTTTAGACCTTTCATAAGCATTGTTTAGCTTCTAAACTGTAAAAGAACTTTTAATGTTTAATCCTACATAGTCAATAGCATTTATTATCTACAGAGGTCTACAATTAATGAGGTAGTAATTTTGAACATGCTTCAATTTTTCCCAGAATATAACTAAGAAAAAGTTTCATTCTTTGCTCAACTCTCCTAGCTTTCATACAGTAATATCTATGTCAATTTGTTTGAGTTTTTAAAACAAATAATTTGGGAATGACTGTTGTTCTCCAAGAATTGTGCTAAACAACATATGTGTATTATTTCATTAAATTCTTATAATAATCCTAAAATATATGTATGTTACATTTCAGCATTAAAGGTAAAGAAATAGTGACTTTGAACAGATAAGTATCTTTCCAAAAAGTCACAGTTACCATAACTGAACCATACCTCAAAATCAAGTTTGTCCCACCTGCTAAGGTCCTATAAATGCTAAGGTCTCACCTGGCTTTAAGATACAGTGATTCCATAATTATATTATTCAGATATCCCAAATGTATAATGGGAAGGGAGATTACAGGTTTAAAATATTTTCTAAATTTATAAAAATAATGCCAAAGATTATTTATAATATTATATAGTTGAATGCATTATAATTTTTCACATTAATTTTAATTGAACATGAGATATCATCTATGTATATTTTAGAAAGATAGTTTTAATTCTGCAAATCTCACATGGATAGTGCTCTAGTAATGTTAATATTCTAGCTCTGTATACAGCCATCATAGCTAGAGGGAACCTAAAGTATTCTAGAGACTTTGATTGGACCCTACCCTGACCAGAGAAGATGGCCATAGAAGAAGCGATTAACAAATGAAGTTCAATTCCACAGCTATTTAGCTATTCCGATGTAGGAACAAAGTTTAGGTTATTGCATTTTATGCTGCCCTTATCTTGACGAAGTAAACAGAAAAAATAAATCAAACCTTAGACATTCTTATTCAACCCATACTTTTCCAGAATGACTCCTCTTAGATGGAGTTTTTTCATGTTAATTGCCCCATTCTTCTTCTCCCATAGACTAAGAAAGAACCTATTAACACCTAGTATCAAAGCATCAAAGCAATGGGCTTAAAAAAAAAAAAAAAGCAAAATAGCTTTGAGAATATTACTAGACTGAACATCAGGATTGTCAGCAGGAACAGACAGTAGTGAGCAATTCTCCCATATTATGCAATAAAACCATTTAATTCTGGCACACTGGATGCCATGCCACTGTAAGATGCCTCTGTTGTTGAATACTCTTGTAAAAATCAGTCAGTATTCATTTGGGTGCTATTCCTTGTTTATAGTTCAAAATACAGAATAGCTTGGGTGTCTAATTATGAAATTTGTATTTTGGGGCACAGAGATAAGAAAATCCCGGCTCTATTTTAAATGACTTCCTTAAGTATATCATACATATAGTAGAGCAGAAACTCAAAAAAATAAAGGACATAAAATGACAAATGTAAAGATAAAATTAGGAACAAATGAATTGTTTATAAGTTGGCAAACTTCATTCCTTCCTTCCTTCCTTTTCTCTCTCTCTTTCTCCCTTTCTCTCTTTCTCCCTTCCCTCCTTCCTTCCTTCCTTTTTTCCGAACATTAAATATAAAGTTCAATTGTCTCAATTACCTTCTAAAATACAGTATTTCTCCACATTGAAAAGGCTAACAATTAAAAAGGACAAGATTATTATTGCATATATGCCATAGGGAAGGTTACTTCCAGAGTCAATGGATTTATTTAAAGTCAGTCACAATGTCTTTTTGTTGAAATTTATATTTCTCTTATATGTTGCTCTCAGATGCACAAAATTCTGCATTATATCTCCGTGAGATAAATTCTCTTTCTCAGTCTCATTAGTAATTGTTTTGAGGAACCTATTAAAATCTGGAATTTGCCACACATATGACAAAGAACCCCATAGGTTAGAAGTAAATCCAAGGCGTGGTTTCTAATCCCCAAATCAGTGTCATTTACAAAATAGTCTGAATCATGATTCTTTTTAACAATATGTAAAACCCCACGAAAATACATGTATTTGGACAGCAAATTATAATAATTAATAAAAGGTGAAGGGTAAAAGACACTGCTTAAAATATATAGGTGCCATCCTTTTAGAAACTCAGCTTGGATTTCTTGAGTCTGCGCTTATATCATTTATTTACCTTTCCATGGGGTTTCTCCACGAAGTTCCTACAAAGCTCTAGGAGATTCTCAAATGGATCCAACTCATAGCCATCCTATAACCTCTGAAATATCCTGATTTCACCAGCATCAGTCATTTTTTTCTCTTTAAGATTTCTCTCTTTCTCAATGTTCTATGTATTTATAGGCTGTTATTTGATTTTCTAATTTAACTCTGAAAACATACACTGGATCCAAAATCTTACTGAATAAACATGGATTTATTCAGATATTAGAAGGATATTAAAAATCTCTTTTGTTATATTTAAACATTGTTTTCTTCTAAGTAGGATGAAATTAGGCAGAGATAATTAATGATGCAGTTTATTGCACCCTACTTAAATGTATTGAAATTGCTAAGTGAAATTGTCATGAATTAAAATTTCAAGAGAATGATTATAAAGGTTTTCACCTTAGTTATAAGTTGAGTATTCACATGAAAGTGAAATCTCAAGTTGATGACATGTATTAACACCTTGTAAATAAACCCAGCAATGGGAATGCTGTGGTAGAGCTACCTAATTAAAAGGTAAAACAGCCTTCTTTTCTTTTTCTCTGACAGGTATTGAAATGTTTATGAGCAATTCAGCAATGGCAAGCAACAAATCACCAAAATAGTTATTAAGCATTTCAGAGAAATAAATTCAGTCTTCAATCTATGCAGTGGATTGGTGGAGTTAGGTCAGGAAACAAGAGTTACAAAATTATGGCTCTCAAATTATTTTTCTAGTAAACAAAGATGCCCTCTTACACATACATAGGCTTACATGTCATAATTAAATTTAAATGCAGCTACTGATTAAAATAACAACTACCAGTGAGTCTATTTTACAATGCAAACTAACCATTAGTGAACATAAATAATAACTTTATTTAGGGGCACCTGGGTGGCTCAGTCGTTAAGCGTCTGCCTTCAGCTCAGGTCATGATCCCAGAGTCCTGGGATTGAGTCCCGCATCGGGCTCCCTGCTCGGCAGGAAGCCTGCTTCTCCCTCTCCCACTCCCCCTGCTTGTGTTCCCTCTCTCTCTGTGTATCTCTCTGTCAAATAAATAAATCAAATCTTTAAAAATAATAATAGTAATAACTTTATTTAATGGAATGTCATAAAACAATTTAAAAGCTTATAAAATATTTAAATTGCATAAAAGGATGGTTATGAGAACATTTTAAGGGAAAACATCAGGATATATATCTATTAAAATAGAATCTTTGTTTAAAAATCATATATTTGTTTACAATATACTATATAATTACATTCCTTTCCAGAAAGTCTGGAAAAATTTTTTTCAAAAACTCTTATTGTAATTTTAATAGACAGTGGCGTTATGGATAAGTTTATTTTTTTTTCCAAAGCATTCAGTTATTTTCCATAAAATAATACTGCATGTAGTAATACATAAGTATTACCACATTAAAGATTACTATTTCAAATTATAGTCTATTCTTAATTAACAATGCTATTAAAGAATGAACCTTAATAGGCAAAACTTGGAAAACTACACATACCAACATTTGTTAGCAAGTATATGTTGCTGAAGTAAATATAAATCTGATATCCCCAGATAAATCTTAACACTCTTGATTATTCCAGGATTATTTTTCCTCTTTGTCTTTCTACTTGCAAGCTAGTACCAACTGTAAGATATTTTTTAAAATTCATTTATTCAATGAGTATTTGTAGAGTTCCTACCACTATTTTGTCAAGGTATAGAAGATGACAAGATAAATAAGTCATCCTTTAAAAGAACTCACAGTCTAATGACAGAAATAAGAAAGTAAATAAACGAGTATAAGGAATATATGATGCATGCCACAATGTACATGGGTAAGAGCGGCTAGACTATTTCCTTTTCCTATTAATGTACTTCCTCTAGGTTTGCATATTGTTGCATTATATACCATGGATTGCTCCATTGAGATCAGAGTGATCACAGTGAGTATGTCTCAGTGTTTGTGGAAATACTTTTTCAAAGTTCACAGTGTATTTACAAGTTCCTTGATGATTGTAAAATTAGGGGTAGAATAATTTTCCTATCAAAATGGTAAGTGTACATTCAATAGTCCCTAATGTCTCCAATTATGAGAGTTTGTAGAGAAGTAACTGGCATATTGTGGGAGTTATTGCTAGAGTGATTTCTGTAAAAAAAATGAATTTCTCAACATTTCTTATGTCACATAATCAATTTATATATATTATTTTATTAGATGACTTATTTATTGTTTACATCTTTTGTTTTTCTTTGCACAATTTGTTTTTAATTGCACATTTAATTTAGTTGCTTCTTTCATGACTTGCAAAATACAGTTCATGTCCTTTTTGTATGGATATCTCAGTTCAGCCTAGATTCAATTTAGGAAAAGAGAGGCATGAAAATTTCAAAACTTCCTATTTAAAGATTTTTTACAAAATTAGTTCTTTTATTTTCCTAATTATGTTCTCAAGAGCAACTTTTCATTTCATTTAGAAACTTCCAAGGTGAAAATTGGCGCAAATAGCAATCGTATGTTCAGCAATTACAATGATTGCAGGGACCAGTGCAATCTATCTACAAGGTATTGTAGTTAAAAGAAATGTTTGCCAAGATTCAAACACGATGAAAGACAGTAGCATATAGAACAAACATCCATATAATAAGGAACACAGTAGGTGAAGCTAGTGGATGTAATAAGGCTAATGATAATAAAATCAGGAAGAAAGGTAACATGACAGCAAAAACTACTAATGGTAATAAGACGTAAGCTGTTAAAAAGACTGATAAAAGTGTGAAACAAAATATGTTGTTTTTTGATGCTAAAGCTAAATAAAAAGCAGGGAAATATAATATTTGTTCAAGATCTTAAATAAAGGTGTAAGATATTTTTGTTAAAAAAATGCAAAGAGCCTGGTTGGCCTACACGGCTTATTCTCCTTTTAGTTCTAAACCTCCACTGTCAGACCATCTAATCAAACCATCTTGAACAAATTCAGCGTTATTATCTCAGTAACCTTGCCTGGAAGGCCATTCCTCGCATTTAAGCATCTCTGCATGAAAAACAGATTCACAACATCTGGTGTGATTTTGTTTTCCTTTAATTTTCATTTTGTTGCCTTTTCCATTTTATTTCCTTTTCCAATCACATTTGTTGAGCTGCAAATAGTAATTTTCACTCATATTGGGGTCTTTATTTCATTGTCTATTTTTAGGGTGAGTGGTTTACCTTGTTGCTTCCTGTTAGCTGTAAAATAATCATTTGAGGGACTATAATTAACTTTGCTCTTTTCATACAATTTTGGAAACTTGGCATACACTTTATTTATTTTTTTTATTTTTTTTTATTTATTTGAGAGAGAGAGAATGAGAGACAGAGAGCACGAGAGGGAAGAGGGCAGAGGGAGAAGCAGACCCCCTGCTGAGCAAGGAGCCCGATGAGGGACTCGATCCCGGGACTCCAGGATCATGACCTGAGCCGAAGGCAGTCGCTTAACCAACTGAGCCACCCAGGCGCCCTACACTTTATTTTCTTATGGCATTATCCATGCCAATAAAACACCTGAGTTAAAATTGGCCGTGAATATTTTCTCAATGCTATGTATCTATGGGTTCTGATTTAGTTTTCTTGCCTGCATGTAGTTGACTCGTATCTTCTGCTTTAGTGAGTTTTGAACATCTTTAAAAAGAAAGTGCTCACTTAGAATGATATTATTTCAATACAAAAAAAACCAGAGGAGGTATAAAATATTGTAACTCAAATGATAAACACGAAGCTTGACTTTGACAATAAAGAGCAAGTATTTCCAAATATATAGTATCTCACATTCCAACATAATTTTGGCACGTGGTACGTGTGTGAAAAAGGGAGGTTATCACATAATATTATAAAATAATATCAAAGGACTTAAATAAGAACTGGACTATTTTTCTCATACTTAATTTTTACATCAAAACTTAGACATAAAATTTTCAAAATGTCATCTGTTATCAAGGAATATCAAGAGAAATTGCAGAATTTCTTTGCTCATTATCCTGCTATACCACAGACCTATGCCATCATCTGAAGAAAATTGTTGTATGAGCCCTAATATTATCACACTTTCAATGAATAAGGTCATATGTACTGAATTCAATCAGACTTCAATGATGTGGCTTTATTCATAATTGACTTATATGACTATGTTCTTTTAGTCCTTCAAGGGTTAATTTTTATATGATCTAACTCATAATTTGCTTTCAGGTACCAAGAAAAAACACATTTCCCTTGCTATTAATAATGTCATTTCTCGGCTCCAGCCAACCTAGGTTTATACCATTTGTTTACAAACTGCTTATGTCAAAATTAACTCTTTCCTAAAACAGCAAACTTTGAACATGAATGCCTAAACAACAATAATTTACAATAGCTCTAAAAATAATTGAGATCCTGAAGACATACAAATATGCACACTTACATAGACATACATATGCACATATATATGTTTTTATAGCTTTATTAGATTTAATACTTATAAGGGAAAACATCTTCATAGGGAAAATGTGAGAAATAGAAAAATATAATACAAATAAACCAATCATAAGTTTCAAAAGAATTATTAATATCCTACAGATTTGTCTGCTGTTTGTTTTCTGGGAACTCAAGGGAAAGAAAAAATAAAATCTGTTAGACCATCAGGTAATTAGCAATTTTTATTATTTCTTCTTCATATAACTTAACATACTCCAACCTCTTATGCCTCCATGGATAATCTTGCAGGTTGTGTTCTGTGTGTGTGTGTGTGTGCGCGCGTGTGTGTGTGTGTGTTGGCAGATCTACTTCCAACTCTCTTCCATTTCAATTCTTGTAACTGCATGCTATTGAGTCAATAGGAGTCTGGGCACAAAATCCAAAATCTTTGGAAATTTTATCCCTCTTTTCCCAGGTTTACTAAAGACTATTTTCTTTCTTTTTTTCAGATTCCACATGCAAGTATGTAAGTGATACTATGCAGTATTTCTTTCTCTTCCTTGCTTATTTCACTCAGCATTATATTCTCCACATTCATACATATTGTCACAAATGGCAGGATTTTGTTCTTTCTCATGGCTTAATAATAATCATAATCATAATCATAATATATAGTACGTTTTCTTTATCCATTCATCTATTGACAAGCACTTCTGTTATTTCCATATCTTGGCTATTGTGAACAATGCTCAGTGAACATGGGAGTATAGCTATCTCTTCAAAATCCTGATTTCATCTTCTTTGGATGTATACCCAGGAGTGGGATTGCTGGATATAGTTCTATCTTTTAATTTTTTTTAAGATTTTATTTATTTATTTGACAGAGAGAGAGCACAAGCAGGGGGAGTGGCATGCAGATCCCAAGACCCTGGGATCATGACCTGAGCAGAAGGCAGATGCTTAACCAACTGAGCCACCCAGGCATCCCACTATCTTCAATTTTTTGAGGAATCTCCATACTGTTTTCTATAATGGTTGTACCAATTTATATTCTGGCCAAGAGTGTGCAAGGATTCCCTTTCCTCCACATCCTTGCCCACACTAGCTATCTTTTGTTATTTTTGAAGATAGTCATTCTAACGGGTATGAGGTAACATTTCACTGTGTTTTTGATTTGCATTTCCCTAATGATTAGTGATGTTGACAATCTTTTCATATATCTGTTGGCCATTTATATCTCTTCTTTTGGGAAATGTCTATTCAGGTCTTTTGCCCATTTTTAAATCTGGTTATTGGTTTTCGTGCTAGTGAGTTGTTTACATTCCTTATATTTTAAATATTAATCTCTTCTTTTATCAAATGTATGGTTTCCAATATTTTTTACCATTCCACAGTTATCTCTTCACCTTATTGACTGCTTCCTTTGCTGTGAAGATTTTTATTTTTTTTTAAGATTTTATTATTAGAGAGAGAGAGAGCATGAGCTGGGGGGAGGAGGAGAGGGAGAGGGAGAAACAGACTCCCCACTGAGCAGGGGGTCCTACATAGACTCAATCCCAGAACCCTGGGATCATGACCTGAGCTGAAGGCAGACACGTAACCTGCTAAGCCACGCAGGCACCGTTGCTGTGAAGAAGATTTTTATTTTAATGAAATCCCATGTCTATGTTTGCTTTTATTTTCTGTAATTTTGTGGTTATATCCAAAAATTATTGCCCAGATCAGTATCAAAAAGCTTTTTAATTATCTTAATCTACTCATTTATTGATTCAAGTAGTGAGGGTAAAACACTCAAAGGGGAAAATTCTCCATGTACATATTATTAGTTTACTCAGTTTGGAAGTACATTTAAAGAAGCAATTAAAAAATAAAACACTTCTAAATAAAAGCATAATTTTCATCTCACGAGAGTGTGAAGTAACTCAGATAAAATTCATGTGATAAACATAATAGCTGTTATCATTTCATACTACATATTTAATGTTACTGAAAATTCAGGAACAAGATAAAGATACCTACTCTTGCCACTTTTATTCAACATAGTATTGGGAGTCCTCATTGGAGCAAGTAGGCAAGAAAATGATTATTGAGAGCTTAAGGAATGTTTTCCAACTATATGCATCTTCCTGACTCCCAGCTGAGTCAGGCAGAATTCATAATCCTTTGGTGTGATGGAGAGGTAATGATTGAGAACCTTTACTTTTTTCATTTTTCCACTTTTAGACATTCCAACTAGGTAAGAAAAAGAAATAAAAGACACCTAAATAGGAAGTGAGGAAGTAAAACTGCCATTATTTGTGAACAACATGATTTTATACATAGGAATTCCCTAAAAATTCCACCAAAAAATCTGTTAGAACTAACAAATGAATTCAGTAAAGGTGGCAGGATACAAAATCAATATACAAAAATATTCAGCATTTTTATATACTAACAACAAACTATCTGAAAGAATTAAGAAAAATCCCATTTATAATTCATTTGCATCAAAAATAATAAAATACCTAGGAATAACTTTAACCAAGGTGGTGAAAGACCTGTACACTGAAAAAAATGAGATATGATGAAAGAAACTGAAGATGACAGAAATAAATGAAAAGATATCCTGTGCTCATGGGTTGGAAAAATTAATATTGTTAAGATGTCCATACTACCCAAAGTGATCTACAGATTCATGCAATCCCTATCAAAATACCAATGATACTTTTCATAGAAGTAGAACAAATAATCCAAATTTATATGAAACCTCAGAAGATCCCAAATAGCCAAAAAATCTTGCAAAAGAACAACAACAACAAAAAACAAACTGGAGGCATCATTTTTCCTGATTTCAAACTATAATTACAAAGCTATAATAATCAAAGCAGTATAGCATTGGCCTAAAAACAGATATGGACAGGCAATAGAACAGAACAGAGAGCCCAGAAATAAACCCATTCATATGTGGTCAGTTAATTTATGACAAAGGAGTAAAAAATAAACAATCAAGAATGGACACTCTCTTCAATAAATGGTGGTGAGAAAACTGGACAGCCACATGCAAAAGAATGAAAGAGGACCACTATTTCACCATATAGAAAATTAACTCAAAATGGATTAAAGACTTAAATATAAGACCAGAAATAATTAAAATCTGAGAATAAAACATAGATGGTAAGCTCCTTGACATCGCTATTGGCAACATTTTTTTGGATTGGATTCCAAAGGCAATGGCAACAAAAGCAGAGATAAACAAATGAGATTATATTAAACTAAAAATCTTCTGCACAGTGAAGAAAGTCATTTGCAAATAAAAAGACAACATACTGAATGGGATAAGATATTTGCATATCATATATCCAATAAAGAGTTAATATCTAAAATATGTAAAGAACTTATACAACTCAATAACAAACGAATAATCCCATTAAAGAATAGGAAGAGAATCTGAATGGACATTTTTCCAAAGAAAGCATTCAGATGGACAACAGGCATATGAAAAGGTGCTCAACATCCCTAATTATCGGGGAAATGCAAATCAAAACCACAATGAGACAATTATCTCCTATCTGTCAGAACGGCTATTATCAAAAAACAAGAAATAACAAGTGTTGGCCAATACATGAAGGAAAGGGAACCCTCATGCATTGTTGGTAGGGATATAAATTGATGCAGGAATTATGGAAAACTGTATGGAAGTCTGCCAAAAAACCACAAATATAACTATAACTATAATATGATCCAACAATTCCACTTATGGGTGTTCTTTCAAAGAAAATGAAAACATTCATTTGAAAATTTTATGCACCCAACCCTGTATTCATTGAAACATTATTCATAATAGGCAAGACATGGAAACAACCTAAGTGCCCATCAGCAGATGAATGGCTAAAGAAGATGTGAGATATATTTATACACACAAACTAAAATACTACTCAGCCAGAAAAAAAAAAAAAAAAAAAAGAACGACATCTTGCCATTTGTGACAACATGGATGGACCTTGAGGGTGTTATGCTAAGTGAACTAGTCAGAAAGACAAACACCATGTGTTTTCTCTTATATGTGGAATCTAAAAAGGAAAACAATGAACAAACAAAACAAAACAGATTGGTGGTTGCCAGAGGGAGGGAGCTTGTGTGGTGGCTGAAACTTGTGAAAGGGGTCAAGAGATGCTAACTTCCAGTTTAAAATAAGTCTTGAGATGTAACATACAGCATGCTGACTTCAGTCAATAATATCATATTACGTATTATGTAACTTCATATTGTAATGAGGGAAACTAGATTTTTTTTTTTTAAAGATTTTATTTATTTGACAGAGAGAGAGACAGCGAGAGAGGGAACACAAGCAGCGGGAGTGGGAGAGGGAGAAGCAGGCTTCCCGCGGAGCAGGGAGCCCGATGCGGGGCTCGATCCCAGGACCCCAGGACCATGACCTGAGCTAAAGGCAGATACTTAATGACTGAGCCACCCAGGCACCCCGAGGGAAACTAGATTTATTGTGGTGATTATTTTGCAGTATATACAAATATCAAATCATTATTTTGTACACCTGAAACTGATGTAATGTTATATTTCAATCATACCTCAACTTAAAAAAAAAGCCTTTGCTCTAAACCACTTCATGCTGCTACTCTAGTATAATTACGTCATAATGAATATAATACACATAAGTTTTCTATGATATTCGATAAAATAATCATAATTATTTCTCAAGGCAAAAGTAGATTGTGTTGATACATTTTGTTTTCTTAAGGTTTAAAAGCTTTCTGAACAAAATTTTCTTTCAGAAGATTTTATTTATTCAGAACTCATTAAATTGCTCTGTTTTCTTAATCAACTATGAATTTACTCTTTGGAGAGCCCCTGTGATAGTAATAAATGCCTACCATCTGACTTTCCAAGAATATCAAACACCAGCTAGCAGATTTACGTGATAGTGGACAATACCCAATTACTTTCTGCAGAATGCTTTCTTAAGAGTGCATGTATTCTAATCATATAGGGAATTTAAACAATGGTGCTTAAAAGAAAGAGAACAGGAAAGGAAGGTTTGAGTCATTCATCATTTTTATTACATACTCTCAACTCTACCCAAACCACATCTAAAATACGTATTTCAGTGGCATTTACTACTACTTCACCATTCCACTTGTAAAGCAGCCTATGCACATATCAGATGGATGGACCTACTTATTTACAATATCATGTACTGTAGACAGAATACTTAGCATTAATAAGAAGAAGAATTAAAGAAACTCTTTGAATGCTTTTTAGATCACTCCTAATATTTGAATATTCCTTTTCTCTTTTATTTTATTTTTTGATTAGCTGCAGGTTTGATACTAGGCATATATCTATTTGAAGCTAAAAGACCACCCTAACAAGTTGCAAATATTCAAGTATTTTCATTCTTTTTTTTTTTTTGCAATTCCATTCCAACACTTTCAAATTACTTTTTAAATCTCCATTTTGTACATATTTCTCATTTTATGAATGGTGGCCTTCTTTTTCTCCCTCAAATATAAAATTATAGTTCATTCAAACACTTCTTTCTCTTGATAAAGTATATGTCATCTTTCAGTCATAAAATAAAAGCTCCTCCATGGGAAGGGACCCAGATCATTCTCATTGGCGCAAAGGATCAGGGAAAAACTATAAAGGGGACAAAGATTCTCTTCAAGGCCCTTCTTTTTTTTTTTTTTAATCTCACTTTCTAACATCTCTTCTTCCAAACCCCAAATTTTAATTGGTCTTAAGCTAGCCAAAGTATACCACCTGGCCTTCCATAAAGATCTTCTTGATTTATAAATATTCCTTCCACTCCTCATTTATTCTTTCAATAATGCACTTACTCTTTAGTAAAAATAGCCTTGGCAATCAACGTTTGGATTAAAGAAATTCAAGCTAAAATGTCAATGACTGTAATTCAATATATAATGAGTACATTAAACATTTTAAAAGAACAGTGTAGTGACCTAGCTGAAAATGAATGTGTAACTCACTGGAATAGGGAGATACTTTTCAATCAGAGAGTTCTCCTTGCTACCCCTTATCTATATGAGGAGACCACAAGTTCATGTATCTCACTCACGCTCTTGACACATCAGAAGAATAAACACTGCCAACGGACTCTTGACCCAAAGAGGAAATAGAATATACAAAATAATCTCAAAATGCATCAACATTTCTCTTTTGCAAATGGACACACTACTCCAAAACAAAATTAGGAAATTTCTGGAGTTATCATGTCAAGCTAATTAATGATTGTATCAAATCTATATCTATTGACATTTTTCTGGGTATTCTAGGTGTCTCTTATGTACCAAATAGTTGACTTGTATGTCTATATATTATCTCCATAGTTAATCTTTTATATCTACTCCACCAGAAGGGGATTCTACCTCTGATCCTCAGTCCTTGGAGGGAGACCATCCCAAGTATTGCTACTTTGCCTAGTGGCCTCCCTCTACTTCATATATTACCTGCACCTTAGTTCTCTGTCACTAGGTTTCCCCTGCTTTCCAGAATAATCACTTACAGTCGCTGTCAGGACATTCTTGTCACAGATCATCTGCCCATATTTCCGCTTTGTGACTATTTCTCCCATCAGCAGATTCTAGGCTGCTTCTGCCAGAGTGACACTATACTTGCATCTCTTTCCAAGATCCCTTGTCATCCTGGTGTTGGCCTTAAAATGCCTGTGTTTCCCAAGGCATACTCCGCCAGTAAGCATGGAAGACCAGTCAGACTCCTAAGGACAATTGAGCTTTCTTATTCTTATATAAATAAGAGTATAGAGGTCTGACAGGTGAGGTGAATAACCTGAGGTCACACAGCTTGTAACTGGCAGAGCTGAGATTAGAATCCCAGTCTCATGACTCCCAGAATTTGGCTCCTTTCACTCACAATTTTGGCTGATTAAAGACAGCCAGATGCCATGCCATCTTTAACTAAGATCATGCAAGAGGGCAAAAAGAAACATGTTGACTTCTCTGACTTCGGAGTGAAAAAAGAATATTAATTTTGATTTCTTAGCTTATAGGATATGTGACTCTAAGCAAATATTTAGCTTCCCTCAGCTTCTATTTTCCTCCTGTCAATTTGCAAATAATAATGTCATATTTGCAAATAATGTTTGGAAATCTAAAAAGATGTGCTTATATGCCTAAAATTTTTTGTCTGGCATGAAGTAGGCCTTTAGTCAATAATAGGTATTCTCTATCCCTAAAGCCTTCCCCACATCTTGAATAAAATCATTGGTTCTTAAAATATAGACCAAAATATTAGGTGAATTAATATAAAACAAGTTTTCTAAATGTTTATTGTGATAAGGCTGTTGAATATAGTTCTCAAACTCATTTTGATTTTTTGTTTCTTATGTTATGTTTTTCCTTTCAGAATATCAAACCTCTAATATTTACCAGTAAATTAAATTTGTATCATTACTTATCTAAGTATTTTTAAAACCTATTTCCTATACAGTGATTATGAATTTGATCATTATTCTGCAATGATTTTTACATGAAAACAAAATTCACAACTTAATTTAACAAAAATTTGAAAGACTTATTAGTCTTAAAAATTTGAAAGACTTAGTCAAGGATAATTCTGGTATTTGAGACACAAGGCTAAATAGCAAAGACAAAGTTCCTAACCCAGGAAAGCCAACAACAACAACAAAACCCCAGGAAATGGATAAGTACAACAATTTCAGATAATGATAAATACTGCAAAGAAAATAAAGTAAGGTAAATTTAATCGAGACAGATATGGTGGAGGTGTAATTTTAGACAGCATATCTTAGACTGATTCTTGAAAGCAGATCCTTAGATGAAGAACTACATGAAGATTTGCTGAAGAATTTTCCCAGAAGACATACCTAGAAGGAAATGAGGAAGGCAGCACTCTCCACAAGGAGAAGCTGATTCACTGAGTTCTCAAAAGATACTCTGAGAAGCTCTGGAGCCTATAAGAAGTCTCCCAAATTGAGGCAAAGAGATAATATCTTCTTTTATCGTTCATGGAACATTATTTGGTAAAACTTGAGAAAAAAAATTCCATTACTAAATAGTTTAAGAAATGTTGAGGTTAAAGAAAATTTAAGTAGGTATAATAACTCTAGGATTTCTTGAAGTGTTGAATATATTAATTTAAAATATACAAAAGACAGAAAGTCTATATAGTTTCCCAAACTTATATAATTACCTTTTTCAGTCATTATCTCATGGGACTAGCATCACAAGGAACAACCAAATATACCAAGGAAATATTTATTAACATTTCAGAGCAGTAGGTCACACAAGTCTTAAGAATGTAATAAGTTTAGGGGTTCTCTCTCTTGAAGATGAGGTTGCGCATGCAAGCACACACACAATGAACATTTTCATATAGTTACACAAAACTTGAGGCTTCTCCATAGAGCCTAGGTTACAGACCTCTATCCTCCCTTCTTGCTACTGATGTCTGGTCCATTGCCCAGCACCACAAACATCACTTGAGGCCTCATCTCAGGCTTACTGAATCAGAATCTGCATTTTAAAAAGATTCCCTAGTGATATGTATCACATTTAAGTTTGAAAAGCGTTGCTCTAGAAGAAGGTCATATAGTTAATTTCAACACTCAGTAAAAAGAAAAATAGTCTTATATTTCTAGATCATTCCAATAATTTCAAACATCCTTCTGAGTTTTCCCTAAATTTTTACACTGACTCAAATCAGCTTTAATCATAGCTGGGAATTTGCTCTTTTAATAGTTTGTCACTTTTAGAAAACAACATAAAATGGTGTTAACCATTAACTATTTGGCTGGTGTAAGCTATAGATCTTGAAAAGGCATCCTCTTGTATCTGAATGCCACTAATGCATGATTTACAAAGGCATAGATATGTAATCTCAGGAGTCTTTATATTTCCTTAAAAGATTAAACAGCCATGTAAATCCATTATCTAGAAGGTTAGATAGAAATGTCAGTGCCTGGGTGTCCCATAATGGAGAGAGCTGACTCATAATAACAGAACACAGGGTCTTTCCTTGACAGATTTATGTCTGATTGCAATTTTCCATGTCCAGATACCCACAATCAGCAATAGGTGCCACTTTATCTGCAGAAGTAGAAATTTAAAATATGAAAGGGAAGATATAAAAAAGATGTTCCCCATGCATTAAATCTGCACAGCTAAGTCCTACTGTTTGATATAATCAGTCTATCCCATCTTTCCCTCAAGCTCTACTTTTTAGGAGCAAAACTAGTAATTTTTTTATTTCCCTAAATTTGTTCCACTTTTTTGTTATTGTTCATGTGGTGAAATAGGACAATTATTAAAGCATTTAAATATACAAGTACTTTCAAAACAAACTGCTCTGGTCAGGCAATTTAGTTCAAAAATAGATTGTAAAATTCATAAGAGCTTCATGATAAATATGATGTGGATATGAGAAAAAAATGAGTTCAGAAATGCAAAGCTGAAATGAACCCTGCTGATTCCAATTCTTTGTAGAAGTAAGTGGGGCATGGATTGTATTTTTTCAAAATGGAATTTCTAGAGATTGCCATTTCTGGGGCCCTGACTTCTTGCAGTCTATAAATGAACTATTCAGTGTTGATACTTCTCAACTGATCTTTAAAGGTAACCATTACCCAAATACATTATTTTATTTTTTTAAAAGATTTTATTTATTTATTTGACAAAGAGAGACACAGCGAGAGAGGGAACACAAGCAGGGGAAGTGGGAGAGGGAGAAGCAGGCTTCCTTCTGAGCAGGGAGCCCAATGTGAGGCTTGATCCCAGCATCCTGGGATCATGACCTGAGCCAAAGGCAGGTGTTTAACAACTGAGCCACCCCGGAGTCCCTACATTCTTTATTTTATAGTCACTGCTTTAGTTAGAGCCAATGACTTTTTGCAGTTGTTTTTTTCTTTTTTCTTTTAATGTTGGGTACAAATTGTTCAAAGTCAAACTGATATGAACGTTTGAAAATGCTTATTAATATTCCCCTATTAACCCTTGGTGTTTCTTAAAAAGGCCTGATTTCCTACAGATAATTCATTGCAACTACTTTCTATCATGTAATTTTTTTTCCTAATACCACTTCAGTTTTCCTGTATTTGTTTTATTTATTTATTTATTTATTTATTTATTTATTTATTTATTTATTTATTTAACATATAATGTATTATTTGTTTCAGGGGTATAGGTCTGTGATTCATCAGTCTTACACAATTCACAGTGCTCACCATAGCACATACCCTCCCCAATGTCCATCACCCATCCACCCTATTCCTCCCAACCCCCTCCACTCCAGCAATCCTCAATTTGTTTCCCGAGATTAAGAGTCTCTTACGGTTTATCTCCCTCTCTGGTTTCATCTTGTTTCATTTTTCCCTCCCTTCCCCTATGATTCTCTGTCTTGTTTCTCAAATTCCTCATATCAGTGAGATAGTTTCTCTGTATATCTTTTACAATAGAAGAGTACATATGATTCTCAAATCACAGCCTGATCTGTTCCTAAAGAAGAATATGAATATTCTTTATTTCATGTAGGCCTGTTTCATATACAATGTTGATAATCATTTTTTTAATATTTTTTTTTCAAAAACAGGAAGCTGTTCCTCTGTTATCAAGAGGGCATTTTACAGAGAACTGTGTCTACTACTTTTTTTCTGATACGTATCTGTAGGGTGGATTGGTTCTAGAGAAATACTGTTTATTATCTCACCATTGTACTTATCTCTTTGCTGTTTTTCAAGTCACTTAATCTAGCCACAGAATTGCTGTTGTAGTCTCAGAAAGATGAATACCTTCAAAGAAAGAAGAAAAGAAAGAAAGAAAGAAAGAAAGAAAGAAAGAAAGAAAGAAAGAAAGAAAGAAAGAAAAAGAAAGAAAGAAAGAAGAATTTCCTATCTCAACAGTAGCTTGGGGGAGTTTTAATCCCTTCAACAGTCATCTATCCCCAGTGGTCTTTTTATAACCCTCTGTCCAACCTCTTCTAAATGGAAATTCTAGAGCTACCAGGTTTTTAATGAATATATCCGTATTTAAGAATAATAATCTTACTTGATTTTTTAAAAATGTGCTGCCATTTTAGGTTTGTTTTCATTTTTAAGGATTTCATAATGTTGTATATATGTTTATATGTGAAATTGGCCTATATTTTTTTTCTCTATTCCTGACTGCTATGGATGTTAAAATTACACTAATAAATGTAATCATGTGGCTTTACACCTTTATTTGGTCTTGAAACAATTTGTAAAAGATGAGAATACAGTTGGCCTTTGAACAATGTAGTGGTTAGGTGTGCTGACCCTCTATGTAGTTGAAAATCCACATATTAACTTTTGACACCCCAAAAAATTAACTACCAATAGCCTACTGTTAACTGGAAGCCTTATCGATAACATAAATAATCAACACATACTTTGTATCCTATATGAATTATATACTGTATTTTTTTGTGTCTTAAAGATTTTAATTTATTTTTGACAGAGAGAGAGTGTACAAGCAGGGGAAGCAGCAGACAGAGGGAGAGTGAAAAGCAGGCTCCCTGCTAAGCAGGGAGCCTGATGCGAGGCTGAATCCCAGGACCCTGGGATCATGACCCGAGCCGAAGGCAGACTCTTAACAGTCTCAGCCACCCAGGCACCCCTATGTACTGTATTTTTACAGGAAAGCAAGCTAGAGAAAAGAAAATGTTAAAAAAATCATAAGGAAGAGAAAATACATTTATGGTATTGTACTGTGTTTATGGGAAAATAAAATCCGCTTATATGTGGACCACACATTTCAAATCCATGCTGTTCAAGGGTCAACCGTAATCTCTTCCTCAAACGTTTGGTAGAATTTGCTTGGGAAAAACAAAACAAAACACAGGTATTATCTGTTCACCTTTACCCAAAGCAAAGGTGAAGGAGTTAATTTATTTGCCACCTTACTCAGGTTTTCTATATTACTTAAGTCTATCTTAGTAATACAATTACTAAATCTTCTTTCCTGAAAATTGCTCATTTCCTCTAAATTTCCTAATATATTGAAGTCCCATTCCTTAAATGCAAAATTCCTTAACGTTTTTTATGTTATTTTTAAACTATATTATGCTCTACTCTATAGTTTGATTTCCTTTCAGTTAAATATTGTTTGTGCTCTTTAAAAAAACAAAATCTTACTCTGTTTTGCAAAAGTTCTGTTTCAGTTATTAAACTTCTAAAGAACCAGCTTTAAAATATCCATATCTCGGGCCCTGGGTGGCTCAGTCGTTAAGCATCTGCCTTCGGCTCAGGTCATGATCCCAGGGTCCTGGGATCGAGTTCCACATCGGGCTCCCTGCTCTGCAGGAAGCCTGCTTCTCCCTCTTCCACTCCTCCTGCTTGTATTCCTGCTCTCGCTCTCTCTCTCTCTGTCAAATAAATAAATAAAATCTTAAAAATAAATAAATAAATAAAAATAAAATCTCACATCTTTGTATTCCTATTAATTTATCATCTACTCTATATTTTTTCTTCTTCTACTTTTTCCAGATTAACTCTGTTGTTCTTTACCTTAGCTTCTAGAGATAGATGTTTACATAACTTTTCCCACATTTAAAAATATTTTAAATAAATAAGCTAAACATGATAACTTTCATATTTATTACAGATTTAGATACTTTCCATAAGTTATGAGATAGATTGTCTTTCAGTTCTGTATATTTCTTACTTTCCATTATGAATTCTTCTTTAACCCATTATTTAGGACTACATTTCTTTATTTGCCAATTTATTTTTCTGCATTTTTACTGCTATTCAATTTAATCATATTGTGTTGAGATAATATGGTTTCTAGTGGACTGATTTCTTGAAATTAGACTTCTTTCCTTTATTATAAATATATGGTCAATTTTCATAACATTCCATGTGTATTTGAAAAGAAAATATAATCTCTTTTTAATACAGACATATTGATCAAGACTTTGAGGTGACTTGTTCAAATGATATATATCTATTTTTAATTTTTTGTCTGAGATTTCAATTTCTGCTAGCTATATATTAAAATATCCCATCATGAGTCTGAACTTGTCTATTTTTCCTTATGATTTGATTTGGTTTATCTATTCTGGAAGTTGTCTACAAATTATTGAGTGTTAATATTTTTTATAGATTGTTCTTTTGTCATAATGCATTGTTCTTTTTAAAAAAATCCCTATTCAAGTTTTTCTCTTAAATTCTTTTGTCTAATATTAATATTTAAGACACACACAAGCCTTTAATATTTCCTTAGCACATATATAGCACCTCTATATTTAATTTTCTATATCCTTTCTATGTCTTTTTAAAGGTATTTTCCTTATAAAAGTATTTGTTTTTAATCAAATATAATAATTTTAGCCTTTTATGAGGAAACTAATCAATTTACATTTATTATGGTTTTTGAAAATATTTGGATTGATTTCTACTTCCTTTGCTTTTCTGCTTGGTATGCTTTTTTAAAAGATTTTATTTATTTGAGAGAGAGCAAGCGAGACAGAGAGCACAAGCAGGGGGAGGGGCAGATGGAAAGTAGACTCCCCACTGAGCAGGGAGCCCAACACAGGGCTCATTCCGGGACCCCAGGATCATGACCTGAACTGAAGGCAGACGCTTAACTGACTGAGCTACCCAGCTGCCCCGCTTAGTATGCTTTTTATATCTGTTTTTGTTTGCTTTGTGTGTTTTTTGTCTCATTTTCTGCTTTCTTAAATGATTTTCATGTGTTCATTCCTGATTTTTTCCTTCTACTAATTGTGTAACTCTCAAATGTATTTCTATTCTTTTAATATTTACATTTACATTTTTAGCATACAACAAACTATAAAGACACATGCCCACACATACTTGCATAATTTCTGCCAGACATTAGAGTTAAGTAATTTCCACCTACATACCATATAAGACAAGAATATTAACACATTTAAATTATGCATTGAGATTCCTCCTATCTTCTAAGCTCTTTTTTCTAAAATTTCAGTTTTATGTGTTATTTTTTCTATAATTTTAAATTTTTATTAAAGTATACAATGTATAAATAAAGTACACATCTCATGGCTGTATAGCTCTATGGATTTTCACAAACCAAACACATACATGACCAGCACCTAGATTAAGTAACAGAACATTACCAGCTCCCAGAAGACCCTCTTGTGTTCAACTCCAAACTCATTACTACTCTTCCAAAGGTGACCATATCCTGACTTCTAGCAGCATAGAATATTTTTGTTCATTTATTTAAGAACTTTAAGTCAATGAAATCTTCCATTATGCATTTTTTTCGCTTAACATTATGTGTCTGAAAATAATCTATATTGTATAAGTGATGTTTCATTCATCCTCAATGGTTTGTAATATATCCTATTGTATAAATATATTACAGTTTATTTTTTAACTCTACTGTTGATGGATATTTCCTACGTAGGGCTATTATGATCATTTCTGTATTTATTCCATTTCCAACTTTTGGCTGTTACATCTTTTGGTGGATCATATATACACATTTCTGTTGGGTATATAACTAGGAATAGAACTGTTGGGTCATAGGGTACTCATATATTCAGCTATAATTAATACTTCTAAAGGTTTTTTTTTTCCACTTTAGTCTGTTTTTAAAAAATAAATATGTAGGTTTATTTAAAGTTAGCAATTAATTATGTTTATAATACATTAAAAATTGTTATTACTATACTTTCTTCTTTTGTTACTGAAGAACATACTTAATAAACATCTATTGGTTGTAAATTTTCTCCGTGTTTAAATATTTTAATGTGTTTCTATTTGCTTTCACTCTTTTGGGCTAGTTTAGCTACATATAAAATTCTAGGCCAACAGTTAATTTCACATAAAATGTTTAAGCCATTACTCCTTTTAGTCTATTGTCTACTGTCAATCTTTTTTTTTTTTTCCACATCACTGATCTATTTTTGTTTCCAAGTGGCTTTTAGAATTGTCTCTTATCTTTAACTTCTTTGGTTTTTCCATGATGTGACCAGCTAAGGAATGTGTCTGTTTATCTTGTTTGGCCTTTAGCATGCACTTTAAGAAAAAATAATAATTAATTTATTTGAGAGAGAGAGAGCACAAGCACATAGCAGGGAGGAGGAGGGGCAAAGGGAGAGAGAGAGAGTCTCAAGCAGATGCTCCCCTGAGCATGGAGCCCAAAAGAGGGCTCAATCCCATGACCCCAAGACCACACCCAAGCAGAAACCAAGAGTTGAATGCTCAATTGACTGAGCCACCATGTGTCCCTAGCATGCACTTTTAAACTAAAAGATCATTCCATTTTTCAATTCTACAAAATTCCATCATCATGTCTTGCTTTATATATATGTTTTATTTTGGGGACTCATTTGAAATGTTCTGGTATTTTTTAGTCTCTTCTCTACATATTTTATTTTATCTCTTTATGATGCATTTCTTTTGTGAATTCTTCAGTTCTATCAAGTCACAAATACTTTCTATGACAGTGTCTAATTTAAATTCACTTTATATTGATTATTTTCTTTTAACGTTTTTAGTTTTATTCTCTCAGAACCCCCTTGTCCATCTAGCTTCCCCCCCACCTTTTTTCCTACTCAGACCAGTGTAGCTCTGGCCCTTAGATTCATACAGTGTACTTTGCTCCAATTTCCCTCCATAACTGGGAAAACTTTGAATCATGGAAGTGAAAAGAAGTAAACGAAATGAAAAGAAGTAAAAACTATAGTTAAAAATAAATAAGTACATAAATCCTGGAGTTAACCCTGCCCTTATCTTTAGTTCCCTCTCATCAATGTATAAACATTTTGTTCTGATGTACAAAGATATTGATATTTATTTTGATTTTATATCCTTGCTATATATCTCTTCCTTTTAACCCTTTATTGTATTTTCAATATGAACTTGCAATGCTCTCTTGGCTCATGTTCCATTCTTTGTATCTGTGTTTTCTACTGGCCTTCCCTTGAGCTCCTTTGGGGCTGATGCTGTATTATTATCTTCACATTGCCAATATCTAAGTACTGCACACTTATGTACTAAGCAATCAATAATGGTTTATTGATTGAATTAATGAATTTTTAGTAATATATACAATCTGTTTGTCTAACCAGAGGAAACATACCCACTTTTTTACTGGTGATATGGAAGTTTGAAAGGAACTCCTCTATTTTTACTACCACAAATAAAGATAAAGTAACAATAAACTCTTCATCAAATAACTTAATATCTTCATTGTAATATGCAGTGTGTTTTATGATATTCTGATTACTTTGAATTTGTTTTTATTACCTAAGTCTACTTTGACTAATTTTAAGTATGTCTGGCAGCACACTAGAATTTAATGGCAAAAAATGTGTGTTGATGGAAACTTACCCTTAAATAATTCTAATGTATGAAAGCCCCCATGCTGTAAATCTTAACATAAATTAACCTACAGTGATATTGCAAGGTTAAGAAAAGGAAGTCCTAAACTTTCCAAAGGAGTTTCACAGAAGGAAAATCCTCTAAAGCCTCTTTGGCTGATTAAGTTTCTCTTCTAACATATTCTTAGGTAAATAGTGAATGACATGAATAATTGTATTTTATTTAAGTGTAAATTGTTATTTCAAAAAAGACTTTTTTTCTCTTGAGATTAAAAATTCATTATACCGGGCACCTGGGTGGCTCAGTCGTTAAGCGTCTGCCTTCAGCTCAGGTTGTGATCCAGCCCCGCATAGGGCTCCCTGCTCTGCGGGAAGCCTGCTTCTCCCTCTCCCACTCCCCCTGCTTCTGTTCCCTCTCACGCTGTGTCTCTCTCTGTCAAATAAATAAATAAAATCTTTAAAAAATAAATAAGGGCGCCTGGGTGGCTCAGTTGGTTAAGAGACTGCCTTCGGCTCAGGTCATGATCCTGGAGTCCCGGGATCGAGTCCCGCATCGGGCTCCCTGCTCGGCAGGGAGTCTGCTTCTCCCTCTGACCCTCCTCCCTCTCATGCTCTCTGTCTCTCATTCTCTCTCTCTCAAATAAATAAATAAAATCTTAAAAAATAAAATAGAATAAAAAATAAAAAATAAAAAATAAATAAATAAAAAATAAAAATTCATTATACCTCTAAGATCACATCTCTGGAATTAGGAAATAACATGAGACCGATTTCAGAGATCACATAATCATTCTCATCTATACATTTTCTTTTCTAAGTACTGCCATAAATTCTCAGCCATATGACTTAGGAAAACACGATAAATATTGGAATCCATAGAATATTTCCTAATAATTTCATTTAAGACAGAGTATCATGTTAGATAAGCAGTATTTGTGTAAAATACTATAATTATTACATGCATTTTTAATGTAAATAATGTGCCATATTCTAAATTTAGTTTCTTGAAGTATAGACAGATGTTTTCCATGGGTTCTATGAGTTTCTTTCTGCCATCAGTTTGTATTTTGCTTGATAAATTCACAGGCTTTTTTTTTTTTTTTTTTTTGAGAGAGAGAGAGCGCATGAGCAGGGGGTCAGGAGAAGGGGCAAAGAAAGAGGGAGAGAGAGAGAGAATCTTAAGCAGGTTCCACACCCAGCATGGAGTCCTATGTGGGGTTCCATCTCATGACCCTGAGATCATGACCTGAGCTGAAATTAAGAGTCTGACACATAACTGACTAAGCCACCCAGGTGCCCTTTCATAGGCATCTTTATAAAGAAACCAAAGCATTGCTTATGTTAGTAATATAAATTAACTTAATGACTAGATATCTAATTCAAAGAGAATATAATAAAAATAATAGTAACATTTATACCTTACCATATGCCCAGAAATGTTTTAAGCACTTAGTTAATCCATTTCATCCTACCAAGAGTCCTATGGTATAGACACTATTATTATTCTCATTTTGTAAGTGAAGAAACTGAAATGCAGAAAGGTTACACAGATAACAAGCAGTAGAACCAGGATTCCAAGACAGGCAGTCCTACACCAGAGACATAGGTGGTCATACACCAGAACATCTGGACCGCTATTCACCTTTAATACTTTTGTTCCATGAGGACCAATTCAAATGCAACAAGTGGAAAATGAAAGTTATGACACAGTATTTCAATTATTTATCAACTCAAAGACTCACATGAAATATATGACTTCTCACAGTCTAAATAAAGATTGCATTTGGATAACCAAGTCCCGCATAATATAATTAGTGGGAAGCTTACAATCAGTCAAAACTCTGTCAGTTACAACTTGGTAAAATATGATAAATCCCTTCCCCTCTCTGAGTTTGAATTCCCTCATGGGAACATAGGACTAATGCCCCTACTTTAATTTGTTATTTTGAAATTATATGAGATAATATATCAGAAAAGTGTTTTATAAATTAAAAAAGTATATGTAACTTGTTAGAAGACAGAAACCTTTCTAAACCCTCAAGCAATATAGGATATTCCTAATAATGAACCTGAGACAAATAAACCAAACTGTGTTAAGGGATTTAAGATATAACTTGAATTCATGGGGAAATAGTGTCTAACATATACTATTCCTGTGAACACTCTATATCTTATTGCAATGTCTATTTATTTCTCAGCTCCCCTCCTAGACCATGAGGTCCTGATGATATAAACTTAGTATTACAAAAGAAGTACAGAGTATTAAAGATAACTCCTATCCTCAAATCAATAGGCCAACCTCAACAGTTTGAAGTAGCAGATCTGGATTTAGATCCTTAATTTTTCTAATTCCCAAACCTATACTCATTTTATCATGTCTCATTTTTCATCTGGAATTAAAAAAAAAAAAAAAAGGTGAGAATAGTCAAAGAAGATCTGAAAAAAAATTTTTTTTAATTATAAAAGAGGTATAGTTAATCAAGAGATCAAGATTTTTTTTTTCCCAAAAAATGGTTTTAGAAACATTGGCAATTAAAAAGAAAAACACTTAGGGGTGCCTGGGTGGCTCAGTCAGTTAAGCATCTGCCTCCAGCCCTGGTCATGATACCAGGGTCCTGGGATCGAGCCCCACATTAGGCTCCCTGCTCAGCAGGGAGTCTACTTCTCCCTCTCCCTCTGCCTCTTATCCATACTTGTGCTCTCTCTCTCTCAAATAAATAAATAAATAAATAAAATCTTAAAAAAAAAAAAGAAAAACACTTAGTTTACCTGTGTACTTCATTTGATATGAACACACCACCAGCAAAATGAGTTAAATATTTTTTAGTTAAGGAAAATTAGAAAATATTTCAAATCTTAAATAGAAGGATTTTCAAAGTTTAAATTTGAAGAGCTCACACATTAAAAACACTTAAAATCCCTACATGTTAAAATAAGTGAAATCGAAAGATAACAGCTGAAAATAGGAAATATTTGTAGTAAATATAAAAGATAAATTAAAAGAAGTTATTTTTAAAAGAACTTAGATAAATAAATTATAAAAGCAAAAGTGTCTCAAAAGAGATAATACAAAATTAAATAAAAATGCAAGAAAATATCCATCTCACTAGCCATTACTTTTTAAATTCTAATTAGACAAACAATTAAAGATCACATTCTTAATCCATGAAATTTTTTAAAAGAATACTCAAACTGGTAACACCTGGTTAAGGCAAGGATGTGGAATATCAGTACAATCTTAGATTACTGAAACTTTATCAAGGTCAGGAAAAGTTCATACTTTCTGATCTAGTAAATCCATTTCTTCTAACCCATGATACAATTCTAAATATCAAGAAATAGTGAAGCATTATATAAAAGAATTGCAAATAACTCAAATTTTGAACAATAGGAAAATGGTAAAAAAATATTATTTATCTTGTTAATGGTATAGTATAAAACCTTTAAAATGTGGTCATAAAACTATACTGCAACATAAAAAAATGCCCTTAGTATACAAGTGCTATGTCAGTAAAAGAATTGTATGCATTTTTTAATATAATGGATGTACTCTAATTATAACTTTATGAAATATATTCATAGGAAAAATCCAATAAGAATTATATCAAAATAGTACTGTTGAAGAACAACCAAAAAGTATGAAAGATTACCATGATAAAAAATAAAGGATTTAAAATTTTAATGAGTAATTTTTTTGAGTATAGCAATTTCCTAAGGAGTGTGATATAGAATAGTATAGTATAGTACAGTACAGTATAATTTAGTATAGAAGCTAGTGTAAGCATATTTCTATAGATTTCGGTTTTCAGATTCTGTGACTTAGAATCTTAAAGATTCTTTATAATAAAGAAAATAATTAACCAAATTAAAAATGCAGAAAATATAAATAATAATGTAACTTTTTTGTGCAGCACATATGTTGAACATTAGATCTAGCATATTATCTGGTTAATGAACCAAAATACTCAGTGTAGGAATGACCTAAATTACATCATTGGAGGAAAAGATAAAAATCACCAAATGGAAGATGAATTTTCACCTTAACAATAAAAAACAACTCATCAAGCTATTATGTTGCACTTAGGGGATATTAGTAAGAACATATATAAAGCCTGTTTCATAAATTATCTATAAATAATATGAAAATTATATTATCATAGTTTCATATAAAACAGATACTGGCCAATGACTCAAAGAACACCCATATTAGAATTGACATAAGAATTAATATTCTTCCCACTAAAGCACAGAGCCTCACTTTATTCCTATAAAATCAAATGAAAGTATAATTAAATATTATAATTCATATAAACTCAGGCAAGCTTCTCAATCTCTCAGTTATCAATTTCTCATATTGATAGCATTTAGATTATTACAAGTTTGGGTTATCAAAACAACTTCCAATAAACATCATGGCACATATATTTTTTACAATTAGGTCTCTACTATATGTATCTGAAGGTGAAACTGATGTGACAGCAAACTAGATTCAGTGTGACTCTCATGAAAAATGATATCCCTCTGTAATGTAATCTATTTTCCACTATATGTAAAGTTAAGGATATATATTTTTATTTATATGCATTTGAGTTTTCAAATCTTTTAGTTGTCTGCTCATATCTGTTTTTCCAGTGAATTGTTTTTTTACTGATTTGTAATTAATACTTCATAGAAGAGTCGAGCACTTCAATCACTGTACCTGTTATACACACGGTAAGTATTTTCTCTGAGTATGTTGCTTATCTTTTCATTCCATGTTTATATTATCTTGTTTAAATACTGATAAATAAAATCTGTCAAAATTTCCCTGTAGGTGGTCTTGATAACTATGTGGTACCCATCCCCATGTGAGACAAAAAGGGTATAGTGGTTAAGAGCATATAATCTAGAACCAGATTCTGTGGATTTAAATCCTGGGTCATCTTCATTTAACTAGCTCTGTGACATTAAATGAGTTACTCAACTTTCTTGCATATAGTTTTCTCATCTACAAATTGAGTAAATACATGGAAATAGAATAGGGCCTGGTACATAATAAGTGCTATATAAATGTTTGCTAATAATTTTTCACTCCAAATACATTTGTTACCCTAGGTTGCTGCTGCTGAACAAGCTCTAACAATGCAATTTTTATGTTAAGATTTTATTCAAATTGTTTTCATTCACTTGATAACTATAAGTAAGTGCCTACTATGTACTTTTCTGCCTACTAGTACCAAGCCAGGCGGTAAAAATAATAATAATAATTGGTATAAATCATTCCTTTTTTTTCATGGAGTTTACTGTCTCATATGGAAGAGATTAAATTGCAACATAACAATTAATGAGACATAAAAATATTATGATGGATTTGACCAATTCAGATTCGGGAAGTTATTTCTCTAAGGAAGTAATGCTTAAATTGAAATCTAAATGATGAGCAGAAATTATTCTGGGGAAAAAAGGAAAGGAAGACCATTCATACAAATTTAGCTAGGTAAATTAATAAAGTTATATTCTTAATTCACTTTAAATTAGTCTTGCAAATAAGCAGTATTTTATAAACTAGAACTGTAAATATTGCTTTGCAATTCAAAGATTAAATAATTAAGAACTCCTTCAATTACAATTATTTTTGTGAATTATACAATGCAAACATTTGTAAAGGATTGATTGCTTTTAGAAACTCTGGTCTTGAACTTAATTTTTCTTAGTCCAGCCTCTTGTAGACATATCCACTCTACACTTTTGAAAATTTTTGTTATTTTTCTAGAATATAAAAGCTTTCAAAGTACAGTACAAAGTACAAGTACAAAATACAAACATTGTACAAACTTACAAAGTACAAAGTACAAACATTGTTTGTACAATGTTTCACTATACATATAGTTGGGATTAAATAACATTCATGTGGATGGCAATCTAATTTATATGAAGGACTTATTTGTGGACTGTGTATTTGCCAAATTATATCAGGCTAGACTTCTGATATCTGGAGATCTTTTATAAAGGAAAATATAACATAAAGGTCCCACAATTAATCATAAAGCTTCAGTTTTGTTCACTGACATCCAAAACAGAAACACTTGACTGAAAAAACCATAAAATTTACTTCATCCATCTTTCCATAATTATTTACACTGAAACTATCATAAAACTACATTAGAATTGCAGTGTTTAAAAAACTATATTGCCTGGATTAGGTTTCTTTTTTATTTTTTCCTCAAGAGCTTCCTAAATTCTTCTTCTCAAACTTTCTAAATAAAGCTCGCATAAAATATTTTCAATTAAAATAACCATAAAAGTATTTTATAGCAATTCAAATAATGATATTTTTTCCTCATAGAACCAAGGACTGAGTTCTGTGTAATAACTTATTACATAAAACAGATTCACTTATATGAAGTAAACAATTTTTTCTCATACTGGTTGCATCAAAAATAAAAAAGTCAAATTATTAAAAAACTAGCCTCATTCCAGTGTCCTCAACATGCTATGAATGAGGGACAACTAAAATTAAATTTTAACTCATGTTCTTTTGATCTATTGTCATTTAATCTGTTTTTATATTCCTCAGATTTGGCAAAACCCACAATAATCAGACACGCTTGGCTAAGAGAGTAGATCCACATGTGGTTTTTTTGTTTTTATGGAAGATTTACTATTTCATAATTATTGCTTTTTTAATTTTAGAATTAGATTTTTATCACTAGGAAGTAATGGAGGAATAACAACACCCATAGGTACAGGAAAAATCTCAGGACCTAAATTAAGTGCCACTAATTGGATTAACTATGTAAAACCAACTTCAAAAATCCTAGAAAATATGTCCCTTAAAATGGCTAATAAAATGAGAGACAAAAGAAATAAATTAGAGGAAATTAAAGGTGCTGGGGTTTCACGTGTCAACATGGGGTGGTTGTACCCACAAGCTGTTGGAAAGTTCAGTGAAAATCACATTGTATATTTTGTCTTTCTTAGTACTGAGTAGAAATCTGCAATATATACAAATAACAACCAATCAAGAAACAAGATGGGAGGGGAATGAAGGAACCAACATATTGAAGACCACAGGCACTGTGCTAGGCCTTTATCGGTAGGCACCGTAATGTGGTAAAAATTATATGAAGAACATTGACATTTGTTTTTCAATTGCTTGATTTTGACATTTCAACAAATGAGATTAAAATGAATTTTTTATAGTTACAGTTTTCGCTTAACAAATAGTGTTAAGTAAATGATTACAAATGGATGCTTTTGGAAACCTTCAGTTCCAGGAAAGGCTGTGCTGTTCGGCCCACATAAATTATAACCTTTAGCAAAAGGCAGTAACTACTGTATTACCAAAGGGCATTCATCCAGCAAATCTTGATTCCAGAGAACACCATCTTAGGAAAATCATTCAATAACTCAGAATCCGGCAATATATCTTTTAAAATAGTAACATGTACTAAAGAGTATTAATCTGCTATTTTTGTAACAAGAATGCATGAATTTCTTTTGATCCTCTTCTACATGAAAATGGACATAACTAAGTTGACAAATGATACTAAAATACTAAAAACCCCTAACTTCATAATAGGTTGCATTTGTGAATAGAAGATAGCATTGGTTTTAATGATCAGGTTTCCTACTGGAAATCAATTTTCTTACTCTTCATCATAAATCTTAGTCTAAGTTCAGTCATTTTTATTTTTTGAGGCAATTGTCACAGTACATAATTAAAAAACAAAACAAAACAGTACCAAACATCAAAAAGTGAAACCTTCTATCACTCTGAGTTACATTTAATAGTTTAGAGAATAAAGAAAGCAGTTAACAGTTCAATTTTCCCCCAAATAATTGTATATACATGTCAGTCAAACATCTTAAAAGGATAAGCTATTTTTAGAACCTCATGCAATTTAAAATTAATTTTCTTGGGGCGCCTGGGTGGGTCAGTCGTTAAGCGTCTGCCTTCGGCTCAGGTCATGATCCCAGGGTTCTGGGATCGAGCCCCACATTGGGCCCCCTGCTCCGCGGGAAGCCTGCTTCTCCCTCTCCCACTCCCCCTGCTTGTGTTCCCTCTTTCGCTGTGTCTCTCTCTGTCAAATAAATAAATAAAATCTTTAAAAAAAATAAAAAATAAAAAAATAATAAAATTAATTTTCTTATTTTACTATTTTGCAGTGATACTTAATGTATATGCTAGAAAGTTTTCTATTTTTTTTTTTCCAGGAGATAAAACAAAACAAAACACTTTGTTTGAAGTGCTAACATAGGTATAGGTTGGATAAACAACACGTAAGTTGAATGTGAATCTAATCTATAAAAAGAGCATTTGTTGTCCATTGTCCCTTTATAACATAGAATGGCATTAGATCCCATTTTATTCTATTAATATTAAAGGGCCACCATACAGCAAAACACTGAGGGTTTCCCATTTCAGCTTTTTCAGAAATAAAGTAGTAGATATTCATTTCATTGTGAATGAGTAGAAAGAGATGATATCGGGCAACATCATAGAATATAGCAAGCAATTTCATTTTCGACAGCTAAGAAAACATTCCTTAAAATATTTACACTTAAAAGAGAAAATCTTGTTCTGCTGATATCACCTCTAAAGAAGAAATAGCAATAGAAGAAAAATGTACCAAGCTTAAGACTCTGTTACAGTAGTATTTAAAATGCTGCCTCATTTTCTCACAAGCTGGAAAAGTTACTTTGCTCAAAATTAATTATTCCTTATTTTCAAGTATGTTTCTGAAATGCATTTTTAAAGATTTCTGGTTAACCCAATCATTCCAACCACAGCTCTCTTTCCAAGTCACAAATCTAGCTTTTTTTGAAGACAAAGTAAAACATGACTATGTATAAATATCACCCAAAGGCTTCCTGCCCTATATTTTTCAAATACAGAATAGTTATATTTGAAGTATCCTGGTCCTAGTTCTGTAGGGGTTGGTTATTTAATATTTTTTATGGAAGAAACTTTTAGTTCTGGAAAAAGTAATTGCTTGTATATATTTTTGCAGCCTAGGGTCTCCATTTCTTCCTCCAATTTACATGGCCATATGTGTATGTCTTCCCTGCTCTGTTAGGAAAATGGAAGCTGGATATCCCAAGAATGAGAGGTTATATAAAAATACTACAAATAGACAGCAGACACAAATATCTACCAAGTGTTATTTTAAAGTTTGATCCCAACTTAATATTTGGAAATAGATTTATTTTTTAAGTGTTCAATTAGAGCAATTTCTTAAATGTGAACTAAATTGCTTTTAGAGTTCTTTTTCCTTGTAAGTATTGTCAATGCTAATAAATCCTATTAATTTTTTTACTGCTTGTTATGTTGAAATAAAAACAAAGTAAAATGAAACAAAAAAGATGACAAAAAACATTTTTTTCCCTAATTTTAACATTCACCAACATTGCAACTGTGGCCTGATCACATGTTCTATTTCTGCCAACATAAATGGAATAATAGTACACAAAAAGCTTTTGAGATTAAATAACCACACACACATGCACACATACACAAATACTCACATTTAGTAGATCGCCTTGTTTATTATAATCTTTAAAGGCAAATCTAATCAATGATTGGTTGTAGTAGACAATAATAGTAAGTTGCAGAACCATGGACTAAGATGGTATAATCAGGTGAGTAACTATAGATAATATTTAGTGAGCAGTTACTACATGTCAGACATTTTTATGTTTGACTTGTATAATTTTATTTAACCATCAAAACATTACAATGAAGTAAATACTATTCTCATTCTGATTTTATGGATGAAGAAAAATGGAGCATAGAGAACTAGACAGACAAATGAATGCAACACAGGACAGGGCTAAAAGAGATATGTCTTAGAGAGTTAGGAAAACAAAAAGAGAGAAAAAATATCTTCTAAATGCCTAAGAGAATGTATAAAAATGGTCTAGATTCAGCTGCAATTTGTTAATTAAATGTAAAATATAAGACATTTGATGAAAATATAGCTATAAATATTTCTCCAAGACTTTAAGAAAAGAGTGATTTCTTGAACTCCTGGATTCATAATTAAATTATAAAAATTTGGCTGGGGTAATGTCATCAAAATGGCAACACAGGTGTTTCTGACTTCATAAGAACAACTAACATCTACTCAAGAACAAGATGCCACTGAGAGAATCCTAGAACACAGGGGTAAGGCTGAAGTATTCCACTCTACCACAGAGACCAATGCAAACTGCATTAGAAGGGTAAGAAAAGTGGCTACACAGTGTTCCTCCCCCAGAACAGTATAGTACCACATAGAGAGGTCTCCCCTGAGCCTCTGGCTCCTCCAATGGGAAAATGCAATCCAGGGAAAATACAACCAGTCTCCCCCAGCATTGTGTCTCACTTAGTGGAGCCCCTACTCTGATCTCGCACCATGGAGACTGCAGGGAAATCTGTGGGGCCCAGTCACTGAGATTTTGATTTCAAGGGAGTAGAGGGGTTGGAACTTGCAACAACCAGTACATGGATCTGGGCAGACTGAATTCATACCTGCAATGCCCAAACTGTAACCCCAATCAGGAGCTCTGCTTATCTGCAGACCCAAGTTGGGGGCACATTCTAACAGACAACACAGCAGGATGCAGATCTATCTGATTTGGACCCTCACATAGGTTTTATTTTTGGCCATCAAGTCAAGTTTGTCCACACCAGGCAATGCGCTGAATCATAGCCCCACCTGCTGTGAAAAGTCCCTCCCACTCCTGTCTGACTAGAAGGGCTGGTGACAACTTCTGGAAGCTGTATGGCACAGCTACATTTGAGCTAAAAGGCAGGTGGGCAGAGATGATTACTTCCACAAGAAAGCCAGTACTGGACTTGGAAGCTTCTTGTGCTATGATTAATTCATAGACAAGGCTGAGGGTAGCTCCTAGTCCCTCCTAATCAGAGAGCCTATTTGGGAAATTGAGAGTAGCCTGGAGTGTCCTGTTCCCTTCCCACTGAGTCAATAGAGTTGAGACACAGCCCCACCTGCTATGAACAGTGTCTTTTGGCCCCTTCTAACCAGAAGGGCTGGCAAAAGCATCATAAAGCTGTGTAACCCAATGGTGCTTGAGCTGAAAGAAGGGAAGACAGAGCTGATAGTTTGCAGAGCAAAACTAGTGGCCCTGTTTGGCAAGGGAACTGGCGGTGTGAGTCAGCTTGAGTTAAGACAACAAAGAACTTTACTAGTTTTAGAGTTGCTTCTCCCACTGTGCCCAGGTAGGGAATCTAAGTCATAGCTACACTCATTGCTGAATACAGCCTTCAGCTTGTCCAAGCAGGCAACCTAATCAGAGCTATGAAGCTGCATAGCCAATTCAACAGCCCTACTGTAGATTTTTAAGACCAGCAAAAGAAAAGTTACATACATACAGTGGTACCTGAACAGAGAGCATAGCTCATGGCTTCCCTGATCTAGAGAGCAAAACTGGTGATTTCACCTGACTGGAGAATTCAGTGTACACTCAGACCTGTTTTGGGCACCCAAACAATGAGCTGTATAGGCCCTGAGTCTCATCCTGTTTCCCTGCCAGGAAAAGGAAGCTAATTCATAACTCCAACTACTACTGTATATAATACCATCCCAATGATCTCGTAAACCTACCAGAGAATGTAGGTAACTACAAAGACCATTCTACAGCTTCACTTGGGTAGGGAACTGAGCCAGCAGTCCTAGCCAACTGTCCTCAACCAGTGCCACACACTCCATCTCCATTTTCTGAGCTTGAACAGTTGTCTCACCCAAAAATAGATCATAACAGTCTCCACCTGTGCAAAGACATTACCAGCAAATACATCTGGAAACCCAAACTGGGCCGACTGGTGAAAAACTATTCCAGCCAAAGGAAACCTATAAAGACTGGAAGAGGAACCCCACTATTCAAATGTGCAGACACACATGTAAGGAATCAAGGATCACAAAGAATCAGGTAAATATGACAACACCAAAGAAAACTAATAAAACTCCAATAACTGACCCTAAAAAAATGGAGCTCTATAAACCATCAGACAAAATTCAGAATAATCTTCTTAAGGAAGTTTAATGAATTATAAGAAAACACAGAGACACCAAGACAAAATTAGGAAAAAAATGCATGGGTGGAATGAGGTTAGACCAGGAAAGAGCAACCACACACACACACTCATACACACACAAAATCCTACATCTGAAAAATACAATAACTGAACTGAAAAATTCAATAGAGAATTTCAAAAGTAGCCTCAACCATACAGGAAAAAGAATCAGTAACTTGGAGGAAAGGACATTAGAAATTACTCAGAGGAGCAAAAAGAAAAAAAATAAAGGAAAAGAGTGAAGAAAACTTAAGGGAATTATGGGACATAATGAAAATGAAACAGTTGCAAAATAGGAATTCCAGAAGGAAAAGAGAAAGAGAAAGTGTCAGAACGTATATTTAAAGAAATAAGGGCTGAAAATTTCCCAAACCTGGGGAGAGAAATGGACATCCAGATCCATGAAGCAGGAGGAATTCCAAACAGGTTGAATCCAAATAGGGTTATGCTGAGAAACACTGTACTTAAATTGTTGAAAGTCAAAGAACAACAACAACAACAAAAAAAATTTAACACCAGCAAAAGAAAAGTTACATACATATAAAGGAACCTCAGAGAAATATTGGCAGATTTCCCAACAGAAACTTTGCACGCCAGGAGAGAATAGAATGACATATTCAAAATATTGAAAGAAAATAACTGTCAGTGAAGAATTCTATACCTAAAGAAGCTGTCCCTCAGGAAGGAAGGAGGGATAAAAATTTTCTCAGATAAATAAAAGCTGAGGGAGTTCATTATTATTGTACATACTTTAGAAGAAATGTTAAAAGGAGTTCTCTGCATGGAAGTAAAAGAATGCAAATTAACATCATAAAAACACAAAAAGGTAGCATAAATCTCACTGGTAATGGCAAATATATAGTCCTAGTTAGATTCCACAGAGTGTGGAATCTAAAATCAAAATAGTGGTGTGTAATTCACAACTCTAGTTTAAAAGTTAAAAACAACAACAATGTAGCAAAAATAACCATAACTACATTTATGTTATTACTTTCACACAAACAAGAAAACAAAAACCCACATAAACGGTAAGAGCAATAACCTAAAATGTGAGGATGAGAAGAAATAAAAGTATAAAGTATACAAATTCTATTGAAGTTAAGTCATTGTCAGAGTAAAATTGGGTATTTTAAAATAGGGTATTCCAAATTTAAGATACTTTATGTAAGCCTCATGGTAACTATAAGGGAAAATTTTGTCATTATACAAAAGAACACAATGAAAGAAGTTAAAGCATACCGATAACAAAATACATCAGAACACATACGCACACAAAGCAGGAAAAGAAAGAAGGAACAATGGATCTACAAAACAAACAGAACATAATTAGCACAATGGCAATAGTAAGTCCTCACTTATCAATAATTACCTTAAATGTAAACAGGTTAAATTCTCCAATAAAAAGACATAAAATGGCTGAATGGATAAAAACAAAAATTACAACAAAAAACAAGAACTAAGCACACATAGACTGAAAGTGAATAGATAGAACAAGACATTTCAAGCAAATGGTATCCAGGAAAAGCAGGGGTAGCTATATAATATCAGACAAAATAGATTTTAAACTAAAAATGGTAAAAAGAGACAAAGAAGGTCATTATGTAATGATAAAAGTGTTAATACATTAAGACATAACAATTATAAATTCTTATTTGCCCAACATCAGAACACCTAAATATAGAGAGCAAAACTTAACAGAATTAAAAGGAGAAATAAACAGTAAAACAATAGTAATTGGGAAGTTTAATACCCCACTCTCCACAAGGGATAGATCATGCAGACAGAGAATCAATAAGGAGACAGCAAATATGAACAACACTATAGGCCAAATGGACCCAACAGATATATACAGAACATTTTATCCAACAACAGCAGAATACACATTCTTCTCAAATGCACATGGAGCATTTTCTGGGATAGATCACATGTTAGGCCACAAAACAAGTCTTAACAAATTTAAGAAGACTAAAATCATACTAAGTATCTTCTTTGAATACAATGGCATAAAACTAGAAATCACTAACAAGAAGAAAACCAGGAAATTCATGAACACATGGAAATTAAAAAACACTTTCTTGAATAACCAATGGATCAAAGAAGAGATTAAAGAAGAAATAAAAGTTTCTTGAGACAAGCAAAAATAGAAACACAACATATCAAAACTTGTGCATGAAGCAAAAGCAGTTATAAGAGGGAAGTTCATAGCAATAAACACCTACATTAAGAAGCAAGACAGATCCTATAGAAACAAAAGTCTATGCCTTAAGGGACTAGAGAAAGAAGGACAAACTAATCCCAAAGTTAGCAGGAAAAAGGAAATACTCAAAATTAGAGCAGAAGTAAGTAAAACTGAGAACAGAAAAATAATGGAAAAGATAAACCTAATTAAAAGTTTTTTTTTTAAGATAAGCAACATTGACAAACCCTTAACTAAACTAGCCAAGAAAAAAAGAAAAAGACACTTATCAACAAAATTATAAATGAAAACGAAGACATTACAAATGATACCACAAAAATTAAAGGATAAGAGACTATCATTAACAACACTATAAACAACCTAGAAGAAATAGAAAAAAACATTCTTAGAAACATACAACCTACCAAGACTGAATCAGGACAAAACAGAAAATCTGAATAGACAAGTAAGGAAGGAGATTGAATCAGAAATGAAAAAATCTCCCACTGAAGAAAAGCTCAAAACCAGATGATTTCACCAGTGAATTTTACTAAATGATTAAAACAATTTACACCAATCTTTCTCAAACTCTTCTAAAAAATCAAAGAGGAGGAAACATCTCAAATTCATTTTACAAGGCCAGCATTATCCTGATATCAAAACTAGAAAAGAACACTATAGAAAATAAAACTACGGGCAAATATCACTGATGAATATAGATGCCAAAATTCTCAATAAAAACTAGCAAATTAAATTCAGCAGCACATTAAATCAACCATGATCAAGTGAGATTTATCCCTGGGGTGCAACAAAAGTTCAACTTATGCAAATTGATCGTTCTGTTACATCACATTAATAGAATGAAAGAAAATAATAATATGATCTTCTCAATAGATGCAGAAAAATCATTCAACAAAATTCAAACTCCATTCATGATAAAAAATCTTAACAAATGAGCCATAGAAAGAACATATCTAAACATAATAAAGGCCATATATGACAAGCCCACAGCTATCATCATGCTCAGTGAAATGATGAAAGATTTTCTTCTAAGATCAGGAACAAGACCAGGGTGCCTACACTCACCACTCCTATTCAGCATAGAACTGGAAGTACTAACTAGAGCAATCAGGCAAGAAGAATAAATAAAAGATATTGGAATCAGAAAGGAGAAAGTAAAGTTGGTTCTATTTGCAGGCGAATTTTTTTATATATAGAAAATCCTAAAGACTCAGCCTAAAAGCTCTTAGACCTAATGAATGAATTCAGTGCAATTGCAGGATATTTAATTAAAATACAAAACTCCACAGTGTTTCTACATACACTAATGACAAAATTTCTGAAAAAGAAATTTAGAAATTGATCTTATTTAGAATAGCATCAAAAACAATAAAATCATTAGGAATAAATTTAACTAAGGAGGTGAAAGATCTCTATGCTAAAAACTATAAAATAATTGATGAAATTGAAAAAGACATAGATAGATGGAAAATTATCCCATGTTCATGGATTGGAAAAAGTAATATTGCTAAAATATTAATATTACTGAAAGTTATCTATAGATTCAATGCAACCCTTTTCAAGATTCCAATGACATTTTTTCACTAAAGTAGAAAAAACATTCCTAAAATTTACATGGAACCACAGAAGACTCTAAACAGCCAAAGAAAGCCTAAGAAGAACAGAACATGAAGTATTACACTTCCTAATTTTAAGCTACACTATAAAACTATGGTTATCAAAACAGTAAATAGTATTGGCATAAAAACAGACAAACATACCAATGGAATAGAATCAAGGGCTCAGAAAGAAACCCAAGTGTATTTGATAATACTTATCATATATAAAACATGAGTATACAACTAATATTTGACAAGGGAATCAAGAATACTCAATGGAGAAATTGTAGTTTCTTCAATAAATGGTGATAACTGGATATTCACACGTAAAAGAATGAAACTAGACCCATATCTTACACCACTCATAAAACTAACTAGAAATGGATAAAAGACTTAAATGTAAGACCTGAAACCATAAAACTTGTTGAAGGCAACATAACAACAAAGCTCCTGACATGGGTCCCGGTAATGATACTGTGGATGTGACATCTTATGACATAAGAAAAAAAAATACATTGGGAAACATCAAACTAAAAAGTTCTGTACAGCAAAAGAAACCATTATCAAAGTGAAAAGACAACTAATGGAATGGGGAAAAGTATTTGCAAAGTATATTTCTGGAAGGGGTTAATTATCAGAACATATAAAGAACTCATATAACTCAATAATGAAAATAAAGATTAAAAAAAAATTAAAAAATGGGCAAAGGATCTGAATAGACATTTCTCCAAAGAAGATATACAAAAGGCCAATACGCTGAAAAGATGCTCAACATTACTAGTCATTAGAGAAATGCAAATTAAAACCAAAATGAGATAGCATTTTATGCCTGTCAGAATGACCGTCATCAAAAAGACAAGATAACAAATACTGGTGTGGATATGGAGAGTAGGGAACCCTGTGCACTGTTGGTGGGACTGTAAATTGGTATAGCCACAGTGGAAAACAGTATGTAGAATCCTCAAAAAACTACTATATGATCCAACTACTGGCATGTAACCGAAGGTAACAAAAACACTGAATTGAAAAGATATCTGCACCCCCCACATTCACAGTAGCATCATTTAGATAGCAAAGACATGGAAACAACCTAAGTGTCCATTGATGGATGAATGGATAAAGAAGTTGTAGTATACATATATGTATGCACATACATGCACACACACACACCCACGTGCACGCGTGTTTGTGCATGCACACACAATGAAATATTATCCAGCCACAAAAAAAAAAAAAAGGTAAATCCTACCATTTGCAACAAGATGGATGGGTCTTAAGAAGCATTATGCTAAGTGAAATAAGTCAGATAGAGAAAAACAAATATTGTATGGTCTCATATGTAGAATCTGGAGGAAAAAAAAACAAACAGAAAAAGAGATTATATTTGTGATTACCAGAGGCAGGGGGGTGGGGAAGGTGGGAATATGAGGAAGGTGATCAAAAGGTAAAAAGTTCCAGTATAAGATAAGTAAGTATTAGAGATGTAATGAACAATATGATGAAAATAACTGCTGTATGATATACCAGAAAATTGTTGAGAGTGAATCCTAAGAGTTCTCATCACAAGGAGAAAATTGGCTTTCCTTTATTCCTTCCTTCTTTTTTTTTTTATTGCATCTGCATGAGAAGATGGATGTTAGCTGAATCTATTTTGGTAATCATTTCACAATATAAGTAAATCAAACCATCATGCTATATGCCTTAACTGTATACAGTAATGTATGTCAATTATTTCTCAATAAAACTGGAAAAAAATATTGGCTGCTGGCTAATCTAAAACATTTCAACCCTTTTATCACAACATAAACACTAACTCCCCATGTCTCTTAAACATCTTGCCAAAGCCAAAACCATCATGCTTTCCAGCAAATTACCAGCAAGCCTGTTTTTCAGGGTAGTTCAAAATTCTCATTCTAATTCCAATTTTATATAGGTCATGACTTACAAAGATCTAAAAGATAAAATTATGTATTCTGTCATTTGTAAAATGTCTCCTGTACTTTTAAATGTTTAATAACAAAAAAGCCCGATAATACAGATATATAATGTAAAATGTCAAGTCTCAACTGCTTCCATTGATTATGCTCAAGTTTATCATATATTCTTCCAGGTCCTTCTCATTAGTGTTCTTTTAAAAATAAAGCCAAAAAATTAAATATTATATATTTTATTCTTTAACATTCTTTGTTTTCACTGATCAACTACATGAGAGATATCAGTACCAGTAAGATCTACTTTATTCCCTTTTAATGGCTACAACCCCAAATGCAGCTGAATGATAATTATTTATATCCTTTTGTATGAATATTTCATTTCCACTTTTTTTTTGCTATTACACAGAGTATAATTATCTTTGTATATACACCCTTGTCCGTATGTGAAAATATTTTTGTAAGATAGATTAAGATAGAAAATGCTGGATCAGCACATTTTCAATTTTGGAAGAGTCTGCCAAATTGCCCTCAGAAAGTTTTCATGAATTCACACAATAAGGTAATAATCTTATCAACAGTGAATAAGAATATCCCTTCTACTCTGTGTTGAAAAATGAATCTTTATATTTTTGGCCAAACTGATGTGAAAACCAGTATCTCACTGTTTTTGCTTTTATAGAATATTTGTATTTTTCTCTATAGGAATTTTCAACTCCAGCAGCATTCAGAACTTTTATATTTGTATATTTTTATGCAATTAATATTCTTCAAATCCTATTTATATCCTTTTGTGTAATTTTCTACTGAACTCTTCATCAGTATAGCCCAAAACCCAGCAATAATTGTTAGATCTGTGATCCCAACAGGGAAGGATAAATCCACATTGCTTTTATTTCTCTTTGTCCTCCCACCACTTGACCTCAGTAGTAGAAGTCCTTAGCCAACCCAGCTTTCTGATTGAATAACTGACTAGAAAACCCTAAGAACCAGGAAGATGAAAGGGAAGGAAGTGTTGAAGTAAATGACTTTACTAAGTGCAGTGTGAACTCCTAGTCTTAACACGAAGCCACATATCAGGATTTCATCTTAATTAGCATAACTGAAGGAACAAGAGGCCACCTCTCAGATCTGAGACTAACCACACACAAAAGGAGACCTCTAAATAGCAGAACAAAGGTTTAAATATTTAACAGACACTGGAACCACAGCCAATGGAAGGTGAGACGAAACTTGTGGTCTAAACCAAACTAGGTCAACTGCCTACTAAAACAAAAATAGAAAAATAGAAACATCCTCCATAGGAGTTAAAAAAAAAAAAAGTTCTTGGCTGCTGGATAGCGGCAGAGTGTGAGCCTACATAGGGTCTGGCCTAAGGGCGTGGGTGTTTGGAGCCATTGGAGGGGGCGGAGAGAGTGCCTAGGATCACTGTCAAGGCCACTCGTTGGATTGTCAGCTGAGGCCTCGGGGCCAGTAGTGGCTGAGGCCCAGTCCCTAGAGGCCCCTAAGCCTTTGGGTCTGGAGCCTGGCTCTGCTCCCTTCAGTCTCAAGCCACTGACCCCAAATAGCAAGTACACAATGCTGAACGCAGGTGGCTGGCTGCACTACCCCGCACTGCCCACCCTCAAGGATAGGGCACCTTGCTCAAGGCCATGTTCAGCAGCTGCTCCAAGGTGCTCAGGGATGCAGGAGGTTGGGTGCTGACTGACCCAACTGGCTGCCACCTTGGTGCAATCCTCAACTGCCTGCATGTCAGTCTGTGCCACCACCTGAGGGTACCAGGGAGCTGGGGGAGCTGCTAGGTGAAGCATGATGCTACCTGGTACCAGCCCTGACTGGGGACTGGCCATTGCGGCAATGAAATCCTAGAAGCAGAGCCGCTCCCAATTAAACAGGTTGGGGGTTCCAGAGCCCCAACTACTAGGCTTCTCTTCTGTGGATCTCTTAGGGTTCTGAGGAGAAGAGCTTAGAGAGCACAGCCAGGACCTTTGGGTTAAGTGTCACCTCTACCACAGCTGACTGCGTGACCTTGATTGAGTCAGTTCTTACCTCTGGCTTCTGAAAGCTAGAGATACAAGAAAAATATGTACAGTGTAGTGAGTTGTACATAAAGCCTTTTATTCTCTTCTACTTTTATGATGCTAAAAATTTCTTTTATGATACAATACTTTTTTTAAAAGATTTATTTATTTTAGAGAGGGTGAGAGGCAGAGGGAGAGAGTGAATCTCAAGCAGACTCCCCACTGAGCACGGAGCCCTACCTGAGGCTGATCTCAGGACTCTAAGCTTATGACCTGAGCGGAAATCAAGAGTCAGATGCTTAAGTGACTCAGCCACCCAGGCACCCCTATGGTACAATATTAACAGGAGATTATAAGGGTTTCTTTTTTTGATGCCTTTTATATATTAAAAAGTTGCAACTATGAACAACTTTCTGTTGTCTTGATGAATACTTATTGGTTCTTGAAATCTAAAAGAATAGAATTCCTTTGAACAATATCCATATTTTTCAAACTGCATCCCATAGGAAAAAATGCATTTTATACTCATATATAACTTAAGTAAGAGTTTTATAAAATGCTACTTCTAGTGAAACACAGGCTGATATATTGTTTTCTTTCTTTTTAATGCTCTTTGGGACCCACTAAAATTACTTCATGACCCATTAATGGGTAACAACTTGCAGTTTGGAAAACATTGAACTAGACGATCTTGAAAGTGGGTTCTTCCTCTATAGTTATTCACAACCTGTGTGTCAGGAGCGATTCTGCTATCTGCTTGTGTGTACATCTTGTACCCCTGTTTGACATCCAGGAGAGAAGCTGGGGATGCATCCAAGGTCAAGGAGCTAGCCAGCCACAGAGCTCAGATTCAACCCCAGGTTATCTGAATGCCAGGTGCAGTGCTTTTTCTTCTGTGTTCCTGCTGCTTCCTTTCCAGGTTTCCCTGAGACCATTCTGACCCTCACCCCACTCAGCTCAAGTCTGCTTGTTTGTTTGGAGGTTATTTTTGTTTTTAAGATTTAGGTATAGAGAATTGAGTTCATCATACTTCTCAGTGTGTGTTAGCCATCATTGATCTATACAAATCTTTTCTCTTTTTATTTTTTTCATTCATTCCCAGTCCCTTGCCCACTTCCCTTTTACCCATAGGCACTCCTCCAATTCCAATGTTTTGATACATATACTTAGATTATGTTTGTACCCTTGAAAAGCTAAGAGCATTGTTTTGCATATGTACATGTTTAAATTTCCATAAATGGCATTGAGCTTTAATTAAAAAAAATCCTCTTAACGTAATATTCAAAATCTGTAGAATACTGTGATAGAAAAATAATGGCCTCCAAAGAGGTCCACTGTAAATATGTTCTGTGACAAAAGGGGCTTTACAGATGTGATTAAGTTACAGATGTAGAGATAGATTATCCTGGGTTATCTGGGTGTGTCCATAGTAAATACAGGACTCCTTAAAAGTGGAAAAGGGAGGCAGAAGAGAAGGTCAGAGTGATGAAATAAAAGAATGGAACCCACCATGTTGGCTTTGACAATGGAAGAAGGGGAACAGGAGCAAAGGAATGCAGATGAGCTCCACAAGGCAGAAAGGCAAGTAAATAGATTCTCCTTTAGAGTCTCCAGAGGGAATGCAGCTCTACTGATACCTTAATTTTAGTTCAGTGTTACAAGTATCAGACTTACAGACTGAAGAACTGTAAGATAATAAATGTGTATGATTTTAAACCATTCAGTCTGTAATAATTTATTACTATAGCAATAAACCCCAAAGTTGTTTCCTTTAAACAACAATAAAATTGATAAAACTCTAGCAAGACTGTCAAAGAAAAAGAGATAAACTTAAATTACAATATCCAGAACAAAGTGGGGGATTATCACCACAGAACCACAGGCATTAAAAGGATAGGGAGGAAACACTAGAACAACTCTATGGCCATAAGTTTTACATCTTAAATGAAAGTGACCAGTTCCTTCAAAGATAAACATTACCAAAACACAAAGACTATTACCTGAATAGCTTTATAACAATTAAGAACTTGAATCCATAGTTTAAATCCTTTCAACAACAGCCATTCCTAGGCCTAGATGGTCTCATAGTAATTTCTATCAAACACTTAGATATAATACTAATTATATACAATTTCCTCCAGAAAATGGAGACATAACTTCCTAGTTCATTTTATGAGAACAGCATTACTGTGATACCAAAGCCAAAGAGAGACAGCACAAAAAAAAAAACAAAAGAAAAAATTAGAGAGTAATATCCCTCATGAAGATTGATGCAAAATCCTTAACAAAACATTCAAGTACATAGCATATATTAGTGTGTATTTATGTATAAAATGCACCACAATCAAAACGGGTTTCTTCCAGGAGTGCAAGTTTGGCTCATTATTGAAGTATCAATGTAATCCACTATTTTAGCAGTCTGAAGAAAAATGTAGTGATCATTTCCATTGATGCAGTAAAAATGTGGAAAGTACCCATTCACAATTAAAAAAATACATAAAATAGGAATAGTAAGGGACTTTCTCAACCCGATGAAAGGATGTATGAAAAATCCATAAACCTCTTTAGAAGAAAACAAAACAAAACAAACAAATATCACTCTTAGTGATGGAAGAATGTATGCTTTTCTCCTGAGATTTGGAACAAAGATTCACTCTAACTTCCCCTATTTAAATATGTGCTATAAATTTTAACCATTATCCTAAGACTTGAAAAAATAATATAAGGAAAACAAATTGAAATTGAAGAAATACAACTGTCCCTACTCACAAATGATATGATTGTCTACATAGAATACCTCAAGAAATCCACACGACTCTTAAAACAAATAATTGAATTTAGCAGGGTAATAGGATACAAGCTAACACACACACAAACACATACACACAAAATTTTAATTCTGCATGATATTAATGTACAACAGAAAAACTAAATTTTAAAAAGCATTGTCATTTATGATCCCTCAAAAATATTTTGGTATAAACCTAGCAAAACATGTACATGATTTGATGCTGAAAACAAAAAAAATATTGATGAAAGATACCAAAGGAGACCTAAATAAATTGAGTGATATACCATGTTCATGGATTGAAAGACTCAATATAGTAAAACTGTCCATTGTTCTCTCCAAATCTTTAGATTTATTGCAATTCCAATAAAAATCTCAAAAGGGTTTTGTAGATATGGGAAACATGATTTTTAAATGTATACAGAAATTCAAAAGAACTAGAATACTAAAACAATTTTGAAAAAAAAAAATAAAATTGGAGGAATCACTCTACCTAAATTTAAGACTTACTGTAAAGCTACAGTAATCAAGATAATGTGATACTGGTGAAGGGATAGATGCATAGATCAATGAAGCAGAATACATGTTTAATTTTTCACAACATGCAAAACAATCCAATGGAGAAAAGATAACCTTTTCAATAAATAATGTTGAAAAATTGGACATCCTTGACTTAAACTTCATACTTCATCCAAAATTTAACTTGAAATGGATCATGATCTAAATATGAAATATATAAACCCATAAACTTTAGAAAAAACATAAGAGGAAATCTTTATGACCTGGTGTTAGGTAGAGTCCTTAGACATGACACCAAAAGCACAATTCATACAAGACAAAAAAAAAAAAAAAAAGATCAATTAGATTTCATCAAAATTTAAAATATTTACTGTTCAAAAAACACTGTTAAGAGAATAAAAAGACTAGCTGCAGAATTGGAGAAAACATTTGTAAATCATTTATATGATAATGGACTTGTATCCAGAATATACAAAGAATTCTCAGTACTCAGTAATAAAAAAGCAAACAATTTAAAAATTCCTGACAATATCAAATACTGGTGAGAATGCAGAACAACTGGATTACTGGTGGGAAGTTTCTTATTTATACTCATCAAATGCCTCAGCAATACTACCCTTGGGCATTACTTTAGATAAATGAAAATTTATATTCACACAAAAATTCACAAGAAATTTCACACAAAAAGCTCTATTCATAATTGCAAAAAGTAGAAATGATCCAAAGTCCTGGCAGACAACAAAGGATTGGTTTGGCTCTAAAGAAACAATAAGCTCCAGTTAGATACAGAAAACCTATTACTTATATACACAGCAAAAGAAAGATGAGCAGAAGTGTCAGCTTCCTTGTCCCATAGGATGTCAACATGATGCAACATGAGGGGCAGTGTAACCTGTTGCTGAAGAGCCAATTTCATGTTGGTAAGCAGTTTTATAGTCTTAGTCTGTGTTGTACCCTAAGGGCAGCAAGGCAAAAGTCTTATGCCTCATTACATCCAGGAGGTGATAAGAAATTTTCTCTTGACAGTGTCCTGAGAATATAGGGAGGTGGGTGTAAAATGACCCTGTAGCTATTCTTCTCAAGATCCCAAGCTCTCATAGTCCAGGAAGATCCCAGGGAATTCTACCAAGGTTTAGATGTGACCTTTTGGTCACATCTCATGACCTTTGTGGAAATAAGCCTCAGAAATCCCACTTCTGGGTATTTACCTTAGAGAATAAAGAATTATGTTCACACAAAAATCTGTACATGAATATTTATAGTTCTATTTCATAATCATATGCACTGAAAACAATCCAAATGTCCTTCAACAATAGATTAACAAATTGTGATACATGTATTCAATTGCATACTACTCAGCTATAAAAAGGAAAGAATTATTGATATACTCAATGACTTAGATAAAAGCACTGTGTTATGGATTCTAGATTTGTGTCTTATCAGGTAGAATTTCTTAATTTTTTAAAAAATTTCATCCTTGGGGCACCTGGGTGGCTCAGTTCGTTAAGAGCCTGACTCTTAATTTTGGCTCAGGTCATGATGTCAGAGTCATGAGATCAAGCCCCGCACCACACCAGGCATGGAGTCTGTTTAGGATTCTCTTTCTCCCTGCCCCCCTGCCCCTCTCCACCTCTCTCTCTCAAAAAAAAAAAAAAAAATCCTTATATTTTCATCAAAATAAAATGTTTGTTTCTTTATTTCATGTATGTTATGGACTATAATCTGTCTCTACAAAATTCATATGTTGAAGACTTAACCACCTATGCAACTGTATTTGGAGATAGGGCCTTTAAGGAAATAATCAAGGTTAAATGTGGTCATAAGGGTGGAGTCTTAATTCAATAGACTGGTGTCCTTATAAGATTAAAAGCAAAACAAAACAAAACAAAAACCCAAAAGTTTGTGCTCTCTCTCTCTCTCCCCCTCACACACAAAGGAAAGACAAGACTTCTATCCATAAGCCCAGAAAAGAAAGTCTCATCAGAAACCAACCCTGTCAGCATCTTGATCTTGGACTTCTAGGCTCTAGAACTGTGAGCAAATAACTTTTTTATAATTTAAACCACTCAGGCTGTGGTATTTTGCCACACTATCTCTAGCAGATTAATACAATATGGAATTTACTTTTTTGTTATGAGGTGAATAATGAACCTAACATTTTTTTTCTGCCAAAATAGATAGCCAATTGTTAAAACAAATTGTATTATTTTCCTAAATGATCCAAAATGCCACTTAAATTAAATTCTTATTTCATATGGCTCTGATTGTGGTTTCTCTATTGTTTTCCATAGATCTATTTGTATATTCTTGTGCCAGTACTATACTATTTTAATTATAACGGCTTTTAGACTTAATTTAATATCTGGTACAACAAGCCTTCACTCATGTTCTTTTGTCAAATTTTCTTAAATAATTTAATGTTGCCCTCAGTTCCATGTGTTTAGACAAATGCTATTCAAAGTTCCAGTCCACAAAAAGATATGAAGCTTGCCACACAATGTAAATTAAGCATAGAACTTGCACGGCTTACTTTATCTGACAGTTTTCATAGTAAGGCTTTTCCATAAACAAAACATGCGTTGATTTATATTCTGACACATTCTAATAATGAATTAAGATTTTTTTAAAAAGTTCATATAAATATCTGATTGGTGGATCACAGTGTAGCAACATTGGTTTAGACTTTCTTGACCACGGATAATCTAAAGTCAGGGAACAATGTTTGATCTAGAAATTTCCTACCATCTTGCTGTAGGGCACAAGTCCCTGCCATTCTTGCATTTTCTCTCCAGTGTTTCTGTTGACTTTCCCAGTCTTCTCAGGCTGAGGTCCAGAGAAAGAGAACTAGGATCTTCTCAAGCGCTTAGGTAGCATGTAATCCCAGGTAAAATTTCTATATCATATTTTACCTGCCAAATGGTTGAACCGTTAAATTCTTCCTGAGCGCTGGGAAAACCACTCTGACAACAAATTGTGTATTCTTCTCTACTTTATTACTTATTGTATAAACTCTGGCTCCTTGGAACTCATAAATCCTTTTTTTTTTCTTTCAAGAAATCTCACTTATAATAAAACCTTGGTGTCTAGACTACTATTTCAATGTGTTGGCTTGAGACATGTTTCTTTGTGTGTTTTAAATTCCTTAAGTTATTCTCAGCCCTTTAGGGGAAAATAATGTTAAATATTAGAGTCTGGTGTGAGCTGTACTTTTTCTTGAAGTGATAAAGGGGGAAAAATAATAGTATGGAGAAACAGTTAGAATCTGGTAAAAATTGGAGCACCTGGGTGTCTTCAGTTGGTTAGGCATCCAACTCTTGGTTTCAGCTCAGGTCATGATCTCAGGGTTCTGGGATAGAGCCCAGAGTCAGGCTCCTCACTCAGCGAGGAGCCTGCTTGTCCCTCTCCCTCTGCTTCTCCCCCCGTTCTCTCTCTCTCTCATAAATAAATAAAATCTTTAAAAGGAAAAAAATATACAAGCACAAACAGGACAACCTTGTGGCACATGTGTATTTTCCCAGCAATCTGTGAAACATTTTCAGAGGGTATCATAAAAACCGAACATTATGCACTCAGGGATGATGAGTCATGGGCGGTCAGACCATACTAGATGTGTCTTCAAGAGAAACTAGACCCTCACAGTTAAAGAAGTTACCGATACTCAGATTTCATATGTACTGTGGTGTGGAAGCTTATATGTAGTACATATTTTAACACCAGTCCGTTTATTCATGGCTATTATAAATTGCATAATCAAAAGGGATTTTAAAAAGGAGAGGGAGTATGTTGCTGAGTGAATAGGTCATACATTTGCTAGGAAAACTGATTTTCTATGAAATTGATTTTGCATAAAATTGATGAATAGAGGACTAAAGTAGTTCAAGGTGTGACCCTGACTCTTGGGCAGTGCTTCATGTGTTGAGACTCTAGCAGGACAGGTATTATGTCTCAGTATTACACAGCTACCGTTTCTTTTCTACTTGGATCTTATCTCCTGTAATCATTTGTAATATTTCAGGAATACTATAAACATTTCCTCATCTCAAAGGGTGCCCTTTTTTTCCTTCTATTAGTGACGTAATAACCTTGTATGTCTCCAATAATTACTTCTAAGGAAAAAAAAAAAGTTTATTTCATTTAAATTCTCTCCACACGAATAACCTTCCTATTCCTCAAAATATGTACATTTAAAAGAGCAGGAGTGGGGTAAACTGGTTTCACATGCCATTTAGTAATAGAAAAGGCCCCAAATAAAGTTGGTGGGTGTCAGATTTAATGCCATGTATAACAATTCTCTATAAGGTTTAATTTGTTTTTGGTTTTGTTTTTGTTTTGGCAGCACAGATTAATTTGAAATCTTTTAACTTTATATATGAATCACTATTATTTCTTTTTTAACTCTTGGTATATAAAATTGCTTGCCATTTCCCTCCCATGTGTAATATCATTGTAATTATATAACCTCATTAGAGTTTACCAGCATGCTTCTTCCTATTCTATTTATTACTACCATTCTTTCCTGTTCCTTTCCTATTTTGTCACAGACACCTAATTCAATATCAGGTCAGCACTTACCTGACAATGATACTAAGAATAATGAAAGCCAACATTTATTGAAGGCTTATAAAACTGCTAGTCCTCATGTTATGCATTTTATAATCTTATATAAATTATTTCATTCATTTTCAGAATAATCCTATAATAAAGGTACTAATACCATCTCCATTTATAAGGAAACTGAGGCTAAGTGTTTGAATAGTTTCACCAAGACCCTAAGTAGCTTGAAGTGGAAGAGTCAGGGGATGAACTGAGGTCTGCCTGAGTACAGAGCTAATGTTATTAGAATGAAAATTACCCTTTGTATGTAAAAGCAACATTCATTTCCTATAAAACTTTTTTATTTTCCAAGATGTTCTTTAAGGATGATTTTCTAAAATTGAAGTTCAAAATAAAATAACACATTTGCATTCTTGGAGGATGGATTAACAGAAGGCAGTTCCTTTTATTAAATTGTCATTTCCTATTATTAAACTGTTATTTCCTATTGCAGTTCTCCTAGCTTCTGTGTTTACATGTCTTCTTTTCTGCATTTCTGTAACTTCAAAGGAATATAGTTGGAATTCTTCTTCTTTCAAGTTGAAAAATACTCCAAACAAAGGACTATGGGCTAAGATATGGGTAGAAGAACATGCAGGAAATTTACTTTCATAACCCCAGAAAAAATGACCAGGAAACCATTAGCAATGTGTGAAAGTTTTGAGAATCATATATACTACATAATCTGAGAAGAAATTAAATAATCCTCTATACTGAAAAGAGGGAATACAGGAAAATGAGCCATTCCCTCCCTTGCTGCAGCCTGGGGAAAAATAGGTCCAATTTAGGTCATGAAAAGTTTAAACTCAGAACCAGGAATGGTGTTTTGGAGAAGCAAAACAAACAAGCAAACAAACAAAAACTATGCGGTCTGAACAGAGGAGCAGCCACTTTCCAATTTTTCACAAATCAGCATTAAGAAGGGAACAAGTTTCAAAAATAGTACGTAAAGAGAAGGCATATTTAATAACTGGGGGCACAGGATCTCTCAGTTCTATGTGCAATTACACACATAGCATTTGGTAGAAAATTATTTAGTATTTTTTTATTAAAGGACTTTATTAAAATCTCTAGAAAATCTCAGAAGTTATGAGAAAGGGGATGTATATTACAGGGTAAAATTCCATGAAATTAAATCTTTGGAGAATTTTGACTTATGTTTCAGGTTTAAAATGAACAGGTATTATTTTAAAATTGAAAAATAAATCAACACAAAATATTTGCAAGAAGCTCACAATTTAGATCCCTCTTAGCATCTAAATGTCATTTCTTATTCAGCAACTACTCTTCCTCCTACAGGGTATAGTGCTATTGGATCAATTCATTCCTTTTTTTTAAGCTTTTATTTTAGTTCCAGTTAGTTAACATACAGTGTTATATTAGTTTCAGGTGTACAATATAATGATTCATCACGTCTGTCCATACAACACCTGGTGCTCATCACAACAAGTGCATTCCTTAATCCCCATCACCTATTTAATCCATCCCCCCACTACCCTCTCCCCTGGTAACCATCAGATTGTTCTTCTACAGTTCAGAGTCTGTACCTTTCTCTCTTTCTTAGTTTTGTCCCTTTGCTCGTTTGTTTTGTTTCTTAAATTCCACAATGTTCTCACTCACACTTTCTTCTCTGTGAGCCGTTATTCCCCTGACATGGTTCTATTTCCTCCCCAGGGAGCAAGCATATCACAGGAAGTTAGAAAATCAAAAATTTTCTCTTAAACTTAGAAAACTAAATGTGTTAAACTGGATTTAGCAATAAACAAGGAATGGACAATTTTTCTGAAGGTAGCCAGCCATACTAAAAAAAAAAAAAAAAAAAAAAAGGTCTCAACTAGAAGTTGCTCTTAAATATAGACTCCCTACTGACTAAATTTCAAATATGGGCTTGCAATGGAGTAATGCTGATTTTATCCCATGATTCCACATGATAATTGGTATTAAGAACGAATGAAATAGGGCACATACAGGACAAACTGTAGCAGAATTTCAGAAGGGAATTAGGGAAGAACTGACTAATGATTAAAATGGATTTCAGAGCTATAGCTTTGCTATAAATAGTCAGGAGTTAACAAAACACCCCAAGAGATACTATAAAAATCAGCTATATGCAGAACATATTGAATATGTGACAACTAATTTTAAGGTTTAGAGCAAGAGTGAATGATCACCAAATCTAATAACTGATATACAATGGAAGCTCCTTCTTGGGGGAACACTGTGTGTCCTTAAGAAGAAGAAAATATCTTCTGAGACTTGAAGTTGGTGGTCAAATTTTCAAACCTTCAAATATACCAGTGGCATAGCTATGATACTGTAATTAAGAGAATATCAATTTTAATTTTTGAATGAAAACCAAGAAATTCTTACTAAGCCTAGCTCTCTGAAAAAGCATTTCTAGGTATCTTAAATTCTTTCAGCAGTGATATATAATAAGTACAGATTTTGAAATATTCAAGACCTATGGTATCAGAACAGCCCAAAGAAACAGGAATTAATTGTAATGTATTTCAAAGAGCAGGTATACAGAGAGATCATACCAATTGATTGTCCAACTGACTAAATTGGTGCAGGATTCTATGCAGAAAAAATATAAACAAGATGGAATATTTTAAAGAGTAGAATGTTCCCTGAAGTAGATATTAATGCTATGTAGGTAGGTTTTTATGAAAGTTTGTGGTTTCATTCAATTTAAAATTTAAAAGAAAAGTTAATGAAAACTTGGATCCAATGTACAAATGGTGGTTGCATCCATTCACTCTCCAACAAATTTTTTATTAAAAACCTAGTTTGTGCCAGATACTGTACTAGACACAGAGAACGCAGATGGTGAACAAAAACGTAACAGTCCCTGACCTTATGGAATTCACACATTAGAAGAGAAAAACTAATAATGCAAATAAATGTTAAGTGTGAAGGTAAATTATTGGAAACTATGCAAACATATCAAGGAAGTTTCAATTAGTGTGGAAGATTTGGGAAATTCGAGACCTAAAATGTAAGCAGAAGTTCATAGGAGGTTGAGAAGGGATATTTGAGACAAAGAGTACAGAATTAACAAAGATCTTAAGGTAGGAGAATTCATAATGTTTTGAGGAAATAAATGACTTTTTAATTGGAACTCAGAGAACAAAGGTGAAGGTGGCATAAGAAAAATATGGAAATTAAATAGGATATCAGATCATGGAACTCCTTGTAAATTATGTTAAATTTGTTTTCTTCACCCCCGAACAATAGTAAGATATTAAATGATATTAAGCAGTAGATGCAGAGGGTACAGAAGAAGAGTAGGACTGAGGTCCACGTATAACAAATCAAAATTTGTATTTTGGGAAGAAGACTGCACTATGGACAATAAAATACAGATAGACAAAAGTAAATGCCGGTACACCAGTTGGGAGCTATTCCTATAATTTAAGTGAGGGATAATGGAAGCTTTAACTTGGATTATACAGAAAATTAAGAGATGTGAACATAACAGAGACATTTGGGAGATAGAATCAATAAAATCTGGTAATGGATTTGAAAAAAGAATAGCAGTGAAGAGGGGGAGGCTGTGGACAGCATGGTGATTTGGAATGAAAGACCATGAGTTTAATTTGGACATGTTAAGTTGAAAGTACCTTTGAAATATTCAAGTGGAAACATCATCAAGGCAATTTAATGCTCACGTCTAAGACACAAAGAAGAGGGCTTTAGAGATACAGATTTTTTAATAACCTGCATTTAAACAGTGATTAAAATAAGAAATGTGAATAAGATTACCTTCTTAATCTAAAAGATAAGGGAAAGGATTTGGAGTGAAGAGAACATTGCACCTTGGAGGACACCTAAAGGCTTGAAAAGAAAATGACTTTGTAAAGGAATATGGAAGGGAAGTTTGAGAGAGACAGAAAGCAAGCCAGGAGAATGTGGGTTTATGGAAGCCCAGGGGAAAACTATGGCAAGAGGAAAGTGGTCTACACTGTAGAAAGCTAAGAAATCACATAAGTTTAAGACTAAATTGTGTGCCCTGGCTCCAGTAATATTTAAATCATTGTTGACTTTAAGAAGAGCTTGTTTATAGAAAGCAATGGAGGCAGAAACTGGATTGAATTGAAGAAACAAAAAGGAAGAGAATTTCTTTTGAGAAGTTTGACTATAAACAAAAGGAAAAAGAAAGTGAGCACCTTATACCTAGAGGAATTTTGTGTAAATGAGTGAGGCTTACACATGTTTAAAATATGCGACAGAAATCCATTTTAAGTAATAAAACACATATGAAAGACAAAAATATAATAATTGAGGTAAGACTGCTGAAAAGACAAGAAGGAACAGGCCTGGAGTAATCTGGAGGTGTTGCTTTGGGAGAGGAGGAACAACTCTTCTACTGGGACTGGAAGAATCTAGACTACATTTTAAGTGTAGATATGTGGGTTTGGTAGAGGATATTGCTGAATAATGTTGTCAGTTTTAAACTATATAGTAGAAAGCAACGTCATTTGCCAAACATATATAGGGAATCACTAGCAGAAAGTTTGAAGAGGGTAAAGGAGGTTTGAAATTCTAACTTCAAGGAATGGAAGATCAGCAAAGAATAATTCTGTAGGATTTGTAGATAATATTAAGGATTGAAATATCAAATGAAGTTAAAAATCAATAATTTATAATAATGTCAATCTGCCCTACTGTGTTTTCTCCAGCAACTCTCAGCCACCTGGATGTAGACATGGAAAAAGTAGGTAGTTGGAACCATCCAACACTGGAACATTTGGCTGGAGCATTCCAAAGACAGTTATAAACATGAATTTTAGTGGAAACCTGAGGCACTAATTATGTTCCTCAAGGAGAATGGGTAGTTCACTAGAGAAAGGGAGAAAATACCGGAAAACACCAGTGTTAAAAAGAAGAGTAGGACAAGCCAGCCAAGTAGACCGAGGAATACACAGAAGTGAGAAGACAGGCAAGAGTCTAGAATCATGCAGAATGAAGTATTAGAGAGAGTTAAGAAAGATAATCAGTGGTGTCAATGAAATAGGTGAATTAAAATAAGAAGTAAGCATTAAGCATTTATTTAGTAATTAGAATGTTATTAATTCTCTTGAAGAGATTGCATGACATAGAGAAAAATGTCTGAGGAACAAAAAACTGAGCAAGACAATTTCAAAAAGTCTGACCTTGTAAGAAAAGAGTAAGAGATGCTTGCTATCATCTTAATTTATACCTACTTAGAATGAATTACTTATCTTTCTTCCATCTTAACCCTTAAGTATATAGAGATACTGAAAAGGAGAAAAAAAGGTGGTGGGTTTTTTTTTTGTTTGTTTGTTTGTTTTAATAAAACAGTAATGGTAACCTCTGCAGAGGGGAATGAAGTTGGAAAATACAAAAGAGCTTCCGTACACATTCTGCATGGAGCACTGGGTGTTATGCACAATGAGTCATGGAACACTACATCAAAAACTAATGATGTAATGTATGGTGATTAACATAACAATAAAAACTTTTTTAAAAAGAGCTTCCATTGTTTACTGTCTACTTTATTTTTTGAAAAATTTTCACTGACAGAGTAGTCCTTTTGTAATAATAAAGCAATTAAAAATTTTAGCATGCTTCTAATAAATACATCAGTGCTCCATTTCTATTATTACTAAGTATCTATCTTCATGTTTTTTACTATTCAGTAAAGAATATAGCTACAGTACACATAACTTCAAATATTGTCGGCCTGTTATGATTTCTCTGTTACTGTACTTGGATTTAATTTTTCAAAAGATCTTCAGCAATACGAAGTTTTACCACAATTAAAATACTGCAAAATCCTTTTCTGAGCTAATTTTCCATTAATTTTACTTGGGGATACGAGATTTTTCTTTTAACATCAATAAGTTCCATTACCAAAAAGTGAAATACATCTCTTTATTTCACTGCTGAATGTTTCTCACTTGTGTTTAAAACTTTTGGGTGGATATATTAAAAATATTTTCAATAATTTAATTATAACATATATTTACATAGTGACATAAATTTCTGTTCTACTATGTGTGTTCTGAGAATGCCCTGATTTAAGACATGGTCAGAGTCATTTCTAATTCTGGTTCTTACTGTTGTTTGGATATTTATTCATTCCTGGCTGATGAGTAAAACACTTTCCTAAATTATTGTTAATACTGATTATACTCAGTGTTGCTTTCTACCTAAATCAAACAAACAAACAAAAAACCCTTAAAATATATACTGATTGCTGGAAAAGCTTGTACACTCATTTTGAATATATTCCAAATCTTTTAGACATTAGACTTTTGTTTCTTGCTCAATTTCACACTGACATATATAAAAGTATAATAAGAATTTGTTATTTAGTCCATTATGTGCAGAAGAGCAGATTGTTTAGTATTTCAAAAGCATCTTCTGTGGGCTTTTAACTAATCAGTCACATGAGAAAGCTGAAGACAGAATAAGATGCCAGCCTATACAGACATTATAGAAGCTTGAATTTGCCTGAATACCTTGGCAGAAGAAACAGTGCTTTTATCCTAGTGAACAGAACAAAATGATATGAATTTACTTTTTTTTTTTTAGTAGATCAAAATGTGATTTACACAGGAAGAGTCATCATGCCCACGTTTGTTGAAATTTGGACAGTATTTTGTACAGTAAAGACATCTCCCCTGTAGACTCTGGAACATGTTGTATTATCATATAACATAACAGACCATATGGCAAGGGGGGAGGGAAATCAGGGAGGTAACAATCTATTATACCAGTAGACATATGAATAAGAAAACAAGGATTAAAACCATGTATAGGGGCTGTGACTGATTTTGTTTAGAGTTTTTTTTTTTTTTTTGAATGGCATATCTTGGCAATGTAAATATATTTTAAAAATCATATTTATATATAAAATTTTCTTTTAAAAAAATAGATTTTAAAATCCTCTTCACAACAGCACAATTGGGATATAGCCTCAGGGTTGATTATAATATGATATAATCCAGATGTGCTCACTCAAAACTCTACTCTTTCAGAGGCATTATAAATTTTTTAAAAAAAATTTATATAAAATAGCCTAATTCTCCCAGTGTGCAAGTTTCTACCTGGTAGTAGGTTAGTAAGCTATTTTAGGAAATCTGCAGTGAATCTTTCAAGACACAAAAATACAGTATGGCAGTAACTTACTTAATGTTACCTCAGCTGCTTAAAGTCAAACCAATTTAAACAATATCTCATTTAATATGTTTTATGTGTTATTCATTCATATAACTTAACAGAAATAAAAATTTATAAGACAGTGGCAGAAAAGAGATCTGACATTTGCCTCCCACTGTATAAACTATTCCTTCATTTTTCCTGAAAAAGTCAAAAGATTGACAAATGCTACAGCAGACGGATAGAATATGTTATAATTACCTATTTAGCTACAGAAAAAATGAAATATTTCAAATATATATAATTTAATCATAATTTCAATCATCACCCAGTATTTTATTTATAAAACTGATTTCCTTAGTTTAAAATTTAAAGTAGTAAGAATAAATTGTGTAAGTAATTATCTTGGAATATATTTGGCCTTTGTGCTGTATTTAAAGCATTCTATGCCACAAAATGCATACTTTTTTAATATAAGATCTCTTTACATAAAGACCACACGAGTTATATTGTAATAAGAATAAATTGTGTAAGTATCTTAGAATATATTTGGCCCGACTTCATGCTGTATTTTAAGCACTCTATGTCACAACATGCATACTTTTTTAATATAAGATCTCTTTACATAAAGACTACACAAGTTATATCTCTTTTCTCACTTGCATGATTATTTTATATGTTGATAGATACATACATAGATAATGAAAACATATAGGCGTCAATCTGTTCCCTTTTTAAGGCATTTTATTCAAGATTAACGCATATATTAAAAAGTGAACAAATCAAAAATGTGTATTTAATATGTTTTACAAAGCAAATATATCTGTTTAACCACCATCCAGAGCAAGAACAATATATTACCCCATCTCAGATCCCACTTACGTCCCCTTTCAGCTATTACTATGCCTCCCAAGGCTAACCACTAGTCTAATTTCCATCAATACCAACCAATTTTGACTGTGTTTGAACTTTATATAAAAGTAATCTAACTACGCTTTCTTTGTGTTGCTCGTCTTTCACACAACACTGTGTTGTGTTTTTTACTGCCCCATTTTACTGCAAGTATCAGTAATTTGATTATTTTCATTCTTGCATAGTATTTCCTGGTATAGATATATTATGATATTTAACCATTTTATAGCTAATAAATAATTGAGGCATTTACTGCTTCAGATTATAACAAATAATACTGCAACAAACACTCATGTGCTTACCTTATGAAGCACATTTACACTGTATATATTTGGGGGGTATATACTAGAATAAAAAGTCTGACTCCAGTTTTTTATGCTTCTGACCATGTTCAACCCTGCTACTTCCTCTTACTCTTCTGCCTTCACATCTTGGCAAGTTGATAACAGAGCCTAGGTGCTCGCTTTAGTGTTGGTGGTAAGTTCAAATAGTGCAAATCTAAGCCCATGAGAGGAAACCCTCATTCTAACTCCAAACTCCTAACCACCATTGAATCTCCAAGCTAGTTATTCCTCCCCTTTCTCAAGATATTTTTGGACCTGATTGGGACTACGCCCTCCCTGCCCAGAAAGCTTCATTATGTAAGTAACAAATCTCTTTACATCCTTTTGGTGTGTGTGTGCGGCGTCACAAGTCTTGACATCCAAAGTGAATTTTTGGTGCATGGGGGTCCATCCTGTGCCTACAGAGTGACCCCAATGTGTACCTAGGAAAGGTAACTGTGCTTCATGTGTATGGGTATGTTCATTTTGAGTAAATGATACCAAAAATATTCTAAAGGGGTTGTACCAATTTTATCACAACCAACTGTTGAGAAGAGTTCTGATGATTAATCTTTGTCCTCAACAACACTTAGAATTGTCAGGGTAGCCCTTCCCTCCCCTTCCCTTACCTTCTCTTCTCTTTTCTTTTTTCTTTTCCCTTTCTGGTGAGTTTGTAGAGGAATTACACTATGATAACTAAGGATAAGCACATTTAATGGAATTATTGGCCATTAGGATATCTCTTTTTGTGAAATGCCTGTTCAAGTCTTTGGCTCATTTATTTTAATGCTTTTTTCTACTTTAAAAAAAAGTAATTTGTAGAAATTTTTATGAAATCTAAACATAAGTCCTTTGTCATATATATGTACTGCAAATATTTGCCTTCACTTAATACCACTTAATTCTTATTGAACTAAAGTTTCATAATTTCACTCCTTTAATATAACAGCTTTTAATTTAAATAAAGTTAAATTATTTCTTTTCTTACTATTATTATTTTTGTATTCTGTTTAAGAGATCTATGTCCAACATATGGTCATGAAGATTGTTCCTTACATTATCTTATTGAAAAATTATTTTTTAAGTCTAGAATTCATCTGTAATTGATTTTTATGTGTGGTGTGAGGTATCATATAGATATCCAGTAGTCAATATTTCCTTTTTTATTCTTCTACATTGATTTGAAATTGAAAATATCTATCCTCATTAAGCAACTAGATTCGGTTTCCCTTGTAATTACTTCAATTCTTCATTTATTCAAGCATTACTTTTGACACTTTCTTTGTGCCAGGTGCACTTTTAGGCATTAAGAAAAAAAGAAAAACAATTGAAAGTCAACAATCTTTTCTGCCTTCACTGGGCATTTGGACAAATATCCAATAGCAAATAAATAAATATAGCATACTACATGGTGATAAGTATAGAGGATAAAAACAAAACATAAACAGGGTTTAGGAAGAATTGAGTAGAACAGAGATCTTAACATTAGAGTAGCCAATAATCGATTCTCTGAGTTGGTGACATATGAGTAGAGACCAGAAGGACAAGAAGGAAGGAGCTATGAAGAGCTCTGGAAGAGAAGCATCAGAGGCTGGGGAATCGTGCCAAAAAGTGCTGAAACAGAAGATTGCTGTATTTTCAAAAAAAAAAAAAAAGGCAAGGAGGTCAATGTGGAAGAAGAAAAGGGAACAGTTTGGAGAATATGAGATAGAGAAGCAAAAGAACTTGGAAAACAGACCAGGCAGGGCCTTTGGCTTTTATTCTGGACAATTTGAAAGGTGGTATAAGATTTGAACAGTGGAATGATACTATCTGACCTGGAGTTTAATAGAATAACTCTGCATCCATAATTGAAAATGAACTAGTAGAGGGGGGAGGGTAAGGATGAAGACAAGTAATAACATTCTAATATCTATACTGTGCTTTGCAGGCTAATGCAATGATGCTGTTAGACACTGGTGGTAGTAAAAGCTGGAAGGATTCCAGATATATTTGATATACTTTCAGTATATTTTCAGGCTTTGCTGATGAATTAGATATGGAGAATGAAAAAAAAAAAAAAAAGAGAAAAGTCCAGGATAACTGCCAGTTTTTGGCAGAAGCACTGGAAAAGAGTTACCTTTTGCTGAGATGGGGAAAGGTGTAAGAACAAAAAGTTTATGAATAGCTTTTTTTTTTTTTAGCAAATCCACAAAACATGATTTTACTTATCAAAATAACTGATCTATTTACTAAGTTTATCCATTAAAAAAAATCCCACAACTTTTCTCAAAGAAAATATCAAGAAAACAGGCACATGCTTCTTTCTCTTTTTTTCTAAATTACTTCAACTAGTGGAAAAAACTTCTCTTGCCTCAGCGAAAGAAACACACAATTTAGAATATCGGTTTCTTAATATATACGAAGGAAAAGGTCACACTGAATCTCAAAGGGCTTTTTTTTTTAACCTTTCTAATTAGTACAATAAAAAATCAATACCTTACTTTTAGAATCCTGATGAAGCACTGGCTCATAAAAATGGCAGGATAATCTCAAACACTCTAAGAAGGATGGAAACTATTGAGTCCTTGTACTAGAAGTTATTGGTTATCAGTTATTACAAAACCTGAAAATCACTTTGAGTGTGAAAGACCTCAGGCTAATACATTTAGAAACCTTTATCAATATTCATGAATACAACACAAAGCCTTATTGCAACTGTGGAGAAGATAATGATTTAATGAATGATAGATTAGGTGGGTAGAGAATGCAATCACTGCTAAAGCCAAAGTTTTCATAGCCAAACTAGTTTCTCACTCCCCGTAAACTTTCAGCAATACTTCTTAACCTCTTCTAATTTAAGAAAATGTATTAGCTATAAAAGGTAGGTTAAAAAAAGGGAAGGTACATCAGATTTGAGATCCAGCTTACATATATAAACCTTAGAGTTTCACAAGAGCTTTGAAGGAAGACTTGTACAGTTCATGGGTCAAATAATAACTTGTATATTGTTCTGCTTTAAATTATTATGGACACCGAAACTAGTGACATACACTAAGAAGATGTCAAGATAACATGTTTGCTTTCTCCAGCTCTACATAAAAATAGCAAAGTATCATTTGCATGGTGTATTACAGTTTACAAAGTGCTGCCACATGCCTTCACTGACTTGATTCTACATCTTAGATTCTAAGACACACTCTAAATAGCAATCGTCACCACTAGGAAAATGTAAGCACTGGCAGAGCACACAAATGTAACCAGTTCTACATTTCATTCAGTATTTAGGTAAGAACCTCCCAGTCATTTGCAGCAACTGTTAGTGGACTCTTGCTTTTGGAGCTCCACGCACACCTTGAGTCCAAGCAATATACTCTCCCCTATACACCACGCCATCTTCCTCTTTGTCATTGGAAGAATCCTTTCTTTGTGAAACACAGTTGTGTGGTCATGATATAACATATGAAATATTTAAAACATTCCTTCTCTTGCATTCTTTTCTTAAATTTGTACTTAAAATCTTAGCACCTCCACTAGGCATGTAAATTAAATGGATGATGTTCAACTTGATCTGCATATCTGACTTTGAGTATTTTTCTACTCTTCACCTAGTTCTATCCTCCAAATATCTAGAAATCCCACTACTCCCAACCTTGTCCTGCTCTCCAGCCCTTCAAAACAAAGCTTACAAAGCTTTATGAATTTGGTCTCCTACCTACAATGTCATTCACCACTTCCAACCTTCAATCTATGTTTTTTTGCACTATTCCCCAACTCCTATTCTCTGCTTCAAAACAGTTTTAAAAATGTACAAAATAAAATGGTGTATCATGGAGATTCTTTTCACCAATGACATGTTAAACTTGTCCCCCAACAAAAGAGGGATTCTAGTGATGAAATCTATTATTACAATGTTACATATATGCACTGTTTTTTAATGAGTGGACATACAGACAATATTTTCTGAGTCAGAAGTAGCAAAAAGGAACCAACACATACAACTTATTAAATGCCAAGTTCTGTAGTAGATAAATATCAAAACATCTAATCTCTATAAGTATGTCAGGTAGATAACACTTCCATTTAACAAACCAGAAAACACAGGCTTTGAGCTCTAGATTTAATTGAAAGTGACCACAGTTATGCAGTTGTGTCAGTAATAGATGATAAAACATGTTTCCTACAAATCTAGTCTATCAGACCACAAAGCTTATGTTCTTTCTTATACAATAACACCATAATAACAACGAAACACATATTTATGTAATGAACTCTATTAGTCTCTTACGACTGCCATAACAAAATACCACAAATTTCTGGTACAAAATTTTAGATAACAAAGTACCTAAATTTATGTTGTTGAGGGTGCTCTAAACAACATAGATCTATTTGCTCACAATTCTGGAGGTTAAGAGCCCAAGATCAAGGTGCTGGCAGGTTTGGTTTCTCCGAAGGCCTTTCCCTTAGGCTTGCAGATAACTACTTTCTCATTGTCTTCACAGGGCCTTCCCATGTGCATCCCTGGTGTCCCCTCCTTTTCTTATAAAAATGCAAATTCTACTAGATTAGGACCTCACTCTTATGACCTCATTTAACCTTGATTACTTCACTAAAGGCCCTATCTCTAAATAGTCACACTAAATAGTCTAACTAGTTAGAAAATGATTAATTCTAAGAGTACTTAAGATTAGTACTTAGAGCTTCAATGTATAAATTTGGGGTGAACACATTTCAGTCTATAATATAAACTTTTCTTTTTCATTTAACATAGAAGTTGTATAATATCTCCTAGCAATGTGCATACATTTAAAAATTCAATTGCTAATTTATTGAATAGAATGACAAAGAGAAAATTGACATGATGCTAGCCATGGTTAACATGAAGATATGTTAACATTAATGTATTTCAAGCTATATTACAAAGCAGTGATCACCAAGACAGCATGGTACTGGCATAAAAACAGACATATAGACCAATGGAACAGAATACAGAGCCCAGATATGGACCCTCAACTCTATGGTCAAATAATCTTCGACAAAGCAGAAAAAAATATCCCATGGAAAAAAGACAGTCTCTTCAATAAATGGTGCTGGGGAAATTGAACAACTATATACAGAAGAATGAAACTTGACCATTCTCTAACACCACACACAAAGATAAACTCAAAATGGATGAAAGACCTCAATGTGAGACAGGAATCCATCAAAATCCTAGGGGAAAACATAGGCTGTAACCTCTTTGACATCGGCCACAGCAACTTCTTTCAAGATACATCTCCAAAGGCAAGTGAAATGAAAGCGAAAATGAACTTTTGGGACTTCACCAAGATAGAAACTTCTGCACAGCAAAGGAAACAGTCAACAAAACAAAGAGGCAACCCACAGAATGGGAGAAGATATTTGCAAATGACACTACAAACAAAGCATTGATTTCCAAGATCTATAAAGAACTTCTCAAACTCAACACCCAAAAAACAAATAATCAAGTCAAAAAATGGGCGAAGACATGAACAGACACTTCTCCAAAGAAGACATATAAATGGCTAACAGACAGATGAAAAAATGTTCATCATCATTAGCCATCAGGGAAATTCAAATCAAAACCACATTGAGATACCACCTTACACCAGTTAGAATGGCAAAAATGGACAAGGCAAGAAACAACAAATGTTGGAGAGGTTCTGGAGAAAGGGGACCCTCTTACACTGTTGGTGGGAATGCAAGTTAGTACAGCCACTTTGGAAAAGAGTGTGGGGGTGCCTCAAAAAATTAAAAATAGAGCTACCCTATGACCCAGCAATTGCACTACTGGGTATTTACCCCAAAGACACAGATGTAGTGAAAAGAAGGGCCATATGCACCCCAATGTTCATAGCAGCAATGTCCGCAGTAACCAAACTGTGGAAAGAGCTGAGATGCCCTTCAACAGATGAATGGATAAAGAAGATGTGGTCCATATATACAAGGGAATATTACTCAGCCATCAGAAAGGATGAATACCCGACTTTTATATCAACATGGATGGGACTGGAGGAGATTATGCTAAGTGAAATAAGTCTAGCAGAGAAAGTCAATTATCATACGGTTTCACTTATTGTGGAACATAAGGAATAGAATGGAGGACATTAGGAGAAGGAAGGGAAAAATGAAGGGGGGGGAATCAGAGAGAGAGATGAACCATGAGAGACTATGGACTCTGAGAAACAAACTGAGGGTTTTAGAGGGGAGGGGGGTGGAGGGATGGGTTAGCCCGGTGATGGGTATTAAGGAAGGCACATACTGCATGGAGCACTGGGTGTTAAATGAAAACAATGAATCATGGAACACTACATCAAAAACTAATGATGTAATGTATGGTGATTAAGATTACATAATAAAATAAAATAAATAAAATAAAATAAAATAAAATAAAATATAAAATAAGGCATATTTAAGAAGTAGGAATGGAGAAGCTGCTTTCTGATGTTTCTTCCATTGGAGTGGTATGGCATAATCAAGTTAACACAATGTAGTGACAAATCTAATGTTACCTTAGTTTCTGCTGTGTACCAGGCACTATACTATAACTGGGAGGCAGAAATGCTAACCTTTGGTCCTCCAACCCAAAAAAACATTCTTATTAAATTGTTTCTCATTAAGCAGCAGTCAGAAGGCTCCTTATATGGCAGGATGAGGGGCCAATCTAGGTTGTGTAGGGCTAGAGATTATATATAATCTTGTGGAAACTTTAGGAAGAGTATAAAATTATAAATAGACATTTAGATATAATATGAATGCTTATTTAGAATGAGGAAAACTAAAACAACAAACTACAAATATTAGAAGCTGACAGCCACAAATATCACAACACCAAAAAAAGAATACAACTTCCACACAGATTTCTATAATATATTTTTATTATGTTTGTGACTGTTTTATTCTTGACACTTCTTTCAACAATGATTTCTCAATGTTTTTGATTGGAAGAATTAAAATATAAATGAGTCTTTTCTCCAACACTGTTGGTTAGAATTTGTTTTTATTATTGTTTATTTTTATTATTTATCGTTTATCATCATTAGAATTTATTAAATAAGGAAACATTTATTGATTTTATTATTTATTACTGTATTATATACTTTTTAAAAAGATTTTATTTATTTATTTTAGAGAGAGAGAAAGCACAGACAGAGAGTGAGAGGGAGAGCAGGCTCCCCGCTGAGCAGAGAGCCTGAGGCAGGCCTCCATCCCAAGACCCTGAGATCAGGACCTGAGCCGAAGGCAGATGCTTAACTAACTGAACCACCCAGGTGTCCCTGTATTATATACTTTAGAAAATATATTTCAGTTTCCTATCTTATAACTGGTAATATGTAAAACCTCTAGCAAATTTCTTCATGAATGAGCTGTCAGATCAGAACATTTAAAGTTTTCTTCTGCAATGACTAATCTTAAGTACTCTTAGAATTAATCATTTTCTAACTAGTTTAAACAAAAATGTCTCATTAGAGTTGCATATTTTGCTTTATGCTATTTCATTGATTTTAGTGTTTTGTGTCAAATTAGCAAGAAATATTTTTTCTAGTATCTTCATAGGTCATGTTCTTTGTCATTGATCAGGTTATCAAACAATCCAAAAAGGTATTCCTTGTTTCTCCTAATATTTAGCTCTTTCTCTAAATAAATCACTACTTTTTTAAAAAAAGTTTTTATTTAAATTCCAGTTAGTTAACATACAATGTAACTAGTTTCAGGTGAACAATATAGTGATTCAACACTTCCATACAACACCCAGTGCTCATCACAGCAAATGTACTCCTTAACCCCCATTACCTATTTCATCCATCCCCTGCTCCTCTCTAGTGACCATCAGTTTGCTTTCTATAGTTGAGTCTTCTTGCTTTGCCTCTCTCTAATTTCATATTTTATTACAGTTATCTTATAGATACCAGAATAGTTTTATTGATTTCATTACTCATCTATATGAATTCAAACATATTCCATGAATTTATTCCATGAGTAACTCTGAAGATTTAATTTCACTTACTTTACACTTATCTGCCGTGGTCCTATAGACAGGGATGAGATGCAATTATTCCCAGATCATTGGGTGATCATTTGGTGCCTGCCTGGCTTTCTATTCCATGGTCACTTAGTCATAAAGTCATCATTAGTATACATTTAGTGTGCTGGTTTGCCCAGATAGATTCTCAATTCAAGTTTAAGCTCTACCAGGTTTTGTCATGATTTCTTATAACAATCTCTTTAAGTCTCCTTTTCCTGATCTCTACAATGAAAGGATTAAACTAAACCATAGTGTATAACTTGGGTTCAAAGGTAGGTGTCTGTAAAAATTAGAAATCCAATAATAACTAAGCGGCGAAAAAATAGAAATTTATTATTCCCTTTTACAACAGTCCAAGGTGAGTGCTCTAGGTTGGCAGGCAGATCTACTCTACATTGTTCATTGAAGGACCCATATACATTCTTCTATGTTGTAACTGCAACCCTAGGCATAAGTGTGATCTGCATTAGCAGGGTTGTGTTCTCTTGGACTTCAACTGGTGGAAAGAAAGAGAATATGGAAGAGACAGGGCCTCAGTCTTAAGGACTAGGTCAGTAAGTGGCACCTATCCATCATCTTCTTTTTTTTTTTTTTAAGATTTTATTTATTTATTCATCAGAGAGAGAGAGCACAAGCAGGGGCTCAGAGGGAGAAGCAGGCTCCCTGCTGAGCAAGGAGCCTGACAAGGGACTCCATCCCAGGACACTGGGATCATGACCTGAGCTGAAGGCAGACTCTTAACCTACTGAGCCATCCAGGTGTCCTGGCACCCATTCTTCTGATTACATTCCATGGGTAAGAACTTAGACACACAGCAACACCTAGATTCAAACAGGGCTATGAGAAGTAATATGGCTGAATTGGCATGTACTTGAACAAAATTCCATTTCTATGACTGGAGGGATATTGGGTTTTGGTGAACAGTGAGCAATATCTACATTAATCTCTAAATTGACTTCAGTTGTGAAATTATGCCTCAAACCGATTAACTTATTATTTCATATTTTTGTCAAAAGCACATCTAAAAATTTGGATAAAATTAGTACTTTGTAAAGTGTCATATCCTATTGAATCTTTATTGCATCTGTGTTGGTCCAAATTCCCCTAAATATTAAAAACTGGAATTGTGTAAGACTGTTGAATCACAGACCTGTACCTCTGAAACAATAATACATTATATGTTAAAAATTTAAAAAAAAGAAAAAGAAGATAGCCTGAAGGGAAAAAATGAAGGGGGGAAACCAGAGGGGGAGATGAACCACGAGAGACTATGGACTCTGAGCCACAAACTGAGGGTTCTAGAGGGGAGGAGGTTGGGGGGATGGGTTAGCCTGGTGATGGGTATTAAAGAGGGCACATACTGAATGGAGCACTGGGTGTTATATGCAAACAATGAATCATGGAACACTACATCAAAAACTAATGATGTAATGTATGGTGATTAACATAACATAATAAGAAAAATAATAATAAAAAAAAAACCTGGAACTGTCATTGTTATATACCTTCCCCAGTTTGGTGCAGAAGAATGACAGTCTGTGTGAATTATATACTTATTTATCAGAGTTAGGCAGTTTATCAGAAACTTAGTGTACTTTATAATGTTTCTAGAGACTGTTGTTATTGTTGTTGTTGTTGTCATGTTAGCACCATATTGTAACAGTATTTAGGAAGATACACAGGTCTTTATGTTCTACTCTTTCCAACTGTGATAATTTGCATTCTACTATTTGGACCACATTTCTATCTCCAACGTTCAACTCTCTATTTAAAAAAATAAGTATAGACGTTGCACATATGACACCTTTTACTCTCTTTTCTAAAGCATGAGAAGATCAAGACGAATGAGAACTACATGCTAATTATACTGAAAGCCTAAGAATTACATATTTCTAGATGAATGGACTCAAGTATACACAATTATTTCTTTGGTAAAACTCACATGCAGGATAGTGGCTTAATTTTGTTCCAAATCAATTTATCACAAGATGAGGGCAATTGGAACTCATTTTAACTAAATAACATAATTTAAGTTTACCATTACCTATGCACTTTGATTTGATCGTAATAACATGTCCAGAACACAGTAAAAACTATGTTATATTTATGAAACTCTATCGTAAATTCCCTCTAAGGCGAGTAGAATCTTTAGATCCACCATAGAAAATGACATCATGATTTTCATGTTACTTTTACCAAATGTCTTGTTTCTGTCATTTTATCCCATTTTGAAGCAGTAAAAAGACCTCTATTTTTTATAGTGCATCAAGAAAACAAAAAAAATTTTTTTTTTAAGATTTATTTATTTTTAGAGTGAGACAGAGGGCAGGGTGGGGAGGGAAGGACAGGGGGAGAGGGAGAGAATCTCAAGCTGACTTCCCGCTGAGTGCATAGCCTGGTCTCACAACCCCGAGATCATTACCTTAGCTGAAATCAAGAGTCAGATGCTTTACCAACTGAGTCACCCAGGTGCCCCACAAAAAGAAAATTCTTAAATATATGGCCAGTGGTTGAGAGGAGAGTTCACAATTTGAGCATATTTTAGAGTGGTTGCCCAAGGCTGTGAATAAGTTACTCCAAGCTATCTTAACCATAAAGCAGTAGTTCTCAAAGTGTGGTCCCTAGATCAGAAACATTAGCATCACCCAGGAACCTGTTAGAAATTCAAATTCCAGCCCAGATTTATTCAATCAGAAACTCTGGGAATAGGTCTCAGCAATCAGTGTTTTTCAATAAGCTCATGCGTCCCTTACCCAAGTGGGTGGTTCTAATGCCCAATAAGCTTTGAAAAACATATTTCCAATAGATTCCATAGTTGAAGTCCATTTAAAATTCTGGGGAGAGATTTATACATAAATAATTCTAAATATGTTTTTTGTTCAAAACTGTCATTGCATGCACAGATATCACAAATGAGGGTATGCTTTTTTCAATCCTTTTTCTGTTAAGTGTAAATTAAGTTATCCTTTAAAACAAGACAGAGATCATCAAAATCTTATTTTAGGACTTCCTAATAATACTGGTCTTAAACTCTTTTACATTGAATAAACAAATACTTCTCTAAACTACTACTTTCCATCTTTAAGTAGATGTATTACAAGAAAAATACAAAATAATTCAAAACTAATATTTGTGATTATTTTTCATCAAGAGGGACTATACCAATGATTGTCAACCACTAAACGTCTTTATCACTATAAGCATCAATTTCATTAAAACTTTAAGATGATATATAATAAAGTAAGGAAAAGGGCACCTGGGTGGCTCAGTCAGTTGGGCTTCCAACTCTTGATTTCAGCTCAGGTTATGATCTCAGGGTTGTGAGATCAAGCCCCACGTTGGGTTCTGTGCTGGACGTGGAGCCTGCTTAAGATTCTCTCTCTCTCTCTCCTTCTGCAACACCCACCCCCCCACCCCCCACTCACACATGCATAAGCACACACTCTCTAAAAACATAAGGAGGGCATGTGTGGTGATGAGCACTGGGTGTTATATACAACTAAAGAATCATTGAACACTACATCAAAAACTAGTGATGTACTATATGTTGGCTAATTGAACATAATAAAAAAAAAAGAATGCTCTTTAGGGTAAATTACAACATATGCTCAATTATGGTAAATTCCCTATGATATTTCCAAACTTAACGGCAACTTTATAGAGATAATAAACATTTTAAAGTTTGTTTGTTTGTTTTTTTTTCCATTTTACTTACTGTATATGGATAAATCCAAGACCATGGGCATGGAAGATAAAGCAATCATGTGGCAAGATCAAATAAAAATGCATGTTTTATAAAATAAATAAATTAAATAAATAAATATAAAATAAAATTAGATAAAATAAAAATATTCCTATTTGCTAATTTGACTTTTGTAATTAAGTTTTTTTTTTTTTTTAGATTTTATTTGTTTATTTGACAGAGAGAGCGAGAGAGCACAAGCAGGGGAAGCAGTAGAAGGAGAGGGAGAAGCAGGCTTCCCACTGAGCAAGGAGCCTGATGCAGGGCTCAATCCCAGGACCCTGGGATCATGACCTGAGCCGAAGGCAGATGCTTAACCTACTGAGCCGGCCAGGCACCCCTGTAATTAAGTTCTTTATGTTTAACAACTTGCCTCTTTTTTCCATTCTGATTTAAAATATTTTTCAACAGTGAATTCCAGGTTTCCAGTGAAAGGTCATAGTTGCCAACACAGTTGATTTGTAAGGTATTTTTAAAATATATCTTACAATGTGCACATAAGGGAGTATGATATAATTAAGTAGAAATATCACAACTAGGCATTATCTGAACAGCTGTTGACATTTGATGTGATGTTTGAGGGATAAAGGACTCAGCCTTATGTTACAAAACTTCTGAATTACAGGTACCTATCCTTAGACCCTAAGCTAATTTTTTCCTTAGAAGAGATACATAAATTCCTTTTAACTAAAGTAAACAAAACAGGGCACCTGGGTGGCTCAGTCGTTAAGCGTCTGCCTTTGGCTCAGGGTCCTGGGATCAAGCCCCACATCAGGCTCCCTGCTCAGTGGGAAGACTGCCTCTCCCTTTGCCATTTGCCCTGCTTTTGTTCCCTCTCCCACTGTCTCTGTCAAGTAAATAAATAAATAAAATCTTAAGAAAAACAAATAAACAAAACAAAACAAAACAAAAAACAAAAACAAATAACAAGCAGAAAAGCAGTTTGGACAAATAATTACAGATTGAAAGAATTTCTTAAAAATTGCTAAAGTTAGTGTTAAAACAGGAAAAGAAAACAAAAACAAGTAGCTATATCAACAGGAATATTAGTTTTTTTGTTTGTTTTTTCAATTTATTTATTTGACAGAGAGAGAGAAGCAGCAGAGGGAGAGGGAGAAGCAGCCTCCCTGCTGAGCAAGGAGCCCTATGTGGGGCTCAATCCCAGGACCCTGGAATCATAACCTGAGCCGAAGGCAGATGCCTAACCCACTGAGCCACACAGGTGCCCCTTAACAGGAATATTGTTAATGACATTGCTGCCCTTGAAACAATTGTAGGTACAGAGACTGAAAATTCTAGGCAAATTGGCTATTGTTTTTTTTAGTTGCTCTTTTTCTTTTATTTTTATCTTGTATGGTTTTAAGCAGGCTCCACACCCAGTGTAGAGCCCAAACCAGGGCTTGAACTCAACACCCTGAGATCAAAACCTGAGCTGAGATCATGAGTCATATGCTTAACCAACAGAGCCACCCAGATGGCCCTTATTTTTCTTTTTTTTAAACAATTTTATTGAGATACAATTCATATACCATATTAATCACCAATTTAAAGCCTACAATTTACAGCATAAGGAATATAAGTTAATGCTATGGTATTAGTAGTTGCTCATTTTAAAGTAGGACCAAGGTCTACATTGGACATGCCAGATTAGTAAATGACAGGAAATGTGATAAAAGAGATAGACCTAAAGCAGAACTGAGTAAGAAACATTTATCTTAGCCATTCTTGGATCAGGGTTCCATCAATGTCATATCCATTTACTCAACAAATACTTATTGAATGTTTGCAATTTGCTAGTCATTGTTATTGGTGAAGAGATTCTTTATAAAGTAATCAGAAGAACCACAAAATTTTGACAGTGTCTGGCATAGGGTGTGTGTATGTGCAACAACTTCTGGAGGCAGATATCTAAATAAGGATCTATTCTTGTTTTAGTGTGCAATCCCTTATAATTATCCTAAAGTGATTATTTCTTACCAACCTTCCTAGTTTATATATATTTTTTCCTGACCAGAAAAAGAATCAATTTTGTCATATTACAATGTAAAAATAACAAGGTTGCATAGATGAGACTGTACCCAATTGTATTTTGAACCATGATGAAGAAACATGAAGAAAAGGATGAAGCTAGGGGCGCCTGGGTGGCTCAGTCGTTAAGCGTCTGCCTTTGGCTTGGGTCATGATCCCAGGCTCCTGGGATGGAGCCCTGCATGGGGCTCCCTGCTCCGCAGGAAGCCTGCTTCTCCCTCTCCCACTCCCCCTGCTTGTGTTCCTGCTCTCACTGTCTCTCTGTCAAATGAATAAATAAAATCTTTATAAAAAAAAAAAAAAGAAAAGAAAAAGACAAAGTTGGATATAGCTCCATCTCGAGTGAGCTACTGAACTCTCACATGTGATATTATTTAAAAATAAATAAAGAGTCCAGTCTTTGCCAAAGTCACTAGCTATTTTAGGATTGTCCTCAGAATTACTGAACCAGACTCTACAGTTACACATAGGACTGGAGTTTCATTGTCAATTATCAACTGAATAGGAGTATAACATGAGACAAGAAGAGAGTAATTGAGGCACTCCCTAGATGTGGAAAAACAGAAACATTCTATTTTCTCTCTTATGTTGGAAATTGGAGAACATTTTGTATCTAGGACTGAAAGTGGTGGAGAGAAAAGCAGTACCACATCTCCTGAGGCCAGAGGTAAACAATGGTAAGACCAATGGAGAACTGGGAGTAACAGAATCAAAGGTTTTACAGCATTATCTAAGAGTATAGTAATTTGAAAATTTGAAGAAATGGCCGAGGGTAACCTGAAGAAAATATTAGATTTTATTTTATTTTATTGTGTTATGTTAGTCACCATATAATACATCATTAGTTTTTGATGTAGTGATCCATGATTCATTGTTTTCATATAACACCCAGTGCTCCATGCAGATTTTTTTATAATAGCCTTTAAAAAAAAAATTTACTATGAACTTCTTGAAAATGATTTTGTCTTGAACATCCTGGAAGAAATATATAATCAGAAGTAAGTCTCTCAGAAATTAAGTTTTCTTTGCTCATGCCAGAAAGGAAAGATTGATTTTATTTTCATAATTGATCTTAGTATATAGCTCTAAAATGCATGTTTCTTTAAACATTTAATGACTTTTTATTTTTAGGCTATTAAAATTAGAGACTCTGTGGTGAATAATAATAGAAGTCAATAGTAAATAATATGTTTCCATATGTCCATTGTCTGCTGGAATCTATATACATTAAGTTTTTCAAGCAATGTGCATTTGTTTCTACTGTATTATATGAATAGGTAGAAGTATAATAAATACAACAAAGATTAAATATTTAGCTCACATTTGTTGCTTTTACATAAAATCTTATTGTTATCAAAATATAACTTCAATACAATTATATTATAGCCATGGCAAATCAAGCTTTGGTTTTCTCACCTATAAAACAGACACAATGCTTTTACTTGCTTTACATACCTTCAGGATCAAATATGAACATATATATGAAAATCCTATATATATATCATAGGATTCAGGATCAAATATAAAAGTATATATGAAAGTCCTATATATATTTCCAGTCTTACCTAAAGAAGTCTATAAATCTATAAATGATATTTGAAAATAAATTAGAAGAAAATGAAGAACTATTTTAAGTTACATTTGCACCAAATTTCAGTATATCTTCCAATTTAATTTACAGATAACTTGGCTTAGGAAGCACTAATTTATTGATTCAATCTTCTTAAAAGTAATATAATTTAATTCTTGATTTCATTTTAAATGCAAGAGTAATAAAAATGTGTGATTTTATGCATCTGAAGCCAACCATAAGTTTTAAAAATCTTTACTGTGAAATAGATCATAAATACAGAAAAGCATGATATATAAAAAACCACTTGCAAAGCAAATACCCAATCCCACCCCAGGTTAAGTAATATAATATTGCAAAGATCCCAAGATTCCTCTGTGTGCCCCTTTCCAACCACATCTCCCTTCTTTTCTCTAAGGTTAACCATTATATCTTTACTTTTGTGATAACTATTATCTGATATCTATTTTCTTTTTTCTCCTTTAAGTTTTACCAACTATGTAGACATCTCTTAATAATACTATCTTTACTTGCTTTTGAATTTTATGGATGGAAATAATGGAAATGGAAATAAATGGAAATAGACTACCTATCTTCTTTGTGGTGTGTTTCTTTGTCCTACTATTATTTTTATGAGATTCACCCATAGTATTTTGGACATCAATAATTCACTTCCTTTGTTGCCTAATTATATTACACTGTGTGAGTATACAAGTTATTTACCCATTCTATTATTGATAGATATTTGGGTCATTTTGATTTGTTCAACTATTATGAAAATTGCTGCAGCCAACAGTCTTGAATACTCTACTGTATATGGCAAGATATTTTAAATAATTATCTTGCTTTGGAATCACAGATTTTAAGGTATATGAATCTTCAACTTAGATTTGCCAGACAGTTTTACCATAAAATGTGTGATAATTCCAGTTACTGCACATCCTTCATGAAAAGAAGTAATATTTGAATTCTTGTGACCAATCTGCTGAGTGTATATTGGTATATGATTATGGTGTTCATCTGCAGTTCTTTGATGATAAGATTAAGCATATTTTCAAAGGTTTATCTAACATAGATTTCTTCAAGTCAATTTTCTTTTTGCTTCTCTAATTTTTTTTTTGGTTGGGGGGAAGAGTATCAATCTGTAGGCATTCGTTATATACTCTGTATAGCCAATTTTTTGTTAATTGTATCATTAGCAACTTCCACAATGTGACCTGTCATTTTACTTTCCCTGTATCCTTGATAAAAAGAATTTCTCCATTTTAATGTAATTGATTTAATCATTTCTCCACTTTATAATAATTCCTACATCTGGTTTAATTGAAATTTTTTCCAACTCCAAGGTCATAATGATATTTACCTATTTTATCCCTTTCCTTATTTTAATTATTCATTTATTCATTCATTCATTTTCCTTATTTAGATCTTTACATCATGTGGAATTGATTTTTATACAGTTCTTGAAATATACCTAATTATATTTTTTGTATTTCTGAATCATTTATTATAAACTCTATTCTTTCCCAGCATCTCTTTAGAATCACCTCTGTTACCTACTAAGTGTCTCTATATACTTGGGTCTATATTTGGGTTCTCTATTCTATTTCACCAGCTATATCCACGTCTAATTCTGTATCGATATCAATCCTTGTTCCAGTATTTATGCTGCTAAATACTAAATACTAAAGTTCATGCTTTCTGGTAGGGGAACTTCATCCAATTTCTTGTTCTAATTCAAGAGTTTCTAGGTTATTATTGATTCGATGCTTTCATATGAATTTTAGAATCTGTTCATTTTCCATAATCAAAGAATATCTATATTAGAATATTAATTAGACATACTTTAAATCAATACATAAATTTTGGGAAATTTTCCATCTTTACAATATTAAATATTCCAATCAATTTAGTCCATTTAATTTGGTTTTGTTTAAAAAAATGATTTTGTTTAATGTCTATATAAGCATTTCTTAGTTATAAACAATTATAGTTTCTTTCAGAAACATACAAATTGGAATTAATTAAATAAAATTCAACACCTATATTGAGCCCATATCATATTGTAGGTATTGTGCTAAGATGAAGGTGTGGAGTTAAAAAATATGCTTATTATGATAGTGTTATTTAGATATATTTTAACTCTGCATCATTTTTGCATATTATTTGTTTCTTTTTAAAATATTTCAGCTGAATTAGCTATCTGGTTTGCCTTTGATGTGCTCTAGAAAATATTTATGCCAGTATAACCTCCTTTTGGCACATTCTCATCAAGAGATTATCAACAGAAAAACTTCAGCACAGGATAAGAATTTTTAAAAATATAAAAACATAAGAAATGAAACTTTCAACTCAGCCAATATTATGAAAATGACTAAGTAAAGCCAATGAACTGAAATCTAATATCAATCTGGAAATGACAGGCTAAAACTGGAACTGATTTTTAAAACAATCCCAAATGGAAACTAGATCTCTGTTTGGAGACAGTTTTCATTTCCAAAGCTATTTACTCCTTGTTTGAGTGAATAAACTAGAGAAATTCAATTTCCCCTCTATTTCAATAGCTTTTGGAACTATCTGTCTCACAGGTCTGGTCATTTTCAAAGCAGAATTGTGGGACTGGTAAGATGAAACAGCATGTTCCTAACTATGACTTACTTATTTAAATTATATGGTTTGTACTTTTCTTGGGAATTATGAAAAGAAGTAGAATTATTTATTTGCCAACTTTGATGTTGCTAGCTCCTCCAATCAGTTGTGTATTTTTGTGTCTGTGTATTTCTTCCAGTACTTTTCATTTATTCATTCATTCATGCATTCATTACAATACTCATTGACAAATCAGCACTGGAGCTATGTGAGTGTGAAATATAAATTTGCGCTCTGTGCTCAGAGATTTCACAATCACACCAATGACATCATATAATTCTCATATGTTGGCAGAAAAAATTAAATATTTTCTAAGTGTAGTTAAGTATTATTTCAGAAGCATGCCACAATCCTTTAATCTGATACTACTTCACGGAAAAAAAACTGAATTCTACTAACAAATTCAAAGATAAAAACTGACTTCTCTCAAAGAATGCACAATAAATAAATAATCGTTAAAATTAGAAGACAAAAAAAACTTAAAAGCAATTCACAAAGTGTATAGTGTATATAAATATGTATATAGATATTGTATATCTGTATATAGATGTATGTCCATGCATATGTGAGTATGTGTGTCTGTAATTACAAATTCTGGCTCAATATCCTAAAATATATATAGCAGTAATAGAGCATAGATATGATAAAATATAGCTTTATAATTAAAAGAAATGTAAAAGTTTCCCATCAATTTGATTAGGTTGTCAAAAATCAGACATTATTGACAAAACTAAAAATAAATTCATTATTCATCCATTCATTCAACAAATATTTACTGAGAATCTACTATAAGTCATATGCTGTTTTAGGTAACAGGGATGTAGAAACAAAGCAAAAACTTTATTCCCTTGTTGCTTGCATTCAGGTATCAATGGCTAAAAATAACAAGTAATATTTGTTGAATAATCACTATGTGCCAGAAGTCATACCTGGTGATCCATGTATGCATTTTAGTTTAATCTGCACACCACCACACCAACACAGGTATTGGTATGTTCATGTTAGAAAAAAAAATGAGGAAATAAATATGGAAAGAGATGTTGGCACCCATCTAAGATAAGGCATAAATGTGTGGTGTGTGTGTATGTGTGTGTGTGAGAGAGCGAGAAAGAGAGAGAGAGTATTTGTATGTGGGGTGGGGAGGGGAAGGGAGAGATGTGTGTTAATAGTTTGAAGGAACTTCAAAATAGAAAGCTGCCAACAATTTTTATTGCCTAAGACTGGGAACTTGAGCTTACTTCCTAGTTTACTTTTGTGCTGGGAAGCCAACACAGATAACCTCATATATTGTATAAATAGAAAACTCAAAGATCAAACTCATTGATCTTCCAAGATTATTGTTTCCAAATCTAAAAAAAAGTGAAACATATATTTGACTGAAAAATTAACTATTTTGTTTTTTATATATAGAGTATGTCTATTTATCTTTGTTTTTACTACCAGTATGTCTAATACTACCACTAATAGCTAACATTTCTTAAGTGTTTACCAAGTGTAGAATATTATACTGAGGCTTGAAATAAAATGCCTCATTTAAGCAGGACATCATCCCTCCACTGTTTTTCTCGGAATTGTATAGATGAAGAAACCAAACTTCAAAGGAGTTTCACTTTATGATATAGTTACATTGCTTTTAAGCAGAAAAGCTGTGAGCTGATGCTTTAAAACAGGTGATTACAGGAATAGTTTCCTTAGGAAACTATTCCTTTTTTGCTGTATATGGTTGTTTTTGCTTTTGTTTTTGTTTCAAAGGAAACACAGTGTTCTTGTCTGAGCATTTGGCCACAGGAAGATGGACACAGAAGTCTTAAAAACTTCAGCAACTATGTGCAAGCCAAATCTCTTTTTTCCAGCTGACTGAAGAAGAAATTAAAGGTGCTTCGTTGGGCTTGGTATAAGAACAACCCATTTGGAATCATCAATGACATTTAAACACAAAAACTTGTGTGCCAGTCTCTTTTGTGCTATGTGGCAATTAAAGAGGAAGGCATGATTCAGCTAAGAGCAGAATGGGATTGCTCCATCCACAGACCAATGCGGAGCCCACGAAAGCAAACTGAGCCCCATGGAGCAGTACCTTCATGAAGGACAGCATCCAAAGTGTGGAGCACAAATGAGATTAGAGCAAAAGAAGGACCACAGCTGAGCAAATTTAAGAGAGCACCATCAGTAACACTGCAATAGACAGAGGAACACTTGGAGTTTAGCTATATTTTTTTTTTTCAAGAGAGTTTATGTGTAGCCTGATAATTAAGAGGGAAAATTCTGAATTTACACAGTTTGACTGTGAAGGCTTCTCTTTCATTTATTATTGTATATCCTTGAGCAAATTTTTATTTTTGAAACTAGGTTTCTTCAACTTAAGATACAGAAAATAAAAATGCTTTTTTGGGCTCCTGGGAGAACTAAATATTACAATATAGATAAGGTAGTTAGTGTAACACCCAACACAAAGAAAACACCCAAGAAAACTTGCTATGACTTTTGTGATATATATCTTATATATAATAGATAATCATATATATAATAGATATAATAGATATATTATACTTGGCCACCAATGAAAAAGGGAGGAAACTGAGAACCACCTCTGACAAGAACTAAGTTTTCTCTGTGGTCACTACCAGAAGATCAGCTAATCCCTTACACTTACCATTGGAAACTAAGGGGGAAAAAAAAGTCATTATGGGACTTGAGTTCATGGAACTTAAGAAATTCAGCCCAAAAAATTGTAGTCTTGTACTTGAAAAGGAAAAGCCTGGAAGCATAGAATGCCATTAAAAAACCAAAACAAAATCTTTTCAGTTTATTTTGCCTCCTCTAAATGCAAACCATATGGCTATATTCTCATCAAAATGTTTAAACAAAATACAACTATTCAAAATTTTCTTCCCAGATATAATTTTATTTTACTTTAAAAAAAGGGAAGAAAGGTGAAAACAGCTAAAGAGGATAAGTGAATGCCTGGGTTTCAGGAAAAAAAAATGGCCTTTTTAATTTATACACTTGAAGTCTACATCTTTTAGGATATTAAAAAAAAGGAAAAACAGAAAACATAAAAAGTGTCTCAAAACACACCTGAGAACAGGGAGGTCTCAACTTCTAAGAAGCAACATGATTATGTGTAGAGTGTGAAATAGAGAATGATATAGATATGCAACATGGAATTGGCTGAAGAAAAGCACTCATCAGGAAGCAGAAAAAGTATATGGATGGAACCAGGTGATAGTGACTACAACAAGATTAACTGCAGTCTCCTCTCTTCACTTAAACAAGAAAAACTATCCTTCACTGATGTGTTAAAATTTAGAAAAAAAAAACTAAAGGAAAATAGAGATTTTGTTAAGAAGTATCTAAAAAAAAAATTACTGAGAAATGCTCTTTAAGAAGGTTGGTGACTATCTGGAAAAAAAATACTGGTGTTAGCAAGATAAGTGACATAAACCAATATCATCCAGCTTAGTCATTGGGGTCTGTAGGTAGATGATCATAGCCACTGATAGTAAGAAGGAGTTTGCAATTTAAGTGACTCCTCCCATAGCCCCAACACATAATTATATCTTAATGTCTCCCTCCAAATTCTGCCACTCCTCCAGGTATTTATTAAATGATATTTATTAGTGAGTGGGAACAAAATCATTCACAAAGCTCTTCTGTAAGTTGATGAAGACACAGATAAGTGTCTTTTGAAGTAACTGGACCACATCTGGTATGATGAATCACTTGAAATACTATAATAATATTCCAAAGGAATAATACATTTATAGTAAGCATCAAGAACTCAGGAATCTCCCAATATTCTTGGACACAAGATCAATTAGGGAATAAGGCTGGGTAGGTATCCATAAGCATCCAGGCTAAATGCATCATGCATGAGCCTTATTTCTCAAACCCATTATACTAATTAACAAGCCACTCATTTCACCAGTGAAAACCCATTTCTAACATTCATACTGCTGACTGCTAAAGCCTCTGATGTTGATCAGATAGTGCTAACAGAATGGCTTTTAGTAATTTCTGTGGAGTAAAAGTTTCCTGATTAGAATGCCAGTGTGAAATTCTTGACTAAACAAATGTCCACACAGTGTAGCATAAATGATTCAGACTTACATATCATGATGCTTAAGCTGAAATATTTCAAATTAGATATCATAGGAATAAAAATATAAAAATAACTATTTAATATAGTATGTATGATGAACTGACACATCGGAAGGGTTCATATGAGGCATCATCTAGTCTTGAGAAGTTTTTTAACTGACTGTACCAAAGTGGAAAAAAGAAAGTGAAAAGTCTAAAGTGAAAAGATATAATTGAGAAGACCCAAAAGAATCTAAAACACTTTATATGGGAGTATATGATTTATAAAAGTAATTTCCTTAGGTGTTCTAGGGGAAGGAGAGTGGCTAGAGACAGAGCAAAGGTCTCAAGACAGAGGTATTGCATCAAAGAATGCTATGTCGTAGGATGTTCTAGATTGTATTGATAATACAGACTCATCAGAACTGACTGGTGTCTACCCAAGAGTTTGAAAAAATCCAAAATTCAGATTACCAAAGTTTTGCTTAGAAGTGATTAAACTATCTTTACAAAAAAAAAAAAAAAGAGAGAAACAGCAAAGACAATTGTTAACTCATCTCTTGCCCATAAATGGTTTATCACAGGTTTTGATTACCTTTCCAAAATATTTGTTGAATGAACATATTCAAAATTGATTAAAGGACAATTAAATACTCAAATATTGTGTGTGATTCTGGGTTGTGAATAAAGAGAAAGTAAAAAGAAAAGTGGAAAATATAAAGAGTGGAAATATATAAAGAGTGGAAGATATAAAGAGTTAAAAATAATCACTCATGGTATCTCCTCCTCTTGCGACTCCCCAACTTTACAGAGATACACACAACTTCTTACATGAAGACTCCTCCCTGTTTTTCTGTCATAATGCTTTGTGTACACTTATCCTATGGCAATCACAGAGAATTTTGCTGTACTGAAGCTCATTAACACATTTGATTGGGTACTTTAGGAAGAAGAGAGAGCCTCTGAACCATTGGATTCTTTGTTTATGACTGGCGGTTACAGGATGCTGAGGCAAGAGATTATGAAATTCAGACACAGGTTCCCATCACCTAAGGGCCTAACTAGGAAAGAAAAACTTGACCAAAAGGCCTTTTATTTATTGGCAAATACGCACAATATTCTGTGTGCATAAAAAATATTGGTTTTCATTTCTTGAGTAAACAACCTTAGTGAGAACATTCAGATGTCAGTATTGAATAAAACACATTTATTTTGATGGTTTATATAAAGTGGGAATTAGAAAATGGATAATCTCCATGTTTATCATTTTTATATGAGTAAATACACATATTCCAATTATGGTGTATTTTTTGTGCCTCACTCTGTGGGGTCTCTTTCCTAACTTTGGAGATAATTATATACTCTGAAGTTTTTAACATTTAACTTCTTAATTATATATTTTTAATGATATTTTACCTAAGTCTGCTATTTCTTCTATTAGAATACAAGTTATACAGTGTTTACTCATGTCATTTTGCACACAGAAGATACATCAGATTTGTTTAATACCTATTTTAAGTTTGTAAGACAGACATTTAGGAAGAATATGACAACAATCTTTAAAAGTTGATATGATGAAGAAGAGAAGAACTTGTTCATTCAATCCAGAATGCTTGAATCCTTTCAGCCTGAAGCAGTTTTCAACATACAAAATGAAATTTAACACAGTGTGATCAACATATGAGCTTATTTTTCTATGATAGGTTAAAAATGTAAACCTAAAATATATAAATTCATGAACTATAGGTAAGTGATTTATTATTGAGAAAATGGGATTTTAGGAATGTATCTGTGGTAGCATAAGGGCAATTCTCAAATGTCAGTTCTCTTGCATAGATTAAATTTCTCAGCCTATTTGAACTCATGCAGTGTGGCCACGGGAAATGAAATGTTAGCAAAATAGCATTTCCTAGCAGAAGTACATGTGACGTTCCCTCTTTTTCTTGCTTTTTTGCATGATTAAACTTGTATGAAGATAGAACCCTCATCAGTATGGATCTCTGAGTGACTAACACGTTCAGACACAAATTTGCTGATTTTCAACAAACAATGAACACATAATATAGTGAGAAATAAACCTTTTCATCTTTTTTAAAAAAGATTTTATTTATTTGAGAGAGAGAGAGAAAGAGAACAAGTGGAGCTGGGGAGAGGGAAAGGCAAACTCCCTGCTTAGCAGGGAGCCTGACGTGGGACTTGATCCCAAGACCCTGAGATGATGACCTGAGTTGAAGGCAGGTGCTTAACTGATTGAGCCACCCAGGTGCCTCTAAACCTTTTCATCTTAAGCTACAGACTTGTTTCATTGTTTGCTATCAATATATAACTTCACCTGTCCTGCCTGATACAAATCCCCAAATCTTATGATGCATAAGATCTTATGATGCAAAATATATCTATATTTTAAAATTTCTCCAAAGTCCTAAGGCCTCAAGCAAAGGGCTATAGGTAACATGAAAAGGGATGGGACCTTGGACACCTAGAAACTTCAACCCTAGCCACTCTACTTTTGACTATTTTATATAGGTAATTCTGTTGCTCTCCATCCCTCCCCAACACACACAAAAATCGTAAACCACTATCGCCAAGGATAATTCTTTCATTCCTATTTTCATCAGAATACCAATTGTATACCATAGTCATGCCCTATAAGAGCTTCATGTTTCATTCCACACATATTTGGTAGGGACCTACTGCATACAAAGATAGTTATAGGGTTTTGTGGGAGATACAAAAAGTAAAACATTAAATTTCTTGTTCTCCAGAACTAAATAGTCTAGCTGAAAAGTTTATGAATTTTTTTAAATTTCTCCAAATGGGTTGGAGAAGCTTGTTAACATCTCTTTAACATACTACTTGCTCTCAGAAGAACACATGAAAATAAGAATAATGATCATTTATTTTTTTTAATTAATCTTCTCTGAAAGAAAGCTACATCTTTTCCTATGGGAAATTAGGTCCATCTTTGGTCTCCTACTTAAAATCCTTTTTATTTAGGAATTCTTTTTGCTTGCTTTTTTTATCCTTAAATGGATTTTAGGGCAAAACTTGTCTGTGTCCCCACAGAGGCAAAAGGAGTTACAGTAGGACTTCAAATGGCAACCTAATTTTGTTTCAAGCGGACTATATTAAAAGGGTTAGAAAAAGTTCTCTCCCTTTTTTAGAATGATAGCCTGCATGAACTACAGAGGCCTACAAATAACCCTCTGTCTTCCATTCTTCGCTACCACTGGGGCAGTCTGGGACCACCAGACAATTGAATATTCCCACCTTCAGGCAAAGGGCTTGAAACAGTATGGATAATAGCTGAATAATGTATGGTATAGAAACTACAGAAAAATTTTTAAAAAGTATGTGAAACATTACAACTAAAAGAATTCAAGTATGGTCTGATTCCAAATGAAAGAGATTCTTAATTTTGCTAACACAAATGATTGTAAGGCAGTGTGTAAGAGGCGCCATAAGGGGGCCATGATGCCATTCTCTTTATTCTTCCCTATTTTAGTCTTTTGAATGGCTTCCTGCCATCAAGGCTCACTACAGATTCTACTTTTTTTCCTTCTTTCTTTTTTAAATGTTCCCTAGTCAGTCCACCAGGAATCATTCTTATCCTTTCTCTGATCATATCGTCCTCACTACACATATTTAGCTTGTAATCCTTCACCAGTTGGTCACATATATTAGCCTCCTCACCCCAAATAGAAATTGATTTAATCAGCTCTGTCAGTTTCAGGGTTGTGGGATCAAGCCTCCCTTTGGGTTCCATGCTCAGCATAGAGTCTGCTTGAGATTCTCTCCCTTTTCTTCTCCCTCCCCCTTGTTCCCGCCGCTACTGTGCTCTCTTTCTCTAAAATAAACAAATAAAATCTTAAAAAAAGAAACAAACAGCAACCCCCACCAATTTTCCATCTTTCTCAATGCTCCCAATAAGGAATTCATGACAATTCTAAATATCTTGTAAATCCCTATATACCATCCATTTCAGCATAATCCCCTTTATCTCTTGATCTAGCAACCATAACAGAAGAATACCCCTTCATGTAGGAAGCTTGGTTTTTAGTGAATTCACCAACTTCTTTTTTGTATATAATTATAACTTGTTTAAATATTTATTTTGGAAGTTTGTTCAAATTCAACCATTAAGGATAGTAACCACTTGTTTTCCTTGTTTGTGAAAACTACAAGAGCATTTTCCCTTCCTCAGTTCTCTAGCATTCTTGTTATTCCCTGTGCTTCTGCAAAAATTACTGAAAGTAGTTCTACATCAACATCTGTCAGTTCCCTCAGATCTCTAGGATGTGATTTGTCTAGTCTAGAGACTTGATGCAATTTAAAGCAACCAGGTACTTTTATTATTGTACCAATTGGTCTTCAATCCCCTTAACCATGTTTGTTATACCCCATCTAGTTTAAAGATCATTCTCATTGATTGAGAAGACAAAAGCAAAATAGGAGCTTAATGGCTCTTTAATCATGTTCCCTGTCATTTGATTTCTCACCATCTGGTCTAAGCAGTTGGGTTTATCCCTTTGTTGTTGTTGTTGTCCTTTTTCCTCTTCCTCTTCTTCCTCCTCCTCTTCTTCTTCATCTTCATTGAATAGGTATTTATTAAGCACTTATTTACAATAGGGATGTTCTAGACTTTGGGACTATGCTCAAAGAGGGACCAAACATAATTCTCTGTAAAGAATCACATAAAAAGTTTGAAATTTTCAAAGATGAATGTGGAAAAGTAAGAGTGAAGTCTAATGCAGTTATGGAGGTTGGCTCAGAATATTTATTCTAATTTTCTTCTAGTGCGACTTTCCTTGCCTCTGGAGAGCAGGAAGCTAAAACAAAAATTTCTCTAATTCATTTTTATCTGATGATCCAAGTTTCATTCAGGTTCTACATCAGATGCAAGCACATGAGCCTTGAAATTTGAGCTGAGATAAATTGGATATTGGGTATTTCAATCAAGGTGGATTACAGCAAGGGGTGTCTGTATGATTCTGGAGCCAAAATGTCTCTGAAGCTTCCTGATTTAGCAGAAATGCCTTCTTGATAGCAGAAAAAGTGGCATGACGTGGCACCTTCAAGCAATGGTGGCAGGTTCCTGATTTTACACTTGAGTTTTCCTAACTGGAACATAGTAATGCTGTTCCAGAACAAGTAACTATAGCTAATTTAGCATGTGAGTCTGAGGCAGTCCTATATTTATATATGTAATAAGGGATGCCCTTTGATTTGACAAGCAGCTTCTTAAACATTACATGAGAAGCAGCTCCTTTGGCAGTCTGGTTCTGCAATATAGACTTAAGAATAGATTCTGGAATCTCATCCTATAGATTTTTATTCAATTGTCTTAAAAATTCCATAAGCCATCTGACATGCTGTAATAAACCCTTTTATTCAAATTGTCTAGAGTGGAATCTGTTTTCTGGTCTCTGCATCAGAATTGTGACCAATATGAAACCCCAAATAGGGTTTTCTATGTATCATATTGTGTTATCTAAAAATAGTGACTGATTTAATTCTTCCTTTCCAATGTGGATGGCTTTTATTTCCCTTTCAATTGCTCTGGTTAGGACTGCCAATACCATGTTGAATGAAAGTGGCAAGAGTGGACATTCTGATCTTGTTCCTAATATTAGAGGAAAATCTTTAAGTTTTGACCACTGAATATGATTTTACCTGTGGCCTTGCAAAACATGGTCTTTGATATGTTGAGGTACATTCCCTCTATATTCACCTTGTTGAGAGTTTTTATCAAAAATGGATGCTGAATCTTGTCAAATCTTTTTTCTGCATCTACATAAATAATCATATGATTTTAATCTTTCATTTTGAAGAGAATGAACCATGTTTGGATCCCTAGGACAAATTCCATTTGATCATGGCGTATGATCTTTTAATGTATTATTAAATTTTGTTTGACAGTATTTTTTTGGTGATATTTGCATCTATGTTCACCAAGGGTATTGGCCTGTGATTCTCTTTTTTGTGACATCTTGTCTGATTTTGGTATTGGAGTAATGCTGGCCTTTAAAATGTGTTTGGAAGAGACCTCTCTCTTCTATTTTTTGGAAGAATTTGAGAAGATTTGGTATTAATTCTTCTTTGAATATTTGGTAGAATTCACTAGTGAAGCCATCTGGTCTGGACTTTTGTTTCTTGGGACATTTTTGATTACTGACTCAATCTCCTTTCTAGTAATTGATCTGTTTAGATTTTCTATGTCATCATGACTTAGTCTTAGGAGGTTGTATATTTTTAGGAATTTATCCATTTCTTCTAGGTTGTCCAATTTGTTGGTGTATAGTTGTTCATTGTAGTCTCCTATGATCCTTTGTATTTCTGTTGTATCAACTATAACATCTCCTTTTTCACTTCTGATTTTATTTTTTTTAATCTTCTCTCTTTTTTCTTGCTGAGTCTAGCTAAATGTTTGTCAATTTTATCTTTAAAAGAAACAACTCTTAATTTCACTGATTTTTCCTTTTAGTCTTTTTGTCTTATTCTATTTATTTCTGCTCTAATCTTTTTATTTCCTCCCTTCTACTAACTCTGGGTTTCATTTGTTGTTATTTTTCTTGTTCCTTGAGGTGTATAGTTGGGTTGTTTGAGACTTTTCATGATTCTTGAGGTAGGCATTTATCACTATGAACTTCTTTCTTACAACAGCTTTTGCTGTCACATAAATTTTGGCATATTTCCATTTTCATTTGACTCAATATCTTTTTGGATTTCTCTTTTATTTCTTCTTTTACCCATTAGTTGTTTGGTATTTTAATCTCCACATATTTGTAGACTTTTCAGTTGTCTTTGTGTCATTAATTTCTTGTTTCATAATATTGTGGTCAGAAAAGATGCTTGATATGATTGTAACCCTCTTTCATTTATTAAGATTTGTTTTGTGGACTAACATATGATCTACCTAAATGTTCCATGTGCACTTGAGAAGAATGCTAATTCTGTTGCTTTGGGTTGGAACATTCTGTAAATATCTGCTAAGTCTATTTTTTTTTTTAAGTACATCCTGGCCCAGTGTGGAGCCCAACATGGGGGCTTGACCTCAAGTTTGAGTTGAGCCACCCACATGCCCCTGTTAAGTCTATTCTAACATGTCTTTTAAGGCTGATGTTTCCTTATTGATTTGCTGTCTGAATGATCTACCCACTGTTATAAGTTGTTCTTCTTTGATATGAAAAATGGGGTTTTATGACTTGTGTTGGAAAAAGGAATTGAAAACTACTATGAGCATACCAAATTATACTGAAAAGCACAGATAAATGCTTCAGGGAATATAGTGAGAATATTACTAATTGCTAGATCCAATTCACAAAGAATAAGGAGACAGGAATAAGGCAAGAAGACAAAATATTCGTCTGGAACAATTAAAAGATCAATGATGACATAATTATAAAACAGAAAACTAATGTTCTAACCAAAGCATGCTTTCTCCTTCAATTAATAATAATTCAGTGTGTTGTACTATATAAAATAATTTTATAATGTCAGTTTCAGTTCTTTTGTGAAACCACAATGAAAGACAGACCAAAGAGATGAATGATTTGCAACAAAGACAATGCAGTGACAACAAGAACTATTAATAGCCATCTAAAATCATAAGAGCTGTATAAATCCTCCTAAACCTTTATCCATCTGCTCTCCTCAACAAATATGCTCAAAAGATTAAGAAGGTAATACTTTGTATCTTCCTTGTCATTTAATTTCTTTGGAAGTCTGAGTGTTCATGAACTTTCAAATCCGCCTGGCACTTCTACATTTTTTTTCTTGGATTTTGTCTACAAATACTACACTATTATTAATGTGAGAAGTTCTTCCACAGAAAGCTGGAGACACAGTTCATTGCCCACTAGCATCTCTAAGTATTAAATAAAAACAGCATTTAAGAGGTGCCTGGGTGGCTCAGTCAAGCATCTGCCTTCACCTCAGGTCATGATCCCAGGGTCGGGTCCTGAGATTGAGCCCAGTACTGGGCTCCCTGCTCAGCTGGGAGCCTGGTTCTCCCTTTCCCTCTACCACTCACTCTATTTATGCTCTCTTTCTCTCTCTCTCTGTCAAATAAACAAATAAATAAATTTTAAACACACACACACACAAAAACACAGCATTTAAAAAAATGACAAAAGAAAAACAAGTTCCAATTAATCACCTAGACAATAAAGCAGTATGAAGCAGATACTGCCAGGTAGCATTCAGGGTATTACATATTGGTTATGCATTCTGAACACTTCCAGAGACAGTGGGGAAACACACTAAAAATTCCAATACCAAAGATCTGCTTTTAAAATTACGGTTCATCATTCTTCTATTTGTACTAAAAATAGTCACAAGCTTATTTCTATGATTTATATTTAAATTAACAAAGAAGTATGCCATTGGGTAACAGGGCACCTAGAGTAAATCTTCCCAAACTCTTAAGATCAATGAAGTAGGAGATGGAAGAAAATAAATTATCCTATCAGACATAGAGATTGTTAAGATATTTGAAGGTTAAGAAATAGGAAATGTAATAACTCCTATATACAGAAAGGAGGAAGGCTGAAGGCATTCATATTTAGTAACTTTGATTTAGAGTCAGCCAATATTGTAGAGAGGACTGTGTGCCACAGTCATTCTGCTATGCACTTTCACAATGATTGTCTATTTAGCTTCAAAGATTATCCTGGCAGGTACGAAGTATTACTCTCATTTTACAGAATAAGGAAATGAAGGATATTAAGAAATCTGCCCAAATCCACAAAATTGTTAAGTGAGGGAGGACACGTGATAAACAGTGATTCCCTCTGCAGGGTGAGTGCTGGATAGCAAAAGCAGAGGAGAAAGTGGGAGTGGTGCCCATATTCCATGCCGCATCACCAACCCAACAATCTGTAACAAATATTTGCCACATTATACCCCATTAACATCCAGTTAAAATGTGTCTATTTTTCAGTGTATTAACATATTGATCACTATAGCATAGCATATTCATATACCACTATGATTCAGGAGGATAAAATTATTCCTGAAAAATTCCCATAAGCTCTCAGAGTTATTTATCCACCCTACCACCTAACATTCACATTTGAGGATCACTTTCCATCAGGATAAAAAAGAAACCAAACTTTATTAAGAATAAGATAATGAATATGAGGAAAGTTATTATTAGAATGTATTTTAAAAAGCCATGATATAGACTTGAATTTGGTGGATTAATGAGACATTAAAGAGACAATGGCTAAAGATAAAAAACAAGCTATCATTTACATAATATTTCACTAGTATCTGGAGATACAGAGATCAATGTAATATTTAATGGCACAGTTGGGATCCTTTACATCTCACTAATCATTAACAGGATATAAAAACACTGATGTAATTGGGAAATTTGACCAAACTTCATTGTAGACGAAAGGAAAATACACTGGAAGTGATTTTGTTTAGCTCATGTATAAAAACTGTTTCCACCAGGCAGTAATGACAGAAATCTAAGGAAATTTCCTACCAACTACATAGCCCAGAGTGATAGATAAAAAGAGAACATTTTATTTTTTCCCTTTATTTTCTATATCATTTTCACATTCTCCCTCAGTTAATTGGACACTTACTTAAGCCATATAGGTCATATATCCTAAACCTAAATCTTAAAATCCTAAGGAAAAAGTTTTAACTATCACCGTATCTACTGTGAAATCATACTAATACAAAAATATGAGCCTTGATTTTTTTAATTCCATGGAATAATCTGGTGAATTAGTTGATGTCATAAGGAAATTATTTAACTATGTAGTATTCAAAATAAGATAAAAAATACATTAATAAATCTATATTTTAAAGTATGACAAGAAAGTAATTTCTACTACTTTGACTTAATGTCATAATTACTATTTTATTACTGTGATAATTAAGAAACAAAAGTATAACTCTTACAATATGATCCATACCAGAATTCAGTTAAGTAAACCAATGGACAAATCAGAAATTCTTACAGAATATCAGGGGTCCCCAGCTGTCAAAATAAATTCAGTCTTGGGGTACCTGGGTGGTGCAGTTGGTGAAGTGTCATGATCTCAGAGTTCTAAGACCGAGCCCCATGTTGGGCTCTGCACTCAGTACGGAGTCAGCTTGGGTTTCTTTTTCCCTCTCCCTCTGCTCCTCCCTGCTGCTTTCTCTCTCTCTCTCTCTCTCTCTCAAATAAATAAATAAATCTTAAATTCAGTCTTGAAAGACAATAAAAAAAAAATAAAAACAATGCTGGAAGGGAAGCCTGGATCATTGAAGCGTGCTGCTATGTATTTTTTCAATGTTAAGGATCAAAGAGGGAATTGTCTTATGCTCCTCTACTTCACTGAAATAAAACTTAAGTTTACAGTGAATAAGCTGTGTAGGAAATCAGTTGAATGACTTTTGTTAAGATACTATTTGGTACAAGGTACTGTGCTAAGTGGTCCAGCAACAAAGATGAATAATAGCTGTATTAGTTTGTTAGGGCAGCCAGAACACAGTATCCGAGATTGATGTGGCTTAAACAACAAAACTTTATTTTCCCACAGTTCTGGAGGCTAGAAGCCTCAGATCAAAGGGTTTGTTGACAGAGTTTGTTTCTCCTGAAGCCTCTCTCCGTGGCTAGCAGATAGCTGTCTTCTCCCTATGTCTTCACATGTTCTCCCTCTGTACATATCTTGTGTCTTACTTTCCTTTTTGTTTTGTTTTGTTTTTACTACTTTCTTTTTTTTATAAAGACACCAGTCATATTGGATTAGAGCTCATTCTAATGACCCTTTAACGACCCGATTTCCACATGCAGTCACATTCTGAGGTACTGAGAGTTACGGCTTCAACATATAAACTTGGGGGGACACAGTTCACCCAATAACAATAGCCCTCCAGGACCTCCAAATAATAGAGAACAAAAATATATAAAAGTAACTACAGTAAAAGGCAGAAAGTGATAAAAGTTTCAGTACAAATCCAAGATTATGAGAGAGCATAGAGAGGTTTAAAGGAGAAAGAAAGGTTAAAAGGATAAAGTGGTGTCTGAGGATAGGATTTAAGCAGATTGAGACGAATATGGTGAAAAGGGCAGAAAAAGGCATGATTGGAGCAAGGTCTGTGTAGGGCTAATTTATCTTTTAATAATCAAACCTTACTCTGATTGACATGACATATTATGTATTTAAGATGATAAAGGTCATTTGGTTGCTGATAGCACATCAGCAATACAAAATCATATTTTCTTCAGTTTTCTATGTAAAATATATCACAGGCCAAGAACAAGACAAATCACATAATTCTCCACCATCTTCCAACATACCATTTGCACTCGTGGACATTTTTTAAAAGAAATAGAACAGGGAGGGAATTAGAATCGTACCAATCGTAAACCAGAAGATATGGATAATAAAAGTCCAATAGCAATCAGATTATCCTTGTAGGAAATCTATATATCAAAAAACTATACCTATAGATTTTTGTTCTGAGGGTCAGTTCCCAAATTTATGTGATACAACGGTATTTTAAATTCTTTCCTGTAATAAACTGTCACTATCTGAATTTTAAAAAAAGGTAGATTTGTGATATTTTATTACCAGTGAGCACAACCTACACATAGCTGCCCAACACATTATTCTTAGTCCTGTTTGCTAAATAAGTCATATTTCTGACAACAACAACAACATCTTCTCAATTTTAATTGATTTTATTTAAAAACACAAGAGGGATAGTAAGGAACCTATACAAAATACACTTTTGTATTTTCAAAGGGGAAAAATACTGAACTTTCAGTGGAATCACAGTAAATGTGTGCTTCCTTATAACTTCTTATATATGTCACTGGCGGATAAACTGAATTTTTACTTACTACTTAAAATTCTGACAATTCAATAGCACACAGCCAGATGACATTTAAAATGTGGCAAAAACAAGATTTTTATTTTGTTCAGAGATATTTTTCCAAAGGCACCTTAAAGTTTTCTCCTCTACTGTCAAGACAATCATTTAGGTACATGTCATAAACCGTTTGAAATACATATATATCTTACATTTCATATCACTTGTTAGTGCCTAATTAAACAGAAAAAAAATTTAAGCTTAGTGAATTACAAAATCAAAATTAAAACACATCAGGTTTTACATTAGGAAATAAAGATCTTGGCACATAAACCTTTAGCCCTGTAGGAAATGAGCTTAATCTTTTACATTGGTGAAAGGTGCACAGTGATCATTCTGTGCAATTACATAGCTAGGCAAAGGCTTGATTTGGAAACAGCATTATTATACCAACAAGAAAAATCACTTTGCATAGCTATGCTTAATTTTTGCAGTCGCCTAGAATAGTTATGCTACATATACACTCTGGCTTTGCCCTAAAACCTGTGTTGGGAGGTTGTGAAATGTAAAAAGTAAATCTACCCTCAATTACTTGAAGGTTACTCCTGTGAAAACCAAATGAGAGCTTATTAAGTAAAACAAATTTAATTAAACAAATGCTTATTAAGTATCTGCAGTATACCAAACGTTGTGTAAAGCTCTGCAATGAAGTAAAACCTAACAATCAGCACACATCCACTGTATCGGATTGCTTCTCGTTCTTTGACTTCATCTTTACTAATCTGATGTTTTGAGTGTTTTTTAATTGTTTTGTTTTTCTCACATTTAAATTCACCTCCAGAATCTCACTAACTTCTGATAAGAAAGAAGAGTCTCATTTTCCCACTCAAAGCATATTTAGTCTAGCTCAAAGGGATATTTATTTTGCTTTATCATGATCTACAAAATTGTTCAGCTGTATCTTCATGGACAACCAAAGGCTTATAGAGGAAGAGATTTGAACTTTTGTTAATTATTTGACTCAAAAGCTGAATAACAAATCAAAAGTTAGCCTTAAGAATTAGGTATATCTTTCTCTCTGATTCAAGAAAGTTCAAGATGGAAAAACCCAGAATTATGGTTTATACATGACCTCCAAAAAAAAAAGGCAAAAACTAATTTGAGAAGAAAACTAATTTTTAATAGGGGATACTAGGCTACTCTGAAAAAGAAGCACTTTTCAGTACCTTTAATATTAGAGAGGAGCTAAAAGTAACATCATTCTTATTTATAGTCCTAGAGAATTCGAACAATTCAGGAATTCTTTGGGGCAGGCTTCTATATTTTAAACCTGATTATACTAGCAAAATTCTTTTTAGGTGGAACAATAAATCAGGATAAATCTATAAAACGCTTAGAGTTCCTGGGATGTTTCCACACATATTAATAGTAGCATCCCCCCCACCCCCCAAAAAAAAGATACTCCCAGCTTTTTCTTTTCCAACATTTCCTTGGTGATTCAGGGTCTTTTCTTATTCCATGCAAATTTTAGGATTGTTTGTTCCAGCACTTTGAAAATGTCATTGGAATTTTGATCGGCATTGAAGGTATAGATTGCTCTGGGTAGCATAGACATTTTAACAATGTTTATTCTTCCAACCCATGAGCATGGAATATTTTTCAATCTTTTTGTGTCTTCCTTAATTTCTTTCATGAGTGTTCTGTAGTTCCTAGAGTATAGATCCTTTACCTCTTTGGTTAGGTTTATTTTGAGGTATCTTATGGTTTTTGGTGCTATTGTAAATGGAATCATTTCTCTAATTTCTTTTTCTACAGTTGCATTGTTAGTGTATAAGAAAGCAACTGATTTCTCTGCATTGATTTTGTATCCTGCCACATTACTGAATTGCTGTATGAGTTCTGGTAATTTGGGGGTGGAGTCTTTTGGGTTTTCCACATAAAGTATCATGTCATCTGCAAAAAGAGAGAGTTTGACTTCTTCTTTGCCAATCTGAATACATTTTATTTTTTGTTGTCTGATTGCTGTTGCTAGGATTCTAGTACTATGTTGAACAATAGTGGCGAGAGTCGGCATCCTTGATGTGTTCCTGATCTTAAGGGAAAGGCTCTCAGCTTTTCCCCATTGTGGATGATATTCACTGTGGGTTTTTCATAGATGCATTTTATGAACTGGAGGAATGTTCCCTCTATCCCTATACTCTGCAGAGTTTTAATCAGGAAACGATGTTGTATTTTGTCAAATGCTTTTTCTGCATCCGTTGAAAGGACCATATGGTTCTTCTCTCTCCTCTTATTAATGTGTTCTGTCACACTGATTAATTTGCGAATGTTGAACCACCCTTGCATCCTGGGGATAAATCCCACTTGGTCGTGGTGGATGATCCTTTTAATATATTGTTGGATCCTATTAGCTAGGATTTTGTTGAGAATTTTGGAATTCATATTCATTAGGGATATCAGTCTGAAATTCTCCTTTTTGATGGGGTCTTTTCCTGGTTTGGGGATTAAGGTAATGCTGGCCTCATAGAATGAGTCTGGAAGTTTTCCTCCTGTTTCTATTTTTTGAAACACCTTCAGGAGAACAGGTATTATTTCTTCTTTGAATGTTTGGTAAAATTCCCCAGAGAATCCATCAGGCCCTGGACTCTTGTTTTTTGGGAGGTTTTTGATCACTGCTTCAATCTCGTTACTGGTTATTGTCCTATTCAGGTTGTCAGTTTCTTCCTGTTTTAGTCTTGGGAGTTTATAGGTTTCCAGGAAGGCATCCATTTCATTCAGGTTGCTCAGTTTATTGGCATATAGTTGTTGATAATAATTTCTAATAATTGTTTCTATTTCCTTGGTGTTAGTTGTGATCTCTCCCCTTTCAGTCATAATTTTATTATTTTGGGTCCTTTCTCTTTTCTTTTGGATAAGTCTGGCCAGTGGTTTATTGATCTTATTAATTCTTTCAAAGAACCAGCTTCTAGTTTTGTTGATCTGATCTACTGTGTTTCTGGTTTCTAATTCATTGATCTCTGCTCTAATCTTAATTATTTCTCTTCTAATGCATAGCTTAGGCATTTGTTGCTTTTTCTCTAGTTCTTTAAGGTGTAGAGTTAGTCAGTGAATTTGGGACTTTTCTATTTTTTTGAGTGAGGCTTGGATGGCTATGTATATTCCCCTTAGAACCATCATGTTGCCCGATTTCAAGCTATATTACAAAGCAGTGATCACCAAGACAGCACGGTACTGTCACAAAAACAGACATATAGACCGATAGAACAGAATACAGAGCCCAGATATGGACCCTCAACTCTATGGTCAAATAATCTTCGACAAAGCAGGAAAAAATATCCCATGGAAAAAAGACAGTCTCTTCAATAAATGGTGCTGGGGAAATTGGACAGCTATATACAGAAGAATGAAACTTTACCATTCTCTAACACCACACACAAAGATAAACTCAAAATGGATGAAAGACCTCAATGTGAGACAGGAATCCATCAAAATCCTAGAGGAGAACATAGGCAGTAAACTCTTTGACATCGGCCACAGCAACTTCTTTCAAGATACATCTCCAAAGCAAGTGAAACGAAAGCAAAAGTGAACTTTTGGGACTTCACCAAGATAAAAAGCTTCTTCACAGCAAAGGAAAGAGTCAACAAAACAAAGAGGCAACCCACAGAATGGGAGGAGATATTTGCAAATGACACTACAGACAAAGCATTGATTTCCAAGGTCTATAAAGAACTTCTCAAACTCAACACCCAAAAAACAAATAATCAAGTCAAAAAATGGGCGAAGACATGAACAGACACTTCTCCAAAGAAGACATATAAATGGCTAACAGACAGATGAAAAAATGTTCATCATCATTAGCCATCAGGGAAATTCAAATCAAAACCACATTGAGATACCACCTTACACCAGTTAGAATGGCAAAAATGGACAAGGCAAGAAACAACAAATGTTGGAGAGATTCTGGAGAAAGGGGACCCTCTTACACTGTTGGTGAGAATGCAAGTTGGTACAGCCACTTTGGAAAAGAGTGTGGGGGTGCCTCAAAAAATTAAAAATAGAGCTACCCTATGACCCAGCAATTGCACTACTGGGTAGTATTTACCCCAAAGACACAGATGTAGTGAAAAGAAGGGCCATATGCACCCCAATGTTCATAGCAGCAATGTCCGCAGTAACCAAACTGTGGAAAGAGCCGAGATGCCCTTCAACAGATGAATGGATAAAGAAGATGTGGTCCATATATACAATGAAATATTACTCAGCCATCAGAAAGGATGAACACCTGACTTTTATATCAACATGGATGGGACTGGAGGAGATTATACTAAGTGAAATAAGTCAAGCAGAGAAAGTCAATTATCATATGGTTTCACTTATTGTGGAACATAAGGAATAGAATGGAGGACATTAGGAGAAGGAAGGGAAAAATGAAGGGGGGGAATCAGAGAGAGAGATGAACCATGAGAGACTATGGACTCTGAGAAACAAACTGAGAGTTTTAGAGGGGATGGGGATGGAGGGATGGGTTAGCCCGGTGATGGGTATTAAGCAGGGCACGTACTCCATGGAGCACTGGGTGTTATATGAAAACAATGAATCATGGATCACTACATCAAAAACTAATGATGTATGGTGACTAACATAACGTAATAAAATTAAATTTAAAAAAAAGATAAAAAAAGTCCTGCACCAAAGTAAACACACACGCACTATGGAACAGCTATTAGAACCATATAAATATTGATGCAGAAAAATTATGAATTCATTTATTTAAATTGTGACAGTGTAAATATATATCATGCTTTAATAAAGTACTTTTAATATGGGCACCACACATTTTTTTTGGCTAAATATGATAAAACAGATCTATATAGAACTGATCTACAATTTAGAGTAAGTCTCCATCATTCCTTAGCTGGTTTTTATACTTTAAATATGTTACCTTAAAATTTACTGATCATAAACAATTTATACAGTTTTAAATAACTAGATTTTATAACCCAGTTCACAAAGAAAGAGCAAAGTTGCAAAACTGAGTATCTCTGTTTTCATTAAATTTCCCATGTAGTTAGGTGAAGAGGATTTATATGCAATTTATTATGGAAACATAAAGTACATAAACCAGCATCAAAATGGTGGATGCAAACTTGCAAGAAGATATTAAATGACGCCATGAGAATTTAAATGTTGCTATAATATATTGAATTATTGAGATACACAAAAAAGTCATTCCTCCCATGACCAATATCCACATATAACATGAGAACTTTATAAAAAAAACAAACAAAAACCCTACATTTCATCCACATTTGAAATGTCCTAAAATAGACTACATTGAAAAGACTATGGGAAGTTGCATGGCAGCTGGTCTGGATGGCACTGGATATTTTAAAAATCAATATATCACAATTAAGTGTTAGATTTTTGGCAGTTTCAAGTATATCTTTTTTTGGTTTAGATTTTTAATAGTCATATTTAAAAATTGCTATGGAAAACCAGATTGAAAATTGTTTGCTATACATCCATAATTATTACAGAGATGAATAAAATAATATTATAGTAAACATGGATTTTGCCTTGAACCTTCTTTGAATTAAATTTTGTAGGTCCATATAGTGAGCTATTAAATGCCAATATATGAAAGAGTAATCACAAAATCAAGTAAAAATTCAAAAATGATGAGGCTTCAAAGACTGGCTCTCACACAATTCCTTTGCTGATAGAAAGACAGCCTTGGTGTCTTTCCCAACAGAAACTATTTTACCATGTTATAATTGGCATCTGAGGTATTATTTCCTCCATTAGACTATAGATCCCTTATAAATAAGTCCAGTGTGTCTTATTCACCATTGTATCTCTAAGGTGAATAGAAATTGTCAAAAAATTTTTGTTGACTGATGCAATAAATTATGAATTTGTAAATATCAAAGTGTGTGTTGAGTGCTTGCTTCAAAGACATTCATTCCTCCATTACTTACTATCAAAATTGCCATAAAGATGGTAGCATAAAAATGTCACTTAAATCATGCTGTTAAACCGCTATGGGATACTTTTCAGCTTTACCTTGAGTTTTCATATGCCCAAAGTAAGAAGATTCAATACCCTACAATAGGCTCCAATTATTTTGATGTTTTAGATGTAATCCAACAGAAGGAAAATGTCTGTCATGCAGACCTGCTTATCAAGAGGCAAGAGCTTTCATCAAAGCTCCTTAGTAAAGGGAAATTTATAAAATCCTAGGAAAGGTTATACAAGGGTCCTTAATCTTACATGTAGTACCAAGTATGACTAAAGTTAAGGTTTGGTAAAGCTGTATGGTAAGATTATATTGTTTATTATTCTATTCACTCTAGTCTTTTAGGAATGCTTGAAATATTTCACAATTTTTTTAAAAATCTAGCAATCATTTTGATACCCTCACCCACAAAACAAGGGTAAAAAAATCATACAAGATCTCACAAAATATCATTCCATCAGAATCTGACCCTGTTGATAAAGGTTTAGGTTCACCTTCACAAAGCATTTTCTTAAACTGTATTACTGAGATTCACAATCAAGTTCAAGAATACTGGATGATCGGGCGCCTGGGTGGCTCAGTTGGTTAAGCGACTGCCTTCGGCTCAGGTCATGATCCTGGAGTCCTGGGATCGAGTCCCGCATTGGGCTCCCTGCTCGGTGGGGAGTCTGCTTCTCCCTCTGACCCTCCTCCCTCTCATGCTCTCTGTCTCTCATTCTCTCTGTCTCAAATAAATAAAAATAAATAAAATCTTTAAAAAAAAAAAAAGAATACTGGATGATCTCCATTATTTGGTGAGTTAGAGGTGCTGATATGGGTCGCCTGGGAAGATCTCTATGTTACCCAGGAACACAATCAACCATGTCACCTGTCTTTGCACGTTGACATTTACTTCTCCTGTAACACCTTTATTATAAAAGTTTAAGAAATCATAATAAAATACAGAAACTGTGTGCTTCAATCATAATGGATGTTATTTTTTCATGAGATTTTGTTCTATCTGATGCTACTTTTAAAGAATAAAATGTTACAGTCTAAGTCTCACATGTACTCTTTCTCAGTCCCTTCTAACCCTTTCTTCTCCAGAGTTAATCACTCTTATGTATTTGTTACATGTGGCATTTATGGCACCCTACTGTTCACATTGCTCTAAAACTTGCTAATTTACTCAATATTGCTTTTAAAAATCTGTTCCATTGACATATGAAACAAGTTTGTTTTAACTACTATGTTTGCTGCTATATTCATTCTCCTACCTATGGGTATTTATATTATTCCAAACTTTCACTAAAAAAAATCCATAATGATCATACTTGTACAAATTTTCTTTATGAATATGTGCACAAGTTTCTCCAATATATATCTGTATATATGTAGAGAGAGAGAGAGAAGGATATTTGTGGCAAAATAGTCCAGGTACCACATAGTGCTATTTTGTTCTTCAAACAGATTATAACAATTTACCTTCCCAGAAGCAGTGTGTAAGAGTTCTCATTTTACTACATTTTGTCAAAATTTGGCATTATATCATATATATTTTTAATATCTTGACATGTGATAGCTAGATAATTTTTTAAGTTATTTTGATAAACTATAATGTACTAACTATTGGGATGGTTTAACAAGGTAGCTCCTTTAAAGAGGTTTATCTTTATCATACCTGTTTTAAATTTTAGCAGTGGTCTGCCACTGATGCTAGTAATAATGTCTCTCTTTTACTGGGCCACTTATTATGTTCTAATCACTCTTCAAAGCGTATTAAATATATCATTTTATTTAATCCTTCCAACCATGTGAAAATGTGAGTTCTAAGAGGGCAGGGAGTTATGTCTGTTACATTGATTGTTCTAGCTCCAGGATTTAAAACAATCTCATCACCTAGTAGGTGCTCAGTATATATTTGTTAAATAAATTAATAAATATATTTTAGTCAATGAATCCCTCTCTAACAAAATAATACAGCCTGGGTAGTTTATAAATGACAGAAATTTATTTTTCACTGTTGTAGAGACTGGGAAGTCCAAGATTGTGGTATCAGCAAGGTTGCATTCTGGTGAGAGCCCTCTTCCTGGTTCACATCCAATGCCTTCTCTCTATATTCTCACATAATGGAAGGGACAAGGGATCTCTGTAGGGTCTCCTTTATGAGAATATTAATCCCCTTTATGAGGGCTTCATCCTCCTGACCTAAGTACCATCCAAAGGCCCTGCCTTCTAATACTTTCACATACAATACTAGGGTTTCAACATAGGAATTTGGGAGGACACAAACATTCAGACCATGGCAAAATAATATAATTATTAACATTTTAGAGAAGGGCATTTGGTGAGTAGAAATTATTGCTCAAAGATCATAAATTTGGTAGGAAATGACAAAATCATTAATCCTAAGCACACTTAACCCCTTCCAAACACTTCTTTTCTTGTGCTTCCCATGGATTCTAGGGATATAGCCCATTGTCTTGATGCCTCAACTCTAAGATTTCCTTTAGTGGTGAAATCTTAGTAGGAATGATATATGCTTTGTGAGAATGTAATCCTTAGCTGTATTTCTCAAATATACATAAATTGTTCACAGCACAAGCTCTGGGGCCAATCTGTAAGCAGAGGTTTTTATTGTTTTGTTAAGATTCTCCAGGATGCTATTAAAGTTCTTAAAACTATGCCAACACAAACTTGCAAGCTCAGATACATGACTTCCTACTTTCAGATCCTGTATCTAGCAGGAGGCATGCTTTTTCCATTTCTCCTACCTTTGGAGAAAATGTAGGTAAGGAGCATCCTGCTTTTCCTGCCTAAAACCCCTTCGTCTCTAGCTGGAGACTTTGGTCTTTCAGAATGCTCAGGAGCATGTCTTAGAATTACAAGTACATGGGGCAGTATTGTATGGCAAGGAGAAACTTGCCCTCTAAACCCTTAACTAATGTATAAAATTTCTCACAGTATTCACCATATTAAGGATTTTTATTTATCCAAATTATACTTATTAAATACATGTGCTTACAGTTGAGACACTGCCCAGAAATAACTAAATACAAATGAAATTTTGGTAATCACTTTGATTCTGTTTTTGTTGAAAGTTTCTGAAATTTGTGTCTATTGCAAATAATATGGTAACTAATAGTGTACATACATTCACTGAGGCAATTTTAAGAAAATCCTTTATTAAAGGTCTATTTTTGTCATTTGGAGCATTTGTAAGTACATAGCTAGGGCATCTTCAGAATTTAGGAAATGTTTATTACCTTTATATACAGTCTAAGATACCAACCTTTAGTGCTATTTATTTCATCAGTAAGATTATGGATGATTAGATTACTCCAGCTCTACCTTAAAGTTCTGATAAAAATTCTCAAATCTGATTTTGACAAAGTCAAAAGAGGACTTCTAATTATGGCTTTTCTAAAAATTGAATTCATAATATTCAAACAATAGTACTGCAGGGTATCCATTGTTCATTCAAATGAGAGCATCTTGAGTGAACTTGCCTGTGAGTACATGGAATGATGCATGATAAATTCCAGTTCACATGCCCAAACTATTCTTTCATCATATAAGTATAGGCAGTCATTCAAAGCCTAATTAGCAATAGAGCAATAGTGGATTACTTCAGGAGAGCCTATTCAATCATTTCTGAAAGCATGCTTTCTCCCTTTCTATGACTTACGTAAAGCTGTATGATTTCCCCACAGTCTCCACAGCGATCACTGAGGCGTATACCATTACATGAAAATGTAGTCACAAAGGACCCAGAGAAAAAAATCTTACAACCACAAAACTGTCTCTTGATTTTAGCCAATGGCATAGGAGATCCTGGCTGCAGGTCATCACTGGATTATCCAGATGAAGAAGAGATTTTTTTTTTTTTCTTGATAAACAGGCACCCAAGTTATTCAGCCTGAGCCAGGTTTAAGTCATCAAATTGGCTCTCACCTCACCTTCCTATTGTTACATCTTGGATGTGTCAGTCTTAAACATTTTAATTTCTTGGAGGTGAGGTGGAGAAAATGAGGGAACATCTGCTTTATATTGGGTGTACTTTATTTTCACTTCTAAGAACAATTAAATCATTATTTAGCTCTCTACTACCTAATTCTGCAAGGGTGATTTTCAGAGTTAGTGATCTGAAAAACTGATGTAGTCTCCGACCCTACTAGTTAATATTTCAGGTGATCTACATCTTCCTCAAATGTTTAGGGTTTTATATAATATCATCCATTGACTTTGCAAGCCCAGTACCAAACCAGATGTACCCTCTGTTCCTGTAATGCTGGTCAACTTGCCCTTCCTCAAAGCTACCGTGCACTTTCACACACTTTTTTCTTTTTCTGGGATGCTATTCCAATTTCTTTGAGGTTAAATTCAACAATTCAGTTCAAGTGCTATATCCTTAAAAATGTTCCCCTCAATACTCTGACATTCCAGCAGGATTAACTGCATAGCATTTTGTTAATATGATGATTAAAATCCTTTGGAATTTAATTTGATATACTAGATTGTGTGTTCTCTGAAAGCAAACTTTGTGCCTTTTCCTTCTTTACAGCCTCCTCTACTTCCCAGCATATTGCCTTGCACATAGTTGATATTCAGTATATTTTTATCAAAATTCATTTTTGCAGAATATTGTTTCAATCCCAATTTTAAAAGAATATATTTTTATTGAAACACATCATGCCTCGATGCCTTTAATCAACTAAAATTTCAAATAGGTATATATTGAAGAGATATATAAGTGAATGTATGAAAATAGATAATTGGTTATTGTTATATAACTTATCTTTGCACAGATATATACATGTTGGTCATCCTTTAGTCCCAGCACCTATTCCATAACCATTATATTAAGAGTGCTTAGTTTGACTTAACATTTTTATCTTGCTAATATTATGTGTTTGTTTATTAATTTTGAAAGAAAATTATAAGTCTATTTATTTTCATTTTTCTTTGTCAAATGAATCAGATAAAACTTTTTAGAAGCCAAAGATCATGTTTACCACAATGTCATGAATGGGGAGGATTTTGATAGTGCAATTTTGATGGTAGCATCAGAGTTATCTTTGTGTTACCAAGTCAAGGTCACAGAACATTGTGATGATTAATGCTTGAAGTTATTTTTCATAACTTGAAGATTTCTTAAACTATTTATTCCAAAGATGAACACATTTATTCAAAGCATAAGACATAAACCTCCTCAAATTAATCTCATACAGAATTATAATGGGGAATAAATACTTTTATTCATTCAGCAAATACCTATTGAAAGCCTTCAAGCAAACTGGAAACAGGAGGTTCAACTAGAAAAATTATGTGGTGATAAAGTAAGAGAGAGTGGTTTGAACTGGGGGCTGAGAGCAGTGGATATGGAGAAAAGTGGGTGTATTAGAAATTTAGAACATGGAAGAAAGAGATCTCCAAGCATCTTTCAACACTATACTTCACTGAGAGTCAATATGATACTATCTTTAAAATGAGAAAATCTTTTACAATAAGGCAACAACAGAGCTAATTCTAATCAGTAAGTGGTCAATCTCTGTCTTAGAAAATTCCAAACCATTGTCTGTAGCTTACTCCATTCCTCATGTGGTCCCTTCCCTCCAACAATCCCCATTATCACAGCTTTCTTGCAAGTTATCTCTTTAGCTAACTTTTAAATTTTTTTTCAACCTCAAGTAACTTTTGTAGGGTTTAGCACTTCAAATTATGCAATAAATATTTAAGGAATGAATGAATAAATGAAAAAAAGTTCCTATCTTCACAAACCCTCACATTTAGTCAGTTCTTAGTAATTGTTAAATAGTTCATATGGTCCAAGTCATTTCCTCTTCTATCAAAGCGTACTTCTTCTGAGCTTAGTTCCTTGGGGTTACAATTCACTATGAGTAAATTAAGGCAATGATTCAAAAAGTTGAGGCATGTGTTAATATGTTTCCTCTCCCAAATTTGCATCTTAAATGGAGATCTTAAACTTTTTATTTTCCCATGTGGATAACTAATATTGGGGATTTCAGGCATCTTGGCAGGCTGGAAAGACAGAGCTTCACAAATCTCATCACATAGGAACATCTTCTGTCTACAAGAAAGACAGATCTTGATGTGATCAAAGAGTCTTCCAGTCCAGCAACTCTCTGACAAGTGTTCTGTTACACATATTTTCAGAGAGTGATAAAACAACAACAACAAAAAGAAACACCCACACACAAACAAAAACAAAGAATAGTGAATTGAGTGGGGATAAGTCCTACAGTCAGTGATGGGACAAAAAGTTTGGAGACCTATGCATTTAAAATTTTTTTCTAATTAATTGCAAGATGATACTGAAAGTATTACATAAATAACACTAAACTGGAAAGATCCTTTTTTGGACAACTAAATGTCAAAGAACTTAGTGAAACATCCCTTTGATTTTAAAGGTGGGTTTTGGTTCACTGTTTCATTTTATTTTTACACATAAAAAATTTAAATATATAATAAATTGATGAAGTTGCTATATCTGTTATGGTTTTCAAGAAAACACTGATTGTACTTATGTTCAGAGTTTTCTATGTATATGACAAAACAAAATAATGCAAAAATGGCTTCTAAAAATTGGTATTTTGAGTTCTGTATATCATGAAAAATTTGGTGATTATATAAACATACAATTTAAAAATCATCAATGATATTTCTATATTGGGAAAAGCAATAGTTAAAAGACATTTGTTATTATTTCAAAAGCTGTTAGTCAATATTAGATGATCTAATCACTCTAAAACATTATTATAATGCAAACATTTTACCAGTGTGATCCCTACCTTTGCCAATGACAATAAAATAATAGTTTAAAGTCCAAGAATCCTTTCTCACTGGTTTTAGGTTTTAAGTTTTGTTTATATTTTAATGCGGACAGCTGATGTTCGGAGAAGCCCCAAATTTTCACAACTGACTCAGAAGAAAAGTGAAAATCTTTGCAGGGCCTCTATTATTTATTCTTATAAAAGAAAACAACAACAACAAAAGAATTGAGTATTATTATCAAGTACTGAAAGAAAGCCGAAGAAAAAGATGAAATTATTTTATAAAAATCATGAAAACAGAATATCCTCTAGGTAATTCACAAACATGAACTAAGTTGTCAGTTTTTATACCTGGCAAACAGAGGAACCAGCAGTCTGTGAGTACAAACAGGATTTCTGAACGATCATTATAAAGTGTCACCAGAAAAGTTGTTCACTGCTAATCACATCTGCAACTTTTTCTAAGACAACCTGCCCCCACACAAAAGCTGCCAGGCTGTGACAGCCACCATCACTGCTCTGTGAAGCATGATTAGCTATCTGAAATAAAGTACTCCACCCATTGGTTGGCCTGTGATCTTGGACTTAGGACTTCTAGCCTAGTACTAAAAAAGATGTATACATAAAGCCAGCTAGAAGATTGTGAGAAAAGATGCCATTATTTCTGGGAACCGATGTTGAAAGTTATGATGTAATGGGCACCTGGGTGGCTCAGTCGGTTAAGCGATTGCCTTCGGCTCAGGTCATGATCCCAGGGTCCTGGGATCGAGTCCCACATCAGGCTCCCTGCTCCGCGGGGAGCCTGCTTCTCCCTCTCCCACTCCCCCTGCTTGTGTTCCCTCTCTCACTGTGTCTCTGTCAAATAAATAAATAAAATCTTTAAAAAAAAAGAAAGAGAAAGTTATGATATAATGAGAATCATGAATGGGGCTCATGCTAAACTAAACAAGACAAGTTTATGAAAGCACAGAAACCTGAGAAAGGAGTGCCTGGGGTAGACATCTTTTGTCTCTAGTCAACAGCTAATTTCCCTTCTTTTCTGCTCATAAAACCTCTGATTTTGTTTGCATTGTAAGTAATTAGTCAGAGAGGTTGAATTACGACTGGTCTAAGCCCAGTAGTCTGCTAGAATCTGTTATACCAACTCACAAGACTTGTTTTTTTGCATCTCTTCAGTGACATCACATTGGTAGCTTAAAACCTGCTTATGTGGCAGTATTTATGGCACAGAAATCAGGAAGTGCTACAAATAAGGACTACCATTTCCTCTGGCCCCCAGTCAGTTATTAATCATTTGTCACCATTCTAAGCCTATCATAGAAATCCCATTTCCTTTTGCCAGCAGTTGGTTCAGGTGTAGGTACAGGAACAAGTTTTGACCTATGACACATAAGAGAAAGTCTGATGGAAGTCACCCAGGAAATATTTCCACCTGATAACTTGAAGCCAACAAGCTACCTTGCCTTCCTGCTTTAGGTGGTATTGTACGATGCTTGAGATGTAAGCTCTGAGACGCAACCATGAGGGAAGGTCAATAGAATCCAGAGATGTCTAAAGAGGTCATTAATAACCTTAGAGCACTACCAGCTAGAACATCCAAAGGGCAGGAAAGTAGAAACAATCCACCCTGGGTATAGAAACTAATGGAGTGCATTATCTGTAGAGAATTTTAAAACAAAAATGAAACACATTAAATATTAATCCACTTTTTAATTATTACCCTGTGCTGACAATTCTAAACAATGTTAGTGATAAAATACTATTCCTCATATGTCTTGACTATTCCTATCTAAGTCCTTCGGTATGCTTAGGCGAGTAAGTTTAGAATCAACTATCTTAAACATCTAGTTACATGAGGTACCTTCCCTCATGTATATAAATGTTTATATCTTTTGATTTCTCTGCACTTCTTTTCTATCAGAATTTTTGTTGTTTTTGTTTATTTGTTACTTAAGGAACTTCCACATGAGTTTTCTCTTATGTGTAGGAAAAGCATGCTGAAGTGCTAAAGCTGTTCACAGAAAGTAGGAGACTCAGAAGATTGGGGGGTCAGGTTAATCCAGCACTGAAAAGAAAAAGCATGAGCTCCTGTTCTCAGGACCTATGGACTTGCTCAGATCTCAGGGCTCCCACAGCTCTAATCAGGCAAGGACAGGCCAATTATAGTTCTTGCTCTTATGTGTCCAGGAGCTTCTCCCTATTGTGTCATTAGTATACCTATAATAAACTGCCTTTACAGAGAGTAGTGTGAGCAGGTTTCTTTGTTTTATAACCAAAAGAACCAATTAAAAACAGAATCTAGCATTTAATAATTAAACCAAAGATTGCCCCTATATAAGATGTTGATTGGACACACATACACACAAAATCTATGTTAAGAAGACAGTAAATAGACAAAAATATGCTTAACATAGCATTGTTTATAATAGTTAAAATTGCAATTTATCTAAATGCTAAGAAAAACAGCTTTTTTGAAAAATGTATAATGTTGTGGGAAAATTCAGCCAAATATTTATTATATGCCTCATGACACAATTATTTAAAAACATAAGTTTATACATATATATTTATATATATAAATATATATATATTTGGATGGAAATAAATCAGATATCAATGGTTGTTATTTCTGAATAGTGGGATCAAGGGATGTTAATATTTTTACCCATACATTTTCTATTATTTTCAAAGTTTTCACCTCTGCAGAAATAAAACAATTTATTAAATAATTACCATACATTTCTTTCATTAATGTATCATGAAAATACACCAGGTTTCCAGAACTATCATTCAAGATGAGAATATATACATGCATGAAAGTAATGAGTTCCACAGGTTAAACAAACTACATCAGGAAACTTTTAAAAGATAAAATGATTTTAGAAATTCATGAGAATATTCATTTTATAAAAAATAATATCACATTCTAGTCTCTTTCAAAAAAAAAAGGAAAAAGATGTAATCTATTTTATTTTTAAAAAGTTTTTATTTAAATAATCTCTACACCCAACATGGGGCTCAAACTCAGGACCCTGAGATCAAGAGTCGCATGCTCTTCCGACTGAGCTGGCCAGGTGCCCCCAAAATGTAATTTATTTTAAGGAGAGGCTTAATTTTTCTAAGAAAATAAAAAAAGATTAAGAAGTATTTAGTTCTTTGCTGTTATAACAATATAATCAAAACCTGAGTTATGCTTCTGAGAGTATGGTTTTATTAGAGTAATTTCATAATCCTATGGTATGCTATTCTGTTATGTGATAAAAGAATCATCTAGGTTTGACATGAAATCTCAAGCCCATCTGTAACTGATGTAGTAAGCTGTTTAGACTTATTTATTTGATTATTTAGATCACCGTTATTCAAATACATATACTGGAAGCTGAAGTACATATTGTACCTCAAATCAATGAAGAGTTTTCCTCTCTGTCTATCTATCTAAATTTTTAGTGAAGAAAAATTATGTTAGAAAAGAAGTGCAGACAAATCAAAAGATATAAATATATTAAAGGGGGAGATGATTATTTATTCAAAAAGCCAGAAAATGCCTAAGATTTCCAGTACTATTTTCAATTATGCTTTGTCTATAAATAGGCATTTCTTTTAGAGACACAGTGTAAATTGTTGAGTTGTACGGATTACAAGGCATGAAGCTCATTATCCTAGAGTAGATCACACATAACAGTACTTTGCTTTGATAAAGATGATCATTAACAAGAATCTCATTATATTGCATAAAATTAATTATATTCAGAATTATCCTGTTTCAGAAAATTGACAAGGGCAAATGTATAAATTAAAAGATTCAAAACATACCAGATACAGCAAGGAAGTCATCAATGCTTGTAATGTCATCTACAGCTTCGGTGAGGACATGGATATGATTCTCCCACGTGTGCTTGTACATTTCCATGGTTTTTTTGACCACTTGACTTTTGGGTCTTGCCGCCAAAGCAAGTGCAGCATTAATGATCTGCAAAGATGTACAATGTTCACATAGTGATTTCTTTGGGAATAGTTACCATTGTGCAGATAACAGGTATTATTTTAAAAAGAAAACATGTACATCTTTTAACAGCAGGGAAATGGTAAAATGCCCTTGTGTGTAACTCCCTCTTTGCTTTTGGTAAGAATTTTATTTTATTTGCGGCTGTCATATTCTTCCTAAACTTCTGTCTTACAAACTTAAAATAGGTATCAAACAAATCCGATGTATCTTCTGTGTGCAAAATGACACAAGTAAGCACTATATAACTCGTATTCTAACAGAGGAAATAGCAGACATAGGTAAAATATCATTAAAAATATATAATTAAGGGGGGAGGAGCAAGATGGCAGAGGAGTAGGAGACCTGGATTTCGTCTGGTCCCAGGAATTCAGGTGGATAGGGATCAAACCATTCTAAACACCTACAAACTCAACAGGAGATTGAAGAAAAGAATAGCAACAACTCTCTGAACAGAAAAGTGACACATTTCTGGGAGGTAGGACGTGTGGAGAAGTGAATCCGAGGTGATACTGGGGAGGATAGATGGCGGGGGAGGCCTCCGTCCACCGCTTCTGGCACGTGATAGAGCAGCAGAGCACAAAATCGGAACTTTTAGAAGTCGGCTCCGCTAAGGGACGTTGCTCCAGTGGCTAAGCGGTGGGGGGGGGGGGGCGGTGGAACCCTCGTGGGACAGTGTGGTCTCAGGACCCTCGGGGTCACAGAAAAACCAGGAGTGCCTGAGCACGGCAGAGCTCCCAGGTACCGGAGTGGGGAAGCCAGCTGCAGAGACGGATCCGAGGAGCAGGCTCTCAGCTTGGGTTTGCCATAAACCATGATCCACGGCACAGTCAGGCCACTGCTCCTCCAGCAGGGACCCAACAGGTGGCAGATTGGGGAGACTCACCTTCCACCCCCAGGAGGAGTGGCATGGAAACGCACTGCAGAGATCTGCTGGGTTTGGAGACTCCACACGGGGTCCAGTGCCAGAGATAGAAACACTCGGTCACAGGCCGGGTGAGCACAGAGTGTGGCCGGGGACCGGGGAGATGGGAGTAATTGACTGCTTTTCCCTGGGGGTGCACTGAGGAGTGGGGACCCGATTCTCGGCTCCTCCGGGGTGGAGATTGGGAGGCCACCATTTCACTCTCATCCTCCAAAGCTCTACGGAAAGCTTGCAGGGAACAAAAGCTCCCCAGAGCAAACCTGAGCAGATTACTTAGCCCTGACCAGCAAGGGCGGAGCAATTCCACCTCCAGCAAAGACATTTGGGAACCATGGCAACAGGCCCCTTCCCCAGAAGATCAGCAAGAACAGCCAGCCAAGACCAAGTTTACCCATCAATGAGAATGGCAGAATTCCAATGCTAGGAGAATACTGCACAAAGAATTCATGGTTTTTTTCCCATGATACTTTAGTCTTTCAAAGTTAATTATTTTTTTAACTTTCTTTCTTTTTTTTTTGGAATTTTTCTTTTTCCCTTTTTCAACCAACATTTTATCAATCTCTTTTATAAAAAAATATTTTTTATTTTTCATTTTTATCCCTTCATAGAAGTTACCCTTATTTTTGGTATATATATATAAGTTGTTCTCTCTTTAAAATTTTAGGATACAGTTTCTTCTAACAGACCAAAATATACCCTAAATCTCTAGTGTATGTCTTTGTTCTAGTCTCCTGCCTGATCACATACTCTCCCTTTTTTTTTTAAATCTTCTTTCTTTTTTCAACCAACTTCTTATCAATTCCTTTTATAAAATCTTTTATACTTTTCATCTTTACAGTCATATTCCATTCCTTCATCATATTAACCCTTATTTTTGTACATAAATAAGTTTTTCTCTCCTTAAAATTTTGGGAGGCACTTTCTTCTAACAGACCAAAATACACCCAAAATCTAGTGTGTGGCACTGATCTATGCACCAGCCTGATCATATTTGATCATATTCCAATTTTTTGTTTTGTTTTTCTTTGTTTTTATCTTTTTCTTTTTTCTTTCTTTCCTTTCTTTTCCCTCAGTTTCAGGTCTTTTCTGATTTGTTTAGTGTATATTTTCTGGGGACGTTGTTACCCTGTTGGCATTTTGTTCTCTCATTCATCTATTCCTCTGGACAAAATGACAAAATGGAAAAAATCACCTCAAAAAAAAGAACAAGAGGCAGTACTGACTGCCAGGGACCTAATCAATATGGACATTAGTAAGATGTCAGAACTAGAGTTCAGAATGATGATTTCAAAGATACTAGCTGGGCTTGAAAAAAGCATGGAAGTTATTAGAGAAACCCTTTCTGGAGAAATAAAAGAACTAAAATCTAACCAAGTTGAAATAAAAAAGGCTATTAATGAGGTACAATAAAAAATGGAGGCTCTAATTGCTAGGATAAATGAGGCAGAGGAGAGAATTACTGATATAGAAGACCAAATGATGGAAAAGAAAGAAGCTGAAAAAAGAGAGATGAACAACTACTGGATCAGGAGGCCAGAATTGGGGAGATAAGTGATACCGTAAGACGAAACAACATTAGAATAATTGGGATCCCAGAAGAAGAAGAAAAAGAGAGAAGGGCAGAAGGTATACTGGAGCAAATTATAACAGAGAACTTCCCTAATTTGGGGAAGGAAGCAGGCATCAAAATCCAGAAGGCACAGAGAACCCCTCTCAAAATCAACAAAAACAGGTCAACAACCCAACATCTAATAGTAAAACATACGAGTCTCAGAGACACAGAGAAAATCCTGAAAGCAGCTCAGGAGAAGAGATCTGTAACCTACAATGGTAGAAATATTAGATTGCAACAGACCTATCCTCAGAGACCTGGCAGGCCAGAAAGGACTGGCATGATCTATTCAGAGCACTAAATAAGAAAAATATGCAGCCAAGAATACTATATCCAGCTAGGCTGTCATTGAAAATAGAAGGAAAGATAAAAGCTTCCAGGACAAACAAAAACTAAAGGAATTTGCAAACATGAAACCAGCCCTACAAGAAATATTGAGAGGGGTCCTCTAAGCAAAGAGAGAGCCTAAAAGTAACATAGACCAGAAAGGAACACAGACAATATACAGTAACAGTCACCTTACAGGCAATACAATGGCACTAAATTTCTTTCAATAGTTACCTTGAATGTAAATGGGTTAATGCCCCAATCAAAAGACACAGGCTATCAGATTGGATAAAAAGACAAGACCCATTGATATGCTGTCTGCAAGAGACTCATTTTAGACCCAAAGACACCTCCAGATTGAAAGTAAGGGTGTGGAAAACCATGTACCATGCTAATGGACACCAAAAGAAAGCTGGGGTGGCAATCCTTATATCAGACAAATTAGATTTTAAACCAAAGACTGTAATAAGAGATGAGGAAGGACACTATATCCTACTTAAAGGGTCTATCCAACAAGAAGATCTAACAATTTTAACTATCTATGCCCATAACATGGGAGCAGCCAATTACATAAGCCAATTAATAACAAAAGCAAAGAAACACATCGACAACAATACAATAGTAGTGGGGGACTTTAACACCCCCCTCACTGAAATGGGCAGATCATCTAAGCAAAAGAGCAACAAGGAAATAAAGACTTTAAATGACACACTGGACCAAATGGACTTCACAGATAGATTCAGAACATTCCATCCCAAAGCAACAGAATACATATTCTTCTCTAGTGTCCATGGAACATGCTCCAAAATAGATCACATCCTAGGTCACAAATCAGGTCTCAACTGGTACCACAAGTTTGGGATCATTCCCTGCCTATTTTCAGACCACAATGCTTTGAAACTAGACTCAATCACAAGAGGAAAGTTGGAAGGAACTCAAATACATGGAGGCTAAAGAGCATCCTACTAAAGAATGAATGGGTCAACCAGGAAATTAAAGAAGAGTTAAAAAATTTCATGGAAACAAATAAAAATGAAAACACAACTGTTCAAAATCTTTGGGATGCAGCAAAGGTGGTCCCAAGAGGAAAGTATATAGCAATACAAGCCTTTCTCAAGAAACAAGAAAGGTCTCAAATACACACCCTAACCCTACAACTAAAGGAACTGGAGAAAGAACAGCAAATGAAGCCTAAAACCAACAAGAGAAGAGAAATAATAAAGATCAGAGCAAAAATCAATGAAATAGAAACCAAAAGAAGAGTAGAACAGATCAATGAAACTAGGAGCTCTTTCTTTGAAAGAATAACAAGATTGATAAACCCCTGGCCAGACTTATCAAAAAGAAAAGAGAAATGACCCAAATAAATAAAATTAAAATGAAATAGGAGAGCTCACACCCAACACCAAAGAAATACAAACAATTATAAGAACATATTATGAGCAACTCTATGCCAGCAAATTAGATAATCTGGAAGAAAGGGATGCATTCCTAGAGATGCATCAACTACCAAAACTGAACCAGGAAGAAACAGAAAACCTGAACAGATCTATAACCACTAAGGAAATTAAAGCAGTCATCAAAAATCTCCCAACAGACAAAAGCCCAGGGCCAGATGGCTTCCCAGGGGAATTCTACCAAACATTTCGAGAAGAATTAATACCTATTTTTCTGAAACTGTTCCAAAAAAAAAAATAGAAATGGAAGGAAAACTTCCAAAGTCATTTTATGAGACCACCATTACCTTGATTCCCAAACCAGACAAAGACCCCATCCAAAAGGAGAATTACAGACCAATATCCTTGATGAACATGGATGCAAAAATTCTCACCAAAATACTAGCCAAAAGGATCCAACAGTACATTAAAAGGATTAGTCACCACAACCAAGTGGGATTTATCCCTGGGCTGCAAGTTTGGTTCAACATCCACAAATGAATCAATGTGATACAATACATTTTAAAAGAAAGAACAAGAACCATATGATCCTCTCAATAGATGCAGAAAAAGCATTTGACAAAGTACAGCATCCTTTCTTGATCAAAACTCTTCAGAGTATAGGCATAGAGGGTACATACCTCAATATCATAAAAGCCATCTATGAAAAAACCACAGAGAATATCATTCTCAATGGGGAAAAACTGAGAGCTTTCCCCCTAAGGTCAGGAACGCGGCAGGGATGTCCACTATACCACTGCTATTCAACATAGTATTAGAAGTCCTAGCCACAGCAATCAGACAAAAAGAAATAAAAGGCATCTGAATCGGCAAAGAAGAAATCAAACTCTCACTCTTTGCAGGTGATATGATCCTTTATGTGGAAAAACCCAAAGACTCCACCCCAAAACTGCTAGAACTCATACAGGAATTCAGTAAAGTGGCAAGATATAAAATCAATGCACAGAAATCAGTGGCATTCCTATACACCAACAACAAGACAGAAGAAAGAGAAATTAAGGAGTTGATCCCATTTACAACTGCACCCAAAACCATAAGATACCTAGGAATAAATCTAACCAAAGAGGCAAAGAATCTGTACTCAGAAAACTATAATATACTCATGAAAGAAATTGAGGAAGACACAAAGAAATGGAAAAACGTTCCATGCACATTGATTGGAAGAACAAATATTGTGAAGATGTCAATGCTACCTAGAGCAATCTACACATTCAATGCAATCCCTATCAAAATACCATCCACTTTTTTCAAAGAAATGGAACAAATAATCCTAAAATTTGTATGGAACCAGAAAAGACCCTATATACCCAAGGAAGGTTGAAAAAGAAAAGCAAAGCTGGCGGCATCACAACTCCGGACCTCAAGCTCTATTACAAAGCTGTCATCATCAAGACAGTATGGTACTGGTACAAAGACAGACACATAGATCAATGGAATGGAATAGAGAGCCCAGAAATGGACCCTCAACTCTATGGTCAACTAATCTTTGACAAAGCAGGAAAGAATGCCCAATGGAAAAAAGACAGTCTCTTCAACAAATGGCGTTGGGAAAATTGGACAGCCACATGCAGAAGAATGAAACTGGACCATTTCCTTACACCACACACAAAAATAGACTCAAAATGGTGGAAAGACCTCAGTGTGAGACAGGAGTCCATCAAAATCCTAAAGGAGAACATGGGCAGCAACCTCTTCGACCTCAGCCGCAGCAACTCCTTTCTAGAAACATCACCAAAGGCAAGGGAAGCAAGGGCAAAAATGAACTATTGGGACTTCATCAAGATGAAAAACTTTTGCACAGCAAAAGAAGCAGTCAACAAAACCAAAAGACAACCAACAGAATGGGAATAGATATTTGCAAATGACATATCAGATAAAGGGCTAGTATCGAAAATCTATAAAGAACTTATCAAACTCAACACCCAAAGAACAAATGATCCAATCAAGAAATGGGCAGAAGACATGAACAGACATTTTCCCAAAGAAGACATCCAAATGGCCAACAGACATATGAAAAAGTGCTCAACATCGCTCGGCATCAGGGAAATCCAAATCAAAACCTCAATGAGATACCACCTCACACCTGTCAAAATGGCTAAAATTAACAAGTCAGGAAATGACAGATGTTGGCGGGGATGCGGAGAAAGGGGAACCCTCCTACACTGTTGGTGGGAATGCAAGCTGGTGCAGCCACTCTAGAAAACAGTATGGAGGTTCCTCAAAAATTTGAAAATAGAGTTACCATATGATTCAGCAATTGCACTACTGGGTATTTACCCCAAAGGTACAAATGTAGGGATCCGAAGGGGTACATGCACCCCGATGTTTATAGCAGCAATGTCCACAATAGCCAAACTGTGGAAGGAGCCAAGATGTCCATCGACAGATGAATGGATAAAGAAGAAATGGTATATATATATATATATATATATATATATATATATATATATATATATACACATACATATATATATATATATACATACATATATATACATACACAATGGAATATTATGCAGCCATCAAAAGGAATGAAATCTTGCCATTTGCAACGACGTGGATGGAACTGGAAGGTATTATGTTGAGCGAAATAAGTCAAACAGAGAAAGACATGTATCATATGACCTCACTGATATGAGGAATTCTTTTTTTTTTTAAAGATTTTATTTATTTATTTGACAGAGAAAGACACAGCGAGAGAGGGAACACAAACAGGGAGTGGGAGAGGGAGAAGCAGACTCCCTGCCGAGCAGGGAGCCCGATGCAGGACTCGATCTTGGGACTCCAGGATCATGACCTGAGCCAAAGGCAGTCGCTTAACCAACTGAGCCACCCAGGCGCCCGATATGAGGAATTCTTAATCTCAGGAAACAAACTGAGGGTTGCTGTATTGGTGGGGGGTGGGAGGGATTGGGCAGCTGGGTGATAGACATTGGGGAGGGTATGTGCTATGGTGAGCACTGTGACTTGTGTAAGACTGTTGAATCACAGACCTGTACCTCTAAAACAAATAATACATTATATGTTAAAAAAAAAAGAAGATAGCAGGAGGGGAGAATGAAGGGGGGAATTCGGAGGGGGAGACGAACCATGAGAAACTATAGACTCTGAGAAACAAACTGAGGGTTCTAGAAAGGATGGGGATGGGGGGATGGGTTAGCCTGGTGATGGGTATTAAAGAGGGCATGTTCTGCACTGAGTACTGGGTGTTATACGCAAACAATGAATCATGGAACACTACATCAAAAACTAATGATATAATGTATGATGATTAACATAACATAATAATAACAAAAAAAAGAAGGATGTAGAAAACAAAGGTTTTAAAGAGTCAGATGAGGAAGAAAATCTTTTCAAAAGGTTAAATGCTGTAGGAGAGTCAAGAATAATGAGGACTAAAACAGCTTTTGGATTTGGAAAACAGGAGTTGATGGTGTAGCAGAATATTGGACACAGGATTCAGATTTCACCAAAATATGATGGCAATAAGAATTAAAAAGAAACATTTTCTGCTCAGCAACCTAAAGCCTGCACCTTACTTAAATGACTTTCAATGAATTATTGGAGGTAGAGGAGGGGAGAAAATGGTTGCTTGAAAATATTATGTTGATATTGTCTCCTTTTATTTCTTTTTTATGAAAGGGGAACACATTGAATTTTAAAGAAACACACACTACTTTTAGAAATAACTACTGTGCAATATTCCTTGACTTCAGTTTTGGAGTTTTATTAACCTATTAACTTACAACTATATTTGTGTACACTGCAAAAACTCTGGTCTCTGGTGTTTCACTGTCCCTCCAATTGGACAACTTTGTACACATGTGGTTGTGCTGAAATTATGCCTTCACAGAAAGTACTGGTGTGGAACCCTCAGTGGAAATATGGAGTCATGAATATAAGACAGGCTATATTTTGTAAGGACATTTGCAGTTCTGCTTCTGATCCAATTTATCTGATTCAACAGTGCACACTATGTGAAAACTTTATCCTACTTGACTCTCCCGATATTTAGCTTAAATCTAAAAGCAGACAAAATTCAGAAGATGTGTTAACCCTCTTCAAGGCAGAAGAAATCTTCATTCTAATGTCACTCTCCTGGCATTTTTGCTATATTTCTAGAGGGGGAAAAAAGACAATTCTTAAATCCTCTTCATGCATAACTAAAGGTGAATGAAATACATTATGTTGCCTTCTGACACATTTTTCTTCAGATTATGTTTGAGATGTGTACATGTCAGAATCACCCCTGATCCTGTGAATCACCTAGTCAGCTCATGTCTGAAAGAGTCTCTTTAACTTCAGGAGCTTATTATATCTTAACAGGACTATCTTAGTGGCCCTCTAAATAGTTACCGAATTCGATTTTTACTCCAAGCCATTCTCCCTACTACAAACACATTTCTTTCTCAAATGCGAAAGTGACCCTCCCTTGCTGATAACCTTTGATAGAATCCTAGTTGACTAAAAATAAAATCCAAATTCCATTTCACTGAATCACAGTCTAAAAACCTCCACAAGCTGGCCCTTACCTATAGTTCACTGTGTTGGAAAAATTACCCCCGCCCCATTTTAGCCTATGTTCCAGCCATACTGTCTTAAGCTCCATCTCCTGGTGATACCATGTATTTTTACACCTCTATGATTTTGCTTTTACAACTGAAACCTCCTTAACATCTTTGTTACGTTCTTTTTCCTGCTGTGGTCCATCTGAGGAAATATTTCCTATCTCTGCTAAAATGTTACTATATACTGTGAAATCTGTCCTATTCCCTTAACCAGGTAACTGAATTGTATTCTGTGTTTTAAAAGCTCTTTGTTCATATAACAAAATACTTATGGTATTGCATGATTGTTTATACACATGTCTGCTTCACATGAGTCTCTTTCATAGGTGGGACTATGTCTTATTCATCTTTGCTGCTTGGCACACTAAGCATGTCAGTCATAGTTATTACTCTATTTATAAACTGTCCTTAAAACACACTATTCTACTTTCTCTCTCTACAGATTTGACTATTCTAGACATCTCACAGAAGAGGAATCATGATATTTGACCTTTTGCATCCAGCTTTTCCACATATAATAATATCCTCAAGGTCATCCATGTTGTAGAATGTGTCAAAACCTCATTTCTTTTTAAGGCTAAATAGTAGTCCACTATATGACATATCATATTTTGTTTATCTATTCTTCTGTTGATGAAAACTGGGTTGTTTCCACCTTTTGGTTATTGTGAATAATGCTGCTATGAACATTGATTTACAAATATGTGGTTGAGTCTTGGCTTTCAAACATTTGAGGTACATACCCAGAAATAAAATTGCTAAATCATATGATAATTTTATACTCAATTTTTTTGAGGAAATACTATACTATTTTCCTCAATGGCTGCAACTTTTTACATTCCCACAATGCATAAAGGTTCCATTTTCTTCTCATCTTTGCCAACACATATTTTCTGCCTTTTTAAAAATAATATCCATCATAATGTGTGAGAAGTGGTATTTCATTGTGGTTTTGATTTTATTTCCCTAATGATTAATGATGTTAAACATCTTTTCATGGGCTTATTGGCCATTTGTATATCTTCTTTGGAGAAATATCTATTTGAAACTTTTGCTTATTTTTAAATTGAATTCTTTTGTTGTTATTGAGTTTTAGAGATTTTAAAATATTTTTTGGATATTAATCTCCTATCAGATATATGATTTGTAAATATTTTCTCCCATTCTGTGGTTTACCTTTTTATTCCCTTGGTAGTGCCCTCTGCTGCACAAACGTTTTTCATTTTAATAAAGTCTAATTGATCTATTTTTTCTTTACTTTTTGTGTTTTTGGTGTCATATGCAAGGAATCATTATCAAATTTAATATCATGAGACTTTTGCCCTATGTCTTCTTGAATTCTGCAGTTTTAGCTGTTATATTAAGGCCTTAGATCCATTTTGAATTAATTTCTGTATATGGTGCAAGGTAAGGGTTCAACTTCACTTTTTTCTTTTTTAAAGACTTTATTTATTTGTCAGAGGGAGAGAGAGAGAGAGCACGTGTGCACATGCATGGCGTATGCACACAAGCAGGTTTCCTTCAAGGAGCCCGATGTGGAACTGGATTCCAGGACCCTGGGATCATGACCTGAGCCAAAGGCAGACTCTTAACCAACTGAACCACCCAGGCATCCCCCAACTTCATTCTTTTACATGTGGATATCCAGTTTTCCCAGTACTATTTGTTCAAAACTGCTCTTTATCCATTGAAAGATCTTAGCATCCTTGTCAAAAACATTTAACCATATAAGCATTTTAGAGATATTACAGGTTCTGTTCCAGACAACCAAAACAAGTCAAATGATTTTTTTTTTTTTGGTTTTCCAGTGCAAACTGTAAGACTACTTACACTACAATGTAAGTGTGCAATAGCATTATCTCTAAAAAACAAAAACCCATGTACATACCTTAATCATAAAATATTGTTAAACAGAGACCTGGGTGGCTCATGAGTTAAACATCTGCCTTTGGCTCAGGGTGGTTGCTGAGGGTTGAGGTGACTGTCAATTTTTTTTAAATAAGACAACAATGAAGTATTCTCCATAAATTGACTCTTCCTTTCATGAACAATTTCTCTATAGAATGTGATGCTGTTTGATAGCACCTACCCACTGTAGGATATTTTTCAAAATTGGGGTCAATTCTCTCAAACCCTTTCGCTGCTTTATCAACTAAATTTATGTAATATCCCAAATCCTTTGTTTTCATTTCAACAATCTTCACAGAATCTTCACCAAGAGTAGACTCCATCTCAAAAAACAACTTTCTTTGGTCATCTAGAAGAGGCAACTCATTTGAAAAAGGAACTCTTGTGCACAGTTGGTGGGTATGGGAACTGCTGCAGCCACTGTGGAAAACAGTATCGAGGTTCCTCAAAATATTAAAAATAGAATTATCATGTGATCTAGTAATTCCACTACTGAGTATTTATTCAAAAATATGAAAACACTAATTCGAAAAGATGTATGCCTCCCCATGTTTATTGTAGCATTATTTACAATAGCCAAATTATGGAAGCAACCCAAGTGTCTATCTATAGGTGAATGGATAAAGAAGATGTAATATATCTATATATACTAATATATATATTATGTATATATATACATACATATATAATAGAATATTAATGAGCCATAAAAAGAATGAAAACTTGCCATTTGCAACAACATGGATGGATCTAGAGGGTATAATGCTAAGTGAAATAAGTTAGAGAAAAACAAATACCATATGATTTCACTCATATGTGGAATTTAAGAAACAAAACAAATGAACAAACAAAAAAGAGACAAACCAAAAAACAGACTCCTAATTATATAGAACTGATGGTTACCAGAGGGGAGGTGGGTGGGAAGATGGGTAAATAGGTGAAGGGGAATAAGAGTACACTTATCATGATGAGCACTGAAGAATGTATAGAATTGTTGAATCACCATACTGTACACCTATAACTAATATAACTGTATATTAACTATGCTGGAATTAATTTTTTAAGTTAATGAAAGAAAAAAATAAGCAATTCATCTGTTAAAGTTTTATCATAAGATTGCAGCAATTCAGGGATGCCTGGGTGGCCCAGTTGGTTAAGCGTCTGCCTTTAGCTCACGTCATGATCTCAGGGTCCTGGGGTTGAGTCCCATGTTGGGCTCCCTGCTCATCGGGGAGTCTGCTTCTCTCTCTCACCCTCTGCCGCTCCCCCCTGCTCATGTTCTGTCTCTGTCTCTGTCTCTCTCTCAAATAAATAAATAAAATCTTAAAAACAAAAAACAAGATTGCAGCAATTCAGTCCCATCTTCATGCTCCACTTCTAACTCTAGTTCTCTTGATATTTCTATCACATCTGCAGTAATTGCCTTCACTGAAGTCTTGAACCCCTAAAAGTCAACCATGAGGGCTGGAATCAACTTCTCCCAAACTCTGTTAATGTTGATATTTGACTTCTTCCCATGAATCATAAATGTTCTTAATGGCATATCAAATGGTGAATCCTTTCCAGAAGGTTTTCAATTTACTTTGCCGAGATCCATCAGAGAAATCATTATTTATGGCAGCTAGAGCCTTATGAAACATATTTCTTAGTAAGACTTGAATGTTAAAATTACTCCTTGATCCATGGGCTACAGAATGGTTGTGTTAGCAGGGATGAAAACAACATTAATCTCATTGTATATCTTCATCACCGCTCTGCATGACCAGGTGCATTGCCAATGAGCAGTAATATTTTGAAAGGAATCTTTTGTCCTGAGTAGTAGTTCTCAACATTGGGCTTAAAATATTCAGTAAATCATGTTGTAAGCGGATATGCTGTCATCCAGGCTTTGTTGCTCCATTTACAGAACATGGGCAGAATAGATTTAGCATAATTCTTAAGGGCCCAAGGATTTTTGGGATAGTAAGTGAGCATGAGCTTTAGTCACCAGCTGCATTAGCCCCTAACAAGAGAGTCAGCCTATCTTTGAAACTTTGAAGTCAGGCATTGACTTCTCTATGAAAAGTCCTAGATGACATCTACTTCCAAGATAGGGTTGTTTTGTCTACATTGAAAATCTGTTGTCGAGTATAACCACTTTCATGAATTATCTTAGCTCAATCTTCAGGATAATTTGCTGCAGCTTCTACATTAGCACCTGCTGCTTCACCTTGCACTGTTACGTTATAGAGACAGCTTCTTTCCTTAAACCTCATGAGCCACCTCTGCTAGCTTCAAAACTTTTCCTGCAGCTTTCTCACCTCTCTCAGCCTTCATAGAATTGATGAGAGTTAGGGCCTTGCTCTGGATTAAGCTTCGGCTTAAGGAAATGTAATCAGTTTGATCTATCTAGACCACTCAAACTTTCTCCCTATTAGCAATAAGGCCGTTTCACTTTCTATCATTTGTGTGTTCACTGGAATGGTACTTTTAATTTCCTTCAAGAACTTTTCCTTTGCATTCACAACTTGGCTAACTACTTGGCACAAGAGGCCTAGCTTTTGGCCAATCTTGATTTTTGACATGGCTTTCTGCATAAGCTTAATCATTTTTTATATAAAGTGAAAGGTGTGCAACTCTCCTATTCACTTGAACACTGAGCAGCCATTGTAGGGTTATTAGTCAATTGGCCTAATTTAAATATTGTTGCATATCAGGGAATAGGAATGCCTGAGAAGAGGGAGAGAGTCAGAGGAATGGCCAGTCTGTGTAGCAGTCAGAACATACGCATTTATCAATTAAGTTTGTCATCTTATATGGGCATTGTGGTGCCCCCAAACAATTACACTAGTAATGTCAAATATCCTTGATCACAGATCACCATAACAAATATAGCAATGATAAAAAAAAAAAGTTTGAAATATTGTGAGAATTGACAAAATATGACACAGTCACCTAGTGAGCAAATGCTAACTGGAAAAATGGTGGCAATAGATTTGCTTGATTCAGGGTTCCCATAAACCCTCGATTTGTAAAAAAAAATTAAAAACAATAACACAATATCTGTGAACTGCAATAAAGTGAAGCATAATAAAATAAGTCAGGCCTGATATGCAAAGGTTTAAGTCTGAGCCATCTAGTCTATTCCATTGGCCTATAATTCTTTAAGTCTGGTTTTATGCCAGTACCATACTGATTTGATTATTAGAGTTCATAATTTTTGAAATTAGGAAATGTGAGTCCTCCAACTTTGTTCTTCTTTTTCAAGATTGTTTTAGCTATTTGAGGTAACCTGAGATTCCATATGAATTTAAGACGTGTTTGTCCTATATCTGCAAACTCATTGTTGGGATTTTGAGGATTGCATTGAATCTGAAAATTGTTTTAGGTAATACTGTTATCTTACTGTTAGTAAGTCTTATAATCCATAAACAAAATGTCCTTCAATTTATTTAAGTCTTCTTTAATTTCTTCCAGCAATTTTTTTATAGTTGTCAGTGTATAAATCATCCCCTTACTTGGTTAAAATTATCCCTAAGCATTTTATTTTTTGTGATGCAATTGTAAGTGGAACTGCTCTGTTAATCTCCATTTCAGATTGTTTATTGTCAGTATATAGAAATGCACTGGTTTTTGTGTGTTGAGTTGGTACCCTGAAATTTTGTCAACTTTGTTTATTAGCTCTTAATGGTGTGTGTGTGTGTGTGTGTGTGTGAAAGAGAGAGAGAGACCTTTCAGGTTTTCTAAATATAAGATCTTGTCATCTGTGAACAATGATAATTTTACTTACTCCTTTCCAATTTGGGTACCAAAAAAAAAAAAAAAAAGACTCTTGAGTTGGGTTTTGTCAGGCAAGTAAAAAAGGCAAATGAGTTGAGTGAGCTGCAGGAGTAGAATATGAAACCCCCAGACCTGCTGAGAGCTCTTGTCAGCCCTTTCCTCTGTATCTGGTGTTCATTGTCCCAACTACATTCACTGCCCATGCTCACTGATAAAGGCTATATTTGATGCTGATTCTCTCTCTGAATGATCTGTATTTTTCCATCCTCATAGATGACTGTTCAAACTAGCTTGCTTTAGACTTTGTACACCAGGTTATCTGGCACTCCTGGGAAAAACCATCTTGGTTTCATGAAGTCCCATTCTACTTTTTTCAGGCTCCTACACTTTCTAGTGGTATATGTGGCCAAGACCTCAGCATGGCTTAAGCTAAGCCCCTCCCATTTTTAATATAAAATCAGATAGGGCATTTTTATTACATCCTTCTCTCATTTGCCTTGGGAAATTCTTATCCATCTAAACTAGATTCATAATATTTAGGATTTTCAGAATTTCTCAAGGTTCTTTTGTTTCCCTTCAGGACTCAGAAGTTTGTATTTCAGGGCCTCTCCCTTGTACAGGCCCATCTAAGACACCGGAGCAGCCGTGGACATGTGTTCACATGGTCTTTTGTCCTAGTAAAATTTGCCATCAGTATTTTGGGATCAGAATCACCTCTTTATATGTCCTTTTCTATGCTCATACTTGTGCTGACATCATATTATGACAGAACGTTTGTTTCCCCTAACTGCATGCCCCCTCTTTCCTCAAACCTTCCTAAACAACCTACAAAAACAAAGATCAAATCATCTTCCTAGTTTCTCTGCAGAAAGTGATATTACAAAATTAATTGCTGTTATTTAAGAGGAGATCAACGGTGTGTAGCAAAAAGTAAGAAGAAAGGAATGAAGGAGAGAGAGGGAAAGGACAAAAAAGGAAGGGGGAGGGAAGAAAAAAGTTTCATAGATGTGTGTCTCTTGTATAATAATACAAATATTGGGGCACCTGGGTGGCTTAGTAGGTTAAGTGTCTGCCTTCCACTCAGGTCGTGATCCCAGAGTCCTGGGATCAATTCCCACATTGGGCTCCTTGCTCAGCGGGGAGCCTGCTTCTCTCTCTCCCTCTGCTTGCTCTCTGCCTACTTGTTCTAATAAGTAAATATTTTTTAAAAATAATAATACAAATATATCACTTTTTTTGGATTTTGTGATATTTTGATATTTATCAGCATTTTAAAATTAATAATTTGTCATTTATCTTTGCATTCTAAAAAATACTCATTTTTTTCTTAAAGAAGGCCCTCAAAATTATGAATTTCAGGTCCCACACAGCCTGGTCATAGCCAAACCATGCATTTTTCATAAAAAGCTACCTATAGTCTGAAATGATAAAACTAACACAGATTCCACTGCAATATTTCATCTGAATTCTGTTTTGTTAACAAGGCATCGACTTTGTTTCCTTAGGGAAAATTGCAGTACCAGATAAAGAAGCCTTTTTAAATATTGTACAACATTTAATCCTTTGTACAGACAAGTGACTCCTTTCCCTCCTCTCCCTTTTCATGTGACAATTTTTTTGAAAGAATTTCTATTTCATTTCTAAAATTTGGTTGCAAATGGCAAAATAGTGTGCTAACCATAAGACTAATATTGACAGCCTGAGGTGTTCCAGGCACGAATCTAAGTACTTGATATACATTAACATCTTTAATCCCAGTGAGGAAGGCCCTACCAGTATTCCCTTTTCATTGGCAAGACAAGAGGCACAAAGAGATGGAATCGTTTATGCAAAGTTATAGAAGGAACTCTAGATTGGAAGCCAAGAGTCTTAAGTTAGAATTTTGCTTTGCTTCAAACGGATTTTTTGTCCACAGAAGAGTCTTACTAACTCTCCTAGGGCTCATTTCCCCAGAATTATAGGTATGTGTGCACTGGGGTATGTGTGGGGGACAGCATTTGGGTTTGCTGATTTCTCTAAAGTTCCATCAGATTTGAACATACAGGTTTAATGCTATCATTTGATACATATACTTCATCTCTTGAAAGATTTCTGAAAACAATTACTTAAAAAGTGAAAATAAATCTAAGTAATTTAATTTTTCCTCAGAGATATTTCATTATTGGCATTGATACAAATAATCTTAAAAATTTTAATTAATATAACAAAAGCACTTTGTGGATTAAAAAAGATGAGTTATGTATAAGTACCTATAGGTCTGATTACCTCAGTGTCATGGCATGTAGAGAAAATTAAAATAACTAGATATATGATACCTCAAATATATCTAAGCTAGTATGTGAGGAGAATTTATATGACATTCACTTAAATTGGTAACACCATAATAATTTTAGAACTGTAACAACCACAGTAATGACATCACATTCAATGTTCCAGTTCTGTGCATTCTTTTCTCAGTTGCTTAAATGGTGTTCTACTACCATTTGTTTCCCACGTTCTGTGCTGGTTTCCCCTTATTTCCTTAGTTTTGTTAACTTTTTTCATTTTTGTCTTCTCTCATATTACATTTCATTTATGAGAAATTCTCCTTGCATTTTAAGTAAGCCATGCAATATTTGTCATCATGAATCTCCATAGTCACATCTTTATGTTGAATGCTAACAGCATTTTGGGGCTGGGGAAGGGGTGTGGTGAGGACACATAAGTTGTCCTGGACTCCTACAGGTTTGTAGACAATTTATTAGAGTGCATTCAACTTTGGTATCACAAATGTAATCTCCTTGCTCCATGAAGGAATGATCCCTGCATGATAGGATTACTCACACTAAAACTTTTCATGAGGCTTTAGCTTGCCTTTGGATACACATATAAAAAACTGAAATAAACTACTTTTTTTTTTTTTTTAGCATATACTAGCATATACTACAGACTTAGCATGTATTCATTAAAGCATACAGGAAATCAACTTATTTTATTTTATTTAAAGATTTTATTTATTTATTTGAGAGAGAGAGAGAGAGAGCACAAGCAGGGGAAGCAGCAGAGGGAGAGGAAGAAGTAGACTCCCCACTGAGCAGGGAGCCCGATGTGGGGCTTGATCCCAGGACCCTGGGATCATGACCTGAGTGGAGGGCAGACACTTAACCAACTGAGCCACCCAGGCGCCCCTAAAAATCAACTTATTTTAAATAACACTATAAGTAATAGATTCTCGAAGTCCTGAATCTAACTAGAATTGTTGCAGTTTGTCCATCTCCTTTTGGTTCTCTACATAAATCTAAAAGATGGTGCTAACTATTCAGGGAGGCTGGGTATTGTAGATCCTCTATCCATTTAGACAAGGCAGCAGAAGCCCTCTCATCACCCACCAACCCATGACCTTTGGATTTCTCATGTCTATCCTCCTAACTCTTCATCCGTCAGTTTTTTAAATTATGATTAGCTTTTCATTTTTCATTGCCTACTGGCAAAGTTTCTTCTTTTCTGATAGCTCTAATTTCAAAGAGATGACATTTGCTTTCTTCATTTATGCTTAGATTCAGGTTGCATCATCTCCCTAAGTAATTTTTATAAAGGGAGGGATAGGCTGATTTCTGGGGTATATGGCTTTTTTTGAAAGAAAGATATACATTTCCATTATGTATTATAGTATGAGCTTTCCTAAGTCTTAATCCATACTGCTAGAGAAAAAGGAGAAAAACACAACTTAGGACTATTTAGGTCATGGAAAATGTAATAAACAAAAAAAAATAATGCTTCCCAGAAGATCTGTAAAAGGCAATCATTTCCACATGAAAATCAAACAATTTATTTCCCTTTCCTCTATACTAATTATTAAGGCAGGATAACCTATCAAATCAAATAAGTAAATGAGCAAGGAAAAGAATGTCAACTGACTTGTTTAGTATACTATAACAATATCACCAATAAGTAGGTTTTGTAGACAAAGGAAAATGGAATTTAGGATTTTCAACCAGCTCCATTTTCAACCAGCTCACATTTTCAACCAGCTCCATTACTTATTAATTTTATGTGATTTTAGACAAATTGCTTAACTCTCTGAGCCTCAATTTTCTTATCTGTAATGGTTATAAAATGCTTATTACAAAAGTCATTAGAATTTAATTAGCTAAATAAAACAACTAATACTCATCTAGTACCAAGTTAGACATTTTATGAATGTTTGTTTCCATGCAGATAGTTTGGGAAAAAAATATAAAGAATACTTTGGCAATTTAAACAATATATACACAAACACACATACACACAGAATTTGTGATTTTGATAGACTCAACAATCACTTGATATCCTAATTATAAAATTCCTTGGTTAAATAAATATGAATTTAAGGAAAACTGAATCTACAGAAACACTGTATTTTTGTAACATAAAACTGAAATAAGAGAAAATTTGCCTTAAAAAAATTCTGAAACCAATAATGTATATTACAACTTTAGGTAATGTAAACTACTTTAATTTCCAATGATGAAAAAGCAGAGGCAACAGAGATTTTTGGATCCTTATAATCTGCTACTCAGGGATTTAATAAGTTTAGAATTTGGAGTAGAAGAAATATCTATCTTCCAAATCATTTGGGTCCAAGTGGAGGAATTAAAAAAGAATTTGATATCTTTGCCAAATTAATAACCCCCCCTTTTGAAATGAATTTTATAAAGTAATAACATTACAAAGTTTCTTCTAATGCAACGTCCAATTCCATATAAACATAAAGGCAAAATGCAAGCTAGTCATTAATCACCAAAATGTGTTTTATAATAAGAGGTTGGCTGAAGTTAAAAAGAAAAACAGAAGTATACATTGACAATTCTGAATGCTTGGAATTAGGTATTTCCTCCATATATTTGAAATTTCTCAAGATTCAACTTGGTTTTATCTAAATCCCTAAACTAGAGTTCTCGTAACATTAGGGGATTTAACTTTTTTTAACTGTCAAAAAGTATTTGCTATGTAGCTTTTATTTATCTAAGGTAGAAAACATTAGGACAAACTCAGAAAATATTTTAGTTTAATGGTTTTAAAGGAGAAAATCCATCACAAATATTTAATAAAGGCTAATGAGTATATAAAATCTAGATCATACAAGCAGTATTTTCCCTCAGCTTCCAAAATGTGTAAAGAACATATGTATACAGGGTATAGGGTATAAATTAAATTGAAATAGTCAAGGATAACTTGCTCTGTCTCCCTTTCTTATTGTTTTGTTCTCATTCTTTCTCTCTCCCTCTGAGAGGTCCCAAAAAGAGAAATTTCCTTAATGTCCGTTACCTAGTACCTTTTTTAGGATACTGTGTCCACTGCCACAACCCTACTCCATGTTACCATTATCTCCCAATGGGACATTTGAAGTAGCTTTAACCCTACTTCTAGCTGTTCTCTGCAAACTGGTATTTCCAAGTCACAAATCTCATAAACCTCCTAGCTCCCTTTTTATCTTAGTATAATTTCAATAAGGATAAAGCCCTGAAATATTTGACACTTGTTTCTCTCTCTAGCATCAGTTACCATTAGCCCCCTAAATTTTTACTCTTCTTCCTTGCTTACATTTTTCTAGGTAACTCTAATTCATCTAATAGAGCTCACATCAAACATCACTTCCTCAGAGAAGCTTTATCAAATCTAGGTCAGTTTCCTTGATGATATACTCTCATAAAATAATGTCCCTTTTCTTTGAATATTTATCTCGCTATGTAATGGGATGTTCATTAGAGTGAACACTGAGTTCATTTGATAAATTTTTGACGCACACTTCTCATTTTACCACAAAGCAGGAATTTTAATGTTTTAATGTTATTTCTCCAGGGTGTGTAGAGAGTGTTAAGTAGAATCCCCTTCCTATATAACCAGGACTCCAGTGTAAGATTCCTTCTACCAGGCAGGCCTACACACTTATTAAAGTTTTTCCCAAGTAAACAAGTCCATCCCTACAAGGAACTCTTATATCACTACCTAGAATGATGAAAATATGTCCATACTGTTTTTTTTTATTTTTTATTGTTATGTTAATCACCATACATTACATCATTAGTTTTAGATGAAGTGTTCCATGATTCATTGTGCATAACACCCAGTGCTCCATGCAGAATGTGCCCTCCTCAGTACCCACCACCAGGCTAACCCATCCTCCCACCCTATCCCCTCTAGAACCCTCAGTTTGTTTTTCAGAGTCCATCCTCTCTCATGGTTTGTCTCCCCCTCTGATTTCCACCCCCTTCATTCTTCCCCTCCTGCTATCTTCTTCTTTTTTTTTTCTTAACATATATTGCATTATTTGTTTCAGAGGTACAGATCTGAGATTCAACAGTCTTGCACAATTCACAGCGCTTACCAGAGCACATACCCTCCCCAGTGTCTATCACCCAGTCACCCCATCCCTCCCACCCCACCCCCCACTCCAGCAACCCTCAGTTTGTTTCCTGCAATTAAGAATTCCTCATATCAGTGAGATCATATGATACATGTCTTTCTCTGTTTGACTTATTTCGCTCAACATAATACCCTCCAGTTCCATCCACGTCGTTGCAAATGGCAAGATCTCATTCCTTTTGATGGCTGCATAATATTCCATTGTATTATATATATCACTTCTTCTTTATCCATTCATATGTTGATGGACATCTTGGCTCTTTCCACAGATTGGCTATTGTGGACATTGCTGCTATAAACATCAGGGGTGCACGTACCCCTTCGGATCCCTACATTTGTATCTTTGGGGTAAATACCCAGTAGTGCAATTGCTGGATCATATGGTCATACTGTTTTATTTATACATAAACACTGGAATCACAGGAGGAAAAACAACAACAACAACAACAAAACAAAACAAAACTAAACTAGAGGCACTGATAAGGTTTGCATTCAACAGAAAAGTATTGCCTAACTCTTCATATTTAGATCTTTCAAGGGCTATTCCAAGCTGAGGATCATCTATCAATGAACTGGATCACACAGCTTTCCCTATTTTATATATCCAGTGCTCAATCTTAGGGGGACCAGAATTGGAGAAAGGTAAATATAAACATGGCAGTTTCCCCACTGAATTACCATCCTCAAAGATTTGCTATTTTACTACTTCTTCAGATTTAATTATGTGACTTTGTCAGCTATAGGTCAGAACAGGAAAATAAGAACAAATCCAAGCTGAAGAGCCCATTTAGAAATACGATAGCAATTTTACCACACATTTAGGATAAGTAAGAGAGAGTTTTATAATCTATTCAATTACCAATATATAGATGGAAAAGTAAAAAAATACTAAAATTTTTCAGCTAGTATTATGTTTTATATTTATCTGTGTGTGTGCATATATATATATATATGTGTGTGTGTCATATATATATATATTTTTTTTTTTTTTTTTCAGAGAGAGAGAGAAATTGAAAGAAAATCTCCTGAGAATGAAGTAGTGTTGCCTTTCTCAAATTAGAAGCTTTGTCTACAGTTTGGGCAATTCAATCTTTGTATCTTTTTCCTTAATCTGTCAAATTTAGGATATAACATCTAGCCTATACAATTACTTAGAACTGGATAGTCAATTATATTGGGGATGATTTGAAAACATAAATGAACCATACTAACTTAAGATATTATTATACAAAAAAAATTTTCCTGATTTTTTTTAAGTTATTAAGATTCAGCATTTGAGGAGAATGTCATTTTGTCTGGAAATGGAAAGGAAAAATAACCATGTTTCCCCATGATATAATTATAAACATTACTATTTAAAATTTTCTACTACATTGGAGAAGACTACTTCTTGGACACAATAAGTCATAAAAGTTCTGGATGTTTATTTCACTCTCCAGGACCTAGAGTCCTTAATTGCTGAAGCATATTCACTGATGCATGCAAAGTACCACAGCGAAGCACTACTTATTGTAATAATTAGATATTGAAGAAGCAATGGCCTACATTCAGGGGAACTCTCTTTGTGAGTATGCTTCTTAAGGAAAACAACCAACCAACCAACCAACCAACCAATCTGGATTCTCAGTTACAAATAAATTAGTTGATAGATATTACCCTAGGATGATATAATGATACGATATACTGGAAAATAGCCCCTCTTTGTTGAATGTAGACCTAAAAATTCTTAATTCTAAAGTGTTATTTATTTTGTGCTCAGCAGGCTTGAGCTATAATATGCATAGTAAAAGATAAATAAGGCTGTAGTTTTTAATTATAGATTTGAATACACTGGGCTATGTATAGAACCCAGGAATAAAGTACTACTGCTTCCTGGGAGCTGGACTATGTAAATTAGATTGAGTAGTAGGACACAAAGTTAGGAACAGGAGGAAATTTGCTCTGGGGAAATATAGGTGACAAACATACAATGGCTTTTTGTAGCTGTCACTGTCTATTTGAAGAGCTAATGTCATTTTATGTAATGGATTAGGAGGAACTGGATGCTCTCCATCATGCAGGCCACGCATCATTTCCAGGATGACTGAGTTTTCTGACATAAAAGACACTATGCTTCCTTAGATTTTCTAACCTCATTTACAGCCCTCATGATGAGGGATATGAGGAAGCGGTCTATGTTTCTTCATAGCCAGCTGAGGCTAGAGCTGCAGTAAAAGCAAGATTCAAGGGATCATTAACATGCAAAATTCACAGAACCATGATGAGTTGAATGTGAGGGATGAGAATTAAGGAGTCAAGGATAGTTCTCAAGTCTCTGGCTTGAGTTAATTAGTGGTGGTTCCATTAATTTCCATGATGGAAATAAAGGATACAGATTATGGTTTGGGGGGAGCAAATTTGTAAGTTGCAGAAGTTCAACATTAAATTAGAAGCAAATAATTTTTACACCCACCTCAAAAAAAAAGACTTACTTGAAATTTAGAATTATGGGTGGCTCATTTACTTATATGTGGCAGATTTCTTCTTTTAGAGAAATTGTTTTCAATTCCCAAATAATGTGAGTAGTTTCTTCAGTTTGACAAATGGTTATAAAAACAAGTGTGCAATATATGAGAAAATATAGCAATCAGTTCCTATATAAAACCTGACCATTGACTTAAATCATAGAAATTAATGATCAACAATAGTAAGGAAGAATAAGATTAGGGTCACACACTGTCAGAGGGCATGGAGTTCACCTATATTCAAGGTTTAATATTCTTTTTTTTAATTAAAGATTTTATTTATTTATTTGTCAGAGAGAGAACACACAAGCAGGGGTAGTGGCAGGCAGAGGGAGAAGCGGGCTCTCCACTGAGCAAAGAGCCAGACGCAGGACTTGATCCATATCCTGGGATCATGACCTGAGCTGAAGGCAGATGTTTAACCAATTGAGCCACCCAGGCATCCCAAGGTTTAATATTCTTAAATGCAAAGACAAGATAGGCCAAACTATGGAAAGAGCCCAAAGGTCCATCAACTGATGAATGGATAAAGAAGATGTGATTACCTATCTATCTATCTATCATCTATCTATCTTCTGCAAACATTTATTAAATATCTACAATGTGCCGGCCAGTTGCCTTGCTCATGGCCAGCTGTCCCAAGCTGAGACCAAGGACATGCCAGGTGTCACTGGGGTGCAGTGAAACTGGACATAGCAGCTGTCCCCCAGCTCACCAGGGCCCTCCTGTCACACTGATTTTATATCTATATATAATGGAATATTACTCAGCCATCACAAATAATGGAATCTTGCCATTTGCAATGTCATGGATGGAGCTAGAGAGTATTATGCTAAGTGAAATAAGTCAGAGAAAGACAAATACCATATGATTTCACTCATATGTGGAACTTAAGAAACAAAACAGATGGACATATGGGAAGGGGAAAAAAAAGAGAGAGACAGAAGGAAGAAAACCATAGAGACCATTAACTATAGAAAACAAACTAAGGGTTGCTGGAGGGGAGGTAGTTGGGGGATGGGCTAGATGGGTGATAGATATTAAGGAGGGCACTTGTTATAATGAGCACTGGGTGTTATATGTAAGTGAGGAATCACTAAATTCTACTCCTGAAACAAATATTATACTATATGTTAACTAACTAGAATGTAAATAAAAAAATTTGAAACAAACAAAAAAGACAAGATAGGTGATGATGTAGAGCCCAGTCTATACAAGGGTTTTACCATTAACTTTGGAAAATCCTCCATTAACATACACACTTTTTGTAGTTTATCTATGTTTATGTGAGATAAACTCAAGGCAAACGTCTGTGGCCCCATTTGTTTCCCTTTTCACAGTGCTTTAAGAATGAGGTTATTAAAATTAGCAAGAAGGGTCAGTGTTCTCAAAGCAGAAGAAAACTGAACACCATGTTCTCAGGCCTTTCTCTAAGAGCGTTTACTGAAAGGCCAAAAGATGTTAAGTCACTCCTCAGGGCATATCACAAAGTAACCCTCCCCCCACACCCTCCCCCCACATGAAGTAATAACCAGTCCCACAGGAAGTCAATCTTGTCTTAACATTAGATAACACACTCTTTCTTACAGACTATCCCTTAAGGGTAGGAACACACTGTGGTTCCATTTCCTCAAGATAATTCCTCACTGACTACCCTTTAATGACAGCATTTTTATTTCCACCCCCCTTCACTTAATTTATCTGTATAGAAAAGCAGACTAGCACTAGCTAAAGACTAGCAATAGTCTTTAGCTCAGTGACCAATGAAATATCTTTGTCATAAAAGTTAGCAGGAGCCCCTAGTCTGGCCCTTTCAGGATGGCGGCCTCAGAAATGTTAAAGTAATTGACTTGATTGCACTTAACATAGGGAGACTTGCTATTTCCAAGGAAGTTAAGTTTCCAGAGTTTAGTGCTTATAAACCTGCTGTGTTTGGAGCTGGTATATTGAATGACTTTGGACCTATTGACTTTGAGCTTAAGCAGCCCTTCCTGTGGCAAACTTTAAGAATGGGGCAGTGTTGCAACCAATATAACCAAAAGGAGATTGCTTGTTCTTCTGGCAGTTCAGCCTGAGTGCTTCTAGACACATGACTACTGAATCAGGCACTTGAGACTTAACTGATGAACCTTTCAAATAATTATCAAAGGTCACTTGCATATGGCACTGTATAGACTAACCACTGAAAGCATGAAGAAAACAGCTGATTTTAAGCATCCTGTTGACAGGAGGTGCTGAGGATTTAAAGAAAAGATAAATGTCTTGTCAAAATATTGCCTTAATGCAAAGAAAACCCAACCTAGCTAGAGTTTAGGTGAGTAGCAAAGGAGCATGTATATATACATGCTCCTTTGCTACTCACCTAAAATATATATATATATATATATATATATAAGTTGTAAGGAAATACATAACATATATATATATAAGTTATATATATATATATAAAATTTCCTTACTACTCACCTAAAATATATATATATATTTTTTTTCAATATGGTGAGTTTTCTTCCCTCGTTATATTTATTTTATATTTATTATTCAACTTAACTTACTCACTAGATCTATCTTACCAATCTCGCAGAATTTTTGTTTCAGTAAGATGGTGTATGTTCAACTACTGTTATTCTCATCATAAGTGCTGTCATCATCATTATAGTTACCTCATAGAGTTGTGTAAAACCTTACTGCTCAAAGTGTCATAGGCTGACTAGCACCATCAGCATTACCTGGAGCTTGTTAGACACACAGAATCGCAGGTCCCATCCCAGACCTACTGAATCAAAACCTGCATTTTAACAAGACCTCCAGGTTATTCATAGGCACACCCAATTTTATTTATTTTTTTAAAAGATTTTATTTATTTATTTGACAGAGACATAGCAAGAGAGGGAACACAAGCAGGGGGAGTGGGAGAGGGAGAAGCAGGCTTCCCACCGAGCAGAGAGCCCGATGCGGGGCTCGATCCCACAACCCTGGGATCATGACCCAAGCCAAAAGCAGACGCCCAATGACTGAGCCACCCAGGTACCCCAGCACACTGAATTTTAAAGCACTAATCTAAAAGATTAGAATTACATAGGTGAAATGTATAATAGTTCCTGGTTGATGTTTAATAAATGTTTCCTTCCCTTTCTTACTAACTCAGAAGATGGATTAACCCATTTTCTCTCTATCTTTGAAAGCTGCCTTTCATTTGTTTTTATTTATCATGCATGCGCGCACGCGCACTCACACACACACGCACAAAAGAACCACTATCATCACAAATACCAATAACAAAAATGGGCATTAAATCCCTACTGTTTTAAATGGTGGGGATAAAAATACTGTATGGTGACTAACATAACATAATAAAATAAAAAAATACAAGCCATGATCTCTAAACCAGAATGCATTATCTCTTCTGGATGAAAGGACATTTACATAGAAAATTTAAATGTGAGGTACCTGTGCCAATAAAATGAAATTTCTCTGTTTGTCAATAATAGCATCATGAAAAAATGACTGGGTGGCTGATATGTTCGAAATGGTTTCACTTAAAATACAAGTTATTTGTTATATATGAAATTCACTTTGGCAGTTTCTAGTTTAGAGGTGATCACATCCCATAAAGTGAGATGATCATCTTTAAGAAGAAACTGAGATACAACTGAAATAGAATACAAGAGAGGACCACTTACCACTGATTGAGATACCTGCCACATGTATTTGCTATCGATGTGGGGAACAAAGGCAAAAGAAAAAAAATTCCTTACAACTTACATCCCATTAGCAAATCCTTGAGACAGGCAAAGTGACCTTCCTCTAGAAACTCAACTGCCTCAATGTTGATACTTTGCTAAGGGCAAAAGGCAATCTTAGCTTAACATTATCTTGACTTCCAGGTCCTGTAAGTCTACTTTAACATATAAAAATTCCTTTGGAAACTTCCGTTATCTCTACCCCCCAAGATAGATGTTAGCAATCATCCTCCAAGCATACGGCCCACCGATATATATCTCATGACTAAGGTTTTATCAGACAGTAGTAAATGACCTTTTCCTAACAATAGCTAGCCCCCTCAAGGTCCTGGAAACCTTGCTTCCATACTTCTTAGAGGCTTATCCTATCCCTAACCCCCTCCCAATTTTAAAGTACATAATCAGCCACTCTTCACAGCTCCAGTGCAGCTCTTTCTGCCCATGGGTCCTGTCCCTGTGTTTTAAACCACCTTTTTGTACCGAAGATGTCTCAAGAACTCTTTCTGGACTATTTGCCCTGAAACCCAACATTGAGATACAAGAGAAGACCACTTGACCACTGATAGAGAGACACCTGCCACATGTATCTGCTACTACAGATATAAAAAAATAAAAATAGTTTCTGGAACAAGACCCAAATTGAAAGTCATTAGCATAATAGATGTTCTAAACTGCAGAAATAAGGTTGAATTATTTCTTACGTAAGTTGCTATAGGCGAGCTTCAGTAGCAGTATCTTTACATTTGTTTTCCTTTTAAAATTCTTAAAAAAGGAAGACAGAGGGGCGCCTGGGTGGCTCAGTCGTTAAGTGTCTGCCTTCAGCTCAGGTCATGATCTCAGGGTCCTGGGATCGAGCCCCGCATGGGGCTCCTTGCTCCGAGGGAAGCCTGCTTCTCCCTCTCCCACTCCCCCTGCTTGTGTTCCCTCTCTCGCTGTGTCTCTCTCTGTCAAATAAGTAAATAAAATCTTAAAAAAAAAAAAAAAAAAAGCAATACAGAGACAACCCACCTAGTATAAAGTTATCTAGAAATGGGAAGAGCCAGAGCTGGGTCTAGGTGGGGCTGACTGACAAGAGTGGCATTCCAAGTTCTAGTCTATGAATTGATAATGCTGTGTCTTCCATTTATAGATCTTTCAAAACTATAAGAAATTGGAAATTATTCCTTCTCAGGCTTTATCTTTGAAAATGGATGATTCTCATGTACAAATTTTTCTGATTATTTTCCTTAATTTTACCTGGGTCTTCTCCACACCCACTTAAAAAAAAAAAATCAAAGTATACTTATATCTACATGCAATATTTACAGCATATACCAACTTGTTCTGAGATTTTTTTTCTTCTCAAAAACCCTCAAGCAAATGTTAATAATTATCAACATTTTAAACCTATTTGTCAAAAAAGCAATACAGATTTCAATGGAGAATCTACAGTGATGCTCAGGCTCTTCTTTATTATTATAATCCCTGCCTAAATCTCATCATCACACAGGAGTGGCTCCAATTATTTCCTCTTCAATCTACATTGTAATTATAGCAGAAGAATCTCATTTCTTTCATTTCTCCTCAATCTCCCAGAACTGTAAATGCTTCCTCAAATTTAATCACATTAATTGGGCATCTCTTTGGTGCTTTCATTATGTACTTCTTCTTCTAGATAACTTGCAAAAATATTTGTGTATTAGAATCCCAATAATTTTTTTTCTATAAAGTCTGGATTAGCCTTAAATTTGTTCCCTTCATCTAAGCTACTTCCATGTATTATAAAAATGTTCCCATAACGAATGCATCTATCAGTCCAGTCTTTTATCAAACCATGAAAAAAATCTTAACACATTGTTAAGCAAAATGTTGTATAAAAGTCATCCAACCTTCCCTCCATAAAACATATTAAGCATTCTGTGATACTAAGACTTGAGAGTGGTCTTTACGTCCTGAAAGTTGAGAATTTTTTTTTTTTTTTCATAGATCGACCATTAGGTTATAAAATATGTATTCAACCTAGGGGAGAGTTGACTTCATTCCTCTCCCACTACTCAGGGGATTCTAACCCTACAACATTTCAGAGATACATATTGTCAAATGGCTGCTAAAGACTCATTTAAGAAGCTCCTATCTCTATGTGTGGAGAGTCTTTTGCAGTGCATATTTAAAAATTTTTAATCTGCAGACTTTGAAATAGAGATTCATTTTTAGAAATGCATTCTAATTAAATAATCACAAATATACATTGAAGTTTAACTTAAAGACACCACAGTAGTATATAGTAAATGAATAGAACATAATAAATGACCCGAATGGAGATTTGTTAAGTAAATTACAAGACAGCTCCTTAATAAAATATTATGCAGCCATGAAAAATTACATCGCAGAATAAGTTTGAATAACACGGAAAACAATTGAAAACATTTGAAGTGAAAGAATATGTGAAAAATATGAGTGTGATATAATTTAGTTTTATGTATAGAGATATCTATCTATCAGTGAAAATCTAAAAGATTATACCTCAAAGTATGACTATTACTTCTGGCAGAGGAATTACAAGGTATTTCTATTTTTAAATTTATTTTTGTTTGTTTAAATAAAATATGAATTACATTTTTAAAGATGGGAAAAATGAAGCTCTATTAAACCTATTCAAGTTTTTCCTTTCAGCATCTCTGTTTATCTCTCAAGCTCATTTAAATTATGAGAGAAGCTCTGAGTAGCATGTAACAACATCTGATTCACAATTATGAGCTGATTTAAAAAGTTTCCTCTATTGCTCATAGTGAAATAGGGGAATTCATGAAAATTTCTGAATTATCCCTTTTCAGAATTTAGCTAAATCCTTTTAAGATATCTATTTGTTCTTCAGCATTTGAATTTTATTCTATCTACTTTGAGCCTAATGGAGAACCAATTCTATTTGCCAACTCCATCAGTAATTTTATTTACTGCTTCAGCCCTTGAAACAAGTTAATGCAGAAGACTTAATGATATTTTAGGATTTACTTGACACAGAAAAGTGACCCAAGATTTCATCAGCTATAATGTCCTTATGGTATTAAATATTTTAATGTGCTAACTATGACAGATACAGGATGGCCAGCTTCCCAGTGAATGACCAGCCTCCTACTAAATTTCCCTTTCCCCTTTGTACCATACAGCCGTAACCTGTAAAATCTCTTTTCCTCCTATATAGGCAGGAGATCTTTAATAAAGACTTAATGTTGAATATTTTCTAAAGCTAAGAAGACTCTTTCTCAAGGGTGTGGGAAAAGATAATCATACAAGCAAATTTGTCTAGGATCAAATAAACGAGCAGTAGTCTACTGTCCTTTTACTTGTTTGGGAAAAGATTTATGTAAAAAGGCATTATCTTCTGGTTAGAAAGCATAAATGATGAGGACAGTTGTTCCTGTAATTAATCATACTATGGTGTAGACCTCTCTCAGTGACTTAGCAAAATGCACCTAGATATGAATTGTAATACTGAGGGCAAATATTACTGATGAATAGGTAGGATATTTTCTTCTTTTAAGCCTTTTATGTATTAAAATAAGACAAAATAAAAAATACAGAAACTAGAATGTATAGCTTTAAAATCACAGCCAGCACCCAAGCTGTAAAAGAATATTGGCATGACTTAAACAACCCTACATTCTTATTTTTCTTTACGATTTTACCTCATACATATGCATTAATTGTATTGGTTTCTAAAATTTATGAAAACAAAAATTCTATGCCTGTCTTCTTTTAGTCAATATTACACTTGTGAGATTCGTCCAGGTTTTTGTATGTAGCCTGCTTTTGTTTACTTTTCCAAATTAAGGTCAGGGAGTTGTTTTTGTATTTTTTCAAGGATTTTAGTCGTGATTCATGAGAAGCGTGAGTATAGCGATCTTATAGTACATGCCAAAACCAAAAATGCTATATTTTATGGTCTCTAAACCCAAATAGTTTATAATTTGTCTAGCATTTTTTATATATATGTTCATTTCAGGGATTGGCCTACGATTTTTCTTTTTGAAATGACCCTATTTTTTGGTCATCATAGAACAAGTAGAAGAGTCTTCCCTCTTGTGCTAATTTTTGGTGGAATTTGTATAATATTCGTGTTATAGTTCTTAAATGTTTGAAATAAATCACCAGTGAAACCATCTTAGCCTGGATTTTTCATTGCACAAAGGTTTATTATAGATTCAATTTTGTTAATACTTATAGGACTTTTCAGATTTTTAGCTGCTTGTGTCAGCTTTAATGAGCTGTATTTTTCCTGAAATGTGTCCACATTATCTAAACTTTCAAGTTTATCTGTGTGAAATTGTTCATAATATTCTCTTATTATATTTTCAATCTATAAGCCCTATAATAATGCCTCCCTGATGTTCCTGACACACTGGTGATTTCTGAATTCTATTATTCTAGATCAGTTTCCTTTGGGGTTTATCAATTTTATCAGTCTCTTAAAAAAAAACTTTAGTTTTATTAATTTTATATTTGTTATTTCATAATTTCTGCTTTTCATTATTTTCCCATTGTAAATGTGTGTTTCTTTTGCCCCTTTTCAACTTCTTAGATTATGCTTACATATTAATTTTCTGTCATTTTTCTGAGTTAGAAATTTTTCATTACTATTTGCTTCTAATTTTTTTCTAATTTCCATTGTGACTTATTCTTTGAGCCATGTTTATTTAAAAATAAATTGATTAATTTTCCAATGTATTGAAATATATTGAATTTCTTATTATCTTTCTGTTAGTGATTTGTAGCTATTTTCATTGCAAGCAGATAACCTGTAGAGTACAATTTTAAGCCTTTGAAAATTTTGGAGACTCACTTTATGTCTAAGAATATAGCCAGTCTTTGTACATAGTTTGAGTGTACTCAAATAGAATGTGTCTTTGGAAGTTGTTAGATACAGGGTTCTACAAATGTTCCATTACGTGAAGTTTTTAAAATTGGATAGTTCAAATCTCTATCCTCGCTAATTTAACTGCTTAGTCTATCAATTTCTGAAAGAGATAAGTTAAAATCTCACAATATGTTTGAAAATTTTTCTATTTCTCCTAATAGTTTTGTAAAATTTAATTTGTGTATTTTGAGGACACATAATTAAGTGCACAGATTATTCATCTTTAAATTTTTTGAACTTTTTGAATTTATTATCAATTTTGAGCAATTCTCAGCTAAAATCTTTTTATTTATTTATTTTTTTAAAGATTTTATTTATTATTTGACAGAGAGAGTCACAGCAAGAGAGGGAACAAAAGCAGGGGGAGTGGAAGAGGGAAAAGCAGGCTTCTGCGAGCAGGGAGCCCCATGTGGGGCTCAATCCCAGGACCCTGAGATCATGACCTGAGCCGAAGGCAGACGCCCAACGACTGAGCCACCCAGGTGCCCCTCAGCTAAAATCTTTTTAAATATTCTTCCCCTTCTCCTGAGACTCCAATGGTAAATATGCTGGATCTTTTCATTCTGTTTGTAACAGCTGTTACTCTTTCCTTTGCATTTCAATCCTTTTCTCTTTGTATTCTTTCTGGGGAGTATTTTGTGGCCTATCTCCTAGTCCTCTGTTTACGTGTACATAATGTGCTATTTAACTCATTCCCTGAGTTCATAATTTCAGCTATTTTTTTTCCATTTCTAGAATTTCTATGTGTTTTTCTATGTGGTGAATCACTTTCTATAAATTATCATCCCCATATGCAATCTTGTTTTTTATCCTATTGTACATAAAAAGCATATACTCCTCTCTTCCTTCCTTCCAGTGTCCTTGTTTCCCTTTCTTTTTCTGGCGTCCTTATATTTCTACTACTTTGTTTAGTTTTTCTCTTGCTGTTTCTTGTTCATATAACTTTAATCTCATGGCATGCTTGGTTCTTTGATTATGTGTTGAACATTTTGTTTAAATAATATTTGTAGAAATAATGAGAGACCCAGGATGATGATTGCATCTGAAGAAGTTTCATGGTGTCCTGGTCAATCTAGAACTGCCTTAGTTCAATTTCAGGACCTGAGGTTTGTTTGGCCACTCAAATGACTTGAAAATAGGCTCCAGTCTATGTTGAGGCTGGTTTAATTGTGTTTCACTCTTATTCCTACAGAGTTTTTCAAGGTCCCAGCCCAAAAGAGATGTTGTTTGTCCACCCTCTGACAATTCCTTACTCCGACTTCTGTTCCATATTCTTGAGATGCTGTAAAAAAATTTGATCTGCTCAGCTTCTCAGCTGCCTCTTCCAGAACTGCAGACACCCCTAGGCTAGAGTTGCTATGTTTGGAAAATAAAAATACGAAATTCCTGGTTATATTTGCATTTCAGATAAACATCGAAAACTTTTTAGTGTGAGTATGCACCAAGGAATAAATGAGAGATACTTATACTTAAAAAATTACTTTAGGGCGCCTGGGTGGCTCAGTTGGTTAAGCGACTGCCTTCGGCTCAGGTCATGATCCTGGAGTCCTGGGATCGAGTCCCACATCGGGTTCCCTGCTCGGCGGGAAGCCTGCTTCTCCCTCTCCCACTCCCCCTGCTTGTGTTCCTGCTCTCACTCTCTCTCTCTGTCAAATAAATAAATAAAATCTTTAAAAAAAAATTACTTTATCTGAAATCCACATGTAACTGGGCATCCTGTGTTTTATGTGATAACACTCTCCCACATCAAAAACGACCAGAATAACTAGATCATTTCTCTGGATTTCCATTTTCACCTAGATCTTAGCCTCGTTCATCCTCATTATTTTATTAGCTTTTTGATGCTTGTAAGAAGATATTTTAAAACAGCATTTTGTCCAACTATTTCAGCTGTCTTCAGTGAGAAGTTTTGTCCAAATTACCTTGTCTACCATCAGCAGAATCAGAAAGCTAATATCCCATATCCTAGGTGCATTTAATATTAAATATATATTTCATCAAGAAGCTTTAACATTTGAAATGATGAACATGATACTTTACATTTTTCATTTTTATAGTTATATCTCTTATTCCTACTGAGTATCTATTAAGTATTGCTTTTATGATTTGCTCAGCTCAGAACTAAGCTTCTGAAAGAACATGCATTTTCTGTTTTTCATTGGATTGAACAATCCGCACATTGTGTGTGCATATGGGGGAGGGGTATGCCTGCTACAAAATGTCAGAAAACAATATGCATCATTATTTTCAGCACATCGATTTTCCACAAGTTCTCTGAAATATAAAAGCACCTAGTCGGGACCCAAAAGATTTTATTATTAAGTGACTCTTGAATAAACGATCATTCTCTACCTTTCAGACGTTATTCACAAAGATGAAAATAATAGTGTCCATCATTAGCTATTCCAGATATGATATGATGAGGACACAAAAATTGGTATATACTATGCTCAGCCTCTGGTCATCAAACACATCATGAATATATGAAGCATACTTCACAGTGAAGGTTTGTTAAAATGATGATAAAGACATAGAATGATGAGTGTATTTTCTGCAACAGTGGGGTTTTTGTGTCTCTCAACGTGCCATCTGATTGATAGTAATGTCTACATGAAGTGATAGACAAGCCTTCGTTATTTCTGGCAGTTCACATATGAAAATGTCCTGCCACAACTGGAGTGCCTATATTTATCTCCTTCCTTCACTTCCAAAATTGTGGAGTTACTCCTTTTCCTGATTATGAATGAAATATTCTTAGTCTTTCTTCTTTATAAAACATTCATCTTTAGAATATCCTAATTATCAGATTATGATTTAAAAATATTTCTTTTACTTTACTTTTTTTTCCTGTTACAAATCTTGAGTTGGTTTTATTTGATTCATTTACTCCATTCAGAATCCCCTGGAGAAATAGTTACTAGCTGTAACAATTGGCTAGTGGTTTAGTCTTTTCAAGTGTTTCCAGCATATATATTAAAAATAAAATTATTATGACCTTCAAGGCCAACTATACTCCTTAGCCTTGAGAATGACATTGTCAGAAACACTACAAACTGCCAGAGAGCTGAGAATAGGTGTAAAATGAGAAAATAAGCACTGGAGAACCCTGGGATATGGATAAGCAAATGCTATCATTTGGATAAAGCTTGCATACATTTGGCCAGAGCACTAGGTTTCTGGCCTTGACCTCCCAGGTCCTGCTGTCAGACATGAAGCCTTCAGTTACACTTGCGGCAGCTGCTGTCTGCCAACTCCAATCCTTTATAGAAAGCTTTAACACTTCCACTTTGTTGTATGAGTTATGTGTTTAATTTAACTGCCTTTCTTTCCTACTCTTGCCAGAATTTTTTACATATTATAATTTTCTTTTGGGGAAAGGGAAGAAATAACTGCTTTACTGCTTAAAGAGGCATATTAGGTGTTGGAAATCTTTGACACTTTTCCAAGATTCACTAGTGGCTTCCAGAATTCTGGGTGAACAATTCAGCCAATATTTCCACCTTCTGATAATAATTCAGTATATTATATACATGTATAGAAATACCCAAATTCACTGATCTTGCTAGGGTCTATTTTTTTTAACTTTTCACATCATGTGTGTGTGTGTGTACATGTGAGTGTGAGGGGGTACATGCAAGTGCATGTCCTGTGGTTTGTGTTGTTATGCTACTAATGGATAAATATTTAAAATATCTGACAACTTCATCAATGTTTATGGCAAACCTGTTAGCAAGAATCTGAAAAGGAATTTAAACTGCAATGGGAAAGTTACTGGTTATAACTGCAACTTCTTTGAGGGTAGAGAAAATTTTTTATTCAATCTCATTAAAACATTTCTCTCTCAGCATCTCTTCGGAACTCTAGATTCATGTCCAAATGTCTTCTTGATATTCCAACTTAAATTTTAGAAAAGTCACTCAAAACAACATGATCTTCATCCTCCACATCTGTTTTCCTTTCTGTGTTCAGAAAGTGAATGACACCATTCTCTAACCATTTATGCAAGGCAAAACTGGTGATACATCTTTGATAGCTCTTTTTCCTTCAAATTCTTTATATCCAGCCCAAATATCTCTCCAGTCTATCTTCAGTTTTGAATTTTTACTGGACCCTCCCTACAAACATCTAGTATTCACTTGTTCAAATAGCCCCCTCCGAACATTCTGACCCTTCTCCAATCTATTCTCTGCTCTGAGTCTTATTGATATTTTCAACCCAAGTCTGGTCTTCTTACCCCCTTTCTTAGAAACACTTCACTGGGAGCACCTGAGTGGCTCAGTCTTTAAGCATTGGGCTCCCTGCTCAGCGGGAAGCCTGCTTCTCCCTCTCCCACTTCCCCTGCTTGTGTTCCCTCTCTCGCTGTGTCTCTCTCTGTCAAACAAACAAATAAAATCTTAAAAAAAAGAAACACTTTATTGGTTTTCAATGGTTCTTAGAATAAGGACAAAAATCCTTGATTTGGCATATAAGGCTATGCATGATCTGGTTTTTACCTACATCTCCAACCCTATCCTACACCTTTTTCTTCAATGAGGGGAAATGTGACTCTTCCCAGGGTACATTTGGCAGCATCTAGAGACATTTCTTCCTTCCTTCCTTCCCTTTCTTTCCTTTCTTTTATTGTCACAACTAGGGAGGGGGATTTGCTATTTGCATCTGGTAATAGAGGCCAGGGATGCTGCTTAACATCCTACAATGCATAGGAAACTCTCACAAAGAAGACGAAGAAGACAAAGATGAAGACAAAGTTGAAGACTAAGACAAAGACGAGAATGAAGAAGAAGTTGTCCAAAATGTAAAAAGTATGGAGGTTGGGTTCTATGGGTTTTAGCCAAAATGCCAAATGGATATTATGATGCTGTATCTAGATTCTCTTGCAAAGAAAAACTTGTTAGGATGCTTATCAAATAGGTTCATCTGTCAGTTCTGTCAGGGATTGATTGCCTCCTCAGCTGAAAAATACTTTCTTACACAAGATGGCACTCTTTCCAGAAAAGCCTACATCCAATGACTAATAGAAGTAGGGGTTCCAAGATCTGGCCATCTCGGCCTGACACATCTTCTGGTGGGCCATAAAGTTCTATAGTTCCCATAGGGTCAGCTTGCATTCTCTTTCTGCCCAATTCTGCTTCTTTTCCATTCCCTTCCCAGGTGTTAATCCCAAAGGCACTGCCTAATAAATATCCTACACCGTAATCAGCATTTCAGATTCTGCTTTCTGGAGAACTCAATCTGCTGCTTTGACTTTCTTTTTTTTTTTAAATTTTATTTTTTATTATGCTAATCACCATACATTGCATCATTAGTTCTTGATGTAGTGTTCCATGATTCATTGTTTGCATATAACACCCAGTGCTCCATGCAGAACGTGCCCTCTTTAATACCCATCACCAGGCTAACCCATCCTCCCACCCCCCTCCCCTCTAGAACCCTCAGTTTGTTTTTCCGAGTCCATCATCTCTCATGGTGCATCTCCCCCTCCAATTCCCCCCCTTCATTCTTCCCCTCCTGCTATCTTCTTCTTTTGTTTTTTTTTTTTTTTAAACATATAATGTATTATTTGCTTCAGAGGTACAGATCTGTGATTCAACAGTCTTGCACACCTCACAGCAGTCATCATAGCACATACCCTCCCCAATGTCTATCACCCAGCCACCCCATCCCTCCCACCCCCTACCACTCCAGCAACCCTCAGTTTGTTTCCTGAGATTAAGAATTCCTCATATCAGTGAGGTCATAGACTTTCTTTTAATTTCTTGTGCCACCATGCACACCCATCTTGAATCTTGGGAACTTTATGCATGCTCGTCTTTCTGTATGAATATTCTTTCCTCATTTACCTGGTTAATATGCATTCAACCATTAGACCACAACTTAAACAACTAATGATCCTCTTCTACTGTCTGACTAGTTCAAAATCCCACCTCCACCCCAGTTTTTAAGTTTTTTAACACCACGTAGCACTTCATTTTTAGTGCTTCTCTTACTCAATTTTATTTTCATTGGAATGATATTTAGATAATGTCTGTCTCCACTTCTACATCATAATTTCTCATTTTGTTCATCACTGTATCATAGTGACTAATCCAGTGTTTGACACATAGAAGGCACAAAACACAGACTTGTAGGAAGAAGGGAGATGGGGAGGGATGTGTGACTTACACAGAGAGTTTTTAGAAAATGTTTGATTGGGAAAAAAAAAGTCATAATGTGTTTTTTTCATCTTTTTTAAAAATTTAAACTCAACAAGACTTGTTCCTAAAATTTCCACTTTCTACTAAGGATATCATAATGAAAACTCCCTGTTTTTGTTCCATCTTCTTAACAAAGCAGGATGGCAGGATTTTAGGTTTTAGAGTCAGATTGCTCTGGTTTTAAATTTTGAGATGGAGAGTTAAGCAAATTTCCTAACTTTTTGAGCCTCAGTTTTCTTATCTGTGAAACAATAACCTACCTCATAAAATTACTGTCATCTGAATTTCCTGCAAAACACAACACATGATAGCTGTACAATAAGTAGTTTTCTATTATTATGCTGACCTCAAAACTAAAAAAGATAAGAAAATTGTCTCTAGATTTTTGCAATGTGTGGTTACTGCAAACAGGACTATAGCACACAAAGAGAAGCACACTGCTACACTACTACTATAGTATTATGACTTTTTGCACTTTATTCTTTTGAAGTGAATAGCTTCATGTCCTAGGCTATTTGTAAAGCTAAATCCATTAATTTTATAAATTTGTTATTTCAATAAGACTTATGTGTTTAGCCATGATATATATTGTGATGACTCTTTACAAATATATTTAAATTCAAGAAAAAAGAAATGTCATGGAGACATCATTTTAAATTAAACATTGAGTTATAAAATAAATGGTTTTACAGGACTTTTTTCTAAAACCAAGGTGGTTAGAATCTAGAAATCTATCAGTGTTCATCTTCATTTTTTAAATCCCTTCTTTTCTTTTACCATAATGTGTGAATGGACTAAGAGAGCAAGATACAGGCCCATGTATACTAGACAAATTATATTAGTGGATTTGTATCTAACAATCATTGTTAAATATTTACAATGTTCCAGGCACTGTATCCAAGCTTTACATATATTGTCTTTAGTTAACCATCACAAGAAAGACCTACTATAAGAGATTATTATTTACCACATTTTACTCAAAGAGAATAAACCTTCCCAACATCACCTGGCTACTGCAGGGTAGACCAAGTTGTCAACTCAGACTTCTGAAATGAAAGGCTTGTTCTTTACATTACTCCTATAAAACCTCAGCAATGTAATATAACTAAGGGAAAGAGGAAAAAAAGCCTCTGTATGATATGATCAAAGATCTGATGGGGAATTAGAATACATTTTCATAGTACCTTCTTTTATAGAATAAATAAAACAAAATGGACTGTATCATTCTGTCTTCTAAGGGAGATGGAATATGTCCTAATAATAGAAATAAAATGTTATGCAAAGCTTTCTTCTTTGTAAAGTAGCTGGAAGAGAAGGGTTTAACCAGGCACAAAAAGGAGTGTCAGATTATGCAAAGAGGACCAGAAGTTGGGTGAAACTGCGATAACAGGGAAAGATTAAAGGAGAAGTCTGTGTAGAGGAAGCATCCAGAACAGAAAGCAAGGAGATTTTATTGACCTAGGTAAAGGGACCAAAAAGAAACACACAAAAAATGCTGTAGGGCTTTGAAATTTCTACTAAAAGCAGACTTCTGAGAAATTCTCAGTGTTGCAGTGGCTGTAGGATTTATGAGAATAGGTATTTTTCACATCCAATTCTTAGTTGTTTGCATTACCCTATATTCCATATATTCCTATACGGTTTGCACTGTCTATATCACCTAAAACCTTTAGTCAGATTGGTTACATATCTTGTGATTATGTTCAGGGAGGGAGGAGGAGATCAAAGATAATTAAGTACCATATATGGGATGGTTATGAGCAGAGGGAAAAGAACAGAGGGAGGAGATAAGATTTAAGAGAGGGCAAGAGTTCAATGAACAGAACCTGAAAGCCATCCATAGATTTAATTCAGTCCCTCTCAAAATTCCAATGGCATTTTTCACAGAAATTGAAAAAATAACCCTAAAATTGGCATGGAACCACAAAAGACCCCCAAAAGGCAAAACAATCTTGGGAAAGAACAAAGTTGTAGGTATCACACTCTCTGATTTCAAACTATATTACAAAACTATGGTAAGCAAAACAGTATGGTACTGGTGTAAAAATGACACATAGACCCATAGAACAGAATAGAGAGCCCAGAAATAAACCTACACATATATGGTTAACTAATATTTGACAAATCAACCAAGAATACTCAATGGAAAGAGGGTAGTCTCTTCAATAAATGGTGCTGGGAAAAGTGGGTATCTACATGCAAAAGAATGAAATTGGACCCATAGATTATACAACTCACAAAAATTAACTTGAAATGGATGAAGCAAAAGATTTGAAAGTGTAAAACCCTACAATAAAACATAGGGAAAAGCCCTTTGACATTGATTTTTGACTCAAACTAACTTCATTTTAGTAAGCATTTCACAATTCATATGTACATCAAATCATGACATTGTATACCTTACATTTACACAATGTTATTTGTCAATTATATCTCAATAAAGCTGGTGGGGGAAAAAGAGAGAGAGAGACCAGAATTTTGAGTCAGAAATCACTACAAAAACATATGGCCCAGAAAATACACATACATACATATTAGTGAAGTCATAGGACATTGTGCATCTCACAAAATGTTGGTCTTAGAAAGGAAACTAAGGTTAATTTTATTGCAATCTCACTGATCAAAGAGAACTTTAGTTAAACACTCAGCATGGCTATTATATATATATAAGGTAATTTGCAAATTGCTTTTATACACACTGTTTTTAATCCTTACTACAACCTTATGATGCAGATATTATTATCCTCATTTTAAAGAGAAGAAACTGAGCGGAGATAGGTTAAATAACTGGCTGTAGTTCACTCAAGTAAGTAAATAGCTTAACTGGGATATAATTCCAAATCCAGTGCAAATTTCTCTGCACATTCTCACCTCCTTAAGAAAGAGGTAAGTCCTCTTTATCCTTTACTCTTCTCAGTCCATAATACAATCATATGAAGAATATTTTAAAGGAAAATTATCAAAAACATACTCAATTACTATTTTACTACACTCAATTACTTCACAATATTTAAGACCACATTAAATAATATCAGGTATATAACAGCCTTGCCCATTGGTTGGAACATTGAAGATGCTCAGTCTTATTTGTGTTGTTGTCATTGCATTATATGAGTATTTACTGAAGAGAGATCATTTCAGGCTATCCTTTTTAGTTTACTGATTATAAAATATTCTAACAGCTATAATTATTATTTTATCAAATATACTCTCAAACATAAAAAAGTGTTTTAGTCTCCTAAGAAGTGTTTCACTGAAAATATCTTTACATTATTTTTTCAATATGCTCATCTTTCATATTCAGTTACATTTCATGCTAGCTCTAACTTATAAATCCTGTAATAAGGAGTTATATTATATATATTATAATATAATATATATATAAATTATATTATATATAATATAATATATAAATATATATTATATATTATAATATATATATATGGAGTGAGAATTTTTACTGCATTTCTCAGAAAATAACTTTTCTTGAAAATAGGTAACAAGCTTGATGTATACACACACATTTTAAGAGAGGATGGCTTTATCATCATCACTTGGTTTTGCTTTTTATGTGCTGGTGTAGAATGTCACTGCAATAGAACACAGCAGGTAACCTCAGAACACTCAACCCCTTGTGTTCTGTAGATTACAGGAGCTTTATACTTGCAAAGTTCATAATTATATTAAATAACACAGCATAGAATAACTACCACTCTTTTCTTCCAAATCTCTATCATTAATAAACCTCCCAGCCTTCCACATCAGCCATAAATGCATTAGGCAGCGCAGCTGCTTCAGACTAGAGCACAGTTTTACAAACACAAAAGAGCAAATCAAATTAAATAACCACATCTTCTTTATTTTGCAAATTACAGAAGAATTAAAAGTAATTCTTCTTATCAAAGATTTATTTTTCTCTATGAATACAGGCATTCCAAATCCTGATTTGGTTTTCTGTGCTGAAAATATGCTGTCATTTGCAATTCATTTAAAAAAGATGAGGAAAGAAAAATTGTTGCATTCCAGGAAAAAAAAAAAAAAAAGATCTTGTAAAAGCCTAATTACATAATAACTTTGCTAGTTCTTTTGTACTCTCCCTTATATGAAGAATTGACACCATTTACTCACATAGATAATGAGGGCCCCAGCTAATCACCCCCTCTGTCTTCAGAGACTTTGCCAAAAGTTGTCTGTTATATTTAAGCTTCCAGAGCTTCAAGGTTTGTACTGGCTCAGGGCTAAAAAGTGAGAAAGGTCCTTCCTAACCAGAGCCCATAACAAGCAGTTGCACAATGGCCAGACTATAGGGCAAGGCCTGGTGTCCCCCAGGAGTCAGCTGGGCTGCAGCCTCCACAGCTCTACTTCCCCATTCCCACTCATGGGCTTCTTCATTCAGAATCTAATCCTCTTCCCCATAGCTACTCCAAACCCCTCTGGAAATGGAAAGTAATGATGCCCTTAGGGTTTGACTATTCGACTGCTTGACTACTAGTTGGCATATAAAAAGTGCTACGTCAATTTTTGTTAAGTGAGTGAGTGGTTGAGTGGATGTCATGATGTGAATGGAGAAGTTTCCTCTTTGATTCCTCAGGGGCCTGGAAAGCATAGAACCTCTCGTCCTCCAACCTGCCCAGGCACTCACCCTGACAAAGTTGCCTTAAGTATCAATGTGATGGACATATGAGAAGAGGGAAGGACAAGGAGGAGAGCTATCATGCAATAATGAACTTGCATTATTTGAGCTAGGTAATTTATATATGTTACTTATTCAATGCTTATAATGAACAAGCAAGGGAAGTACTTTTATTTTTTTCAGGTGAGAGAATTGAGTTGCTCTTAAATGAAAACACTGGCTCAAAAGATGTCCATCAACAGATGAATGGATAAAGAAGATGTGGTATATATATACAATGGAATATTATGCAGCCATCAAAAGGAATGAGATCTTGCCATTTGCAATGACGTGAATGGAACTGGAGGGTATTGTGTTGAGTGAAATGAGTCAAACTGAGAAAGACATGTATCATATGATCTCACTGATATGAGGAATTCTTAATTGCAGGAAACAAACTGAGGGTTGCTGGAGTGGGGGGTGGGGTGGGAGGGATGGGGTGACTGGGTGATAGACACTGGGGAGGGTATGTGCTCTGGTAAGCGCTGTGAATTGTGCAAGACTGTTGAATCTCAGATCTGTACCTCTGAAACAAATAATGCAATATATGTTAAGAAAAAAAAGAAGAAGAAGAAGAAGGTAGCAGGAGGGGAAGAATGAAGCGGGGGAAATCGGAGGGGTAGACGAACCATGAGAGATGATGGACTCTGAAAAACAAACTGAGGGTTCTAGAGGGGATGGGTGGGAGGATGGGTTAGCCTGGTGGTGGGTATTGAGGAGGGCACATTCTGCATGGAGCACTGGGTGTTATGCACAAACAATGAATCATGGAACACTTCATCTAAAACTAATGATGTAATGTATGGGGATTAACATAAGAATAAAAAAAAAAGAAAAAAAAGAAAAAAAAAGAAAACACTGGCTCAAATAATAAAGCTAGTAAAAGTTGGAAATAGCATTAGTACCCATGTATCTTTGGCTATTTCTATAGGACAGTTCTGCCTTTTCTCTACACATCTGAGAATCAAATACATTCTACCCCCTTTCTCTTTGGGGAAATACATCCCAAGTGTCAAACTACTGAGTCATAAAACAACAATTGAAATATTTCACTTCCTTACAATGGGAATTTCTTGAATCAATGCTGTTATAAAAAGATAATCTGTAAGTATTTATAATCTAAAGCCAAGAAATTTTGTTTAAATATTTTATTTATTTATTTGACACAGAGAGAGAGAGCACAAGCAAGAGGAGCAGGAGAGGGAGAAGCAGGTTCCCTGCTGAGCAGGGAGCCCAATGCGGGGCTCGATCCCAGGACCCTGAGATCATGACTGAGCTGAAGGCATATCTTAACCATCTGAGCCACCCACACGCCCTAAAGCCAAGAAATTGATAGCACCTGTAAAACAATTATTCCACATGCTGTTAAATATTACTTGATCCAGTGGATACACTAAGTTCTTACTGTGTATCTCAACAGTGCCATTTTAGGTTCTGAGAATACAATGGGAGATGGAGAGAAAAATATAGTCAAATGTACGTGTAACAGTGAAATAGAAGCCAAGCAATAACTAATCCATATAAAATTATGTGTAAGCTGAGAGATGAGAGCTAGCCATTCTTCTAAGGCATGGGGTTCAAGAACAGGAGTCATAAGTAAGGTTAGGGAAGATTGTCCTCAGAAGTAACATTCAAGTTGAATCTTGAACAATGAATACTCCATAAAGTAAAAGAAAATGGTAAGATAATTAAACAGAAAGTTTCACCAAACAACAAATGAAATAGGGAAAGCCTGGGACTAAAGCCCAGAAAAACCTGCACTGGCTGAAGGATGGCACATCGCCTGTTGCAGGCAACATCAACTCTTACTTGAAGTGGCTGCAATTCATTTTCCAGATCTCTGCTTTAGCAACATAAACTCAAGAAACTTTTTCTAAGCCCCAAGACTAGGTCAGATCCCTCAGGTATATGCTTTCCTAGCTCTGAGCAACTTGGTCTCATAGAACTGGTCTTTGTTTTTGAATCAACATTTGTATGATTTGATTATATGCCCCATCCTCCAATGGGCAGTAAACACTACGAGAGGAACTCCATCTGGAATTGTCCTAGCACAATATCTAACGTATTATCAGACAGTGGAAAGAAAAAAAACGTCAAATGAATAAATGTTGAGAAAAATCACAACAATGAGACCGTAGGTAGGAGCCAGGATGCCAAGGATTAATGAACATTGTTCTGTGGGCAGTGGGAACTGAATTTTGTTGCAGTGTTGTTGAGAGTCAGAGCCTGGGGGCAAGAAGACCAGTTAAGCAAAGTTTCAGTTTTCTCACTAAGAGATAATGAGGTCCCAAACTAGAACAGTGATTGCACTTGGGGAAAAGGAAATGGACCTGAGTGAAATACTCAAATCATTAGGATTTGGTGACTGATTAGGGATTGGCAAGGAGGAGTCTGATGATTATCACTAGTGCCTTAGATCCTGTCAATGAATACAAAACTGAAATTTCAAAGAAAGGGATTTCTTCTTTTCAACAGGAACTTTTTTTTTAAAAGATTTTTATTTATTTATTTGACAGAGAGAGAGACAGCGAGAGAGGGAACACAAGCAGTGGGAGAGGGAGAAGCAGGCTCCCTGCCTAGCAGGGAGCCCGATGCGGGGCTCGATCCCAGGACCCCGGGATCATGACCTGAGCCGAAAGCAGACACTTAACAGCTGAGCCACCCAGGTGCCCCTCAACAGGAACATTTTGATAATAAATATGTAACTCAGATTCATAGGCAGCTTAGCTTACAGAATTGAAATCATATCTTAAATAGTCAAACAGGTCAAAATCAAATCCAAAAGCTATTCTCATAAATTGAGTGGGAGTATTTATTTCATTTTGGGATTGCTTGAAAATGCTTTTGAAACAGAAATATATGGCACGAAAAATGTAGCAGAACAAAGTGTATACACTAAGAAGTGAATCTCCCTCCCATCCATGTCTCTTAGTCCCCTACATGCTTTATCCAGAAGCAACCGTTATCAGATTCCTGTGAATCCTGAGTAGGAGTATTATTCATCATCCAAAAAAAGTTAAAGGAGAAACCAAAATAAATTTCTTTCCAAAACAGTGATTTGAAGTAAAACTTCTAGAAAGTGTCAGTGAAAATGGATATTAGCAAATAAATTTAAACCACAAATGCAACATAGATTTCTGCTATACCTCTCTGTTGAATCTAGATAATGATGATAGATAGATAGATGATAGATAGATAGATAGATGATAGATAGATAGATAGATAGATAGATAGATAGATAGATAGATAGATAGATATGGCAAGCAAACCTTGGTAACTTTTGAGGCCTAAGATTCATTTTTTGATATCACTCAATGCCATACTGAATCCTGTAAAGAGAACTATTTGACCATTGAGGCACATAGACAAGGAATCCTATGACTAGAGTAGATAGCTTGGAGTCCCATAGACGAACATAGAAGACATTATGTTAATGTGTATTATACATTCTCCAGAAACCAAGAGCTCCAATAGTCTATCCTCCATTACCTGATATTAGAGTAAAATAACACCCTGAATGAAAGGGAATTTTGAGAATAGCTCCTGAAAACAATTGCAATGATGTTGTGAGAAGATAGCATTTCCCTTAATTTCCCTTAATTTGTACTTTATACAAATTCATCATCCTGGCATTTTACTGAGATATTGTTTTCCTGCATCCCTCTTTTAGGTTACTGCCACTTGATCATATTCAGTTCTGCTCTCCTTTCTCTGAGCTGGCTTCTATCCATATCCATTAATCATTTGTGTTTCCGGCTCAAAGACTTGGGGCCCCACCAGAGCAGTTCTCCAGGTTACAACAGTGAAATTTTCATTTGCTCTGCTGATCAAGCAATCTGGGCCCTGAAAATGTAACCGACACAATGCAGCACCATCCATTGAAATAGCCACACTAAAAGACAGAGATTCTTCAAACATTCATACTTTGCATCTATAGTAGTCATTGTGGTTTTACTTTCATTTGCCTGTTTTCCTTCACTTTGGAATTAGGTAATCAAGGGGAAGCAGGTTGTAGATAGGGCCCTATGAAAGAGCAAACGATTATTAGTCAGAAAAGTGATGCTTCACAAACATTCTTTCCAAATAGAATTGGAACAGGGAACTGAAAAATCATCTTTCATATCCAAACTGGTGCCTGAGTGAAGTGGTAGCTGAGAGTGCTTCACTTAAAACAAATCTGAGACTAACCTGATTGTCTACAGAGTCCTTTCAACAGAACTGACAAGGAATATATCTTTATTTTGATAACATTTATAGGCAAAAGGAGAAAACACTGGAGAAATATCCAAATAAGGCAATTTCAGTGTATGAATTATGTCCCCTAAGTTCACGGACAATATTACTAAGTGCTGACATCAATTCAACTAGGGTTGCTTTTTTCACCTCTCTGGAAGTGACTGAAAAATTTATTAATGACATATCATAAGGGTGGCCATTTTATACTTTGAGTTGAATATAGAACATAGAATTTCTAGAGCTTGGAATCTGGTTCAACTGCCCTTCATCGCACAGTTGAGGAAATTGCACTCCTGGAAGAATAAGAGATTTGCCTGAGATCATACAGCTAGGAAGCAGCAAAACCAGAGCTTTAAGCCAACAGTGCTGGCTGCAGCCCTGCCTTCTTTTTTGCACTCTTCTACTTGTATCAATCAGACACTAGCAGGAACAGATGGAACACTCAGAAATAGTGACCAGAGAGAGACTGATGACAGGACAGTTAACAGCCAAGGGGCAGAGGTAAGGGAAATCAACATGGGAGGTGAGTCCACAAGGGCTAGCAGGAGAGGAAATATTTGCTTCCTATCTCTATGACCTGAAGGAATAAAGGAGGAGAGGTGACTGAAATCCAGAGAGAACTGTATCTATAGCAAAGCCCCTGCAGGAACTGTGACTTTGGAAAGTAACACAGCCTTTAATAAACTGTAGCTCTGTGAAGATGGAGCTAGGAAACAAAACCCAGACCTCACTTTTCTCCCATTTTCCAATCTCCTACTAGTGCCTCCCATTGGCCTTGTCCAACCAGAAGCCAGAAGGCAGAGGAGCCCTGCTGATGCTTTCATAGATCCATAGGATGGGAGAGAAGGGATGTAGAGGGTCAAATGGAGAATATCCAGTACATTTCTCAGGTTTACCAGCCTTTTGCCTTGCAATTTTTTCTTCCTTGCCATGTCCTATTTTCTTTCACTGGGACATAAATTATCAAGGTTCATGAGTGAATGATGGCCTATGTAAAAATAGCATTGTATTTCATGGTGGACTTTATCAAAAATTTCCTCAAATGTAATAGAAGTCTGGAGATGGAGTACAATAAGCAACAGGCATATTTTGCAATATTTAAAAATAAGTGATCATCTCAGTACTATGACTCATTAGCTGAGAAAAAACCCCCACAGTAATAGTATGTTTTATGCACACAATTTTAATTAATAAGGACATATTTATTCAAAAATTATAAGACATCATTATTCTCAGAACATGAACTTTGGCAGTTAGGTGTTAGCATCCTCTTTGAGTTCTAGAAAATGAACTTCTGGATATTAAACATGATTGCTTAGAGACCTCAAACAACAGCTTTGGGCAGTCAGCTATTATATACACTGACAATTATTTATGGCTGTGAATCACCCATGCCTGAAGTGATGTCCAAAAGTACCTCAGTAAGACATTATGAGCAATATCAGATGTGGGTTGTGTAAAAGCCATTTCAGTAATAAAACAGAGTTCAATGAGCTGATTCAATAGAGGCATTACTAATAAAATAATATAGGTAGAAATCTCAAAAAAGGTGTTTCCTTTCTTTTTAAGAGCAATGCTACAAAGGGAGAGATGAAGATAGGGAAGTCGTCCACTCACTTCGAGTGACTCTCTTTGAGCTCAGGTGAGCTTTGAGACACTCACCTTTCTGTGGCTTAGCATACATCTTCCAAAATGGAGTGCAAGGGAGTCACTCTATTATGGATAGGAAAAATGATAAAAAAGCAGTCTGGCTTGAGACTAAACCCTCTTAAGGATACTTTAGTTAGAACGTTTAGTTCTGTGTGGGTTCAATGTACTTCCCCATTACTACTGAGACCTAGATCCTGTAGAAAATCTTAATTAAAGGCAATAGACACTATTTGTTCTACTAAGGTTTTCTAAAATAATGGATTTAAGAAGGCAAAACATGTCAGAATAGGCTAATTTGACTTCTTTTTAAAGATTTTATTTAGGGCGCCTGGGTGGCTCAGTTGGTTAAGTGACTGCCTTCGGCTCAGGTCATGATCCTGGAGTCCCGGGATCGAGTCCCACATCGGGCTCCCTGCTCGGCGGGGAGTCTGCTTCTCCCTCTGACCCTCCTCCCTCTCATGCTCTCTGTCTCTCATTCTCTCTGTCTCAAATAAATAAATAAAATCTTTTTTTTTTTAAAGATTTTATTTATTTATTTGAAAGAGAGAGAGAGAGCACAAGCCGCGGGGAGAGGCAGGCTGAGGGAGAGGGAGAAGCAGGCTTCCTGCTGAACAGGGAGGCAGACGTGGGGTTCGATTCCCAGACCCTGGGATCATGACCTGAGCTGAAGGCAGACACGTAACTGACTGAGCCACCCAGGTGCCCTTAATTTGACTTTTAAAACCTACCTGAATTATCTCTTATATTTTCTAATGGAAATATTTTCTAAACCACAAGAGCTAGTGAGACAGATCCTTTATCCTATAAAAGAAGAACCAAATGTATGCTAACTGAACAACATGCCTTAAGTAAAGTTTCTGTGAGCATACATTTTTAATTTCCTCAGATGAAAACAATTTTGAGTGAGGAGCTCTCTAAAAAGCGTCCCCATGTTCTCCTAATACACCGATACATAAAATATCTTCAAATGTTGAGATTCTCTTAGCCTTTGGCATATGTTCCTAACTCATCTGGCTCCAGATGAAACATTACATAAGCAAGGTAATAATCCAGGTAACTAAGAAGGTTAAAAATCACTTCAGAGTATTACTAAGGCTTGAATGATGAGTATTTATTCTCTTTCTACTATTTTAAAAATCAGAAATAATTTATCCGTAGTTTGAATTTTACCAAAGCACTTGCTCTGGAACTTCCTGAGACATTAGCCTCTTCTACCTATAATAGAATTGTACATGTAAGTGTTTTATCATGACCACTAGACCTTAAGAAGTAAGCCTGAATCAGTCATCTCATTGTTTTTTGGAGTTAAGCTATCTCCAAAGGCATTACAACTATCTGCCTTGCATTTCAAATTAAACACATGCTTTCATATAAATTCTCTCATTTGGTCTACCAAATAACTTTGTCAGGACAACAGGGCAGCAATTATTGCCCCATTTCATGGATGAGGAAACAGGCTTAGGAGTTAAAGTGGTTTACTCAAAGCTGCGTGGCGGAGCAGTTATGGACCTCTGACTCATCATTAGGCCCAGTTCAGGAAAACACATATTTACTGAGTGCTTTAAAATGACAATCCTAAGTCTTTGGGGTGCAAGGTATGGTACAAATAGTAAACTCATAGATAAAAAGAAAGCTAACATTTTTACATTATTTATTATCTGAGAGGCCCTTTTATAAGAACTTTATAGATTTATTTTGTTTAATCCCATAATAAGCCTTTAGGCTAGTACTATTGTCATTGTCATGTTATAAATGAGGAAGCTGAGAAGAGGATTATCAACTTGTACAGGATCACAGAGGCAATTTTGACTTCAGAGTCCATGTTCTTAACCATAATACATACTGTCTCTAGAGATTCCAAATCCTATGGACACCTTTTCATAATACTAAATGGCTTCCCATTAAAGAATATGAATACAGAATGAGTCTAGGCAAATACACACACACATACACACACACACAGAGGCATACACACCCAGACATTATCTACCTATCCACAAGTTCATCCATCTTTACTAAGGGACTTGAGTATCATTGTGTATGGCTATCAATCTATTAGGCCAGAATTTAAAACAAACAAACAAACAAAAACACATACATGAGCAAGATATTCTAAGCCTGAAATTTACCTGGGAAAGAAAAATGAAAACTGCCCAGATTGGAGACATACCTCTCCCCATTTAACTTCCAAAATCTTCCTCAAAATATCTTTGTATTTAAAAGAATCCATCAACCTTTGCAAAGAGAGAAGAGAAAACAGACTTGAGGAAGATGTTCTCTTCTGTGTGACTCAGGAGGCATGTTTCTTCTGTGCAGTGCTTTATCATCATCTGCCAAAGATGTGTGTGCAAATAAAGTCTTACAAACAGACAATGTTTGCACTACATTGAGGCTAACTTGCCATCTGGTTATTGGATGTTTGGAGTCCAAATTGTACAGTTTCCTATGTGTTTCCTCTGAGAAATGGAATGATGGGATTCTGATAACAAGTATCCATGCACTGGACTGATATTGCATCCCTATGTAGAGTAATAGGAACAGTACATATAAATAAGAGAAATGGCTTATGTCTTACATTGGTTAAAGAAAAGAGGGAAGTATTTTCTATAGTTCAGATTCACATGAAAGATAAACCTCTTAGTTCAGAATATGATGTATTTTTCTTAGAATTTAGAGAATCCACTGATGTTCTGTGCAATTGTATTTTAGTGTTAGATCTAGCAGAGTACATCGACTAAAAATGCAATCACAGTAAAAAATTCTGATGATATGCATTATTTCTGAATAAGCAAAGGCCAAAAGCACAATCCCAACATAATATAAATGATGTGATTGACTACTAGGGTTGCTTGCAGCCCATAGCTTCAGGTAAAGCATCTGTCTCCCTCCATTAATGAGAAAAGAGACAGCGCTTTCTACTTAAAATTAATAACTGTAACACTCCAGGATTATAGGAAAAAATGTGTTTCACACAAAGTGCTTCACAAAATTTTACTGAAGTTCAACAAAATCATTACATAACAAATACATAAGAGAAATTCTTCTTTATGGCTCATTCTACTGAATTGCCTATTCATTTTTACCTGCCCAGAATCTACAATTTTCAGCAAGATGGATATTAGCAGAAATAAAATGATCCTTTCTATTTTAATAGCCCCTGCTTTCAAAAATAGTTTAGTCATTTATATTTTGAATTTTATGTACTTATAACAGATTAGGTATTAATTATATTCTATATATATATAACCCAAGCATTTTTTTTTTTTTTTGCAATAGGCAACACCATTAATTTCAATTCCAGTTACACCTTTTTGGATGACTTTGGGCACTGGATCACCATCAGCAATATCAATAGGATAACATCGTTCTTTGAGGAACTGCAATAATCATATGCTTTATATTGATAAATAATATAATAATATACTCTTAAAACACAATAGAAATTAATGACATTTTAGGACTTTCTAAATTTAGGGAAATTACCAAGATTTTCTATCACTCTTTCAATAGCAACAGCTTCCTCAGAAGACTATTGTGTCTGTTTTCAAGATTGTGTAGATAGTTAAACACAAATGAACCTAGTATCCATATATTCTTTTTAATTATCTTTCCTGTTGCTATCCTACTAAAGGAAATTTAACTCAGAAATGTTCCCACAGTACAGTGATAATCCAGGGTGCAGTGGGGCAGGGTAGGAAGAAAGAGAAAAGAAAAGGATAAACAATACAATGAATGATAACAGTCAAGAGGAAACTAAAAAATGTAACCACTATCGTTTTGGTCAATAATCATTGAAAAATCCAGGCAGACATTGAATGAGAGTAAAGTTTTTGCTATGTTTTTATAAAGAATAAATAGCCCAATGAAATATTAGAGGGAAATGGAGTCAGAACTACCAGTGAAATAAGTAAAAATTTAAAAAAATAAAAAGAAATCAGAACAGAAAAAAAAGTGGAAATACAACATGTTGCTTCCTGCATCTGGATATCTTTTCAGTTTATGAAGTGTAAATCGCAGCTCTATTATCCAAAATTAATACTTGATTTATCTAAAGATAAAACAAGTTGAAAAACTCTCTAAACCAAGTTGATTTTCTTCCTAGAATGTTATTATTTCAGGCAATAAAATTATGAGTATTAGACAAAGTATAAGACACTTAAGAAATATCATTTTCCACAATCACTTTGAGTTTTCTGCAAATGCAAGTTATTCATTATGATTTTTCCCTCTAGAAGCAGAGACGCAGCTTATGACTCAAGGATGCCCATGCCATAGTCCAAGCTCAGGAAATGAATATTAGTCTGTATTCTAAACCCACCTAGAGTCTAAAATTAACCACATCCATTCTTTAAATGTTGACCCAGGAAGGCACTTGACTATGTATTTAACTGTCAATTCAAGAACCTAGAAAACTGGTTTCCAGAACAAATAATCACAATCCTGATTAAAGTCAAAGACATCAGAGTCCTCTGGCTATATCAATCATTCGAAAGCTGCAATCATGATTTACACAAATGAATCACAAATGATTATCAGCATTATTAACCAGAATCTGTTTATAAACGAACGTATAGTGTTAGCTTGCCTCCCCTTCCCCTGGGAAGACAAGGGGTAGGAAGGGAAGAGAAGAAATGAACTAAACTCTTAGAGTCCTACACCAATCCTGTGAGGTAAATATCACTACCTCTTTCTTTACGAAAACAGGAGGCTCAGAAAAATTAAGCTCTTTGGAGTTAAGCTATCTTGTGCCAAAGCCATGTTTCTTACACAGGTAAAAAACACTAGGGTAGGCATTCATCCCAGGTCTGTGTACCTCTGAAATCCACTTCATGGCTGCACAGCTGACAGTTCTGCTCAAAAGATTTAAACATTATTAATAATAGGCAAAAATTCCTGTGTCCCTGACACCGTGCAAACTTCTTCCCCCAAACCAAAAATAATAATAGTTGCAATTTTTTGAGCACTCACCATTTGCCTGGCTCCTCTTAGTACATCTTCATGATGCTGGTCAAGTTTTATATTATCCTCGTTCTGTAAAATAACTTGCCCCAAACCTGACAGCTAACAAGAGGCAGAAGCAGAATTTGTACCAGTTCTCTATGAACTCCAAAGCCCCTGCTTCCCCACTATTCCATTCTGCCTCCCCTCCACAAAGTTCTCTTAACACCCTTTGAGTTCAGCTGGTAGGAATTACTTCTGTTTTCAATGAGGAAATAGGCTCAGAGAGAATGCTACTGCTAACTAGTATATAACTAGTATATGGCCAGGCAGGGATTCAAACTCAGGTCAGTCTGACTTCCCAAGCCTCTTGCCACTGTACCCTGTGGACAAGGGTAATGAAAGAGAATGAAAAATGGGCACCCCTCAAAGCAACAGATCTGTACTTTAAAATCTGTCATCACAGCTATAGAATCAAATCTTTGGAGCCTTGAACCAGGCTGAAGATACCCTGAAATATATCCTTGTGAAAATAACTGTGTGTGTGGTTGCTGAGTATAGTGGAGTTCAGCTGGACACCTCACCTATTCGAAGGTGCTAGGCTGCAGTGGGCACAATGGCAAAGGAATCCCATCAGAAAATGCAGAGAAGGTGTGGGAGCAAGCCTAGCACAAAGTGGTGTGCCTGTTGATGAGAGAAATTACGCCTACTTTGCCCACAGGTGGTTGCATCTGGTGTAATCCAGTACTGTGGTTCTCCATCTTCAGTATGAACAAGAATCACCTGGGAGCTTGTTAACACTATAGTTTTAGTGCTACCTTATTCTGACCCAATAAGCCTGGAGTGATGCCTAGGAATCTGCATTTTACAAACATCCCAATTCATTCTGATGTGAATGGGCTGTGGACTTCATTTTGAGGACCCTGATCTAGCCCATGGGGGAATCTTTGGGTGAAGCTGACAACATCATGCTTAAGTCTGGTCAGAAAATAAAAGTCAATGCAAGATAGAAGTTAAGGTCTTAGAAGTCAGGGAATTGAACTTCTCTATATTCCTGTTTATACTGCACACATACACCATAGATTGTTAGAGTCTGGAAGAAGCACACTCAGAGAGAGAGAGAGAGAAATGCAAGAACAAAACAAAACATCTTGCAGGGAATTATTTCACTTTGTTTACCAGAAAACATTTATTTTCCCACCTATATTATCACAACTTATTTAATGAGTTATTTCCTAGTCAAATTCCCAATGACCAAGATAGTCAATCTTTTAGTACAGGTTGGCTGGCAACAAATTCTTTTAGTTTTCCTTCAACCTAGACTGCCTTGATTTCCCCTTTATTCTTGAAGAATATTTTTACTGGATATAGGATACTGTGTCAGCAGTTCTTTTCTTTCAGCACTTAAAAAGTGTTGCATCATTTTCTGCTTGTCTTCATGGTTTGTGGTGAGAAATCCAGGGTCATTTGAACTGTTTTTCCTCTGTATGTACTGTGATGTCTCTCCCTGGCTGCTTTATTTTTTTTTTTTCTTTGTCTTTAGTTTTCAGAAGTTTGACTATAATGTGGCTTGGTGTGGGTTCTTTGGGCTTACCATGTTTAAAGATTTTACCAGCTTCTTGTATCTGTAAGTTTAGGGGGGTTTGGCCAAATGTGGGAAGCTTTCGTTTAGTACTTCTTCAAATGATTTTTTTTTTAAGATTTTATTTATTTGGGAAAGAGAGAAAGTGGGAGGGGTAAGGCCGAAGGGGAGGGAGAGGGAGAGAATCTCAAGTAGACTGCATGCTGAGCAGGAAGCCTGATGTGGGGCTTGATCTCACAACCCTGAGATCATGACTGAGCTGAAACCAAGAGTCCGATGCTTAACCAATTGTGCCACCCAAGAGCCCCAAATGATTTTTAAGCTCTGCCCTTTTTCTCCTCTCCTAGAGTTCCAAGGACACAAATGTTAGATCCTTTGTTACAATCTCACATGTTCCTAAGACTCTGTGTCTGTGTGAATTCATGTGTGTGTGTGTTTTCTGTGTGTGTTTTCAGTCTGTTTACTCCCTGTTGTTCAGATTGGGTGATTTCTGTAGTTTTATCTTTCAGTTGACTGATTCTTTTCCCTGTCTCTTCCATTCTGCTCTTGAGCCCATCTATGAAGTTTCATTCTTTTTTTTTTTTTTTAATTTCAGGTATTGGAATTTTCAGTTCTAATACTTCTATTTATTCTTTATATCTTTTATTTCTTTGCTTAGACTTAATATTTTTTTCATTTGTTCAAGGGTATTCGTGATTATTCTTTTATCTCTGTAACATCTTCTTTAAAATATTTGTCAGGTAATTCTAACATCTCTATCATCCCAGTGCTGACTTTATTGAGTATTTTTTTCATTCAGTTTGAGATTTTCCTGGTTCATGGTATGACAAGTGATTTTTAAATGAAACCTACATATTTTGATTATTGTGTTATGAGATGGGATTTTAAAATTTCTGTTTTAGCTGGCTTTCTCTAAAACTGCTCTGGCAAGGGAAGTGGGGGACCACTGTCTCATTACTGCCAGTCACAAACTGTTACCTGAATATAAAAGCATAGGTTCCACACTCAGTTTCCAGTGCTACCCAAAGAGGGGCTCCTTGTTACTGCTGAGCAAGGGTGGGAGCTCTGGCTCTCATGTCATCCTCCACAGATACCTCCCTGGCTGGGAGGGATGGGAGCATCTTGTTATTGCTTTCCACATGGCCTCTACTAATACCATGGGGAGAGATATGCCTCAATAAAGTTAGATGATAGTGAAAGTCATGATTCTTTAGTACTCCTCCATGAACACCCTGCTGGGATAAGGGATACCTCGTTATTGGTGGGTAGACATAAAGTACTGATTTTCCACATGCTCTCAACTGACAACATGGCAGTGAGGAGGAGAGAAAGGGGGAACCTCATTAATGCCAGGTGGTGTTGAAATCCTGGCTCCCTACTCAACCTTTTCTGACACCACACTGGCAAGCGTTGGGGTACTTTCTTACAGCCTGGCATTTGTGGAAATCTAGGCTCCCCACTTGGCCTTTACTGGTGTGGGTGGAATGGGGCCACCATTTATTCTGTTTTTTTGTTTGTTTGTTTTTTAAAGCTGGAGTAAATTGGTTTTTGTCTAAGCGTTTTCTGCCTTGCTTGGCTGTCCCTTTTCTGGGTCTTTGGCAAAACAAACAAACAAAAACAAACAAGATCCCTTTTATTGCAATTTGTATATTCTTGTCTGTCTATGACCATTGGTGTTTCTGGGTTGTTGGCTTCTTCAGCCCCGAGTATATGCTATCTGAGATAAAAGGAAAACCTGGAGATCTTACCATCATGTCATTCCTTTGGACTCATGGTCCCCAGCCAGTCTGCCTTCTATTCTCCACTTTTCAGAGTCTTCTTACATTTGCTTTATATATAATGTTTAGGGTGTGTAGTTGCACAGAATGTAAATAGGGAAAATATATCTACTCCATCTTTCCTGGAACAGAGCTACTCTAGCTGGACAATTCTGATGAATTACTTCAATATCTATTCTACAACTTCTTGATTATCAGTGAAGACACCACTATAGGCTCTGACAGTAGTTGGTCAGTAAACATTAGCAGATTTTAAATTTTATTCTGATCTGTTATCAGGGAAAAAAAATTAAAATAAAGGAGGAAAGAAGCCCTCAAAGTCATGGCTTTTCTATGAATTTCTTTCTTAGTACATGGAACCCAGTAATTGGTTCCCATAAGTGAACTCAGTTTTCTTTCTAGTTTTCATTGTTTCATTCAACAAACATTTGTTGGGAGCCATGTGAAGAATCCTAATAATAGCAGACAAGGTCTGGGTCATACTTTGCCTCTTTTCTTCTCTCTTCTACCCTGGGTCTTCCTACTATGTTATATGTCAGCTTATTATAAGTCTTCTCTAATAAGCTATAGGCGTCTTGAGGGCAGAGACTCTGAGTTTGTGGCATCATTCCCAAGCTTATCATCTTATACAGAATGATTTCAACAAATCTTTGCCATATGGATGAATAAAGAGAGAGACAGAGACCGAGACTGAGAGAAACTCTTCTTTTAAGGTAACTAGCTAAATCCATAGGCCAGATTCATCCTGCTAATGTAATTCTCAAGCATCTGCAACTTAGCATGCTTCCTTATTACATTAATTGAGGGCAGGCTGATATTGAGTATGGGCTTAAAGATTAACCAGTTAGCATATTGACCTTTTTCATTTACCTCATTAACCTATTAATCCATTCACAAGCCAAAAATCAGACACGCAAGAAGGGGAAGAATATGAGCATTTCTGGATGGGGAAAAAGTAAAGTTCTTGAGTATCATATAGTATGGGCATGAATCTTGGATGATCCATGGCACAAAATTTGATCTATACTTTTAAGGATAAACAAGGCAAAAATATATTATAAATGTACCAACTTAGTTATAGGGATTAGGGTGGGAGGTCTGTAGAAATGAAAAAAGACCTTTGTCTGAAGTAAGTTGTAGCAATTAAGTTGCTTTTGGTTGCAAGTAGAAATTAACTACAATGGATTAACAACTAAATAAATTTGTTAGCTCATGTAACTGAAATGATTCTAGTTGTGAGTAGATTGCAAGTGAGGACTGATCAAGCAGTTCAACAATGTCACTGAAGTCTTTTTTTCCACCCCTGATTTCCACTGTGTTTTTGGAATTTTGCTTTGTATTTAAGTTGGTTTTCTTTATGGTTTTAGGAGGGCTGCCAGTAGTTCTTAGGTTTATTAAGTGTCCTAGATCACATCACATTCAGAGACAGAGAGGAAGGGAGGAAGGGACAGAGGGGAGAGGGAAGGGAAGGGAAAGAGGAGAGGGGAGGGAACTCCCTCAGCTACCTAATAACACCCTTCTATTTTACTTTGAGTATGACGATATATATCACATGCCCAATAGGGACTTGTGGTTTGTCATTCAGTAGCCTACCTCCAAATAAAAGTAAGGAAAGGGGTGGAATGGATGTGGGAGAAAACTGACGATATTTTCTACATCAACATTTTCTGTTTTAGAATAAATACCCAATGGTTGTTGTTCCACATATCATTGTACACTAACATTAGCAGAGATTTCTCCCTAGTGTAGGAAACTAGAATACTTGTGTAACTGGATTTAATCAGTCAATGATAAAAGCAGAGATTCCTTTTTACTATTTTCAAGAGTAGACATGTGCTTTTAATTAAGAAATAGTATACACGTTAAGATGTGTTAATATTAACAGAAATAATGGCAGTTGTTTAATCTATTCTAAAACAGATCGCTTAACATACTTTGACTCATCATTTGTTTCCATTGTTTTTGTATTTAGATGAGAACATTTAGGGGGAAAAACAGTTTTAATCAGATTAAAAGAGGAACCATCCCACATGTTTCATTGGGAATGAAGTAAGTGGGCTTAGTGTGTTATGATACATGAATTGCTTTTGAAATTCCCATAAGTGTTTCCCTAACTCTCTCCCCACATTCTCTCTCTCTTTAACACAAAGTAGAACCAAATGAATTACTTTCTTCTTAAGGTATGCAAAAAATACCGAAAGGAGTAATTTTGAAGAAAAAATATTGAGTAGTTATAAAATATGTTTAAATAATGTTTAAGGTTGTGAACTGATGATTCAAGAATTAGTCAAATTGCAGTCAAATAAAGATATTTATGTGTTTACAATGTTATACTGGTATGAATTTTTACTAAGTTAAACACTTCCTGAAAATATAGAATTTAAGATCCACAGGGGATCTTAGATATTTAGTTCAAATTCACCCACTTACAAAGGAAGGATTAGAGAACCTAAGAGTTTAAGGTTCATGTGACTTGCTTAAAGCCACATAGTTAATTAGTGTAGAAGACTAGAGTGCCCATTTCCATACTGGAAGCCCACTGCTCTTTCTACTTTTGACATACATTTTGACATACATGAAATATGAAATACAAGACAACTAGATACCAACAAAAGATATGTTACATATCTCATTTTGAGAAAAAAATGAAATCTAGATTATTCTACCATTTATTAAGTGTATATCTAAAGCCATATACATCTATCCAGATGCAAAACTACTGATTATTATTATGTTAAAACAAAATAAAACAAAACAAAAACAAAATAGTGAATAAGCAAAATGTATAGAAATGAGGAAATGAATCAGAAAGCCAGTCATATTTGATTCAGTGAGTCCAGTTTCATGTACTAAAATTGCTACTGTATTTATTTTTTAACATGGTCATGTAACAAATGGAGATAATGCTAAAATTAGGTATAGTTTGTCATACTTCTAACAAGGAAGAAAAGAACAGTATTAAGGAACAGTAATTATAAAGGCCATAAAAATATATCATTAATTGATGGACTTGATTAACAGAGAAAGGTAGAAAAATGGTTTATATATGTGCACATATGAAAAGAGATGGCGGGCACCTGGGTGGCTCAGCTGGTTGAGCGACTGCCTTCGGCTCAGGTCATGATCCTGGAGTCCCGGGATCGAGTCCCGCATCGGGCTCCCTGCTCGGCAGGGAGTCTGCTTCTCCCTCTGACTCTCCTCCCTCTCATGCTCTCTGTCTCTCATTCTCTCTCTCACAAATAAATAAAATCTCAAAAAAAAAAATTAAAAAAAAAAGAAAAGAGATGGCATTGATAATATATTTGAAGCACTTACATTTTTCATGTAAGCTAGAGAGTTAGTTCTGCATGCAGAATACAATTTAATACAGCTTATAATTGAGTGGGAGTGATTTTAAATGAGAATTATTTTTCTGTCTTTTCTTTTTAAAAAAAATATTTTATTTATTTATTTGTTAGAGAGAGAGAGCACAAGCAGGGGGAAGGGCAGGCGAAGGAAGAAGCAGGCTCCCAGTTGAGCAAGGAGCCTGGTGCAGGACTTGATTCCAGGACCCTGGGATCATGACTGGAGCTGAAGGCAGACACTTAACCGACTGAGCCACCCAGGTGTCTCTCTGTCTTTTCTTATTAAGAAAATCGAAACGATAGTTTTGTCCTATTTTGCTGACAGTGGTTTCTGCAATGTGATTGCTGCTCAAGTAGGAGAGAATAGAATATCATCTGTATCATTTTAAGAACTTAAGTTGGCTCCTAAAAATGTTTATAATTACGCTTGCAAAAGACAGCAGCCTCAGCAGGTTGGAAAATTACCCGTTGGTCAACAAATGTTTATCGAACCCCAGTTATTTGTTCAGAACGGTACTGAGTGGGACATAAAACATAAGGTTTCCCCCTCCCCCACTGGGGCCTTTCTGTAGAAGGAGGGATGTTGGAGAATAATCTCAATGCATTTAGACAGAAGAATAATTAAGTGTTTTAATTATTAAATATGGTCCATCAGTGTAATTACATATCAGAAGGGGGGGGAGATCATTTTGAATAAGAGCAGCCTGAAGGCAAATGAAAGATAATAAAATCCCAGAATCTTTAAAGATGAAAAATACTTTCCTTGATCATGTTCAATGATAAGTTGCTTATTTCTTGAGGCTGTCCATTCCACTGTTGAACTGCTCTGATTCCAGAAAAGTTTCTCTTTACACTGAGCTGAAATATATATTTCCATCCATCCGCCTATCTTCAGCTTTCAGCTGCTCCAGCCCTTCCATGTGGCAGGATTTCAATGCGAGTAATAATATTACCACTCAATATTCTGTCCGTATCCTGTCAACTATGATAAAGATACCATCCTGGTATTTGTCATTTGATGCTGTATAATTTGTCAAAATCCTCTTAATATAATATCCAAAAAATGACACAACACTCCACATAAGTATTGGCTAGTGAGAATACACAGGGAAAATTATTTTCATCTGGATGTTATATTTCTACAATGCAAAATAAGAGTATGTTAGTTTTATTTGTACCTATATCACCATATCAGCTCTTACTGAGTTTTAGGGAGTTTTATTTGACCTCTCCCATGAACGCAGTCAAGTAAATTCTGCAAGAACTTATAAATATGAAGGATGTATTTAATTTGAATATAGATTTTATAGTCATTGCTGTTAAATGTGTCTTGTTGATTTTTGACTCATTCTTCTAGCTTGGTAAGATATGGTGACTCATGACTTGATCATTCATAACATGAGCTTTTTCTCCCAGATTTATGTTAACCACAGATTTAATAAATTAAATTACTGGGTTTTCAAGGTACCCATACAATAATATCTCTTCATATAATGTAAGGAAAATGCTTATTACAGAATTTAGAAAATAGTAGATGTTCAATAAATGTTAGATCTTTTCCTTTCTTTAAAATAATTATTTCAAAAGGCCATAAACAAGTACAGAACTTTCTTCAGGATAAAATTGATCTCCTTACTAAAGCCCTTTGTGTTAACCTGCTGCAATTTTCCCTAATTAACACTAACACTCAGTCTCCATTTTTCTGTCTGGGACACAAAGAGGTAGAGACCTTGTCAAATACATATTGGTAAAATATACCATTGAGTCGTAATGTGTAGAATAGACAGAATGTATATGGAGGATCAAGAGGGATGGAATGAAATAGATGCAAGTTAGGTACCCACAGCGTTATGAACAAAGCCTACTCACAGGAACAGAAAACATGGATTCAAAAGAGGAAGGGATGGATATATATTGTGAGGGGGTTAAGCACCTGGTAATTAGGCATGTTTTAAAACATGAAAGGGAGACTGGAATTGATACAGGAGGCAATAGCAGCCATTGGAGAAACTTGTCTGAGATAGGATGAGAGAAGAGGGAAAAACCAGAGTCTTGAAAAGGTAATTATTGGATACATAAGAGAAGATTGCCATGGGGAAAAGCTATGACAATAATGGAGGCCAGAAGTAATAAACATCTAGATTGAAGAAATGGTAATGGTAGTGGAATGGACATTGTGACTTATAAATTCACTGCTTATAGGAGGTTAAGATAAATTGAAAGAGAATTTTGAAGACAGTACACTTAAGAAATATGTAAGGGGAAGGGGAGAACATTTGAGAATTATGACAGAATAAAACAAATTTAGATCTCTTAACTCTCAAAGTGTGGTCCCCAAATCAATGGCATCAGCATCAACTGAGAACTTGTTAAAAAAGCAATTCAGGGGGTGCCTGCATGGCTCAGTTGGTTGGGCATCCAACCCTTGGTTTCGGCTCAGGTGGTGATCTCATGTCTCGTAGGATTGAACCCCACATTGGAATCCAAGCTCAGATTCTCTCCCTCCCCCAACTCTCTTTCTCTCTCTAAAATAAATAATCTTAAAAAAAAAAGCAAATTCACAGACTCCACCCTAGACCTACTGAATTTACCAGTAGTGATAATAAAGCAATGAAGTTTGGGGGGGTGGACGCTGATTTGTAGCATTTGGGGGTTTCTGATTTCTCTGGAATATATACTCCCACCATGGCTAATTTCAAACTACCAGTACATGCAGTTAGTAAGAATACACACAATCAGCTCTCCAGACACTGTACTAGGCCACTCAAGCACATCACTGTCCCAGGTCAATCTGTAGCGTGCATCAAATCATCTGGAAGACATGTCAGAACACAGGTGGGCCACAATTACCAGGGCTTCTAATTTAGTAGGTCTGAGGTGGGACTTAAATACTTTCATTTCTAGTAAGTTCCCAGGTAGTACTGAAACTGATGGTCTGAGGACCACACTTTGAGAATCACAGCCTTAAGAGTTCCTTGCACCACTTTATTCAAAAATTTAATTAACATACAGAAAGTCTTAATTACTAAAGTCCTATTCAATCATATGTCTACTACATCTGTTTGTGACCAAAATCCAAAGAATAGTTTTCAGTCCTCATCTTCCCATTTGAATGTCAAGCAACAACTGACGTAGGTTAAACACTTACTTTTTTTTCTTTCTAGTGATGAGAACTCTTTGGATCTACTTTTATTTATTTATTTATTTATGTTTTTATTTTTTTTATTCTTATGTTAATCCCCATACATTACATCATTAGTTTTAGATGAAGTGTTCCATGATTCATTGTTTGTGCATAACACCCAGTGCTCCATGCAGAATGTGCCCTCCTCAATACCCACCACCAGGCTAACCCATCCTCCCACCCCCCTCCCCTCTAGAACCCTCAGTTTGTTTTTCAGAGTCCATCATCTCTCATGGTTCGTCTACCCCTCCGATTTCCCCCGCTTCATTCTTCCCCTCCCGCTACCTTCTTCTTTTTTTTTTCTTAACATATATTGCATTATTTGTTTCAGAGGTACAGATCTGAGATTCAACAGTCTTGCACAATTCACAGCGCTTACCAGAGCACATGCCCTCCCCAGTGTCTATCACCCAGTCACCCCATCCCTCCCACCCCACCCCCCACTCCAGCAGCCCTCAGTTTGTTTCCTGCAATTAAGAATTCCTCATATCAGTGAGATCATATGATACATGTCTTTCTCTGTTTGACTTATTTCACTCAACATAATACCCTCCAGTTCCATCCACGTCGTTACAAATCACAAGATCTCATTCCTTTTGATGGCTGCATAATATTCCATTGTATATATATATACCACATCTTCTTTATCCATTCATCTGTCGATGGACATCTTGGCTCTTTCCACAGTTTGGCTATTGTGGACATTGCTGCTATAAACATCGGGGTGCACGTACCCTTTCGGATCCCTACTTTTGTATCTTTGGGGTAAATATCCAGTAGTAAACACTTACTTTTTAAAACCCCACTTTTCCACTCTCCCACAGTCTCATGGTTTTCTTCTTGCTTCTCTGGCAATTTTTTCTCAGTTGCTTTTCGTGGGTTTCTCCTTGTCTGCCATTAGCTGAATGCTGGAGTGCCCCATAACTCCAGCCTTCCTTCTTTCCTCTTCTGAGGGCTGAATTCTCCTGTAATATATCATCCCATCCACCGATTTTAAACATCATCTATATGTTGACAGTTCCCAACTCTCCTGTCTAAACCTCCTCTCTGGACTTCACATTAGATATTTCTCCTCTGCCTGACATTTATACTTTTCTCATACTTAATATTGCTTAAATAGAACTCACCCCTCTGCTATGACATCTCCCCAAATCTTTCCCAGTTCAGTAAATGGCACCACTGTTCACTCTGATGCTTAAACCTTAACTCCCCAAGCCCATCCCTGATTGTGCTCTTTTCTCACCTATGGCATCCAATAAACCCTATAACCACTATTTCCAAAACATTTTCTTACTACTATAGGTTTCACTATCCCCACAATCACCACCATAGGTGAAGCCTCATCATTCTTTCTTAGATAACTGTAACAACCTCCTAATCCATGACTCCTTCCACTCTTGGTCCCCTGTAATCCCTGTGCCATACATCAGCCACTAATCTGATCAAATTCCTACAGCAGTACTGCATTACCTCCATAGCCTGGCCCTACATGATCTAGTCCCTGCTCTCTCCTTCCCCGACCCTACACCTCTTCACTCAAAACAGGTAGAGTTCATTCCTATCTGAAGGCTTTGGTACTTGTTCCTTCTTCGTGCAAAGGTCTTCCTCCAGGATTTTACATGACTCATGCCTTCTTGCTATAAAACTATCAAATGTCACCTCTGCATCAAGGTATTTTTTGTCCCTAATCTCCTTCTAGCTCATAACTTCTCTGACTTTCCTCATAGCGTAGCATGCAGCATGGTGGGTTAGAAAACCAGACTTCCCAGGCTCGAGTCTTAACATTCCAGCTTCTCTCTCTGACTTGGCAGGTTACATGAATTGTGGGTTTGTTTTTGTTTTTGTCTTTGGATTTTAGTTTCCTCATCTTTAAAAATGTATAAATAATAGTATCTGTCACTTAGGTTTATCGTGAGGATTAAATGAGCTAATATATAAAAAGTATTTGAGGGCGCCTGGGTGGCTCAGTCGGTTAAGCGGCTGCCTTCGGCTCAGGTCATGATCCTGGAGTCCCGGGATCGAGTCCCGCATCAGGCTCTCTGCTCAGCAGGGAGTCTGCTTCTCCCTCTGATCCTCCTCCCTCTCATGCTCTCTGTCTCAAATAAATAAATAAAATCTTTAAAAAAAAAGTATTTGAAGCAGTCTAGCATACACAAGAGTTACATAAATGTTAGCTATTATTACCCAAAAATATCTTGTTTATGTATTTGTTTTCACATTTATTATCCCCAGCTTTCATATAGAATGGAAGCTCCAAAAGGACAGGCACTTTGACTATTGTGTTTGCTACAGTATCCTCAATGCCTAGAAAAGAAGCAGGTACTCAATAAACATATGTGGAATGAATGGATGAATCTTCTGTTAAGTAGTGTAACTCCCCCCCCAAAAAAAAACAGTATCCAGGGACCTACATACAATGAAGTTAAAAACCATGCCTCCCAAAGAGGTGTTTCTATTTGCTTATGAAAACTCTTTTTTAGAAAGCCTACAAACAACTACAACAAGTGATCTCACCTCAGTCATACTTGTTCATAATGGCTTTCAAATCTTTGTCTTTGCATTTCATGATTTATAAAAAACATCTGGCAAAAATGAAAATCATAATAATTATGTATTGGCAGTTCACAGTATACTAAGCACAGAGAAATAAGGTTTCACTAGGAAGATGGCTGTCATCTCTTTATTAACTTACCAGCAAAGCTTGGCTAATAGGCACTTTCCTCCCAGGTCATAGATGTATCTGCTTAAGAGCACAACCATGAATTCTTCCTGGAATGCTAGCAGGCAGTTTTGCACTCATAAGCTGTGATAAGTCCCTTAGATTTCTGACTCATTTCCCCTGGGTGGCCTTGCATTACAATCTGCTTTCAGATCTGAGGTCCTTTCTCTCTGATTGGTATCAAAGCTATTTGGAGACCAAAGCCTCTTTCCTTAAAATGGTTTGCCTCACTATTGTATTATCCATAAAATATCTCTTTATACACAATACTGCTTGGAAGGGGCACCTGGGTGGCTCAGTTGGCTAAGAGTCTGACTCTTGATTTCAGTTTAAGTCAGATCCCAGGGTAGTGAGATTGAGCCCTGGTAGGCCTCGCACTCAGCAGGGAGTCTGCTTGAGGTTCTCTCTGGTTCCCTCTGTCCCTACCTCCCCCCCAAAATAAATAAATCTTTAAAGAATGCTGTTTGGCAAATGAAATGATACTTCTGGCAGATTATGAGGGTTGTTGAACAGGGGGAGAAAAAACTCTAAATAGAAATCAAATATTCTACTAAAAACTGGCTACAGGTGCTTTTCATTTATTTCCTTTTTTTTTTTTTTCCAGTGGGAAGGGGTGACCTCAGAGTGTTTTAAAAATAAATGTGAAGGCCTTAAAGCAAGCATTTTCCAGTTTGCCACAGTTTCTTCCAGATTTATGCCCATTAGAGTAACTTTTCTCGCTTCCTCTTTCCAAAAGCATCATTTAAATATCTTCAACATCACCACCAAAAATACTCAACAGCATTTATATGTGAGGGACAATAAGTGTACAGTTTTTGCCTATGTCACCTAGGAATGGAGGTAAAGCCTTTGGGAAATATTATTCAATCACTCACTTGCCAGATTAAAAAATAATTTGAAATGACTCCACATAACAGGCATACATACACACAAAGTCAGTGTGGATACAGAAATAAGTAAATATAACAAAATAGAAAGAAGAAGCAAATTTTACAAACACCAAGGCTAAGATAGTTACCAATACTAAATCTTAAATTTACTCCAAAGTCACCTATAATAGATACCTAAAGATAAGTACATGAAATTACATAAGTTTATTATCTGATAAAAGATCCAATGTTCTGAAGAGTATGTTTTGTTTTGTTTTATGATGGTATATTCTTTTAAAAAATAAGTATATTGCCATGGATCCTATGCAGGGTATTTTAATATATAAGAATATTTTCTTAAGAAAATAAGGATACATAGCTTAAAATAATTCAATATTTTAGACAAATTTTTCTTTCTAGCATAATCCACATATGGGTTCCAAGGAACACAATACTGCTGCAGTATCTTAAATATATGCTTTTATACCCATCTACTTACCCATAGAAAGAATCCTTTTATTTTTAAGTAAAAATTTGACTATTAAATATTTGAAAATATACCAAGAAGACATGATTAACATATTGATCCACCATTTTTTGCCCATTCTGTGAAGTAGACAAAGATGTCAACTGAGTGATTTTAGAGGGCAAGAATTATATTCCAATGTTTTCTTAGTTTTCTGGATGATTTATAAAACCCACTCAACCTCTCTGGGATCAAACCTTATTAAGTGTGATAGTTTAAAACAAATGCAAATTCTGTTTTAATAATAAAGTGATACATGAATGTCAAATAATATCACTGTTTTTTGTGAAGGATCCAAGGTCCAGAATTCTGAAATAGTAAGTCCCAAGGACATGAGGGTCAAAAAGCATTAGAGACTCAATGTCAAAAAGAAGGATTCCTGGGAAATCTTCTTTATCATCTCTTTTATGGCAAGGAGAAATAGAAAAAAAAAGCCTGTGTCCTTCAGAGGATTATGCAAATATGAATAAATAAAGCTGTGACTGTTGAAATTATTCCTCCAAAGTCAAGAAGAATATTAGTTTTCAAATCCTAAAGAATTTATTTTTTGGTTTCTTAACCTTGGGCAACTCACTTAATATCTCTGAATTTCTTCTTATATATAAAAATAGTCTAGGGGCACCTGGGTGGCTCAGTTGGTTAAGCATCTGACTCTTGATCTCAGCTCAGGTCTTTATTTTAGGCTTGTGAGTTCAAACCCAGCACTGGGCTCCACACTGGGTGTGGAGCCTACTGAAAGAGGGAAGGAAGGAAGGAAGGAAGGAAGGAAGGAAGGAAGGAAGGAAGGAAGGAAGGAAGGAAGGAAGGAAGGAAGGAAGGAAGGAAGGAAGGGAGAGAGAGAAAGAAAGAAAAGAGAGAGAGAGAAAGAAAGAGAGAAAGAAAGAAAGAAAAAGAAAGAAAGAAAGAAAGAAAGAAAGAAAGAAAGAAAGAAAGAAAGAAAGAAAGAAAGAAAGAAGAAAGAAAGAAAGAAAGAAAGAAAGAAAGAAAGAAAGAAAGAAAGAAAGAAAGAAAAAGAAAGAAAGAAAGAAAAAGAAAAGAAAAAGTCTAATAATTCTTGCATCACAAGACTGTCGCCAAGAATTAAGTATAACCCCAGTAAAACACCAGCCATATCACAGATGCAGGAGAGATAGCCATCGCTTCCTCAAAGGACTTTGTTACCAAGTGCACACATGTACCCTGCACAGAAGGTGTGATGTGCGTATGTTCAGAAGTAGATTCAGAACTTGAATGTCGCTTTCAAAGAACAGGGATTGGAGGGGGGGAAAGTATGTTATTTTGTGAGGTATTTAACTTATGTTGTCTTCCACTAGGCAAACAATATAATTTTGTTGTGGCATAAATACAATGATTTTATTTCCAAAAGAGTAGGACAAAACAAAGATTAAGTTTACTTTTAAAACTATAAACTATGCAATGTCATAATGATACCTTGCTACTTACTAGAACAACATTTTGACTCCTAAGTTCTCCAGCCAAGCTCATTCTATCTCATGGAGCAATGATCTTACAGCTTCTGGATCTCAACATGGTCCTGTTTCACTCCTCTGGATCTGATTTCTTCTGCACACTGCCTTTTATACTGAGCGCATGTGATAATGGTATGTCTGCTGAATTTGTTTCTAATTCTCCTTATCCCATTCTCCCTAGGTGACCCAGAATGACACAGTATTTTATTTTATTGAACACTGTCAGCATAGGCAGCTTTAAAACAGAAACTATAAAATTAAAAAATAATAATTGCTGGTCTACATATATGTTTTTCACATTTATTCTTAAGTCTCTTCCATTGCTCTTCTAAAATTGATATCCCCAGGTAATTGTCCTACCAAGTCTATATTCCAAGAGACTGGGAGTCAACTGCCAGTCCCAAATTTCTGGTTCAGTGTGGATCTGGAATTGGAACACTCTCCCCTTGGAGAGAAGGCAGTAAAGCCCTCTGAAACTAAACTGGAATATTGAGGTTAGTGGAAATGTCATTTACAACACATACAATGAGAGCTCAGAGCTTTTAGTTATAGAACTATAATTTGGAGCCTTGGTCATAGCACATGAGCAGGATAAATGATTGCTTATTTTGTATAAGGTGCTTTAGTCATAAGTTGTTATGACAGGTTATAGAAGTTTTCAGGATATCTGGTTATAGGTAATTTTCATTTAATCCTCAAAACAAAGTTCTTGAGAGGAACAATCATAGATATTCTCCATTTGGTTAAATATCCTGGCACTGACAGATGTTTTATTTTAGACTCACGTTTAAAATAACATTTAAAAGTAATGTGACCACCCAAATATTTTCAGCACTAATATTACCTTCTGAATTGAATAGTGATATCTGAAGTTCTAAATATATTTATTTTATTTTAGTTTTTAAATGTAAATCACATTTTATTTTGTCAATCAGAGGTAATTAAATTTGATACATACCCTCTATAAGTGTTTTAGATGGAAGGTTTTTTTTTTTGGTTTTTGGTTTTTTTTTTAGTGTTCAACAATTCATTAGTTGCAGATAACACACAGTGCTCATCACAACTGTGCCCAGATTTTTTTTTAAATCTATGTATTTAAGGATGCCTGGGTGGCTCAGTTGGTTAAGCATCTGCCTTCGGCTCAGGTCATGATCCTGGGGTCCTGGGATCGAGTCCCAGCTCTTTGCTCAGCGGGGCGTCTGCTTCTCCCTCTGTCTGCTCTGCCTGCGGCTCCCCCTGCTTGCGTTCTCTCTCTCTCTCTGACAAATAAATAAATAAAATCTTTAAAATAAATAAATCAATCTATGTATTTACGATTCATGTGTTAATCCCCTGCAAATTCAGAACACCTTACTTATTACTTATCAAAAATCTGCGATAGCTCCTATTAATATTTAGCTTTATAAGCCTGACCTACCTGAATAAAAACATTCTTTAGAGAACACTGCTAAATTGCTTAAAAACTTAATGCACAGAATAGATTCTGGAAATGAAAAGCAATATTGAAAAATAACTGGTAGTAAAGGTATGGTAAATTCTGAGGTAAAAGTCTGTGAAGTAGGACTCTCCAGTGTTTTTCTTTTCTACAATTAAGTCTACTTTTTAATTCACTGGCAAAATAAAATCTTTCCTTTTCCATGATGTCACCACAACCTCTTTTGTTAAGATCACACTGATTTCCTAATTTCCAGCTCCACCTGAGCCTTGCCAGTATTCATCCCACTGGACTTCTCTGGAGCACGGCCATTGCTGTCCACCATGCTGACATGTTCCACTTGCGCGGCTGCCACCAAGCCACACATCCCTGCCTTTCCTCCTGCTTTGATGATTGTTCTTTCTCAGATTCTTCCTCTTCTCTCCTAGATGGATTTTCTTAAGATTCTACTTTTGACCCTTTCATTTTCTCTTGCTCTTTGGCAATCTTGCCCTACATGAAAGCATTCCAACCATCATCTCTATATGCATGGCCACCATACCTAGCTATTATAGCTCAGCTTCTTGAATGTGTTTGCTATAATCTTAACTTTATGTTGAAAGTAACTTAAATATATTTAAAGCGCTACCTGAATATTTTGGTAGCACTTTAAATATATTAATTCTGTCCTAAGGTGACTCCTCTTTTATTGTATTTCCAATTTCTCCTAAACAAACAAACAAACAAACAAAAAAAAAAACAAAAAAAACATGATCTTCCCAGGTGCCAGGCTAAATAAACCCTCAAATTTATCCTCTTTTGCCTCCATCATTACTATAATCTCATGTTGTTTTCAATTTCTGGTCAATTTATATAGTCTATTTACAATGTGTCCTATCTTATAAATTTTTATTCCTGTGTCCCTTATTCAAATTCTGACTTTTGTATATAATACTCTATAATCTCTTCGCTGGTCCTGCCTATCGCATTTTCCATTCAGTTGACACAGTTTCCAGATAATTTCCCAGGAAGCACAGCTGTGATAATGTCACTCTTCTACTCAAAACCTATCATGACTTGCCATCCTCTACTAAATTCCAAATCTAAATTCCTTCACTTAGAAGTAAGGACTAAGGCCTATATTTCAATTGTGTATCCAACATCTCCCTTTTCCACAGCCCATGGCCTCCCACTTTTTCTCACATGGGGCAGTATCCCCTAGGAGGAACTTGGAAATGTGTGAAGGCATTTTCCGTTATCACAGAAACTGAGCTGGGAGGTGGTGGTTGTGTATTTAGTGCCCCAGATTCTGAATTTTCTGGCAGGCAGATCCCCACTGTTGTGTCTCACACAACAAAGAATTATTCCACGGAAAATGTCAAGAGCTTTCCTGTTAAGAAACAATGTAGCTTACACAGATCCAGTTACTCATTTTTAAAATTTCTCTTATATGTTTTTCCATCTTCTTTGCCTAGAATGCCCTTTTCATATTTTCCCAAATGTTCAAATCTGGCTTATCCCTTAAGGCCTATAGAATATGTCACTTTTCTGAGAGCCCTCCCTGAATCCCCTAACTGACATGAATCTTTAACTCCCACAGCATTTCAAAATATCCTTCTCTAATAACATTTTCATTTTTACCTGGATGATACATTTTCCCTTCTCATTGGAAACAATGTAAGCAAAGCTCCATCTTTGTTTTTCTCCATAACTAGACCATTGTCTGGGCTGGTACAGGTTATTTATACTCATGTGCTTACTATCACAGCACATACCATGAGTGTAAATCAGGGCTCCAGCATAGTCTCTGTTTTGTGATTAATTTAGAAATTCTTGCCTCAGCCTGCATACTAAATCATACTTAGTCCTGGCTACTTGTTTCAAGTCATTATCTAATTTGTGACCTCACTTCCCCACTTGAATTTAATGTCTATGACTTCTCTTCCACAACTCTGTCTCTTCTTCTAGGACACAACACCTCAGATTTTCTTAGATAAAGCCCCTTCTCAATGAACTCAGAACTTATTCCTCAGACTTGCTTTACTGGGTACCCCATGAATCCCCAACTCCTGCCCCTGGCTCACCCTAGATTTATGGGTTCTCCAAGTAGGTGGTCAGCAAATATTTTTTGAATCAAGATATCCTTGGTGTGAGTGGAAGGGAGTGGCTGATTACATAATTGGGACAGGATGCAAAACAATGATAGTACAATAACACAGACCTTAGTTTACAGCTTGGAAAGCAATTGTGTTCATAGCTGCATTCAATATCATGGCATCACCAAGAAAAGACTGATCCTGGTTTTCCACTCTGAAATCACCCTAGACAGTCTTGAGAATCAACCATTCTATCATAATCAGCTTCTTTAAAAAATGATCACTTAATTTTAGCCTTCTTATTGTCTTGTATGACTCTTGGTTTCCATTTTTTTTTTTTTTTTTGCCATTCTCTTAAGAGAAAAGAAATAAATTAGGTATAATTGTAAAAAGCCTGTCACAACACTTATAGGTACACTCTGGGATTCTTAAAGAATATGATTATTTCAAATTGACTGAGTCCTATATCGTTTAGTTGCAAACAAAACATCCATCATCATCATCATCTATAGAAAATGAAAGAAAACATATCTGCTTCCCCAGAGCATGATTCTGAGAAAATTAAGTGCTTTCAATTCATAGATATGACAGTTTCTTGATCACAAAAACAAACAAACAGAATTCCAGACAAATTAGGATATGGTTTTTATTTGAAAGAGATAGCCCGATACCCTTACTGAAATGTGTGCTGAAGACAGTAACACATCATAACTTAATCAGAACAAGCCGCTATTATAACAAAAGAACCCCGTCCATTCTGGAGGAGATAATGCCAGTCACTTCATATGATTTGTACTTCAAAGAGATAGTGTCATATGGGGACCTTTTATGACTTCGGTTAGAAACTGGGAGTTTCTATACCTCCCAGAGAACAGAAAAGGGTAAGGAATAGTGCTGGTTTTCAGCATCCACTCCCCAGTGTCTACAATACAAAATAAGTTCATGTGGATAGAATCATTCACTTCATAAATATGTACTAAGTACCTAATATGTGTCAGGCATTATTTTTAGGCTACATCAGTGCACCCAAAATTCCTACCCTCATGGAGGTTATATTTTTCCATGTTTAGATATGAATACAGGTGATGTCCACTGCATACCCTCCCCAAGGTACTTTGTTCTTTTTATACTTCACAAACTTCTATGTCTGAGGCAAACTTGACTTTTGTCTCTACTTTTTAACACACTCAATATACAACCCTTTTAGGAAGTAATTATTGATTTATAATAGGTAACTTGTAAAAATATATCTCCAAGCACATCACTGAAAATAAACTAGATGCCTTTACAAACTGTTTTAGCTCTGTCAAGTCATCATATAACATAGCATTTGATGAGAGGGATAAACAGAAGATATAACAAAGCTGTATTAGATATTGATTCAAACATGACAGTCATTAGAAAACTTAACTTGATTTTGGAAAATCTAAGCACTTGTGAGAGTCTGCCTAATTAAGTATAAGTATATTCACCACAGGGAAAATACCCTAGGTTTTCACCATGTGTTTATTAATTAAGGAATCTTACTGACAAAAAAAAAAAAAAAAAAAAGCATGACATCTAATACCTCTACCACCCCAATAATAAAATTCTGTTTCTAACATCTTTGACAAGGCACAGCCTATTTGGCTTTTGGTTAAATACTTCTTGTGGTTAGGTAATAATTCACTACACTTAAAACAACTCATTGTTTTTCTGCTTAGCCTTTAAATTGCAGGGCCTGAACCAAACATGGTGTTCTAGATATGGACAGCCCCAAACCAAGTACACTGGAAATTTCCCCCTATTTCACAAGCTAAGCATCATAATCATTTTAAAGCTATAAGATGGTCCCCATATCATGCTACTGACATATAGTTACCTAAATTAGTACTTTTAATTTTCTGGATTTTTCAGGCCACAAATATTTTTGAAAGAAGTTAAGTAGAGGGGAAAGGGAAGTAACTGACACAGGGTTGGGAAGTTTTTATTTTGCTAAGTAAAGAAATAACCATATGAAAAGTTATTATCTACTTTCATTATTATTTCATAAATCAAATGTTTTTGATGAATATCAAACAAGTAGAAAGTACATCAGTTTCTAATAGAAAGTTGAATAAGTTTTACTTTATGAAAAAAGCTGACCTAATTACTGACCTAATTTCAATATACACCATGAAAATGCTTTCATGGACCAGTGTTTGAACTCATTGAACTAGATAGCAAATGCCCCTCTTAATTCCTGATGCCCCAGCTTTTGGTAAGCATTGTTTTCCCTATCCATTCGTACAATAGATTTTATTTAACCTAAAGTCCTGACTTTATATTTACCCTTATTAAATTTAGTTTATGAGCTTTGAAACATTAGTCCAAATTATCAACATATTTTAGAAACTTGAATTCTATCTTTCTCATTTTTATTCTATATGTAAATATAAAATGTTTACTTTTAAAATATCCTTCCAAGTCCTTTTTAAAAATTTTATTTTATTATGTTATGTTAATCACCATACAATACATCATTAGTTTTTGATGTGGTGATCTACGATTCATTGTTTTCATATAACACCCAGTGCTCCACGCAGTAGTTCCCTCCTTAATACCCATCACCCCACCCCCCTTCCCTCTAAAACCCTGTTTGTTTTTAAGATAGAATAAGCGTAAGTCCTATAGATAGTTTTATCTTTCCACCAGGTTGAGTTCAAACAACTATGCTATTTCAGAAATGCTATCATTCAGATCACATTTCTCTTCTTTATATAAAGGATCCATTAGAGGATCTCAGGATTGGGCATTAAGAGGCTTGTAGGCAAACTTCTCACCCAAGGCTTGTACTCCTTTTATAATAGCTTGGTCAAATAGTCACTCTCCTTGTGTTTGAATGTCTGTGGCATCGAGAAATTCCAAATTCCTCCTCAACAAAGTCCAATTCCTTTCAGCATAGCTCTGTTAGAGAGCATCTCTCATTCTCTATTGAGACGAAACTTGTATCCTTATAGTTCCTACTCAGAGACTGTAGAGCTCTACCCCTCAGGAATCTTCAGAACAAGTCTTTTGCATCATAGCCCTTTAAAGATTAGGTGACAGTGACGATGTTTCTTGAAGTCTTACCTTTTCCTTCCTAGAAATTCCCTGTTGCTTTTATGAGTTTTCATATGACATAGTTTCAAGTCTTGTCACTATTTCTAATATCCTCTGCTATATAGGCTCCAAGTGACAATTCTTTTTTAAATGTGACACAGGTAAGTGTGCAAGCACTATAGCTCTAGTCCTTGAGGCACAGTAAGAGCCGGGGTGATCCAACTCACTGAAACCTCGGTGAGTTCAGTTGTTTTTAACAAACAGGAATTAAATGTTGCCCTATCAGCTCCTCTTGATCCCATGTGTTCTCAGCCTGACTTACTCTAGAGTCAATCTAGCAATATTTTTAACTGGTTGGGTTTTATTTAGAAATTAATAAAATACCTACTCATGGTTAAATTGAGAGTTCTAAAAGAAATAAAATGAACTATAAAACTATCCTCCTTGTTTTTTGTCTCCAGGCTCACTTTCCTGGAAGTAACTACTATTAAAATTCTCATGAGAAACTTTTTGAAAATTTTCCTATGACTACACAAACATATGGCTCAATCTATCTCCTTTTTTTTCCCACATAAATGGGATAATATACATACTCATTTGAAATTTGCCTTTTTTACTTATCTTGGGTATCTTCCATACCAAAACATATATTGAGCCGACTTACTACTTGACACAGTTCTTAACACTCTCTGCTAACAGGCATGTAGGTTGGTTCCAGCTTTTGTCATTATAAGTCAAGCTGCATAAAAACCTTACTAGACTTCTGTGCAAGTGCACATATATAGCTATACCATAAATTGCTGGAAGTCAAATAAGTGAACCTAAATGTATGTGCAAAAGTAGAGCTTACACAGATGGGCACTTATACACACACACACACAAAATTGGGTTACACTCCAGACCCACTAATTCTGAATTTCAGGATGCACTAAATTAAAATATGTACAGTTTAAAGAATAATTTTGAAATATAGAGAAGGTTGAGAGTAAGTTTTAGAATTTATTCTTTGATGAAAAGATGTTAAATCATATTGGGTTTTTTTCTGACAGCCATACTGCACTGTTGATTCACATTAAGATTACTATCAACTAAAATCTCTTCGCTTTGGGAAGGGTAAATTTAGCTAAGCCATAACTCTTCCATTCTCTATTTTGTAATTTGTTTCATAGTGCCCAATATGTATGGTTTAGTATTTATACCTATTACATTTCATCTGGATACTGAGATTTAGTTCATATTCTAGAATATCCAAATTCTTTGTGACTAGAGTCTTTCAGCTAATATATGCCCTTTATTCTCATATTTTTAACTGAAAATTTTAAGAATATTATTTTTATAGTCTTATCCAAATCATTAGGAGAGCACTGAAATGAGCTAAACCAAGAGTAGATCACTGAAGCCCACTAGCACAGAGCTCACCCCTGGTTAGCAACTATACATTAATCAGCCATTTTAGGACTTTTTTCATGAGCTACAACTCAAACTAATTATACTGTCATTTTTTTCCATGTTGTCAAAAAGAATACACACCATGTTAGGAAAAGTTTCACAAAAGGTGTTGCCAAAAACCTTGCTGCCCTTTATAAATATAGAATGATTTATCATTCTAGAGACCATCATTTATATGCTGCCTATATATGCTGCATTTCTGCTAGGTACGGGGCTGTAAGTAGTGAAAAGGAAGACTAAATCATTGCCTTCATGAACTTTATGTTTGAGTGTGGAAAATGTATAATGAAAGTAAAAAAATAATATAAAATATAACTTCAGGTTGTGATAGAGACTCTAAAATAAATAAATATGGTGACATAATGGGGTATAAGCTGGAGGAGTGACTTATGAAGATTGATCTCTGAGAAGATGATATTTGAGCTGAGTCCTTACAAAATGAACATAACAGGAGCTGACCATATGGGAAAAAAAGCACTGGGAAATTATTATGTGCAAACTCCCTCAGATGGGAAGGAATGTACTGTATTCTAGAAATAGAAAGGCCAATATGCAGAGACCCAATGAGTGAAAAGGGAAATAATTCAGGGTGGGGCTGGGAGTCAGGCAGTAGGAAGTTTATATAAGTCTGAATAAGACATAAAAAATGTTTGAATTTTGGGCGCCTGGGTGGCTCAGATGGTTAAGCGTCTGCCTTCGGCTCAGGTCATGATCCCAGGGTCCTGGGATCGAGTCCCACATCGGGCTCCCGGGTCAGCGGGGAGCCTGCTTCTCCCTCTGACCCTTTCCCCTCTCATGCTGTTTCTCTCTCGCTCGGTCCCTAAAAAATAAATAAAATCTTTAAAAAAAAAAAAAAAGAAGTTTGAATTTTACTGTAAAAGCTAAGAAAAGCAATTGCTATTATAAACATCTTTAAAATTTACTTCAGTTTTTAGATAGAAAGTAGGTTAAAGAGATATAAGTATAAGCATGGAAACCATATAAAATGTTACTATGGTCTAAGAGATGATGGCTGGTGGTATAGGCTGAGATGCTGACAGATAAGCTGGAGAAAAGTATATAGATTCAAGATAAATATTTTTGATGAGATCGATAGGACTAGTTAATGGCTTCAATAGGAAAACAGCCATTAGATATCATTAGAATATAAACTTCACAAGAACAAGGATTTTCATCTGTTTGTTTTCTTTACTATTTACCCTCCAGATACCTAAAGAATACCTATCACATAGTATATGTTCAATAAATATTTACTGAGCAAAGAAAGAAAAGCTTACAGGTTTTTCCCAAGAGCAACCAGGCAAAGAGCCATGCCATTAACTAAAATCAGTAAGACTGAAGAAGTAGCAGAATGAGATGCGAATGGAACAATCAGGAGTTCCATTTTGGCTAAAGTGTTAGATGTCTTCTAGATGTCAAAGCGCAAATGTCAAGACTATATTATATCTGAGTGTGATCTTTAGGGGAGAGATCTGTCCTGGAGAGAAAATTTTGGAAGCCATCAGCATGTAGTCATGGAATTTATTGTACTGAATAATAAAAATCTAAAGAGCCCCTGAAGGACATTTAAAAAAAAGATTGATTATGGAGATACATAAAGCATTTAAAATAACATTTACTAATAAAACATTTATTAATGGAAAGCCTCAGTATCTTGAAGAGCCATTACTCCTAAAATAATCTAAAATTCAAGATATCTTAACAATTTCAATAAAAATTCTAATGTACTTTCATGGAACTTGACAAGTTGATCTTGAAAGTTATATGAACAAGCATAAAGTAAGAGCAATAAACAAACAAATAAACAAAAAACCACCACCAATAACAACAAAAAAACAAGGTGAGCCAATTTACCTAGAGATACCAGATTTAGTATAAAATCATAATTAAGACACTGCAATACTGATGCAGGTACAAAGAAATAGACCAGTGGAATAGAATAGAGAGCCCAGAAAATAGAGATACCCTATGACCCAGCAATTGCACTACTGGGTATTTACCCCAAAGATATGAATGTAGGGATCCAAAGGTGTACATGCACCCCGATGTTTATAGCAGCAATGTCCACAATAGCCAAACTATGGAAAGAGCCCAGATATCCATCAAAAGATGAATGGATAAAGAAGATGTGGTATTTTATATATATATAAAATATATATATATTTTCAGGCACCCTTGAAATGTATTTTAATTTACCTATCAATCTATATTTACATATGGAATACTAGTAAATAAATTACACATTTGTTATATATGTATTATACATGTATAATGCATTTTATAAAACATGTAGATGTATGCATGTATTACAAATATGTATAGTATATACATATATGTGTATACAAATATATATAAAACAATAAAAATGTTTTAAAAAGTTTGTGCATGTGTGTGAAACAATGATAGCATTTTACATTACTTGGGAAAGGATCAACTATTTAATACATGATGGTGGCCCAACGGTTAGCACTGTAAAAAAAAAAAAAATCCCTACCTCAGACATAAAAATAAATTTTAGATGAAGTAAAGATCTAAATGTTAAATAATACTTCAGCCTTTTTGGGGGTGCCTGGGTGGCTCAGTCATTGAGCACCCACCTTGGGCTCAGGTCCTGATCCCAGGGTCCTGGGATCGAGCCCCGCACTGGGCTCCCTGCTCGGGGGGAAGCCTGCTTCTCCCTCTCCCACTCCCCCTGCTTGTGTTCCTGCTCTTACTATCACTCTCTCTGTCAAATAAATTAGAAAAAAAAATACTTCTGCCTTTTTTAAAGAAACTGTGAAAACTATGTAACATTTTTGTTGGGAGAATTTCTTAACAAGGCACAAACCAACAAATCATTATACAGGGTAGATGCTCAATAAATATCTATCGAAGTAATTAAAAGATGGATCATTAAAGTTCCTAAAATCTTCAGTGATCAAAATATTATTTTAAAAGTTAAAAGAAAAGCTATAGTCAACAGAAGATATTTTTTAAAACCTAAACAATCTAGAGGGGGTTGGGGGCATGCATTAGCCTGGTGATGGGTATTAAAGAAGGCAAGTACCGAATGGAGCACAGGGTGTTATACGCAAACAATGAATCAAAAACTAATGATGTCATGTATGGTGATTAACATAACAATAAAATAAAATAAAATTAAATTAAATTTAAAAACCTAAGCAATGTAATTAAAAAAAAAAAGACAACCTAACTAAAAGTAGCAAAGGATTTAGGCAATTCACAGAGTTAGAAAACCAAATGGTTAACAAACATTTGAAAAATGTTCCCTTTAGTAATCAGAAAATTATAAATGAAAACCAATGAGATATATTTAATACTCTTCAGATTCAAAAGGCACTTTAAAAGGTGGCAGTATCAAATGCAATCCATAGTATAGAGAAACGCGAACTCTCCTAGACCGCGGAAGGGGAGTATTAATGATTCAACCCCTTTGGAGATCCCACGGCAGTATCCCAATTCCTAGTGAGATCTCACAGAAAACTGTCATCAGTTGCGAGATCTCAGCTGTAGGTCTTCTGGACCCCACTTCTCCAGCCAGTTTTTACTTGTTAATCAACATTAAGTCCAAAGGAGGAGTCTCCCTTACTGTTTCCTCAATATTCTTAGAGATGAAATTATCAGTAAGGTAAATCAAGAATTTAATAAATATACCACTTTTAGAAAGATGAGAATCTCAGCAGATATCCAGAGACTTGAAATCTCTAATCATTGTTATATTTCACATCCTTACAACATTTGTGATCTTTATGAGGAAGTAATTATCCATATTATCTCTCAATTATTCTAAGACAAGGTGTTTAAGATTGCCCTTAGGTGTATACTGATTCATGGTTCAAGACACTATCCTAGAAATAATTCCCTAAAAATATGTTGCTTTTCAGATAACAAACAAATGAAAACTTCTGAATTGCAGACAAGAAAACATTTCTTGGCTTTTTTCAAACTCATGTCTTCTTTGAATAAAAGAGGGGAAAAGAAGTCATTCCTTTCATATTCTGAGATTTCAAAATTAATAATGACTAAAAATAAAATCGTTGGACAAACCCCTGCTTTGATTTCACACTGTACCTTTCTCTCAGAAAATTCTGATATGGTCCCTTAGGGAATGTTATAAGAACCAGGTGCTAAGTAAAGAACTTGGTGCTTAGTAAAGAATAAATCATGACCTTAGGACAAGTCATCTTCTGTGTTTAAAATAAATATCTTAATATACTTTCATATATATAAAGGTCTGAAGTATTATATATAATTTTTATAGTTAGTTTAATGGAAGAGACAGCAACTTAGTTATCATACCTGTGGACACAAGGTTTCTAGGTGATTGGCCGCAATTTTGACAATTTTAATTCCATCTTCATTTGTTGACATGGAACAAGCAAGATTTGCCACCTTAAATACAATCCAAAATAATGGAAATTATTTCAGATTATTAAGGAAATGCAGAAACATTTGTTATCCTAAATAAGTTAGAGCATGTACATACTCATTGAAAAATCTCAGTGATAAACAACAGCTTTCTCATAAATGTCACTGCTATCTGTTTTATGGAAGTACTCAGAGAATCTATTAAAACAATTAACAACAAAGGGCTCTAGAAAATTGTTTAAAACAAAAAGGAAGACAGATGAGTGAATCAGTCAACCCTATCCAGTCTCTTGGTATCAATATCTAACCCATAATAAGATGCCAACTATTATGGTTTCCTATAGGACTGGAAAAAAAAAAGTTTATCTTTGGATTGAATGCTAACAGGTTCTTGGAATCTCATACAATTATGATTTTTTTAAGTTTGTAATTGTTTTATTATTATTTTTTCATTCCCCAGCAGTCTATCATGCATACTTAAGTTGCATTAAGCATGACTATATCTTTGCTCATGTTTTATCCAGCATCAAATATATTACAAAGCTGGACAAATACAAGATAATTAATTTCTTCTTCCTGTTCTTGCTTTTCTACTACAACTTCATGGGCACTGTTTGACATTCCAGCAGTCAATTTGATTCAAGCATTAGTAACACGTAAGTTCCCTTATACATTACTCCTTTTGAAACTTGCACTGTTTTCCAGTGAAATGGGTGATCTTTTAAATAATCACCTTAAGGTCCATTACCTAAACCCAGTATTTACAGATACTTTCTTTATACCATGAAAGAGCCATGAGAAAGAGTATGGGATTCCTTGCCCTTCCTTTGGCCCTCACCCTTACTCAACATTGTTCTTGCTAGCAGCTGAGTGTGTCCAGCTGCAATGTTTCCTCTGATCTACAAGTTACGTCGTTGTCTTCATCACTGCAAGGAAATAGCTTTTCTATCATTTTTCTAACCTTCCTAACGTCTCTGTTGGTTATTACATAATTCAACACATTGCAGGTTTTACTACTCAAATCCAAAATACATTCAGTTGCAGAAAACCACACTTTAGCTGCACACAATAGAAGCAGACAACACATATATCCTTGCATCACAACTGTAGAGTACCACAAAATGTAACTTAAGTAGATTTATAGTCTGCTTTTTTATAGCATTACTTTTAATATGTGAACCATGAAACAATTCCTTGATTTGCATTTACATATAATGAAATAAAAGCCATACATTATTTAACTGTGGAAGGGCATTGTTCACTTTATGAATGTATATGAAAATGGCTTCCTTGACAAGGGCTTTTGTTGGCTTGAAGGTCACAATGCTTCGACTTTCATATCTGACGTACAATTAGCACACCTGTGAATTATTTGAAAAGGGCAGTAGTTTCAGCATGCCTTCCCGCCTCCAAGCCCCACTCGCGGAAAGTATGATTCAGCAATCTAATCACTTTGACATGTCTTCTAATAATTTGCACTGCTCTGAAGAAAATATCTATCTATAAATTTGAGTGCTGTTTCTTTTTAGTAAAATTTTAAAAATTAGAAATTATTGGTTCAATCTTCTGGTCAAATCAAATGAATGCTGGTTAATCCAAAGTTTAAAAATTATAAAAACATGCCCCAAATACTCTTTTCTTTATTTTTTAATGGATCATCTTTCTCTTTTTTTTTCCCCTTTTAAAAACAGACATTCTTGGTACTGGACATTTGCTGGACACCATGTTTATTGTAAGCCAATTGAGTGACTAACGTAATGTGGAAATCATCCTAATCACAAAAGTTCTGTTTACATGAGTAGACTTAAGTTTTAGAAAATTCTCAATTGAAAATGCAACACAGCTAAATGTTTTCTACTCAATTAATAATCATCCTAACACTCTGTCCTCCTTTATTCAGACAGACTTGAAATTATCCTTACCAGAACTGTTTTATGTCAGATAAATTTTCTAAATAATCAAGTGCTATTTCCAGGTTATGGCAAGTGGAGTTTTAGTGATATTATATACAAACAAATTTGAATTTATGAGATAGCTAGTATTCTGTGACAAAATGAAATAAAAGTTAAGTGATAGAAATAAAATCTCTTTACATTTCTAATTTGAGTGACTTGTGACATATTTTCCAAAGCTGCATCAATATGTAAATGAAAGCTAAATTTCTTCTAACAGTATTCCTAAGTTCTGTGTGGCTTTTTAGGAAGCCAGTTATGTTTCTGAGCACAGCAGGAAGTCAACTCCCTACTAATCAAAGAAAGCAAAATACAAATAAAATATTTTGTAAAACCGAGATATTTGGACATCTGAGATCCTTTGTACAATCTAACTTTGACAACATTTCAAAGTCTGTGTAAAGCTTCATTATTCAAGAGATCCTTTTGGAAAGTTTCTTCCCACTAAGGGAAATTAGGGCATAGGAAGTTTTTAGAAACAAATAGATCTTGAACCTAGAGTCAAAACAGGCTTGAACCTGATTTCCACAATTAATAAGCATTTGACCATGGGCAAAGTGTTAGCTTCTCTTAGCTTATTTTATAACCTGAAAAATAGGTATGATAATACCTATGTCACTGGAGTACTTGGATTAAATGAGATAGTGCATGGAGGTGGCCTGAAGCTACCAGGTAGGCTTGACCAGGTATGAATTTCCTTCCAGTTCACCTATCTCTCTACCAATGCAGGGTGGGAAAGAGCAGTTAGTCTCTTAAGAGGTTTTACAGAATTAAAACCTTACGGGAGGCTAAAGAAATTTGACAAAATGTCTAATCTGAGAGACAAACTGAAGCATTTTTAGGACTCATGCAGGAAATACATAGTATCTTGATATAACTCAGTGGTTGAGTGGGTTGGTAGGTCCCCAGGCAAACATGAGTGTGTATGCCCTCCCTAAAGGGATTAGAACTCTTTAAAACAAAATGAAAAGCAAACAACATTTCCTGGACCAAAGGAACAGTCTGTTGGCTTTAGTTCATAGGTCAGCAGTTTGTGAATTCTGAACCCTATTCTCTAATCCTCTATTACATAGATAGGAAAACAAAATCAAGCAGGGAGAAGAAACAAACTCAAAACATCCAATGACAGGGAGACTATTAAGTAGAGCTGTGTGTGCTCTTTTATGCCACCCCTGAATTAAAAGTATTGACAAAAGTTCCTTCATTGAAATAACTTTCTATTGATATTGTACTACATTCTTAACCAAGTCCATGAACATCAGTCTAAGTTATCCTAAGTAAATGGGACTAAAGGCACTCAGGTAAATTCATAAGTTTGTTAAAAGAAAAAGGCCAGAACACTATATTCTTTCATTTTTATAAAAAATTAAACTGGGGCACCTGGGTGGATCAGTTGGTTAGGCATCTGCCTCTTGGTTTTGGCTCTGGTCATGATATTGGGGTTGTGGGATTGATCCCCACCCCTCCCTCTGTCCCTTCCCCTGCTCTTGCCCTCTCTCTCTCTCAAATAAATAAATCTTAAAAAAAATAAACTATATCATTAAAATCATTACTGATACTGTATCTAATAATTTCAAAAGATAAATTAAAAAATCTTTAAACAGCAACATGTCATGTTACTGAGAATGATTTTATTTATGTATATATTTTACATCAGTGCCTTTCATGTGAACCTCTGTCCTTCTCACCAGTCCTTCTGCCTCTAAGATGTATGTCCATTCTAGACCTTTCAAACTTGACTAAATGTACTACTCTATCTGGATTGTTTAAAAAAAAAAAAAATTGTAGACAACAAGCCTGGTCAAATGATTCCTAAACTAATTAACATTTGTTATCATGCTGTTGATGTTTGTCTTCTCTTTCTGGCTCCTAATTCAAGTTTTGCATACCAATTTTTATGTTCCTGTCATTCTTTCTATTTGCTGAACTTTGGTTCTAGCTTTCACACGGCATAGAACATGGTGCCCAGGGCTCCTGGGTGGTTCAGTTGGTTAAGTGCCCTACTCTTGATTTTGGCTTAGGTCATGATCTTGCAATTGTGGGATTGAGCCCCATGTTGGTCATGCTTAGTGTGGAGTCTGCTTCAGATTCTCTCTCCATCTCCCTCTCATTCACTCTCTCTCCCTTTCAAATAAATAAATAAAATCTTAAAAAAAAAAAAAAAAAGGAGCATGGTACCCTTCACTCCCTAACCTATGGTCTTAAATAAGAAATGAATCATTGAACATTATATCAAAGACTAATGATGTACTATACATGGGCTAATTGAATTTAAATATAAATAAATAAATAAATAAATAAATAAATAAATAAATAAATAGAAAGAAAGAAAGAAAGAAAGAAAGAAAGAAAGAAAGAAAGAAAGAAAGAAAGAAAGAAAGAAAGAAAGAAATGCTCTACTTTGGAATCTGGCCTTGTAGAACCCTACCAGTTAGGCTAGTTCTGTCCCACACTTTCCATCAAGTGAGGGAGATGACCATGCTTGACCCAGAAAAAATGACTCACTAATGACAGAGCCAAAGACAGTTATAAAAAAGGATACTTGGGGTTTTGAGATATTCTCAATGACTTTTCAGTCTACTATACTATCTGCTCAACTCTGCTTTTCATCATTGCTTTGTTCTGATCTAGTAAAGAGACTGTATTTTAAAAGTATTGAATATCAGAGGGGCACCTGGGTGGCTCAGTCCATTAAGCATCTGACTTCAGCTTAGGTCATGATCCCAGGGTCCTGGGATCAAGCCCCACATTAGGCTCCACACTCAGCAGGGAGTCTGCTTGTCTCTCTGTCCCTCCCTCTGCTTGTGCTCACTCTCTCTCTCTCTCAAATAAGTAAAAATATTTTTTAAAAAGTATTGAATACCAGAGCATGCTATATTTCAACATTCTAATATCAAGTTTTATTTGAAATCTCAGCAGTAGTAGTTGTCCTCTCAGTCATTTTAGACAACTGAAATGCTATTGTACTAGGAATGAGCTCACTATTTGGACAGCTGTTCATTACACATCATTCAGTCTGTCACTTTGGAATTCTCACACAGCTATTTACCTGTGATAGGATTTCTCAAGAACATGAAGCAAACTTTGATGTTTGATGAGATTTCCATTGCCACACATTCATTGTTTATACATAGTTCACATCGTTAATTGTAATATCATGTCACTGTGTTTCCCACCTCTCAGTGGGGGATAAAGGTCACTGTCTCATTTTCATTCACTTTTCTCTCTGACAGATGGTCATGCAACTCTTGTGTAAACACTTTCGAGACTGAGATAGAATTTTTGAGTCACTAGCTTATCAATGGTAATAGGATATAATTGTGTAGAGAGCAAATATCCTTAGAAAGGTACCTGAGACACCAATATTTATTAGGCTGCTAGAAGAGGCTGATCCCACCACAAATCTTAGAAAAGTGGTCAGGGATAGAGAAGGTTACCCACAATACTTTGATGCTATAGAGGTTGGGAGAAGAGAAAGTTTCAAGGTGATCTCAGTTATCAGATACTGAGAGGTCAAGTAAGTAATCCCTGAAGTTGTCCATCGATTCAGCCACATGAAGGGCCATCCTTAGAATGTTGGAGTGGAATGTTAATGGTCAAACTAGCCTATGTGGTCAGAGAACTGGGTAGGTGGTGAGGTAGTCTCATGTATCTTACAACTCAAAGCAGAGAACTAGAAACTACCTGGACAATATTCACTCTCCCATTCCCGTATCTATCAATTTCTTTTTATTTAACCTCTCAAACATCTGAATCATCTCCTTTTCTAGCTCCCCACCCTCATCATGCATAGTTCTTTTTTTCTCTTTGTTTCAGGTATTAAACCCACTTTCAGTTACCCATACTTCCTTCTGCTACAGGATATTTGCACATGCCATTTTCTTTAGCCTGGAATATTCTCCTCCTCCTTCTTAACTGTCACCCTTATACCCCTTAGGCCTGCTTAACTGCTATCCATCAGATATCCATCTGCTCAAAAGTAATTCCTTAAACAGTTTTTCACCAATGCTTCATCGCCCATCCACCCTGGAGACTTCCCCCCTATCCAAGTCAGGTTTTTCTTTCACAGCTTGAGTCTCAGTTTATGATTATACATTCACTGAAGGGATTATTTGATTAGTGACCATTTCCTCTGCTTTATAAGAGCAGGGTCCTTACCTGTGTTTGCTCATCATTAGGCCCTCAGTTCCCAGGGCCTGATATATGATAGCCAAACAATAATAGATCTTCAGTGAATGAATAAATGCATGAATGCACAAATTAGCATGCTTAAGAATGTATCATTCCCAAAGAGAGAATGAAAAATGGAACATAGAGGAAGAAGACAGCAGCAGAAATTCAGGACAAGCAAGAAAGGGGAATAAAATCTCCCTTTGAAATTTGTTTTCAATATTCCACAAAGGCTTAGACAGCTGGACTTCAAAGAAAAGTAACACACTTTTCTTCTAGTCTGGTCATCATACTTAACAAAGCTTGGGGGGCAGTTTCTTTCAAGTTTTACTTTCACTTAAGATACCAAATTGGAAACAACTGAAGAGCTCCCAACTTAGCTTTTAATTTATTTATTTTTAATCAAGTAAAATAATTGTTCAAAGGGCCCAAGCTGGCTGCCAAATGCTGGTGAGTATGGCAGATGGAAAGAAGTATGATAACTGCCATCAACAAACTCAGGAGCTTTAGTGTCTCCTGCAGAACATAATATAATGCATGCTTTGTTTGCAGCCAAGCCTTACTCAGAGGCCTGGGACTGAGCTTGAGAAGTGTAGAAGGGGGTCTGTGATCTCCCAGTATTGGCATCCAAGTGACTTCGGGCTAAACAAGTCAGCTTTTCTATTTCTCCTGGTGAAACAGTTTTGCCCTGATGCTCTTTGTAATAACAAGAAATGAACATGAATTACAAGTTTTCTAAAGTATTTCACTAATAGAATTGTGCTATAGAAATGCAGGGCAAGAAGCAGGGGGACAATTTTAATCAAGTAACAAATATTGATTATTCACCTCTTATGTGGGCTGGGAACTGCAAGGGAAATCAAAGACAGTAGAAGCAAATCTCAGGAAATAGAACCTATTTACGGGAACAGATGAAAGAGAGAATAAAACTCTAGTTTCTAAGTACAATAGGAAGCTAAAGGTAGTGGACCTCATAGAAGCAAGTGTAGTCAGGATGTTTCAAGAAAACAAATTATTACCAAGGAACTTCATATTCTCTTGGACTTTGTATCTCAAGCTACCTCCCAAGCTTTATGAATCTTACATCACACAATCCTGTCTCTGAATTACTTTAGCTGGTGTTAACAATTTATCTGTCTTTGGTTATTCATCCACAAGATGAGGAACAGATTAATTATTTGATTTGTAGGTCTCCTCCCATTTCAATAATTGCCTTTTAGTGATTATGTAACCTGATAACAAAATTAGATAGGAATTAGGGGCAGAACTATCAGGCACTTTATAAATAAAATATTAGCAACTTAAATCTAAGTATGTAAAAAAGAAGAAAAATTATACAGCAAGACAATGTGATTTATCTGAGGAATAAACCAGTGGTTCATGATTGGGAAATCTAACTATAAAATCTCTTGTCTTGCTATATTTCAACAGATTTCAGAAAAGCTATTGATGACAGCTTTATGCCTATTCTTATTAAGGCAAAATAAAGCTAAACAAACAAAGAAACAAAAAAATCTTAGTGAGCTATGACTAGAAGGAACCATTCTTTTTTTTTAAGATTTTATTTATTTATTTGACAGAAAGAGACAAAGCGAGAGAGGGAACACAAGCAGGGGGAGCGGGAGAGGGAGAAGCAGCCTTCCTGCCGAGCAGGGAGCCTGATGCGGGGCTCAATCCCAGGACCCTGAGATCACAACCTGAGCCGAAGGCAGACACTTAACGACTGAGCCACCCAGGTGCCCTAGAAAGAACCATTCTTAACCTGAAACAAATTCCAGAAATTTACAGCAAATATCCTGCCCAAAAGTCAAGATTAAGATAAGCATTTCCACTATCACTGAGGTTAATCAATATTTTACTCAAGGTTCTAGTCAATGTAAATGAACCTAAGAAATAACTGATAGCTGCAAATATTAAACTGAGGGTGACAAAATTGCCTATCTAAAGAATGCAAGATAGTTTTCTGAAAAGCTATTATCACTACTGAGTATTTAGTAACATGTCTTAATGCAGGATGAATATATGTATTACTTTTCTATACAACAGTGAGCATAAAATAAAATTTTAGTAGCCCAATAGCTGTCATAGTAGCAACTAAAGTTATAAATTTCATGGTATATATACCTATTAAGAAATAGTACAACCACTGAATGTGTAGATTGCTCTAGGTAGCATAGACATTTCAGCAACATTTGTTCTTCCAATCTATGAACATGGAACATTTTTCCATTTCTTTGTGTCTTCCTCAATTTCTTTCATGAGTATTCTTCAGTTTTTTTTTTTTTTTTTTTAGTACAAATCCTTTGTCTCTTTGGTTAGGTTTATTCCAAGGTATCTTCTAGTTTTGGGTGCAATTGTAAATGGGATTGACTCTTTAATTTCTCTTTCTTCTGTCTTATCATTGGTGTATAAAAATGCAACTGATTTCTGTGCATCGATTTTATATCCTGCCATTTTACCAAATTCTGTATATGAGTCTTAGCAGTTTTGGGGTGAAGTCTCAACTTTTTTCATAGAACTGGAACAAATAGTTCTAAAATCTGTATGGAACCAGAAAAGACCCCAAATAGCCAGAGGAATGTTGAAAAAGAAAAGCAAAGCCGGCGGCATCACAATTCCTGACTTCAAGCTCTACTACAAAGCTATCATCATCAAGACAGTATGGTACTGGCACAAAAACAGATAGATCAATGGAACAGAATAGAGAGCCCAGAAATGGACCTTCAACTGTATGGTCAACTAATCTTCAACAAAGCAGGTAAGAGTATCCAATGGAAAAAAGACCGTCTCTTCAACAAATGGCATTGGGAAAATTGGACAGCCACATGCAGAAGAATGAAACTGGACCATTTCCTTACACCACACACAAAAATAGACTCAAAATGGATGAAAGACCTTAATGTGAGACAGGAATCCCTCAAAATCCTTGAGGAGAACACAGGCAGCAACCTCTTCAACCTCAGCTGCAGCAATGTCTTGCTAGACACATCTCCAAAGGCAAGACAAACAAAGGCAAAAATGAACTATTGGGACTTCATCAACACAAAAAGCTTTTGCACAGCAAAGGAAACAGTCAACAAAACCAAAAGACAACCAACAAGATGGGAAAAGATATTTGCAAATGACATATCAGATAAAGGGCTAGTATCCAAAATCTATAAAGAACTTATCAAACTCAACACCCAAAGAACAAATAATCCAATCAAGAAATGGGCAGAAGATATGAACAGATTTCTCCAAAGAAGACATCCAAATGGCCAACAGAAACATGAAAAAGTTCTCAACATCACTCAGCATCAGAGAAATACAAATCAAAACCACAATGAGATAACATCTCACAACAGTCAGAATCGCTAAAATTAATAAATCAGGAAATGACAGATGTTGGTGAGGATGCAGAAAAAGGGGAACCCTCCTACACTGTTGGTGGGAATGCAAGCTAGTGCAGCCACTCTGGAAAACAGTATGAAGTTTCCTCAAAAAGTTGAAAATAGAGCTACCCTATGACCCAGCAATTGCACTACTGGGTATTTACCCCAAAGATATGAATGTAGTGATCCAAAGGGGCACCTGCACCCCAATATTTATAGCAGCAATATCCACAATAGCCAAACTATGGAAAGAGCCCAGATGTCCATCAAAAGATGAATGGAGGGCGCCTGGGTGGCTCAGTTGGTTAAGCGTCTGCCTTCGGCTCAGGTCATGATCCCAGGGTCCTGGGATCGAGCTCCACATCGGGCTCCCTGCTCGGCAGGAAGCCTGCTTCTCCCTCTCCCATTCCCCCTGCTTGTGTTCCTGCTCTCGCTATTTCTCTCTCTGTCAAATAAATAAATAAAATCTTAAAAAAAAAGAAAAAAGATGAATGGATAAAGAAGATGTGGCATATATGTGTACAATGGAATATTACATAGCCATCAAAAAATGAAATCTTACCATTTGCAAGGACATGGATGAAACTAGAAGGTATTCTACTAAGCAAAATAAGTCAATCAGAGAAAGACGATTATCATATGATCTCACTTATATGTGCAATTTAAGAAACAATGCAGAGGATCATAGGGGAAGAGAGGAAAAAATGAAACAAGATGAAACCAGAGAGGGAGAAAAACCATAAGAAACTCTTAATCATAGGAAACAAACTGAGGGTTGCTGGAGGGGAGAAGGGTGGAGGGATGGGTTAACTGGGTGATGGACATTGGGGAGGGTATGTGTTGTAATGAGCACTGGCTATTATATAAGACAAATGAATCACAAACCTGTACCCCTGAAACAAATACTACATTTACATGTTAATTAATTGAATTTAAATTTAAAAAAGAGAAAAGAAATAGTACAACCATATCATATACATGCTTATGTGCATATCATGGTATGCATATGTGTATATGTATTAAATTTTACTTAAGGACATAAAAGAACAACTGGATAAATGGGGAGAAATATCATATTCCTGAATGAGAATGCTCAATATTATAAAATAAAATGTCAACTCTTCCTATATTTGTCAATTAATTTAATAGATCTAAATGGAACTTAGCTTAATTTTAACATACATGTGAAAGGATATGTGAAAGGCTAGCATAGATGATTTACAAAAAAGAAGAATAAAGGAAAGTATAGTGAGTAATTAAAACCCTTGGAAATTTAATGTCTTTCAGAGCGATGGGAAAAAATAATGATGATACCCCAATTGGCTACTACTTGGAGGGAGGGTGGGGGAGTTCAATGTACATAAAAAGACTGTCATATATGACTGCATAAAGATTTTTGAAATTTCAAAATAATGAAAACATAAAGTCAAATGCAAAAGATAGAACAAAAGTATTTGATATAGTATAACCCAAACAAGATTAGCATCCTGAAGGCATAAATAATTCTTAAACATCAAGAAGGAAAAAGGGGCATTAAAAATGGACAAAATACTTAAACAGACAATTCACATATGAAATACAATAAATACATTAAAAGATTCCCAATGTACCTTTTGATCTATTAAGCAGGAAATACAACTAAAACAAGAAAGTGACATTTTTCCTTGTCATATTAGCACTAATTTAAAAATTTGATATTTTACGGTATTGCTGAAGGTATAGGGAATAATTAGAGGGTAAATGGCCAACTTTCCAGACAGCTGTATAGCCTCATCTACGAAAATTTAAAATGCAAAAGTGCAGCAATTCCATTTAATGTAATCTGTCCTTCAGAAATACTTGCATATGTGAACAAACATACAGCCACAGGAAGGTTCATTGCAACTTTACTTGTAAAAGTGAAAAGGAATCTAAATATTTATCAGTGGAGAATAAATTACATTATGTAATACTATGATTCTGTAAAAGATGTAAAAAAAACCTTTCTGCTAACAAAATATCTCAAATATATATAATTTAAGTAAAAAATATTGTAGCATATATGTAAAAAGTGTTCCTATTTAAATAAAATTATGTATTACAATTATGTATAAATGCAAAATATAAAGTCTACAGTGATAAGTCCCAACTCTTAACATGAGTTATATATGGGAAAAAAGTGGGATTGCTATTGCCATAAAGAGAATCATTCTATTTTATGTTTCTATAGTGCCTGAATTTTTTCCACGTATCTTTTTTCACTACATATTTATCTAATTAAAAACAAAAAGGATGAAATAATGAAATAGTTCTATATGTATTGGAAACATCCCACTGACAAGGAAAACAGAATGTCTAACATGAACTCATTTGTTAAAGAAGATGTGTGTGTGTGTGTGTGTGGGTGTGTGTATGAAAGTGTATACCTAAAATGTTTTTCACCAAAATGGTAATTATGGTTACCTCTGAGAAGTAAGACTCAAGATAACTTCAACTTTCCTTCTTCACGCTTTTAAAAATTTATAGGGCAACCCTCTTGGGCCCTCTCCCTCCTCGGGAGCTTTGGACTATCACTTTGTTATCACTCAACAAACCTTGCTTTGCTGCCCATCAAAAAATATATATATATTTATATATACTTATATATATAATAAATTTATAATTTTAGTTTTTATAATGAGGATGAATCATTTTTAAGCAAAAAATATAAATTTCATTTTGAAGAAAATATAAAATTTCTCTACCTATATTTGAACTTTTAATACCAATCAAGAGGATCATATTAATCATGACAATTACTGCAAAATCTGAGGATCCAAAGCCATTTAAAAGTAGATTTTCCAGAAAATACAGATATATAATGACTAAGTGCTACTAGATAGAAAATAGTGTCTATTGTTTCAGATGCTGTTATATTAAAATGATGATTCACAAATATTGATGGTAATTTGAATGGGAGAACTAGGCACTGGTTTTATCTCATGTTTATTTAATATCATGGCAAATATTAAATGAATAAAAGCCCATTGCCAATGACAAATTGAGACGACCCAAAGTGACCTTAACTACAAATAAAAATTCCATTTGTTTAGAAGCTCAGGTATTCTATGCATGGTGTGTGTGTGCATGTGTCTGTGTGTTTGTTAGTCTGTTTGCAACAGATTGAAGGTGATGTTTCCAGTGATCAAGGGATTATAAAATAGTCCTAAATTTTTTCTTTTCTTATTTTACCCACGTCCTCCAATTCTATGCAAATTTGCATTCAAACTTCTTGTTCCTCTCCAATGAGCCATTAAAGATGAAAATATTCATTTGTCTAAGTGGACATATGCCAATGTTATTCTAAAAAACAAGCATTAATAGTTGTGTCAGTATGTGTCATCACAAAGGAAATGAATGAGATGAAAACACACACACAAACACATGAACACACACAGGACTTAAACAGTTTTGGCTGTTAGAGTGCTACTTCTAATAAATTATCTGAAGTATGTTCCAGAGCCTAAATTGAGGTCTGCAATGTATATAGCTCTAAGGATCCCATTTTACCAAACACATTTCTCATCTTTTATTTTGAAACAATATATAACTGTATATGAATACACATATACCATATTGATCTACAATGTAAATTATAATAGTAAAACCAGCTAGACAGTTTCCTCAAGGTCCCTCTCTGAATTAAGCTATTATTCACCTCAGAATCATCACCCAAAGGATAAAAGTATGTGCCACCTGTCAAGTAAATGTAATATAATAAACAGCATCAAATAAAATCAACTTAACAACAAAAGAGACAATGCAAATCTAAACTATAAATTAAAGACAAGATCAAGTGTTGTTTCCTGAACTGGTAATATACTTTGTTGGCTGCTGAGGGTCAAGCATAAATATGAAGCATGCAGGTCCAATAAGTTCTTATTAATAGGATCAGTGTGTAAAGAGCAGATGTCAAAAAATACTATAATTGGCCTTCACTATCATTGAAATTGACATCAAGTTTCAAAGTAATTTTTATGATCAGTGACCTGACATCTCAAGTGGCAGTAAGAGAACTGATTTTCTTAAAGACAGACAGAATGTGCTAAAGCCAACATAAAGTTTTTAGTTAAATTCCGAACCACCATTTTTTGTACATATCCCTCTATTCAAATGTCGTCACGGAAACCAAAGTTGTCATACACTGCAAAATTAATTGAATCATACAGACTTTGCAGATATAGATGAGACAGCCAAGACCACCTGATTTCCTAACTAATCAAGACATCCACACCTAGATACATTCCTTACTTTCATGAAGGAAGGAGTCTCTTAGTAGAGTGACAGTTTGCAATCAATCCTCTGACAGTTTTTATTTTGGAAGATATCAGAACAATAACTTATGCAACGATTTTTTTCCTTGTAGGTGTCTGTTTATGACAAAAGTTAAATTCTAACTTTGAAGGAAATAAGCAAATAAGCTTAAATTACTAGAATTACAATCCTGGGGAAAGACTTATCTCTCAGTATAAATGACCCATAGTGAGTAAAACAAATTGCAAGAACACAATATGTGTAAGCGGGTGTGTGTATACATGTGTATGGAGGAGAGGGAGTGGGGTAAGCATGACTGCATATGTGTGTATGAAGGCCCCAACAAAATATGCAAATCAGTATATGACTATTAAACGCTATGGTTTCCATATCCCCTTATCCTTGGGTTCCCCAAATCCTGTGAGGGCTTTTTAGATGGGTTTTAGATTTAAATTACATAATAATGGGGCACCTGGGTGGCTCAGTTGGATAAGCATATGCCTTTGGCTCAGGTCATGATCTCAGGGTCTTGGGACTGAGCCCGCGTTGGGCTCCCTGCTCAGCGGGGAGTCTGCTTCCCTCTCTCCCTCACCCCCTACCCCTCCCCGCCACTCATGATTTCTGTCTGTCTGTCTCTCTCTCTCAAATAAAATCTTTAAAAAAATAAATGACATAATAAATAGTGAAGTGTAGCTAAACAATGTGATAAAGGAGGAAAAGAAAATCAAAGATTTAGGTCCCTCTAAGTTTGGCAAGCAAGTGAGCTATTATATGTTTGATCTTGGCTACTCCTGCTACCTCTACAGCACACTGAAATGCTGGGTTCATAATGTGAGTACTGGATGCCATTAGAGGACATGATAATGATAAAATACTTGCCATTCAATCCTAGCAGTATTTCTTGATATTACTAATGGTTCCCAATAGCTCTAGCGGGAGGAGGGAAATGGAGGAGTGAGAGACCTTGTTTTACTAACTTTCCTTAATTACAGCAAACCTATGTATTAATTCTATCTGCACAAGTTTGAACCGTAAAATCCTGACAACAGAAACCACCTTAATCTCTTTATAGTTCTCAACTTTGCAAGCAATGGTGCTCATAAATTCTCTGTCAAATAGAATTCATTTAAGCCAACACTGCAATTAAATATTTTTCACATTGTCTTCTCTATGAAGGTTATTATGAATGTGTTTACAGAGGGCTAAAGACAACAATAACATTCCACAAATATTTATTATGTATGTTATCAGACCTATTTTAGACACTCAAGGAAGAACAGAAGATAATAGTTCTCAAGCTTCAAGAAATCAAGGATTTGGATGTAAAAACACAAAACAAGATACTAAATAAGTAGAACACTAGTTGCTGACGGGCATCAGAGTAAAGAAGCAGTGCAAAGAAGCCTTAAAAAATCTAGCTGGATTATTTTAAAGAATCTTAAAGAAAGATACTTTCTGTATATCAAATGAATTGTTTTTTAAACTATGAATGTAATTACCTTATTCAAAGATACATATTAATAGGAGACAATAGTTTTCATAAATCCCAATATCAGAAGATTTCTGGATAATAAAAATCAGAAATTTCTGAATAAAATAAAAAATGATATTTAATAAATAGTGAATGTTCTAATGAAAACAAATGTTACTCCAAAAATCTTAAAGTTAAATTTTATGTGATTACATTTCTATCTTTACGACAACATTGACCATGCATTTTGTCATTTTCAATTCTTATCTCCAGTAATGCGAAACTTGAACCAAATTCAAGAAAGCAGTGCTGCACTAAAGATGGACCCATGCACATCAGCTCCATGGCTCCACATGGCCCCACGAGCCAGGGCTGGATCGTCACCAGCACCGCCTCAAGGTCTTGAATCATAGCTGCAGGAGTTGGAGGGCATTTTGCATCATCTAGTCCAGTTCTTGACCCTGCTTCAGGAAGCTGGCTTGCTTGCACTGCACCTGGAGCCTTTCAAAATGTTGTCAGGCTCAGCCTCTGAAGAGAGAAATCCCACAGTGTTCTGGCCTTACTCAGTGTGTGTTTGGTTCCAGAAGTCAGAGACAGGTGGGGGCAGAGGGTGGGCTTTCTCACCTATGAGATGGTAACCTTTATGAGTGCCTCCCTCCTGGACTAAAAGGAGAGTACAAAGTGCCCTTGATGCTTAGCAACAAGAAACAGAGAATGCCAAATAAAAGTCCAGTTCATTTTTCACTGCTGCAGTTAGAGTCCTACTTCACCTGTGGATTCCTCCTGCCTCAGGCTGTGGAGCTTTGGAAAACATACACACCTTGTATCTCTCTCTCCTGTTGATTAATTAAAACTAATGGGCAGCTGTCCTCCCTGCATAAAGCTACAGCCATTACTGAATTACTTGAGGGCTAATTACACTGTTTGTCCAGGAGCAGAGTTTCTCTTCCTTCCAGCAGCCTACCCTTTGGATCCTTATTACTCATTATCACCTCCACCGGTGGAGGAACAAGACAAGACTGTCACCTGTGCCACTTCTTACACTTCCAAGAAAAAGCTGAAATCTAAGTAATGCCATTGTAGGCTTCCCTGCAGAGGCTTTTAGCTCAGCAAAATCTCTCTTGTAACCTTTGTTCATAATTTTTCCCTAAATGCTGAAATTATAGTATTAAGAACTAGAAATCTTTTCTGCAAATGACTTTTAAATTTCCTTTTCAGGTATCTTTAAGGGTCACTAGCAACTCAAATTCAATTCTTTATCTCCTCCCTCCCAGCTCATTCTATTCAACCTGCTTTTTCAATTGGATAGATTTTTCCCCCCTTCCTCCAGCAATGGACTTTGAAATCTATTGCTTTTTTCCCATAAGTAGACTAACGTCAGTCCCTCCTCTCTTCTTCTGTTCATCTTCCACACCTAGTCCTCCTTTTCCAATGCCCATCCTATTGTCTTCTCTTAAACTAAACTTCTCACTCTCCACATAATCAATATACCGCCACCATCACCGCTGGCCCTTTCTGGAACCTCCAGGCACCACAGTGGAACTATCTTTATTGGTTTCTGGGCTCTGAGCTATCATTTTTTCCTCCTCACTCCTTATTCTCTTCACGATTTTGTTCCCCTCTCACCAATCCTTCCATCTTCTAGATTCTAAGTTTCCCTCACACTTTTCCACTCCCCTGTCTCTATGGTAAGTGAAACATAACATATGAACAATATGGGATGTTTTCTCCTTGTACTTTAAAGATATAACATTTATCTGCTTTCTCTTTGGGTGAATAATTCATTTCCTGTTGTTTTGCTAATAGAATCTGTAAGCCAGGGGCTAGTTTTACAGCTATGTTTAGTAAACTGAATAGTAGCATATTTTGTCATAATGCAGGAAGTGTACCAGAAATCACTCATTTGGGAGCTGTGAAGTCCTGAGGGGCAAGACTCAAATGCTGTGGTGGATTAGTTAAACCACAGAACAAGTAATTATAATTGTTTATCCAGTTAAATATTATGAGTTACAGTGAGTGTTTAAGCTAGTGTTGAAAAAATATTTTATTATTTCAAGACTTGCATCCTAGTGACTGTCGTTAATTTTATTATGTTCAGTTAGCCAACATATAGTACATCATTAGTTTTTGATGTAGTGTTCACTATTTTTTTAAGTAGGTCCAGTAAAATAATTCCAATTTATTTTCACTCTGTTAATAAATACAGGTAAAATGGAGGTTGCTCTATGAAATTATGAAGCAGCATGATTTAAAAAAAAAGAAATGGCAGTATGGATATTGAGATCCAAAGATTGAACTCTTTCTGCTTTACTTTATATTTTACTTATAGCATTTGCCATGCAGATGACTAACCTCAAGGGTCTCATTGTCAACTTACAGTTGTGCCCTCAGATACATCAGGTTAGTGGTAACACATCATATATATCTCTTAGAGTGTTACCCAATAATATAGATTCAAATCCTTCTAACTCTCCACTCTTTCCAAATCTCCAGAAAAAAAATAAATAAGTTTGAAGCATCTATTTAGAAATCACTGTGTACACACTCTGATTTGGGAGTTCATAACTAGTTTAGTAAAATATAATCTGGAACCAGAAACGTTCTAATACTATGTGTCACTTTATGGTTCAATAAGTATGTATGTGAAAGTAAAAATGACCCTAATAAATTTGCCAAGTCAAATTTTCTACTTCATATGTGTCACTTTTAATTTATCACTGTAATCATGTAAAACTGCGTAATTAAAAGAAAGACTTATTTTCTACAATATCTATCACAGTATAGATGGAGTCTTTACATACACATACACACACACACACACAGATACATATACATATTTAAATACTCAAAAATTTAATGATTTTAAAATGAATGTGTTTAGTGTAAAATTTTTGTGAAACAGTTAAATTATAAAGAGTAAACACATTGTCAGTGTGGAAAAGTTGGTTTACTCAATGCATTCTCTCAACTCCTCTTTTCTTTTGCCTTTTCTACCACTCTAGGGCATACTGTGGAGCTCTAACCAGATCCTTTCTTCAGAATCAATGCACTCAATAGTCTGCTATTGACCATACATGGCTTAGTCCATCACTAGGGACTGCCCTTGGCTGTAGGAAACTACCTTCCCCAAGGTAATGCCCCTTCCAGTGGGCAGTCATAATCAATGACAGTCTGAACTACTCCTACAAAGGCTTAACCTCCTTGTCTCAATTTGTGACAATTCTCAAAGGCCATCTGAATTCCAGAACCTCCAATAAATCAGGTGAGTTTCCAGTTGCAACCACATTGTAAGCTAGTTTCTTCTATTCAGTCCTCCCTTCCTCCCTTCCTTACAGGTTTATCTCCCAAGATCACACTCCAATAAACTTCCTGCATGCAATTTCTGTATCAAAGTCTGTTTTCAGGGGGAACTAATTTAACTAAAATACCTAGTATACAAAATACTTGTACTGTCTTCCAGGCTGTTCAGCTTGGCCATGTGCCAATGAGACTAGGCACAATTCTCCAGAGGAAAAATTTTTCCTCCATTCATAACCAAGATTTCCTAGAATATGTTTCTTTGACATTTTCCCTTTGTCCTCCTCCCTATCCCACTCACCATATAGACAAGATCCCTGAAAGTCAGCAATATCAAAGCTAACATAGCAAGCATCCACAAACACCTCAGACTCTTGAAAACATCATTGAACAAATGGGCCTATGCCAGCAATCATCAACCCCTGAACTTTTGGATAAGCAGGGGAAAAAACTCTCTTTTTTAAGTTGATTGTTACTTGCAGCCAAATGCAATTCCTAAATGATACAATTAAGGAATCTGTCTAGAAATATATATATAAGTGTAGTTGAGTGTTATTTACAACAAAGAAATCTAACAGTTTTGTAAATGGTAAATCGTGGCTTATCCTTGGGAAAGAAAATTATAGTCATTAGAATAATTCCTTTGAATGCTGATTTAATGTTATTGAGAAATACTCAAGGCCATATTATATTTAATGATATAAATCCACTACACACACACACACACACATACACACCTATGTTTGATGAAGCCACCAATCTTCTGCAGTTTCCTTATAGAAAAATTAATTTGCCTGCCATGGTATATTGTATTTTCTAAAGACAGCCACACTAATATACAACTCATTTCCAATGCTCCTCTAAAAATGCATTTAACATTCTTTCCACTAAGAGGTGGAGTCTGTGTTCCCTCACCTTGAATCTGGGCAAGGGCTCCTGACTCCTTCTAACCCACATAAAACAAAAGGGGTAATAAATGTTGTTTTAAGTCACTACATTTTGGGATTGTTTGTTAGTCACCATTAGATAACAGGAATACCTGTAGATTATCTCTATTATCTGATCTCTTAAAATATAGTTTTTAAAAAAAAACTTGAAAATTACAGGAAAATTTATAGTTCATTTGAAACATTTAATATGTGTCCATTGCTCTTTTCAATTGTGATGAAAAATGAGAAAAATACCTTAAGATTAGTTTGCTAGGTGTAGAACCCAGGTCCCCCACCCTAGGATTATTGGAGTCTTAACAGTTAATAGAGCTTCTGACAAAATAGAAATGGTCAGCATTTTTGTCCTTTTGTTAAAAGTACTTCAAAATGTGGGGACGCCTGGGTGGCTCAGTCGGTTAAGTTTCTGCCTTCGGCTCAGGTCATGATCCCAGGGTCCTGGGATCGAGTCCCGCATCGGGCTCCCTGCTCAGCGAGGAGTCTGCTTCTCCCTCGGCCTGCTGCCCCCCCTGCTTGTGCTCTCTCTCTGACAAATAAATAAATAAAAATCTTAAAAAAAAAAAGTACTTCAAAATGTGTGCCAAAGATAGTATTTCTTCTAACCAGCAGCCTTCTCATTCCTTGTAGGGACTCCGTAAACAGAGGAAAACTACAGCAGAACATATTTGGGTTTATGAGTAAAACTGTAAAAATGCTAATTCTAGACTGAAGCTTGAAAATAAAGAACTTACTTGAGCCTTTTGCCTCCTTTTGTGAAAAAGCATCTTGGCAGGTAAACGGGCATCAGATATCTCACACTTCAATGTCATGATATGCAGATAAGATGCAACAAAGATCAAGAGAGCACCTTACTTCTAGATTTTTTGGAGGGTTATGCTCATCTTTCCCCTAACTTCCCATGTGTAAACTACTACAGTGTCAGGTAATAACTGAAATTCGCATTTCCTTCGAAAAGTCTCCAGTAGAAGTGGCAGTATTTCTTTAAATCACACACACATACACCCTGAAATAAAATCTTACGTTCCCTCCACCCAGAAAATATGACTAAGTCATTTAAGAAATATTGAATCTCTTCACAGAAGATCAGCAGGTCAGGTAGAAAATTACTCACCCTACACACTGGTTGTGCAGAATATTGCAGGGTCTGAATTTCTGCCAACATATTTGGCATTGGCATATCTCCACTTTTCAATTTGCTACAATGCACTTAACCTACCACTGTTATTCGGTGTACTATAACTGCAATACAAACACCTGTGTATTAACCTGAGCTCAACTATTCCCTTAGCTAGAAATATTTCCAAACAGGGTGATAAATATAAATGCCTGCCATTTTCACACGTACATATAATAAACATTCCTGAAATACTTTGAAAGCCTACAGTTAACAAAAAGCTTTGGTGTACAAGGATTAGAGAATAAGGGCAAGGAAAACTTTAGTAGCACATTCTTAAGTACTTATTATTTCTGCAGTGACATCCTTGCAGTATTTCTTTAGTAACATGAAGAAGTCAATATCTCAGCTGTTGAAGGCCCTGCTTTAGAATTGCAGGGACACACCCAGACAAGTTCTAGTGATTATTCACGGAACAACCTGGACCTAAACCCAACTCTTTAAGCAGAACAGTGAAAAGAGCTTTTTAAATCTTACATGCAAAGGAAAGCTTAGATAGATAGATGATAGATAGATAGATATCAGGTGATAACAAAAATCAGATAATAACAAACCACAGGTGTTCTTTTTTTTTTTTTTTTAAGATTTTATTTATTTATTTGACAGAGAAAGACACAGCGAGAGAGGGAACACAAACGGGGAGTGGGAGAGGGAGAAGCAGACTCCCTGCCAAGCAGGGAGCCCGATGCGGGACTCGATCCCGGGACTCCAGGATCATGACCTGAGCCGAAGGCAGTCGCTTAAGCAACTGAGCCACCCAGGCACCCAAAACCACAGGTGTTCTAATTAGCTAATGGAGATTAACAAATCATACCAAAATTTAATGATTTAAAACAATAATAATCATATAATTTACAAGATAAACTTGTAAATCCTACCAATGGCAAATGGGAGCCCACCTTGTGCTAAATTCAAATAAAATTTTATTTCCAAATAGAAAATATTTTCTTTTTAACTATATGTTGATCTGAAAACAAAATGTATATCTTCATAGACATGAAGATAGCAGTTTTGTCCCTCTGTGTAATCAATGACCTTATTTGTGACTCCAAGCATGTACTTCAAATCCTTATTCCTTAAATGCATCAACTCCTTGTCAAAATTTGGTTTGGAACTGGAAAATTTTAGTAAGCATAGCTATATTTACATTATAAATTCTAAGTGGGAGATTATTTAGGGGCATCTCTTCTCTAGTAGAGTTGATATCATCATCACCAAACCATGTAGCTGAAACAGGTATGTGGTCTAAACTATTGCCTTTTATAACTAATTGACAATTTCCTATTGTCTCTTGTTATTTTTTTTTCCTCTGTTGTAACACATAAAAGGGTCTAACAAATACTTTATCCTAAGCCTTCTCTGCTGTAAATCAATGTTTATTAATTCACTTCATTGACAATTATGAGTATTTGCTCTCTGTCCTCACAAATTCAAAATTGACCACTATAAAAATGATACAGATTCCATTGCTTTGATTCCATATTGGTTATATCTATTTTTTTCTACTTTCAAATATTTCTTTTATTTCCAAATCATGAAACACTTAAAGAAATTGTATACAAAGAATTAAGTACAAGATGTATATTATCCCCAGTAGAGTATACTTCAACTGCTCCACAAAAAGAAAATGACAAAATTATGGTGTGTTCACATAATATAATACTATACAATTATCTAAAATAATTTTTAATTGAAATCTTTCTTGGGAAAATTGTAAGTTCATATGCAGTTGTAAGAAATAATACAGAGACATTTCTTGTATACTTTGCCATCTTTCCTCCTATAGTAACATTTTGTAAAACTATACCACTAGGGTATTAACAATGATATAATCCACTAATCTTATACAGATTTGCCCAGCTTTACTTCTACCCTTTGTGTGTGAGGCTGTGTGGGGGTGGGTGGGTATGTATTAAGTTCTATATAATTTTGTCACCTGTGTATGTTCACCTAAACCTATACATTCTATACATTCACCACCACAGTTAAAATAATGAACAACTCCAACGCCACCACGAGAATCTTTCATGTTGCCTTTTGATAACCATATGTATACCCTCCTATCTGGAAACCCTACAAAACCATGCATCTGCCCACCATTTCCAAATTTTATTATTTAAAAATGTTAAGTAAGTGCATTCATCCAGGATGTAACCTTCTGGGGTGTTTTTGTTTGGTTTGGTTTGGTTTGGTTTGTTTTTTTTTAGTTTTTTTTTTTGTTTGTTTTTGTTTTTGCACAGCACAGTTTCCTGGAGATTCATCCAATTTGTTATGTGTATCAATAGTTCATTATTTTTATTACTGAGTAGTATTCTACGATATGTTTGTACTTCAGTGCAAATATCTTCTACCATTCTCTATAGTTTGTATTTTTATTCTTTTCACACAGGCTTTCACAGAGTAGAAGTTTTAAACTTTATTAGGTCCGATGTATCAATTTTTCCTTTGTTCATGATTGGAGCATCAAGTCTAAGAACTCTTTGCCTAGCCCTAGGTCTCAAAGATTTTCCAATATATTTTTTCTAGAAGTTTTATTTGCATTTGACTATGATTCATTTTAAGTTTATTTTTCTATGTGGTGTGAGACTTCATGCAAGGTTCATTTATTTGGTCTATAGATGTCAAATTGCTGCAGCACCATTTGTTGAAAAGGTTATCCTTCCTCCATTGAATTAGTTTTGCACCTTTGTCAAAAATCAACTAAGCATATTTATGTGGGTCTATTTCTGGATCCTACATTCTGTTCCTTTGATCTATATATCCATTTCTCTGCCAAAGTCACACTGTCTTGATTGTTGTAGCTATACGGTAAAAACTTAATATCAGGTAGAGTAATTCCTCCCACTTGATTCTCCTTCACTTAGAGTCTTTTAGCTATTTTAAGGCTTGTGCCTTTCCATATAAATTTAGAAAAAGTGTATCTATGTCTACAGAAACTTGCTTGGATTTCTAAGGAATTGCATTAAACCTATCCATATGGGGACTATAAAGTGAAATTGGAGAAGGAAAGAGAAATGTTCTATCACAACAGAGCAAACACAGATGATGTTATGGCATTGGCAAAAAAAAAAAAAAAAACTAATAAACTAATTCAGGGTGAAAAAAATTGATATGGGAAAACAGGATATCTCTTTAAACCACACATGTGGATTTGTGTGTGTGTGGATGTGTATGTGTGTACCCCAAAGCAGAACTGATAAGTCAGTTACATACGATAAATGAAATTACAGCACAAAGAGTAAAATTTAAATATATAACCATCACAGAGTGTTGTTGGCATGAAACCTATAACTCTAATACAGTAATAGAAGGTTTGGCTTTTTTATAAAAGTACTGGCTTTATGTTTTTTGTTTGTTTGTTTGTTTTTGGTGGTAGGAACAGGAAGAAGGTAGAAGGTTGTCAATAAATGTATGACTGTGCAGTAATACATATATCTTGAGTTAGTGGTCTGCTAAAGCTGTCTACTTTTTTAAATACCTCTTAAGTGTACGAAGCAATACATTTTTTAAAACAGCTTTATTGAAGTATCACTGATATGCCAAAACTGCAAATATTTAATGTACATAATTTGGTGAGTTTGGACATATGCATACATTCATGAAACCATCACCACAATCAAGGTAATAGACATATTCATCACCTCCAAAGGTTCCTTGTATGCCTTTTGTGTGTGTGTGCATGGTAAGGACATTTAAAACGGAATCTACCCTCTTCACAAAATTTTAAGTACACAATATAGTGTTATTGACTATAGACACTATGCTGTATAGCAGATCTTTAGAATTAATTCATCTTGCATAAGTGGGAGGGAGAAATGCAGAGTCACTCTATTGGTTTAAATCCATATACTTTTAAAGATAAAAGGAGAGAGGAAAGCAAGTGATTTTATTGAGTGTATTCTAAACTGAGAGGTAAGAAAGAAGGAAGGAATGTGGCTTTTCTGATCAAGACTCTGTAACTGGAACACAGGCCGTACAGAGCAGTGACCTGAGCTTCTTTCACTGGATTCCCAATGACATAAAATGTTCTTGACAAGTCTCGCCCAGATGGAAAGGCAATAACAAGAGAAGTGATTTTCTAATCCCATGCTAACCAATCACAAAGAATTTGTGATTGAAGCAGTGGAAACCCTGAGCAAAGTTACCTTGTTACTTCAGAGTTTGCATTAGCCAGAGAAATATGGAAATGGTAGATTCCAAAAAGCTCAGAAAAACACAGGTATAACTCCATGGCCTCAAATTCTATAAAAGATGACAATTTGAGAGAGTTTGAAGGCTTTCAAAAAAATGCTGTGATTATAAGCAGGAAAACATAAGAAAAATGATATAGATACACCTCAAACTCCATAAGAAATGTATATATAAAATGGACAAAACTGAGATAGAAATAAGTGCCAGGCACAGGGCCTCCCACATAAGATGTGCTCAACTCAGGTTTTGGTAAAATAATGAATGGATCTTATAAAACCAAAGATAAATGTGTAAAATTGCATATACTATAAGCCAGAAGAGTCAAAGTATACATTATCTGTTCATCTAATCATTCAGCTCAGAAATATTTATTGCACATTTGTTATGTACCAGGCACTTTCTGCTTTCAAGGATACCACAGTCCAGAGTAAGAAACTGATATGCAAACAAACACAAATCAAAATGCAGGAAAGTAAGTACAAATAGGTAATTGTTTAAAGTGCTTTACAGGCAGGATGGGGTTGTTAACTGAGTTTGGGGGAAGGAAGACTAAAAGGCTTCACCTTATAGATAACATTTGAATAATTTTGAAAAGTAGCTGCGATACAGAGTTTTAAGAGGAACTCTATATAAGTTAAAAGATTAGAAGAAAAGGGGTATGCTGTTTAAAAACCAGTGGTTAAAAAAAAAAGTGGCAAAATCTTAATGAGCTAGAGAAATGGCAAATACATAAACTATTGGCATAGGGTTTACAGAACTAAAGTGCACCCTTTCTGGCCAGTTCCAAAGATGTAAGTACACTATAAAAATGTGGGGCAGCTAATGCTACAAAGGTTAAGAGAAATTTTACCTTTGATGTGATTCTTCTTTGTCTCCTAATCCCATATTTCCATTCCATTGACTCTGCTTTTATGCATCTTCCCCTACCCTAGAAATTCTCAACCAGTGGTTTTTATACCCTAGCAGCTCATTAGAATCACCAGAAAAGCTTTTATAAAAGATTTCTGCCTGGGTCCATCCCCCAGGGATTTTGATTCCATTGATCTGGGGTTGGGACCCCTGAGCTGCCCACATAGTCTTCAAAAGCTCTGTGGGAAATCTTTCTGGTCTGCCATGGTGAATGAGCATCTGACAGAAGAGGGTAAGACACACATCAGAAAGAAAGAATTAATGTCATGGAGTTCTACACAAGCTTAGAACTTAACAACTCATCATAGGGAAAGAATTTGCCCAAGATAGCACTGTATATTGTGGCCAGGACCTTAAGAAAGTGTTGAACATGTGAATGCTACCTAGTGACTCTTGGAGACAAGTGGTTTTTATTCTAAATTCATCCTAGGTGTAATGGGGAGCCACTGAGAAGTGTTCCACAGTGCACTGATAATTTAAGGTTTATACATTACAAGAACTATTCTACCTGTATGCAAGAAAATTGATCGGAGAAAGGCAAAGATGATCCCCAGCCTTTTTTATTTGGGAAACCAGACAAACACAGATGCCACTCACTAAGAGGTAGCTGGGGAAAAAAACGCAGGCTTGGTAGTAAGGGTAGATGGCAGTAAGTTCTCCTGTGGATGTGTTAACTTTTGGTTACTTCCAGAGGGAAAAAATAAAACAAACAAACAAACCAGATGGGAGACATGTATTTGAGATCCATTTGCAGATAGCTAGGTTTTCAAGGCAGGAATAAATGGGTTTGCCATGGAAGGGTATGTAGTCTTCTCTTTGGGAGAAGAGAGTCTAGGACAAAATTGAAAAGAATACTAAAACTGGCAGCAAACATCCACAAAACATATTAATAGGAAACAGCTAGAGAGGTAGAAGGAAAACCAGAAGGGTGTGGCGTAACGGGTACCAAGAGAATAGAGTTCTTATAGAAGGAATGATTGAATCATAGTTTGTCAAATGTTACAACAGTTTTAATAGAGGGTAGGGCAAATTTCTGATTATAGCAGAGTAAGGAGTAGACGGGAGGTAAAGTACAAAGTATGAACAACAACTACAGCTACATTTTTAAAGATACATGCAAGGTTGATTAGAAAGATTTTTCCCATTTCTTTTTTGAAACAGCATATATGCACGACAGTAGTCCTTAACAGACTTTTTAAGAAGAAAAAAATGTGAACACTTTAGCTCTGATGAAGAGAATCTAGACTGGAGAAACATGGTGAAACTAAAGGAGAGAGAAATAATAATTACTAAGATATAGTGAGCTACTTGAAACAGAGGGAGTAACCTGAGCTTTGCTATGTGAGGACAGAAGAGACAAGGCCAGCCTGTCTTCTCTGTCCCCACGTTTTGAACACCTTCCCAAACACCCCTTGCCTTGGGTCAAACTCCTCAGTTGCTGGAACTTCACTTGGGAAGCTGCTCCTTTGACTTCACCCATTTGGCTTATGGCTACAGAAATCTTCACTCTTCCCAGCTAAAATCCACCTCCTTGCAGTTTCTGCCTATTAGTTTTAGTTCTGCTCCCCGAAGCTACGAAATACTAAAGTCTAATTCCTTTCCATATGGCAACTCTTACAGTATTGAAGTAATAGTTATTTGATGCTGCCTGTCTTATTTAGGCAAAATATCCTCAATTACCAAACCCTTCCTCATATATCAGAGCTTCTGAACCCTTCGCTGCCCTGCTCACTTTCCTCTGGACATGGCCGGACGTGACTCACAGTCACTGTTCCAAAACTCTGCCATTTTGTAGCTGCTTGACCTTGGAAAAATTAACTTCTTGGTGCCTTTGTTTCCTCATCAAAACATCAAAAATAATAAAAGCACTGGCCACTTTTATACAATAATTATGTAAAATGATTAAAACAAAAAAATCAATAAATCCTCAATAAATGGTTGATACTATTGCTACTGCTGCTGCTGCAGCTGCTACTACTCCTACTGCTACTACTAGTACTACTAGTAGTCGTTCTGTTACTACCACTGCTGCTACTACAATTACTACTAGTAGTAGTCCTATTACTACCACTGTTGTTACTGCCATTACTACTAGTAGTAGTACTATTACTGCTGCTGCTAGTACTATTACTACTACCACTGCTACTACTATTACTACTAGTGGAAGTAGTATTGCTGCTGTTGCTGCAACTGCTACTACTATTACCAGTGCTGCTATTGCTACTACTGCTGCTGCTGCTGCTGCTACTATTACTACTACGACTATTGCTGCTATTATTACTACTGATGCTATTGCTAGTACTACTGCTGCTACTGCTACTTTTACCACACCTGCTACTGCTGCTACTGCTCCTGCTGCAGCCGCTACTACTACTGCTGCTACTAGTAGTAGTAGTGGTCCTATTACTACTGCTGCTGCTAGTACTATTACTACTACCACTGCTACTACTATTACTACTAGTGGAGGTACTATTGCTACTGCTGCTGCTACTGCTACTACTATTACCAGTGCTGCTATTGCTACTACTACTGCTGCTGCTGCTGCTGCTACTATTACTACTACGACTATTGCTGCTACTATTACTACTGATGCTATTGCTAGTACTACTGCTGCTACTGCTACTTTTACTACACCTGCTACTGCTGCTACTGCTCCTGCTGCAGCCGCTACTACTACTGCTGCTACTACTAGTAGTAGTGGTCCTATTACTACTGCTGCTACTAGTACTATTACTACTACCACTGCTACTACTATTACTACTAGTGGAGGTACTATTGCTACTGCTGCTGCTACTGCTACTACTATTACCAGTGCTGCTATTGCTACTACTACTGCTGCTGCTGCTGCTATTACTACTAGTAGTGGTCCTATTACTACTGTTGCTGCTAGTACTATTACTACTACCACTGCTACTACTATTACTACTAGTGGAGGTACTATTGCTACTGCTGCTGCTATTGCTACTACTACTGCTGCTGCTGCTACTATTACTACTACGACTATTGCTGCTACTATTACTACTGATGCTATTGCTAGTACTACTGCTGCTACTGCTACTTTTACTACAACTGCTACTGCTGCTACTGCTCCTGCTGCAGCCGCTACTACTACTGCTGCTACTACTAGTAGTAGTGGTCCTATTACTACTGCTGCTACTAGTACTATTACTACTACCACTGCTACTACTATTACTACTAGTGGAGGTACTATTGCTACTGCTGCTGCTACTGCTACTACTATTACCAGTGCTGCTATTGCTACTACTACTGCTGCTGCTGCTGCTATTACTACTAGTAGTGGTCCTATTACTACTGTTGCTGCTAGTACTATTACTACTACCACTGCTACTACTATTACTACTAGTGGAGGTACTATTGCTACTGCTGCTGCTATTGCTACTACTACTGCTGCTGCTGCTACTATTACTACTACGACTATTGCTGCTACTATTACTACTGATGCTATTGCTAGTACTACTGCTGCTACTGCTACTTTTACTACAACTGCTACTGCTGCTACTGCTCCTGCTGCAGCCGCTACTACTACTGCTGCTACTACTAGTAGTAGTGGTCCTATTACTACTGCTGCTACTAGTACTATTACTACTACCACTGCTACTACTATTACTACTAGTGGAGGTACTATTGCTACTGCTGCTGCTACTGCTACTACTATTACCAGTGCTGCTATTGCTACTACTACTGCTGCTGCTGCTGCTATTACTACTAGTAGTGGTCCTATTACTACTGCTGCTGCTAGTACTATCACTACTACTACCACTGCTACTACCATTACTATCAGTAGTGGTACTATTACTACTACTGCTACTACTGCTACTAGTGCCGATATTGCTACTGCTGCTGCTACTACTATTACTACAACAACTGCTGCTACTACCACTACTATGGCCCATGAGTCACATTTTGCTTTGGTTATTGTACTTCTGTTAACAAATACCGTTTGCTTTTCGTGAGTCCCAACATTCTACTGGATGGAATTGAGCCTGAAGTTAGTCAGTTGAACAACTTTTATATACTTTCTGCCATTTGTACATCACTACTCCTAAAATTGTACGCTTATCTTTCTAACTCAAGAATATCGGGGCTTCAGTACTCCTCGGCATTCCTCTGTAATTCCCAATCTGTCCCTCAGATTCTCTGCAGTTGTTCTTTCAGACCCATTCCATTCCTTCAAGCTTTTAATATTGTAAGTCTGCCTCTGGTGGGCATTTTATTAGCCCACAATGTACATTTACCTTTTAACTTTCTCCTCGGAGTACGACCATTGGCAGATACGTAAAGCATTTGGATCACCGTTATGACAATATTTGGATATAATAGATAAGAAATAATGCTGTGCTAAGTCTGCTAGATCAAGACTTTCAATTGCTTCAGGAGCTCCAATAATTCAGATGAGAGAGAGAAAAAGAGAGGGAGAAGGGACTGAAGGAGGGAGGGAGATCTCCGGGGGAAGGAGAGAGCGGGAGAAGCATGGAGGCAGAAGAGGGAGCTTAGCTTGCAATGCAGTCTTTTCCCAAGAGCAAGCAAAATATTCCACAAACAATTGCAAAGACTGTTTCCTGCCAAAATTATCCTTTTTGAAGCCTGTAAAAGATAATCCATGTATCTCCCGCACTTCACGCTCTTGCACATTTATGCAAAATGCCCAAACAAGAGACTGAAGCTCTTCTTTGAGCAGAGGTCAGTGTTTCTGGTCCAGTGCCAGTTTTAATAAGATTTTCTTTTCTCTCTCTTGAGAGAAAGTATAAGGAGATGGATGCTAAGAAGTACAATGGTCTCTGCCTCAACCTGATGCCAAGAGAGGGTCCATGAAATATTTTATTTGACATTTTTAGCCTTGATTTGGCTGCCAGCTTTATTGAAAAGCTCTAATATTCTCTACAGGCTTTAGGTAGCAAATTTTGAATTTTGATCCTGTCCTGCCTTAAGGAACCTTTCCTTATAAATCTCTTTTCTAATCATATAGCAACTCTATATGTTGTTCTCTCCTTTTCTTCAGTGTGGTAACATTGTCTGTTTGTTTGTTCGTTTCCAATGTTAGAATGCCACAACTAGATACAACCACCTTGCTAATCCATCATGACCCACTGGCATCATAGGCAGCCATTAATACATACAGTGAATCTTGCGAAGATGACCATATTTTAAAGCAGATGACAGAGTTTCAGCTTATTTCAGGAGCCTCTGTCCTTTATCTATCTCCAACAGCTATAAACCTTTGCAATTCCTCTCAAATCTGACCCCATATTCTTGAGCAATATATGTGCATATTTTGGTCTTTATGAACCACCACATGCCTGTTTCCTTACAAATTTTATTTTATTAATTGAATAGAGACTCCCAACCATTTATCAGTAACATATGGCAGCCCTAGTCACCAAATGATGTTTAAAAATATCTCCACAATTTTGCTACCTAGAAATCAGATTGTTTTATTTTTTTCCTTCAAATCATTACAAAGCTAGTGTATCGTAGAGACAGTCATGCAATTAGGCCCTGGTTATTAACAATTTGGGGAGGGAAATTGCCAATAGCAACATCACAGTTGAAATATTTACATTTGAGTCCCTATCCTTTTTCTGCCAAATGTTGGAAGCAAATCCAATCAGAAATTTTGGCAGTGAGTAGCTGTAATATAAAACAAAGATGGAGATACATATATTCATCATGGAGATGTGTATCCCTTTCAATTTACATTAATCTGTCTGATGAATATGGAGAGATCCATTACTGTTTTTGTTTCATTTTGTTTTTATAACTTTCACCTTGCTCTGGATAACCTGTCAGAAGACCTGGGTTGGAGTCTTCTTTCTGTCATTTGTCAGCATGTGATTGATAAACAATCCTCTCTCAATCTCTCTCTCTCCCTCCCTCTCTCCATCTTGGCCTTCATTTATTCATTTGTAAAATCAGGGGCTGGATTGGAGAATCACTAAAATACCATCAACTCTAAAATTCTGTTTCTATGAGATACTATTTTTGGATAAGCAATTAGAAAATAAATAAATAAACAAACAAATAAATATATAAATAACATTTTAAGTGGTCTGATGATCAAGAATACGCAACTAAAAGGATATAGGAGAATAAACTCTTTTTAAATCTCTGAGCAATTCAGGGAGGGGGGATTATTCTGAAAATATATGAGAAAAGGGTAACTTTCTGTGTCATAATATCTTTTTGGCAAATCTAGTCAGTGGGGCTACAGTCACGTGTCAGTATTTGAGAGTCAACACATCAACCCAAAATTGGTAAAAAGCTGAGAAAAGAATAGGCATGGCTAGTGGAGGATGCCTAAGTATCTGCACCTTGACCATTTCTGTCTTTATTTTCTTAGCTATCTCTTTGTTTCTTCCTTCTTTTCTCTTCCTTTATTCCCCTTCCTTCCTTCCTCCTTTCTTCCTTTCCTTCCTTCTTTGTTCCTTCCTTTATTCATTCTTTCTTTCCTTCCCTTCCCTTTCCTTGCTTTTTCTTATTTCACTTATCCAACATATATTCACTGAACAAATATTTATTAAATAGTACAATGTAACTTAAACTCCTCTAGGAACTGGAGCTATACCCCTGAATAAGAAATATTAAAAAAAAATCCTAGATTTTGTAGAACTTACATTTAAGTAGGTAAATACAAAATAATAATGAAGAACATACTTAAATACACAGTTCAATTCAAGTATATATAATACTTGAAGAAGAAGAAGTGGGATAAAGAGATAAGAACTGACTAGGAGAGGGGCGCTTGGGTGGCTCAGTCATTAGGTATCTGCCTTCAGCTCAGGTCAGGATCCCAGGGTCCTGGGATCCAGCCCCGTATCAGTCTCCCTGCTGCACATGAAACCTGCTTCTCCCTCTCCCACTCCCCCTGCTTGTGTTCCTGCTCTCACTGTGTCTCTCTCTGTCAAATAAATAAATAAAATCTTTAAAAAAAATTAAAAAAAAACTGACTGGGAGAAAGACTATTTAAATAGACACAGAAGAGGTTTCTCCAAAGACGTGACTTTGAGTAGAGACATATATGAAGTGAGGGAGAGAACTGCATTAAGATTTCTGGAAGGAGCTGAAGTTTTGTCAACTTAGTGACTAAAATCTTTGTTTCCATTATATTTTCTAACTGGTTTTTGTTAGAAAAGACTTAGGATAACTTACCAAGCGTACACTTTCAAAGTACATTTAAATGCATGTAGGGGAGCCTCGGTGGCTCAGTTGGTTAAGCATCGGCCTTTGGCTCAGGTCATGATCCTAGGATCCTGGGATCAGCCCTGCATCTGGCTCTTTGCTCAGTGGGGAGCCTGCTTCTCCCTCTCCCTCTGCCCCTCCCCTGCTATGCTCACTCTCTCTCTCTCTCTCTCAAATAAATAAATAAGATCTTTAAAAAAATGCATGTAGACTGGGGGATTTAACAAAAATAGAGTACTTCTAGGAATAAAAGTATTATTATGGCAATATTCCTGGTTCCAAGAGACACAAAAGAAATAACCTATCCACTTGGGTTCCAGGATCTTCCCTGCCCACTGTCTCACACAGGTGGTGACTTAGCATTGGGTAAAGGTGTGGAGAAGCTCTTTCTCTGTCCACTTGTATACACCTCAGGGTGCCATGTGGTTCTTTGAAGTCCTCAAAATATTGCTTGATATTCTATTATATTGTGATTCATGAGGCATTTGGGGATAGGATACCTTGTGATAAGCTCCAAACCTCTAATCTAAATCCTAAGAGTGGCTAGGGCCTCCATAATTCCTTAGGGACAGTCTTCAAAGTGCTATCATTCTTAGAGCTGTGACAGTGAGAAAAGATTTTGGGACTGAGCCTTGCAGAGAGATCAATGACCAACTCACCATCTCAGAAATGGGTGGTTGGTTACAAAGGGGTCCTGATAAAAGAATGTGAGTGCATACAAAATTTATTCTAAATTTAGAATTCAAGCATGTTTTATTTATGATGTGAATTATAATCTAGTTTTATGACACTGGCTTTATTTTAGGTTGATACAAGAAATAGCCCCATGAAGAGTCTGCCTCTTCTGTAAAACAGTTACAGTAGATATCTATTATGCTTTTCAATGTTGCTTGTTACAGCAATAATTTTCTCTTAGTTGGAGTTAGGATGGTGTAGATGATGAAATGTAAAATAGTAGAAAATAAAATTAGGAAGAAATCCCAACTCTACCACTTAAAAATTGAATGAACTTGAGAAAGTAGTTAAACTCTGCTGACCTCAAATCCTTCTGCAAAATGGGGAACATAATAACCTAAAATGAGGATTAAATGAGATGTTATCTATAATGGACCAGGCATAATGCTTGACATACAAAATAAAGCTCTTACTATCCATTACTTTTTTTCTCATCTTTTAATGTTTTTTTGAGGAGTAATTCATTCAGGTACCTTGGGTACTGATTAGCATTTTTCTTTCTAGAAATGGATTAGGGCTTTGAAATAATACAGATTAATAATTATAATAACAAAATGTGGCCATGTAGAATACTGACTAAGGCCAAAGGAATTAGAGGGACCCCACAGACCTGGGTTCAAACCTAGGTTCTGTCTTTAATTAGTTTTGTGATTTGCTGGCTTATCCCAGAAAATCCCAGCTGGCTTATTTATATACTTCTTTTCATCTGCCTACTCAACATTGGATTACTGCAGGACATAGTTACTGGATCTAAACTTTTGTCTATTTATTCTCATTAACTTGACAATAACCAATAATACAGCTTTAAATAAAACTTCCAAATTTATACCTTCAGTCCAGACTGCAGATTTATATGTCCAACTGGCTACTGGACATTTCTACTTGGCTGTCTAATAGGAATTTAAACTCATCTTGTTCAAAACCAGTTTCATGGTTTTCCCTGAAAAAGGCTCCTCCTAAGTTTTCTTCATTTCAATTAATGGCAACTCCTATCCCTCCAGTTGCTCAGGTCAGAAACTTTATAGTCAGCCTTACCTCTGTCTTTTATACTCTTCACCCAATAAACCAAAAATCTTGACAGTTCTCCTTTCAAAATGTATCTAGCATCATACTACTTCTTACTACCTTTCCTTGCTGCTCCCACCTTGGATTACTGCATCTCTTATCACATTGTTAACACAGTCTTCACCCTGGCCTTTCTGCCTCCTCACCTGTTCCTCAGAAATCTATTCTTACCTTCCAGAGTGATCTTTTTTAAAATTAAAGTTGAATCAAGTCACTCAACTATTCAATACCTCCCATATCTTGTTTCTTTAAGAGCAAAAACTCAGATCATTACAATGACCTACAAAGTCTCAAATGATGCCATCTCCTCTATTTGACCTAATCTTTTTCTTATCTCCCTTTTGTTCACTCTACTCCAAATACCTTGGCTATTGATTCAAGATGTCAGGTATGTTTCTCCCCTTAGGGCCTTTGTACTTGCTGTTCTCTACCCCTGGGATGCTTTTTCCTCAAATGACAACATGTAGCACATTTTTACCCCTTCAGGTTTTTGCTTAAATGTCAATGAAGTCTCTTTGAGTTCCCTATCAAAAATTGATCTCTGCTTCCATTATCCTATGTCCCCATTACCTGCTTTATTTTTTTCCAAAGCATTTCTTACTATCCGATATATTATTATTTATTTTTTATTGCCTCTTGCCTATTAAAATGTAAGCTCAATGGGGTCAGGGATTTTTGTATCTTTCATTCACTATTATTTCCAAGGTTTGGTAGAACCAATATTTGTTGAATGGATTCATGAGAGTCCCTATTAGGTTTTTGTTAAAAGTTAGTATGTTAAATGTTCAGTACAGTACTTTGTACATAGTAAATACTGAATAAATCATGGCTATAATTATTATTTAAGAACCAAATGAATCAGTACATTTTTTTTTTTAATACTGAACAATTGGACCAGTCCTAATAGACCATTCATATCAGGAGTTTCAATTCCCCCAAGTTAAGACTCTAATGCCATTTTTATTTTTAATTGTGTTAAAACATTTCATTGATCAAAAATAACTTTGTAAGACCAGAAAAAGTAAGCCTTCAGGAATAAAAAAATACCACTTTGTCTCCAGGGTTTATATAAATGCACCAAAAAAAACCCCAAAAAACTATGTACACCTTCGTCACCATTGCTAGAGAGTTAACTTTCATTAGCCTAAAGGTTGTTAATGCAGTTTTTATCACTGAAGACATTAACATAAAATTGCTGAGAGTCTGCCAACAGGGTGAATGTTCCCAGAGAGATGGCGAGAGCAACAAGGAAAGATATTTAAGTCATCAACATTTCTTATTATTTCTTAGTAAAAACATTAAATAGCTGGATCAACATTTGGCAGATTTGCAATTCACTCCAGAAATTAGTTTGTAAAAATCATACAGCTTCAAAAAGTCTAGTTCAAAAAGTGGTGCCTTGCCCAACATCCATACACATCATGAAATGAATGAGAATCTAACCACCACAGGTGACCCTTACATTTGCAGATGGAAACCTATGAACTTCAGCAAGTTGGGAATATATGTTAAAAAATTATTCATTATTTATCTAAAATTCAAATTTTACAGGGTGCGCTATATTTTATCTGACAATCCTATTCATGGGAAAAATACGTTGTCCAGAAATTCTGTTTAACTATTGTGCTGACTGGTCTCTCTGAACTCATGACCACCAACTTCAAAAGGACTGCCTGTAATCCTACTACCTCTGCCTGCAATTTTTCCACTCTCCTAGATGACCATGTCCTAAATTTCTTCTCTCCTTAATTCTGCAACAACTCTACTACTGTCTTTTCTCTTTGCAGGTAATCTTGCTTCTCCTTTCATAGAAAAATAGAAGTGACTGGAAAAAATCTTTCATAAACTCTCTTCACATATATTTACTATTTTATATCTATGGCCATGGACTCTGTCTTCTTTCTGTCTCTGTCCTGTATAAGGTCACCCTCCTTTCATGCACTAGATCCCATTCTGCCTCTAAGGGGTATTTCTCCCATAATTGTTGTCTGTCCCTCTTCCCAAATCAACTTTCTCTTCTCTAATGAATTACTTCCATCATCAATCAATCATATAATAATATTTTCATCCAAAAAGGAAGAAAAGAAGGAAGAAAGGAAGAAAATTAAAGAGGGAGGGAAGGGGAAGAGTAGAAGAGAGAGGGAAGGGTATCAAAGGGAGAGGGGGAGGAAGGAGAGAGGAAAACACTTCCTTTGACCTCATATCTTCCTTTCTCTATGATCTCATTTCTTTGCTTCCTCCTTTACAGAAATGCTGCTTAAAAGATTTACCTATACTTACTGCTCCCAATTTATTCCATCTTCTCTCTTGTCTTGAACCCACTCCAATCAGGATTTTAAGCCTTCTCCCCTACTGAAACTGCTCCTGTCTAGTTCAGCAATAATTCCACCTAGCTGAATCCAGTGGCAAACTCTCAGTACTCACCTTATTCTCTGTATTCATTTCCTAGGGCTGTCAACAAAGCATCACAAACTACATGGCCTAAAACAACACAAATGTATTATCTCATAGCTCTGAATGCTATAAATACACAATCAAGGTGTTGTTGGCAGGGCCAGGGTCCCTCTGAAAACTGTAGGGAAATCTTTTCTTGCCTCTTGCCAGCTTCTGGTGCTTTCTTAGCAATATTTGTCATTCCTTGGCTTGCAGGTACAAAATTCCAATCTCTGTCTTTATCATTACATAGTGTTCTTTCTGTATGTCTCTGTCTTCACATGGTTATCTTATAAAGACCCCAGTCATATTGAATTAGGGGCCCACCATACTCCACTATTGTTTCATCTTAACTAATTGCATATGTAAAGACCCTATTTCTGAATAAGGTTACATTCTGAAGTATGGGGAGTTAGGACTTCAACATATCCTTTTCGGGGAACACATGATATCTTCATTTGAATGTTGGATAGCCATCTCAAACTTAGCATATCCAAATCCAAACACCTGATCAAGTCCCCCAATGTTCTTCATGCACAGCCTTCCAGGTCTTAACAATGGCTATGTCACCCTTCTAATTGTTCAGATACAAAAACCTGCAGAGTAATCATTTCTTCTTTTCTCTCTTCACCCCACATCAGATCTATCAGAAAATCTTGTCAGCTCATTACTTCTCATCAGCTCCACTACTACCTCTCTGGTCCAAGCCCACAGTATATCTTCCCTACACCATTACAGTAGCCTCTGACAGACTTCCATATATCCAGTTCTACCTTACCATAATCTATTCTCAACACAGATACCAGAACCATCCTATGAAAAAGCCAGATTATGTTATTTCTCAGCTTAAAACCCTCTAATTACCCCCCGTTTCTTTGAGAGTAATTGACAAAATCCTTACAATGGCTTAAAAGTACCCTCCCCACCTCTTCATCCCCCATCCTCCCATGGCCATCCCAAACCAATATGCGATTTTTCTTACATGCCTCAGAATTTATTTTTCTGATTTTAGGGGACTTTTCTCCTCCAAATTTGTCCCAGATACCTTCATGGCTCTCTCTCTTTCTCTTATCTCTCTAGGTCCCTGCAAAAATATCCACTTAGCAGTGAGACATTCTCTGCTATTGTTTTTTTTAACGAAAACAATCCTGCCCAGTACCCCTATCACTCCTCTCCTGCTTTATTGTTTTCATAGTAGCCCTAATACCATCTGAAACACTACAAATTAATAAAACCATCTCTCTGATTTTCTGTCTCTCTGGTTATTGTTTTTCTCTCTATTAGAAACTAAGTTCTAAGAAGACAGATATTTTTGTCTGTTTTTGTTTGTTTGTTTGTTTCCACAACTAGAGTTGAAAGAAGGAATCATGAATCAATCTAGAGAAAACTGTCAAAAATTAAACAGAGTTCAATCTGTACACCAAGTTCAACATCTTATGATCAGTGAATTATTTAAGTAGGCAAAAAATAAAAAGTTGTAATCTAGAAACCAGAAAGCTATCTATATTTATGTAGTCTTATATAAAAATTAAGAATCATTATACAATATAAATTAAACATAGCTTTCTTTTTTAAAATTATCATTGGTCTCCAAAGAATCTAGTCTGGTTGGACAAAGACCCCTATTACTTATAGATTCTTTCTTCTGTCACCTTAAGAAGTGACATTTTTTGCTGGTCAATCTTTTGTTCCTCTTAATAGAAGATTAGAACTTGTGTAGTCACTTCAAAATACAAATTCAGCCTATACCTCTTCTGCAAAATGTCTTTGGTACTAATTTTATATTTTATATTAATTTTTTATCATATACAAAAGGTTAATCTTTTATACAAAAGGTTAATCTTTATTCTCTGTCCTGTTGAATACTTATCAGAAGTTTAATCTCTCCCAGACACTTTTCTTTGAATATTTATAGGGTTAACATTGAGTAATAAAATGAAATCCCATGATATTCTTGCCCTGTTATACCTCAGATAGTTAAAAAAAAAAAAAAAAAAAGGTCAATCAGCTTTATAGCACTAACCAAGTCATACATTTGAACATAGTTCAAGGACCCTAAATTTACCAACCATAAAGGAATAATTTTAGGGAATGTTTGGAGGTTAATAGGTAACTAGTGAAGTTCTTCATGGATATTGGCTTCATCTCTGTGCAGAGAGGAGCAGCTTTTAACCTCTGATCTAGCTGTGAGGTCAGGTAAGGCTGCGCTGGTAGTTCTGAGCCTTTCGGAAACCACAGGTGCAGGCTGGTCATCTTTGGTGCCATGACTACGACAGGTCTAGAATCTGGGAGCATGACTCTTAACTGAGTAGAATCATCTAGGCATGTTCTGTCTCTCTTGACTCCTCCTGGTAGGGGGCAGAGTGTAGCAAAAAATGAAGACACTGCTGTTACTAGTAAGAAAAATCCTATGGAAAAAATATCACCCGTGATTTTCTTTGGGAAATGCTCATTTGAATAGCCCTTTTCAGGGCTCTTTAACAATATTATTCAATTTTGTGCTCACAACTCCTGAAGAGATTAAAGAGAGAGAAAGAGAGAGAGAGAGAGACTCAGGGTCTCCTTCAAACTAGGTTAGAGGATAGACACCTCTATTTCGTAAGGAATCTCCCAGTGATTCTAGTACACAACGAGGACTAAGAATTACGTGAGAAAGATTGACTGCGCCAATGTTGCAACCAATTTACAGGCAAGGAAAGAGAAGTTAAGTAACCTTTCCAAGGTCACACTACCAACACAAGATCTTTTCTTCCCATTATATCATGGTGCCCTCTGCAAAATCCCCAATCTCCCCTGTCACACATAACTTGTCTATCTTTTCAGCTAATGCAATATATTTGAAATCACAGGAAACAAACAAACAAAGTTGGATTAAAGTGGAGTAGAAATGTTTCATAGAAAATAATCAATCATTATGTGATAGTCTACTCAACTTTCCCAGACTAATGAGTATTGGAAAGCTGCCCATAACTTCAGGGTGCAAAACTGAGGCAAAGAATTCAAGTAAACACTTCTACTACTGTTGCTACTACTATGACTACAACTAGGACTATTGCTACTGGTACTGCTGCTGCTACCACCACTAATGACAACAACAACAAATACAACAAAACTTTTGATATTTCACACATTAAAGCCCTGTTTATGTTATAATTTTAATAACAATTCCTACAAATGCAAAAGCTACACAACTTTATCTTCATCTCTTTTTAATCTACTTTTTTGATTTTCAGATACTTTGTACACAGGCTTAGCTTTCTACTGAGTAGACATCTGGAACCTTTACTCAACAATGGTTTGGAAAAGTCAACTGCCAGATTCTTATAAACTCTACTTTCCCTGACCTAACTATTTTAATGCCAGCATAGGCCAGTAATGCCACCTTTGTCCAGAGCAACCTTAAAGGCCTGATGTTTTAGAAGAATAAAAGACCCCCTACTATGGAGAGATGGTAATCACAGAGACTCTGACCAGCAACGTCTTTAAACAACAGTAACTTCTACCCTTTATCATAAAACATTTTTTTTTTTTTTGGTTAACAAAGTTTCTCTCACTTCGACTGTAGCTGAGCACACACATTCTAAAAGATGATATTTTTGTCACATATGGTAATTCAAGGTCCCAGTCTGAATGATTTATAAGTACCTTGTGAATTGCTTGAGCTGATGGGGAAGACTGGACAATAGGAAAGGCATCTTCCTAACATAAACTACTAAGTTGTAGTATCTTAGATTTCTAGAACTAGCAATGATAGATATAATCTAATCCAAATCCAACATATTATAGGTAAGGATGTTGGTGACATCTTGGGTCCAGACAGTGAATTTTGGACAAAGCAGAGCAGAAATCAAGTCTGTATGCTCTAATTTCCATGTCTGAGAAACCAAATATCCACTTTGGAGTATTATAACCTCTAAGCTTATCCAAATCTATCTTTTCCTTCAAGGTTCAGTTTATCTCCTACTGCCCAGTATCATAGAATCAGGAATAAAAAGGATGCTAAGGTCATCCTGTCCAAATAGGCTCTGAATCTTCTCTATCATGTTCCCCACCACAGGGTCATTGTACATACAGTACATCTAGTGACAAAGAATATTATTCCTAATGAAACAATCTTTTCTATCTTTGGATACTCTGAACTAAGTAACATAATATTTAGCCAAAATATGTTTTGCTAAAGCAACTGTTCAATGATTAAATCGCTTTTGTCATAGAACTTTCCCCCACATATCTGAAGATAGGTATGAGTGCCCCTTCCATTTCTCCAGAATAATAATTCCCCACCCTTTAAAAATTCTTCATGCCATGCCATGCCATCCTAACTGCTCTCCTTTGAATACCATCTAGTTTTGAATTATGTCTTAAAATGTGGCATTCAGAAGTGAACATATTGGGCGCCTGGGTGGCTCAGTCGGTTAAGCGACTGCCTTCGGCTCAGGTCATGATCCTGGAGTCCCGGGATCGAGTCCCGCATCGGGCTCCCTGCTCGGCGGGGAGTCTGCTTCTCCCTCTGACCCTCCTCCCTCTTGTGCTCTCTGTCTCTCATTCTCTCTCTCGCAAATAAATAAATAAAATCTTAAAAAAAAAAAAAAAGAAGTGAACATATTATTTTAAACACTCCTAAGAACAGAATTTTCCTTCTCTCATTCTATTAATTCTCTATTAATAAAGCCTGTGAATTCTCAATGAGGGTTAATATTGCCCACAAGAGGGTAAAAATCAGTTCTTGTGAAAAAAATATTACTCTTCTATGTAAATAGCACAGACATAGATAAAGTACATAAAGAGTGTGTCATTAAAATTTCATAGGGTAATTATCAGGAGAAAAACAATTCTAAAAAAAACTCCTTAGAGGGACAATAATGAAAAAAGGTTGAGAAACTGTGATATAGCCTAAGATTACATTACCTGTTTTATAATGCCATCATACTATTAACTCTTATGGATGTTTTAGCCAAATAAAATCCTTACAACTGTTTCACTTGCTAAAAGGTATCTCTTATTTGTGGTTTCCAGTTTGGTTGGTTGGTTGGATTGTTTGATTTTGGTTTTTAGGGAGTGGCAGATTTTGTTTTGTTTTGCTACTATGAAACCACAGGCTTAAATCTATTCCTGATAAAACTTTGTTTTGTCTGTTCCTGCCTGTCCAGAAATTTTGGGACCTAATTTAGCCTTCTAATACATTCATTATTCTTCCAAGCTCTGATTATTTGCAAATTTTATCTCCTATCATCCAGATTACTCATGCCAGTAATTTGCAGAAACAATGTTGAAAAGAGCAGGGCTGAGAATATTGTCCTGCACACACCTTCTCCATCTTGTGTTAACGTATTAATCACTGGGCTTTGACTAACACTTATTCATCATTTATTAATGTGACTAGCTGTACATTTCCATGCATAAAATCTACAGTTTTCTCTTTTGCTCTTTGTATGCTATAAGAAACCTTGTCAGATGTATCACAGAAATCCAGATATCTGGCTCTATAGTATTTTCTAAAAGTTTAGCAACCCAAGCAAAAAATAAAATAAGAAGTAAAATTGAGTGTTTTGTTTTTCTTTAATAAACCTGTGCTGCCTCACTATGATTATTTTTTCATTTTCTCTATACTTTTTTAAAAAACCCTCTTTTTAATAATCTATAAAGTCATCTCTGTGTAAAAGGGCTTAAATATTCTATTGATTATGTTTTTTCTTATAACAGTATTTGTCAGTTATAGTCAGTAGACTCTTGCTCTGCTCCCTTATATTTCCATGGATATATGTCTTACATTTCCAAAAAGATGATAAATGCTTAGGGCTGAACCCTATATTCCCCATAGTTGCTCAACAAAGTATCGTAAAAGATAATAAAAAATATACTGTTTGACTGATTAATTAATATCAGTTTCTACTTATTATCAAATCAGATCAGTGAAAGAATCATAAATCATACTCACACTTTAGACCAGGTTTATGTATGGTTTTAAAGGCTTATGCTAATAAAAGTGTACAAAACAGATGAACATAGGGGGAAAAGAGAGAGAGGCAAACCATAAAAGAGACTCTTAATGATAGAGAACAAACTGAGGGTTACTGGAGGAGAGGTGGGCAGGGATGGACCAAACGGATGATGGGTATTAAGGAGGGCATTTGTTGCGTTGAGCACTAGGTGTTGTATATGTAAGTGATGAATCACTAAATTCTACTCCTGAAACTAAGATTACACTGTATGTTAACTAACTGGAATTTAAATAAAAACTTGAAACAATAAAAAATATTTAAAAGTATATAAAGAGTTTCCTCCTGTATTCAACTCTCAGTTTACTAATTTCTCACTAAAAAGTTCTCATTGAGATATAGGGAAATTAAAAACTGACAATGGAAAATGTAAAAAGAACTATATAGGTTACATATGCAAAAAAATACAGAATGTATCTTTAGGATGGGGAGCCTCCTTATATTTTCACAAATGAAAATCACTTAAAAATAGACATATCAGGATGGGCTCCTAAATTTTTTTTTTTAACTAAAATTGAGCATATATGTATAATTTATTTAAATTATCATGTAGCTCTGGGGGTGAGGTTCTCAAATTAGACATTTTGACTACATTAAAAACACAATGACTGCTTAGTTGAAAACTGACTTACTGAATTATCTAAATGAGCCATTTGCTTGCCATTTGATGGTGGTACATTTTTATGTCTTAGACATTATATATATTCTCCATGTGTATATTCTGATATTCTAAATCTGCAATGCAATTCAATTATTTGAAAGAAGATATTAAATGATCAGGGTGGAGGTCTCTAAAGATAGTGACATAAGAAGCTCCTGAACTTCTCTCCTTCCATGGGCATACTGAATAAATAGCTACACAAAGAGCAATTCCCTCTGAAGGAAATCTAGGAACTAGCTGAGTGACTCCTACACATTGGGTGAACAAGAAAATACTCACATCAAAACAGGTAGGAAAAGCTGAGACACACTCCCACCCTAAACCCCACCCCCAGCACAGCACCATACAATTAGGAGGAAATCCTCAACTCCCAGCTTCTCCCTCAGGAGTGAAGGGTTTGGACCCCATATCTAGTGTCTCAATTTTTAAGACTCCCAACTAAGGGACAGGCCCCTAAACACCTAGTTTTGAAAGCCAGCAGGGTTTGTGTCCACAAGACCCATAAGACTATAACAAAAAGCAACTGTTTGGGCATGAACACTCCTGTGGCTGTCATCCCAGGGCTCAGCACAGAGGGAGTAGGCAAAAAAAAAATGCTCATCTCTCATTCTTTCCCTGAATGGAATCTATTTGTATACTGGAAAAGATGCTGTCTGAGGGTCAGAGATCTAAATTAGTATGCATCTGGGGATTGACTGATCCTTTCTGCAGATCAGGGAAGCCTGTGGACACCTCCTCTGCCCTCTCCCTTCTGCCTATCTCCAGTCACCAGTATCACCCTAGAAAGAGTTTATACACATGTCTGTATCCCAGCTTTTGTGGACAGGTCCCTACATCACCGGGCTCTGACAGCCAATGAGGCTTACATTCAGGAGTTCCACAGGACTGTAGAAAATAAACAAGAAGTTCTTAATGGACTCAGAAGCACCCTTCCCACCTCCACCTAAGTCATGGCTATATACCCAGGGTCCAGGGCCCAGTATAAAGGGAGTAAACAAAAAATGCCTCCCAGTTTCTCCCTGGAAAGGATTTAACAACATACCTTCCCTGCTGCTTCCTGAGGTTTCAGCTTCCAACTGGCCTCTATATAAGTGTTGACTGTAATATTCCCCTTAGGGGAGTTGGCATACCCTTAACTACTGGTATCTACTAAGAACAAGGAAGACAGCTTAGACAATCATAAAGGATTTAGAGAAAACCAGGAGCATGGGCCAGGCTGACAGACAAAGTTCATCTCCTATGGGAGACCACTCTGTCAAGATCTACAGAAACCAACACAGAGAGTCAAGGAAAATAAATAAACAAAAAAACACATCCCAAACAAATGAACATAATAAAATTCCAGAAACAGATCTTAATATAACAAAGATAAATAATTTACCTGATAGAAATGTCAAAATAAGGGTCACAACAAAGATCACTGAAGTCAGTAGAATATTCCATGAACAAAATGAGAATTTCAACAAAGAGATAGAAAATATAAGAAAGTACCAAACAGAAAGCACAGAGCTAAATAATACAATAACAGAACTGAGTAATTCAATAGAGGGGCTCAACAGTAGACTAGATGAAGTGGAAAAGAGTATCAGAGAACTAGAAGACAGGAAAGTAGAATTCATCTAACTAAAGAAGCACAAAAGAAAAGAGTATCTATAAAAGTAAAGACAGCTTAGGGGACCTGTGGGAAACCATAAAACAGATCAATGTATGCATTATAAGAGTTTCAGAAAGAGAAGAGAGAGAAAAAGGGGGCAGACAGTTTATTCAAAGAAATAATGGTGGCAAACTTCCCTACTCTGGGGAAAGAAACAGACATGCAGATCCAGGAAACACAGACTGTTTCAAAAAAGATGACCCACACTGAGACACATTATAATTAAGCTGCTCACATTAAGAAAAAATACAGATCTCACATAAACAACCTAACTATATACCTCAGGAAATTAGAAAAAAAAAATTAGAACAAAAAGCCCGAAGTTACAAGAAGGAAGGGAATAATAAAGATCAGAGTGGAAACAGACGAAATAGAGGAAAATAAAAGGAAAAAAGAAAAATTCATGAACTAAGAGCTGGTTTTTTGAAAAGATTAAAAATAAAATAGAGAAACCCTTAGCTAGACTTAGCAAGTAAAAAAGAGAGTGGACGCAAATACATAAAATTAGAAGTGGAAGAGGAGCTATTATAACTGATATCAGAAAAATATGAGGATCATAAGAGATTCCTATGAACAACTATATACCAACAAATTGGATAATCTAGAAGAAATGGATAAATTCCTAGAAATGTACAACCTAACAAGACTGAATCATGAAGAATAGATAATCTGAACATACCAATAATGAGTAGAGAGATGGAATCAGTAATCAAAACCTTCCAACAAAGAAAATCCCAGGACCAATGAATCATTGGTGAATTCTACCAAACATACCATGAAGAACTAATACCAATCCTTCTCAACCTTTCCTTAAAAATAAAAATAAAAAAAAAATAGAAGAGGGAATATTTACAAATTAATTTTACAAGGCCAGCTGATACCAAATACTGATATTCTGAGCTGATACTTTGAAACCAAAACCAAACAAGGATATTACAAGAAAAAAAAAAAAAAGGCCAATAACTCTGATAAACATAGATGTAAAAATTCTCAACATATTATTAACAAATTGAATTAAACAATAAATTAAATTATTCATAAACCTCAATCAAGTGGGATTTATTCTAGGGATGTAAGGATGTTTTAACTTTCACAAATCAATCAAAATTATACACTATATTAACAAAATAAAGGATAAATATCATATGATCATCTCAATAGATGCAGAAAAAAAATGTGGCAAAATTCAAGATCCTTTCATGATAAAACTTTCAACAAACTTGGTATAGAAGGAATGTACCTCAACATAATGAAGACCATGTATGATAAACCCATAGTAAACATCATATGCAATGGTAAAAAGTTGAAATCTTTCCTCTAATATTGGCCAGAGATGCTCATTCTGGCCACTTTTATTGAACATTCAAACCCTAGACACAACAATTAGGCAAGAAAAAAAAAATGAGTGAAAGACATCCAAATTGGAAAGGAAGAAGTAAAACTGTTGCTATTTGCAGATGACATGATACTATATTAAATAAACCCTAAAGACTTCACCAAAAAAACTACTAAAGTTGATAAATGAATTCAGTAGTCACAGGATACAAAATTAACACACAGAAATTGGTTGCACTTCTATGCACTATCAGAAAGAGAAATTAAGAAAATAATCCCATTTATAATTGCATCAAAAAGAATAAAATACCCAGGAATAAATTTAACCAAGGAGGTAAAAGACCAGTACTCTGAAAACTATAAGACATTGAAAAAAGAAACTGAAGACAACACAAAAAATGGAAAGATAGTCCATGCTCATGGGTTGGAAGAATTACTGTTGTTAAACTGTCCATGTGACCCAAAGCAATCCACAGATGTATTGCAATCCTTATCAAAATAGCAATAACATTTTTTAAAGTAGTAGAGCAAAGAATCCTAAAATTTATATGGAACTACAAAAAATCTCAAATAGTCAAAGCAATCTTGAGAAAGAAGAACAAAGCTGGAGGTAACATATTAGCTGATTTCAAACTATACTACAAAGCTATAGTAATCAAAAAAGTATGGTACTGACATGAAAACAGACGGATAGGTCAATGGAATAGAATAGAGAGCCCAGGAAAAAACCCATACATATATGGTCACTTAATCTATTACAAAGGTGGCAAGAATATACAATAGGGAGATGACAGTCCCTTCAATAAATGGTGTTGGAAAAACTGGACAGCTACATGCAAAAGAATGAAACTGGACCACTATTTTATACCACATACAAAAATAAATTCAAAATAGATTAAAGACTTGATTGTAACACCTGAAACCATAAAACTCATAGAAGAAAAAAAGGTAGTAAGCTCTTTCACATTGGTCTTAGCAATATATATATATATATATTTTTTTTTTGAGCCAAAATCCTCAGGCAAGGGCAACACAAGCTAAAATAAACAAATGGGATTATATATATTAAAAAAAAAAAAAAAAAGCTTTTCCACAGAGAAGGGAACTATCAACAAAACAAAAAGGCAACCTATTGAATGGGAGAATATATTTGCAAATCATACATCAAATAAGAGGTTAATATCTAAAATATATAAAGAACTAGGGGCACTTGGGTGTCTCAGTCAGTTAAGCATCCAACTCCTGATTTTGACTCAGATCATGATCTCAAGGTCATGAGATGGAGCCCTACACTGGGCTCTGTGCTGGGGTTGGAACCTACTTAAGATTCTCTCTCTCCCTCTCCTTCTGCCCCTCCCTACTGCTCACACTATTTCTAAAAAAAAAAAAAAAAAATTAAATATTAAATAAATTAAATATATAAAGAACTTAGACAACTTAAAATCAAAAAAAGAAACAAAAAAACCATGACATTATTAAAAATCAGCAGAGGACCTGAGTAGACATTTTTTCCAAAGAAGACTTAGAGATGGCCAACAGGCACATGGAAAGATGCTCTCCACCACTAATTGTCAGGAAAACACAAATCAAAAACACCTCACCTCTGTCAGATTATCTATTATCAAAAAGACAAAAAAAAAAAAAGTGTTAGAGAGCATGGTGAAAAAGATAACCCTCTGTTATCTGTTACACTGTTGGTGGGAATGTAAATTGGTGCAACCACTATGGAAAATAGTATAGAGGTTCCTCAAAAATTAAAAATAGAACTACTATATGATCCAGCAATTCCATTTCTAGGTATATATCCAGAGAAAATGAAAGCACCAATCTGGAGAGATACATGCACCACTGTGTTCACTGCAACATTATTTGTAATAGCCAAGATATGGAAGCAACCTAGGTGTCCATCAATAGATGAATGAATAAATAGGATGTGGTAGATATATACAATGGGATATTACTCAGCCATAAAAAAAAAAAAAAAGAATAAAATCTTCCCATTTGTGAGTGGATGAACCTAGAGGGTATTACGCTGAATGAAATAAAACAGAGAAAGACAAATACCATATAATTTTACATACATCTGGAATCTAAAAAACAAAACAATGGAACAAACAGAACAAAACAGAAACAGACTCATAGTTACAGGAAACAAACTGTTGATTACCAAAAGAAGGAAAAACTGAGGGAGAAATATGTGATGGGGAATAAGAGACACAAACATCCAGTTATAAAATAAATGTAATGTATGACATAGGGAATAGAAATAACATTGTAATAACTTTGGTGACAGTTGATAACTAGACTCATTGTGCAGATCACTTCATAATGTATAAAAATATCTAATTGTTACAGGATTTCTTTCCCTTCGTTGCCCATGGTTCTTGGTCATGATGCTTCAAAGAATGAAAAGGTAGACCAGATGAAGAGTGGTGGGCAGCAAAGCAAAGTTTATTGAGTGATAGTTCAAAGTTCCTGGAGAGGGAGGGGACCCAAGAAGGTTGCCACCAGGGTTTCTAAGTCAAGGGGGTTTATGGGCTTGTTGGTGGGCTGCTTTAATCTAATTAACCCTCCATGTGCCTGTCATCCAATCAGGTTTTTGCCACCTATCTATCACATGGGAAAGGGTGGAGGGGTCCTTCCAGGATGGTATAGAGTCCTTCTAAGAGTGGTTTCCTCTTAGCATGGGGGCCCATTTTCCCTGCCTGCCTTTCTTCTGATTATCCTTCATTATAATCACTATGATGTACACCTGAAACTAATAAAATATTGCACATCAATTATTCCTAAATAAAAAAGAGACTATTATGGGGTGCCTGGGTGGCTCAGTAGGTAGGCATCTGCCTTCGGCTCAGGTCATGATCCCAGGGTCCTGGGATCGAGCCCTGCATCATGCTCCCTGCTCTGTGGGAGGCTTGCTTCTCCCTCTCCCACTCCCCCTGCTTGTATTCCCTCTCTCGCTGTGTCTCTCTCTGTCAAATAAATAAATGAAATCATAAAAAAAAGAGAGAGAGAGACTATTATATAAGTAGGAAAAAATAATCCTGTTTACAATATCATTTAAAAATACTTAGGAATAAATATAACCCAGGAGGTAAAAGATCTATACACTGAAAATTATAAGGCATTAAAGAAAGAAACTGAAGAAGACACAAATAAATGGAAAGATATTAATATTTCTCAAAGACTTATACTACCCAAAGCAATCTGAAGATTCAATGCAATCCCTATCAAAATTCCAATGGGATTTTTTATGGAAACAGAAAAAAAAAAAATCCTAAATTTTGTGGGAACTGCAAAGAAACCCTGAATAGCCAAAGCAATCTTGAGAAAGAACAAAGCTGGACACATCACACTTCCTGATATCAAACTATATTACAAAGCTACACAACAGAATCAAAACATGTGATATTGGCATAAAAGTAGACATAGATCAATGGAACAGAATAGAGAGCCCAGAAATAAACCCAGACACATAGGATCAATTCATATACACTGAAGGAGCCAAAAATACTCAATGGGGAAAGGATAGTCTTATTTAAACTGGACTTAGTCTACACACAGTAATCAGCTCAAAATGGATTAAAGACTTAAATATAAGACGTGAAGCCATAAAACTTCTAATAGAAACCATAAGGGTAAGTGCCTTAGCATTGGGCTTGGCAAAATTTTTTTTAGATTTGACACAAAAAGCAAAGGCAACAAAAGCAAAGATAAACAAGTGGAACTGCATCATAGTAAAAAACTTCTGCATCAGTAAAATGAAAAGGCAACCTATTGAATGGGAGAAAATATTTGCAAATAATATATATAAATATAGATAGATAGTATCTATAGATAAAAGGTTAATATCCAAAATATATAGAGAACTCATACATTTCAACAACAAAAACACATACAACCTGATTAAAAACTGGGCAGAGTAAATGAACAGACATTTTTCCAAAGGAGGCATAAAAATAGCACAGAGATACATGAAAAGGTATTCAACATTACTAATCCTTAGGGAAATGCAAATCAAAACCACAATAATGTACCACTTCACATGTCTTAGAATCCCTATCACCAAGAAGACAAGAGGTAACAAGTGTTGGAAGGCCCTGGAAGAAAAGGAACCCTGACTCACTGTTGGTGGGAATGCAAATTGGTGCAGCCACTATGGAAAACAATATGGAGGTTCCTCAAAAAATTAAAAATAGAACTACCATATGATCCAGCAATTTCACTTCTGGGTATATATCCAAAGGAAATAGAATCACAATCTCTAGGAGACATCTGCACTCCATGTTAATTGCAGTATTATTTACGATAGCCAAGATAATTGAAACAACTGAAGTATCACCAACAGATGAATGGATAAAGAAAATGTGAAATATATATATGTATATATATATATGAATGAAATATATATATGATGTGAAATATATATATGTATATATACACATATATTTGAATATTATTCAGCCATAAGAAAGAAGGACATCCTTACATTTAGAACAACATGGATGGTCCCTAAAGGGATTATGCTAAGTGATGAAAGTCAGACAAAGACAAATACTGTATGATATCACTTATACATGGAATCTAAAAAAGCTACTCAGAGAAACTGAGAGTACAGTGGTGGTTACTAGGGACTGTGGATTGTAAGAAATGAAGAGACATTGGCCAAAGGGTACAAATGTCCAGTTATAAGATGAATAAGTTCTGGAGATCTAATAACAACATGTGATTACAGTTGTCACTGTATCATACACTTGAAAGTTGCTAAGAGAGTAGATCTTAAATGTTCTCATCACAAAAAAAGAATGGTAATTATGTGATGTGATGGAAGTGTTAGCTAATGCTAGGTGGTAATTATTTTCCAATTTAGAAGTATATCAAATACTTTGTATACCTTATACTTACACAATGTTATATGTTAATTATATCTCAACAAAACTGAAAAAAATATTAAGAAAAAAATTAAAAATGATTGGGGAGAAGAACAATGGAGACTTTGTTATTTTTATAAAGTTTTTTTTAAGCTGATTGGTGCTTACACTGATGTTCATACATAATTCTAAAAGCTCTTTTGTGTACCTAAAATATTTCATAATAAAGTGTTATGATAGGTTATTTGTGATAGCAGATGATTTTTAAAAATTTAAACAAATAAGGTGATAAGAAATCTTGCAAGAAAACCCCCCCAAAATTGAACAAAACAAATCTCGTCCTCCTAAAATTCTATTTAGAGAATTTGAGAGCATAAAGTAGAAACCCTTACTTTATTGGTCAGATTTTAAAAGTTTATTATTTATATTAGGAATATATAACTTTCAACTGTGTAGATACAGATGAAGTTTGGGATGCAGAAGATTAGGTTCAGAGGATTAGAGTTCATAGTATAGATGTAACTATTCAAAATAGGAATAGGAACAAGTTGTAAAGTTACAATAAATAATGAAGAATTAGAATATTAAAAAAATAAAAATTTAAACAAAAAATGGGAAGTTTTTATTCCTCCACTCAACTGCTCTATGTACCCTCAGCACCTCTCTTCTAGCAGCTGTTTTAAATTGAGGGAGGGAAGAATTCAGTGGGAGATGGTATAGGCACAATTATTCCTAGTGGGTTCTGTAAATAGCAGTCCCCTTTAGAATACATCCTCCAAAGACTTGATAAGACAACCAAAGAGGTGAAGAGAGGATTGATCTTTAAATTAACTGTCAGCCTACAGTTAATTAAGTAGAGTTTATTCCTCCTTAACCTTACAACCTTTAGACGTACAGAATGCTCAGGTTATTAAATATTATCAGCAAGACAGTGAGGATGGTAAGAGGCAAGAAATACACAGAAAATAAATTCTGAGGTTTCTTTAAAAGAAAAAGGTGGCTCAATATTAAAAATTGAGAAGAATTTTTAGAAACATTTGACTGCATAGTACAGATCTCCTCATACCTAAATTTCTTTATGTTCTCCTTTCAATGGGTCCTGAGAATTACTAAGAATCACTATCTGAGAGTAGTATGTCCATTTTTTTAAAGTAGGTATTAATTTCCTTTTGCTGCCCTAACAAATTATACAAACAACACAAATGTATTATCTCACAGTTGTATAGGTCAGAGGTCTGAGACTCAAAAAGCCCACATTAAGATATTGACTAGTCTGGGCTCTTATTTGGAGGCTTGAAGGAAGAATCCACTTCCATGATGATTCAGGTTGTTGGCTGGATTCAGTTCCATGCAACTGCAGGACTAAGATCTCCCATTTCCTTGTGGCTGTCAGCCAAGGGTCATTCTTAGCTTCCAGAGACCTCCTGCAGTCCCTGGTTCATGGTCCTCTTCCTACCTCTTCAAAGACAGCAACAATGGGTTGAATCTTCCTCACATTTTGAATCTCTCTCAACCCCTCTTCTGCCTCATGTCTTCTGTGCTCATCTCTCTCTGACTCGTGTGACTTCCTCTTCTGCTTTTAAAGGCTTATATGATTACATTGATCCCACTGGCATAATTTAGGATAATCCCCATTTTTTTTTATGTCAATGGATTGGTAAATCTAAGTACATCTGCAAAATCCCTTCGCAGCAGTACCTAGGTTAGTGTTTGATAATAACCAGGAATGGGAGCCTTGAGGGGACGTCTTCACAATTCTGCCTACCACTGGGTGTGCCCACCAGGTTCAAGGAGAATTGGAATTACACGCAGTCGAAAACACTTGAAGAGATATTTTCCTAGAGAAATGCCTCTAATATCCCTTTTATAAATGATGAACACACGGAAACACACACACGACACTTAATATTTTGTTTTCAACAAACTGCCAATTAAATGATGCATATTTTTACAACCCATAAAACATAAAAGTTTATCTAAATGAAGCATTCTGAAACATTATTTGATTACTCAAGTGGTAACTTCATGGCTAATGATAAATCTTGTCTTATTAGGAGTTTTAGTTGAGAATGCTTTTATTTGTATTGTTTCTGTATTTTTAAACAGGACATCAAATTCTTGGAAGAAGCCATATGAACAAGGGAGAAAGGATATTCTGTGATTATAATTAGAGATGTCTTTTTGCAGGAAGTAATTATCAGTATAAGTTAAGTACTAAAATTAAAAATTCAATTATTCTTAAGTATTTACTAGACTAAGATTAGTTAACTGTAATTCTTATAGAAATTAACCCTATAAGAAACATTATAGAAACATGAATTATCAGGGTTAAAAATATAATGCAGCTGGAGGAACAAGATGGCGGAGGAGTAGGAGACCTGGATTTCATCTGGTCCCCGGAATTGAGCTGGATAGGGATCAAACCATTCTGAACATCTGCGAACTCAACAGGAGATCGAAAAAAAGAATAGCAGCAACTCTCTGAACAGAAAAGTGACTACTTTCTGGAAGGTAGGACGTGCAGAGAAGTGAATCCGAGGTGATATACGGGAAGATAGACAGCAGGGGAGGGGCCTCCGTTGGCCCCTTCTGGCAAATGATAGAGCCAGGGAGCACAAAATTGGAACTTTTAGAAGCCTGCTCTGCTGAGGGACGTCACTCCAGTGGCTAAGTAGGGGGTGGAACCCTCTCTGGAACAGTGTTGTCTTGGACCCTCAGGGTCACAGAAAGACCAGGGGTGCCTGAGTGTGGCAGAGCTCCCAGGTGTCGGAGCAGGGAAGCCAGCTGCAGAGACAGAGCCAAGGAGTGGGCTTTCAGCTCCAGGTTGCCATAAACCATGATCTGGGGCATAGTCGGGCCACTGCTCTTCCAGCAGGGACCCAACAAGTGGCAGATGGGGGAGACTCCCCTTCCTCCCCTGGGAGGAGTGGCACAGGAGTGCATCGCAGGGATCTGCTGGGTTTGGAGACTCCACATGGGTTTAGGTGCCAGAGAGAGAAACACTGGGTCACAGGCTGGGTGAGCACGGAGTGCGGCCAGAGACCGGGGAGATGGGAGTAACTGACTGCTTTCCTCTGGAGGTGCACTGAAGAGTGGGGCCCCAGGTTCTCGGGTCCTCTGGGGCAGAGATTGGGAGGCCGCCATTTTCACTCTTGTCCTCCAAAGCTGTATGGAAACTTGCAGGGAACAAAAGCTCCTGAGAACAAATCTGAGCAGATTACTTAGCCTGGACCCGGCAAGAGTGGGGCAATTCCACCTCTGGCAAAGACATTTGGAAATCACGGCAACAGGCCCCTCCCCCAGAAGATTAGCAAGAACAGCCAGACAAGAACAAGTTTACCAATCAATGAGAACAGCAGAATTCCAGCGCCAGGGGAATACTGCACATAGAATTCATGGCTTTTTTCCCATGATTCTTTAGTCTTTCAAAGTTAATTTTTTTTAACTGTCTTTCAACCAACATCTTATCAATGCCTTTTAAAAAAAACTCTTTTTTATTTTTCATTTTTAGAGTCATATTTTATCCCTTCATAGTAGTTACCCTTATTTTTGATATGTATATATATATATATATATATATATATATATATATATATATATATATATATATATATAAGTTGTTCTCTCTTTAAAATTTTGGGATATGGTTTCCTCAACAGATCAAAATATACCCTAAATCTCTAGTGTATGGCTTTGTTCTAGTCTCTAGTGTATGGCTTTGTTCTAGTCTCCTGCCTGATCACATTCTCTCCCCCCCCTTTTTTTTTGAATCCTCTTCTTTCTTTTTTGAACCAATTTCTTATCAATTCCTTTTATAAAATCTTTTATAATTTTCATCCCCAGTCATATTCCATTCCTTCATCATAGTAACCCTTATTTTTATACATATAAGTTTTTCTTTCTTTAAAATTTTGGGAGGCACTTTCTTCTAACAGACCAAAATATGCCCAAAATCTAGTGTGTGGCACTGATCTATGCACCAGGCTGATCATATTTGATCATATCCTGTTTTGTTTTGTTTTGTATTGTTTTTGTTTGTTTTTATCTTTATCTTTTTCTTTTTCTTTTCTTTTTCCTTTTTCTTTCTTTCCCTTTCTTTTCCCCTGGTTTCAGGTCTTTTCTGATTTGTTTAGAGTATATTTTCTAGGGATGTTGTTACCCTGTTAGCATTTTGTTCTCTCATTCATCTATTCTCCTCTGGACAAAATGACAAGATGGAAAAAACCATCTCAACAAAAAGAACAAGAGGCTGTACTGACTGCCAGGGACATACTCAGTATGGACATTAGTAAGATGTTGGAACTAGAGTTCAGAATGATGATTTTAAAGATACTAGCTGGGCTTGAAAAAAGCATGAAAGTTATTAGAGAAACACTTTCTGGAGAAATAAAAGAACTAAAATCTAACCAAGTCGAAATCAAAAAGGCTATTTTAATAAGGTGCAATCAAAAATGGAGGCTTTAACTGCTAGGATATGAGGCAGAAGAGAAAATTAGTGATATAGAAGACCAAATGATGGAAAATAAAGAAGCTAAGAAAAAGAGAGATGAACAACTACTGGATCACGAGGGCAGAATTCGAGAATAAGCGATACCATAAGATGAAATAACATGAGAATAATTGGGATCCCAGAAGAAGAAGAAAGAGAGAGAAGGGCAGAACATACATTGGAGCAAATTGTAGCAGAGAACTTCCCTAATTTGGGGAAGGAAACAGGCATCAAAATCCAGGAGGCATAGAGAACCCCTCTCAAAATCAATAAAAATAGGTCAACACCCCGACATCTAATAGTAAAACTTACGAGTCTCAGAGACAAAGAGAAAATCCTGAAAGCAGCTCGGGACAAGAGATCTGTAATCTACAATGGTAGAAACATTAGATTGGCAACAGACCTATCCACAGAGACCTGGCAGGCCAGAAAGGACGGGCAGGATCTATTCAGAGCACTAAATGAGAAAAATATGCAGCCAAGAATACTATATCCAGCTAGGTTGTCATTGAAAATAGAAGGAAAGATAAAAAGCTTCCAGGACAAACAAAAACTAAAGGAATTTGCAAACACAAAACCAGCCCTACAAGAAATATTGAAAGGGGTCCTCTAAGCAAAGAGAAAGCCTAAAAGTAACATAAACCAGAAAGAAACAGAGACAGTATACAGTAACAGTCACCTGATAGGCAATACAATGGCACTAAATTCCTATCTTTCAATAGTTACCCTGAATGTTAATGGGCTAAATGCCCCAATCAAAAGACACAGGCTATCAGACTGGATAAAAAAAGAAGGCCCATGGATATGTTGTCTGCAAGACACTCATTTTAGACCCAAAGTCACCCCCAGATTGAAAGTGAGGGGGTGGAAAACCATTTACCATGCTAATGGACACCAAAAGAAAGCTGGGGCGGTAATCTTTATATCAGACAAATTAGATTTTAAACCAAAGACTATAGTAAGAGATGAGGAAGGACACTATATCCTACTTAAAGGGTCTATCCAACAAGAAGATCTAACAATTGTAAATATCTATGCCCCTAACATGGGAGCAGCCTATTATATAAGGCAATTAATAACAAAAGCAAAGAAACACATCGACAACAATACAATAATAGTGGGGGAATTTAACACACCCCTCACTGAAATGGACAAATCATCTAAGCAAAAGATCAACAAGGAAATAAAGACTTTAAATGACACACTGGACCAAATGGACTTCATAGATCTATTCAGAATATTCCATCCCAAAGGAACAGAATACACATTCTTCTCTAGTGCCCATGGAACAGTATCCAGAATAGATCATATCCTAGGTCACAAATCAGGTCTCCACCAGTACATTGGGATCATTCCTTGCATATTTTTAGACCACAATGCTTTGAAGCTAGAACTCAATCACAAGAGGAAAGTCAGAAAGAACTCAAATATATGGAAGCTAAAGAGCATCCTACTAAAGAATGAATGGGTCAACCAGGAAATTAAAGAAGAATTAAAAAAATTCAATGGAAACAAATGAAAATGAAAACACAACTGTTCAAAATCTTTGGGATGCAGCAAAGGCAGTCCTGGAGGGAAGTATATAGCAATACAAGCCTTTCTCAAGAAACAAGAAACGTCTCAACTACACAACCTAAACCTACACCTACAGGAGCTGGAGAAAGAATAGCAAATAAAGCCTAAACCCAGCAGGGGAAGAGAAATAATAAGTATCAGAGCAGAAATCAATGAAATAAGAAACAAAAGAACAGTAGAACAGATCAACAAAACTAGGAGCTGGTTCTTTGAAAGAATTAATAAGATTGATAAACCCCCAGCCAAACTTATCAAAAAGAAAAGAGAAATGACCCAAATAAATAAAATCATGAATGAAAGAGGAGAGATCACAACCAACGCCAAAGAAATACAAACAATTATAAGAACATATTATGAGCAACTCTATGCCAGCAAATTAGATAATCTAGAAGAAATGGTTGCTTTCCTAGAGAACCAGACAAGACCCCGAATAACTAGAGGAATGTTGAAAAAGAAAATCAAAGCTGGTGGCATCATAATTCCGGACTTCAAGCTCTATTACAAAGCTGGCATCATCAAGACAGTTTGGTACTGGCACAAAAACAGACACATCGATCAATGGAACATATTGAGAGCCCAGAAATGGACCCTCAACTCTATGGTCAACTCATCTTCGACAAAGCAGGAAAGAATGCCCAATGGAAAAAAGACAGTCTCTTCAACAAATGGTGTTGGGACAATTGGACAGCCACATGCAGATGAATGAAACTGGACCATTTCCTTACACCACACACAAAAATAGACTCAAAATGGTGGAAAGACCTCAGTGTGAGACAGGAGTCCATCAACATCCTAAAGGAGAACACAGGCAGCAACCTCTTTGACCTCAGCCACAGCAACTTCTTCCTAGAAACATCGCCAAAGGCAAGGGAAGCAAGGGCAAAAATGAACTATTGGGACTTCATCAAGATAAAAAGCTTTTGCACAGCAAAAGAAACAGTCAACAAAACCAAAAGACAACTGACAGAATGGGAGAAGATATTTGCAAATGACATATCAGATAAAGGGCTAGTATCCAAAATCTATAAAGAACTTATCAAACTCAACACCCAAGAATAAATGATCCAATCAAGAAATGGGCAGAAGGCATGCACAGACATTTCTGCAAAGAAGACATCCAAATGGCCAACAGACACATGAAAAAGTGTTCAACATCGCTCGGCATCAGGGAAATCCAAATCAAAACCTCAATGAGATACCACCTTACACCAGTCAGAATGGCTAAAATTAACAAGTCAGGAAATGACAGATGTTGGCAGGGATGCGGAGAAAGGGGAACCCTCCTACACTGTTGGTGGGAATGCTAGCTGGTGCAGCCACTCTGGAAAACAGTATGGAGGTTCCTCAAAAAGTTTAAAATAGAGCTACTGTATGACCCAGCAATTACACTACTGGGTATTTACCCCAAAGATACAAATGTAGGGTTCTGAAGGGGTATGTGCACCCTGATGTTTATAGCAGCAATGTCCACAATAGCCAAACTGTGGAAGGAGCCAAGATGTCCATCGACAGATGAATGGATAAAGAATATGTGATATATATATATACAATGGAATGTTATGCAGCCATCAAAAGGAATGAAATCTTCCCATTTGCAACGACGTGGATGGAACTAGAGGGTGTTATGGTGTGCGAAATAAGTCAATCAGAGAAAGAAATGTATCATATGACCTCACTGATATGAGGAATTCTTAATCTCAGGAAACAAACAGAGGGTTGCTGGAGTGGTCAGGGGTGGGAGGGATGGGGTGGCTCGGTAATAGACATTGGGGAGGTTATGTGCTATGGTGAGCGCTGTGAATTGTGTAAGACTGTTGAATCACAGATCTGTACCTCTGAAACAAATAATACATTATATGTTAAAAAATAAAAAAAATAAATAAAGAAGAAGATGGCAGGAGGGGAAGAATGAAGGGGGGCAAATCGGAGGAGGAGATGAACCATGAGAGACTATAAACTCTGAAAAACAAACTGAGGGTTCTAGAGGGGAGGGGGGTAGGGGGAATGGGTTAGCCTGGTGATGGGTATTAAAGAGGGCACGTTCTGCATGGAGCACTGGGTGTTATACGAAAACAATGAATCATGGAACACTACATCAAAAACTAATGATGTAATGTATGGTGATTAACATAACAAAAAACCAAAACAAAACAAAACAAAATATAATGGAATAATGATATTACAATATTGTAACATCTATCTAATCCATATTAATTTTATACAATTACTGAAAGCCACTTATTGAAATCATTTTATTATTTGAATTGGAATGCATTAGGTTACTCCTTTTATGATTTATGTATTACCAAAGAAAGAACAATTCAGTTTTTTGAAATACCAATTAAATATAGTCAATCAAATAAAAAAAAATCTTGCCAATGCTCCAAATTCTACCTTGTAGTGAATTTACTTACCGTGAAATCAAAGCATTTTTGAAGTGATAGAAATGACCAGTGTTAAAGTAATTTTGCATTCTCTTTCTTACTTTTCTTGTTAAACTCTAATTAGGTGTAAAAATTGTAATGAAAATGCTCAGAGTCACTAACCTCTGAAAGAGTGGCAACAAGACTGTTTCACAGTTGCATATATTCTGCTGCTACCTCAGGCAGCATAGGAAAATGATTGAGAACACAGAACTCTGGAATCAGACTACTTTGAATTCAATTCAGATCTGTCACTTATCACCTGTGCCCCAAAGCAAATTATTCAGCCTCCCTGTGCCTCGGTTTCCATCTGTAAAATGGGGATGATAATAGTACCACATCCCTCCTAGGGTTGTTGGAAGAATGAAAGAAAATTATACATAAAAAGTTGTAAAAGTGCTAGGTACTTAGTACAGGCCCAATGTTAGTTCTTATTATTCTCAAAGCAATGTCCATCATTAAAATCTGGGCTATGACAGAGACCTACACTGTTCAGATCTATGTGCTTTTCGAACACACAAGTGTACAGCCTTGGCCTCAGTAAAACTGTTTTGTCATTAACTCAGTTGATCAAGAGAGAGGATAAAGGAAGAGGCTGAAGGACTACACTCCTGCCAACCAGTTTTGTTTGCATTGCTGAAAGACATTGTTGGTAATGTGTCCTTCCTTCATTCTGGCCATTTACCTTGGTCATTCATTTTTTTGCATGTGAAAAAATTGATAAGCAGCCATAATGCTACAGACTTTGTGTAATGAAGATACAGAGAAGAACATTTAATGTTTTGTCCTCATGAAGTACAGTCTTGAAAAAACACACTTGCAGCTCCAAGACATCTTTACTTCTGACTCACTGTTTGGAATTTAACAAGAAAGACATTTTTCTATTTAAAGTAATAAAAAATGTGGGGGAAATGATGAAAGTTACATCATGAGATGTAGAAGTTAAGATGCTTTCAGTGCTTTTTGGGATATGTGTCAACATTTCTTAAAACTCTTCTTTCTCACGTTTTAATTAAATCAGAAAAAAACTCAAAAGAGAGCTGTGGAAAGAACACACAAGAGTCTCCAGTTTCTACAAGGTATTTGGCTATAGATGAAAGAGGAAACATATATTTTCTTTTTACTTCCACATACCCACAAAAACTCTCCATCACTTCTGCCAGTCCTCTCCTTACCACACTCTTAATTACCATCTCAACACCAGGTGCTGAATTATCAACTCAGTTACACTATTTCCAATTTAGTTTCAGGAAATTTCAGAAGAGTCCTTTATGAACAGCAGTTTAGATCCAAAAATACTTTTAGGACTGATCTTTTCTCATGCCTGTAATCTGAAGATCTTAGAATTTCAGGTTTGGAAGGAAAATTTAATATCTAATAGAACTATTTTCTCCTTCTGGATATTTGAGTAATTTTCCCAAGGCCACACAGTTGGTTAGTTGCAAAGCCAGAACTGGAACCTAAATCCCAATTCCTATTTCAACTTGTTTCCACATCAGCTTGCATTCTAATTGGATATAATGGGCATTTACTATTGCTGAGGATAGATTCTAAACTAGTGATTTAATTCATGGCTAATGAGGCATTAAATGTCCACAGCTGATAACAAATAGCATGCAAAATATTTGAAAACTGAATTTATCATCATTTACCATCAATTTAATCAGATTGTGTACAACCTTTATTTATGTATTCCATTGTGCCTATCTCTTTGTTAAAGAATTTTGCTCATTGAATCATCATATAGACAAATTACATACATTAATGAAATTATAATCTTGACTTTGAGGGTTTATGTAGCTAAAAATTATTGGAAAAATAATCTAAGATTCATTCAGTGTTGCTAAGTCATATCAGTCTATGTTATGCTCTGCCCCCCCACCAAAACAAACAATCGCATTGCAATATTGCAAAAGCAATGACCACCCACACACAAAAATGGCAACACCTTAATAAATCAAACTTCACTGGATACTGGAATTTTTCTTTTAGTTTAGAATACAAAGCTTCTAGACATTAGTTTATTAAGAATCTCTTCACTGATGGAAAATGATACATGTAAGCACCACTTTCTCAATAATTAAATTCCTACAATTAGATGTAGCAAATGCAGCTCTAACATCAAAGGATATGCTGCAGAATCTTGAAGGCAGCTCAGACTACATGTGGTTATTTGGTCATTTCAAATCAAACATCAAAAGACATCAAAATAAACAGGGTCATTTTTCTTCTTAGTTTAAGCACTTTCCAAGTACATTGTCTGACTTGGAGTATCAGACTAGAAGTTCAATGCCAACTTGATGCTTGCCTTTGTAAATATTTTTTCATTCTCAGGAAGTTTGTAGGGCTTTCTTCTCATTATTAAAATTCAGAAATCTCACAATAATGTCTATGTGTGAATCTTCTTTCATTATTACTGACACAGCTCTCATTTTTTTTTTTTTTTTTCAGTCTGAAGCCTCAAGTCTTTAGCTCAGAGGGATATTTTTTTCTTGTGGTGACTGTTCCTCAATCAACTCATTGTATTTTTGTAAGATTTTATGTACTGGATCTTTGTATGTAAATTCCATGTTTCTAATATTCATTAAGATTTTCCAACTCCTTGATTTTGAATCTAAGGAATGGGATAATCTCTTGAATTTGCTTCCTGTTTTTACTGGTGGCTGTTCTGTTTTTTACTTTTCCTAGTAAGGTATTTTGTTTGTTTTGTTGTTTTATTTTTCCTTTGAAACAACAGCTACCCTCCAGACTGTAATAATTAAGGGCATGTGTTTTAGATTTAGGTTCTTTTGAATCTTGGCTTGGCAATTAAATATCTGTTTAACTTGGGCAAGGTATTTTAACTATGCCTCAGTTTCCTTACCCCACAGAGATAATAATAACAGGTCTTTCAGAGGGTCATTGTAAGGATTGAATGTATTAATGTATGTAAAGATCAGAGAACAGTATACAATGTATAGTACCTTTCAACAGAATCTCCCTATATCTCCTTTTACAGAGCAGTGTGCTATTTTACATATTGAAAGGAAGGAAAACTAAACATAAAACTTCTCAAATATCAATGAAAACACCAATTAGAATTTTAATATTTTTTAAAGATTTTTTATTTATTTATTTGACGGAGAGAGACACAGCGAGAGAGGGAACACAAGCAGGGGGAGTGGGAGAGGGAGAAGCAGGCTTCCCGCTGAGCAGGGAGCCCGATGTGAGGCTCGATCCCAGGACCCTGGGATCATGACCTGAGCCGAAGGCAGATGCTTAACGACTGAGCCACCCAGGTGCCCCTTAATTAGAATTTGAAATAGTTCTCTTCTGATTACCTACAAATCTGTTTTATTTGTTTCATTGTGAACATTTGCTCTGATTTCCAGCTTTCCCAATTTCTTCTTTTTCTCTTCAATTACTGATGACACTTCATTTTCTTTTCATATTTATGTGTGCAGGTTTAGATGACCTATATTGGTGGCTGGTATGGGCTCCCTATGCTTAGGGCAACATTTGATTTCATGAAATTGCAGTGTTTGAGAAACAGAGAAAAGCAGAAAAGCTAATTTCCTTCCAGGTATATGTACCAGGAAGATATTGACAAATCTGTTCCAAAGGGAAAAAGCAAGAGTGGGTAAGAAAAGCTCCCACTGTGTTCGGATGCTGATGACACAGTTGGAGAAGCACTGGGGCAAGTATTTTGTCCAACATCTCTCTGCAGAGCTTTAACAAATTCTAGAAGCCCTTTTGTGTGCTTCTCACTGATACCCTCACTCCTCCAAATGGGGGTTAAAGAAGGCTATGATTTCCCAAGCCTGGGGCTCCATCAGTTTTCTGTTGGAGAGATTTGCCTATCTGTCTCTCAGGTTTTCCCTACTTTGCTTATATTGGGCTTTAAAAGTAGCCCTTGTCAGCTCCTCAGTAAACTTAATACATCCACTTCATTTAAAAAGTAATAGCCAAGATGTCCTTCAAAAGAGGAATAGATAAAGAAGATGTGGTTTGTACATACAATGGAATATTATTCAGCCATCAGAAAGGATGAATGTCTAACATTTGCATTGACATGGATGGAACTGTAGGGGATTATGCTAAGTGAAATAAGTCAAGCAGAGAAAGACAATTATATAGTTTCACTCATATGCGGAATATAAGGAATAGCGTGGAGGACCATAGAGGAAGGGAGGGAAAACTGGAGAGGGAGAAATCAGAGAGGGAGACAAACCATGAGAGACTATGGACTCTGGGAAACAAACTGAGGGTTACAGAAGGGAGGGAGCTGGGTGAATGGGGTAACCCGGTGATGGATATTAAAGAGGGTACATGTTGTAATGAGCGCTGGGTGTTATACACAACTAATGAATTGTTGAACACCACATCAAAAACTAATGATGTACTATATGTTGGCTAACTGAACATAATAATAATAAAAAAATAATAACATCAAATTCCTGAAAGTGTCTGCTTTATTTATGTCACTCTTCCCTATTTTCCAGCATTGTTACAGATTTTCTTTTGCTCATTTGGTGTTTCTTTAGTAAATTCTATAAGATTAGAGTATAAAGGGAAAGGAATATGGATTGGTTTAATTCCCCATCCTGAAACTGAAATTGTATTTTAGAGAAACGGAGGTGAATGGACTGAAATGTTCATTTTTTCTATGGCAGTTGAGTTAGCTGAGGAAAAGGATCTACAGAGTAATGTCATATTAAGTTGCTTATTTACCTAAAATGATGCAAAGTAAATAGCTGTCAACATGATTAAAATTATTGCAATCTGAATTTAATTAATTTGAGGGCTATGTTATTTTCATACTTCCTCCAGCCTCTTGACCACTTAATTAGTAAGATTTACTTTTAGTTCATCTCTAAAACTTCTGTACTCATGGTCAAGAGTAGTGATATGTATAAGTCAAATGAGAAAACCAGCCTGAATCATTTTTATTGACATATATCCCCATTATGTGACTGTTGGGTTACAGTTTGCCTTCTTAATCATATTATCTTCAGGCTAATACAGAAATAAGATTTAAACCTCTGTTCCTATGATCCAGAATATCCAGGAAAGAATATCTAAAGAAAGAAAAGACCAAGCCAGCCATATATTCGAGTCTGGAAGCACAGAAGTAAAAAACTGATTGCATATAAAACCAAAGGAACCAAAGACAGGTGCAAGATTTGAGTTATTGTTTACACAAAACCAATCATGTCTACATCATTGATAGAATGCATTTGGTACAATGGAAGCATTTATTTACTGTTAATACATGATGGCAATTTATACAAGTTGGATTCAGCACCTTTAAAATACACACACACACATGTGCACACACACACATGCACATACACACACACACGATTGCAATTTAGCTTATCTTATTCTTTCCAGCTTGTGAAATGGACTGGGGGGGGGGGGGAAACAGTGACAGAGAAAGAGGTTAGACTGACTTGTCCAGGTGTGGGCAGGTTGTCAAATTGCAGCTGGGGTGGGGAAAGAAAGGGTATTCAGCTTTATGCAATGAAAGGAGCTCTACAGACTCCCCCTGAGTGTCTGTGAGGTCAAATGTTGTGCACCCCAATCTGGTTCCTGAAATTAATAGCCAGGTGTTATGCTAGTTATGTACCTTAATCATTAATTATGATTGTGGCAGCAGGAGAGAAAAAAAAAATGCTAAGACACATGAGCTGGGGTGATAAAGGGAAAGCATCAATCATGCATGACAAGAAAGCCAAAGATACCCTTTCTACATGAATGCTTTCATTTGTGACTCTGCAGAGTTTCTCATTAACAGGCTTCAAACTTCAGAGACACCATTTCTCATAGTCTTTTTTTTTTTTTTTTTTTTTGGTAACAACCCGCTTTGGTCACGGAACTCAGATGGATGAAAACAAAATAAAATAAAATGCATTTGTTAGCAATGCCCATATTTGCCAGGTAGTACCATTAGGCTCTAGATCAAATTAAAGGCAATAATCCATAAACAAAATTGTCAGTCAAGTGTTCTGATTTTTTCAGCAAAGATTAGAGTAAGTTACAGCAAGAATGGATTTTGGAGTCAACAGTTAAGAGCTATTATTGGCAACACAGGCTGGCCCACAATCTTTCATTTTGCTACAATGTCATAATAAGTATATCACATATGCCACCTTAAGCAAGTGGGCAGAGAAGGTGAATCTCCCCAAAGTCCCATGGCACAATATAGTGCATCACAAAGCTTGGGAAGCAGAAACACAACTCCCATTCTGCTGGTAGCAAGTGGTATAAATAGGGCATTTTAGAGCAGGAAGAAAAAGACATTATTTTGGTGAAGTGGGAGGAAATGAAGTGTTGGATTACAGTTTGCTATGAAATCTTGGATAGATTATTTCACTTCTCTAGTATTCAGTGCTCTTATCCAAAATGACAAAAGTCATTTTTAGTTGTACCAAGTGTCCTTAACTTGGGGGTCCACATATGAGCTTGTGAGGATCTACAAAGAAACTCAAATTTTATGAGAAACTGTTCACCCTTTAGGGGTTAATGAAGACACATACTAAATGAGCACTTTTTGGGTACTGAAGAACTAGTTCTTTTTAATTTCCAATCTGTTATCACTTAACACATTTATAAATATAAGCAAAGTATGAATTACTAAGGAAATGAAATAAAAATGAATATATAAAAAATAGGACCTCAAACTTCTATTAACAGGTATAAAATTAACCTGTCAAGTTGCTATAAAAATTTCTAAATGCTTCCTATCAACTAGGGTCATTGTTGTGGACTGACCAGCACTAGTCCACAGACCAGACTGTAGGTAGTAATTGCACTAAGGTTCCTTTCAGTCCTAAATTTGAAAGTTTCTATATGAAATCTGGATAGACTTACATTCATTTTGCCTCAACTCCTCATACCTCAATCATACCATCCTACCTGTGATCACACTCACCACAAGACAAAGATCTATCTGCTTTAGAAAGCAATGTAACATTGTGAATAATAATGACAACAACAACAAACTATGTTTCCCCCAATCACTTGTGACTACTTATGTTCCCTGAACAATAATGGTAAAGAGGAGGGAAAGCCTGTAGGACTAATTACCACAGAGTCCAACCATCTGCTACCTGACCTACTAGTTCTTTCATCTATGTTTCTTTGTTCATATGATTATCCAGACTTGGAAACTCTTTTACAACTCTTCCACTTTTCCATATTTACAGCCTCATTCAAGATGTCTCCTTACATTTATTATATACTCAAAGCATATCTATTGAATACTTATCATGTCCAGGAAAGGGGCAAAAGGAAAATAACATATATAGTCCTCTGTCTTCAGGTTGTTCAGAGACTATCAGTTCTTATGAGGGGATTGTGTGAAGAATCACAGTTGAGGCGTGCAGAAGGGGCAATGCAGATGAGATGTCAAAGTTAGACTGGAGAGTCACATAAGGCTTCCCAGAAGTTTTTTGGTATTGTGTGTTGAGTCATGACTACCTTGTGATCTGCCTATAATATTAGGAAGTTTAGTTAGCTCAGTGGACTACTGTTTGTGTTTTACTACTTCCCTTATTGCTACAAGCTTAGTTAAAAGGGATGTCCTTCCCAGGGAATAGATCCTTCTTCTATTAAGAGTGTTCTAATTGACCAAGGAAAATGTGTGTGTGTGTGTGTTAATTTGGGATGCTTGGTGGGAGGGAAGCAAAGAATCAGGAGGTGGTACATGTGAAGTGAATGTTAAAAGGTATCATAAAATATGACTTCTTCAAAGAATGTGGCGGGGAAGGTGAGACAACCCGTGAGAGATGAGGCTGAAGAAAGGAAAGGCCAGGCCATGAAGCTTCTTGAAGTTCTTCCCAAGGATTCTGGATTCATCTGGAGGTCAATTTTGACTCATTGAAAGGTTTTAAGTAAAGAGGTGATAGGATCAACACTTTGTTTTAAAAAGATCATTCTAGCAGCTTTGTGAAGGATATCTAGGAGGTGAGCAGGATAGAGCATGGAGTGCCAAGAAACTCATCTAACAATTCAGGTAAGAAATCATGAGATACTAGACTATCAGTGGCAGTTAAGAATGTAAAGCATGGGACATATTTGAAAGACAACAACAAGGCAGAATCACTGGCCATGGGTGATAAATGAGTGGAAGGAATCATAAATGATTTTCAGGATACTGTCTTGGGCATTTTGGAGGTTGGTGATTTCATTACCTTCAAGAGAAAAGTCTGATTAAGTGCAATATGAGAGCATAAAGAAAAAGAATTGATATTCAAATATGTTCAATAATTCAAGATGTCTGTGAAAAGTTTAAATGGAGATGTTTGTAGGAAGCTGGATATGGTAGCCTATAGTGTAGAGATGGGTCTGGGATGGAGAAAAAGAGTTGGTCAGCAGAATATGGGTGGAATCACTTTGACAAGCCTTGCCTGAGGAACGTTAGTCCAGCTGATTTTGTTCCATAAGTATTGGTGGGGGGTTTTTTTTATATCTTTTATTTCCCCAAGAATATATTAAGAGATTACAAAAAATACACCTTTTCACTTAAAAATTAAGTGGTAAAAATAGCCTAAGGATAAATGATATAAAACAATAAAGTTAAACACTGGACTGAGATTCACACTTGCAAGCCACCTGATATTATTTATTGTCCAGAGCTGGGCCACACTTTTGGTTCAGGATTTTCAAGCAGCAATGTGAAGGAGGAAATTACTAGTTATATATACATAAAAACCCATAAAATAAAAATAAACCAATTTCTCAAAAGCATAATTATTTATGGCACTGAGAGCTGGGAAATTTTTTTCCTGAGAGTCCTCATAAGAAAAATACTGTAATATAGTGAGCAGTGTTCTTAATAACATCCCTAAAGTGCATATAAAATGAGATTTATATAATTATTATTGTATCCATCAATGTAGGGTGATAATACAATAACAAGGAGGAGTACAGCAAAGACAATTTAAAGGACGAAGGGAGGCAAATAGTGTAATTCACCTGTTGAGCCCAGGTAGATTGGTATGTATAAATGGACAGCTACATTTCCTTCAAGTATTCATTTATAATACCCTGAGTATATTTTATCCCTCTAACTAGACTGGTATGTCCTCACCCATCTTCTCACTATTTAAGGTCCACAACCTTCTTTGAGATGCCTGCATTTGTACCTTCAATATCCAATGAACTTCTGAACTAAAATTAAAATCCATGAGAGAAGTGATGCTATTTTGATAACTCCCCTAAATCCAGTGGCTTTAATGATACCTGGAAAATAGTAGTTGTTTAACAAATATTTTTAATACATTAATTTAACAATTTATTGAATAAATAAGCCAGATGATATGATAGAGTCTAGTGATATAAAAATTAATAAAATACTACCTCTGCCCTGTAAGAATTAACTGTCTAATTTAACAAAACAGTAGAATTGGTCATTTTTTCAATAAACATTAATTGAGTGTGTACTCTGGGAATGGCACTCTTCTAGGCATTGGTGATATAGAAAAAAAATGCACTCATGGAATCTATGTTTCACAGTGAGAAATTTAAAAAAAAGTATATAGATAGATGATAGATAAATAGGTAGGTAGATGATAGATGATAGATAGATGATAGATAGATGAATAGATAGATAGATAGATAGATGATAGATGATAGATAGATAGATAGATAGATAGATAGATAGATAGATAGATAATAGGGATATAGATGATGTAGATATAGATAATAGATATTTGGGACAAAATTGAGTTCAGACAAAAGGAAGAGCAAGTGCAAAAGTCCTGAGGCAGCATAGCAAAAATGAACTGATTGTACTGAAGAGCTGTAAGAGATGAGGTCAGAAGTGGTGGTGGTGAGATTGATGAGTGCCAGAGACTTATAGGCCATTGTAAGGACTTTGGCTTTTCCTTTGAGGGGCATGGGAAACCATTGGAAGGTTTTGAGCTAAGGAATGACACAATTTGTCCTAATGGTAAATGCAGGGATTGTGATACATATATCCAATATATTATATAAACAGAAAGAAGGACTCAGGGAAAACTGAACTTAGGAATTATCCAGACAAGGTAGGAGACAGGATGAGAATAGAAACACTTCCAGACAGATGGACATGTGGCCTGAATAAAGGAATTAAGGTGAGAAAAAGCTTGGTATACAAGGAAATACAAGAAATGTAGCATGGCTACAAAGCAAATGATAGGGCAGAGGGAATGATGAGAGAGGAGGCTAAAGAGCCAGGCAGTAAAGCATTGAAGAATTTTTATTCATATCCCTAATCTTTGTAAATAGACTTAATATTCCTGGGGACAGGTGATCATATGTAACATAAGTTGTGTCTATGACACAGAGGAGATCTTCAGTGTCTACATAAGCTTTGTGGAACTTCATTGGTGAAACAGTTGGTACCATAGCTAGAGAAAAGTATTTGGAGGCATATTTATTGATTGATGTTATATTTGAAACATAATATAGGAGTGCTCTCTAGAGGAAATTACTCACTTATCTATTTTACAAGAGAAAAATTGTGATTCCCCCAAATGAGGCTCTGAAGAGCAACTGCATGTTGTCCTGACTCATTTCACTATCAATGTGCTGCAGACACCTTTAGAGAACTACTCTGCCTCAGCTCACTAGGACCCAATTTTGGCAGCTCTAAATTCCAACAATCTCAGAATGTGCCTGGGAATCCAAGTTGGAAACTGGTCATTATATTCTAAATATTTATTTATTTATTTTAGAGAGAGAGTGGGGGGGAGGGGCAGAGGTGGGGAGAGAGAGGGAGAATCTCAAACAGACTCCCCACTGAGCATGGAACCTGATGCAGGGCTCAATCCCATGACTCTGAGATCATGATCTAAGCCAAAATCAAGAGTCGGCCACTTAACTGACTAAGCCACCCAGGTGCCCCCAAATATATATATATATATACATATATATATATATATATTCTTTTTATTTTTTAAGATGTTTTGTTTATTTAAAAGAGAGAGTATGAGCAGTGGGGAGAGGCAGAGGGAGAGGGAGAAGCCGACTCCCCACTGAGCAGAGAGCCCGATGCGGGGCTCGATCCCAGGACCATGAGATCATGACCTGAGCTGAAGGCAGACACTTAACTGACTGAGCCACCCAGGTGCTCCTAAATATATATATTCTTGAAAATAAAATCTAACATACCTTTACTGACCCTTACAAAAATTGGATTGGAAATTTGGTGGTCTGAATTTATCTAGCAAACCATATACAAAACAAAACAAAACAATCCTGGTGTCCTGTCCTGAAGTATTGGGTTACTGCATTTCTCCTCAATCACTGCAGGCTCTTGTAGTATGAGGACTTTAACCATTTTGAGTTGCTAAGAGATTTAATAAGGACACGATGTACTGTACCTTTCATTTAGCTAGGGAACCCAACATTCTAAGTAAGATTGAATGCTTGCCAATAGTTGGAAGAGGAGCCTCAGGAGTTTCTTAAAAGAGTTCCTCTTTTCCTATTCCTCCAAGATTGACTTTAACCTAAAACTGATTCTTTTTTCCTCTTTCTTTCTTCATTTGTGTGTTTTTATTTCCTCTGAAGAAGGCCTTTCAGAGCTCTCGGATTTTAATGGAAATTTATTGCTGGGTATTTGACAGCCAAAAGGAATGTATTTCAATCACTGGAAAATGGCAATTTTCTCCACAGTAGCATAGCAGCAGACCAATAAAAGGCCACTGCAGCGAGCCCCAACCAGTAGAAGTTCTGCATCCTGAGTGTCAGTATCTCTTTCATGATCTCAGTTTCTAAGTGAGCTCTGGAGAGGCTTGAATTTCCTAAGTTTCAAAGAGTATGTCGGTTCTTAAGCTTTGATGCAAATTCCTCCAGAATTACTCATTTGTTCATTAGTGGTATGAGACTCCAGACTCCATGAAACATGTGCAATCTAAGAGGTACTGTCACACTTTCTGTGTAGGGACAACTTTGGGATGACTCTGTCTCTGTTGAGACTAGTATGGCTTTAGTTCTTTTCAAACAGACTAGACTCTTCATATGGGGTTATACAATGCATATGTGTAAGAATTAAACATAAGAATTAAAAGGAAATGAATTAAGTGCTACTATGTTAAGAATCAATGCAAAACAGATATAGAGGCTATCTTCTCAAAAGTGAGCCTTTGGATGGCCACAGATTAAAATACGGATGGAAGGGGCAGTGGGAAAAAAGAAAAGTAGTGTGTGAGAATGAATCCAGTACCATATACTTGCTATGCAAAGAACAAATTGAGTTGAGTAAATTATTTTCTGAGGAGGTTCTCTGACTAAGTCGCTGAATTTTACTATCTCTGAATCCCAGCGAGATCCTCATTCTCTAGCATTTGCATGGTGAAGCTTTTTCAACAATAGTTTATTAAAAGAGGTAAATAATTATGCAAGACAGAGAAATGCAAAGTAAAAGAATTCATTGACATGTGAAACAAAAGAGCTAAATCAGGGAGCAACACTCATTTGCTCTTTCACTTCACTTTTCTGTGCCTCAGTTTTCTCTTCTGAAACATGGAGATCACAGTAATGCCTGTTCTGCTTACTTCTTCATTAGGGTTATGGCATAAATGAATATGAGAGCGATCATTTCAATTCTTAAAGGACTCTATAAATACCAGTGACTTATGAAAGTTATTCAATTCTATGAGGCTCCAGGTATTCATCTGTCAAATAAAGCTCTGATACAGGCCTATCAACTTCCAAAGTGATCTTGTAAAAATGAAGCAAGGTAGTGTCAGCAAGTTCTTTGAAGTGTAAGGTGCTATCAAGTACAAGGCTTTCAAACCTATTCAAACAACTGTGTGGAGGAAGAGACTCTGATTAACTAGAAATGGCAAAACCTTAGACCCCTTCTATAATTTTAGGAAACAAAGCTGGTATGTAAGAAAAACCTGATGATGATATTAGAATTTTCACCTTTAAGAGAGAACAGAAGATTAGCAGAAAGTTCCACTATCAAAATTCTAGAACATTAACTACAGATACCATTACAAGTGGTTAGGAAACAGTAAATCAAACTTTGTAATTCTTTCCCAAAGGAAATGGAAATACACAGTCATTACTTAGAGTTTAAATTGGACTGGGAACAGCATGCCAGAATGCATTACAGAGAAGCAATGCTTCAGTGGTAGCGAAGTAAACCAAATGACACTGCAGATCTTTTCCATATTTAATGTTTGACAGGGAAAAATACTTGCATTAATGCAGTAATGTGCTATGGAAGTCATCACCATGGGAATGCTCAATCAAAGCTTTAATACTATTTAATAAGCATCACACTATGAGAGCATATTTTCCCTTTCAAACTTGAATGAGAGCAACTCATTCAAGTTTGAGAGAACTGCTAAATTCTCGCACTTGGCAAAACCTTGAATGACCGCCTGCTCTAAATAAAAGCGACCATTTTATATTTTGGGATAGTTTGAAGGAAGATGGAAAACGTGGGGTAGGCATGGGGATTTAGGATGCCCTGAAGACAATGATAATCAGACAAAACCCTTGCTACATTGCAAAGGTAGGGTATATAGGAGAAGGCATCAAGGTTTTGAAATAAAGAATCACACACTAACTAAAACATATATAGTGATCTGATATACACAAAAAAGATGGAACGTTGGCCAATGGTAAAGTTAATTTGGATGACTAGAAGTATGAGAAATGACTCCTAAAAACAGCTGTGTTAATGACTAACCATCTGCAATTTCTAAGTTAACTTCTCTATGATTTTTTCCCAGTTGGTGTATTTCTGAACAAGTGGTTCTCAACTGGGAAAAAAGGTCAGTTTTACCAGGGATATTTGGCTTATTTGGCTTGTCATGATAGAGGGAGGGCAGTGCTTTAGTCATTTAGTGGGTGGAGGCCAAGGATGCTGCTAAATATTCTACAATTCCCAAAAAAGAATTATCTGGCCCCACAATCAGTGATACCACACGTGAGAAACTGTGTTCTAAAGAGAAACTACACAAAAAGAATATTATGGAGTAAAGACCTCATCATTCTCATCATGAAAGCAATGCAAAGAAATCAATATTTTATTAATGTTATTGTTATTGCTTAGGTTTTTTTTTTTTCACACCTGAATTTTGTTTTAATTATAAAGCACTTGGCAGAAAAACAAGATTATTTCTATAATAGGCTATCGCTTGCTTTTTTGACATCCTCTTTTTTCTTTTTCTAATAATTAACATTTAGCTGCTTTGTTATAATGAATGCCAAAAAATGAACCCTCTCCCTAAAGTTTTTGGAAGAAGTTACAAAACTTGATGAGATTATCAATTTTTTCTGATAAAGAATTTGTAGAACATAAATTTAGAAGGTTTTTCTCCTTCAGGGATGTTATTTATAAACATTTATTAGAAGTCTAAAATAAAATTAAAAACACATATGTATACTTCTGGAGGCTAGTTATGCTGTTCATGCTGAAAACAGAATATTAGCACTGGAGAATTCTTTCCTGAATGTGTCAATGGAGGTGAGGTAGCTTAGAGCCAAGGCCATACAGTGCATCGGATCTAAATCCCAGGTCTCGGGCGCCTGGGTGGCTCAGATGGTTAAGCATCTGCCTTCGGCTCAGGTCATGATCCCAGGGTCCTGGGATCAAGCCCTGCATCTGGCTCCCTGCTCGGCGGGAAGCCTGCTTCTCCCTCTGCCTCTCTCTCTCTCTCTGTCTCTCATGAATGGATAAATAAAATCTTTAAAATCAATCAATCAATCAATCAATCCCAGGTCTCCTAATACCCAGTTTCTAAATTGATTCCTGTTCACCAAAATATAAAACAGCTTACATGACTAATAAATCATTCTAAAACAGAAGTGAATTTTTATTCCCTAAAACTTAGAATGACATTATATGAACAATATTAGAATCAGGACACAGTTATTATTACAAAGCATTTCCTTGCCTATTGTAACTGAAATTTATTTGATTTCCCACAGAGAATTAAAAAAAAAAAAAAACCCTGAACTGCCATTTATTAGTAATTACATAAGAGTAAACATGTTGTAGGACACCTGGGTGGCTCAGTTAGTTAAGCATCTGACTCCGGCTCACGTCATGATCCCGGGGTCCTGGGATCGAGCCCCTCACTTGGCTCCTTGCTCAGCTGGGGGTCTGCTTCTCCCTCTGCCTGCCACTCCCCCTGCTTGTACTCTCTCTCTCTCTGACAAATAAATAAATAAAATCTTTAAAAAAAAAGAGTAAACATGTTGTGACAATTCTAAAAAGTTTTTTTTTTCATAATTTTTGTTGGCATTTATAAAAAAATAATGTAGTTCATAGATTTTCTATCATAGCTAATAGTTCATACTTTGCAAACTATTGGTTTGAATTATTGCATTTATTATATATTAAAATGTGAAATTTCTAAAAGAAAATGAGTAAAATGAAATATTCAGATGGAAATCAGGGAGAGCTACAATAAGGCATTTTAACAAGAATTATGGTTTTTGAATTTTGCCACTGTAAACAAGAACAAAACAAAAAAACTGACCAACAACAATTTTATATATCCTCACACTTCTCTTTTTACCAAAATTGAGGGTGGAGTTACTGGAAGGCACACAGAGTTACTGGAAGCAGCAGAGAACTAGAAGTGATCACCTTGGCACTTTCTGAGATATTCAGTAAGTTCTTCAGTTTCCCCACTGATTCTTCATTCACCTAACTGCAAATAGTAGGAATGGGATGGAGAGTCCTGCAATATCCCTCCCGTCTCTAAGTTTTCATGGTTTTATGAAACTTTGAGCTCAAAATCATTTGATCTGCATATAGGATATAGCACTTTATAATTTCCATATTTTTATTTCAATGAAAACAATTCATGTTATGACATAAAAACTAACTCAAACTAGGGGTGCCTGGGCAGCTCAGTCAATTAAGCATCCAACTATTGATCTCAGCTCAGGTCTTGATCTCAGGGTTGTGAGTTCAAGCCTCATGTTGGGCTCCACGCTGGGTGTGGTGTCTACTTAAAACAAAAACAAAACAAAAAACAAACTCAAACTGGCTGAAATCAATAAGGGGATTTATTGGCCTGTCTTCCATAAAGTCTTGGTCACCATTTAGATCTTTTCCCACGGACACAAATGGCATCCTTAGTACTTGGTTTCTCTCCATCTCTCATATATATATATAATATCTCATAGTAGGAGAGTCCTACAACTGCTTTTTGTCCCCATCCCTGTTAAAAAGGCCCAGAAGATAATTGGACTTACATGGCAGGAGAGCACAAGGGGTGTCTTTTAGATATTTGTGTGAAGAAGAAAAAGAAAGCATGTCCATGGGTATCATCAAATCATGTCACTTCTCTGAACAAAAAATAACCAACAGCTTCCCATGAGTTTCAGAATAAAATCCAAATGTTTCCCCTGCCTGTTCCTTCATTATCACCACCCATTACTCTCATTACATTACAATCACATGGGCCTTTTTCTGACCTTGAATTCATCGTGCTTGTTTTCATCCTATAAGATGTTTGCATAGGGCTATCCCCACTGCTTAGAATGCTGTCTTCCCACTTCCCTCAATATTCCCATCACTAGTTTTCATTAGTCAGATCTCAAAGCAAATGTCACCTCCTCAGAGGACTTTTCTGACACCACCTACAGTAGCCTATTCGCCAGTTACTTCCTATAGCTGAGCCTGCTTACTTCCCTCATCCCCCCAGAAAGCTTGTGTATTTGTTAATCTTCTAACATTACTGTCTACCTCCATTTTCTAAAATAAGAGCCCCATAAGACTGAGGGCTAAATGCCCATTTTGTGTAATAACCCTGATACCTAGAGGACTACCCTTCACATAGCAGTAAATCAATTATTAATGGAAAAAAAATATATTATCTTAAAGGATTTTTTTGAACTTAGACAACTATCACATAAAGTTCCCCACAAAATTGAGAATTCAAAGGAAAATACTAATCTACGAGAAGTTGCCCTGTATTGGTTTCATTTCAAGTATGTTTACTTAGTATTAACATAAACAAAAGAAAATTTAAAGATGTGATATAAATTAGAGTGTATCACAATACTGTGGTCAGTTTTCCAGTGGTCCAGGTATCCTTGGAGCAATTTAAAGAAATTGACTACTTAGACATCTCAAAGCTTTCTGACGTAATAATGAGATTGCATGCCACCTTACTTCTTAATGAGGAGTCCAGTAATTTTTTCTAGAGCATGAATAACAAGTGGAAACAACTAAATAATGAGACAGTAGCTGCTATTACCAAAAAGAAATGAGAAGACCAATAAAAGAGAATGAAGCAAGACTACATGGGAGACGCAAGAAAATGAGAAGGTAAGTATCTTGACACAGGTGGGGTTTCACAGGATTTCCAACACATGTGACCTAGTCCCACAAAAAACAGAAAGGACATGGAGAAGGCAAAATCCTATAGGTCTGCATTTCCTTACCATTGATTTAGAACTTTCAGAAATTCAAAACAAAACAAAAAAAAAATTGGGTAAAAAGAATAGCAGTAAAGCTACATAGAATATCAAGGCTGGTGGATTAGGCCTAGAAAAATTTATAGAAGGGAAATTAGACAAAAGAGCCTTAAAGCTTTATAAACCATCCTTCCAAAATATGAAATACAGAGGCATGCACATGAGCATGCTTATACACATGTGTACATATGTATGTAGGTACATGTGCACAGACAGTCCCACGTTGAATGGGACTGAGAGTTCATCAATGGTGGCTCTAGAAATATGTTGTGGGAAGGACTTGGGTACAGGCTACATTCTAATAAACTTTACTTATGATACTGAATTTTGATTTTCATATGATTTTTATGTGTCACAAAATATTATTCTTTTCCATATTTTTTCAACCATTTAAAATATATATAAAAATTATTCTTAGGTTGCAAGACAGACAAAAACAGATGGCTTGAGCCCAGCAGGGCATAACTTGCCTCAGCTATAAAACAATAGCATTCCAGACCTATGAACACAACAGAAGATCGAAGAAAAGAATAGCAGCAACTATCTGACCAGAAAAGTTACCACCTTCTGGAAGGTCTCTTCTGATTTGTTTAGGGTATATTTTTCTGGGGTCATTGTTACCCTGTTAGCATTTTGTTCTCTCATTCACCTGTTCTCCTCTGGACAAAATGACAAGACAGAAAAACTCACCTCAAAAGAAAAGAACAAGAGGCAGTACCGACTGCCAGGGACTTAATCAATACAGACATTAGTAAGATTTCTGATCCAGAATTCAGAATGACAATTATAAAAATACTAGCTGGGCTTGAAAAAAGCATGGAAGATACTAGAGAAACCCTTTCTGGAGAAATAAAAGAACTAAAATCTAACCAAGTCAAAATCAAAAAGGCTATGAATGAGGTGCAATCAAAAATGGAGACTCTAGGGTGCCTGGGTGGCTCAGATGGTTAAGCGTCTGCCTTTGGCTCAGGCCATGATCCCAGGGTCCTGGGATCGAGCCCCACATTCGGCTCCTGGCTCAGTGGGGAGCCTGCTTCTCCCTCTCCCTCTGCCTCTCTCCCTGCTCATGCTCTCTCTCTCTCTCTTTGTATCTCTGTGTCTCAAATGAAAAAATAAAATCTTAAAAAAAAAAAAAATGGAGGCTCTACCTGCTAGGATAAATGAGGTAGAAGAGAGAATTAGTGATATAGAAGACCATATGATGGAAAATAAAGAAGCTGAGAAAAAGAGAGATAAACAACTACTGGATCAAGAGGGCAGAATTTGAGAGATAAGTGATAGCATAAGATGAAACATATTACAAAAATTGGGATCCCAGAAGAAGAAAGAGAGAGAAGGGTTGAAGGTATATTAGAGCAAATTATAGCAGAGAACTTCCCTAATTTGGGGAAGGAAATAGGCATCAAACTCCAGAAGGCACAAAAAACCCCCCTCAAAATCAGTAAAAAAGGTCAACACCCAGACATCTAATAGTAAAACTTACGAGTCTCAGAGATGAAGAGAAAATCCTGAAAGCAGCTCGAGACAAGAGATATGTAACCTACAATGGTAGAAACATTAGACTGGCAACAGACCTATCCACAGAGACCTGGCAGGCCAGTAAGGACTGGTATGATATCTTCAGAGCACTAAATGAGAAAAATATGCAGCCAAGAATACTATATCCAGCTAGGCTGTCATTGAAAATAGAAAGAGAGATAAAAAGCTTCCAGGACAAACAAAAACTAAAGGAATTCGCAAACACAAAACCAGCCCTACAAGAAATATTGAAAGGGGTCCTCTAAGCAAAGAGAGAGCCTAAAAGTAACATAGACCAGAAAAGAATAGAGAAAATATACAGTAACAGTCACCTTACAGGCAATACAATGGCAATAAATTCATATCTTTCAGTGTTACCCTGAATGTAAATGGTCTAATTGTCCCAAACAAAAGACACAGGCTATCAGATTGGATTAAAAAAAAAAAAAAAAAAGACCTATCGATATGCTGTCTGCAAGAGACTCATTTTATACCCAAAGACACCTCCAGATTGAAAGTGAGATGAGGAAGGACACTATATCCTACTTAAAGGGTCTATCCAACAAGAAGATCTAACAATTGTAAATATCTATGCCCCTAACATGGGAGCAGCCAATTATATAAGCCAATTATTAACAAAACCAAAGAAATACAACAACAATACAATAATAGGGGACTTTAACACCCCCCTCACTGAAATGGACAGATCATCTAAGAAAAAGATCAACAAGGAAATAAAGACTTTAAATGACACACTGGACCAAATGGACTTCACAGGTATATTCAGAATATTCCATCCCAAAGGAACAGAATACACATTCTTCTCTAGTGCCCATGGAACAGTCTCCAGAATCGATCCCATCCTAGGTCATAAATCACGTCTCAACTGGTACCAAAAGATTGGGATCGTTTCCTGCATATTTTCAGACCACAATGCTTTGAAACTAGAACTCAATCACAAGAGGAAAGTCAGAAAGAACTCAAATACATGGAGGCTAAAGAGCATCCTACTAAAGAATGAATGGGTCAACCAGGAAATCAAAGAAGAATTTAAAAAATTCATGGAAACAAATGAAAATGAAAACACAACTGTTCAAAATCTTTGGGATGCAGCAAAGGTGGTCCCAAGAGGAAAGTATATAGCAATATAAGCCTTTCTCAAGAAACAAGAAACGTCTCAACTACACAACGTAAACCTACACCTACAGGACCTGGAGAAAGAATAGCAAATAAAGCCTAACACACAGCAAGAGAAGAGAAATAATAAAGACCAGAGCAGAAATCAATGAAATAAAAATCAAAAAACAGTAGAACAGATAAATGAAACTAGGAGCCGGTTCTTTGAAAGAATTAACAAGATTGATAAACCCCTGGCCAGACTTATCAAAAAGAAAAAAGAAATGACCCAAATAAATAAAATCATGAATGAAAGAGGAGAGATCACAACCAACACCAAAGAAATACAAACAATTATAAGAACATATTATGAGCAACTCTATGCCAGTAAATTAGATAACCTGGTAGAAATGCATGCATTCCTAGAGATGTATCAACAACCAAAACTGAACCAGAAAGAAACAGAAAACCTAAACAGACCTATAACCATTAAGGAAATTGAAGCAGTCATCAAAAATCTCCCAAAAAACAAGAGCCCAGGGCCATATGGCTTCCCAGGGGAATTCTACCAAATATTTAAAGAAGAATTAATACCTATTCTTCTGAAACTGTTCCAAAAAATAGAAATGGAAGGAAAACTTCCAAACTCATTTTAGGAGGCCACCATTACCTTGATCCCCAAACCAGACAAAGACCCCATCAAAAAGGAGAATTACAGACCAATATCCTTGATGAAGAGGGATACAAAAATTCTCACCAAAATACTAGCCAATAGGATCCAACAGTACATTAAAAGGATTATTCACCACGACCAAGTGGGATTTATCCCTGGGCTGCAAGGTTGGTTCAACATCCACAAATCAATCAATGTGATACAATACATTAATAAAAGAAAGAACAAGAACCACATGATCCTCTCAAGAGATGAGGAAAAAGCATTTGACAAAGTACAGCATTCATTCTTGATTAAAACTCTTCAGAGTGTAGGGATAGAGGGTCCATACCTCAATATTATAAAAGCCAAATATGAAAAAACCCACAGCAAGTATCATTACTGTCAGAAACACAGCAGGGATATCCACTATCACCACTGCTGTTCAGCATAGTACCAGAAGTCCTAGCTTCAGCAATCAGACAAAAAAGGAAATAAAAGATATCTTAATCGGCAAAGAAGAAGTCAAACTCTCACTCTTTTCAGATGATATGATACTTTATGTGGAAAACCCAAAAGACTCCACCCCAAAACAGCTAGAACTCATACAGGAATTCAGTAATGTGACAGGATAAAAAATCAATGCACAGAAATCAGTGGCATTCTTATACGCCAACAACAAGACAGAAGAAAGAGAAATTAAGGAGTTGATCCCATTTACACTTGCACCCAAAACCATGAGACACCTAGGAATAAATCTAACCAAAGAGGCAAAGAATCTGTACTCAAAAAACTATAAAATACTCATGAAAGAAATTGAGGAAGACACAAAGAAATGGAAAAACGTTTCATGCTCATGGATTGGAAGAACAAATATTGTGAAGATGTGAATGCTACCTAGAGCAATCTACATATTCAGTGCACTCCCCATCAAAATACCATCCACTTTTTTCAAAGAAATTGAATAATCCTAAAATTTGTATGAAACCAGAAAAGACCCTGAATAGCCAGAGGAATGTTGAAAAAGAAAAGAAAAGCTGGTGGCATCACAATTCCGGACTTCAAGCTCTATTACAAAGCTGTCATCATCAAGACAGTATGGTACTGGCACAAAAACAGACACATCGATCAATGGAACAGAATAGAGAGCCCAGAAATGGACCCTCAACTCTATGGTCAACTCATCTTCGACAAAGCAGGAAAGAATGTCCAATGGAAAAAAGACAGTCTCTTCAAAAAATGGTGTTGGGAAAATTGGGCAGCCACATGCAGATGAATGAAACTGGACCATTTCCTTACACCACACACAAAAATAGACTCAAAATGGTGGAAAGAACTCAGTGTGAGACAGGAGTCCATCAACATCCTAAAGGAGAACACAGGCAGCAACCTCTTGGACCTCAGCCGAAGCAACTTCTTTCTAGAAACATTGCCAAAGGCAAGGGAAGCAAGGGCAAAAATGAACTATTGGGACTTCATCAAGATAAAAAGCTTTTGCACAGCAAAGGAAACAGTCAACAAAACCAAAAGACAACCGACAGAATGGGAGAAGATATTTGCAAATGACATATCAGATAAAGGGCTAGTATCCAAAATCTATAAAGAACTTATCAAACTCAACACCCAAAGAACAGATAATCCAATCAAGAAATGGGCAGAAGACATGAACAGACATTTTTGCAAAGAAGACATCCAAATGGCCAACAGACACATTAAAAAGTACTCAACATCTCTCCGCATCAGGGAAATCACAATCAAAACCTCAATGAGATACCACTTCACACCAGTCAGAGTGGCTAAAATTAACAAGTCAGGAAAGGACAGATGTTGGTGGGGATGCGGAGAACGGGGAACCCTCCTACACTGTTGGTGGGAATGCAAGCTGGTGCAGCCACTCTGGAAAACAGTATGGAGGTTCCTCAAAAAGTTGAAAATAGAGCTACCCTTTGACCCAGCAATTGCACTACTGGGTATTTACCCCAAAGATACAAATGTAGGGAATAGCCAAACTATGGAAAGAGCCAAGATGTCCATCAAGAGATGAATGGATAAAGAAGATGTGGTATATATATATACAACGGAATATTATGCAGCCATCAAAAAAAATGAAATCCTGGGCACCTGGGTGGCTCAATTGGTTAAGCAACTGCCTTCGGCTCAGGTCATGATCCTGGAGTCCCTGGATCGAGTCCTGCATCGGGCTCCCTGCTCGGCGAGGAGCCTGCCACTCCCTCTAACCCTCCCCCCTCTCATCTACTCTCTCTCTCTCTCTCATTCTCGCTCTCTCAAATAAAATAAATAAATCTTTAAAAAAAAAAAATGAAATCCTGCCATTTGCAACAACGTGGATGGAACTAGAGGGTATTATGTTAAGCGAAATAAGTTAATCAGAGAAAGACATGTATCATATGATCTCACTGATATGAGTAATTCTTAATCTCAGGAAACAAACTGAGGGTTGCTGGAGTGGTGGGTGTTAGGAGGGATGGGGTGGCTGGGTGATAGACATTGGGGAGGGTATGTGCTATGGTGAGTGCTGTGAATTGTGTAAGAATGATGAAGCACAGACCTGTACCTCTGAAACAAATAATACATTATATGTAAAAAAAAAAAAAAAAAGAGAGAGAGAGAGAGGAAAGATAGGAAGGGGAAAATGAAGGGGGGCAATCAGAGGGGGAGACGAACCATGAGAGACTATGGACTCTGAGAAACAAACTGAGGGTTCTAGAGGGGAGGACGGTGGGGGGATAGATTAGCCTGGTGATGCGTATTAAAAATGGCACATATTGTATGGAGCACTGGGTGTTATACGCAAACACTGAATCATGGAACACTACATCAAAAACTAATGATGTAATGTATGGTGATTAACATAATATAATAAAATTAAATTAAAAAAAAAAAAACAATAGCATTCCAAAATTTACATCTGAATTTCAAGGGATCACAAAGAGACAAAGCACATGGGAGCTGAGAGCAATAGGAAAGGATTAAGTTCTTACTACTACTGCCAACAAATAGAAAATGCTACTTTTAAGTTTGGTATTTTCTTCTGGGCCTCCTTAGGAGTTATTTTAAATTCCTTTCAGAATTAATTGATTATTAATGTATACAGATTTTTCCGGTATGAGAATTTTTCATTAATGTAATTTATTTTTGTGGTGCCTGGGTGGCTCAGACTTTAAGCGTCTGCCTTCAGCTCAGGTCATGATCCCAGTCGGGCTCCCTGCTCAGCAGGGAGCCTGCTTCTCCCTCTCCCACTCCTTGTGTTCCCTCTCCTGCTGTCTCTCTCTCTCTCTCTGTCAAATAAATAACTAAAATCTTTACCAAAAAAAGTGATTTTATTTTTAACTGAAGCAAAAAGTACATTTGGCTATTTACTAACTACAAAATATACAACTGCTGAAAGGTCTGTGGCACCTAAAATAATTTACTACTTTGTTATCCCAAAATGTTCGGATCCTTCAATGTCATTGAAAAAATGCCAGAAATATTTCAAGGGATTTCTTTTCCTTTCCACAAAAGCACACTTAATACATTGCTATGTAAAGCTGGCCGGATCATCTGTTCTATTCAAAAGGGAAATCCCCCTTTGGGGTTTGACTCCTGCCTCAGTGGCAGGAAATAAAACAGGCAAAGGTGGGATTCTCTGGAAATCAGGCAAACCTGGGTTTTGCTGCTTAGGAGATATTTGTTTCCTTGGGCAAAATGGAGTCTTAGCATTACCTCTACTGAAAATTGGGCCTTGGCTCCCTCACCTATAAAATGGAAACAGAAATTCCTACTTTCCAGGGGGAAATGAGATGTTTAAATAAAGTTAAATAAAATGAGAAAATATGTGTAATGTTCACATTGCTAGCACAATGTGCAGAATCGACTATTATACTCAAATAGTCTCTATGATACAAGTAGGAATGGGTGCAGCTTGACCCGGCAGCTGTATGGTGATATACCCACCACAAAAGCCATTCCCAGAAACTGTTTTAAGAAAAGAAGTGGTCCTGTCACACACATATTGAAATAGGAAGACATAAGAAGGCAAAAGCGGATTTATTTTCTTTAATATTATGATGGTCCCATCTGATCTTAAAAACTAGATTCCTACTTAAACATTCATAACTAATTCATAGCATGAAACAGGACAGGTTTCCAGTTCTCCAGAGAACCAAAGCAATGCAAATCCTGGTTTTTGTGTGTGTGTGTTGTTCAAAACTAATGAGAGTTTGCCCCAAACAAAAGTTGGGTGAAAGAAAAGTGGGGCAACTAAAAATATCTTTTTCTAACTAGTTTTCAAGCATCCTTATTTCCAAAATAGAGCAGTATCCTTTCCAGAACTCCATGTCATTAAGAACATGGGATGGCACTGTCACATATAAAATATGGCTACTTCTGAACTAGGTCTAAAGATATGTGACATTTTTGAAATGTCAGGTACAAGAAAGGCAAACAATTTTATCGAAATGGAAATCATACATTCAGCATAAAATGCTAGCATCAATGATAATTATATGAATCTCACTTCAATTTTTAAGTGCAAAAAGTAATATTTAGTGAGTTTTCTAAACTTTTCTAGATGTCATCAGTATTTTAAGAACTGATTTCTTTCATTTTATAATAAAGAAATGTTATCCACAACATCACTTTCCAGCCTTTCTGATAGGCATATACTCATGTCAGAAGAAGATGGAAAAACTGAAAATATAACATCTCATTATAGACTATCCACTGTTCAAGCCTCCAGGCTGGCAATATGTATTTAAATAATATGTCATAAAAACATATTGGTACATAATGATGTAATAAATAAGAGAACGCCTCTAAGGCTAACTAACTCATTTTCCCAATTGTTAGGTTACTCCCTGCTATGATCCCTTCACCAAATGAAAGTTTAGGCATATTCCTTTGGGCAAAAGAAATTGTGGTAGGAAAAAATATATTACTTACTCTGGTTGGAATGAAAAAAACACCCTCTTAATCATCTAAAGTGTTCTCTGTGGGTCAGATCTCTCTGTGCTTAGGTCAACTCAACTATAAAATTCTCAGTGATTTTTTTTTTTAATTTTCAACCTTCCAAGATACATATGTGAAATTGTTCCAAAAAAATTGCCTGTCCACAGAGTATACTTAAGGAAACTAAGACTTCACTCACTGCATTTAAAAATAAAAACAGGGGTGGCTGTGTGGCTCAGTCAGTTAAGATCTGCTTTCAGCTCAGGTCATGATCTCTGGGTCCTGGGATCGAGCCCCACATCAGGCTTCCTGCTCAGCCACTCTCTTCCTCTGCCCCTCCCTACCACTCATTCTCCCTCTCTCTCTCTCTCTCTCTCTCTCTCAAATAAATAAAATCTTTTTTAAAAATAAAAACAAAAATCTTCCTATCAGAAGAAATTTAATTTTTCACCACATACACATACACACACAGAGAGAGAAAATTTCACATCAGAAAACAAAACTTATCTTCATTAGTCAGATGGAAATTTGGGGAAATTGTATTGGGGTATGGAAAAACAAATGCTAGGAAAAGTCATTATATATAATACACACACACACAAATAAACTAAACTTCAGAAAAAAATTATATACACAAACATCTGTACATAGAGTACGATGAGTATGTATGTGTTCATACACATGTAAAGTGAATATAGGTTTGTTTATCAAACCCTGGAAAACTACTTCAAAGGAGTAGTTTCAGGGAAAATGGCAGGAAGTAAGTAGCATCTGACATAGCTGACAGTTTGGAATTGTGATACTTCTGATTATGCTGAGTGAAATAAGTCAATCAGAGAAAGACATGTATCATATGATCTCACTGATATAAGGAATTCTTAATCTCAGGAAACAAACTGAGGGTTGCTGGAGTGGTGGGGGGTGGGAGGGATGGGGTGGCTGGGTGATAGACATTGGGGAGGGTATGTGCTATGGTGAGCGCTGTGAATTGTGTAAGACTGATGAATCACAGACCTCTACCTCTGAAACAAATAATACATTGTATGTTTAAAAAAAAGAAGAAGAAGAAGATAGCAGGAAGGGAAAAATGAAGGGGGGGGAATCGGAGGGGTAGACGAACCATGAGAGACTATGGACTCTGAGAAACAAACTGAGGGTTCTAGAGGGGAGGAGGGTGGGAGGATGGGTTAGCCTGCTGATGGGTTTTAAAGAGGGCACATTCTGCATGGAGCACTGTGTGTTATATGCAAACAATGAATCTTGTTGTAATAATGTAATAATTATATATTATATAAATAATAATCTAATGATGTAATATATTGTGATTAACATAATAAAATAAAATTTAAAAAAATCACAAGCTTTAAAAATGCCAGTGAACTTCTCTATGAATTTTAACATGGGTATGAATTAAAATTTATTAAACTTTTTTAAAAGTTGCATTCCCAGTACATGAAAAGACATTTTCTTGAGATCACCTCTCTGGAGTAGCTTTCAAGGATTTGTGAAAGAATATTGTGAGTGATAAATTAAAACTGCACAAGAGAGCTGAGTATATAAACTCTGCTAACGTATCATAGTTCTTTGGTTCCAATCACATCATAAACATTGCTAGACTGGCTCAGGCCAATAGTTCATTTAAAATAATGTTTTTATTTTTTTAAACCACTTACTCTTTTAGAATATAACATATTGTGGAGTTTCAGGTGACTATTTTGACTGCCATTCAAGGAAATAGGCTTCTGATTTTGAAAAAGAGAGATATATAGGATCCAGTTTTTTTTTTTTTTTACCCACACCAGAATGAAGTTTTAATAGTAGTTGTTTTTTACTCTCCAGAACTCAGTATATTCACGTAAAGGTGCTCATAATGTTTTTAATGTAAAATCTTCCATATATAAGTCCCATGAGAAAAGAAAAGTAACCTAGCAAGAATTGAGCTTTCCATATCTGATGTAGTATTTTTTTCTGCAAGTGCCACAGGAAGTTATGCTGAAAAACAGTGCTCCTGTTAACATGGCCATCCCACTTCTGATGAGACTTTATTCTTAGCAAATTTAGCCAAGAACATTATTCCATTTATAACTGTTATATGCTGTTATTCCTTTAACCTATCACTTACTTAACACACCTGTAGGTGGCATCAGAAATGAGGTCTGAAATGCCAATGGCACCAATTATAAAAAATGTTAAGTAGCATTCCATATGGTATTGGAATGGGGAGATTCTTGCTTAAGATTCATAATTCTTATCACTATCACAAATGTGTCACTCTCAGAAAATAAAACTGTACTGAAGTAATAGAAGAAATTTTCCAGAAACAGCAAAAGTAGTTTACCTACAATGCAAAATCTTATAACAAAATGAAGCCCTAACTAACAAATAGATGTGTGCTGATATCAGGCCCTCAAGGCTATATTGCTGAGATATAAAATATGAAAGACAGAAACTTACATATAGAATCCTTACATTAAATTCATGATTACATTAGCTAAAAAGAAAAAAGCACAAGAGATATAGAAAAACATCTAAGAAACTCATCAAGATTTATGCTTCAAGAAATGTACTGATATCTGTAGAATATCAAGATATAATGACACTAATAAAACCATTATTATTCTGCTGGAACATTTTAAGAATTCCATTTGTTTATAAACCAAATAAAAATTAGCTGGATTGGCTTAAACAGCAGAAGGATATAGTCTCATACTTCATATATGTGTGTGTATGCCTATATATACATATGCATACACACACAATCACATACACAATATACTCTATACACAATATGCACAATACACAATACACACAAAAACCCATTTGAAAACACCAACCACTCTTCTAAACCACTTTGAACCACACAGTGGGAATCAAACCAAGATTACAGGCTTGAATTTGATGTCTGCATGGAAGAATATTCCAGGATACCTCTATTACAAATCTGTTAAACTAAAACCTGTATCTTAGTGATCTACAATAGAAACTATTTCCTGCTCCAGCACTATTTAGAAGCAGCAGGGAGCAAAAATTGAGTCAGCTAGGTTATCAGGCCAGCCTGAAGGTAATCATGTCAGAAGCAAGTCAGAAAACATTCAAGGATAACACACATGAGACAGGGCAACTTCAGACCTGGAAACCATAACCAGTGCCTCTTAGATACATTTCAGAAGGCTGGCAATTTTAAGCTAAACAGTCTATGAAATGATCGGTAAAACCATATTGAAAAATTATGATTATAAAGAAATACTACACATAAAAAGTCCTAGAATAGATTACCTTCCTTTTAAGATGAAAATTCTACCTCAGAGGGAATGTTCAGATGGAAAGGAGGTTGTCAGGGAGTATGAATCCACATTGTTTTCTTGTTGATGTTTGTGTTGTGGAGGGACAGGGTGGCTTTGACTTATTTTAAATGTATGTGATTCTACATTGATTATAGCAGTGAAAAGATATGCCTTAGTATAAATTGTGCATTTTGCAAGCTACACCTTGTACTTCTGCACCTTGCAAAATAAACATTAGAATTTAGGAATGTTATTTACCTAATTCTATACTTGTGATCTAGAATACATCATTTTGTACTGGGGCAGAAGCTATATGCACCTCAGGCTTGGAGAAAGTAATATAATGCCCTTATGTAGCATCTGATGTAGCTAATTAATGGCATTCTCTATTTTGTTACTTTTGTTTTTTTATATGTCATACTTTCTTAGTATTTCTTAACAGTTTTTTTAAAAGATTTTATTTATTTATTTATTTGACAGAGAGTGAGAGAGCACAAGCAGGGGGAGCAGCAGGCAGAGGAAGAAGGAGAAGCAGGCTCCCCACGGAGCAGGGAGCCCAATGCGGGGCTCGATCCCAGGACTCTGGGCTCATGACCTGAGCCAAAGGCAAACACTTAACTGAATGAGCCACTCAGGTGCCCCTCTTAACAGTTTTACTGAGGTATAATTGGCATAAAATAAAATGTCCATATTTAAAGTATGCGATTTAATACATGAAGTTATTTTATATACAGACAACCAATTGTTTCAGTACCATTTGTTGAAATAGTTATCCTTTATTCAATGAATTGCCTTTACACTTTTGTTGAAAATCAGTTGTACACATACATATAAACCTATTTCTGTACTCCATTCTTTTTTGTTGATCTGTTTTTCTAACTTTCTTTTAATACTACACTATCTTGATTACTGTAGCTTTATAATAAATCTTGAAATCATGTATTGTTAATACTCCAATTTTGTCCTTCCTTTTCAAAATTGTTTTGACTAGTATTGATCCTTTGCATTTCCACATAAATTTTAGAAATAGTTCTTTCAATTTCTGTAAAAATGCCTATTGGAATCTTTGGATCAAATTGCATTAAATCTATAGGTTGGTCTGGGAAGAGCAAACACTTTAACATTATTAACTCTTCTAACCAATTAATATCTCAGGTTATTTAGGTTTTATTTAATTTCTCTTGTCAGTGTTACATAGTTTTCTGTGTATAGGCATTGTTAATTTGTCAGATTTATATTTCATAGTTTCTAGATTATTACAAATAGTTTTATTGTTTTAATTTTTTCCTAATTTCCTTTGATAGTATAGATACAACTGATTTTTGTATATTGGTCTTGTATCCTGAAACCTTGCAAAACTATCTTTAGTTTTAATTTGTAGGATTGATAGATTCCATCATATTTTTTTTAAAGATTTTATTTTTATTTATTTGACAGAGAGAGACACAGCGAGAGAGGGAACACAAGCAGGGGGAGTGGGAGAGGGAGAAGCAGGCTCCCCGCCGAGCAAGGAGCCCAATGCAGGCTTGATCCCAGGACCCTGGGATCGTGACCTGAGCCAAAGGCAGACGCTTAATGACTGAGCTACCCAGGTGCCCCTCCATCATATTTTCTACATATATAATTTTGTCATTTACAAAGTTTTACTTCTTCTTTTCCAATCTAGATGTCTTCTATTTCTTTTTATTGCCATATTTCACTGGATAGAACCTCTGGTATAATGTTGAATAAAAGTGGTAACAGTGGACATTCCTGCCTTGTTCTGTATCCTAGAAAGAATTCAGTCTTTCAGCATTAAAGATGTTTGCTATACACTTTTCATGGATGCCTCTTATCAAGAAGTTTCTTTCCATGCCTAGTTTTCTGATAGTTTTTATTAAGGATGGATCTTGAATTTGGTCATCAGGTTTTTTCTATTGAGAAAATCATGGTTTTTCTTTTTTAGTTTGTTAATATGGTGAATTTACACTGAATTTTATTTTATTTTATTTTATTTTATTTATTTATTTGAGAGAGTGAGAAAGAGAGCACAAGCAGGGGAGGGGAGAGAGGGAGAGGGAGAAGCAGACTCCCACCTGAGCAGGGAGCCTGATGTAGGATTCGATCCCAGGACCCTGGGATCATGACCTGAGACAAAGGCAGATGCTTAACTGACTGAGACAACCAAGTGCCCCTACACTGAATTTTTTTAAAGAGTTTATTTATTGATTTGAGAGAGAGAGGGCATGAGGGGGCAGGAGGGGCAGAGGGAGAGGGAGAAGCAGACTCCCTGCTGAGCAGGGAGTCTGATGCAGGGCTCAATCCCAGGATGCTGAGATCATGACCTGAGCTGAAGGAAGACTCATAACTGACTGAGCCACCCAGGTGATCCTGAATGTTTTTATGTAAACCAACATTGTATTCTTAAAAGAAATTCCATTTTGTCATACTGTATTAGCCTTTTTAGACACTTTTAGATTATATTTGCCTACATTTTAAAAAAAATAAATGTTTAAGGATCATGGGAAGATGGCAGAGGAGGAGGATCTTCACCTCATCCCAAGATACACCTAGATGAAAACCGTATCCGTGCAATTAACCCACATAATGAACCAAAGCCTGGTACAACAGAATCTGCATGGTTAAGGTTAATTGTAGAGAGGAGGTCACACCAAAAATGGTTGGAAGGGCAGAGTCCTGGTCAGGAAGCAAACTAACTCATGAGACTAACCACAAATGGGAGTGACACCACAAGCATGGAGAAGGGAGAGGAACAGACCCCACATTGAGGACCCCAGGCACAGGAGACCTGCACTGGGAAGATGAATCACCATAACATTTAGCTTTGAAAGCCAAAGGGGCTTAACTTCATGAGTTTTTACAATCAGTGGGGCTTAACACTGGGAACTTTAAAAATCAGAGGCTAGCTCTGGGAGAGCCAGAAGGCAATAGGAAACTGAGTCCCCGCCCTTAAAGAGAAAGCATAACAAACAGCCTGTCCAAGATACAGCATAGAAGCAGCAGTTTGAAAAGCTACTAAGGTATACGGAAGGAAATTTATTTACTAATCTCTAAACATATGCTGAAGGGGCAAGGAACTTTAGGAGACTTTTCCAAGAACAAAAGAACAGGAGGGTGCCATTTCTGCCCCCTGGTCCCCAGCCTAGATAACCAGACACCTGTGGAAAAAGTTCAAACACTCTCAAGATAGCTTATTAACACTGCACATTCTGCCCTTTCATTCTTCTGTGGACCTGCCCCACCCAACTCATCCCACTCAGCAGGAGTCCCTCCAAAGCAGATTTGGCCAGATCTCATCCTGCAAGCAGCTCCAACAGTGACCAGCACCAATCCAAACTGACTCTTGCCTTGGGGAGACAAGAGGATAACCACACATACTAGTTTGACTGCAGTCCCAGCAGTGGGCTGGGGGTAGACATCTGATCTGACTGCTAGCCCCATCCACCAACAAAAACATCACAAGGGGCATCCCAAGGAGAGAACCTTATGGTTCAGGGTCACTGTGATCACAACAGACAGACTGGGGGCAGACATCTGATCTGACTACAGGCCTCACCCACCAACAAAATCCTCTCAGGGGAAAGCACAGGGAGAGTGCTCCATGGTCCTGGCAAATGAGCAAAAAACATCTAATCTGACCCAACTACAAGCCTAGGCAGCCCTGACTAGCTTCTAAACAAAACAGGGACCAAACTCTGCCCACAACAGGCAAAGAGGGCCACTGCAGCCCACTGGACTGAGGGCAAATGCGGCTCAACCAGAACAGTAGGGTGTATACAACACACATAAGAGACACCCTTGAAATGCCTGGTTCCGATGAACAGGGGACATCACTACAGGGAACTGTAGGATTTCTTCTTCATAAGACCACTACTTTCAAGATAAGGAGACATAGGTAACTTCCTAATTCTAGAAACAAATACAGAGAGTTACACAAAATGAGAAGACAGAGGAATATGTCCCAAATAAAAGAGCAAAACAAAATCACAGCAAGAGAGCTAAATGAAACAGAGATAAGCAACATGACTGATAGAGAATTCAAAGGGGCAGTCATAAAGTTACTTACCGGACTTGGGAAAAAAGTGGATGATCTCAGTGAGATATTCAACAAATAAAATATAAAAAAGAACCAATCAGATATGAAGAACTCAATAAGTGAAATTAAAAATACATCAGAGGAAATCAATAGTAGACTAGAGAGAACAGAAGAACAGACCAGTGAGCTGGAAGACATGGTAAGAGAAAGCAACCAAGCTAAACAAGAAAAAGAAAATAATAATAATAATAAATGAGAATAGATTAAAGGAACTCAATGAAATCATGAAGCATAATTACATTCACCTTATAGGAATCCCAGAAGGAGAAGACAGAGAAAATGGAGCTGAGAATTTATTTGAAGAAATAACAGCTAAAAACTCTGCTAATCTGAAGAAGAAAATAGACATTCAGATCCAGGAGGCAAAGAGAACCCCCAAGAAAATCTACACAAGGAGGTCCATACCAAGCCACAAAATAATTAAAATGGCAAAAAGTAGTGATAGAGAATTTTAAAAGCAGCAAGATTTAAAAAAAAAAAAAAAAAAAATTACATACAAGGGAAAGCCCATAAGGCTATCAGCTGATTTTTCAGCAAAAACTTTTCAGGCAAGAAGGGAGAAGCATGATATTCCAAAGTGCTGAAAGGAAAAAAAAAAAAAGTGTACAGCCAAGAATACTCTATCCAGCAAGACAATCATTCAGACTAGAAGGAAAAATAAAGAGTTTCCCAGGCAAACAAAAGTTAAAAGAGTTCATGACCACTAAACCAGCCCTACAAAAAATTTTAAGGAGACTCTGAATGGAAAAGAAAGACCATAAGTAAGAGCAAGAAAAACAGTAAATATATAGATTATATATATAATATATAATATATATAATATATATAATATATATATATTATATATATATATTTATCTGTAAAAATCAGTCAAGGGACTAACAAAATAAAAGGATGTAAAGTATGACCATATACCTAAAATGGGGAGTGGGGGGGAGAAATAAAGAATGAGTTCAAACTTGAGCACCATCACCTTAAATACACACTGCTATATTCCAAAGATGTTATATACAAACCTAATGGTAACCACAAATCAAAAACCAGTAATAGACATGCAAGGAATAAAGAGAAAGGAATCCAAATGTATTGCTAAGAAAACCATTTAATTGTGAGAGAAGACAGCAAGGAATGAAACAGGAAAGCTACAAAAACAACAATAAAACAAGTAACAAAATGGCAATAAATGTAGACTTATCAATAATTACTTTGAATGTAAATGGACTACATGCTCCAATCAAAAGACATAGGATGATGGAATGGATTAAAAAAAAAAAAAAAAAAAAAAAAGACCCATATATGTGTTGCCTACAATAGACTTATTTCAGGCCTAAAGACACATGCAGATTGAAAGTGAAGGGATGGAGAAGCATTTACCATGCAAATGAATGTGGAAAGAAAATCAGGTTAGCAATATTTATATTGGACAAAATAGATTGAAACAAAGACTGTAACAATAGACAAAGAAAAACAATATATAATCATGACAGAAAAATCCAACAAGAAGATACAACAATTGTAAATATTTTTGTAACTAAAGTGAAAGAATTCAAATACATAAAGCAGTTAATAAAAAACATAAAGGAAGTAATCAGTAGTAATACAATAATAGTAGGGGCATTTAACACTGCACTTACATAAATGGACAGATCATTCAAACAGGAAATCAACAAGGAAACACTGTCTTTGAATGACACAATGGACTATTAGATCCATTGATCTAATAGATATATTCAGAACATTTCACCCTAAACCAGCAGTATACACATTCTTTTCAAGTGCACATGGGACATTCTCCAGAACAAATCACAAATTATGCCACAAAACAAGTCTTGACCAGTTCAAAAAGTCAGTCATACCAGGCATCTTTTCTGAGCACAATGCTATAAAACTAGAAATCAACCACAAGAAAAAATCTGGAAAGAGCACAAATATATAGAGGTTAAATAACCTGCTACTAAACAATGAATGGGTCAATCAAGAAATCAAAGAATACATAGAGAAAAAAGAAAATGAAAACACTATGGTCTGAAATCTCTGGGACCTAGCAAAAGTGGTTCTAAGAGGGAAGTTTATAGCAAAACAGGCCTACTTTAAGAAGCAAGAAAAATCTCAAATAAACAACCAAACCTTACACGTAAAGGAGCTAGAAAAAGAAAAACAAACAAAGCCCAAAGCCAGTAGAAGGGAGGAAATAATAAAGATTAGAACAGAAATAAATGAAATAGAAACAAAACAAAAAACAATAAAACCAGGACCTGGTTCTTTGAAAAGATCAACAAAAGTTGATAAACTTTTAGCTAGACTCATCAAAGAGAGAGGAGAGAGAGAGAGGACTCAAATAAAATCAGAAATGAATGAAGAGGAGAAATAACTGACATTATAAAAATATAAAGGATTGGGTGCCTGGGTGGCTCAGTTGGCTAACTGTCCACCTTCAGCTCAGGTCGTGATCCTGGGGTCCTGGGATTGAATCCCGTGTTAAGCTCCCTGCTCTGTGGGGAGCCTGCTTCTCCCTCTACCTCTCTCACTCTCTCTCTATCATGAATAAATAAATAAAATCTTTAAAAAAATATAAAGGATTATAAGAGAATAATATAAAAAATTATATACCAACAAATAGGACAATCTAGAAGAAATGGATAAATTCCTAGAAACATACAACCTTCTAAAACTGAATCAGGAAGAAATAAAAATTTGAACAGACAAATTATTAGTAATGAAATTGAAATTGAATCAGTAATAAAAAACAAAAGTTCAGGACCAGATGGCTTCACAGGTGAATTCTACCAAACATTTAAAGAAGAGTTAATACTCTTTTCAAACTATTCCAAAAAAAACAGAAGACGAAGAAAAGCTTCCAATTCATTCTACAAGGATAGCATTACCCTGATACCAAAACCAAGATAAAGACACTACAAAAAAAGAGAACTATAGGCCAATAACTTTGATGTACATACATGCAAAAGTCTTCAACAAAATATTAGTGAACCAAATCTAATAATACATTAAAAAATCATTCACCATGATCAAATGGGATTTATTCCAGGGATACAAATTAGGAAATCAATCAATATGATGCATCACATTAACAAGAGAAAGGATAAAAACCTCATGATCATTTCAATAGACCCAGAAAAAGTATTGCACCAAGCACAACATAAATTGATCATAAAAACTGAAAACAAGGTGGAACAAGATGGCAGAGGTGTAGGAGACCTGGATTTCGTCTGGTCCCAGGAATTCAGCTGGATAGGGATCAAACCATTCTGAACACCTACGAACTCAACAAGAGATTGAAGAAATAAATAGCAACAACTCTCCAAACAGAAAAGTGAGCACTTTCTGGAAGAGTCGTATTCTATCCCTTCATGTAGTTACCCTTATTTTTGGCATATATATGTAAGTTGTTCTCTCTTCAAAATTTTAAGATATAGTTTCCTCTAACAGATAAAAATATACCCCAAATCTCTACTGTATGACTTTGTTCTAGTGTTCTGCCTGATCATATTCTCTCCCTTTTTTTTTTCTTAATCCTCTTCTTTCTTTCTTCAAACAACTTCTTATCTTATCAATTCCTTTTATAAAATCTTTTATAATTTTCATCTATACAGTCATATTCCATCCCTTCATCATATTAACCCTTATTTTTGTACATATGTAACTTTTTCTTTCTTTAAAATTTTGGGAGGCACTTTCTTCTAACAGACCAAAATACACCCAAAATCTAGTGTGTGGCATGATCTATGCACCAGCCTGATCATATTTGATCATTGTCTGCTTTTTTTGTTTTGGTCTGTTTTTGTTTTTATCTTTTTCTTTTACTTTCTTTTTCTTTTTTTCTTTCTTTCCCTTTCTTTTCCCCTGGTTTCAGGTCTTTCTGGTTTGTTGAGTGTATATTTTCTGGGGACATTGTTATCCTGTTAGCATTTTGTTCTCTCATTCATCTATTCTCCTCTGGACAAAATGACAAGATGGAAAAAATCACCTCAACAAAAAGAACAAGAGGCAGTACCGACTGCCAGGGACCTAATCAATACAGACATTACTACGATGTCGGAACCAGAGTTCAGAATGATGATTTTAAAGATACTAGCTGGGCTTGAAAAAAACATGGAAGTTATTGGAGAAATCCTTTCTGGAGAAACAAAAGAACTAAAATCTAACCAAGTCGAAATCAAAAAGGCTATTAATGAGGTGCAATAAAAAATGGAGGCTCTAACTGCTAGAATAAATGAGACAGGAGAAAGAATCAGTGATATAGATGACCAAATCACAGAAAAAAAAAGAAGCTGAGAAAAAGAGAGATAAACAACTACTGGATCATGAGAGCAGAATTCGAGAGATAAGCGATACCATAAGATGAAACAACATTAGAATAATTGGGATCCCAGAAGAAGAAAGAGAGAGAGGGGCAGAAGGTATATTGGAGCAAATTATAGCAGAGAACGTCCCTAATTTGGGGAAGGAAACAGACATCAAAATCCGGAAGGCACAGAGAACCCCTCTCAAAATCAATAAAAATAGGTCAACACCTGACATCTAATAGTAAAACTTACGAGTCTCAGAGACAAAGAGAAAATCCTGAAAGCAGCTCAGGACAAGAGATCTGTAACCTACAATGGTAGAAACATTAGATTGGCAAAAGACCTATCCACAGAGACCTGGCAGGCCAGAAAGGACTGGCAGGATCTATTCAGAGCACTAAATGAGAAAAATATGCAGCCAAGAATACTATATCCAGCTAGGCTGTCTTTGAAAATAGAAGGAGAGATAAAAAGCTCCCAGGACAAACAAAAACTAAAGGAATTTGCAAACACAAAACCAGCCCTACAAGAAATCTTGAAAGGGGTCCTCTAAGCAAAGAGAGATCCTAAAAGCAACACAGACCAGAAAGGAACACAGACAATATACAGTAACAGTCACCTTACAGGCCATACAATGGCACTAAATTCCTATCTTTCAATAGTTACCCTGAATATAAATGGGTTAAATGACCCAATCAAAAGACATAGGGTATCAGATTGGATAAAAAGACAAGACCCATCAATATGCTGTCTGCAAGAGACTCGTTTTAGACCCAAAAACACCCCCAGATTGAAAGTAAAGGGGTGGAAAACCATGTACCATGCTAATGGACACCAAAAGAAAGCTGGGGTGGCAATCCTTATATCAGACAAATTAGATACTAAACCAAAGACTGTAATAAGAGATGAGGAAGGACACTATATCCTACTTAAAGGGTCTATCCAACAAGAAGATCTAACAATTTTAAATATCTATGCCCCTAACATGGGAGCAGCCAATTCTATAAGGCAATTAATAACAAAAGCAAAGAAACACAAGGACAAAAATACAATAATAGTGGGGGATTTTAACAACCCCCTCACTGAAATGGACAGATCATCTAAGCAAAAGATCAACAAGGAAAAAAACTTTAAATGACACACTGGACCAAATGGACTTCACAGACATATTCAGAACATTCCATCTCAAAGCAAGAGAATACACATTCTTCTCTAGCGCCCATGGAATATTCTCCAGAATCGATCACATCCTAGGTCACAAATCAGGTCTCAACCGGTACCAAAAGACTGGGATCATTCCCTGCATATTTTCAGACCACAATGCTTTGAAACTAGAACTCAATCACAAGAGGAAAGTTGGAAAGAACTCAAATCCATGGAGGCTAAAGAGCATCCTACTGAAGAATGAATGGGTCAACCAGGAAATTAAAGAAGAATTTAAAAAATTCATGGAAACCAATGAAAATGAAAACACAACTGTTCAAAATCTTTGGGATGGAGCAAAGGTGGTCCTAAGAGGAAAGTATAAGCAATACAAGCCTTTCTCAAGAAACAAAAAAGGTCTCAAATACACAACCTAACCCTACACCTAAAGGAGCTGGAGAAAGAACAGCAAATAAAGCCTAAACCCAGCAGGAGAAGAGAAATAATAAAGATCAGAGCAGAAATCAATGAACTAGAAACCAAAAGAACAGTAGAACAGATCAACGAAACTAGGAGCTGGTTCTTTGAAAGAATTAACAAGATTGATAAACCCCTGGCCAGACTTATCAAAAAGAAAAGAGAAATGACCCAAATCAACAAAATCATGAATGAAAGAGGAGAGATCACAACCAACACCAAAGAAATACAAACAATTATAAGAACATATTATGAGCAACTCTATGGCAGCAAATTAGATAATCTGGAAGAAATGGTTGCTTTCCTAAGATGTATCAACTACCATATCTGAACCAGGAAGAAACAGAAACCCTGAACAGACCTATAACCACTAAGGAAATTAAAGCAGTCATCAAAAATCTCCCAACAGACAAAAGCCCAGGGCCAGATGGCTTCCCAGGGGAATTCTACCAAACATTTCAAGAAGAATTAATACCTATTCTTCTGAAACTGTTCCAAAAAATAGAAATGGAAGGAAAACTTCCAAACTCGTTTTAGGAGGCCACCATTACCTTGATCCCAAAACCAGACAAAGACCCCATCCAAAAGGAGAATTACAGACCAATATCCTTGATGAAGAGGGATGCAAAAATTCTCACCAAAATACTAGCCAATATGATCCAACAGTATGTTAAAAGGATTATTCACCATGACCAAGTGGGATTTATCCCTGGGCTGCAAGGTTGGTTTAACATCCGCAAATCAATCAACGTGATACAATACATTAACAAAAGAAAGAACAAGAATCATATGATCCTCTCAATAGATGCAGAAAAAGCATTTTTACAAAGTACAGCATCCTTTCCTGATCAAAACTCTTCGGAGTATAGGGATAGAGGGAACATACCTCAATATCATAAAAGCCATCTATGAAAAACCCACAGTGAATATCATTCTCAATGGGGAAAAACTCAGAGCTTTCCCCCTAAGGTCAGGAATGTGGCAAGGATGTCCACTATCACCACTGCTATTCAACATAATATTAGAAGTCTACGCCACAGCAATCAGACAACAAAAAGAAATAAAAGGCATCCAATGAAGCATAGAAGTCAAACTCTCACTTTTTGCAGATGATATGATACTTCATGTGGAAAACCCAAAATACTCCACCCTGAAACTGCTAGAACTCATACAGGAATTCAATAAAGTGACAGGATAAAAAATCAATGCACAGAAATCAGTGCATTCCTATACACCGACAAGACAGAAGAAAGAGAAATTAAGGAGTTGATCCCATTTACAACTGCACCCAAAATCATAAGATACCTAGGAATATATCTAACCAAAGAGGCAAAGGATCTGTACTCAGAAAACTATAAAATACTCATGAAAGAAATTGAGGAAGACACAAAGAAATGGAAAAACGTTCCATGCCCATGGATTGGAAGAACAAATATTGTGAAGATGTCAATGCTACCTAGAGCAATCTACACGTTCAATGCAATCCCCATCAAAATACCATCCACTTTTTTCAAAGAAATGGAACAAATAATCCTAAAATTTGTATGGAACCAGAAAAGACCCCGCATAGCCAGAGGAAGGTTGAAAAAGAAAACCAAAGCTGGCGGCATCACAATTCTGGACATCCAGTTCTATTACAAAGCTGTCATTAACAAGACAGTATGGTACTGGCACAAAAACAGACACATAGATCAATGGAACAGAATAGAGAGCCCAGAAATGGACCCTCGACTCTATGGTCAACTCGCCTTCGACAAAGCAGGAATGAATGTCCAATGGAAAAAAGACAGTCTTCAACAAATGGTGTTGGGAAAATTGGACAGCCACATGCAGAAGAATGAAACTGGACCATTTCCTTACACCACACACAAAAACAGACTCAAAATGGTGGAAAGACCTCAGTGTGAGACAGGAGTCCATCAACATCCTAAAGGAGAACACAGGCAGCAACCTCTTCGACCTCAGCCACAGCAACTTCTTTCTAGAAACATCGCCAAAGGCAAGGGAAGCAAGGGCAAAAATGAACTATTGGGACTTCATCAAGATAAAAAGCTTTTGCACAGCAAAAGAAACAGTCAACAAAACCAAAAGACAACCGACAGAATGGGAGAAGATATTTGCAAATGATATATCAGATAAAGGGCTAGTATCCAAATCTATAAAGAACTTCTTAAACTCAACACCGAAAGAACAAATGATCCAATCAAGAAATGGGCAGAAGGGCGCCTGGGTGGCTCAGTTGGTTAAGCGACTGCCTTCGGCTCAGGTCATGATCCTGGAGTCCCTGGATCGAGTCCCGCATCGGGCTCCCTGCTCGGCAGGGAGTCTGCTTCTCCCTCTGACCCTCCCCCCTCTCATGTGCTCTCTCTCTCCTCTCATCCTCTCTCTCAAATAAATAAATAAAATCTTTAAAAAAAAAAAAAAGAAATGGGCAGAAGACATGAACAGACATTTTTCCAAAGAAGACATCCAAATGGCCAACAGACACATGAAAAAATGCTCAACATCTCTCCACATCAAATCAAAACCTCAATGAGATATCACCTCACACCAGTCAGAATGGCTAAAATTAACAAGTCAGGAAATGACAGATGTTGGCAGGGATGCAGAGAAAGGGGAACCCTCCCACACTGTTGGTGGGAATGCAAGCTGGTGCAGCCACTCTGGAAAACAGTATGGAGGTTCCTCAAAAAGTTGAATGTAGAGCTACCCTTTGACCCAGCAATTGCATTACTGTGTATTTAACCCAAAGATACAAATGTAGGGATCCAAAGGGGTACGTGCACCCCGATGTTTATAGCAGCAATGTCCACAATAGCCAAACTGTGGAAAGAGCCAAGATATCCATCGACAGATGAATGGATAAAGAAGATGTGGTGTATATATATATACAATGGAATATTATGCAGCCATCAAAAGGAATGAGATCTTGCCATTTACAACGACGTGGATGGAACTGGAGAGTGTTATGCTGAGCGAGATAAGTCAATTAGATAAAGACATGTATCATATGGTCTCTCTGATATGAGGAATTCTTAATCTCAGGAAACAAACTGAGGGTGGCTGGAGTGGTGGGGGTGGGAGGGATAGGGTGGCTGGGTGATAGATACTGGGGAGGGTATGTGCTCTATGAGCACTGTGAATTGTGCAAGACTGTTGAACCACAGATCTCTACCTCTGAAGCAAACAATACATTATATGTTAAAAAAAGAAGAAGAAGATAGCAGGAGGGGAAGAATGAAGGGGGGGAAATCGGGGAGGAGATGAACCATGAGAGACGATGGACTCTGAAAAACAAACTGAGGGTTCTAGAGGGGGGGGAGGTGGGAGGATGGGTTAGCCTCGTAATGGGTATTAAAGAGGGCACGTTCTGCATGGAGCAATGGGTGTTATATGCAAACAATGAATCATGGAACACTACATCAAAAACTAATGATGTAATGTATGGTGATTAACATAACATAATAAAAAAACAAAGAAAAAGAAAACCTCTCAACAAACTAGGTTTAGAGGGAACATACCTCAACATAATAAAGGCCATAGATGAAAAACCCAAAGCTAACATCATATTCAATGGTGAAAACGGAGAGTTTTCCTTTAAGGTCAGGAATAAGACAAGAATCCCCTCTCCCCACTTTTTTTCAACATAGTACTGGAAGTCCTAGCCGCAGCAGTCAAACAAGACATCCAAATTGGTAAGGAAGAAGTAAAATTTTTACAATTTGCATATGGCATGGTACCATATATATATATATATATATATATATATATATATATATCCCTAAAGACCCTACCAAAAAACACTAGAACTAATAGATGAGTTCAGTAAAACCATAGGATACAAAATCAATATATAGATATCTATTTCATTTCTATACACTAATAATGAAGTGGCAGAAAGAGAAATTAAGAAAACAATCCCATTTACAATTGTACCAAAAAGAATAAAATATATAGGAATAAACTTAACCAAGGGGGTGAAAGACCTGTACTCTGAAAACTATAAAACCCTGATGAAAGAAATTGAAGACGACACAAACAAATGGAAAGATATTTCATGCTCAGGGACTAAGAGAACTAATATTGTTAAAATGTCCATACTACCTAAAATAATCTACAGATTTAATTCAATCCCTATCAAAATACCAACAGCAGGGTGCTTGGGTGGCTCAGTTGGTTAAGTGTGTCAGACTCTTGATTTTGGCTCAGGTCATGATATCAGGGTTGTGAGATCAAGCCCCATGTCAGGCTCCATGCTAAGATCCTCTCTCTATTTCTGTCCCTCTCTAAAAAAAAAAAAAAAAAAAAAGTACCAACAGCATTTTTCACAGAACTAGAATAAATAATCCTAAAATTTGTATGGAACCCCAAAAGACCCTGAATAGTGACAGTAATCTTTAAAAAGAAGAATGAAGCTGAAGGTACCTTGAGTCCAGATTTCAAAATATACTACAAAGCTGTAGTAATCAAAACAGTATGGTACTGGCACAAAAATAGACACACAGATCAATGGAAGTGAACAGACAGTCCAGATATAAACCCACAACTATATGGTCAATTAATCTATGACAAAGGCAAAAAATATACAATAATGAAAAGTCTCTTCAAAAATTGGTGCTGGGAAAACTGAACAGCAACACTCAAAAGAATGAAACTAGATCACTTCCTTACACCATACACAAAATTAAACTCAAAATGGATTAAATACCTACATGTGAGACCTGAAACCATACAATTCCTTAAAGAAAACATACATGGTAATCTCTTTGACATCAGCATAGAAACATTTTTCTAGATATGCCCCTTTGGCAAAGGAAACAATAGCAAAATTAAACAGTTGAGATCATATCAAAATAAAAAGCTTTCTGTACAGCAAAGGAAACCATCAACAAAACAAAAAGACAACCTACCAGATGGGAGATGATATTCACAAATATGATATCCAATAAGGGTTAATATCCAAAATATATAAGGAATTCATACATCTCAACTCCAAGTAAAGCAAATAATCCAATTAAAAATGGGCAGAGGACATGAATAGACATTTTTCCAAAGACAGCATACAGATGGCCAACAGTCACATGAAAAGGTGTGCTTGAGATGTGTCTCAACATCAATAATCATCAGGGAAATGCAATTCAAAACTACAATGAGATATCACCTCACACCTATCAGAATGGCTAAAAATCAAAAACACAAAAATAACAAGTCTTGGAAAGGATGTAGAGAAAAAGGAATCTCCTGCACTGTTGGTGGAAATGCAAGCTCATACAGTCACTGTGGAAAACAGTATGGATGCTCCTCAAATAATTAAAAACAGAATTACCATATAATCAGTAATTGCATTACTGTGTATTTACCCAAAGAAAATGAAAACACTAACTCAAAAAGATATATGCACCGCTATGTTTACTGCAGCACTGTTTACAATACCCTATATATGGAAGAACCCAAGTGTCCACTGAAAGATCAATGGATAAAGAAGAGGTGGCATACACACATACACACACACACACACACATGAATATTACTCAGCCTAAAAAAAATGAAATCTTGCAATTTGCACCAATATGGATGGATCTAGAGGGTATAATGCTAGGTCAAATAAGTAAATAGAGAAAGACAAATGCCATATAATTTTACTCATCTGCGGAATTTAAGAACAAAGCAAATGAACAAAAAAAGGAGACAAACAGAAAAACAGACTCAAATATAGAGAATAAACTCATGGTTGCCAATGGGGACGGAAGTGGGGGATGAGTGAAATAGGTGGAGGGGTTTAAGAGTACACTTAAAAGAAATTTTTAAATCTGTAGTGAACAATAAAAAACAAAATAAAATAAAGTTTGGATTTATATTCATAGGAGATATTGGTTCATATATTTCTTTTTGCAAGGTTTTTGGTTTTAGTCTTAGGATAATGTTGGCCTCAGCTTATGAGTTGCAAAGTATTTCCTCTGCTTGAATTTTCTGGAAGAGTCTGTATAATATTGGTTACATTTCTTTCTTACATGTTTGGTAGAATTTGCCAGTGAAGCCATCTGGCCTGGAGTTTTCTTTGTGGGAAGGTTTTTAATGACAAAGTCAGTTTCTTAAATATATATAGGACAATCAAATTATCTATTTCTTCTTGAATGAGTTTTAATAGTTTGTATCTTTCAAAGAATTTATCCACTTATTCTCAGATATCAAATTCATTGACAAAAAGCTGTTCATAATATTACTCTATTATCCTCTTACTATCTGTATACTGTTCCTCATTTCTGATATTAGTAATTGGTATTCTCTCTCTTCCTCCTCTTCATCTCCCTCTCCCTCTCTCTTTCTCCATCTCCCTCTCTCTGTCCTGATAAGTCTGGCTAAAAATTTATCAAGTTTACTGATTTTCTCAATAAACTAGCTCTTGGTTTCATTGATTGTCTTTACTATTTTTCTGTTTTCTATTTCATAAATTTGCACTCTAATTTATTATTTCCTTTATTCTGCATACTTTGGATTTAATTTGCTCTTTCTTAGTTTCTTTTTTATTTAACTCTAATTCTAGGGTAGGTAACATACAGTGTTATGTTAGTTTCAGGTGTACAATACAGTGATTCAACAATTCTATATATTACTCAGTGCTCATCAAGATAAATGTACTCTTAATCCCCTTCACCTATTTTACCCATCCTCCCACTCACCTCCCCAATGATAACTACCTTTTGTTCTCTGCAGTTGAGTCTGTTTTTTGGTTTCTCTCTCTCTTTTTTCCTTTTGTTTATTTCTGTTTCTTAAATTGCACATATGAGTGAAATCATATGGTATTTGTCTTTCTCTAACGGACTTATTTCTGTCTTATGTTTCTTAAGATAAAAAACGAGGTCATTTATTTGAGACATTCCTACTTTTCTAATATAGGGCTATAAGTGTCCCTCTAAATTTTGCTTAGAGCATTTTATGAAGTATTTTCATTTCCATCTATTACCAAATACTTTGTAATTCCTCTTTTGTTTTATTCTTTGACTGATAGGTTATTTAAAAGTATGCTATTTAGCTTCTAAATATTTAGAGACTTTCTAGAGAACTTGCTGTTATTAATTCCTAGTTTAAATCTAATTTAATTCTAATTTAATGTATTCAGTTCAGAAAACATACTCTTTATGATGCAAAACCTTTTAAATTTATTAACACTTGTTTTATAGCCTCAAATATGGCCTATCTCAGTAATATTCTGTGTTTACTTGAAAATAATTTGTATTCTATGGTTTTTGAATGGATAGTTCTATAAAAGTTATTGGATTAAGTTGGATGATAGTATCAGTCAAGTCATCCAAATACTTACAGAATTTTTGGTCCATATGTTCTATCAACTATTGAGAGTGAGGTGTTAAAATCTCCAAATTTAAGTGTGAATTTGTTTATTACTCCATCATATTTGTAGGGAGTCCCCTTTCTTTTAAAAATTATTGTATCTTCTCTTCCTCTATCTTTTCACTGTATTCTTCTTTGCTCTTTTTAAGGATATTGGTAGTACTAAATAACACCCATCGTTACATTAGTTTTTGTCCTAAACTTCATCTCTTCATTTCTAAGACAACTAGGTCTTTCTAGCTCCTGTTTGGAAAAAAAAAAAAAAAATCCTTCGTTCTCTCCATAAAATGGGCATCCCTCCCAATCATACACATAGTTATACAACTAAAAACCCAAAAAGCAAAAAAATCCAATTAAAAATGGGCAAAAGACATGAACATACGTGTCTCCAAGGAAGACATACAGATGACCAACACAATCCTCCTAGACACAAACAGTTTCAAGTCACACAGTCGTCTTTGATGCCTTTTTATAGAAAACACACACAACTTCTCAATTTCAATCTTTATTCAATTAGTGTATAGTGCTCCCTCTGTTATGTTATCAGTGCATGACCCTAGTTCATGCTGTAACATCTTAAAACCTCTTCGGTGCTTAGAATAGTATTGTGCATATCATAAAACAACAGCATTGCCAGGTTCAACATTTTCTACAGAGCACAGAGTAAACGTTTCAGTTTTTATTCAGGTTCTAAACTAGTTGTTCTTTCTTGCTTTATCCCACAGCCGTTCTTGCATTCCTTCTTCATTTTCTTCCTTCAAAAAATATTTACACACTCTCTAAAAATCTCTTCTTTCACACAATCAGTCTATTTATTATCTTCAGAAGATAGTTTAAATTTTCTATTTGGACTATGCAATCTATTTCTCAATGCAAGTCCTGCAAGACCCAATTTTAGTCCATCTTCTGAATGAAGATTTTCTGCTTTTAAAGAAAAGAAATTTCTCTCTTTTCTGAGCATATTCTTGTCCATGTACATAAACACACTGAAAAGCAGTGGGTTAAAAAGGAAAAACATGAAAGCTACTATTAATTATTAATTATATGAGAATGGTCAGGAGTCTGACTTAAAGTGAAAAAAATGGGAAGGGAAAAGTCAGCTTGCTCAGGGGAAGTGTCTTCATGATAGAAGTGGTGGAAAGATAGTTCCTTTCTCTCAAAAACAATAAAGAATTGTGAGGAATACATAAATGAATAGTCCTTCCCACCATTCAGAGACCATATGAAAAGTGGGAGTTCACCAGAGCATAAATAGAAGAAAAAGTTCAGTTTGTTGGCAGAAAAGATTTGAAGCCACAGTAATGAGAGAATCGTTCAGTAAAATCAAGTGTGAAATTCACAGGGGGAAACCAAGGCTTATGGTATAAAAACACTAGGAGGAAAAATACATTGGAAAAGCCTATACTGTATATGGTTGGCAGATTTAGTAGAAAAGACAAGAAACACATGGGAAGATTACAAAAGAAGATATAATAATAAAAATACAAAGGAGAATGTTTAAAATAAATGAGAATAAATCATCACATATGTCCAGTTTAAGCATTTAATAATGCCTATTTAAATAAAGAACAAACCATTCTTTAAAAATCTCTTCTTCATTTTAAAGTTCTAAGAACATTATAGAGGAATTTTTCCTATTAGTAAAATGAACTTCAGTTATAACAACTCACTGTTTGACATTTTATTAATGTCTAATAAGGCTGGATTCATATTTATTAATGTGATATTCATGTTGTGTACAAAGTATGGAGAAAGAGAAATACAAAATGAATGTCTAAACAGGGATAGGCACAGTGCATTTGAGTTATGGCCATTTTTAGTCTTACAAAATAATTACATTTTAATGTTTTATATCTTCTCTTCCCAACTGGATCTTAAACTCTGTGAGACAAGGACTCGCTCTTATATTCTATGTATCACATATAGTATCTCGCATGGTAGACATTAAATAAAGATTTGCTGATTTATTCTATGATTGTTAATCTTAGTTGTAGGAATTTATCAATATCTTTCCTATATTCCAACTCACTGGGAGTGCCAAGTACCCTTAAGATTACATCCTTGGATTATATACAGAAACTAACTCAAAGTATCTATTACTTGGGGAGAAAATATATGGATAATAAACAAGTGATAAGATGTACTAGAGTTAGCTACCTATTTCAAAAATACATTCCATGTGAGAGGGAAGATATAACAACCAACACCACAGAAATACAAACAACTATAAGAGAGTATTATGAAAAACCATATGCTAACAAATTGGACAAACAAGAAGAAATAGATAAATTCCACAAATATATAACTGCCAAAACTAAAACAGGAAGAAATAGAAAATTTGAACTGACTGATAACCAGCAAAGAAACTGAATCAAAAAACTCCCAAGAAACAAAAGTCCAGGACCAGATGGCTTCATAGGTGAATTCTACCAAACGTTTAAAGACTTAATACCTATTCTTCTCAAACTATTCCAAAAAAAAACAGAAAAGGAAGGAAAACTTCCAAATTCATTCTATGAGGCCAGCATTATCCTCATACCAAAACCAGATAAAGACACCACTAAAAAAAGAGAACTACAGGCCAATATCCCCGATGAACATAGATGCAAAAATCCTCAACAATATACTAGCAAACTAAATTCAACAATACATTAAAAAATCACTCACCACAATCAAGTGGGGTTTATTCTTGGGTTGTAAGGATGGTTCAATATTTGCAAATCAATTAGTGTGATACATCACATCAATAAGAGAAAAGATAAGAACTATACGATCATTTCAATAGATGCAGAAGGAGCATTTGACAAAATACAACATATATTCATGATAAAAACTCTCAAAAATTTGATTTAAAATGAATATACCTCAGCATAATAAAGGCCATATATGAAAAACCCATAGCCAACATCATCCTTAATGGGGAAAAACTGAAAGCTTTTCTTCTATGATCAGGAACAAGACAAGGATGCTCACTCTTACCACTTTGATTCAACATACAAATGTCTGATTCATCAGACAAGAAATAAAAGTCATCCACTGTTAAGGAAGAAGTAAAACTTTCAATATTTGCAGATAACAGATATTATATATAGAAAACCTGAAAGACTCCATCCAAAAAACTGCTATATCTGATAAACAAATTCAGTAAAATAACAGGATACAAAATCAATGTATAGAAATCTGTTGCATTTCTAAATACTGGTAATGAAGCAGCAGAAAGAGAAATCAAGAAGTTGATCCCATTTACATCAAAAGCCATAAGATACCTAGGAATAAACATAACTAAAGAGGTAAAAGATCTGTACTCTGAAAACCATAGAACACTGATGAAAGAAATTGAAGATGACATAAAGAAATGGAAAAACATTCCATGCTCACAGATTAGATGAACAAATATTGTTAGAATGTCTATACTACCCAAAGCAATCTACACATTTAATGCAATTGCTATCAAAATGCCAACAGCATTTTTCACAGAACCAGAACAAACAATTATAAAATTTGTATGGAACCACAAAAGACCCAAATAGCCAAAGCAATCTTGAAAAAGAAAAGCAAAGCTGGAAGCATTACAATTCCAGACTTCAAGTTATATTACAATGCTGTAGTAATCAAAACAGTATGGTACTGGCACAAAAAATAGACACATAGAGCAATTAAACAGAATAGAAAACCCAGAAATAAACCTACAACTCTACGGTCAATTTTCAACAAAGCAGGGAAGAATATCCAATGGGAAAAATACAATCTCTTCAACAAATGGTGTCAGAAAAACTGGACAGCAACATGGAAAGAAAGAAACTGGACCACTTTCTTACATCATACACAAATATAAATTCAAAATGGGTTAAAGACGTAAATGTGAGACCTGAAACCATAAAAATCCTAGAAGAGAACACAGGCAGTAACTTCTTTGACATCAGCCATAGCAACTGTTTTCTAGATATGTCTCCTGAGGCAGAAGGAAAACAAAAGCAAAAATAAACTATTGGGATTATATCAAAATAAAAAGCTTCTACACAGCAAAAGATACAATCAACAAAACTAAAAGACAACCTATGGAACAGGAGAAGATATTTGCAAATGACATATCCAATAATGGGTTAATATGCAAAATACAATAAGAAGTTATACAACTAAAAACCCCAAAAGCAAAAAAATCCAATTAAAAATGGGCAAAAGACATGAACATACATATCTCCAAGGAAGACATACAGATGACCAACAGACATATGAAAAGATATTCATCATTGGTTACCATCAGGGAAATGCAAATCAAAACTACAATTAGATATCACTTCACACCTGTCACAATGGCTAAAATCAGCAACACAAGAAACAACAGGTGTTGGTAAAGATATGGAGAAAAAGGAATCCTCTTGTACTGTTGGTGGGAATGCAAGCTGGTGCAACCACTCTGGAAAATAGTATGGAAGCTCTTCAAAAAGTTAAAAATAGAAGTACCCTATGAGCCAGAAATTGTACTACTGGGTATTTACCCAAATACAAAAACACTAATTCAAAGGGATACATGCACCCCTATGTTTATAGCAGCATTATTTACAATAGCCAAGATATGGAAGCAGCCCATCAATTAATGAATGGATGAAGAAGATGTGGTATACACACACACATACACACACAAAATGGAATATTTTTGAGCCATAAAAAGAATGAAATCTTGCCATTTGCAACAATATGGATGGAGACTGAGAGTATAATGCTAAGTGAAATGTCAGTCAGAGAAAGACAAATACCATATGATTTCACTCATGTGTGGAATTTAAGAAACAAAACAAAGGAACAAAAGGAAGAAAAAAGAGAGAGAGACAAATCAAGAAAGAGACTCTTAATTGTGGAGAACAAACTGATGGTTACCAGAGGGGAGGGGTGAAGGTGGTGGGTTAAAAAGGTGATGGGTATTTAGGAGAGTACAGGGTGATGTATGGAATTGTTGAATCACTACATTGTACACCTGAAATTAATATAACACTATATGTTAACTAATTAAAATAAAAACATTATGTCCATGTGTTGGTGTTAACTAACTAGGCAACCACTGAGGATATAGACAATCAGTACAGACAATACTCTCCAAGGTTTCATATTGTATCTTCACAGAAAAAATCTATGGTAATCAGGACTGAAATGCAGTTAAATCTTCTTGAAATGTTATCATTTTAGATTTACTTATGGCGAAGTGTTTTGGTTTATTCAATCTTAATTGGTAGGGAATTTCAACTAATTTTCAATTTGTTATAATGTCAAAGTCACATAACCTAGAGTCTTGGTAGGTTTTTGTTTTCTGAGAACAATAAAAAGTAGAAGTAAATTTTACAGAAACAGTATAATCCCAAGCATATATTGGTGATGATATTGCCACTAACTGAATAACATACTTGGTCGTATTGAATATTAACTCTAGTGAGACTATATTCTGGGGGGCCTGGTATGCACAGCCTAAGACCGAGAAATATACAGAGGTGTCTTATTTTGCTATGCTGCATAACAAAATGCCACAGACAGACTGCCTTAAACAACAGAAATTTATTTTCTCCGTTCTGGGAGCTAGAAATCCAGGATTAAGGTGTCAGTGGATTTCATTTCTTCTGAGGCTTCTCTCATTGGCTTGCAAATGGCTGCCTTCTCACTTTGTCCTCACATGCCCTTTCCTCTGTGTGCATATTCCTGGTGTCCCTATGTGTCCACATTTTCTATTCTTATAGATACCAGCCATACTAGATAAAGCCCACTCTAACAGCCTCATTACAACATAATCAGCTCTTTAAAGGCCTTATATCCAAATAGTCACATTCTGAATTACTCAGGATTAGGGCTTCAACATGAATTTAGAAAGGCATATAATTCAGCCCATAACAAAATGCCAGAGAGCTATAGGGAAATTCCAGGAAAGAGAAAGTTCTCTCAAATGTTATTTTTACTGAGTATCACTGAATTTTGAGCCAGAAGATGGCTAAAACTACAGGCAATGAAGAAATCTATCTGAAAGCTTCCCTAATTACTGCCAGCTTCTGCTTCCTTAACCAGGCACTTTACCCAAAAAAATGAATTCCATTCATATGGACAGTTACTCCTCATTTGGTAGAATAATACTTTGGAAATATTAACCAATGTGGTTTTGTTTTTTTCTTTTCCTTCTTCTACCTCTGATATTTTATTTCTTCCCCAACTCCACTTAGCTTTGATTCTATGCTTACCATCTCAGGGAAGTGATGTACAGAGAAAGTAGTGGCTTTTAAGTATCAAAAAAGTTTAGGCCCTGTGGGGAGCAGGAAGGATCTGGCATAAGTGCTCTCCCAGGCCCCATTTCCTCCAGATCAAACACAAAAGGATAAACAACAGTCACAGAGACATTATATGGACTTGAGGAAGAATATAGGGAAATAACAAGATTTCAGGGTAGCATGGCTAAGCTCTGTGTCTCCATGGAATTTCCTGTGCCTCAGTGTTGCACAAGAACATGATTCCCATCTGCCAAAAGGAGCTTTGACATAGCTGATGCAGGACTCTGAGGACATGAAAAAGTATTGGTTCAACTGCAACTAGCATGGGTTATGGGCTAGACAGGAGGAGTCTCAGCATATGCCAGGTAAAATGGGACATCAGAGATCTTACCACTATAGAAACTACCAGAACTTAGTTGGAACACTGGAAAAAATCTGAGAGAATCCCCCAAAAACTAAGGTTTAGTTTTTGCCATTCTGATTCAAAATTAAAATTATTTAGGAATCAATGATATTATAATAGCAATGTTATAGAATGATGGTAGCTATATTTGTAGTGAACACAACATAATATATAAACCTGTCAAATCACTACCTCTGCACACCTGAAACTAATGTAACATTGTGTGTCAACTATACTCAAATAAAAAAAAAATATTTAGGAAAAAGTTAATTTTTGAATGCCTGAGTTTATGACTTCCCTTATGTGAACAAATACTTGTCTTGCTCCCTCCTCACTACTTCTCCACTCATTCACACTGCCTACAAAATCATGGATTATACCAAAGTTATTACTGGCCATTACAAACAAAAACTGAAATTAGATCAATTCATATGCATGTCCGCATGTATAGGCAATGCACAGTCATTTCAATGTCCACTTTTTAAGGCTTCCTAGGCTGGCAAAATATGGCTTCCTGTGTATTAAGAGATTTGAAAATGTATCAACAGCCATGGCTGATTAGAAGCCTCACCAAAATTTTCTTTAATAATCAAATCGGAACCCTAACATGTAGAATTTCATTGTTTTAGTAAAAAAGAAAAATCCAATTATGGTATTTGAAATGCCAATTATTAGAAATTAAGAAGAAAGCTAACACAATATGCTGCTTGGTCTCCCTTGATAAAGCAGTTATATAAATATATCCATGTGTCCATCCTCAAAGAATAAAGTCAATTGTAGCAACATAGAATGTTGGAAATAGAAAGGTTCTGAGAAACCATCTGGTCAAATATTCTCATTAACAGATATGAGAATCGAGATTCAGAAACATTAAAAGATTTGTTTAGGCGTGCCTGGGTGGTTCAGTCAGTTAATCGTCCAACTATTGGTTTCATCTCAGGTCATGATCCCAGGGTCATGAGATTGAGCCCCGCGTTGGGCTCCATGCTCAGTGTGGAGTCTGCTTGAGATTCTCTCTCCCTCTCTCTTTGCCCTTCCTGCTTGTGCAGACTTGCTCTTTCTTTTTCTCTTTCTCTAAAATAAATAAATAAATCTTTATTTTAAAAAATAAAGATTTGTTTAGGTCAATGGCAGTCACTGGCAGATCTAGTTTGAAAGATCTCTCCACATTCCACTTCTTTTTCTGCATTCCTTCTCAAAGTCAGAACAGAATCACTTCCTCAAGATTTTCTTACTCTTCTATAAGAGCAATTACATGATTGACACTGATTTAAACATTAAAACTATTTACAATAGTGAATAAGAAAAAGCTAAAATAAAGAAAAAATAAATAAGTAGAGCTACACCAAACTCAGTATCTTCTGCACAGCAAAGGAAACCATCAACAAAATAAAAAGGCAACCTACTGAGTGGGAGAAAATATTTGCAAATCATATATCTGATAAGGGGTTAATATCCAAAATATATAAAGAACTCCTACAACTCAACAGCAAAAATACAAACAATCTGATTTAAAAATGGGCAGAGGATCTGAATAGACATTTTCCCTAAGAAGACATACAAATGGTGCACAGGTGAAAAGTGCTCAACATCACAAATCATCAGGGAAATGCAAATCAAAACCGCAATGGAATATTATTCAGCCATAAAAAGGAATGAAATCTTGCCATTTTCAACAATGGATAGGGCTACTGAGTATAATGCTAAGTGAAATAAGTCAAAGAGAGACAAATACCATATGATTTCACTTATATGTGAAATTTAAGAAACAAAACAAATGAACAAAGAAAAAAAAAGAGACAAAAAACAGACTCTTAACTTTAGATAACAAATAGATGATTACCAGAGGGGAGGTGGGTAGGGGAATGGATGAAATAAGTAAAGGGGATTAGGAGTACACTTATCTGGATAAGCACTGAATAACATATAGAATTGGTGAATCACTATATTGCATACCTGAAACTAATATAACACTGTATGTTAACTATACTGGAATTTTAAAAAATGAACAAACGAATGAACAAACAAAACCACAATGAGCTATCACCTCACACTTCTTAACATGACTATTATCAGAAAGACAAGAATTAACAAGTATTGGCAAGGATGAGGAGAAAAGGTAACCCTTGTGTACTGTTGATGGGAATGTATATTGGTGGAAAATAGTATGGAGATTCCTAAAAAAATTAAATATAGAACTATCATATCATCCAGCATATTTATCTGAAGAAAATCAAAACACTAACTCGAAAAGCTATATGCATCTTTTATTCACTGCAGCATTATTTATAATAGTCAAGATATGGAGACAATTTAAGTGTCCACTACAGATGAATGGATAAAGAAAATGTGATATATGTATATATTACCTCTCTCTCTCTCATACATATATATATGTATATATATACTCTCTGTATAATATTCTATATATGTATATATATATACTCTCTATATAATATTCCATATATTCTATATATGGAATAACAATATTCCATATATAGATGGAATATTATTATTATACATACAATAGAATACGATAGAATATTATACAGCCATAGAAAAAAAATCTTGCCATTTGCATCAGCATGGATGGACTTTGAGGGCATTATGCTAAGTGAAATAAGCCAGACCAAGAACAACAAATACCATATGATCTCACTTATATGAGGAATCAAAAAAAACAAAACATAACAAAAATAAACCACCAAGCTCACAGTTACAGAGAACAGATTGGTAGTTGCCATAGGCAGGAAGTGAGGGAAGGGGTAGGCAAAACAGGTGAAGGTAGTCAAAGGGTACAAACTTCCAGTTATAAAATAAGTAAGTCAGGGGATGTGATATACTGCATGGTGACTATAGTTAATAATACTGTATTGCATATTTGAAAGTTGCCAAGACAGTAGATCTAAAAGTTCTCATCACACACACACACACACACACACACACAATTCTGTAACTATGTGTGGTGACGGATCTGAACCAAACTTAATGTAGTGATCATTTCACAGTATACACAATTATCCAACCATTATGCTGTACACCTGAAACTAATGTAATATTGTCTGTCAATTATACCTCAATTTTTTAAAGAAGAGACAAGAGAATGCTTTAACCCCAAAAGCTGGGCTTTCCCCTTTGAGACAATATTTTTTCTCCCTGATAAAGTATTTGCTTTCTTAAGTTTCATCCATCACTAATGACATAGTTTGCTGACAGAAGGATGGACTATCCTAGACTGTTTAGGATATAATAAACTCTGTGTAAATAATTATTCAACAATAAGGAAAGTTGAGTTTTAAGAAAACATGTATATGTAACTCCTAAAGCAAATGCAAAATTCTTTACTAAGTGTTTTTTTTTTTTTTTCCTGAAGTTATCTCTGTGATAATTCAGTATCTATTATGGACATATATTCAAGACATATTTGAACATATAATTCAAAATATATATTTGAACTATATTTTGAAATATAATTTGAAGTAACAAACTAAATAACTATTTGAGTTATTTATAATTCAAGGTCAAAAAATCTCAGAAGTTTGTTATGCACTTGCCCTGATTATAGTTTTGGAATTCTCTTTGCATCAGGTATGTTGTAAATGATACCATTTCTTTATACATTTACTGTTTTCTCTCTGTAGAATATCTTTTAAATATACTAATAATCTGATTGTGCTTTGTCTTAGAACCTTAACAAAATTATTAGCAGTTCATGTCAAAATGCTTTTTTAAAGTTGCAGATAAATGGATTCAGGGTCAGCCACCTGAAAAAGGTAATGTGGAAACATACTCCCAAAGACATTTGTAGTGGATAAAAGTAGTACTGTTTTCTATCAATTGATACTAACCTCAAAGTGATTTATTTGTTAGAAGTACATATCAGTAATATGGGTACAGTCAAGTAATATGGGACTTGGAATACACAATCTCATTAAGAAACTTTAGCAAAATAAAGAACACAAAATACATCCTAATCTTTAGTTTCAGAAACTTCAAAAAGGATTAGAACGATGTAAAAAACTTTAAAAACCCAGCTATATATCATGAAATTTAAGAAATGTATAAATGAAAACGCTTGACCATTCTAAGAATGTATCATCCTAAGTGTCTTTCATTCACATCTTCTGTCATTCAATCCGCTTTTGTCTTCCTTGTTCCTCTTTATGTTGCTTTCCCCGTTCAACATAATTTAGGGCCATTTGGTTGTCACTCTTTTCATAGTTCCTACTTTTCTCATGTTTTTGCTCTTTAGAAGAGTATGTGGCTGGTGGTTTACACTCCTCCCGACTGCCTACCCCCAACCCCATACCCAACCATCTTTTCTGGCCTCACCTGTCTTCTCTAGGTCAGAACCTCCCTCACACCAAAAATAAGTTTCCCTAATGTCCTCTTGATATGGGTCCAATACTAGCATAGCTGAAATAAAGCCAATATAGTTGTTTATATCTTCTAACCTGATATTTATTAGCCACAAATCTTAGAAATGGAAGGGTGGTGAAGAATTCCCTGAAGATGCTGAAATGTTGAACAGTAAACAGGTAATAAGATCTAAGACTCAATGAATGTGGGGAATTTCCAAAAACATATGAACTTCAAAATACCAGTGATTTCCCCTAGGAGATTTAGAGCACAGGATTTTCTCATTCTTGACAAGAAATGATGAAGGAAATAAATGAGAGGTAAACATTTGACCCGCATATTAAGTAAGAATGTATTGTCTCAAAGAGCTGCCTTTGGCTCTGATGTTTCAATATTGTTCAAGAAGGTTGCTAGTCTCAGTTTTAGAAATGTGTATCTGAAAGTCACCAACAATTTTATTCCTAGATAACAAAATGTGGATAAGTTAATATATGCCAAAGCAACCATTCACTCAAAATCCTCTCTCTCTCTCTTTCTCTCTCTTACACACACACACACACACACACACACACACACACACCATACCAAGGCAAAAGGCAATTGAATACACTGTCACCTCTCCTTGGCCTACAGATGTTATGACATACCACAGTGGGTCTCTTTCCTTTGGCATCTATAGTAGCGTAGTGAAAGCCCTGCTTGAAATTGAGCAACACATTCTCATGCTCAGTGACTTTCTTTTATATTTCCTCTGATACAAATAGAAAAGACACTCACATCCAGCCTCCTATGCTAGACTGCACCACAGACAAGCAATTACCTTTAGAACATGTCTATGTGATAACCATGGAAAGCATAGACTTAACCACTCTCTGGGTAGTTTCCCTGGGGGCACTGGGCAAAGTTGGGTGCTGGGATAGGAAACTCTCTGTAAACTTTTATTAACATACAAATACCTTAACTAAGGAGTCCTCCATATACCCCAGGGACTTCCCTACCCTCCTTCCAAAACCCTCAAGATAACGGAGTTTTAGCTCCATACAGTTGGCCTGAGAACCATAACGCTAGCAGGATGCTATGATCTGGGTCCCTCCATCCCCCTTGCCCATCCATATTTTATTTCTCCTTTTTTATCAGACAGAAATAAGTTCCAATATCTTTTAAATTAGTTCTGTCTCTATCAATACTAACCAGCAGGAATCTCACTTTGGTTCCTGCAACTGCCTTACCTCCCATCTTTCCTCTTAATCACTATGGCTTTTTTTCTTTTTGAGGTTTTGATTTCAAAAGTAACTCAGAGAATCTTCCTCATCTGACAATGTTAAGCACTTTGGTACTCCAAGTGTTCTTTTTTTTTTTTTTAAGATTTTTTATTTATTTATTTGAGAGAGAGAGAATGAGAGAGAGAGAGCACATGAGAGGGGGGAGGGTCAGAGGGAGAAGCAGACTCCCTGCCGAGCAGGGAGCCTGATGCAGGACTCGATCCCGGGACTCCAGGATCATGACCTGAGCCGAAGGCAGTCGCTTAACCAACTGAGCCACCCAGGCGCCCTCTAAGTGTTCTAAAATATAGCACCTGGCAGGACTTTTGTTATTTGCTTTTTGTCTTTACCATAACACAGATCTTAATTAAAGAACTTAATGAATATATCACATGGTGCTAGACGCTCAGTTTGCAGCACTGCGTTGTCAGTCCTCAACTGACGGATTGTATCCTGGCACCACTGTCGTCATACAGCATCACCAAACTGTGCTACAACCTTGTGGGTCCCCCAGAGTCTCATTCTCCAGAATGGTAGATTCAGGAGAATCATGGTAATTCAGAGTTTTCTTGATTCCATCCTGTCCACCTATATTTTATTTTCAGAATAGTGCCTGAATCATTATTTAAAACCAAGTCGCCCTCCTGACAAAACTTCTAATGGCATCACATATCATTCAGGCTACTCACCATGTTTACAAGGCCTGTTGCTTCTGGCCCCCTGGTATCTCTCTACTCTCAACTCCTATTACTCTCTCCTTCACTCACTCCTTTCCTACGACACTGGATTCTTTGTTATTTCTTAAGCATGCATCACAAATTCCTAATTGTCTTTTTTCCCTAACCTTCTCTCCATTTACCTTCCTCCTATCCTCCTCCTTTCTTTCATATTTCTAACTGGCTACTTCCCTAATCATAGTCCCCTCTAGATTCCCAGCTAAGGTCTCCTCATCACTACACTCTCCCCTTTCAGACCAATGTCTAACTTCCTTCCCTACTCTTAGCTCCAGCCTCCTTGGGGCCTTTCTTTCATTGTGTCCTTTACACACAATACTTTAATTGTACAAGGCATTTATCCTTTATTTGATTTCTCTAATTTGAATACCTACCGAGAATACCTGTTCCAAAACACAGCCGATATTTCTGAGATCACACTTTGTGGAGAGGAAGAGTCAAACAGAAGGGGCTGAGAAAAATAAACTAATAATTTGGTATTTTTCTCTTTTAAAGTATCTAAAATGACAGTAGTAATATTGATACTCACAGACCTTCCAGTAAGCTCTGCCCTTCACTCCTTGCTACATGGAACAGCACTCCTCTGTGCTTAAACCTTGGCTTCTCTAAGTAACAACATTGAGGCCCCAGATAAATGTTTCTCAACATGTGTTGCCCATTTCCTTAATGTCTTAAAAAGGGAGGGAGGGGTGTATCTAAAAGACATAAAGGTTTGTGTGTTTTGTTGCCGTCTGGATTGAAGAAGGACACTGCTTTCTGGTGTGGAGACAATATGAACAACGCAAGTGCTTAGGGAAGAGAAAGAACAAATTGATCTTTTCAATTCATCCTTTAAAATCAATGCAATATTTTTTTGCATTCCATATTGTTTTCCAGGTGTACAGAGTATCCATTTCCTTTTCTCTCTTCTCATTCTAATTATTTGTTTCAGAGGTCCCTACAATAATCACAGTAGTTCACATGGTGACAGCAATATTTTGCAATACTAATTCATATTACCCTCAAATAGGCATATGTGAAGATATAGACATATCAGTCATGAAATGTGGTATCAAATATTTATGCAAGCAATTACAAGGACACTAAACACTATAAAGTATAAAAATATTTAATGATTTAAATACTTTAAAATTTCAGTTTTATTTAAGTAATTTTGAGTATTGATATGCACATTAATTATAATTGGTATTTTTTTCTTTTTTTATTATGTTAATCACCATCATTAGTTTTTGATGTAGTGTTCCATGATTCATTGTTTGCGTAATTGGTACTTTTTAAAAGTTATATTGAAAGAAAAAAATTTAGAAAACAAATGAATTAATTCTACTTTTTTAATTTTACATTTTCTGAGTATGCATATTTGATATTCATTTATTATTTTCAAGTGCAATAAAAATAGTTTCTTATTCTTTTCTGGTGATTATTTTATACTTTTTTCACAAATAGTACTTACACAACCATAATATTGAACTAGTCTAAATTTTGCACATTTGAATATAATTATATTTTATATGTTAATCCTTTAAATCTTTTCTGTCAATAGAACACAAATTATGTAAAAACTTATTATAACCTAATAAGTCATTTCACTGAAATGACATAAAAATATTATGGAATTAATGTGTAATATGTATGAATCATGTCTGTCTATAGGCTCATCAATCAGAATCCCAGAGAAATGAACAATGATAAGCAAATCCAGCCATCTTTGAAGTATTGCCAAGTTTAAGTCATACAAAATGCATAGCTTTATTTTAAAATACTTGTTTTAAATATTTTTAAAAATTATGTAAATCTAGGGTCGCCTGGGTGGCTCAGTCGTTAAGCATCTGCCTTCGGCCCGAAGCCTGCTTCTCCCACTCCCACTCCCCCTGCTTGTGTTCCCTCTCTCGCTGTGTCTTTCTCTGTCAAATAAATAAAATCTTTAAAAAAAATTATGTAAATCTATTTGTATGCACACGTGTGTATGTGTTTGGGGGTATAGGTATGTGTGTGAAGGTAGAGGAATAGAACATATTTTATTTAAGAGCTAATTAGCTTGGTTTATAACATTTGTATATTTACATATTTAGACAAATGGAAGAAGGAAGCCTCCATTTATACTTATGCCCTGGTCTATTCAAACATTAAGGGTGAGCCTGTCTCCTTCCAACTGTGAAAGAGATTATTATTAAATTTCACTAAACCTAAAATAATAGTTAAAAGTATAAAAAGACACTATTTAGAGAAAAAAAAATCCCGTAATAGCAGCATCATTAAGCAAAAATGCCCATTCTGACAGCTCTTGTAATAAAGAAATTCAGTCATAGACTTAAGGCAATCTCCAAAAAGGAGAGCAATCCCTAACCACACTCAAAATGATATAATTGTGAAGCTCTGTTGATATAATAGATGAATGAAATATTAACATATTAACGCCATTTACCTCAAACCTTTGCTAATGGACTGAGTGTATTCTGTGCATGAAAGAACTTCCCCTCTCTTTTAGTTTAGCATACCTAAAGCTAGGTGATCCAGAGTTGTTGTATGATCTTTAATTAAACTGCACCTTTATAGCAATGATCTGGAATTAAAATTGAAATCTATTCTCTTTCTGCCTCTCTAGATTACAAACCTGGGTTATTTCATACATCCAAAGACAAATAAGCCAGATATAGAGTCATCCCCAAAGGCTCTGTTTTCCTTACCTACACCTTCCAAATTCAGTCAGTCACCAACTCAAGTTATTATTTCTTAAGACTCTTTAATTTAGGGCGCCTGGGTGGCTCAGTTGGTTAAGCGACTGCCTTCGGCTCAGGTCATGATCCTGGAGTCCCAGTCCCAGCAGTCCCAGTCTGCTTCTCCCTCTGACCCTCCCCCCTCTCATGCTCTCTCTATCTTATTCTCTCTCTCAAATAAATAAATAAAAATCTTTAAAAAATAAAAAAAGACTCTTTAATTTAGATCCTATAATAAAATGCTCATTCCTGTTTACTGATCTATTGTAATAATTCCCTATCTTGTCTACTCTTTGTAGTTTCATCTCCATGAACTATTCACCATCCATCCTCCTGTGGAGCAGTGGTTTTTATAGTTCCCATATCTGTAGCATAGCATCACTCCGGAATTTGTTGGAAATGCAAATTCCTTGGGTTCCACTCCAGTCCTACTGAGTCAGAAACTCTGGGGGTGGGGCCCAGCCATCTGTGTTCCAACAAGCCCTCCAAGTGATTATCATGCATGCTAAAATTTGAACGCCAAGGTTCTAAAGTGATATTTCTAAAAGGCAGAACCAATCATGTCACTTGCCCGCTTGAAACTCCTGTAATGATTCCCTACCATATAAAGGATAAAGTCCAAGCTCTTAGGAAAATGTATAATGCCCTTTCTGTTCTGTTTTTTTCAGCCCTTCTCTTTCCATTTCCTCCCTCTCACCCAGTGTTTTAGTCATATGAACATTCCGAAATATTCTAAACACACCCTGCATTTTATGCCTTTTCCTAGTGTACCTCTTCCCACACACAATTTATCCACCTGGAGGAGTTCTATTCATCTTTCCAGATCCAGCTCAAATGTCCCCTCTTATAGAATGATGTCTGAGGTCTAATTTCAATAATTTACTTACGGTCTATTCCAAGTTTCCCAGTCCCACCTACATAATTTCCCTGAATTAACATTTTTAGACATCCAGCCCTTAAGAAAGAGATGAAGTGTGTTTACTAGGTGTAAGAAGGTAAAGGTAGAGATTGAAATGGCACTGCTTATTCTACCTCCCATGTTCCTACCCCTGGGTCAAAGGTTAAAGATTGCCATCTACCTCTTGGAATAGTTGTGACTCCTTGAGGATACTGATGGCTTCTCCCAGATGTTGGCTCAATGGTTTAGCAGTGAACCCACTGCAGAACCCAAGGCAAGCATGCAAATGGAGGCCAACACACAATGTGTCTAAATATTTAGAAATTATAAATAAAACCAAGAACTTCAATAAAATACATTCCATAATTGTGCTACCTTTAAAAATTTAATTTCTTAATGACAAATCAAAAGCAATGATTTTTTAGATGACTGAAAGCTGGCAAAAAATCAAAGACACTAATGTAATATTCAATGTGTATATCTGGGTGTCCTGTTAATGAGCTGGCAATGTCTATATGAGTAATAAAATAAAACAAACAATTCATAAAATCACATATGCATCCCATGAAATTTATATTTCTTGCCTTTATCAAGATGATTCTGTTTGTTAGAATTGAGATTTTTAATTAATTTGTGTATTGTTGACAGTGATGACAGTGATCCAAAGGACTTAAAACAATATAAATTTTTATTTAAATGGCAGAAAATGCAATACATTTTATGAAAAATAAGTTAATATAAAAACAAAATTATTTTTGTTTCAAAATTCTTTTTAATATTCAAAATTATTAAAGTAACATGTAATAAATATCAAATTTTAATTTCAGAATATTTTATTGAAGCTGGTATTTTCTTAATTTTAAGTCTCATTTAACATTGCTTACCATCTACTTGCCAATATAAAGAATTAAAAGCACACTTCATGCATATCTTCTCTAGTCCTACATACATAAAAATTAAAGAGTAATATGAATTGTTTAATAATGCAATATATATCATAGTCACCATGTGAAAAATACCATGATAACTTGTAGGTACTTTCAAATTCACCAAGGAAACATGGACAGAAGCAAGAAAATTGATGCTCGGCTCTACTCAGGAAAATGATTCTTGGCTATGTGAGGATTTAGTACATTTATCACAAGAGGAAGAATTTGAAAAATTTATTTATTATTCCTCTTACACTGTTGAAATTCCCTTTCTTATCCCTCCATACTTCAAAGCAAAATGTTTGTTTCCAACTGATGCTAAAAGCAACTAAACCCGAACCTTTCATGGCATTTGAGCTCTATTGTCAAGTGCTTCTATGATGTAGGAAGTGATGTGCAAAATGTTTTCCTGGAGCCTGAATCACATGTTGATCATGAAAGTGAATGTTTAGGGTTATAGATTGCACTAAGCCAGTTCTGAAGTCCAGATACTAAGTGACAAAGTCATTTATGTTGGTGTGTTTGTGATTTGTGGGGCCCCCCAATCCATGGGGCCCAGGACGGAGACTTTCCTTGAGTCTGATGGTGATACTATTTCCTTGGTCTAAGTGAGACCTAGCCAGAACTGGAGAAGTAGGATTGAGTTTTAAAGTGTTATCCTAAGGAAATAACCCCAATAATCATGGAGTTAAATTTTTTATACATTTGCAATGCCTCTGATGCTCATTCCATCAGAGCAAAAAAAAAAAAAGTTTTATCTTTTAATCACCATCCTCTCACCCCACCCCCATCCCCAAAGATTGTTATATCAAAAGAAGTCTCATTTTTAGCTTAGTTCTCTTCCAAATGATCATTGGTAAGAAAGACCTGGCTAAATTCTAGGAGATTTATCTTTAATGTTTTATGTTTAATATACTCAATAAAATATATTCATGATTAATAAATCAGCATACTTTTATGATTGAGATCCTTGGTATAGGTATCATTTGATTCTTGAAGTTTGAGTCAAAACATATTCCCTGAGCATCATAATTATATTACTTTGGTATCTCTGTGGCCATAGATATAAAGGGAATTGTGAAAAGAAAAACAGAAACTTGGAGGGGAATGTTTTCACACATAGGCAGTGTGATGGCTAATTTCATTTATCAACTTGCCTGCGCTATTTTGCCTAGCTGTTTGGTCAAACAATCATCTAGATGTTGCTGTGAAAGTATTTTTTTTTTTTTGTATGTGTGATTAACATTAGCAGCCAATTGACTTTAAGTAAAAAACATTCCTCTCAATGAGGCCTTATAAACAAAAAATAGATTTCCTAGAGAAGAAGGAATCTTTCCCCAAGACTGTAACAAAGTAATCCTGCCTGATTCCATCCTGCCAGCCTGCCCTACAAAATTCAGGGTCAAGACTTCAACATCAACTCTTGCCTGAATTTATCATCAATCTGTCCTGTAGATTTCAGACTTGCCATCCCCCAGAACTACATAAGCAAATTCCTTCTAGAGAACCTTGACTGATAGAAGCAGATGTTTCCATCTTGTTTTATCCCAATTCTCAAGGTTAATCACCAAGACAATGTAAACATACACATGTACTATATATCTTCTCTCTGTACCTTCCCATAGTATATTGTACAAACACTGTTCAGAATTTATGGCATAATACCATAATAACAGATTTAAAAACCTGTCTCCTATTCTAGATTGGGAGTGCCTTATGCACAGAGGCTGGATTATTCATTATTGTATTCCCTGAGGCTAGAAATCACCAGCCACTTAATAAATGCTCAATAAATGCCTGCCAAATGTTAGAGGAGCAAAATTAACACATTACCTAGATCAGCACACATGTGATAGAAGACAGGAATAAGGCTTGGTGGAAGAGCAAGGAGAAAGGAACAAGGAATGGGGAGGAGAAAGGAAGTCTCCCTGAAGCTAAGACGCGCCACATGAAGTGGTAGTCATCCAGCTTGCCCCAGGTCCCAGCACAGCCTTAATCACCTCTCTTACAGCAACTTTGATAGCTCTGGCTAAGGAACTTGATACCTGCAAGCAATTAACTTTAATAAGCCAGCAGGTGATTTCCTTAAAAGAATGCTGACGAGTCAATTCGCTGACAGCAGCTCTAGATTCTCTGGTTACTCAGCCATGGCTTCTACCTCTGCCCTCATGAACCCAGTTGCAGTTATGAATAATGAATGAAAAGGTAGCCAGAGTATGATTTTTTTTTTTAACACTGAAACTAGTAATCAGCTTTATGGCATGGTCATATATTATAAATAGTAACAAAAAGGCTTTTTAAGTTATGAATAAAAGCAAAAGCCAACAAAGTGGTAACAGCTCACATTGGCACAGCACTTTATAGTTTCCATAAATGTCTAAGTGAGTCGAGTGACATGATCATATATTACAAATAGTACCAAAAAATCTTTTCATATTATGAATAAAAGCAAAGCCAACAAGTGGTAACACTCACATTGGCACAGCACTTTATACTTTCCATAAATGTTTGTTAAATGAAGTGATATGAAAGTGCTTTTGCCTGTACTAACCTGTGTGTATATATGTATACATGCATATGCATACATATATGTATATGTGTGTATACACACATACTATATATATATAGTATGATATGTACAAATCTATATATTTAGTATGATAGGTACAGAACAACTATCTGTATATATATGGTCTGTGTGTATATATATATATAGTTGTTGTTCTCTGTACCTATCATCCCCTTACCTAAGGCAGAATCCTGGGAATGATTCTAAACTCCTCTTTCTCCATAAATCAATACTTCCTAAATGTTACAATTGCCTTATTGGTCTATTTTATTTACTTATTTACTTTAAATGCAGTGTCAGCCTAATGGGTCTCCCTGGTGTTGGTCTCAGGCATCATCTCTTCTACATCACAGTTTGTGTCCTCTTTCCAAAATGCAAATATTATTCCACTTTCATGTTCATAATTTTCAATAGTTCCCTACTGCTCATTGAATAGAGTGGAGTCAACTTTTACTCAGAGTTAAGTTTAAAAAAAAAGACAAAAATCACATTTTACTCAAAATTAACCTTGAATATGCCCTAAATTACCCAACAAATATAGTGTATCTCCCATTATATATAAAGCCTGTATAATAATACATGTGTGTGTATATATAGTAGTTTATCATCTGTAATAAAGAGAATGTAGGGTGCCTGGGTGCCTCAATCATTAAGCATCTGCCTTCGGCTCAGGTCATGGTCCCAGGGTCCTGGGATCGAGCCCCCCATCGGGCTCCCTGCTCTGCGGGGAGCCAGCTTCTCCTTCTCCCACTCCCCCTGCTTGTGTTCCTTCTCTCGTCTCTCTCTCTCTCTCTGTCAAATAAATAAATAAAATCTTTAAAAAATAAATAAAATAAATAAATTTAAAAAAGGAGAATGTGGGGTGCCTGGGTGGCTCAGTCGGTTAAGCGACTGCCTTCGGCTCAGGTCATGATCCTGGAGTCCCGGGATCGAGTCCCACATCGGGCTCCCTGCTCAGCAGGGGGTCTGCTTCTCCCTCTGACCCTCCTCCCTCTCACGCTCTCTGTCTCTCATTCTCTCTCTCACAAATAAATAAATAAAATCTTTAAAAAAAAAAAAAGGAGAATGTAATCTTCATGAGGGCAGAGATTTTCATTTGTCTTGTTCAACGAGGTACCCTAAGAGCCTAAAATAGGGTTTGTCATACAACTACTTGTTAAATGAATAGGGAAAATCAATTAAAATATTATTTAAATTATTCTGTCTCTCCCAGGTAACACATATACCAGTGAAATAACATAAATTAAGCCTGTGTAAGGTACTACATCAGTAAATTTACATTTCTTTATACATACTACATACAGTCTTTCATGATCTGTGCTATCAGTCCTGCTCTTGCATTTAATGCTTCACTATACAAAATCACTCAATGTTCTCCAAGCATTCTGTGTTCTCACCTTTATCACCTAAACTTGCACTTTGGTCCCTCCAGCCAATTTAGATGTCCTGTACTCTCAAAAGATTTTATTTCTATTAAATATTTAAAATGAATTGCATTTTCACTGTTTTCTTACGGGTCTGACTTTTTGATCAGATTCTAAGGTCTTTGAGTGTAAAATCTATTTTTCTTTAATAGTTATTTCCATATTATGATGCCTGGCATTTTGATAGATATACATGGAATGTCTGACTTATATTAAATGTATATCCACCTGTCCATTGGTCTCTTTATCTGTTGTGCTTAGCATGATCCCTTACTCATGCTGGATGTTCTTTCTAGTTCCTTTATGGCCAAGTATGTTACCTTAAATAGGTCATACAGCTTTCTGACCCTAAGTTATCATCTGATAATGCCTGTTTTGCTCTTTAGGAGCAAAAATTATTTAAATAAATTAATGAGCAAATAATCTTAGCATCAAAGTCAGATTGCAGTAAGCACTTTTTGGTCCAGTGTTCAGGCCACCATGTAGTAGCTTCAGCACATGGGATATTCATAGCACCACATCAGGAAAATATCTACGTTCAGAAATATTGCAAAGAGACCAAGGTGACCAACAGCTAAATGATCTTGGAGAATATCTGCAGCAGCAGAGCCTGGTGATGCTCATATGTGACTTACGGGCAAGAAACTGATGTGAACAGGTCAGATGTACATATTTTGACTCTTTTTCCTTTGCAAATGTGTGTTTCCCAGGGAGCTCCTTGTGGTAAGGGGGGGGGTGGCTTTACTATGGGAAAAGGGAGACAAGTTCTCTGGCCTCTGGACACAGCACTAGTGTCATTAGATAGTAACCTTTAGATGCTTACATTTCAACTTACTCCCAGGTAGTAACGTGAGTGCAGGCATTTAGAAAGCAGTTTCATAATGAGGGCTAAAGGAACAGGTGACAGAAGAGGGTGGAGCAGGAAGGAATAAAGTTTCCTGGTGGCTAAGTAGTTGCTCACATACATACATACATACATACATATATGTATGCATTCATACAAATAAAAAGCTCAATGAAGAACACCCCTTCCCAAGCATTCATTAAATGTTTACTTTGATTTAAGAGGTGTCATCATGTTAGTAAACATACTGGAAAGACCTCTCTCCTCATCTTACCTTCAATTAAAAAAAAAAAAAAGAGGGAGAGTGTAAGGGGGAGAAATGAGCTCCTCCCTACTAGGATTTCTTAGAGATAGGTTGAGGGGCTGTTCTAGAAGTAAGAAGGTAAAGATAGTCCTTGCTTACTTCTCACTCCCTCCCTTCCTCACCTCTCACTCCCTCTCTTCCCCCTGCCAATCATCCACTTGATTTGTTGGCTCCCAAAGCCTACTTTATAAACAGCTGGAGAGTGAAGCATAACTTCAGCTTTGGAAAAAAAAGACTTGCCATCCTGCAGCAAAATGGCAGGACTCTTGCTGTGTAGGCTGGGCTGGCCTCCTGGGCAAAACTGTGCTTCAGGCTGCCTTCATCAAGACCTGGCCCTCCTCTCCCTCACATGACTAAGGAAAATTGAAGGAAGATAGGCAAATAAGATCTTCTGCAGGCATCTCTGAGACTTCCACTCTCTAGCTTGGGGGTTGATCAGGACTTGTAGGTAAATGACTTGCTTACCCCAGGGCAACACCTAATAGGGCTAAATTGAGGAAATAAAAAGTCCCTTGTTAGCCTGGGGCCAGACCCATGGGGATTTTTATTTAATTGTTCCGAGTCCTACAGACTTTTTTAAACTGCTGCCAAGTTAGTCAAATGTACAGATAGGGTAAATGGGTTATGGGGCCAGCATGAAAGCTGGAATATTTCAAATATTTCAGGTACCTGGTCTGCTGACAGAGTCAGACTATTGGCTTTCCTGGGGGAGAGAAATCCCAGTGGGTGAAATGCATTTTCTGGAAGGTGACTTACATACTTGGTTTATAGGTGAGGTAATCTGATTAGAAAAGTGATAAATGATTTTTAAAATGTGTACCCCAGAGTTGTGCTAGATGACCCATGAGGATATAGAAGAAAACAATTGAACTTCTTTATATTTTCTTCCCATTAATTTTTCCTTCTGTGTATGCTCTAAGATATGCATGACTTATTAGCATAATAGTACATATGTAATTTATAAATTTAAAAAAATGTATATTAGGGGAATATCCTTAACAATATTTTATTGATAGGCACCAATGATTTTAAATGCTTGTATACCATTGTGTTAACAAAGAACTCGGATTCCTTATTGCAAGTTCTACTGAGAAAGCTGTGTTAAGTGGTCAAGTTCAAAGAAGAACTAGAGGTTTCCTCCACCCAGTACCTGGTAAAAATAATTAGCATCCTGGATTGCTATGTATTTAAAAAAAAAAAAAAAAAAAAAGCCAGAAGAGGGCATCCCCCTCTGCTGGGGTATGATGGTGAGACCATGAAAACAAGGTGGAAACAGCAAGAGGGCCTCTTCATCACTATTGTTAACAGTGATAGAAACAAAAGAAATGCTACTATTTATTTAATCCCTAGTAAGGTCAAACACTGTGCAAGCCACTTTTCTGGCATTACCATTAATCCTCATGATGACCTGCCCATTTCACAGACAAAGAAAAAAGCTCCAAGACAATATATGATGCAATAGGGATATACTCCAAAGTCAGTATTCTTGACACTAGGTCATGTTGTCTTGAGAGAATGTCATGAGTGACATTGGGAAACAGTGAGAGCAGACACATATTATAGTACTTCAGGACATTATAATCTAACCAGGTTATATTTATTGGCTATTTTTTTTCTTTTAATTAAAATCCTAAACTATTGTTTAGGACTAAATGTCTTTGTAAATAGGGAATTGGTCCTGGCTTTTTAGGCCATCAAGAAGAGAGACTACATTTCCCTTAGCTGTAAGTATGACATCCAAGTTAAAAGAAGTATGACACTTACTAGGAGCCTTGGTCCCTCTAGCCAAATGTAATTTTTCCATTAAAAGGAAAAGTCAGGTTTATCAACACCCTCTCCTAAACATGTACACATCTTTAACACTTTCAAGTACACTCTGTACTTGTATTCACCCTTTCCACAGACCCTCCATCCAAGCTTGTGGTTCTTTTTTTTTTTCTTAAGATTTTATTTATTCATTTGAGACACAGAGATATAGAGAGAGAGCATGAGCAGTGGGAGAAGGAGAAGCGGACTCCCCACTGAGCCAGGAGCCCGATGTGGGGCTCAATCCCAGGACTCTGGGATCATGGCCTGAGCCGAAGGCAGACGCTTAACCATCTGAGCCACCCAGGCACCCCCAAGCTTGTGGTTCTAAAAGCTCTGTCAGCAATGGTAAACTCCTGATGGCACTTCTCGAAGACTGTCTTCACTCTAAGTCTTTACTCATAGGCACAACTGTGAACTTGAAAGGAATTTATCAGCAGAGTAATAAGAGTCATATCTGTTCTGATGGAAAAGTATAGCTATTGAACAGATCCAGACTTGGCACCCATGTCCCTGTTCAGACTTGGCATCAATGTCCCTCTTCAAGTTTGGGGGCTGTATGACCCCACCAAGGTCAATATCCCTTCTGTCTAATCATGGTGTGAGAACAGATGATTTCTGAAGTCTTTTCTGCTCTAACATTCTCGGTCCTTAGCCACTCCCTTTGATTTTCATGGATTTCCTCTTTGTTCTGCTCTTGTCTAGCAAGAAAGAATAAAGGAAAGGGAGAGGAGGGCTTAGAAAGGAGCCACTGAACAGACCATTACTTTATAACTATGTGGATATAAAATCAGCTGTTTCTTTTTTTTTTTTCAGGGTATAAGTGGCACTTGTTTTCAGAGACATTTTGTCATTTGATTTTTTTGAAAAGTTTTTGAAGTATTTATGACCATTAGGAAGATATTGCCATTTTTACTTTTTGTTGTTGCTTTAATTCCATTCATCCCACAACCTAAGACCCTGAGATCTTGTTCTCAGAGAAATAATAGGTGACTCTTCAAGAAAAAAAAACACAGTCTATCAAGAGAAGTCTCCTGTCTGAAGATGTTCACCAGCTAGAGAGATTTGGGCTTAACTCCTTTGTTCAAACCTATAGGGAAAAGTCTTAGCAGCTCTTTCTACTTTCAAATGGAATATTTGTGTATAACTCTCCAGAGTTACACATTTCTGAGCCCCATGTGAACACTTCAGTGTATCTTTGCAATATCAATAGTTTCATGACATAGAAAGAAATTAGATGAGAAGCAGACTGGGCAAGTTGGTTTGTCAAGTTAACACAGAGTGAGCATCTGATGTTTTTCTTTTCTGTCAAAAAAAATAAAAATAAAAATGCTTTGTGAGCAGACTGTTTTTTAAACCAAAAAAAAAAAAAAAACCAAAAACAAAGAAACTTTGCCTGAGCTTATCAGAACTTTCTCCTCCCTTCAGTGCCACCACTGCCTCCATTCTCCTTCTCAGCCCCTCTCTCGTCAGAAATCAGTTTCCAGCTGCTAAGGTGGTTTTACTGGTGCACTCTACTTGCATGCCCAGGACCATTGCAGGCTCCCAGTCAAACTTACAGGTTCAGAAAGCATCCCAGGAGGCCTAGCTAAAATATCAGCAGGACTTGGAATTAAGCTGCGTTTCAACTACATCTGAGATTTACAGTGCCAGCAATGAGCCCCGAGTTTCCATGGAGCCCTGGAGATGCATCATGCTGAAACTTGGCTGTATGCTGGCCCAGGTTACAGGCCTTTCTGCCTTAATCTCTGCTCTATAACCCACCTAATGACTCTCCTCCTAGCTCAGTTTCTTTCCAGAATTGGGGGCTGCATTTAACCCGGTCTCTCTGTTGTGGTTCTTACATTTTATCTGGTTCTTGCCTGCTCTCAGATCCCAGAGATGCGGTGGGAGAATCCATTCCTTATATTCCAGATCATTGCATGGAGGTCCTGGTACTAACAGATGGGTCTCATAAAACTATTTCATCTCTTCCCTGTTTCCTGCCTGGAATCTTTTGTGTGCTGCCTTACCACCAGACTGTACCACCTAGGACAAAGACTGGTTTTCCCTTTGAACACAATGTCTCAACTTCTTTGTTATAGCAAGATTCTGCAGCTGCATTAGGTGCCTTCATCATGAGGCAAGGACTTGTTTCCAACATGCTTTGAGGGTGAGTCCACTGTCTCTGAGAAAATCTTTTTGCTATTCTTTCCATTTTGCTGACAAGAGAGTTCTGTGTGTATCTGAATCAGTAATAAATTGCTGTTCAAGTCTTACTTAATTTTTACATAAAGTATAATAATATTGGTCCTCTAGGCCAGGAGCAGAACATTGGTAGCCTGATGTAGTCTACCAAACTGTTTCTTTAGGAAATGAATTTGTATTCCTTATACACCTAAAGAGCCACAGGCTCCACTATTCTCTATTGCTGTATACCTCACATTTTGACATGGAGGTATTATGGAGGGTTATGGAGGGTTATTCTTACCAGCTTAGCCTCTAAAGATATTTAATTTTTTTTAATTTTATGTTAACAGATAGTGTTATAGTAGTTGCAGGTATACAATACAGTGATTCAACAATTCTATGCATTACTCAGTGCTCATCATGATAAGTGTACTCTTTAATCCCCATCACCTATTTTGCCCATCCCCCCACCCACCTCCCCTATGGTAACTGTCAGCTTACTCTTTATAGTTAAGAAAATCTGTTTCTTGGTTTGTCCCTCTCTCCATTTTTTTCCTTCGCTTGTTTATTTTTTGTTTCTTAAATTCCACATATGAGTGAAATCATATGGTATTTGTCTTCCTCTGTCTTATAGAGCTCTAGCTCCATCCATGTCGTTGCAAATGGAAAAAAATTCATTCTTTTTATGGCTGAATAATATTCCAGTGTGTGTGTGTGTGAGTGTGTGTGTGTGTGTGTACCACCTCTTCTTTATCCATTCCTCTATTGATGGAGATCTGGGCTGCTTCCATATTTGGCTACTGTAAATAATGCTGCTATAAACGTTGGAGTGCATGTATCCCTTTGAATTAGTGTTTTTGTATTCTTTGGATACATGCCCAGTAGTGCAATTGCTGGATCCTAGGATAATTCCATTTTTAACCGTTTAAGGAAACTCCGTATGGTTTTCCATAGTGGCTGCACCAGTTTGCACTCCCACCTACAGTGCACGAGGGTTCCTATTTCTCCACGTCCTCTCCAACACTTGTTTCTTGTGTTTTTGATTTTGCTAAAGTCATTTACATTTTTAAACCTTTTTGTAGGCATTCTAAAAGCTTTTTCCTACCACTGCACTACTTCCATTTTTCCTTTCACTTCTATCTTCATATTCCAATGTAGCTAAGCAAATTTTCACCAGGCTCTATGTCATTCTTGGTGGAGTGTGAGCGCACCCATGCTGCCCATCTGTACATGACTAGAGCTACATCTGAGGAAGAGACACTTCTGCTATTTTTTCTTTTAATTAAAATCCTAAACTGTGGCCAATATGGGATTGGTGCTGGCTATCTGCTCACTGTCAATCCCCTTCACTCCTCACTCCATGGCCTAAATCCTCATCACTCAGACTGCCTGAGGAACGATCAGGATTAATCCTATAAAACCCTTTGTCCCTGTTTACTTTAGCCACCATGAAAAGTTATACAGATTCTCTAATCTGATCCAATCACACCCCTCCTTAACTTCTCACAAGCCTTCCACCATATCCTCTGGAAATCATTAGCAAAATCTTCTGAATACACCCTTCAACTTTTTGCTCTGATACCTAATTTCCCCTTAAAGGAATCTCCTACAAACCTCTCAAGGCTAGCTATTTTCTCTTCTAAACCTCTCTGCTATTGACCTATAGATGGGTGGGTTATAGTCCCTTCTTGTCACTTCCTAATTTTTTTTTCCTTCTCCTTCAACTCCCCAAAGCTCTTTTGAATCTTGAGCTATCAGACTTTATTGTGACTACTTCGACCTCTCACACTCATCTACTGCTTTTTTCTCCCGCTAGACATGAGTTCCATAAGAGAAGGGACTGGACCTGATTTGTTTGCTGCTGATTTTGCAGACCTTAGATCAGTACCTAACACATAATAGATGACCAATACGTATTTATTTAATGAGTAAATGAATGAAATCCATCCAATGTGCCTTACTTCCTTACTTTGATCTCCTAAGTCAATATTTTCTTGTCAAAGGTACAAATTTAGTCACCAAAGCTGGTGACATTACCTCTTTGTTCCAAGAATCCTCAAATACTTCTCAGAACCCATGCTATTCCTTGATCTTACAGCCACTGATTTGTTAGAATTGTCCATGTCTTATCTTGAAACTAGCTCCTTCAGTGTCTGAATCCCTCTTCCATCTCAAACTTTTCCTTTCCCTCCCTCTTTTGGTTCTTTTACCCCCAGCTAAATGTTTTCAGTGTTTTGCCCTCAGATGTTTCCTTTTCTATCTTTTCATTCTCTCTTTGGGTGACATCTATTCCCATGAATGAAACATAAATCTGTGTTTTTAGCTCTAACCTTTATTATATGTCCCAATCCCTCATGTTTAACTCCTTTGAGATATCTATACATATATCCCACTAATATTTTGGATTAAACTTGTTTGATTAAACTTACCATCTTCATGATAATCATGATACTCCTAGTCACCCATAGTTGAAATTTCATAATCATCCTGAATTCCTCCCTCATCCTTTCCCCCATACCCAATTGGTTATGTAATTTTTAAATTTTTTTTATTATGTTAATCACCATACATTACATCATTAGTTTTTGATGTAGTGTTCCATGATTCATTGTTTGCGTATAACACCCAGTGCTCCATTCAGTACGTGCCTTCTTTAATACCCATCACCAGGCTAACCCATCCCCCCACCCCCTTCCCCTCTAGAGCCCTCAGTTTGTTTCTCAGAGTCCTTAGTCTCTCATGGCTCATCTCCCCCTCCAATCCCCCCCCTTCATTCTTCCCTTCCTGCTATCTTCTTCTTCTTCTTCTTTTTTTTTTAACATATAATTTATTATTTGTTTCAGAGGTACAGGTCTGTGATTCAACAGTCTTACACAATTCACAGCACTCACCATAGTACATACCCTCCCCAATGTCATTCACCCAGCCACCGCATCCCTCCAACCCCCCACCACTCCAGCAACCCTCAGTTTGTTTCCTGAGATTAAGAATTCCTCATATCAGTGAGGTCATATGATACATGTCTTTCTCTGATTGACTTATTTCGCTCAGCATAATGCCCTCTAGTTCCATCCAGGTCATTGCAAGTGGCCAATTGGTTATGTAATCTTATCATTACTACCCATAAGTCTCTGATGTTAATTTCTTCTTTCCATTCTACAATCACTCTTAACTGAGATATTCTTTACCTCTTGAATAGACTATTCTAAAACCCCATCCCTCTTCTTTTTTTTTTTTTAAGATTTTATTTATTTATGTATTAGAGAGCGAGAGAGAGAGAAACAGCATGAGAGGGGAGAAGGTCAGAGGGAGAAGCAGGCTTGCCACTGAGCTGGGAGCCCGATGTGGGACTCCATCTCAGGACTCCAGGATCATGACCTGAGCCGAAGGCAGTCGCTTAACCAACTGAGCCACCCAGGCGCCCCCCAACCCCTCTTCTTGAGAAAAAATGGTTTCTTTAGAGAACATCCTTGATTTTGTCACTTCCCTCCCTCAAAAACCTCCATAATGGCCACAATACATATAAAACACATTCCAAATTCTTTGGAAAGGGCCTCCATGATTTAACTAAAATATACTTTTCTAAAATTCTCCCTCATTTTTTTCACATTTAGTTTATTCTTCAGTTAAAATGAACTCCCTACTATTCCCAATTTAGTCTCATATTTTCTCCTTTTCTACTGCTGCTTTTCTAGCTTTGTTTGACAGTTAGCATTCCCTCCCACCACTCTACCCAGTGCCCCATCTTGCTAAATCCTACAGTCCTCTACAAATGGACGCAATAGCATTATAGCTAATACTTCACATTATACTCTTGCTCACAAGTACTGGCCTAGAGCACTTTGCCTTACAGCCACAGGGCACAATTAGGAAGAACTAAGTTCATCAAGAAATCCTAAATGTTAGTCCACTGCACAGGACTTTTATAACCATCTTACTTACTTGTTCTTGATAAAAAAACAATCCTGGCAGGAACTAGAATTGTGACCCTGATTGTGAATAATGGCACATATGCAGTGCCCTGCAATGGCTACCAGAAAACAACAGTGTAAGTTAATAGCCTGTGTTGTCTCTTAACTGCCCATTGCCAGCAATAGGGTTTTGCTCTATATAGTCTAGATTCCCAGTTTCAAAGGTCTTCACTCCTATCAGACAAAAGTGCTGTAATGAGAACAAGCCAAGAAGGGAATGATGTAGGCAACAAGCCAAGAAACAAGTCTTAGAACAGCCTAGTCAGGGAAGCAGAGGAACAAATAATTGAAATTGGGAAAAAAAAAAAATCCTAGATTTTTAGATTCAGAAGCAGTCTCAGAAATCAGACTTGAAAATTTAATTTGAGGGCTTTTTCCTCCTTACATCATTTTTTTTTCCCCTTCTGGAGTTGTGCTACAGGCCTGAACAGGGGAAGTGGAATGTAATTAACTGATGTGATCTGCTTCATTAACGGATTTCTACTCCTTGTGCTCCCCCTAGTCAAGAATGGGTTTCTAAAAATGGTCTTTGGCAACAGTGCTACACACAGTCTGGATCCATGGCAGGCAAAGAAACACTGAAATACTTCCATGAAGAGAGTACATGTTTGCTATTGACTGATAAGGAAATTTAGTTTCTTAGCTCATTAACTGTTCTGCCTACAAATACTACTCATGCTTTTTAATCAGTTAACACTTGTCCAATCAGACCTTATTTGTTGCATCGATTATATAGTGAGATCTCACCACAAAATAGTGATATGTGAAGTTCCCTTTGCAGTTCCCAAATGGTCCTAAGACCCCTAGAAAACACACAATGATGTACATTTCTATACCCACAGCAAATATGCCATTAATCTGTACTAATAAAGGGGAACAGCAGGCTAATCATAGCTCATTTATATTTGGCTTTGGAATGTGTTATGTGGTTGGCAGAAGATTTACCTTACTAATTATGTCTTACTTAAATTAATAATACAGTTAATTTGCATTCCCTTAGCACACACCAGTTGACAGTGAAAAGAAATATCCTAAGTGTTGAGGGGAAATCATCTTCGAATTTAAAAGCTTCTTTGATAATGTGTGTGTATATGTGTGTTGACATTGTACATATATTTAGAATAAAAATCCTCAACATAGGAGGCAAGAAGAGTTAAAATTATGTATGAAAATTCCTGTCACCTAATGGCTAATTTGCATAGTCATAGTTTTGTTGTAATTTTTCTTACTCCTTTTGAGACTAATAAATTAGGAAGTTAAATCTTTAATTAACAAATACATATGTAAAGCATCCACTATATGCTGAACACTGTGCTTGGTGCTATGAAAGGATATAAAGAAATATAATCTATTTTCTGCCTTAAGATCTAAAAATCTGGAGGGAGAAATATAAAGAGACCCATCCCTGATATGCTGTAGTTGATATTTGCCTTGTTTCTACAGATAGTAGAAACCATCTCATATAAACCATCTCCTTCAAACCTCAATTGCTGTTGTAGGGGAAATGGTAGTAATTAATGGATTTACTTTTGAACAGAGTCAAGAAAGTTGACATGGGTATTTGATTTCCCAGTAAATGAAGCCCATGAGCATAAGAGACCCATGTATCTTTGCTAAAGCTCTATAGAGTTTTAACTCTCCCCCACACTAAAATAAAGAGTAACATCCTCCAGCAATTCTACACACATAACTTCTCAGTTATTCCACTTTTGATACCTTCCCAAACAAACCCAGACAGTTGGTCACCTTGGCAGATATGAAGATTCTATTATCCTTCAGCTGAATAAAGTGCCTTATAATGTAATTTTGATCCACCTGCTTTTGGAAACAATTGTTCAAAAGTGGATATGGAAAGCAAACCTTGTTCTACAATTCACAAATGTATTTATTTAGCAGATTTAATACAGATTTTTATGTCTCTCACTTTTAGCATAAGTATTGCATAACTCGAGTTTCTTCTATCATTCATTTCTGATTAGTTAGTACTTTGAGCCAATATATATTAATTGATTTCCTTATGACATTGCAGGGAAAAAAAAAAACTAGAGATTTAAAACTCTTCTAGATTGAGGGGAAGATGGTGGCAGAGTAGGGGGACCCTAGGCTTGCCTCATCCCACAAATACAACTAGATAACTATCAAATCATCCTAAATACCCCAGAAATCAATCTAAAGACTGGCATAACAAACTCCATAATTAAAGGTAGAGAAAAGAAGACATCAAAGAAGGTAGGAAGTGAGGAGACATGTTTTGGGAGAAAAACGGATTGTGACTACCGTGGCGGGGAGGGAGCCACAGTTGCAGAGAAGGGCAAGAGACAGACTAAGCCACAGGGGAGCACACAGGGAAACCAATGCCCTATAGCAGTTGGCTTGGAAAGCAAGAAGGGCCAGAATTTTGTGAATTCTTGCAACCAGCCCAGCAGGGGTGGGGCTCTAAGCCTTGAGTTTTGTTTTTTTATTACTATTTTTTTTTAAGTAGTCTCCATGCTCAGCATGGACTCCAACACAGGACTTGAACTCATGACCTTGAGATCAAGACCTGAGCTGAGATGAAGAGTTGGACATGTAACCAACTAAGCCACTCACATGCCCATAAAGCCTTGAGTTTTAAAGGTCAGTGTGCTTGGCTTTGGGAGAGATCAGAGGACATTGAGGCTGCTCTTGGAGAAAAGGCAGGGCAAACACCCTGCAGACATACAGCATGGAAACAGAGATCTGAAGAGTGCCTGGGGCATACAGTGGCAGGTTAGATGCTAATCTTGGAGTATGCCCTAGAGAGTCAGTGTTCATGGAGAGACCCCTCTGGGAACAAAGGAACTAGTGGGTGCTATTTCTCTTCCCCACCCCTTAGCTTAAACACAGAGCCACCTGTGGAAACCAGTGCAGTGCCAACACTCACTACCTAACTTGCTTATTACACCAAGCCCTGCTCCCCACCCAAGCTCTGGCAGAACTGCCCTTCCCAGTCCCCACCTGCCTTGGTCCCAGGGCAGCAGGCCCCTCTCCTAGAAGACCAGCCCAAACCCCTGCTCACACTGCATCTCCCATCATGGGAGTTTTGTGGAGACTTGGTTCTGGTAGTGGTAGCCACAGGTCTCATTTCCAAGCAGACCAGGTATACCTAATTAAAATGCACCACATTCAGGCCAGGGATGAACCATTACCCACAATAGGCAAAGAGAGCCTCTGTAGATGACTGGCCTAAAGGATAAAATGGCCAGGAAACAACAGCAGAGTACATGTGGCACACATTGGTGACATTCCCTGAAGCACCAGGTCCTGAGGAACAAGGGACACGACACTGTAGGGCACTATAAGACCTTTTTTTCACAAGGCTATTGCCCTCAAGAACAGGAGATGTAGCTGACTTTCCTAATACACAGAAGCAGGCACAGAGACTTAGACAAAATGAGAAGACAAAGAAATTTGTCCCAAATGAAAGAACAAGACAAGACCACAGCTGGAAATCTAAGTAAAACAGATATAAGTAACATGCCTGATAGAGCATTTAAAACAATGATCATAGAGATACTCACTGGACTTGAGAGAGAGTGGAGGACATCAGTGAGAACATTTACACAGAGATAAAGAAGAGCATAGCAGAGGTAAAGTGCTGATAAACAAAATAAAAAAAATACTTGATGGAATGAATAGCAGGCTAGAGAAAGCAGAGGAATTAATTAATGACCTAGAAGACAGAATAATGGAAAGTAATCAAGCTGAATAAAAGAGAGAAAAAAGAATTATGCAAAATGAGAATAGACTTAGGGAACTCAGTTACTCCATCCAACATAATAATATTCATATTTTAGGAGTCCCAGAAGAAGAAGAGGGGGCAGATAATTTATTTGAAGAAATAATAGCTGAAAACTTCCCTAATATAGGGAAGGAAACAGATATCCAGACCCAGGATGCACAGAGAAATCTAACAAAATCAACAAAAGCAGATCTACACCAAGACATTTATTGTAATTAAAACAGCAAAATTTTTTTTTTCTTTATGAAAAAATTATAAAAGCAGCAAGACAAAGACAGAAAGTTACATACAAAGAAAACTCCATAAGGCTATCAGTGGATTTTTCAACAGAAACTTTCCAAGCCAGAAAGGAGTGACAGATTTCAAAGTGTTGAATGGGGAAAAGCCTGCAGCCAAGAATACTCTATGCAGCAAGGCTATCATTCAGAACAGAAGGAGAGATAAAGAGTTTCCCAAACAAAAACTAAAGGAATCCATGACCACTAAACCAGCCCTGCAAGAAACATTAAAGGGGATTCTTTGAGTGGAAAACAAAGACAAAAATGACAATATGAAGGTAGGAAACACAAAAGCAGTAAAAATGAATATTTCTGTAAAGAATCAGTCAAGGAACTCACAAAATAACAAGATGTAAAATGTGACACCATATACCTACAATGTGGGGATAACAGCAATAAAGAATGGGTTCAAACTTAAATGACCATCAACTTCATATAGATTGCTGTATGCAGAAGATATTATATATAACCTAATGGTAACCACAAACCAAAAACCACTAATAAATATGCAAAAGATAAAGAGAAAAATATCCAAATATATCACTAAATAAAATTAGGAAAGAATGAAAGAAAGAAAAACAAGACCAGAGAAAGCCTCCAGAAAAACCACAAGTAATAAAATGGCAATAAATACATATCTATCAATAATTACTTGAATGTAAATGGACTAAACACTCCAATCAAAAGACATAAGGTAACAGAATGGATTTAAAAAACAAGACTCATATATGCTGCCTACAAGAGACTCATTTTAGACTTAAAATACCCGCAGATTGAAAGCAAGGGAATGGAGAAACATCTATCATGCAAATGGATGTCAAAAGAAAGCCTGGACAGCAATACTTATATTGGATAAAATAGGCTTTAAAACAAAGACTGTAACAAGAGACAAAGAAGGGCACTATCCAACAAGGAGATATAACAATTGTAAATATTTTTGCATCAACATGGGCACACCTAAACACATGAAATAGTTAATAACAAACATAAAGGAATCAATCCAATAATACAGTAGTAGTAGTAGTAGTAGTAGTAGTAGTAGTAGTAGTAGTATGGGACTTTAACACCCCACTTAGATCAATGGACAGATCATCCAAACAGAAAATCAACAAGGAAATAATGGCTTTGAATGGCACACTGGACCAGATGAATTTAATATTCAGAATATGCCATTCTAAAACAGGATAATACACACAGACTCTTTTCAAGTGCACATGGAATATTCTCCAGAATAGATCACATATTAGGTCACAAAACAAGCCTCAAAAAATTTTAAAATATTGAAGTCATACTATGCATCTTTTCTGAGCACGATGCTACAAAACCAGAAGTCCACCACAAGAAAAAAATCTGGAAAGACCACAAACACATGGAGGTTAAAGAACTTCCTATTAAACAATGAATAGGTCAGCCAGGAAATAAAGGAAGAGATTAAAAATATGTGGAGACAAATTCAAATGAAAATACAATGGTTCAAAACCTTTAGGACGCAGCAAAAGAGCTTCAAAGAGGGAAATTTATAGCAATACAGGCCTACCTCAAGAAGCAAGAAAAATCTCAAATATACAACCTAACCTTACTCCTAAAGGAAGTAGAAAAAGAACAACAAACAAAACCTAAAACTAGCAGAAGGAAATAAACAACTTTTAGAGCAGAAATAAATGATACAGAAACAAAACAAAACAATAGAGCTGATCAATGAAACCAGGAGCTGGTTCTTTGAAAAAAATAAATAAAGCAAAACAATAAAATTGATAAACCTCTAGCCAGACTCATCAAGAGAAAAAGAGAAAGGACCCAAATAAACAAAATCACAAAGGACAGAGGAGAAATAGCAACCAATACTGAGAAACACAAAAAAATTATCAGAGAATACTATGAAAAACTATATGCCAACAAGTTGGACAAACTAGAAAAAAATGAATAAATTCCTAGAAACATATAAACCACCAAAACTGAAATAGGAGGAAATAGAAAATTTGAACAAACCAATTACCAGCAAAGAAATTGAATCAGTAATCAAAAAGTCCCAATAAACAAAAGTCCAGGACCAGATGGCTTCACAAGTGAATTCTATCAACCATTTAAAGAGAGTTAATACCCATTTTTCTCAAACTATTCCAAATAGAAAAGGAAGGAAAACTTCCAAATTCATTCTATAAGGCCAGCATTATCCTGAAACTAAAACCAGAGAAAGATACCACATAAAAAGAGAATTACAGGCCAATGTCTGATGAACATAGATGCAAAAATTCTCAACAAAATACTAGCAAACTGAATCCAGCAATACATTAAAAAATCATTCACCATGGGGTGGTTGGGTGGCTCAGTCAGTTAAGTGCCTGACTCCTGATTTTTGCTCAGGTAATGATCTCAGGGTCATGAGACTGAGCCCCGTGTCAGGCTCCGTGCTGGGCATGAAGCTTGCTTAACATTCTCTCTCTCCCTCTCCCTCTGACCCTTCACTCCCACTTAAGCCCACTCTTTCTCTCTCAAAATTAAAAAAAAAAAATCACCATGATTAAATGGGATTTATTTCTGGGTCACAAGGGTGGTTCAATATTTGTAAATCAATCATCATGATACATCACATCAATAAGAGAAAGAATTAGAACCATATGATCATTTCAATAGACATAGAAAAAAGGACAACATCCAATCATGATAAAAACTCTCAACAAGGTAGGCTTGCAGGGAACATACTTCAACATAAAAAAGGCCATATATTTTTAAAAAAAGAAAAAGCCCACAATTAGCATCATCCTTAATGGGGAAAAACTGAAAGGCTTTCCTCCAAGGTGAGGAATAAGACAAGGATGTCCACTCTCACCACTTCTTTTCAACATAGTATTGGAAGTCCTAGCCTCAGGAATCAGACAACAAAAAGAAATAAAAGGCATCAAAAGAGGCAAGGAGGGAGTCAGCCTTTCACTATTCACAGACAACATGATAATCTACGTAGAAAACCTGAACGACTCCACCAAAAAACTGCTAGAACTCATAAATGAATTCAGCAAAGTCACAGGATACAAAATCAACATGCAGAAATCTGTTGCATTTCTATACGCCAATAATGAAGAGGCAGAAAGTGAAATTAAGGAACAATCCCATTTACAATTACACCAAAACAATAAAATACCTAGGAATAAACCTAACCAAAGAGGTGAGAGACTTGTACTCTGAAAACTACAAATCACTGATGAAAGAAATTGAAGATGACACAAAGAAATGGAAAGACATTCCATGCTCATGGATTGGAAGAACAAATATTGTTAGAATACCCATACTACCCGAAGCAATCCACACATTTAATGCAATTGCTATCAAAATACCAACAGCATTTTTCACAGAACCAGAACATGTAAATGTATGGTTTAATGTGGTTCCATACAAAATATGTATGGAACCACAACAGACCCCAAATAGCCAAAACAATCTTAAAAAGGAAAAGCAAATCTGGAGGTATCACAATTCTGGATTTCAAGTTATATTACAAAGCTGTAGTAATCAAAACAGTATGGTACTGGCACAAAAATAGACACAGAGCAAAACAGAATAGAAAACCTAGAAATAAACCCACAACTACATGGTCAATCCAGGAATGTTACATTCTATTCTGAGCATCACGTGTACAGCTATCACCAAAAAAATAAACTGGGAAATACTGAGAAAAGAGTGGTTATGATAATGAAAGAGCTCAAAGAAATGGCTGAAGGGACTATACAATTTGCCTTGCAGAAGAGGGAACATATGGAGCAAGTAAGAGCAAACTTCAAATATCTTAAAGGTTGTCATGGGGAGGAACCCTAAATAATAGAGTGATGCCTATTGAGCAGACAGATTTTTTTTAACTTATATAAGTGAATAAGATTTATTTTTTTGGAGAAAAAAAAAAAAACATGTACATATAGGACCTAACAAATCTAGTAGAAAGTTTCACTTCCTTTGAAGCAGGAATGTTACACCAGATATTAAACCTCTTTAAGCTTATTTTTCTAAACTGTAAATTATGTTAACAATAAGGTCATATAAGGATTAAGTGAGGGAACATGTATGGAAGCACTAACATAGTGCCTTGAACTTAAAATTTGCTAAGGATCTCTTTCTGTTTATAAGTTATATATCAAAAATATTCAAAGATAGAATTGATTGTGATTTTCCCATGCTAGAAATTGGTTAAGGATAAATAACCACCTGGAAGAATATAAGAAAGGAGAGTCAAGCTTCATAACTCAAATTAGATAACTTTCAGAATTCCTTCCAACTCTAAATTTTAAGATTTTGTGATTATAAAGGCATACACACACACACAAATCTTGGAGAAAAGATCAACGAGTAGCAACAGATATATTTGCAAAAGTAAGCACAAATTGACCAATATTTGGAAAATTATCCTATCTTCCTATTAATTCATGGTATAAAGTGATATATTTTACACTAGCCAAGGGAGAAAAAAATAAATGAAATTGGTAAAACTTCACTAAACAAGCATATCTTTCTTTGCCAGATCTATAGATCAGTTCTCCATCTTGAGAGGACCCTCTGACAATGATCAAAAAATAATAACCTACTTGCCCCATTCCTTGATATTTATATGAAGGAAATATTTCTTTGTAAGAAATGATTATTTGAAAAAGTCAAGTGGTAGAATAAGTCTAAGAAAGAAATATACAGCAAAAAATAAAAAGGAGTTTTATTACATTAATGAGTGGAACATCAAATTCAGCAGCAGCTTTGACTAATGTCATGAACTCATCCACCATATTCTAACGAAGAAAAAAGAGAAAATGAATTGTTAAGTCAGTAGCCCAGACTACTAGGAACATATGTACATTGAGTGATGGATCATATTTTTTATAAAATTTAAAAGGTAAATCATGGTGTAAGGATTTTATATGTAATGTAAAATTTTTAATCTAGATGTGATACAGGAGATATTACACATTTATTCAAGCTATAAAGAGTGACTTACTTTTTTTTTAGTTAAAATTTTACTGTATTTATGTGAGGAGATTTGGACACTGAAGAGTAGCAGAGCCCTTACATCATATCCTGAACTAATGAAGGATCCCACTTTTATGAAATAATGTTACATGAGAAAATGGAAGACAGACAATATTACATATACACTGTGACAGAGCCATTAGCTGTCCATAAAATCCAGTCTCTTCTTTAGCAGTAAGAGATTTATAGCTTAGCACATGGCTGCCAGCATCACATTTCCAAGTCTCCCTTGTAGTAAGAGGTCATGTGACAAATTTTAATAGAAGGCAAGAAGAAGCCATGTATGACACTGATGGCCTTAAGACCAGCCGTATCTTTCCCACACTCCCTCCACTACCTTCTTATAGGCTGGAATGATGAGAACCACACTGATCTTAGATACCACACGGTGAAGAAGACAGAGCCATCATTAGCCTAAGTTTCTGAGTGACTGTGTGGAGCAGAGACACCAACTAACCTGGCTGTTATGCGAGAAAAATAAACTATCCATCTTGTTAGAGCCACCAAACTTTGGGATTTATTTATTTACTTACTTACTAATGTACTTACTTAGTCACAGAGGCTTAGAATTTGACTCTATCAAATGCTCTCAAACTATGCAAACATGCATGTTTATATAATGATACAATGACAAGAGGCCCTATGGAATTATAAAAGGTGATTGTTTTAGGTAATGCTTTATGAAGTTTTTCATACATTTTCAAAACAAAGTAAAATTTCTTTTGGACAATTAACTATTATGCATCAGTCAAGTGTCAATCAAACACACAATAATATTTCTATAGATCCTGTCTTCCTCTGAAATCCAAGGAAAGTTACACATTAAAGACAGGAGCAAATTGCTAAGGCAATTCACATTTGATTCCCAATTGCACTTTTTCCAGAAGAAAATTTGGCATTTGAATTCAGCATTTAAATTCACTACTATTCAAGAGCAATCTGAATCCCTAAATTCAATTAAAAAGGTCATTACCCTCTGGAACTGAAGGTGCTCTTTTAATTACAATATTGCTAATGGATTGAGAGAGAAGACACTTTGGCTTAGTTCAATTAGTACATTTAAGTCAAAGCAAGCTCCAGTTGAATATGGGTGACTTTCCCAATGTATTACCTTTTTTTCCTTTCCCTTTCTTTTTCTTTCAATTCCTTCCTCCCTCCCTCCCTGACTCCTTCTCCCCTTCCTTGCTCTTTTTATTTTTTAAATGGGGGAGTATGAATATAATCCTGGCCCTTAAGGCTCCAGTCTCCATTTTATCTGTAAATTACTGCTAAAGCTGTTAATAACTAAGTGCATACAATATTTTGTTTTATAAAGCTCTTTAAATTTATGTGAATATTGACAAAACAATTTGATGAGAAATTTTTAACTTAGCTTTCTGAGGTAGAATAAGACATAAGCTGTGTTTTCACTAGCTAAAAACAATATACAATCACTCCATTATGGTATATTGCACATACTATGCTATGGAAAAGGAAAAAAAATGAATATATTTGGTACTTGACTATGAACAGATGTTTATTAAGGTTAATCTATATTAGGAAAGAGGCATTTCACAATGACATTCCAAGCTAAAGAATGCTAAAGAATATGTTCTCATGGAGAGCTCTGAGCGTTCTTATTGGGTAGGATTCAGATGAGGTTATGTGTAAGTTTTCAAGTAAATAAGAAACAGTCGTGTTTTTTTTTAAAGAGCATGAGGGCATGGTGGGGGCCGGCCAGAGCCCCATGCGGGGCTTGATCCTAGGACCCGCAGATCATGACCTGAACCGAAGGCAGACTCTTAACCAAATGAGCCACCCAGATGCCCCAGAAACAATCTTTTCTTTAAAGTGATATGTAGGGGCCCCTGGGCGGCTCAGTCATTAGGCATCTGCCTTCTACTCAGGTCATGATCCCAGGGTCCTGGGATTGAGCCCCACATCGGGCTCCCTGCTCAGCGGGAAGCCTGCTTCTCCCTCTCCCACTCCCCCCTGCTTATGTTCCCTCTCTCGCTGTCAATCTGTCAAATAAATAAATAAAATCTAAAAATAAATAAATAAATAAAGTGATATGTAGGGTGCCTGGGTGGCTCAGTCGGTTAAGCATCTGTCTTTGGTCAGGTCATGATCCTGTGGTCCTGGGATCAAGCCCCACATAGGGCTCCCTGCTCAGCAGGGAGTCTGCTTCTCTCTCTCTCCCTCTGTCCCTGCCCCTGCTCGTGCTCTCTCTCTCTCTAATAAAGAAATAAAATCTTTAAAAAAATAAATAAAGTGATATGTAAAGCCCAGAAAATTAACTCTTATGTTCAAGCTGAAAGTAACAAAAACTCTGCTACCAGATTAAATTGAAATAAATTTCATAATAACTACTTGTAACATCCTGAATTTAATTCAGGAGAAATAGTTGATCTTAATTTGCCCAGGTTGGCTATGCCAATAAGGGTCTTGGAGAAGCTGTTCGTGCACAATGTCTCACAGATTAGTCAGCTAGACTGGGCAGGTATTTATTCATTCAGCTAAAGCACTGAAGAGCTCACTGTGAGCTTGAAGTTGGGCCGCTATATAGGGAAAAAGCTAGACCCGGCTCTTCCTGTAAATTGTCATTAAGACCTTGTCTTAGCAAAGGAAGAGGAATTTCCTTTAATTTACCACTCCACTGACAGACATACATTCAGAGCATCCTCTTTGACAAGCAATCTGTTTGGCTTTGTACCCTAAGTAAAAACATATCTCTTAAAAATATTCTTATTATATTCAACTGAGATACATTCTTTAAAGAAAATTTGGAAATAATAAAAAAGGAAAACAAATATCTGCTCTCTCCCCCAAATTATTAACATTTTACTTTATTTCCTTTCAGATTTTATCTCCTTTCTTTCTCTCTTGTGTGTAGTTTAAGTTGCAATTATACTTTTTGTTCATGTTCATTTGTCCTCAGTGTTATCATAAACTTTTCATTAAAAAATTAATTGCAAAAAAAATAATAGCTTATTTCATAATACAACAGCATTTTCTTAAGTATTGTGTCAAAAATAAATATATTTTTAAGTTGCTTCAATCATATTGTCAAAGTACATTCCCCAAGGGTTGAAACAAATTATATTCCAAATAACAAGACAGTAGAATGCCCACTTAATCGCACTCAGATATGTGTATAATACAAAGTTTTATTCTGGTGTATGTATATTTTTATGTTTTAACATAAAATTAGTAAGTTATAGTTAGTTAACATATAATGTAATACTAGTTTCAGGTGTACAATTTAGTGATTCAACGCTTACACACAACACACAGTGCTCATCATAAGTGCACTCCTTAATCCCCCTCACTTATTTAACCCATCCCCTCTGGTAACCATCAGTTTGTTCTCTATATTTAAGAGTTTGTTTCTTGTTTTTCCACTCTTTTTTTCCCTGTATAATTGTTTTATTTCTTAAATTCCACACGAGTGAAATTATATGGTATATGTCTTTCTCTGACTGACTTATTTAGCTTAGCATATTCTCTAGCTCCATCCATGTTGTTGCAAATGGCAAGAGTTCATCATTTTTTATGGCTAAATAATATTCCATCATATATAGCCCACCTCTTCTTTATCCATTCATCAATTGATAGATACTTGGGCTATTTCCACCATTTGGCTATTGCAGATAATGCTACTATAAACATTGGGGTACAAATATCCCTTTGACTTAGTGTTTTTGTATTCTTTGGGTAAATACCTCATAGTGCAATCACTGGATTGTAGGGTGGTTCTAATTTTAATTTTTCAAGAAACCTCCATACTGTTTTCCAGAGTAGCTGCACCAGTGTGCATTCTCACCAACAATGCTAGAGGGTTTCCCTTTCTCCATGTCCTCAGCAACACCTGTTGTTTTTTGTGTTGTTAATTTTAGCCATTCTGACTGATGTGAGGTGATATCTCATTGTAGTTTTGATTTGTATTTCCTGGGTGTATGCATAATCTTATGAGACAGAAAAATGATTGCATGTCATTATTTTAAAATTTCCTATTTGTGTTTTTGTTTTTATTTATTTTTTTACTTTTTAAAACTTTATTGATATACTATCTGATTAAAGCATGGTATTTTTTAACAGTATTATACATGATATTTTTACAAAGAAAACTTTACATAGCATTTCATATTGTATAATTCAGCTTATTCTTTCAAAATTGTATACATTCATTGAACAGGAAGTGTTTTTCATTAAATTACCAATATTAAATGTACTTAATCATCATGTATAAATTAAACAAAAGTAGCTATTAACTAACTTTTAGGCATTTTAAGGAGGGAAAATATACATTTTGTACATAAAGAAACATTTGATGCAAATATGAAGATAAATGTATTTTTTTTAATTGAACACTGAGAAAAACCACACCTTTGATGAGTGTCTTATTTTGAAAGGAAGAATTTCCAGATAGATTCATTCTTTTAAATATTCAGCTTTGGTTTCTTTGTTTCTCAAACTACAAAGCTGCTGATTGCAAAACTCCAGGATTTCACATGAGTTCAAGCTGTGTGTACTTTGACCCAAATGTTAAAACAGAACCCAGAAAATGCAGTATTAAGGATCCAGCTTCTGTTTCCACCAATACCCATTTTCATTGTAACAACATACATTTGAATGGGATGGTCATACTTGCATCTGTCAGCAGGTTCCATCAGTAACTATAAAGACTACAAAATGTATAGCCATATCACAAAAGAAAAATAGAAAGGCTTAGGTTTTGTTTTGTGGGTTTTTTTTTTTTTTATTTTGTACAAAAGTCACCTGTCAGAGGAAAATCTTGTGTTTCCAAATATTATTATGCAATTTCCATAACACGGTTCTTTGACTGTACAATTTCCTTATATTTGTAATTACAATATGGTGCTTTGTAAATAGCTTCTTCATACCCATTTTCTATCATGATGTTACTGATTTTATCCATTTTGTTTTTTTTAATGGCTATTGTGTATGAAATAAACTATGAAAAAAGAATTGTTATTCTTTTAAATTCATTTTTAAGAGTGCTGTACATATTAAAATATGAACTTATACTATGTCATATCGCTGCAAATATTTTTCAAATATATATTTTTCAGACTGGTAAGGAGATGGTAAAAGTTACCTGAATGTTTTCTTTATTCACTTTTCCAGCATTTTGCATTGAATTTTGACATCTATAATCAGAGGAAGTATCTTCTATAATTATCACTTTTGCGTTACTTTGTCAGGCTTTGCTATCAGAATTATGTCTGGATACTTAAATGAATTGGTAGCTTTATATCTCTTTGCATGTTCTGTTACAAAATTCTACAGCATGAGAATAATCAGTTCTTTTAAAATTCTAAAACTTTGGGGCCAATGTCTTATTTGGATGTAATTATTTGATAATATTTTTAAATTATTTATGATGACTGGCACATTTAGAATGTTTTTACTTCTTGGTTCAATTTTGGCAATGTGTTTTCTCAGAAAATTGCTTCTGAGACCTTCAAATGTACTAAAATTTAGTTGTACACAGTATAATATTCTTACAAAAAATGTTACTGATAACATTCCCATTTTAGGGTGCCTGGGTGGCTCAGTCGGTTAAGCATCTGCCTTCAGCTCAGGTCATGGTCCCAGGATCCTGGGATCAAGCCCCGCATCAGGCTCCCTGCTCCACAGGAAGCCTGCTTCTCCCTCTCCCACTCCCCCTGCTTGTGTTCCCTCTCTCACTGTATCTCCCTCTGTCAAATAAATAAATAAAATCTTTAAAAAATAAATAAATAAATAAAAATTCCCATTTTAACTTGTAACATTTATAACTTTATATATTTAACTCTTATTTGATTTCCTGTGGAGTGGTCTTTGTTTTGTTTTAAATAACCAAAATTAATGTATATATAAATTCTGATATCTCATTTCTATTAAGTAAATCTTTCTTTTATCTCTGTCATTTTCTTCTGCTTTTTTTTCTTTTTTCTTTTCTTCTTAACCAAGAAGAAGATTAATGAAAAAAATGTTATTTCTTCGCATTTCCTCCTTTTCTCCTTTTTTTTTTTTTTGCCATGGTACTCTGTGGACAGTTAACTCCTTGCTCCACTGACCTAGGTTAGGCCATGTGACTTGCTTTCAGTAACAGGATGTTAGTAGAACAGAAAGTGTGCCAGGTCTAAGCAGGGACTTCAAGAAGCCTTCTGTGTGTTTCTGTGTGTCTTGTGGTCTGCCCTTTGCCTTAGGAAGGCATATGCCACATAGAGGGTGATCCTTCACTCAGCATCACAGAAATAAAAGACATATGTAGCAAACATAACCCCAACCTATAGACTGGAGTAGAGCTGAAGCACCTGCCCACTATCCAGCCTCTCTCACTCAACTTGCTGGGAAACACACATTTATTGTAGTCACTGAGATTGCAAGCTATCACACAGGGTGACCAAGTGAAAAGTGACTACTACAATTCTGTCACAGTAAGTTGAACCCCTACTTCATTTATGTTCCATTTTTCTTGTTTGGCAATAAAAAGCCAAAATTGTGCCACTGATAGTAACTTTGCTAATATGCCAGAAATCTGATGTCATTTTAAAATTTTTCTAAGAAGTCTGAAAATATAGTTATTTTCCATTTGACCTAATAGATACTAAATATATATGTAAATATAAATTTCTACTTTTTTAAATGTGTATTCATTTACAGCATTATTGTGGTATTTTTAGAGAGATGGAGCCTTACGAATTTCATATTTTTTAAATAGGTTTAGGTAGTCTTTATGGCCTACAATACATTTTTTTTTTTAAGATTTTATTTATTTATTTGACAGAGAAAGACACAGTGAGAGAGGGAACACAAGCAGGGGGAGTGGGAGAGGGAGAAGCAGGCTTCCCGCTGAGCAGGGAGCCTGATGCGGGGCTCGATCCCAGGACCCTGGGATCATGACCTGAGCTGAAGGCAGACGCTTAACGACTGAGCCACTCAGGTGCCCCGGCCTACAATACATTTTAAAACTTTTTTGATAAACAGTTGAAAATAGCACTTATTTGACCTCTAGTGACAATTTACATTTAGATTTTTAAATTTAATCTAAAAATTTGGATTTAACTAGGGATACAAATCTATTCCCTTAATTATTAATGACTGACAAGTTTGGATTTATCTCTGCATTCTTTGCTATCATTTTCTTTAGTGATACAAAAATAAAATTTTTATATCCTCCTAAGTTTTCTTTTTTTTTTTAAAGATTTTATTTATGGGGTGCCTGGGTGGCTCAGTCGTTAAGCGTCTGCCTTCAGCTCAGGTCATGACCCAGGGTCCTAGGATCGAGCCCCGCATCGGGCTCCCTGCTCAGTGGGAGGCCTGCTTCTCCCTCTCCCACTCCCCCTGCTTGTGTTCCCTCTCTCACTGTGTCTCTCTCTGTCAAATAAATAAAATCTTAAAAAAAAAAGATTTTATTTATTTATTTGACAGAAAGAGAGAGATCACAAGTAGACAGACAGCACATCACAAGCAGATCACAAGTAGGCAGACAGGCAGGCAGGCAGAGGGAGAGGGAGAAGCAGGCTCCCTGCTGAGCACAGAGACTGATGAGGGGCTCCCTCCCAGGACACTGGGATCATGACCTGAGCTGAAGGCAGATGCCCAACTGACTGAGCCACCCAGGTGCCCCAATCCTCCTAAGTTTTCAAACACACCCTTAAACCACTTTCTCTGATTAACAAATTTAAGAAAAATATTAAAATGTTGGTCTACTAACATATCCTTCTGTCCCAATTCAGTGTAAAATGAAGAATATGATTTTTTTTTCATTTCTAGACAACCTTAATTCCCAATGTTGAAAAATATATTTGGGGATTGTAGATGTTGATTACGATTATTTTACAAGCAAAATAATCATATATTAACTCTCTTGGGTTTTTTAAAAACATTTGCAATATATTCAATGACTAGCTTTGCAACAAATTCTTATGACTTAGATCTTTATGATGAAGCAGAATCATGCCCACACCAACGTTGATATGTTGTTGAATTCTTCATTTTTTCATTGTCAAGTGCTCTTCATTTTTCATTTGGTTGGATGATATTTTCAAGCAGGATTATTCAAAAGTGATTCATCAGTGATATATTTGAATTCTTGCATTTTAAAAACTGTCTTCACAAACAAATGACAACAAACCTACATGTATAATTATTAAAATGCAACTTTTTTGTTTCCTGTAAGACCTCATATAAATGCTTCCATTTCCTTCTGGCATTTATTATAGTGCAAATAAAATTTGATACTAATTTAATAGCTGTACTTTTTAAGTAACTCCCCTCACTCTTCCCACACTAACGGATATGTCTTTATTATTGTAATTTTAAAATCTAGCAGTATATTTCTAGACATGGAACTTTCCATGAACCAGTGATCCCTTTAAACTTAAAAACTCAAAACTTATTAGCTCAGAAATAGTTCTTTACTATGATTTTTATTATGCCCTTTGATCAGTTTGCTTGGGTTTGATTCTCAAGGATTGATTCTCAATTATCTATAAATGGCATCTTTGTTTTGTTTCCTGAATATCTATTATACCTTTGATTAATCTGCATTGTTAGTGTGCTTTTCTAAGTTGTTCTCTAAGTCACTGGTGGGATTGCACATTTTGCCAATTCTGTTTTTACCACCTCTCATGAATACTTTTATCATTTTCATTTTTCTAATATTTCAATTTTCTAATATTCCCTCTTACCCTAGATTTCTTATGCTCACAACCCATATCTCTGCAAATGACCATTTTTTAAATAATTGAAGTGTAACTGGTATACAATATATTATTTTCAGGTGTACAACATAGTGATTCAATATCCATATATATTATAAAATGATCACCACAATAAGTCTAATTGCCATCTGTTGCCATACATGGTTTTTACAAGCAAATGGCCATTTTACATCACCTTTCACCTCTTCAGTGATTTCATTTTCTGGTCCTTTATTGCTGAGAAATTAAAGGATATACATTCTAGAAAAATCCCTTCCTAAAATAATTATTTATCTTTGCAATGTCAAGACACCAAATCCTTCTTATGTTATTAACTCTTTCTTTCGACCCTAAATTGGTTTTCATTGATTTGAATGAGGAAATCTCTACCCAAGTCCAACATGTTTCACAGAAATGGGTGTATTTGCTTCCTTTAATTTCCATCATTATGTACCTGGGTACAGCCATATATCCCCTTTCTGATCTTGTCAGTGAAACTCAGCTTAAGTGAGGCTGTATCTTTTCCTGCTTCCCTAATCATTTACGTAAAATAGGTAAATTTATTTCCAGATTATTTTAAGCATCCTGATTTTTCTTTTTCCCACAGCAGTGGTATTTTACTGCTTTTCTTAAAATGTACTTCATCTAAAGTGTTATATGTTTTCCCAATCTTTTTCTTTTAAAAAAGTATTCTATTTTCAATAAAAATTATCTATATTAAAGGTATACAACATGATGATTTGGTATACATATGCATAGTAAAATGATTACTATAGTCAAGCTAATTAATACACCTATCTCTCACAAAGTTACCTTGTGTTTGTGTGAGATGAAAGTACTTGACAGTTGCTATCTTAGCACATTTTCAGTATTTAATACAGTATTAAATTATAGTCATCACGCTTTACATTATACTTCTAGACTTATTCATTCTACATAACTCCAACTTTGTACCCTTTAACCAACATATTCCCATTTCCTCCATCTCCCTGACCCAAGTAACTACCTTTCTACTTTCTGCTTCTATGTATTTGACTTTTTTAGATTCTACATATAAATGAGATCATGCAGATTTTTTTTCTTTCTGTGTGTGGCTTTTTCACTTAGTATAATGTCCTCCAGGTTTATCCATGTTGTTGCAAATGACAGGATCTTCTTCTTTTAAGGCTGAGTAATATATTCCATTCTGTGTATGTGTGTGTGTGTGTGTGTATCACAATTTCTTTATCCATTAATCTGTTTGATTGATAGTTGTTTTCTGGGCTATTGTGAATAATACTGAAATGAACATGGGAGCTCAGACATCAATTTGAGGTGATTTCATTTCCTGTGGGTATATACTCAGAAATGGGATTGCTGGGTCATATGGTAATTTTGTCCTAACTTTTTGAGGAATTTCAACTCTTTTCCATAATACCTTTGCCAATTGGCATCCCCACCAACAATGTACAATGGCTCTCTTTTCTCCATATCCTCACCAACACTTGTTATCTTTTAGCTTTTTGCTAGTAGCCATCATAAGAAATGTGAGTAATATCTCACTGTGATTTTGATTTGCATTCCCCTGATGATTGGTGATGTTGAGTACTTCTTCATATATATATGTCGGCCAATTGTATGTCCTTGGAAAAATGACTATTCAAGTCCTTTTCCAAATTTTTAATTGGGTTGTTTGTTGTTTGTTATTGAGTTGTATGAGTTCCTTATGTATTTTGGATATTAGTCCCCTATTGCATATATGGTTTGCAAATATTTTCTCGCAATTCCTAGGATTACCTTTTAATTTTGTCAATAATTTCTTTTCTGTCCAAAAACTTTTTTAGCTTGATTTACTTGCAATTGTTGTTTTTTTCTTTTTCTTTTTTTTTTTTCTTTTGTTGCCTGAGATTTTGGTATCGTATTCAAATAGTCATTGCCAAGGCCAATGCCAAGAACTTTTCCCTATGTTTTCTTCTAGGAATTTTACAGTTTCAGGGCCTAATAGACATATACAAAACATTTTTACCCAACAGTGGTAGACTACACATGCTTCTCAAGAACACATAAAACATTCTCCTGTTTTATGTGAAGGAGAGATCACATATTTGGTCATAAAACAAATCTTAACAAATTTAAGATTGTATCTTTTCTAATAACAATGGAATGAAACTAGAAATCAGTAACAGGAAAGAATACTCTTGAAAAATCACTGAGTCAAAGAAGAAATCAAAAGAGAATTTTGAAAATATCTCAAAATAAATGCAAATGAAAATACAACTTACCAAACCTTAGATATAAAATCATTTCTTCAGCATAATAAAGGCCATTTATGAAAAGCCCACAGTTAACATCATAATCAATTGGGAAAACTGAAAGCTTTTCTTCCAAGATCTGGTAAAAGACAAAGATGCTTACTCTGCCCACTTCTATTCAACATAGTACTGGAGTACTAGCAAGAGTAATCAGAAATAATAATAATAATAATAATAATAATAATAATAATAATGAGAAGAACAAGAACAAGAAAAAAAAAAACAAAGAAAGAAATCAAAGGCATCTAAATCAGAAAGGAAAAGTTCAAATTATCTTTGTTTGAAAATGACAAAATCTTATGTCTAAAAACCCTAAAGACTCCACAAAAAAACTGTTAGAACTAATAAATGAATTCAGTAAAGTTGCAAGATATAAAATCAACATACAAAAATCACTTGTTTCTTTGCATCAACAATAATCTATCTGAAAAGAAAATCAACAAAACAATCCCATTTGGGGTATTATCTAAAGGAGTAAAACACTTAGGAATAAATTTAACCAAGGAGATGAAAGATCTGTACACTGAAAAACTACAAAACATTGATGAAAGAAATTGAAGAAGACACAAATAAATGGAAAGATACCACATGTTCATAGTTTGAAAAAATTAATATTGTTAAAGTGTCCATACTACCCAAATTGATTTACAGGGTCAATATAACCGCTATCAAAATTCTAATGGCATTTTTCACAGAAATGAAAAAAGCAATTCTAAAATTTGTATGGAAACTTTTGTGGTTCCAATAGCCAAAGCAATCTTGAGAAAGAACAGAGTAAAAGGCATAACGCTTTCTGATTTCAAATTATATTACAAATCTATAGTAATCAAAACACTATGGTACTTACATACAAGCAGATGGAGGGACCAATGGAACAGAATAGAGAGCCCAGAAATAAACCCAAGCATATACAGTCATCTAATATTTGACAAGGATGCAAAGAATACACAATGGAGAAAGGATAATCTCTTCAATGAATAGTATTGGAAAACTAAATACCCACATGCAAAAGAATGCAATGTTATCTTACATCATACACAAAAATCAAATGACAAAGACAAACATAATTTGCAATCCATTTCACCTCTGACCATGTTGTATTCTGGAAGTTGCAGTCTCCAGAATGGATAAAGAAGGCAAGATACTGATTGTTGTTGTGGATGTGGAGGAGGATAGGAAACTATTTCAGTCATCTCAGTCACCCTTAGATTCTCTGGATAGAAACAGATTATAATTCTCTGCATAAAGGATCCAGGGGCACCTGGGTGGCTCAGTTGATTATGTGTCTGCCTTCAGCTCAAGTTATGATCCCAGGGTCCTGGAATAGAATCCCACGTCGGGCTCCCTGCTCAGTGGGGAGCCTGCTTCTCCCTCTCCCTCTGCAGCTCCCCCTGCTATTCTCTCTCTCTCTGTCAAATAAATAAATAAAATCTTTAAAAAAATTAATAAAGAATCCAGACTGGGGATGAATGGAAGACACTTCTACTTGCTTCCTACTGAGCTATATTTCTTCAGATGTCTGTTCAGTTGTCCACTAATCACTTAAACAATTCCCAATCCATTCCATCTCTACTGTATATGCAGCAGTGAAAAGTTTAGTATGCATCAGAACTACCAGGAATGCTTGTAAAAAAAATAAATAAATAAAACTAAACAAGACAGATTGCTGTCACACTCCCAGAGCATCTGATTTAATACATGTGAGTTAGGGTAAGATAATTTGCAATTCAAACAACTCCCAGGTGATTCTGATACTGATACTGCTACTCTGAAATGATGTAGCACAATTCCTCCATGGAAATAGCCAACCAGAGATTGAAAAACATTTTTTTTCAACTTTACATCAGTGCGTGTATTTTCATAGGTAATTCCACTGGCAAGAAAGGAAAGGTGAATTGAGCACTCACAGCTAGTAATTTGGTAAAAATATATTATTATACTTATTTATTTTATTTAAAAATTTCATTATTGTTATTAAATTTATTTCAAAAATTACATAAAGAATTATAGTTATAAAGGGGCAAGGTGGAAACAAAATACTGTTTTATTCTCTCCTAGAACCCTCAAAATATTTTAAGATTTTAATTTGCAAATCTACTCTGGACCAGAATTCTGTAGAGGAAACTGGGTTTCAGTGGGGGAACAAAATTAAAAATCCCTAATGCAAAGATAAAATTAAGCCAGTGGGGAAATTAAATAAATAAATAAATAAATAAATAAATAAATATTAACATAATATTATACAGATATGAGACAGTTGTTAAAGAAAGACATAAGGAAAAATTTTAACTTTTGACTGTGTTAAAACATGAAGAAAAAACTTTTTTGAGACCAAACTAAGCATGCCCAAGATGACATGGAAATTGAGTAGAAAGGCTTCCTCCTGGTTGGCCAGATTCTGATACTTTGGGAATTCAAGTCTTGTGAGCAGAATTGTGGGTCATTGCATCTCTATTTCTATCTGTTGCTTTGGGTCGTTGAAAAAAAACTGGTCACTTTATTAAAAAGAAAATGATGTTACTATTTCAGACCTATCCATATCTTGCACATTCTACTTCTTTAAGAGTAGCTAGGTATGGCAAGACTTTATTCAATCAATAAGAACACGAAAGGAAGGAAGGCAGGAAGGAAGGAAGGAAGGAAGGAAGGAAGGAAGGAAGGAAGGAAGGAAGGAAGGAAGAGGGAGGGAGGGAGAAAGGGAGGAAGGAAGGGAAACAAAAAACCACCATGCACTTTAAGAAACTAAAAAAAAATTAGAGCTGAGGTTGTGAGAACAGCTTCTAAGTGACAGTGCAAAACCAAACAAATTCGGAGATAGAAACCACACTGGCACAACATCTGTGAGGCTCGGGGCGGGGGGTGGTGGTGGTATATGCTCTTTAGATTTGGAAGATTCTATGGTTCAGTTCCAAAAAGAGAGAGAGAGTTCCAAATTACCTTTATGTGATTACATTATCGTATTCAATTTTGTCAAATTATTTTTCTTTTATATATTGAATTATTCTTGTCTTCTTTCTAATTCTATTAGGAATTGACAGATTTGGATTTTCCAGCACATGGTAGTTCCCTTTACATGGAATAAAAATGTGCTCTGTTCATTTCTGTTTTTCTTTCCATAGTTTGTTTTTCTCTGTGTGAAAAAGGACACTTTTTTGGTCAGATGTGTTGTTCTCATAAACACAGACAGAAGCTCCTTTTGCGATTGAATTGCCTTTTTTTTTTTTTTTTAATTTTTACAAAATTACCACCATGGGGGTTTCATCAGCTAGAAAGTAAGCATGATTAAATTCCGCTTGACTTTGTTTGGCCGTTTATTCATAGAACATTTCCTAAAACAAGGAACTTTGGGGAATATAAAGATGAAAAAAAATCTTGTCCTGAACTTTGAGAAGCCAAACCCCTCCCCTTAGACTGTACTGTCATTTTCAAAGTGTGATCTGTGAGCATCACAAGCATTATTTCTGGGCTTGTTTGAAATGTCAATTCATGGACCCAGTCCTACTGAGTGAACAAGAATCTGTTTTTAAACAAGCCCTCCAAATAAACTCTTTTAAAAAGCCCTCCAGGTGATTCTTATGCATGTTAAAGTTTGGAGACCACTGCTATCATGCAAGGTAAAAAAGGTTTTTTAAATGATGCTGTAGGAGATACAGAAAATGAAAGCAATGCCTTCTGATGTAGATAAGGGAAGGTTTCTGGCACTGGAACTGGAAAATAAAGAGGGCTTGTTACAGGTTGTGATGGGGATTAACTATGTAGGAGGGAGAGCACTACAGAAGCAAATTTACAAGGCCAAGGAAAAACAAATCTATGAGTGTGTAGAGAGCAAGTAGGTCAAAATACAAGACATTACCCAAGTACTTTGAGAGTACCGTAGGGGAAAAACGTTTGATACCAGAAAAAGTGAGGGGAGGCCTCACTGAGGTGCTTATGGAGTGTGGAATCAAAAAGGGTGATTCCTATTTACAATGGTCATGTAAACTAAGGGCTGGGAATGCACAAATTCAGATTTTTAGAGCTGGAAGAGGCCCTGAGGATAATCCAATACAACTCACTATCCATGTGTAAGTTCCTCCTCTATGGCAATATGGGTAAGTGTTTGTGTGGCCTCTGGTTATATTGCATGCTTACCAAGATTCCCTTATACATAAAAAAGATACCCAATGAGCAAGATAAAGGGTCCTCTTTTGGTGCTCTCATTTTTTGTTGTTGTTGTTATTTTTATCTGCTCATGAGTCAGTATCTCTATATAGACTATTTTAATATGTTATTCTTCCCTGTTTTATTATTTTGCTTAATTAGTAGGCTTGTAACTTACACACTTCCCCTACATCTAGTTTTCTACCACTTACTCATGAATTTGGAATAACAACATCAAAGACCAAAACAACAAATTTCCATTGATACGAAATGAAGAATAAAATTAAATTATAGGACATAAGTTCCGGGACGGTCTAACACAAAGGCCAAGGTTGCATTTACGTATACGGTATGACCTGAGGAGCACCAAAAGTCCTGACTGACCTGAAAACCTCCCCACTGGCTGGTTATATTGGTTAAATAAGATACATGTACTTTAAGAGAATAAGCCTAGGTCATGAGATTGCTTCAGACATCTAAAATGTGCATGGGCATCATGTTTAAATACAGGGTTGCTGCTAATCTCTAAAGACAACAGACCCCTAAGACTAGGAAATAAGACCCCTAAAGAGGATAGACCTCTACAAATACAATATAAAAAGTCATCAGGACATGTCTTTTTATGTATACGTAAATTTTGCTGATATGTAAATTAACCCCATTAAGAGTTTTCGTAAATTCTTTCTAAAGACTAAGACATTTTGTGGTTAATCTGAGATAGATATTCTAAAGCTATTTTGAAGAGACACTAGAATGTATTTTCAAAAAGACACGACTTTTATATTTCTGCTGTAAGGAAAACTATAATACATTCAGTTGGATTGTAAAATGCTGGTACAAGATGCTTCTAATTATTGATAAAAGAGAAAATTATATAGGAAGAATGAAATCAGACAGAGTGAAAATGAGAGCTCTACAGAGGAGGAGACAGAGGAGGAAAAGCGGGAAGAGGAAAGGGACAGAGAGTAAATTGCAAGTGGGAAGGCTGCTGTCTCTAGAAGTGACTGCTATCATAAAAGCAAAATCATTCTCTAAGACCTATATTTTCTAAAAGTATCTCATTCCATGTTGGAAAAGGAAGCTCTGGATCACTTACTAGGATTTTACAGATAATCTGGATGCACCAAGGACGGATTAGGTAAATTTGTTATGAAAGGTTTGTTTATCTTTTCTTAGTACAGGTTTCTATTTCTTCGAATTGGTAAATATACTATACCTTTGAATAATTAAGAAGTTGTTTATTGTGGAGGACACAGAATCATGTCATTTGCATATGACATTCTTCTTTGGATCACAGAATTAAGTAATAGAATATAGTGCCAGAAGTACTTCATAATCTGCGGTCACATCTTCATCTAATGGAATGGTTAACACTTTGTCAATCTCACTCAACTAGTTAGTGGGAGAGTTAGGGAGGGGACAGAATAATAGTCTTGTGACTCAGTGCTATTGTCCTTCTACTGTTTCTTATTGCCTTTCTAGATACTATTAAGTGTCATTGGCTACTCGGAAGTTAGTGGAAAAAAGTTGTTTGCTTTCATTTATATTTTTAAAATTTAGCTTTATGTTATTATATATTTGGTTAGTTAGTTTAAAAATCTAATACCATTTGATACTTAATAATACTTACTAAATGACACAGAGAAAAAGTGTGTAAGTCTCTTGTGTTTCAATAAAATGAAACTGTCCTTTGAGTTTATTCTTGAATCTGAGGTGTACTTACTATATCTTTAGGAGTTCTAAGGGTTTCTTTATATTGAGGAATAAATTGCAATAAAGTATTTCAGAAGTCATCACCCCCAAATGATTATTTAATAACCTCTGAGGTATCTTACTTCAAATCTAAGTGCTAAATTCTTTTACCACACTAACACAGAAGCTCTTTGAAAGCCAAGAGTCACAATTTAGGACCCTGGCTTCATTATTTTATATGGAGGGACACAAACTCAGTCACCAGTTCATAGTCCATGGCTCTCATTCACCATGTTGTCATTTCCATGTTCCTAGTTATCGGTTATGACAAGGTCTGTGGCTCTCCATACAGTGCAACATGTTATTCGTTATCTTTAAGTCCTATGCCTTTCCAAGTTTGGTATCTGCCGAAATATCAGCATAGATTCTAAAGTCCAGACTTACCTTGTATTTGATTATTCTGCAGCCATTCAAAGCCAACCAATAAACTTTGTACAAATCACACCAAAAATATGTTCATCTGCTGGCATTAACTCTACTATTAAGAAATACATTGTCAAAATGCAGAGAATATCTAAAGGACTAGTATTTCTGTGCACCATCTTTAAAATTCAGCCTGCTTCTAAAGGATGTGCTCCATATGTGTTCACATTTATTCATTCATTCAGTTAACAATTATAGAATGGCTACTATATGTCCACACATGGAAGATCTGTTAATGCATAGAGCCAGAATTCTAGGCGCTGATGACTTAGCTAGAGAGAAAAGATACATAACATTACTCCACGGTAAGATATACAATTAAGAGTCATATTAATGTCATTTATAATAGGGAGATGTGGTAATCACCCTTGTACCAACTAAATGCATGCCTTAGGCATGGCCCTTAATTTTTGTATTTGCAAAAGTGAAAACACAAACTATAAGTTCTCTTAGGCTCTTCTATTGAGCTGTCTCTTGTCTAATCAGATATGATGAAGTTAATTTTGTTATTTAAAGTAAATGCTAACACATATTGTTAGGTAATTTTAGAAAAATATATTTCAAGGCCAAAATTATTTGCCAAGACTAAGAAGAATATTTTATAAAGGGTATAATAAAACAAATGAATATGGACTTAGAATCCATTCAGATCTGTGCGCACATTCCAGCTCTACCATCTTCTAACTATGTGACATGATAAGCAGAATCGTCATCCTTAACATTTCTATAAAATGAGGCAGATAATATCTAAATGTGATAATGCATATAACATTTTCTGGCACACAAAAGCACTTACACAAGATAGCTATTACTATAAGCATTATCTGCAGAGTATTTTTTTTTTTTTCCTTTTTTAAGCCTTTGCATGTTAACCATGTAATTTTATCTTCACAATACTCTGTAAGGTAGTACTATTCCCATTCCATATTTGAGGAAACAGAATCACAAAGAAGTCCAGTCACTGCCACAGGGCATATTAGGAAATAATTTCTATGTCTCTCCACACGATAACAGAGGTAGAGAGTCTAAAGTGATAGTTCCTTTGACTCTTCACAAGTCAAATTCTGCACAACTATTTTCATCCCAATAGAGTCAATCTTTAAAAGTTTGTTCCCACAACTTTAAATACTTTCCTCTTAAATACCGCTGAAAATGGATGCACTGCAGTCTGTGTCCATGTGTGTGTATGTGGAATTGTGATTGGCAGAAGATGTTATTGTTTGCATAGTTTGTACATTTCTGGTCAATAATATCAAAGAATTATCCAACAGAAAAAAATATTCCTTTCATTAAGATGATGAAGATAGAAAATACAACAGAAATAAAACGCTGGTAGACTATGACTTGCCTAAAATTCCATAGTTCAGTGGCAAAGCCAGAAAAAGAACCTGAACAAATTTTTTTTTGTATCACTTGAATTTTGTTTTCAAGCTTAGAAAGTGCCTATTATCTTGAGCTTTGATGTTTTTATTTTTTCCTGTGTGGTCTGTATTTTGGAGAAAGAAGGTATTCAGTCTGTTAATAAGAGCAAAGAAAAAAAAAAAAATCCTTCCTACTCTTAGGAAAATAATAAATGACCTGAAAATTCCTCAAGACTAAATGGTTAAGCACGGCCACATGTGTGGATAGGAAGTTGCTAAAATCACATTTATGTAATGCTCACACCATGGAAGCCCTGAGACCTACTGAGCTCTTGTAACAGTGCCTACAGGTCACATGCCCCACAGCAGCACGAGAGTCTTTTTTTTTTTTTTAATTCAGCAGGTAGCTTTGTAGCTGTGAATCTTCTGAACATAGATTGAATTATGAAAAACTGATCTATACAGTTAGGTATCTGCAGTCACAACTCAGGTCTAATCTGTATTAGCTGAAGAAATGTCTGAGACTGACCACAAATTCCAGAAGCAACATGGTGGTTTGTCATGGAAATGTGGTTTTCATAGTCTGGAAGATTTAAAAAACAAGACTCCAAAAAGGGAGACTCCTGCACCTGTGATGAACAACTCCCCTAGTGTAGGTTATTCTGCTACAATTCTTAGGGAGAAAGGTATCCTAGAAAGAAGCAGAGAAATAGTTCATGGGTGATCCCTATGCTTTTCCTCATTTGTCTTCTTCTTTGCTTTAAAAAAAAAAAAAGTTTCGGGCGCCTGGGTAGCTCAGTCGTTAAGCGTCTGCCTTCAGCTCAGGTCATGATCCCAGGGTCCTGGGATCGAGTCCCACATCGGGCTCCCTGCTATGCAGGAAGCCTGCTTCTCCCTCTCCCACTCCCCCTGCTTGTGTTCCTGCTCTCACTCTCTCTCTCTGTGTCAAATAATAAATAAAATCTTTTAAAAAATAAATTAATTTAATTAAATTAAAAAAAATTTAAAAAGTTTATAACAATCCCAAAATAATAAAATTAGGTACACGATGAGGGTTTTTTGTTTTTGGGTTTTTTTTTGCCACTGGCATGAACTCATAGGTCAATTGGGATGCTTATATTGACAATAGTCCAGACGTCTAAACAGAAGAATTGATGGTGACAGTCTATTAATTTAAAAAATGTTACTGATGTGCTTCCTGCACTCAATTCTTGCCACAGAGCTAGTCAACTCATCTCTGGCGTCAAAGGTATTAGCACCACCTCATGCCAAACCTAAGCAAGAGAATCTAATGCAAAGGGGCTTTGGAAATTGCATTAAATGTATGCATCTGGAGATTAAAATCCATCAGAATTCTGAAAACACAAATGCCAGATCCATTTGTGTGTTTCCAAGTTTATAAACCATAGGTATTTTCACTGACTTCATGATTATCCTTTTTAAAAATGCCACTGCTTTATTGTTTCTCCTCTGGTTCTTGGCAATGTTGCTAAAAAAAACTGTCGAATTTTCGAAATCAGATAAATCTGCTAATTTGAGTGTAAATGTCCCCTAGTGGTTGCTTTCTTAGGTTTATTTTATATCTGACGTGCCGCTAGTTGACAGATGCACTACAGCTTCTATCTAATTAATATCCTGGAGATTCTGGCTATAGTGTTTACACAAAAACATTGAAATAATATTAATCAACTGTTGATCAGAGAAAAATGAAAAGGTTCACTAATAAAAGACATTTTCAAATTAGACTTATCTTAGAATTTCTTTTTTATATCACCAGATTTTCATTTTTACCTGAGACTTTTAAAATTAATAACTCACAATTAATAAAGTAATTAATAAATTTTACTATTTTTTCTTTTTTTTAAGATTATTTATTTATTTATTTGACCGAGAGAGAGAGAGCACAAGCAGGGGGAGTGGCAGGCAGAGGGAGAGGGAGAAGCAGGCTTCCCACAGAGCAGGGGGAACCCGAGGTGGGACTCAATCTCAGGACCCAAGCGGAAAGCAGCTGCTTAACTGACTGAGCCACCCAGGCACCCAATAAATTTTATTTTTAAAGCAATATTAGGTTTCAACGAAGTTGAATGGAACCTACAGAAATTTCCCATATCCCCTGCTCCCACACAGCATAGCCTCTCCCATTGTCAACATCCCCCATGAGAGTGGTACATTTGTTACAATTGAGGAAACTACATTGATAATACATCATACAAATCATAACATAAACAAAAATTTACATTTTGGCTCACTCTTGCTCGACATTCTGTGGATTTGGACAAAAGTATAATAACATGTATCAATCATTATAGTATCATACAGACTATTTTCATTGCCCTAAAAATCTTAAGCTCTGACTATTCATCTCTTTCCCCAACCCCTGGCAACCACTGCTTAATCCACCCATATTGTCTCTATGTTTTGCTTTATTTACAATGTCATATAGTTGGGATCATATAGTATGTAGCCCTGCCAAATTGACTTCTTTTACTTGGTAATATGCATTTAAAGCTCCTCCAGGTCTTTTCATGGCTTGGTAGCCCATTCCTTTTTAGTGCTAAATAATATTCCATTGTCTAGATGAATCACAAGTTTATTTATGCATTAACTTACTGCAGGGCATCTTGGTTGCTTCCAAATCTGGACAATTATGAATAAAGCGGCTATAAAATCCAAGTGAAAGTTTTTCCGTGGACATAAGTTTTCAAATCCTTTGGGTAAATATCAAAGAATGTGATTGCTGGCTTATATAGTAAGAGTATGTTTAGTTTTATAAGAAACTGCAAAACTGTTCTTTAAAATGGCTGTAGCATTTTGCATTCCTACCAGTACTATATGAGAGTTCCTATTGCTCCATATCTTTGCCAAATTTGGTGTTGTCAGTGTTTTAGATTTTGGCCATTCTAGTAGATGTGTAGTGGTAGCTCGTTGTTAATTTGCACTTCCCTAAAAACATGATATTGAACATCTTTTCAAATGCTTACCTGCCATGTGTATATCTTCTTCAGTTAGGTGTCTGTTCAGTTCTTTTGCCCCTTTGACCATTCTTTAGTCAGGTTGTTTGCTTTCTTATTGTCGAGTTTTAGGAGTTTTTTGTATATTTTGGATAAAATCCATTATTAGTTATGTCTCTTGCAAATATTTTCTCCAAGCTTGTGCTTTGTCTTATTCTCAACAATGCCTATGCAGAGCAAATGTTTTTTTGTTTTTTTTGTTTGTTTGTTTTAATTTTAATAAAATCTAGTTTATCAGTTGCTTCTTTCATGGATAGTGCCTTTGGTTTTGTGTTTAAAAAGTCATTGCCATATCCAAGGTTATTTAGGTTTTCTCTTTAGTTATTTTCTCTTAAGTTATCTTCTGAGATGTTATAGTTTTGCATTTTACATTTAGGCTTATGATCCATTCTGAGATAATTTTTCTGTAAGGTATTAGGGCTAGATGCATTTTTTGGCATGTGGATATCCAGTTGTTCCAACACTGTTAGAAAGACTACCTTTGCAAATATTTGCTCCCATTTAGTAGGTTGCCTTTTCATTTTGTTGACCATTTCCCTTGCAGCACAGAAGCTTTTTAGTTTGATGTAGTCCCACTTGTTTAACTTTCGCTTTTGTTGCCGTTACTCGTGGTGTCAAATCAGTTACTTGCCAAAACTGATCCCAAAGAGTTTACTGCCTATGTTTTCTTCTAGGAGGTTTATGGTTTCAGGTCTTAGGTTCAAATATTTAATCCATTTTGCGTAGGTTTGCCTGTACAGTATAAGACAGTGGTGTGGTTTCATTCTTTTCCATGTGGCTCTCCCAGTTTTCCCAATACCGTTTATTTGAAAAACTGTTTCCCCATTGTATATTCTTGGTTCTTTTAAGTTTATTTACCATAATTGTGTAGATTTGTTTGTGGGTTCTCTATTCTGTTCCATTGATCTATATGTCTTTTCATGCCAATACCATATTGCTTTGATTACTATAGCTTTGTAATATAGTTTGAAATCAGGAAGTATAATACCTCTAGCTCTGTTCTTCAGCAAGATTGCTTTGACTATTCAAGATCTTTTGTATCTTCACACAAATTTTAGGTGTGTTTTCTCTATTTCTGTGAAAAATGCCATTGGAATTTTGATAGAGATGGAATTGAGTCTATAGATTGCTTTGGATAACATAGACATTTAAAAGATATTAATTTTGCCAATCCATAAGCACAAAATGCTTTTCAGTTTTTCTATGTATAATATCATAACATCTGCAAATAGAGACTATTTTATTTCTTCCTGTCAAACTCAGATGCTTTTTATTTCTTTTTTTTGCCTAATTTGCTCTGACTAGACTTCCAGTACTATGTTGAAATGGTGAGGTAGGCATTTTTGTCTTTTTCCTTATCTTAGAGGACAAGTTTTTAGTGTTTCACCACTGTGGGCTTGTCATATATGGCCTTTGCTATCATGAGGTACGTTCCCTCTACATCCAGTTTGTTGAGTTTTTCTCAGAAAGAAATGTTGAATTTTGTCACATGCTTTTTCTGCATCTATTGAGATGATCATATGATTTTTCATCCTTCATTTTGTTAATGTGGTATATCATATTGACTGATTTACAGATATTGAACAACCCTTGAAATACTTTAATAAACCCCACTTGATCATGTTGTATGATCCTCTTAATGTATTGTTGAACTTAGTTTGCTAATATTTTGTTGAGGCTTTTTGCCTCTATATTTATCAGGGATATTGGCTATTTATTTATTTATTCTTGAAGTGTCTTTATCTGGCCTTAGTATTAGGGTAATGCTAGTCTCATAGGATGGATTTGGGAGTATTCCATTTCGCTTCATTTCTTTTTTGGAAGGGGTTTGAGAAGGATTGGTATTAGTTCTTCTTTAAATGTTTGGTAGAATTGACCAGTGAGGCCATGCGGTCCTGGATTTTTCTTTGTTGGAATTTTTTGATTACTGATTCAATCTTCTTACATATTCATCTGTTCAGATTTTCTATTTTTTTCATGATTCAGTCTTGGTAGATTGTATGTTTCTAGGAATTTATCCATTTCTTATAGGTTGTCCAATTTGTTAGCATAAATTGTTCATATTAGTCTTTTATGATCCTTTGTATTTGTGTGGTATGAGTTCTAATGTCTCCTCTTTCATTTATAATGCTATTTTAGTTTAGTCTTTTTTTCCTTGGTGAGTCTAGCTAAAGGTTTGTCTACTTTGTTTGTCTTTTTAAAAAATCAGCATCTAGTTTCTTTGATATATTCTACTATTTTTCTGTTCCCCATTTCATTTATTTTTGCCCTGATCTTGGTTCTTTCTTTCTTTCTGCTAAATTTGGACTTTGTTTGTTATTATTTTTCTACTTCCTTGAGGTATAAAGTTAGGCAGTTCATTTGAGATCTTTCTTGTTTCTTAATGTAGGCAATTATCCCTACAAATTTCCTTCATAGAACTGCTTTTGCTGCAGCCCATAAGTTTTGGTATGGTGTATTCTCATTTTCATTTGTCTTAAGTTATGTTTTTATTTCTGTTTTGATTTGTTCTCTGGCCTTTTGGTTGTCTGGTAACATGTTGCTTACTCTCCATATATTTGTGAACTTTCCAGTTTTTTTCTTATAATTAATTTCTAGTTTCATATCATGTGATCATAAAAGATGCTTGATATGATTTAAATCTTCTTAAATTTATTAGGATGTTTTGTGGCCTAACATTTGATATGTCCTAGAAGCGTTCCATGGGTGCTACCAAAAAATGTCTGTTCTGCTGCTGTTGGATGGAATGTTCTGTATATGTCCATTAGGTCCATCTGGTCTAATGTATAGTTTAGTCCAATGTTTTTTCATTACTTTTCTGTCTTGAAGATCTATCCATTGAAAATGTGGTATTGAAATCCCATGCTATCATTTTATTGTTGTCTATTTGTCCCTTCAGATCTGTTAATATTTGCTTTATATATTTAGGTGTTCTTATGTAATGATAATGTGTTTTCAATTTCAAATTCCACTTGGTCATTGCTGGTTATAGAAAAGTGGTTGAATTTTACATGTTCACTTTGCCATAATCAACCTTGTTATAACCATCTATTAGTTTCAGGAGATTTCATATTTCCTACCTAGGCAATTATACATCTAGGAATAAAAACAGTTTTATTTTCTCCTTATCTGGGATTTTTTAGACCAATATTTATTGTAACATTACTGTATTACAAGATGTTGTTATAAAGGCTTTACTTGAACTACCTCACTGAATTCTCACAAATCTTTATAATAAGTATGCTATCATCTTCATTGCTCTAGAGTTTAGAAACCCAGAGAGACTAAATAAGTTGCTCAAGTTCAGATGGTATTGAAGTCAGGATTTGTTTGTCTGACTCTATGTTCTTCCCGACTACATTAGTCTGTATTGCCTTCTAAAATTCTTATAAGTTATAGTATTAAAAGAAGTACAAAACTTTTTACTTAAGTTAGTCTCCAAATATAGCCACTAATTAATGGGCAAGTTTTCTGAATTTCATTTAAGGGTGCCCCACACACATACAATAAAACCTCCATAAACTAACAAAATAAATAGAAAATCTTACAATGAATTAGATTAGTACAAGAAACAGGTTAAAACTGTTATTATTTATATATTTAACAACTAAAATTGAGGGTGATTACTATAAAACATTTATGGGAAAAAATCAAAGTTAGCTTAAATAACTGGAGAAATATACCATATTCATGAATGAGAGAAATCAATATTATTACATCAATTTGTATATTGATCTAGAGATTAAATGCAATTCCAATCTTATTGCCTGCAATAGTTTTGTAGGTATTGATGGAATCATACAGAAATCTATACAAAAAGACAAAGAAAATAGAATAACCAAAACAATTTTTCAAAAGAAGAACAATGTCAGAGGACTCACAATATATGATTTCAAGGCTTACTATAAATCTTCAGTTTTAAAGACAATGTGGAATTGGTGAAAGGAAGACACATAAAGTAATAGAACAGAACAGATGAGAGAGATATCTGTAATATAGGTCAACTGATATTTAGTAAAGGTGAAACCATGATCAATGGAGAAATTATATTCTTTTCAAAAAATGATACAGAAAAAATTGGAGATCCATATGCAATAAATAAACAAAAAAGAAAACCTTTATATGTACTTTGTACCATATACAAAAATTAACACAAAATGTAATAAAAACCCAATGTAAAAACTAAACTGGATAATACTTGTAGAAGAAAATATAGGAGAAAATGTTTGTAATCCTGGGTTAGACAAAGGTTTCTTTTTTTTTTTTAAGATTTTTTAAAATTTATTTATCTGAGAGAGAGAGAGAAAGAAAGAGAACGAGCAGACTCCCTGCTGAGCAGGGAGCCCAATGTAGGGCTTGATCCCAGGACCCTGGGATCATGACCTGAGCCAAAGGTGGACACTTAACTGACTGAGCCACCCAGGTACCCTAGACAAAAGTTTCTAATACAAAACACAAAAGCACAATCCATATATGATAATACTGATAAATTTGACTTCATCAAAATATAAAAATTCTATGCTGAACAAGATACTATGAAAAGGTTAGAAAGCTAAACCACAGATATACAGAAAATACCTGTGAATCAGATACACAATAAAGGACTTGTATTCAAAATATACCAATAACTTTTAAATAACATAAATATAAGTAAACAATCCAATTACAAAAAAAGGTAAAATTTTTTAACAGAAACTTCACCAAAGAAAATATACAGATGGAAAAAAGCTTAAAAAATGACCCTCAGGAATGAAAATAAAACTAAAAACATCCAAATTGGAAATGAAGTATAATTATATTCTCATATGACATTATCTTGTATATAACATACATTAAGGAATACACACACACACACAATTAGAAATAATAAATAAGTTCAGCAAGGTTGCAAGATATAAAATCAGTATATAAAAAAAATTGCACTTCGGGTGCCTGGGTGGCTCAGTCGGTTAAGCGACTGCCTTCGGCTCAGGTCATGATCCTGGAGTCCCGGGATCGAGTCCCGCATCGGGCTCCCTGCTCGGCAGGGAGTCTGCTTCTCCCTCTGACCTCCCCCCTCTCATGTGCTCTCTCTCTCTCATTCTCTCTCTGTCAAATAATAAATAAAATCTTTAAAAAAAAATTGCACTTCAATATACAACAAAAAAGAACCTAAAAATGAAATTAAGAAAAATACCATTTAGAAAAGCATCAAAAATAATAAATTTTAGGAACATAATTAACAAAAGAAGTGCAGACTTATACACTGAAAACTACAAAACATTGTTGAAAGAAATTAAAGCAGATCTAAATAAATGGGAAGACATTCTATGTTCATGGATTGAAAAACTTAATATTGTTAAGATGGCAATACCCCCCAAACTGATCTACAGATTCAACCCAATCCCTATCAAACTCCCAGATGTGTTTTTTTCTTCCAGAAATGACATACTTAAAATTATTTTAAAATTTAAGGGGCTCATAATAGCCAGAACTACCTTGAAAAAGAATGAAGTTGGGGGACTCACACTTTCTTTTTTTAAAACTTACTACAAAACCATAGTAACCAAAACAGAGTCATACTGACATAAGAACAGGCATAGATCAACAGAATAAAACTAAATCTAGAAATAACCCCTCATATTTATAGTCAATTTATTACAGCAACTCAATTAGAAAAAAGTAGTTTTTTCAACAAATGGTGCTAAGACTAATAAATATCCACATACAAAAGAATGAAATTGGACTCTAATACCAGATATAAAAACTAATTCTAAGCTGACCAAAGACCTAAATATAAAAGCTAAAAGTATAAAAATTTTAGAAGAAAACATCCGAGTGAATCTTCATAACCTTTGATTAGGCAATGGTTTTATAGATATGAAACCAAAATAAAAAATAGAAAAAAAGCACTCATCAAAATTTAAAACTTTTGTGCTTCAAAGGATACCATCATGAAACTAAAAAGACAACCTACAGAAAGGGAGAAAATTTTCTAAATCATATATCTGATAAGAAACTTGCTTCTAGAATATATAAAGAACTATTATATATTATACCCCAATAAGAAAAAGGACAAATACTATATTTTAATGGGCAAAGGATCTAAATAAATATTTCCTCCAAAAAAGATATAAAAATGGGCAATAAGCACATAAAATACTGTTCAACATAATTAGCTATAGAGAAATGCAAATCAAAGCCACAATGAGATACCACTTTGTACCTACTAAGATGACTATAATCAAAGGCAAACAATTACAAGTGTTGGCAAGGATGAGAATTGAAACCTTCATATACTGGTGGTAAGGAAATAAAAATGTTACAACCTGATGCCACCAGAAAACAGTCAGGTAGTTTCTCATGTGCTTAATACAGATTTATCATATGATCCAAAAATTTCACTATCAGGTATATACCCAAGGTAAATAAAAACATATGCCTACACAAAAACTTGTATTAAAATGTTCATCAGAATTATCCATAATAGCAAAAAAATAGAAACAACTCAGATGTCCATCAACTTATAAATGGATAAATAAAATATGGTATATCCATACAACAGAATTGCCCATAAAAAGGAATGAAGTACTGATACATGCTACACATGGATGAACCTTGAAAACATCATGCTAAGTTAAAGAAGCCAATCACAAATTCCACATATTGTATGCTTCCATTTATATCTAATATTCAGAATAGGCAAATCTGTAGAGACAGAAAGTATATTAGTAATTGCCTAATTTGGAGAAAATGGAAATGTTTTAAAATTGATTGTGATGGCACAAATTTGTGTACCTTCTAAACATCATTAAAATGTATGCTTTAAGTGGGTGAAATGTTGCTAGCAAAGGAAAACTAAAACAACCTTAGATATTCTTCTTTGACAAGAAAAATGGGGGAAGGAAAAGATAATCTGTAGTAGTGATTTAATAGGCAGATTCAAACACAAAAGTCAAACCCTCTAAGGATGTTCTGGTGTTCTTTTGGAACTCCATGTGTAAAATATCACAAAAACGTTGGAGTGATTTAGAAAAAATAAGGCTTTTTTTCATGCTGCCTATACTTCAGACAAAGTCATCAATGGAATGCAGAGTAAATTTGATTTTGTTTTTCAGTAATGGGAGCATTTCTTTAAAAGCATCAAATCTACACTTGCATCTTGCAGAAAGTGCCATGCCTAATTGTTTTTTTTTATGAAAGGGATTTCTTGGATATACAAAGCTATAGCTTTCACTGGGTCTAACATACATTTGGATGATCCTTTGGCAAGATCCCACTTTTTCTCTCCCTAGTCCTACCCTGACAGTGTTTGCAAGAAGCAGAGGAGATAGGAGGAAATAGCTTATGTTCACTGTGCTCTTAACTCTTTTCAATTCACCACCTATTTCAAGGTTAACCACTACAAGAAAGAAAAGCAGAAAGAACCCACTTCCCCAAATCAAGTTACCTTCCTGCATTTTACCACCTAACTATAATATCTGATTCTTACTAACAAGACATTCTCCAGATATAATCTACATCACTTACAAAAATCCATCTTGTTTAAGCTTGACCTTAGAGCAGAGATTGCAAAACTAGTGGGCCTTGGAATTATGTATTGCCACAATACAATTAACAGGGTTGTGGTTTTATTTTGTTTTACTTTTTTTAAGATTTTATTTATTTATTTGAGAGAGAGAGAGAGAGAAAATAAGTGGGAGGGAGAGAGAATCTGAGGCAGACTCCACACTAAGCACTGAGCCCGACACTGGGCTCAATCCCACAACCGCGAGTCCATGACCTGAGTCAAAATCAAGAGTCTGCTGCTTAACCGACTGAGCCACCCAGGCACCCCTATTTTATTTTGTTTTAAACTGATTTAGCTGTCTATACTTAGAAAACCATTTTACATTAAAATCTCTATTTCTGAGTTCTTTTGAGAAATTGCAATGTCTGACAAAACAGGGCCTGAATTCATGCAGAACAATAATTGACTGAAGATGAGTAGAGACCAACCCTTTAGACTAAGCTTATGTTCTCCATTTCAGTAATTGTTAGTTAGCATGTTTTCTTGTTAACTCTTGGCCAAATACCTCCTGGAGAGTAATACTGGAAAGTTTTGGAAAAATTTCACCAATTAAGTGTATATCCAAGCCTTGGAGACATAATTTCAGCTGGACATTTTGTACATGTTATCTTTTGACCTGTTAATATTCCTGAAAAACACTTACCTATATTTGGAAGTTGGATACAAAAGTCCAACAACTAGAGTATATTTGAAATTCCTTATAAAATGAATTTTTCAAAAGGAAAATGTCATTGCTTATCAGGAGTTTTGGAGACTCAAGTGACCTCTTTCCACATAAGACTTTGGGGAAAAAATGTTTAAAAGAGGAGAGGGAAGAAGACTAAAAATTCACTGAACACCAATGTCCACATCATGTAGCATTTGGTACTTTAATGTGTCATCCCATTTAATCTCACTATTGTTTTCACTTTACAATGGAGTATGTCCTTTACAGAATAGATACAGGAGATATTAAGTGACTTGCCCAATAACATCAAGCCCAGATTCAAAACTAAGTCTGTCTCCATATTTTATACCCTACTCAATAAATCATGCTATTTGCCATCTTTTAAATTTTTCCATAGGATTAACTGACATTCTACTTTTTTCATATACTAATTCATTCAATAATGATTTACTGAATGCTGTACTTACTGTACATCAGTCTAGGAAAACAAACACAAAGGCTCTAGACAGTATCCCCAGGGTCCAGCAGAGTATATAGCTCTACAGGCACTTAAGACATATTTGTTGAGGGGGGGAGGAGCAAGATGGCAGAGGAGTAGGAGACCTGGATTTCGTCTGGTCTCAGGAATTCAGCTGGATAGGGATCAAACCATTCTGAAAACCTACAAACTCAACAGGAGATCGAAGAAAAGAAGAGCAACAACTCTCTGAACAGAAAAGCGACCACTTTCTGGAAGGTAGGATGTGCGGAGAAGTGAATCCGAGGCAATATTCGGGAGGATAGACGGCGGGGGAGGGGGCCTCCATCAGGGGCTTCTGGCAAGTGATAGAGCCATGGAGCACAAAATCGGAACTTTTAGAAGTTTGCTCCGCTGAGGGACGTCGCTCCAGTGGCTAATCGGGGGGTGGAACCCTCGTGGGACAGTGTGGTCTCAGGACCCTCGGGGTCACAGAAAGACCGAGGTTGCCTGAGCGTGTAAGAGCTCCCAGGTATCGGAGCGGGGAAGCCAGCTGCAGAGACAGAGCTGAGGAGTGGGCTCTCAGCTCGGGGTTGCCATAAACCATGATCCGTGGCACAGTCGGGCCACTGCTCCTCCAGCAGGGACCCAACAAGCGGCAGATCCGAGGAGACTCCCCTTCCTCCCCCAGAGGAGCAGTGCAGGAGCGCACCGCAGGGATCTGCTGGGTTTGGAGACTCCACACCGAGTCAGGTGCCAGAGATAGAAACGCTCGGTCACAGGCCAGGTGAGCATGGAGTGTGGCCGGAGACCAGGGAGAGAGGAGTGACTGACTGCTTTTCTCTGGGGGCTCACTGAGGAGTGGGGCCCCGAGTTCTCAGCTCCTCCGGGGCGGAGATTGGGAGGCGGCCATTTTCACTTATCAATTCCTTTTATAAAATTTTTTATAATTTTCATCTTTACATTCATAAACCATCCCTTCATCATATCAACCCTTATTTTTGTACATATATAAGTTTTTCTTTCTTTAAAATTTTGGGAGGCACTTTCTTCTAACAGACCAAAATACACCCCAAATCTAGTGTGTGGCACTGATCTATGCACCAGCCTGATCATATTTGATCATATTGTGTTTTTTTTTTTTGTTTTGTGCTGTATTTGTTTGTTTTTATCTTTTTCTTTTTCTTTTTTCTATCTTTCCCTTTCTTTTCCCCCGGCCTCAGGCCTTTTCTGAATTGTTTAGAGTATATTTTTGGGGGACGTTGTAACCTGTTAGCATTTTGCTCTCTCATCTATTCTCCTCTGGACAAAATGACAAGAAGGAAAAAATCACCTCAACAAAAAGAACAAGAGGTAGTACCGACTGCCAGGGACCTACTCAATACGGACATTAATACGATGTCAGATCAAGAGTTTAGAACCATGACTTTAAAGATACTAGCTGGGCTTGAAAAAAATATGGAAGTTTAGAGAAACCCTTTCTGGAGAAATAAAAGAACTAAAATCCTACCAAGTCGAAATCAAAAAGGCTATTAATGAGGTGCAATAAAAAATGGGGGCGCTAACTGGTAGGATAAATGAGGCAGAAGAGAGAATCAGTAATATAGAAGACCAAATGATGGAAAATAAAGAAGTTGAGAAAAAGAGAGATAAACAAACTGGATCACGAGGGCAGAATTCAAGAGATAAGTGACACCATAAGACAAAACAACATTAGAATAATTGGGATCCCAGAAGAAGAAGAAAGAGAGAGAGGGGCAGAAGGTATATTGGAGCAAATTATAGCAGAGAACTTCCCTAATTTGGGGAAGGAAACAGGCATCAAAATCCAGGAGGCACAGAGAACCCCTCTCAAAATCAATAAAAATAGGTCAACACCCCAACATCTAATAGTAAAACTTACAAGTCTCAGAGACAAAGAGAAAATCCTGAGAGCAGCTCGGGAGAAGAGATCTGTAAACTACAATGGTAAAACATTAGATTGGCAACAGACCTATCCACAGAGACCTGGCAGGCCAGAAAGGACTGGCAGGACCCATTCAGAGCACTTGATGAGAAAAATATGCAGCCAAGAATACTATATCCAGCTAGGCTGTCATTGAAAATAGAAGGAGAGATAAAAAGCTTCCAGGACAAACAAAAACTAAAGGAATTTGCAAACACAAAACCAGCCCTACAAGAAATCTTGAAAGGGGTCCTTTAAGCAAAGAGAGAGCCTAAAAGCAACATAGACCAGAAAGAAACACAGACAATATGCAGTAACAGTCACCTTACAGGCAATACAATGGCACTAAATTCCTATCTTTCAATAGTTATCCTGAATGTAAATGGGCTAAATGCCCCAATCAAAAGACACAGGCTATCAGACTGGATTAAAAAACAAGACCCATCAATATGCTGTCTGCAAGAGACTCATTTTAGACCCAAAGACACCCCCAGATTGAAAGTGAAGGGGTGGAAAACCATGTACCATGCTAATGGACACCAAAAGAAAGCTGGGGTGGCAATCCTTATATCAGACAAATTAGATTTTAAACCAAAGACTGTAATAAGAGATGAGGAAGGACACTATATCCTACTTAAAGGGTCTATCCAACAAGAAGATCTAACGATTGTAAATATCTATGCCCCTAACATGGGAGCAGCCAATTCTATAAGCCAAATAATAACAATAGCAAAGAAACACATTGACAACAATACAATAATAGTGGGGGACTTTAACACCCACCCCCACTGGAATGGACAGATCATCTAAGCAAAAGATCAACAAGGAAATAAGAACTTAAAATGACACTGGACCAAATGGACTTCACAGACATATTCAGAACATGCCATCCCAAAGCAACGGAATACACATTCTTCTCTAGTGCCCATGGAACATTCTCCAGAATAGATCACATCCTAGGTCATAAATCAGGTCTCAACTGGTACCAAATGACTGGGATCTTTCCCTGCCTATTTTCAGACCACAGTGCTTTGAAACTAGAACTCAATCACAAGAGGAAAGTCAGAAAGAACTCAAATACATGGAGGCTAAAGAGCATCCTACTAAAGAATGAATGGGTCAACCAGGAAATTAAAGAAGAATTGAAAAAATTTATGGAAACCAATGAAAATGAAAACACAACTGTTCAAAATCTTTGGGATGCAGCCAAGACAGTCCTAAGAGGAAAGTATATAGCAATACAAGCCTTTCTCAAGAAACAAGAAAGGTCTCAAATACACAACCTAACCCTACACCTAGAAGAGCTGGAGACAAAACAGCAAATAAAGCATAAACCCAGCAGGAGAAGAGAAATAGTAAAGTTCAGAGCAGAAATCAATGAAATAAAAAACAAAAAACCAAAAGAACAGTAGAACAGATCAACGAAACTAGGAGCTGGTTCTTTGAAAGAATTAACAAGATTGATAAACCCCTGGCCAGACTTATCAAAAAGAAAAGAGAAATGACCCAAATCAACAAAATCATGAATGAAAGAGGAGAGATCACAACCAACACCAAAGAAATACAAACAATTATAAGAACATATTATGTTCTTATAGAGTTGCTGGCAACTCTATGCCAGCAAATTAGATAATCTGGAAGAAATGGTTGCTTTCCTAAGATGTATCAACTACCATATCTGAACAGGAAGAAACAGAAAACCTGAACAGACCTATAACCACTAAGGAAATTAAAGCAGTCATCAAAAATCTCCCAACAGACAAAAGCCCAGGGCCAAATGGCTTCCCAGGGGAATTCTACCAAATATTTAAAGAAGAATTAATACCTATTCTGAAACTGTTCCAAAAAATAGAAATGGAAGGAAAACTTCCAAACTCGTTTTAGGAGGCCACCATTACCTTCATCCCCAAACCAGACAAAGACCCCATCAAAACGAATTACAGACCAATATCCTTGATGAACATGGATGCAAAAATTCTCACCAAAATACTAGCCAATAGGATCCAACAGTACATTAAAAGGATTATTCACCAGGACCAAGTGGGATTTATCCCTGGGCTTCAAGGTTGGTTCAACATCCACAAATCAATCAAAGTGATACAATACATTAACATAAGAAAGAACAAGAATCATATGATCCTCTCAATAGATGCAGAAAAAGCATTTGACAAAGTACAGCATCCTTTCTTGATCAAAACTCTTCAGAGCATAGGCATAAAGGGTCTGTACCTCAATATCATAAAAGCCATCTATGAAAAACCCACAGCAAATATCATTCTCAATGGGGAAAAACTGAAAGCTTTCCCCCTAAGGTCAGGGCACAGCAGGGATGTCTACTATCACCACTGCTATTCAACATAGTACTAGAAGTCCTAGCCACAGCAATCACACAACAAAAGGAAATAAAAGGCATCCAAATCAGCAAAGAAGAAGTCAAACTCTCAGTCTTTGCAGATGATCTGATACTTTATGTGGAAAACCCAAAAGACTCCACCCCAAAACTGCTAGAACTCATACAGGAATTCAGTAAAGTGGCAGGATAAAAAATGAATGCACAGAAATCAGTGGCATTCCTATACACCAACAACAAGACAGAAGAAAGAGAAATTAAGGAGTCGATCCCATTTACAACTGCACCCAAAACCATCACATACCTAGGAATAAATCTAACCAAAGAGGCAAAAGATCTGTATTCAGAAAACTATAAAATATTCATGAAAGAAATAGAGGAAGACACAAAGAAATGGAAAAACGTTCCATGCTCATGGATTGGAAGAACAAATATTGTGAAGATGTCAATGCTACTTAGAGCAATCTACACATTCAATGCAATCCCCATCAAAATACCATCCACTTTTTTCAAAGAAATGGAACAAATCATCCTAAAATTTGTATGGAACCAGAAAAGACCCCGAATAGCCAGAGGAATGTTGAAAAAGAAAAGCAAAGCTGGCGGCATCACAATTCCAGACTTCAAGCTCTTTACAAAGCTGTCATCATCAAGACAGTATGGTACTGGCACAAAAACAGACACATCGATCAATGGAACAGAATAGAGAGCCCAGAAATGGGCCCTCAACTCTATGGTCAACTAATCTTTGACAAAGCAGGAAAGAATGTCCAATGGAAAAAAGACAATCTCTTCAACAACTGGTGTTGGGACAATTGGACAGCCACATGGAGAAGAATGAAACTGGACCATTTCCTTACACCACACACAAAAATACACTCAAAATGGTGGAAAGACCTAAATGTGAGACAGGAGTCCATCAACATCCTAAAGGAGAACACAGGCAGCAACCTCTTCGACCTCAGCCGCAGCAACTTTTTCCTAGAAACTTCGCCAAAGGTAAGGGAAGCAAGGGCAAAGGGGGGGAAGATATTTGCAAATGACATATCAGATAAGGGGCTAGTATCCAAAATCTATAAAGAACTTATCAAACTCAACACCCAAAGAACAAAGAATCCAATCAAGAAATGGGCAGAAGACATGAACAGACATTTTTCCAAAGAAGACATCCAAACGGCCAACAGACACATGAAAAAGTGCTCAACATCGTTCGGCATCAGGGAAATCCAAATCAAAACCTCAGTGAGATACCACCTTACACCAGTCAGAATGGCTAAAATTAACAAGTCAGGAAACGACAGATGTTGGCGGGGATGCGGAGAAAGGGGAACCCTCCTACACTGTTGATGGGAATGCAAGCTGGTGCAACCACTCTGGAAAACAGTATGGAGGTTCCTCAAAAAGTTTCAGATAGAGCTACCATATGATTCAGCAATTGCACTACTGGGTATTTACCCCAAAGATACAAATGTAGGGATCTGAAGGTGTATGTGCACCCTGATGTTTATAGCAGCAGTGTCCACAATAGCCAAACTGTGGAAAGAGCCAAGATGTCCTTCGACAGATGAATGGATAAAGAAGATGTGGTATATATATACAATGGAATATTATGCAGCCATCAAAAGGAATAATCTTGCCATTTGCAACGACATGGATAGAACTGGAGGGTATTATGCTGAGTGAAATATGTCAATCAGAGAAAGACATATCATACGACCTCACTGATATGAGGAATTCTTAATCTCAGGAAAGAAATTGAGGGTTGCTGGAGTGGTGGGGGTGGGAGGGATGGGGTTGCTGGGTGATAGATATTGGGGAGGGTGTGTGCTATGGTGAGTGCTGTGAATTGTGTAAGACTGTTGAATCACAGACCTGTACCTCTGAAACAAATAATACATTATATGTTAAAAAAAAAAAAAAAAAAAAAGGAGAAGATAGCAGAAGGGAAAGAATGAAGGGGGGTGGAAATCGGAGGGGGAGACGAACCATGAGAGACAATGGACTCTGAAAAACAAACTGAGGGTTCTAGAGGGGAGGGGGTGGGGGGATGGGTTAGCCTGGTGATGGGTATTAAAGAGGGCACGTTCTGCATGGAGCATGCACAAACAATGAATTATGGAACACTACATCAAAATCTAATGATGTAATGTATGGTGATTAACATAACAATAAAAAAGACATATTTGTTGAATGAATGAATGAATATACTCCTGTCTTCAACTTGCAAATCATCTATCTAGACCTGTATGTCTAAGACATAGCCACGAGCCATGTATGGCTATTGTACACTAAAAATATGGATAGTCTAGATTCAGATAGGCTGCATATGTAAAATATACACCAAGTTTCCAAGACTTAGTACAAAAAAAATAAGATACCTCAGTAAAGTTTTTATATTTATTACATATTGAAATGATAAATTTTGGGGTATATTGGTTTAAATAAAACATATTATTAAAATTGGTTTCACCTGTTTATTTTTACTTTTTTTTTACTGTGACTACTAGAAAATTTTAAATTATATTTGTATTCTGCTTTCTATTTCTATTGGATAGCATCAATCTAATGCCATTAAGTCTTGAGTCACTTGCTTTTATGTTCCAAGTTCATGATTAAATCTAGTTTTATCTCTCTTTAATGTATAAGATTAAATTAAGCTTTAAATGCAGTCTTTTTAAATGCCAGTTTATATTCATGAGATTCTAATCAATTATTGGGAGTCAGAAAATTTTTATATCCAGATATGAAATAATCCATACACAAACTCTCCTAAAATATGGCTTCCCTTGAGTCCCTTCTGTGGTGAGAAGCAACTGCAGCTTTCCAAATACATTACTGGATCATCCAGTTCTTAAGATGAAATCTAACCTATTCACCCTGGCAATCAAATATTCAAGGGTATTGATCAATTGCCTTTATCACATTTCATGCTTCGGCCAACTTAATGACCTAGATTTCATTTCTAATACATTCCTGGAACATAGGAATGAGCATTGTGACTTTAGTCACACTTGTATCTCAAGTTGGAGTTCTAGTTTTTTCAAATCCAACTCCTGCCTAGTCATCAAGTTTTGATGTAAATATTACTTATATTGTTTACTTCCTACTAAATTCCCAAACTACTCTAATCCCATATAGTTTTCTCCCTCCTCTTAATTCCAAAACACTAATATCTCATTCAAAAATACCTACATCTGACTATGGAAAGGCTCTGACTTTTCTATAATTGTATTACTCCCCATTTCCCTGCATTCCAAACACCATGAATGGGAAATTTATAAAGAAACCTCTCCAACATGGAAAGGTCACTCACTGTATATTCAGGTTAGGTTTTTAAGGATCATGGTCATCATGAGCTTTAGCTGAAAGAGGATTAAGATGTTGAACAGTTTCTAATCCAGAGAGTGGGCAGTCACACCTGTGCTCTATATAAGCAAAAGCATTCCTGACTTAGCTATTACATCCCTTCCCCAACAAAAGAGGAGAGCTGCCAAGATGCTCACTGAGAACAGTTGTTGGTTTGTGCACAAGTATAAGTATGGATTTGTTCTTTTTATTTTTTCAATTTTTTTCTTTTTTGGGGGGAGGAGGAAGAACGAGATGGGACTCTAAAAGCTTTATTTATTTGTAACTGAGCATATTCTTATTTGATAACAGATGATCAATTAAAGCAATGTGTGACATTCGAACAGGATTCTGTTAAAAAGCAAAGATAGAAGTAGAGCTGAGAGATCTAAGCACTTCTTGCAAACAGCAAGAGTCCCCTCTACAGCCTTCTCTCTTGGCACTGGGGCTTTGCTAAATCTGGCTCGCCATTTTGTGAGTGGGAACAATCAGCTTTGTAGGTTGGAGGAAAGTATTATAATTAAATGTCCACCCACTTTTTCCTTTTTGATGAAAGGCTCCCATAAAACTTACTAAAATAAGGTGCATCAAGACAGATGAATTTTTGATGAATAAGTCAAAGCACTGACAAAGCTAGCTTTTCACATGGAGAAACTTCTCTAATTCACAGAAAATCTTCAGGCCTAGATCATTAACACTGTCATATTTAATGATAATTGACATGGTAAAATCCATGGGATAGACTGGAGATGTTACCTTTTTAGTTTGTAGCAACTATGTAGTGTTCAGCATGAACTGATCACTGAGAACAAATTGTAGTATGATTCAAGAATAATAGTGGAGTTTTTAGAAATTAATTTTAAAGAAATATTAAATAACAGCCATTGTAATAAGCAATGCATGTATTGAATGCAATGGCATTCTTCTGAATAACAATTATATTATCACATTAAAGTTACAAACTATTATCTCTGAAGTGGGCAAAGTTCTTTAAAAATGTTATCTTATTGTGACATATTCCATATTCCCTCAGGAGATCTGGAGTAGAGTTTATAGTGTTTGCTTTTGATAATTGATGGCAAAGGTGTTTGCTAATATCATTGTGAAGAATTATTTTCAAGTATTCATGTGCAGTAGAATAGGAAGGCACCCTACCAAGTAACTGGGCTCAGACATGGTCCCAAGTCCAGTTATTGGAAGTTAACTTTTTAGAGAGAAACAAAAGTGAGTTAGTGTTATGAATGTGTTCCTTCATTCAGTGCAGATTTATGGAGTACTAGCTGCATAGACTTGGCTAACAGAATAGGCTCAATGTGACGACAGATAAAATTCTTACTCTCTAGAATTAGTGAATACTTTAAATTTTAAGGTAAAATCAATATTTTAAACTTCCTGTTTAATAGGTATTATTGGTGGAAGTCAGTAGAGTTAATGGTGCCCTATTTCACCATCAGTGCAAGATCAAATATTGGGGAGTATAATTCAATGAGCATATTTGTCATTAAATTGCTAATCACGATGTAAAGATGATTTTTAAAATGCCAACCTTTTGACTCCTTCTTCTCATCCCTACTGTGGCTTGGTGGATCCAAAAACATAGAGTAACTTGGATGTGCAAAGTAGGATAAGTTTTGCATAATAATTACTTAGTTCAGCATAACTAAACAAAATTAGCCATAAGGATCTAGGTTCTCCAGTTATTGACACTACCCAGGGTTTTATAACCATCATTTCACCCATGATCATTTTATACCAAACATGATAATATAACAGGAGACCTCAGACATGACCCCACTAGAGGATGGGAAAGTTCAGGCCCAATTTACTGGCCACTCTTCTCCTCATTCCCACTTTCTTTTCTCCAATACCCCAAATCCTTTTGGTTGCCTAATTATTTTTTCTTTGTGTTCAAATCCAGGGGTTTTTTCTTTCTTTTTTTTTTTTTTTAACCACAATTTTAACCACTATCTAAAGTGTTCCTTTAACGACATGGAGTTTTTCTTCAAAGATCTGATAGGAATTCTTTAAAAATGGACTTTTCCAAGTCTTACTGCAACAAGTTCACTGATTTTAGATTTCTCTGACAAACACAGTTGAGGTATCAAAACCCAGACATGTTGAAAATAGCTTTTCCTTGAAGTCATTCAGAATCTAAGATTTTCTGTCCTGCTCTGTCAAATTACCCAGTTTGGGAATAAGATGAGTCTAAGTAGTCTGGGTGGAGGAGGAGTAGGGAAAACAAAGGTGGAGGGTTGGAAACAATCTATACAAAGTAAACTTACAATGTCTTCTGAAACATATATTTAAGCTCTCCTATTTCCCTGGACTCTGTCACAGACACTTTTGGCTCAACGTTTGTAGTAAATTAATGATGATTTTCTCTGTTGCCTTGGTTAGATAGCTCCTTTCACAAAGAATGTTTCCTGGAAGATAAATGCAGTGTTCTTTTTTTTTTTTTTCTTCTTGATATATATACAAACAACCTAGTGGGCAAGCTGTATACTTAAAAACCACTTTCATTTTCTCCAAAGTCTATAGCTGTAAGAAAATTAGGAGTCTTGGGGCGCCTGGGTGGCTCAGTCAGTTCTCTTGATTTTGGCTCAGGTCATGATCTCAGGGTTGTGAGATCGAGCCCTGCATTGGGCTCCGTGCTCAGCTGGGAGTCTGCTTATGCCCCTCCCCCTTTCTCTCTCTCTCTCTCAAATAAATAAAATAAAATCTTTAAAAAAAATAAAAAGAAAATTAGAAGTCTCTCAATTGTAAAAAGTATTTATCATAGAATTTTAGAAACTGACAGTGACCTTAGACATTATCTCGTTAACCTTCACTTTATATAAAGCAAATGAAGTCCTGAGAAGAGAAGTATAGTAGAATAAAGGTGGCCACATACTTTGCTATTCTTTCCACTGAGAGGTGAAGTCTCACACCTCTCTGCCTCCCCATCTGTTTGGTCAGGCTCCAATAATATATAGTGGAAGTGGTATTCTGCCAATTTCTGGGCCCAGGCCTTAAGAGGATATCAGTATCTACTTCCTGTCTCTGACTTGCTTTTGGGATCTCTCATCTCTGAACCAGCAACTATTCTGCAAGAAGCTGAAGCCACATAGAAAGGCCATGTATTGGTCCTCCAGGGAAGAGCCATGGCTAAGCTCCCAGCTGATAGCTCTCATGCACTTTCAGTCATGTGAATGTGACATCTTGTATGCCAAGCCCAGTCAAACCTTTCGAGGGCTCCATACCCAGCCAATATTTGACAGTAATCACATGAGAGAACCTAAGTGAGAGTCGCCCATCTGCCCAGTCAACCTACAAATCAGTGAAAGAATAATAAATGGTTGTTTTAAGCCACTACGTTTGGAGATGGTGTGTTATGTAGCATAAGCTAACTGGAACTGAAAATGACTTAGGCCAGTTTCTAAGTAATACGAAGAATAAGAATAAGAACTGTGATTCCAAAGCTCGCATAATCTCATTATATGCATTAAGGGGACTTTCAACATTAAATGAAACTCATTCTCAGTCCCCCAGGAGCTCAAAATTACAAAATCTTTTATTCTTTCAATATTCATGTGAAATATGGAATTTTCAAGATCCTTTAATTTTTAAAACATTATTAGAGCTCTGTCTTCATAATAATAAACCATCATTTCACAAAAAATTAAGGTATCATTCTCAAGCATTCCTTCAAGGCACAGCTTTAGTAATAAGTGTCATGGAAGGAAGAGCTCCTTAGGTAAACTGATTTGGGGAAATTCTGACTTAAATTAAAGAGGCCTTCTTATCTATGGATTTCTCAGAACTGTAAAATCTCTAAGAGATTTTAGAATTTTTCCCCAAAAACTGTGATCAAGAAGCCCTTCTTTACTGAGCACCTTAGGAGTTTTATGTTTCACAGCAACACTAAACTAAGAAATAGGAATAGGGATGTAACTTTTTTAGCAGAAATCAACTTTTACTTTCAGAATATTTCACCAAAAAGCTGTTTTCATAATTTGGTGTGCCTTCAGCTTAGAGAACATATTTTTAGAAAATATGATTATGATTGTCAGGAGCTACACTTAGTTAGGTGCCTTTAATGATTTGTTCCTTCTGCTTTGCCTCTTACTTTAACATTTTCCTGGGGGGAAGACTGAATACATACTTGAGGAATGAATACAAGAGGGAATAAATAATATGAGAAATATAGTAAATAATTGAATGAATTAGTTAAAAATTGTAAGCCTGGAAATCAGCTTCGGCTCTAATTAGTCTGGTCTGGGTTTGTACCTTTATTTCCACCTAAGGTCAATGGGAATTATAACAGTTACCCTGGTCTCACAGAGTTCTTGGGAAGTTCCAAGTAGATTTCAGAGTTGGAGGTAGGTCAGTTTTAGGGCTGAAATGATCTGTAATTATCTATTTATCAACTCCTTTCACTTTCTAAATGTGAAGACTAGGAACCAGAGAGTTTATAGTGCAAATGCTAGCTACATTGGAAACTTCCTTCCCAGTGGATCTACATTAAAGACATTGGGAAAGTCCTCTATTTTAATAGATGTTATATAAAATGCTGTGATTCTAATTCAGGTGGTGTCTATTTCTGACTCACACGATTTTATAAGTAATTTGAGCCCCCAAACATATTCACCACAAAGTTCATGGCCAGTATATGAAGGTGTGGCAGTCAGAACATTTAATAATCAGTATGGCATGGTGCTGCCAATGAGAGCAGACACTAGCCATAAACAACAGTGCAGTCATACTGATGAGTCCTAGCAGTAGATCGGCTCTGGTATATGAATCCAATCAAGCACAGTTTCCCCTTTCCACTACCGGTTCCTGGCCGTGTGAGTACTGTCACCTTACTGGTGTTAGAAATCCTTCCATTCAGACTCTCTTATACTGTGGCCGCCTTACTGAGCCTCATAATACAATAGGTTCTATTATCTGTTTCCTAGAAATTGTCTAGCATTTTATGGCTCTTTCAGCAATATGCCACCTTGCCCCCAAATTATGGGGCATTTCCATGCTTCCAGCTTCCAAGATGAAGAAATTATAGTTGTATCATCTCCTCTTGCCTCTACTGGGACATGGACCAATCTACTATCCCCACTTATTTATTCCGGATATTTCTACCCCTGTATATCTGGCATTCTTTTTCTATAGTCACGTTACATGGTTGAATATAATTGAAAAGACTGACAGAGTAATACAGCCATGAAAAGATGGTAGAGAAATAATAAAATGGCATGAGGTAAGTATTTAATACTTTCATGTTAGAACAGGAAGAAAACCTTTGTAAAGATAAAACAAAGTATCTGCACTTAACAAGTTTGTGTGTGTGTGTGTGTACCTTTTAAAAAATATACATAAAAAATACTGAACTTGGCTTCATTTGTAATAAGTTTTCAAAAGTTTTTATCTGAGTACAATTCAACTGTAAAAGGGGAATGAGAGCTTCATTCTCCTGGATTTAGAGTAGTTACAGTTCTAGCATGCTTACCTCTATAAGCCTGCTGGTGTGTTCACGAAATATTGAAGCATATTCTTTTATTTCCTTTTCTCGGCCATTCTTGGCAGCTTCAATGAGAACCAAAAGTGGGACTGTTGTATCCAAAAAGGAGTCTGACACATGATCTATAATAGCCTTACGGAGCTGAGGAGAAATAAAAAAATTCACTTTTTTTTTCAGAGAATTGTTCATGTTATTTCCTATTTTTACAATCTCAGTAGTTACAAAATTGATCTTACACATTTTTACACAATCTCTGAACTAATATTTAAGACTGTGTATGAATGTCACTTACAAAGTTAAAACAAACAAAATATCCAAGGAAAAATAATCATTGAGCAATAGCTCTCTTGCTCTCAAAATGCACTATTTTTTTCTTAAATTATATCTAGCCCAGAGGTCAGATTATAAATGATAATACTCCATTTTCCCTCAAAGAAATTGTACTATTGTAATGTTTATGCATGTGTACAAACAACATTGTACATCATGTATTTTCATAATTACAAAATTATGAAATGTTTTCTACTTTGTTGGAGGAAGTGATGATAAATTTTGATTAGCTAAATTGTAGTCTTCATGGTAATTAAACCAAGTTAGATCACCGATTATGCCAGTTGATAACAGATTAATAGAGCAAGGAGAATAATAAATGAGTTTGATGTCCAATTTTCTTCATCTGCATTAATTATTCTTGCCCTTACACCTTAAATTATTAAACAAGTATAACATTCTGCTACAATTAGTTCTTTTAAATTAGATTATGTGTAAGCTCATAAATGACAATCAGGCAATTACTTTATTCAGCAGATATTTTCTGAAATTTGACACTGCATTGGAAAATTAACGCATTGTATTTATGTAATATTGAGTCCTAAAGGATCACAGTATCTTAAAAAGTTTCATCCAACAGTGTCAATGACTATGAGTGGCTCTCTAATTTTTAGTCAACCTCCTTATTTAATTTAATAACCTCTGCACAATAAAACAAAGAGATGAGTAGCTATCAGACAAGAAATGTATAATTTGCCTTCTGTGAAAATTATGTTTTAGAGCATTTTTTAAAACCAATAGACAATTACCCTAGTTTTGGATTACATGAGAATGCTACTGTAGCTGCATTAAAAAAAAAAAAAAAAAACCACCATCTTCCTATAATATTTATAGGATAATAAATCCATAATAATTATAGATTTCTGGGATAAAAAAAATACCTCCGCCTAAGATGTTACATCTTAGGCAAAAGAACTGTGAGATTTTCTGGCTTCTAACAATTTCACAAAGGCTATGGGAAATCCCCAAGGAAAGAATCTGCTTAGCATGCAGAAAGGCAGATCACTAATAGCAACTAATTAATATTGTCTGAGCACTTACTAAGACAGAGTGCAGAGTGCTAAGGAGTTACAAGGCAAGGGAAGACCTTGAGTGAATGAACAATGTATTTGATGTCCATAAAGAGTGAACCAGAGAAGTCAGGCAACGAATCACAAGTTAGGACTTGAGCTGGGAACTACAAGTTATGCTAGTTCCAAATACGTAAAAGTAGAAGGAATCTCAGAGGGGGAACAGTTTTCAATTATCATCCCTCCCTTTTGTTCTTTTTTCTTTCATTTATAACTAGGATATATAGAAGGAGGGCTAAGAGGAGATCTGCACTAAAGATATGCAATTAATAGCCAACATACATATGGGAGGTAATTCAAACCAAGGAGGCAGATAGGATCATGCACAGTGAGGAGATGTCCAAGAATAAAATCTTAGGAAATATTACCATATATGGGAATCACGCAGATGGAAGAGTAGGATCTAAAAAGAGACTGAGATGATGGTCAAAAACAAAGAGAGCAAATGACCAACAACTAAAAGAGAAACTTTCAAATAAATCTACGTCAATGCTCTCTCCAAATGAACTTATGTACCAGATGCAATTATAGTACCCATATTATGGACTTGTTGAATCTTCTTTTCTGTGTATTTGATTCCATTCAATTCAACAATTATTTCTAAACATCATTTCCTTACCTTTCTACCAAGAGCAAGCTATTATAAAATATAGCAAGATGGAAATGCATGGTCCCTACAATCTAACAGAGAAGTGAAAGTCATTAAATGTTACAATAAGGGAAAAATCAGGAAACTGACAGCAAAGAAATTTCAAAAATATAATGAGTTTCGGAGTCTAATTTTAAAGGTAAATTAAATAAAATGAACTAAGACTTGTCTAATGGATTTGACCACTAAGAGGCATTGATTAACTTAGTGAGAGAAGTCTGAGTGGAAAAGTAGAAGCCGGAGTCCTATTGCAATAGTTTGAAGAATGAATGGGAGATGAGTGGGGGTGGAGACAGTGAGAATAAACTCCTATTTCTAGTAATTTGTTTATTACATGAAGATGCAAGACTTGGTATTAACCACATTGAGACACAGGTTTGAAAAGTGATTGTTTCTCATATAAAAGACTTTGATGTATGTTCCCATCTACAACTATACCCAGAAAGTTAGACCCTTCTCTTGTGCTTTTAAAAAAATACATTTTGCTTTGTCACATAGAAAAATCTAGAGAGATAGTAAGTATTGTCCCACACTGTTCCAATGTTTGTAAATATTTGAATAGTTACAGCAATCTCACAGCAGTGGATACATTTGCTTTGGTCTGTGCATTTCCCCTCTGTGGTACTACCATTTGTCTTCCCTTTATTTTAATGGTATTTACTCCCCTGTTCTTTTTTTTCTTTCCAAGGTTTTCAGCTATGTTTTCACTGCTATTCATTCAATCCTTCATTCCATACAGAAGTGCTAAAACATGTTGCAAAGGTGAGGCTTGAGGTACAGCTAATTTACTATTATTAATTAATAAATAAATAAATAAATAAATAAATAAATAAATGCTTTGGCTAAATTAATTTTTTTAATTAAACCATGTTAGAAACACATTTTTTTAACTTTATACTAAGACACGTTGCTAAGTACAAAACACAGTAAATGAGAAAAGGTGTACGATGGACATGTGATATTATGTTCAGTAAGACAAGACATAAGGACTGAAAAATGAGTTTACAAATAAGTTTTATGCCAATGCTTTCAAAATTCTGTTGGAAAATGGGCCAGAATTACCTGACATACTATAATTCAAATATAATGAGCAAAATGAATCTTCTTTCCTATAGCTGTATATTCATTCAGTTTAACAAATGCACTTTGAGCTTTCTCTCTAAGGGCAAGGCACCATTCTAAGCAACCTGGGAATGTCAGGATAACAAAGACAGGGTAATATTAGGGAGTGAGAGGTGCAAAAAGAGTTTGATGAGTATCTTAAAAGAAGCATAAATAAATAAGAAACAATTAACTTGGATTGTTACGGTTAAAAAGCCTTCTGTAAAGATGAGACATATGTATTCCACTTTAAAAGCTGAATTACCTGTTAAGAGTAGGGGTTGGGAAATGGAAAGCATAGCATTGTAGAATAAAGACTATCATAAGCTATAAACAAATAAATAAATAAATAAAGGGATCCTCAAGACATCACATGAATTTAGTGTGACTAGAACACAGTGATAGAGTAAGGATTGAAACAGGATTTCTTAGGTACAGTAGAGGTAATGGAAAGCATTTCAGGTAAAATGAACAAAATAAGACAAAAAGATTAAAAGATGATGTCTCAACCACTGGACCAGTCTCTGATTTCAGCTGTTGCTGTAAGGGAACAGTTCCTTATCCTTTCAAGACATCCCACCTCGAATGCATTCCATGCTTCTCTTTGTTATTCTTTCTTAGGGCCTGCTCCAAGTCTCTGTGAGAGTCTCAGCCCAAGCACAGACAGCCCGGAAGTTCTGAAGAGGGAACACCACTGGGAACAACTATCAATCAGTGGAGATGGGAGCTGCCAGACAAAATTCCTGGTCTCTATCCACTGGTTAGACAATTCTGGGAGACATTCCGTCCCTTCTCAGAGATCCTTAAGTTCCTGCTGCCTACAGTAGGAACCCCAAATAGCATATTTTTTCCTCCTTCCCTGCCTGTTCTCTTCCACAATTCCAAAAAGCATGTTCTCTTACACATGCTTTTTGGAATTGTCTCTTAAATAAACTACCTGCGCTAAGGCTCTGGTCTTAGGAACTGCTTTCAGGGGAATCTAATATAAAATAGACACATTTGTCTGGTGATAATGTTGTTTGATCATGTACCAAGTAACAGACTCTGATATTTTATATAAACTACCCATTGATGATCATACTTTACCACTTCTGCTTTGCACACTACTGAATTTGATTCTGTCATCCCCTGTACTGACGTTGAAAGAGGAATTATTATGAGAGAGGACTAGAAATGCATATAGGGACAAGATATGGAATGCTTCAAATGCTATGCTAAGTAGTTTTCTTTATATGTTCTGGCACATTCTGACATATGGGATTTTTTTTCATTTAAATTGTACACTCACCTATACCTGTGTATAATATGTAAGAAGCCTCTATCTTATTAATTTTCATATTATTTTCCCACCCAATGGAACAACTCCTTCCTTTCACTTGAGTGATATACAAAAAACTTTAAAGAAGAATCCAACATGCCAGTGTAAAAACAGGACAACTTTAGAAGCTGCAGCACTAAAATCTGAAGTTAGTGGGAGGCCAATAGGAGTTAGACGTATGTATTTTCAATAAGTATCTGTTTGTGGCCAGGCATAAAAGATGTCAGGCACAAAATCAAACTGAGGGGTTTTCCATCTTTTCTCACTATGGTTTAATAACAGGCTTTGAGACATCAATTTTTCTATTTCCCACTGATGTAAGTGGTTTGGGATCTCAAATAAAATAATATATTTCTCTACAATTGAAACCCAAAAGTGAAAGCTGTATGTGAAAACTATAAGATAGCACTGCCTCCACCACCACTATATAAGAGAATAGAAAGAATGAAATTGTGAGGGAAGAGGAATGGAAAGAAAAGAAAGTGTCTCAGAAAAGAACTGTCCTCAGGGAACTAGAAAAAAATTATACATGTGTATATTAATGCCATTGTAATTTTAAGTCAAATAGCAAAATGTGACTGTCACAACTCAATTGACTATTAGCAACTAAATCACCTAATAATTAATTCAACGTATACCTACCGTGTCAACTTAATGATACTTGTATCTTATGGATTGTTAATATTTTTTTAAAGATTTTATTTATTTATTTTTGTGTGTGAGAGAGAGAGAGAGCACGAGCAGGGGAGGGAGGGGCAGAGGGAGAAGCAGACTCTCCACTGAGCAGGGATCCTGATGTGGGACTCCATCCAAGGACCCTGGGATCATGACCTGAGCCAAAGGAAGATGCTTAACCTACTGAGTCACCCAGGTGCCCTGGATTGCTAATATTATTTCATTATGAGGATGATGAAGGGGAGGTATAAGGACATACATATTTTTTTCTAAGTGTGGCACTGATACTACCAAAATGGAGAAGAGATGCATATAGCAATTCAACAACTCAGCAACTAAAAAGTCAGCCAAATTTTTGTTTTATTTGTGTTTTATCAGAACCCTATTTAATTTGACATACCTCAAGTCCTTACTTGGGCATTTATAAAATAGGCAATTTTTTTCCTCAATATACACAAATAAAAATTTTAACCTGCCTTTAGTGAAATCAAATGTGTGTTTCACTCTGCATAATACAGTAGAAATGAAATATATTCAATTGTTTTAATTTTTTAAACAAAGAAATGAGGTTTAAAAATCTTCCTCCCTTACTAAGAATTGTAATAGGTGTGCAGTTCTCAAATAAGTGATGGGGAAGGAAACTAAAGGAAGAAAATATTTTAATTAAAAAAAACTTGTAAAATAAATAGTAAGGAAGAAAAAAAATTAGGATGGTAAAATCAGTTTATTAGGCACTGGAAGTTCTGAGGGTGAAAAGGCCATTATCCCTGACCCCTCACATGGTGGTTACAATTTGGGCTGGGTTGGGTGGACTTGGGTTCAAACCTTGGCTCTACCAGTTAGCTAAGTGATGTTCAGTAAATTGACTCACCTGAGAAACTGAGATAGTAATACTATGGCATTATTTCTTGTTTCAGAAATAAAAATCAATAACGTAAAGACTAATGTAAGGAGTTTGTAGAGAGCTTTTCAAAGCACTACTAAGTGAAAGACGTTGTTATAACTATCATTTTAAGGATATGACATCCAGTGGGAAGAAAAAAATCCATTAAAAAAGAAAAACACATGCAGAATATGATCACTACTATAAAAGAACTATGCATGCGTGAGTGCTCCAGAAAGAAAGAAAATAATAATTCCAGCTACTGATAATGGTAAAGGTTTCATGGGAAAAGTAGCATTTACATTAGTCTTGAAGTTCCTCAGGTTGATTAGGGGCTAGGTGGAGGAAGAAGAGGAGTGGGGAAAGCACCAAGTTAAACAAGCCATATATACAAAGACACATGTGTTTTGGGGGTGGGAGGTAATGGAAAATTTGGTGAATAGTAAGTAGACTCTTTAGTCAGAGAACAGGTTAATGTGTGGTTTGGTGAGGAGGAGGAACTGAGAGAGTCAAAGAGAAGGAACATTACAAATAATGTCAATTAAAGTCATGGCCAAATCACAGACAACCTGGAACACCATGCCAAGGACTTTTGTCTTTGTTCTCTCTGATAACAGGCAAGAAAGTCACAAAGCAATAAGGTTCATAGAAATAAACACTAAGTCACTTTCTGGGTCATTTCATTTTATTGTCCCAAAATGTGTAATTTGCTTCCCCTCCCCCCCATAGATCTGTCTAAACAATGTATCTCATAGAAATATCTCATGGAAATTCAATGATTCTCTGAACCAAAGCCAAAATGTTTCTGTGTTGCTGATGGACAAGCCATGGGTAAACAAGGAGATTAGATAAATGGGCAAGAAGATGTGTTCTGATTATTGTTTACTAAAAATAAACATGCAAACAAAAACAGATCTACAACAATATATGAACATTAAATATTCCAAAGAAAAATATTTTAAGGGTAGGGACTTTCTTCTTCCTGTGTGCAAGAGTATATATAAGATGCTTAAAACAAACTGCTTGATAAACATCGCAAGAATAGGAAAAGGTGGAGATGACTCATGTTGCTGTTAAACTAGTTTTTATTATTGCAAAAGTATAAACATCAGGATGGAAAATGAAGTCCTAGGGAGGGCAAATAAGGATACTGAAAACAAACCATAGCAACTACCTCAATGACATTGAAGACCACAGATATCTCCAGAGACAAATTTCTAACAATACCACATCATCCTGTACACACATATCACTTCTTGAGGTTCTGTTGGTCCTCTTAACCTGGGACAGGATTCATGACCATTCTTATCTATGGAATGGGGAAGAAATAGCATTCCGGTCACTTTGGAGCTTAAGCATTAAGAAGGTCTGGCAGCTTCCATCTCTCCTTTCTTGGAGCCCTGAACTATCATGCAAGAAATCCAGGCTACCCTGTGGGAGAGAGAAGTTGCATGAAGGGGTCCTAGGAGATTAGACACCATATGGAGAGTGGGAAGAAGAAGCACTGAGGCCTCAAACACCCAGCCCTGAACCCAGACACAGTCACCATTTGCCTGCCACTACATGGGAGACCATAAGTCAAGGGTACAAATATGGCCCTGCTGACCCCCAGCCAACCCATGGAATCATGAAACATAATAAAATGGTTGCTGTTGTTTGTAGTCCTTTGTTAAACAACAATACTTAATCAAAACAATGAATATGTTGACCCATAGAAACCATAGAGAATTTTCATACTTCTGGAACACAGCAGTTTTTTTACAAGCTGGTAATATCCCTTTACTATAAAGAAAAGTATTAGTAATCCCCCATGTTCTTTCTATATCTCACTGATGTTAGTGAGGGGAAAACACATGTAGAATTGCAAAATAAAATACAAGATGCCTGGTCAAATTTAAATCTCATATAAAAACACTATTTTTTAATATAATTATGTCCCATGCAATATTTGGGACATAATTAAACATGTTTGTTATTAATCTGAAATTCAAATTCAACTGGGTATCTTGTGCTTTTATTTGCTAAATCTAGTAATCTGACACATAAAGGATTGATTTATCTTGACTTTTTTTTAATTAATGGTTCCTAAAGCTTTGGGGGTATAAATGTAGATTAACATTTTGTTGAAGGCAATAGAGAGGGATGAGACAGAAATGAAAGACACATTGTTGATAGCTCACAGAACAGCTTTTCCAAGTCCCAAGAGGAGCCGATGGAGTAGAAATCCTCAAGAAGATTGAGAATAGAAGTCCTGCAATGAAGAGGGAGGATGGCGCTTTGGGTAAAAGTTCCTGAGTTTAGTGTAGGTTATGACCTGGTGTAGGTTCGATGCCCCTTCCTCCTTAGGCAGGCCACCTCACCACAGGCGTGCTTTCTCATCTGCATTATAAGACAAGTTGAGCTAACTTCTTTTCAACTCTTACATTCCATGATTCTAAGTGCTGACAGTAGAAATAGAATTCACATTAAGGCCATAAAGTTGAGAAATTGGAATTTCCCCGACCGTCAGAATTGTTTTTTTTTAACAGCTAATATTAACTGGCTGAGGAATCCCTATTTATTCAATTTCCAAATCTACTTCTGAATTAAAAGATTACTCAGGCCATTTTACTAAATCTTCCCATTAAACTACAATAATATATTGCATTAAAAGCTTATGGTTGAAAAGCTTTTGCTTCTCTTTTATGAGTTAATGGTGACCAAGTTGAAGTTGTACATGAAAAACAACTCTGGTTACTATATAGTGGAAAATAATGGAAAGCAAAGGTCTTTGAAAATAGCTAAGTCTTCATATTTCTGGGGGGAATAATCTAACTTGTGGCATAATACTGGACTTCTAAATTATCTAATGAAATCCTTCCTAACCCTATGTTACCGATGACCTAAGGCTACAAAGTAGCCTTAGCTTAAGCAGCAACTAATTTTTGAAGCATTCTGAAAATAACTGAAAGAGCAAATTGGTACATTTCTGATTACTAGCTGTTTGCTATAAGCATATGGATGATAAACTAGTTTCTAATGTAACAGATTAAATTCACCAAGAAGAATTAAATTCTTCTTCTTCCCGCTCTCCATGTGGCGTCACTAGGGAGCAGGCACTGATAGGCATTTCATTTAATCCTCACAGTCCAATTATGTATTATGAATTCCATTTTAAGGTTTAGAGAGGCTCAAAAAGATTAAATTTGTCCCCGAGATCACACAGCTGATGAGGGCAGGGCCAGCATTTGAATGTAATTCAGCCTGATATTAAGTCACATGCTCTTTCTTCTACTTTATGTTTGCCACAAAAATGGTTGAGGTATGTAAATATGGAAGGTACATATTTACTCTTGTTTTGTTTTCTAAATTAATTGAAGAAGGACAAAAACAAGAAGGAAATATTCTAGCAGTGGAAAAAAGTTCATTTTGTACGGTGTTTCTGTCTCTATGCCTCTCTTCCCTCACCTGTCTGCGAAGGTCTCTTGTCTTCTTACACATGTTGTCTATAGCAATATTCAGGGTATTACTCCTTTCCTTTTTTCCAGCCTGCAAAAGAGAAAAAAAAAAAATGGCATAAGCAATGGTATCAGATTACTCTTTATCACTTAGCAATTTGCTTTCTAAATTTCCTGAAAATAACAGCTTGAAAATTCAAGAATAGGTTTCAAAACTGCTATGATATTGCATATGATTCATGAGCACTTCACTTAAGACTAAGTAGAATGGTGATTAAAGCTCACATTATTTTCTTCATTAAGCTTCTGTAACATTTCTTATATGGGGCTGGGTTGCATTCAGTGTGGCAGTCGGCAGAGCATTCTCTCCAAGAAACTCTGATCTTCATTCTTAACAAGTCGACTCTTTAACCTCAAAGCACGCAATTACTTTAAAAGCATTAGACGCCCAATTTGTCAACTTCCGTGGGAGTTTCTGAAGTCATTTTCATGGTGTATTGTGTAAGTTATGCAGAGCCATATTGGAGTTTTGCTAAACACCAAATAAAATATGCAGTGCAAATTCATACAATTTGCAAAAGTTGACCACAATTTTAGCTTACAATATTCCAAGAACAAATTGTTTCAAGCAGGAACTGGATGCTGTTTTTGGCTCTTTAAGATAATTTGTGCAACACCTTTGCATTTCTTTAAGCAGAACAGTTTTCTGTTATATCCTTAACCTAAATCTTTAGGCTATTAAGCAGAGAGTCACCTTGGTTGGTATTTTCTACACATTACTTTTGTGGGAGAAAACTGAATTGAATCTAATCATACTTTTTTCAGTGCTATCTTGTATAAAAAAGATTGAAAAAAATCATTATGCGATTCACCTCTAAGAAAATTGCTACCATTTAAATTAATAAACTGAATAGGGCTCTTGAGAGGAGACCTTGAAAATCAGGAAGGTAAGTTTAAGCAGCTGATAACTGAGGGAGTTTACAGCACAGACTCCATGAAGAAGGAAATTGAGGTAAAGTATAGACCATTAGGCAGTGTGTCATATACTATGCCTGATGACTACATTCACACATAAATCCATACCTTCAAGTGAAGAGACTTCTTTACAAGAAGTTCAAGACCATCTATATACTCTATCCCAACCTTTGTTTAGTTCCATCTTCTGTCACATCATCTCAAGTACTATCCTTCCCAGTAACAATATTTCCACACATGTCTATCTCTTCCCCCAAGTTCTTATATATAATGTACTCTTGACTTCAGCAAGTGTCTGCAAAATAAGCTGCTGCTAAAATCCTACCTCTTCCTCAATGGTTTCCACAAAGAGTTCCCCCCACCAACTCTCCTCAAGAGTAAACTCTCATCTTTCCTTGTTCCAAATAGCATTTTGAAAATTTCCCAATATTTGTTTCTATGCAAGTTCATCACTCCTACAATACTGTTAGAATCTTGATATTGACAAGTATAGCTTTTTTTTTTTCTATTCCTGAAAGTAACTTGAAGAGGACTTATTGAATGGTGTTGACTAGTTCAAAAGTGAACAACTTAACTCAGAACAAACAGTTTTATTAGGAGCCTACCAAATGCCAGGAAGGTGTCATACTAGATTCTTTAGGAGATTTTAGCATTTACCCATCAAGGCACAGCTAAAATCCTCTATTAGCTGAGGTCACTGGTACCCACCTAAACCTCAGTTATACCTAGATTTTCTCATCAGTGGTGTTACTAATATTTAAGATGGAAAAAAAAATCACCATCATTTGAGACCACCTTATACACTGCAGGATGTTTGGCATCCATGGGCCTCTGTCTACTAAATTCCAATAATATTGGTTGCATGCATTTCTGGATGCCTCCTAGGGGGAAACAACAGAGGACTACTAAGTCTTTTGCCACTTTTTCTTTTTGAGGATGAGTGTGCAATGTGTACATGATGGAGACTGTATCTAGTGAAAGAACTGGAGATAAGAGGAAGGAAGAAATAGAGACAAATAAAATTCTAGATGTCAGAGCAATAAAAGCAACGGTGGCAATCAACCAGATGAAAGTTGTGGTTACCTAACAGCCCCTACCCAGCATTACCCATGCCAGCAGTAGAAAATTATGAAAAGTTAATGCAGAGCCATGGAAGGCAATGGCATAAGCAGATACACAATGGGCTATAAGACAGTTTCTAATTTTACCTAAAGAACCTAGCCCGTATTCTCCAGTTTCATGCAGCGTAGCTCTTGGATGTCTCTTTCAACTTCATGAAAGCAGAGATAGTAAAAGGGGTCAGGAGTGGGACAGAATGAAGAGATACCTCCCCCTCCCCACCCCTCACATAGGACATCAGAAATAATACAGGAGATTCCTGTTGTGTTGACAATAAAAACTCATTAGTTTCTGTGATGAGATTCATCAGAATAACTAGAAGATGTCAACCTTCTCAGAACAAACAGCAGTGGCATACAAAACTTTAATAAAGGATGACAGGAGGTGACAACCTGATGGGATTAAATAAGGACTATAAAGATGATTTCTTAATTTCTACCCAGAGCTTAATCTTAATTTAAGATGTTTCATTGGGTCAAAGACATTTTGTTCTCTAGGTAATAATAAATAGTCCCTATTACTACAGGAAGTATAAAGTTTTCCCTTCTTCCTTCCCTGTATCCCCTCACCCCCACCTTTCTTCTTTTCACCTCCAGCTTTTTACTGGGTCCTTGCTCTATTTACCCAGATTTATTTCACTCAGTCAAACCATTTTATGCCTCTTTATTCCTTTTGCATGGCATAAAAATAAATAAAGGAGAAATAGCCCCATCCTGCTTAAAAGCCCTCATTCCTTCTGTTTTCAAAGCCTTAACAAATCATCAAGCAATGAGCTAGGACTGAAGGTGAATTGTATATGTTGAAGTAAGGGATAGAAAGGGCAGGATATTAAAACATAACCACAGATAACAGTCAGAGCCTGCCTACATTCTAGGTGCTCAGAAGAGAGGATGCTTCTTAAAGGAACCTTGACAGGAGCCACCATTAAGTCAGCAGAGCCCTGCTAATGGAAAAGGTACCACTTACTGTGGAATACCAGGCGGGAAAAATGCTGTGAAAACACAGCACAGAACAGCACTGTATAGGGAAAGCAATCACATTCCTCATCAGTAAATAAACTGTCAGGAAAGACTTTATTGAAAAGAACAATTATAAATGCTATTCCAATGTGATCCAGGCTTATAATCTTAACTACGAGTCTTTCCATCAATTCTGTCTCACCATTGCTCCCATGTCACACCACAGTTAATTGAACTCTCTCTTGTGGTTCCCTTAAAGCTGCCCACACATTTGGAAAAAGTCTATCTATAAATAAATTTTCTTGAATTATCCTAATTTGAGTGTTCCATCTTTTTTCTGTTGGGACCCTGCTAGGGAAAACTGTCCACACTGTGTTGTCCAACATAATAGCCACGAGTCACATGTGGCTCTTTAAATTTAAATATAAATTAATTAAAATTAAATAACATTAAAAATTCAATTCCTCAATTCCTTAAAGTGAGCAATAGCTGCATGTGACTAGTGGTTACTATATTGTATAGCACAGACACAGAATATTTCCCTCATTGCAGAAAGACATATCAGATAGTACTGTTCTAAAACACATCTTAGTTTATTCAAATATATGATGAGTTCCTACTTCTACACAAGTCACATTTTATTTGAGAATAAAATAGTGAGCAAGAAACAAACAAAAAAAGCCCAACCCTCAAGGTGTTTACTCTAGTAAAGAAATTTAAGGTCTAGGGGTGCCTGGGTGGCTCAGTCCATTATGTGTCTGCCTTTGGCTCAGATCATGATCTCAGGGTCCTGGGATCAAACCCCTCCTCCATCTCCCTGCTCAGCAGGGAGTCTGCTTCTCCTTCCCTCTCCCTTTCCCTCTGCCTTTCTCCACCCCCCACCCCCGCTCGTGATTTCTACCCTCCCAAATAAATAAATAAAATCTTTAAAAAAAAAAAAAGCAACTGAAGGTCCAATTATGTTCCTTCTTTGTTCTAAATCCATTCAGTGTATTCCCTTTGTTGATGGAATTAATAACAAATTCTTGATCATGGCATTCAAAGGCCCACATGATCTACTCCCATAATTACCCGTCAATTATTAATGAGATACCTTAATGAGCCCTTTATTTTCTATGCAATACAATCTATTCAATACATCTTTATTATCTACTAAATACCAGGCACCATACTAAGGACTGATGATACATTAGACCTAATGCTTGCCTTTGAGATGCACACATCACATTTTAGAAACAGACATAAACACAGTATTTAACAGAGGTATCCAGGGTAACCCATGGATCAGTGGGAGCCAGCGCTCCCATTAAGGATGAGGGAAAGATTCTTGAGAAGGTAACAGTTGAATTGAAAGACATGTAGGAGTCAGCCAAGCAAAGATAAAAGAGAAGGCCACTCTAAAGGGACAAAGATAGATTGCGCAAAGGCAAAAGTCTTTAAAGAGTATTTGGTAATTAGTATAAAAAGTGTGAGGGGAAGCCAGATCCTGGAGGTTGTTGCCACATTAAGAAATGAGGCTGATCCTATAGACCACTGGGTATCACAGAAGTTAAGCCAGTGAGTGACACAGAATGACCACTATTCAAATACGTCAATATAGCTGGAGTCTGCAAAATGTATTTAAAGATATTTAAAACAGAAACAGGCAGAGGAGTTAGACAGTTGCAGCAAGAGTGTACAGAAAGACAAAAGGTGTTAAAATCAATACACTGGCAGTCAGGAAGAAGAAAATCAACAGATTTAAGGACTCTGACTGAGTACACCGGAGAGGATGATGACTGGCAGATGCTCAGGGTAGATAAAGAAAAAAGGACTACATAGGCTGGTGTGCATCCAACAGGTATGACTGGTTAGATAATGGTGTTGAACTGGTCATTTTAAAGGGAAAACCAGGTCAATACAAGGATGATGATATCAATTTTGGAATTGCTGAAGGGCTTGTGAAGAACTCACTCATTAGTATTTGCCCTATGGTTAACTGCTTACCTGAAGGCATCTCTCTCAGTACACTGTATGATCCTTGAGGGAGAGAAACTTCTTACACACAATTTGTCCCTCATGGCATCTATTACAGTGCTTTGCACATAGTAGAAGCTCAAAAGTTATTTGTTGAATAAATAGAGAAAAGAAAGACTGGATAAAGGTAATATTTGGCAAATTCCATAACATCTCTGGGCCTTATTTTTCACACCCATAAAATGAAGATTTGCCCCGAATTGTTCCTTTATTCCTAACTTTAAAATTCTGTGGAAGGGCCATGTTCTCTAAAAAGAATTATAGAATAATATATTACTTTTATTGTACAAGTTTTTGCATAAACAACTGTTAAAAATGTGCTGGGAACATATGCATAATATAAATCTGTAATGGTACAAATAAAAGGAGACATTTGAACTAGGAAGGTCATGACATTGACCTCAAAAAAACTATGAAGCTTCAAATACTAAGGGATAAGGTTTAAAGCAAATGAAAATTTATCTAATTCATAATCAAATGAAAATGTTATCAGTGCAGAGAGGAGCTCTGTATGGAATTTAAACAGCAAGAAAAATGTTTTTGTTGTTTTGTTATTTATTTTTTATTTTTTAAATGTGTGTCATCATATTCAACCTTTTAAAATGACACATTTCCCTTTAAAAGGGAAATCTTCATTTCATGGTAAAGATGAAACACGATGCCCTTCTCCTCTGCAGAAATAGCTTTAAAAATATTTTATGCTTAACACTTAGCAGAAGCACAGATTCTAGTCCACATTTTTCAGGCATGAAAAACATACAAACAGACAAGCATAAAAAAATGAAATCTATTCTAGAATGCCGCTGTACTGAATGGAATGTCAGGAAAACATCCTGACAGGGTAAACTAAAAAATATTTCTGAAACAAAGTCTGTGCTATAAAAATAAAACTAAAACAAATAAAAATTAACTTTGAGACTTGAAATGAGGTTTTTTAAAGTAACTTTATCAAAGAAGTAGGTTAAAGATTCCAAGTGTCTTGAACTTCTGTATTGTTGAGGAAGTAAGATGTCGCCCCAGGAAAATGCCTGCTGGGGTGAGACTGAGAGTGAGAGGGAATCCAAATTGTCAAATATCTACCACAGCAAAGTACTTTACATTTTTTTTAAAGATTTTATTTATTTATTTGACAGAGAGAGACACAGCGAGAGAGTGGGAAAGGGAGAAGCCGGCTTTCCGTTGAGCAGGAGCCGGATGCGGGGCTCAATCCCAGGACCCTGGGATCACGACCCAAGCTGAAGGTAGGCGCCTAACGACTGAACCACCCAGGTGCCCCAAAGTACTTTACATTTATTGTCTCAAATGCCATTCGCAATAACTGTTCACACATTTGCATATGAAGACACTGAGGTTCAGTAAATTTAAATATCTTACCCCAGGAGGAAATGCAGTAATTGGTAGGATCAAATTGAGCTGAGTCTAATCTGAGGCTTTATCCACCATACTGTAACGACCTGAATGAGCTGTAAGTTAAACCCAAATTAATATTTTATGTAAATTATATAAATTTATTCTTGAAAATAATGAGAATAACATAAAAGCTTGTGGAGATGGTTAAAACTGTGTTTGAATCTGTGCTCTATCATTTGACAGCTATGTGTCCTTAGCCAAATTACTTAACCTTTCCAATTCTTAGTTTCCTTACCTATAAAAAAGGAGATAATAGAGCAATTATATTATAGGGTTATTATAAAGAATTAAAGATGAAAGATATGCAAGTTCTGGCAAATAAGAAGGGCTCAAGAAATGTTAGCAGTTATTATTATACCTATCAATAGTGTCCCCATTGTTACTAACACTTGCATTTCCCAAACTACACCAGCTGCCTGATGTCCCTATGTTTTTTTTCCAAACACTAAACCATTATTCTGGAATATTCTGATCTCTTCTTGTTCAGAATTCTTATTTCATAATGCGAAACTCAATCAAGCACCTCATCTTCTATATCCTCTTTTCTGACTTTCCTCAATAAAAAATAAAACATAAAAAATAAAAACCCCTCTCATTTGAGTTTCCACAGTTTTCCCTACATGTTTCAATTATAATCCTTGCAAAATGTTTTGTCACCTTTTATTTATACTCTGCCTCATCTTTTAAATTGTCAAGTCTTCTCTTTGTAATCTTAGTGTCTACCAGTGTTCAGCACTCAGCTAATGGCTGCAGATAAAATAAATAAATGGAAAAGTGGCTACTACACTTTATTGATAGTAAGTAATGTTCAGTTTTATTAATAAAATTAGTATTTATATTTTAACAAAAGTAATTAATGTTCAACCTATTAGCTGTTAGGTATTCTATTCAATCGGTGTTTTTATTCACAGATTATTGTTGTTACTCTCTATAAGAAGGTACAACATAAACTTGGTATGAGGATGAAATCTAATCTGTGGATCAGAAACCAGAAGATCTGAAATAAACTCCTTGGGTGACCCTAACTAAACTGAATCACCTCTCTTGGCCTTAGTTCTGCATCTGTAAATGGAGGCCATTGCACTAAATGATCTCCAGAGTCTCCCGCCCCCAGCTCTAAGAGCATGTTGTGCTAGAGTTCTCTGTGGATGTACACTCTAGTACGTGTCTAGTCAAGTACTGAGGACACGACACTTCCTCCGGTCGCATGTGTCCTCAAACCAGAGATGCTTATGCCAGACTGCAGGATTTCAACAGACACACACCAAACATGAAAGAAATATTTGTGGGTTTGCACTACAATAAAATTCAAATTGTTTTACTAGGAATGCTACTAACCAATCTTAAATCTCAGGGATGGATATAAACCATGCGCTTCTCTTTTAAAGATCTTGCCATGGAAAATCAGTCATACGTATGTCCAAGTGCAGATGCAAAGATCCATCCCCATGACCAATATGTAACTTTGCAGGAGACTGAAGAGTCAGGAGAAACCTCAGACTTTATTTCCCACTGGCTCTGGCTCTATCCACCTCAAGCGATTTACTTTGGGATAACATGCCTCTATCCCTGCCTCCAATTTCCCCTCTCTTCCTGCTAGAGTTTCTTGTCCTCCATTCAAGCCCAGCAAACACCGGAACCGACCCTGTTCTTAAATAGGGAGAAACTGAAAAGATGGAGTTTATTAATTTCAGTGATTCAGCATTAAACTAAACTTGCTGTGACCCCTATTCTAATGGGCTACAGATCTTGCCAGCTCCTAGGTCAGTGACTGTTCCTATAAATCATGCTATGATTATTGTTAAATGAAGGGAATATATTCAAAATTGAAGGTTTTACTTAGGTTCAGGGCAGGATCCAAAATACTGTGTACATTAGTGGTTTCTAAATACTCATCTCAGGACTCATGAGGTAAAAATGCAATACAGATAATTGAGTTATTTAACCGTAAGAGCTATCTTTTAATCTGAGGGTATTTCCATTTTTTTATGTTAAAGTTTTTGTTATTTCTTTTATAAAATGATGGCTTTATTTAATGGTACAATTTTTTTTATTTTTGTAACATCTTTGACAGAACAAAGTAATAGAAAACCTGTCAGTTTCACAGGTTTTTTCTGTGTGTGTGTGTGAGTGTGTACATTCTTTGTTGTTTCTGTTTGCATAAATCATAGCTTTGGGGATTAATGGTTTAAAACAAAGAAAGAAGAAGTCTGCCTAATTACCATCAAAACTGACTAAATCAGTCAGTTATGGTATTGGCATATAAACAGATTAAATAATATATGCGCTTGGGCTGCTTGGGTAACTCAGTGGGTTTAGTGTCTGCCTTCCGCTCAGGTCCCTGATCTCAGTGTTCTGGGATATGCTCCCTGCTCAGCAGGGAGCCTGCTTCTCCCTCTCCCTCTGCCCCTCTCCCCCCCCCCACTCATTTTCTCTCTCTCTCTCTCTCTCTCTCAAATAAAAAGAAAATCTTTATAAAAAATAAATAATATCTGTGCTTTTGAAACTGGACTTATTTTCTCAGCTTGTTCAGAACATTTTATATCAATAGCATTGCATTTAAAATAACATTTGTGTTAAATTGCCATTAAAAGTAGTGTAGTAGTAGAATCAGATAGTCTTCAAATCTTAGTTCCAAGACTAACAAAGTGACCACATGCCAGTTATGAAAGGTAAGCTTCAGCTTCCTCATCTATAGGATGAAGATGGCAATGTCCGCTTTAGGGGTCGTGTGAATTAAATAAAATAAATGTACAGAAAGCATGCAAGGCAGTCACTGCCTTATAACTGACATTTAATACATTTTCTTTATTATTAGCAATAAAAATACTTGTATGTAAGATTGCTGGGGGTCTAGAGCAGAAATTATTTTATTCAGTGCTAAATTTCCAGCAGTGCTTGGCCATAATAGAGGCTCAGTATTTTTTTATTTGAATAATTGTTTAAAAAATGATTGAACTGATAAGTGAATGAACGAACATATGAAACATGATATTGATCTATTTAAGGAGGATTTACTCTGGTTATCAGAAAAATTCTACAGATCATGTTACATAGTACTGAGTCCTTGAAAATAGTATAGTTTTCAGAACAGTCAATGTAGACAAACTATAGATAGGCCCAAGTTCACAAGTCCTCTAATTTCAATTAATGGTTAAGTTGTGCATCATGTCTTTACTGACATTTCATTTTCCAAAATCCTTTTACTGAGTCATTGTCAGAGGTTGTTAACATATTTCAGAAAGAGATCTAGCTCATTCTAGAAATCTTTTTAATTTTGTGATGCTTGACCCAGCAGCCAGCTTCAGGAACCTGCCTACCAATAAAGAAAATAGCCATGAATACTAATATAAGAATATCTGTGAGAAAGCAGAATGTGGTATTTTATGTTGTCAATTAGACCTTGACTTCTTATGGCAAAGATCTTTTTTTATCATATTAGAAGCCACTACCAGAGTCTAATAAGTAATGACATGGCATTATTACACATAGTCCAGACAAATTATTTTCCATCTTTTAAAAGGAACCACTATTCTCTAGCAATTTTTCTGTCTCTACAATGCTTTGGGAGGTAGAGTATTAGAACAACACTGATCTCATTAAAATTTTTCTTGTCATTTCTCCACTTTCTTAAGTATAATTCTTATTCTTTTTTTATTTCCTGAGTCAGGTTTTCACAGTTTAATTATACTCCCTATGTCAAATTTCAGCCAACAGTGAGCTTTATAAGGTTTATTACAGAATATCTAACAAAGTTTTTCTATGGCCCATACATATAAAATATAGACCAGATAGATTTCCACTGTTCTGATTATGGTTTTCACTTTCACCATTAACTGCCTTGCAGACATGTTTCTTTTCAACACTATAAAATAAAAATACAACAGATTTATTCTTAATGTTTAAAATAAACACTTTCTATCATTGCTATCTTCAATTAGCACTTTCAAGATTCATAATTCAAAGAGTCTCAGATTCTGTGGCATGGAGAAAAGTTAAATACAGATAGGTTACACTTTAACAACAGGGGATGGATGCTAAGAGAAATAAATCCGTCAGAGAAAGACAAATACCATGTTATTTCACTCATATGTGAAATCTAAGAAACAAAACAGATGAACATAGGGGAAAGAAAGGAAAAGAGAGGGAGGCAAACCATAAAATAGACTCTTAATTATCGAGAACAAACTGAGGGTGGCTGGAGGGGAGTTTGGTGGGGGGCTGGGGTAATTGGGTGATGGGCATTAAGGAGGGCACTTGTTGTGATGAGCACTGGTTGTTATATGTAAGTGATGAATCACTAAATTCTACTCCTGAAACTAATATTACACTATATGTTAACTAACCATAATTTAAATAAAAACTTAAAACATTAAAAAAAAAGAGATAGGTTGCACCTTAAAGAAACTTGGCATATGAAAAAAAATTTCCTTCAAAATACATTAGCAGGTAAAAATTTTCTTTAAAATTAAAATTTATTTGCAAATAGAGCAAGTCTTCTTAGCCTATTGAAAATATTTTTGTTGGGGTGCCTGGGTGGCTCAGATGGTTAAGCATCTGCCTTCAGCTCAGATCATGATCCCAGGGTTCTGGGATGGAGTCCCACATCAGGCTCCTGGCTCAGCAGGGAGCCTGCTTCTCCCTCTGCCTCTCTCCCTGCTCATGCTCTCTCTCTCTGTGTCTCAAGTGAATAAATAAAATCTTCAAAAAAAAAAAAAGAAAATATTTTTGTTATAAAACTTGATTTGTGCCTACATCTTTAACAGAAAAAAATATCGTAAACAGGATCTAACTTACAAGCAGTCAAAATAAATATTGATCTATATGGTGTAACTTGAGAAGAACCAATGATTCCTACTTGAAAATATTATCTTCCTCCCCATACTCCCACTTCCAGACCCTACCCAATATATGAAAATTTCCATTTCTCTTTTTATTTAAAATATTTAGCTTTAATTAAAGCACCAAGATGCACATAAGGGAATTTCACACTCATGTGCCAGACCAAGATAATGATTTTCAAAAGAAATAATTAAAAGCCAAGTTATATGACTCTGAAACCTCAAATCTATAACGAAGATACAAAGGCCGAAATGTGTGGAGACTGCGTAAGATTTTATGGAAAGAATTTATATGAACAAAGCTAATCCAGGATCCCCATCCTCCTCCCTATATCCTTGATAAGAGGATGATAAAAGAGACTTCAATGGGACCATTTAGAAAGTATGTTATGAGCCCCTGGCAGCTGAGATTCAATGGGCAAGTGTAAACTCTATCTGGAGAAATCTACCTATAGAGAGGTGGCTGGCTAGTTGCTGGTGAATAAATAGAAGAGGTGACTGAATTCCAATGTCTGAACATTTGTCATGCTCCAGATATGAGCCTCATGCAAAAGATAACTGGTCTGGGTCATCTTGGATTTTGCCCAAGATCATTGCCTAGATTAGTAAATAAAGAGGAGTTATAAAAACTGCTAGATTTTGAGGATAAGCTGTCAGCTGTGGGAGAAGCTACCACTCTTATATCAAGGGAATTTCAGGTAAAATCTGGACCTCCAAGGAACTCATGAAATCGCCTGTGCCTCGTTTTTCCATTTGCCCCTCCAGATCCACTCACCACCCCATTTCATACAAATGCTCCCTTGTTCCCTGATCTTAAGTGGTTTGGACATTTAGAGTATAAGACGATGGGAGGAGGGTAAGGTCAAGGTATTTGTTTTCCCATTGCTACTGTGAGGGGTTGCTATTAAGTTGACTAAGTTCCTCTTTTGAAGACCACAGCTCTTGTCAGGCAGCCTTCTTCATAAAGCAGACACCCTCTCAGGGTTCAGGACCACTCCCTCACTTGTTCCTTCAGGCCTGGATATGGGTGGGCTCCCTGCAGTTTCTATGCTCCATCCCTTGTTGATTCCCCAAACCTTGTCCACACCTATGTAAATAAGCCTTTTAATACATATTCCTCAATTTACCAACTTGGTATACCATGTTTTCTCTTGCTGGGACCCTAACTCACACAGCAAGTCTAGGGGAAAAGTCAGCTTTCAATACCCAGAGAGCCAGCAATAACTTTCCTATTCCCCTTTCCTCTCCTCTTTCCCCTTGCTTCATGCCAGAAAAGGGAGAAAAAAAGAAAAAGCCAATAACTTCTCTTTCCCAGTTACTTATTTCCTACCTGCAATTGGCCCAAACTGTGGGAAATTTGGGCCCAATTTAAATCAAGATACACGAGTTTTGACAACTACATTTTAACTACTAATTAGAAGAAAAGAAGTGACACAAAAGACCTAAGATAACCAGAACAAATTTGAGATTTCTTGATTTTTCACCCAGGGTTAAGGGAAGAATTTACCCCACTGTACAAAATTAAAGGGATAGTAGGACTACACCAAATTTAAAAGCTTTTACACAGCAAAGGAAACCATCAACAAAATGAAAAGGCAACCTACTGAATGGGAGAAAATATTTGCAAGTGATATATCCAATAAGGAGTTGATACCCAAAATATATGAAGAACTTATACAACTCAAACACAAATATCACAAATAATCAAAATTAAAAATGAGCAGAGGACCTGGATACCTTTTTTTCCAAAGAAGACACATAAATGTCAAACAGACATATAAAAAGATGCTCAACATCACTAATCATCAGGGAAGTGCAAATCAAAATCACAATAAGATATCACTTCACACAAGTCAGAATGGCTAGAACCAAAAAGACAAGAAATAACAAGTGTTGGCAAGGATGTGGAGAAAAAAGAAACCCTCATGCATTGTTGGTGGGAATGTAAATTGGCATAGCCAATGTGGAAAACAGTATGGAGGGTCGTCAAAAAATTAAAAATAGAAATACCATATGATCCATTAATTCCACCATTGGATATTTGCCCAAAGAAAATGAAAACACTAATTTGAAAAGACATATGCACCCCTATGTTTACTGAAGCATTTTTTACAATAGCCAAAATATGGATACAACCCAAGTTTCCATCCATAGATGAATGGATAAAGAAGATACGGTGTGTGTGTGTGTGTGTATAGTGTGTGTATACATATACATACATATACAAGTATGTGTATATACATGTATATACATACAGAAAGAAAATATGGTGTGTGTGTGTACATATATATGTATATGTATATATGGTGTGTGTGTGTGTATATACATATACATATAATGGAATACTACTCAGCCATAAAAAAGGATGCCATCTTGCCATTTGTGACAACATGGATGGACCTAGAGGGTATTATGCTAAGTGAAGTAAGTCAAACAGATAAATATAAATATTAAATAATTTTACTCATATATGGAATCTAAAAAAAAAAAAATGAACAAACAAATAAAAAGCAGAAGCAGATCCATGAATACAGAAAACAAACTGATGGTTGCCAGAGGGGAGGTCTGCAGTGGGATGGGCAAAATGAGTGAAGGAGAGTGGGAGGAACAGGCTTCCAGTTATGGAATGAGTAAGTCAGAGGAATTAAAGGTACAGCATAGGGAATAGAGTCAATGGTATTGTAATAACTTTGTATGCTGACAGAGGTTGACACACTTGTGGTAAGCACAGCATAATGCTTAGACTTGCTGAATCACTATGAGGCATACCTGAAACCAATATAACATTGCATGTCAACTATATTCCAATTAAAAAAAAAGAAAAAAATTAAAGTAATAGTGAGAGAAAAAAAATATAATCACTTTATTTTACTTGTTTTTTGAACATCGTAGTTATTTTAGTTTTGAACCCCAAAAGCTGCGTTGGACATATCCACATGTTGGATATGTTATTGGGAAAGAATAGTAGGAAGAAGGGGCTTTGTTAAGAAATACACAAAATAGGGTGCCTGGGTGGCTCAGTTGGTTAAGCGACTGTCTTCAGCTCAGGTCATGATCCCGGAGTCCCAGGATCAAGTCCCACATCAGGCTCCCTGCTCAGCAGGGAGTCTGCTTCTCCCTCTGACCCTCCCCCTCTCGTGCTCTCTCTCTCTCTCTCTCTTAAATAAATAAAGTTAAAAAAAAAAAGAAATACACAAAATATTGACCATTTTCAGAGAGCAGGCATCAGAATGGTGTTTAAGTCAGTCACAGGGAAAGGAAGGCATCACAAAAAGAAGACCTAAGAGCAGTGAGTCCAACTTTAGAGTCCCACACTCACCTAGAACCCTACTAACAGAATGATGCAAATTTAAAATTCACAATGCAACTTCCAAGAAAATCCTTCTCTATTCAAATTGATAGTTCTAAGACTAATTCCAAATACATCTTTCTAAGTTTCTTTTTTTTTTCTATTCACTGATGTAGAGGAAAAAAATCTCTACTTAGTGAGTCAGAAGGAAGGGTTTAAGTCTTAACTTTTCCAATTACTAGATGTACAAACTTGCGCAAATCACATAGTGTCTATGGGGTCTCAGTTTCCTCTTCTATAAAATGGGGTTACTCTTCCCAATCTGATATCCATCTACCAACTGTTACTACTGGGGGTACTCACTGTGTTCTGGTTGTATCTCCCTACAAGAAAGAACATTTTTATTTCAATCCTCAAGGAGAAAATATTAGTGGAGGAATATTTTGAGTTGGTTGGTCCTTTAAGGAGGAGCACCTTCCCTGGTGAATGAGGTTGGACAGAAGTTGGGGAGGACTCACTCAGAGCCCCCTCTGTGGGTTTCTCTCTCTTTTCCTCTCTGTCTTGTCAGTCCCTCCATGGCAGAATGTGAATTCTCAGGGAGGTACTGAATCATCTTAAATTTAGGGAAGAAGGAATAGGAAGCCCTTTTATGACCAAACCCAGTCTCCTTGTCTAGTTTTGTTAGTTCTAATCCCTCCTGGAATGGACGAGAGGCAAGTGACAGGCCACAACAAAAGCACAAAAGTAGGCAGGCATTGGTGGCCAAAAGATGTTCTCATTTTCAATACAATCAGCAAGATTTAAAATGAAACATCATTTGGCCTACGCACTTGTCATCGATGCATGTGCTACCACATCCTTTCAAAACTGCGAGTTTAGTGCGTGATTCTTCTACAGACTAATACACAGAGATGTCTAAGGTCTTTCAGTAAGCTTTAATTAATGCTATCGAACAGAGCCTAGAAAACATCCATGTATCTTAAAGGCAAAACCAAATACTGTATATTCAAAAGGGAAACTATAAAATAACCATTTGAAATGTGGCCATGATTCCGAAGCAATTGCTGCCATGATTTTACCATCCCTTCAGGAGACTGATACGTGACTCCTGTCTTAAGTCTACAAGGCAAACCAGGTAACACCTTTGCTTCATTCTTATCTGGCACTGAAAAAGACTCGGTAAATTTAATTTAATTAGTGATATCATCTAATTTTGGTCAAAAAGTGTTCAGAGTCTTAAACGTTGGTTTTTTATTTGTTTAAAGACCACTGCTCTCTTTCCCAAGGGTCAACTTTCCCCTTCTCTGAGGCTGTGCAAACTGGCCTACCCCGCAGAAGAGACGGATATCTGGGGAACCATAAACCAAGTCTCTCTGAGCAGGGGTGATTTGGACGTGGTGCTATATATCAGTTCCAGATGTCCTGGAAGACTGATAAAGCAGCGCAGAGATCCCAATGAAGCACAGCTGAGTTGCAGGAGATTGCTGTGATGATAATCGCCAGAAAAAAACATAAATTCCAGACTCAGAATTAGGAATGGCCTGTAAACATCAAATAATGGGTGTCTAAATTGAAAATGAAACTATCTGTTGCCTGTAATATTTCTTGCAGTGTGGCTTAGAGAGCCAGTAAGTAAGAGACGAGCATGATCCATTTCAATGTCTGCTGTTAGAAAGCTGAGGATATTAACTCCTCCTACTGTCAGCCTCAGGGAAACAGAGCTAAATGAACTAGCTAGAAATCATGGGTCATAAAATACAGATATAACATTATGCAGCGAGAACATTACAGGTTAACAAAAAAAATAACGAAAAACACAAATATTACATTTGAAGAACCACACTAGCAATCACAGAAAGAATGAGCTCAAATAATTAACCTGGGTCAGTCTTTCACACTCACCTATATATAAAAAAACAAAACTTGACTTTCTTGCACCTGATTGTAAGGAGGTGTCGGTCAATTTGGTGTGAACCTAGATTACACAGCTATTTTAAAGATAGGGAAGTTTGGAGATCCAGGATAATTGCAGATGGGTACTGCTAAAGCTAGGCTATGACTTAAAAAAATTTTAAGTACTTTATCAAGTAGGTAGGAATCAGGTGATAAGCACATTTTTAGCTCAGTGGGATATTTTATAAATAATAAGGTGTCAATTGTTACAAGTATGTGAAAAAAATATTTTTCTGGGGCGCCTGGGTGGCTCAGTCGTTAAGTGTCTGCCTTCGGCTTAGGTCGTGATCCCAGAGTCCTGGGATCGAGCCCCACGTCAGACTCCCTGCTCCGCGGGAGGCCTGCTTTTCCCTCTCCCACTCCCCCTGCTTGTGTTCCCTCTCTGGCTGTCTTTCTCTCTGTCAAATAAATAAAACCTTAAAAAAATATATTTTTCTACCATTTTATAAGTAAAACATCTTTCACTGTATTTATATGCTTACTAAAACCTTGTTCTTATGAAAAAAACTAAAGTCAAAATATTTATAGATTAAAGGCATCTGAATTCCTAAAAATTTACTATTCCTCCTGCTAAATCAATGTAAATATACAATCCATTTAACCAGGTTTTAATTTTATCATAACTAGGGGAAGAACAGAAGATACTGATTCTTGTGTGTTCTTGATATTATAGTGGAGTGGAATAAGTTCTGTATCCATACAGACCAATATTGTGCAGGAAATAGTAAATGGTAATGAGGGATGGGAGCAGAGGCGGTGTTATTCAAAATATTTGGCAAGCAGGAGGGCCTGAGCACCAGCACGTTAGCATGGGCAGGAGCACTTAGGAGCAAGGGGCAGCAGGGTAAAAGCTATTGTCTATCAGTTGAAGGTATCTACATATTTAAATAATCTGTGCTCTGGTAGGGGCAGGATGCTGAATGTTAGCTTGCTGGTACTTGCTGCTGGGAAAGGGAAGAGAAAAAGGTACTAAAATTGATACACAGCAATTGCCAAGTCATACCTGGTGACTCTTTTTTTTTTAAAGATTTTATTTTTTTATTTATTTGAAAGAGAGGGGTGGGGGAGAGGGAGAGGGAGAAGCAGACTCCCTGCTAAGCCGGGAGCCCGATGCATGGCTCAATTCCAGGACCCTGGGATCATGACCTGAGCCCAAGGCAGACACTTAACAGATTGAGCCACCCAGGTGCCCCCCCCTCCCCCCGGTGACTCTTTATTAAGCATTGTTCCTCAATTAGGTGGTGTCTCTACCTAAAATAAATAAATAAATAAATATTCTCTATTTCCCCCTCCATGACCCTACAAGCTGGAAATACTCAAGTTAAAAATAAAGTAGGCTTATAAACAAAATATTGTTTCTGAATTAACTATAAAACCATCTGTGACCAATATTTTGCAGAGTATACAGAACAGAAGCAGAGAATAAAAAATATCAATAATATAACAGCAATAAAATCAAATGTTAATAGCTTACTTATAATGTACCAAGCACCCTATTAAATAATTACTGTCTGCTTTTGGCAGAAGCAAACTGAGGCTCAGAGGAGCAAACTGTTCTACATGAACACAGAACTAGTATGTGATGGAGCTGGGCTTAGGACATTGGTGCATCTGAATCCTAAGGGTTTAATTGCTGTGTTACATTGCTCCTATATTGTTAAAAAATTGGTTCTTAAAGTTATTAGATTAGCAGATATTAACTTAAAAGTGCTCAGGTACAAAAAAGCAATATCCCAGCAAAGAACATGTGGGCAAGAGCAGTATGAGACACAAAAGAGGACTATCAGGCAATGGAAGAAGAGGCACAGTGTCATCCGGAACATGTTAATTTCTTTGCATCCTTGGTGCAGAGGAACTTGTTTAATATCAAAGAACCACTATGGAGTTTATATATTTTGTGATGTCATAAGTAATGTACAATAAAATATATGTTATTCTCATGTTAGGTAATATGATCGCTCCTCTAGTCAAATAATCTTATTGTACTAATAGAATTTGAACCAAAGAACATCTTCATCTTCAAAACCAAACTCCTGACCATGCCACCCAAACTTGATCCCTTCACAACCAGCTTATCACTGGAGGTCCTCCTTCTCCCTCCAAGAGCTCATCAAGGCATTTATATCGCTGGATCCATTAACTTTTATCTTCACCACCACTACCACCTGAATCCATTATTGCCTGGGCTACTGTCACCATGCTCTAACTGGTCCTCCTGGAACTTTTCACCTTTCTAATCTCCTAGCCAATGCACTCTCCACTCCACAGTCAGTACAACTTTAAAATAAATACATAATTAAAAATCCTCTTTGTCTCATGTCCTTCTCTTTAAAACCCATAAATGGTTTCACTTCAAAGAATTCTAAACAGGGACCCAAATCCTTACATCCTAAACCTCCTAAGATCTTCTCTCCTAAGGCCATGATTTGGCTTCTGCCTAACCATCCCTCCACCTCCATCTCAGGCCACCTCTTTACTATTTGTGTTCCAACCATGAAGGCTTTCCAGTTTCCTAAACATGCAGTCCCTCCCTCTTTTCAGGGCTCTGTTCATGCTGATCTCTCAACTCAGAATTCCCTTCCCACACCCCACCTCCTATAATCCTATTCTAGTGATTTCCTACTCATCCTTACCATCTCATTCCCAATGCTGCTTCTGCCAGGAAGCCTTCCCAGACTCACAGCACTTACAAATTCTTATTACAGATTATAATTATAAATTCATTTAGTGTTTAATTAATGTACATCTCCCCCAATAAATAGGCTGGAAATACTAAGAGGGCAGAGGACTGAGTAACTTTTGTTCACTACTCTCTTCCCAGCACTTAGTATATGCCTGACACTTATTAGATGCAATAATTATTATTGAATAAGCTAATGAATTAATTACTTACATTTTTATAGATACCAGGTATTTTTATAAAAATATTGGGACTGAATGAACCTTATTACAATCAATATTTTCTTGCCAGAGTAAGCAATACTCTGTGAAAAAGACTATCTTTCCAATGCTTAATTCTACATGAGTGGGCTTTAAGTATTACACTCATCCATTATAAACTTGTACGTGTTTAATTTGTACAACTGCAAAATACATAAGATTTCACTGGGAAGATGGCACACGATAGCAATGAAAAACAATACTTCTTTAGGACTATTTTGTAAAATAATTTTAAAAGACTGGTAACATTACACTTACAAATTATAAGCTATGATGACACATTTACCTCCTGAATTTATTTCACCAGTTGCCTGAGTAGCTTCAGTATACCAAATGCTGATTTAAAATATCTCAGTTTCTGAAAAATAATTATATATAACCTCTTTTAATATTTCGTTTGCAAAGGAATTATCTTTTTCTGAAAAAGGTTAATTTACGTTTGGTCTGGTCTTGAGGTTAAAAAGGGTACTTGAAATCAACAATTATTTACAAGAACAACTATCATCATGGTGTCTATTAATATTCCTCCTATTTCATTATTTTAAATGTATGTCCCAATATCAATAATTCATATAAAACATAATTTTAAGTATTCCATAACAGTGTTTCCTCAAGTTTTAATGTGCATAAGAATCTCCTGCAGATATTATTAAAATGTAGATTCTGATTCTTTAGGTCCTGGGGGGCCCGAAATTCTCATTATTAACAAGTCCCAACTGATACTAATACAGGAAGTCCATGAACCATACTTTGAGTAGCAAGGATATAGAATAAGCCAAATACTCCTATCTAAATCCCACCCTGTTCAGATACCCAACATTTTCTGCTCTTTTTTCTTTTTGCTTTGAATTCTGGCACACAAACATATATAAATGATTTAAGGTTATCAATGCCAAAACATCAGAAGTCAATCACCCCTTTGAAATATCAAAATCTATCCTGCAGTAGTATTAGGCAAAGTTATGAAAGATAGCATCAGGAGTAATTATAGTATTTTGAACAAATTTTTTTTTTTATTTTTTATTTAAATTCAATTAGCCAACATATAGTAACAAATTTCTAAAGATTGCCTTGTCTCCCAATTCTGGGCAGGAGTTTGCCTAACAGCCATTCTATACAGATAATTTCTTTATTGAATAGGAATATTGAAAAGTTTTCAACTATTGCTTTTCATTGAACAACAGAATACGAAAAACAAAGGAATCTTAGTAAATATGTACAGAAATTACTTCATTTTATAAATATGGAAACTAAGTCAGGAACTCACCAAAATTCAACAGCTAGTTAATGATAGAGCTGATATGAGTTGGGGTTATAACTTAACAGTTTTATATACTAAATGGCAATCCAGCAATATTGTATTTTTATATTTGGAAAATCCTACCATGAAATTGGCTGACAGCAATTTTTAGCCCAAAATAAACTTGTCAAAATAACAATCACCTGATTTTCCAGTATCTGTTATATATCAAGAATTGTGATTTCTCTGTGTATGGGTTTTATCTACTTTAGTAGCTACTCTGAGGTAGGTAATTATTATTTACATTTTATTTTATTATTTTTATATAGTAATTCAACAATTCTATACATTACTCAATGCTCATCATAAGTGCACTTTTAAAGCCCCATTACCTATTGCACCCATTCCCCCACCTTACCTCCCCTCTGCTAACCCTCAGCTTATTCTCTATAGTCAAGAGTCTGTTTCTTGGTTTGCCTCTCTTTTTCCTTTGCTCATTTGTTTTGTTTCTTAAGTTCCACATATGAGTGAAATCATATGGTATTTGTCCTTCTCTGACTGGCTTATTTTGTTTAGCATTATACTCTCTAGATACATCCATGCTGTTGTGGCAGACAGCAAGATTAAATTCTTTTGTATGGCTGAATAATATTATATTGTATATGTATATCACATCTTCTTTATCCGTTCATCTATCAATGGGCTATCACTTCAGCTGCTTCCATAATTTCGGCTACTGTAAATAATGCTGCTATAAACATAAGGGTGCATATATCCTTTTGAATTAGTGTTTTTTGTATTCTTTGGGTAAATATTCAGTAGTGAGATCACTGGATTGTAGGGTCTTCATTTTTTGAGTAACCTCCATACTGCAAATATTTTGCAACTACATAGTGACTGCACCAGTTTGAGTTCCCACCAACAGTGCATGAGGGTTCCGTTTTCTCCACATCCTCACCAACATTTGTTATTTCTTCTGTTTTTTATTTTAGCCATTCTGACTGGTGTGAGCTAATCTCTCATTGCAGTTTTGATCTGTATTTCTCGGATGATCAGTGATGTTGACCGTCTTTTCGTGTCTCTGTTGGCCATCTGTATGTCTCCTTTGGGGAAATGTCTATTCATGTCTTCTGCCCATTTTTAATTGGATTATTTGGGTTTTGGGTATTAAGTTGTATAAGCTCTTTATATGTTTTGAATATTAACCTTTTATCATATATGTCATTTGCAAATATCTTCTCCCACTCAGTAAGTTGTCTTTTAGTTTTGTTGATTGTTTCCTTCACTTTGCAGACGTTTTTATTTTAATGAAGCCCAAAAAGTTTATTTTTGCTTTTGCTTCCCTTGCCTCAGGAGACATATCTAGAAAAATGTTGCTATGGCCAATATCAGAGAAATCACTGCCTGTGCTCACTTCTAGGATTTTTATGGCTTCTGGTGTCACATTTAGACCTTTAATCCATTTTGAGTTTATTTTTGTGTATGGTGTAAGTTTCATTCTTTTGTATGTAGCAGTCCAGTTTTCCCAACACCATTTGTTGAAGAAACGGTCTTTTTCCCATTGCATATCCTTGCTTCTTTTCTTGAAGATTGATTGACCATATAATTATGGGGTTGTTTCTCTCCTGCTTTATTGATCTATGTGTCTATATTTGTGCCAGTACCATAATGGTTTGATTACTACAGCTTTGTAGTATAACTTGAAATTATTATTTACATTTTAAAGAAGAGGAAATAGATTCAGATACGTTAAAAAAAACTATGAGTGGTAGAGTCCATATTCTTTATATTCTAGTATACACTACATGTTTTAAATGTTTGTCAGTATTTTTAACATTTGTATTGTAACATCCTTTGAACTTGAGCTATTATATCGATGTCTATTAAACAGGCTCATGACATCTGCTCTGTTGATGTGTCAGTATAGTAATATTTTTGCAACTACATAAAAAGCACTTCTATTTATTCCCTATATTGGGATCACATTCCTAACCTTTCCCCCTACTGGAGTTATAACAAGCTGGTTCTCACATGAGACATTAGTCACAGATACAGTAAGATCAAAGAATCCTACTCACCTTCTGTTGAGGCAACTATTTGATTGCAGGCTAGTACATTTTAATATTAAACATTTAAGATCAAATTACCTGGCCAGAAATAGATTCTGAAAAACTTGGTTAAAGCAAATTAGACCATGGTTTAGAAGGGCAGAGAGATAACATGGTAAGAGAACCAGAAATATAAAGAAAACCCCATAAAACTCTAATCAAATGCTTCAATTTTTAGGCCTTAAGCAACGACCATCCTTTATTTGAACAAGCTGGGAAAATGTCATGGATCAAAATCAAGTATTAAGCAAGTCTAAAAGCAGTCTGAAAGACCAAGTAAATATTAACAATGGATGAATGAATGAAGAGGTAAATAAATAAAATAAAACTCAGCTGTATCCAAAAGCACAAAAGCTTCTGAAGCCACGAGCCATGTGACAAAGTAAAACTGATCTCAGCAGGAGGATCCAGCCATCACTCTCCAACAATGTTGATGCTTTAACTTAGTCCACATATTCTGAGTTACTATGTTCTTCATTATTATCATTTTTATTATCCTTCATCATTATCTTTTTCCTTCTGTACTTCTAGTCTTTAAACACATGACTATTCTTTGAGTTTAGAGTCTGTTGACACAATTTCAAAAACAAAAAAAAAAAACTTGTAATTGGTGAAGAGCTTATAAATTTATTACCTACTACATAGCAAAGGCAGGAAAGTCAACTTGTTGACCACCAAAGTGCCTCAAGTGATTGCTTTCTTTCTTTATTCCTGGTATTTATTTCCAATTCCTGAGACTCAACTAAAATCCCATAGTAGAAGAAGCATATTTCTTGATGCTGGAAAATAATTTAAATATATCCCTGAATACTAATATGGAGGCAAAATGCCTTCAGCTAGGTGATACCTATGTGGTGGTTAAATTATGGTTCCCAGGATAGCAATCCTGCATTTACACCACACTAGCAGCCCCACAAAGATACAGTTCACTGCCTCAATGGATTCAGCAATAAAAAGGAACACATTTAAATACTAAAGCCATTGTGCCTGAATAAATGGCAAAATAAAGGAAACCCTTTGAAGTGCTTCCCAGTGGTTTAACCAGAACCACTGAATTTCCCTTTATTTGTTCCTCCCAATAACTTTTTTCCCTAGGTATAGCTGGGAGAGCAGAGTGCTATTGTGACGTTGAATTTGGTATAAGGCCAATAATACATATTGACACTGTCACTAGCTACGTATATGTGATTTTCCTGTTTTAAAAGAGAATTGTGTTTTTCTTGTGTTTTTCTTCTCTTTTCCTTTCTTTTCTTTTCTTTTTTTTTTTTTTTTTAAGGGAAAAACAAACCACGGGTTTAGGGCTTCCTCTTTCTAAAGTTTCTACTATTGTCCTTGTCCTAGAACACCATTTATTTATTTCAGCTCAATTAAGAGAGATGGGGTAGGGTTGTCCTAGAGTGGCTATTTTCTTCAGTTTATAAATAGAGTTAAGCTCATGGAACAAGGAAGGTAAGTTAAGCTGAAAATTAACATAATGATTATTTGCATAAGTAAAATTTCATAATAACTACATTCCCTTCAGTCTTATAATGTCAACAAGCCAGGTATAAGATCCCTCATAAATTATTATAGATTCATTAAGATATGTACTTCAACTGGACTTTGATACACATTTTACCACAAAAAGATAATCAACACTGTACACATTACCCCTTTCCTTCTTCATATGTTTGGTAATTAGCTTGGCAAATGTTCCAGCTTGGCAGGTTGGAACTTTCAAAAATTGCTTATGTCTCCCTTGTCAATGAAGAATTAAAGCTTGGACATACTAAATCTCATTTAGCTAGCACATATTATTCAGTCTCTGCTAAGTTTTCACTAAAATATCCATGAAAACGTATTTAAAATGTTGAAAACTAATAACAATATTGATAACTATGTCTTGCAGTTAACCTATGTTTAGAAATATTGACTATCATTATTTAGGATAAGTTCAGATTTTTTTCTTTAAAGTGAGCTGACCCTGCTCAGTGGGGAGTCTGCTTCTCCCTTTCCCTCTGCTTCTCCTCCTGCTTGTGCTCTCTCACACTCTCTCTCTCTCTCTCAAATAAGTAAATAAAATCTTTAAAAATTTTTTTAAATAAATTGAAAAATAAAAAGTGAGCTGATTTAAAGGTCATTTAAGGAAAATACTAGACAAATAATAGTATAGGTAATATTTAGATAAGGAAAAAAACTGTGAAAATGGTGTAAGAATGATGGAAGTTGAGGTAACTCTGTAGTTCATTTCAGGCATAAATATTTTAGGTACAGAAAGAGTTGTCTAACCCATTCAGATCAGTAGCTCTTTCTACACCTAGTTTGAGATTCCACATCTCAGAAAATACTGGGTAGAAGATGAAGGGAACTAGAGATAATGCACTGCATTCTAGGAGTGGAGGTCCAAACAGATAAACTTCTGTAAGTGGAGTGGTCATACAAAAAGGTTCTAATATCAGTGTGGAGTGAGTATTATAGTATTTTGCTGTATATTTCATCTGATCAACGTCTCAGAAAGCCCAAAAATAGAGATAAAAAATCATATTTCTGGCCTGTTAAGCCGTATTAGATAAAAGCTTCCTAGACAGCCACAGTTGTTCTATTGAAAAGGAAAATTACCCAGAGCAGGCCCAAGCTGGCAGGCCCCAGAAGATGGAAAGTTACTAGCAATACTAAGAGATAACCAGAAGCCCCGCTTGAGCAATAGATAACCAGCCGCTTCTGCTTCTGTAGACAGGCTTCCTACCACGAGCTTCCTGCACTGCCCTAACCTCTGCTCTAACCACTGTTCCGCCTAAAGCAACCACCACCCCTCCCCCCAATTTAAACCCACCTACCAGCAGTCAGCACAGCCCTTGGAACCTGCCCCCTTGCACTGCCCTATAAAAGCTCTTTAACCCCGCTACCGGAGGCTCAGAATTTCGAGTGCGATCTCATCTGGGTCCACTGGCATAAAATAAACCCAAGTTCTCCTACTTCTCCGAGTGTTGCTTGGCTTCTCACTGGTCTGATTTTTCCATAACACTATGAACCACATGCATTAACCTATTATCCATCTATAGATCTGAAGGGGGATTCAGCCAGCTAAAGAAAACAAAGTACACAACCAAATAGAGCATAGTTCAAAAGTAATATATATGTATACTGTTTCTTAGTAAACATGAAGCCATGAGAGAAGTTTCCTTATTATTAGAGTGAAAAGGAAAGGGGAAAAAATGCATGGGTTACAAATTACAAAGAGAACCTAAAGCAAGCTTTGACAGAATCAAAATGATCTGCCAATAATTTAACCCACTGTCAGAACAAAATTTGACACCCTTAAAAGAAGACTAAAATAATCCAGAGTCTCTAAAATATATAATCTATAGTGTTTATACAACAAAAATTAGGTAGGCATGATAGCGGCAAGAAAAGGCAATTGATAACAACTAAAACAGCCACTGGTGATAGATCCAGAAATTTTCTAGATAATGGAGCTAACAAACAGGAACTTGTTAGCTCCATTATCTAGAAAATGAATAATAAATGAACAAAATATATGAAAAATACATTATTTCCACAGAAAATTTGAGCCTATAAAGCATCAGGTGGACATTTTATTTTATTTTAAAGATTTATTTATTTACTTGAGAGAGAGAGTGCGAGCATGAGCTAGGGGAGGGGCAGAGGGAGAGGAAGAGAAGCAGACTCCCTGCTGAGCATGAGCCTGAGGTGGGACTTGACCCCACAACCCCATCTCATAACCTGAACTGAAATCAAGAGTTGGAAGTTTCACTGACTGAGCCACCCAGGTGCCCCCAGATGGACATTTTAAGACTAAAATATACAATATCTGCTCATTATACAGGATTAACAGTAGGTTGGACATAGAAGAAGATAGGATTAGTAAATTTGAAGAAAAATCAATACAAAATATCCAAACTAAATCATATGGGTGGGGAAAGGAGGTGAGCACAAAGAAATGTGAGACATTTTCAAAGGCCTAATGATAGTTCAAAAAAGAGGATATTGAAAGAATGAGACTGAGGCAATATTTGAAAAGATAATGGCTGAGAATTTTACAAATTCTCCAACTCTGAAGAAAGAAAAAAACTTCACAGATTCAAGAATCTGAGTGAACCCCAACGAGGATAAATTCAAGGAAAACAGAACTAGTTTAATTACACTAGAGCAAAATAAAGATAAAAGCAACCAGAGAAAAAGGTATTTACTTTTAGGAAAACAATAATATGATTGTTGTCTGCCTTCCCAACAGAAGCTGTGGAAACTAGATGGCAATTAAATGACACTTTTAAAGTGCTAAAAGAAAAATCTTATAAATCTAGAATTCAATATCCAGAGAAAATATCCTTCAAAATTAAGTAAACAAGACATTCTAAAATAAACAAAAGCTAAGATAATTTAATTCTAGATGTCACACACTATAAAAAGTACCAAACATTGGTCTTTAAGTAAAGTTGAATCATCAGTATTCTTGGTGGCACACAACACAATATTGGGTTGAAAAACATATATGAAAATGACTCTAAAATAAAAAGATGTTTAGAAGAATTAGGTTCTCAGTAAAAACCTGGCCCAAGTATTCTGCTTGTATTTTCCTATATACTTCAAATAGGAAAAAAAAAAAAAGCTAAAGAACTCAAAAGAGCTCCTTCAGTAAATACAAAATAAACATTTTTTATTTTTAAATAAAAATATTTATCACTAATAAATATAAATAAAATAAAAATATCTTATTTAGTGATAAAAGAAGTACAATATCATAGCTCACCTGGCAGTGTTTTGTTTTCTTTCTTAGTGGTATGTAAATTAATAATGTATCTTACTATCCATTGAATTATAGCTTTGATAAAACACAGCAATACTCTAAAAAATCAAAACTGCAGAATCGAGAGAGAAATCCAAGAGAACAATTCTTTGGATAAAAAAACAATAGGATAGGAAAATATTAGAGACATTCATCTATGTGAAGATGGAAATAATACAAGACAAAAGAAACATGATAAATAAAATATGGCAATTTTCAAATGTTCCAAATAAATTTGAAAATATTATTTAATTTAAAATTTAAAATTTTAATTAAAATATTATTTAAAATTTCTGGAAAAATTTAACACAATTTTGCCATGAAAAGGTAGACACTCATCAAAGAACTACAACTATACAAAAGTGAATGAATAAGGATCTCTCAAAATTATCTTCATTAAATCCTCTATGGATTTAACTTTATCATTTATAGATTTAGACAGTAATTTTTATAAATTCTATAATCCTCAGACTCTGAATCTATGTCAGAATATGAAAGATTTGGAAATTTTTTAAATACAAAATATTATATATAATTCTGTCTATGCAATTCAAAAATTTCAATAAAATGGCTTTGTGAAAAAAATATGACCAAATTAAGATAGATTATCTGAATAGGCTAATTATTGAAATAGCCAAAATATTTTCAAATAATTTCAAATAGATTTTAAGCTCAGGTGGCTTAATGGGTGAGTTCTCTTAAATGTTTATGGAAGAATATTCTTTTAAAACTCTCCTATAATGTAAGGGCACCTGGGTGGCTCAGTCAGTTAAGCATCTGCCTTCAGCTCAGGTCATGATCCCAGGGTTCTAGGATTGAGTCCCGCATTGGGCTCCCTGCTCTGCAGGAAGCCTGCTTCTCCCTCTCCCACTCCCCCTGCTTGTGTTCCCTCTCTAGCTGTGTCTCTCTCTGTCAAATAAATCTTTAAAAATAAAATAAAATAAAACTCTCCTATAATGTAAATTATTCCAGAACAAATAAATATGGAGAAGCCTCTCAATCCATTTGACCTGCTAATGTAAGCTTATATTTAAGATTTTGACAAAAATAGCACCAAAACAACAAAAAAGACATAGTAGATCTCATCTATGAAGAGAAACAAAATATTCCTAAATAAAATATAATCATGTTTTATACACACATAAAAATTCAGTTTTAGATGGCTCTACTAGAGAATTCTATCAAAAATTTTAAAAAGTCATACTAATCTTATAGAAAATCTGTCAAAAATACAGAAAGAAGGAACATTGTCCGACTCATTTATGATGCCAACATAATCTTAATACCAAAACCACACTAAGTCATTACAAGATAAGAAAATTATAGGCCAATTTCCTTCATACTTATGCATGCAAAAAATTTTAACAAAATAGCAAATCACATTCACCACTATGGAAAAAGGGTAATACACCTTAGCCAAATAAACTTTATCTCAGGAATGCAAGGTTTGTTTAATATTTGGAAAACAATATCATTCAGTAAATTAACAGAATAAAGGCAAATAATTATATGATCATTTAAATACATACAGAAAAACACATTTGAGAGAATTCAACACCTATTCATGAAAAATAAAATCTCTCGGTAAACTGGGAATAGAAGCGAACTTCTTCAACCAAAGATAAATCTATTGCTAATATCAAATGTTTTTTCTTCTAAGACTTTGATTAAGAGAAGAATGTCCATTTTCCACACCTCTACTCAGCATTCTGCTAGAAGTCCCAGTCAATGAATGAGGTGAGAAAAATAACTAAAAGACATAACAAATACAAAAGAAGAGGAAAACTGTCTCAGACAACATGATTCATAGACATTCTGTATACAGAAAAATCACAAAAAATCCATTATTGAAATATTAGGGCTAGTAAATTTAGGCAGATTATAGGCATGATCAATGTAAAAAATCAAGTATATGCATATTTACTAGCAATGAAAAAATTGAAAATGGAATAAAAAAAATGCCATTTGAAATAGTATCAAAAATCATAAGACACATAAGGATAAATTTAACCAAAAAAGTGAAAACTTTACACTGAAAACTATGAAATATTTCTGAGACAAAATAAAGAAGTCTTAGATAAATGGATATCTATGACTTATACATATATTGGAAAAGTAAATATCGTTACATTGTCAAATCTCCCAAAATTAATCTAGATTAATAGATTCAATGTGGTCTCAATCAAAATCTTACCAAGATTTTATTGTAGAAATTGGCAAGCTGATTCTAAAATTTATATGGAAATGCAAAGAATCTAGAATAGACAAAACAATCTCAAGAAAATAACAAAGTTGGAAGAATAGCAGTATTTGATTTCAAGATTTCCTATAAAATTACAGTAACCAAGAAGGATATGTGGTTAATATATATTTTATAAAGCCTCCAGAGCAATCAATGGGAAAAACTAAGTCTTCAATAAAAGGTTCTGGAACAACTAGATAACTACATTTTATTTTTTTAAAGATTTTATTTATTTATTTGACAGAGAGAGAGCACAAGCAGGGGGGAGCAGCAGGGAGAAGGAAAGGGAGAAGCAGGCTCCCGGTGAGCAGGGAGCCTAACATGGGGCTCGATCCTAGAACCCCAGGATCATGACCTGAACCGAAGGCAGTCACTTAACCAACTGAGCCACCCAGGCATCCTGATAACTATATTTTAAAAAGTTAACCTAAATTCCTTTTTTATACTATGCACAAAAATTAGTTTGAAATGGTTTATAACTGTAAAACCCAGGAGCAGAAAACTTCTTGAAGAAAACATAATGTAATGTATTTGCAATCTTGGAGAAGGCAAAGATTTCTTGGACATCATACTATAAAAAAAAATAAATTAGATTGATCATAAAGACACATAAGTATATGAATCGGCACATCAATAATTGGGAGAATATTCACAACCCATACATCTAACAAAAGACTTGTATAAGTAGTATATATCTTCTTCAACACAATAATAAAAGAACAAATAAAAACAGTAACAGTGGATAAAATCCTTTTTGAACAGACACTTAACAGAAGAAAATAAACAAATAAACAGTAAACACATCAAAAATTACACCAAATAGCATTATGAAACTGAATACCATTTCAACATCCACTAAAATGTCTAAAATTAAAAAGAATGACCACACCAAATGCTGGCAATGATGTGGAACAACTTGGAATTCTGTTACATTGCTGGTGGGAGTATAAAATGGTACCACCACTTTGAAAAAAGATTTGGCAACTTCTTATAAGATTACATACATATCTATGATCATATAATCCCACTCAGTATGTATCCAAAAGAAATTAACATAGATATCAACAGAAAGAATTGTACAAAAATATCCTTATTCATTTTAATCCTTATAGCCCCAAACTGGAAACAACTCAAAAGTCCACCAGCATGAGAATGGATAAATTTGAGGTTAACATACAGTGTTATATTAGTTTCAGGTATACAATATAGTGATTCAACAACTCTATACATTTCTCAGTGCGCACCATTATAAGTGTACTCTTTAATTCCCATCACCTCTTTCACCCATCCCTCCACCCACCTCCCCTCTGGGACCCATCAGTTTGTTCTCTATAGTTAAGAGTCTGTTTCTTGGTTTCTCTCTTTTTTTTTCCTTTGCTTGTTTGTTTTGTCTCTTAAATTCCACATATAAGGGAGATCATATGTTATTTGTCCTTCTCTGACTTATTTCACTTACCATTATACTCTCTAGCTCCATCCATGTTGTTGCAAATGGCAAGATATCATTCTTTTTTTGTGGCTAAATAATATTCCATTGTATATATATACCACATCTTCTTTATCTATTCATCCACCAATGGACACTTGGGCTGCTTCTATAATTTGGCTATTGTAAATAATGTTGCTATAAACATGGGGGTGCATATATCCCTTTGAATCATATATATTTTATATAATTTTTGGTAAATACCAAATTATATATATTTTATTAATTTAATTAATAATAATTTATATTATGATAATAATATAATAATTTATATTATAACAATTATATATATATGTAAATACCCAGGAGAGTGATTACTTGATCATAGGGAGTTCTATTCTTAACTTTTTAAGGAACCTCCATAGTGTTTTCTACAGTGGCTGCACCAGTTTGCATTCCCATAAAAGGTTCAAATTATTGATGTAGGCACTGACAAGGAAGAATCTCAAAAACATTTTGCTGAATGAAAGAAGCCTTACATATTTCATTTATATGCAACTCTAAACAGGGCAAAACTAGTCTATGGTAAAAGAAATCTGAGCCTGAGGGGGTGTGACATATAGCATGTGACTGTAAGGGGGCCAAAGGAACTGAATGGCATGTTGTAAATATTCTGTATCTCTATTCTGTATCTTGTTCGGAGTGTGAATTACACTAGTATATGCATTTTTCAAAACACATAGAACTATAACATGCAACATTTCTACATTTAATTTAAATATGCCTCATTTTTTAAAAAAGCGAATTTGTTGCAGTCATTTGTACATTCTTCCAATATATAATTCACCTTTGTTTTTGTTTTTGTTTTTTTTAAGCAGGGAAATTATTAGTTCATTTTTGTTTGGTTCTACCATACACTTAAGTCTCTTTTCCTGCCTCTAAGTTTCATATTTTACAGTCTACAAATAATGAACAGTTTATAATTCCCCAAACATATATTTGCACATGAATTCTGTCTGCTTGGAATGTCCTTTCCCTCCTTCACCTATAGAACTTTCACTTGTAAATTTTAAGACGCTGCAGTGAATTTACTTCCTCTCCACAGCCTTCCCTTTTCTCCTAGGAAAGACTTTGGAGAGGAAGTTAATATCTTTGGAAAGGCAAAGTTCTTAAGCTGCTGCCCAATTATGCATCTCATATCAACTTTTATCCCTGCACACTGAACATTTCAAGAATTTATTTGCATGTCTGTTTCACCATAAAAAAGTCCTTAAGGGTAGGGACTGTATCTACAGTTCATACTATGATGTAGCAACAGCAACAAACATGAACCATCTATTGAATAGATACTTTGCACCTGGCACACACACAAAAGCAGCTTCCATAAATATCTCATTTAATTTTCAGCACAATTCTCATTTTACAGATGATCAAAATGAGGCATAGAGAAGTTGTGCTGTCCATCAATAATCACAACACTAGCATCCTGAATAAGGTTAAGTTTTCAACTAAGGTCTGATTCCAAAATTCATGCTCTTAATAACTAACTAGGATTAAGTGCTTCCCAAATAGCCTACGAAAAAATAATAGGCATTAAACAATGATTGCACTGAACTGGCCGAAAAGTGGTACCTTCCTTATGCTGTTGCTAAACTAAAGCCAGGAAATAAAGACGCCAGATTTTTTGTTTGTTTTAAAGCAGGGATGTGCATGTATTGTTTTTCTTTCTCATCTGTTGCTACTGACATTTGTAAATATTTTCAGACAAAAGTGTATTCTTTGATCTCCACTGGGCATCTGATTTAATTTTTTCCTAACTGTGCCTGTTGTAATTAGGTGTGTATGTGTGTGTGTGTGTGTGTGTGTGAAAAATGGGGTTTTTTTAATGATTTTTTTTCTAAGATTTTATTTATTTATTTGACAGAGAGAGACACAGCGAGAGAGGGAACACAAGCAGGGGGAGTGGGAGAGAGAGAAGCAGGCTTCCCGTGGAGCAGGGAGCCTGATGCGGGGCTCGATCCCAGGACCCTGTGATCATGACCTGAGCCGAAGGCAGATGCTTAACGACTGAGCCACCCAGGCGCCCCAAAAATGTTTTTTATCTTAGATGCATTTCTGTGGTTCCCCCAAAGAAACAGAAAGAATACACTACAAACTCTTAAATTGGCTTCTGCAATATTGAAACCCTCCTTGACAACCCAAGAATTCCCTGGTTTTATCTTTTAAACAGCTTTGTTTTGAGCTGTTTTATTTTGTTTACAAATCACTGTGCTTTGTGACTACCGCCCCGGTATCTCCGGCTGCCCAGCACCTCATTAGTGAATGTCAGCATCATCCCCACAAACTCTCATCTGTTTCTTCTACATCACTTGTAGCAGTACTCTGCCCCTTACTTCCTAATAATGAGAATCAACATCAAATTCTTTGTGATGCAGCCCATATGTCCCCTAGTCACCTTTTCTGTGTCCATGCATATACTTTATTTTACTTTTATCATTGTACAATCTCTGAGAAGTCTAGAGAGAAAATCATGGCACTATTTTTTTTTTTTTTTGACAAAGGGGCACTGGATAGATTCATTTCTACTTAACTTCTGAGAATATAAAATCTACATTGTTCTCAGTTATCTTCAGACCTAAACCTGTTGCATAGTGGTTGTCAAAAGATTATACAGATTTAGAAAGGTACTAAATGTAACTCTTGTGCAAAAAAATAGTTAACATAGCAGGCCTGAGACTATTACCCCTAAAAAGGCTGGAATCTAAAAACTTGAATGGTAAACAGCCTCCCTAGACTGATAATAAATGTTCCTTAATTAACAAGAGTAGTTCGTTGTGCTTAGACATTTGTACAAACAATATGGTTTATACTGAAGACGTGCTTTCTTTCTGGGAGTCTGGAATTTTGGTACATGTTAGGCAAAGGTTGATTACATGGTCAGCTCCAAGTAAAAACTGTGAACTTCTAGGCTCAGTCAAGCTTCCCTGGTAGATAACATTTCATACATGTTGTCATAATTGGTTGCAGGAGCAATTAAATCTGTCCTGTGTGACTCCACTGGGAGGGAACTTCTGGAAGTTTGAGCATGGTTTCTTCCAAAATCTACTCCTTCCTTTTTTTTTGTTTTTTGTTTTGTTTTTGTTTTGGCTTTTTGTTCTTTTTCCCTTTGCTTATTTTGCTTTGTATCTTTTCAGTGTAATAAATCACAGCTGTAAATACAACAATATCCTTCCTGCATCCTATAAGTCCTCCTAACAAATCATCAAACCTGTAGGTGGTTTGATTGGGGATCCCTGACACAGCTAGTTTTCCATTTTATTATTTAAAAAAATAAACAAAAAGAATAAAACATTCAGTTAAAATCTTTCTTTGAAAACTAAACTCAATCATGTATTAATGGATTTTTCCCCCAGTGTTTATCTCTAGATTTCTTTTTTTATAATATACTCTTTAACTGTATTTCTGCCAATACAAAGAACTAATAGTAGCAATTTAAGGAGGATTAAAACATAAGGAAAGATGTTCTAAGATGTTTATTTTTATCAGAAAATCAAAACCCCCTCTTTTATGTATTCATCTGTAAACTAAAGTTACCAAGGGGAATTGCTAGATCTAGGTAACAGAAAATACCAGTTAAAAAACGAGTTGGTTCCTTGAAAATTATCATCATCCTTAGCAGGAGATAATGTTTTGAGGGAGTTATTTATTTTCCAGGAAAGAATGTACATCCATGCGTTGGTACTGGGAGCAGTGAGAGAGAATGAAATGCAATCAGTATTGTGGGAACTAGAAAAGCACACGTTGACTAAGTTCCTGTGACGTACAGTGCCAAGAAGGTTTTTCAGCTTTCCCACTTAACCCATCATTTTCTAATTTGAATAGATTAGGTGAGACTCCTCTTCTTATACTATTCACAGGGGCAATTTGGACTATTTCAAAGCAACACAATGAAAAATTAGGGGGGAAGGTAATTCTGACATAGCAACATGAAATGCTGAATGATGAACTATCAAATAAATAGATAATTGATCATATGAGTGTTTTTAGGAAATAGAGAAGCAAAAGAGAGAAGGAAAATTTTAAAATTGTTCAGTGCTGAAGTTAGAACATGACATAAATAACAGTTCTTAACAACATGGCATTTACTATGTGCCACACATAGTTCTATATATTAACTCATTTACTCTTTGCAACAACCCTAAGAGACAGTTGATATTATTATCAACCCCATTTCCGCAATGAGGAAACTGAGTTTCAGAGAGCTAAGAGTCACTGAACATCACACATTGAGAGAAGAATTGAAAGCCATGTGGTCTAACTGCAGAATCTAAGCTCTTAACCACTAAACTATGTTTGTATACTTAAAGAAAAGACATATTATAAAAAGATTTCTCAAAATAGTGATAAAAAATTTGGCTTGCTTACTAAATTTATAGTTTTATAAGGAACTAAAACTGGGTGGAGAGACCTAAACTGAACTATTCTAACTTCTCTCACAGAATCAAACACTGTTCCTTCCACAGACAGATATGCCTAACAAAGGCTAAGACCTTCCTAAGACCACATTCTCCATGAATCTGTCACATAAGCTAGAAATATTTTGAATGGTCATAACTACTTAGGGTTTATGGATAAATATTTCAGAAATAGAGGTGTCAATGTTGATATAGATCAAACCACTGAAATACAAGTATACAGAAGAGGGGTGACTGGAAGAAGTATGGGCTAGAATTCAAGATAATTAAAACAAACAAGCAAATACCCTAAGCAGTGCAGGCAGAAGGGGTAAAAAGAAAGAATAAAAAATGTAATTCTCATGAATACATAAAAACTATTTTCTAGCCTCAGAAAACTTAAGTTGGTGCCCATAGATAACAGGGGTTAAAACTTTGTACCTCTACTTGGATGACTAATGTTTAGCTGAATGAAATAAATAGACCTATGTCCATTAGCTCTAAACTCCTGTCTGTTAGCTTGAGTGAAATCTCAGCATCTGTTTTCTGAAAAAAAAAAAAAAAAAAAAAAAAAAAAAAAAACAAACAAACAAAAACCCACAGATTTAAAGAGCCAGACGAGTTATTTTCTTTCCTGGACTTCAGTCTCTTCCTTTGAGAGTTGAATTATAAAGAAGTTTGAGTTTTCATACCCTCTGATAGGCTTTTTTGCATTTGTTAATAAGAGCTGTCAATCTATTTTGACTTAAGCTATCAAGAAACTCATTTTCAGGAGTTTCCTTTAGTCTGAGTTCTCTGTTAGTATTATCTCATGACTCTTGCTTGCTTGGTTCTAGCATCAGTATGCTTAATTTTGTTATGTTATTATATTTGGGGTTCTCATGAATAGCCACCACAAATTATCTTCTGAAGTATATTAAATATAATACATCAGTGAAATGTACTGCCTAAACTGAGGATAAAAAACATATGTCTCATCAGCAAAAATGTAAAAGAATAGATCCAGAGGTTAAATTGGACAGTAGGTTCTATGTGCCCAAATAGTAATGCTGTGACTGCTAAGAATTTTACTCCATTTTACTTAGGCTGCATTCAAAGGTACACAATATCCATAATAACAAAGGATGTGTCCTAGCAAAGTATTCAGCACATAGCAGACAATCCAGGCAACAGATATTTCACAAATTTAATCAGCTATCCCTGTTCCTTAGATCACATATGAAATATTGTGTTCAGTGAGTAACAACACACTTTTAAAAAGAAATGTCTGACCATACCAAGTGTTGGCAAGTCAGTGATAGTCCTGATGCAAATGGAAATGGTACAATCACTTTGGCAAACAGTTTGGCAGTTACTTAAAAAGTTAAACATGAATTCTTAATCTCAGGAAACAAACTGAGGGTTGCTGGAGTGGTGGGGGGTGGGAGGGATGGGGTGGCTGGGTGATAGACATTGGAGAGGGTATGTGCTATGGTGAGTGCTGTGAATTGTGTAAGACTGATGAATCACAGACCTGTACCTCTGAAACAAATAATACATTATATGTTAAAAAAAAAAAAAGAAAAAAAAGAAGATAGTAGGAAGGGAAAAAATGAAGGGGGGGAATTGGAGGGGGAGATGAACCATGAGAGACTATGGACTCTGAGAAACAAACTGAGGGTTCTAGAGGGGAGGGGGGTGGGGGATGGGTTAGCCTGGTGATGGGTATTAAAGAGGGCACGTTCTGCATGGAGCACTGGGTGTTATACACAAACAATGAATCATGGGACACTACATCAAAAACTAATGATGTGGGGCGCCTGGGTGGCTCAGTTGGTTAAGCGACTGCCTTCGGCTCAGGTCATGATCCTGGAGTCCCAGGATCGAGTCCCGCATCGGGCTCCCTGCTCGGTAGGGAGTCTGCTTCTCCCTCTGACCCTCCCCCCCTCATGCTCTCTCTCTCTCATTCTCTCTCTCAAATAAATAAATAAAATCTTTAAAAAAAAAAAAAAAACTAATGATGTAATGTATGGTGATTAACATAACATAATAACAACAACAACAACAAAACCTATGTCTATCACATAACCCAGCCACTCCTAGATATTTATCCAAGCTAAGTAAAAACACATGTTGACAAAAATACTTCTATATGAATGTTCATAAACAGCTTTTTTGTAACAGCCAAAAATTGGTAACAATCCAAATGTTTGTTAACAGATGAATGGATAAATAAATTGTTATGTCTATACAATGGACTACTACTCAGAAATAAAAAGGAACAAACAATGATGCATGTAAAAACATGGATGAATTTATAAAACATTATGCCAAACAAAGAAAGCTTGACAAAAAAATGACATATTGTATGGTTCAATTTATATAAAATTCTAGAAAATGCAAATTAATCAATACTGATAGAAAGCAGATCAGTGGTTGCCTGGGAATGGGGTTGGGAAGAGGCCAGAGAAAATCTGAAGGGTTTAGAAATGTTTGTTTTGTTTTGATGATGGTTTCTGGGGTATATACACATGCCACCACTCATCAAATTGTACATTTGAAATATGTACCATTTATTGTATGTCAATTATATTTCAATAAAATTGTTAAAAAACAAAACGGAAAAAAAAAATAGAAAGGACAAGGATAACTGGAACTATCCAGAAGAGACCAATACAGATGGTTGAAAAGACCCAAAACCATATGCTCATTAAGTAAGTAGGAATATTTGTCCTGTGGAGAAGAATACCCAGCACATCAAAATAGTTAATATCATCACGACTTCAATAGGAAAGTAATTTTACATTTCTTGAATAGTCTCTGTAGGCAGTCATGGCACAATGAACTCTTGATTTTAACCCACTATAGGAGAGAGATTCAAAACAAACTAGCAATAAACTTCTTTCTCCCTCAGACTTTGCCATCAGTCAGTGATACTATCATCCCATCCACCCAGCTGTTCATGTTAAATACCTTTCCCATAACCAACATTCCATTTATCAGCAGGTTGTACTGGCTCTACCTCCAGAATATGTCCTTAATCCATCTGCTTTTCATCACTTCCACTATCACTCTTTCTAAAAGTGTATATGTATGTCTAAGTGTATTCTAAGGCTGGATCACTGCTATGATATGCCTCCAAATGGTCTCCCTACTTCCACATTTACCCTCTTCCTGTAAAGCCCAGTCTCCACAGAGCAACCAGGGTGATCTTTCAAAAAATGTAAATCATATTATATAATCTCCCTGATTAAAACACTCTAGCAGTTTCCTATTATACTTTGAATAAAATCAAAACCTCCTACCATATCTTACATGGTCCAGCACTTTTCTGTCCTTATTTCGTACTATACCATTACCACCACTAGGTACACTGGGTCCACCCTGACTCTCATTCTTCCTGTTCTTCAAATATACCAGAATTTTTCCCTCAGGGCCTTGGTTCTAGCTGTGGTCTCTGCTTGGAAACGATTCCTCCAAACTGTTGCCTGTCTGATTCCATCTCTTCATTTAAGATTTAAACATCCACATTTAAGGTAGGACTTTCCAGTCCATGGATCTAAAGGTGCTCCCCCTGCCACAGTAGTCTTCTGTCTCATTTGCTTGTTATATTTTCCTCTTAAGACTTAAACACAAATCATTTATCAGCATTATTTGTTTATTGGTTGCTCCCCTATAGAATGTACACCGTATAAGAACAGGGGTTCGGTCTGTTATAGACATTCAAGTATCCTCAGTGCTTAGAAAAATGATTTATGATAGGTAGTCAATATTAGAGAGACATGTTTGTTCAAGACCAAGGGATTCTTTCTAATAAAGGGTTACTCAAACCTAAGTAATATATAGAATACTTTACAGGAAAAAAAGTCCTAAGTACTCGCAATGTTGACCTAATTACTTTTGAATATTATGTTACATAATTATTTATAATAAAAATTCAGAATGAGTGTTTTGCTTAGAACTCATTTAAAACTATAAAAAACAAATTCATTGATAAATATCATCAAAACTTTTTTAAAACAAATATTATTCTGAAAAAGCATATCTTTAAATTGATAGATGATGCCACTTTATTAAAACCAAATTATTTCCTTCAGCATGAATATGGTACTACTGCCTGTTACAGCAAAGGGCTGTTAGCGTTTGGTCACTTGACCCATGGTCACTTGATCATGACTCCCTGTGACTTTCTTCTTGTTTGAACTTGCATAAAATATTTTTTAAAACTCACTTTGACATCATTTGGAAATTCTCATTTATTTTTCTAGATGAACTTTAGAATTGTTATATTGTATGTGCATCTATATGTTTGTGTGTGTTGCACCCACGTGCACGTGCTCAAAAAAGTGTATGTGAGTGTGTGTGTTTTAAATCAGGTACTCTGGAATTGCATTAAATTTATATATTTATTTGGCAAGGGAGAGAATCTTTATGATAGTAAGTTTTCCCATATAGGAACATAGTATTTATTTCTGGTTGAATTCTTATTTTTATCTCCCTGAATAATTTTTAAAACATAGGTTTATGTAATTATTAGAAGTATTTATAGCTATTTTGTTTTTTAGTGTGAAGAAACTTTTTTTCAATTATTAAGATTGTACTTTACTAATGCTTTCTTGTATCTGGGCTCCTTATTAAATTCTCATTTTTGCTTTCTTAATAGATTTCATTTGAGTTCAGATTTACCATCAAATCACTTTAAATAATGATGATCAATTTCTTTTTTCCATTAATTGTAAGGTTTATTTTATTTACTTATTAGCCAGAAATGCCAAACAATGTAGAAAAATTGTGATGATAGAAAGCATCCTTGATTTATGTTTTATATAAAAGGGTCAGTCTTTAGTATTTCTTAACATTGTATGATATGTTTGGTTTGATTTTAGGTCTTTAACATACTTAAGAAGTTTTCTTCTATTCCATTGTATATATTGTTTTTCATGTTTGTACATTGAATGGCTACTGATTTTTATCAAATGTTTTTCATGTCTATTTCTACAATCATATGATTTTGCTTTGCAATTTTCTTTTAATATAATGAATAATGTTGGTATATGGTTAATTTTGAAATACCCATACATCCATCGAGTAAATACTTTTTTTCCTCACAAACTTTTCAAATGCATTTATTTGGGGTTCTGAAATAGCTTCACTTTTTTAAAGTTTTTATTTAAATTCCAGTTAGTTAACATATAGTGTAATATTAGTTTCAGGTGTACAATTTAGTATATAATATTTTATTTATTTTTATTTTTATTTTATTTTTTTGGTATATAGTATTTTAAACAAAGCAGTCAAAATTATAGTTCTAACTCCTAAATGTACAAATATACTATGGAGGTTTCCAGGCTTAGCTGCAAATCTTGCAAATTCATCAATTCCTCTATACCCCTAAAACCATTCCTCCCCTGCATTCCCTACTTTTCTGGAATATAACACTCTCCAGCCAGCCAGAATATTAGTCTCTTAGATCACTCTCTCTCTCTCTCTCTCTCTCCCGACTCCACAGCCAATCTGTTTCCACAGTCTGTTGATACTACTTCCTAAACATCTCTCAATTCCAGATCCCCCATCCATTGACTTATTTAGGCCCTCAATCTCTACCACTTTGTCTAGAGATTCCTAACAGGGTTTGTGGTTTCCATATTGTTCCCACACCCCCAAAATGCCTCCCACACTTCAGCCAGAAACTGTGTATGACATTTTGCTGCTTAAAATGCTTCAGTGCTTGCTCATAAATAACAAGAAGGTTTCCAAACTCCTTAAAATGGCACATAAGGCTCCGCATGATCTGTCTCTCACCCCTGCCATTCTCTGCTTCCATTCCCCATATACGTAATGCATGAATGTTGTAAGAATAGCAAGTATGTACGTGTTCTCTCCATATTCACCATGATCTCAAAAGCCGCTTTGAAGTTACACATGTCCTTTTATCCTCCTAGCTCATCAGCTTCTTGCCTATGTGCTCATCCTACGCCTCCTCCACTAACTTGTATCCTTCCCACAAAGAAATCTTTCCTGATTACCACTCTCATAGAATTAGCTACTAGTCTTAGACAATTAGTTTAGTCATCTTCCTCCCCCTCTTCATTTTATCCCTGAATCCTCAGTATTTGGAACAGCATATGCACAATGTGAAGACTCAGTTTTGTCTGAATGTATATATTGAAACTTCAGATGAACACAAATTGAATTCAGCAATGTACTTACTGGTTAATACTCAGTTAATACTAAAGGTCAAAGAAAACAATAAGGTCACAATATATTCTACAGGTACTACTCTGTATGGCAAACTGCACTAAAAATCAGGACATATATTCTAAGCAAAACAATGAAAAATTAGAATGAGTCCAGACAAGGTATTATGGAGAACCCTGACAACAATGGCATATAACAAGCTTTTCAAGATGTTTCAGATAAAGAAAGGACTAGCAACACAGCTGCAGGAACTTGGATTGTTTAGACTAGAGAAGAGAAACAATAAAGGAGACAGAATAATTGTCTCCAATAGTTAGAATCTTCATCTTAGAGTTGAAAAGGAGAAAAAGAATACAATCATAGATCATAGAATTAAGCACCAATTCTCACCTTAGGCAAAGGAATTTAAAGAACTTTCATCTCTATGACAGAATTCTTAGTAACAAAATAGCTATAATTCTTTAGCTTCTAGTGTTTCTCAGAGAAGTGAATGGCAGTTTGGGGTGGAAGAGTTCCTAGTTGTGCAGATTTATTCTGGACATTGTAGAATATTTAGCATCTCAGGTTCCCACTCACAAAAATCCAGTAATGGTTGTAGGTCATGGGGACAATCAAAAATGCCCTCACTCATTTACAAAAGCTTTCATTTGAGAACCACTGAACTTTACACTATATTTTTGAAATTATGCAAGATATTTTTATTCCATTTATTTTATTTTATTTATTTATTTGAGAGAGAGAGAATGAGAGACAGAGAGCACGAGAGGGAAGAGGGCAGAGGGAGAAGCAGACCCCCTGCCAAGCAGGGAGCCCGATGCGGGACTGGATCCCGGGACTCCAGGATCATGACCTGAGCTGAAGGCAGTCGCTTAACCAACTGAGCCACCCAGGCGCCCATTTTTATTCCATTTTAAAATTCTCTCATGCAAAGATAGGAACTGTTATTTCCATGTTAAGATGAAGAAATTGAAGCTCTGCTGCTAGCAAACTGACCTTTCTGAATTAGATTGACTGTTTGTATCTCTGACAGAAAAATACCTTAAGATTTTTCTTAGATTACATGGTCTGTTCAGCTGACTGAGATTCTGTTCAGTTTTTGAAATGCTGACTATTGATTTCACTTCTGAGTATTTTCACTGGCCATACCATTCATGTTCAGGTTCCTGTTTTCTGAGGTGAATTTATTCCTGTGGTAGCTCTACCACATTGAGATGATCTAATTTGATGTCCGATTCACTCCTGGTTTGATGTATTTCACTGTAGTCAGCCATATCATGTGAAAGTTCCCTCCTTACAAAAATAAATCAAGTAGCTTAAATACAGAGAAATGAGGATACTTGCCAAAGACCATAAAGCAAAGGAAACTGGAATCAAATCCATGCCAGTACTGAAATCAATAAATTGAGGATAAAGAAATCTGTATGTTAATCTTCTGTAAGGAAAATGTTTACAGGTTATATATAAATATATTCTAGGAGAATACCTTAATTTTGATTGCTAAATACAGAAAGCCCATAGAAGTCTGATATTTTGTCACCACAAAATATAATTATACAATACTTTGCTAGGAAAATAATGCTAAATCTGAATTTATTGAGCAAAAGGGGGTGAGAGACAACATAATATAATATAATATACTGGTTAAAAATTCACAGACTGGGGGTAGATTGTCTAAGAATGAATCCTAGCTTGATAATTTATTAGTTTCATAAGCTTTGGAAAGTTATTCAACCTATACTTTAGTTTCCAAATGTATAAAATGGGATAATTATAGTATCTACTTCATAAGGTGTGGATTAAATAAACTAATACATAGCAAGTACTTAAACTATTTGTTGGAACTTTAAAGTTCCTCTATCAATATTAATTACTATTATTATTGAGGATTTGTATAATTCAAACTATACCATTTGTTACCCTGAGAAAGTCATTTTATTTCTCTAGTTTATTTACCTGTCACTAAACAATGATTTAAAAGAGCCAGTTCAGAAATTCTGATTTTATAAATACAAATTCATCACAAGTGTTTTAATCCTCCCCCAAATTTTACTGGGTATATCTTGCTAATGCATCAAAATAAGGGTGTCAATCATTGGTTGCACATTTCTTTTTGAACATTACATAACCTTTGTTTTATATCACTATTTTGCTGACACTCCAGCAGCAATTATTTTTGGTTGTTGCTTGAATTAATAGGCTCCATTAACACCTTATGACAATTGTTCATGGTTGTCTTTGTAGCTGTCTACCCAGGGAACATAAAGTGCAGACTGGCTATCATAGCTATGTTTGCTTAATGAGAAGAGGAAAGGATATAATGCTTGCAAGTACAACATGTTCAGAGCTTCGGAATATTCAATTTGTTGATCTCCTAAAAGACTTGCTCATAAAATGTCTGTTTTATGTCTTAATCTAAGATGGCTTTCTCTGCAAAATCTACACTCCAATTGCTGCATTTTATACTGTCAGCTGCCTCTTTGGGATCTTGTCTAATAAAACACACAAGTGTCTTTTCTCCCTCCTATTCATTATCGCTAAAAGCACTTCAGTATCTTATTTGGTGATATCAGGTATCTACTTAATTTGTGAAATGATACGAAATCTATGTTTTAAGTCATGCTTGTCAACCACCTGGGCCTCCACAAGAGTTAGGAAAGCTTAACTCACAAATGCTGCTTTACTAAATCAACTCTAAGAATTATTCCAGTCAGCATGAAATAACAACTTCAATGAAAGAAGGAAATTTATCTAAAATTAGTTAATAAATTCAATAAATTCTAGAAGTTACTGATAATTCTTTCATTAAAATTTTATTATGTTTCTAGTGTATTCCAGGCACTGTGCTGGGAATATTTTTAAATATTAAGATAACATGACTTTTGCTCTTGACATAGGATCATAGTCTGATAGAGAGAGTAAAAGAATTCTAAAAGGAAATCACCTTTTGAAAGATTCTAAGGATAAATTTGAAAGGGGCAGGACAAAATTTGCCTTAGAGAATGATGATTCTGGGGGAAGCAGTGAGTGAGTGTGGGTGTGTGTGAAAGAGAGAGAGACAGAGAGAGAGTTAGTAAGTAGAGAGGCAAAGAAATTCAGGCAAGAAGCTTTCAGATGACATAACAAAAGCTTGAATTAAGGCAGTGACAATTGAGACAGAATGGGTCTTACACATTGTAGAGATACTAAAAAATACACCCATATGGCTGATGACAAATTAGATGGGGAGAAATCAAGGATAACTTTACAGGTTGCTAGGCCAAGAGACTGGGAGGATGATAGTCCCTTTGAGGAATTTAGATATATACAACAAGAGCTCATAAAAGGTATGAGCTGGATATAGAGATGTAAAAAGCAGCAACAATTTAGGGAGGAATGGAAGCTACTGGGTTGGTGGCATCATTCCCAGGAGAATACTTAAAGTAGAGAAAAAAATAACAAAGACACATCAAATTTGGAGAAATATGCAAGACAAAAGAGCCTAAAAAGAGATTGAGAATGAAAAGTTGGGAAGAATAAGAAGATTCCTTTAGTATTTCACTTAGAGTCAAGCTTATGATGAATGATTTATGTAAGAATTCCTTCATCTAAAAAACATTAAATGTGTTCAAAGACAAATGAAAATCTGGAGAAAATATTTGAACATATGCAACAGATAAAATTTAGTATCCTTGACACACACAAGAAATAATAATAAAATAATCCAATAGAAAAAAATGGAAAATTAGCATAAACACATGTACATGGTCAATGAACACATTTTAAAAACTTTCAACCTAATTAATATTCTCCATACTAAAACAAAATGAAGGACATTAGTAAAATGGTAGAGTAAGGACCTCTAAAAATTCTCTCCTCCATAAAACAATGAGGACACCAGCAAAATGGTTATAATCAACTTTTCTCAGAACTCTGGAAATTAACCAAATACTTGTGGCAATCTGGGAGCATGCATTCCAGAAAAAATGCTAAATCTCAATAAGAACAGCAAATTATATGGTACATTAATTTTCCCTATTCACACCCTGCCTCCATCCCCAGCTCTGTGGTAGCCTTGAAAACCAATAACATATATTCACAATAAAAATCAGCAGCCTAGTAGCCACTAGAGAGGAAGAATGGGGCTGGAGTTATTTTAAAGCCCCATTACCAGAGAATAATCATTCTTGACTTGTCTGGTGGTTCCCTAGAAGACCTCTCTCTCTCTCAAAGTTGTTTTGTTGTTGTTGTTGTTTTGTTTTTTTGTTGTTGTTTTGTTTTGTTTTTTGGTTTTTGGGGGTTTTTTGACCAAAATTGGAACTCAACCAGTATGAACAGCCTCTTCCCTAGGTATAAATTCTCAGCTGCCTGAAATGGTAGATAACAGCAGGGGCAAAGAATAGGCAAACTAAAAAGTTTAAAAGAAAAAACTGGAAAAAGATAGGGGCACCTGGGTGGCTCAGTTGATAAAACATCTGCCTTCAGCTTGGGGGGTAATCCCAGGGTCCTGGGATCATGCCCTATGTCTGGCTCCCTGTTCAGTGGGGAGCCTGCTTCTCCCTCTCCCTCTGCTGCTCCCCCTACGTGTGCTCTCTCACACTCTCTCAAATAAATTAATTAATTAGAACTTAAATAAAAAACTCTGGAAAGTGATATATTCATAGGGTGCTCTGAAAAACTCTTGATATTGTCTTGGGAATCTAGAAGGTCAAGTGCATGCTTAGAGCTATGTTCATGCACAGAGTTGTAGACACACTCAGAGCTGAGAAGACCCTAAATTCTCACCTATGGCCGACCTTGAAGCTCTGTGCAGCTAGGAAAAAAAGGCTATGATGGAATGTTTAACAATCTGGTTGAACAATGTAGGCATTCCTTAGCATGCACACACAGCATCTCAGAAAAGAGTAGGAGATTTACTGGTTCCAGGAATTTAAGAAAATTCCCATCCAATCATTAGCTGACCACTGAGCTAATTAAGCAGAGACTTCAGTAGCCACACATGACAAATAATACAGATTTTACAGAATTAATTCAGAAGAGTAATTAAACAAATAAAAACAATGAATAGCAACAAAAGCAATCTCTGGTAGGAGGAGATAATTTGATTCCCAGACTTGCCACATTTATTCTTTAAAATTTCCAGTTATCATCATCATCAAAAACAAGAACAATAACAACAACAACAAGAGACATGAAAAGAAACAAGAAAATATAACCACATATAAGAAATAAAGTAACTAATAGACATTGCCCCAGAAAAAAAAGAAAAATACTTTAATTCAGCTATTTTAAATATGTTGAAAGAGCTAAAGTACTACACCTAAAGAACTAGAGAAAAGTGTAAGAATAATGTCCCACCAAATAGAGATAAAATATATTTTAAAAATTATAAAAATAACCAAATTGAAATTCGGTAGGTGAAAGTTCTAATAACCCAAATGAAAAACCCCCTAGAGTCACTCAACAGCATATTTGAGCAGGCAGAGGAAAGAATCAGTGAGATTATGCAGTCTGAGGAAAAGAAATAAAAGATAATTAAGAAAAATTAGGAGTCTCAGAGACCTGTGGAATACCATCAAGTATACCTATGTATATATAATAGTAGTGCCAGAAGGAGAGGAATGAAAGAGAGGAAGAAAGAATAGTTGAAGATATAATGAAGAAAACTTCACAAATATAAGAAAAAACTATATGCCCATCATTGAGATTTACATTGAGACATGTTATATTCAAATTATTAAAAGCAGCAAAAGAAAAGTAACTCATCACATATAAAGTATTCTCAATATTAGCAGCTGATTTCTCATCAGAAGCCATGAAGACCAGGAGGCAGTGGGATGATATATTTAAATTACCAAACAGAAAGAAAAATGCCAACCAACAAGTAATCTATAAACCAACAAGTAACTGCCAACAAGTAATCCATATCTGAAAAGTCTATCCTTCAAAAAGAAAGGGAGAAATTAGACATTCCAAGTCAAACTAAGAATTTGTTGCTAGCATCCCTTCCCTACAAATAATACTAAGGGGTGTTCTTAAGACTAAAATGAAAGGACATTAGGCAGTAATTTGAATCTGGATAAAGAAATAATGAGCACCAATATGGGTAACTACACAGATAAATACAAAGCACAATATACCTATATTTTTGTTTGTAACTCTTTTCTACTATCTGATTTAAAAGACAGCTGCATAAGGCAATAACCATTAATCTGTGTTCATGGGTATTCAAGATATAAAGAAGTAACACATATGACAATAACAGCACAAAAGAGTGGGAGAAAAGTTTTTGTATACTATTGTAATTAAGTTACTATTAATTTAAACTAAATTGCTATAATTTAAGATGCTAATTGTAATTCCCCAGGCAACTACTAAAAACATAAAGAAAACTTAAGGAATTAAAATAGGAAATATATACTTAACAAAAAAGAAAGCAGTAATGGAAAAACAGAACAAAACAAAACAGAAGAACAAAAACAAACATGACACATAGGAAACAAAAAGCAAATTGGCAAATGTACATTCTACTTTATCAGTAATCACATTAAGTGTAAATGAATTAAATATTCCAACTAAAAGTCAGATTGACCTAATGAGCTAAAAAAAAAAAAAAAAAAAAAAAAGATCCAACAGCATGCTGTATACAAGAGACATATTTATTTACATTCAAAGACACAAATAGGTAAAAATATAAAAGGGTGGAAAAAGATCTACCATGAAAATAGTAGACAAAGAGAGTCCCAAATACATGGAAAAACATAAAAATACATCAATCCAAAACTGACAGAATTAAGGGAAAAAAATGGGCAATTCAACAGTAACAGTTGGGATTTCAATAACTCACTTTCAATAACAAGTATAACTATACAGAAGATCAGCAAGGAAATAGAAGACTTGAACAACACTGTAAACCAACTATACCTAACAGACATTACAGAACCCTCCATCCAAAAACAACAAAAAGAACAGCTTCTCAAGTGCACATGGAATTTTTTCAGGATAGAGCATACATTAGCAAATAAAAAAAAGTGTTGATTAAATTAAAAGGATTGAGAATCATACAAAATATGTTCTCTCTCCATGATGGAATGAAATTAGAAATCAATAACAGGAGGAACTTTGGGAAATTAAAATATGTGGAAATTAAAAACACAATCCTGCAGAAGCAATGGGACAAAGAATAAACAACAAAGGAAATTAGAACACTTAGAGATGAATTAAAACAAAAACATAACATACTAAAACTTTTGGAGTGCACCTAAAACAACTTCTAAAGGACAATTAGAACTGCAAACATCTTAAAAAAAAAAAAAGAACTGCAAACATCTATGTTAAAAAAGAAATAAGATCTCAAATCAATAGCAGAAACTTCCACCTTAAGCTGGAAAAATAAGAACAAACTCAATCCAAATCACAAAGAAAAGAAATAATAAAGATTAAAATGTAAATAAATAATAGAGGATTAAAAAAATAGAGAAAATCAACAAAATCCAAAGTTGGCTCTGTGACAAAATTTGAACACTTTTAGCTTGACTAACCAACAGAAAAAGAGAATTCTCAAATTAGAGTTGACTCTTGAATAACACAGTTTGAACTGCATGGGTCCACTTACACATGGATTTTTTATAGTATATAATGTAAACAATTTCTCTTCCTTATGACTTTCTTAATAATGTTTTCTTTTACTTAGTTTATTGTAAAAATAATATATAATACATACAACATATAAAATGTGTGCTAATCAACTGTTTTTGTTATTGATAAGGTTCTGGTCAACAGTATTAGTAGTTAAGTTTTGGAAGAATCAATGCTATATACATGGATTTTTGACTGTGTAAGGGTTGACACCCTTCACCACCATGTTGCTCAAGGGCCAACTGTATTAAAATAGGAATAAAAGCAGAGACATTATTACTGACTTTACATAAATAAAGATTATAAGGGAATAGTATGAACAACTACATGCCAATGAACTGGACAACCTAGATGAAACAGACAAATTCCTAGAAAAATACAAACTAAAAAGCTGCAGACAAACTAACAGACCTAAAAAAAAAAAAAAAAAAAAAAAGGAGAGATTAAATCAGTAATCAAAAAAATTACCTACCAAAAAAAAAAAAAGGCCCAGGATAAGAGGCATTAATAATGTTATATTCACCCAAACATGTAATGGAGAATTAACACCAATTCTTAATGACTATTAAAAAAAAAAAAAAAAGCAGAAGAGGAAGAAACACTTCCAGCTCATTTTAAGAGGCCAGCATTATTCTGATACCAAAACCAGACAAAAACAACATACAAAAAAAAAAAAAAAAAAAAAAAAGAACTACAGATAAATGTCCCTTAAAATATAAGTACAAAAATTCTCAACAAAGTACTAGCAATCTGTATTCAGCAACATACCAAAAGGATTATATACCATGACGAAGTCAGATTTATCCCAGGAATGCAAGGTTGGTTCGACATAAAAATCAATCAAAGCAATACACCATATTAATAGAATAATGGACCAAAACCACATGATCATTTCAATAGACAACAGAAAATCATCTGACAAAAATCCAACATTATTTCATGATTTAAAAACAAAACAAAAAAAACCTCAACATACTAGAAATAGAAGGAAACTTTCTCAACCTAAAAAATGGTGTCTACAAAAACCTGTCCCACAACTAAAAATATACTTAATAGTGAAAGACTGACAGCTTTTCCCTAAGGTCAGAAACCTGACAAGAATGTCCTCTCTTGCCACCTCTAACTAACCAGGGCAATTAGGCAAGAAAAATAAATAGAAGGCATTCAGACTGGAAAAGAACTGAATTGTTTCCATTTGCAGGTGACATGATTTTGTATATAGAAAATCTTTAAGGAATCTACAAAAAAAAAAAAAATACTTGAGCTAATAAACAAGTTCTGCAAAGTTACAGGATGCATGACCAATATGCAAAAATTATTTGTATATCTATACACTTGAAATGAACAAACTAAATATGAAATTAAGAAAATAACTCCACTTACAAAAGCATCAAAAATAATATTTTATAACAAATTTAAGAAAAGAAGAACAAGACTTGTACATTAAAAACTACAAAACATCATTGCAAGTAATTAAAGAAGATTCAAGTAAATAGAAAGACATCCTGTGTCATGGGAGACTTACTATTATTATGATGGCAATAATCCCTGAAATGGTCTACAAATTCAATGTAATCCCTACAAAACTCCAGCTGTGTGTTTTTTTTGTTTTTTGTTTTTTGTTTTTTTGCAGTAATTGACAAGTTGATCAAAAAGTTCAAATGGAAATGGAAGCTTTTACAGAACCCAAAACAATCTGGAAAAATCACAAAGAGTATTTACATTTTCCAGTTTCAAAATTTACTAAAAAGCAAACATAATCAATATTGTGTGGTACTGACATGGAATATATAGAGAGAGATATCAATAGAATGGAATTGAGAGTCCAAAAATAAACTCATACATCTATGGCCAATTGCTTTTGGACAGGGGTGCCAAGACAATTCAAAGGGGAAAGAATATTACTTTCAATAAATGGGGCTGGGACAACTGGATAGCCACAAGCAAAAGAATGAAATTGGACCTCTACCTCATACCACATACAAAAGCTAACTCAAAATGAATCAAAGACCAAATGTAAGGGCTGAAATATAAAACACTTACAAAAAACAAAAATGTAAAACTTGTGATCTTGGATTAGTTAATAGTTTCTTAACATCAAAAGCATAAGCAACAATAAATAAATACATTGAATTTCATCAAAATTTACAAATTTTTATGGGCCCAAAAAACACTATCAAGAAAGTGAAAGAAATGCACAAAATGGAGAGAATATTTGCAAGTCATTATCTGATTAGGGTCTACTATACAAACATACAAAGCACTATTACAACTCAACAATGAAAAAGATAACCCAATTAAAATATGGGCAAATGTGGGGTGCCTAGCTGGCTAGGTCAGTAGAGCATGAGACTTTTGATCTCAGACAGAAGGCCCATGTTAGGTGTAATTTCACAATCATCTAGGAAGTAAGAGCTATAATGAAAACATGACTAGCTTTAGACAACTGCTACAACAAAATCTATGATAAAGCTGCCAGTTTTCTGGACTCCTGTGTGCCTTTTTAATATCTTATGCTTCCCATAGTCTCATTTAACTAGTACATCTAAGTGCTACTCCAGCCCCATGCTTTCTATGGCCTACAGAAACTACAGTTATGTACTGTGTCAGTGGTTTATTTTTTTATTTTTTACTTTTTTTTTCAAATATTTTATTTATTTATCCAACAGAGACAGAGACAGCGAGAGAGGGAACACAAGCAGGAGGAGTGGGAGAGGGTGAAGCAGCCTTCCCGCTGAGCAGGGAGCCCGATGTGGGGCTCAATCCCAGGACCCTGGGATCATGACCTGAGCCGAAGGCAGACCCTTAACCGACTGAGCCACCCATGTGTCCCAGCTTTATTGTTGATATGGAAAAAGTGAGTGGTCTGGAGAGAAGATTGAACCAGCCACAACATTCCTTTGTGCCAAAGCCTAACCCAGAGCAAGGCCCTAACTCTCTTTAATTCTATGAAGACTGAAAGAAGTAGGGAAAAGTTTGAAGCTAGCAGAGGTGGTTCATGAGGTTTAAGGAAAGAAGCTGTCTCTATAACATAAAAGTGCAGGGGGGGCAGCAAGTGCTGACAAAGAAGCTGCAGCAAATGAAGGTGGCTACACTAAACAACAGGTTTTCAATGTAGACCAAACATCTTTCTGTTGGAAGGAGATGCCATTTAGGATTTTCATAGCTAGAGAGAAGTCAATGCCTGGCTTCAAAGGACAGGTTGACTCTTGTTAGGGGCTGATGCAGCTGGTGACTTTAAGTTTCATCCAATGTTCATTTACCATTCCAAAATTTCTACAGCCCTTAAGAATTATGCCAAATCTAGCAAATAACCCAATTAAAATTGGACAGAAGACATACAGATGGCCAACAGACCCATGAAAAGATGCTCAATATCACTGATGATCAGGGAAATACAAATCAAAGCTACAATAAGATATCACCTCACACCAGTCAGAAAGGTTAAGATCAACAACACAAGAAACAACTGTTGACAAGGTTGTGGAGAAAAGGGAATCCTTTTGCAGTGTTAGCGGGAATGTAAACTAGTGTAGCCACTCTGGAAAAGAGTATGGAGGTTCCTCAAAAGTTAAAAATAGAACTACCCTATGATCCAGCAATTGCACTACTAGGTATTTACCCAAGGAATACAAAAATACTAATTTAAAGGGATACATGCACTCCAATGTTTATAGCCAAATTATGGAACCAGCCCAAGTGTCCACTGATAGATGAATGAATAAAGAAGAAACGGTACGCATATACAATGGAATATTACTCAGCCATAAAAAAGAATGAAATCTTGCCATTTGCAACAACATGGATGGATCTAGAGAGTATAATGCCAAGTGAAATAAGTCAGCCAGAGAAAGAATATCCTATGATTTCATTCATATGTGGAGTTTAAGGAACAAAATAAATGAACAAAGAAAAAAGAGACAAACAAAAACAGATTCTTTTTTCTTTTTTTTAAGATTTTATTTATTTGACAGAGAGAGCACAAGCAGAGGGAGAGAGAGGGAGAAGCAGGCTCCCTGCTGAGCAGGGACCCCGATGTGGGACTCGATCCCAGGACCCTGGGATCATGACCCAGGCCGAAGGCAGCAACTTAACCAACTGAGCCACCCAGGTGCCCCACAAAAACAGATTCTTAACTATAGAGAACAAACTGGTGTTTACCAGTAGGGAGGTGGGTGGAGGGAAATGTGAAATCAATGAAGGGGATTAAGAGTACACTTATCTTGATGAGCACTGAGTAATGTATAGAATTGTTGAATCACTGTATTGCAAACCTGAAACTAATATAACACTATACATTAAATATACTGGAATTTTAAAAACATGTAAAATAAAATTTCAAGAAGAAAAAAAAAGAATTACACTAAATCTATTCTGCCTGTGCTCTGTAAATGGAATAATAAAGCTTGGATGACAGCACATCTGTTGAAAGCATGGTTACTGAATATTTTAAGCCCACTGTTGAGACCTAATGCTCAGAAAAAAAAATCTTTCAAAATATTATGGCTTATTGACAATGCACCTGGTCATCTAAGAACTCTGATAAAGATGTACAATGAAGTTAATGTTGTTTTCATGCCTGCTAATACAACATCTATCCTGTAGCTCAAGGATCAAGAAGTCATTTTGACTTTCAAGTCTTATTATTTAAGAAATATATGTCATAAGGCTATAGCTGCCATAGATACTGATTCCTCTGATGGATTTGGGCAAAGTAAATAAAAAAGCCTTGGGGAAAGGATTCCCCATTCTAGATGCCTTTTAAGAACATTAATGACTCCTGGAAAGAGGTCACAATATCAACATTAACAAAAGTTTGGAAGAAGTTGATTCCAGCCCTTATGAATGATTTTGAGAGGTTCAAGACTTCAGTGGAGGAAGTAACTGCAGATGTGGTGGAAATAGCAAGAGAACTAGAATTAGAAGTTGAGCCTGAAGATGGAACTGAATCACTGCAATCTCATGATAAAACTTGAAAGGATGAGGAGTTGCTTCTTATGGATAAGCAAAGAAAGTGGTTGCTGTCTTCCTTTAAGAAATTGCCACAGCCATGACAACCTTCACCAACCATCACACTCTGATCAGTCACCAGCCGTCAACATCAGGGCAGGACACTCCCTCTACCAGCAAAAAGATTACAACTTGCTTAAAGCTCAGAGGTTGGCTAGTATTTTTTAACAATAAAATATTTTAAAATTAAAGTATGCACATTTTTAAGACATAATGCTATTGCACACTTAATAAACTACGTATACGGGGCGCCTGGGTGGCTCAGTCATTAAGCGTCTGCCTTCGGCTCAGGTCATGATCCCAGGGTCCTGGGATCGAGCCCCACATCGGGCTCTCTGCTCAGCAGGAAGCCTGCTTCTCCCTCTGCCACTCCCCCTGCTTGTGTTCCCTCTCTCGCTGTGTCTCTCTCTGTCAAATAAATAAATAAAATATTTATAAATAAATAAATAAATAAATAAACTACAGTATAATGTAAACATAAATTTTATATGCACTGGGAAACCAAAATCTTTATTTGACTCATTTTCTTGTGATATTTGATTTTTGCAATGGTCTGGAACCAAACCCGCAATTTCTTTGAGGTATGCCTATAGTTGCTTAGTAAGTTTTGGCTGAATAAAGAAATGACTGGAATATTGTTTCTGTAATTTGCATTTGTACTGTATATTTTATAAAGACAATGTTGAATGTTTTCATACTCTGGGACATAAATAGTTTTAGCTGCCATGCTTTGGTCCAGCATAAGTGGTGATTCTGGGGATAACAAATATTTGATATACAAATTGTCATTTCCTTGTCCCGCACTCATGGCAGACATTTTTGAACAATCATGGTATTTTTATTATAAAGCTAAAATGGGTCTCCAGAATCCTCAACAGTGTCCCAGGGAATCACCACTGATCAGAGTTGGCACAAGAGTTCTAACCAACTTCTTTTCCTGATCTTTGGAACACATTCAGAGGAATCTCTTTTGGAAACCCATGACTTTTTAAGATTTACAAGTACACTAATGAAAAGTAACTCTTTGCCTGTAGGTATCAAGAATTCTCTGAAACACACCACTACATGCCTTATGTGTCCTAGAATTCTTTTGCGATGTCATGTTAAATGACACTCCAGGGACACTTCCTGTAATCAAATGTTTTCAATATTAGACTGTTATCATTAGTCACTACTTTTAACCATAGGACACAAGTCACTTTTAAGAAAATTACCACCTTTACCTCTCATGAGGAAAGCAGTGAGGAGAGGAAATATAAATGGTTGTGGATGAGTGCTCTTGAACTCTCCCTCTGCCAGCAAGGCTTCCCAGGAAAGAAGCTGCTGCCTTCTCCACGCAGAGTAGACCCTGCTGATTGATTTAGCAAGTAAAGAATCTTTGCATTCCTGTAGGTGTGGGATTATCCTCTCCCTGTGCTCTGAAGCATCTGATCCACAGGCCAGCACAAAGAAAGCTGTGTTCTTTAATTGAGGCAATAACAGACAGGACAAGAAAGGCGCTATGATCAGGGAAATCCAAATCAAAACCTCAATGAGATACCACTTCACACCAGTCAGAATGGCTAAAATTAACAAGTCAGGAAATGACAGATGTTGGCGGGGATGCGGAGAAAGGGGAACCCTCCTACACTGTTGGTGGGAATGCAAGCTGGTGCAGCCACTCTGGAAAACTGTATGGAGGTTCCTCAAAAAGTTGAAAATAGAGCTACCATATGATCCAGCAATTGCACTACTGGGCATTTACCCCAAAGATACAAAAGTAGGGATCCGAAGCGGTACGTGCACCCCGATGTTTATAGCAGCAATGTCCACAATAGCCAAACTGTGGAAAGAGCCAAGATGTCCATCAACAGATGAATGGATAAAGAAGTTGTGGTATATATATACAATGGAATATTATGCAGCTATCAAAAGGAATGAGATCTTGCCATTTGCAACAACATGGATGGAACTGGAGGGTATTATGTTGAGTGAAATAAGTCAAACAAAGAAAGACATGTATCATATGATCTCACTGATATGAGGAATTCTTAATCGCAGGAAACAAACTGAGTGTTGTTGGAGTGGGGGGTGGGGTGGGAGGGATGGGGTGACTGGGTGATAGACACTGGGGAGGGTATGTGCTCTGGTAAGCGCTGTGAATCGTGCAAGACTGTTGAATCTCAGATCTGTACCTCTGAAACAAATAATGCAATATATGTTAAGGAAAAAAAGAAGAAGAAGAAGAAGGTAGTGGGAGGGGAAGAATGAAGCGGGGGAAATCGGAGGGGTAGACAAACCATGAGAGATGATGGACTCTGAAAAACAAACAGGGTTCTAGAGGGGAGGGGGTGGGAGGATGGGTTAGCCTGGTGGTGGGTATTGAGGAGGGCACATTCTGCATGGAGCACTGGGTGTTATGCACAAACAATGAATCATGGAACACTTCATCTAAAACTAATGATGTAATGTATGGGGATTAACATAAGAATAAAAAAATAAAATAAAATAAAATATTAAAAAAAAAAAAAAGAAAGAAAGGCGCTATGGCAGGGCATACTGAGAAGACAACTAACATCACTACTCCCTGCAAAGCTAGGATTTGGGAGTCCTGGCAGGGGGCCTGCAGCAGCCCTGGTAGTGCTAGAGTCCCAGACCAGTCTCTCAGGGCCTCCACCAAATGCAGAATTGTATCTAGGGGTCAGGAAAATCCCTTTATTGACAATTTGCCCATATCCCTTGCTAGTGGTGAGAAACTGAGCAAGTGACTCTGAGAGAATGCCAACAGTAGAAGTTGGTTCCAGCTGGTTTAAAAAAAAAAAAAAAAACAGAAATGATATTCCTAAAAATTCCACTTCCTCATAAACTCAGTGTGTTCACCAAGGCAAAATCCTGTATGCAAAATCTTTTTATGATTTATTTCTTAATTTAAATACATGCTTTATGTGGATTTTTAAAAACTTTTTTAAAATATTATTTCTTCTTTGAAACTGGAAGCAACCATGCTTCTGCAAAAAAAGTAAATACAGAGTCATGATAAAAGGCTGGTGGTCAGGAAGCTGGAGGCTGGAGCAGGGAGACTCATCATCACATGTCTGAGCAGGATATGAGGCAGTGACTATAGTCAAAACATTGCTTTATTGGAATCCTGGCTAATGCATCCATTTTTTATTAGTTTATCATGCATATACTAGTTATAACAGTAATAATAACAACAGCTAATGTTTACTGGGCTGTTTTTGTGCCACACACTGTGCTGGGTACTTTATGGGCTTTATCCCAATTGATTCTCAAGTCAAATTTAGGGGTATACATTATTATCTAAACTTTATGGATTAAACACCAAAGCTTAGAGAGGCTAAATGATACACATAATGTCACACTGCTAATAACCAGAGGTGCCAGAATCAAACTTAAGGAGTCTCATCCAGGAATAAAAGTTGAAAAGTCACCATAAATTTTTCAAGGGTCTTAAAAGGCAGAATGAACTCAAATTTATATAGAAGACAGATAGGAAGAAAATGTGATGGTTCCTTCTTCAGTCCCAGAAGAAAGGCCCCCTTTTTCCAGGGAGTGGGCTCAAGTCCATTTCTTAATAGTTAAGAGATGTTAATACAGCGTTCTTACTCAGGATCTCCTTGTTCAACTTTGTGTGTTTTAATTCCTGGGAACGTTTGAGAGAAAGTAGCCTATGTAGCCACATCTGTACATTGTCATCCCAATTACACTAATCTGTGATATTGCAGCTAGCAACTTGCACAAAGTTCAAGCTAACCCATATGATGATTTGAGTCATGGATCACAGCACACAGCTAAGCATGTAGTCTCTGGTACGGAACAACAGAGGTGACTGAATTATGACTATCAAAGGCCTTAAGGTCTTAGAAGAATTTCTTAGAATCTGTCATTCAAATCCTTACTGATTTGATTAGAAATCCTTCGTTCCAGGAAACCCTGGTAAGCTGAAACAATAAATGTGCACCTAAGATGAATAGGTGAGGCAATAGATACGTTGAAAATGATCTGAGGTGAATATGAGCTTTACTATTCAAAAAAGATTAAAGATATGCAAAATTCAAATAAAATTAATCAAATTAAACTTAGATTTGGGGATGGAAATTTCATTTGTTATTTCAAAAGCAGATAGTATAAGGAAAACATCAGACAAACCCAAATTGAAGAAAATTCTATAAAATATCAAAAATGTCAAGGTAATAAAAAAAAAAAGTCTGAGAAACCATCACAGTCTAAGGAGCCTAAGGAGACATGGTGACTAAATGTGATGTGGTCTCTTGGACAGGATCTTGGGACAGAAAAAAAAAAAGGTAATATATATAAAAACTAAGAAAATCCAAATTAAGTCTGGAGTGTGGTTAATAGTAATGTACTAATGTCCGTTTTGACAAATGCACTATGGCTATAGAAGATGTTAATGATGGGAAAAACTGAAAGAAGGGAAGATATGGGAACTCTAATATTCTTACAACTTTTCTGTAGATATAAAATTTTCCAAAATAGGGGGCAGAGCAAGATGGCGGAGGAGTAGGAGACCTGGATTTCATCTGGTCTCAGGAATTCAGCTGGAGAGGGATCAAACAATTCTGAACACCTATTAACTCAACAGGAGATCGAAGAAAAGAATAGCAACAACTCTCTGAACAGAAAAGCGACCACTGTCTGGAAGGCAGGACGTGCGGAGAAGTGAATCCCTGTTGATATTTGGGAGGATAGACAGTGGGGGAGGGGGCCTCTGTCAGAAGCTTCTGGCAAGTGATAGAGCCATGGAGCACAAAATCGGAACTTTTAGGAGTCTGCTCTGCTGAGGGACGTCGCTCCAGTGGCTAAGCAGGGGGTGGAACCCTCGTGGGACAGTGTGGTCTCAGGACCCTTGGGGTCACAGAAAGACCGGGAATGCCTGAGGGCGGCAGAGCTCCCAGGTAATAGAGTGGGGAAGCTGGCTGCAGAGACGGAGCCAAGGTGCGGGCTCTCAGCTCGGGGTTGTCATAAACCATGATCCACGGCACAGTCGGGGAACTGCTCCTCCAGCAGGGACCCAACAAGCAGCAGATCCGGGGAAACTCAGCTTCCTCCCACGGGAGGAGCGGCATGGGAGCGCACCACAGGGATCTGCTGGGTTTGGAGAATCCACACTGAGTCGGGTGCCAGAGATAGAAACACTTGGTCACAGGCCGGGTGAGCACAGAGTGCGGCCGGAGACTGGGGAGATGGGAGTGATTACTGCTTTTCTCTGGGGGCACACTGAGGAGCAGGGCCCCGAGTTCTCGGCTCCTCTGGGGCGGAGATTGGGAGGCCGCCATTTTCACTCTCGTCCTCCAAAGCTGTACGGAAAGCTTGCAGGGAACAAAAGCTCCCAAGAACAAACCCGAGCAGATTACTTAGCCCAGACCGGCAAGGGCGGGGCAATTCGGCCTCTGGCAAAGACATTTGGGAACCATAGCAACAGGCCCCTCCCCAGAAGATCAGCGAGAACAGCCAGCCAAGACCAAGTTTACCGATCAATAAGAATGGCAGAACTCCAGAGATAGGGGAATACTGCACATAGAATCCATGGCTTTTTTACCATGATTCTGTAGTCTTTCAAAGTTAATTTCTTTAACACTTTTTTTTTCAATTTTTCTTTTTCCCTTTTTCAAATAACATCAATCCCTTTAAAAAAAAAAAACATTTTTATTTTTCATTTTTAGAGTCATATTCTATCCCTTCATAGTAGTTACCCTTATTTTTGGCATATATATATAAGTTGTTCTCTCGTTAAAATTTTGAGATAAAGTTTCTTCTAACAGATCAAAATATACGCTAAATCTCTAATGTATGGCTTTGTTCTAGTCTGCATGATCACATTCTCTCCCTTTTTTTTCTTTTTTTTAATCCTTTCTTTTTTCAAACAACTTATCAATTCCTTTTATAAAAATTTTTATACTTTTCATCTTTACAGTCATATTATATCCATTCATCATTTCAACCCTTATTTTTGAACATATATAAGTTTCTCTTTCTTTAAAATTTTGGGAGGCACTTTCTTCTAACAGACCAAAATACACCCAAAATCTAGTGTGTGGCACTGATCTATGCACCAGCCTGATCATATTGGATCATCTTCCGTTTTAGTTTTGTTCTGTTATTTGTTAGCTTTTATCTTTTTCTTTTTCTTTTTTTTTTTTCCTTTTTCTTTTTTCTTTCTTTCCCTTTCTTTTCCCCCTGTTTCAGGTTTTTTCTGATTTGTTTAGAGTATATTTTCTGGGGACGTTCTTACCCTGTTAGCATTTTGTTCTCTCATTAATCTATTCTCCTCTGAACAAAATGACAAGATGGAAAAAATCACCTCAACAAAAAGAACAAGAGGTAATAACGACTGCTAGGGACATACTCAATACGGACATTAGTACGATGTCAGAACGAGAGTTCAGAATGATGATTTTAAAGATACTAGCTGGGCTTGAAAAAAGCATGGAAATTATTAGAGAAATGCTTTCTGGAGAAATAAAAGAACTAAAATCTAACCAAGTCAAAATAGAAAGGTTATTAATGAGGTGCAATCAAAAATGGGGGCACTAACTGCTAGGATAAATGAGCCAGAAGAGAGAATCAGTAATATAGAAGACCAAATGATGGAAAATAATGAAACTAAGAAAAAGAGAGATAAACAACTACTGGATCACGAGGGCAGAATGCGAGAGATAAGCGATTCCGTAAGACGAAACAACATTAGAATAATTGGGATCCCAGAGGAAGAAGAAAGAGAGAGAGGGGCAGAAGGTACATTGGAGCAAATTATAGCAGAGAACTTCCCTAATTTGGGGAAGGAAACAGGCATCAAAATACAGGAGGCACAGAGAACCCCTCTCAAAATCAATAAAAATAGGTCAACACCCCGACATCTAATAGTAAAACTTATGAGTCTCAGAGACAAAGAGAAAATCCTGAAAGCAGCTCAGGAGAAGAGATCTGTAACCTACAATGGTAGAAACATTAGATTGGAAACAGACCTACCCACAGAGACCTGGCAGGTCAGAAAGGACTGGCAGGATATATTCAGAGCACTAAATGAGAAAAATATGCAGCCAAGAATACTATATCCAGTTAGGCTGTCATTGAAAATAGAAGGAGAGCTAAAAAGCTTCCAGGACAAACAAAAGCTAAAGGAATTTCCAAACACAAAACCAGACCTACAAGAAATATTGAAAGGGGCCCTCTAAGCAAAGAGAGAGCCTAAAAGCAACAGAGACCAGAAAGGAACAAGACAACATACAGTAACAGTCACCTTACAGGCAATACAATGGCACTAAATTCATATTTTTAAATAGTTACGCTGAATGTAAATGGGTTAATGCCCCAATCAAAAGACACATGCTATCAGATTGGATTAAAAAACAAGACCCATCGGGGCACCTGGGTGGCTCAGTTGGTTGGGCGACTGCCTTCGGCTCAGGTCATGATCCTGGAGTCCCGGGATCGAGTCCCACATTGGGCTCCCTGCTCGGCGGGGGGTCTGCTTCTCCCTCTGACCCTCCTCCCTCTCATGCTCTCTGTCTCTCATTCTCTCTCTCTCAAATAAATAAATAAAATTAAAAAAAAAAAAAAAAAACAAGACCCATCGATATGCTGTCTGCAAGAGACTCATTTTAGACCCAAAGACACATCCAGATTGAAAGTGAGGGGATGGAAAACCATTTACTATGCTAATGGACACCAAAAGAAAGCTGGGGTGGCAATCCTTATATCAGACAAATTAGATTTTAAACCAAAGACTGTAATAAGAGATGAGGAAGGGGGCGCCTGGGTGGCTCAGTCGGTTAAGCAACTGCCTTAGGCTCAGGTCATGATCCTGGGGTCCCAGGATCGAGTCCCGCATCGGGCTCCCTGCTTGGCAGGGAGTCTGCTTCTCCCTCTGACCCTCCCCCTTCTCATGTGCTCTCTCTCTCTCATTCTCTCTCTGTCAAATAATAAATAAAAAAAAATCTTTAAAAAGAAAGAGATGAGAAAGGACCCTATATCCTACTTAAAGGGTCTATCCAACAAGAAGATCTAACAATTATAAATATCTATGCCCCTAACATGGGAGCAGCCAATTATATAAGGCAAGTAATAACAAAAGCAAAGAAACACATCGACAACAATACAATAATAGTGGGGGACTTTAACACGCCCCTCACTGAAATGGACAGATCATCTAAACAAAAGATCAACAAGGAAAAAAAGACTTTAAATGACACACTGGACTAATGGACTTCACATATATTTCAGAACATTCCATCCCAAAGCAACAGAATACACGTTCTTCTCTAGTGCCCATGGAACAGTCTCCAGAATCGATCACATCCTAGGTCACAAATCAGGTCTCAACTGGTAACAAAAGATTGGGATCATTCCCTGCCTATTTTCGGAGCACAGTGCTTTGAAACTAGAACTCAATCACAAGAGGAAAGTCAGAAAGAACTCAAATACATGGAGGCTAAAGAGCATCCTACTAAAGAATGAATGGGTCAACCAGGAAATTAAAGAAGAATTTAAAAAATTCATGGAAACCACCAAAAATGAAAACACAACTGTTCAAAATCTTTGGGATGCAGCAAAGGCAGTCCTAAGAGGAAAGTATATAGCAATACAAGCCTTTCTCAAGAAACAAGAAAGGTCTCAAGTACACAACCTAACCCTACACCTAAAGGAGCTGGAGCAAGAACAGCAAATAAAGCCTAAACCCAGCAGGAGAAGAGAAATAATAAAGATCAGAGCAGAAATCAATGAAATAGAAACCAAAAGAACAGTAGAACAGATCAACAAAACTAGGAGCTGGTTCTTTGAAAGAATTAACAAGATTGATAAACGCCTGGCCAGACTTATCAAAAAGAAAGAGAAATGACCCAAATCAACAAAATCATGAATGAAAGAGGAGAGATCACAACCAACACCAAAGAAATACAAACAATTATAAGAACAGATTATGAGCAACACTATGCCAGCAAATTAGATATTCTGGAAGAAATGGATGCATTCCTAGCGATGTATCAACTACCAAAACTGAACCAGGAAGAAATAGAAAACCGTAACAGACCTATAACCACTAAGGAAATTGAAGCAGTCATCAAATTTCTCCCAACAAACAAGAGCCCAGGGCTGCCAGATGGCTTCCCAGGGGAGTTCTACCAAACATTTCAAGAAGAATTAATACCTATTCTTCTGAAACTGTCCCAAAAAATAGAAATGGAAGGAAAACTTCCAAACTCATTTTATGAGGCCAGCATTACCTTGATCCCCAAACCAGACAAAGACCCCAATCAAAACGGAGAATTACAGACCAATATCCCTGATGAACATGGATGCAAAAATTCTCACCAAAATACTAGCCAATAGGATCCAACAGTACATTAAAAAGATTATTCACCATGACCAAGTGGGATTTATCCCTGGGCTGCAAGGTTGGTTCAACATCCGCAAATCAATCATTGTGATACAATACATTAATAAAAGAAAGAACAAGAACCATATGATCCTCTCAATAGATGCAGAAAAAGCATTTGACAAAATACAGCATCCTTTCTTGATCAAAACTCTTCAGAGTATAGGGATAGAGGGTACACACCTCAAGATCATAAAAGCCATCTATGAAAAATCCATAGCAAATATCATTCTCAATGGGGAAAAACTGAGAGCTTTCCCCCTAAGGTCAGGAACGCGGCAGGGATGTCCACTATCACCACTGCTATTCAACATAGTATTAGAAGTCCTAGCCACAGCAATCAGACAACAAAAAGAAATAAAAAGCATCCAAATCGGCAAGGAAGAAGTCAAAATCTCACTCTTTGCAGACGATATGATACTTTATGTGGAAAATCCCAAAGACTCCACCCCAAAACTGCTAGAACTCATCCAGGAATTCAGTAAAGTGGCAGGATATAAAATCAATGCACAGAAATCAGTGGCATTCCTATACACCAACAACAAGACAGAAGAAAGAGAAATTAAGGAGTCAATCCCATTTACAATTGCACCCAAAACCGTAAGATACCTAGGAATAAATCTAACCAAAGAGGCAAAGGATCTGTACTCAGAAAACTATAAAATACTCATGAAAGAAATTGAGGAAGACACAAAGAAGTGGAAAAACGTTCCATGCTCATGGATTGGAAGAACAAATATTGTGAAGATGTCAATGCTACCTAGAGCAATCTACACATTCAATGCAATCCCCATCAAAATACCATCCACTTTTTTCAAAGAAATGGAATAAATAATCCTAAAATTTGTATGGAACCAGAAAAGACCCCGAATAGGCAGAGGAATGTTGAAAAAGAAAACCAAAGCTGGCGGCATCACAATTCCGGACTTCCAGCTCTATTACAAAGCTGTCATCATCAAGACGGTATGATACTGGCACAAAAACAGACACATCGATCAATGGAACAGAATAGAGAGCCCAGAAATGGACCCTCAACTCTATGGTCAACTCATCTTCGACAAAGCTGGAAAGAATGTCCATTGGAAAAAAGACAGTCTCCTCAACAAATGGTGTTGGGAAAATTGGACACCCATGCAGATGAATGAAACTGGACCATTTCCTTATACCACACACAAAAATAGACTCCAAATGGTTGAAAGACTTCCATGTGAGACAGGAGTCCATCAAAATCCTAAAGGAGAACACAGGTAGCAACCTCTTTGACGTCAGCTGCAGCAACTTCTTCCTAGAAACATTGTCAAAGGCAAGGGAAGCAAGGGCAAAAATGAACTATTGGGACCTCATCAAGGTAAAAAGCTTTTGCACAGCAAAGGAAACAGTCAATAAAACCAAAAGACAACCGACAGAATGGGAGAAGATATCTGCAAATGCCATATCAGATAAAGGGCTAGTATCCAAAATCTATAAAGAACTTATCAAACTCAACACCCAAAGAACAAATGATCCAATCAAGAAATGGGCAGAAGACATGAATAGACATTTTTCCAAAGAAGACATCCAAACGGTCAACAGACACATGAAAAAGTGCTCAACATCGCTCAGCATCAGGGAAATCCAAATCAAAACCTCAGGAGATAATACCTCACACCAGTCAGAATGGCTAAAATTCACAAGTCAGGAAATGACAGTTGTTGGCAGGGATGTGGAGAAAGAGGAATCCTCCTACACTGTTGGTGGGAATGCAAGCTGGTGCAGCCACTCTGGAAAACAGTATGGAGGTTCTTCAAAAAGTTGAAAATAGAGCTACCATACACCCAGCAATTGCACTACTGGGTATTTACCCCAAAGATACAAATGTAGTGTCCCGAAGGGGTACGTGCACCCTGATGTTTATAGCAGCAATGTCCACAATAGCCAAACTGTGGAAAGAGCCAAGAAGTCCATCAACAGATGAATAAATAAAGAAGAGTGTTATATATATATATATATATAATGGAATATTATGCAGCCATCAAAAAGAATGAAATCTTGCCATTTGCAACACCGTGGATAGAACTGGAGGGTATTATGCTGAGCAAAATAAGTCAATCAGAGAAAGACATGTATCATATGATCTCACTGATATGAGGAATTCTTAATCTCAGGAACCAATCTGAGGGTTGCTGGAGTGGTGGGGGGTGGGAGAGATGGAGTGGCTGGGTGATAGACACTGGGGAGCATATATGCTATGGTGAGGGCTATGAATTGTGCAAGATTGTTGAATCATAGATCTGTACCTCTGAAACAAATAATACATTATATGTTAAAAAAAAAAAGAAGTAAGAAGGGAGAAATGAAGGGGGTGAAATCGGTGGGGGAAATGAACCATGAGAGACTATGGACTCTGAGAAACAAACTGAGTGTTCTAGAGGGGAGGGGGAGGGGAGGATGGGCCAGCCTGGTGATGGGTATTAAAGAGGGCACATACTGCATGGAGCACTGGGTGTTATACGTCAACAATGAATCATGGAAAACTACATCAAAAACTAATGGTGTAATGTATGGTGATTAACATAACATAATATAAAAAAAAAAGGAAAAAAATTTCTAAAATAGTTTATTTTAAACAAGAAATCTCTCTCTCTCTCTCTCTCTCTGTCTGTCTCTCACACACACACACACACACACACACATAAAGCAGACCATACCCTTCTAAATGGCCACATATTAAAAGCATAGCCATTAACACTTAAACAGTGCCTACCAAATAGTGAGCATTCAATAAATATATTTTTGAATGGATGATAAATGAATGAAGTGGATCCCTTTCCTTAGTTTAAAAAAAAAAAAAGCCTTCATTTGTTCCTCATTATCTTAAATCTACATTCAACCTCATTTTCAAGAGCCTCCACAAGCAAGCCAAACTATTTTCTATAGATCTTCAGTATATTACTTCTGCCCGAGTCAAAGAAGTCTTACTCTCCCAGCATTGTATAGCTTTCATTCCTGGCTTAGCTTTGTAGTTTCTTACTCCAAAACTGAAATTATCTCCCACCTCATTCCACTTGTTCCAGGCTGAATTCAAGTTTCCCCAGCTTTAAGAATTGTTTCTAAAATACCTGTATTTCCTTGAAATTTTCATTCTCTGAATTCTTACTGTCTACCTCTTCAGTTCAACAAATGTATATAAAATGGCCTAAAGGGGTCAGTCTAATATTGTATGCATTTAGTTTCCCCCTTAATCCAAGAGTCACATAGGAGAGGTTTTTAGAGACAAGGAGGGGTGGGAAAGAGAGATTACAAAAGGACATAAGAAAAATTAGGGCAATAATCAGTATGTTCCTATCCTAATTATGGTGATGGTTTCATGACTGTAGACATATATCAATCAATCTTATCAAGCTGTATACCTTATATATGTTCAGTTTATTATGTCAATTATAGAGTTATAAAGCTATTTAAAATGCCTTTGACTTTTAATGATTTAATTTCTAATTTATTTATTTATGGTCTTAAACAATTATTATAAGATATGATTTGTTATTTGCTGAGTTTTAGGCCAAAAATAATTCTCAATCAATTCTAATTTTTTAATATATTACATGAGCACTTGAGAAAAGATTGTAAGTATTCTCTAGTATTAAATAATTTGAGACATATATTTTTATCTCTTTGATCTGTTAAGGACTGAGAAAGTTAAAGTCTCTTATCATTATGATATCCTTCAAACTGATTGCACTTTAAAAAAAAAACAGCAAATCAAATCATGGGCTTAGGGTACAATGCCAGTTTTGTGCCATGGTGTCACATCTTCATCTTGTTCTTCATCCTTCACAGCATCCTCAAGAAATTTAGCCTAAACCCTTCAGCCATTTTCTACTTACTACTCTCATTCTTCATGTTCTTTTATCTGGAAACTGTGACATGATTTACTTATGTGACTGAATTGTACCAAATTACTTATGATTTGTCTAGAATTGACTACATCCTGACTGCAGATTCCTCCCTGACCAGCACCTGTGGCATCAATTTTGGCTCTGGATAATTGGTATCTAAGAGAAGCCAACCTGAGAATGAAGGTGGCACAGGATCCAGCTGCAGTCTTCCCTTAGGACTTAGTCTTTTTGACCGGCTTCCTGTCTAGGTCAATTCTTCATTCAGTAGTCCCTTGTCTTCTGCTCTACTGCTAACTTGTGCCCCCCACCCTACTGCCCCTTATTAAACTCATCTTGCTGCCTGCAGTACTGTTTCATTAAATGCTAAATCACCTCCACCTCCTTGCCCTGTTTCACCAAACTCACCTACCATATCCAACCCAGTATGGTGATTAATTCACTTATTATTATGTACTACACAATATCATCCATCCAAACCATTAACAATTTTTGCACTTGCAATGCCAAACAAAAATGTTGTTCCTTCATTTTAATCATCCTTTCATATCTTACATATAGCAAGATTATCCCACTATGCAATATAGTGGAAACAGCTGCGTAAATGGAGGCTGAAGGCTCTCTGAATCCTGGTTCCATACTGACTAGCCATACTATCTGGAATAACTCAACTAAACCTCACTAAGCTCCAGTTTTCTCATATTTCAAATAGCATTGTGAGAGTTAAAAGAAATGATAAAGGTAAAATATTTTACAAACTATAAAATGCTATACAAATACAAAATATTGCAAATAGGCAGGGTGTATTTATCTCTCAATGCAGGTATATTTCTTTGGCTCTTTGAAAAATTAAGTAACATATTCCATTTCTGGGACTAAGACCTTTCTGAAAGCCTCACAGTAGTTTGGTAGATATCAAACTAGAGACAAAAATTGCCTTTCTGAATACTAGAGCTTTATGTAGGAGATGAAGCTAAGAAGATATAAAACACAGGCTCACTTCAATATGGGAAGTGGATAAAATTGAGGTACTAATCAAAATGTTTGAAGACTGTCATCCTTCTAAGAATAATGCCATGCTTAAGAGCCATGTGCTCAACATCTGCAAACCAAAAGCAAATGAAAAATTCTATTAGCTTGTACCAGAAATGTGAATACTCAGCTGAAACTAAGACTATTGTGGGGGGTATAATTCAAAGTAATATCAGGATGGAAATGATGAGTGAGGAGAAAAGGTAAAAATTATTACATAAACACAATTTATTTTGGAAAAGCATATGAGCACATGCAAGGCAGCAAAATCTAAACTTTCTCTTGGTAATTGAATAGCAGAGTCAGCACACGGTTTCAGACAAAAATCAGAAACCAAACTAAACCAAAGCAGTTTCATCTGTGAAAATTTTCCTGATCCCCAGGCCAACTTAGTTACTTTATTTTTTATGCTCTAATTGTCCCTTGCATTTACCTCCATTGTAACTATTACCACAGTGTACTATAACCATCTGTGTATGCGCCAGTTTCACTTAAGCTGTCCTTTTTGAAATAAACTATACCTTTTCTTTCCATTATGTCCACAGTGCCAAGCATGTTGTCTGCTACATGGTGATCAGTCATGAAATGACAAAGGAACTACATTATGGGCGGTAACATGTCTGATGATGAATCTCAGCTTTTTTTCTCAGAACAGCACATAAAAATATACTCATTTTAAAACCCTAAATCTTGGTGAATGGCTTCTACAAACAGCCTCATTATTTTATTAAAACCCAACTGTTTTGTGCAGTTCTATTCTAGACAGAGTTTTAGGGGCCTACCATTCAGAGAGCAGTAATCTGGGCAAGATCAGTCCCATGGCTGATTTCTGATGCCAGTGAAAGCAGTCACAGTGTCAGCCCCAATACATGTCAGATAGAGGCCAAAAAAAGGTCTGTCAGGTTGTGTACTGCACAGCTCTATGGAGGTACCACTCACATAGAGTAAATGTGAAGAGTCACGGCAATGCAGTATACACAACCCACATGATAGGACTGATGTCAGGTAGCTTGTTGATGATGAAACTGGCCTATTTGGCAGCCAAAATATTATTCCTAGTCTCTCAGCAATTTCACAAGTATGTGCCTTTGCTTAAATAATAAAGGATTAATATCCTTGGACCACTCCATGGATGGCTCTATTTCAATGACTATAAAAAAAATGACTCAGATCTTGTAAATTTCCATCATGGAACACGAGTTCTGTAGGCTGGCAATAGATATCCTAGTTAAAGTGGTTGAGGGGCCAACTGAGTCAGACAAACATAGGAATAAACAAAATTAAACAAATTATTTCATTTAAATATCCCAGAACCTCTCTAATATGCTAATGTATTAACCTATAGAAAATATATTACAGTGTTTCTCAATTTATTTTACCTCAAATACTTCAAGAAACATTTTGTAAGACTAATGTGATTTCATGAACCATACTCAAAAACACTGCACTGGAGCACAGCACCCATCCCACCCAGTAGACCACCTACAGATCAGAAGCTGTGAGGATGAGACCAGAGATCTGTATTTTTTTTTTTTAAGATTTTATTTATTTATTTGACAGAGAGAGACACAGCGAGAGAGGGAACACAAGCAGGGGGAGTGGGAGAGGGAGAAGCAGGCTTCCCGCGGAGCAGGGAGCCTGATGTGGGGCTCGATCCCAGGACCCCGGGATCATGACCTGAGCCGAAAGCAGACACTCAACTACTGAGCCACCCAGGCGCCCCGAGATCTGTACTTTTAACAAGCTCCTACAGAAGATTTTTATGTAATCAAATGGGCACCAGTCAGTGGACTCGCATTTGAAAACAACTACACACGTTAGCCCAATTTCTCAATACTAAAGATTTCTATTCTCAGAAGTTAAATGTATAGCTAAAATCTTTCATAGACCCCCAAATTCCCTCTCATGTCTTTGAACAAGTATGCAAAATAGAAAGTCTGATTTTTAGTTCCAGAATTACTACTTTATAGTAAATAAAATTCAGACTTCTGATACTGCTAGCAAGGCTTCTCCCTTGTTGAATCTAGAATTTCATTATGCATACCAATAGGGATTAAAACAGTATTAAGATGTTCAAAATGCAAATAAACACCTGGAGGCTTTTCCTCCTTAGAGTTCTTTTACACAGGCATCCACAGAATGATGGAAGATTGGAATTGAAAGGCATGCCTAGAGAGGTTAAGTTATTTACCTATAGTCAAAGAGTTCATTAGTAGCCAAACTGGGGTTTAAATTCAGAGCTCTCTTATTTTAGCGCTGTTCCTTCTACTCAAATCAACAGCATTGAGAAAGCTATTCTGAATACCTCAACCTCTCACAGCTACAAATCTATTCCTTGGTCAGCCTTTATGTCCTCATATTAGGAATGATAAGAAAGAAGTGGGGACAAAAAGATGTTTTAGTTTTCTAACAATAGCTTTATTTTTTTAATGTTTCAAGTTATTTAAATTCTAGTTAGTTAACATACACTGTAATATTAGTTTCAGGAGTAGAATTCAGTGATTCATCATTTCCATACAACACCCAGTACTCATCACAAGTGCCCTCCTTAATACCCATCACCCATCTAGCCCATCCCCCACCCATCTCCCCTCCAGAAACCCTCAGTTTGTTCTTTACAGTTCAGAGCCTCTTTTGTGGTTTGCCCCCTCTCTTATTTTTTTTTCCCCTGTGTTCATCTGTCTTGTTTCTTAAATTCCACATATGAGTGAAATCATATGGTATTCGTCTTTCCCTGTCTCATTTATAGAGTGTAATACACTCTAGCTCCATCCATATCATTGCAAATGGCAAGATCTGATTCCTTTTTATAGGTCAGTAATATTCCATTGTGTATAGCTACCACCTCTTCTTTATCTATTCATCAGTCAATGGACATTTGGGCTCTTTCCATAATCTGGTTATTATAGATAATGTTGCTATAAACATTGGGGTGCCTGTGTCCCTTTGAATCAGTATTTTTGATTCCTCTGGGTAAACACCTAGTAGTGCAATTCCTGGATTATAGAGTAGTTCTATTTTTAGCTTTCTGAGGAAACTCCATACTGTTTTCCAGAGTGGCTGCCCCAGTTTGTATTCCCACCAACACTGTAAGAGGGTTCCCCTATCTCCACATCCTTCCCAACACCTGTTGTTTCCACTGTTGTTAGTTTTAGCCATTCTGAGAGTTGTAGTTTTGATTTGTAGTTTTGATTTGTATTTCCCTAATGTATTTCCCTCATTGTAGTTTTGATTTGTATTTCCCTGATGATCAGTGATGTTGAGCATCTTTTCATGTGTCTGTTGGCCATCTGTATGTCTTCCTTAGAAAAATGTCTCTTCATGTTTTCTACCCATTTCTTAACTGGATTATTTGTTTTTGGGATGTTGAGTCTGATAAGTTCTCTATGTATTTTGGATACTAACCCTTTATCAGATATGTCATTTGCAAATATTTTCTCCCCTTCCATAGGTTGCCTTTTAGTTTTGTTGATTGTTTCCTTTGCTGTGCAGAAACTTTTCATCTTGATGAAGTCCCAGCAGTTCATTTTTGCTTTTGTTTCCCTGGCCTCCAGACACATATCTAATAAGAAGTTGCTACAGCCAAGGTCAGAGAAGTTGCTGCCTGTGTTCTCTAGGATTTTGATGGTTTCCTGTCTCACATTTAGGTCTTTCATCCATTTTGAATTTATTTTTGTGTATGGTATAAGAAAGTGGTCCAGCTTCATTCTTTTGCATGTGGCTGTCCAGTTTTCCCAACACCATTTGCTGAAGAGACTTTTTTTGTTTTTGTTTTTCCCATGGATATTCTTTTCTGCTTTGTTGAAGATTTGTTGACCATATAGTTGTGGGTCCATTTCTAGGTTTTCCATTCTGTTTAATTGATCTATGTGTTTTTGTGCCAGTACCATACTGTCTTGATGACTGTAGCTTTGTAATATAGCTTGAAGTCCAGGATTGTGATGCCTCCAGCTTTGCTTTTCTTATTCAAGATTGCTTTGGCTATTCAGTGACTTTTGTGGTTCCAGACAAATTTTAGGATTGTTTGTTCTAGCTCTTCTGTGAACAATGCTGGTAGTATTTTGATAGGAACTGTATTAAATGTGTAGATTGCTTTAGGTAGTATAGGTATTCCAACAATATTTGTTCTTTCAATCCACAAGCATGGAATGATTTTCCATTTCTTTGTGTCATCTTCAATGTCTTTTGTAAGTGTTTTATAGTTTTCAGAGTACAGATCTTTTACCTCTTTGGTTAGGCTTATTCCTAGATATCTTACAGTTTTTGGTGCAATTGTAAATGGGATCGATTCCTTGATTTCTTTTTTTTCTGCTTCATTATCCATGCATAGAAATGCAACAGATTTCTCTACATTGATTTTGTATCTTGCGACTTCAATGGATTCTTGTATCAGTTCTAGCAGTTTTTTGGTGGAGTCATTTTCTCCATAGAATATCATGTCATCTATGACTAGTGAAAGATTGACTCCTTCCTTGACTCTTTGGATGCATTTTATTTCTTTCTGAAATAAATTTCTTTCTTTCTTGTCTGATTGCTGAGGCTAGGACTTCCAGTATTTTGTTAAATAATAATGGTGACAGTGGCATCCCTGTCTTGTTCCTGAACATAGAGGAGAAGCTCTCAGTTTTTCTCCATTGAGGATGATATTTGCTGATGGTCTTTTGTATATGGCCTTTATTATGTTGAGGTATGTTCCCTCTATCCCTCCTTTGTTGAGAGTTTTTATCAAGAATGTTGTACTTTGTCAATGCTTTTTCTGCAACTATTGAAAGGACCATATGGTTCTTATCCTTTCTTTTGTTAATGTGGTATATCACATTGATTGATTTGTGAATACTGAATCCCCCTTGCAGGAATAAATCCCACTTGATCATGGTGAATGATTATTTTAATGTACTGTTGAATTTGATTTGCTAGTATCTTGTTGAGAATTTTTGCATCCAGGGATATTGACCTGTAATTCTCCTGTTTAATGGGGTCTTTGTCTGGTTTTGGAATTAAGGTAATGCTGGACTCATAAGAAGAGTTTGGAAGTTTTCAATCCATTGCTATTTTTGGGAACAGTTTTGGAAGAATATGTATTAATTCTTCTTCAGTGTTTGGTAGAATTCCCCTGGGAAGCCATCTGGCCCTAGACTCTTGTTTTTTGGGAAATTTTTGATTACTGATTCAATTTCTTTGCTGGTTATGGATCTGTTTCAATTTTCTATTTCTTTCTGTTTCAGTTTTGGTAGTTACATGTTTCTAGGAATTTATCCATTTCTTCCAGATTGCCCCATTCGTTTGCCTATCATTTTTCATAATAATCTCATAATTGTTTGTATTTCTAGGTGTTGGTTGTTATTTCTCCTCTCTCATTTATGATTTTATTTATTTGGGTCCTTTCTCTTTTCTTTTTGATAAGTCTGGCTAGGACTTTATCAATTTTATTAATTTTTTCAAAGAACCAGCTCCTAGTTTCTTTGATCTGTTCTACTGTTTTTTTGGGCCTATATCATTATTTCTGCTCTAATCATTATATTATTTCCCTTCTTCTTCTGGCTTTAGGTTTCATTTGTTGTTCTTTTTCCAGCTCCTTTAGGTGTAAGATTAAGTTGTGTATTTGAGACTTCTTGCTTCTTGTGGTAGGCCTGTATTACTATATACTTCCCTCTTAGGACTGCTTTTGCTGCGTACCAAAGGTTTTGGAGTGTCGTGTTTTCATATTTGTTTGCTTCCATGTGTTTTTTGTTTTTTGTTTTTTAATTTCTTGATAACCTATTCATTCTTTAGTAGGATGCTGATTAATCTCTATGTATTTGTGGTCTTTCCAAATTTTTTCTTCTGGTTGACATCAAGTTTCATAGCGTTGTAATATGAAAATATGAATGGTATGATCTCAAACTTTTTGTACTTTTTGAGGATTGATTTGTGACCCAGTATGTGATCTATTCTGGAGAATGTTCCATGTGCACTCGAAAAAAAAATTTGTATTCTGCTGCTTTAGGATGAAATGCTCTGAATATATGTTGGGTCCATCTGGTCCAGTGTGTCATTCAAAGCCACTGTTTCCTTGTTGATTTTCTGCTTAGATGATCTGTCCATTGCTGTGAGTGGGGTGTTAACTTCCTCTACTATCATTGTACTGTTACCAATGAGTTTCTTTATATTTGTTATTAATTGATTTATATATTTGGGTGCTCCCAAGTGGGGGGCATAAATATTTACAACTGTTAGATATTCTTGTTGGATAGACCCCTTTGTTATGATGTACTGCCCTTCTTCATCTCTTGTTACAGTCCTTAGTTTTAAATATTGTTTGTCTGATATAAGTATGGCTGCTATGGCTTGCTTTTGATGTCCTTTAGCATGATAGATGGTTCTCCATCCTCTTGCTTTCAATCTGCAGATGTCTTTAGCATATAGGTGGGTCTTGTGTTGTTTTGTTTTTTTTTTATCCATTCTGATACCCTATTATCTTTTGATTACAGCATCTAGTCCATTTACATTCAGTGTTGATTATTGATAGATATGAATGTAGTGTCATTGTATTACCTGTGAAGTTGGTGTTTCTGGAGATTTTCACTGCTCCTTTCTAGTCTTTGTTGCTTTTGGTCTTTCTTTGCCACTCAAGGAGTACCCTTTAATATTTCTTGTAGGGCTGGTTTAGTGGTCATGAACTCCTTTAGTTTTTGTTTGTCTGGGAAACTCTGTATCTCTCCTTGTATTCTAAATGACAGCCTCACTGGATAAAGTATCATTGGTTGCATATTTTTCCCATTTAGCACATTGAATATATCATGCCACTCTCTTCTGGCCTATCAAGTTTCTGTGCTCTCTGTCATCTTCTGTATGTTAGGAAAGCCTACTATGCTTCCTGCTCTTGAGAGTAATGTCTTTATTAAGAGGTCACTGTCCAGAGACTTGTGCTTCAGGAAGTGTTTCTGGTCTGTTGCTGTGTGCACTCTGCTGCTCTTTCCCTCAGGTCAGTCCTCTGCAGAGATTCTCCTTGCCTGCTGTGGGGAGTGTTTGGACTTCAGCCAGTGCATGGTGTTTTAACTAGGTGTGATCCAGTCTGCTTGTTAAAAGAGTTGAAGCTTTGCAGCACTCTACAGTCAGGAGACATGGTGCATGGGGGGGGGTTGTCCTGGACTTCTGGGGGAGAGGCCTGCTGCTCTGGTTCTCAGGCACACTTGGTGAAAGAAGCACATGCAAAGCACAGGGGTGGGGGTGGGGTTGTGTAAGTGGCTCAGGCCTCTACCATGGGTGTTGTGCTGCTCACTGAAGTCAGTCCATGCTAATGTGCAAGGAAGAAAAGTGGCACCAGCCCTCTCCCTCATCACCACAGAGGGGAGTTTGCACCCATTGCTGTCCAGGAAGCCCTCACAGAAGAGCAAACAGTGTCCCCTCATGTGTCCCAGGTATCCCTCAGATCCCTGCCTTCACCCTGTGTCTGGGCCATTTCTGCCCACCTGGCAGCCCAGTGCACCTGTGTTTTATCTCAGGCACATAAGCTGAGTTTCAAAATTCCAAACTTTAGGGACCCCATGTGGCACAGACCCACACTGATCCTCTGGGGTATGGTCTTACTGCGCTGAGGCAAGTGACAGTTTGTCCCAGAAGGGCAGTCATACCAATGCATAGGAGCTTGGAGTTTAGAATAAAGCACAGCAAAAAAACCTGGGTCCAGGTTAGCCGCCCTCAGCAGTTGTTTCTGCCCCTATGCTTAAGGGACGGGGAAGCGCAATGTCACCCACTGGGTCTTTTGTCCCCTGAGAGGCAATGCCACCTCTCCTAGATGCACTCCAAGAAGGGGGATCCATCTCTCCCAGCATTACCCAGGGGGTCCTCAGATCACACCATCTGCTCCCAGACCTCTCTCCTCCCTCTCCACAGGAGCACCACTGTGCTTACTGGGCTCAACATCAGCCATGGTGTGGACTTGTAAAACTCATCTTTGAGCTCTGCTGGTTGTAAAAAAAACTCATGATAATCAGCCCCTCTCATCCCAGTCAAGGCTTTGGGGAAGTGCTTTCCTTGTGTGAGATCCTATGTGCTTCTCTCCCTCTCATTCTCTCTCTCACATCTCTACCTGCCCTCTGTAGCACCTGTGATCCTTTTCTCCTGCAAATCACATCTCTGCACATCCTACCTTCCATGATGTGGTCTCTTACTTGTGCAGTTTGTTCTGTCAATCCTCAGATCAATTTCTTAAGTGTACAGAATGATTTGACATTTATCGAGCTGTGTTTGAGGAACGAGGCAAGCATAGGGTCCTCCTACTACTCCACCATCTTAACTCCTATGCCCTAACAATAGCTTTAAAGGAAATTACCTGAAAATCAAATAAAGACTCCAACGTTTTGTCCAGATGAAACAGATACTCCAGTATCCACTGCCCAACCCCCTGGCTCAATCCAATGCTGCATCATCATCATCTCATCATCCTTTACCTGGGCTATAACAATAATTGCATAATCAATCTTGTGTCCCTCCACAGAAAAAGTGATCTTTTTAAAAAATGGAAAACTGACCATGTTATTTTTTTTCCTTCAACCCTCCAGTGATTCACTGTTATTCTTTGGGTCCATAACCCATAAGGCCTCTGTAAGATCTTGCACCTCCAATTCTATTCCTGGCCAGTCTCCCCTTATGCACTAGGCTTCAACCATACTGATTTTTTTTTTTTTCTTAATTGTGTTACATATTTTTTTCTCATCTTAAGACTTTACTATATGTTTTTCCTCTATTAGAATATTTCCTACATCCAACCTAAGCTACACCTGTTTGTTTAGCTAACACTAAATCAATATTCAGTTCTCCACATTTGAAATCTATTTATTCTGGGATGCCTTCTCTGATACTCATTATTGAACCAGTTGTTCTATAACCCTGCATCTTCATTGTTTATGAATGATACCTCTCCTAGACTATAAGAACCATGAATGCAGATACCTTACTATTGAATAAGTCCTCAGTCTGTCCAACTTACAGTAGTGATTCAATAAATATTTATATACAGAAGAAACAAAAAAGGAAAAGGAAGGAGGGAAGGGGAGTGGGTGTTATGGAGGAAAGGAAAGAAGAGAAGAAAAGGAAAGAAAGCAAAGGGAAGAAAAGGAAGCATGAAAACAAGTTGCTATCTCCTCTAACACAACACCCATAACATGATAAATTCTCTTTTATCTGGTATGATTGGGGAAGAGATATTCTGATTAAGGCCCATTTATTTAACTAATTAAGATACAGTTCAACATTTCAAAAATTAGTGAGGGTAATGCAAATACAGATAAAACAACACACAAAGAAAAACCCCAATCTATAGAATATAGCACAAACCCTTTATCAAACAAATAATATGATGAAATGGGAAAAATTTACCAGGTGCATTAAAACATTGAACAACATGCTTAGGCATGCAGCCATTCCTCCTGAAAAACCCAGCATATTCTAAAAACCAGAAGCACTGTAAACCATTAAGTCATTCACTGCTCAATTAAAGCTTATATTAAAGAAATAATACTTCTATAAGTTGGAGAGAAGCAACACATTTTTTTTTTTTTGGCAGCAAAATGACTCTATAGTTTTGATGATGAACTGTTATTCCTACAAAGAAAGGTCTGAGGCCCTGTATATGTCTACAAGCAGTAGACAGGATCTTAATTTTGAAAGTCTCATGTTAGACATCTAAGACCACACACTGTAAAAGCACATATAGTTCAATTTATCTGTCTTGGAAGGAAAGTGAGCCAGCTGGACCCTGCTGGGATTTGTACCTGAAAGTTATAGGAAAATCTGAAGTTCTAGAAAAGTTCTTAAGGCATACCAGTTAAACAAAATAAGTTGAGAAATACATTATTTTTGAGGAGGACATTAGCGAAGCTAACAAAATCAAATTAAATGCTACAATTACTGAGAAAATAAAAAGATATATACATGCATACTCTCATTTTAAGTCTCAGTTATCTCTATAATTGAATTTTTTCAACTAGCTGTAGATATATCAATCCTCTAAAAACATTCCACCTCCCAAAAAAGGATTTAAGAAAAAAGTATTTATTTATTTATTTATTTATTTATTTATTTGAGAGAGAGTGAATGAGTTGGAGGAGGAACAGAGGGAGAGGGAGAGAGGAAGGACATTCCCCACTGAATGGGGGGCCGGACAACTGGGGCTCAATCTCACGACCCTGTGATCGTGACCTGAGCTGAAACCAAGAGTCTGATGCTTAACTGACTAAGCCACCCAGGTGCCCCCAAAAAAGGCTTTTTTGTTACCCAACTCAGACCACAGATTCTTAAAGCTGGAAATAATCTCAGAAATAATTTAGTCCAAATTCTCATTTTACAGGGAAAAGGAACTGAAGCCAAGAGACATTAAAGGACCTGAGCAAGGTCACAATGTAAGAGATATTGGTTCAGTGAGGACCAGAACCCTAATCCCCTCAGAAACTGGATTTCTGACCACCGGATCATGCTAGTGAGCACCCTTATTTTTCTATTCAATGTACGTTGTTTTTTTTTTCCTTTTCAGAGCAAATGCATCACATTCTATTTGAGCTTGTAGACATCTAAAACTCCCAGATGGTTTTATATCAACTTCCTCTAAGGCAAATCACCAGCATCCTGAATTTGTATAATAGATCATGTTTACTCTAAATGAAGAACTTTATTTACATCCATGTTATATTTTTTTTTTCATCCATGTTATATTTTATCTTGGTGCTTTCAGATCATTGTTCTTGCCTTTTGAGATCAATTTGAATTTCAGATCTGTATTCATGGCATTAGCTACTCCTCCCAGGTCTGTATCGCCTATGAAATCTGAAGAGCAGGCCTCTGTATTTTCACTTAGGTCACAAGAAAGACACGGAATATGGAAGGCAGAACTGCAGGTAGCCAGTCTGTCAGGAGGCTTGATGGATGAATCAAGACCAACTGCATGTGGTTGCTCAGTAGGCAATGAAGTCACCTAAAGATCCTTTCATTCAACTCAATTCACTTCTAGCCCATTTTTGATTCTATAATAAACACAGTTGCATTGACTACATGTAAAGCCTTCTAGACTAAGCTTTTTAAAAATAGAATCTTGCTTTTTAGCATGTTTTTTAGTTGACAAAATATTTTTATATATATCATTTCATCTGCAATTTAGTGAAGGTAAACAAATCAAGAATTATTATTTCTGGGGACACCTGGGTGGCTTAGTCAGTTAAGCAGCTTCCTTCGGCCTGGGTCATGATCCCAGGGTCCTGGGATCGAGTCCCACATCAGGCTCCTTGCTCAGCCGGGAGCCTGCTTCTCCCTCTCTCCCCCTCTGCTTGTGCTCTGTCAAATAAATAAAGTCTTAAAAAAAAAAGAATTATTATTTCTGTTTTGTAGATTAGGAAATTAAGTTTCAGACAGGTTAATTGACTTATCCACCAACAGTAAGCTAATAAGTATTGAGGCAGAGTGTCCCCATACACTTTCATCCTCGTCTTATTTCACTCTCTACAACAGAACAGGAGCTCTTCCCAGTGCATGGAAAACACAACTTAAAGTATTTACTCTTTTGAACTATGGTATGGGGTTAAAAGATTTGAAAGATTATCATAATGGCTCTAGGAGGCATTACATGCCTTAGAAATGAGATCAAGTGGGATGTCTACATCCTTTTTCCTGAACTCTTATAATGCAGCATTTGAGTAGGGATGCTAATGTTATCTATTTAATTTTTTGAAGTCACATCTTCTAATTAGGTTTAGAAGGTTTAAGCCTGTTAGGTTTTCCACTAATCTGAGTGAGAAAACTTAAGTGTATGATCTATTTTGGCCACTCAGTAGTTCTCTTGACCTTGGCAGACATTGAATTTGCTGGTATCACTTTCTCATCTGTAAAATGGAAATAATGGCATCTGTACTGTTTATTTCATTTATTTAGTGTGAGGATCACAATATCTATGTGAACTCCAAAATGCTACTCAGCTACTTCCTCATTGCAGTGTTTTTGGCCTTATGATTCACACCTTTCACTGCTACCAGCTCACTCACTCTGTTGTAGAGAGTGAAATAAGAAGAGGATGAAACTCAGGTGGATTAAGTTTTCATGTTTAAAGGAAATAAATACATTCTATTCAAAAAGGGGAAAAAATAACCTTTTCAACCTAGTGAGTGAGCTGGTAGCAGTGAAAGGTGTGAATCATAAGGCCAAAAACACTGCAATGAGGAAGTAGCTGAGTTTCATCTGACACAATAGCAAAGTGCCAAGGCTGTAAAAACTTCGTAGGAGAATGAAGAAAAATGACAAAGTGCATTATGACTCTGAATAATATCTTGACAGGAAATGAAGGGCTCAGCAGGCTCCTGCACATTAAAAATCATGCCCCATATGATGTGGGCTGTACCTTCTCTGAGGAGAAATCACAGCCAAGCTAAATGTAGAACAGAGGAGAACAAAAAACTGAGAGGCAGAAACTCACACAAAAACAGATCATTCAAAAGATGTTCTAGAGCAGTGTTCTCCAGGAGTGTGTGTGGACCAGCAACATCATGTCACTTGGGAAAGTTGTTTAGAAATGCAAATTATCAGGCCCTCGGCCTACCAGATCAGAAACTCTGGGGGTGGGGCCCAGCAGTATGTGTTTTTTACAAGACCTCTAGGAAATTCTGACTCTTTGCCCAGTGAAGAATATGGTAGTCTAGTTACCATACTTACCCACATCACTTGCTTCTTGGCAGTGCTTTCAGTTAAAGAATATGAGCATTAGATGGTGAGTGGTGTGTTTCCATCTGCTAGGAGCCCTAAAAATGATATAGTTTTGACACATCCCCACAAACCATTGTGGGCACTATAAATAACAGTCCTGTTTGACATTACCCTCTGAAAGCTTAGTAAGTGCAGTGGGACAAGTATGAGATAATTAATCATTAAATTATAGTCAGCGTACAGTTAATTAAGCATAATTTACTGTTCCTCAATCAGTCCTCAGGGCAGTGGTTTGTCACTTTTTAGCATACATTTATCAATGTTTAGCATACATCAGATTCACCTGGGAAGCAGGGCTTGTTAAAAGATTCCTGAGTCCCATCCCTATGGTTTCTAATTCAGTAGGTTAGGGATGGGCAGATAATTTTCATTTCTAACAAGTTTCCATGTGATGCTGATACATCACACTTTGAGAACACCTATACTGAAGAACAAATTCTTTTTTAAAAAGTGTTTTAGGTATGCTGGCCCATGGCAGGCTGCTAAATGTTTAACAATTGGCTTTCCAGGGAGGGAAAGAAAAACAACTATCTGTAGCACTGCCTATGTCCTAGTATAAATACTCCAACCTTGGTCCACATCAAGCTGCCAACAATGTCACCAAGCTCTGAGTTAGAAAGAGATGTGCACAGTCCACTTATAATAGTCAGCTCCCTGCATCACTGTGGCTACCTCACATTTCTCTAGCCTTGATATGCGTAAAAACTGCAACACCACGCTGCTTAAATTTCACAGTCCCCCAAGGAAGGAGTCTGCTGGGTCAAACAGATGTTTCAATCTAATTCTGTTTCATTCATTGGTGAGTCACTGAATCTAGCAGGAGAGTGATGTAAAGATCCATTTCTCACAACAAAAGTTATAGTAAATTTCCCCAAATGGAGATGTATCACCCTGAGTATCCAACACTCAGAAGTTGATTTGAGAATGGCCTTGGCAGCAGACTGTCCACTAGAAAATGGGGATAGTGTAAAAGTAAATGGGAAAATATAAAAACTGTATTGCCAGGCAAGTCCTGCAGTGGGATTTCTAAAGTAAAATGCAGGTGATTCCATCTAAGGAAGAGTTCAAATATCAAATGTGGTCAAACCACTGTGACTACATGGCAAATAACCCAGTTCCTTCTAAAATATGGAGTAAATGCTCCTAGAATGAAACATTCAGAAACCTTAAATAATATCCAGTAAGAAAATATTAAAGGAAAAGGACCACATTCTGCTTTCCTTTCCTTTCCAACTATTACTAGAAATACATTCTGGAAAAAACTACTTGTTGACTCTGTGAAATCATGGCACGCACGTGCACACACACACACACACACAAACACACACACACCCAAGCCTTTTTTTTTTTAATGCAATTTATACTCTCCCAACTAGTATTCTCAAGTTTGGTCAGTAATCATGGTCAGAATCCTGACTCACCCTGGATAACCAGCCCCTGAGTAATAAAACGTGACCATAAAAGAGATATCTGTCCCAGATCTTTATTTGTGAAGGTGCAGAGAGTTTCTTTGATCAGCATGCAGAAAAAACACAAATCAGCAAATCAAATGCCTTTATAAAAGTCCTTTCCTTCAGATCTACTTATCAACACATTCTCCTGACCATGAATCCCAGTCAAAATTATTATTGAACATGTAACATCTGGAAGTTTTACCATTAATAACCATCAAAAGCCTTTTGGTTAAGGGCAAAATGACACCTAATTTGAATAACAATTTTCTCCATGTACTAATGAAAGTAGTTACTTTTGACCCACATTTCCATCTAGTGCTAAGGGACAAAGATAGCTGGTCTATGCATCACTTGCCATCCCCACACTTCCCAAGCTTTCATCCAACTCTTTCACAAAGTTGCCATTAGCAAGCAGTGCCCCCACACCTCCCTGAAAAGGTTAACCTACATAGAGTTCACTGGAGTCATTCAGCACAGCTCTGTAATTCCACACTTGAAAGTCTCTCTTGTTGTTGGACCATGGCCAGAACAAAATTAAGGCATTTCCTATTCAATTTTGCCAACTGCAGGAACTCATTCACTTAAAGCTTGATGACAATGAGTTGATTCAATTGCCATTCAAGAAAAAGCAGTTTTGTAAAATGTGTTTCCTGTCAGCAGCCCACACTAAGCTTCCATTCTCTCTCTCTCTCTCTATTTTCCCAAATATTTAGAAAAAGCTACATTCTGAGAATTTAGTTCTTTTGCTGTTGCCACTGAGAAATAGTCACTGGATTCCAAAACACGTACCATTACATACCATGTACATACCATTGTGATCCTGAGGAAAGACACAATCTGCAAGGTCTATAAACCTCCCTGACTCTCTGCTTCCACTTGTCCATGGCTCTGCCTACAGATTCCTCCTTACTCATAGCTTGTAAACCCACGAATCATTCCTTCCCTTAATCCAAACCCCAATGATAGTACAGATTTAAGTCTAAAGAGTATTCTTCATTATTTTCCTCCTCCATCATTCATTGCTTCAACAAGAGCAACACTGTTTTTCAAAAGAAACTATAGAGCAAATAAGACCTGAGTGGTTTATATTTTTAGTAGAGATTTTAGTATAAAACTCAAAAGTTATGAAGTCTTTAATGATGCATGACTTACAAGAATACAAACCAGACCCACAACCATGGACCAAACAGAGAAAGAAGCCACTAATCACTTATAGAGCACTCAGCACAGTGGAGATCATACAGATCCATATTTCCTAAAATTCAGAACATTCTAAGTTGATGTTAGGTGATTCATGTATAAGCAATTTTGCTTTAATAATAATGTGTTTAGAAGCTACAACTTAGTAATAAAGGTATCTATTATTAGTATTATTGTTATTATAATTATGTTCCTTTGTCTCCTAAAAGCTAATTCTTTAAGGAAACTACTAATCTTGGATGGCAAAAAGATTTCATTGTGCATGAGAATACTCAAAGATAAATAGTCTGGAGAGCTATACAGGGGCAGATGTTGAAGTCATGTCTAAATTCAGCAGAAAAAGGATGCCTGGGTGGTGTCGTCAGTTAAGCATCCATCCAACTCTTGTTTTCAGCTCAGGTCTCGATCTTATGTTCAGGAGATCGAGCTCCATGTTTGGTGGGGAGTCTGCTTGAGATTCTCTCTCCCTCCCCTGCCTCTCCTGCTTTTGTGCTCTGTCTCTCTCTCTCTCCCTCAAATAAATAAATAAATCTTTTAAAATTTATTTAAAAATTAATTCAGCAGGAAAAAAATGTCTTCATCAATTAGAGATAATTACCAAGGTTTGAGTAGCATATCTGTTATGTATATGCCCCCCTCCTGTCCACTCCCAGTACTAGACTTTCAGCTTCTCTAGCAGAGAAATTGTACACACACACACACACACACATGCACATGTGTACTGGTGTCTTACACTGCTGTGTTATCAGTTCTTAGTCAAAAGAACCTACTTCATAAGTTTTAGACAAATTGAATGCATTGATGTGGAAACACTAAGATATAGCTGAATAAATACTGGGCAAAAGACAGGAGGTCTATGTTCTGGAACCAGCTGGTAAAAGCAAGTATCTGTAACCTCAGATAAATCACTGAACTATCCCAGGATGGTGTTTATAAGTTGGACAGGATATCTAAATCCTTTTGCAGGTCCAAAATCTATTTCATTGTCCCTTTCTTTTTAATTGGAGAAGACATTTGTGACCTATGTTATCTATATGTCAATATAGTAACACTTCAAAAAAAAAAATAAGATCAAGGGTAAGCTCTGAAGAAGGTTTGATGTCTAAAATAGTTAAAAGTTGTGAACGTATCAAATAGAATGGACCATGATAATGCCGGATAGCCACAGAAGATTTGAAATGAGAATCTGAACCCTGGTTTGCTTTTTACAGCTGAGCCTCTCAAATCTGATTCTCCTTATTCTTTGACATTTGTCAATGACCACTACTGATCATCTGCTTGATGATGCTTGAGCTAGAGGTTTATACTGAGATTAGAAAGAGAGGAAAGGGGGGAGGAGCAAGATGGCAGAGGAGTAGGAGACCTGAATTTTGTCTGGTCCCAGGAATTCAGCTAGAGAGGGATCAAACCATTCTGAACACCTACAAACTCAACAGGAGATTGAAGAAAAGAATGGCAGCAACTCTCTGAACAGAAAAGCGACCACTTTCTGGAAGGTAGGATGTGCAGAGAAGTGAATCCAAGGCAATATTCAGGAAGATAGACCATGGGGGAGGGGGCCTCCATCAGTCAGCTACCGGAAAGTGATAGAGCAGCAGAGCACAAAATCAGAACTTTTAGAAGTCGGCTCTGCTCAGGGACGTCACTCCAGTGGTTAAGCGGGAGGTGGAACCCTTGTGGGGACAGTGTGGTTTTGGGAAACTTGGGGTCACAGAAAGACCAGGGGTGCCGGAGTGCGGCAGAGCTCCCAGGTATCAAAGTGGGGAAGACGGCTGCAGAGACGGAGCTGAGGTGCAGGCTGTCAGCTCGGGGTTGCCATAAACCGTGATCCACGGCACAGTCAGGCCACTGCTCCTCCAGCAGGGACCCAACAAGCGGCAGATCCAGGGAAACTCCTCTTCCTCCCCCAGAAGGAGTGGCGTGGGAGCGCACCGCAGGGATCTGCTGGGTTTGGAGACTCCACACGGGGTCCGGTGCCAGAGATAGAAATGCTTGGTCATAAGCCAGGTGAGCACGGAGTGCAGCTGGAGACCAGGGAGAAGGGAGTGATTAACTGCTTTTCTCTGGGGTTGCACTGAGGAGTGGGGCCCCAAGTTCTCGGCTCCTCCGGGGCAGAGACTAGGAGGCCACCATTTTCACTCTCCTTCTCCAAAGCTGTACGGAAAGCTTGCAGGGAACAAAAGCTCCTGAGAGCAAACCTGAGCAGATTACTTAGCCTGGATCCGGCAAGGGTGGAACAATTCCACCTCCGGCAAAGACATTTGAGAACCACTGCCACAGGCCCCTCCCCCAGATTATCACCAAGAACAGCCAGACAAGAACAAGTTTACCAATCAGCGACAATGGCAGAACGACAGCACTACAGGAATACAGTACATAGAATTGATGGCTTTCTTCCCCCTGATTCTTTAGTCTTTCAAAGTTAATTATTTTTTAATTTTCTTTTTTTTTCTGAATTTTTTCCCTTTTTCAACCAACATCTTATCGATCCCTTTTTTAAAAATCTTTTTTATTTTTCATTTTTACAGTCATATTCTATTCCTTCATAGTAGTTAACCTTATTTTTGGTATATATATAAATTTTTCTCTCTTTAAAATTTTGGGATACAGTTTCTTCTAACAGACCAAAATATACCCTAAATCTCTAGTGTATGTCTTTGTTCTAGCCTCCTGCCTGATCACATCCTCTCCCTTTTTTTTTTTTAATTTCTCTTCTTTCTTTTTTCAACCAACTTCTTATCTTATCAATTCCTTTTATAAAATCTTTTATACTTTTCATCTTTACAATCATATTCCAACCCGTTATCGTATTTTTGCTTATTTTTGTACACATATAAGCTTTTCTTTCTTTAAAATTTTGAGAGGCAGTTTCTTCTAACAGAACAAAATCTGGCCAAAATCTAGTGTGTGGCAAAGATCTATATTCACCAGCCTGATCATATCTGATCATATTTGATCATATACTTTTGTTTAATCTTTTTCTTTTTCTTTTTTTTTTTTCTTTCCCTTTGTTTTCCCCTGGTTTCAGGTCTCTACTGAATTGTTTAGTGTATATTTTTCTGGGGACGTTGTTACCCTGCTAGCATTTGTTCTCTCATTCATCTCTTCTCCTATGGACAAATGAAAGATGGAAAAAAATCACCCCCAAAAAAAGAACAAGAGGCAGTACTGACTGCCAGGGACCTAATCAATATGGGCATTAGTAAGATGTTGGAACTAGAGTTCAATGACGATTTTAAAGATACTAGCTGGGCTTCAAAAAAGCATGGAAGTTATTAGAGAAATCCTTTCTGATGAAATAAAAGACCTAAAATCTAACCAAGTCAAAATAAAAAAGGCTCTTAATGAGGTGCAATCAAAAATGGAGGCTCTAACTGCTAGGATTAATGCAGAGAGAATTAGTGATATAGAAGACCAAATGATGAAAAATAAAGAAGCTGAGAAAAAGAGAGATAAACAACTACTGGATCACGAGGACAGAATTCGAGAGATAAGTGATACCATAAGACAAAACAATATTAAAATAATTGGGATCCCAGAAGAGAGAGGGGCAGAAGGAATATAGGAGCAAATTATAGCAGAGAACTTCCCTAATTTGGGGAAGGAAACAGGCATCAAAATCCAGGAAGCACAAAGAACCCCCCTCAAAATCAATGAAAAGAGCACAACACCCCAACATCTGAGGGTAAAACTTATGAGTCTCAGAGACAAAGAGAAAATCCTGAAAGCAGCTCAGGAGAAGAGATATGTAACCTACAATGGTAGGAACATTAGATTGACAATAGACCTGTCCACAGAGACCTGGCAGGCCAGAACAGTCTGGCATGATATCTAAAGAGCACTAAATGAGAAAAATATGCAGCCAAGAATACTCTATCCAGCTAGGCTGTCATTGAAAATTGAAGGAGAGATAAAAAGCTTCCAGGACAAACAAAAACTAAAGGAATTTCCAAACACAAAACCAGACCTACAAGAAATCTTGAAAGGGGTCCTCTAAGCAGAGACCCTAAAAGTAACATAGACCAGAAAAGAACAGAGACAATATACAGTAACAGTCACCTTACAGGCAATACAATGGCACTAAATTCGTATCTTTCAAAAATTACGCTGAATGTAAATGGGCTAAATGTCCCAATCAAAAGACACAGGCTATCAGATTGGATTAAAAAACAAGACCCATCGATATGCTGTCTGCAAGAGACTCATTTTAGACCCAGAGACACCCCCAGATTGAAAGTGAGGGGGTGGAAAACCATTTACCATGCTAACGGACACCAAAAGAAAGCTGGGGTGGCAATCCTTATATCAGATAAATTAGATTTTAAACCAAAGACTATGATAAGAGATGAGGAAGGAAACCTACTTAAAGGGTCTATCCAACAAGAAGATCTAACAATTATAAATATCTATGCCCCTAACATGGGAGTAGCCAATTATATAAGGCAATTAATAACAGAATCAAAGAAACACATCAACAACAATAAATAGTAGGGGACTTTAACACCCCTCTCACTGAAATGGACAAATCATCGAAGCAAAAGATTAACAAGGAAATAAAGACTTTAAATGACACAGTGGACCAAATGGACTTCACAGACATATTCAGAACATTCCATCCCAAAGCAACAGAATACACATTCTTCTCTAGTGCCCATGGAACATTCTCTAGAATAGATCACATTCTAGGTCACAAATCAGGTCTCCACTGGTACCAAAAGATTGGGATCATTCCCTGAATATTTTCGGACCACAATGCTTTAAAACTAGAACTAAATCACAAGAGGAAAGTCAGAAAGAACTCAAATACATGGAGGCTAAAGAGCATCCTACTAAAGAATGAATGGGTCAACCAGGAAGTTAAAGAAGAATTAAAAAAATTCATGGAAACCAATGAAAATGAAAACACAACTGTTCAAAATCTTTGGGATGCAGCAAAGGCAGTCCTAAGAGGGAAGTATATAGCAAATACAAGCCTTTGTCAAGAAAAAAGAAAGGTCTCAATACACAACCTAACCCTACACCTAAAGGAGCTGGAGAGAGAAGAGCAAATAAAGCCTAAACCCAGCAGGAGAAGAGAAATAATAAAGATCAGAGCAGAAATCAATGAAATAGAAACCAAAGGAACAGTTGAACAGATCAACAAAACTAGGAGCTGGTTCTTTGAAAGAATTAACAAGATTGATAAACCCCTGGCCAGACTTATCAAAAAGAAAAGAGAAATGACCCAAATCAACAAAATCATGAATGAAAGAGGAGAGATCACAACCAACGCCAAAGAAATACAAACAATTATAAGAACATATTATGAGCAACTCTATGCCAGCAAATTAGATATTCTGGAAGAAATGAATGCATTCCTAGCGATGTATCAACTACCAAAACTGAACCAAGAAGAAATAGAAAACCGGAACAGACCTATAACCACTAAGGAAATTGAAGCAGTCATCAAATTTCTCCCAACAAACAAGAGCCCAGGGCTGCCAGATGGCTTCCCAGGGGAATTCTACCAAACATTTCAAGAAGAATTAATACCTATTCTTCTGAAACTGATCCAAAAAATAGAAATGGAAGGAAAACTTCCAAACTCGCTTTATGAGGCCACCATTACCTTGATCCCCAAACCAGACAAAGACCCCATCAAAAAGGAGAATTACAGACCAATATCTCTGATGAACATGGATGCAAAAATTCTCAACAAAATACTAGCCAATAGGATCCAACAGTACATTAAAAGGATTATTCACCACGACCAAGTGGGATTTATCCCTGGGCTGCAAGGTTGGTTCAACATCCGCAAATCAATCAATGTGATACAATACATTAATAAAAGAAACAACAAGAACCACATGATCCTCTCAAAAGATGCAAAAAAGCATTTGACAAAGTACAGCATCCTTTCCTGATCAAAACTCTTCAGAGTGTAGGGATAGAGGATCCATACCTCAATATCATAAAAGCCATCTATGAAAAACCCACAGCGAATATCATTCTCAATGGGGAAAAACTGAAAGCTTTCCCCCTAAGATCAGGAACACGGCAGGGATGTCCACAATCACCACTGCTATTCCACATAGTACTAGAAGTCCTAGCCACAGCAATCACACAACAAAAAGAAATAAAAGGCATCCAATTTGGCAAGGAAGAAGTCAAACTCTCACTCTTTGCAGATGATATGATACTTTATGTGGAAAACCCAAAAGACTCCACCCCAAAACTGCTAGAACTCATCCAGGAATTCAGTAAAGTGGCAGGATATAAAATCAATGCACAGAAACCAGTGGCATTCCTATACACCAACATCAAGACAGAAGAAAGAGAAATTAAGGAGTTGATCCCATTTACAACTGCACCCAAAACCATCACATACCTAGGAAAAAATCTAACCAAAGAGGCAAAGAATCTGTACTCAGAAAACTATAAAATACTCATGAAAGAAATTGAGGAAGACACAAAGAAATGGAAAAACGTTCCATGCTCATGGATTGGAAGAACAAATATTGTGAAGATGTCAATGCTACCTAGAGCAATCTACACATTTAATGCAATCCCTATCAAAATACCATCCACTTTTTTCAAAGAAATGGAATAAATAATCCTAAAATTTGTATGGAACCAGAAAAGACCCCGCATAGCCAGAGGAATGTTGAAAAAGAAAAGCAAAGCTGGCAGCATCACAATTCCGGACTTCAAGCTCTATTACAAAGCTGTCATCATCAAGACGGTATGGTACTGGCACAAAAACAGACACATCGATCAATGGAACAGAATAGAGAGCCCAGAAATGGACCCTCAACTCTATGGTCAACGCATCTTTGACAAAGCAGGAAAGAATGTCCAATGGAAAAAAGACAGTCTCTTCAAAAAATGGTGTTGGGAAAATTGGACAGCCACATGCAGAAGAATGAAACTGGACCATTTCCTTACACCACACACAAAAATAGACTCCAAATGGTTGAAAGACCTCAATGTGAGACTGGAGTCCATCAAAATCCTAAAGGAGAACACAGGTAGCAACCTCTTCGACCTCAGCTGCAACTTCTTCCTAGAAACATTGCCAAAGGCAAGGGAAGCAAGGGCAAAAATGAACTACTGGGACCTCATCAAGGTAAAAAGCTTTTGCACAGCAAAGTAAACAGTCAATAAAACCAAAAGACAACCGACAGAATGGGAGAGGATATCTGCAAATGCCATATCAGATAAAGGGCTAGTATCCAAAATCTATAAAGAACTTCTTAAACTCAACACCCAAAGAACAAATGATCCAATCAAGAAATGGGCAGAAGACATGAACAGACATTTTTCCAAAGAAGACATCCAAATGGCCAACAGACACATGAAAAAGTGCTCAACATCGCTCAGCATCAGGGAAATCCAAATCAAAACCTCAATGAGATACCACCTCACACCAGTCAGAATGGCTAAAATTAACAAGTCAGGAAACCACAGATGTTGGTGGGGATGCAGAGAAAGGGGAACCCTCCTACACTGTTGGTGGGAATGCAAGTTGGTGCAGCCACTCTGGAAAACAGTATGGAGGTTCCTCAAAAAGTTGAAAATAGAGCTACCATATGATCCAGCAATTGCACTACTGGGTATTTACCCCAAAGATACAAATGTAGGGATTGGAATGGGTACATGCACCCCAATGTTTATAGCAGCAGTGTCCACAATAGCCAAACTATGGAAAGAGCCAAGATGCCCATCGACAGATGAATGGATAAAGAAGATGTGGTATATATATATACAATGGAATATTATGCAGCCATCAAAAGGAATGAAATCTTGCCTTTTGCAACGATGTGGATGGAACTGGAGGGTATTCTGCTGAGTGAAATATGTCAATCAGAGAAAGACATGTATCATACAATCTCACTGATATGAGGAATTCTTAATCTCAGGAAACAAACTGAGGGTTGCTGGAGTGGTGGGGGTTGGGAGGGATGGGGTGGCTGGGTGATAGACATTGGGGAGGGTATGTGCTATGGTGAGCGCTGTGAATTGTGTAAGACTGCTGAATCACAGATCTGTACCTCTGAAACAAATAATACAGTATATGTTAAAAAAAAAAAAAAGAAGATAGTAGTAAGGGTAAAATAAGGGGGGGAAATCAGAGGGGGAGACGAACCATGAGAGTCTATGGGCTCTGAGAAATAAACTAAGTGTTCTAGGGGGGAGGTGGGTGGGGGGATGGATCAGCCTGGTGATGGGTATTAAAGAGGGCATGTAGTGAATGGAGCACTGGGTGTTATACGGAAACAATGAATCATAGGACCCTACATCAAAAACTAATGATGTAATGTATGGTGATTAACATAACATAATAAAATTTTAAAAAATGAAAAGAAAAGAAAGAGAGAAAAGTAATAGCTGTCAGAAATGTGACCAGAGAAAGGAGGGTATAACATAGAAAAGGGGGGGGGGGGAAGAAGGTAAAAATTCTTGTTCTCAGATGATATAGGACACAGATCTGAGTATTTTACAGAGAAATCATAAATATGTACAGAATTACTAAGCATGCAACTCCGTGAAATGTAATCTAATAAATGTCTTATCAAAGCAAAAGACATAAAGCCTCATAATAATAAAATTTTTCATCCATTCTATCTAGGCTAGAATCCAAAATAATACTTAATGTCCCATAAAAAAAGAGTACACAGACAACTGTTCCATGATAGTCATACAGCAAGAAGTGTGAAATGTGAAAGCACTTAGGGTGACTCTTCAGATGTCAATCTCCTAATTTCCTCAAAAGTCTCAAAAAAGAACATTCAGGAAAGCACTAACTGGAAAAGCAAAATGAGGAGACATATGGACAGAGAAAGAGAATAAATTATAACAGGCAGATATCTTCCACATATAAATAAACACAAAAGTATGTTACTGTCTTAAAATTCTTAAAATGTATATTATATTCCTCAGTGATGATCTGAACTTTTGAAGATAGCAGCCCTAACCATGAATCTAGAGTTGCCCCATTCATAATTGTCTGTGAAATTTAGATGTTTGAAGTGTCTAATTTGGGGTGGTAGGTGTTTACCTATTAATTAAACAATCCCGATGGGGGAGCGGAGCAAGATGGTGGAGGAGTAGGAGACCTGGATTTCGTCTCCTCTCAGGAATTCAGCTGGATAGGGATCAAACCATTCTGAACACCTACAAACTCAACAGGAGATCGAAGAAAAGAAGAGCAACAACTCTCTGAACAGAAAAGCGACCACTTTCTGGAAGGTAGGACGTGCGGAGAAGTGAATCCGAGGCGATATTCGGGAGGATAGACGGCGGGGGAGGGGCCTCCGCCGGCGGCTTCTGGCAAGTGATAGAACCACGGAGCACAAAATCGGAACTTTTAAAAGTCTGCTCCGCTGAGGGACGTCACTCTGGTGGCTAAGCGGGGGGTGGAACCCTCCGGGACAGTGTGGTCTCAGGACCCTCGGGGTCACAGAAAGACCGGGGGTGCCTGAGTGTGGCAGAGCTCCCAGGTAACGGAGCAGGGAAGCCGGCTGCAGAGGCGGAGCCCAGGCGCAGGCTCTCAGCTCGGGGTGGCCATAAACCGTGATCCGTGGCACAGTCGGCCCCTGCTCCTCCAGCAGGGACCCAACAAGCGGCAGATCATGGGAGACTCACCTTCCTCCCCTGGGAGGAGCCGCGCGGGAGTGCACCGCAGGGATCTGCTGGGTTTGGAGACTCCACCCGGGGTCGGGTGCCAGAGATAGAGGCGTGCGGTCGCAGGCTGGGCGAGCATGGAGTGCGGCCGGAGACCGGGGAGACGGGAGTGACTGACGGCTTTTCTCTGGGGGCTCACTGAGGAGCGGGGCCCCGAGTTCTCGGCTCCTCTGGGGCGGAGATTGGGAGGCTGCCATTTTCACTCTCCGCCTCCAAAGCTGTATGGAAAGCTCGCAGGGAACAAAAGCTCCGGAGAGCAAACCCGAGCAGATTACTTAGCCAGGAGGGGGCAAGGGCGGGGCAATTCCGCCTCCGGCAAAGACATTTGGAAACCACGGCAACAGGCCCCTCCCCAGAAGATCAGCCAGAACAGCCAGCCAAGACAAAGTTTACCGATCGATGAGAACGGCAGAACTCCAGCGCTAGGGGAATACTGCACATAGAATTCATGGCTTTTTTTACCATGATTCTTTAGTCTTTTAAAGTTAATTTTTTTTAACTGTCTTTTTTCTTTTTTTTTTTTTTTTGAATTTTTCTTTTTCCCTTTTTCAACCAACATCTTTTCAATCCCTTTTTTTAAAAAACATTTCTATTTTTCATTTTTAGAGTCATATTCTATCCCTTCATAGTAGTTACCCATATTTTTGGCATATATATATAAGTTGTTCTCTCTTTAAAATTTTGAGATAGTTTCTTCTAACAGATTAAAATAAACCCTAAATCTCTAGTATATGGTGTTTTCTACTCCCCTGCCTGATCACATTCTCTCCCTTTTTTTCTTTTTTCTTTTTTTAAATCCTCTTCTTTCTTTTTTCAAACAACTTCTTATCAATTCCTTTTATAAAATTTTTCATAATTTCCATCTTTACAGTCATATTCCATCCTTCATCATATCAACCCTTATTTTTGTACATACATAAGTTTTTCTTTCTTTAAAATTTTGGGAGGCACTTTCTTCTAAAAGACCAAAATACACCCCAAATCTAGTGTGTGGCACTGATCTATATACCAGCCTGATCATATGTGATCACATTCTGGTTTTTTTGTTGTTGTTTTGTTTTGTTTGTTTCTGTTTGTTTTTATCTTTATCTTTTTCTTTTTCTTTTTTTTCTTTTTCTTTTTTCTCTCTTTCCATTTCTTTTTCCACTGCTTCAGGTCTTTTCTGATTTGTTTAGAGTATATTTTCTGGGGACATTGTTACTCTGCTAGCATTTTGTTCTCTCATTAATCTATTCTCCTCTGCACAAAATGACAAGATGGAAAAAATCACCTCAACAAAAAGAACAAGAGGTAGTACCGACTGCCAGGGACCTACTCAATGCGGACATTAGTACAACGTCAGATCTAGAGTTCAGAATCATCACTTTAAAGATACTAGCTGGGCTTGAAAAAAGCATGGAAGTTATTAGAGAAACCCTTTCTGGAGAAGTAAAAGAACTAAAATCTAACCAAGTAGAAATCAAAAGGCTATTAATGAGGTGCAATCAAAAATGCTAGGATAAATGAGGCAGAAGAGAGAATCAGTAATATAGAAGACCAAATGATGGAAATAAAGAAGCTGAGAAAAAGAGAGATAAACAACTACTGGATCACGAGGGCAGAATTCGAGAGATAAGTGATACCATAAGACAAAACAACATTAGAATAATTGGGATCCCAGAAGAAGAAGAAAGAGAGAGAGGGGCAGAAGGTATAATGGAGCAAATTATAGTAGAGAACTTCCCCAATTTGGGGAAGGAAACAGGCATCAAAATCCAGGAAGCACAGAGAACCCCTCTCAAAATCAATAAAAATAGGTCAACACCCCGACATCTGATAGTAAAACTTATGAGTCTCATAGACACAGAGAAAATCCTGAAAGCAGCTCAGGAGAAGAGATATGTAACCTACAATGGTAGAAACATTAGATTGGCAACAGACCTATCCACAGAGACCTGGCAGGCCAGAAAGGACTGGCAGGATATATTCAGAGCACTAAATGAGAAAAATATGCAGCCAAGAATACTATATCCGGCTAGGCTGTCATTGAAAATTGAAGGAGAGATAAAAAGCTTCCAGGACAAACAAAAACTAAAGGAATTTGCAAACACGAGACCAGCCCTACAAGAAATCTTGAAAGGGGTCCTCTAAGCAAAGAGAGAGCCTAAAAGCAACATAGACCAGAAAGGAACACATACAATATACGGTAACAGTCACCTTACAGGCCATACAATGGCACTAAATTCCTATCTTTCAATAGTTACCCTGAATGTAAATGGGTTAATGCCCCAATCAAAAGACACAGGCTATCGGATTGGATTAAAAAACAAGACCCATTGATATTCTGTTTGCAAGAGACTCATTTTAGAACCAGAGACACCCCCAGATTGAAAGTGAGGGGGTGGAAAACCATTTACCATGCTAATGGACACCAAAAGAAAGCTGGGGTGGCAATCCTTATATCAGACAAATTAGATTTTAAACCAAAGACTGTAATAAGAGTTGAGGAAGGACACTATATCCTACTTAAAGTGTCTATCCAAAAAGAAGATCTAACAATTGTAAATAGCTATGCCCCTAACATGGGAGCAGCCAATTATATAAGGCAAGTAATAACAAAAGCAAAGAAACACATCGACAACAATACAATAATAGTGGGGGACTTTAACACGCCCCTCACTGAAATGGACAAATCACCTAAGCAAAAGATCAAGGAAATAAAGACTTTAAATGACACACTGGACCAAATGGACTTCACAGACATATTCAGAACATTCCATCCCAAAGCAACAGAATACACATTCTTCTCTAGTGCCCATGGAACAGTCTCCAGAATCGATCACATCCTAGGTCATAAATCAGGTCTCAACCGGTAACAAAAGATTGGGATCATTCCCTGCCAATTTTCAGACCACAATGCTTTGAAACTAGAACTCAATCACAAGAGGAAAGTCGGAAAGAACTCAAATACATGGAGGCTAAAGAGCATCCTACTGAAGAATGAATGGGTCAACCAGGAAATTAAAGAAGAATTAAAAAAAAACATGGAAACCAATGAAAACGAAAACACAACTATTCAAAATCTTTGGGATGTTTGTTTTCTTTCTTAAGAAGAAGAGAAGGGGGGCTAAATAAATTAACCATATAAGAAAAAAGGTTGAGGGCACCTCTACTCCGCTAAGGATGCAAACTGGTCTTTAAGTGCTTTAGAAGTATTTATTGACTTCAAACAATGTAATTGCAATATATGTAGGGTTGAAACTCTTCAGACTAGTATTTTGATGAGCTAATTAGGGATCATCCTTATCTATTAATTAAAACTCCATTAGACAATGTCTGAGTAGTTATAATAGTTGCAATTATTATATTTCTTAAAGGGATTAAAACTAAAGCAAGTATTCACCAATTTAATTAGTTTTCCTTCCAATTCATTCATATTAGGAATGTCTATGTTTGTGTTAAACTTATTTTGGAAATAATAGCTACATTAAATAAGTTACAAGAATTTTGATAGAATGCCCACTAGATCCAAATTTCAGGACTGCAATAAAAACAGCATTTGGTAGGCAATCCTTTTTCCCCAGAGTTTATGAATAAACTTAAACTTGTCATGATTTAAGTCTGTCTACACAAATCCATTCATAGTAGTTTGTTGAGTTAAAGCATTCTCTATGTAATGAGTGAATAAAGCATTTCAAATCAATAATCATGTACTGAGGGCTAACATATGCTAGGTCCTGTGATAGCATAATGTATGGGGAATTAATTTTTTGGAATTTACAACTAAGCAGTTACATAAGCAAATATTATATAAAGTATGATAACTAAATTACTATAAGAGATATATGAAAACAAGCTCCATAAGCTTCAAACAGCAAAGATTATATCTCTCCGCCAGAAAAGAGAAAGGGAAACCAATTTTTATTGCCATGTGCTAAGCTGTTCTACAGTTTCCCATGTGCTGCTTTCTTAATCTGCATATCTACTCCTCAAATAATATTTTAGTGTTGGAATGCAGAACAGATGTAAAATATGATCAGATGGGAAGAATGACAATAAAAAGAAGAAACAGTAATAGCTTTCTAACAATAAAAGACAGGAATAAGGAACAGGCAATGAAAACTCAGAGAGGAACCAATTTGAATATTTAATTGGGAAGGTCCTATAATGAGAAATAGAAGAGAACTAAATGCCAGGAATTCATATGGAAAGCAAAGGTAGGGAAAATTGGCTCAAATCTAAATTGGTCAGTGTGGTATGTAACTAGAAAGCAAGTATAGGAGGACTTCCTTGGTTTTCCTGATTAGGGGTTATAGGTAAGCATGATGAAAATGAATATATGAGGCTCTGTGTGATGGATGGGGTTCCAAAGCTGTGATTAGTTGACTTAATTGGCAGTTGGAAGTGAAGTAGGATCATTGTTGTGTTTTTATTCTAAGCAGAATTTTTATATTATGGATAAGGGCATCAGAAACTTGGGAATTTGCTAATTAGGACTATTTTGGAAGCCTAGAGGAGGAAAGAAAAGATGATCTCCCTTTAAGAGGTGAAAACACTGAGATTGAAGAGACCCAAACATGGATATCTTCAAGCTGTCTGCCCTAACCTAAGAGATTTCCAAATGGACTGGCCTGAAACAGCAGAAAGGGCTTGGCTAAGGTGGAGGAGCAAGTTGAGTTTCCTTTCACTGCTTAGTGGCAACAGTAATTAATGCTATGATCAAAGCAAGATTTCATGAAAGTGAAGCTAGTCAAATCAAATCAAGAGTCCCTCAATAGCCAGATATTTCTCTCAGACTAGGCAGACTGGAGTTTCAAATGTGGGAAGTATGTTCTGCAGACAAAGAGATACTGGTCAGAAAATCATTGTCCTGTGTAGTAGATAGGATGTGGGTATAGTCCTAAATAGGCAGCCCTTAGGGAGCAGTGAAACAGAAAACAGGGGATAAGCTACTCCATGGAAGAAATGGAGAGTCCAACAACTGACATCCTACTTTTATAAATGAAAAAAAAAAAAAATGCTCAGAGGTGTTACAAGGCTCAAGATCAAGGATGATCAGTATTTTTTAGGATTCGAACCCAGATCTCTATTATTCCAAAGTTCATGTTCTTTCCACTAACTGTGGACTCCTTTATGGACCTGTTAGAACTTAAAATAAGCCACTGGAGAGCATTTGCATGGATGTAAAGACATCAAGGTAGAAGAATCAGGAGCAAAAGATTGGACGGAAAATGTGAGCTATGGCTGATAAACATAACTTTTGTTTTTCAAGAGTACACTGTATTTTGTGACTCATCACTCAAAATAGATGATGAGATTAAGCCATTAAAAAAAAATGAATTTCTTTGCAAGGGAAGAACTCATAGGAAAGAGCAGACTTCCCAGGACGTAGAGGAAGGATTTGACTACAAGAAGGTAGAAAGAGGTCAATAAAGGAACTTTTCAGAGAAGAGAACATCTTGATTAGGCAATATCATGGAAACCAAAGAAGAAAATCTGGGCATGTTTTTAAAATGCCTAACTTCATAGTCAGAATATTACTTACTAATAGAGAAGGATGTGCCCCTTTTACTTTTCTTTGGTCTTTTCAACCATCCAGGTCTCCAGGCAATTTTCTTCTTCATTCTCTTTTCATTACATGGATCACTTTCAGAATGTTGATTTGGTAGGAAAGCGCATACAGTGTTTACCAGCATTTTGATTTAGAAAGAGAACCCAAAATATTCTGTTTTCACTAATGGAGGATGAATGTAAGAGAATAGCTTGTTTATTTGTTTGATAAATGATTGACACCAAATAAGGCACTGGAGAATAATATCTAATTTATAACTACAGATCCCTGGGTCTGTGAAGCCCTGTTTTGCCCCTTGTCAGAAAACACCAAGCTTGTATATATAGATGGCTAGCAATATTTCAAACTGACATTGATTTGAATTTAGGTATAAATTCTTTTTTTTTAAGATTTTATTTATTTGACTGAGAGAGACAGAGAGAGAGAGAGAGAAAGAGATCAAGCCGGAGAGCAGGAGAGGGAGACACAGGCTCCTCGCTGAGCAGGGAGCCCGATGTGGGGCTTGATTCCAGGACCCTGGGATCATGACCTGAGCTGAAGGCAGACACTTAACCAACTGAGCCACCCAGGTGCCCCTAGGCATAAATTCTTTAATAAGATTAGGTTTCTTTTAAATAAGCATTTACTGTGTACTTTGGAGTTTGACTACTTAAAAAATTAAGGTTCTTTCCTAAGCTTAGTCCCAATCACTACCCTTGTTCTTTTGAGTAGTTTGTGGTTTTTCCAAATAATATTCAGTAGGCAACTCAATTATAGGATATGGTTCTGTTCCCTGGTTATTCTTAGTCAATACCTGAGTGAAAGCAGTGTATCCTTTTCTTGCTGCTGTTTAACACTGGTCATTTGTTTGGTAACAGACTAGTCTATTGATTGGCAAAGGCTTTGTAAAATAAATAACTGAGAAAGCCACTTAGCCTTGTAGTGTTCAATGAAATCGTGAATTCCTTGAACCTTGTTTGCAAATTATTGCTTTTATGTCACTTGCTTTTACATACATGCAACAGTTTCTTGTTTAAACCTCAGAAATTTGTTTTTACATAAGGGTTTTTCTTCAACTCTGTGATTGGGTAGGCCTTTGTGGAATCTTCAGAAATATTTATATTGAGGAGTCAGTCAGTAGCCTAAGAGGTATGAAGAAATTGTTTCATGAATCAAACCATATGTGTCAGTAGGAACATTTTCATGCTGTTCCTTTTCATTACATTATAGAATTGATGATTTACAATGTAATTCCCCCCTCTCTCTGGTAGCAGAACAGGACTAAATTGATATTCCCTCACAAACAGTTGTTTGCAATATTTGTTTAAAGATAACTTTCTACTATGGTTCTCACATCTTAGAGTCAACTTTCCTTGCCCCAGTTGCTATATTTGGTTCATAATCAATCTGGTTTCAAATGGTAAAGCTATGTTGGATGCTAGAAAGAAGTGAGAACTAGAAAAGGTTTTAAAGATAGTATTTACAGGCACTTTGTGAAACCGAAAAATATAGAAATCTAAGCGGCACAAACAACTTGCAATTAAAGAGACAAATTAATGTACAAATTATAGTGCCCTGAGTAATTTATAAGGAAAAAAGAATACATACAAACAGTAAAGAACACTTCCTTTAGGAAATAAGACTTGAGCTGGGCTATGAAAAATGAGTAGTGTTTGCACTGACAGGAAAAAGTAAAGGATGGCATACTAGGTGATGAGAAGGAAAGAAATAAAAGTATGGAGTAGACATGACCTATATATGAAATGATGAATATACTATCATGATTAATATGTTCTTTTAATATCTACTAGATCAAAATTATTATTGTGCTTAAATCTTTAGTTCTTTTTGTGTGCTTGATGTATCATTTTCTGCCAGAGAATGCTAAAAATATCTCATTCTGATGGTGGATTGTCAATTTCTCCTTGTAACTGTCAATTTTTGCTTTATACATTTTGAAGCTATGTGATTAGATGCTTACAAGTTTATCAGTGTCATATCTTTCTGACGGATTTTTTCCTTTTATGAGGTAGAGTCATGCTTTATTTGTAGTAAAAGTTCCATAAATGCAATGTTTCCTGATATTGATAATGCCATTATTAATATCTTCATCATATTAATATGATTTTTAATAATATAAAAATCTAAAATCTTTCTTGTGATTAATATTTGCATGATATATTTTATTGTTTCTTTTCAAACTTTCTGAGTAGATTTATTTTAAGTCTGATCCTTATTAGCAAAATGTAGTTGGATTTTTAAAATCAAATTGGATTATCTTTTAGTCCATATTCATCTATTACGATTATTGATATATTTGGACTTATTCCTATGATCTGATTTGCTACTTTATATTTGCTTCATCTTTTTCTCCTTTCCTGATTTCTGTTTGGTTAATGAAGTTGTTATCATTTTTTTTCAATGTGTTTGGGATCTATAGACTATATCTCTCTCCTTTCATGTTACCGTTAATTTTTAACATATGCATATCTTTCTGCTAGCAAAGCGTCTAAAGTTATTTAGTATTTCTCTTTTCCTCCAGGCACAGGACCTAAGCTCAATTTACTTATCTACTCTGGGATATTTTTAATTTTTGTCTAAAATGTTAATTTTTATCTTTTTAACAACAACAGCAAAAAACCCAGTTATTATTAAAAAAAAAAAAGATTTATTTATTCATTCTAGAGAGAAAGACAGTGAGTATGTGCACTAGTAGGGGTAAGAGCAGAGGGAGAGAATCTTCAAGCAATCCTCGCTGAGCACCAGAGCCCAAAGTAGCACCGGGCCTCCATCTCACCACCCATGGGACCGTGACCTGAGCCAAAACCAAGAGTCAGACACTTAACCGACTGAGCGAACCCGGTACACCAAACCTAGTTCTTCTTATTTTTTTACAGATGTTAGTTAAGTTTAGTTCAGTTTTTGAGCTCACTCTTATTTCTTGTATTCTATGCATTCATTCTGGATTCACTTTTCTTATTACTTAAATATATCTTATAATAGGGCATTCAGTGGTAGTTTCTATGGAGTAAATATCTCAGTCATTTTACGCAGAAAAATATCCTTATTTTGGCCTTTGAATATTAATTAGTTTTGGCTTATTAAAAAATTCTAGTTTGATAGCTGTTTTCACTTAGCACTTTTAATATGTTGTTGTTCTTTCCTGGTATCTATTTTTGCTGCTAAGAAATCACTCTGTCCTTTTCTATGGATGTGACTCCTTTATTGTGAATCCCAAATAAACTTATTTTAAAGTCTTTAGTTATAATGTTCCATAAAGTTAATTTCATGAGAAATAAATTTATGCTCCAAATGTTGATTTTTGTGATTCTTTTTCTTAGGAATACATTTCTTTATAGGTTCTGGAATTTTGCTTGCAGACTCCTCCAAACCACTGTTATGTAGACCATCAGTCAGTCCCAAACTAGGCCACATAACAGCTATTTGCAGTCTCTGTCCTGAGGTGATATTAGGAATATTACAAACCCAGTTATGGAGCCAGGGGTGGCTTGGCTATATTCCTGCTCTCAAGCCTCATTGGTACATTTTCCTCTCCTAGAGCCAGCAATTTACTATCAGCAGTAGTCCCTGCTCAACTTTCAAAAGCATGTTTTGCCCCCATTCACAAGCAACAGAATCTCACAGGAGCCTTTGGCTTTATACAGTGAACTTGAATCTAATGACCCATCTTGCATGGACTATTTTAATCCCCACTACCACAAAGGAGCTAGGTTCCCGGCTCCCCCCAGAAGTATGCCCCACTAGCCAATGACTTCCAGCTTGCCTAAAGTTTTGTGTTTACGCTCTGTTTCCACTCTATGGAGAAGCTATTTTGTTTTTAAAAGCAGCAATGAGTTTTTTACTTTCTGTCTATGTGATCTGTATTTTCTGTGCTTGAAACAGAGTGCTCTTGTCAAAGTGGGAATTTATCCTGTGCCACATTGCCTGAAAGTCTTTTTAGGGCTATGTCTACCATCCCAAGTTGCCGTGAAGCCTGAGATAAAATTAAACAGGAAACATAGTGACAAATCATATTTTAAATGTACATATTGAATTTCTCAATTTATATTAGTCAACCAAATATTCATAACTATCTAACATGTAGAGGCCATATGCTATAAGGTTTAAAAGCATAGCCAAACTATTGGCATTTGAATTCTTTACTGCATTTGTTTGGTGAGTTATTTTACATCAAAGTGCTTCAAGTTCCTCATCATTAAAATAACTAAGAATAATACCCACTTCAGAGGTTTGTTCTGAAGAATATATTCATTAGGATGTGTGAAGTGCTTATAATAATGCCTCTTCTGGGACGCCTGGGTGGCTCAGTCGGTTAAGCGTCTGCCTTCGGCTCAGGTCATGATCCCAGGGTCCTGGGATCGAGTCCCGCATCGGGCTCCCTGCTCCGCGGGGAGCCTGCTTCTCCCTCTGCCTCTCTCTCTCTTTCTCTCTCTCTCATGAATAAATAAATAAAATCTTTAATAAAAAAAATAAAAAATAAAAATAAAACAATGCCTCTTCTAATAACATGTATATTTAAATTATTTCTCTTGTTTATTCACAATCATGTAAAATGATATTAGATTCTGTGGGAGTTCAGTACGCATGTCCTGCATGCATGAACTTTATTTTGAGTTGGTAAAGGAATAGACGTGAAACAATTAAAGAATGATAAAACCATTATGTCACACAGTACCATATAGTATTTTATCAATTCTAGAATGTAATAGGAATTCATAGGTGATATAATTTACAAGGACTGGAATTGCTCAGAAAATGTCTTGGGGAGAAGAGACTTCAGCATCTCAGACCAGAAAAGCAATACATGTTGGAGCTTAGGAAAGAAAATGAAGGCAATGTGTAGGGAGAATATGATATGTATGGAGTACAAGGCAGAGTATCTGAATTGTGAATATGAAGGAAACAACAATGGATTAGCATGGACAAGACTGGAGTAGGAACATCCAAAAGCCAAGTGAAAAGTTGAGACTTAAGAAAATGATTTTCAAAAGGGAATACTACTTTCAGGTTCTTCTGTGGAATAATGATGAAATGGACATGGTATTTGGGCAGGATTTTTGAGATAATTACACTTAATTTAATGGGCCACAGACCTAATTTTATGCCTAGGCAACTGAAGTTTGCATGTAGGCATCTTTTGACTTAAAATAGGAATGATCTAGTTGGCTGTGTATAAAGGGTTAGTAAAATGAGAGAAGAGTACACCTGATCCTTCCTCTTAGCTGACAGTGAAGAGCACATTTCCTTCACTTCATTTTCACCCAACAAAAATGAGAAGTATAGGATCAGAGACATAACCTCGCTTACAGTACACTTTGCATTATTGCCAAGTGAAAATATTCCATAGTCTCCCTGTGGCCCTCAAGCATTGTTTAAAGAATGTCCCTGTTAAAAAAAAACACTGAATTCTTACAGATAAAATATACTTCATATTATGAGCTTACATAGGATTCACATCAGGCTAATGAAATAGAACATGTTGACATTGTTAAAGTTAATGTACAGTAATTTAGTACTTACTGAAGACATATTTGAAACTTAACTTATCAGAACAGCAGGTATGTTGAAACACCTTGGACACCAAATAGATTTTTTGGTGTGTCCTTGAGGAGTATCTATGCCGCAATATTAATTCTGGAAAACCACCAAATGTAATGATAATGACAATGATACTATTAGAGCTCCACAGAATTATTTTCAGATTTTATTTTATAACTGAATCATATTATATTATTACTCTAAGATATTTATATTGCACAACTGTGCTTAAAATTCTCCACCAGAGAATTCAGGAAAGAATGAACGAATTAGAAGGAAATAATGAAGCCATCCCCAAATTCCAGATGGATACGAAACTAATTTGATCTTTAAGGTCCTGCCATCTGTTCTTTTTATTTATTCTAAGCATTACACATTTACATACCTTCAAATCAAGAAACGGAAAAGCAGATGCATTTATAATGGAACACTTCATTCATGAGGAGAAAAGGCCAAAAAAGCATAATTTCTTTTGTAATGGTTTGGTGGAGTCTGGTTGAATATTTGAGGTATGCAAATTTTTCCAATAACTGAGAAATAATCAGGCCAAGAAGACATCAGGCAAGAGGAAAAGAGAAAAAGCAATAAAATTGTAGCAAATCTTGTAATATAGTGGCCAAATCATTTAATGTAGTTTTAAAAATTTTTTCTTGTCTTTTTTGTTATATTTCTTCCCTACTTGGTAAGTTTGGATGAAGATATTGAAACTTTTTAAGCTGTTATAGTAGATTGAATAACGTCCCCCCAAATTCATGTCCACCCAGAGCTTCAGAATGTGACTTTATTTGGAAACAAAGTCTTTGCAGATGTAATAAATGAAGGTAAGATGAGATCATAGTAGATTGAAGTGGGCCCTAAATCCAATAACTGGTCTCCTCATAAGAAGGGGACAGGAAACAGAGAGGACACAGGGACACAGAGAAGAAAACCATGTGAAGTTGGAGGCAGAGATTGTAGTTATATGGCTACAAGTCAAGGAATGCTAAGAATTGCCATGCTAAGAATTGCAGGGAGCCATCAGAAAGACAGCCCTACCACCACCTTGATTTCAGACTTCTAGCTCCCAAATTAGGAAAAAAAATTCTATTGTTTTAAGCCACATAGTTTGTGGCACTTTGTTATGACAGACTTAGGAGACTAATGCAGCTAGTAAAATTTATTGAATGTAGATTTTGAAATCTTTTGAAAGCTTAAACTTTGGACTTTGGAAATCTTTACATACTCATGAGAAAAAGCAGCATGTAGAAATTTGAAGATAGGAAAGTTTTTTTCAGCACTGAAAGAATATAAATCAAATCTGACCCATGTGGAAAGTCAAGTTAAAAATTTACATATGGTCCATATTCCTAAACTACTTAAAATGTGTTCAGGTTATATTTTGACCAAAGCATTCATATAAAAATTTTTTAAAAAGATAAAGAAGAAATGCTGTTCAAAGCTATTTTAGAAGGAATATTTATTTAAAACCTAATAACATTAAAAATCTAGTAATAATCCCTTACTGCTTCCCTGTTGATCTAAATGTTTCATTTTCTTTCACAGGGTATTAGTTTTGAATCTGAAAATTAATTAAGATAATCAATACTTTATAATCAATTCCTGATCTTTATCCCTGCTTTCAAAACTGTCATGTGCCTACAGGAAGCTGGATTGTGAGGGTCGAAAGGGAAAAATATAGGATCAATATCTTTCTTTTTTTTTTTAAGATTTTATTTATTTATTTGACAGAGAAATAGAAGAGCACAAGCAGAGGGAATGGCAGAGGGAGAGGGAGAAACAGGCTCTGCACTGAGCAGGGAGCCCGATGCGGGACTTGATCCCAGGACCCCGGGATCATGACCTGAGCCGAAGGCAGACACTTAACCATCTGAGCCACCCAGGCGCCCAGGATCAATATCTTTCATTTTACTTTCCAAATTAAGAGTCAGAAACCTTATTTTCTTTCTAAACTCTAAATTTTATTTAATCTTTTTTTAGGTCAAAAAAACTGTGCTATTCCATGTGCTTCATCCATTCTTTGGGTATGTTTTGCTAGTCAATTTGTAATACTGTATGGCACTGGATTTAATTGTATGCCTGAATAAAGTAGCATATTATATATGATTTCTTCTTTGATCACTTCCCTAATACCACAGTATTTTCATTAATATTCTTACATAACAAGATAAACATTTTTGTTGTTGTTTGTTTTCCTAGCTGAGTAGAGTATGTGAATTATGAGAAAGCAGTCAATTAAGATCAAGGCTGAAAATTGAAAACTTACCATACCTATTCATTTTAAGGAGCTCAGGCCATTGAAAAAGTAAATCATGCTTGCTGGCTTAGTTTCAAATGGCCAACTCTCTGAATCCTACAGTTTTCTCCTCTTCTCCCAAAGATAGTTTCAAGTTTCCTTCAGATTACTGAAAAGAAATGCATTGCCATCATGGCAACAATTAATCAGTCAAATAGTATTTTCTAGGGCCATTTCAGGTATTTCAAATTAATATTTCCAAACTATTATATCCTGCTTTTATCATGTGCCTCATCACCAAAAACTGAACACCTGCATCAAAAGATACTTCTCCAATTTCCTCCCCTAGGATTACATATCCAAGCCCTATTTATCATAGTGTTAGGCTCATCCATATAGTGTTTCTAAAATACCCTCTGAACATCTCTGCTTCACCTCCATCTCATCAGAAATCCTGACCTTAAAGGTCAGTAGAAATCTACTGACCTTTAAGCCTATGCTTCCTTTGAACCCACAGCTCTAAATACTTGGCCCAAGAAATGGCATTTAATCACATAGGGCTCACAATAACTTGAAAACACTATTTTTCATTACCATTTAATGTACACAATAGATACTTTCACTGCCTGCTTGAGTCTCTGTATTTGACTATCATCCCATGCTGGACCAAATAGGCAACTGAAATAGCAATCAAAGATAGTGAGATGAGGTATGATTCAAACACTGGATGAAGAATGAAGATAAGGGTCCAAGTCAATGAGGAGTTCAGAAATAGATTAAGTATCAAGATGAAAGTCATGTATTCCTTTGTAAGCATACTTATTTACATTTTGGACTGGCTAGGTCAAACATCATTCATGACAAAGAAGTTAAGTTCAAATGGCCATGTAAAAACTATACTGCTTTAACTAAATATTATTTTATGGATAATAAAATATCTTCTGTTCTTCTGTCTTATGTTATTACTGAAATCCAATGGCTAATAAGGAAATCAACTTGAACATACACAACCTGATGGAAAAACCTTTCTCTGACTACCCTCATACTTTTAAATATGGTACCACCTTTGATTATAAAAATATTTGTTATTAGATGAGTACTAGACTTTTAGAGTCTTGAAAGGTGTGTACAAATCCAAAAGAAAATAATATATTTGCATTTGGGAATATATAAGAATGAAACATAAATGTCAAAGACTGATCCTTTAAAAGGGAACAGTCAACTCCTAATGTATTAAAGACTTAAATTTAAGACTGGAAACCATAAAATTCCTGGAAGAAAACATATGGGGTGAGATCCTTAACATTGGTCTTGGTAAAGATTTTTTTGATTTGACAAAATGTAAAAATAAACAAGTGGAATTACATGAAACTAAAAATATTCTGAGCAACAAAGTAAACTACCAACAAAATGAAAAGACAGCCTATGTAATTGCAGAAAATATTTGCAAATTATATAGCTGATAAGGGGTTATTATTCAAAAATATGAAGTACTCACACAACTCAATAGCAAAAAAAAAATTTTGATCAAAAAAATGTAAATTGGTACATTCATTATGGAAAACAGTATCCAGGTTCCTCAAAAAAATTAAAAATAGAACTTCTATATGATCCAGCAATTCCACTTCCATGTATATATCCAAAGGATTTGAAATCAAGATCTCACAGAGATATCTGTACTCCCATATTCATTGCAGCATTATTTACAGTGGGGCACTATGCTAAACAAAATAAGCCAGACAGAGAAAGACAAATACCGATGGTATCACTTATATGTGAAATCTAAAAGAAAAACGTCAAACTCACAGAAACAGAGAGTAGAAAAGTGATTGCCAGGGGTGAGAGGTGGAAGAAATAAGAAGAGGCTGGTCAAAGGATACAAACTTTCAGCTATAAGATGAATAAGGTCTAAAGAGCTAATATATAACATGGTGACTATAGATAACGATATGCTGCATTGTATAATTGAAATTTTCTAAGATAACAGAACTGAAATGTTCTTATGAAGATGAAGGAGGAGGAGGTGGTGGAGGAAGAGGAAGGAAAAGGAAGAGGGGGAGGAGGACGGAGAAGAGGAGAAAATGTGATGAGGTATGAGATGATGGATATATTAATTAGATAGGAGGAATCCTTTTATAATGTATATGTACATCAAATCATGATGATGTACACTTTAAATATCTTACAGTTCTGTTAGTTATACATGAATAAAGTTGAAAAGAATTTTTAAAAAGGTAACAGGTGGGGCGCCTGGGTTGCACAGTCCGTTAGGCAGCTGACTTGGTTTCGGCTCAGGTCATGATCTCAGGGTCCTGGGTTTGGCACTCTGCACTGGGCTCCATGCTCAGCAGGGTGTCTGCTTCAGGATTCTCTCTCCCTCTCTCTGCCCCTCCCCCTGCTAGCTTGCGTTACGTGTGCACTCTCTCTTAAATAAATCTTTAAAAATATCTTAGGCAATAGGTACAGGAACAAAAAGTTAAACACTTCCAGAAAGAAGATAAATATAGTTCTCCATAAAGCAATAGCAATGCTTTGGTGCTATCACCTTTTACAGTGAAGTGGTATAAATTAAACACTAGGGAGATGAAGAATGTTAAAATATATTAATTTTGCAGAATACATTGTAGTATATTTTCCACAATACAGTCAACAATAAAATCAATAATTTAAATTTACCAACACTTGTAATAGTATTGTAAAATTTAATTGCACTTGGCAGTTGAAATGTAAATCTCTCCCCCCACCCCCCCATAACAGATACTCCTGCTGTTGGTAAAATTTGTTTTCATGATAATTTTTAATTTCACACTGGGTTTTTGAGGCATTGCATGGCAACAATATTTCTGTTCATTTATCTCATCATCCCTTGTAATAGTCTTAAAACTTCACCACTAATCAAAATCGTCTTAGGACAATAAAGTACAGTTTTTGGCTTTACAGTTAGAATTTAAGGAAGAGGTAGGCCAACTATGGTACATGAGTCAAATCTGGCCCACCTCCTCTTTTTGTTATGTCCTACAAGCTAAGAATTTAAAGAAAAATAATAAGAAATATAAGAAATAATGTATATTATATGTTATTACATAACATATATAATATGTTATTATAATATAATAATTATATATTATATAAAATAGAAATAATAAGAAAAATAATATTTCATGATATGTGACCATTATATGCAATTCAAATTTCAGTATCTGTAAGCAAAGATTTATTGGAACACAGTCATGCTCACTCATTTATGTATTATCATTATGTATTATCTATTATCTATTATCTATGGCTACTTTTGTGCTATGGGATACTTGCAGCAGAGAGGGTATGACTTATAAAGACTAAAATATTTAGTCTTTGGTTCTTTACAGACAAAAAAATTTGCCTATCTCTGAGCTCTGAGAAAGAAAAGCAAAATAATTAAGCTTTATAAAATAGGTTGTAAATTTCAAATAACTTTTTTGTAATTGCAATTAGATAGTGATGTTCTAATGTTCCAGTTATATATATTGCCAAAACACCTAAGCATATAGTCAACTTATAATTCATAATTTCATTAACATTAATTTAAGGCCAATTTTTTCACAACAACCTTTAATATTTTTATTTTACTGCAAACCAGTACAAAAGATACCACACACCAGTTGTGACCTGTAACATAAGTAACAACCCACTGGTCAGGAAAAACTCCCTGGCCTGTATAATCTCTGACAGGTACAAAGTGATGCTATCTGAAGCAAATAAAATGAAATCACCCATTGTGGGACTCAGAATAATTTTCTAAATCAATATTAAGGCAAAAGTTCTTTAGAACTACCAAGGACATCCTAAGCAATAGTTCTGTTTTCATTTTTTTTCTCTACTTTGCTATTAGAGGCTATCTGAGCATTGTTTCTTCTAGATACTGGAAAAAAGTACATAATTTCTGATAACTATGCTACATGCATTAGTGTTCTCTTAATGAGTACAAGTTGTATATGTGCTAAATGCATTTTAAATGCATTGAATGTGAAATTCTCCTGCATAAATATGAAAAGGAGATGTTCTAAATAAAAGACTGCTACGGCAAAACCATTTGCAATTATACTATCATCCCACACCATCACACATATATACAGTTTTCTATTCTCTTTCCAGTTGCTTAAGCAAATGACTAGGAACAAAGAAATGCCTCTATTTCTTATTTATTGGTCACTTACTTTCTTGGTTTGCATATAAAATCAAAGCATCCATAAAATCCCTTTAAAAAGTTGACACATTTGGGAATCAAATCATTATATACAAAATGCAGATATTTAAAAAAAAAAATAGGGCTGTCGTGCACTATACCTCCTATTGTATGTGTAATCAGGTTTTTTTCCTGCCGCAAGTATAGATTTGTAGGTGACCTTAATCAAATTGCTTACTCTTTCCTCATTTGTTGTGTATTCCCTAAGTAAATATTTTTTTTTTTAGCATCTACAATGAGCTAGGTATTGCATGGTGTGTAATACAGAATAAAAAGATGAATCAGACATAGCTATGATCTCAAGGATCCCATAAACAGGACTGTTAATCATAGGCACATATAACCATAAGGTAGAGAATGATGAGTGCACCTGAGAGAGGTACAGATTAGACACTTTGGAAGGTGAGACAGAGAAGCGATTACTTCCAGCTGGGAAGATTCAGGAGTGATTTACTGATGAGGCTGCATTTGAGCTCTGTCTTAAGGATGGTTAAGAAGGGTAAATTAAATTGACTGGCAAGGGCATTCCACAAGCTAACAAGATGTGCAAATGACAGGTGAGAATGTGGTGGATGAGAGTGGGTGAAGAGGAAAATGTTTGTTTGCCCAGGATATGTAAAGTGGAGTGAGTCATAGTTAAGTCTAGAGATGCAGCTTGAGGTCAGAACATGAAGGCAGCGATGTCTAGAAAGAAGCCTTGAGTTCAGAGCGGTCTGGGTTAAAATCCTGATCCTAGTTATCTGGGTAAAGAAAGAATTTACTTAACCTCTAGGTCTTCACAGAAGGTCCAAAAAATGTTTACCTAACTTGCTGGGTCATTGTAAAGATGGCAAATACATATGTACATTTTCTAACACAATGTCTGACACATTGTAGATGCTAAATAAACAGTAGCTATTACTGTGTCAATATTACACTGAATAACAGGCAAAGAATTTTACGTAGTTTGGTAAGAACCTATTATACCAACTACAGGAAAATACTGCAAGGTCATCAGTATCTAGAATGAGGAACTATTTGGAAAATAAGACAGGGAGCTAATGAGTGCTTTTTAATTGGGACTGCCCATTACAGTCATCTGGTGATTATCTATCTATAAACAGTGACATAACTCAGCCTCACCCCAGACCAGTTAAATCAGAATCTCTACACCTGGTGCCTGGGCATGGTATTTTTTAAAAGCTCCCCAAGATTTCTAAAGCATAGCTAGGTTAAGAACTACTATTGCTTTAGATGTAAGTTGTTATAATGTACAAAATATGAGAAATTCAGCAAAATGTTTTATTATAACAATTTGAATTATTTTCATTCTACTACATTAGTGGATGTCAGTTTTCCAGATTGTCTTTCTCTGTTTCTCTGCCATATTCTCACTTTCCAAAGACCTGTCCAGTACCTAACACAGGACCTGACACAGTAAAGGCCAGAGAGATGTTTGTTGAATGAAGACATGATTGACTGATAACGATTCCCATTCCCCACTAGATGAAAGTGACAAACTGAAGAACACTATAAGATGGGTACTATGTAGCAATTTTTAAAATATTTACTTTTTAATCCTTGTTTTCTTTTGCAAAAGCTGCCTAATTTATTAAAAGTTCATGCTTACATCATATCCTTAAGTGTAATTATAATGAATAATCAGCTAATTCTGAAAACTAAGATCACAAGCCAAAACATGCAAGGGTAAAATCAAGATTACTAATGCATATCTTTAGATTTATTATCAATAATATCAACATAATGTTATCAACAACCTTTTTTAAAAAACTGCATCTCAGATTGTATTTTATCTAGATTCTATAGATAGAAATACTTAAAAAAATTTTTATTGTATTTCATTTCAATAGTCCTACCATATTATTTTGTGGAGCATATGATGTGTTATAGGTATGCTGTTAAATTTGCTAATAATCCCAAAAGAAAAACTGCTTTCATTCATATTCAAGTATGAATAAGTGGATATTGAAGTATGTTGAAAGACAAGCAGACTGAGGAATGAGTACTAAGGGAATCATCAGGGACCTGTGGCTTCTTAGAATTTACAGGGATGTTAGAGATAATCTGGGAAAACATCTCACCAAAGTCAGGAAATTCTTCTGAAATCTAACAGGGAATGAAAAAACCTACTTGCTTCTTGTCAAAATACTGAAAAATCTATTGAAACATCAAAGCTCACCTCCAAAATGGAGGTTTGGATTTGGGGGCTCTTTCTTTATATCTCAGTAAATTGATAGCACTTCTAAGGACCAACCTCATTCAAAAATTTAACAGATGGCAAACTCTACAGTCAGCAGAAGTAGTGGGGGCATTAAAACGCTACCAACAGGCTTACTAATGGCTTCTGTTCTGACAGGTGCCTGTTGAGGTGCTCCCAACTTCCATGCAATGTTTCTCTGGTCCTGGGTACAAGTGGCCATCACCATTTTATGAGTATCTGTGCCATCACAGTATTTACTATACATAAGACAATCACGACTATTAAACTGTCTCTAATCCTTTCCCCTTGTGGTTATATAAATTATTTGTTTACCCTGAGAGTACATGAAATTTTTATAGGCACAATCTAGGATTGCATCTATCCAGCTTTCCTCTCAAATAAATCTTCCGTAAATATTCGAATTCATGTATCCAACAGTGAAAACCTCATTGTAAGCCTTGTCTGTTGCTTTCACATAAATAATCCAGGCTGGCTAAGAGGCCCACAGAATAATACAATGATAAAATTCGAATTCTAATTCTCTCATGGAGGAAGCCAGGGATAGCCTCTAAGTGTGGTCTCAGGGAATTCATGGCAATCATATCTTCTTAAACTATTATATGCAAATTGTTTCCCTTATTAGTCTGTAAGGTAGATCATTCATGCAACAAATTTTTGTTCTAAAGACTATTTTAGGCACTGAGAATACCACGATGAACAAAGGCAAAGTCATTGCACCAAAGGAAACTGTGTTCCAAAGAACAATAAATAAATAAATAGAAAGGAAGTCAGACATGTGTTAAGGGAGACAGTGAATACTCTGGAAAGGACAGTCAAGGAAGGCATTTTTGAGGAAGAAACATGGAATAGAGTTGTGAAAGTAGTGAGGAGTTGGGCCAGGCCACTATTAAGGGAAGACCATCTCAGGAAAAATATGAAAGCAAGCAGAAAGCCTGGAGACTAGAGTATACTAAAAGAAAATGAGGAGAAGCAAGGAGGCCAGAGTGGCCAAAACAGAATGCATGTGGAGGAGAGTAATAAAAATGCAATTAAGAGAGAATTGGATTTGTGATGGTTAATTTCATGTGTTAATTTGACTGGGCTATGAGATACCCAGATATTTGGCCAAACATTATTCAGGGTGTTTCTATGAGAATGCTTTTGGGTGAGATTAACATTTAAGTTGGTAGACCAAATAAAGCAGATTGCCCTCCCTAATATGGATGGTCTCATCCAATCAGCTGAAGGCCTGAATAGAACAAAAGGGCAACCCTCAAGAAATAAAGGGAGAATTCTTCCTGCCTGGCTGCCTCCAACCTGGGAGACGAGCTTTTTCTTATCCTTGAACTTGAACTGAAACATGGCTCTTCCTTGGTCTCAAGCCTGCCAGCCTTCAGATTGGAACTACACTGTTAGGTCTCTTGGATCTCCAGCTTTCTAATTCACCCTGAAGTTCTTAGGATTTAGCCTCCATAATCTCTATAATCTCTATATATCTGTTTTCTCTCTCTGGAGAACCCTACCTAATACAGGAGTTTAGGAGTTTAGAAGTGACATGATCTACTTACTTTTTAAAAGGATGACTCTCAATATAGTATGATCAGACTATGGTGGGGAAAGGGTAGAATCAGCTACCATTAGAAAAGAGCTAAGATGCTATGCAATAAGCCAGGCAACAGACAAAATGGTGGCCTACACTGGGATGATACAGGTGGAGATCATCATCTGAAGATTGAGCCAACAGGACTTGCTGATGAGAGACTGGGGAAGAAAAAAGTTGAAAAAGATTTCCAGCGTTTTTGTCTACAGCCCCAAACTGATGGAATAGTTTCCATTTTCTGAGATGGGAAAGATTTGAGAAGAGCAGGTTTATAGGGGAAACTGAGAGTTCACTATTAGAGCCATTTATTCTGAAAAATCTATTGGAGGAGTCAGTAAAAAGATCAATTAGACATGCTACTCAGAAGTTAAGAGAGAAAGTTAAGAATGGGGAGTGTAATTCAGCTGTAATCAGTATATAGACAACATTCAAAGCTAAAAGATTAAAAGAGACTTACAAGTGAGCTGATGTGGACATGAAAGCTTTCTTCAGAAATGGGGGTCATCTCACATGGCTGGTATGGAGCATATCAAAATTCACACAGTGCCTAACACAATATAGTTTACTATAAAATTCAGTAAAATGTAGGAATTACAGTAATTGAAGTAATAGGTAGATGATGGATTTTCTATTTATTTTGTAGTAATTCCTACCAAAATGCTACCTCTTCATAAGTCACTTCATTTTATGAGACATATTCAGTTATTCAAGTACATGATAAATATGTATGCTGTAATTTTTCTATGCTGTCCTTGTTTTCAGATTATAAGGGTCTAACAGGCATGTACTGCACACTAATTTATACTGAAGAAATTATCCTGATAATTACATTTTCTAGGCTAACACTGACTTTGTGATTTGACTCTAGGCATGTCACACTTATATTTTGTCTTCATCTAAAATAATTTATTTTGGCTTCATTATCTGTAAAATATATCTATTTAGCAAAGTTCTAAACACTACAATACGAGTTACTATACTCAAACTCGGTTTAAAAGTTCTGTTTAATTTAAATTAAAAAATGTCCTATTTAAGATGGAGGTAATTTTATTTATTTATTTTTGTTTGTTTTTTAAGTTTTTATTTAAATTCTAGTTACCATACACTGTAATATTAGTTTCAGGTGTACAATATAGTGATTTAACACTTCCATATAACACCAGGTGCTCATCACAAGTGTATTCCTTAATCCCCATCACCTATTTAACCCATTGGTTTGCCCAGCTCCCCTCTGGTAACCATGTTTGTTGAGTCTGTTTCTTGGTTTGCCTCTCTCTCTCTCTCTTTTTCCCCCCAGGCTCATTTATTTTGTTTCTTAAATTCCACATATGAGTGAAATTATATGGTATTTATCTTTCTCTGACTGACTTATTTCACTTAGCATAATACTCTCTAGTTCCATCCTCATTATTGCAAATGGCATGATTTCATTCTTTTTTATGACTGAGTAATAATTCCGTGAGTGTGTGTGTGTGTGTGTGTGTACTACATCTTATTTACCCATTCATCTGTTGATGGACACATGGACTGTCTCCATAGTTTAGTTATTGTAGATAATGCTGCTATAAATATTGGAGTGCATGTATCCCTTTGAATTAGTATTTTTGTATTCTTTGGGTAAGGCAGCTCTACTTTTAACTTTTTGAGGAACCTCCATTCTGTTTTCCAGAGTGGCTGAACCAGTTTGCATTCCCATCAACAGTTCAGGAGAGCTCCCTTTTCTCCACATCCTACCAACACCTGTTGCTTCTTGTATTGTCAGGTGTGAGGTGATATCTCATTGTAGTTTTGATTTGTATTTCCCTGATAATGAGTGATGCTGAGCTTCTTTTCATGTGTCTGTTGGCCATCTGTATGTCTTCTTTGGCAAAATGTCTATCATGTTTTCTGCTCATTTTTTAATTGGATTATTGGTTTTTTGGGTGTTGAGTTTGAGACGTTCTTTATATATTTTGGATACTAACCCTTTCTCAGATATGTCATTTGCAAATATCTTCTCCCATTCAATAGGTTGCCTTTTAGTTTTGTTGATTTTTCCCTTCACTGTGTAGAAGCTTTTTCCTTGATGAAGTCCCAAGAGTTCATTTTTGCTTTTCTTCCCCTTGCCTCCCTTACATATCTAGTAAGAAGTTGCTACAGCTGATGTCAAAGAGGTTACTGCCTGTGTTCTCCTCTGGGATTTTAATGGTTTCCTGTCTCACATTTAGGTCTTTCATCCATTTTGAATTTATTTTTATGTATGGTGTTAGAAAGTAGTCCAATTTCATCCTTTTGCATGTTTGGCTGTCCAGTTTTCCCAACACCATGTGCTGAAGAGACTGTCTTTTTCCCATTGGATATTCTTTCCTGCTTTGTCAAAGATTAATTGACCATGTAGTTGTGAGTTCATTTCTGGGTTTTCCATTCTGTGTGTCATATACGGTCTTGATTACTATAGCTTTATAATATAGCTTGTAGTCCAGGATTATGATACTTCTAGCTTTGCTTTTCTTTTTCAAGATTGCTTTGGCTATTCAGTGACTTTTGTGGTTCTACACAAATTTTAGGATTGTTTGTTCTAGCTCTATGAAAAATGCTGTTGGTATTTTGATAGGGATTGTATTAGATGTGTAGATTACTTTGGGTAGTATAGACATTTTAACACTACTTGTTCTTCAGATCCATGAACATGGAATGTCTTTCCATTTCTTTGTATCCTCTTTAATTTCTTTCATCAGTGTTTTACAGTTTTCAGAGTACAGCTCTTTTACTTCTTTGGTTAGGTTTATTCCTAGATATCTTATTATTTTTAGTGTAAAATGGGGGTAATTTTTAGATAGTTTGTGTAGGTACAGATAAATTAAACAACTTCTTAATATAGAGAGAGAACCTAAAATATGCACATATATACCCTCTTTATATACCTGAAATTGCAATACAATATACTGCTAATATAAAAATAATTGTTAGAGTGCCTGGGTGGCTCAGTCAGTTAAGCCTCTGACTCTTGATTTCAGCTCAGGTTGTGTGCTCTGAGGGTTGTGAGATTGAGCCCCGAGTCAGGCTCCACACTCAGTGGGGAGTCTGCTTCAGATTCTCTCTCTCCCTCTCCCTCTGCCCTGCCTCTCTCTCAAATAAATAAATAAAATATTTTAAAAAATAATTGTCATATTAAAACATGAAATTTTTCAAATTTACATATTTTATAGTTTTATTGTAATAGATTTTTTCTACTTTTTCTTCCCAGTAGTTCGAATGGCATATTTTAAGAAGAAATTATAAAATAACGGGAAAAGAATAGGACTGAGAGTCCCAACTGTGCCACTGTTGTTATGATATAAAAACATCACTTAACCTGTTAAAATGTTTTCCTTATTATAAAACAAAGATACCAAAATAGATGATTGCTAAATGTTCCTTCTGACTCTAACATGTAAGTACTAAGATTCAATATGAATATTTACTGGTGTGTGTGGTTTTTATACAGCTCTGTATTACTCCAGGAAAATTTTTTACCATATTTTATGCAAGCTATGTAGCAGAATTATGGTGAGGAGTAGGCATTTCTATCATCATGTAAAAAGGCATAAATATACAGGTTCCAGCATCTTGTCAGTAACTGATCAGAGATTCAGTCCTGAATAGTAATTTTTGGCATGCGCTTTGCTCACAACCAGTGTTTCATTAATGTGTTTTTTCTTGTTGAATATTCTCAATTCCTTTAAATAAATTGTAGTTAATTAGTCATTTTATGCATATAATTTTCATGTTTTCATAATTATACTTAATTATGTTCCTAGCAAAATTTATGTAATCAAATAATTGCCATATGCAATTATATTATATAAAAGCTATAAACATATTAGAAAAAATTCACAGAAGATATATTTATTCAAGACATTTTCTTTTTCACTTCCAGTTATATCATTTAGCATTGACTTTAACCATTTTTTAACTCACATTGCTAGATATCAAAGAGAGATTTTATTCTTTTTTTTTTTTTTTTAAGATTTTATTTATTTATCTGAGAGAGAGAATGAGAGACAGAGAGCGTGAGAGGGAGGAGGGTTAAAGGGAGAAGCAGACTCCCTGCCGAGCAGGGAGCCCGATGCGGGACTCGATCCCGGGACTCCAGGATCATGACCTGAGCCGAAGGCAGTCGCTTAACCAACTGAGCCACCCAGGCGCCCGAGAGATTTTATTCTTAAGGGAAAAATTAACAGTAATTTCTTATTGAGATGGCATATTATTAAAATATACTATAAGTTGAACATTCTAATAAAAATTACATACGATATACAACTTTTTTCAGGAAAAATAACATTTCTGTTTTGCTTTTACCCTTAAAACTCTTTATTTTAATGCATTAGTTTCATTTTTAGTTGCATATATTGTCTCATCTTCACCTTTAATTGCCTGTATCACCAGAAAAATTGAAGAAATTAAAATAAATGTAAAAGTCATCTAGAACATATCCAACTTATTTTACACATTTAGATAATGAGGTCCTCAGAGTTGAGTGACTTCACATGGTCACAAAATTAGTTAGCAGCAGGACGTAGCCGATAGAAATCCTGCCTGCCAATCCAGGCCCCTCTACACCAAGAGGATATTCAGTTTAGCATTAAAGTATTATATTTCAATTATCTGTATGTGTGTTTATGTCTTTCCCTTGATTGTGAGATCTTTGAAGACAGAAATTAGGTCTCACCATTGCATTTCCCTGGAACCTAGAAGAGTGCCTGAAACATAATCATAATTGCTCAACATATAGTTTTCTATAAGCTTTTTTATTTCAATTCTTGACCTTTAAAAAAAAATGTCTCCTCCCCTATCATAGGGGGTACATGATAGATATTGGCTTAATGACAACTGGTTGAATATTATAAAATAGAGACTAAATATTTGAAACATGTGTTTTATTTGGCTTTATAAAATATAAAAATTTTATATGTACATGTGTACCAAAAACTCACACTGAATGGTAATTCTAGGGTATTAGCAAGAAGCAACAGAGTTTTATACATTCTCTGGCACTTCCATGGCAGAACTGTTTAAATGATGAACTTCCAATTTTATCAAAACTTTCCTGGCTCAAACCCTTCTGAAAGGAAAACTAAAGGAATAGCTTATGGGTGAAAAATTAACATGACCATATACATTTTCGTTAGCTGCAACATCAACATTTTCCCTTTGAAACATTTCTCTTTAAAACTACACAGTGTATTAGCACTTGGATATTAAGTAAATGCATTTGAGTTTCTATTCTGAAGGCTCCATGGGGTAGATCTGCTTTTATTTTGTTTCCGCTGAGAAATTCACAAAAAGTTAATAAGTGATTGATGCCAAATCAATAACAAGGTGGAAGCCCTTAAGGGCATATTGCCCTAGTATTTGCAAATGGGAAATAAGGCGTTATCCAGGGCCTTACAGAGAGTAGACAGGAGGAGGGATTAAACTAAGACTCCAACAACTCACATTTTGTATGTCCTTTCTGTGGGGCATAATTTTGGCTTCAGAGGATGAAGGTACAGGGGAACCTAAGGTGCTTTGACTCCTCTATTTTCTATTAGGTAGGTAGCCCTTTTGGCCAAGACTGAAGTATAAAATGGATGCTTAAATTTAAGCCTCATCATGTCATTAGTGGGAACACATAACAAGTATCAATGAACAAAACAAATAAAATACTTTGAACATGCAATGTGCATCTGCTACATCTTTTGAAGTCAGTATTTTTTGGTGTGGAAATGTGTATTTACATTTCAAAAGAATAGCTTTAATTTTCATTCTGTGCACATTTCTGCCACACACTAATCTCTCACTGTTGGAGACCAACCCAAGGTGCTACCAAAAAGTCTTTTAACTCAGCAGGAACAATTGCATAATGTCAAATATTTTGCTGTCTTAAATTTGAAGTTTTCTTTAATATTTAAAATACACACTCCTTAAGGACTGGGTCTGTTCAATATACTGATGGCATTGAGTACTTATGATAATGATAATGATTATCAAAACTATTGTCATTCATAGGCAACCAAAGGCAGACTGCATTTTCAATCTCTGTTCATTGATAACAAGAAGTCAGACAGAGCCCCTATCTTCAAAGAGCTTACAATGAACATAGGGGAGACAAAATGTTAACATAAAATATATTCAACTCTTAGAGGCATTAAAAAGCTAAATAAAAGATGCAGATTATAAGTACATAGGACTTTTATTTACTTTTTTTAAAGATTTTATTTATTTATTTGACAGTGAGAGACACAGCGAGAGAGGGAACACAAGCAGGGGGAGTGGGAGAGGGAGAAGCAGGCTTCCCGCTGAGCAGGGAGCCCGATGTTGGGCTCAATGTGGAGCTTGATCCCAGGACCCTGGGATTATGACCTGAGCCAAAGGCAGACGCTTAACGACTGAGCCACCCAGGCACCCCTACATAGGAGTTTTAAAAATACCAGAAAGAACAGGAAAACTTTCTGGCAGAGATGAAATTTATTGTGGGCCTTGAATAAGGGACAAACTATGGATTCAGAAGTTGCAAACTCAAATGCCTGCAAAAGTCAAGTTAATATTTCTGAGTAGGAAGGTAGATGCAGTGTTGATATGTTTTTCAAGAGAATCTGGAATTTCGATTTGACATGTCACAAATCTCAACTTTTTAAATAGAGTAACCTAACTCAATTGAAAAAATTAAATGCTGTGTAGGCCAATAAAACGTTCTATGCTTATGGTCTGCCTGTTTTTATTTTCTTTGTCATATCCTCAAATATTGGGCAAAGATGAGAAGGCAAGAGGGACTGCAAGAGTTAAGGAGCTATGATGACACCAGATACAGTTAATTTAAAGAATAATTAGAAGATGGTGTAGGAGGTAAGCAGTAGAAAAGAAAAACTGAGGTCACACTGGAGATGATTTCTAGATATAAATAAAAGCATTTACATTTACTGTCTAGGCAGATTAGAGAAAGAGTGCTATAGGGACAGAAGTATGATAGTTGAAAGTGCATCATCTTGAGGGGCGGGGAGTGGAAGATGAGTTAAACAGGTGATGCGGGCTAAGTTGTGCCCTTGTTGTGATAAGCACTGGGTGAATCACTAAATTGTACACCTGAAACTAATATTACACTGTATGTTAACTAACCAGAATTTAAATAAAAACCAAAAAAGAAAAAATAATAATTAATAAATAAATACATAATTAAATAAAGTGCATCATCTTGAGGGGCGGGGAGTGGAACATGAGTTAAACAGGTGATGTGGGCTAAGTTGTGCCCTTGTTGTGATAAGCACTGGGTGAATCACTAAATTGTACACCTGAAACTAATATTACACTGTATGTTAACTAACCAGAATTTAAATAAAAACTAAAAAAGAAAAAATAATAATTAATAAATACATAATTAAATAAAGTGCATCCTCTTGAATAAAGTCAAACTTCACTTTGTACTGACATTATTCCTTTTGTCAAGTTTAACTGCTGAGTATAATCCATGGTATCTTAGAATTTTAGAAGTAGCAGGAGCCAAATACCACACATAGGCCTCGGATAAATGTTGCTATGTTAGTATTTTTTTTATAACTTATGTTATCAGTAATCATAAAATATTGATTTAAAAAATCAAAACTGTACTAACATTTTTTAACACCACATTCACTTCTAACACATTATTGACTGGTTAACATTTGAGAATCCCAGTTAAAGGGGTTTAAAAACTTTTACTAGGATTTACCATGGCAATATCCCAAGCAAACAGTGTGCCACCCAGTTGGCCAGGCAACTAGGCCATGTTTCAGCTGAATTTTTTTTAAACTTCATATATGAACATTTGGTGTCTCCTATAAACTGACAATCCCGTTTGTAAGAGGTGCATTATGCAAATTAGGAAATTAGCAACAAACTACTTCTGATGCTAGTCATTACTACCTTGTTCTTCAGTTCAGATTTGCAAAAGTGTAATGATGCAGTAAAATCTACCAATGGATGTTTTGTTACCACTATTAATGGACGATATTTTATTGTAATGTCAAATTTACTACAAAACCTGGGCACTTACAATAGCATACATTATCCTACACAATCTAATATAATTCAATTTCCTCTGTCCTATGAGAAAAAGGCAAAATATATCACAAACATATTCACTTGAATTCAAACTTTTCCTGTTTATTAAATATTCAGTCAAATTCAGTATTACTCCAAGAGCTGTGAACCAATTTCATATTCGTCAATGGAAAATTGAAGAATTTTCAGTATTTACAATATTGGTGAACATTCTAAGATTTAGCCATGCTTTTCTTTTCAATCTGATTTCAGCATCTCTATTCTGTTCATTGATTGTCCCTATTGTTACTCTACACACTGATACAAAACTCCCACTCCAGAGGTAGCAAGTATATCAGGAGCCATTATTGTAAATGTGTAGTTCATTTTTTTCCTTTGCTGCACACCTGTTTATGCTTTTCTTTGTAGGTCCCTTTGATCATAAGTTCCTCTACCTAAATTCAACAACTAGGTCATAACTGATTCTATTTACAACACCCTCACCAACATCCTAACGTGCCTGTACTGAGCTAAAAATCTACTACATAAAAAGCCAAAGGAAACCAGATCACACATTTGATGCACCATGAACTGAAGACAGAAGCTGCTAACCAACTTCTCATATATGAATAAAACTGTTCTTAAATGCACTTTAGAAACATGGTTTTTGTTTGTTTTGCTTTGCCTTGGCAGTTTTATTTAGTTTTGTTTGTTTAGGCAGCCAAAGTACCTTTATAGAACTCATTGGTGGGAAGCACAGAACCAAAGTGGAAATGTCCAGCAAAGCTGATCCTCCTTAAAAAAAAGTCTTAAAAACACCAAAAAAAGATCATAAGGTAATTTGAATTCTCTAAATGATTTAAACTATTGTTTTGCTTTATTCAAAGACTTTATTCAACAATATATTTTTCTGACATAGGATCATATGGAGTTTGAAACAACCATCAAACTTTTATTTGGTGCTTTTTATTTTAAAAATTCTAAAATATATAGAAAACTCAAATCATTGGGTTTGATTTGATTCTTTGACTTCAGGGAAAAACTTCTTAGCAGAAGAAAGATATACAAATGTTCATTCCACATTGAGAAATTTCCAAACATTCTGGCAAGCCTAGGATCTGAATTCCTCTAGTGAGATATATTGTGGAATAGAAATATAAAATGAAGAGACCATCTTCAAACTTGCTATTTAATGTATCAGGGCTATGTGCTTCTCAGGCTCCAAAGGAGGCCAGTAAAGACACACCTTTCTCCCTGCAGTCATGTGACTCTCTAGACATTTGGCTTATGAATAATCTTTTAGTATAGCCACTTATAAGATGTTAAGATAACGAAGATAAATCATTATCATATCTGTATAAATAATGAAAATATGGCATTTTTTCAAATCAGTAATTTGAAGCTTTGTCATGAATTCTTTTCATTCCTCTTCATTATTCCAAAATATATAATTACGTCTTACTTTTAGATCCTAAAATAAACCAAGATAGAATTAAGTAATTGAACAAAAATACTATAAAAGAGACAAGACTCAAAAAAGTCTGAAACATTGCCTTTCTAATTTAATGACTATCTATGGCATTTAGTAAATTGATTAGTAGACAGTATGTACTACAAATCTACCAAATTAAGAAGAAAAAAGTATAAAGGATGACTTTCTTTCCAAATTTAGGACTAGCAAGGAGAGTCAAACAGCCTTCCTATTCCCAGGTTTAGCATGCAATTCACAAACATATAAACAAAAACATGATGAGGGTTTTCTTCCTGTTGTTTCAATTAGCTTAAGTTACTTATGGAACATGCTGGGTTTCTTGAGGCTGGAGGAACATGAATGCTCTAAGAATACATTTACTCTTAAGGAGGTTTTGTTTCAAAATCCTGAGTCTTTCGAGGGAGAATCATGATCATGTTTTTCTACGTTCCCATCAGGCAATTTACCTTTAACAGTTTCATTATATGGTCTTTGCATATGGACAGCAAGAAAAAATTAACTGCCTTCTTTTTTGGTGGTAACTAAGGACTTATTTGATCACCACTTAAACTAACACCATTGCCTGGCCTTCTTACGCATGAAACATTTTATTTCAAAACTAAAATTGCTAAAACTTTAAAAATTGCTTTAAGAGATGTTTGGACTTCCAAAAGGAAAACAATATATAAATTTAAAATATGATTTTATAAAAACTATATTAACTACGAATACACATATTTTAAAATGTATATCAACACTATTTCTAGAAATAAGTTAGCTAAATAGTGAATGCATTAACACTTTCAGGCTACTGTGGCCTGATGAAAGAAAAAGTAAACAAGGTGTTCTGATGTGATAAATAGAAATACTCTGAAAACTAAGGGTCAAATGTTCCCATATGGTTTAATGGTATGAAGTGGTTCACATACATAAGACAATGCCATATCTTCAAGCCCTGAGCAAAGCATTGATGAGTTCAAGTCCATTACACCAAGGACAAGAAGTCAAATCAGGAAAAAAAAATCCCCACTTGCTTTCTTTTTGACTGTCTTCCCTGTTATAAATCTTGTTGATTAGCATCAGTACTCATGGTATTCAACTGGGAATTCTGTTCTCCATGAATGCAAGATACACAATCATGAATTACTTGAATGAATAACTGTATTTATAAACTAAGCAATATCAAGGAGGCAAAAAATAAAAGGACAAAAAATTCCATCAAAATTTAGAGATAAAAAAGACACACCTATAAAATTAAGTAAATAACTTCTCATTGAAGTACATGTACTATTTTGGAAATCTTATTATTGAAAAACTACAGAGTGATAAATGTCAGAAAAGAAGCTACCCATAGCTGGCATCTATTAAGGATCCTGAAATAATAATTAATCCTGGAATTTAGGAAAATTAACTTTCTTTGACTACATGACTATTACATCACCTTATAAGTTTCATGCAAATATTTCACAAAAATATTTGAATCAAATTTTGCATACAACTGTAGTACTCTCTATTCTAGCATTGTGCAAGGTGTAAATTCTGATACTATATTTTACTTTGAAACACAACCAGTTAAATTAGTTTTGTAGCACAACAAAAATATTAAGTGTGTGTGTGTGTGTGTGTGTTTTAAGTAGGCTCCACACTGGGCATGGAGCCCAACATGGGGCCTGAACTCAAGACCCTGAGATCAAGACCAGAGCTAATATCAAGAGTTGGACACTTAACCAATTGACCCACCCAGCACCCAAAGTGTGTTTTTATTGAAGTCCTTCTGTAATATGTTTTTAAAGTCTGTCCACCTGAGGAATAAACACTCACTTAAACTCCCAAATCCTAATAATCTCCATGATTTTTTGCTTATTTGAAGAAGAAACTTCTTTTTTTGTTCTTTTTTTTTTTTCTCTTTCAATACATTATCTCATTTAATCCATGATGGCGGTATTATTAACCACATTTTATGTATGAGAAAGCAAGACTAACAGAGGCTAAATTTTCCAAATTTCATACAGCTATTATTGTAAATACCAGAACTCAAATTGAGATCTTTCTGATTCTGAAGCTCATATTCTTAATTCCTACCATATATCATCTTCTGAGTTTATACAATATGAGCTTCACTTTTTCTCTCTTTCAATCCATCTTTTCCCTTCCACACACACTTATGCTCTACTTAAAATGTCCATCTGCCAAATACAGGTTTTGCTATGACTCTTCCTTTTCCCATACTGTTTCCTCTTGCTCTCCCACTCAGGTAGGCAGGTGCCTATTCTTAAAGGAAAATGCAAAATCTGAACTCCTTCTTGAAGACCCACCCCTGGAAACCATAACCTCCGCCTTGGCTGAAACCTCACTGCCCTCTCCCAATTGTCTGTGCTTACATTATCTCTTTCCCTTCTCAAGAGCTTCCTGCTGGAAGGATGGTTTTATCTGGATCCTTCAGGAAGCAGATGCCAACACAGGATTAACCATGTAAGAATTCTGATCAAGCAAGGAAGGCTGGGATTGCTGTCAGACACCAAGCCTAATGCAGAGACAAGGAGGGAAGTTTCGGTAGAAGTTCCTACACTGCAGTCTAAAGAAGGTTTAATAAGGCCACTGAGGAGTCTTCAAGCCAGTCAGGCAATGAAGAGGTCCATATGTCCTCAGAACAACTTCACTTTAGAATCTCTGCTGTGCTCTGTCATAGGCCAGAAGCAGCCCTTGGAGAGCATGACCTGGGTACAAACATGGCACTGGATTTCAGAGCAGAGTAGCTGGAAATCCTGGTAAGTTACATACCCTGGTCAATTATGCTCCCCATAATTGGAGGACTGCAAGATGCATAGGACCGCCAAGAACAATTCCCAACTGAGCCACTTATGAGGTTTGTCACATTGGGAAAGATATTGCATCTTTCTGAGTCATTTTGTAAGAGTAGAACTGTTATAGAAAATACATGTGATAAATTATGTGAAAGCACGTACTGCAGGAACTATTCAAAATCATTGGTTGTTTTTATCTTCTCTAACATTGAATAGATTACCTATACATAATAGGCATTAATAATATATTAAAGTCATTCTGTTTACATGTACAAATAAATGCATATATATAAAAAGTTGTAACCACATGTGCATATGGATAAAATAAATTGAACCTCTGTTTTTATTTCTCTGTTTAGAATTTAAAGAATCCTTCTACTAAACTTCATGTTTTACCTTTGAACCAAATTTTCCCTGGTGTATACCATTCTATATTATTTCCCTTGTTTCAACCAAAAAAGATGCTTGTACAAGTGAAAGTACCAGACTGATAAGATCTTGTATCTTAAAAACAAATAATAGGGGGGCGGAGCAAGATGGCAGAGGAGTAGGAGACCTGGATTTCGTCTGGTCTCAGGAATTCAGCTAGATAGGGATCAAACCATTCTGAACACCTACGAACTCAACAGGAGATCGAAGAAAAGAATAGCAACAACTCTCTGAACAGAAAAGCGACCACTTTCTGGAAGGTAGGACGTGCAGAGAAGTGAATCCGAGGCGATATTCGGGAGGATAGATGGCAGGGAGGGGCCTCCGTCGGCCGCTTCTGGCAAGTGATAGAGCTGCGGAGCACAAAATCGGAACTTTTAGAAGTTGGCTCCGCTGAGGAACGTTGCTCCAGTGGCTAAGTGGGGGGTGGGAACCCTCGTGGGACAGTGTGGTCTCAGAACCCTCAGGGTCACAGAAAGACCAGGGGTGCCTGAGTGCGGCAGAACTCCCAGGTATCAGAGCGGGGAAGCCGGCTGCAGAGACGGAGCTGAGGAGCGGGCTCTCAGCTCGGGGTTGCCATAAACCGTGATCTGCAGCACAGTCGGGCCACTGCTCCTCCAGCAGGGACCCAACAAGTGGCAGAGCCAGGGAGACTCCCCTTCCTGCCCCAGGAGGAGTGGCGCGGGAGCGCACCGCAGGGACCTGCTGGGTTTGGAGACTCCACACCGAGTAGGGTGCCAGAGATAGAAACGCTCGGTCGCAGGCCGGGTGAGCGCGGAGTGTGGCCGGAGACTGGGGAGACAGGAGTGACTGACTGCTTTTCTGTGGGGGCTCACTGAGGAGTGAGGCCTCGAGTTCTCGGCTCCTCCGGGGTGGAGATTGGAGGCCGCCATTTTCACTCTTGGCCTCCAAAGCTGTACAGAAAGCTTGCAGAGAACAAAAGCTCCGGAGAGCAAACCCCAGCAGAATACTTAGCCCAGACTGGCAAGGGCAGGGCAATTCCGCCTCTGGCAAAGACATTTGGGAACCACAGCAACAGGCCCCTCCCCCAGAAGATCAGCAAGAACAGCCAGCCAAGACCAAGTTTACCCATCAACGAGAACGGCGGAACTCCAGCGATAGGGGAATAATGCAAATAGAATTCATGGCTTCTTTTACCATGATTCTTTAGTCTTTCAAAGTTAATTTTTTTTTACTGTTTTTTTTTAAATTTTTCTTTTTCCCTTTTTCAACCAACATCTTATCAATCCCTTTTTTAAAAAACATTTTTATTTTTCATTTTTAGAGTCATATTCTATCCCTTCATAGTAGTTACCCTTATTTTTGGCATATATATATAAGTTGTTCTCGCTTTGAAATTTTGAGATAGTTTCTTCTAACAGACCAAAATATACCCTAAATCTCTAGTGTATGGTTCTGTTCTACTCTCCTGCCTGATCACATTCTCTCCCTTTTTTTTTTTTAAATCCTCTTTTCTTTTTTCAAACAACTTCTTATCAATTCCTTTTATAAAATTTTTTATAATTTTCATCTTTAACAGTCATATTCCATCCCTTCATCACATCAACCCTTATTTTTGTACATATATAAGTTTTCTTTCTTTAAAATTTTGAGAGGCACTATCTTCTAACAGACCAAAATACACCCAAAATCTAGTGTGTGGCACTGATCATGCACCAGCCTGATCATATTTGATCATATTCTGGATTTTTTGGTTTTGTTCTGGTTTTCTTTGGTTTTATCTTTTTCTTTTTCTTTGCTTTTTCTTTATTCGTTTTTTCCCTTTCTTTTTCCCCCAGCTTCAGGTCTTTTCTGATTTGTTTAGAGTATATTTTCTGGGGACATTGTTACCCTGTTAGCATTTTGTTCTCTCATTAATTTATAATTAATTTGTTCTCCTCTGAACAAAATGACAAGATGGAAAAATCACCTCAACAAAAAGAACAAGAGGTAGTACCGACTGCCAGGGACCTACTCAATACGACATTAGTATGATGTCGGATCTAGAGTTCAGAATCATCACTTTAAAGATACTAGATGGGCTTGAAAAAAGCATGGAAGTTATTAGAGAAACGCTTTCTGGAGAAATAAAAGAACTAAAATCTAACCAAGTCGAAATCAAAAAGGCTATTAATGAGGTACAATCAAAAATGCAGGTGCTAACTGCTAGGATAAATGAGGCAGAAGAGAGAATCAGTGATATAGAAGACCAAATGATGGAAAATAAAGAAGCTGAGAGATAAACAACTCCTGGATCACCAGGGCAGAATTCGAGAGCTAAGTGATATCATAAGACAAAACAACATTAGAATAATTGGAATCCCAGAAGAAGAAGAAAGAGAGAGAGGGGCAGAAGGTACATTGGAGCAAATTATAGCAGAGAACTTCCCTAATTTGGGGAAGGAAACAGGCATCAAAATCCAGGAAGCACAGAGAACCCCTCTCAAAATCAATAAAAATAGGTCAACACCCCGACATCTAATAGTAAAACTCATGAGTCTCAGAGACAAGGGAAAGTCCTGAAAGCAGCTCGGGAGAAGAGATCTGTAACCTACAGTGGTAGAAACATTAGATTGGCAACAGACCTATCCACAGAGACCTGGCAGGCCAGAAAGGACTGGCAGGATCGATTCAGAGCACTAAATGAGAAAAATATGCAGCCAAGAATACTATATCCAGCTAGGCTATCATTGAAAATAGAAGGAGAGATAAAAAGCTTCCAGGACAAACAAAAACTAAAGGAATTTGCAAACACAAAACCAGCCCTACAAGAAATCTTGAAAGGGGTTCTCTAAGCAAAGAGAGAGCATAAAAGCAACATAGACCAGAAAGAAACACAGACAATATGCAGTAACAGTTACCTTACAGGCAATACAATGGCACTAAATTCCTATCTTTCAATAGTTATCTTGAATGTAAATGGGCTAAATGCCCCAATCAAAAGACACAGGCTATCAGACTGGATTAAAAAACAAGACCCATCAATATGCTGTGTGCAAGAGACTCATTTTAGACCCAAAGACACCCCCAGATTGAAAGTGAAGGGGTGGAAAACCATTTACCATGCTAATGGACACCAAAAGAAAGCTGGGGTGGCAATCCTTATATCAGCCAAATTAGATTTTAAACCAAAGACTGTCATAAGAGATGAGGAAGGACACTATATCCTACTTAAAGGGTCTATCCAACAAGAAGATCTAACGATTGTAAATATCTATGCCCCTAACATGGGAGCAGCCAATTCTATAAGCCAATTAATAACAAAAGCAGGGCGCCTGGGTGGCTCAGTCTGTTAAGTGACTGCCTTCGGCTCAGGTCATGATCCTGGAGTCCCGGGATCGAGTCCCACATCAGGCTCCCTGCTCAGCGGGGAGTCTGCTTCTCCCTCTGACCTTCGTCCCTCTCATGCTCTCTGTCTCTCATTCTCTCTCTCTCTCAAATAAATAAATAAAATCTTGTAAAAAAATAAATAACAAAAGCAAAGAAACACATTGACAACAATACAATAATAGTGGGGGACATTAACACCCCTGTCCCTGAAATGGACAGATCATCCAAGCAAAAGGTCAACAAGGAAATAAAGACATTAAATGACACACTGGACCAAATGGACTTCACAGACATATTCAGAACATTCCATCCCAAAGCAACGGAATACACATTCTTCTCTAGTGCCCATGGAGCATTCTCCAGAATAGATCACATTCTAGGTCATAAATCAGGTCTCAACTGGTAACAAAAGATTGGGATCATTCCCTGCCTATTTTCAAACCACAATGCTTTGAAACTAGAACTCAATCACAAGAGGAAAGTCAGAAAGAACTCAAATACATGGAGGATAAAGAGCATCCTACTGAAGAATGAATGGGTCAACCAGGAAATTAAAGAAGAATTAAAAAAAACTCATGGAAACCAATGAAAATGAAAACACAACTGTTCAAAATCTTTGGGATGCAGCAAAAGCAGTCCTAAGAGGAAAGTATATAGCAATACAAGCCTTTCTCAAGAAACAAGAAAGGTCTCAAGTACACAACCTAACCCTCCACCTAAAGGAGCTGGAGCAAGAACAGCAAATAAAGCCTAAACCCAGCAGGAGAAGAGAAATCATAAAGATCAGAGCAGAAATCAATGAAATAGAAATTAAAAGAACAGTAGAACAGATCAATGAAACTAGGAGCTGGTTCTTTGAAAGAATTAACAAGATTGATAAACGCCTGGCCAGACTTATCAAAAAGAGAAGAGAAATGACCCAAATCAACAAAATCATGAATGAAAGAGGAGAGATCACAACCAACACCAAAGAAATACAAACAATTATAAGAACATATTATGAGCAACTCTATGCCAGCAAATTAGATAACCTGGAAGAGATGGATGCATTCCTAGAGATGTATCAACTACCAAAACTGAACCAGGAAGAAAAAGAAAACCTGAACAGACCGATAACCACTAAGGAGATTGAAGCAGTCATCAAAAATCTCCCAACAAACCAAAGCCCAGAGCCAGATGGCTTCCCAGGGGAGTTCTACCAAACATTTCAAGAAGTATTAATTCTTCTGAAATTGTTCCAAAAAAATAGAAATGGAAGGAAAACTTCCAAACTCATTTTAGGAGGCCACCATTACCTTGATCCCCAAACCAGACAAAGACCCCATCAAAAAGGAGAATTACAGACCAATATCCCTGATAAACATGGATGCAAAAATTCTCACCAAAATGCTAGCCAATAGGATCCAACAGTACATTAAAAGGATTAGTCACCACAACCAAGTGGGATTTATCTCTGGGCTGCAATGTTGGTTCAACATCCACAAATCAATTAACGTGATACAATACATTAACAAAAGAAAGAACAAGAATCATATGATCCTCTCAATAGATGCAGGAAAAGCTTTTGACAAAGTACAGCATCCTTTCCTGATCAAAACTCTTCAGAGTATAGGGATAGAGGGGTCATACCTTAATATCATAAAAGCCATCTATGAAAAACCCACAGCGAATATCATTCTCAATGGGGAAAAACTGAAAGCTATCCCCTTAAGGTCAGGAATATGGCAGGGATGTCCACTATCACCACTGCTATTCAACATAGTATTGGAAGTCCTAGCCACAGCAATCAGACAACAAAAAGAAATCAAAGGCATCCAAATTGGCAGAGAAGAAGTCAAACTCTCACTCTTTGCAGATGATATGATACTGTATGTGGAAAACCCAAAAGACTCCACCCCAAAACTGCTAGAACTCATCCAGGAATTCAGTAAAGTGGCAGGATATAAAATCAATGCACAGAAATCAGTGGCATTCCTATACACCAACAAAAAGACAGAAGAAAGAGAAATTAAGGAGTTGATCCCATTTACAATTGCACCCAAAACCGTAAGATACCTAGGAAAAAATCTAACCAAAGAGGCAAAGGATCTGTACTCAGAAAACTATAAAATACTCATGAAAGAAATAGAGGAAGACACAAAGAAATGGAAAAACGTTCCATGCTCATGGACTGGAAGAACACATATTGTGAAGATGTCAATGCTACCTAGAGCAATCTACACATTCAGTGCAATCCCCATCAAAATACCATCAACTTTTTCACAGAGCTGGAACAAACAATCCTAAAATTTGTATGGAACCAGAAAAGACCCCAAATAACCAGAGGAATGTTGAAAAAGAAAAGCAAAGCTGGCGGCATCACAATTCCGGACTTCAAGCTCCATTACAAAGCTGTCATCATCAAGACAGTTTGGTACTGGCATAAAAACAGACACATAGATCAATGGAACAGAATAGAGAGCCCAGCAATGGACCCTCAACTCTATGGTCAACTCATCTTTGACAAAGCAGGAAAGAATGTCCAATGGAAAAAAGGCAGTCTCTTCAACAAATGGTGTTGGGAAAATTGGACAGCCACATGCAGAAGAATGAAACTGGATCATTTCTTTACACCACACACAAAAATAGACTCCAAATGGTTGAAAGACCTAAATGTGAAACAGGAGTCCATCAAAATTCTAAAGGAGAACACAGGCAGCAACTCTTCGACCTCAGCTGCAGCAACTTCTTCCTAGAAACATCGCCAAAGGCAAGGGAAGCAAGGGCAAAAATGAACTATTGGGACCTCATCAAGATAAAAAGCTTTTGCACAGCAAAAGAAACAGTCAACAAAACCAAAAGACAACCGACAGAATGGGGGAAGATATTTGCAAATGACATATCAGATAAAGGGCTAGTATCCAAAATCTATAAAGAACTTATCAAACTCAACACCCAAAGAACAAATGATCCAATCAAGAAATGGGCAGAAGACATGAACAGACATTTTTCCAAAGAAAACATCCAAATGGCCAACAGACACATGAAAAAGTGCTCAATATCGCTCAGCATCAGGGAAATCCAAATCAAAACTTCAATGAGATACCACCTCACACCAGTCAGAATGGCTAAAATTAACAAGTCAGGAAATGACAGATGTTGGCGGGGATGCGGAGAAAGGGGAACCCTCCTACACTGTTGGTGGGAATGCACGCTGGTGCAGCCACTCTGGAAAACAGTATGGAGGTTCCTCAAAAAGTTGAAGATAGAGCTACCATATGATCCAGCAATTGCACTACTGGGTATTTACCCCAAAGATACAAATGTAGTGATCCGAAGGGGTACGTGCACCCCGATATTATAGCAGCAATGTCCTCAATAGCCAAACTGTGGAAAGAGTCAAGATGTCCATCGACAGATGAATGGATAAAAAAGATGTGGTATATATATACAATGGAATATTATGCAGCCATCAAAAGGAATGAGATCTTGCCATTTGCAACGACCTGGATGGAACTGCAGGGTGTTATGCTGAGCGAAATAAGTCAATCAGAGAAAGAAATGTATCATATGACCTCAATGATATGAGGAATTCTTAATCTCAGGAAACAAACTGAGGGTTTTTGGAGTGGGGGTTGGGGTGGGAGGGATGGGGTGGCTGGGTGATAGACACTGGGGAGGGTATGTGCTATGGTGAGCGCTGTGAATTGTGCAAGACTATTGAATCACAGATCTGTACCTCTGAAACAAACAATACATTATATGTTAAGAAAAAAAAAAGAAGAAGATAGCAGGAGGGGAAGAATGAAAGGGGGGAAATCGGAGGGGAAGACGAACCATGAGAGATGATGGACTCTGAAAAACAAACTGAGGGTTCTGGGGGGGGTGGGGGGATGGGTTAGCCTGGTGACGGGTATTAAAGAGGGCACGTTCTGCATGGAGCACTGGATGTTATGCACAAACAATGAATCATGGAACACTACATCAAAAACTAATGATGTAATGTATGGTGATTAACATAACAATAAAAAACAATAATAATATTAATAATAAACTTCTTTACCGCCTATATTAATTAATTCATTCATTCATTTAAATATTCATTGAACAACTATATAATACTCTGTGCCAGGAACTATGCTAGAGAAGCAGAAATAAACACTATTCCTACCATCATTTAACTTACAATCTAGTAGGGAGAAAGTTACTAAAGGATCACATACATAAATGTGAAACTGCAGTGGTAACAATGCTATGAAGGACAAGTGCAGTTTGTAATGAGAACCCATCATGGGCAGATTGGATGGAGTTGGAGGGATTGCCAATTGCTTTCTGGACATTGTGCTACTAAGTCCTAAAGAACGAAGAGTTTAGAAAGCAATGAGGATACGAAAGGATGTTCCAAGAAGAGAATATAAATTATGCAAAGTCCAGTGGGGAAGATGGAAGTGGGAGATGTTTCACGTGGAGGAGAGGAGTAGGTTCACAACCTGGAGAAATTAGGAGAGGCCATGTGTGAACATAATGTTTACATAACTGTCCCAAAGGATTGTACCTGAAAGACAGACTCAGATCCCACTCCTGGATTTTGATCATACTCAGTGAACTCACTGTCCATGTTGTTACATTCACTTTTAATCACAGATTTTTTAAAAATGAAAATAAATATAAGGAAGCACAGTTAAGGAAAACATCAGTCAGCCAGTTGCAAATCATCCAATAGTATTTAAATGAAATTACTGCAAATGTGATCATTAAATGTGATCATTAAAATGGGTTATTTTAAGCCTCTTGTTGATTCTATCTGTATAAATATCCAATATCTCATTTGATTATTGGACTACACAAAAGGTAGTTATTCAAGGGGCGCCTGGATGGCTCACTCAGTTAAGCATTCAACTCTTGATTTTGGCTCCCAGCATGATCTCAGGGCACTGAGATCAAGCACTACATTGGGCTCTGTGCTCAGCGTGGAGTCTGCTTGGGATTCTCCCTCTCTCCCTCTTTGTCCCTCTCTCTCTCTAAATAAATATTTTTTTTTGAAAAGGTAGTTATTCAATAATACAAAAACATAATAGAAAGCTTTAAAATAATAAAATTAGACAATCTGCTAATCCCAACTCACAGAATAGAATTTAAAAAAATGTTATTTGACCCATAAATGTTGAGAGATTCTCATTAGTATCCTATTTTAGTGCCTGAGGCACAACAGTGGGACAGATACAATTATTGGGAAGAAAGAGTAATAGAAAGAAACAACCAACCACTGCTAACACACTCTATGGATCATAAGAGTCCTTTTTAAAAAAAGTACACTCGTTGTTTTATATATAGTATAAAACTTAGCTGTTTTACAGGGTCATGTGCCTGCAGATTTGTGGTACGTGGATCCCTGGCTGATGTGTTAAATTCCTAAAGTTTACATGGGGCAGGCCTGAGCCTTGTTTAAGATAGATAGAGACCGCGCCCTCAGTTAAGGGAGGGATATTACTAAGTGGAATATATAATAAACATCCACCCTCTTCCACAAGAAATATGTAGTATTTTCCTATTTTCCTTACTGTGATATCTTTAGGGAAAGATCTGGATAGGTGGTCAGATGAGCCATAGAGTGGCTGCAGTGTGCATTTTTAAAGATTCCTCTCTGAAAACTTACTGGAAAAGAGATAAATACTCAAACTACTAAAGCAGAAACTAAGCATATATTAGATTAGACAAACAACAACAAAAACACAAAAAGATGCTAGTCAGATCACCAAATCTTCTGAGAGAATAAATAAAATTGAGACATTTTCCAAATTTAGTTTGTAGTTTAGTGTTTAGAGCCTTAGGAAAACCAGGTATTTTCTAAGAGTCACTATTTCATTTTAAAATGCCTCTGCCTACATAATATGTAGTCCTTATTTAACCTCGTTCTTCCAATAATGCATTAGCATGATCTTGCTTAAGAATATAATGTGGATATATTCTTATATACATTTATATTCATACAAGCCAAAGTTTAGAAAATATTAGTCTTCAACTCACCTGCAGCCGTGATTAAAGTTTTGGACCTATTAGGAATTTAAAAAAAGAAAAAATAGAGCAATCCTACATGCAACCCTAGCAGTGTTTCACTTTAGCTGGGTCAAGGAAGCCTGTGATTGCTGTTAAGTGAGAACAAATACAAATAAGGGCAAGAAAGCAGAAGGAGAAGAGTAGGAAGCAGAAGGAGAAAAGGAAGAGGAGAAGTCCCCAGGCACAAATATGGAAGAAAAGGGTAATTTATATGCAACTGTTCAGTGACACCTGAACTCTGGAGATCTATTCTTACTGGGTTCCGTGCATAAACCTATGCTTTCCCCAGGAACAGTTTTGATTGTTTAGTTCTTTTACAGATTAGGGTGAGGTACCTGGGAAGCCAGAGCCAGAGACATGTAATCCACAGGGCACGATTGCTCTCTGCCTTTCCTCTGAAGATCCTCAGAACTGAGTACTGGATGAGCTGCCTGTTTTTTTTCCTTTTCTTTTCTTTCCTTTCTTTCCTTTCTTTCCTTTCTTTCTTTCTTTCTTTTTCTTTCTTTCTTTCTTTCTCTTTCTTTCTTCTTTCTTTCTTCCTTCCTTCCTTTTTCTTTTTTGCCTCTGTATCACTTGACACCCGCTTTACCTTTTTTTGCCCCTACTTCTTCAGTTAGCCAGCTAGTTTTGATAAGAACCCTTGTCTCTGTTCCCATTTTGACCCCTGCCTAGACTTTATCACTACAATTCTAGGCACTGTCCGCTAGCTGATTCTTAGCAAGTCCTAGCCAGTAGACTGACCAAGACCCAGAAGGTAATGCCAATTCCAGAATTTCTAAAGGGATGGAGCAGGATGTGGCAAGGTCATGAAAGGGGGAGCTAGAGAGCTTCTCTTGAAACTGTTCTTATAAACAACAAGAACATTGTTTTTCACTTGAATTATGTTTCTTGAAGGGGACTCGGGCCCGGGGTAGCTCCAGCTCTGAGCCTAGCTCCAGCACCTTTGTCACTTGATGCCTGCCTCCTTTTATAATAATTTCATGAACTATCACCTGCCAGAGCCTGCACTGGAGTCAGTGCAAGTTAGAAGAGTAGAAAGATAGAAGCCTGATAAAATTTTCTCACCATTTATCTGTGAGAGGGCCACTTACGTTGTTCTTAGGGAAGCAAGGAGGAAATCTTTTTAAGAAAATAAATCCACTTTCCTATTGCAAGCCCCATGATCATTCTTAGTTACTGACTCTTTGAACTCAGTTTACCATTACTTCTTTTTATCCTATGTCCTCTATTCTTGCCTTGATATGGAAAAACAATAAGTTCCAACCTTAGGTCAGTAATTTTAGATCATACCAAAAATGCAAGAAAATTGATTCCATATTTGCATCCCAATCTAACCCAGAGATTAAGAAAGTTTGCTTATAATCCAGATCTATATGTATTTATAATATTTAAAATTTATTTTTTCTAAGTTTGAAAGCCTAAATGGTTGAAGCTGCCAAGATACCAGTGTTTTGCATAATTCCCCCACTATAGAAATTTTTAGTTTTTATAGTGGGTAAAGAAAATGTAGTTTAAGAAATCCTTGGCAATTCTTACTGGGCACTAGGTTTTCGAAGGTCAGGAAAGGCAAAACAGAAGCTTGGATAAACTAAATGAAGAAAGCATTGCCATTCACCAGGCCCACTGTCCCTTCATTTCATTTTTCCCCTTTCTGTGAACATGCATTTTGGATTCGGTATCAAATCAAATCTGCCACATTTTGCTTTGTGTACTTGCTGAAGTCTTGTGTTCCTCAAACCTCAGATAAATCTGTTAAATTGTTTAGAATACAATGGAGTTACAAATCCCACTCACAGCAGCCTTGACCCCCATTATCGAAACAAGGTATCACACTCATAAAAATGTATAAAACTGAACAGTGCATACAATTTCACAAGCTTCCCAGTAATTCAAAACATTTGTAAATTCTGTTTTTTCCCTGCACACTGCCAGTACTCACAACAAATTAAATTATCCTTCAGCTGCTCTGCTAGGAAGTAAAAGAGAACAAGACTGGGCATGAACCAAACTGTCTTCCCTTTATTACTTTTTCTTACTCTTTATTTTGATGTTCTAAATGGAGTTGCTCTTTGTCTTTCAATAGCCATTACGGTTTTACTGGATTCTAGGAGCAACCATGACTAAGGTTGTTACATCACAGCCTCCTCCCACAATTAACCATACCTTTCATAACTCAGCCAGCCCTGGAGTCACTGAAGGGAACAGTTCCAGCAGCCTAGCGGGCCACAAAGTGGAGGCTCTTTCTTATCTGTGCTGTGGCCACAGCATGTGAGCTTTGTTGGGGCACCTGATGCCAAAATTCTTCTGGATGGATCCTTCTATGAATGTACTCCTCCGCCTACCTCTGTTTTGCAAAGAAATTCCAGGGAGGACACCTGGGTGGCTTAGTCAGTTGAGAGCTTGTCTGTCTGCCTTTGGCTCAGGTCATGATCTCAGGGTCCTGGGATCGAGCCCTGCAGTCAGGCTCTCTGCTTAGTGGGGAACCTGCTCCCCTTGCTTGTGCTCTCTCTCTCTCTCAAATAAATGAAGTCTTAAAAAATAAAATAAAATAAAAAGAAATTCCAGGGAGATAAATAACAAAGGCAATGCTGCTTTTTAGATTCAAATAAAGTGACATTGATATGTTCTGAAATAGCAAATATATTAATGGTAGAATTAGCCATTTTTGAGCAATAACTCTGTCAGGCTCTGTGCTGAGTGTCTTGAAGACTATGTCATTTCATCATTTCAGTGGCTTTGCGATGGAGGTAGATGTTATAACCATTTTATGGAAACTCAACAGAGAAGGTGAGTCCCCAAAGCACACAGTCACATGGTGTAGGTTGTATAATTTAAACCCAATGCTCTCTGGCTCCAAAGCCTTGCATTCTTAACTGTGTAGTCACTTCTTAATCATGATATTAATATGTTGATATAAAGCAGAATCCAAAATCAAACATTCCCTCCCACGAACCATGAGCCTTCCTGGGTCACTAATGAAGAGAATTTAAAACTTCATTTCTATAAAAACCAAGCAAAGATTAGGAATCGCAATATTCATCCTGAGACCTCTAAGCCAGAGATCCTACACTGTCAACATGTACTAGAAATAAGAATACAAATTCCATCATAATGTTAATAGACCACTACATGAAACCAGAGCTTATGGATCACATAAAGCAAATTAGGGCTCCCTACTCAATTTCAGGTGCCCATTCTTCTCAACAAATTTTACCCATACACGACTGTTTTTAGCATTTTTCTGAGATCTTTGGGATATGCAGGAATAGATACAGCTTCTGTTTGCAAATGATCTAATAGAAGAGATAAGACAAACGCCCACAAGAAGTTAAGCAATGATGCCGTCAGCAATGCTTATGCTAGCTGAATGACACAAATAATAGATGAAATGGGAATAAAGCAGAGAGAAAGCAATTGCTTTGGGTTCCTGGACCAGAAACACTTCAGGGATAGATAGAGGTAGAAGAAATAGTGAAAATAATCATGCAGAGGTAGACCTAGCTAAGGTGTGTTTAAGAGACCATGAGTATGGGTGGAGTTGAGAATTCAAGTTGAGTGTTCATGTTGGAGAAGCATAGTGCTGAGCTTAGGAATATAACCCAGCCAAACCATAAAGTCTTAATATGACACACACTGAGGAATTTGGACTGTGTTTATAAGTAATGGAGAGCACCTGTTGAAGATACTGCAGCAGAAAACTGATATGATGAAAACAGTGTTATAAGATGACTCTGACAACAATGTTGAGAATGTACTGAAGACGCCAGACACCAGAGCCAGGAAGACTAGTTTGGAGATACCTGCAAGCAATGAAATATGAGGTGAAGCTCAGAGAAGGGAAATGAAGAGAATGAAGTGACAGTGTGGCAACATGTGCTCTGTGCTTACAGGTCCTCCTTCATCCTCCTCTTCCCGGGCACACCTTCCCCAGTGAGTTCTAAACTATGAGCTGGAAGCAGAATAGGTGTAAGCTCAGGCGGTCTCTCTCTTTTCCCTGCTGTAGAGACCGAGGAGCTACATGTTGAGATGACAGCTTCACAGAATGGTAGCAGAGGATCTCCCTAAGTCACTTCTCAAAGAAAGTGTCCTGGAGAGCCACTGAGAAGACACGAGACTTTGCATAAGTAAAACTTGTATATGTTAAGCTATTGATGTGTTAGGGTTCATTATTCAAACAGAGCCTCATCTCTTCTTACTAATACAAAGATAACTGTGTCAGAATTGATAGCTGTGCTCAGGGACTTTAAGGACCCTGGTCTTAGCAAACCTAAAAGTAGGTAGGACCCAGAATTTGCCAGTGACTTTAATAATGGCACTAAAACATTACACTTAAAGATTTTCTATATAGAGTATCCCGTCACCTGCAAATAGTGAAAGACTGACTTCTTCTTTGCGGATTTGAATGCCTTTTATTTCTTTGTGTGGTCTGATTGCTAAGGCTAGGACTTCCAGTGCTATGTTAAAGGAAAGTGGTGAGAGTGGACATTCCTGTCCTGTTCTTCACCTTAGAGGAAAATCTCTCAGTTTTTCCCCATTGAAGATGATATTAGCTGTGGGTCTTTTGTATATGTTATATTGAGGTATGTTCCTTATAACCCTACTTTGTTGAGGGTTTTTATCATGAATGGATGTTGTACTTTGTGAAATGCTTTTCCTGCCTCTATTGAAAGGATCAGATAGTTCTTATCCTTTCTTTTATTAATGTGGTGTATCACGTTGATTGATTTGTGAATATTGAACCCCCTTGCTGCCCAGGAATAAATCCCACTTTATCATGGTGAATGTTTTTTTCTTTTTTTAAAGATTTTATTTATTTATTTGACAATGAGAGAGAGCACAAGCAGGGGGAGTGGCAGGCAGAGGGAGAGGGAGAAGCAGGCTTCCTGCTGAGCAGGGAGACCGATGTGGGAATCAATCCCGGGACCCCAGGATCATGAACTTAGCCAAAGGCAGTTGCTTAACCAACTGAGCCACCCAGGCGCCATGAATGATTTTTTAATGTACTCTTGGATTTGATTTGCTAGAATTTTGTTGAGAATTTTTTCATCTATGTTTATCAGGGATATTGGCCTGTAGTTCTCTTTTTTTAGTGGAGTCTTTAACTGGTTTTGGTATCTGGGTAATGTTGCCTTCATAGGATGAATTTGGAAGCTTTCCTTCCTTTTCTGCTTTTTTGAATAGTTTGAGAAGAATAGATATTAATTCTTCTTTAAATGTCAGTAGAATTCCCCTATGAAGCCACGTGGCCCTGGACTTTTGTTTGTTGGGAGATTTTTGATTACTGACTCAATTCTTAGCTGGTTATCAGTCTGTTTAAGTTTTCAATTTCCTCCTGTTTCAGTTTTGGTAGTTTATATGTTTCTAGGAATTTATCCATTTCTTCCAGGTTGTCCAATTTGTTGACATACAGTTTTTCATAATATTCTCTTACAATTGTATTTCTGTTGGTTGTCATTTCTCCTCTCTCATTTGTGAGTTTATTTGAGTCCCTTTTCTTTTCTTTTTGATAAGTCTGACTAGGGGTTTATCAATTTTATTAATTTTTCCAAAGAACCAGCTCCTAGTTTCATGATGTGTCCCCTTGTTTTTTTAGTTTCTATATCATGTATTTCTGCTCTAATCTTTATTATTTCCCTTCTTCTGCTGGCTTTAGGCTTCATTTGTTGTTCTTTTTCTACCCCCTTTAGGTGTAAGGATAGGTTATATATTTGAGATCTTTCTTGTTTTTTGAGGTAAGCCTGTATTGCTATATGCTTCCTTTTTATGGCGCTTTTGCTGTATCCCAAAGGCTTTGGACCATTGTGTTTTCATTTTCATTTTTTTCCATGTATTCAATGAAACCACTAGTCAGATCATTATAATTACCCTGTTCCTACACTCATGAATATTTTTACTCTTGGAGTCTCTAAAAGGAAGCAAACAGGGTGAAAATGACCCAAGAGAGAGTTTACACTAACTCAGTTCCAATTTACTCAAGATCATATGCTGGTGTCCACACATGCAGCCAAGTAATCTGAGTTGCATGGTCTTCCAATGTAGGGAATGCAGAGTATTGGCATACAAAATCTAAAAGTAATTATATACATTTTTTTTTCCAGAAGGAAGACACTTGCAAGGCCCCTAGCAGGATTAAAAGAACAATCTGTGATAATGAGATAGAATAAAGCTAAATAACCCACATGGAAACTAAAGCCATGATCTTGGATGTATTAGGACTGAGCTTTAACCAGTAGAACTAATTATGAGAACAATAACCAGCTAAGGTATGATTAAAAACTTTCATCTGAAAACTACATCTTGAACTGTATCTTTATTTTAGACAAGACCTGGCCTGAAATACTTCTGAAAGCCCTGACAAATGACCTTCTTAGAGTTGTGGACAAGTGCCAAATGCCCATACTGATTCTATGCTACATTAGGTCACTGGCATTTTCCAACAGGACACCTACAGATTCTCTATGTAGGACACGGATATGAATATGCCCTATACATATCAAAATATTTAACAGCAACATGCCACTTGATGGCATTTTAAATTGGCTTCTTAGGGGTCTTTTGTGGGGAATAACCAAGGGGTGGAGACGTCATTACACTAATCCTGACGAGCCAAACCCAAAATGTACCTCATGTGGTCATGGAAACTATTTGTTTTAATTCAAAATTAATTAAGTTTGAGTTAGAGCAGAAAGGGAGTAGTCTCATAGCTTTAACTGCAGCATTCAATACAACAAAAAGACTGGCATCCCAGTGCTTTGGCCTTGAATTTCTGCCATCAAAACCATTAGTCAATTCAGAGACAGAGCTTGAACACTTGACTGCCTACACTCAGCTCCATCTGTTATGTGCACTATTGTTAATATGTAGTCCAGAGTGCCAATGACACCGTTCATCAATGGTTCTTATGAAGCATGCAGGATGCCCATCTACTTCCACCAAAGCAACATGGTGTCATCTTTCCTGCTGGAAGAATAATCATCTAAAAGCAACAACATGAATTTATACTTGCTTATTCCTTTCTTATTTTAAAAAGTAGAATATATGACCTTAGCACAAGGGACTTGGGGGTTTGGGCAAAGCAAGAATAATAAAATCAGGAAGCACAGAACAAATGGGTCAAATGTATCCTGAGAAAAATAAAACTATTTATCAAGAGAAAAAACAAAAATGAAAGATCAAAAGCATAGAAAGATAAGATCCAAAGCACAGAACAAATGGGTCAAATGTATACTGAGAAAAATAAAACTATTTATCAAGAGAAAAAACAAAAATGAAAGATCAAAAGCATAGAAAGATAAGATCCAAATAAGTGTTTTTAGACTATTTTAATTATAATCTAATTGATTTAGACCACTGGGTCTAATGATTGATGTAAGAGATAAAATTATCAACCTAAACCAGTGTAATATCTTAGCACATTAGAAATACCTGGGGACCTTTTAAAAATCACAAATGTGTAGGTACAATGAAGCCTCCAGAACAATTAAATCAAAATCTCTGGGATGGGGACTAGGCATCAGGATTTTTTAAAGTGCTCCTGGGGATTCCAGTGAACAGCCCTACATGGGAACTATTGACTTAAACAAAAGAAGGTATCAGTTTGTTTCTATTACAACTGATTCACTATGCTGCAAAAAGGGAATAAGAATCCCTAAATTTATATATGAGGAAAGATGATTTAAAAAAGGTTGAAAAGTCTGCCTAAGACCACATAGCTCATAGGTAGTAGAGCAGCGGCTCATAGCCAGGACCTTACACTGACTGACATTTTGACTGAAAAGACACTAAAGCCTCTGGGCTGGATCACCTAGGGACCAGCTGAGTGGGGGATGGAGCCTTTGAGCTGAGGAGAGCTCTGATAATAAATGTTGCTTCATACCCATTTGCACAGTAATTTCCACCATTTAGAAATTTCTTTGAGTTAGGTCAATGTCATTAAAATACAGGGTTCCCAAATACAATGCAATGGCTACCATAATAATTAGTGTTGTTGTTATTATAGCTACCAATTGTGAACCTGTTACATGAAAAACTCTGTTTTAGTTGCTTTACATGCATGACTTCAACTCTATTACATCTTGAAGGGTAGATATCAAAATCCCCATTTAACAGTTGATGAAAGTAAGTTTTATAAAGGTTAAATGACTTTCCCAAAGTCATATAATCAATAAATGGCAGAGCCACAATATGAACTGGCTGAATGCTTTTTTAATCTTTATACTATGTTACCCAAAGAAACTAAATATTTTAACACAATTACTCTCAATTATTAGTAATTTCATCTTGAACTAATAAAGCCATTAGACACGAGACAGGTGAAGACATAGATGGGTTGTCGTTAAGCGACAGCCTTCAGCTCAGGTCATGATCCCAGAGTTCTGGGATGGAGCCCTGTATCCGGCTCCCTGCTCGGTGGGAGGCCTGCTTCCCCTCTCCCACTCCCCCTGCTTGTGTTCCCTCTCTTTGCTGTGTCTCTCTCTGTCAAATAAATAAAAATTTTAAAAAAATAAAAAAAAAAATAAGCTCACCAATTATTTGATACTCCTCCCTTCAAGACAGCTTGATTTTCCTTTCTTTGACAGTGAGCTGGATTTAGTGACTTTCTTCCAATGAATAGAATATGGAAGAAGTGATGGTGTATGAATTCCAAGATTCAGGGATAAAAGGCATCACTCACTCTGGGAAAAGCCAGCTGCCCTATCAAAAGGCCTCCTGCCAAGAGCCTTGTGAGTGAGCCATGTTGGAAGCAGATATCTGAGCCCCAGTCAAGCTTTCACATGACTGTAGCCTCCATCAACAGCTTGACTGCAACCTCCTGAGAGATCCTGAGCCAGAAACACCCAGCTAAGCTACTCCCCAACTCCTGACCCACAGAAACTGAGATAATAAATGCGTATTATTTTAAGCCACTAGGTTTTACAGCTGCTATACAGCAATGGATAACTCATATAGGGAAAAAAAAAAAAAAAAAAAGGAAGACAAATAGTAAAAGTTCCAGATTGTAGGGCTCAATGATGCATAAGAGTAAATAATCTTAAGCACCCAGAAATACCAGGAGGGCACTGGGTAACTGCATAAGAACATGGGAAAGGGTTACGGTAAAGAAAAGGCGGGGGGTGTGTGTCATAAAGTGTTTATAATAACTCTTTTTTGAAGGAAAGAAAAAAAATACCAGTTTGAGAATGAATTCATTTTCCCAGGTTATTACAGAGTTTGACAGCACTCCATATGACGTACTAAAAGGCACCCAAGCACCTAAAGCAATAATGCCTCATGCAAAGTCAAGTAGAGTCCTTTTGCTATTTTACATAGTTTAATAAGACAGGTCATAATGCTGTGATGTTATTAATGTGGACTGCATTATTCTAAGGCTAATAATTACATATAATATCCCTTTACCTATTTATCTTAAGGCAAAATGTTATTTACATTTTTACATCTTGATAAGCAACTGTATCTACTATAAAGAGATACAGATATTTGAAGTTCCATTTTTCAATTTTCCTTGTTCAGGTTTTCAGGATGCCCTGATTGTATACTCAAGCCCCCTCTGAATTCCATATACTATGTCCTAGAGAGTTGTTAGGGAAACACTGGGAGATAATAGGATATACTGATTTTGTTCTTGCCAGTAAATCACCTCCCCAGGTAATTGTTCTTATAATAAAAATGCCAACTGGGTGGCAAGTCTCTGCACCAAGAAAAAGTTGTATTTTAGCCCTCTTGTGCATTCAGTACAAATTTTAAAATCAAAAGAAAGAGGAAAAATAAAACTGCAGAATAAAGGATAGAAGAAGGAGAAAAAGGAAATAACTTGGGAAGATTCTTTGTCATGCATCTCTGGTGTCACAGCTGATGCTATAAAGGACAGACACCCTGTGTTTCCTTAAGAAAATAAATTGATCACACCAGTGACTGATAACCCAATCCTTGTTTGCCCAACTGGATAATATGACTTTCTTCACTTGATGATCATTTGTAACATCCCCATTCAAAAATATATAGAAAGGTCTATGGCAAGACTTCCCAAAGGTTAAAAACAGAAAGAAGGTTCCCTTCTTTTCCTTACTGCCCCTATACCCTCAGCCTCTACTCCTGTTTGCCATGAATCAAAGAAGAGAAAGAAAAGGGACAGAAGTGGGTTAAAAAGTAGGATTGTAAAGGAGAGGGGGCTAGAAATGAGTAAAAAAAAAAAAAAAATTTAAGCGACAAGTTTTGGAGAATATTCTGTAATAGTTTTTTCATCTCCCTGTAGCTGGGCTCCTTAACCTCCATTTATAAACTCAATAATCTCACTATGACAAATCCTGTTGTGATCTCCTCAAGGATGGACTCATGGAAGAAGCTCTGGCTCAATGATCTGTGACTGAACATCAAATCAACCATATTGTTTTTTGGTTCTGCAGTCAGGTATTTCACCCCATCCCCAAGTTCAGCTGCCATCTTGGTCACACTCCTGACACCTGGACCCATCTGTTGAATTCTGTGTTAGGCCCTCAGAAGCAAGGTACTGCCTCACTCTGCCTATATTGCCATCTCCAGGGACCATCAGTGTCTTCCTCATCACCCCCTGCTCACGGATTCTCCATCAACACCTTAAATACCACTCTCAGAACCACCTGATTCACTTTTCTTCTGCCAACACCCTTAACAATCAACAGCCTTAACAAGTGCAAGCAGTCAGTAGCTAGATTTTACAGAGAGGCTAGGATTCATTGTAATGTCTCATCCTCTTCCACATTTGCAACCCCTTCCCTTAATTCCAAATCATATCCTACTTTAGACTGCTCATTCCACTGTTACATATCAGGTCATATCTTGAGATACAACATTTTCCCTAGCTAATGTGAAGAAATGAAATTAAGTGCAAGGCTTCCCTTTACCAGAATATAAAGAGGGGAAAGCTTTCCTTCTTCAATCCATCAAACTTCAAATCCTGAAGCAGACTTGTTTATCTTTTAAAAAAAAACTATAGTGTTTTAAAAGAGAGACTTTGATTAATTGATTCACCAGTCCCAAAAAATGTTAAGTTGAAAACAGCAATGACATTTCTAAGGACTGTATTGCATTTTCTAATACCAGGTGATGGATATCTATGGTGTTTCATCAGACTAGGAGGGCTGTCACACCACTGACTATTCTATACGCTTCACTGGCTTGCTAGTTAACAATTATGCAATATATATTTGCTCATTCTCCATGCAAAAAGATCAAGATTGACACTTAAGAGCTCATCTTTAGGTGGGAAAGAAATCCTTGGAGAGTCAGGAGAATATAATATAAAACAAACTTCTGTCTGAAAAATAACTGGTGTTTTTATCCTCTCTCATAAGCAATGCCTTCTTTCTTTGTGTGATTCTGTTTCAAAATCAGTAGCCTACCAACCCCTCAGCTAAAACAAAAGAGCTAGCATTAGAGAAGAAGGCAAATGCAGTTTCATGATTACTTTTGATAAACCCTCATATACTTTTTTTCTTACCCCAATTTTTCTGCACATTGACTGCAGAAAAAAAAAAAAATTAACATGCCCAAAAGTTGTCCTCTTCCAATACAACAGGGACCTGGGCTAACAGTCCAAACATGCAGGTTTGAGAAATTGTATTACCATCATACTTGTCAGACTCAATATCTTGTCTACGGCTTCTGTTCTCCCCAAATTCTCATAGCTTCAATTCACCAAATTCCTATTTACGAGTTCAGTTGGATCTACCTTCAGAACCAACTTTGACTAAGTCTATTACCATGCAAAGAGTCAGAAGAAGAAATCCAAGGAGCAAGGCCCAGGAAATTCAATGTATCTGAGGTAGGGAAGTGCTTCACAGGTTTGAGAACAGAAAGGAAGCCACTGTGGCTGGAGATGGTGATCAAGGTAATATGAGATGTGTGATAAGCAGAATCATGGCCCTCTAAAAATTCTTACATCCTCGGGGCGCCTGGGTGGCTCAGTTGGATAAGCTGAAGCTCAGGTCATGATCCTGGAGTCCCGGGATCAAGTCCCATATCGGGCTCCCTGCTCAGCAGGGAGTCTGCTTCTCTCTCTGACCCTCCTCCCTCTGATGCTCTCTGTCTCTCATTCTCTCTCTCACAAATAAATAAAATCTTAAAATATATGTATATAAATAAAAATTAAAAAAATAAAAATTCTTACATCCTCTGGAATCTGTGAACCCATGGAAAAGGGTATTTTGCAGATGTCATTAAAGTTACAGATCTTGAGATGGGAAAATTATCCTGGGTTAGACAGGTGGTGCTAATTTGATCACTTAAGTCCTTAAAAGTGGTTCCAGGTTGGCAGCCTGAAAAGGGTAGATCCCTTGTTGCTGGTTCTGCGGTGTAGAGGTCCATGTGCCAAAACTAGAAAGAGGCACCAAGAAACTAAGGGTGGCCCCTGGGTGACAGCCAGCAAGAAAATAGAGACATTTAGTCCTACAACCCTGTGGACTTGAATTGTACACCCTTAAGCAACAGAAAAATCCTTCTCTGGAACCTCAAAATGAACACAGTCTTCTTGACACCTTGATCTTAATCCAGTGAGACCCATGTTGGACTTCTGACTTACAAGAAGCCTAAGTTAATAAACTTGTGTTGTTTTAAGCACTGTGTTTTAAGTATATGTAGCTTGTAGTAATTTGTTATAGCAACAATATATACCAAATACAAGATGAGGTAACTATGCATGTATCAAATCATGCAAACCATCCGGCCATCACAGAGTCTGATTTTCAAAAACAACAGGGAGTCAATGATGAATTTTAAGAAGGGAACGACTTTGTTAAAAGGTTACTGTGGAAAAGATGCCATGCTCCACATCATATGTCATCAGGAAAATGCAAATTAGAACAACAATGAGATACCACTACACACCTATTAGCATGATCAAAATCCAGAACACTGACAACACCAAACTCTGGTGAGGATGTGGAGCAACAGGAATGCTCATTCATCGCTAGAGGGAATGAAAAATGGTATAGACTTTGGAAAACTTTATCAGTTTCTTACAAAATTAAACATACTCTTTCCATATGATACAATCCAGAAATCTCACTCCTTACCTAAAGGCACTGAAAACTTATCTCCATGCAAAAACTTGCACGTGGATTTTATAATCATTTTATTCATAATTGCCAAAACTCAGAAGCAACCAGGATGTTCTTCAGTAGGTAAATGGATAAACTGTGGTGCATACAGACAATGGAATATGACTTTTTTGAAGTAATCTCTACACCCAATGTGGGGCTTGAGTTCATGACCCTGAGATCAAGAATCACATGTTCTACTGACTGAGCCAACCAGGCACCCCAGACAATGGAATATTATTGAGTGCTAAAATGAAATGAGCTATCAGGCCATGGACAGACGGGAGGAACCTTGAATGTGTATTTTCTGGGATACCACAAATCAAGTGATCACAAGGCGCCAAAAGTCCAGATAAGGGAAAAAGCATTAGACTGGATATTCAGAGGCCTGAGTTTTGGTACCGGTTATGCCATTGCCCAACATGTAACCGAGCACACATCACTTTACCTCTCTGCCTTATGTTGATTCGTGGCTTTGTACATTGTATAATAATCACTAAATTAAAATATCAAAACCTAAATGTTAAAATTAGTAAAACTGCAAGATACTTATTTTAATAACAAAAATAATTGCAGCTCCTTTACATCTTGTATTTAAAAGATGAGAATGCCTATTTAAGGAAAGGAGAAAAAAAGTCTTAAGTACAATGGCAACTAAAATGGCAACTCAAACAAGATAAAACTGTTTCTGAGGCACTGATCTTTTAATTACAGAAAATGTCAAAATGCAATGTGTTCTCTTAGCTTTATTATTTTGAATCTGTTTCTTGTTTCTCAACAAACTGAAGAAATAAACAGTGATTTTTAAAATTAATTATGTAGTGCAATTTTCCTCCAGGAAAACCAATATAGCTTAATTTTCATTAACTATATTGTAAATTGCATTACTCTTTTGGAAAACATTCAAGGGTGCTTTTATTTATAAACTGAGAGATGAGAACTGTGATGCATTTATATGGTGCATGGACACTTTCAAAGGGGGCTTCTTATTAAGTAGAATTCAACAATGATATTTTTAAATATCATTATAATTTTTAAATTATAAATTTGTATTTATTATAAATATAAATAAAATTATAAAAAATTATATTTTTTTAATTAAAAAATAAGCCAGAAATAGTGGCACCCTGGGTTAAACTGCAGCATTCAGGATGTTAATTAGCTAACAATGACTATATGTATAATGAAGATATTAAGCTTTCTCTAAGAACATTGCAACTTGAAATTCAAATAACTAATGTTATGGGATAATTGGGAAATATGATTAACTGATTTAAACACCACTGAAAATGCAGCAAAATTCTCTTTCAAGAGGCAGAACAAATATATTCTATAGACAAACGCCAAAATCAGAATTAGCACGTAGTCAAGAAAGGAGGTGACTAAGAGTACATGGGTAACCATTTTGAATAAATCACTTTAAAACTAGTCACAGTGTGAATGAGGATAATTATATGGCTCTCAACTCTGCTCATGGATTTTCTTTCTCTCTCTCAATTGCAAGTCCCCTCAACTGTCATGTTTAGTTGTCTCTTTGAGATGTTACTATACATGGTAACAGATGAATCTGTGCTTCTGTGATTTTTATAAATGATCTTAGCTCACACAGCAAAGCCATTAAGCTTAGGTTAGGAAAGGCCTGACCCTTGGGGTGCTTGTGTGCAGTTTTCTATCATAGAAAAGCTTCATAAAGCTTTATAGGAAGATTTGAAAAGACATCAGAAAATAATTTGAAATTCAGAAGTATCCAAGATGCCCTGTACCTTTTCATTGCTTGCACTGGTTGCATGCCTACACAGGAGAGCAAGTAAACTATTTAACAAGTGGTTCCCAATGAGAAGGTATATTTTAGTAGGAATAGCTACTCTATTGTGGGCCCGCTGGGTTCTTTTAGACTGTTGCAAATAATTGCATGTAACCACCCTAACAACCAGGAGATCATTAATAAAAGGTATTTAATGAAATGATTCTGAAGCATAATTTAATGTGCAAACTTTTTAGAGGCGATGGCCAAGAGAATATTGCAGGCAGCAAAATTTTAAAGTAGAAAACCAAGTGAACAGAATTGGAATCAAGCACTGTAGAGAAATAAAAATCATAATTAATATGCCTAACAGGAATTCATACTGGTAACTGCAAGATAGCTACAGAGACTTGTACTTACTAGCTGCTAATAAATGGGGTGATGATAAAGGCAAAGAAGGCAAGACCTCTGGGATAAGATTAGAGGATTACATTTACTCCATCCAAGAAAACAATGGAAAGAAATCTAATACACTAGAATTTAATACAAGATCAATCATTTTAGTACTGAATGAAATACTCTACAATTATTTTTCTGTAAGACTATATACTAAGTTCTTCTGATTTGTTACAGGTATTGTCTAAAGAATCATAGCCAATCAAAACTAAGTCCAAAGGGACCCTCTGGCAGAGGCAGAAAGAAAAAATTGGTAGGTTTCCTGCAGTAGGGATGCTATCTTTCATTTGTAAAGAACTCATGACTCAGATACCAGAAACTATATTCTATCTACTTTATCACTCTAAATTATTGAGATTATCCAGAACCCTGATTTCCTGTGTTTAAGTTATTCTTTCCTATGTCTTCTTTTATGAGTGTTTATTCTATTCTACAAGTTTCACTTCCTTCACCTTTCCCCTCAAAAACAGATAAATATTACACAATGTCTAACTTCAGTTAAGCTTATTTCTACATAGATGAGATTCTTAAAAAGTTATTAAAAAGATACAAGAAGGGGCACCTGGGTGGCTCAGTCCATTAAGCATACGATTCCTGGTTTCGGCTCAGGTCATGAACTTGGGGTCTTGAGATTGAGCCCCGCATAGGGCTCTGCACTCAGCAGGGAGTCTGCTTTTCTCCCTATGCCCCTCCCCAGCCCTCGTGAGTGAAGAGCATGAGCATGCTCTCTCTCTCTCTCAAATAAATCTAAAAAAACAGACACAAGAAAAAACATAAAACAACAGCAACTTAATACAGTATAAACAAAAGATTTTTATAACTAGAAAGTTAAAAAACTAAGTAGATAATAAAAATAAAACATTAAGTGTAGGCTCCTACTTAGATAGTAACTGAAAAACTAGTTACTTTTATCTCCATATTTGTGTAGATTCATATTTTAATTAAGACATTCAAAATTATTTTTCTGATCATATTTTTCAGTTTATTTACATTTCAGATTTTAACGCAGATTTTTTTAAAGCACAATAATCTCAACAAAGAAAGGAAAGGCATAAGATTCAGCAGTTTCTGCTTTTTATATATAACTGAAGCCAATTAACTGTGGCATTGAATTTTTAAAATCTTGTTTCCCTTGAAGCGGGTATTTTCAAATATTACATGTATATACAGTAGACTTTTCATTTGCAAGAAGATTAGAAAAATGATCAGTTCCTTGGTAAATACCAAAAAAGAAGAAGAAGAAGAAGAAGAAGAAGAAGAAGAAGAAGAAGAAGAAGAAGAAGAAGAAGAAATTCACAATAAAATTAGAAGTAGTCCAATGAACAGCCATATATCAATGGAACTACACCATCTGTGAGAACTGTAGAGGGAAAAGTGAAAGGAAAAAGTAAGTGAGGATGACCTGTTTAGAAGTAGCTATGCTAACGCACAGTCAGAACTAGACCCAGCCTTTTTCAGGCTTAGAAGTGTTTAGAATTAAATATGATGTCTTCAGAGTGACCACTGGTTACTTTGGATCTCAAAGGCCCCAGAACTCTGCTTCAACTCTCACACTTTATTGTGTGAGACAGCAGACAAGAGTTGCAGCTCCTACTTATTATCAACCCCCTGTATCTCCTGCCTCTTCCAAGACTTCAGATACCTCATCTGTCAAGCATTGGATATCAACAAATCTTCAACCACGTCCTTAAAGAATATTCAAAAATTTTGTGAAGTAGATCAAAACGTATTGTCACTAAAATCAAATAAGATTTGTTCATTAGGTGGGGAAAATGTTAATGACTAAAAATTTCTTAATATAAAGTGTTCTTCTACATGTTTTCTTCAAATGCATTATCTCCTTCTGTTTCTTTCTTTCTTTTTCTATGTTCCGGGAGAGGTGGTAAGAGTCATTAACAGCATCCACCCTGGAGTCAGAATGCCTAGGTGTAAATCCAGCCCTGCCCATTCACTATCTACAAACCCTGGTAAAGTCATTTAATCTCGTTATGCCTTCTTTTCCTCGATAAGAAATGGAGATAGCACAATTTCTTTCTTAGAAGGAAGTTATGAGGACTAAGAGAGGCAATACATATAAAGCACTAGAACAGCACCTGCTAAGCACTGTCACAATAACATAGAGCCCCAATAAGCTTAGCACAAGATACTTCTTTTAAAAAACCAAATGTAAATATTGCATGTTGCTCCCCAAAATGCCATGACTTTTAGGGGCTTTGTAAAAAGAATGAGGAATATTACTAAATACTGTTAGGATATATTGTTTCAGTAAAAAGAAACAAGGTGTTTAAGCATTTATACTATGCTGCCTTTTATCAAAGAAAGGAGAAACAGGAATACACATATAGACGTATACCTATACATATTTTAAAAAGAAAGGAAAGTTAAACCAAAAACTAATAAAAATGGTGACATCCAGGAATGAGGGACAAGGTAGAGAAGCTAGAGTTTTCCAAATGTGCTTTACTTGGAGGTTTTGACTTTGAAACTATAATAATGTTTTAAATAATCATTAAAGTTAATTCAAACTAAAAAGAATCCATAAAAATGAAAAGCAAAATAAAACAAGGGACTATATGTATGAATTGATATCTTAACCATGCACGAATTATTTTTAAGTAGCATAAACTAAGAACTTTAAGGAAACTTAAATTGTTTTTACTAATCACATTGTAAAAAATATGACCATTATTCTGAAGTTATTCTTAAATTATAGTATATACAGTCATATGGAACAAAGATTTTTAGTTTAAGAGAAAAGAGCTAAACATATTAAATGAAAAGTTACAGACAAAACCCCATAAACTGAAATTTGAATTGGAAATATGGAACACTTGGAAATATCAATATAAATACATAAAGTATTCCTCTTTTAAAATCTTTCTACAGAAAAGGCCTAGGAACAGTGATCAATTAAGTGGCAATGCAATGAGCTTCACCAGTGGCCAAATTGTGGACTATGAATACCGTTTCCCACAAAAGGTACAAGATGCCTTAGAGAAATGGCTATTTCCTGGTTTGGACAGAAAACATAAAAGAAGATCCTGGGACTGCTTGTCCTACCAAAAAGTGAGGATGCATCAATGCCTACAGGGATCATTTCAAGAGGACTTGGGAACAAAATTTAAGAGATGCTTGTCTTTCGCTTTGCCGCTGTGACTGCAGCCATGAGTATGCTCAGACTTCAGAAGAGGCTTGCCTCCAGTGTCCTCTTCTGTGACAAAAAGAACAGCTGGTTGGACCCCAATGAGACCAGTGAAATCACCAATGCCAACTCCCATCAGCATGTCCAGAAACTGATCAAAGATGGGCTGAGCATCCGGAAGCTTGTGACTTCCCATTCCCGGGCTTGGTACCAGAAAAACACTATGGCTCACCAGAAGGGCAGGCATATGGGCATTGGTAAGAGAAAAGGTACTGCCAATGCTCGAAAGCCTGAGAAGGTCACCTGGATGAGAAGGATGAGAGTTCTGTACCTGCTGCTCAGAAGATACTTATATCTAAGAAGATTGACCACCACACGTATCACAGCCTGTACCTGAAAGTGAAGGGTAATGTGTTCAAAAACAAGCGGATTCTCCTGGAACATATCCACAAGCTGAAGGCAGACAAGGCTTGCAAGAAAAGCTTCTGGCTGACCAGGCTGAGGCCCGCAGAGCTAAGACCAAGCACTGTGAAGAGCAGCGCCAGGCCAAGAAGGAAGAAATCATCAAGATTCCAAGGAGGAAGAGACCAAGAAATAAAATTCCCTCTCTTTTGTCTATACAGAGTGGCTTCAGCAATTACACAGATCAGTTATTCAATAAAACAAACCTTTATCTGCCTCCAAAAAAAAAAAAATGAAGAGATTTCTATTGGCAAAGATGAGATAAATTCAAGATCATAAAGAACAATAACTGCATTGGATGGAAAAATATCTAATATGAGAAGATCCATGAGGTTATAATGATACACAAAAACAACTCAATAATCATCTCTAGAGAATTTTAGAGAACTGACATATTATTCTGAAAAATGATAATTAAAGTGGGAGAAATCAGGCATTTTTTTTCTGCCTTTCCTGTATATGCCTCAACATAAACACGTGATATAGAAATGTTATTCTTTATAGACAAATCCCAGCCAATAAATGAAAAAGTAATGATAGAATTAGAATCTTACTGTTTTGCAATACCTATTGAACAAATAGATTTATACTATAATCATCAGTAACAGATTAATAGGTGAAAAATTGATAAAGAACAAAATTTATAATGGATGAATCAGGCCAATCACATATAGACCTATAGATCAATCTTAACACCATAATAAACAGATATTAGGCACTGTGGGTTCCTTAGTGTGATGCAATGGAAGGAACACAACATCCCAAATTAAGTATTCTTGCCAAAACATCAAATTGGGATCTGATTAAATCTCTATGTCTAGATATGTAGCTTATAGAAAATAGGGATCAAAGGAAATTTTTAAATGATATTATGAAGATGCACGCAGCAAATTACAGAATGTGAGAAATTCTACAAGACAAATAACCCAGTTTCTTTAACAAATAAAGTACAAGGGAAAAATGGAGGGGAGAGTTTATAGTTTAAAGGAAATTTTAGATGTATACTAATGAAATGCAAAGTGAGGATCTAGTCTCTATCCTGATTCAAAAAAAAAATCCAACTATATATACATGTTGTGGCATGCATATTGAATTTGATGTTGATTGGTATTTGATTCAAAGTCATCAAATTTTTGCTAACTTTCTAAAACAGGATAATAATATCACAGCAATACTTTTTTGCAATACTTTTTTTTTTAGTGTTTATCTTTTAGGGTTACATATGAGTGAATTATATGATGTCTGGGATTTGCTTCAAAATGAGGGTGAAGTGATAAGTGGAGGTATAAATAAGTTAAGATTGGCCATGTGCTAATAATTTTTGACACTGACACTGAGTGACAGTTACAGGAAAGTTCATTATTCTCTCTACTTTTGTATGTGTTTGGAAATTTACACAATAGAATGCTTTAAAATGAAAACTATTTTTAAGCACAGAATTAAACACAAAAATTCCTGTTGAGTTTTTTTTTATTATGTTGCATTGAATTTATACACAGATTAACTTAGCCCATTGAGTCTTCCAATACAGAAACCTCTACATTCTGTTCCTCAGTAGCATTTTTATTATTATCATTACTGCTTTTGTTTCTACTTTCTTGGTATAGGTTGTAGACACTGCTTAAGCTTAGTCAGAAGTTTTTCATAATTTACAAGACTTTTTCTGTTTAACCAGTTTATAAGTGGATTTTTTTGTTTTACTAACAATAATCAGTTTGAAAACAAATAGGAAGTAATTGCTTTTGTGTATGTAAGTTTTTAATTTTCCTAGTTACTCTACTGTCTTTCTGGTCCCAATAACTTTTCAATCTAATATCTAATATTCTAATATCTAATTTTTAACCAAATCTAATATAATTTCTTAGATATTTCAGATGGAAAATCCACAATATACAAATAAAGGATAATTTTTCTCATCTCTTTAAAAATAGTTGCTATGGACTGAATTGAAAGCACTGTTACCCTTTCACTTGTTTCCTGAAATCCATATTTTGAGAGGTTTTCTATCTTAAACAGAAACCTGTATTATGCTCCTGCCCAACTTGAAATGCTCAAGAATTCATATTAGGAACTGTGAGATTAATATATCTGATGAATTCGCACCATGACTTAAATTTTCAACTCATCCTATCATCAATTATAGTTCAGAGAACACCATCAAAATCTAATAATTAAGAATATCTATTGGGATGCCTGGGTGGCTCAGTCAGTTAAGCGTCTGCCTTCAGCTCAGGTCATGATCCCAGGGTCCTGGAATCTAGCCCCATGTCGGGCTCCCTGTTCAGAGGGGAGCCTGCTTCTCCCTCTGCCCCTCTCCCTCTCTCTTTTTCTCTCTCTCTGACAAATAAATAAATAAAAACCTTAAAAAAAGAAAAGAATATCTATCCCCAACAAATATCAAAATACGTTTGCCACTACCACTGGAAGATTAGTTAAGAGAAGGCTTCTTTGATTCTTATTTTCAGGCTGACGAAATAAGACGATTACATTAATAAGAACCCAAATTGTTCTTTGTCATAAAGTAGACATGGAGAAGGTTATCAGAGAAACTGACTAAAAATTTTAAAGCCAAACTCAAAACATCAACATGAGTTTTTTTGTTTTTTGTTTTTTTGTTTTTCCTTAGGGGATGTATTTTGTGGAGAAGTTACATTATTATTCCAGAAGACATTATCTTGGCTTCAGTACACATAACACATCTGGGAATTGTCTGCTTGAAAGCCTTGGCTAGAAGCTCTATCTGATGGCCTCAAATTGATTGTGTTATTGAAAAGTCTGAAGGAAGTTAGTGCACGTCACATGGCAGGCAGCTTGGCATAAACTGCCTAAGACACCAAATTTTCCCATGGGAAAAGATCAAAAAAAGTTGGATCAGGATTCCATATTGATTTTGCTTTATGAGATAAAAACTTTTCCCTTTAGTATACTGCTTCTCACAATGGCTTTAAGTGCTTTTGCTTCGACCTCAAGCCTCTACAGTGACAACGTGACTCTGTGCCAGTTTTTTTGCAGCATACAAGCTGCCAGATAAAATTATTTCTGACAACAGGTCCACATTTGTCTCAGTCAAGTTACGGTATTTGTGGACAAGAATCTTATCTAAGCTGTCACCATTGCACCTCGTCTGTTTTAATGTATGTTTAGGAGGAAAAGGTAGTACAGATTTCCAAAGATGCCCCGAGGTGGATTTCTGAAGATACAGACCAATAATTCTACCTGGCTTTTCATCAGCTAATGTTACAGATGTTCACTCAGAGGTGTGGCCATGCTGAATACTAGTTAAGTTTCATAACTTGTCTAAACCAATTCTGCTGAGAATAAGCTGACAACTCACAAAATGAATAAGAAAGTATTCTCAATACTGCTCTAGCTAAATGCATCAGTCATTCATTTTTGGTAATCATTCACCTTTATCACTGCAGTTTCTCTTCGCTGGGACTTAATTCAGTTCTTGTCCTGCTAGTTGAATCTGGATAGGTGCCATTTCTACAAAGTCATATAGCACCCTGTGCTTTCTCATGATAGCACTCACTACCCACATTCTAACAAGTCATTTATCTGTATGCCATCTTGGATTATAAATACTATGAGTGTAGAAATGTGTCTTTTCTTTTCTCTTAATTCTACCTCCACCATCTAGAATGGGAACTGGCACAAAGAACACACACAGGGGCCAGCATGCAAACAGTCCTTTAGGTCAGGCTTCTTCAAGTCAGCTTCTAAAGCCAGCCTTCTTGACATTACTGGTAAGCCTTTTTTAAAAGCTACAGATAATGAAGCGGGAGGGGGGGGAATTGGAGGGGGAGATGAACCATGAGAGACTATGGACTCTGAGAAACAAACTGAGGGTTCTAGAGGGGAGGTGGGTGGGGGGATGGGTTAGCCTGGTGATGGGTAGTAAAGAGGGCACGTTCTGCATGGAGCACTGGGTGTTATACGCAAACAATGAATCATGGAACATTACATCAAAAACTAATGATGTAATGTATGGTAATTAACATAACATAATAATAAATAAAATAAAATAAAATAAAAGCTACAGATATTCCAGTAAGATCCTTAATGAAAGCCCACTTAAGGCAAAAAGCCCCCTGAAATAATACTATAGGTAAGAAACAGAAGGAGTAACCAGCCCCAAATAAAAGAGTTTGTCCCCAAACTACCCCTTCATGTGTTGACAAAGAACCCCAAATAAGGAGTTGTTTTTCTGTGAATACAAGGTCATTGCCTTCAGACACAAATGAAAGTGCCCTCAGAGTAAAATTTCTCAGGTTGGAAGGGAATGAGGGAGCAATAAAAATTCATCTGCAACACTTTTAGTCAAATAGAGATGGCAAATGGTGAAAAATAAAAACCAGTATTCTGGCTCTTCAACCGAAATTTTGAGCGTTTATCAAACTTAGCATGATGAACTTAGGGAATCCCTTATACTTGAGCATATCTTGGATAATACAGACTTGCAAACCAGCTACAGGTACTCCTTCCAGGGACTCTTCCTTATTATAGAAGTATCTCCCCTTGAATCATCCTTATTTTTTCCTTTCATGAAACATATATTGAGTATGTATTATCTGTGAATAGTAGATATTTAGAGATGAATGAGATTCCACCATCCCTGAATTTAAAGGATAGTCTGTTGGAAAAAAATTTACATATAAACGATTATAATACAATGTATTTATATGTCATACGTATACGGTATATAACCCAAAAATGCTAATGCGGAAGTTACCAAATCCCTAGAGAAGATTTCATGGAGGATATAACATTTGAGATATATTTTATAGACAATTTCACCTGATAGATAGTGAGGGAAGTCTATTCTCATAAGAGAGAATAGCATAAACAGTGACTTAAGGCATATTAAAACATGGCTTGTTCAGAATATAATGAATACTTTGGTGCGCCTGGATCGCAGGTTACACAGCATATTGAATAGTGAATGGAAGTAATGAAAAAATGTCGATTTGGACCAAATAGTAAAGGATTTTTGAATCAGGTTTTATTCACAGTCTTTCATAACTGTAATTGGCCCCACCTAAAGCACCTACCAAGTCTTATACAATATGGCCCTGCCAACTTCACAATAACCCTTGACTGACCCTCTGTCACATCTTATTGGACTCAGGGTGATCACTTTATTCAAGAACAACCAACTCATAAGACAGATCTCAACCTATGAGGTGGCATGGTACAAAAGGATCAACCTTATCTTCTCTACAATTTTAAACTGAAAGGACTGGAAGAATAAGCTGATTTAGAGTGAAGCTCAAAGAGTCATGAAGTAGCATGTAGTCACTGAAGACAATATGGCAAGCCAACTCCTTAGGAAGCAAACACTATAAATAAACTACAGCTTCAAGGTGGAACAGAAGTGAACACAAGAGAGGTGATACAAATGGAGACCAGCAAAGTGCAGGGCACTGCAATGAAGCTACTTCCCTTTCCAATAAGGTTCTTGCTCTTCTTGACAGCTGATTATTTGACTTTATCTAACAACAAAATGAATCAAATCAGAAGAACCTTGTGTGTCATAAGGATGAATCTGCTGTTTGACCGGAGGTGACAGTGAGCTATTCGAAGGATTTAAGCAGAACAATAACATAACCAAATCAGTGGTAGTGTTTTAGGGAGAAAGTCAGACCATTCTGGAATTGACCTTCATGTCATTCCACCAAAGACTCATCAAATCTCAAAAAAGAAGGAAGCAAAAATTCTTTTCCGTTTACCTTACCCCTGGCAAGAGGGTAACTTGCTATTTAAAAGATTATATTAGCCATATAGGAGAGAGACCATGTATATTAGAATACTAGTTATTTATTTCCTTTTCAGAGCCAATATTTTGCATTTCAGTGACTTAAAGGAAGGTGAGCCCGAATGATTCAACATCAATAAAGATTGTTCCATAAACTAAATTTCCAACAGTAGAAGGAATTTAAAATAATTGTTTTGCCCACTTCAAAGAATGTGATGCATTTAATTCAAGTTAATAAAAAATATGTATAGTTGCCAAAATACTAATAGGGATTGCCCTTGGATGGTGAGAGCATGGTTCTTATGTTTTATAATTCATATATATTGCTTTTATAATGGAAAGGAAATAAACTTAAAGAATAGTTTATGACATATTTCATTTCTATCTAACAAAACAGATTTTAAGTTTAGTCGTCTGGATAAATGTATCTGAGGCTAGGGAAAAAGCTATCTATTAACGTTTGCTATTGTTTTTCAATGGTATAAAGACTTTGGTTTGGATTCAAGGAAGACAAAACAGTTATAAAAAAAATACACTAAAGTCAAAGGATCTAGGTTGCACGCAAAATTCCTATACCCATGTCACATATGAATAGAGCCAGTTACTTCATCTCTGTGTTTCAGTTTTCTGACTTGTAAAATGTGGTTTGAACAAAATAATCTCAAAATTCTTTCCAATTTATGATTCTTTAAGCGTTTATATCATTATTCCTTAGTATTACTATAATATTTTCCAAGTTTAATTTGCAAGCTTATAAGCCACTTGAAATTATATAAAACCTCTCAGGCCTTTAGAAAAGTATCCACAGAAAACCTACAAAGCTTAAGGGTTAGGACTAATGGCCTAAACATGTGATGACGTTTAATTATTTTTGTTTCTCCAGAGAGAAACCTAGAGTACCTCAGAAGGAAAACACCAAGACTGAAAGTTATATGTACCAAACCAAAAATATTTTCACGATTTTAAATAATACCATAAAGAGAAAAAATACATAGAATTAATGTAGGCTGTTTCCTTTAAGAAAAGTCTGGTCTTGAATATAGTCAGTGAATAGAAGAAATAATTTATATGACGGTGTGATACCTATGACTAGTTTTTGAATATAGGCATACATTGAGCTATCAGAAGATACAAACCTGGATCATAAATAAATAGTTGCCAGTTGAAATATTATATTTATTTGTAAAGCTCTACTTCCTAGAAATATAAACACAAACACATATCCACGCACACATACACACACAACACACTCCCCACACCATATACATATATATCAAGTTCAAGTTTTTCTAATTCTTTACTATTAAGTCACAAACATACATTTGAAAAGAGCAAAATATATATTTTTTTAGTTTGAAAACTCATTCTAAAATATAATTGAAATCAAAACCAAAATTTTGATATAAAAAGTGGTATATACTCAATTCAGAGTATTTTATGTAATTCTCTTTATTTCATTATAAAATTATAAACTCATTCTTTTGAAAAAACATTCCCACACCCCCTGTCATCACCTGCCATGAGACTATTCATATCTGAAACATGACATTGCATACTTTCATTGCCTCTTCCCCCTTAAAACTCATGTAATAACAAATGAATACAAATGAGGATAAAGGGGAGATAAGAATGAATGAATGATTTCTACAAAGTTTTGGAAAACACAGAGTATATTATAAATAAGTAGAGTTAAGAAAGCTACACCGAAGTGCTTCCTAAAGGGGACCCTATGTTGTACAACAAAGTCTTCAGAGGCTTCAGAAAGTGGGGCCACTAAAAATATGGGGACTGATTTAAAGTATTTGTGAAGAGTGCCAGATCCCCATCTTCACCCCAAGAAACCAAGAGACTATCTGCTATGGACCGAATGTTTGTGTCCCCCCTGCCTCCCACCACAAATTCATATGTTGAAACCCTAATACCCAAAATAATAGTATTTGGAGGTGGGGCTTTTAGGAGATAATTAGGTCATGAAGGTGGAGCTCTCATGAATGGGGTTAGTGCTCTTATCCAAAGAGACACAAGAGAGATGGTCTCTCTCTACCATGTGAGAATACATCAAGGATGTGTCCATCTGCAAACCAGGAGGAGAAACCTCACCAAGAACCCAAACATGCTAGCACCTTGATCTTAGACTTCCAGCCTCCAAAATTGTGAGAATAAGTTTCTGTTGTGTAAGCCACCCAGTCTATGATATATGTTACGGAGTCAGCCTGGGCTGACTAGGACACTACTACTCATTTCTTCCAGCAAAGAAAAAAAAAAATTTTTTTTCTGTAAATCCAAACATGAGAAGTTAGATCCAAGTATATGAGGCAAAGTACTGAAGCTTGGTATTGAAAACAGGAAAATTAAATGAGAATGTACATAATGAACTTGGGGACCTCAGCATCCTTCTGCTTTGTCCCCAAAACACTGGTAGCTTCCAGCTCCAGTGAAGAAGGTTGGGGGTCTCCAGGGGAAAATATCTATATTCATGTATCTGGAGATTCCTCAGTGAAAAGGCAAGTTCTTTTTTTTAATCTTGCTCCCACAAAGTCCACAGCCAAAACCCTGCCCATTCACAAGGAACTTTCTCTCAGCTTTTAGTGCCTCATTCAATCTGAATAAGCACACAAGAAACTTAACATTTGAAAAAAGGTTCCAACATGAAATGGACCAAAACAAACTAACTAAATACCTCAGAGGAAACAGTGACATTGCACCAAAAATATAACCCCAAAACTGTATAATATCCTATAGTGAAAAAGGATGTCACATGTATAGAAATAAAACAGTATGCAATGAAGAAGGAGAAAAAGAGAACAAAAAAAAAAAAAAAAGAGCTCCTATAGATAACAAATATGATCACCTAAACTGGGGGAGGTAGAGGATCAGCAAACTTTTTTTTATAAAGAGATACATGGCAAATACTGTAAGGTTACAGGATTTAGTCTCTAAACTCTGACACTGATGAATGAAAGCATCCATAGACAATACATAAATGGATGAGCATGAATGTGTTTCTTTAGTTACAAAAGTTTAACTTTATTTGCACCACTTCACCTAACAGCATCACTTTTGGATTTGGCTGTGCCATAGTTTGCTGACACCTGATCTAAATTTGTAATAAATAGATAAAATATTATAACATTAAGCTGAAAGACAAGAATATAAAGAGATGGGAAAATGGGAGAAAAAAAAACCAACAACAAAGAATCAATCCAGGAAATCCAAAATCTGCCCAATAAAAATTCCAGAGTGAGAGAGAGAGAAAATGGGGAGAGATAATTAAAGACATAAATAAATTTTTACAGACCCAAAGAACACAAGTCACCAGATTTAAAAGGTCCACTGAATACGCAGCAAAATGAATGACGAAAGGCCCAAATCAAAGTACACCTTGTACAATTTCCAAATACCAGAGAAAATAAAGTATCACAAAAGCTTCCAAAGATTATACACAAAGGAGTGGGAATCAGAATAGAGCCTGGTTCTCAACAGCAAGAGTGGGTATGAGAACACAGTAGACCAATAGCTAAAAGATTCAGAAGGAAAATGATTTCCAATTGTGAATTATATCTAGTCAATTTATTAATCAGTTAGGATAAACTAAAAAATTCAGACACAGAATTTGTATATCAAATGTACCTCTTAGAATCTACTAGTGGATATGTTTCAATAAAATAAGTGGTAAACTAAGAAAATGAATATATGGGATCCAGGAAAGGGGAGAATGGAGAAGGGAATACTAGGTTAAGAGCCATAATTAGATAAAGCTCATATTAGATATTAGAGAAACAGAGTGCTGCAAAAGGAAGGCATTATCTGAATGGACTATTTGGAAAAGTTAAGCACCTGAAGAATCTCTAAAATATTGGGGAAAACAACTAGCACTATGTACAGACAAAATCTAAGCAAATTTGAGAGACAGGGAGAGAGAGAAAATAGAAACAATTCCTAAATGCAAGAAAAACAAAAAATTGAATGAGAATGTGAACATAATCCAGTATACCACTTAACCTGGCAGCATCATTGCTTACATAGTCATCTTAAGTACTATTTATTTAATACTGTATGAATATGAGAAGTAGGAAAGTAAGAGAAAATATGATATTAATCTTCAGTTAAAATAGCAAGAAATGAAAATATCAATAAAATTCAGAAATATTACAAGAAAAAAATAGTAGCTAAAATAGTCACTGACTCTGAAAAGAGTAACTGGTGAGAAGAAGCTGAGAAGGAGAAGCAAGTACGGATATTTTCAGTACAAGTTTTTTCTCATATTTGCTTCTCAAACTATGTACATAAAATTCAGTTCTCGATTCCTTAATATTTTCCATTTTTCAGTTACCTGTTAAATTTCAAGTACACTGAGAAAGCTAATACTCTAAACCCATTATCAGCTAATACCATAGAATTCATTTGTTGATAAGTGGAAAAAATATCCAGAAAGAACTGGGTTACTATAGGCATCCAAGGACAAAGTACTGGAGATGAGAGAAAAATCACTAAGAGGTAAGGAGGTACTTGGAGGAAAGTTATTGCATGTGTGAAACTCCTGTTTGAATCGTGGGGCTGCTGTATGAGGATTCGATGTCCATGATGAGGACTCAACAGTCTCTGCGTGGGCGGGATGGCGTCTGATGGGGCAAATATTCCTGGCGCTGACCCCTCATCAGAAAACTGAGTCTAAGAAAGCCAGCTCGGTGTAAGATTCATTTTGTGAGTTATCTTTCTGTTTGTTCTTTTTGTGTGATCTCCGAAGTCTCTTATTTTTTAAAAAATTTCGGGGTGCCTGGGTGGCTCAGTCCTTAAGCGTCTGCCTTTGGCTCAGGTCATGATCCCAGGGTCCTGGGATCGAGCCCCGCATCGGGCTCCCTGCTCCACGGGAAGCCTGCTTCTCCCTCTTTCACTCCCCCTGCTTGTGTTCCTCTCTCGCTGTGTCTCTCTCTGTCATATAAATAAATAAAATCTTTTAAAAAAATAAATAAAAAAAATTTCAAATTTTGTGTAAACTTTCAGCTGTGCTACTTGTTCCAGAAAGAGAACATGCCTTCTCTGGGGCTGACCTGTCATGGTGGGGGCGTGGGAGGTGGGGAGCAGTGGCTGCGTGAAGCCACAGTAAAAATGCTGGAGGTGATGAGTGAAAATCCGGAAGAGAGAACAGAAAGTCACATGAGTTGCTTCCTACTTCCTCTCAAATGTGAAGTCATCAGAAAGGGATTTTCTGACTATTCTATAGAACCGTCACTACCCCTTATCCTCTGTTATTTGTCTTCATAGCACTTATCTCTAGTTGGCATTGCTGTGTGTGACTATGGTGTTTATTTTTTACTATCTCATTAACTAGAATGCAAGTCCTCTGATGGTAGGCATTTTGTCTTACTCACTGTTGTATCCTCAGCACAAAGAACAGCGGAAGAGCTTGACAGATATTCAGTGAATAAATAAATTCTCAACCCAGGACCAGATAAAGAAATTTTACTTTTCTTAAGGACCTGTAGCATTTGCTTCCAGGGACTAAATCAATTTCTGCCTGAGTCACAATTTTGCCACATGGGGGCTCTGCTGTTTGCCACAGGAGATTCCTAAGCATCCCACCCCGTCGCCTGCCAGGCACTCTTAAGGGAACTAGTCTTCAATCCGAATTAACAACACACAGAAGGTATCTCCAGATTAGTTTAAGAGAGTCCCCAAATAGACGGATACTTTTTAGCGTAATATAAGGACCCACAGGCTCCTATTCTCTGCCACTACATTGCAAACCTATGCAGTTTCTCTTCTCTCAAAAGTTTCATATCTTTTAGGTCAGCAGCATAAAATAAAAAATATCAGACTTACAGTTTCAAAAACAAAAATAAAATTAACCAATGGGACATTATGGTTTTTAATCCAAATCAAGATTTCTATTATCTTTCCCCACCTGGTGGCTGGGGAATTTAATCCTTAATACTGATATATTTGTCAGGAAGGCAGACTTTAAAATATACTAGTGGAACCAAATGAAAATGTTATATACAATGCTTTAGAAATACAATAGGAAATGCTATAGACTGAATGTTCGTGTGCCCCCTCCACATTTATATGTTGAAATCTAATCCCCAATGTGATGGTATTTGGAGGTGGGGCTTTGGGGAGGTGATTAGGTCATGAGGGGAGAACCCTCATAAAGGGATTAGTGCCCTTATATAAAAGTCCTTGAGTCATGTGAGGCCCTCAACAGACATGGAATCTGGAGGCTTTCCAGACACTGGAACTGTAAGAAATAAATTTCTGTTGTTTAAAAGCCACCCAATCTGTGGTATTCTGTTAAAGCAACCTAAAATGGGCCAGAACAGAATTTTTTACTTTAAAAATTCTTGTCACATCAGAATATATGTGAAGCAAATATAGAAAAATGTTTATTATGATAGCATTTAAACAATACTGGCTTTATATTCAAAGCACAGCCACACATGCAAAGTAGAACATCAAATATTAAAGGTGCAAATTTGGTTAAGAGATGTTTATAGTTACTCTTAAACTCCTCTGTTTTACTGCAAGAAATTACAAGAAATTTGGGAATATATACACAGGACTGTAAATTTTACAGTGTGCCTCTCATTCTTACAAATTCCTTCGTGGAATTTTTTCTAAATGAAAAGCTAGAAAACTGATTTCTCTCAATATAAATGATTATAAGTGACTTTTGATTTCTATTCTCTTAAAAGGAATTTTTTGAGCCTTTGTTAGAAGAATACCTCAACATCCATACAAAAATTAGTTTTGTTTAGCAAGGAACATCAAATAATTGTTTTTGCTGACTATGGGCAAGTGTGATGGAAAGTGGTCAACAGAAATACTGGTAAATATGAACATTAAACCAACATAGACTCACGACACCTTAATATTAATTCCCACACCCACACTTGCCATTTGACCCATTACTGAATTCCTTGGTAGTATAAATACCACAAAACAGAAATACATTTGTTTTTTTCTGAGCTCTAAGTCTCAGTTTACTCAAAAGTTTGGCAAGTCTTAGATTTGCTACCAAAAGTAAATAGATGTCCTACGTATCCTTTGGGGCTGGATATCCTGCTTAAATTAATAAATGGATCCTTGCTTAACATACATGTCATTAAAACTTACTCCTTGCAAGTTAAATGACAAAAGGGGAAGCAATCAACCAAATGCAGAGTATGGAACAAGATAAAGTCCAAATGACCTGGCATCTCCCAACAAATTAATGGCATTGAAAAATTAAAGGGATTTCAGAAACATGAAAAACAAACGCAATATCTGTGCTTTGCTTAAATCTTGACTACAAACCAACTTTATGAACTTACTGTTAATTTTGTTAGATGCAATAATGCTAGATGGTTAAACTAAAAGTCTATTGGCTAGAGTTGCATACTAAATATATATGGGTAAAGCGACATGATTTCTGAGATGTGCTTTTAAAATACTCCAGGAAAAAAAAAGGGGTGTGTGTATGTGGAAAGACGGACAGGGATAGATGAAAAAAAAGTTAGCGAAATATTGATAATTGTTGAAGTTGAGGTTTATTACACTATTTTCTCTACTTTCGTGTATGTTTTTAAATTTCCACTGAAAAAATAAGTGATTATTTCCTCCAAGTCATGTAGTCTTTTCAGTCTTCAGAAGTCTTCCACTAAGTGTTATTCTTTAAGAGTCTGTTATTTTTTCCTATCCCCAAATTTAGCTTAGGGCTATTTCTGAAGAAAGTAAAGTGAGGAATGCAATGAAACCTGAAAATGTAGATTGGTGATACAGCATCGATGTACCTTCAGGGACATGTGCTCGATAACCTTATAAGGTCTCACTCACTGGAGTTTGCTTCATTTCAGAAAGACACTGAGAGACCATTTTAATGGTCAGACCCGGCACTTCCTTTATCTATTTATTTAAGTCAGGGATGTTCACTCATAACCATATGTGACCAAACAGGGTTTTTAATAGAGCCCTTGAAGCAAGCAGATGGAAACTAAGGATATTTCAGAGACATGTTAATGCTCTTATGAAAAATCAGGATATAATTACAAATGTACAGGGCGCCTGGGTGGCTCAGTTGGTTAAGCGTTTGCCTTCGGCTCAGGTCATGATCCCAGGGTCCTGGGATCGAGTCCCGCATCGGGCTCCCTGCTCAGCGGGGAGTCTGCTTCTCCCTCTGACCCTCCTCCCTCTCATGCTCTCTGTCTCTCATTGTCTCTCTTGCAAATAAATAAAATCTTTAAAAAAAAAATTACAAATGTACAAATGCATATGAGTATTCTAACAGCTAGAAATAAAGACACTCATATTCATAGCTATAGGGAAATCTTTGTTAGCATTCCGACAACTCTACCACATGATAGGGTAACTGAGTCAAAAAGGTTAAGCTCTTTACAATATCTAGATCAAATGGGGCGCGTGGGTGGCTCAGTCTGTTAAGCGTCTGCCATGGGCTCAGGTCATGATCTCAGGGAGTTTGCTTCTCCCTCTTTTGCTTCTCCCTCTGCCCCTCCCCACTGCTCATTCTCTCTCTCTTTCTCTTTCTCTCTCTCAAATAAATAAAATCTTCAAAACAAAAAACAACAACAAAAAAATCAAATGCATTTATTGGTGAAAGCACTTCATGAGTTAGAATACAGAATGTCAACAATGTATGCTGTATAATAAATGGTTGTGGTATTAAAAGTGTAGTAGAAAGGGAATACTAGAGAAATTTTTTTTATTATATTGGTAAATTCTGACTCCACTCTTGGTCATGTTAGTGTCCCTTGGTACATGTTTGTTGCAGTATATGCTCATGACCAGAGACCCTAGACAGAATTAAAGAAAATTAATTTTCTCATAGGTACTCTGATTCCAGAAACATTTTATACCACTTTATAGTCTACAAAGTATTTACCCATAAATTATGGAAATTGATCCTAAATAAAAGCCTTAGGGATTCATAACACAGGTTTTATGAGTCCCATTTTGCAAATAGGCAAACTGAAACCCTGAGAAGTTTGGCCAGAATCAGTTCTAAATTCCAAATGTCAACTGACTTTTACAATAAAAAGTATATATCATTCTCTAAATTAGAAGGACATTTTGGATGCACTGAATTTATTTTCTAGTACACTTAGTCCAAATGTTCCCATATCTGGTCTTTATGTAACTTTCAGTTTTCACCAAAGCTTCTGGTTCCATTGTCCTCCAAGGCCATATGCAAAGACATTGCCTCTGTCTAGGCCATCGGAATAAAATCCATGTTACTGTTGTTTAGTGGCTAATTTTGCTAATCATTTTACAAAATATTGTAAAATATATCATGGTCTTTTGTATTTTAAAATACATTAGGTGATGGGATCTACTATCAAGAAGATGTTTTCAAAAATTAAAGTCTCACAAAACTGAAGAAAAGTGAGAGCCAAATTTAAAGTTAATTCAAATGTGTTGACTTTTTTTTTGGTGTTTCCAAAGTTTATTTATAAATTACTCTGGAGAATTGTTGATCCTATTACCAAAACTTGACCCAAAGAAGCCTCTGATGGCTTTACCATCCCTCTAGTTGCTCGACTTACAAAATAGGAATCATCTTTAATTTCTCTATCTCATGCCTCTACTTCTTTTTTTTCTTTTTTTAATTTTTGATGTAGTGTTCCATGATTCATTGTTTGTGTATAACACCCAGTGCTCCATGCAGAACGTGCCCTCTTTAATACCCATCACCAGGCTAACCCATCCTCCCACCCCCCCTCCCCTCTAGAACCCTCAGTTTGTTTTTCAGAGTCCATCATCTCTCATGGTTCGTCTCCCCCTCCGATTTCCCCCCCTTCATTCTTCCCTTCCTGCTATCTTCTTCTTTTTTTTTTTAACATATACTGTATTATTTGTTTCAGAGGTACAGATCTGTGATTCAACAGTCTTGCACAATTCACAGCACTCACCATAGCACAAATGCTCCCCAATGTCTATCACCCAGCCACCCCATCCCTCCCACCCCCCACCACTCCAGCAACCCTCAATTTGTTTCCTGAGATTAAGAATTCCTCGTATCATACCTCTACTTCTAATCCGTTAGAAAACTCCTGTAGGTTTTACCTAAACATATATCCAAAAACTAACAATTCTCATCACTTTCACTGCTTCCGAACCGGCCCAAGTCACCATCATCTCTCTCCTGGATTGGTACAATGGCCTGCTTACTGACCTCCCCGCTTTTATTCTTGTCCCTTTTGAGTTTATTCCCATAAGAGCAGTTTGAGTGATCCTTTCAATAGGTAACTTGATCATATCTTTAGTCCGAACAAAATCTTGAGTTGGTTCCCAGTTTTCTCCAGAAGAAAGCCAAAGTTTTTACAATGGCATAAGAAGCCCTCCATGACCTAGTACCTAATACTTCTCTGACTTCATCTCCAATCCCTCTACTCCTTACTCTCTCCATTCTAGACAAATGGGCCTGTTTGCAACTCATTGAACATATGATCTCCCACTTGAGGGCCTTCAGACTAGACACTCCCCTTATACATTTAAGGTTAACAACCTCATCTCCTCCCAGGTTTTGCTCAAACCACTTTCTTAGTGGCCCTAACCATCCCAAAATTTAATATTACAAGAAACAGACTTTTAACTATAGAGCACAAACTGATGGTTACCAGAGGGCAGGTGGGTGGGGGATGGGTTAAATAGGTGATGGGGATAAGGAGTGCAATTTTGATGAGCATAGGATGTTGTATATAAGGGTTGAATCACTAAATTCTATACCTGAAACTAATATTACAGTGTATGTCAACTAACTGGAATTTAAATAAAAACTTTTTAAAAAGTAGAATTACAATTTACCTCACCCCCTACACTCCCAATCTTCCATATTCTCACTTTTCTTTTCTCTATAAAACATACTACCTAATAATATACTATTTATATGGGGTTTTTTTGTCCATGTCATCCCTTTAGAATATAAGCTTAGACCTTTGTTTTGCACACTGATGTATTCCAAGTGTCTGGAACAGCATCTATGGTACCCAAACTATGCATTTGTTAAATGAATGAAATACCTGGGGCCAACTCATGTTAATATAACAGTACATCTTCTTTAAGCCCGATTTTCTAAGTTTTTTTGGCCATTCATTTCATAGTGGATTGAAGTTGGGCATTATACACTTAGTTAGAATTTGTTTACCCAATTTAAGCAAAATATGAACAGCTATTTAAAGTACATACGTACAGTTTTCAAAAGTCTTTAGGTACATGACTACGTTTCATAATTGTATAAATCATTAAAGTCCTAGATTCATTGGGATCATTTAACTTGTCAGGTAGTTTATAGTTTATTCTGTATGCAGTGGTAAGTGCAAAAGAATTTTAAATACATAATGTAGTATAATTTTGGTTCTATTGAAAGGCAAATCAGAACTAATCATCTTGCTATAGGCAACAAGTAAAAGGAGGACAAACTTTTAAAAGTATAATAGCAAGTTGCTAAAATATTTTAGAATATAAAGGGCTTTTTTCTTTCTTTTGAAAAGAAAAGACTCTATGTCTTTGGGCTAATTTCTGCAGTCTCAAGTATTCAGTCTGCTTTGAACTGTATTATTTTATTTTTGGATTTTTCTGCTAGCCCCTCTTCATTGAACCCAGACAGACCTGATGGTGATGCCAGCTTACGGGCTAGTGCCAAGGTAGGGACCACACAGAGTAACTGGAGTCAGACCCAGGACGAGAATGGCTCTTCATTACTATTGAGGAAGAAACCAATGATCCATATTAAGAGGAAACATCAATCATGAGACTGAATGCGAAAGTGAGGGTGAAGTCAGAACTATGGAGCAAGATAAGCTCAGAAGCCAAGGTATCAGAAAAATGACTGAAACCTAAGGACAAGGTGTGAAACACAGAAAAGAATGTTATTCACCATAAATAATCCAAAATTTTTCCCAGGAAAAGCAGAGTGAGGGAATTACATTTTCAGTGTTCATCTGTGTTCTGGTCACCAGGGAATGAAGGAAAAAGAAGCAGCACAAAGTTGATGGGGCCTCCAGCCATTGTAGAGTAGCCCTCTGCAGCTGTTTGGCAAAACAGACATCTCAAAAGCTATTTTCCATGGAGAAGCAAGGAAAGTAAGGAGAAAAATCAGAGGCTCTCAAGCAACAGAGATATGAGAGAGAAGTTATAAATATGATTTCCTCTAGTACTTTTTAATAGATACAAGTTGTCAAGTCCCATTTGGGATGTTAGATGATAAAAGCTGTAACATGTCAAAGAAAAGATTCAAAAGTATATTTACTGTTCTTATGAAATTTATGATTTAACTATGAAGATGAGATGTCTACATAAAAAGTAGAGATCACTTGCTGACCATCTAAATGTTTCCACTTTCTAGTTTCTTGCCATTTTACACACATTCTTTAAGAACACTTTCTCCAAAATTGTATCCAATATCATTGGCTCAGGAACTGCAGAGATCAATCCCATATGCACAAGACTAGCATTACATAACCACTTTGTTCCCCATCAAATGTACTTGTGACCCCCATAAAACTGTATTTATTCAATAACTGAGCATCTATTATGTGTCAAGTGTTCTTCTAGGTATTAGAGAAACTGAAGTAGACAAAACACTATCTTTGTCCTCATGGAACTTGCATCACAATATCATAAATTTTTATATCCTTTCTTCCAAGTAGGAGGAAATTTATTATTTTTAATCCCTCCCTTACAGTGCATTTCTTAAAATTCCTTGTCTATCAGTCTGTGGATAAGTGCAGCCTCTACCATCCCATGAATCAGAATCTTGAGGGAAAGACTGAGAAATATATGTTTAACAAGCTCTCTGGGGGTTTTATATGCATTAATAGCATGGATAATTTGGGAGGAACCACTGCCCTTTCAATACCATACTATCTGAGGAATTGGTGATTCTCATCGTACTACTTCTGTGGGACCCTTTTGATTGTCAAGACTAACAACTACCAAATTTCTCATCCTTAGAGAATGTGAAAGTTCTCTGGGGTTTTCCACAGCTAATTCGCCTGACAAAGACTGACAAGGCAGACTTTTTAAGGTATACTATTTATCTTTAAACAAAATGATTTTCTCTATGGGACAGATGTTACCATATTCTGCTTTAGGGAAGAAAGAATTAAACAATAATTACTAGTTTTGGTCCACAGAACCAAAAGATTCATTTTAAAGACAAAGTTGAGATGATGGAGATTTAGGAAGTTTTCTTATTAAAAGAAGGTAAGACTGAGTGAATCCTAGAAATCCACTGTGAACAACATAAAATGTTCGTTGAAGAGGTTCTTTGTGAGTTAATGATAGTCGCTATAGTCAATATGCAATACTAAACAATATGCAATGACAGCAAATACAGTAAAGTTGATATTAAAATAACAGCTAACACAGGTTTATTATGTGCTACACACTATTCTAAGTACTTTACAGATATTAAGTTGACAATTCTCAAACCCTCTATGAAATGTTTTTTTGTTACCATACCTATTTTGTAGAAGAGAAAATGAGGCATAGAGAAGATGAGTAACCTATTCAAGTCTACATAGCTCGCAATTTGTAGCCAGGATTTGATCCTAGGTGCAAAAATCCACACTCTTAATCACTAGATTAAATTGCTTCTCATTAGGTTTTATAATACTTCTTTCAAAGAATCACACCAAAGAAGTTTATACAAACCTAGGAAGCAAGATTGATTGATGGATTGATTGATATTACAACTTCCTTGACCCAGTAACCTAATCAGGCTAATTTTCACTTGACTCATTTTCAGATGAAGACAACACTGCTGCTGAAGCAGGATCATCTAGTGGTTAAAGGTCCAAGAGAAAGAGAGAGTTGGCTTTGAATCTCAGCTCTGCCACTTACTCGCTGCATGAGTTTCGTCAAGTTACCTCTCCAAGCCTCAGTTTTCTTATCTTTAAAATGAAGGTTATAAAGGGACCTACATCATAATATTGTTTAAAGATAAAATAAGATCGCTCATTTAAAACACTTAGGAAGTGCTCAATAAACATTATTAGTGCAATAAATAGCAGCAGCATCAATAAACTGGACCAAATGATCTCTTGATTCTTTTACTCGCACTAAAAATTGTTTATTTCTCTTCTAATTAGAAACAAATTCTTAATCTCAGGAAACAAACTGAGGGTTGCTGGAGTGGTGGGGGGTGGGAGGGATGGGGTGGCTGGGTGATAGACATTGGGGAGGGTATGTGCTATGGTGAGTGCTGTGAATTGTGTAAGACTGTTGAATCACAGACCTGTATCTCTGAAACAAATAATACATTATATGTTAAAAAAAAAAAAAAGAAGAAGATAGCAGGAAGGGAAGAATGAAGGGGGGGAAATCGGAGGGGGAGATGAACCATGAGAGATGATGGACTCTGAAAAACAAACTGAGGGTTCTAGAGGGGAGGGGGGTGAGGGGATGGGTTAGCCTGGTGATGGGTATTAAAGAGGGCACGTATTGAATGGAGCACTGGGTGTTATATGCAAACAGTGAATCATGGAACACTACATCAAAAACTAATGATGTAATGTATGGTGATTAACATAACATAATAATAAAAAATAAATAAATAAAATACAAAAAAAAAAAAAGAAGAAACAAATGACAGCAGCCAAAACAACAAACCAAGCCATAAGCCATTAAACCAATTATGTCTTTTGTAGGAAAACCAGAAAAGCTATTGGACACATCAATTTATATGTCATTAGTTATCCCCTCTATTCCAAAATGTATGTGTCTTAGCATCCTGTGACACCTTGCGTAATATAATCACTGTGACTCCAAGAGGTCAAATGGGCAGGCAGTTAATGCTTCTCTGTGAAAAGCTCAATAAGTCATTTTATAAATTTCAGCCCAAAGCCTACGTTGAGGTTAAGAAAAATTGACATTCGGTCTGTGAACTTAATGTAAAGCTCCAGGAAAACTCTAGGCAGTACATGTTTAGCGATTAAGTGGATGCAGACAATAAAGACATTGCCAAACTGTAAAACAAGACTTGGAAATTACAGAAAATGTTGCTAGTTATTGATTAGGGTGACCATTCAGTTCCCATTGAGCCAGCCAAAAGAATCATTCATTTTCCAGCAGAGAGCCTGCTCATTTGCAAGATAAAAGAGAGACATTTCTGCACATGCCCATAATGTTCTTCACCACTGGGGGCAGCTTTACATAAGACTGCATTCACTGAAACCAAAGCAACAGTCCGAGCAGCTTTCAGAATGACAGTCTGCAGAAGTGAGCTGAGCGTGTGTGCGGTACGGGGCTCTCCTGCCTCCTGGGCTCCAACGCAGCTTTGTGGCTGAAGTGGGTGCTCACCACCAGAAATGCTGGGCTATGGAATACAGATGTGGCAGCTCAGGTAGCCCCACGTTGCCTGGAGGAATACATCATGCTTTCCGATAAGAAGAAATTATAGAAGCCAGTTGTTTTTTTTTTTTTTTTAACACCACCCCCCCCAAAAAACTGTAAAGATGCAAAAACGTAATATCCACGAAGATCCTATTACCTAGGAAGATTTTTGATGTTTTGCTACAAATGCGGTGCTGGAATTTATTTGTTCTTGGAGTGTTCTGCGTGGCTGGCAAAGAATAATGTTCCAAAATCGGTCCATCTCCCAAGGGGTCCAATTTTTCTTCCTGGGTGTCAGCGAGCCCTGACTCACAGTGCAGCTGACAGGGGCTGTCATGCAAGTGGCCCCTTAAGCCAAAGCAAAAGACCTAAGGACGACCTTTGAACAATACAAAGGATGGGTATGTTTTGTCATTTTTCTTCTTTCCTTCTTAAAAAAAAAAAAAAAAAAAAAAAAAAAAACAAAAACAAAACCCTCTAGTCTGTGTTGTAATTCTGCCTTAATTATTTTAGAGATTACCTTTCTGTGCTTAAGACTATAAATTCAATTGCTTAGTGGACATGTTTCCTTGCTTAACTATTAAAAAAAAAAAAAAAACCCTAAAGACAATTCTCTTTAAATGTCAAGGAGGTGATATTTGATATTAAATGTTGTTATCTAGATTTAAACTTTTTAAAAAAGAAAATACATGCCTATTTTTGCTTGGTTGAAAATAAATGAATTCCTTTGTGGGGGGATAACTTTTCCAAGTTGTTTTTATTTCCAGGTTTCAATGTAATTAGGCTACTGAGCGGATCAGCTGTAGCACTGGTTATAGCCCCCACTGTCTTACTGACAATGCTTTCTTCTGCCGAACGAGGATGCCCTAAGGGCTGTAGGTGTGAAGGCAAAATGGTATATTGTGAATCTCAGAAATTACAGGAGATACCCTCAAGCATATCTGCTGGTTGCTTAGGTTTGTCCCTTCGCTATAACAGCCTTCAAAAACTTAAGTATAATCAATTCAAAGGGCTCAACCAGCTCACCTGGCTGTACCTTGACCATAATCATATCAGCAATATTGATGAGAATGCTTTTAATGGGATTCGCAGACTCAAAGAGTTGATTCTGAGTTCCAACAGAATCTCCTATTTTCTCAACAATACCTTCAGACCTGTGACAAATTTACGGAACTTGGATCTGTCCTATAATCAGCTGCATTCTCTGGGATCTGAACAGTTTCGGGGCTTGCGGAAGCTGCTGAGTTTACATTTACGGTCTAACTCCCTGAGAACCATCCCTGTGCGAATATTCCAAGACTGCCGCAATCTGGAACTTTTGGACCTGGGATATAACCGGATCCGAAGTTTAGCCAGGAATGTCTTTGCTGGCATGATCAGACTCAAAGAACTTCACCTGGAGCACAATCAATTTTCTAAGCTCAACCTGGCCCTTTTTCCAAGGTTGGTGAGCCTTCAGAACCTTTACTTGCAGTGGAATAAAATCAGTGTCATAGGACAGACCATGTCCTGGACCTGGAGCTCATTACAAAGGCTTGATTTATCAGGCAATGAGATTGAAGCTTTTAGTGGACCTAGTGTTTTCCAGTGTGTCCCAAACCTGCAGCGCCTCAACCTGGATTCCAATAAGCTTACATTTATTGGTCAAGAGATTTTGGATTCTTGGATATCTCTCAATGACATCAGTCTTGCCGGGAATATATGGGAATGCAGCAGAAATATTTGTTCCCTGGTAAACTGGCTGAAAAGTTTTAAAGGTCTGAGGGAGAATACAATTATCTGTGCCAGTCCCAAAGAGCTGCAAGGAGTAAATGTGATCGATGCAGTGAAGAACTACAGCATCTGTGGCAAAAGTACCACAGAGAGGTTTGATCTGGCCAGGGCTCTCCCCAAGCCGACATTTAAGCCTAAGCTCCCCAGGCCGAAGCATGAGAGCAAGCCCCCTCTGCCCCCCACGGTGGGAGCCACGGAGCCCGGCCCAGAGACCGATGCTGACACCGAGCACATCTCTTTCCATAAAATCATCGCAGGGAGCGTGGCCCTTTTCCTGTCCGTGCTCGTCATCCTGCTCGTTATCTACGTGTCATGGAAGCGGTACCCTGCTAGCATGAAGCAGCTGCAGCAGCGCTCCCTCATGCGAAGGCACAAGAAAAAGAAAAGACAGTCCCTAAAGCAAATGACTCCCAGCACCCAGGAATTTTATGTAGATTATAAACCCACCAACACGGAGACCAGCGAGATGCTGCTGAATGGGACGGGACCCTGCACCTATAACAAATCAGGCTCCAGGGAGTGTGAGGTATGAACCATTGTGGTAAAAGCGCTCTTAAAAGCTGGGAAATAAGTGGTGCTTTATTGAACTCTGGTGACTATAAACGGAATGTGGTGCCCCCTCCCATTCCCTCTCCCTCTCCTGGCAAGGTCCTTCCCTGTCCGTTTTAGCACATTCATAATACTGGGCATTTTCCTCTCATACATAATCAGCCCATTGAAATTTAAATACCACAACCAATGCAAAGCTCGAACTCTGGTTCAATATAATGCCTATTGTATAAGACTCTTTATCGATCGCATTAATATCTCACTTGTTTTAAGATAAAACTTCTTTCGTAAGTAATCCCCCACAGCTGCTGTTATTTCTCTTCTGGTAGGACCAAATCTATAGTTCTAGAAGGTTTGCTGTTCATTGGCAAATCGAGGAAAAAGGGAATGATCCCAGGTACTGGGAGCTCGAACTGATTCTAGGAGAATGCTTGATTACAGAAACATTTAGAGACAGCCTTAAAACATGATCTGGCTTAAAAAGAAAATTGCAGGAAACTATCAAAAGATGGTGCTGGGTTAAAGAAGCACCACGGGCAATTTTCCAGAGGTGTCTGAATTACAAGAAAGCGAGCCCAGGGAAAAGTGTTGAAGAGTTAAAATGCTGCAAATAGACAACCGAAAAACGTGAGATGGTAAAAACACAAAGTTTTAGACTTGAATGCCTTGTCTCTGAAATCCATCCCTGGAAAATCAAACTAGAGGTTTCACACTGTCAATTTCTCCTAGCCTTTATTTAGCCTAAATAAATAAATTAATTAAATAACCAGAAGCAAATTTGAGGAGGCAGATTTCTCCACTGTTCCTCACCTTAGGGAGTTTTCAGAGATGAGGCTTGCAAATGGGAAGGCAGCTTGCTATTTGCATGTGGTTGGGAGCTTACCAGAATTTCTTTCCAGCACTTTCAAGGACCCTAATGTAGTGAGTGGAATCTTTAGCTCTGTCTCTTCTTCTGTCTGGGATTTGTCCGGCTGTCCTGTTGTGTTCCATTATGTGCCCTGCACACACTAGTCCCCTGATGACTGACACTTCATTCGGAGGTATAAAGAGAACACATTCCAAGACATGCTTTCCACCAAAAGCTTCATTGAAAAGAATGATTTTGATAACACCTTAATAAATGTATAAAATAAATCTTAAAGGAAAAAAGACCAAGCCTACGGCAGTTGTCTTTTGCTTTTCTACTGCTGACGTTATAGTGTCCCTATGTTCATCTGTACTGTGAACTCATCCATCAGTATGATTCTGTACAGACCCTGTCGGCAATCTGCAAGCTGCATGCATGTTTTTCTGTTGTAGGTGAAAGTTTATTGACTGCAGCACAAATATCAGACCTTCTGTATTTAAGTAACTTTGACCACACTTCATTAAGATTTTAGAAAAATGTCTGTGGTCTGTATTTTATCCTCTCATCCTCCAAAATGAACAATCCTGTTGCAGGAGCAAAAATCAGGAATTGAAACATTGAGTCTGTTTCATTTAATTTGGCTTGCCAAGCCCCATATCTTTAACCACATCCCTGTTCTTTCAAAACAAAAATCACTGCAGCAAAAAAGAAAAAGTGAATGGCTATTTTTTCAACCAGGATTTTTATATAGTTTGAAGGCTTTTCATATGCTGACAGGAAAAATCTAGGCAAGTCATCATGAAATATAATTGCAAGGAAGCCAGACTATAAAAAATCATACTTTTATAAGCAATAAAGGAAAGGGGACATTTACTCTTGATCTTAGCCAAAAGGCCGAGAAGCGAAAGGAAAGGGGACATTTAAAATGGATTTCTCAAGGTACTTTGATTTTGATTAAATCTTAAAAGAGATGCCAGTTCAGAAAAGCATCATAACTACGATATATTTACCCATGAATAATTGTTGAATGTATATTTATTAATGGTAAATAGTCACAGATTCCCAGTTGATTAATAATGCAGATACTTCCTTACAGTACTATGAACTGGATGACTGAGCCTACTGTGATGTTTTTCACGGAAGTTGTAATTTCTCATTTTTCATAAAATGTCAGTAAATATATATTCCATCTCAAAAAGAAAATTTCTTTGATCAGCCTCACTTTTATCTGTACTGAAGATGATTGATTAATTAAATGCAGTGTTAAAGTGAAAAAGCCCATTTCTATTCTTTGACTTGACCTTCTGCCTCATTTGTCATGGATACCAAATAAACTTAGGCAAGGCATATCTATACTTATATTTTTTAATTCTTACAATTCTCATTGTTGTGACCCTACTGGAATATATAAAATATGTTTGTTGTATTGAAAGTGTTTCTAAAATTCAAAGCCACTTCACGTATAAGATTAAATGAATGACCAACATTTTGCAGGCTGGTCATTTTTTAGTGCCTAACTTAATTTATAAATTTAATAATAGAACCAAAATAAAATTCCTTAGATTATAAAAGTTATTTTGATTCAGGACATGAATTCTTTTTAAAAAAGAACTCCCCCCCCCCAACTTTGGGAATGAAGCTTCTCTATTGCTCAGGATATTCCGATCACAAATAAAGAATTCTTGTAGGTTAGACAATAACTAGTTCGCCATCATAAATCTGACAAAGCCAACCGGTCAGTGCTCTTCTGTTCAAAAGTTGTTGTCTTCACCCCCACCCCATAGCACTTTCTGGACTACATGCTGTAAGTCTGTTTTCATTAAGTATTTCCACCTCATGGCATATTAGAGAAATATCATTGGTATTCCATTTTCTATTCCAAATTTACATGAAGTACCTGACTTCCCTCAAAGGTGACAACAGTTAAATAAACAGCCTGACCTACTGAACTATACAACACAGATGCATCGATGCAGAATGGATTCGGTCAGTACTTTGAATGCTTTACCAGAGAGAGAAGAAACGCAGTTTAGTCGCTGAACTACATGTTTTTTCCCCCCATTTTTATGAGCCCCAGTACACATAGAGCTACCACAGCTCGGCTTGAATAGTCCCAGTGCTACAGTCTTCTAAGCAATACTTACATAAGATATAGTCCTTTTAAATGAGTTTATATTTTCCAAGAATGTTGACATTACATTTTTTCAAAAATTTTAAACCATTTTTTACTTGATTTGGTGAGTCAACTAAGCAGACCGGCAATCAACTGTATTTCTGTGGAGCAGCAGTGACCTCCAGTGGCTGGTTAGACTAACCACAGTTATTCATGCACCTCTTCGGTTTTTCTAATCCTGAATCCTTATATAAACATGATTAACAACATCTATTTTTCCATCCGTGAATCAGACTTGGATTGTATTTAATTCATCTCCCTGGGAAACATATAGTGTGGTTTTTTTAAAGTATATTTTGCATATGGACTTATTTAGTAATTAGCCCAGACAGAGGCCACAGAAATGACACTGGGAGTTAGAAGTAAGGGTCCATAGATGAAGAGCAAGTAATAATGTAGTAAGAATAGATAAGAAATAGTTTAAAGTATTTATACTCATCAATGTTGGCCAGATATTCTGAAATTTTCATTAAATGGGTTAGTATTTTCCATAGGTAGGATTCCAAAATATAATCGAATTTCGATTGGGGAAAACAAATTTCAGTATTAATATTGAAAGAATCAGCATCAGTTATTTGCCAGTCAGTAGGAATGTCTGAGCTATCAGGTGAGGGAGGCCTCCCCCTCCGCTCTAGAACCCTCCAGTTTCTTGATCATGCCAGTGACCTGTGCTTTGCCCAGTGCTCTCCCCAACCCTCCCCCTTCTCAGCTGGCTGAACGCTGGTTCTATTAGGCTCTCTGACAATGATGTTATAGTCTAAGAGGTGATGATTCATAGATAATGAAATTATGCTCTCCTTCTGGGGAAGGATAATGCAGAGTCAGATTCATAGATTTGGCAAGGGATTTTAGGATGTTGTAGGTACATGAAATATCCTCTCTTCCCTTGACATTTACCAAGAAGAGAACTTAGTTTATTTAATGTGTGGATTAGACTAGCATCAGAAACAAGCATCCAGCCATGAAGCCCAAGACAATATGAGTTCCAGATATGACAAATGAGAATTGAGCCATGAGAAATGAAAAACTCAGAAACTGTGTTGTTTCTTCTATTCCCTTTTCCCTGGATTCTCATTGGTATCTGGACCTGTAGCAAACCCATGGAGTTTTTCTGTACTTGTACTCTCTTACCTACCTACGTTAAAAATCAGACACAAGAAATATGAACAATAATATCAGTAAATGTGAATTACAAATGTAAGAGAAACAGAACTGATGGAAGTTAAATAGCTTGTATTAAATGACTCTTGAAAACTAATAAAAAAATAATACAGAGGTGAAAGTGGGTTCACCCAATCTAATTATAATAGCTTACAGAATTGGACCCAAATTTTGCTTGTCTCCAAATCATTGGTGACTTTTACATAGTTGTGTAGAATAAAACAGAAATACTACGGAGAAAATCTACATAAACATAGTTTGCAGTTCTTGTTTATTTGAGGAAAATATCACAGCCATGGATGGTAGAGATTCAAGTTTCTTTGACATTTGCTAATCTAATGATTTCAGGCAAATTTCTTAGCTTTTCTGAACTTTAAGTTCCCCATCTGTAAAATGGGCATGTATTATTGACTTCATATGGTTACTGGGAGAACAAAATTTGAGAAATGCTTTGTTAACTCTCAAATGGCAAAAACCTATTCTTTTCAAAGGGCACCTAGTGAGATATTCAGCTGCTGGTGTTCTGTGTCTGGCCTGGGTCAAAAGACATCACTAACTTCTATGTTACAGAAGACCAAATCCATTTTACATTAATACGAATTCTGAGACTTGGTAGCCAGTCTAGAACTTAATTTGGTTTTGACCTTTAGTTTCCATAAAAACACAGTTTTTTTCTGCCCCATGTTATTAGAGTCTAGGAGTTTATCAGTAATGGTCATAATGTACAATAGACATAAAGATACCAACCAGAGAATACTAAAGCAAAAGTTTATCAAAGTAAATAAAAATCTTAATTTTGTCCCAAATCAGGTCATTTTGGCAAGGACTTTCAATCAGCATAGGTTGTCATTTCCCTTTAGAGTATTAATATTTTGAGCATTTATTGTCTTTGTACTTTATACATATAACATTTATGGCAAGATGATATCATTATTGCATAAAAAGTAACTGCTCATAACACATTACAGTGGGATTAGCATACATTCCAGGTATCAATCACATGACATCTACTTTCTCTTTTTTCCTCAAAGAAAACTACAAAATCTTCTCCTAGTATAAAAATTGATACTGACTTTATCAATTATTTTCATTGAAAATCACTGGATTAAAAAAAGCATAAAAGTACAAAGGCTTTTTTAATGAGTAACAACATAGTCACTTAAGCAAATGAAATACTATTCTTTGTTGGCCTTTCAGCAAAAAAAAAAAAAAAAAAAAGACCAATGTCATCACAAATCTCTCTCTACTGGATATAGCTTGAATTATCAAATGTGCTATACATGTATTTCCAAAATTCTTATAATTTAAGTAGACAAACTGTTCCTCTTTGACAGCTAAGTTTCTATGAAATCTCTGAAGAACAGAGATAAGATGGTGGTTTTTCAGAGGAAAAAAAGTATTTGTGAATTTTATGCTGGATCATTGGTGGATGTTCTTGAGTTAGGTCTCCTGAACATGTGAGAAGAATTCCAGGGACACAAACTCTGAGCCACTGTGTAAGACCAAGCAGAGGCAATCTATTTTATAACTGACAAAATGCATATGCAATAATAATCCATCTTATTGAAGAAAGAGTAAAAGAGCTTCTATCTTATCCTTGTCAGCAAATGTAATGAAAATTGATAACTTTCTTGACAATTCTCAATATTTTCTTTTTATTTTTCAGGGGCTCCCACTCCCCACTCCCCAAGAAGGAATTTCCTTTATACCTTTCTCCTACCCTTAAATTGTTCCCTACTTCACACACATGCAAAAATTGTTTTATATCACCAAAAAAAGTCTTCCCTCATATAAACCAACACAATTTGGTCCTCTCACTCAAAAGAGTAAGTCTATCTCTAATTTAAAAAAAAAATAGACTATAAAACAAAATTTAAGTCTGGCTGACCCTCTCCCTTTCCTCTACAGCCTACAAATCACCTCTTCAGTATCTTTGATTTTCAATAGAAGAAAGAAGAAATATAGTTGGATCACAGGTTAGCAAAGTATTAAAGCCTACTCTTTTCCTTCTTAATTAACTCCTAGTAAACAAAATATAGGATTTTATATATGGAAGTGTCCAAGTACATTTCACCAACTTAAAAACACTCATACCAACAATCAGAATTTTGTCTTCTCAGGGGTAAAATGCAAATTTGGGGGTCCTCACATATAAAATGATAAGGCAAATACTACATTTAGCAAAAGCAATTTCTGTTAAAGCTTCAGCATACTAATTACATCTATCCAGGATATAAAATACATATTGTCACTAAAAAGCAAAGGACTTCAATTAAATATAAATCCTTATTCGGCACTCTTGGGGCTCAAACTTATTACTGAAGTGAGGGTAAAAAGAAAATTTCCTCAGTAAGGCTATAGGAGAGTGAGGCTATGCTAGCATGTGGTATTCATGGCTTCAGCTGGGTGGTCCCCACACGTAGCTAAAAACTGCTTCTTTTTTTTTTTTTAAAGATTTTATTTATTCATTTGAGGCACAGAGATACAGAGAGAGAGAGAGCACGAGCAGGGGGAGAGGCAGAGGGAGAGGGAGAAGCAGGCTCCCTGCTGAGCCAGGAGCCTGATGTGGGGCTCGATCCCAGGACCCCAGGATCATGACCTGAGCCGAAGGCAGACAATTAACCATCTGAGCCACCCAGGTGCCCCTAAAAACTGCTTCTTATCATTAATATTGATCTGTTATACACTCTGAAAGAAGGAATATGCTTACCCTTCTCCATTTGAAGCAATCAACCAGAATCTCGCAAGAATATTTAAAGGAAACTTGTAGAGTATATCATGTTGAGACTGAAGTAGTAGAGTGACTTTAAAATCTCTAATACACCTGTGACAAGATCACAACAGTGAAAACTCTCTAAGGAGTTTAAAAACTAACCACTTTAGGATCAGTGTTGGCTTGTACTCACTGATTTATGAAAGGGGCTTTGCACAATTTGTACAAAATTTTATTTATTTTTTTAAAGATTTTATTCATTTATTTGAGAGGGAGAGAGAGAAAGAAAGAGGGAGAGGGAGGCAGACTCCCTGATGAGCAGATAGCCCGATGAGGGGCTCAATCCCAGGACCCTGAGATCATGACCTGAGCTGAAGGCAGACGTTTAACAGACTGAGCCACCCAGGCACCCTGTACAAAATTTTAAAGTGAAAAGGCATAACTGTTTCGTTGCGGTACTGCCATTTATCCAATGGAAGGTTAGGTAACATCACTGAATGATGGCTAAATAGAATAATTAATGATCTGTAAATAAAGGCCATATTACATAAGTATACTGTGTTTTAAGTCTGGCTGGCCAAGTTAGGCATGTTGTAGATGCTTAGAAAGAAAATTCATATCTATCCTATAAGGTGATAATTCATGTTTCATTACAAAGTGTGTGTATTTTTGTATAATTAAGCCCTTGTGTGCCAGGAGTGGGTATGTAGGGTTTTTTTGTCTGTTTATTTGTTTTCAATGTAAGAAGAGTTCTTAGATTGACTGTTTTTCCTAAAATTTTCATCCATTAATCCTATATCTTGTCCCTTCTTTATAGGACTGCCTAAAATAATTCATACCCCACCCACACAGGCTTCTCAAGCCCAATTATATATCTCCAGTTGCTATCTGGAAATGATATCCAGTGATTTACCTTTAGGATAGCCCTCTACTAGCTAAATTCTAGTCTGCCAGCAACATATTCTTCCAGCCTGTGGCACCCAATCCAGCCATCTCATGCCATTAAAAGGCAGCATGCACTTAGTTCTATGGACTTTTACAGGGAGGACTGAGTAGTAAAATGTAAAAATCTACATATATTTTTACGGGCTTCACATTGTTTTTTTTTATGGTCTAACACACAGAGATGTGTGGGGTCTTTATTAGTTTACACTAAAATGCAAAAGCATTAAGCTAGCTGTAAATTAAAGAGAAAAGGTCAAAATAGATTAAAAAAAAAAAGATAGGGTCCAAAGCTCGTATTATATCTTGCTTCATCTTAAAAATAATCATAAATGATGAGCATCCTGTATTTTGCTTTCATGACATCTGATTTGCTCTCCAAGTTTACCATCATATTCTTAAATTTAAGCTTCACATTCCTCCCACTTTTCCATTTCTAGCAGAGAGGTTTCTTTTGTTTGTCTTTTGGTTGGTTGGTTTGGTTTGGTTTTCTGCCTACAGATCTTTTCCCAGTCCAAGTGTACCACTTTGCCTGCTTTTCTAGAGTACCCACTCAAATTTTGATCTGAGCAGAAAGTCACAGAGTAATTTATCAGTTTTATGGTTGGATCAATCAGACAAACAGACTGAATTTGTCTCTACAGTACAATCTACTCAAGTCTAGGGTATCTGTCTTCTGTCTTCCCAGTCTCTCACTCCCATGCCTTGTCTCCATTTAGAAGGGTTATCCACACCATAATTCCTCCAACCAATGCTACCCCAGGCTCTTTCAGTTCCTTATTCCTTACCAAATATCTATTCCTAGATCTAGACCAGTATTATTGTCGCTTCTGAGGGCACTTACATTTAAATAGGGATAAAAAACCTTTAGCTAAAGGTGAGAGAGTCGTATAATAAGATCAGGCATAACCATCAGGGTTGGGGAAAGTACTTCTGGGGGCAAAAGGCTTTTTTGCAAGCACCTCTGAAATCACCCTGTATAAATACCTCTGTATTTTCCTCAAACGTGAGTTGGGCCTTACCAAAAACCAAGGTAGAGCAAATAATCCAGGTTTTATTCAGTAAATTATAATTTGAGAAATATCTTCAGTAAATTGCTATTATACACAGACTTAGTATTTCTCCACTGACAAACAATATGATATACTAGAAACAACATGGGTTATGGATCCAGAAAGAACTAGTTTGGATTCTGGTTCTGAGATTTAATAACTGAAAAATCTTAAAACTTAGCTTCTTCATCTTAAAAAAAAAAATGTGTAAAACAATATAATCTTACCTGATTATTACAAGAGAGCAAAGAATCAGCATTTCTTGAATATTTTTACGTACTCTATTTTGGCACACTGTATGTATTATTTAACTTAGTCCTAATAAAGATCTTATTTGATTAAATGAGATGACATAGGTAAAATCACTTGGTACACAGTGTGGCATGGGACAGTAACCTCCTCTTTCCCTTCATTAGTTCTAACTGCCAAGAAGTTCAAGTGCCATAGTATGCTTTAACAGTTGCATTCCACTATCTATTTTTATATGGAATAAGAGATACCTGGCAGACTTTCAAGAATTAGGATCAAAATTGCTCAGGGCATCTAAGCACATGGTTAATACTACAGAGTAATATAGTATATAAAACCAATACCCTAAATCTCCCAACAAAGCCCAAATGCACATCTACCTTTATTTCCATTCCACTTCCCATGTTTTAGCACTGGCCAATTCTTGAAGTAGCATGCGCTCTCTTACCTCTGTGCTCTTGCTCAAGCTATTTCCTTCGTGAGGAATGACTTTCTTCCCTTCCAAGTCCTCCTGTCAATCTCTGAGCCTTTCTACAATAGATCCAGTTCAAATCCCACTCATTTTAGAAGACTTCTTAATCTTGCCCTTCCCTGTTTAACATGGTATTCTGTATCCCTGTTAGAGAACAACATCACCAGTTGTCTTGTGTTCATTATTAATGTGTCTGTATACCCTTTTTGAGGAAATGAACTATTTTCTTTACTCTTCTTTCTCCCACCAGTCGTGATTGGTATAGTCTTTTATTCATGATAGATGTCTGTTGAATTGATTTTCTAGTAATTATGATAAGGTTATTGTTGACCTCATATTTATTTATATAGTCTACATATATATTCTGTGTTTTTATTTAATACATACATTTTCATATATGCAGCCTTCTCATTTATCATTTAACTGGTTTCAAAAATTCTTACATAAGTATAGTTTTTAAGAATCATGTTCTGATTTAAACTGCATCTATGTTGTGAATAATCTACCAATGATTTTCCTTTGATAGTTACCAAGGATATGAACAATTTAAGTGGTATGTTAAAGTGACTAAGAGCTAAAAAATATTGTGAGACAAAGATATAATATTTTATTCTAAATACAAATACATCTTGGTTTTAGTGGAGGCTGTGTAGTCAACCTTTGTTGTAAAAGCCATATATTTGTGACCTCTCTTTGTCCATGCCTCTTGGGAAAGATCCTTTTCTCATTAGGTTGGATGTCTGCTCATCCGGTCCACAGTTCCACAAAGCTTCTGCCTTAAATACGTTCCAAGGCCTCTCCTCTATCACCAAACCAAGGGCCACCCTACACTATCACAGAGAGGAGGTCAGAGGTCTTTGGGCTTTCTGACTATGTACATTTTCAAAGTAACTCTTCTACTGGAGGCTTCAAACATCAAATACTCAGAAGTAAGAATTAGTGACGCTCGTTCTTTTTTTATCTCTTGAACACTGATTATGCAGAGGGCAGATTTTTTTTTTTTTTTTTTTTTAGTTTTTGATGTAGTGTTCCATGATTCATTGTTTGCGTATAACACCCAGTGCTCCATGCAGTATGTGCCCTCTTTAATACCCATCACCAGGCTAACCCATCCCGCCACTCCCCTCCCCTCTAGAACCCTCAGTTTGTTTCTCAGAGTCCATAGTCTCAGAGGGCAGATTTGATCACATAGGACTGAGGCATCTGCACTTTGCTGGGCCTCTGCTCTCCTTTCTGTTCATCTTCTTCCTCCTTTTCACTGAATTTCATTTCTCTCATCTCCATTTGAAATTTCTTTCAATTTTTCCCTCTTCTCAACTTTAATTTGTAAGTCAATCTATACTACTTAATTATGCACCTTCTGAATGGGTTAAAAGGAAAATACTAGTGATTTTTATTTTCCTTTTAACCCAGGCATCTGCACTTTGCTGGGTCTCTGCTCTCCTTTCTGTTCATCTTCTTCCTCCTTTTCACTGAATTTCATTTCTCTCATCTCCACTTGAGATTTCTTTCAATTTTTCCCTCTACTCAACTTTTATTTGTAAGTCAATCTATACTACTTAATTATGCACCTTCTGAATGGGTTAAAAGGAAAATACTAGTGATTTTTTATCTCTTAGAAAAGCAGTAATTAAAATGACACAGTCTAATAATTTAATTTAAAGGGGAGTCAAAAATTGATCTTTATTCAACAGCTTTGTTTAGTTCTATAAATGAAGAACTGTAATTTTGTAAATAGTAGTTTAATTTCAGAAATAGAAATGACATTCCTCCCTAATATATTTTTAAGTCACATTTTAATTATGATTCGTAAGGCAAGGCAGATTTGTAGAATATCCAAATATTCCTTTTCATGTGAGGTGTTGTTCAGGCTCTGGGCCACAGTAATCTCTGCCATTAACGGAGCAGATTCATTTTTTTTTTAAAGATTTTTATTTATTCATTTGAGACACAGATATATATATAGAGAGAGAAAGCATAAGCAGGGAGAGAGGCAGAGGGAGAGGGAGAGGGAGAAGCAGGCTCCTCGCTGAGCCAGGAGCCCGATGCAGGGCTCGATCCCAGGACCCCGGGATCATGACCTGAGCCGAAGGCAGACACTTAACCATCTGAGCCACCCAGGTGCCCCAAGGAGCAGATTCATTTTTGGAACATATGTTAAAGAGAATTGAAATGAAACTTATTTAATCATAAAAACTTGTAGCTGTGAGGATTTTTGAGAACCCTGCAGTCCATTTTCTTACCGTCTATTTGAAATTCCAAGGTAATTTAATCATACTTTTAACAATCTTTCAAGAACTGCATTTCTTAGTTGTTCTCTCAGTTATTCATTCCAGCGTTTCACTGACAAACATCGCATTTTTTTTCTCTCTAACGGATATCCCTCTTGCTTAAGATACGTATACAGTGGTTACTTACATTTTAAAACGAATTTTTTTTGTTCCCATTCTTATTGGAGAGGAAGAAGTAGAAGAAGTGGTTGGATTTTGTTTTCATTTTTAATTTTCAGGACTGGAATCTGCTTGGTCTAGCTCAGATAGAGGGTCCTGAGCTCCCTGGCACATAATTTGTAAAGATGAAAAACAACTGTTGTGAAATTAGCACTAATCTACTTTAGATTCACAAAATTCCGCATAGAGTGACAGCAGAATGAAACAAACCCAGTGCTTAACTAACCTATAACCAACTATACGGGCAAGACGTTTCCAGTAGGAAACTGGCTCACAAATTATATTTCCAGAGGTCAAATTTGCACATAACTCTTTGAACCACGACTATCTTCTCATATTCAACTCAGTTTTCACATCCAGCAGTGTGTTGTGCAGAAATAATCAATAGTTAAATTATTCCCATTTTGTTGGCTCAGCTCACAGTAGCCCACTGATTAGTTTAAAAAAAAACCTATTTGATCTTCAATTTGTATTTCAACTGTACCCAAGGACAGATGCCATCTCTGGTGATATGACCACAGAGATTTAGGTTTACAAATGTTTCTGTGCGCTCCAATAACAGCATGCATCCGGCAGTAACTACATTGTAGCTCGAAGTGCTGTAAAAAAATACAACTGAGTTTGCTAAAGAATCATTTTAGAGTTAATTAAACCTTCTCCACCTGTAATTTAAGAAAAGAGAAAAAGCCCAACACTCTTAAAGACCATGGGGGAAAGGCAGTTTAAGAAATAGAAGTCCTCTGTTTATCCAGGGAGGTACTTTACAAGGCAGACAGCTACACCACAGTAGAGAGACAACATTTCCTCAGCTGATTTGGTTAATTAAAATGCACAGTTACAACCGGCTTTCTTAGAGCCTGCAGCTGAATGACTGAAGTCTCCATTTTACTCCAGTGTCACGCAGAACGTGAAGAGGCAAACATGTTGCCCAAACACAATTTGACTCACTAAAATCCAGCACTCTAAACATGAAATACATTTCTCAGGCACATTTTAAAAAGATGTATTATCAAGATTTACGGCCTAAGGATAGAAATAATTTGCAGCTAGGCAGGACCAGGGGAATATCCTAGGTTCCTCGCAAAGTAGTTTTAAGTGAGACTGATGAATAAATCTTAAGGGTAGAGTCCGCTTTCAATGCAGAAATCTTCAACTCTTTCCTTTCAAATGTGTGGGATTTGAATCTGACAAACAACCAGTCTGTTGCCAGAATTTATGAGTGATATGAAAAATCAAAGGCCACAAAAGCTATTTGTCAAATAAACTGCAGAACGCAGTATCAGTCTGCAGGGCTCATTTGCAGAACTCATGATGAGCATGGGAGGAGGGGATGCTAACAGCTGCAGTCTTGACTGCACTGCCCGTGCCAGCCAGAATTCAAGCTGCATGAGCTGAGAGTGGCTGAAAGAGGGGGCAGACAAATGGGGGGAAAAAAGACAGAAGAGGTTCTTATACCTAAGTTTTTATTAAATCATGACATCAGTGTGCATAGATGAATACCTGCAAAACCAGTTTAAGATAGATGGGACCTGCAGGTATTCAAGTTAAATCTGTTCATGGGAGACTGCTTTTATTTCCTGGAGTAGGGGAGAGATTACAGACTTTGGATTAGTGAGACTAGCAGCATGGTGTGGCATCAGTTTCCTTATCTGTAAAATGGGAACAGTACTTCACATCCCAGGGCAATTTTGAGGATAAACTGAGATAACATGTGTTTGCAAACATGGCAGGTGCTCAATAAAAGTTAGTCTCCCCTGTCTCACTAGGTGTTTTCACAATGCAGCATGTTTCCATGATGGGTCAAGTGAAAGCTCTCACATTAACCATTTATATCACCAAATCTGCAATCTACAGAAAATGACTATCTCTGGAGCTTAATTAATCAATCATTAAATAACCTGAAAAGGGCTTACCAGAAATTTGGAAACCCTCTGTTAATGTCCATTAATGGGACTGCTGTATTAACTACTGTTCTGTAATAATTTTGCTTAGCACCACCATGAAAAAAAATCTGATCTTAGTCTTGTTTTTTTCTAACAATGAGGCACCATTTCCTTTTCACAAACATTACTTAAAGAACTGACTTCATTATCTTTCAGATCTCTCTTTAAAACTCTCTAATGTCTGTTTCTCTTTTTTCTCCCCAAAACATGGATTTATCACACACACCCCCACACACACACTCAGTGTGAAGAGAACATGCTATTACTATTGTAGCAATCGCCTATAGAAATATAAACGTCCTACGTAACTTAGCACCGAGTTCATTTCTAGTGGGAACTAATTTAGGCATTGCAAAAATTCCAGTTGAGTCTGTGAAATGATGACTGAATTAGCCAAAGCAATTTATTCAAAGAGTTATGATACAGAAATTCCAATGGACATTGAGCATCTACTATGTACAGGCATTTAAAAGGATTTGTTTTTCCTTAAGGCAACAAAACATAACAGAGGCTAAAGAATATTTGAAATTTGGAGTGATATCATCTGGAAAGCCATTGAATTATTTGATTGATTTTGTAGTCATTTCATAAAGCGTTGGATTTCCTGTTCTCAAGAGAGAAATTTGATACGTGCCCTTCACTGGAGATAATAATTAGTTCATTTTAAAGACTTTGAAAAGAGCAGAGATGAAAAGAGCTGTAAGAGTTTCTAAATGACACAAGATCTGTGAAGTGGTAGTATTTAACACAAACTTCATAGAGCTGTTATGTGGATTCATTAGTTAATTACTTAGTTAATGACTTTGAAGTGTTAAATCTTATTAGATGTTTTTTTACACTTTAACACATGTGAGAAATTACTCTGTCTGAAATTAGAAACTGACTATACCATTCCAACATATTGGATCTTTCCATGATCTACCTTCAAGACATTCTTTCCTAGTCTGATTTTTTTTTTCCCAGACAACACCTGAAAAGACAATCTAGACCTTGATCCTCAGCCTCTTTATTTTCAGTATTGACCTTGCCTTCCAGGTAACACTAAGCACAGAATTGAGAAACCCTCAGAGTGAGATATTTAATGCAGTTTCATAGCTCTGTAGAGCAGAGGAGAAAAAAACAACTGTTGGGTAAATCTGAAAGTGGACGAGGGAAGGAGTTTAAACCCAATAACTGACTTGTTCTTTGAAAACAGTGACTAATTTCTCTTCAATTGCTGATAAGTTGAGAAAGGATGGCAGAAGCATACTGGATTAGCAATATTCTAATATGTGGGAGACATTTCTATAGCTTAAACAAAAATGTTTTGTTGACACATATCGTGTACAGAGAAAAGTTCATTGTCAATATACAGTGCAACGGATACTGGGAGTGCTTGTGTTCTCTGTACCCAGATCAAGAAACAGAAGAATCCAGTACTCCAAAAGCCCCCTCTGGTTCTTCCTCTCGAGCCCTATCTCTAAGATAACCACTACTATTCCTCCTAACATAATGGGGGAGCTTTATATGTTTTGGTGCTTTATACAAATGGAATCATAAAGTATGTACAGATGGTCCCCGACTTAAGATCGTTTGACTTAAAATTTTTCTACTTTACTAGGGTGTGAAAGTGATATGCATTCGGTAGAAGCCATAGTTCAAATTTTAAAATTTAGATCTTCTTCCGGGCTAACGACATGCAGTGCGATTCTCTCCTGTGAGGCTGGGGGCTGCAGAAGCAGCAGCTCCCAGTCAGCCATGCAATCGCCACGGTAAACAGCCAATATAATTAAAACCAGTCTGTCTTTCACTTTCAGTGCAGTATTCTGAGCACATTTAAGGTAGGCTAGGCTAAGCTATGATGTTCTGTAGGATAGGTTTATTAAATGCCTTTGCAACATATAATGTTTTCAATTTACAATGGGCTTATCAGGTAGTAACTCCATCATAAGTAGAAGATCTGTACTCTCTCTTGAGTCTTGTTTCTTTCTGGTTCAACGTTATCTTTCATGAGCTGCATCCACTGTTGAGTGGAGCTGTAGCTCTACTTTCTAATCTCTGTCCCTCCACCCCTCCCCCACCAATAGACACAAAATCCTTCTCGTATGCAAAGAATGGCCATGGGGAGTCCTTGATGAACGTCCTATCTTGTATATATGACAGCATAGGAGACTCAGTAATAGCTAGTGAATAATCTTTGTTGTTGTTGCACCAGTAAATATAATGCAATCTTGAATTATTTTACTCTTTTAATATCTGACCATGGACAAAGCCAGCTCTAAGAAAGACACCGAAGTAATCTTTTTTAGTAGTCCTTGCTTTCTGCCTGATCCTCCAACCTGAGCTATCCTCCCCCAGAAAAGCCCTCTGTCCCTGGCCTTCAGCTCCTGGAAAGCCTGCCCATCTCTCGCAGTCGTAGGGGGATTAAGAAGTGTACTTGTGATGGGCACCAGGTGTTGTATTAAGTATTCTATCGCTACATTGTACACCTGAAACTAATATTACACTGCATGTTAACTAACTGGAATTTAAATAAAAACTTTTAAAAAATGGGTAAACTACTTCATACCAAGGTGTTAATGACTCAGTTGTTAGCTCTCCAAGGTATGGCCCCAGGACAGTTCTGTAACACAGAGGTCCAATTACTCTCTGATTACTCTCTAGGGGTCTCATGTAGAGCCGCATTTATTGACTTGTGCTAGGAGCTTCCCTCACACTGAAGGATTCTAAGAAAGATCTGTGGCACGCAATGCTGTTTTTACTATTAGAACATTACTGAAATTGTTATTTTGCTACATCATCATACATCATACAGTATGCTCTTTATGAAAGCCCATGGGTGTAGGGCTACTTCTTCCAAATAACTTTATTTTAAAATACTTTGTTCTTCATGCAACTGATCCTGCCCCATGCGCCCTCCCTTCTCCCCACAGCTCTCTTTCCCCGTCCTGCTAAAAATGTCAAAAACATCTGAGACAAATACAACTATCCAGGACTTTAAGACAGCTATCTTTGGTCTACCTTCCTCATCCTTGGTTTCATTTGCTTTTTCTTATGTTCTCTGTTTGAATGTCTTCACATTTTTAAAAACCCTGATAAATTTAGCAAGGATATAGATTAATTCAATAAAATATGTTAGCCCTTAAGGATAAAATGTCAGTCACCCACATTAGGTCAGCCTGCCACTAGAGGAATCTACATTTTGGGCAGAGGACTCTTCCAGCAATTTTCAAATTACACCCCATTGGTTGGCTATAATCAGAGAGAGTGGAGGAGCTGATATACTGTATGGCGTGGTGCCTTCCACAACGTAGGTTTTGATAAAGCTTTGCTGATTATGTTGACTGAAGATGTCTTCCATCAAGTGAAGTGGACAGAATGAGAGAATATGTAGGAAAAATCTAGACCAAGAACACTATAAAGGATAAATGTATGTGTGAGAAAACATGGACTTATATTTTCAAGAGAGTGAAACTGTTACTATATTTGATATGTGATAGGTTGTAACCACCAGTCCACTCTCGTTTTCAAGGCTCTCAATTAGAGTTCTATTTGGGAAGATTTGATTAATGCACTATTTATCTAAGAGTCATTGATTTATGGAGCTTAACCATAAGATACAACACAGCTCATTTTCTTTCTAATATTCATAGCTACAGGAAGAACACCACAATGACATGGGGGCATTCTAGCCTTGACTAGTAATCCACATAAGTGATCACCCAAAATGACAATACTGAAAATATTAAATGATAATAATGTTCCCTTCATTGTTAGGATCCCACCATTAAAACTGAGTAAGACAAGTCCCAGGAATTCAAAGATAATCCATAAGCCATACCATAAAACAGTCCAATATGTATTCCAGCAAAATGTTCTCTGTGAAATGAGAGGATGTCAAATGCAGCTCTCTTAATAATCCCTGTATTAATTTTTATACCAAAGAAATAATTCCAGCTCAGAGAGATTAAAATTGTGGATTTTTTTTTTCTTCATTGTTAAAGCTGTTTGATTATGAGACTCTGGGGAAAGCATATACTCTTGTTAAAAAAATGAACAAATGTATTATCAGACATTGTATAAAATTAGCAAACCTTTACAATCTATATTGATGATATTCTTTAAGTATTCAATCAGGCCAATCAGTAATCTAGAATACAGTTATATTTATGTAATTTTTATTTATCCAAATATATCTTGCCAAATCCAAAATAAATCTATCAAGAAACTATCATTCTTACAAACACCATGGTAAACATTCCCTTTAAAAATCACTAACTCCAGGGATGCCTGGGTGGCTCAGACAGTTAAGTGTCTGCCTTCAGCTCGGTCATGATCCCAGGGTTGTGGGACTGAGTCCTGCATTGGGCTCCCTGCTCAGTGGGGAGTCTGCTTCTCCCTCTACCCTTCTCCCCTGCTCATGATCTTTCTCTCTCTCTCTCTCTCTCTCTCTCAAATAAATAAATAAAATCTTAAAAAAAATCACTAACTCCAATATAAAAATTAGGACCTATTGGGTTAGAACTTTCTGTTCAGCAGGAACTGCAGATTTAAATATGATTTCAGTGCCAGTGATTATTTCAAATGTTCATAATGTATAAAAGTTAACATCTATTTATTTACACTTGGCAAACACCAGCAGACTTGCAGAACCCTGGCAGTATCCAACTTCACAAGGCCTGCATGGCTGATGCACATGTAAGAGGCCATCTCTCTCAAATACTTGGTAATTCTAACAACATGTGTAGAAAGGAATGGATACTGAGACTACGGAAAAACATTCTGCTAGATTTCTGAGTGGTTCAGAGTCATGGGCCCCAAAACCAGACACTAGACGGTGAGCTTGTTACTTCACAGCTCAGAAACCTCCAGCATCTCCCCATGACTTGTCACAATCCGGGCTCAACCTGGTCTTTCAGTTTTTCTTGTGCAATTACCCTTATTTCACTATGCTCCATCAAAACCACAATTTACCATTTGCTCACGTTGTTTCTTCTACCTGGAACATGTCTTTTTGCCAAATTCATCTTATATTTTATGACCAAATGCAGCTCTTTCATGAACTATTTTCTGATTATTAGAGTTGGAAGCATTTTTCTTTTTTTTCTCAACTTCAATTATACATTTTGTTATCATTACCATTATTATTTTACTTCTACAGCGATTACCATTTTCTAACTCGTGTTATATTAGCTATGTCCATATATTATCTTCCTTTCAGGGAAATTTCACATGTGTTTCTGTATCCCAAACATGCTTAAGGAAGGATCTGATATAATATATGCTTAATAAATGTCTGTTTAATGAATTGATGTGTGAATAAATGAACGTCACACCCTGAGAGTCATACTGAAACTAATGCTAAACAAGAGATTACTATTCCCTATCCTTGCCAAAAATATCCGTAAGAGGTTTGGGATACAGTTCATATCATAAAACATTGTACTTTTTATATTTCACCTGTTTTCAACAAATGTTTACAAATTGCAGCTATGGGAATGGCCCTACATGGCAAAAGAAGCATTGGAAACATAAAAGCAACATCCTATGAATTATAAAGTCATTCATGAATTATAAGCAACCTTAGTTGCCACATGTAAAACATTTACAGAGCTGCCACCATTTAATCTGAACCAAAAAGTCATGAGTTCATAAGAGGCCAGTGATGGGCAAGAAAAGAGATTTTAGGGTTTTGCATAGTGCAGTAACTAGGTTATTATCCCAATTTATAGGCAAAGAAATTGAAGTATAATCATACAAAGCCAGAATTTGAATCCTGATCTAATTTAGCACCTCTCTTACAGTCACTGAGCAATAATCTCCTCTCTTAATGTTAGTTCCCTTTTGAATAGATGGGATGCTTATATATGTATGTATGTATGCATGTATTTTTAAGATTTTATTTTTAAGTAATCTCTACACCCAACATGGGCATCAAACTCACAACCCTGAGATCAAGAGCTGTGTGCTCTACTGACTGAACCAGCCAGGTGCCCCTGGGATGCTTATTTAAATACAAGAGAAGTCATTTTGCTCTGCTGCATAATATATGCCAGAAGCCCCTGTCAGCTTTAAAAACAAATAGATAAACAAACATAAAACTATCTCTTTGAATGGCTTGCTATGTTTGAGGCGCAATGCTAAATGCTTCCCTTAATATATCTAGTTCTTCTAACAACCCTATGAGATAGGTAGTGTTTACTCATATTCCAGATAGGGAAATTGATACAGAGAAACGTTAGGTCATACACTCAAGGTCATAGAACTAGTAAAGATAGGAAATGGAATGTGAATGCAGGTTTTTCTTACTCCTACATCAAACTTCTTAAGCCCCCTACTATATTGTCTTTATTCCTGTTTACTAATCATTTTTTTTTAAGATTTTTATTCATGTATTTGAGAGAGAGAGAGCACAAGTAGGGGGCAGAGGCAGAGGGAGAGGGAGAAGCAGAATCCCCACTGAGCAGGGAGCCGGACACGGGGCTCTATCCCAGGACCCTGAGATCATGACCTGAGCCGAAGGCAGACGCTTAATTGACTGAGCCACCCAGGTGCCCCTCCTTTTTACTAATCCTTAAATATGATTTTTTTTCCTAAGAAGAAAATTGAATTATTTGAAACATTCACTGCTCAGAATATTTATCCTAGCATTGCAAACATTTCACACTATACTTGGAAGGAATCTAGGAGACAGAAAATGGTGGTGGGAGATGAGTCTAGAGATAGGCTCATCTCTCCTGGCCTGACTAAGCTGTTTACATTTTGCAGACAGCCCATCTCCAAGTCCAGTCCTAAAATGACAGTGAACCTTGATCTTTAATGGACAGAAGACCTGGTCCCAGGGCCTTTTAGATAAACAGAACATATATCAGGGAAGCAGCCAACACCCTTAACGAATTGGCTGACTTGCGTCTCATCCCAGATCCGTGACTTTCAGCTGCTAAATGTAATATGGGAAACAAGTCAATATTTTCCAGCATGCTGAGTCCATTTCCTCCCCCCAATATTTTTAAGCCTAAGGCAGGGGTAGAAATCATTTCAGCCACCACGGAAGGGGTTCACACCAGCTGTCACACAACCACACAGCAACAGAGGTCTTTGCTAAGATTCAAAATGAAAGGAATATGCATAGGAATTGAAACTATGCAGGGGCCAGAGCTTCCCAGATGCACACAAGAGTACTGAGGGTTTGGAAAGGGACATAGGACACTTTTTTTACACTCAAGCTAAGACATAGTACCTTTCAATAGCTCATGAGGAGATACAATCAAGTCTTCAGAGAAAGAGACATAAGCAACACATGTGTAGCATCTAGAAAGTAAATTTTCTGAAAGCTACAAGGGAGCCTTGAAGATGATTCAGGGTATGCCCTTTTGTTTCCCATGGATGACAACAAGGTCCAGAGAGGTTAACACTTGTCCAGGATGAGTGAGTAAAGCTTTGGCAGTCAAAGGCCTTGAAGCCAAAGCCACGATTTCTTCATTTCTTCTACTCTACCCTGCTGCCCCTAGTCTGCTTTGTTTTGTCTTGTTTAGTTTTAGTTTTCTTGCTTGTTTTGTTTGTTTTAAGAGGGTTATTTAATGAAAGGTAAGTGTGACTTAACACCAATACAAGGGGAATTTCGTCCAATACATGGAGTTTGTACACTGACTCTCTCCTGGCCAAGGCATTTAGTTGCTCCCATAGCTAAAACAGAAATGAGTTATTAACAGTCAGAAGTTCATGGCAAGGAAATAAACTGTAACAGGCATGCCTCTGGGTTGCGGGTGAGCTCAGCTCGACAATTCTGAAAGGACGCTTCTTTTTCTTTATGAAATCTCAGAGTCTCCTCTGGCTGAGACATGAATTGTCAAATCACTGTTTAAGATCAGTTTATACACAGATCATAAAAGATTTATGTATTCATCAAACCAAACATGCATTCATTCAGTACCTGTTTTATGCCAGATTAGATGTTGGTGATACCAAGGTTAAACCTCTGATATATAACACAGCCATTTTATGATAATGGAAAAGTGACAACCTGCTCTACAGTACAAGTAGTCTCATCAGTGATTAAGCACTCACTAGTGATCAATTAGTAAACATTTACTGAATGGCTTCTTATAAATAGACTTATGATAGGTACTGTAGGAAGGCACGAAAACACAAGCTTAAAATCAAATGGAGAAGATAAATGCATTCATATGAAATGATGTAAAAACAAAATCATATTTTAACCATAACCATATTTTAACCATTTAATCATTAAGCAAAGGAAAAACATGGAGGGCTTCTGAAGTAGATGTTTTGAAAAAGGAATGGACGGACAAAGAATGGATGGAGTGAAGAGAGACTATTTTAGGAAGAGAAAATGTAGGAAAGTCGGTACAAGTACAGAGATTTGCAGAACATTAATTTTACCATATTAGCTTGATTAATTGAAGTGGTTTAATTCAGATATTATAATAAATGGGGGGAAAAGTAACTGCTTATGTGTGTGTGTGTGTGTGTGGTGAATTACTGCTTATGCAAACATAGGCCATAATGAATTGATAAATCAATTACTTCTAAGTTGATACTGCCAGTCAGATGAATTCAGTATCCCCCTACACATCCATTTTTCACTTATAATCTGAATAGTAATCATACAGGTATTCCCATTGTTTATGCTTCTACTGCTTAGTCAATGCTTATGTCCTGCTAGTTGTTAAATATTTTAAAAATTGGCTTGGCTTATAAGTCATTGTGTAATTTCAACAATTTTCAGAGAGACCTGATAGAAAAACAAGTTCTTTCCCAGTTAGCTAACAGAGGAGTTAGCTAACAGAGGAGTGAGACAGACATTCAGAACGCGGAGTATCCTTTGAAATACTTCTACAGAAGAATTATAAGTAGTTTTTGAAAGCTAGAATCATTAATAGGATTCCAACTTAATTTCTTTACCATCCACTGGAGAATATAAAGCCCATTGAGAAACAACTCCAAATGCACCAAGAAACCAAGCAGCAAAACCTAAAAGAAATTCCTATTCATGCCTGTCTTCATTACCTTAAACACAAACTTGATCTAGTATATTTCCCTGAGGTGCTAATAACCTAGTTCTCTCAAGATCTTTCTGACTTTTCTGTGAGCAACACACAAATCACAAGTAAGTAACTATTTGGAAGATGGAAATCACTAATTGTCTTTGTGCTCCTGTTAACAATCCAAGTTATTAAAAACAGAAAGCTTCCCTACTAAGGGCTCATTGCCAATCATCTGAAATGAGAAAGTCAAAGTGAATATATGAATTAAGGTTTATTTCAAAATTTCCATATCTTGATCAAATGCTAATGATTACATTATATAGAGATTTTTTTTTTTTTTCTGTACTTTCCCAACAAAGAGTAAGTCATATCATCATGTCCTTCCAGAATGACTCTTTTCTAAAACAGTCTTACTGGAGCACTGTGGTTAGTTATGACTCACAGATTTAAAAAAAAATAGTTACAAACTTCAAAGATATATAAATAATAAAATAAAAATATTGTTCAGAGAACATTGTTTCCTATGAAATAATTTAATCATTGAAACTTCAAATAGGTATCATCTAGATTATGTTTCTGGCATGTTTTATGATGGGTGATATTGTCCTCCTAAGACAGTAATAAACCACATAATTTTATTTTTTTTAAAGTTAGCCAAAGGTGTTTATAGCCTTCGATTAATATAGTGATTAAGAGTACGGGATCCAGAGATACATTCATGGGTTCAAATCTCAACCAGAAGAGCTGGGTGACCTTGGACACATAACTTCACCCTTCTGAGCATCCATTTCCTCAGCTATAAAATCAAGATAATTACAGAACCCACCGCAAAAGGTAGTTAAAAATATCACAGAAGTTTACAGATATAAAGTGGTTATAACAAAACTGGCACATGGTAACGGCTCATAATGGATTAGCTGTTATTTCCTTTCTGCATATATACATCAAAATTCCAAACTTAGAAGCTAGTCAACAATACAATGGGAGTCCTCTACTATTCAATAATCCAAACCTCATCCAAACATAAGATCTTTATTTAAAATAAATTAAGTTCCCAGCATTAAATCTGAAAAATATGAATTTTTCATAGTACATTTCCATACCTGGTTTTATGAACTGGACATAACCACATATTGTTTGGCAGACAGACAAATGTGAATGATTTTATAAATGACATATTTGCATTTTATCCCAAATTTGCCTTAAATCTAGATAAACTAATATTAAAATCAAGTTTGCTGCACCATGGGCTCCTTTTGCAGGGAAACACAGTGACTAAAAAGGGGGAAAAAATAACACAGAAACAGCTAAAACAATGCGACAATGTTTAGTGAAAGGCGAGGTTGCCATGTACAAGCCAGCTGGTTGTGCACCGTATAGCCCTACAAAGCATCACTCATATGGATTCCAGTGTTAATGTTGACCCCTTAGAGCAAACTGTGTGCACTGGCTCTGGTCGAAGGGTAAATATAAATACATAAACTTGGGTTCAGTCAAAATTATGTCAAATTGCCAACAGTAGGACAAATTTGTATTATTATCCTAATGGGCATACTTAGCGCTTATCACTTGTGTTATCCGGCCTCATTAGTTAACTTCTCTGAATCTGTTTCCTCAAAAGCTCTCTTTCCTGTTGAGTGGAGACAAAAGTATCCCTTCACAAAGATTCTCCTATATATCCCACAGCAATTTACTCTGTGCTAACAAACCTAAAAAGTGTTAGCCAATTTCCTGAGAAACTATCACAGCTCAGATAGACCCTCACATATCAGATTCAATTGCTACTCTTTGTTTTTGTTTTGCTTTTTAATTTTTAAATTGTTCAAGGCCTTCCCACAAAGGGCTGATTATTAAAGGGAGCCACTGAGGCACCTGGGTGGCTCAGTCAGGGAAGCTTCCAACTCTTGATTTCAGGTCAGATCATGAAATCAAGCCCCACTGGGTGTGAAGCCTGCTTGAGATTCTCTCTCTCTGTGTCTCCCTCTGCCCCTCCCCACCTCACTCACACTCTGGATCACTCTCTCTCTTTAAAATAATGATAATAATAATAATAATAGAGTAGAGTAGAAAAGCTGCTGGACTAGAAATCTAGAGCCATGCATTCTAGCCTAAACTCTGCCATTGGCTTGCAATGTAATTATGTATAGTTTTCTCATATATAAAATGGAAGTAATGAGCTCTGATATCAATTAAGAAAAGTATCAAGATAATAGGTATAAATATACTTTGGAAAAAAATTGGAGCACATTAATATATACAGTATTATATGCCTTTCCAAATTCCTCATTATGTAATACATGGTAAACAAAAAGATAAATAAACGGACTTCCACTAACCTCTGAAAAGAAATGCTTTCTAGATGCCTTTGATCTTTTGTGAACTTTCTCCGAGTGTTGTTTCTCAATTTTTATTCTGAGTCATGTACTATAGAAGCAGGAAAATAAATGTTATATACATAAATCATCAATAGAGAATAAGAAAAAAAAATAATGATTACTTTTTGAGGCATTGTAACGTGTCTAATACCTGTCGATCATTGATTATTCACTATGTGTCACGCCCAGTAAACCCTATAAAGATGCATAGTATCTTTTTCTCACATTCACCCTGTAATATAGGTTGTAAGACAATCTCTGTTTTCCAGATGAAGATGTCAACTCAGATGACTAACAATAAAATTAATCACCTTGCATGTGGCCATGCACCTAGGGAGTTGAGGGAGCCAGGATTTAGGCACATGTCTGTTTAGCTCCAACACCCTGATTCATTCCAGGTTTCCTCATTGCCTCTCACAACACTTGATACAGATCTGACACTCAATAAATATTGATGAATGAATGAATGAATAGATGGATAAATTGATAGATAGATGAATGGATGCATGGATGGATGGATGACAACTAACTAACCTCTGGAAATTACAGTCTAGAAGGACAAGACTTAGGCAGCCTAGCTGGGCTGTGTCACAAATTGTTTAGTTTCTATTGTTATTCCTCTTCTGTAATTTGAAAACCCTAGGTTGTAAGAATTTCTTAGCTCCTGATATGAGCATCACCTGTCTTTCTATTATTCCTGCTGACACAGTTGTTGAAGGATTTCAAATTCTTGGAACCACTTGTGTCTCATCTCTGATATCTGACTGGAGGGCCTCTCTCCACCATCTCTGATATCTGACTGGAGGGCCAAACTCTCCACCAAGAACATGGCATTTTGCTATTTGCTCAGTGGTCTTGGTAATTCTGGTCATGGGGCAGACCCAGGAGGAAAGGGGTCCTCAGTTCTAACTCTGAGAGCATCTGAGAAAATTTTGCAGAAGCTGCCAAAAATAGAAAGAACTCTGTATGAGACTAGCACCTGACATTTGGTTTTGTGTGTAGTATCATTTGTAAAGACTGAATAAAGGACAAAGGAGGAAAACAAATGTTCTAATTGGCCCAACTGATTCATTTGAAACAGGTAGATTTAGCAACTTAATTTTTGTTGGTTAACAAACCATAGATCTTTTTTCCCCACCTGCTTTCTTGTAAGAAAAACTGACTGTGCCTCAAGGTTATTTAGAAAAGCTTCTGAAAGCTATTAATAGAGAGCAGTTTTAAACCCAGTCTCTAAAAGGCTTAACTTTGTATACGATAGTTCTGCCCTTGTAGAAAAATAAAAAAGCTTTTAGAAAAAAAAAAATAGCATATAGCTCAGATTATTAGCTATCTCTTTGTCACAAATGTGCAGCTGGGTTCAGAATCTGCATGTTTCCCAGGCAAAAGAATTCAATAAGCAAGTAAGCGAATCCTGCCATTTTATTAAATACTTTCAGAAAACAAAAGCAAAGCAAGCTTTCACTCAGCCAGAACCAGAACATAATCCCCAGAGCCAATAACACATGTTAAAGTTCCAGCACCAGAGCCAAATTTGACAAAGGAACCCTCTCTATCCTACTACCCCTGGGGCAAACTACCCTAATTGTGATTCTCACACTCTTCCTTTTTGAGATCCTCCAAACATGGGTGGTCAAACAAGGGAGAAGGGAATTAAAATAAGGAGGGCTAAGATTTGAGGCTTAAATCACTTTCATGATACATAAGTGAAGAAGTGGGAGGCTCCTGAAAGTGCCCTGTAGAGGTCAGATATCTTTAATTTGTCCTATTCAGTATGGTTCTCTTTGGAAGTAGGAAAAGAGAGTAAAAATGAATTATCTCCTCTGTACAGCCTTTCAATACACCCTTCTTTCTTAATTACACACAGCATTACTGCACAGGTCCCGCTGAGCCCTGGTATCCACAGGGTAGATGTTGAAAAAATCGTAATTGCCACGTTGGGCCTGCTGTTATCACGGCACAGACTCAGAGCAAAACCTTACAGCCAAAGTCAGCTCAGTGTCCTAACGCAGTGGATCCATCTTTCTGACAACCTTTTATTCTTTTCTAAACTTCTTACTCTTTATAGAATTTCCTACTTCCAAATCGTCAGTGATAATGGTGACATTCTTAGAGAAAAGTTCCAGAACATGCAGTGACTGCCTGGATTGATACTTAGGGAAAGAACTCTTTGAGCTAGAAGCCAAGATAGGATTTCTATTTTTATTCCTGTTTCAGTCTTCATGCTCAATGGAGATAATGAAATCTTTCTTACACTAATTTATTTTATTAAAAGGAGTCAGGATTATCATTCTTTCCACTTTCATGGCAATTGAGTCAAGAGAACAAAAAGCATAAAAAAATTGAGAGGACAGTCTCCTGAGTTCTAAGGGCTCTGCCCCTGGTTATTTGCAAGAACTAAGGAAAGGGACTTAACTTCTCTGGATCATCTAGAAAATGAAGTGATTAAACTAGGGATTTCTATAGGTAGTTCCAGGTTTAACTTTCTGTGACCTTATTTGTCCCAAAGCCCTCCATCTTCTACTCTCAGTGTAATTGAACTTACTTCTCCTTCATTGTAACCTCCAATATCTTGAGCTCTCCTAATTTCTTAGCCCATTTTTTCTTCCTTTTTCTAGATTCACTTTTCTTACTATACAGATTGATATTCAGGAGTAAGATACTCTGCTGATACTCACAAACTGCTTTCTTAGCCCCATCTTTTACCAAAGCCATTTGGCAAGTCCCCAATCTTGGATAAACTTTCCACATCTACATTCCTATGTCCAGGTTTCCAAGCATGAGTTGGCATCATCTCAAATCTAGTCTATGCTGAGTTTATAATTATTTCCTTTCCTAAGTCTCATCAAGCAAGGTATGTAAGCTTTATGAGTTGACCCTATTAGCCATTTGGAAAGCTTTTTATTCACCTCTAGCAGACTCCCTAAATACATTTCTGTCCTCCTCAAGCTCTCGGCCTTCTCTCAGCAGATTACTTTACCATAAAGTGATTACAATAAAACCATTTTCACAATGAAAATGTTTAAAATTTAAAATATAGCAGTTCATTTTTAGTTCTATTACATTAACATAAAAAACGATCTCACATCTTTTGCAAAAATCATGGGGCATTTCTGCATTTCTACATCACTTCCAAGTCAGCTCTATTTTGATTTATAAGCTTGACTACAGATCTAGCTGTCAGACCAGATGTTGTATGGAAAATACCAGCTAAGTCTGATTGGATTTTTTCAAACTGCCTCATCAAAACCCTACAGCAAAACAGAAGTAGATATGAACTTCAAAAAGTTTTAGGGCACAGCACTAATTGCTAATTGGAATTATCTTTTCTCAGATAATATGTAGCATGAAAATATGATTTAATCATTCATAAATGCCTATAAGAAAAAAGAGAGAAATATAAGACATTTAACTGAACCAAAATATTATAAACATATTCCATCTCTGACATTCTGAAAATTATTAGAAGGTTAATTTCACCTTGCAAGTATCACTTCATAGCACAACATTCCAAACCAAAATTTTAAGGGGGAAATGTGGACTGGAGTCATGTAGAAACTGCAGTGGATAGAAATAAATTTTTTGAATCCCACTTTGTGGGTGCCATTAGAAAAGGGGTAGTGGTAGGAGTAGAAATAGGGGCAGCATGATAAAGGGTAGAAGGAAAAAGTAAGAATCTATAAAAATCATAACAGTGATCCTAAAACAGAGGTGGTATTCAAGCTTTTGCTAAGGACAACAAGTTAATACTACAGATCCTCAGAAAAAAATGTTTTCAAATGAATAAAATAAAAAACATAGGATTAAAAATAAATTTAATCATATTAACATAGTTATCACTATAAAAACAAATTTGATATAGTAATACAGCTGACCCTTGAACAACAGGGGGGTTGGGGCACTGACCCTCCCAACACAGTTGAAAATCTGCATATAACTTTTGACTCCCCAAAACCTTAACTACTAATAGCCTACCCCTGACTGGAAGCCTTACTGATAACATAAACAGTAACTTAATGCATATTTTGTATTATATATACTTTATAAATTATATTCTTACAATAAAGTAAGCTGGAGAAAAGAAATGTTACTAAGAAAATCATAAAGAAGAGAAAATACACTTACAGAACTATACTGTAAAAAATTCACATGTAAGTAGACCCATGCAGTTCAAACCTGTGTTGTTCAGGGTCAACTACATATGTGTTACTTTAGGAAATGTTCAATAGCAAGATCTGCAAAAAGATCTGATAACAGCCATCATTTCAAAAAATGATGAACATAAAAACTTTCTTTAAAGTTTGCTGCAGTACTGTAGTATGTTATGATAACATTGGTGATTTCTATTGCTGTCCATAACCCCTAATCTCCAATTCATCTCATTAACTCTCTTTAATTCACCCCAAAGTTTTTTGCCCCACAATTCCTGAAACTGTTCCACTTAAGGTCATCAGTGAACTCTAGGTCATGAAGACTAATGTCAGTTCCCAAACCTCATCTTACTTGACCTATCAGCAGCATCTGACATAGTTGATCATTTCCTCCTCTTTGACCTACTATCTGCATTAAATTCAAAGACACAACTCACTGCTGATTTTCTTCCTACCTCCCTGGTCTCTCTTGTGAAGTTTTCTTGGCTGGTCCTTTTCATCTTACCAAGCTCTTAATGTTGCAGCATCTCAGAAATTAGTCCTTGAATCTCATCTCTTTTGTGTCTAAATTTATTTCTTTAGTGATCATCAGTACTACTGATACAGACATGTACAGATGACACCAAATTTATAACCACAGCCTGAACCTCTCCGCTGAATTCTGGATTCATATATCCAATTGTCTACTCAATGTCACCTCTTAAAGGAGTAATAGACATCTCAAACTTAACATAGACAAACTCATGATCTTTTTTTTTTTCTTAAGATTTTATTTATTTGACAGAGAGAGACACAGAGAGAGAGGGAACATAAGCAGGGGGAGTGGGAGAGGAAGCAGGCTTCCCACGGAGCAGGGAGCCCGATGCAGGGCTCAATCCCAGGACCCTGGGACCATGACCTGAGCCGAAGGAAGACGCTTAACTACTGAGCCACCCAGGCACCCCAAAGACAGGGACTTTTATCTGGTAGGCTCACAGATACATCCCCAGTGTCTGACACAAAGCATGCATTCAGTGAACAGTTGTCAAATAAATGAATGAGTGAAGAGATTCTTCGGAATCTTATTTTCTGTGAAGTCTAGCACATTTATCCATTGAAATAAGAAGCACACACTGTGCTACCTGCCAAAACCGATATATCATACTTTGTAAATTAATCTAGATTATCTTAAACCTGATGCTTGAAATGAAACAAAGCCAGTGTTTAGTATTTGCTATAGAAATATCGTAAGTACTAACTAGCAGCATGGAACAGTACATGATGACCACATGGATCAGTGCATTCACTAGAGAATGCTGCTTGATGTCATAGAAAGAACAAGAGCTTTGAGACAAGCAGACATAGCTTTGAACTCCACTTCTTCTATTTCTGAGTTATATCTCTGTAATATGGAAAATGTCACTAATGTATCTTAAATAAAATTATTTGTGCAAAATTCTTGGGCACTTGAAAAAAAAATATGTTCCTCACTCCAGTCCTCTCACTTTCCAAGTAGAAGCAAGTAAATAATAGGGTACTTTAAAATGCCCAAAGAACTGTGAGAACAGTACAGGGCAAACGTGTCACATGAATTGCCAGTCACCTCAGGTAGTGGCTAAGATGAAAAGGCATATTGAGTTCACCTTAATCCTGACAGTTCCCACCAAGATGATATCTGGATACTTTTCCAGGGTAAGGTATAGATGGTGTCTAGAAAATAGGTCTAACAATAGGTGGCCAAAACTCTATCCATGAGGAAGAAGAGGATGAAATGCTATCATTTGAGAAGATAAGTGGCAAAGGAAAAGGCCAAAGATGAGCAGAATTTGTGCTGGAAAGCAAAGCTGCTCCATCACCGAGGATTTATTGTCCCAAGAGTCTTTATCAGTGCATAGATATCAATTTTTATCCACAGCAACTTCACAGGAGAACCTCTGTTAGTCTATTTTGGGAATCAGTAAAAAGATTCTTCCCTGTCCTTAGATACAAATAAGTATGAAAACTCTACAATGAAGAAGAGATATTTTGTTCTACTGTCAATCCAGATACCTCAGTACTGAGGAAAAAATAAGTAGAAGCAATGTGTTTTTCATATATCACTATACATTGTTTCTCACACTTTAAAAAATTCATATTTAAAAAAATGGCACAAAGATACTGTCTTGGAAGAAGGCAAGAAAATGGATAAAATGTTCATCGGCTGATAGCAGTTATAAATATTCATGAATTAGGGACTAAGATTCCTGTTTCCTGAAGAGTGTGAGTAGCGGGAGCAGCCTCACTTTAGGCTAAAGATGACTCTTCATCATTGCACTTAGGCAGTAACTGTGTATGTCAGGGGATTCTTGATTCACTTCAGAAAAGCTGTCATCTTTGACTATCACAGGACCATCACCAACTAGCCTGGAGCTTGCACTTCGTCTTCTCTTACAAAAGTCCATGATCCCTTTCTAAAGTGGTTAAGGTAGCAATAAGAATAGGAGGGAGAGATGAATAGAAAACGCAGATGAAGTACAGACCATAAACCCAAACTGGCTCTATGATTACTAGACTTTATGTCTGACAGATCAGCCAAGTTCAAATCAAACCTCAGAGTGAAACCCTTCCTATTGTAAAACCTGTGCTTAGAAACACGAATGATACATTACATCATTAGTTTTTGATGTAGTGTTCCATGATTCATTGTTTGCGTATAACACCAGTGCTCCATGCAGAGCGTGCCCTCTTTAACACCCATCACCAGGCTAACCCATCCTCTCACCCCCCTTCCCTCTAGAACCCTCAGTTTGTTTTTCAGAGTCCATCGTCTCTCATGGTTCATCTCCCCCTCCGATTTCCCCCCTTCATTCTTCCCCTCCTTCTATCTTCTTTTTTTTTTTAACATATACTGTATTATTTGTTTCAGAGGTACAGATCTGTGATTCAACAGTCTTGCACACTTCACAGCGCTCACCATAGCACATACCGTCCGTCCCCAATGTCTATCACCCAGCCACTCCATCCCTCCCACCCCCCCCACCACTCCAGCAACCCTCAGTTTGTTTCCTGAGATTAAGAATTCCTCATATCAGTGATGTAATGTATGGTGATTAACATAACAATAAAATTTTTTAAAAAAGAAACATAAACACGATTGAACTTAAAAATTGCATTTTCAGATGATAGAAAACTTAAAGCTATTAAAAATTAATAAGGCAGGGAGAATTCTACAACAAGATCACAACATTCTGCCTCTTAAATTAAAACATACAAGAAAATGTTTCTTTCCTCAAACTTCCTGCCCCTGCTCTCCTCTCTACCATTTGGTGATTGCCAACTAGGGGTCAGGAGGCATTCTTTGTCCTATGCCAGAGAGGCTGCTAGGAGTCATGGGTGGAGGTAGACAGTCCCCTGGATTTCCCTGGATTTAGGCACTAGTCTCCTCTGGGTTGTACTTAAAAACTATTTTCTATATAATGAAACCAAACTAAATATTTCCCAGGGAAGCAATACAGTTCCCCAAATCTCTAACTGAATTCCATGTAGAGAAAAGGATTACTGGTTGTCCTTCCAAAACAAAATTATAATAAATTCCTTCACAAAATTAATTCTCTCTCTCTCCCATCTTCTCTCCTCTTGACTCTGTATGTTTCAAAGAATAGATGATATAGGAGAGTTTGAACAGTAGTTTCAGCTTCCACACCTCTTCTTTCTATGTTAAATGCAAATATTAATTTCATGAAGTGTGCCTTCTTATAGTTATAAAATAATTTTAGAAGAAATGTATCCTCTTTGGCAGTTTCCAAAACCTGTAGGTTGCTTTGCAGGTACTACATAAATCTAGGCAGTGGCATGAACTTAGCACAGCTCCTCCGTACGGTAAAACTAGTATCTGGCATTGTGGTTAGGACTCAAGATTTGAGTCCTTTGTGTCTAGCACCCTGCCAAATTACTTACGATGCCTGTATTTCAGTTTCTTCATTTGTAAACTGGGGGCAATATTAATTCTTATTTCTGTTGTGAGAAATAATGAAGCATCTGGTACATAGTAAAACTTCAATAAGTGATTTGCTTTAGTAAAAAGAAAATTATTATATTCCAAAACTATATAAAAGTTCCCTGTTTCCAGTCAGAATTTAGTAGATAAAGTTCCTTTTAAATCATATTTTTAGCTACAAATTAACCTGTTAAATAAAGTCTTATTCATGTTTCTGATGTACAAAGATTTACCATCATATAAGTGATCCTTAAAGATTCTTTGTATAATGCAATAGAGAATAAATTTATTTGGATTTCATTATTTTTTAAAAGAACCAAATGTCATATAATTGTTTATTGTTTTAAAGAATTAGCATGCAACTGGACTAACTCAACCATACAAAATGGATTTGTAAAGGGATTTTTCAGGAAATATCTTTCAGATTATAAAAAGAAATGGCTAAAATAAGCTACCAGGCTCAAAGAAGCTCTTTAACATAGCCAACTGTGGGTCACTTTTAGTATTACAAATCCTAATGGAACATACACTTGATTTTCAGGGGGACAAAAAGTAAGAGCTACAATAAACAACAACAACAACAACAAATGGTCCTTCCCTAACCACTAACATTAGAATAAAACCCTAACAAATTCAACATAATCACTGGGGACCCATGTGTTTACTACAACTTGCTAGGAGGAAAAAAACAATATATATCAACATACACTCACACCTCCACATCTCTGCATTATCCCACACACAACTAGCAGTTCTTTTAGGATGAGCTTAGTAGTTTTTCTCATGTTTTCCTTAATTCATTCCATATTTCCAACTCAAAAAAATGGGAGAAGGAGAACAGATATATTTTGCATTTGGACAAGGTGGTCTATCTTACATTTATGTATGTTGCAATTTTTTAAATATAAGTTCCAAGAGCAATTAAGAAATATTACGTATGACATAGAAGCTGGTACTATGATCAGGCAATTATTAACACTTCGTTAGAGGCATTGATAGCTCTGGTAATGAGCAGTAGGGATGGAAAACAACAATGGAGATGGTAAAAATAGAATATTTTTCTCAAAATGCAAGATTTTTATTCCTGTGTACATGCATCTATACACATACATTAGTCTTGACATGAACGATGCCCTTCCATTTGTTAACATTAAGTAGACAATTAAAATATTGTCTATTATATCAGCATCTGGTACATAGTAAGCATCTGGTACATCACTCAATAGATACTTATGTACATGTATGTATATATGCATATATGTGTATCTGTGTGTGTGTGTGTGTGTGTAGCTTTTGTGTAAATTACAGTAAACAAATGAACTACCCCATCTGGCTAGGTGAATTAGAAGATGGCACATTTTCCTCAGCACGGCAGGATTCCAATCACTATTTGCATCCCTACCTTCCACACAACTTTGAGGATTACACACAAAAAATACAACCCTATGTGAAGCAGGACTGTCAAGATAGTCCATTAAAAATCACTTTCCCAGACAAATAAGAACTGATGATTTTTAAAATTATTATAATCATAAAACAAAGAATGAAGTCTAAAAGAATACTCTGAGGTGAACCATAAAGTGAGATGACTGTGCCAGTGATAAAGAATAAGCTAATTTCTTTAGATTTGAATTATCATTGATTTTATGTGGCATCACAAACAGTAGCACTTAAGGAATATAAGTCATTATTGAGATGGAATATACCCCCTTAAATAGTTCAATGCAACAATAATAGTTAATAGATTCTTAGATGGGAGGAAACTGTTGTACTACTGAATTGTAATGAAATCTATGACTCAATGTATTTCAAACATTTAAGAATGCTATCTGATAAATATATTTTTAATAGCTACTGAATTGTTTTTGCCCTTTTTATATAAAAGGACAAGATTATACTAAGAAAACTTATACCCTGAGCAATAAGTTACCACTTAGAGGCGGTTCTTTGCCCCATGACTGCTGAGGCTGAAAGAGCCAATCTGTTCCCAGAAAAACGTGCCAATAACACCCACAGGGTTTATTGGAAATATTCAACATCACAGCACTATCTCCCCTGTCATCAAATAAGATTAGTGTGTCAGAGGTATGGATTTTGTTATAGTTTTCAAAATTTCAACCTGTTTTCAAGACAAAACAAAGAAACAGTCTGATACTAGTAAGTAAGATCTAGTACTGTTTTAGAGAGTGTATCTGAATAAATATGATAGAAATATCTAATACATACATGCTCGTTTGACATTAAGGGAAAGAAACTAAAAAAGATAAATCCAAGCTAGAGAAAAACCCTTTTACAAAACCATATTAACCATATTGTATTTCAGAAAGAAAAAAATGAATAAATTGGATATAAATAAAAAAGACTGGATCCAGAAGTTTCCATCAAACACAATGATTGTCTAGCCAGTGCCATGGACAGTACATAACACAGAAAAGCCACTCAATAGATACTTATGTAAAGAAGAATGAATGAATATGAACTTGAGTATACAACACCATACTGAGTCCAAAAGGTAGTTTTAATAAGTAGGGTTTAAACATACATCTTTTTTTTTTATTATGTTATGTTAATCATCATACATCACTAGTTTTTGATGTAGTGTTCCATGATTCATTGTTTGTGTATAACACCCAGTGCTCCATAAACATACATCTTTTTATTTCATGCAGTATTTCTTTTAAAATAGCATCTATTGTTCTATTTTCTGATTGCAAAAGCAAAAATGCTCTTGCAAAATATTTTTTGAATATCAACTATTAATAAGAAAATGTAAAGTAAAAAATTATCAATAGAAAAATAAAACCAGCAGCAAACATTCTTTTATCTGGGCACAGGCATTATTTGTAGGTACATATTTGAAATCATACTGTGTATCAATTTTATGTCTTGTTTTTATAATTTATATATAAAAGCTTTAATAGCTTCATATTGTTCCAGAAAATGTGCAATAACTGAATTATTATGCTATTGATGTACCCATGAATAATGCATATAATCAAAATACTGGGCAGAAAATTTTAAGTGGCTCTGTCCATAAAACTTTGATTGTATTTTTGATTATTTCCTTAGGATACATTTCTATATGTTGAATTGCTGTATCAAAGAGACATATTTAGCATTTTTGATCTATAGCACTGCATTGTTTTCCTGATAATTTGTATTATATCTACTTCTGGTAGTTATGAGAGTACTTATTTCATCACACTTGGAATGTAGACATTTTAAGAGACCTTTTACTATTTGATAGATCAAAATTGATATAATTCAAATTTGCTGATGAGACTGAACATATTTTTAAATGTTTATTGGCTGCTTGTATTTCTTTTTGCATGAACTCTCAGTCTCACATTAGAGGAGGAAAACTGACTCTTACAGAACTCTTAAGGTTTTAATACACTGGAGACCCGCAATATTTCCATATCATGAATAGCATCATGACTACTATGTAATTCCTATCAGAAATACTTTTCTGAAACCACCTAAAAGGTTCTGAATCTCAGAGTTACTACATAAACATGAGAGTAACAATAGTGATCTCCATCAAAGATTTCTCCCACAACACAATTATTACAAAGCACTTTGAGACTAGAACTGATTGGGAGTCCAGGCTAGTTCCATACAGTTAATGAGTTGTAGGTATCTCAACAACTCCAGATCACTGTAACCTGTAATAAATCTCTAGGCCTCTCATAAACAGCCACATATTTAGACATACAAACAAGACAAGATATTCTGAATTACATGACATTTAGAAGCCCTGAACTAGAGCAGAATCAGATATGGTAAGAAAGTTTTAGATTCAAGCATCCACAAAAGTTTACAGTCTGTCAGTCGTAAGTATGGCCATTGGGATTTCTTTACAGTTATTCTGTTGTATTTTGTGAATTTACACTTTGGTTTTACACCATCTCTTAGGAAGACATCACTTATTTCTTGTCCACATGAATCAGCTTTTCTTGTATATACAGCAGGTATTCAACAATTATTCTTTTCTTCTTGGACATTCATGGTAATATCATATTTAAGTTCAGTGAGGTAACTGGTAGCCAGAAGTCAACTGGTCTTCCTCATAACCCACAAAAGATTTCTCTCCTTTAAAAAAAAACTTGAGGGACACCTGGGTGGCTCAGTCATTAAGAGTATGCCTTCGGCTCGGGTCATGATCCCAGGGTCCTGGGATCGAGCCCCACATCGGGCTCCCTGCTCTGTGGGAAGCCTGCCTCTCCCTCTCCACGCCCCCTGCTTGTGTTCTCTCTCTCGCTGTGTCTCTCTCTGTCAAATAAATAAATAAAATCTTAAAAAAAATTGATTAGGGTAATTTTTAGCAGCACCTATTTATTTTCACATAAAGTACTAATAATGCCAAGAAAATACGTTTTGAAGTGGTGCTGTAGAAATTTAGAGATGATTGTGACCTGAAATATAATCAGATAATCTGTGTCTAGATAATGACAGTATTTTCACAAATAAAATAGTATCTTAAAAAACCAGTCTGTCCTTTCCTTGGCTCAGGGAGAACTATTTTAAAGGTTAACAAATTATTGCCTAAATAATATTTGAATTCTACATGAAAGGAAACAGAATATAGATCACATGTAGATCTCCATTCTCTGTATCTTCTTGATATTGCTTCACTTTCTCAATATAATAGAGATAAGATTTCAAGAAGTCTCAACGTTCAGGCAAGGACATACCCTCAACCAAATGAAACAGAAAGATATTTATTACTTATGCTGAGATTCCAGTTGTTTCCTTTCCTGTCTTTCTTCTTCCCTCCACGGAACTTTACTTTCATTTTCTGAATATTTGTACATTTGCCTCTTCTGGCCCTTTCTCCCTTTCCATGATAACAAAAAAAATGAATATTTATCAACTTGGGCTATCTTTAATTACATAGCATAGCAAAGAGGCAGACTAGCGAAGTAGAAAAAGCAGAAGTTTTAGAATAAACATAACACTGCTTGAATCTCAACTGCACCCTTTATCATCTGTGTGGCTTTGTGCCATTTATTCAACTTCTTCAAGCCAGTACACAAGGAGTATGATTCACTCATCTGCTGTAAAAAATGCTTTATGTAAAGCGCCTAGCAGAGTGCTTATGAATAGTAAGTGCTCAATAGATTTTTTTTAAGATTTTATTTATTTATTTGACAGAGAGAGAGACAGCAAGAGAGGGAACACAAGCAGGGGGAGTGGGAGAGGGAGAAGCAGGCTTCCTGCAGAGCAAGGAGCCCGATGTGGGGCTGGATGCGGGGCTGGATGCGGGGCTCGATCCCAGAACCCTGGAATCATGACCTGAGCCGAAGGCAGATGCTTAACAACTGAGCCACCCAGGCGCCCCAGTAAGTGCTCAATAAATGGCAACTGTCATCACCATTACCGTGTAGGTAAGAGCAGAGAAGGGTGTAAACCACTCCCACTTCACTGAGTTTGCTGGTAAGACCTGCCAACCATGAACATCTAACAAAAATATACCCATTGACATAATAAATTTTAATTACAAAGAATCCTGTCATCTCTACTATTCTTATAAATTTGCATCAGGCTGTTTTCTTCAATGTTTCTCCATTTCTTGGCCAAAATATTTTTTTTATCTACAAGATCAAACATATTATTTTGTTTTAAAACACTGTAATGTACCTCAGTAGATTTCATTCTGTTATTTCAGGAACTGGAAATTAAATGCAGTTATGTTCCTCTATTCAAACCCATGACTTTTGAAAACCGTCCTCATTATCCTTGAAGCTATGGTCTTTTACAGTCTTTACAATGTCTTGATCTCTACATTGCACTTAGTTTCTAAGCTTTTTTTAAATGTTGCCCTTGCACACCTACCCTTGAATTTGACAAGGTATCACCAATTTATGGTTTCAGGTCCCAGTTGGATAAATAAAACTTTATTTCTGCTACAGGCTGCTCTTAATCCCCCCTTCTTTGTCATTGTGTTTCAGAGTTCAACTCCTTCCTTAACCACATTATATGACTGGTTTAAAATTTCTTGTAATATATACACTATCTTAGAATACGTTTTATTAACTTAAAAATATTAATCCTTTTCCTATGCTTTTTAGTACGAATGGTATTTTTGGTGCATTTGCTCTTGGAGAATAGCTAACTTTGGTCTTAACAGGCCCATCCAGATTGTTTTAGTAACTTTAAAGTGGTATTTACTTCATCGACTAATTTCTCTAAGTAAGTCATTCACATAAGCAAATCTATAATATTAAAAGCTTTGTTTTTTTAAGATTTTATTTATTTATTTGACAGAGAGAACACAAGCAGGGGGAGTAGGGGAGGGAGAAGCAGGCTTCCCATGGAGCAGGGAGTCCGAAGCAGGGCTCAGTCCCAGGACCCCGGGATAATGACCTGAACTGAAGGCAGACATTTAACTGACTGAGCCACCCAGCCACCCCTTAAAAGCTTTCTATAAATACTATTTAAAGATTTTATAAAGTAGAACTTTTAAACATGTTTCATAAATATAGAAAAGTAGGATAAGAAATAGAAATAACTTTTCAGTTAAGTCAACCACAAGCAGTTTTGATACATGTCAGGAAAAAAATATTATGGTATAATATTTGAGGATAGTTACAAATAGTTTTTTTAGGTGTTAAACATGATTTTATCTTCTGCTCAACCTATTCATTGAAAATAATTTTTAAAACTTAAAAACAAATGTCAGTAATTCCAGGTTTTAGTTAAAACAAAACAGTACTAAATAAACACTATAATGCTTGATTTTGATGAAAAGGAATTGGCCATTAGCAGAAAATTCCATGTTATGCAATCTGCCAGGCCTTTCCACATTTTGTTGATACAGTACTAACATTAATATTATAAGGAGTTCTCAATAATTTTGATTAACAATCTGAGTCAACAATCTGAATTAAAATGAACAATCTGAATTAAAATGAAAAACAAAGTATGCTTGGAAGAATTAATTTTACAGTAACAAAACTTTTGGCAACTTTTAAAAATATCTTTTAAGTTTGCTCTTTAGTAATATTCTCATATATTACTAAAGCATATAATTTATGTTTTTTTAAGTGCTAAAATTCTCTTGTATAAATTAAATATTCTCCAAAATAATATTGTTAGACTCTTAAATTACCTACTCCTTTACTTTTAATCCATTTTATTGAGGTATAATTTTCATACAACAAAACGTACACACTTAAAAAGTGTATGGTTTGATTAATTTCACAAGTGTATCTACCAGTGTAACTCTCATACAATTAAAATACAGGAAATTTGTGTTACCAAGAAAGTTGACCTATATTCCGCAGCAATCCTCCCACCTCCTTGACAGACAACCATTGATCTGTTTCTATACCTTATATTAACTTTGCCTGCTTTTGAACTTGATATAAATGGAATCATTCAATGTACTTGGTTTGGTTTCTTTACTTGATACAATTTTAGGCCTCATCCAAGTACTAACCAGGCCCAACCTTGCTTAGCTTCCAAGGTCAGATATGTACAAGGTGGGAGGCCCAGTCCTGATTCAGAGCTTGTGGTAACCTAGCCTGGAGTAAGCTGAAAGAAAAAGTCATCCAATTCATTGATTTTTTTAAAAAGATTTTATTTATTTGAGAGCGTGAACGAGTGAGCGACAGAGAGTGAGAGAGAGCGTGAGCAGGGGAAAAGGCAGAGGGGAAAGCAGACTCACTGCCCAGCAGGCAGCCCGATGCGGGGCTTGATCCCAGGACTCAGGGATCATGACCTAAGCTGAAGGCAGACGTTTAACCAACTGAGCAACCCAGGTGGCCCCCAATTCATTGACTTTTAATTGCTAAATAATATTCCATCATATACAGCACACTTGTTTGTGCATTCACTTGTTGGTAGGCATTTAGATTGTTTCCAATTTTTGACTCCTATGAATTAAGCTGCTCTAGTATGAATTAAGCCGTGTACAAGTCTTCCATAAACATGTTTTTATTTCTCTTGGGTAAATGTTTAGGATTGCAATTGCTGGTTCATGGGGTAAAAACTTACTTTTCTCTTTAAAGAATCTCCAAAACTGTTTTCCAATGTGATTGTAGTATTTTATATTCCCATCAGTAATGCCTAAGACTGTCATTGATTCACATAATTTACAACACTTAATAAGTTAGTTTTTTTGCTTTTCATTTTATTTTAGTCATCCTGGTAGGTGTGTTATGGTACTCATGGTTTTAATTTGGATTTCTCTGAGGATCAATGACATTAAGCATCTTTTCATGTGCTTATCAACCATTTATGGTTTTTTTTCCTGATGTGTCTGTTCAAGATTTTTGCCCATATTTTATTGGGTTGTTTTCCTTCAGACTGATTTTTAAAGTTCTTTATATTACCCTTTTTTTTTTTAAGGAAAAAATTATTCTAGCCTAGGTCAATACAAGCTCTGACTCAAGAGTGTGCCTACAATCTGCAGAAGCAACTCTGAAATATTAGACTTTGAATCAAAGGTTCTTGATGAAAAGGAGATGAGTAATCTGATATTTTAGACTCCATTGAGACTTGCCATTTTTCTATCTGACCAAAAGGATCATTCTTCAGTCACATTTAAAATCAGCATTTCATCATTTAGAAAAGCCTGCTTCAATCTAAGCAAAGCATGATGTGATTCTGCGATTGAAAGCTTGCCCAAGTACTGATTTGTTTACTAAGGAGCACTTACAATATACCATAGCACCTTTTCTAATAAGGGCACTTACATATAATTAGTAGTAATAAATAATACCAGTAAGTAGTATGAACAACATACATACTGCTTTCCTCTGCAAAGTATTAAAGCAGATGGCTAAGCATTGTGGGAAAGGATGTCCTTGAGACTTAGCTGTGATTTGATGAAATTGTCCCTGTTCAGACTGGCTTCTGAGTCCACAGCTATTAGAGTAAGTGAAAAAGAAACTGGAAAGGTTTCCCTTTCTTGAGGTTTCCATTAAAGCCTGATGACCATTTGGCTGGCTACTGTGATGAGAAATCAAGAATTGGGAAATGATCTGCCTTTGACTTTCCTCAGACTCTCCAATTCTCTAAGTCTATGACTGTGGAGTGCAGAATACTTGGCTTAATGGTCTGTGTATAACTTTTAAGGATTAAGGGTAGCTTTACGCCAATCCATCCACAAGATCGTCTGGTTTTCCACTGGACCATCAGCCAAGGTCACAGTCTTTTTGCTAAATCCTCAGCTTCCCTATTCTCTGTTTCTACCATTTACTATCCCTCTCTTCCTGTTTCTCTACATTACTACATGAATTTTCAGTTCTTCAAACTGAAGAACTGGAAAATATATAAAAGTCTTTTATTCTAAGTATAACTGGTGGACCAATAACTGTTTAACATGCTATTTAGGTTCAAAACATGATTTATACTTACTTGATTCTTTCCCACCCACTCATCCCCTTTCATTTCTCTGTATTTGAACAAGTCTATAAAAGCCCAACAATAGGTCAGTTGGCCTACAAAAAACTTGTTGAGTACTTATCTGTTAGGTACTAGCAGTATCGTAGTGAATAAAACAAGCATTATCCCTACCCTTGTAAGGCTTAAAATCAGGTGGGGAAGACCTTAAAAAATGATTGCATACAATTAATTAAATAATTATAAGCATTTCTAGCACTGCAAGGTAAAGAACATAGTGTTGGAGAGCATATAAATGGAGTGGGATGCTACCTTAGGGAATTAAGGAAGACTTCCCTATAAAAAGGACATTTCAGCCAAAACCTGAAGTTAAGGAACTAGTAAGGTAGAGAAAGAAGAACATCTTAGAAAACAGCATGTGTCAAACATCCTCCAGACTCTGGAATCCACATGGCCCTGTGCTATTTTCCTCACCATTGCCTTTATTCCTGCCCTCATCACCTTCTCCATAGAGTACTACAATAACCACATTACCATTCTGCTCTATAAAGTGTTGAAAGCTCTCTTTATCGTTGTAACAACATCACCCCTTACTAAAAAATCTACAGTGACTTCCCTACAGAGAAATGGTGAAATTCCCCAGTTTTGCATTGTTAGCCCTCTTCAATCTGGACCAAACTTACTTATTTTTTATTAGCTTCCTATCAGGCTGATCCATTTACTTTCTGCTCAGAAGTCCATCCACACGAGTGACTTTGTCAGGACTGGAGTGACTTTGTTGTCATCATTCTTTTCATCCAAACCAAGTTTTTAAATTTCATGTTAAAGAAGATTTATGGGCAAAATGAATAAAGAATCATAGGCCTCTTCAGTAGAAACCCTGACTGTATTTTTTTTTCAAACTGTGGCTGTTTTCCAAATAAATAAAAATAAGTTTATCATTTGCTTACTAACATGAATCAAAACTGAAATTTGTAGAGAAGTTCATTGGGTATTTCATGTGAAATTCAATATAATTTCTATGTCTAAATGTTTCCATGACAGTTAGCTGGAAATGGTTGGTAGCCCCATTGTCTAAAATAATGACCTAATATAAATTAGTGGGAAAATATATTAAGGGCTTGGGATGGCAAATTTTGTTTAAAGACCCTAAAATGCATGGGGAATGCTATGCTATGACCCTAAGCCTAAGATTAGCAATAAAAGTGTAGAAACTATAGGAGTGGCCCCAATTCAGAGATACAGAAAGAATAGTACCCTGTTGTTTGTTGTCACATGTAGAATAGAAAGCCAGAAGAACTTCGGTATTCTCATCTGAAGAACTTCCAAATGTGTTCTACGTTTGTAAAAATAAAGAGGGTCTTGTTTTAGAGGGGGTAAAAAACCTAAAATAGCTATCTATCATTAATAGATAAAGACCCACTGTTTTGCCATAACAAAGAGGAAAGGCTAAGGAAAGGAAAAAAGATTCTCTTTCTGAGATGGGTGGATAGTTGCTGCCCATAAATCCTGTGCTTCAAACTATCACTGAATTTAAGATAAGTCAGAATCTGTAACCTCATATATGTCTGGATCTTGTATGGTTTAATTTGAAGACTACACAAAAGAGTTCATAAATTTAAGAATTTTTTTTCTTAATCTTTATGGACCCAACACATATTAAGAGAAATGACACATAGTCAAACTTTTAGTTTTAAGTGTAGAATAACCAAAGTTGTACTATACAGAAATCCATACTTTTGTAGGCCATCATGAGTGACATAAATGTGTGTCTATATACATATGCTATCAATGACATTTCTGAAAATACACTCCTAGAGAATGAAGAGAATGGGAAGTTGCTGATCTATGATTATAAATGGTATAAATATAATGGGTAATATTTCAGTTGTACGAGATCAGTAAGTTCTAGAGATCTGCTACACAGCTTTAAGCCTTTAGTTTACAATACTGTATTGAACTCTTAAAAATTTGTTAGGAGGAGTGCCTGCGTGGCTCAGTCAATTGAGTGACCGACTCTTGATTTCAGCTCAAGTCATGATCTCAGGGCCCTAGGATTGAGCCCTGTGTTGGGCTCTGCAGTCAGCATGAAGTTTGCTTGAGATTCTCTCTCTCCCTCTCCTTCTGCCCCTCTCCCATTCTCTCTCTCTCTCTCAAGTAAATAAATCTTTAAAAAATTTTTGTTAAGAGAGTAGATTTCATGTCAAGTGTTCTTACCACAATTCTAAAGGTGGGGGAGAGAGGATAAAAGGGCTGAAAGAAACTCCAAACAGCAAATAAAAGTTTGCAATTCAGGAAGTTTCATTCACTATATTTACTAAGTATGACACACTATTTCATAAAGGATTTTATTTAATTAAATGAAAGGTAGCATGAAAGCAAAGCTTGACAGAAACAACAGTCATGGTTCTAAAATTATTGCCTACCCTGAATTATTATGAAATTTATTTTATATGAAGTGTACAAAGCCTATCATTTGAAGGAAGTCTCTATTGGATCTTCTAGATAAAGTCATGAGCCCCTTCATGAAATAGCCACTCCTCATATACCTATTTCTTTAATATGACTTTGAGAATTGGGTCATCCTGAAGTGACAAAATCATATATTTAATAATTAAAATAACATTCTGTTAGATTTTAGTTTTTTCACAGTATTAGAATATACCTAAAGAAGTATGACCCACTTAACAAAACAATTGAGTAATGTAATAGAGTCCAACATGAGATTCTGTATCACAAAAGTAAGAAAGTCTAGATCCAGAGTTTAGACTTGGGTATTAACCTGCCGGTCTGTATAATGGCTCTCTCCCATACTCTGGCCATGGTATCTGGAAGAGTTAGTTAACTATTCTTATTCCGCAGTTGCTGCACCAGTGAAATGAGAAGTAAAAGAGCACTCATGACATAGATTATGGGGAGGGGGGATAAGATAATATAGATAAAGTGCAGTTAACACTGCAGGGCATACACTGAATGCCCAATAAATGTTAGCTCCACTTTATTATCATCATCACCATCATCCTCATCATCATCATCATCATCACCACCATCATAGAACTCCAGAGTTTTCAAAATTTTTCAAATTTTTGAAATTTTCCTCTATGGAAAGAAAGTCCTTTGAATGTGGCGCTGTCATTTCCTAGAATTTTAAACATCAGTTTCAAAAAAAAAATTGGTTTGGTTTGGTTTTGCCTTCCTGAGCCCTGATATCACAGCAGGTGATTAACTGCCTGGCTTTTATTCTTTGGTGTTCAAAAGACGAGGAAGGAAAACAAGATTTTACTTTGGCAATAGAAAATATATTCCCCCCATAAGGTCTGGAGAGGCCCACAGTGTCCCTAGTGACTTGTAATGCACCAAATATATCTACTGGTTACTAATCACATCAGTCAATATTTCATTTCTGAACCAGGGGAACGGGCACAAATTATAGCTAAAGTTCAAGAGGTTTGACTGGCCCATGATAGTCAATAACCAGTCTGTCCTCCACTCCACCAATGAAATCAATTACTGACTTAGAGACCATTGTGTTCCTTGTCTAGTCTCCTAAACCAGGTGTACCATAAGGCATAGAAGATAATCTTTTTAAGGAACCAAACAGGAGGATGAGTGAAATGCTTACTGTGTGCTTGCTCTGTTAGCAGCAAACTTCATGGGGAAGCCACCTTCTGGCTCACACCGAAGGAGGAGAACCCCAGCATTGAGACAGCTGTCACTGGCCTTTTCTGTTTCCCAAGCAGAAATCAAAATTGAATGAGAACCAAAACTGTTGAGACCTTCCTACCTACCTGTGACTAAATGAGCCAAATGAATAGCAAAAAGGCAGATGGCCCTGGAATTAATGAGAATCACACAAGCCCACAATTCTATTGAAATAAAATTTTGCCATCTCAGCTTTCGGTTACAAAATTGAGCCAACTGAACCTTCCAACACTTTTCCCAAAATGGGAATAGTTAATTCCATGAGGGCCCATTATCAGAAGACAGACTTCAAGTCAAGGGTGCTCAAGATAGTCTCAAATCCTGTAATTGTCTAGGTTTGCTCTGATTTCCTGTACACCAGAACTTTTTTCTCAGGCATTGATCACTTCAAGCATCAATAGTTTTTCCAGCAGTTTATTCCTAAATCAATAGCCTGACTACAGTAAATCCCAAAGATGAATCATCACATTTATAGCTATTTTCCTTATACCTTCATTTATATCTGTTAACTATTATTCTGATTAGACCTGCCATTTTAACACTTCATCAGTTCATGCAGGCATCACTCACCCTGTATTCTGCCCTCTTTTCCTGGACTTTGAGTCCTTTTGGATTGCCACTGACCATATGAATTACCCTCCCCCACTTCCATTTCTGTCTTTTTTGGCAGCTTGACCTCGATTTTTTTCTCCTCCTCCTCATTTACAGCACATCTCCATTGCTCTTCTGGCCAACTTCCATAGCACAACATTTTCTTCCTGCTGAAGCTAAATCTAAATCTGCAGCTGTTTTAATATGGCATCTGTGGTTAATTTTTGGTGCAATATTGCACATCTTGAATGGCAGTAATGTCTGATGCTACTGCAATATTATACAAGATTTCAGATGGATGGAACCTATTAACTCACTGTAAACTAATGCATTATGGATGTGGCATGACACTTAACTGCAATATACAGTACCTGGATGAGGAAATTCCAGGTGCCTTCAGCCACTTAAGAAGTGAGGACATTGCATCACTTTCCTGCTGCTGCAGTGCTCTATAATTTTACCACTTACTTGTTCCCAAAGTAGTATCAAAAGAACAAAGAGGAGATGAAATCTGCATGAAGCTCCCAACGGTTGCCTATTTGTCTCAGCTCTCTGTTCATTTTTCTAAGTTATGAGATTGCTCTTGGTGACTTTTGACATGAGAACATGATGATACAAGGGGCTCCATGCACATACTATTAGATAGAGGAGAACTCAGTGAAAAAGAGTAAGCTGACCAATATACTACGATAGACCAAACTCTTGAAATAAATACACTTGATTCTGACAATTTTAACAACAGAGTCATTTGGGAGAGTAGCACGAAAGAGAATGAGTCCCTTTAAGGGCAGCCAAGAGCTAGACTTTGCTAGTTAAGCATTTAAAGGAAAACAGAGGCAATTGGAAGCAGCATTTTGTTATTGAAAAGAAGAAACATAGAGTTTAGAGTCAAACAGAATTACTTGCAAATGCTAGCATTGCCCCTCAATAGTTGAGTGACAAGTTACTTAACCTCTTGAATTTCAGTTTCCTCACCTGTACCCAGGGATACTTTCTTTACATGCTGCTTGAGAAGACAATTTCATGTAAAGCATCTAGGGCAATGCTTAAGTTATAGCAGTTACTTCAATTTTTAAAGGTGGTAGAGGAACATAATTATAGTGGGAGTTGGCAGGAAGATAAACAAAATGTTGTCTTAAGAATGAAAGAGTGGGGTGCCTGGGTAGCTCAGTCAGTTAAGCATCCAACTCTTGATTTTGGCTCAGGTCATGATCTCAAGATCCTCGGATCAAGCCCCACCCCAGGCTCCCTGTTCAGCACAGAGTCTTCTTGAAATTCTCTCTCTCCCTCTCCCTCTGTCCCTCCCCCCCATCTCTCTCAAATAAATAAATAAAATATTTTTTAAAAAATGAAACAGTAAGTTGGGGCATCTGGTGGCCCAGGCGGTTGAGTGACCAACTCTTGGTTTCGGCTCAGGTCATGATCTCAGGGTTGTGAGATAGAGCCTGACATCAGGCTCCATGCTCAGCATGGAGCCTGCTTGAGATTCTCTCTCCCTCTCTCTCTGCCCCTCTTGCTCATGCTCTCTCTCAAATAAATAAATGTCTTAAAAAAAAAGAATTAAAAAGTGCTAAAACTAGACCCCAAAAAAAAACAAAATAGCAAAAAGAAATTTTGTCCACCTTGCTAAGTTATAAGAAATAGAAAAAATTTAAAAAAAGTAAATCAATGGGCAAAGCCAGATGGCAAAAGACAAGCTAAGTAAGACAAGCTAAGAGAGACAGAGAGAGATGAGAGAAAAGAAAAAGTAGCAAATAGATTAAAATGTCAAAAGACAGATATAAACGGAGACTTGCTTTTCCAGTAAGCTTTTATGAGGACATTAGGGACTGTGAGAAAGAAGCTCAAGTCCTTCAGCTGACCTGGGTAGGACAGAAACAGGGAGAAAGCATAAGACCCCAGGGAGACAATGCAAGCTACATCTTCAACAGTCTGTCTGCAGAGGGCTTGAGCCTTCCAGCTCTGACGGCGTCCTTGGCACAGGCACTGCTAAAGGAAGTGCGCTAATGAGCAGAAGGGCACGGTGCTGAGAGCAGTGACTGCAGAGCTTACTGGTCAGGCAGGGGCTTTTCATTTCATAAATCAATTACAATCTGCTATATTGATTTCACAAAGTCAGCAGGACTTAGAAAGTTAATGAGCAAAATATTTTTTTATTATTTTTGAAACCACTGCAGTGTCTACAGTTTAGCACGTTCGGCACAAAGACAAATGGAGGCTTTGGCTGCCTCAGATGTCATTCCATCCTAAGACCCCCTCCCGTGTTCCTCATGTCAGCATCAGCAAAGGATCTGGAGCTGGCATAAGACTTTGGTGCATTATGCCAATAAAATCTCTCTCTGGTATCTAGAGCAGGGCAGCCCCAACTAATGTGTTTGTGTTTAGGCACTGTTGAATTTTGTACGGGTGCCCAGGCCTCTCCAGATGGAGCAAACAAGGAAAGGAATGAACAACCCACCTGATGGATACAGAATGCAGCACGACTGCATTTGTTTTTGTGGTTCTTGATGAATAGTTACAGTGCTGTTCTTCCAAACGATAATAGCATATAAACTGGAGTTTTTAATGAACTATTTCTTTTAGAGAACACCAAAAAACTGGGAAAATTGCTGAAGGGTCTATTCTGCCAATTAACCGCTGGGTAAATGCCAAGAGCAGCAGAAATACAGCTCAAGTGAAAGGTAGCATGGGTAATTAACTTTTCTCCACACAAAAGAAGTTTTTCCCTGTATGCAATATTCAGGAAAAAAAATGCAAAGGAAGAAAATAAATAAATTGTGGGTAATTAATATTAGCACAATAGTATAAAGTAAGCTACTAGTCACCCTTTAATTTTACAAATATTCATACCAACACAATGCATCTTAATTAAAAAAGAAACTGTTTTGATTATCTACATGGGGTGATTATTTAGATATTTTACAACCTCATCAAACACACGTTAGTTAACTGGCATCCTGGAATAATAATAATAATAATAATAATAATACCAAAACAGATTTATTTTAAACACAAACATTCAGTATTTTCAATCTAGGGGAGATCATGGTGATAGTTGCATTCTTCATGTAAACACCATGCCATTCATGAACTAGAAAGAAGTAATATCACTACTCTTGAACATATAGCCATAAAAACTATAAATGGGAACAAGGTATAATGTAATTTGATTTATGTCTTGGAGATTTCCGCTTTCTATCCCCTAACTAGTAAGTAAATGTTTATCTTTATGTTTGATAAACAATGAAAAATGTTGCCAATAAATAAATCCTGTTAAAATTGTACTGTTAAAATTTACTACCTGTTAAAAATGTACTATTCCTGAGTTCTATTTAAAATAATTACTATCAAAAATAATAGCTAACATTTGAGTGCTTGCTATGTGCTAGGCTCTGTGCTAAATGCATTGAATGCATTATGTCAATTAATTCCTAGAACAATTCTAAAGGGTAGACATTATTATTGCCTTAATTTTAGAGACGGTGGTAACTGAGGCTTAGATAGGCTTCACATCCCCCCCAATGCCACCAAGTAAGTGGCACTACTGAATTGGCTTTCTTTAACATGACTGCATTCTCAAACATTCATTCCATCACAAAATATTTACTGAGCACCTAACACATGCCAGGCATTATTCTAGGTGTTATCCAGTATCAAAACCACTTTTTTAGATCAAGATAATGTGTTTGCTAGAAATAAATATATTTTAGAGAGCAACATTTTTTCAGAATATGACTGCACTATCAGGAGAGAAACAAAAATCCAGAAAATAGCTGATCGATTTTCTAAAGGCACACAAAGAGAATAGCAAATGTTATTCTGAATATGTAAATGCTATAAAATAGTGTTACGAGGATGATGGAAGGAGAAGGAAGGTAAGAAGCCTAAGAAATTAATTTCTTCTTCCATGGAAGAGGCAGGCGAAATTGACTAAATGTAGATAGGAGAGTAAAGGAGATAAAGATAACTCTAAGGAAATAAAATCTAGGAAGTCATTTTGACCTCACAAACAGAAAAAAAAATAATGAAGATAGATTTAAAGAAAATAATAAACTGCTATATAAACTTGATCTTCAAATTACTTCTCAATGAGTTAATGATTCCTTTTAATATTATTAGGGTATATAGAGTATAGCTTTATTAGGGTATATAGAGTAGATGCTTTACCTTATTAATTATTTACTTCCTCTATGCTTTTTTCTTGTTATAATAGTTGACTTAAGAATATGTGCTATAAATAAAGGAAAATGAAAATGAAAATGATTTCTTTTTAGTAAGCTTCCTTTAACTCCTCACAGAACTCACCAACAGAATTAGGTAAAGGCATACCACATAAAGTAGTATCTTCTACCCATACATTTTTCTTGCTTTGTTTTTGTTTCTGCTTTTTCAGTATAACAAGGATGTTAATGCAAAGTCAGAGATCTGTTACCTGCCTAGATCCCATCTTCATTTCTTACAGACTTTCCCCTTGTTTGCTACACTTAAGCCAAAATCTTTCAGTTCTACAAACACATGGAACTCATCCCTGTCTTAGTTCCTTTATCTCAAATGTTGCCTTTGTCTAGAATATCCTTTCCTGGATCTTCTCATGGCTGTTTCCCTCAAGACTTGCATTATATATTACTTCATCACAGAGGCCTTTCCTCACCACCTTTACCAGTCATGGGTGGGTAGGAAGTAAGTGATGCAATCATAAAGTATAATTAACAAAGGGACTATCCATTATAGTCATATAATTATGATTTATTATAATACAGGTCAGGAGAAAATTAACAAAATATATTGTAATATTCAGGTACTACAGGAGTCAAGGGGTGCTACCACCCATAAGGGTGAGAGAGTAAGAGAAGGAGGAGTTCCTAAAATTCAGAGCATGAAAACAAACAGAGAGGGTCATGCAATAGGAACGTGGCCTCAGAGAAAAATATTCACTGCTCATCAGTAGGGACCTGACAGGGAGGATCCAGGAAATACACACCCACCTCTCATCCTTCTCTAGTTCTCAAATCCTCTGCCAATAGTTCCTATTGATCAAATACAACCAGAGGCCAATGGCAAAGGAGCCCAATGATACAGTCCATAATGGTCAACTTCCTGAAGTTTGAAGCAGAATGGAGAAGGGCAAAGAGCAGATCAGGAGGGGCAAATGAAGAATATCCAGAACACCATCCAACCTGGTTGCCTCTGGTCATTCCCTACGTCACCTTTAGTTCTTTGCATTACACTTGTAACTCTGATATTTCCTTCTTAATTTGTGTATCTATTTCTCTAACTGTAAACTCCAGGGTTTTCTGTTTTGTTCATCAGTATGTCCCAGAGATTAAATTGAAGTCTGTATAAATTAAACCCTCAATAAGTATTTGTTGTATTAATTAGATTAGCAAGACTTCTAGATAAAAAAAAAAAAGTCCATTGAAAAATGTTATCGTTCATGAGGAAATACTCTGTAGTTTATGAGAATAATACAGAATATCTCATTTCACCTAACAAGAATTTTAGAGTGAGTCAGTCCTAGTCAACTATAATGGGTTTACAACTCCATGGCTATCAAGTTCATCACTTTGACTTATCATAGCTGTCAAATGGAAATCATGACACCTATGTCATAGTTAACACAGAGGTTAAATGACATACATGATAGTCACTCATTTCCTTACCCATTCATTTGTTCATTCAAAAAATATTTATTGAACACTACACTTGGCACTATGCTTGGATATAGCTGTAAACCAGACAGCCATATTTCCTGTCCCCATGACATGTACATTTAAGTGAGAGGTCAAGGTCAGGAGGTAAAAATAGCCCTCAATAATAAACATATTTGAACAAATATCTGAAGGAAGCAAAGGGAAAGAACCAAGCAAAAATCCAGAAGAATGATCTGGACAGAAAGAATAGCAAGCTCAAAAGCCCTGACGTGGTGTCTGAAGCAAACTGTGCAGGCTGTGAGCCATGGAGTCAAGGCAGGACTGACAACAAAGGGGAGCAGAGTGTGTTGTGAGAATTTAGCTTTTCCTCTGAAAGAGATGGGTGGCCACAAAGTGACACATGACATGATCCAACTCACTTTTTAACAGGAGAACAAGGCAGAATTAGAGAGCTAGTTATAAGGGTTTGAGATTAATTCAGGTGAGAGACGATGTGGTGAGAAATGGTCGAAGTCTATGAATCTATACTTGAAGGTAGAGGTGAAGCAACTTTCTAATAATAGGACATGAGGTTGAAGAGTGAGAAAGGAGTCGAGGATGATGCTGAGGTTTGGGGTCTAACCAATCAAAGATGCTCAGGAAAGGTTTGTTGTTTGTTTGATTTGTTTGTTTTCTCTTTGACTCTGAGAAAAGGTATTTATTCAGTTACAACTGACCTCATTGCCATGAAAAGTCATCTAATTATCATTGTCTCATTGCCATGAATCATTGAGGAAACATCTGGTCCTTAAACTTTGTGAAGTTAACTTTGAAACACCATTTTTCCATTCAAAGATATACCAATACACCTTAAATTTTGAATAATGAACATAGGGTAAGACTTTGGCAAAAAAGATATATCAAAACTATTTCATTTCTCTGAATTTGGTTCATGATAAGTAAATTTGGCTAAGTTTTTAAAAATGAATTTTGATCCAGATTTAAGACATAAGCAGTAGCTTTACATTTAATCTTATTTACAATAAGCTAAAGTAATTCTTTTTATGTGGAAAGTTTTGAAAAATCAGGTTTTCATATTAATCAAATGGTCTTTTTAATAAATATTTCCATCATATCATGTATGGATTACCAAATATAAAGAATTAGAATACACTGTATAATTAGCACTGAAATTTTAATATATTTTAAGTTGTTGGTCAATAATTCACTGTGCTTTATTTAGGGCAATAGAGCCAGTGTATTATAGTAAAGGAACACAAAGTTTGGAGATAAAATCTTAATTCAAGTTTCTAGCTCCCTCCTAACATTTTAGCATCATGAACTTGGGTCAATCTCCTTAATCTCTAAGGTATCTTTGTTTATTTAAAAATGATCCCCAAAATAATGCTACTCCCTAAGGTCACCTAAAAGATTATATTCATATTTTTGTTTATTTGGATTCAGATAATTTAGAATTTACTAATTTACTGACAACATTTGAGCCAACACAATGATTTTCTAGCTATTACACAGATATTTATTTAAAATTAAAGTATATATCTTCTATGGCCACTCTACAAACTCATTCTTACTAAATTGGAAAGCTCTGACACCTAGATATTGTGTATTTTTTATTCAGTGGTCAGTATGACAATTTTCTTCTGATGGTAAATACATTTTTAGACCAGCATGAAGTATTTAACAGCATGGTAAAGAAGCTGATATTTTCATTTCAAATGTCATTTTGATGGATTCCTAACAAATTAATAATCTATGTTAAATATGAGATGGGTTAAAGTCTTCATTTTCTATAAATTTGTATTTCAAACATGTCAGTAGACAGTGTTGAGCTACAGTCAGATTCTTTACGTTGCTTAGTTAAATCTGTTTCATGAATCAAGTTAGCTTCTCTTCCATAGTAAAATAATGAGGTGGGGTCAGTGTGTCCCACTGTCTCCCAACAGCCACAGCAGTGCTGCGGTCAGGAACTCAGAAAACACCACCCTAATCTTTCAGGCACCATAAGCTCTCTCCCTATCCTGAATAACCACATCCCTGTTTCCATTTAATTAGGAAAGAAGCACAAAGGCCCAACCAGCCCCACTATTTCAAGATTTCAAGAAACAAAGAATAAATTGTATCACTGTTGAAAATATTTTGTGCGTGGAATTTCTAGTCACCAAATTATTCCAGAGTTTCAGAAAGTATTTTCACATGGATTGTTCCAAATTTGCACATGGAGACCTAGAGAATCACAGAAAAAATTAGAAATCATCTGTTTCTAGTATAATACCTACATTTAGCATTCCAAGATAACTGAAGAATAAGAAGGTCTAATGCTACTCAAGGTGACCCAGCAAATTAGAAGCCAGGTATGGATCAGATAAGTGTCCTCACCTGTTCTAGTTATTGTAAAAAGGTCAGTCTGGCCAGTGTCTTAAGGGGCGGGGGGGGGGGGGGGTGTTGGTTGCACATTTATAGCAAAGCTACATTGAACCCTTTAGGGTTCATTCAGACAATCTGGAATTTTTATATTTCACTACATGATTATGTTCATAGATTGAGCTATGTAACCAAAAACTGTCCCATTTCAATGCTGATGTCTCATTCAATGAAGTTAAATTTCACTAGCATCATGGGTATCTTTATCATGTCAGTCCTCCTAAATCAAGTATCGTCCCTAGTTAATTTGCCTTGAATAGTGCCTATGAACACAGTATTTTCTGAGTAGTCAAATGGCATGTATTACACACTTAAATGATACAAATACTTGTTGGTGGTACAAGTCTTACAAGATATCCTGCAGAAGATTGCCCTGGACCCTGAAGAATAGATATTCTAAAACATACACTTCACAGGGGTTTTGTACATAAATAGCATTTCAGAGTTTTCCCAACTTCTTCAAACACTGAATAAATTTAAAATGTCATAATGCTAAGTTTTCTAAACCTTTATCTTTTTAAAATAATATAATTTGAGGGAAGTTACTGGTTTTTAAATGATCTGCACATTGCTCATCAAGACATAGATTTCTTGGTGCCAATGTCCAGAAAGTAATTTGCTCTTATAAAATCATACTTCTTTTAAAAGGGACATTTGATCAATATCAACAGGTTATCTAAGAAAATTATATTAACATTAAATAACTGGTAATACAGTCATTTTTATGTCAATCTCATTAATTTTGATTTCCAAAGCATTTTAAAAGCACTTAGTTGAACATTTTTTTTTAAGATTTTATTTATTTCCTTGAGAGAGAGAGAATGAGAGAGACAGCACATAAGAGGGGGGAGGGTCAGAAGGAGAAGCAGACTCCCTGCCGAGCAGGGAGCCCAATGCGGCACTTGATCCAGGGTCTCCAGGAACATGACCTGAGCCGAACGCAGTCGCTTAACCGACTGAGCCACCCAGGCGCCCAAGTTGAACATTTTTAAATACCACTAACAAATAAATGCAACCATTTCATAGACTCAGTAAAAACAAAATATTTTATCCATCAGTAATATTTGTCAAAACTCTGTGCTGTTTTAAGTTGATAAACTGTATCACATTTATCATTTTTTTTCTAGTCTCTTCTATGTGTAATTGCCAGGATAATCTCAAATATTTTTCTTTCATCAGTTCAGATTATTTTATATCAGGAGATAATCTCATTCTAGAAAACAAGGCCATCTGTTAACCACTTCTGTTGGCTGCCAGCCCTCATACTTACCCTGTCAGTGTTTCTTAGGTCTTCTTTCATTGTATCTTTTGGTAGTTGATTTGATCAAGTCTGACTTTAAATACAGTCTAAATGCTGTGGACTACCCAAGCTCCTGTCTCTAGTCTTGACTTCTCTTATAAACTCCATATTTGGAACCTCAATTGCATTGTCTCCTACATCTCTGGTGTCTCACGTTCTCTCAAACAGGACATGTACTAAATTGAACTCTGCAGCTTCATCTCTGCCATCACCCTCCAACCCCCACCAACCACCCCCCATTGCCCTTAAGACACTGGCCAGACTGACCATTTTACAATAACTAGAACATAAGGTTATTTATCCTTTTTTCCCTGCTATCAACCACCCTGCAGCAACACATCCTTGTATGTCTCCATAGGTACTTCAACACTTAGGATACAGACTTCCTTAGCTTTACCAGATGTTACCAAATTGCTCTCCAAAGAACCAGTATCAATTTACCTTCCAACCAGCAATGAATAGAAGTTTCAGTTTCTGTACCACCTAGATATTTGGTATTGTCATGCTTTAATTTTTAAGATCTAATGGCTTTGAAATGTAATCCCATTATTGATTTAATTTCTATTTCTCTAATTACTAGTGAAGCTGAGAATCTTATGCATTTATTTGTTCTTTGGTTTTCCTTTTCTGTAAATTGCTTGTTTATATCCTTTGTGTATTTTACATTAGGTTGTCCGAGGCTTTCTTCTTCTTCTTTTTTTTTTTTTTTTAAGTTTTTAAGGACTTCATAATACCATACTTTCTTAAGGACTTCATAATACCATCCAGATACAAATCCTTTGTCAGTTCTACATATTACAAATACCTTCTAATAGTTTATGGTTTGTTTTTTAACTTTGTTTATGACAACCTTTTATTATACAGAAGTTCAAATTCTAATGTATTCATAGTTTATCTCATCATTTAACACTTAATGCCTTATTTGATAAATTATTTTTATCCGATAGTCATAGAAATGTTTTCTTCAAATTTCACGGTTTTAACATTTTGTTGATTGCATCCATCTCTTGTTTATTTTTGTTCATAGTGTGAACTGGGAACCTAATTTTAATTATTTCTTGTGGATATCTATCATTTATTAATTAATCCATTCTTCCTACCCATCCCTCAATTTTTAATGTCTCTTCAGCTATACACCATGGCCCCTACAAGTGAGGATTGCTTTAAGGCTCTCTAGTCTCTTCAGTTTGAGATTTTTCTATCTCTGCACCATTATCATACTGCTTCATTATTAGAGCTTTATAATAAGCATTGATATTGACATTTCAGTTATCTATTGCTCCAAAACAAACTGCTCTATAACTTAGTGGATTTTTAAAAATCATTATTTTTTTATTATCTTGTTGATACCCACAAAATTCCGCTTCCCATGGTTTCTGGTTGGGCACTGGGACAACAATGAGCTCCAAAATAACTTCATTCATACAATTGACGTTGGGTACTAGCTACCAGGTGAAAGCTCCTCGAGGGTTATCAATCAGAAGCTTTGGTTTTTTTCTCTCCACATGGCTACTTGAGATAGGGGGACAAGAAGAAACGTTTCAAGTCATAGATATCTTAAGGCCTAGCCTCAGAAGTGACTCAGTAATCTCTGGCTTAATATATTGGGCTAGTAAGTTCTAAAGGAGGTAAAACAGACTCTGCCTCTTGATGGGGAGAGGGGTGATGTCATATTGCTAAGAAGGGAGATAATGTGATCATCTTTAGAACTACAATCTACTACCTTCTGGCAGGACAAGTCTTATCTTTTCATTATGCTTCTTCAACATCATTTTGGGATTTTGTCTTCCATCTACCAATCTATGAATTTGGGGATCAACTAGTGAAGCTTAACCAAAAAAAAAAATTGTAATGGGATATTGAGTAAAATTTCAGATAACATTCATTTAACAAATGTTTATTGAGTGCCTACTACGTGCCAGGTCCTGTTCTAGTGTTTCTGAATATAAATGAACAAAATGAACAAACTGCCTACTCCACCTGAGTTTCTGTTTCAGATAATTTGGAGAAAACAGACAGCTTCATTACCTTTGGTCTTCTAATCAATGAACACATTTTATTTCTCAAATTTAGTTAGGTTTTCTTTTTATGTCCTTCATCAAAGCTTTATAATTTCTTCTTACAAACTTTTACCTTCTAACCTGATTTTTCAGCAACTTATGGGTTTGTTTTCCTGCTATTTGAAACTAAGCTCTTCAAGGGCAAAAGTTTTAACTGCTTTGCATCTTCTCATAGCACCTGGTACATTATCACCTACTGCAGGACAATGTAATTTGTTTAATGAACAACAGATTGAATGAATAAATGAATAATGAAGTGAGAGTTTAATTTTCCATTTGGAAATCTTAATGTGCTAGCTCAAACTGTCTGAACTAAAACTAAGCTCCCAGAAACGAGCAGCTTTCATGTGGCAAGTAGACTGCCATCATCATACACTTACGGAAAGTCCCCTCGATATCAAATCCATTAAGTAATGTAGAGAAGCAGCACACCAGTTACTTCAATGACAAAAAAGAAAAGAAAAAGAGAGAAAATGCTTCCTAACCTTTATATGGATATTTAAAGAAGTTAAAATGTGTTTGCCAGGCCTTGGCTAATCACACCATTACTAATAACTTTGAAATTTACTTCTAAATTGGTTCCAGTGAGGAACAAATTAGCTCACTCTATATAAATGGAATCAGTGTGAGTCTCTTTAAAAACAGAAATCCATGAACATTCTTATTTTCAGAACCTCAATTACCATTTCTACAATTCTTAGTTTTACAAGCTTACTGAACTTCTGAAATTGTGGGGAAAGCAGCCAAAGTAATAGTAAAACACCAAATGATACAAAAATAGTGTTAAGTACTGAGAAGACCTAAGATTCATATTTCAATTGTGTACTCTCAAGATGGGTAGGTTCTAACACAGAATCACCATCAAAACAGGTTCTAACACAGTATCGCCATCAAAACTGCCTCCAAAATTGCTATCAAAATCATTACTGTGCCATCACTCAGAATTTCCAAACATTTCAAGTTCTGATACATAGATAAGAAATATCCTAATGACAATATCACTATTTTCAATACTATTTATAGGTCACAACCACAGCCCTTTGTATATGAGATTATGAAGAAGTCTTATCAAACACCAGTCCTTTGAGAAACTCCAGAAATTGTGTAAGTAATTTGAAATCTGCAGGATGTTACAACATGAAATGTAAAACTAAGAAGCCAGAATGGAAAGAGTGGGAAACATAAGCTCAGCTAACACCAAAACACACCGCCAAGAAGCAAACCTCCACATAGTCTCTCTGTCCCTTCTGTGCTAGTATTCCCTAGGGTTCTTTTCTTCTTGCTCCAAGTACATGTTAAATAACTCCTAAATCTAAATCTCTAGACTAAGATCTGTCACCTGAGCAACAGATCCATGTTTCTAACTCCCTTGAGGTATCACTGCTTGAATGTCACAGAAACACCGCAGATTCAGCAAAGCCCAAACCAAACTCGTGATTCCCACCTCCACCCCATCTGCTCCTCCTTTTGTATTTCCTGTCTCAGTGAAGAGCACCATCACATACCCGGGCCTCTACACCAGAACACTGAGTGTCATTGCAAACCCCTTTCTCTCTTATTTCTCTCATCTAACTGATTACCAAGACCTGGGTGTTACACAGGATCACCTCCTTTAATGATGTATTGACCTGTTTTCTCTTCTTCATACCCACTGCTTTAGCCTTGGTTCAAGTCCTCATCATCTCCTACATGGACATGGTGGCAGTGGTATGAAGAAGCTGGACCCCTTGCTTCTAGTTTTACCTCCTTTAATCCATTCTCTACACAGTCACAAAATGATCTCTTTAAAACAGAGAATCAAATTATCCACCTACTTTAATATCTTTTAAAGGTTATTGATGTTCTTGCAGGATAAAGTTCAAGTCCTCAACATGAACTCCAGGGTCCTCTTTGACCTGAGTCTTACCTAGATCTCTAGATTTCTCATTAAATTCTGGTTCTCTCCTGAACCTGCTACCCCTCCATGTCAGACTACCAAGACTCACTGATTCACAGTTTTGCTCATACCGCTCCTTCTGCTTAGATGATCTTCTTCCCATCTTTAAACTAATGAACTCCTACTCATTCTCAAGGTCTAATGCAAGCATCATTGCCTCTACAAATCTTCCTAAAATCCCTATGTGGAATTACATACTCCCACATTTGTGCCATAAATATGAGAACTAATATTTATGGAATACTTACCATGCGCTAGACATTCTGCTTAGCAGTTTATTACATGATTTTTGTCATTGTACCCTGTAGATAAACTTACAAACTTCTTTCACATTATCTTACTACTATATCCTATAATTTATAAATAAATTCAGGATGCTTTATTTTACCTACTTATTTATATTTTGTATTTTCTTCTAGTAGCCTGAAAACTTAGAGCTGAACTATGTTTTATCTTATTATCCACTACCTAAAATCCTTTATTGCACAAATAGGTCTCAAAGCTTTGTTGATAAATGGGGTAAAATGGCTCTAAGAAGATTGGTATAATAGGTATAACTTCAGTGACCTTCTACCTACTTAGAGATTCTCCTAATATAACTGGAGGTGTTATCAGAAACTTTTTTTTAATTTAAAAATGTATCCTGAATCAAAGCAATTATCTACCTAACTTGCTAATTGTACAACAAAGGAAAAAGAGTAAGATTGCCATTCATGATCCAAATCTTGATGATAGGCTAATTTAATAATGCATATTTGTATTAATCACTTATGCATTTATCTGAGCCTTTGCAGATTTTCTGCTTGCTCAACTCATTGGAATAAAATGTTTTCTAAGGGCACACTTAAAAATTCTGTCAAATGTAGCATTTGAAAATTTTATCCTACAATGATATTATCAAACACAGTAATTCTTAACAATTCCATTTTAGCTAACACCTGTAAACATTCAACAATCTGCCTATTGAAAGTCTGTGATTCAGCTTTGTGAGTGTTACTGGCTTGTGACATTAAATCAAGAGATTTAATATATCTTACATTAAATGCAAAAGACAATAAAGAATAAGCCAGTCATGTAGCTTCCTGACAGCAGGGAGTTATAGATCTGTTGATATTAATACTAACAGAGTCAGAACTTCCCAAAACATTTAGATGTGATGGCAAGAACAAGAGTAGAAAAGGGTTCGCACATCAAACAGCCTCTTCTTCTCACTTAGTATACTAATGTTTCGCAAAATAACCCTTTGTTTTATTTCAACATTTAAAGGGTCTAATTTTCCATGGTTGTGACAAAGATATATGTCCCTATGTCATTCATAGGCTGAGATCATATAAAACAAATATAATTGAGATACAATCTAACCAGGAGATACTCATTTTTTTTGCCAAATAACCATAAATACTATCTTGTTTGTAAAAATGTATTTAGCTTTATTAAATTATTTCAACTAGATTTATTTTTAAACCAGCACTTAAAGCACAATACAACCCCCTCAGCAACCAACAAAACTAAATAAAATTTTCTGAAGCATATCTAGAATATTTTAAACCAAATTCTTGTCTGTTCATAATGCTTCTGTAAAACCTTTAGATGACTGCCATTTAAATAAATAAATGTTTATTTATATAATTAAACACTCTTCCTGTATATTGTTTTCACTAAATTCAGTGTTCTGGATGTTCTTCTCTCTTTATTAGGAAACCATCTCCCTATTTTTGGCATTCTTTCCTAGGCAAGTTTGCCAACTAAATACCTCTTTAAATCATTTTATACCTCATGCCATCATAACAGTCTATAAGAAAAACCCTCCCCAAGCAGGGGTAGGCCCAAAATTTGCTGCTATATCCTATTCTCTTCCTAATGGGTTGACCATATACTCAAGCACCAAAGCCAGAATCCTGCAGTCATCCATTCCATTAGGACCTCACACCTATAATTGGTCATTAGGACCTATTGATTCTTCCTCCTGAATATATTGTAAATCTATCATTCTTCCTCAAGTTCATTACCACTACTTCTTCATCATTCATCACTTAGATTATTGCAGTGATTTTTCTAATTGGCTTCCCTGCTCCTTAGCCTCAGCTTCATCCCCCATCCTACTTCATTCCTCTATAACTGTAATTTTATTTTTAAAATGAAATGGGTAATGCCATTTCCTACCTACATCTTTCACTGCTGACAATAACTCACAGGATTCAAGCCAAATTCCTGAACGTGGCATATCAGCATGACCATTAGGTATCTCACCAGACATGTTTCACCATCTTCCCACATACTTCCATGCTGCAATTCTCTTACTACAGACAGAAATAAGTGCCTCCTTACTGCATGTTGTATGAATACTTGATACACATGCTGCTTCAGTACTAGTTTCAAAAAAATTAAAATTTTTAAAAATTAAAAATAGAAGACAATAGTATTTTAAAGCATAAAGTAGTGCAAGTAGCACAAAATAAAATATAGAAATAACATACATAAATAATCAAAGGGAATAAATTTGATAGTTAAAGGACAGATACTGTAAATTGGATTCTTATGCTTTTTGCAAGCCACAAAAGTAAAACACAAAAGGTGAAAATAAAAGAATGGGAAAAGATAATGAAATAAAGAAAGACACTCAAAGACAAAAGAAAAAAAAAAGGCACACTGGAACAAAAAATTTCTACAAAGCAATAAAAAAATGATTCAGCTGGAGAAAATGGTAATTCCAAATTCAAATATAAATAATAACATCACATCAAGTATACAAACTAAAATGGAGAGGATTGGAAAGAGCAATCATCAGAGATCAATAATAGTCAGAGATTTCAGTACACTCCTCTTAGTAACAAACTGATCAGGGAGCAAAAGGAACTAGCAAATTTTAGAAGATTTAAACAGCACAATTAAAAAGTTCAATGCAATGGACATATGTAGAACCCTACACTCAACAATTAGAGAACACACATTTTATTCAAGTATAGCATGAACTTCAAAAGTGATTGTATGTTATACCACAAAGCGAGTCTCAGCTAATACCAAAAAACCAATATCACACAGAATTTTTCTGTGAAAATAAGATATTTAAGTTAGAAATATAAAGTTTAAGACTTCAGTTATGGTAAATTGAAATATGGGGCAGACGTTTATAAACTGGAACACTAGAGAAATACGGGAAACTCTAGGATTTGAGAATTAAAGGTATTTACAGTACTTTCAGCTTATCACTTTTGAATGAGGGTTAGCATCCAAATATTTCATTAATCAAAATTTTTATTCTTTCAAGAGTATCAATATTATATTATGCTTTCAAATTTCTCAATTGAAAGACTGATGACTGAATTACATTGTAGATTGATTAATTAAATAATTGCATCATTAAATGTGCACTGGAAACTGAACCTGTCACTGGCCTTGTGGCTAACACTTCCAAGGGAAGACTTAGGACTTCAGAAAAATAATATATAATGGAGGTATTTGGATAGGTGAACATCAAACAATTAAATTAATATCATAAATTTACACTAAATTCACAGAAAAGTGGATTGTCACTGGCTAGTATGGATCAGAATATGATTAGGCAATAAAATCTATTCATCTAGCTTTAATCACTGTTGCCTCTCTTATCTGACTATAGAGGTGATGAGACAACATTCTTTTTGGGTCATAAAAGAAATCCTATTAAATATCAACCCATAAATGGTGCACCTGGAAACAAAAACTGGATCTGGGTTAGTTTAAGATGAAATGGGCCTTAACTTAGAAAATGGAAACGCATAACGTATATTTCATAAGTCTTCATGCAAAAGACATTGGCTTGTCACTGTATTTTATCATTTTAGTGTAGTTGAATTTAATATCACTGACAAAGAGATGATTTGACCATCAATTTTTCAGATTTGTATAGTTTAATACTGGTTTTATTTTCCTAAAGTCTTCCTTTCTCTAGTAACAGAAAGCTATTCAGAAATGGTAATTAAAAGGCATTGAAGGTCATCTGATTTGTTGTATCAGCTTTAGATCAGTGACTAGATTTTACCAGTCACTGCTCTGTCAGCTTTAATACAAAGCATGCATTTATCTTACTAACAGTTCAATTTGTGGGATAGCTGTTTTTTACAATTAAAACTACTGAAGCTTTAATATACATGGAAATTATCATGATAGCATTCTCTCCACATTTCTAACAACCCTGAAAGGCTGTAATATGGAAATATATACAAATGACTATAGCTTGTTTTCTGAGGACAGATTTTAAGATTGTTATATGATCTTAAGAGAAACATCTACATGAATCTTAAGTTACTGAGTGCTATAGAAGTTAGACTATTTGGAACAGATTTACAAAAATACTTACATAAATAATTGGTGAGGGATTGAAGTAGGAAGGGGCTCATCATACTCTTGCTGATGGAATGGACAAGACTGCTGACTGAGTGGAGTGGAGGAAGAATTGGCATAAGAAGGTTAATTGCAAGAGAAATGAAGCTGATCTGCTCAGTGAGATGATGTTGATTGCTACCTAGTTAGTTGTATGAGAGAAAACACCCACTTACACAAAATCTTCCACTTAATTGAGTTTAAGCCCAGTTCAGTAATCACAGAATTATGAAGAGCTACAAAGGAATGTTAAAGATCACCTACTTTAACCCCATATCTATAAAGAAACCGGGAAGTTGTATAATTTATGCAAGAACTACAAATCAAATCTGTTGCATCCTATTACAGGGTTCTTTCCATTTGAATTAAACTGAATTAGATGTGTGGATTCAATAGAAGCAATCTTTCTGTAAAGTCAATTAGTATGAATACTGCCCCCCCGGCCCCCGATCTGATAATTACAATAAAACTCCATGGGGAATGCATTATGAAGAACAGAAAAGAATGCCAGGGCAATTCTGTTAAGGCTAAGGCAATCTGAGAATTTAATTTTGGTATGTCTGGCCAAAGTCAATTACTCAAGCACAGGGGCTGGAAAGTGACCAAGGGCTGACTCGGCAGCTTTCAAACTCTTCTGCTGAATTAAAAAAAATAAAATAAAATAAGTGGGGAGAGGAGGTAGGGGAAGAACAGGGCAAGAAAGAAAAAAATAAACTATATAAGTTAATAGCTTACTAGTGAAATAGTGAATACTGGGCTATGAATTAACTTTGAGAATGCTAGGTACTCATGGAAATTTACCTGAAATCAAAAGAAGATGGAATAGCATCATGTTGCACACTTTAAATACATACAATTTTTGTCAATTTTACCTCAATAAAGCTGAAAATAATTTTTAAATAAAAATGCATTTAAATCTATTACATTTTTTGTTAAAAAAGAAGATGAGATAGAAATAAGAGAGGGATGGGAGGGCAGGAAGTTGGGAAAATGAGTATGAAAGCAACAAACAGATTTGGGAAAACTAGAGAAATCTAAACTTTTTCACCAACTTGAAGTGGTACTTTCTATCAAAAGGAAAAACTCTCTAATATGTAATAACTTTATAACATTACACAGACAAATTTAGCATTTAATATTCAAAAAGAACCATTTTTACAGGGGAAACCACCACAGGACTCCTCTAGATAGTGGATCCTAGTTGTATTTATATGATTTACAAAAATGTGATTTATATATAGCCTGTCAGGAACACATCCAGGACACAAAAAACGTATATACATATTATTTTAAAGCATGTGAAAGCAAAGGTGCACTCATTTTTGGGTTTTTTGGTTTTGGGGTTTTTTTTGTTTTTGTTTTGTTTTGTTTTGTTTTGTTTGAATTTTAAAGCATTGCCACCAATCTCTCTAAGCTATATCTCTTCTTTCTCTTTATTCTTGCTCTTGTCACCATCATTGAGAATCTTAGGAAACCTGTTCATCCTTATAGCCACATTTTCTATAACCAGGAATGTCTCTTTCAATCAGGGCTTCCCTGTGACTGGGAAATGAAAATTGAAGAAGCAGAAGGTGCAGAAATGGGTGCTAGCCTTGGAGACTGGAGACCTAGTTCTGAAATGGTCACTATGTAGTTGAGTGATTATACTCAAGCCATGTCATCTCTCAGGAAGAGCTCAATTTCTTCATCTACAAATAAGAAGGCTGGGTTAGATGATTTCTAAGCTCTCTGACAGCTTGAAATGGAGTCAATCAATTACTTCTTCCTTTTTGAATTTTCCTCATACTCCCTTTAATAGAGTTGAATAGGTAGTTTTGCAAAGCAATGAGTAATTCTTTCTTATCTATAATATTCTACTTATATATCAAACTTTTCTAGCCTTTGCCAAAGGCCCCAGTAGACAAATAACTTCAAAAAGTACTAACTTCTGAGCAGTACAAGTCATCTAAGGTCACTGTTTACATTCTACACTGACAGAAAGGTTTTTGTGAAAATGAGAAATGTTTTTAATCCTTAGTTGAAATAGCTTAATGATAGGAAAATTACTGCTTTCTACAAGGATAAATCTAAACTCAAGCCCAGATAAGAGCTACTTCAATTTGTATAGTACCTATGGTTAAAAAGCAGGTAAAAAAATCCCTTAAAAGTTTTTATTTATGATAGTCTAACATTACAGCTTTGACGAAATGGACAAAGGTAAATTATCTTGGTGCTATGTTTAATGGCCCTAATAGCCTACTCAGTACTGAGCTATTTATTTCAGGATACCGACTTAGTTGTACAACTAATTTCCAAAAAACAGGCCACAATGTAAAAAGTTACCATGTAGAAAAATATCTTTAAAATTCCAGTCACTGACTATATTTCAAACATGATCACTGGGCAAATAAAAATAGTTTTTATTTAGCATGTATTTGATTACAGATGTCTTCATATAAACAAAAATAATTTTTAAAATAAATAGAATAGGAATAAAACAGGATAAAAACTTAGTATCATTATTATTTGAACCATTACAAGGTTCAAGGTTTCTTTACCTAAAATATACTCTTGATGAGACTTGTGGTTGCTGAATAAAATACAATCATTAGATGCAGCATGGCTTTGATGGTAATTATGATACTGTTTATAATGCCATGGTTCTGTCCAAAGGCCACTAATACAATGCAGTCTTTTAGCTGCAATACTCAAACAATGATACTGTAATCACTATTTCCCTCTTCATTTAAATACTCTGTGCATCCTGCCACAGTGACTTTATTCCATACCAGATGCTTGTAGAACATGCTGCCCCAATTATTCAGCCATGATGCCTGTGCCTATGACTAATCTGAGATAAAGCTGAAAAATAAACAAAATTAATGCTCATGCCTTTCCTGTCCATTTGTGCCATCCTCTTCCTTTCTTTACTGGTCTTTAACCTTCATACTCAGTAATCTTCAACTGCTCTTGGCAAAGTCAAGCCCAGTACCAGTATTTCCCAAAGAATGTGCCAAAGAACACCAGTCTTCTGAGACATTTATCAAAGAAAAATCAAAGAGAGTGTGGAGAGGTTCCAAGATCCAATACTTTGGAGAAACTGCATACTGTATTCCCAATCCTGAGGATTCCCTAAATCTATTAGCAAATCAAAGGCTTTTAGCCATCTTGCCATAAAGAAATAATTTTACCTATATTTAATCCATACAAATCCAAAATTTATTTAACTGTGAAGCCTATTCATATAATTTTTTTCAAATAAACTTTATCAACAAATCTGATAATCCATGGCAAATAATAAGCACTTCCTTGCCCTCATCTAGAATTTAACTGCTGAGGTCCTAGCCTCTTAGAGATAAGTTAGAAGCTGACTAGTTAACTGCAAGAAAATTGATACAAATACAAGAGGTTAACTTCTTTAATAGATTCATGCTACCTCTGTCTAAGGATGGTTGATTTTAACATACATTTGCAATGCACCTGCCAAAATGCAGAATAAAATGGAAATTTCAGGCACTGAAGTTGTGAGATTACACCCTGCATGTGTCTCTTATTGCACTTGTGAGTATTATATTGGTTCTGCAATTTTTACACTCAAAGAGCTAATATTCTGAGGCAACATTTACAAATACTGGGTGAGGGTAATATTTGTAGACACATTTAATCAAACCATTTTTCTCACCTAACAGAAATGGATTTAGTCATCTGCCTTTTGATGCCAAAAAATTGTTTTAAAAATTAAAAATATTAAAGAGACACATGCAAAGATCTAGCTGTGGAGCCATGGCTATGTGTTGACCATTTATTTGACTAACGACCAATACTTGATTGACTGGCTCACTGAATTGAGAAGTCCTGAGTTTTTAATTCTACAAAAATATTTCAAAGGAAGATTTTTTTTTTCTTTGAAAGTCTTAGAAAACTAGCAATTTGAATCTCCTATCTCTACAATCCACCATTTACATTTCTTCCTATCTTTAAACAAAGTAGAAACATGGAGAAGACGTAATGAATTAAAGGTTAAAATGGTGATGATGAGAGTGAGAAAAAGTGAGGGAGCTCAGGAGTATTTAAAACTGCAGTCGGAAACTGTGTCAAAATATGTTTTTCCAAGACATTTCTGATACATCTTGCTTCCCAGTTAGAATGGTAGCACATGTAAGGACCACCCCCCCTTGCATAGTGTCTGACACTTTATCTCTGTAAGCTTTTTATTCCCATATGCTTATGCCATCAGTAAATGCTGATCACAGAATTTCTGAACCACAAAATATTTGTAGGCATTTTTTTCCAGGAGAAACGAGCATTATTGCCTCCAACCTCGATCCATTCTAATATAGAAGTACGGAACTAATCCTACAGTAAGTCAAAACAATTGACAGCATCAGCAAATGGTTGAAATCCTTAGTCTAACAAAATCATCCTTTTTAAAGACTAGCATACTCACTGATGAATGCCTTGTAAAATTACATTATGTCAAGTATTGGCAACCTCAAATCTTTGTATTTGTTAGTTCTGGGAAAATGCAGTTTCTTTTTTCTGATTCTTTGCTTAAAATCAATACTATTTTAGTCTTAAAAAACAAAAGGGCAAATACCTTTGTATCTCTAGCCCAATCGGAAACATCTCTAGTAACATATAGTATTTTGGGAACTGAGTCTGTTGTTAGGATGTATCACTCCAAAGAAATGGACAAAATTAGGAAGATTACAGTTGTTTTAATTTTCTAGCCAAAGCCTCAAGGTAGTGTTATAGAGACAATCACAGAAACAGGAAATAGTACACAAACATGGTTTTGGTGTTATTCCCACAAATTCATTAACATCCTCTTCCTTTCTTATTTTTTTTTCTAGTGGAGAAAAATGCTAATTCTTTCCTGGATAATATATTAAAAGTGAATTCTTGATATATTACTGTTTGCTTTTACATTCTACTTAAGAAAATGATTCCCAAAGTGAGACAATGATGTCGTTCAATGGAAAATGACATATGATCAAAACTCTGCCCCTTACTAGTTTTCACATGTCTTTGCCATCTCCTAATCAATGAGGAAGTGGCATACTTGAAGGATAAAAAGGAAAAAAGTTTGATCTAAATAGAATTTAGGAAACAAAACAAATGAGCAAAGGGAACCAATGAGGTAGGCAAACCAAGAAATGCTCTTAATTATAGAGCACAAAATGATGGTTAGCAGAGGGGAGGTGGGTGGGAGGATGAGTGAAACAGGTGATGGGGATGAAGGAGGGCACGTGTGATGAACACAGGGTGTTGTATGAAAGTGTTGAATCACTATATTGTACACTCGAAACTAATATCACACTCTATACCTGAATTTTTTATCATGATTCACATCTTCATAGGTTGAATTTTACTGTAGTTTTGTTTTGTTTTTAAGGAGGTAAAGGGGGTTTGAGGAGGTTATTTGGTTTTGTTTGGTTTTTGTACTTAAAACTATTTATTTCCTCATAATTCTGTGGGTCAGCTAGGCATTTCTTCTCATCTTCACAGGCATGGTAAATCTGAGGTCATCTGGCAGCTTTGCTGGAGTTGGATGGTCTAGGACAGGCTCACTCATGTCTGGCTATTGCAGGCTGGTTGTTCTAAGGAGCCTCAGCTGCGACAGTGCATCCTGGCTCCATGAAGTCTCTCATCCTCCAGTAGACTAGCCCAGGCACATTCATTAAGTGGTGGTTTCAGGATTCAAAAGAGCAACAATAAGAGATAAAACCCCAAGACTGGAGAAGTTTTAGGTTCACAGCAAAATGGAGAGGAAGTAGAGATTCCCCACATACTCCCTTGTCCCCATACATGCATAATCTGTCCCATTATCAAAATCCCCCACCACAGTGGTACATTTGTTACAAGTGATGAACCTACCTCATATCGTATCATACATACTGTAATGGAAACTCCAATTTACATTATAATTTACTCTTAGTGTTGTACATTCAATGGGTTTGGATGAATGTACAATGACATGAATGCATCATTATGGTATCATCTAGAGTAATTTCATTGCCCTAAAAATCCTCTGTGTTCTGCCTATGCATCCCTCCAAGCCCATACCCTAACCCTTGGCAACCACTGATCTTTTTATTGCCTCCATAGTTTTTTAAGAATGTCATATAGTTGGAGTCACATAATATGTAGCCTTTTCAGACTGGCTTCTTTCACTTAATAACATGCATTTAAGTTTTCTCCATGTCTTTTCATGGCTAAATAGCTCATCTATTTTTAGTGCTGAATAATATGCCATTGTCTGGCTCTACCACCGTTTATTTTTCCATTCACCTACTAAAGGACATTTTGGTTGCTTCCAAGTTTTGGCAACCATGAACAAAGCTGCTATAAACATCCACATGTGGTTTTTGTGTGAACATAAACTCCTTTGGGTAAATACCAAGGAGTGTATGATTGCTGGATTGTATGGTATGAGTATGTTCAGTTTTGTAAAAAAAAAAAAAAAAAACTGTTAAACCATCTTCCAAAGTGACTGTACCATTTTGCATTCCCATCAGCAATTAATGGGCATTCCTGTTGCTCCACATCCTCGCCAGGATTGGATGTTGTCAGTATTCCAGATTTGCTACTCTAATAGGTGTGTAGTGTTATCTTCTTTTTCTTTTTTTAATTTAATTTTATTAGAGTTTATACTATAGTACTTCACTTCTCACATGTGTGAGAATGTGAGTTTATATGCATATTAAAAGGACAATTTGGGTGGGGGGTATAAAACCTCAGACTACACTTTCTTGTCCTCAGAGTTTTTATTCTATAAGATTTTAGCATTTAAGGAACCTGTGGGAAGGTCTAACATTAATCTTATTTTTCTGACTTTCACGTGACTAGGCATTCATGGTGAGATGCACATATAAATTTGTTCATTATCTTTAAAGTTTATTACCTTTACCATGATGCAGAATGCCCTTACAACCAGATTTGAGCCTTCACTTCAGGTATTTCTTTCTGTTCCATTTTTTTTTAATTCACAGATACAGATTATGTGTATTTTATTTCTTTATTTTTCTTCCACATCCATCATCTTCATAATAAATTTTATAGTTTATCTTTAAATTAAATTTTGTGGGATTTTCTCAAGGATTTTCTCCACATTCCTAACACTGTTTCAGTTATGTGTATTCCTTTGTTGTTGCTATCTTTTGTCTGTGTAAAACTTTTTCTCTGGCATTTTTCTCCTGATATGTATCACCCTCTTTCGTTGTTGTTTTTTATTGAGTCTCAACTTTAATTTCCTAGAGATATTTTTTTCATGGTTGTTTTCTGTTGGTTTGTTTGTTCACTTATATCATATATAATTTCTCTGAGCTAATGGATAATTTTTATCCTAATTCTTCTTCCTATATTTCTTTGGGAAATTTTTCTCATGACTTTTTTTTCATATGGCTCTTGATTGTGTTCTTATTCTCTCTTTAGTTTCCTTTCTAATCATTACTCATGTTTCGTAGTGCAGATTATGGAAAAAAAAAAAAAAAACAGTACAGGCTATAGTCTCCTGTTAAGATTTTTTTTACTGCATCTTCTGTCATCAAATCTCTTATTACCTTTTCCCAGGCCATACATTTCCATCTGTTGTCCGTAGCCAAAAACAATCTTTTTATATCACAGGCTTTCTATGTTACAGTTTGTATTTACTTTTCTCTTTCCTTCACTCTTTTTTATCTCCGGTATTGCCTGGCTCTACAATTTAGAACTAAACAAGATCTCTGTCATTTCAATATATAGTTTTCTTCAGCTACCTCTCACAGAAGCTTCCAGGATTCAAACTTGTTCCCAGCCTTCTGTTACCATATGTCTTTTCCCTCTGAGTCGGGGACCTTTCGTTGCCTTGTAAGATTGTGAAACTTGCTTTTGGGGAGCTATTTATCAACTCTAATAAGCACCATAGAATAACAAGAAAAACACAAACACAAACACACACACACACACACACACACTGGGGCAGAAGATTACACATATCATTTATAAATGTTATAACTTCAGAAAAGTTATCATTATAGTTACAGCAACCAAAATGTTGTCTTATAATTTTATGTGGGAAAAGTATGTCTCCCCTCATATTAGTTAGGATTGTCCTTGATACAATAACAGAAAATCTAACAATGTTTTAAAACACAAAAATGTTTATTATTTGTCTTATAAAGAAAACAAAAGTCAGGATACAGTGGTATCTGGTGTTGGATAGCTGAATAAATGATATGAGGCCTAACACTTCTCCAATTATTTTTGGTTTATCACCTCATTGTCCCAAGATGGCTGATGCCCTGCAGGCATTAAATCTGTGCTCAAGGCCAGAAAAAGAGGAAGGAGAGCATTAGCCACAACTTTCCTCTTTTAATAGGAAAACAGAAGTGTCCCTACTACTCTTACTACCACCATCACCTCCAGGAAATTTCTGCCCACTTCTCAGTAGCTGCTAGGAATTTTCAGAAGAGTAATGGCATGCAAGAGAGAAGAGATTTAGGAAGAGCTACTGACCAGCCAACCAACAGGGTTTGCCATACCCCATGAGAGCTCTGTAACAGAAAGCGTTAGAGCTTACCTATCTTCGTATGCCCAGCACTTAGCAGGGTTTGACACATTTTTATATGCTAAATAAATATTTATTAAATTATACGCCTTTACAGATAACATTATTTATTGCTCTCTGAACCTGTAATTAAATTAACATTTTCAAGACAATTTACTATGGATCATGAACAACTGCAACAGGAGTTTACAATATAAATCTATAAAATCTTGTATTTTTTTTAAAGACTTTATTTATTTATTTGAGAGAGAGAATGAGATAGAGAGAGCATGAGAGGGAGGAGGGTCAGAGGGAGAAGCAGACTCCCTGCTGAGCAGGGAGCCCGATGTGGGACTCGATCCCAGGACTCCAGGATCATGACCTGAGCCGAAGGCAGTTGCTCAACCAACTGAGCCACCCAGGCGCCCCAAAATCTTATATTATTAAATGGGAATTAAAACTCTGTTCACCAGAGATGTCAATCTAGAATTTTATGTGACTAAAATTATATTAAAGAGTAAAATCTGTACAGTATAGCATAGGTTTGGAGCGACAAAGCATGTGTAAGATTAGGTTCATTTTTTTTTATTATGTTATGTTAATCCCCATACATTACATCATTAATTTTAGATGAAGTGTTCCATGATTCGTTGTTTGTGCATAACACCCAGTGCTCCATGCAGAATGTGCCCTCCTCAATACCCACCACCAGGCTAACCCATCCTCCCACCTCCCTCCCCTCTAGAACCCTGTTTGTTTTTCAGAGTCCATCGTCTCTCATGGTTCGTCTACCCCTCCGATTTCTCCCCTTCATTCTTCCGCTCCTGCTATCTTCTTCTTTTTTTTTTAAACATATAATGTATTATTTGCTTCAGAGGTACAGTTCTGTGATTCAACAGTCTTGCACAATTCACAGCGCTTTTAATTGTGAAATGCTTTTCTGCTTTATCTCCCCTATGTGGGTTCTTACTCCTTAACCTGCAGAGCTAGGCTATTCTGTTTTAATAATAAATTATTAAGTAGGTTATAAATTAAGTGGAATATACTAGTATACTAATACATTATTATACTAATATTAATAATAGGAATTTAGCTATAGAGTACATCCAGGGTGCCAGCAAGTGCTGCATTGGGCTTTATTGTTGATATTTATAGAAACTTTTCATTGTTTCATAATATATACAAGTTGGTTCTAATAAAAACAGCATTTACTCCTAAACTTTTTAGTAGAATAAAACTTAAGAATGACACACCAAGTTCATTCCAGGCTTTGTGCAACTATAATGATGATGATGATGATAGCAAATATAGAGAGTGCTTATATGTGCCAGGCACTTTTCTAAGCACTTTACATTTGTGAACTCATTTAATCCTGGCAAAAACCCTAGGAGGTGAGTACTTTGATCACCCACACATACAGAAGAGGAAGCTGGAGCAGAATTTGAAGTAACTTGCCCAAGGGCCTGTAAGTAGCAAGTAGCAGAGCTGGAATGTAATACCAGGCCATCTGGCTCCAGAGCTTGGACTCTTAATCACTTTTCCCTGAAACCTACTATGGATCCCCAGGAATACTCATACCTGTTTTTGACAAACATATTTTCTCCTTAATCATTTCAAGCACTCTACTGTATAGGCATTGTTTTCTACATTTGATATATGAGGAAACAGAAACTTAAAGAAGTTATAGAAACTTGTGCAAAACAAGTATGATTCGAACAAAACTCTCTGACTCTAAAATCTACATTCTTACACATTGTCCATGCTCTGTGCTGCCTCCAACAGATGAAGAAAACCCTTCAGTGTGTGAGGTACTTCTGTGTCACAAAACATAAAGAAGATCACAAGGTCACAGAATTTCAGAGCTAAAAGGGATCATCTAATCCAACCCCCTTGTTTTACAGGTGGGGAACTGAAATCCAGAGAGGGAGTAGAAATACTACCACCTCACTGGAAATCTCTAATATCCTCACCTAAGGGTCAGTCCTCTAAAATCTCTCTTCTTGGGGTGCCTGGGTGGCTCAGTCGGTTAAGCATCTGACCTTGGCTCAAGTCATGATCTCAGGGTCCTGGAATCCAGCCCCACATTGGGCTCCCCGCTCAGCAAGGAGTCTGTTTCTCTCCCTCTCCCCTTCTCTCTGCCCCTCCCCCTGCTTGTGCATTCTCTCTCTCAAATAAATAAATAAATAAAATCTTTAAATAATCTCTCTTCTCCTTTTCCCTGTATGTTGATTTTCCATTTAAAAATTATTCGATATAATATAAATTGCTACAGTTCACATTTGAGAAGAAATTGTAAATACTGACCCTTATCATTTTAGGATAAAGAAAATCTTCAATACTTCACAGCCTTTATTTTCTCCAAAGCTTTGTTTCAAAAAGTATTATCTCTGGGGGTGCCTGGGTGGCTCAGTTGGTTAAGTGACTGCCTTCAGCTCAGGTCATGATCCCAGGGTCCTGGGATCGAGTCCCGCATCAGGCTCCCTGCTCTGCGGGGAGCCTGCTTCTCCCTCTCCCACTCCCCCTGCTTGTGTTCCCTCTCTCGCTGTGTCTCTCTCTGTCAAATAAATAAATAAAATCTTTAAAAAAAAAAAAGTATTATCTCTGTTTGTCATCTTAGAAAATATAAAATCTACTGGCTGGAAGGGTATACAGCACATGTATCAAACTTATCTCCAAGAACCCTAGGAAGACAAAAATCATGACAATTTATACCTAGCATCATTGAAGAGCCCTATCCATTTTGTATCTGCTTTTATTGATTGTCCTCTTACTTGAAAAAATATAATCACTTAGGTCATTGAGTGATTTACACCTTCTCATTGTCTTGGGTAGATTTCTGCTTTTCTAAGATTTGCAAGTGTTTGTTAAATTTTATTCAAAGTGATCCCAGAAAATATAACTAGAGTTTATTATAATATATTCTACAATTAGAAAAATGTTTTAGCGCCACGAATATATAAATATATATAAAGCAATTATTAGTTAGCAGCAAAGACAGGCCACTTCAATCTTATTTCATCATGAAAATAATCAGTGCTTTTCCTTTTTATATTCCAGGCAAGAGTCTCATGGGTTCTTATGCACTACAGTAGCCATTAAGTGATACTGTCATTGTGTATTATTACTTTATAACAATTGTAAATTAGATAGGAAGGGCATAATTCCCTCATTTTCTAGATAAACTTAAAGCTTAGAGAGGTTAGGTGGTAAGATCAAAGTCAGACACTAATAGGTGGAGGAACCCTACTGCAATTCAGATCCATTATCTGCAGCCAGTGTCCTTCTTAGTGCATTAGGTTGCCTATCCTAGTCTAATCAATTTATCTACCATTCAAAATTAAAGTTCCATATCTGTAATATTTTCTCTGTTTATTTCAAAGAGAGGTTTTTTACAGTCTTTCATTCAGATACATTTACCCTTATTAGAAATTGTTAAAACAACAAAAAATTTTTTTTTTTTAAGATTTTATATCTTTGAGAAAGACAAAGAACATGAGCGGGGGAAGGGAAAAGGAGAAGCAGACCTCCCTGCTGAGCAGGGAGCGTGACCCAACTTGGGACTCTATCCCAGGACCCTGGGATCAGGACCTGAGCCAAAGGCAGACACTTAACCGGCTGAGCCACCCAGGCGCGCCTAAAACAAAAAAATTTTCTAAAGCTTTTCAATAATCACCGTTGTCATTCCCTATAAACAAAGTATTTAAAGAGACCACATCCTTAGACACACAGGGCCACTTCAAAGTCCATCCATTTGCTGTGCAAAAGTCACATTAAAACACTTTATCCCGAACTGCCCATGACCTCAGAGAACACCAGACTGCATATTCATTCCTATTGGCACAGTCGCACTACCTGATGGCTACAAGTAAAGATTACTTTCTTTTCTTAATACAAAACTATTAAACGAATTAACACTGTATTGTTAACTTTGAAGTATAATTAATTTTAAGGAAGTTCTATGATCATAGGTAGGTAAAGTAGCTCAGTATTTTGGTTCGAGGCACAACAGAGAAAACAAATTTTTCCTTTAAGAGATGTAAGTGACTCTGATATCCTAATATATTCTTTCCAAATGTGCATCACTGATTTGCATGGATTCTAAGGTCATTACCTGTAAATGCAGGGAGGAGACAGGCTCACTTCTCCATGAGTGTGGAGTGACCTCTTGCCTTCCAAGTGTGCTATTATAGTTGTGGAACAGCAGTCGGAGCCAAGGGGTCTAAGAACCTGCTAAACTAGGCCTCCTCAGGGATGCTTCTTTGTAAAATTCTAGAAGCTCCCTCTTTAAAAACAAATGATTAAAGATAGAGAAAAAGAGGCATGCAAAAAAAAATAAAAAACTACTTTTTTTTTCTCTTAAAGCAAAGAATCCAGATGATCCATTGGTATTTTGGTTCAAAAGTCAATCACCATTGTGCACTACACATTTCACTAGAAAAAGGATTTATTTTCCTCACATTCTTACCATGCATACCTCAACGCTTCACAGATGTACCAGTAATTTTTGTAAATTTATAACCACACTGGGCTTTTCAATATATCCCTCATAAAGTTGATGCAGGAGTGGTAATAGGTTTACACAAAAATTGTAATTTATTTCACGCTGTTTTGTTGAAAAGCTTAGCTTCTATTTATAGCTTTAATAAGCTACTGTTTGCTTCCTAATTGTGTAACCTGTGGGGTTATGGAAGATGTAAATTTAGAAATACCTTTATCTAGGAAACCCAGATAGTGTCTGCTTATAATATACGCTTTCTTGAAGCATATCCCTCCAGAGAACATTGGTTTTTAGATTAATATATGGAGGAAAATTTACCGTTCCTATAATCATTTTTATTTTATATGTCAACTCCAAAATTTTCAGAGATTTACTGTAATAGTTAACAGAAAAAAATTTCTAAGCGGAGACTGTGGCAATGCTGTAATTTTTTAAAATTATGACTTTATTGTTTTATTGAGATGATGTGATGTGTGTCCTTTACAAAGACCTAAGTAATATAGAAACATAGAAAATTTCATTTTAGATAATCCAAACCCCATCTATCAGAAAGAAATAACCCTCTCCCACACCAAGTAAACATCACTCCAAACATATCTAAATATCTTTTAAGTTAGAAAAATGGATCAGAGATATGTACACATACATAAACCTTAATTTTAGGAAAAATGGAATAAAATGATACATGATATTTTTATATTTAAATATTACATTTTCTTCTCCTTGACCCTAACTTAAAAAAAAAATTGAACTAAAAATTGAAGAATTACTGAAATTCAGGTAAATGTTTCTTAAACGAAAAGCATAATGTTTTCTTTTCTAAAAGTCCACTCCAAAGTTGAGGAAAAATATTGAAAAACTTTAGGAGGCTGGATTCTTTTCAATTATGTATATCAACATAGGTAGTAGCTATTAACCCCATGTTATGGATAAAAAGAAACTAGCTCATTGATCCTTCTTCTAATATTCCCTTCTCTTACTCTCAGCCTTGGCCATTAATATGTTTATTTTTTCATGGTTTATAACATTTATACTCTGTTTTAGAATTCCTAAACTTGTTATTTTTAATCCATAATTAGATAGATTTAATGCTCACTATTTTAAGTGTGTGTGTGTGTGTGTGTGTGTGTTTAGAAGGGCGCCAGGGCTATATATTGTCTAGGTCCTTGCTGCTTCAGAATGTGTCTCTGTTGACAAAATATTCCAATGAAAATAAGACATGCGTTACACTTTCCTTCCTTCATAATTGTGTAGAAATTGCTTCCCTGGCTTCTGACATTATGTGGAAATTGGACACCAACCTATTTTCCCCCTTATATGTAGTTTGAGGTTTTTGCCTTAAATGTTCATATGATTGAATCGCTCTTTATCCTTGGAGTTCAGGAAACAGTACTAAAATATCTTTTGGTATTCATTATTCTATATAAATTGTCCTAGGACGTAGTTTGATCTTTCAATTTGAAAATTAAAATCTTTACAACAGTTTTCTTCATTTTTGTATTTTTTGTTGATTCATTATTTTTCTTTTCTCAGAAACACCAATTATGCATATACTGGCTCTCTTTTCAGTGTCTTTCAAATCTTTTATCATTACAAAAGTTTTATATTGTTTGTACACATTTCTTTTGTCAGATATTTTCATATCTATTTATACCTCTGACTTTGTTTTCAGTCAAATTTATTCTATTTGTGTCAATTTTAGCATGTATTTTTTCTCTTATGTTTTTTATTTCCATTTTTATTTTCTTCCTGAACTCTACTAGCTCTATTTTCTTCTCCTTTTATTTGTCATATGCTCTCTTCTTTAAACTCTCTGTCTCTCTCTGAACTCTTTTTTAGAAAATATATCACTTGTGATATGTGCTTTTCATAGCTGTTTTGCTTGTTCTCTTCTCCTTATGTGAAAGAGAATATGGCAGCTTTTATGAATGGATCTATCCATTGGTCCCTTTCCAATTACTACTCATCTTTGATGAGGCTGGGGGAAAAAAAAAAAAAAAAAGGTAGTCCTACAGGAAGGGGAAGAGAAAGAGGAATGAAAGGGCTAGAAATTAGCCAGGGAAGCTCGTAGCCACTATTTCAGCTTACTGACTCAAATGCCTTTCTTTCCAAATTCTTTCCAAATCTTTTGTTTTCTTAACATTGAAAGTACTTCACCCCCCCCCCCCCAAGGTTTTTCCTCTCAAGAAGTCTGCATGGATCTCAACAGGTTCTCCCTAGATAGCTCTATGTCTCCTACTTCCTCCACCTTCTCTTCTGACAGGCTGCCTGGACTTAGTGATCAAGTGGTAGAGAACAGAATGACATGGTTGGCAGACTGTCCCTTTGAGGCTTCCCCCCCCCCTACCATTCTAGGATGTCAGCTGGGATCTCTGCAGGAATTTCTCCATTTTTCTTATGCTTCCCAGAAACCAAGCTCTCTTTAATTGAAGACTCTTAAATATGCTTTTCAGAGAACACATATTATCTGAGGTAGCCAGTGCCATCTCTTAGTAGGCTTAATTTTCTTTTTTTTTTTTTAAGATTTTATTTATTTGATAGAGAGAGACACAGCAAGAGAGGGAACACAAGCAGTGGGGGAGTGGGAGAGGGAGAAGCAGTCTTCCCACGGAGCAGGGCGCCAGATGTGGGGCTCAATCCCAGGACCCTGGGACCATGACCTGAGCCCAAGGCAGACGCTCAATGACTGAGCCACCCAGGTGCCTCAGTAGGCTTAATTTTCTATGCAGAGGTTACAATATTTAATATATGAACTTCACAATTTATACCATTGAGGTTGAGGATGTTTGCACTTGCTTCTTTGGAGAAGGCATATTTTTCTCTCTCTTTGCCTCCTTTGATATTTTCAGTGGGCTTTGAGGGAATCAGGAGAAGAAAATGACTCTACAACATCTAAAACTGGAAGTATAAGAATATTTTATATTCCATATATCATTTACCTTCAAAATGTTTGGTTAAATTTAGGGGACTTCCGGTCAGTTCACATAAAAAATATCAATGAGTACCTTCTATATACTAGAAGAACCTAGACACTTGACTAGGTACAAATGTCAGTATACACATTAATGAGCCAAGATCTGAACACATGGAGCTCACAGATTTATAGGTAAGCAATGTTTGATGTAATAAGTTTTGTAGTAACTGAATTAACAATGTAGTATGAAAACATGCAATTTCCAAAGTATTTTCAAGTTCATTAAGGACTGGCTATATTACATCTAACATCATTACTTATATTGCCCACTTCAAATAAAGAAATTAGGCTGAAATACTGACTATGGTCCAAGATTCTTTTTCACTACATCATGCAGCCCTGAAAAGAACTGAGTTGATCACATGACACAAAAATAAATCCACTCTATGAGCCATAATTAGTCCTTCATATACCACGCTGGGATCCACAATCTTCTGTGGATCACACTGGGATTCATGATCTGTCTCCTGTAGACATGCACTGGGATCCACAATTTGCACTCTATGGGATACACTATGACTTCCTCTTTTGGAGCAAGAGCGACTCATAAAGCTCTACTCAGGATGCCAATGAGTTTTAATGTTTGGATATATAAGTATTTGGAGATATTTCTTTCTTGCTGGACAATTGGTAGGTTAACCAAAAAGGTTAGCTAAATCAGATATCACAAAAATTATCTCTATGTACATATATGTATATGTTTTAAACATATGTATTTTAACTTAAAATATATAAATATTCACTCATTTGCCAACTGTTTGATATAGGGCCAAGGCTTTTTAGTTTAGTAATGGTTTAATAATTGGAAATATATATTTTCTGCATTTTCCACTTTCATTTATTTTTAAGTATAATGAGAGCATAATGACACATGAGGCCAACTGCAATAAATGTCTATGTTTTTACAATATGCCCCGCTCTTAGTTTTCATCAGTTTATGATTTGGCAGCTTTTTTAGGCAATTCTCCTCAATTAAGTCTTAGCAACATATTCAATTAGTTTACAAATATACAAAATCACATTTGTATTTTTCATTCCTAGTTTACTGTTTTATGTGACATTTAATTAAATTACATAACAAAAACAACTGGTATAAACATATTTGGGAACAAATACAACTGACCTTCAAATAAGCTTTCTACTCAACTACTGAAAACAGGAATAGACAGACCTGCTGGTATTGTTACATAGTGATTAAGACCAGGAGCTCTGGAGCTAGACTACCTAGGTATGAATCCTGATCTACCACCAACTAGTTGTGTTAAACATGGACAAGTCACTTAACGTTCTGTGCCTCGATTTCCTCATCTGCAAAATAGGAATGATAATAGTATCTACACTGAGATCTTGTTGTGAGGATTAAGGGAGTTAATTTATGCAAAGCACTTAGAACAGATCCTGGCAAGTATTAAGTGCTATGGTATTCAGCATAAAATGGATGTTAGTCAATGTGTTTTGCAGAGAGAATGGAAAACGTTAGCTAACCTGGCCAGTGGGTAAAACAGAGGCTAAGAAGCCCTCTTATTTTTAGTATTTGTTTGGTAACTAGTGACCCTTACTATATAATAAGTGTCCCCAGAGCAGAAATCAGATCTGTTCTATTCACTATTGCATATGTAATAAATACGGTGCTTGCACTTACTGAATATTTTCTGAGTAAATGAATAAATCAAGTTCAAATATAGCAGGATGTTTCTACATCATGATAAAGTTTCTACAACATGATATCAATACCACCTTATAAATATGGGTTAATTTACATTAAAAAATACTCTTGTCTGTTTTATAATTTGATCCTCACAACAACTTTATTACATATGTAATTACCTCCATTTTATAAATAAGAAACCTAGAAGGCAGGAAAGTTAAGTAATTTGTTCCAGGTCACACAGTGAGTCATTGAGGAGCTGGGGCTCAAAGTCAGGACTCTTCTCTAGCCTTCACCCATGTAACGTCATTCTCTCAATTCAAATAGTCCTAAAATAATCTCAACTAATCTTTTGCTGTCGCCATGAATGTCACCTCCCTGTTTGTCCCATTTGACTTTTGGTGTTCCTTACTCACTTTAAGTTCAAATTCTAAGCATCTGTTTATGAAGGTATCAGTTACTCTTCCATTTGGGCCTGATTTTCTCTATTGTTGTAACTCTATCATAAAAACAGCCAAGCATGGGGCGCCTGGGTGGCTCAGTCATTAAGCATCTGCCTTCGGCTCAGGTCATGGTCCCAGGGTCCTGGGATCGAGCCCCGCATCGGGCTCCCTGCTCAGCAGGAAGCCTGCTTCTCCCTCTGCCACTCCCACTGCTTGTATTCCCTCTCTTGCTGTGTCTCTCTCTGTCAAATAAATAAATAAAATCTTTAAAAAAAAAAAAAAAGCCAAGCATGAGATTAAATGTGGTTTATGGAATAAGAACGTCACTTGTTTAATTTGCTTTAAATACCTCACCTTTGATGCATTTAACAACATAATTATGTTAATACCAATAATACTGCTTTACCTCACTGTGTCAAGAAACACAGTACTTTGGACTCTATCAAGGTCACTTTCTTTTGCAATTCCATCCTAAATAATCTAATGATAAAAAACAAAAGCAGGGAGTGGACAGAAATATCATATTTTATATATTAGTAGTTTAACAAAATTAAATGGCTGACCTACCTCACTACCTCAATCTTAGCCAATTTTTAAAATATCACCCTGACAAATGAAGTGAATAACTGAAAAGGTGGTGTGTGTGTGTATGTGTGAGTGTTTTGAAGGTTTTTGAGGGAAAAGAAGAGCTCAAGTATACAGCCTTTTGGTCAAATGTATGTTAAGAAGACAAGGGCTTCTTTATATGTGTAACTATTTCTAATAATGTGTCTCTTTTATGCTCTTATTATCGTAAAGGTTTCCCTACTGTAAGGTTATGAAGGGTTCTTTGATAGGCCCTAAGAATTTTTCCCCTCAGTAAGTTTCAAAACAACCCAAAATTAATTGAATTCAAACAATTCAATAAATATTTACTAAATTTTGTAATGTTTTACCCACTGTTTGGGCCACTGTGAGGAATCAAAGATTGCTAAGGACAACCTTTTACTCATGAACTTAAAATGAAATAGAAAATTCATTTTTTTAAGTAAGCTCTATACCCAATGTGGGGCTTGAACTCAGGACCTTGAGATCAAGAGTCATATGCTCCACTGACTGAGCCAGACAGGTGCTCTGAAATAAAAAATTCAGATTTGGACATAAAAAATTATTTTATGGGAAAAATGAGATAAGCACCAAAACTGAGGTTTAAAGAAAGCATAATAGAAACACAGACAAAAGAGATTAATTCTAATGGAAATGATCGTATAAGTTTGTTTCAGGGAAGACGTAGTATTTAATGTTTTCTTGGTTAAGTAAAATTTGAATAGAGGGACTTCAGGTGAAGAGAAGAGAGTGAGTAATGTTATGGAAGAGGGGAAAAGGGGCCTACGGAATAAGAGTATACCAGTGTGGCTGACACTCAGAATACCGGGAGGATAATGTCACAAAAGGCTAGAAGGCTGGTTAAATATTTCCTTGAATATGGAAGGTCTGGAATACTAACTGAAGGAGTTCAGCCTTTTTTAATATAACAGATATTAATTTTTTTCCTTGTTTTTGCAGTGACATGATTCCTTGGGTTTTGTGACTGTTACTCTGCTAGTAGGAGGCAAAATGTGATAGAAGAGGAAGGCCAGTTAGGCTACTGAAATAATCTAGACAAAAATTATAAGATCATAAAAGGAAGTTCAAGTACCTAACACAACACTGGAAAAAAAAAAGCTCAACCTTGTTAGTTATTAAACAGAGGCATATTCAGAACATAGCAACATTCCATCCCTTTTAATAAGCCAAAGGTTTAAACAATGATTGTGAAGTTAAACTATATAGAAAGCACTTGTATATATTCAGCAAATAAATTAGTAAAAAACACTTTTGGAACTCATGTGAATCTTCTCATTTATTTTTACTAAGAAAAATATACAAATTTAAAAGATCATTTATACAAAGAGAGTTACTGCAGTATTATATATGATATAAAAATATTAAAAAATCCTAGATGTCTAACAAGGATAACAAAAAATGCAATAAAATATTTGATGGGCTCTTATGTAGTTATTAAAATTATATTAATGAAAGCCATGTAGTGATATGAAAAATGTATAAAAATTGAATAAAGTTATATCTTTAATATGATGGTAATATGACAATTAATTGAATATGACAATTGTAAATATATTCTGAAAAGAATAAGAAGAATGTATAGAAAATGAAAGCAATTATAATCTTAATATTTCTGGAATTGTTAAAATGTGTGTGATAAATAAAATATTAATGAATTGCTGAACTGTGACAATGGCAGTCCAAATGAAAGGAAGAATTATAAAGGGAAACATGGTAGGAGTAAACAGGAGTGAAGTACTGGAACTTGGAAGGGATGAAAAAAAGGAAGGAGCAGACCTGGAGGCTGAGAGTTTGGTATAAAACTCAGAGAATTTAAGTCAACTAAGAACTTTTCTTCATGTCAATTAAAGCAAGTTCAGTTTGACTGTTAACTTAAGGTGTCAATAGATCTTTCCTAGGCATTTGGAAATGTGATGTGTATTTCTGAAGAAAGAGCAGTGCTAAGATAGGAATCTTGGACTTTCCCTAGAGTAACTTGTATTTGAAGCCAAATGAGTAGAAAAAATCTAATTTCAGAGTTTAAAACAAAACAATTTTGAAAAGAACATGGAACATTTCCGTAAAGAAGACTGGAAATTTAAAAGCAAAACCACCACAGAAACATGTTAGAAATGAATAGTCACTATTAAGAGATCCAGGTTAGTACCTTGTCATGTCAACTGAGAGAAGGCTTTCTGTGTGTGTGTGTATATGTGTGTGTGTGCGTGCACGCCTCTATGAAGGAAAGATTGCATCCACATATCATAAAGAAGTGGAAGAGGAGAATTTAAAAAAGAGACCTGGAAGCTGCCTAATAGGTCACCTCAAAAAAGTAATTTCCGTTGACTGGTAAAAGTAAGAGGCAGAGGGGCGCCCGGGTGGCTCAGTCATTAAGCATCTGCCTTCGGCCTGGGTCATGATCCAGGGATCCTGGGATCGAGCCCCACATGGGGCTCCCTGCTCAGTGGGAAGCCTGCTTCTCCCTCTCCCCTACTTGTGTTCCCTCTCTCGCTGTGTTTCTGTCAAATAAAATATTAAAAAAAAAAAAAAGTAAGAGGCAGATAACAGGAAATAGTGGGAAAGTGGTAAATGAAAACTACACCTTCCAAAAGTGAATTTAGCAAAGTTGCAGGATACAAAGATGTTACAAAAAATAAGTATACTGTTAAATATCAAACACAAATAATTGGAAAATCAAAAACAAAATTTGCTAAGTGAAATTAAAGATGGCTGAAATGGATGGAGAGATATACTATGTTCAAGAAAAGGAATACTAGATAGGACCTAGAACAACCAACCAAAGGAACAGATGGCATGGTAAACTTGAGATAGTATCAAGATCAAGAGTCTAGTCTATAATGAGTAGGATACAGGAGATAAAGAGAGAGATAGGGAATGTGTAGCTACTGATAGGGTTGTGTAAAGAGTAGAGTAAGACTGCCATCCATGAAAAGTTTTCTTCATGGCTCTTCAAGCTTCCTAAAGACAAAAACTTCAGGAAAGAGAAGCACTGTCAGACTGTAACAATAAATTTCAACCCTGGCAATCCAACAAGCTTACCTGTGGACCTTACATATAAAGATGACTAGAATCCAACTCCAGAGTATTATTATTTAATGTAATCTCTTCTAACTTCAGGGATCTGTGATAATACATGATTTGCTACTTTGCATAACTGGGAGAAGGCCAAATGCTATCAGATGAGCTGACAACCCCCACCTCAGAAAGACCTGAGGTAGAAATCATTAAGGATACTAAATGCTATCTCTACATTGTCAGCAAAATCTATGAAGAAAATCAAAATCAATGTGTATTGATCCATTTCAGACCTATTGATCTTCTTAGAAAGATACCAAGGAAAAATTATGCCATATGAATAACTAAAACATGTTTGGGATTTTACATAACACAATATACAAGAAAGCATATTAGACTGCGAGATGAGAATATCTGAGTTTTATAAGTCTGCTACAGATTGTATAACTTTAGGCAAAAAACTTTGTGTTATTTATGTAATTCATGGATAAGGAGAAGTTGGACTAAATAATGTGTTAGGTTACTCTGAGCTATATTTAATTTCTAAACTTCAGGGTCTATATTAGTTTTCTATTGCTACTATAGTAACAAATTACCACAGACATAGTGGTTTAAAATAACACACATTTATTATCTTAAAATTCTGCGGGTCAGAAGTCCAAAATCAGCTTCACTGGGCTAAGCAAAGGTGTCAGCAGAGCTATGCTCCCTCCTGAGGCTCTAAGAGAAATTCTGTTTGCTTGTTCCATCTTTTAGAAGCTGCCTGTATTCCTTGGCTCATGGCCCCTTCCTCCTTCTTCAAAGTCAGCAGTGTAGCATCTTCAAATCTTTCTCTTTCTCTTTCATGGATTCAGTCATCAAATTGTGTCCTCTGAAAGTCTGACTTTACTGCTTCTATCCTTCTGCCTCTCTCTCTTATAAGGATCTTTGCAATTACATCTTTGAGCCCACATTTATAATCTGGTATAGTCTCTATCTCAAGATCCTTAATCACATCTGCAAAGTCTCTTTTGCCATATAAGGTAACACAGTTGCAGGATGTGGTGATTAGGATGTGGATATCTTCTTTGGAGGGTCATTATTCTGCCTACCACGGGATCACATTAATATATCCTTCAGAGTGGTTGTGTGTCTGAGTTACTGCTATACAATAAAATTTCCTAATTTTGAAAAAATATAATTAAACCAACCATATACGCAAGTGGGTTTTAGCCAGCCAAGAAGTCCCCTTGGAAAATAGAAATTGGTTAGTTGATCTTGCCATTGCTCAGATTTACATAAATAACTTATTTGGAAGGGCCTTCAGCACCTCCTCCACGTTCTTTTGAATGTCATCAATGTTTCTTTTAATATTTGAATTTACTCAAAACTTATTCAAAACCAAGATTAATGAATAAAATATGAGGTGTTTCATACTTTTGAAACACAAAGTATAAAATTACAAGAAATATTTTTCAGTATCATCCATCAATTGGCACTGAAGGTATTTACCAAAAAGTAGTTTCAATAATGTTCTGGGTGATGGCAGCCTCATGGGAATAAATGTATGAAAGTTTATCATGACAAGTTTTAGAGAACAAGACTCACTCTGCTAATTAAACTCTAGTATATTTGTGTTTTAAAGAGTTGTTTGATTAGTTTATAAGCACATTTTGTAAGCACAAAAAAATACCCCCAAACTAAAAAAGTTTTATAAAAGCCATATATCAAGTCTTTTACTTCTTCATATCTAATTTTTTAAAAATATTTTTTCTTTCACAAGTGGAATGCTCAGGAAAATAAGGTCACAGAGTAATAACTAATCATGCAAAAATTTCAGACTTCCTATATAATAATATATGCAAGTTTTATCAGAAGGGTGAGAATGTATTTTGCATCTTGCTATTTGTATGTTACTGGGAAAGGTTGTTTTTACTTTTTTTATCCCTGTGGGAAGGATACATTTTGAATCTATCCTACAAGTTGAAATACTCTCTAAAGTACTATATCATACACAACAAAAATGAAAAGTATTATTCTTAGTTGTACTTTGAAAATCCAGATAAGTTATAATGCCTATTAATAGATGTTCTTAACCTTCACTCAAATACAAATTATCATTTGGAAATCCAGATTTAAGAGGATTTATTTATTTTTTTATTTTATTTATTTGAGAGAGAGAGAGAGAGAGCATGAGCAAGGGGGAGAGGGGAAGCAGGCTCCCCGCTGAGCAGGGAGCCCAATGTAGGACTCCATCCCAGGACCCTGGAATCATGACCTGAGCCAAAGACAGATGCTTAACCAACTGAGCCACCCAGGCACCTTCAAGAAGATTTTATGAGGATAAATAAATTAACAATTTTTTGAATGTTTCATAAATATACTTTGCTATCAATAGTTAATGAATTTTATGAAATGCTATAGATAGAGTTGATTCTGGGTTCCCAGAAAATAAATGATGATAAAACAGCTCCTCTTACCTAAATTACAAATAGTTTTGACTCAGCCCAAAAAATTGAAAACTCCCCAAGAACAGAGATTTTTGCCTTCTATTTTTTTATAGTCCTTATAGAATTTCCAATTTTGCTGATAAAGCAAGTCCTTAATAAGATGGGAAGAAAGAAGAACAGGGGTGAAAGAAGGAAAGGAAGATAAGGGGAAAAGAGAAGTTAAGAGGAAAGGAAATAGGGGGGGAGGAAAAGGAGGAGAGAAGTGAATGAGTCAACTACATCTTTTTTATTCCCCATGTGGAAGTTACCAAAAGTTTTACATGTGACATTCAACTGACATTCATCTGAAATTGGTATTCTTGGATTATTTTAATGACTCACTTAGAAAATATCAAATACAGATATTTCTGTCAATGATAGTGACTTGTCTTTTTTTCCTCTTAGGACATTTTCATGTAATTGTTCATAGTTACTTCTCTCTGAATTTGCCCCCAAAATATAGCAAGTCCATTACAGTATGTAAAAATAATATATTTTCTTTTTCATTTCAAAAACTTTAAAATTTACACTGACGGATGTTTGCTTTTGCTTCTGAATAAGTTCTTTAAAGAATGTCATAATGATGATAAGAAAGATGTCACTTTATATTTGTATAGTACTTTGTGATTTATAAAACCTCCACCTATGTTTTCTTCCATAACAATCTTGCGAAGCAAAGAAAGCAGTTGGTATTAACTGTATTTCACAGATGAAAAAGGTGAACTGAAGTTAAGACCATGGCGTATCTGGGGTTCATTCTCTTCTGATGCTGAGACACTTTACTTTCCTATAAATGGTTAAGTGCACATTGCATTGCATCAGGTAACTTTACATGGAGCCCAGTCTTTCCGCTGATCTTCTCTGTCCACTTCTTTTTTTTTAACTTGAACATAATGGCATAGAGAAATTAAATTTGGTCTTCACAGCATTTTATTTAATTGACTTGAAAGGTAGAAAATAGGTATTGCCTGCCAACAGCTTGCATGAAATCCTGTATTTAATGTTTCTCTACCTAGATAAAATTTAGGATTTGTCAAATCAGTCTTTATTTAAAAAAAAAATCTAGAAGTAGCAGTGGGAATGGACAGCATTTGGGGAAATGAGAAGAAAAGACTCCAGGCAAAACGTCCATAAAATTGTATAGACCCTCTGAGAATACAATGTAGTTATTTCAAAGAGCATGTACAATGGAAGAGAATTTGCCAGCCCCAAAATCAAATCAGAGACAACTTATATAACAAGATAATTCTACTTTTAAAAAAATATTCTTGGGGCACCGGGGTGGCTCAGTCAGTTAAGCATCCAACTCTTGATTGGCCCAAGCCATGATCTTGGGGTCATGAAATCCAGCCCCAGGTCGGGCTCTATGCTCAGCACACAGAGTCTGCTTGAGATTCTCGCTCTCCCTTTCCCTCAGCCCCTCCCCCCACTTGCTCTCATTCTCTCTCCCTCTCTCTAAAATAAATAAATAAAATCTTTAAAAAATATATTCTTGAAGTATCTTTTTCCTTAATATTTAGCAAACTATTTTAGGATAGTCAAAATCTAAACAAATCAGATCTAAGAAAAAACGGAAGGAAGCTAGTAATTTTAATATTTTTTAAGGCTTCTTCCCAAGCATTCTACTAACAAGTGATTAGGAAGAAGGGAAATCCCTGGGGAGACTGTTATAAGTTAGTATAAAAATATCAAAACTAATGAGTCATGTTAATATTTGGGTGCAAATATAAGACAAAATTCAACTTTTCATTATACCACACACTTAGAAATTAGACAGATTTCTTTGAAAATCATATTACAACTCAGAGTTACCTAGGCCTCCCCATTAAATGTTCTTGCTGTGAATTCCATTTATAAGATCAGACTAGTTCAGGAGTACATGTGGATAAGGAGTACTGATTATGGTGAGTTCACAGGTGTACTTTGCCTATCATTGATGTTTCCTCACATTCCCCTACTGTTAGCTTAATCACACCTTTAATTAGCTCAGGCCATTACTCCTTTAGCTAAATATTAACAGCTATTTGAAAAGGTTTACTTATGTCCTAGGCTATTCTTAAATAAAATATAAATTTTTAGTTGAAATAGGAGGTTTCAACTAAGCTACCAAAGCAAATCCATTTGGAGGTTGTTATATTTACAAGCAAATAGGGTCACAGATATTTTGGAACTGGCTCAGAGCAGGTTGACTCAAGTTGGAAAAACCTATAAAGAGAGGTGAAAGCAGTTAGCATTTCATCCTGGTAAAGGGGTGGCTTAATGACTGTGTTAGAAAAAGAACAGTAGTCGGAAGGTCTCCATCTATTCTGAGTAAAGCATGCATGCACATACACAAACCTGATTTAAACTATAGCATTACAGATTTTGAATGTCATAAATGAGTTTTGACATGGGGTTATTTAACACTTGTGTGGGTTACTATAAAAAAAAGTTTATGACAGCTTTTTCTGGTTGCTATTAAAAATAAATTTTCATTTTTTAAAAAATAAGTGTGGCTCTACCTAAATATGGGCAAAAGGACAAGATATTCTTACAAATTTATTTTAAAACCTCTAATTCCATATCAAAAAGCAATCTATTCTTGAGTGTCCAATAGGGTAGCAGCTAGTCTTATGTGGCTATTTTAAATTTAAGTTAAAATTAAAAATTCAGTTCCTCAATTGCACTAGAAACCATGTTCAATAGCCTCATATGGTGGGTACTATACTAGAAAACACAGATATAGAACATCCCCTTATCACTGCTGAAAGTTCTATTGAATACCACTGACTGCACATGCATATTCCAAATGCCTCATAAGTGCTTTGTTAAGATATTTATGCCCTTTATTTCAAACATTCTGATGGAAAAACTATTTTTAAAAATATAAATAATCTTTCAACAGCCATATGGAAAGTATATTTTAATCATCAAAAAAATCTGTCTTTAATGTTTAGTTAAATTAGTAAAAACAAATAATTTTGTCCTGAAACACCAGTTGGATGATTTGCAAGGGAAATCAGACCTTCAATTACAGCATTTTTACACTTGGCAGCTTCACTTAAACTTTAAAGCATTGTGCTATACAGGATGGTGCTTTGTAAGACAATGTTTAAGGTTAAAAAACATCTGAGGTAGAGTTTTAAAGTAATCATGCATATATTATCATTAATCCTATAAACTTTTGAAGTACTCTTAAATGCCTCTCAACTATAAAATGTATGAAATATTTAAAAGCTCAAAATTTAGGATCTTTTGTCAATTAGAGAACAGTCTTAAATTATTTATATATGTATGTGTTTGTATGTAAATGTACATAAATAAATTAATACTGAAGTGTCAAGAACAAAAAATAACTGAATAATTTTACATATTTTTGTAAAGAAATAGAATGAATAAATATCTATTTCAACTCCATAATTATTTCTCCATAAACAGTGAAACTAAGGCAAAAAAGGGAGTTAATTTAATCCAGGATATTAAGAAAACAAGTGATTTGGCTTTGTCACACTTTGCCTCTGAACATACACTCAGCTTCTGTCTTTTTATCTTTAGAGAATTTACACTAGATGACTTTCAAGTGACTTTTAATTATGAAATTCTATCAGGTACAAATAAAACCCTACAATTGTACAAATTGGTACCTATAAACATATAACTTGTCTAAGTCCTTTCCTAGCAAAATAGCTCAACGTTCAAGTTAGGGAGAATTTCATAGATTTAAAAGTTTTTAATAGCAGAGAAGGGAAAGAAAAAGCAGGAAGGCAGATGGTTTAGAAGATGATAGGAAAAAAAAATCAGTACCAGATCTAAGAATTATAATTCTTCATCTTCACTCTTGGGTATATTATCCCTTTCCACTATACACTATGCTTATCACAAATGCATTGAATTAACTTCAAACCTAAGCTCTCTTTGAAGATTTTCAAGCAAATTTATCATTTCACTGATAATAAGGAAAGACTGCTAAATAAAGTCACTAAAAGACTGCCAGGAAATACTCAGGACCTTTTAGAGGACATAACATAAAAGTATTTTTAGAGAAGTCAAGTAATTGAAACTTAAGTGTTAGAAGTTTGGAATACACCATTCAGCTTGGTAACTAAACCATCAAAGACAGCAAATTGAAATACTTTGAGAAGGATAAGACCTTAGTTTCTACTTGAAGCGAACGTAATTCTTGGGTTAAAGATCCAAGAAATCAGTGTGAATCACTATGTTCTTAGCATCCTACTACAATGTCACAAGATAATAAAGGCAAAGAGCAGAATGGACAGATTAGAGGTCATTCTGAGCAGCCCTCTTCCACCTGGCAGGAAAACATACCAACTTTTTTTTATATTTATCCTCATGTAATAATGGCATTTTAAGTCCAGTCTTTATTAATAATAACAATTACTTTAGCGATAAATGTTTTAATCATAGAATTCTATGATTCTGCATGGTAATAAAAAAACCTGTGGTTTATATAAAATGGTTCACAGCAGTACATAATTTTTCTAAATTCTTTTTTCCTAGTAAAATGAGGTAGGCCATGTACTTTCCACATATGAGCTCGTAAAATCCTCATTATTTTCCTGTGAGGTTTGTCTCTATTTTACGTATGAGGAAACTGAAACCTGGAGAAAATACCTGACTTGCCACTGAACACACAGCTAGCAAATGGTTGTAGCCAAGACTTAAGCCCCATTACTGTGACTTCAAAACTAGCATCGTTACACGCTGTGCTACATTGCTTCTCTTTTGTTTCATGAACAATGATGTGACCTACACCGAGGTAACTGGCATACAGAAACTATTACTAAAAATCAAGTATAGAAAATTCACTTTACTTGATAGCTCTAACAAATCACATCTGATGGATTGATTTCTGAAATATTAATTCAATTTACAAAATTTAAGGGAAGGAAAAAAGAATATGTGATTTGCGGAGGTTCTGCTATAGTTAATGGGAATATCATGAGTATCATGAACGATGCAAAAATATATCTACAGGTATCTCTTTTTATATATGCCTAGCATATACATCAAATAGATGCTATTGATGATTTATCTATAATTATAATTTTATACATTAAGATCCAAAAATCTTTAGTGGAAAAACATTCAAATTACATCTTTATCATATTTAAGTTTTCTGGTTTCATGATACTACATCTTAAGTAAAAGAAGTCATAGAACAAAATCTCTTATATGTATAAAATCAACAAAAACAAACTGTTTCATTTTTTATGTGTTCCCAGTTAATTAACTCCCCTATTACAGCATACTGAATCCCAGGTACTCGATTACTGACATATATTCTGCTATATATTAGAAAAACTGGGCTATCGTACTCCAGAATGACCCTATTTAAATTTCAGTGCACTGCAGAATATTAAACAATTCAAAATGGCTAGCTTTTGAAATTCCTTTGAACTAAAGCACCTTAATTTTTTTTTAAGTTTTTTTTTTTTTTAAGATTTTATTTATTTATTTGACAGAGAGAGACACAGCGAGAGAAGGAACACAAGCAGGGGGAGTGGGAAAGAGAGAAGCAGGCTTCCCGCCGAGCAGGGAGCCCGATGCGGGGCTCGACCCCAGGACCCTGAGATCATGACCTGAGCTGAAGGCAGTCGCTTAACCAACTGAGCCACCCAGGTGCCCCAAGCACCTTAATTTTTATATATATTATTTTCTAGTACTTCCATCTCTTCAAAAAGCAACAGAGACACTAGCTGTTTTTTCCATTAGGTTTCTGAATGCCTACAATTTTTTTAAAAGATTGAGTTTAGCAAAAATAAATGAAAAGAAACTTAGACCGATTTTAATTTTAGAGATCATTTCTTTCAAAGATATGCTTTTCAAGTACTCTTGACTTTGAGCTGTTTTCAATATCAAGTTCTACTTTTGTAGGACTTTCCTTCTGAGCAGTTTAAAGCATTTTATCCATTTTTACCAATGTTTACTTTTTATCAAATTTCATTAATCAGATTTGGGGGATATTTTCCAAATCAGATTGTTATCTATTCCTCAATCTTTGGTAAGAGAAATGTGCCAGAAAACCAAAACTGTACATTGCATCAATAAAAAATGTAAATAAAACTTCATTCTAATAGTTCACTTCTACTACTTATAACACATATAGTGACTAATATGTGCCAGGAAATGTTCTAACTACACATAGTAACTCATTTAATCCTTATAACACCACCATGAGGTAAGTACTATAATTATTCCCATTTTAAAGACAAGGAAACTATAGCTCAGAAAGGCTAATTGCCTTGCCCAAGATCCAGATCCTAAGTGGTGAAGCTGGGATTCAAACCCTAGCAGCCTACTTCTAGAGTCTAGACAAGTAACTCTTACTTTATACTGCTTCTTAGAAGAAGTAAGCTGACATATACTGTTAGATCTAAAGCCACACTAATGTTTTGAATTATCTAACTAGTCATGGATATATCTTTTACCAGTAAAATTAACTCCAGGGCAACCAAGATCATTTTACTTACCTACACTAAAGTTTATTCTGTGCAATCATTAGCCAGGCAATCACTTATTCACTTAACAAGCATAATTCAAGTGCCTATTGTGTTCCTTACACTGTCCTAAATGATGGGGATACAACATCCAATAAAAGATAAACCAAAGTAGACCTCAAGGGGCTGACATTACTTCTTCCAAACCTTCCCTGTTGGTTGAGGATCTAATGTATCTTCTAGTATCCTATACCTACACCTTTCAGTGTCCCATGCCTCTCACTACTGGTCCCTGAATATAGGCATCATTTTAATCTCTTTCCCTCCACTAACATGTTTAGATTATCCTTTTAATTATCTGAGATCATCATCCAAACTGAGGTCTCTACTAACAATCTCAATCATACTGTTGTAATGGTCATGTGTTTTGTTCTCTCTACACTCAATCTTTCTCTGAAGTACCTATTAACATCACCAATTCCCTACCCAGACACAAAATCTGACTCTCTAGTGATTGTATAATAAGGTTTAAATTTCTTCGTGTACTATTAACACGGTTTACAATCCAATCCCAACCTACCAGTCTTGCCCCCTACCATTTGCTTTACCTGCATTCCAGTCTAAGAAAGCAGGTCTATTTGCAGTTATCTGCTCACTGCTTGACCATGTTGACATATCTCTTGGCAATGCCATTTTTCTTGGCATTCTTATTGCCAGAAATATCTGCACTAAGAAATCTTGGAAGGCCCAGTTCAGATGTAACCTATTTCATGAAGCCTCATTAAGCCTACCAGTGAGAAGTGCTCTCTCTATCCTCTGAATAGTCATAGCTCCTTGTACCCATCACCTGATGCTCACCTGTATTGAGTTATGTGTTCACATTTCCCCTCTTACAGTGTCATATTGCTAAGAGTGGGAAGCAATTTTATTAGCTATATGTATATAGACGTATATAACATAGGGCCCTTCAGATAGACTAAGTGTCTGTTAAATATTGTCTGAATAACTTAAACTCTGACTAAAAAAAATCTTCAGGCCATGAGTCTCTAGATTTGTAAAAAACATGGATATGACATTATCATATTTGCTGTTGTAAAAATATCATGTGGAGAATGGTTTAGAAGGAAGCAAAACTGAAGCTAAGGAATTTGGAATGACTTTATATTCACATGTTTTATTTAAGTTTAGGTTCTTTTGAAGGTCTTATTGGTGTTGCAGATTTAAGTTTAGGTTCTTTTGAAGGTCTTGTTGCTGTTGCAGATATGATTTTCCAATTTTTTTTTTAATTTGAAAGTTAGACGGCAGGAAGAAATTAAGGAATATGGGGGAAACTTCACTTGTTTTCTACTGTGAATCAGTAACTCCAATTGGGAGTACTTTTTGACATGCAGTTCCTAAATTCCTATCAGACTTTGACAAGAGAAGCAGTTATGTAAGGGGGGAAAAAAAAAGGCCTAAGAGATACGCTATCAATTCACCTCTCTCAGTATTCAAAATCAATCTTTCAATCAAATTAAGCTACAGACCTGAGCCACATCAGCTGAGAATATCACAGAAATGTTTTCATTGTACTGAGCTTTAATGTTATTCTTTTAACTTTTATCAAAATTTACTTTTAAGAAAATCCATAGCTGAAGCATCATCTGCATTTTACAAAGAAACTGCTCATTAAATTACTCCATAATCCCTACTTAACTCAAAATTAGAATATTCTCTAAAATTTTTGCTCTCATTTCTGAAAACTAGAACTAGGTAACTTCTCTTGCTTTTTTGTTTTTTGACTAAAGGAAATCTCAAAGAAAACTTTGATACAAAATTAAAGCAATGTTACAGTTATGTTACTGTATTCACTTCCTCCTCCTTTTTACCTTATTTCTATTTTATTAATCTTAGTAGATATATTCTTCACTGTAAACTGCTTCAAATCATTTTTGGGTCTTATTTTTAACAGCACATTTTCTGAGAATAAATATAAAGGATTTACTCATTCATTTATTCATTTATTCAATAAGTATTTATTATCTGTTTAGATTCTGGGGATAAAACAGTGAGCACTAACAGACCAAAGCCTCTACCCTCATGATGTTTATAATTCTAGCTGTGGAACACAGATACTAAATAGGATAAGGCAAAATATATAGAACATTTGATGGAAAATTGTGTTAGAAACAACAATAATAAAGCAGAAAGGAAGGAGGGAAGGGTTGTGTCTTTAAATAGGAGAAGATGACATTTGCTTAAAGATCAAAAGAGAGTGAGCCACACAGCTATATGAGAGAAGATTCCTTCTCCCAGGGAATCAAGTTCTCAAGTGCAAAAGGCCTCAAGGACTTGGGTGTTCAAAGGCCAGAAAGAGACCAGGTGGCTGGAGTGAGTGAAGGAGGAAGAGAGATGGTCAGTTAGGTGAGGGCTGTGGAGACTACTGCCAGGACTTAGATCTGATTCACTAAACATATTAAGAAATATGTTTACTTATTTCAACTGATAGTAAGTGGTGGTTTTTAAATGATGCTTATTTGGAAGCAATGTATTTGCCAATGCACATAAGCAAATTTTGGTACTTTAAATATATGCAGTTACCTAATTTTATGGTATTCTTTTTCTTGAATGTTTCATTAATTCATTTACCCAGCAAAACTATATTAATCATCTATTATGTGCCAACAGTGGTAATATAAAACTATATATATATATATATATGAAAAAAATAGTCTATATCTCAAATAAATGTTGCTCAATTTATAGAAGATAATTATTTGTTACTAAAATATCTCTTCTTAATCTTTTAGGTAAAGGAAACCATGTAAGATGTTTGGGAAAGGGATGATAATTATGTTTGTATTTCAGGTAGATCAATGTGTAGAAGACATTTGAATGAAGCATGACTAGATACAGGGAGACGAACTAGAAAACTGTAAAAAATGAATAAACATTGAACTAAGATACTAGCAGAGGGCTAGGAGCTAAGTACAAAGTTACAAGCCATTTTTAGAACAGAAAATTGACAGGACTTTATGACTAAATAGGTGTGGGTGGTATGAGGGGGGATGAATCAAGAATAACTCCCAGTTTTCTAACTCAAACAATTACATAGATGGTGGTTTCAGTTAGTGAGTTCAGTTTAGGACAACTTTGAGATATACTGGTAAGCCATGATTAGCTGGTAGTTGATGCCATGGAAATAACTGACTTAATCCAGAGAAAGTGCTCAATTAAAAGAAGGTCAAGGACAGAACCTCCAGGAATACTAACATTTAAATCAAACGCAGAGAAAGAGTTGCTCATAAAAGGGATTGAAATAAATAAACAGACAAGAAGGTTTTCATGAAAGCCATATGGGAAGAGAGGTTTTATGTTTTACCATATTGTAGCCTTTGTCTACTCACAGCGGCAAACTCAAATGACTATTCATGTAGCTATTATAGCGGTGTTTACATGAAGCATTTGAGATCAAGGGTGCCCAGTTATTCATTTCGTAAAGATTATCAGAGATTAAAATAAATAGATCCTCCTGAATATAAAATATGTTATATATATATTTTATCATTGCTGTTGATTAAACATCCTAAAAAAATATTCCTGAAGTTAAAATACATTGTAATTTCTCTCAATCCTTTAAATGTAGTCACTTCAATGTGCTCCTAAATATTTTAGTTTACTAAAAACCAGTTACTACATATCAATTGATATCATTTCCTATAGAGAAAAGCAGCAGTGCTACAGAGGTGAAAATATATGCTCAGGAATCAGAGAATCCCAGGCTACTGTATGAGCTCTGAAAATCACAATCATCTAAGAAAATGAGATTAATATACATTCTGATATCATCAGGATTTAAATATATTATAACATTAATGGAAGCCCAATGCTTTAAAGAAAACACAAATCTGTACAAATAGCAAGTAGTATGTTTATCTTATAAGATCTTTCACCCAGGTATTTGTTAACCTAGAAGTGCTTAAAACATTTCCCTGTAACTTCCTAAGATGGGGAAAACGGTGAAAGAGTTAACTGTCTAAAATCACTACCAGGTCATTGGTAGAACCAGGATTTCAACTGGAGGTATTTTTTAAATTTTTCTCTTTATATTCTATGATAGTTAAGTCTTTAAATGTACAATAATGAAAACCTCAGTATGCACCTTTTATAGTATGCATTGCTATAATAATAAACATAAATTTAGTAAAAAGGAACGAGTTACTCATAGAAGTCTAGATAATATTTAACATGAAGCTGAAGTCATTTTTGAGAAGACTCACAATAGATATTAATTTTTGAATTAATGATTGAAAATTGGAATCTAAAGTGTAGGAAATTCTTGATAGAAAAGATTTAAGAGGTTGCTGTATCAGCAGATATGTTCTTCTTTATTTTTACAGCATTTCTATCTGTCCTTTGCTCTACAATAACATGTGAACAAGTGCCTCACAGTGAGGTTATTATGAAACCATAAACTATACTATTACTATACTTAACATTATAACCAAAATTACAACCTTGCAAATTGTAACTAGAGGAAAATTACAGGTTATTCCAAGTGTACCAGACATAAAGAAGAGTGTAGCAGCTGTTAGCAATCCTGAATATTATACCTTATAAAATTATATTTTCAGTTAACATAAATGCTGAAGCAGGCTATTCATTCTAAGAAGTTTTTCTGGAGACATACATTTCCCTGTGCATCGGATGGAGCCTAGTATTAGAAAAGCCTACTCATATAAGTACATTTGAATGTTCTGGAACTGCAAATGAAGTATATGGTGCCACTTAATTAAAGATATAATAACTAAATAATTATGCCTCCATTCACCTAAGCATAATGCATAAGGCCAATTAGAGACTTTTTTATATTAATATTTGTTGTGTTTAAAATACAATTACCAGATATCTAGCTCAGCATCATGAGAGAAATAATATACAGAAGTCAGAAATGAAAAGTTACTAAAGGCAGGAGAGAACTAAAATACCCTGCTAGAACACCAGTAGCATGTGAACAGTTGGATAAGTCAGGCTGAAGAATCCATCCCCAAAATGCACCTGCAAATCTAACTGAGCAGGGAGAGCTTACTTAGTCCACTGCTTCAGAGATCATTTCTTTATTTAAAAGATAATTATTGATTGTTCTAATATACATTAATTTATCCAGAATCATTACAAATCTATCTGAATACCTATGACTTTGGTCTGAATATCTATGGCCTAGAATACTTTAAGACAGCCAACCCACCACACTGTCATAAAACATACCAACTTCCCATTGGGCTGTCAGTGCCTCAGAGAAGTCACCCTGTCTTCCTTATGCTGGTCAGATTGAAGGTTAGTGACACTCCATGTCCATTCATCATTATTTTTAAGTAGTATAATGAGATCAGTAATAGCTCTAACAGTGTTTGTTATAACAACAGCATTTTTCACCCCTACTTTTTGCTTCAAAAGGGAATGTTAAATGAAGGAAAATAAGCTCTAGTGTTGTCCTTTAACTTTTTGAAGACATTGGCACTCTGTGAAGTTGGTTTATTGGCCTACATCTGGTCCTAAGGATTCCAGATAAGATGCTTTAATGTGTCAAAGTTGTCAGGCATTTCTTCATAAATAAATAGCGTGAAATTGTGTGATGGAACAAGGACACCATCATTAGTAATTGGGTAAGAATTGTGTTGGTTTCCCAGCTGATAGGTGGGCCACAGAACAAAAATCAAACATTTTGGATGCAAGGCATTCTACTTGCCATCACAAATTTGATTTGGGAGTACCATGTAAATGACAAGCCAGCATGCTGTTTCTTCCCCTCTGATATTTAGTCTCTTTCACCCCCTCTTCCTCAGTTTTTATGGATTCTTTTGAAAAGATGAGATGGAATTCTTTCCTTGCTGGATTAAAGAAATAATATGTCTATAATTTTAAACAATATACAACTGTGATACTGTTAAGATGTTGACAGTGATGCAAATTAAGACTTCTGAGGCTTCTCAGTAAATGCACTAATAGAAGGCATTAACCAACAGAGTTAGCCAATATGGTAAAAAAAAAAAAAAAATCATGGAGCATCACAATAAAAGTAGAATCCATGCTCTGTCATATTTAATAATATATATACTGTGAAATGTTAAATTATAAGCACACATCAGTTCAACATAGCAAGCATTCATTGCCATACACCAAAGATACAAAGATGAAAAGACCTAGATTGAGCTTTCAAGGAGTTTTCAGTCCTTCTGAAGAGACAAGTATATAAGCCACTAAGGATAAAACAGTATAAATATTTTACATATTTTTTTAGATTTAGAAATATTGCATAAGAGCAGATCTTTTTCTTTTTTTCTTTTTTTAAAAGATTTTATTTATTTATTTGAGAGAGAATGAGAGAGAGCACATGAGAGGGGGGAGGGTCAGAGGGAGAAGCAGACTCCCTGCCGAGCAGGGAGCCCGATGCGGGACTCGATCCTGGGACTCCAGGATCATGACCTGAGCCGAAGGCAGTCGCTTAACCAACTGAGCCACCCAGACGCCAGAAGCAGATCTTTTTCTAAACACAAATGAAAACACTTCGACTTTTTTGTTACTAAGGCTAAGTGTTATTTGAGCCATGGAGACACTCAAGGTATTCTAGTTGGATAAGCAGAAATAAATAGAAAATTACAGCACACAGTTACACAGTCTGCCTGAGAGCTGTGGTGTTGAGGCAAAATGGTTCTTGACCATGTTTTGCCAGAGCAAATCGACAGTACAGAAGTGAACCAAACTTGTAAGAAAAGATTTGCTGAGCTATGATGAGCTAACACTTGAATGTGAAATTGCAGTGGCTTTATGGAGAGTTCAGACTCCCCAAGCTGCCCCCAGGGACTTTGTGTTACCTGTGTTGTTCCTGTAAATAATGCAAACTACTTACTGGATGCCAAAAGTTATATGAACGTTCAATAGTATTTATCCCATACCTATTTTTTATACATCACCAGAAAGGATATTGGAAAAGTAATCACCATCAATTTTTGTATGCCTAAAGCTTTCTTCTAGTCCCCTTTTCTATCCATGAAACAGTTTCCAGACATAGTTTGGAAAATAAGTACAAGAATTTAATGATGCATAAAAGCTACAGAAATTAAATCCCTTGGGCGCCTGGGTGGCTCAGTTGGTTAAGCGACTGCCTTCGGCTCAGGTCATGATCCTGGAGTCCCGGGATCGAGTCCTGCACCGGGCTCCCTGCTCAGCAGGGAGTCTGCTTCTCCCTCTGACCCTCCTCCCTCTCATGCTCTCTGTCTCTCATTCTCTCTCTCGCAAATAAATAAAATCTTAAAAAAAAAAAAGAAAGAAATTAAGTCCCAGCTGTATTGCCATTTTCAGACTCATGTTTTTGGCTATTTAATACCTTTAAGCTTTAAAATTTACATATATCTATTAATGAACTCAACAATTCTTTCATTCAAATCAATAAAACTAAGTGTCTATTACTTGTGAGGCCTTAATGACTCACTGATGAATAAGATAATATCGTACCCCCCAAAAGCTTAGAATCTAGTAAGGAGATGAAGACATTCTGTCTTCATCCAAATAACCATAGAAAAGCACTGTAGCTGATATAATGTATTAGGTGCAGGGTATCATAGAAGGTAAAGTTATAATGATTAATTCTCTCCAGTAGGATCGGGATCAGCTTCATAGAAAAAATAATGCTTTTGCTTGGGTACCGAAAAGCTTATGAGGGTAAAACAACAAGATGCACTGGACAAACACAGTAGTTTGATAAGACGTAAAGTGACCTTAAGGTGCATAAGAAATGGGGTTGAGAGATAGGAAAGGATGTATATGTTAAATTAAGAATTTAGACTTTTCACACAAACATAGGATACTATGAAATGGGAACAAGAAAGGATTTGGGGACAGAAGCTCTAGCATGAGTTTTAGGTATACATTAAAAAAGAACAAACCCCGGGCACCTGGGTGGCTCAGTTGGTTAAGCGACTGCCTTCGGCTCAGGTCATGATCCTGGAGTCCCTGGATCGAGTCCCGCATCGGGCTCCCTGCTCGGCAGGGTGCCTGCTTCTGCCTCTGACCCTCCCCCCTCTCATGTGCTCTCTCTCTCTCATTCTCTCTGTCTCAAATAAATAAATAAAATCTTAAAAAAAAAAAAAAAAAGAACAAACCTGGATTTTTGGGAGGCCAATTAGGGGATTATTACAACAATGTGAATGAGAAGCCATGAGGGTTAAACCAGGGAGGGCAGCCCAGTGATGAAGAGTCAGAGAGAAATGATGTTTGAGAGGTAGAATGGACAGAACTTTCTATCAGTTAGATGTGATATGTGAATAAAAGAAGGGAATTAACACCCAAGTTTCTGATTTGGGTTAGCAATTGGATGATGGTATCACTGGGAGATAAAGGAAATATCATATGATTTAAATTGCAGATGTGTTGAGTTTGCCATGTCTTCTAAGCATGTGGACTTTTAGGTCTGGAGCTCAGAAGAGAGATTTGGAGTCATCAATATATAAGACATAGTTAAAGCATGGAAGTGATCAAATAGTCTGAATAAGGGACATGGGTGAGAAAAGGTAAAGAGCAAGGCCCTGAGGAATGCCCAATACTTTCAGAAGCTGGGGGAGAAAGAAGGCCACTGAGAAGGGAAAGTCAAAGAGGCTGGAAAAAGGCAAGAATCAGGAAACCATGAGGAAAGGAAGAGGTGGTTGACAAATTCAGTTGCCTTGGGGAGAAAAAGAATGAGGACTGTTAAGAGTTTGTTAGATTCAGAAACCAAGAAGTCCCCTGGTGTCCACTGTCAGTGTTAGAGAGTAAATAAAAGTTAAGCCCTTAATTCCAGGGAGAATGTGAGGAATAGGAGGTAGATCAAGGAAAATGGACTGAAGGGTTTAGTGTTTCCCAGACAAATTTGAATACACATATTCAAGGGCTATAAGAAAGGTGCCAAATAAAGTGAAATCTGAGCAGCCACATCCCAGTCCCAAAGCAGTCAGCAACTGGAGAAAGCACAGAAGTACAGGTTAAACAGTGGTTAACTAGTGTTAGCCACGCAGAGGAAAGTCAGAAAAGACATGTATAAATTACCTGTAGGTATGAAGGCCAAGAGCTGAGGGATTTCATACCTCAGGGCTCCATTTTTTTTCTGTGAAATAAGACCAAGATGTACTGCCAACTTTCTCCCTACATTTTATACACCTGAAGTGTGCCAAGGACGCTGGATATGGCAACAACCCAAGGGTCTTAGATTATCTAGACATTCTCTAATCACTAGAAATTTATTCCCTTCTGCTCAGTAGCAAAGTGATCATGGAACCAAAGTAACAATGGTCCTCTGCTCAATTAGCCAAAACATACCACTGAAACCCTTCTAGCGTCCCACACAGAGAAATGATCTAAGAAAAAACTTTCCTGAGAAAGATTTTCCTTCTTAACTGTCATTTATCTCTTTTCTTCCTATTTCTTCTAGCATAGGGTTTATTTGAATGAGTTTTCTTCTTAACCTGATGCTGTAACACCTCTGGATCTCACATCTTTCATCAGACTCATTGATGTGCTGTTGACTGAGTCTTGCCAGATCATTAACAATGATTTTTTAAGAACAGTTAACACCAATTCTTGCCTACCCCTCACTCTCTCACTGCTCCATAAGAGAATCATCCATCTTTATGTCTTTTCATCAATCATTGGTATTTCTGCTTTGTTCTTTCTGACAGTTTTCAGTCAATGTGACTGAGTTTAATGCATGCCAGCTCAATATACAGATTAATTGTGATATATTGGTGACTACTTTCTCTGTTTATTTCCATGATACAAAATGTTCAGTTTTGTAGGCAATTTAACAGTTGGAGATTTTTAATGTAAAAATAATCTAAAGAAAAGTATTTCCTTTTGTTTAAAAATTGGGGAGTATCTGGAGCAGAGGTGGTCTCTGAATTTTTCAAAGCATTTCAAAGATAAGAAAGAAAATACTGGTTTTGGATCTCTTTGACATATAATGTTTAATCTGATTTTTTACACGGAGGAAAAAAATTATACAGTTTAGAATTTTATCCATGGTGCTTCCAAGTGCTAAATAGGCTGTAGCATATTTAGAAAGCAAAATTCACTGGCAAGGAGACCAGAAATCTATTTGATTCCAATCTAACCCACACAGTTTTGTTACTTTATCTTACAAATAAATGGAGGGGGAGAGGGTCATGTTATTTCAAAATTATTTAAGGGTTTATTTCTTATAGAGTTTTTAAATTACCCAGCATTGTGATTGGGGGATATAAAGCAGCATTAACTTGTCAGAAATTAATGAAAATCTGCTTTTAAGAATAGGGCAAATGGAATCAAAGTGGAATGTCCAAGAGTAAAATGCAATGTTAGAAAGATCATGTTTGATGCTCCCTGGAAAGTTTCCCAGATTCTCTATCTAGCTAATCTCTGTGAGTGTTCATTATGAGGTGTGATAGCTGTCTCTCCCAGAGTCAGGCTTTGTCTTATTCTTCATTGAAACTGCTTGTCTTACATTAGGTTTATGAAATGAATACAAAAGCTATGATAACTTCTGTTTTTAATGACTTGCACAGATTTTTTAAAAGGATTCATACAGATAATGAGGATAACATAAAAGATATTTTTCTCGGGAAAAAGCATGATTAGGCATAGCACAGTGGAACGATCACAGTCTTTAAAGCCAAGAAAACACTGAATCTAAATCTCAGCAACTTCAGCTCTTCCACTTTCTAGTTTCATGACTTCAGGTAAGGTTTTTTTTTCAGTTTTCTGGAGCCTCTAATTCCTCAACTGTCAAAGTGGGGATAATTGGATTCACCTCACCTGGCAACTGTGAAAACTATGTGAAATTTGATACGTAAAGCACCTTGCCCAAAGTCTGACAACATACAGTAGATGCTCAATAAATGTTAATTTGCCCCCTAGCATAGCTCTCATCCTATAGATGTCAAATATCAAAGAACTGAATGCATATTAAAGACCACCAAATATATGATGCTAACTTGTTAACTTGTAAATGTAGTAAATATTAAAACATACAAAAATATTCTATTCCCTTTCTGCAGTGTGGCCTTTGTTGTTTTTAAAATCATTCTACCAACTCTTATTGAACTATAAAATAGCTAATGCACTTTCACTTCAGAGACCCTATTTCATTTTCTTAACCTTAAATATTGTCTGCCCTTTTTACTCGTTAGTTTACCATATGCTTTATATAATTTTCATCTCAGGACCTTGTTGCTACCATAAGTCTAATATGACAGGTTTCAACTTTCAGCATATAAGGGTAGATGTGAGAAAATAGCTTTTTGATCACTCAGTTATCTCTCCCAGAATAACTGGACCAAGGATTCCCAACATATACAACTTCTTATCTAGCCTAACTTCAGTTAACTCCAAAAATGTATACTGCTATAATCTCCTCATGGAGGCACAAGGAAAAAAGGAGAAAGAGGAGGAGGATAACTTCCTTTCACTCCACTGATAAATACCTTTTGTTATCAGCATCCATTGTTGGCATTTTATACATCTATAACTTCCACCACCTTAATAAAACTTCAGGGAAAAAAAATCAAATAGCTTCAGCAGAAAGGACTAGAAGCATTGTACTAAAGATATTAAACATTGGGACTGGAGAAGACAAATGCACTTCGTCTCCATTGTCCATTCTAAACTCCATTTCTGAATAAGCGGAAGTAGGGACTCAAAGTCTGAAAGGCTTCTGGACCCTGAATGCATAACCCAGTAGGTCAATGTATATAGCCAAAAGACTTTCCAAAAAAGGGATTTAGGGGAAAAACCAGAGTCAAGAATGAAACAAGTAGCCCAGCAGAAGCATCCATCGAATGGGGCTTGGAGGATCCTTTAAAACTGGGCATAAAACAATGGAAATAGAATCCAGATATATTGAGGAGAGAAGTGGGCCTGAAACAGAAAGAAGATGAACTTGTGTGTGTGTTCACATGTAAAATAGGGAGAGAGTAGTGATTTAGAATGCCAGCTTCAGAGTCACAGGGTTCAAAACCTTGACCCATTGTACACTAGCTACTTACTTCATCTTGTTGAGTTTCAGTTTCTTAAGATGTAAAATTGGTATAATAATTGTTCCTACCTTACTAGGATCAATATGAGGGTTCAATATATTTAAAACATTTAGCATAATGTCTGGCCCTTACTAAGTTTTTGATAAATGTTAGCTAATATTATCAGGTCCACTGGAGTAGTTAATAGGACTTTTTAGGTAAGCAGACAGGAATTCAAGGCCCAGAGACAACTGGGGCACTCTCTTCCTTTGGTATCAGTGACTTGATAGAGAAAAGAGGCCAGGGGTGCATAAGGAAGAAATAATTACAAATTGGGATGGAGGATACAGAGGGAAGAAAAGAAACGGTCTCTTGTTTACAAACACTGCCCCACTGAACCATGTATTCAGGATACAGAAACCTTGCTTGGATCTTACTCTCTACTGCTTATCCAAAAACTTAGACAAAGGATAATGGACAAATGCTCAGACAGTGCACTTATTTTCTCCTGCTCAAATTTATAGTATCTCTATTTCAATGTTTCCATTCCTTTCTGCTAAAATTGTTTTAAAATTTTCCTGGAGTCTGATTAGAGCAGTGGAGGCTGTGTGTGTAAAATGACGATACCAAATGCTTATAGTATAAGGCGTTAGTCACTGGGACGAAGGACAGGTATGTGCCTCTTCTTTCCAGGAATCCCCTTGTGCTTTAGAAGGAAACTGTGGCAATGTCTCTTAGCTTGCAGTTAGCTGAAGTTAACTCCAGGAGAAAAGACACAAAACAAGAGGAAAGAAATGAAAGGAGAGTGCTATGTGTGAAAGTAGACCACAAAGGAAAGAAATTGATGTGGAAATATTTAAACATAATTATGGGCGAAAGTGTGACAGAAATACACTTAAACCTGCTTGACACAGGGGGAATGGGGAGTAAAAATAACCAGGAAAAGGGGAGCCTGGGTAGTTCAGTTGGTTGGGCATCGAACTCTTGATTTTGGCTGGGGTCATGATCTTGTGGTTATGATCTCAGGGTTGTGAGATCAGGCTGTGTGAGGCTCAGTGCTCAGCAGGGAGTCTAGTTGAGATTCTTTCCCTCTGTCCCGCACCTCTGCAAACATGCCCACCCGTACTCGCTCTCTCTCTCTCTCTCTCAAATGAATAAGTACATCTTTAAGAAAAGAAAAAACAGAAAAATGTTTCTTCTAATCTGGCCACTTCTCTATTAAAACTCAGTTCTTGTACCTTCTCCTTCATTTTAGCCTCAAAAATAGATTTTAAAAAAGTGCCAAAAATTCAAGGTACTTCTAGGAGTTCCCATATGTTCATGAAAGAAATACCAATACATTTTCAAATGCTAAAATAATCAGCCTAAAAGCTCTTTCATTTGATTAAATTAATATTTCCTTTCCTGGCTTTCAAAGGTGGCTTTCTCCATATTCCTTCCCCACCATGATAATATATTCTCCTAAAAATAAAAGCTTCACCCAGTCTTCCCACTCTTAGTTCAATGTCATCCTAAAACAAAAACAAAAACAAAAACAAAATATGGCCCTAAAGACTATTTGTACTGAAAAAGAATCTTGGATTATTGGGTGAGTGGTCTAAAGTAGTGAAGTAATGTTGAATAGAGGGAATATTACATTGTCAGGAAAAGTGAAGGATATATTTTTTTCTAGGAATGAAAAAACTTGGCAATTTGCTATCTTAAGAAACCTCCTCTCTAATCAGGTTAACCTGAACTCAACCAAGAAATAAGATAAAATAATTTTTTTTTTTAAAAAAAAGCATCCTCCCTTTCACAGTCTTCTTCCTTTCCCTACCTTTATTTATGCCCTGCCATGTCCACGGAGAGCAAACAACAAAAATAATAGTAGGATTAACCAGAAAGACACTACTTGAGGAAAATGATGCATATAAACAAGCAAATTCTGCCCAAATTCTGGCAAATCAAGGAATATCTTCAAATGCATCTAAAAGCCAGTCTATATGATTTTGCAATGCTTTAATAATTAATATTCTTAAGAAAACAAAGCCAGTATGGCTTCCTGCAAGATGATCAACACCAAGAAAGTCCCTCATTCTACTTGTATTTAACATAAATAAGGAATGAAGATTTTAATCCACTGAGAGGTACAAAGCGGTAGTGGATGCAAATTAGGAGTAGAGAAAATATTTACTACAAGTATACCACAAGTTACTATAATCAAGGGGAAAAATGAAAATATTTTGAGGACTAATGATACACATGATCACAACACTCAAAAAATTAAAATCACTCCTTCCTTGGATAATTATGATATGTTGTGCTATGAGAACTTCAGAGTATACTGTGAAGCACTGCACAGCCCTTACCATAAAATTCCAGGATCAAACATCAAAAAGAGGTGTATGATATTTTTGTTTGTTTGTTCATTTGTGTTTTAGTTTCTACACGTAAATGAAATCATATGATATTTCTCCATCTGACTTATCTGAGCATAAAATCCTCTAGATATAACCATGCTGTTGCAAATGGCAAGATCTTCTCTTTACAGCCACATAATATTCCACGGTGTGTGTGTGTGTATGTGTGTAAAACACACCTTCCTGGGGTGCCTGAGTGGCTCAGTTGGTTAAGCATCTGACCCTTGATTTCGAGGCAGGTCATGATCTCTCCCTCTCCCTCTGCTCCTCCCCTACTGCTCACATGCTCTCTATCTTAAAACAAAACAAAACAAAACAAAACAAACTTCCTTATCCATTCATCTAGGAACACTTAAGGTTGCTTCCATATCTTGGCTATTGTAAATAAACAATGAAAAGCAGAATCAGACTTATAAATACAGAGAACAAGCTGATGGTAGCTAGAGGGAAGGGAGTGGGAGGCTGGGCAAAATGGGTGAAGGGGAGAGGGAAATACAGGCTTCCAGTTATGGAATGAACGAGTCATGGGAATAAAAGGCACTGCATAGCAAATATAGTCAATGATATTGTAATAGTATTTATGGTGACAAATGGTGGTTACACTTAGAGTGAGCACAGCATAATGTACAGGGAAGTTAAATCACTATATCATACACCTGAAACTAATATAACACTGCATATTAACTAACTATATTAACTAACTGAAAATAAAATAAAAACAAATAAACTGAAAAACAAAAGAAAGAAAGAAAGGAAGGAAAGAAGGAAGAAAGGAAGGAAGGAGAGAAAGAGAGAGAAAGGAAGGAAGGAACGAACGAACGAATGAAGGAAGCAAGGGGTATATGATAAAATTAGCAAATTAGACAATAGAAAATGCCAAAATGCCAATAATTGAACATTCTCATTACCAATAACTGTGGCATCTCAAAAAATTAATAATAATATAGTGTCTTACTGTTGTTTCTAGCTCATCCCATGATATTCTACAGCACTTATTTTAAAAAATTTTATCATCTGCTAAAGTTTCACTTACACAAACATATTTATTCTTCAATACTATCTCCTTGTAATGGGGTTAAATATTTCTGTATCAAAAAAATTATGAACAAAACTGGATTTTTTGTATTTTTATCTTAAAACAACAATCAAAAAATGACATTTATAACTTGTGGTCTGCTGAGTAAAATCAGGAAAAATCAGTAATCATTCCATGTAAGAAAATGGTAGTCTACTAAATGAGGTAACATCATTTGGAGAAGAAGAGGACAAGAAAAGAGGATAAAGGTAGAAACAGGAAGCAGGTTCCATTTGTTTCTACATTGATCATTAGACTGTGCCTGACGAGGTAATAGGGATATTACTGCTCAACAAATTCAACTAATGATAAGGGCTCAACAAAACTCCAGTGATAAGGAAAAAATGTTAAATCTGAAACCCCGTTATAAAAAAAAAAATAGTTATTTATAAGATACGTACAAAACATAAATTGAATCTATAAGCCACATACAACTCTCAGTATAATGACTCTGTAATCAGAATATATCCTTGAGCCAAGGCATATGTCTGTTCCCTACTACAGGAATTTACCCACTTGGTTTACTAATAGCTAATTCTACCAAGGTTTAGATGACAAAATTTCAAAGGTTTATTTCACCAGGATGTCTGCATTGTTCGTGAAGAAAAAAGAAAATAAACCCAAAACAATAGTCAAACAAAAACATGAATTTTCAATGATTGAATCTCAAGAACGGAATAATCTCTGACAAGCTCAAGTCACCCCACATAGAAAACTGCCTACTTGGCCCCAATCTATTTAGAAAATCGATGATGCACAGATTCTATGTAGTACTAAGAGTGCAAAGGTCAAAGGTTTAAATTTCAGTGTGAGCATATGTTGTTATGATATAGATTTTAATAATACGTATGCACACATTTGACACTAGTACCTGTTGTTCTAAGCATTAGTCTTAGCATATGGTGAATTTCATATTTAGAAATCCCTAAGCAGCTTTAGAATTAAGAGATGTATTACCTGTAACTTACCCTTAAACACATTATTTAATGCAATCTCCATTTATAATTACCAGACTCTGATCTCATCAACTCATTGATTGTGACTAGACATACAAAAATTTCACATAATTTTAAAGATTATAAAATTAATATACATTTCCTCCTTCTGATTTCCACAGCCAAGATCTCTTGCACTAAGCTATGATGCTCTGTTGTACATACTGCATGCAGAATGCATGAAAAACATGCCAGGAAGAATCTGCAATGCAGATAAGAGGGAGGCATTATCCTTAATTTGCATATCATACCACACACAGTAACTGATTTGTCAAATATCAAACAATTTACATATTCTAGGCCTCCTTCTCTCCCTTTCTTGCATATTAGGCTTACTTTTTTTTTTTCTTTTTTCTTTTGAACTGAATTTTATAGAAAGGAAAATATATCTTTAGCTAAGCTGATGTAATTTAGAAATAGGAGTATTAGATTTCTCCAACTGACTTAAGAATATTAGAAAAGAAAAAAAAAGTGCACCTTCAGGTTAGATTGCATAATGGATATGGAGCTGAAAAGGCAAGCTCTGACTCTGAGAATTAAATTTAGCCTGCTAGTTCCTGCAGGGAAACGTAAGACCACCTTCCCTCAGCAGCTCGATTGGGGAGACATTGTTCTGCTGTCTTTCCAGGCTCTTTTGTACGCTGAGGCTGATGTGATTCCCCAGACTCATGTCCTGCACAGAATTTAAACTACTTTTGTGAGTAACAGCAAAAGGAATTTATTGACTTCCTCTCAGACTGAAAGCAAAAGTGACCACTTGCATCAAATTATACACCTGGATTTTTAACTTATTAAAAATGGGGTGGGCTGCGATTGATGTTGATTTCTATTCAATGGTCTCATCTATTCCAATATTTTAGGATCTTAAAATGTTTATGCAAAGCTTTATTTGGATTACTTACATGCCTGCAACTGTTCTTTATTTGCCAAGGTGACAGTACAAATCACATTATTTGCAGAGGTAGGGGAGTCTTTCCCACAAATCAGCCCCACAACAATAACAAACATTTATTTATTGAACTCTTGGAACAGCTACAAAGAAATATAAGACACAGTTTCTGTTTTCAAGAACCTTATAACACAGGGAGATAAAATATTTACAAATACAATTAACCAATAAAGAAAGACAGTGATACAAGCTATGTCTCAAAGGCAAAATCATAGTAGAGATTCTGCCCTCACAGGAACGAGATCTCATTACCTGGGTGATTTACTATTCTTCTGGTTTTCAGTTTCTGAAATGCATACATTGGACAAGATTATCTCTAAAGTCTCTCCCAATCTAGAGGTCCTCAAAACTTAATACCTACTCTTCTACCCTAAAGTGCCTTCATAATTTTACTCTGTGTCTTATCCATAGCAATCTAAGGTGAAGGGAAGTCAGTGGCCTCCAAAAGACATTTCCATTTATTTATTTTCTCTTAGACATTTTTAACAGTTCATAGATCAAGAAGGAATGCCATCCAATTTCTTCACAATATCTACATACAAGAGGAGTGAACTACTAATTATCCACATACAAATTATATGCATTGCTGTTTATCCCCAGTTTTTTTTAAAGATTTTATTTATTTATTTATTTATTTATTTGAGAGAGAGACAGAAAGAGTGTGTGTGTGAATGCAGACGAGTTGGAGGGGCAGTGGGGGAGGGAGAGGGAAAGAGAGAGAATCCCAAGCAGCTCCATACTGAGTTCTAGCCTGAGGTGGAGCTTGATCTCATGACCGAGATCATGATCTGAGCCGAAACCAAGGGTCAGATTCTTAACTGACTGAGCCACCCAGGCACCCCATCCACACAGTTTTTAAATGTAATTTTATTTGAAGGGCACATTGAAATTCTAATTTTTAGACAAAGAAACAAGCTTATGTAATGACAAATACTGGAGTTTTTCTCCTTGGCAGGCCTTGTACTCTATGTACCTAACACTGTGTTTGAGTTCTCAAAAAATGTGCAAAAGGATACACCAGCCAAATAGTCAATTTTTAAAAAAATTCCTGAGATGATATTGACAACTCCAGCGGCCCTGTACAGATTATCAAGGTGAGATAACACAGAACAGTCCTACAAACTCATTCACTACTTTCTCCCTAAAAGCCCTAAACAGCCAACACCTTGCTCTCCATTCTCTTGGACTCCCACTAGCTTGGCATGTCTTGGCCCCATTAAAACAAATGAGACTTCCCAAGCAAAAATCATTCTAATCCAAATTGTACTTCCCAAAGTCTTACAGCCCAAAACACCACAGCAGAGGGCACATGGGGACCAAAAAAGAGAGCATTATCATAAATCCCTTCACTTCTTCCACTAACGGATTTCTTTCCTCAGCTTGTGGCATTGTTCCAAACTGTTCCATTATGGGTCCTAAATTATACTAGGGCCTCTCTACTAAGTGGCTGAGGTGAAGGGAGATGGAGATGATGCTAACAACTAAGTAACACAACTAGTAAATTGCTTATGAACTAGAATCCACATGTTGTGACTCTCTGTACGCTGTTTTTTCTTCTCATTTTGCTATCACCTGTAATTAAAAGCCACTCTTCCCTAAAAATTTTAATGTTACATAAAATAAAAAGTATCTTTCCCTAATCTGCTACTTTAAATAATATGCAAAGTTTCCTAGACATTAGGATATTTGATTTTTAAACAAAACACACTGTCATACATTATGGATCAAAAATCTCAAACTGACTACTGTAACAAGGTTCAAACTTAAATTCAACTGATACATTTCAAGTTTTCACATGATGGTGCAGCCTGTCAGCCCAGAGAGTTTTGCTGTTACAAACAAAATCCGCAAATCTTTTCTCATATTTTGTTCTTGCTATTTTTTTTGATGATATTAGTCCTAAATGTAAGTTTTATAAATTGTAAATATGATACAATTGAAATAATAGTACTCCTTTGGCATGTCTAAAGTGGCCAACCATTCATCTCAATAGGATCTTCATTGTACTTAAGTTGTATATGCTTAAATTGACTATGTATTTAAGATGTGAAGAAAAATAACATATAAAACAGGTATAGAAATTTATTCTAGAGCACATACAAAACTTTAGAGATGCACCATCCTCTAAAACAGGAGCTTTGTAATAATGCTTTATAACAATAATAATAAAACTACTTTATCATAATATTGTTTTCTGGGAACCAGCCATCACTTAGAATATTAACATTTATTCAACTGTCACACAATTAACTTCAGCATAAGTAGGAAAAAAGACTTCTTAAATATTATAATGTAGTGTTTCCCAAATAGGTCAGTCCTAAAATTCTACAAATACAAATAGAAAGCATATTCTCTGAAAAATCTCATTCTATTGATCTGAGGAGGGATGGAAGAAATATGAATTTCTAAAAAGTGTCTCCAGTAATTCTTATTATCTGGCAAAGCTTGGAGAACATCATGATAATGCATTCAAAGCCAAATGCTAAGAATTTTAGATTATATTTACCAGGCTACCCATCAGTCAGTATCTATATGCATATCATTTGAAGAAGCTTGAAATAGAAAATATTTCTTTCATTATCTATAATACAAGCAGCAAAAATTCATTTATTTTCATCTTAAGCACTTTTTGCTCTTTGAGGGTGCCCTTCTAAATTGCAAATACCCTGGAAATGTTACCAGTGGATATCTTTGGAGAATTAGATAACAGTTCTTGAAGAGCAAAGACAAATATGAAAACAATGGGTGGTGGCAGTCAGAGGGGTGAAAAGAACTCTGTGGAAAGAACTGCAAGGGGAGTTGACTGTTTCCCACTGAGATTAATCTTTTAAAACCAAAACAAAATCGAAGTGCCACAGATTTAAAGGAACATGAGTTTATGTATGACTTTGCTAGAAAGGGTTATGTAATCATGACCATCTCCGTAAAGGTCAGTGAGAATTTAACTAACCTTCCCAAATATCATGTCAACAGCACATCTTAGAAACAGTAACTCCCTCCCCCACATGACCTGTATATCTTTAAAATAATCAACGAGCCAATTTCCCTAAATTTGTCCCTCTTCACAGATTCTAGACACTTAATATTTACAGCTTCAAGGCTGATACCCACGGCCCTTCTGTATTCTACAACTTCATATGAGAAGGTGGTGATGATTCAGAAAGTACTTCAAGGTCAGTCAGTACCTCTTGGCTATAACAATAATTTTGATAATAAAAAGGATATAACCCCCCAAAGATACATATTTGTCAACCAGAGTTGAGGTATAAAAATTTATTCTAGGACATAAGGAAGGAATATATAGAGTAAATTATTGAAATTTAACAAAAACATAGATGTAACCTAGGGTCACAAAGGGTCTTCAACAGTAAACTCTATTATTATGTAAAGCTAAGTGAGTGACAGGATTGCAAGATCACACCAGGGATGCACCAAGCAAATCTTAGCTGTGTATTCAGTCTCTGGCCTAATGATTCATTATAGCATGAATTTCCCCAAAATTATACTAATAGAGGCTAACAGTTGTAACTTTTTAAAAGTGAATGGTTGGCTACTAATACCTTATAGATTCCTTAATAGAAAATGGCAATGCTCAAATGATTAACCCCTTTCTTACTATCTTCTCTCTAGGGTAGATAGGACACAGTATTCCCAAATGGCAGGAAATAGAGAAAAAAATGTGACAAGTCAGAGAGGCATAATGAATTATGTCTGATACAACTCACCCTTCTTTCCATTCAGTTGAAGTACTTTTCAATCTTCCAGATGGCTCTGGGGAGCAATCTTATCTCTCTTAATGGTGCCAACCCAGCAACCTGAACTGTTCATCAATACTACTTTTGAGTAATTATGAGGTAGGGAGCCCCACCTTTCCCTAAACACATACCTGTCGGGAAATTAGAGCAACTGTAGGGACTGTTGCAAATGACCTTCAGTATAATGCTAAATCCAGCACATATGCAAACCCCCTTCATTTATGAGATAACTCATCTCCAAAAATATTACCACAATAATTTTTTTTAATCTTAAAGAAACACAGTTGACTTTGTTATAAAGAGATTACTTAACCAGGACATCATAGTTTTTATTTCAACAATAAAAGCAATGAAAATAGAAGGAAAATTGTGTTCTAGAACCAACAAGTCCTGGGTCTAAATCACTACTCCCTACCTCTCTATATCTTTGTGAGAGGCTCTTTGAGTCTAACTTTCTCCATTAAATGTGGCACCCAACATGGAACATAAGTTTGTTCTTTTCCCCGCCATAGGTACCATCATTAATGCAGGTATTAGAGCTGCCCATAGTTTCCCAACTAGTTATGTTGTTGGAATAAATCTAATAAAGCATTATGTTCACAGGGAAAGAGTAAAGAGAGTCATAGAATTACTAGACACAGAAAGCAAGGACGTACAGAGATACATAACAGAACCTTTCACAGTTCCCACCACAAAGAGATCATTAAGAGATACGTATTGTTTTGACTAAAAGGACTAAATTAATAAGGAGGAAAATTGCAAAGATGGAAAGAAGATAAGGCTATGAGCAAGCTATCTTGACATTACAGAAAATTTTCTAAGCAATAAATATCTAAGATGATATAAAATATAATGAATACAATATTTGGGGTTTTTTCTTTTTTTTTTTATGTTATATTAGTCACCGTACAGTACATCATTAGTTTTTGATGTAGTGTTCCATGATTCATTGTTTGCGTATAACACCCAGTGCTCCATGCAATATGTGCCCTCCTTAATACCCATCACCAGGCTAACCCTCCCCCCATCCCCCACCCCTCTAAAACCCTCAGTTTGTTTCTCGGAGCCCATAGTCTCTCATGGTTCATCTCCCCCTCTGATTTCCCCCTGAATACAATATTTTGAAAGCAGACAATGCTTCAGAAAAAATAGATGGGATATCACTTACCATGGGCTTTGTTCTTTCTAAGAGTTTGCTGGTATTTTTGTGGGAGTGAGGCCTGGGAATTTCAGAACTCAGACCTAATACTGGGCAAAGAAAGATGTATCTCAAAGGTTCTTAAAAGCCATAAAGATATCAGGGGTGTTTTAAATTTTCCTTTATTTTTACCAGTTATAAATGCTTACTACATTTCAGGAGATAAAATAATATGAAAAGCCTGATTAGTATCATTATTGGTATTTCTGTTGTTATTAAAATAAGACCATTAGGTATAACATGGTCATTTACTTGTATAATCTGAATCATCTCAGGAAGGTGCATATCAGGTTACACCAAGATCAAATGAGAAAGGAAGGATCATGTGATGGCCTAGGAGATTATCAATTTGTTCATGCTCCCAGATGCAAAAGAGTAGAAACTGACTAAGCGTGTCTTTATGCTTTCTTCACAGCTTAATTAAAGTCCTCTAATTAGTCACAGCCACTAAGCACTACATTATCAACTCTGCTTCCTGTTGGACTGGCTTCTCCTCTAGTCTGATAACTGGGTAGAAAAATCAGTTGATCTAAACACTGTCTTTGAAATGCAAAGAATCTTAACCCAGCAACACAGGCTTGGCTTACTTTAAGACATGCCATCTGTAAAGTTGTGAGGTCACGGAACTGGATCCTCAGCCCTGTTCTCATCACCATTCTCATCTCCACACTGAGGTTCCTCTTAGTTTTCTCTCCCATTCTTTGGGTGTCTTGTTCTCCCAGATATTAGTCCTTTCCCTCTACCTCTAGATATTTGAGTTCATACCTTCCTCCCCTAAACAGTTCTTACAAGGAGGACTTCAGAAAGGGCAATGTTTACATCAAAAAGACCACTTTTAACTGCAGAATCATAGGTAGTGAGCAGGAATGATAAATGACTACCCACACTGCTCAGATCATATGCAAACCCAGGAAATTATGTATCTAAGGCCTGTCATGTCCTCCCAATTATCCTTTCCTCATGAGCCAGAATTGGATATTATATTCAGTTCAGTAACCTATTTTATGCCTCGAATTACAGGTTACTATAATTTTAGGAAATTATTTTGTGACCAGACTTCTAGTCATAGCATCTCATGAAACACCCCTGGTGACTACACTGCAACAACTTACAAAGGTTTCTGGTATTATGAAGATGTCATATTTCATCTTTATCTATTGCATCATTTTTACTAGAAAAGCTTGTCCTTGGTTTTTGTCAGATATCATATTTTTTCTCTATTGCAATGGTTTCACCAGAAAAGTTTATAATTCTTTTTTTCTTCCTTTTTTAAAACCCTACCACAGGCACAATTTCTGATCGAAATCACTCTTTATAAACAACAGCTATAAATAAACAGCAAACATTGGAAGTTAAACTACAGCACTTTTCAAATACTACATTTGGCCCCATATCCACTATATTCAGAACTAAGTGATTGGCTCATGTGTTCTCTGAACTAAATTCCTCCTCACAAAGGTACCACCCTCATTCTCCAGCACCTTACAAGTCTCCTTTTCTGTGTCTTAGAGCACAGGGTACACCTTCTCTAAGTATAGAGAATATGCTGATGTACAAACATGAAGGATGACTGTAGCATTTTTGCAAGTAGTGCAAGCTGGCCCTATTAACGTTCCTATTTCCTTTTTGTGAAAGGGTCACCCGTTTTGTATCTGAGGAATCATTCTAGAGAGACAATGTTTGTTTCAGAGAGTGTCTACAAACCAGAAAACTCAAGTTCTAAGCTAACCTCTAATGATTTTTAGACACGTGATCACTTCCTATGTCTATGAAATGCAAAGAGTACTACCACACCTGCCTGTCTCCTGGGGCTACATCAAAGACTTTGTAAACCATAAATCATTATACAAAAGCAGTGAATTATTTTCATCATGATTGAAATGTTTGCTCATTTTCCTTTAGTCTTTAAATTCTGCGAATGCTGCCAGCTGAGAGGAGGACATTTCTCATAAAGGACTGATAAATATCATCAGCATATGCATGAGTCCACTTAGTCTTGAGAATCCAATCTTTTAGTCAAGATTATTTTGGTCTCCATTCAATCTAACTTAAGAATTCTAGTGACAAGGAAACATAACATACATTTTTTTAAATGCTGGGAAGACGTACTCTGCCTTTAAGTTGCTTAACATTGTAATTGTTATGAGGTAGATCACCATTTTATAAGAAGATTATGGAATCTTGATTATGAATGATCTAAATGAACTGACACCATGTTAAATAGTGTGAAGAGTTTTAACAATGGTAGTGACTGCTATTTTAGCAGGGCAAGAGCAGAATAATGTTTTAAGACCAGTTAGCTTTAAGAAATGGGGAGTAAATAAATTGAGAAATGTTGATTAGTTGCTATATATACATATATACCAGTCTCAAATATCATATATATATATATTTTATCATATATATGTATATTTTTTATTTTTTATTTTTATTAGAGAGGGAGAGAGAGAGAGGTTGGGGAGGGACAGAAGGAGAGGGAGAGAGAGAATCTTAAGCAGGCTCTCTACCCAGTGCAGAGCCCAACGCGGGGCTCGATCTCACAACCCTGAGATCATGACCTGAGCCAAAATCAAGAACTGGACACTTAACCGACTGAGCCACCCAAGCACCCTGAGACTGGGCAAATTTTTAAAAAAGCTTAATGGCAAGAATAAATATAGATTTAAGGTAATGTGTAATTGGGTCATGGTAAGGTTTAATAAAAACAACATATGGTTCTGTAATTGTACATAATCAATTGCCAAATAACTAAACAGACAACATACTATTTTGCATGTGCAAATATTTTCTAGTATCAAAGCACTTTCATGACATTTTAATTTATCATCAAGTACATGCAAGTAAAAGAGAAAGTTTGCAAATGTGGCAGAAATAGCCATGTTCACCAAATATTCATTTGGTCTTCTACATTTCCCAACCAGTGCCCTTAAATTTCAGCAGCACCAGGTAACAAATTCTAACCAATGGATGCCAATGGAAGGGATTTTTGTCACTTCTAGGTTAAAGTTGTATAAAGTCCAAGTGAGCTTGGCCAGTTTCTCTTCCTCTGCCATGGCTAATGTGGTACATAGCCATCACTCTAGATGAGGTAGCTAGAAAACTACAGAGCCTTTCTAGCAGCCTAGGTTCCTGAGTGACTGTGGAATAGACCCCTCCTCATAACTAGGTCCCCCAGTCCAAATAGGGATCTATATAATATGAATAAGAAATAAACTTTTATTAAGCCACTGAAATTAATTTTAATTTTTTGATAGTTCAGCATAGCCTACCTATCTTGACTAGTAGAACAAACTCAAGCCACATAAATAAAGAAAAAGGCACTCTGAAGTGAAGTGACCTGTCAAAATAACCTCAAAGATTCATGTGAACCTTACATGGTGAATCAATGAAATTTTATTTGAATTTACCTGAAACAAAAATGCATTAATTCTATTAAATCAGTAAAAAACAACAAATAAGGCTAGGAAGTAGATGGTTTGAGGAGAAGCAGGACAGTGAAAAATAAGAGTTTTGAGAGAATTATCACCTTATCTTCTCTATGGCATATTAATTTCTACTGAGACTCAAGAGAGCTGAACCATAATAGAAGCATTTTAGCTTTATCTCTTTTTATCTATTTTTTCTCTATGTGCCTTTGCCTCCCTGAAAAGAGCAATCACATCAGCTACACACTGTTACATGAATATTGCATCTATATGATACCTCCAGTTAAAAAAACAGATAAATTTCATTCATCAGAAAGTTAATTTTTATGTTAAGTTCCTTCATTGTTGACTCCCCCCATCCTAGGTTTCTATTTTTCCTCTCTCCTCCTGCTCCCTAAACCATTGAGCAATTGGTACTCACCTCTTTTCTGCACTGCCCCTAGACACAGAACCTGCTCTAGTTTAGTCCCTTGATTTGCAAATCAAAAAGATGAAGACAAAGTCTTGACACCTTTGTTTAAAACTGCAGTAATGTTTCAGCAAAATAGACAAGGAAGTTTCAATAGAAGTGTTTCCTTTTACTTGCCTTCACATATGGTCAACATAAAAGAGCCGATGCAGGAGAAATGATTACCTAAGTAGTTTTGTGCATATTACAATATGTCTCTAAGACTTTTCATGAATTCTTGCTTTAAACCTTAATTTTCATTACAGATTCCTTTTTTTAGCAGGTAAGTAGGTAAGAGAGAGAATATTTTAAATCACTAATAAGAAACATCACTGGACAATGATGTTCTAGGTTCATTTAGAATTTTAAAGAACTGGTACAGAGTCTTAGGAAAAAAATATAGGAAAGTTTATTTACAGTACAAAAAAAAAAAAAAAACCTTAGAAATATCAACCCACACATTTTCTAGTTACTTCTCCAAAACCAGAGTCCAATCATTAGAAAGAACATTGAAAAAAATTACAGAAAGGAAAAGGAATAACAGGTTTGAGAATCCACTAACAGCAACCACTTTTACATACATTATCTCATTTGACAGCATAACGAAGTTTGAGATAGATGGATATTATTGTTATTCCCATTTTATAGAAAAGAAAGTTAAAGTTCAAAGAGGGTAACTTGCTTAAAGTTGTTGACATAGTTCTTTACCATCAACTTCTATAAGAAAAATAAATTACTGAAAATGACTTGCTTTCTACAGGCACTAGCATTGCTGCTCTTCAAAAAATAATCTGCATAGGTTCCAAATTAGTGATGCTAAATATCAGCGATAGAATAACTCACGTTTTAGCATTATCTCGTAAGTATAACATGATTAGCTTTAAAAAATCAATCCAACTTCTTGCTTTGGTATTTTTCTAGGCACTATTTGTTTGCAAAGTGTGGGGTGTGTGTGCATGTGTATAGATGTGGAACATTAAGGCAGGCAAATTGAGAACACCAAATATAAAAAAATGGAAGGAGATATTTAGATGGTCTCAATAGAATACCAACATTCTGAACTGTCCCTTATCAACTCAGGATTATCTCTGCCCCTTTCTGTACTTTTTCCTGTATTTTCTGGGAGCTACACTCCCAGAATTCCTAAACAGCAGGGTTCCAGATTAGATTGTGCTAATGAAGTGTACTTGTGAACTGGGGTGGGGGGGCTACTGCCCTAGAGCAGAATGTTACTCTCCCCCAAAAAAATCCATCCAGAATACTGATGTCAACTGTAAGTGTCGTGTTTTGACAAAATACTATTAGTAATAATAATTTCTCATTTGAGAGAACTAATTGTCTATGGGGATCTTTATGGTTTGTGGAACACTTAGTTCTCTGAGTTATCCTGGCCAAGGCGGGATGAGGGAACTGAGAGGAGATTGAACTTTCTCATCACCATCAATCCTTTCCCTCTAACCACTGTTGCTCTTGCTGAAGTCAAATGTTCTCTAAAATACAGGCTGAACCATGCACTCATTGGCCAAAAATTAAAAAGAAAAAGAACATATAAACTGGCAAATAAAGAAGCCAAAATATCGGGATGCCTAGGTGGCTCAGTTAGTTAAGCGTTTGCCTTTGGCTCAGTTCATGATCCCAAGGTCTTGGGATCAAGCCCTGCATCGGGCTCCCTGCTCAGCGGGGAGTCTGCTTCTCTCTCTCCCTCTGATGCTCCCTCTGCTTGTGCTCTCTCTCTGTCAAATTAATAAATAAAATCTTAAAAAAAAAAAAGAAGCTAAAATATCAAGTATAGACTTAAAACATCTGCGGGTACCCTGAAATCTTAAATCACTAAATAATAAAAACCATGAACATGGTTTTCTTATCATGAATACTTATTAAGCAATACCATCTTTTTTTTCCTTTCTGCTTTCTACTTTTTTCTCATTTTGAAAAGCTTTTGTGTGTGAATTATATTATGTGTTACGTATAGCATTTAGATAAGCCTCCTCTAGCTTACCATCTAGTAGAGAGAAACGTAAAGAAGTCATGATATCATAATATAGAAAATCTGCATTTCATTTAATTTTAAAAATGAAAGGTTAATAGTAAAGTAATATAGGCATTTGGGCATGGGCAAGATTGCTTTGAACAAAGAAAATGAGATAGGCTTTATTAAGATGACACTGAGCCAGGGCCTAAGAGAGGATTTAGACAAGTGAAGAATGGAGGTGGATAGAAGGTGTTGTGTTTTAGGAACCAAGTACTTCATAAACAAAGTCTAAACACATAAGACAAGAAGCTCAGCTTAGCTACGTCATAGCACAAATGATGACTATAATGCCACACAACAGATTTCTCTCATATCATTAAAGTTAAGCTTCTATGTTTGTTGCTACATTATGGAATACCTTTATAGAAAAAATAATGCAGTCTACAGTGTCCAGTATAATTGTGAGTTTGTGACGTCATGAGTTTCAAGGCTTCCACTGGTTTGTTGTACAATGTGAATACGTGACATTATACAACAAACTAGTTCTTACCCATAAAATTGGAATTAAAAAAAATTTACCCAAACAAGAATGCTGTAATCAATAAGTGACAACACTATATAATCAGAGTAAACTGCGTCCTAGAGGCAAAATAATATCAGGAGAAATTAATGCCACTGAACCAGGAAGCATCAATATAATAGGCCAGACTTTGGCTTACCAACATTACTCAAAGAATATAAAGCAAGAGCAGAAGGCAATATAATCTGTGGTATTCTAATTATATAATTTAGCCCCATGCATTCAGATCCAAAGAACAAGGACTATTTTCTTAAAGACTGTAACAGAGTCTCATAAGGAGAGTTTCTGTTAGCGGTCTTCTGGTTTATTCCATGAACTTAGATGGATCTGTATTCAAATATCACAATAGCATGGGTAAAATATATATTTAAAAAATACTAGGTGAACACTTTCTAAAACCTATACCATGAACCAAAAATTAAAAAGAAAAAGAACAAATGATAGGTAAGAACAAATCAGGTAAGTTTGGGAAACATTGCTATTAAGCAGTTCCCATCCTTACCTATGAAGAGATGCTTCTTATCATGAAAACCAGATCTCCTTACTTCACATTTAGCCTTTTCTTCCCATATTTGTGATTCATAATCCCTCAGGTAATATTTGTGAAGCAGTACTACATCTTTCACTCCCCTGGGCTAAATAACAAACCTTTCTTTAAAGTGAATCTTGTCCCTTAATTTACGAGGGTGAAATTTGTGTTATTTTAGGGGATTGTGTGCCATCGCATAGCAACCACTTCCAAATGAAGATACTTTGACTGTATTTGTGTGATCGAAATGCTTCTTTTTCCCAGAAAAGCATTATGTATTCATGAACGGTGAATAAAAACTACATAGAATACATGCCGGACAATAGTTTCACAAGCTAGATGGAGCAGCATATAACACAAAAGTAAAGATTAAAGCGTTTGTGTGTGTGATATTACAACCATTTCATGACAAAATACATCAATCATTTTGAGTTAGTACTGCTCATTTAATATTTATTGATCAATAGACCATACACCGAAAAGTTACTAACCTCCCAATCATTTGTTCATTTTATTCCTTACTAATGCTTCAAAGATAATTGCTTGTTTCCTGTAATATTTCCATAATTCATTTCAGGGCCAGGGATTAGTCAACAAATTTTCACAGGTCTCGGGTCAGAAACAGGTACATGAAAATGCTTACTACTTGAAAGTTTAATTTTATTTCAACTAAATAAACTCAGTAATTTAGACCAATGTTTCCCAAATTTACCTAATAAAAAAATTTCCTGGCCCTTTTCCTAGAGGATGCCCATGTTGAGGGCCGGGAGTAAGCATGTTAAAAAGCTCTCAGGTGATTCAAAATGGGAAATTAGAAAACACAGACTTAGATTAAACTCAATTCTCCTATTCATTCATTCATTCATTCATTCATTCATTCATGCAGTCATCCATTCATTGTTTTGTTCATTCAAAGCTAGCACATTGTGTGCTGGATATAATAGGGTAACTAAGACACCCCCAGTCTCACAAACAAGTACAATGAAATACGGTAAATACTTGGTTGGTAGTATGTACAGTGCATACACAATGGAAAGAGTTATCAATTCTACCTGAGAGGTTACGTAAGGTCAACTGGCTTCATAGACAAAATAGCATTTGAACCAAATCTCACATGAATAAGTGTTCCCTTAGTCAAGAATTGAAAGAAAGAACATCCTACTAAAAGAAACCAATGTTGGCATCATTGTGCAGAATGGATTAACTGAGTATGAAATTACAAAACGGATTTTTTTGGGAAACTAGAGAAATTATGAGGGATAAAATAAGATAAATTGAAGCAGTGAAAAATAGGTTAGATAGAGGAGAAGAATATTTAGTATTAAGAAGGAAGGTTTGGGGAGGGGAAATAGAGAGCTGCTATTCAATGGGCATAAAATTTCAGTTATGCATATGATTAAATTCTAAAGATCTGCTGTTATACAACACTGTGCCTATAATTAACAATACTATATCACACACTTAAAAATTCATTAAGATGGTAGATCTCTTGTTAAGTGCCTTTACCAGAATTTACAAAAAAAAAAAAGGAAGAATTGGGTGGACCTGGTAACTGACTGAACTCCAAATAAGAGGAGAATCCACAATAGCTGCCAGTCTGCATAAAACAGATAGAGATGGTGATACTATCTCCAGGTGAAGGGAATAATGAAAAAGAACCAAGTTTTCAGAAAAGATAAGAATTCAGTCTTGCATGTAAAGTTGGGGGACATACAGGTGGATCTGTCTATTAGGCAGTTGAATATGTAAGTCTGGAACCTTGCAGAGATCTGAATTACAGACATGGATTTGGAAGGCAGTAATAGCTAAATAGTAAGTTAGGCCTTAGGAGTGGTTGAAATCCAACAAAGAATTTTATAAATTGAGAAGCAGACTAAGAATAAAACTTTGGAGAGTCCTAATTTTCAAGCAAGGAGAAAAAAAAGAGAAAAGGAGAACAAGAAGAAAGTGATACTATGAAAGTTAAGGCAAAAAAATTTTAAGAAAATGAATTCCTACCAGCAAATGACCCAAACATGTCAGAAAAAGAATAAAATAATTCATTAGGTTTGGCCATTGAGAGATCAATAATTGAGAAATGTTATGAGTTGAAGAAAGAGTGGGAGGTAAACTGGAAACGGAAAGTAGGCTATGGTCTCAAACTTGATTAGTAAGGAAAAAGGAGGAATATGCACATGGTTATTTAAAGTATACCCTTTAAAATGCAGAATTTCAGAATTTAAAAATTTTTGGAAAAACATCTGGTGCATTTCCTTTTACCCCAATGCAGAAACCCCCTCCAAAGATTCCCTTACAGGTAATTGTCTAACTTCTCTGCTTGAATATTTCCATGAATAAGAAGCTTATTAACTCAATGGATAGTTCATTATACTTGTCATTGAAGCATAAGATATATAGAAAAATACACATAAAGTGATGGTGAATATTCATAAGTCAAATACACCTATGTAAGGAATATCTAAACTAAGAAAGAGATATGACAAGTAGTACAGAACAATGCACAAAAGAGTAATCATTATCTTGTCTCTCACATACATAGATTAGTTCTACCTGCTTTTGAACTATGTATAAATAGAATCATTCAACATATACTATATTGTGTCTCACCTCTTCCAATCAACATTATGTTTGTGAGATTCATTCATATTGTTATATGTGGTTTGTTAATTATTCTCATAACTGTGTATTTCATGCGTACAACAATTTACTTATCTATCATTCCACTGATGGGCATTCCTTTTTTTTCTCTATTAACCCCAATGTGGGGCTTGCACTCACAACCCTGAGATCCAGACCTGAGCTAAAATCAAGAGTCAGATGCTTAACTGACTGAGCCACCCGGGAGTCCCTGATGGGCATTTCTTCTCGACACTGTTACAAAGAGGGCTGCAATGATCACTGTGGTACATGACTTCTAGTTAACATATATACACATTTCTCTTGCTTGTACATCTGGAAGTAGAATTTCTGGGTCATAATATATGCATTGTAGATGCTGCCAAAATCTTCCCTCAGTGGTTCAATTTACACACCCACCAATAGATCATAAGAATTCGAGTTGTTCTACATCCTTGCCTAACACTTAATATTTTTTAGTTTTCTCATTTTAGCCATTCTAATGAATATGTAGTGTTATCATGTTTTAATTTAATGTGCATCACTATGGGGGGCACCTGGGTGGCTCAGTCAGTTAAGTGTCTGTCATCGGCTCAGGTCATGATCCCAGGGTCCTGGGATGGAGCCCCGCATATTGCTCCCTGCTCCACTGGGAGCCTATTCTCCCTCTCCCTCTGCCTGCCACTCCCCCTGCTTGTGCGTGCACTCTCTCTCTCTGTCAAATAAATAAGTAAATAAATAAAATCTTTTAAAAAAATAATTTGCATTACTATGATGACTAATGAAGTTGAAAAACTTTTCGCATATTTATTGGCCATTTGGATATATAGTTGGTCCTTGAACAACATGAGTTTGAACTGCAAGGGTCCACTTATACTCAGATTTTTACAGTACAGTACTGTAAGTGTTTTCCTTATGGTTTTCTTTTTTTTTTCTTTTTAAGTTTTTTTATGTATTTTCTTGAGAGAGAGCAGAAGAGAGAGTACAAGGGGAGAGGGAGAAGCAGACTCCCCACTGAGCAGGGAGCCCCACACAGAGTTCAATTCCAGGACCCTGAGATCATGACCTGAGCCGAAGGCGGACCCTTAACTTGAGCAACCCAGGTGCCCCCTTATGATTTTCTTAATAACATTTTCTTTTCTCTAGCTTACTTTACTGTAAGAATACAATACAAAATAGATATGACATACAAAACATGTGTTAATTGACTGTTCATGTTATTGGTAAGACTTCCAGTCAACAGTGGGCTATTAGCAGTTAAGTTTTGTGGGAATCAAAAGTTATACCCAGATTTTTGACTGTGCAGGAGGGTGGAGGGTTGGGAGGAGTGGGAGGGGGGAAGGTGCAAGGGTCAACTGTAATCTTATGTAAAGTGTCTATTCAAGACTTTTATCCATTTTTCTATTGGACTGTTTTGTCTTTCTCTTTTTATATGTAGGATTTCTTTATAATCTAGATATGAGTCATTTATCAGATACACGTATTGAGGATATCTTCCCCCATCAGTGAATGTCTTCTTGTTCTTTTAATGGTGTACTGTTAAGAACAACTATTTTTAGTTTTAATATAAACTACTCTCTCCATATATTTTTAATTTTATGGTTAGTGCTTTTGTGTCCTATTTTTTTTTTTTTAAGATTTTATTTATTTATTCATGAGAGGCAGAGAGAGAGAGAGAGAGGCAGAGGGAGAAGCAGGCTCCCAAGGAGCAGGAAGCCCGATGCGGGACTCGATCCCAGGACCCTGAGATCATGACCTGAGCCGAAGGCAGACACTTAACCATCTGAGCCACCCAGGTGCCCTTGTGTCCTATTTTAAAAATCCTTGCCTATTTCAGGGTTTTAAGACTTTCTCTTGTGTTTTTCTCTATTTCCTACTATTGTCCTATCTGCTATGTTCCTTCTTTTCTCATAGCTTCTCTTCTTTGTATTGGTCGAATATTTTTTTATCATTCCCTTTATTTCTATTAACATGTTATACTTCCATTAACTATTATTTTAGTGTTTACACCTGAGGAATTACAACATGCATTCTTTTTTAACTAAAATGTAATTGACACATAACATTATATTAGTTTCAGGTGTACAACATGATGATTTGATATTTGTATACACTATGAAATGATCACCACAATAAGTCTGGTTACCTTCTATCAACATACAAAGTTACAAAAAAATTTTTTCTTGTGATGAAAACTTTTAAGGTCTACTCTCTTATCAACTTTCAAATATGCAATACATTATTATTGACTGTAGTCACCACACTGTTCATCACATCCCTATCACATATTTATCCTATACTGGAAGTTTGTACCTCTTGACCCCTTCACCCATTTTTGGCCATCCCCCAACCCCCTTCCATCTGGCAACTACCAATATGTTCTCTGTATCTATTAGTTTTGTTTTGTTTGTTCATTTTTTATTTAGATTCCACATGAAAGTGAAATCATACAGTATTTTTCTCTCTTTGTCTGACATACTTCTCTTAGGATAATTCCCTCAAGGTCCATCCATGTTGTCACAAATGGCAAGATTTCATTCCTTTTTTTATGACTGAGTAATACTCCATTTTGTGTGTACACACACACATACACACATAATCACATCTTCTTTATCCATTTATCCATCCATGGACACAGGTTGTTTCCATATCTTGGCCATTGTAAATAATACTGCAATGAACATAAGGGTGCATATATATTTTTGAATTAGTGTTTTCATATTCTGCTGATAAATACCCAGAAGTGGAACTGCTGGATCATATGGTAGTTCTATTTTTAACTTTTTAAGGAACTTCCACACTGTTTTCATTGGGGCTGCACCAATTTACATTTCTACCAACAAGGGTTCCCTTTTCTCTATATCCTCATCAACACTTGTAATTTCTTGCCTTTTTCTAGTAGCCATTCTAACAGGTGTGCAGTGATATCTAATTGTGGTTTTGATTTGCATTTCCCTAATGATTAGTGAGTGATGTGGAGCATCTTTTAATGTGCCAGTTGACCATCTGTATGTCTTCTTTGGAAAAATGTCTATTCAGATCTTCTGTCCATTTTTTAATTGAATTTTTTTGTTATTGAGTTGCAGTGGTTCTTTATATATATTAGCCCCTTATCGAATGATTTGCAAATATCTCCTCCCATTCAGTAGGCTGTGTTTTCATCCTGTTGGTAGTTTCCTTCACTATGCAGAACCTTTTAGCTCGATGTAGTCTCACTTGTTTACTTTTTCTTTTGTTGCCCTTGCCGTTGGAGTCAGATCCAAAAAATCATCACCAAGCTAATGTCAAGTAGCTTACCACCTATGTTTCCTTCTAGAAGAGATAATTATATTTTCAGGTCTTACATTCACATTTTTAATCCACTCTGAGTTAATTTTTGTGCATGGTGTAAGACAGTAGTCTAATTTCATTCATTTGCATGTGGTTATCTAATTTTCCCAACACCATTTATTGAAGAGGTGGTCCTTCCATTGCATATTCTTGTCTCTTTTCTTGTGGGTTTATTTCTGGGTTCTATTCTGTTCCATTGATCTATGGGTCAGTTTTTATGCCAGTATCATGCTGTTTTGAGTCTATAGCTTTGTAATATAGTTTGAAATCAGGGAGCATGATGCCTCCAGCTTTGTTCTTTCTTGAGATTGCTTTGGCTATTCAGGATGTTTTGTGATTCCATACAATCTTTAGAACTGTTTATTCTACTTCTATGAAAAATGTCATTTGACTTTTGATAGGGATTGCACCAAATCTGTAAATTGCTTTAGATAGTATGAACATTTTAGCAATATTAATTCTTCTAATCCATGAGCATGGAGTATCTTTTCATTTATTTGTCTCTTCTTCAATTTTATTCATCAATGTCTTATAATTTTCAGTATACAGGTCTTTCACATTCTTGGATTAATTATTCCTAAGTATTTTATTCTGTTTGATGCAATTGTAAATGGGATTTTTTTCTTAATTTCTATTCCTGTTAGTTTGATGGTAGTATATTAAAATACAATATATTTTTTAACTTTGTACCTGCAATTCTATTGAATTTGTTTATTATTCCTAACAATTTTTTGGTGAAATCTTTAGGGTTTTCTATGTATAAGGTCATGCCCCCTTATAACAATATCTATTTCTATTCATTTGCTCATTTCACTAGCATCTAGGACAGTACCTGGCACATAATACATGTTCACATGTTCCATGATCATTTATTGAATGGATGAATGAATTAATGAAGAAAAAAAGAGAATGGAGGGAGGAAGTAGAAGGAGAGGAGGAGTAATTTATAATATAAACCCCCCAAGAGCTTAGAAAGTCCATTTCAGGCTTACCTACTAGCTTAGATAACTGTGAGCTAGTAGGACATATATGACATCATAGAGCAAGGTCACACCTTGACCAGTAAGCTGTGTGTGATTGTCCCTTAAATTTGGGGAAATTCCTGGCCTTGATACTTCCCATTTTTGGGAAGATAATGTATCTCCTTCATTTGTTTTCTCCTCTCCTTTGGGGACTTTAATTCTACATATGTTAAAATTATTGAGCATATCCCAAATATCTTTTTGACACATTGTCTGATTTTTCCTTTTCTTTCTTTTTCTATGCTTTATTTTGTGTTTTTCAGTTCACCAACCTTGTGTTCTACTGTGTTCAACCTATTCTACTTTTCCATCAAATTTTTAATTTCAGGTAGAGTTTGTGTCAGTTCAAGAATATCTGCTTATTTTTTATGAATCTCAATTCTCAGATAATTTAACATACTAATTAATCACAAATATTTTAAAGACCTGTTAGTTATCTGCAATATCTGGGTCATCTACTTGCCTGCTTCAAATGTGTATTTTTTTCTTTTGATTATTAGTCATAGAGTTTTGCCTATAGGTATGTCTAGTTACTCTTTTATCATATGACAGAAAGCATATATAGAGGAACCTCAAAATCTCAAATGATGTTATCTTTCTTCAGAGCAGGCTTCACCTTTCTATTTTAGGGAGATGAGAGGCTGATAATCTCAAGCCAATCAAGGATTCAGCTGGGTTGGGGGTAGGATGCAGTTTTAGGAAGATATGTGTTGGTCTACCGCTTGTTTATTTGTGTTCCTGGACATTGGCACGCCCTGGATTTTGATTGAGAGCCTAGTAGATCTTTATCTTCTCAGTCCTTAAAGAATACAAGAGGAATTCTTTTAGAAGTTTCAGCTTATTTTCTTATCCTCAGGTCCAAATAGTTAAAAAAACACGGCAAACATCTTCAAGAAGAGTTCAGGCCTGTGTTTTGAGTTTGGCACATCCCTCCTGCCAAGTGCTTTTTTTTTTTTATGCATTTTTTTTATTATGTTAGTTAATCACCATACATTACATCATTAGTTTTTGATGTAGTGTTCCATGATTCATTGTTTGCGTATAATACCCAGTGCTCCATGCAGAATGTGCCCTCTTTAATACCCATCACCAGGCTAACCCATTCCCCCCCTCCCCTCTAGAACCCTCAGTTTGTTTTTCAGAGTCCATAGTTTCTCATGGTTCGTCTCCCCCTCCAATTTCCCACATTTGTTTGTTTGTTTCCTAAATACCAAAAGCCTGGTGCGGCTTTCACTCTGCCTTTTAGAAGCTTTTAGCCTATCCCCCCTGCTTCTTATGTGACCTCAGAACACAGCAAACCTCCAGTGGAGAAAATTTCCAATTTGTCATCCCAGCCTTGAACAATCACTAACTTGAACAATCACTAGCTTTTCTTACTCCCAGAAGACACCTTCTACCTGGGCCAAGTCCAATCCTCAGACTGTACTAAGAATTAGTAAATGCCTTCAGGGAAAGAAATAAATGACTATCAGCAGCATGCCTTAGAATTGTTTTCCTCGGGGTGCCTGGGTGGCTCAGTCGTTAAGCGCCTGCCTTAGGCTCAGGTCATGATCCCAGCGTCCTGGGATCGAGCCCCGCATCGGGCTCCCTGCTTGGTGGGCAGCCTGTTTCTCCCTCTTTCACTCCCCCTGCTTGTGTTCCCTCTCTCACTGTGTCTCTCTCTGTCAAATAAATAATAAAATCTTAAAAAAAAAAAAAGAATTGTTTTCCTCTCTGACATTTTAGTTCACTTAGTCTTTACTGTTTCCACAGCTCTAGGAAGTATAGGTAACTTATTTGGGTTGTTCTAGGTATTGCAAAAGAAAAATTGGCCTGCCATAACCTACTTGGAAATGAAAAAGCAATTATATTTTAATAGCTCTAATTGGTTTTTAAAACTCCTTATACTGAAACAAAATGGACTCTTCTGCATTTTCATTCATTGTCTTAATTTTAAAATGTGGAAAAACATACAAATATTTTATCCTCTTATATTTCTTCACCTATGTGAAGAATCATCTCCTTTAAATCTTTTTTTCCTCCAGTCTCAATACCAACAGATCCTACTTATTTTTTATATTTAAATTGTTTGCCATCCTGGTCGTCCCCTTCAGGAAACATTCTAGTTTGTCAATATCCCTCTTAATATGCAAATATGAAAAAATATACTAGTTGCTGTCATAAAGCTCAGAGACAGAAAATCATATGAAGATAAATATAGTTACAAAAGAAGATATCTGATGAGCCATTTTTAAAATCACATGAACAAAAGTGCAAAAAATCATATAATCAAAGAAATTATACAAAATAGAGATAGGAAGAAAGAAATGAAAGCTCTCAAAATGAATAAAAGCTCCTAAAAATACTAAACATAACAAAAAGAACACTTTGTTCTTTTCAAAGCCTTTTTTGCACAGATTCTTATAAATCAATCACATTTTATAGTTTGCTTAACTCAGAAAATTTAAGTGTCTTTTGCCCAATGTCTAAAATGTAATTAATTAGATAGATTTTCTTGGTTCAGATACAGATATTTATTTTACACAGTTATATCCAGATCTACCAGATTACCAAAACAGTGTCAAGTAAATACTTTTAAACCTATCATAAAAATTTAACTAGAGTGAATATCTTCTAAAAACAGACAATTCTATTATTCAAAGAGAAATGATCATAGTAAATTCTCTCTTAAACCAGCTAAAGACATGTATATAGAACACAAAATACATTTCTTAATATTACTAAGGCTTTAGAGAAGAGTAAAAGGATTTCATTTTGTATATATATATAATATATTCTCTATATGTTTATTACTATATAGATATAGATCTCAAACACTTAAAAATCAAACTACCACTAAAATGGTCAGCATTTTTTTAAATTTTTTATTTTATTTTATTTATTTATTGAGAGAGAGAGAGAATGATAGAGAGTGAGCACATGAGAGGAGGAGGGTCAGAGGGAGAAGCAGGCTCCTCGCCGAGCAGGGTGCCCGATGCGGGACTCGATCCTGGGACTCCAGGATCATGACCTGAGCCGAAGGCAGTCGCTTAACCATCTGAGCCACCCAGGCACCCAGAATGGTCAGCATTTTAACAAGGCAGATTTAATTCTAAAAATATACAGCTATCTCCCTCTTAACATATTAAGCAAATACCTGTGTAACTATTCCCCTCTCTAAGTATTTAGGGATGCATTTGGCACCTGAGGCATCTACTTTGAGCTTCTAATAATATGTTTGTTTTTCCAGAGCTGTTGGTGCCTGAAAAATTCAAAGATACATTTGCAGTGACTGTAGTTTAGAGAAGAAGGACACAAATTTGGCTCTTTTGTGTTGCTTCTAAGAATTTCTCTGAAAATAAATGCCATTTAATATGTTCTTAACTGAGTAAGTTTAATGTAAAACATCATGGCCAGAAATCTAAATTTGAAAAAAAAATCAAATCCTAAATCCCCCTTTACCTATAAGTATAAGCAGTAGTGGTCTACATTTAAAACTATATTAAGAGAAACAAGTATTCCATCCCACAATTAGCAGTAAGATTAGGGAAAAAATAACCCTGAGAGAGGTGCCAATTTTACTTAAATTCATGGCAAGAAGTAAATGAGAGCAGAGTTGACTTGGGCCTGGATACAAATGTGACACTTGGCATTATTAAAATGGGAAAGAGACAAGAGAGGTAAAGTTGGAGATACTTAAGACAAGTTTCTCTAACTTTATGAGACTGTGTACTTGCCTTTCTGCCAATGTTTAATATTTTGTCAAAGTAAGATACAGATGAATCTCTCTAGTCCAGCACATTAGATGGACCCAAGCTGCCACTAGGAGGCAAAAGAAAAGCTATTACAGGCATTTGGAAGTTTGAGCTAATGCAAAGTGCCTGACACATTGCCTAGCACCTTGTAAGTGCTCATTACTATTAACTGAGTTGAATATTAATTGAACTGTAGATATACTAAAAGCATGCTTCCTGAGTTAGGAGGCCTGGGCAAATGGGGCTAAAATTAACTGACAAATTCAAAGCCACCTATTTTTAAAATGCATGATAAGCAACACAGGAAGCTTTTACAACTAGCCAGCAAAATCTGAGCTTTCAGTCAATAATTTCTTTCACCGAGGTGTGAAGCATGGAATGGATCCAGAAGCACAGATGGTATTTTACATCTGCACATGCAATTTCCTTTTTTTTTCCATTTTTATATAAACCTCTATTTCATTTTTTTAAAAAAAGAATGATAGAATTTACCAGTAAAATGTAGCACTACTTACTGCCTTTGGAAATGTTGCTCACCTCCACTTCACATTTTTAGCAGCGATTTAACTGTCTTTCAGCATGTGTAGAAAGATTTCTTTTTTAAGTATAAATTCCCCTTTACTATATCCTGAATAATTTCAGAAGATTCAGTTCCTCCAGAAATCTAAAACTTTTCCAGTATTTCAAGTAAATACCTCTCCTCATCCTTATTCCTAACTATTTTCTTAAAATCAGTGCTAACTTTTCATAGATTCTTAAGGCCAAAACAAACCTTGGAGACCATGTTAATGCAATCCTCTCTTCAATATACGAGGAATGAAGTCCTAGCAAAGTTGGTGACTTGCTTAAGTCACTTTGCTGGCTCGTGCAAGGGAGATGAGAAAGCACCCCTGCATCACAGTCCACAATCACAGAGCAACATGTAAAGAGACCAACATATATAATCCTATCTCCAAAACATTGATTTCCAGAACTCCATTAGAATGCAAAGCCCTTATCCTTCTAAAGTAAGTCAGATTCATTTGAGGATATAAAGAAATCTGATTTTCAGAATCTGAGGGTATTTCTCAAGAAATTCAACTCAAGTATCATGTTTTGTAATTACACTACATTAAAAAAATAAAGCATTAAGATAATATTGGACATGGTTCAATATACAGCATGGTGACCATAGTTCAAAAACAATAACAATAATAATACCAGATTGTCAATTTTTGTAAGGGAGTAAATAACAATACTGCAACATAAACAAGGAAAATATTTAAAAAGAAATGTTCGATCTACCTTTAGAAGAATACCATACTGAAACAAACAAACAAAATCAGTTGATATATTCTCTGATTGTCATGCTGATTACTCTGGCCCAGACTTCTCTTCTGAGCCCCAGAATTGAGCAAAGTCCCTCTCCAACAACTCCATTAGGCTATGTCAAAATTGCTACATCTTTATCACATCCGACACCAAACTCACAGCCAAAGCAACCGTGAACCCATTCCCTTGCAGTGTATCCTGTTTCAGTGAATACCCCCCACATCAGGACATTTGTGCTTCCAGAAACCTACACATCCTTGAGACCTTCTCACTCACCCCCATTCCTAATCCCTTCACCAGATCCTGTCTCTCCACTAAATACTCTTGACATTTATCGAAGTCCCTCCATTGCATGGATACCACTCCCATCTATACTGCCTTTTTACTTCTCTAATGGATCCTCCAGTAGCCTCCTAACAGTTTTGTACACATCCACTCTTGCCTTTAGTTCTCTTTCTTCTCCAGAATGGTCTTTTTGAAAATACAAATCATGTCACTTTCTTGCTTAAAATCCTCCATTGGCTTCCAATTGCTTTATAACATCTAAGCCTTAAAAATAAAGAAATAAACCTAAAATGGCCTAAAAGAAACCAATGATGTGGCCCTAACAGCCTCTTGGTCCCAGCTCAAATTATCTCTGCTCCCACCCCCAGTCCGATCCCTGCAGTCTCTAGTTCTACTATTCTGGACTCTCCTTTCCATGCTTGCCTCTATCTCGTGCTGTGTTACCCTGGCTTGACACATGCTTCCTCCCACCTCCACTCATCTGTTCACTCTCCTCAACTCTCATGAAACTTTTGTAAGGAAACCTTCCACGATATACCTCCCTGCAAGACTAGTTCTGTGTATGTTTCTTCCATACCTAACATCAAAATTTATATTTTTGTGTGACTATTTAATGTATATCTTCTTACTATAGTAACTATTTTTATTTATTTACTCATCCCACTAGCACCTGGGATAGTAGCTGACCTAATACATCTTCAATGATCCCTTACTGAATGCATGAAACAATTAATAAAGGTGAGAGAAAGGGAGGAATGGAGAGAGGAAGGAGAATGAGAGCAGGAATGATATATAATATGAAACACACCAAGAGCTTAGAAAGTTCCACTTCAAGTTTATCTTTAGCTTAGATAATTGTGAACTAGTAGGACATATATACTAGGTCATAGGCTAAGGTCACAACTTGACCAAATCAATCCAAGTTATCCAAACCTCAGTTTACAGGCTTTCCCTCATGGGCAACCACCACACATAAGAAAGCCCTCCATTTCAAGAACACCGTTTTCAGACTATTTTGCTGAGTTCAGTAAACACCCTAAAATGGGCATAAAGAGTGACTTTCCCCCAGTACAACTCCAAGTCCTGGAGAGACTCCTATCTACTTCTAAGACTCCACAGCTAAAGTGCCTACCAACTAGTCAATATACATTGTAGAAAGCCCTAAAGTATGACTGCTTTAAAGTATGACTGCTATAAAGTGTGTGTGTGTGTGTGTGTGTGTGAGCGCGCACGCATTTGTGTCTCTTAAGAAGGTGAAGGAGGAAATCAGCAGGGAAGTGATTGAGAGAGAGAGCAATAAAACCTTACTCCCCCCTAAATAATTTAGGAAAACAGAATCAAGGCAACTACTGTGGTTTATAAATTTTTTTCTGATGTCATCTTATCATCAGAATCCTCAAAATTCAGGGTGAGTCTAGGAGGCCAAATATAATTATGAGAATGCAAAAGCAGAGAGAGACAGAAAATGCCAATGCAATACAGTAGAGCACTTCATTTGATTATGTGACTTAGAATATTGGTATAATTTGGCTCCCATTAAGAGTTTTCTTAAATTGGAATACAATTTCTAAGACACTCTTAATCCACTTCAACTAGAACCTACACCATGAATTTAAAGTCACCAATAATTCATAATATTTGGGAGGGCAAGACATAATCCATATTTTTAAGTTTTAGAGACAAGATTTGCATTCCCAGTTTGGTTTCCTTCATGCTCTGCTGGCCATATTTTTTGTGTGGGGATATTTCTGAGATTGATTTAGGAGCACAGACTGTGCATAAGACAGTCTGCTTTATAAACCCAGGGGAAGAGTCCTAGGGACTGAAGAAACCACCATAAACACAGACACGAGTGTCCGTGGCCCAGCTCGCTGCCAACTTTCTGCCACAGGTACAGAAGGAACACAGCAAGAGAGCAGGACCTAAATCTAAGATCTGGGAGATGTGCACTTTCAGGTAAAATTTGTATATCTGGGTTTGGCAAGCCCCAAGGAAGCCAATAAATCTACAAATATCTCCTCTGGACCAGGAAAGACAATAGAAAAAGCAAAGTAGTTGCTCTCAAATGTTTTGATATAATTGGAAAGATAAGGCATAATTCATCATAAGATTGTCACTAACATAGCAGCTTATATAAAGTACTGGGGAAGAAGTAAAATAAAAAATTGCTACAGTTCAGAGAAGAGTGGCTATAGAAGCTTTTTTTTTTTTTTTTTAGTTTTGTTTTTTTCTAAAGGCTTCATATAATAGGTAAAATTTAACTTATCTCCTGGTAGGATCCAGAGAGGCAGGGAAGAGGTAGCAAGAGGATGAGTGATAACCCCAAATGCTTGCATCTCTTTATAAAGAGATCTTTCTTTCAAGAAAAAAAAAATGATCCCTGTTACATAAACGAGTAGATTGTTTTGCAGGTTAGAGACATTTTCTGCTGGATTAGGTTTTGAAATTGTATTTTTCCACTGATCTTACAGCATCTATATGGGGGTGGAGAGCGAAACATCAGCAGGTTAATTTCTACTTTTCACAGGGATTTTGCTGTTCATAATTTAAAACAAAACTACTGAGGTATGGAACAAAATTGTGGAAGTCAGGAATACATTTGGAGAAACTGATGTTAATGAAAAAACCTGGACTAGGGATAGAATTCCCATTTAGAGTGTTTTATTGTTAAGTCCCCAAAAAACAACAGATTTGCTGACACAATTTTTTTTCTCCTCAAAGAGGAAAGTTATTATTTTATTATTTGTCATCTGCTCATTGGTATTTAATCAGCAGGCATCAGCTTCCTCCTTTTATAAATGTGCAGAGAAAAGAAGTAACATGCCTAAAGCTAAACAGTAAATCAGTATCCCATTCTAGAATGACAATTCTCAATCCTTTCAATTTAGTTGGATATTTGATATTTGAACTATGATACTTTTCACTAACAAGCCAACCATTCTAATAATGTCCAAATGTTTCTCTCTCCTTCCTTCAGTTCTGATAGACGGAGCTTATAAATTTTTGAGCACCTCAATTTGATTGCATCTCAAATATAGATTAATGTGGCAACAGTAATAATTATTGGAAAAATGACTGTTGGCAGAAGCATTTAAAAAATGCTTAATTCTCTGAGCTCATTTCAGCTATATATTGAACAAGGATATGAAAGTGACAAGAGGTGAACTATATAGGAAAAGAACACAGGACATGATGGAGTGTTTCAATCAGGAATAATATTATAATCATCCCTCTCAGTTACTGAGAACTTACTATCCCAGGAATCACACATATATTATCCAGTGCTAACAACACAACTGTAAGGTGGGGATTATTAGATCCATTTAACCAACACCAATATTGTGGCTCAGAGACGTTAATGAACTGGCCCATGGTCACCCAACTAGTAAGTGATGGTGACTGACCCTTTTCTTTCCATCTCCATTGCTAGAACCTGTATCTGACCTCAGGCCCTCATGACCTCTCACCTACCATTTTGCTGTATTCTCATGAATGTACATATACCCATTGCTTCTCCTCCGTAAGCATCACTTGCTCCTGCCAGTTTGAGTAGTTCAGTCTCCTGACCAGCCATCTGTCTTGCACCTCTGTGCCTCTGCCAGAGATGGTCTTCCTGCTTTTTTCCTAGTGAGTTTCTTCTTCCTTCAAGGCTGAGCTTAGGAGTCCTCTTTCTGAAGAGTTTCCAGACTCCAGCCTAGCAGAGCAGGTGATGCCCTCCTCTGAGGCCACTGCATAACCTCATTAAAGGCTGAGCTTACTCACTATTTATATTTACAGGCATGGATCCCTCCTAGAGACTGGGAGCTCCTTGAAAACAGGAACCATGCTTCAGTTATCTTTAAATCACCAGCACCTAGAACAGTTCCTGAAACCTAGCTGGTGTTCAATAAACAGGAATACTTACACCACATGGCAAGAAATTTAAGCTGAACCCAAAATAACTATGGATGACATGGAGAATGTTAGTTCTCTTCCCATTACCAATGTCATTGAGATTGCAGTCAGCAGTCTCAGGAACCAAAAAGTTCTCATTCAAAGCTATGGAGAGAATTTTTAAAAATCACAAATCAATTTATGCTGCATTGTACTTAAAATTTAGATCAGTTACTCCTTCTTTTGCTGTTCACTTCCCTTGTTATATTTATTAATTATCAAAGATATTGGTTGGTTTGAACAACTGCTTGCTCCCTTATAGTCCATCTGTGCTCTCTTCTCAATAATGCATTGAAGTCATAAGTGCTAGATTTATTGCCTCGGTGATTTCCATGGCACTAATTGTGATTTCACTACAGCATTGAGCAGAAGGGAGAACTAATGGGCAAGGCAGAAAATGCTTAATCAATATCACTCGTGGCATAAGTCGAAAATCCCAAACCCCCAAGCAGATTTGAAAAAGGGCTACACTCAAGGCTCCAGTCTTTAGAAATGCATTTACCACACCATGAAGTTGAGAATCATTTTCTTTCCTCCCAAATTCTCAATTACTCCACAGGCCTCTTAGGGACTCACTGAATCTATGAATTGCTCAGCTGATCCACAGGAGAAGAAATTCCTGAAGGAATGAGGTGGGAATATATTATTTCCAGGCAGGGCCTTTGCTTCCCCACAAATATGTGGGGTTTTTTTCTTTTTTTTTTTTTAAGATAAAGTATCTATTCTGCATCAGCACAGAGAAGAAAATTCCAGACATGGAGTGCTAGAAGAGATCTTAAAGATCAGGTCTCAAACCCTGGAACTGAGAGAAGCACCTCTAACCTGGGTGGCCCAGGGGATGGACCATAATATCATGAGCTAAGAGACTGACCAGATTTTGGTGACCAGAAACCATCAACTTGCTATGTTCATTAAATTCTCATGAGCAGAGTGTAACGTGAATGTTGAACCAGGCAGGCATTTCTGTGGGAGTCATGCCTTCTGACAGAAGCCACCTGTGTGTTCGGACAATAAAGCCAGCTGTGCACCTTAGGATCAGGAGGGACAACTGTGATCAAGGGATCACTAAGCATCCTGGTATACAGACTTCTGCATTGTTAAACTTCTTAAACTTTGAATCCCTTTAAAAACCCACAGGAGCTATCTAATTTATTAGAGAAAGAGTCCTCCTTTCTTTAAAACCCTGTTGTTAATGTCGTCAAGTAAAAAGAAAGGGCCTAAGATGTGGCCCCAGCACCATGACACAAATAGATCCAATACATTTCCCAATGTTCTCTCATGGGGCCACCATCTAGGAAATGTTATCTCAATGCTAAAAAGTGTAGTTTCATTTTTCCTGCTATCACCATCCCTAAAACAGAATGACCCTATCTCATTGTATTTCATTGTCTACAACAACACAACATTTCAAAAATGTTCTTGGAGTTTTAACTACATTTGAATTATATGTGAAATGTTTTGATTTTGTAGAATTTTCCATTCTTAATTTATATTTTTAAATTCCCCTTCAGAAGAAGCTAAGAAAACCTGCATTATTCAGTTACTAGTGGTTACAGCTCAGCAATAGATCCTAGTACATTTATTTAAGAAACTGTGTAGCTTTGCTCCTGCCCTCCCACTTATATGTGTCCCAATTTCATGTCCTATAAAAAAAATTATAAAATCATTGAAAATAAAAAAATAAGTCATTTAAAATACATTAGTTCTTCCCATAGGCATTTGGGATGGTTCCCATTACATACTTTTAAGAATCTGATTTACATACAAAACCCACAAATATTTTATTAAAATGTAAGCTGAAACTATTAAAAAAAAGTATATGGGAAAAAAGTAAAAATAAAAGGTAAGAAAAATCTAATCAGTTCTCTTTTAGGATGAGAGAGAGACATGGTAAATTCAGTTGACAATATAATCATTTTCTAAAGTCAACACCAGTTCAAAAAAGAGTTGCCTTGTTTTGACAAAATTTCTTAAAGAGGGTGAAATCAAAGCCTTCAGTGTTTCCTTACAAATAAACACAAAATATCATACATACACTGAAAGCCTTCTTTGTATCTATATTCATAACTAGTCTCAAGTTTACCAATTTTTTTAAAGATTTTATTTATTTATTTGAGATAGAGAGCAAGAGAGAGAGAGAGTGAGGGGGAAAGAGAGAGAGCATGAGTGGGAGAGGCAAAGGGAGAGGGAGAAGCAGGCTCCCCACTGAGCAGGGAACCTGAAGCGGGGCTGGATCCCAGAACCCTGGGATCATGACCTGAGCCGAAGGCAGACGCTTAACCGACTGAGCCACCCAGGTGCCCCAAATTTGTCAATTTGTTAACTTCATATTCATATATTCTAAATGAGGATAGAAGCTCAGTGACAGCAGACCATCTATCCTCTTATCTATTGTGCCTTGAATTATCCTCAAATGTTTGACACAATTCTATGCCTGAAGTGAGAATTCCACAAATACTTACTAGTGAGAAAGGGTAATAGGAAGAAAATACCCAAGATGCTCTTATTGAGAAAAAGTCACTAACCATTATCAAGTTGTGTGTGTGTGTGTGTGTGTGTATACACAAACATATACTATGCTTATATACATAAAATATGCTTATATATAAATGTGTACTTATTATATATTATAAATTACACATAATATATACTATGCTGATATATAATATATTAGCTCATGTAATGTCAGAATATCATTAATAGATTTTAAAACTAAATCTGAGGGGACAATTTCAGATATTAAGAGTATATTAATTTAAAAATGTATTTATAATCCTGCAGCACCTGGGTAGCTCAGTTGGTTAAGCATCCGACTCAATCTCAGCTCAAGTCTTGATCTGAGGGTCATGAGTTTTGTTTAAAAAAAACAAAAACAAAAAGAAACAAAATAAGTTATTTATAATTCTATTCAAAGTTTTATTCAATGGAGAACTTCTTCTTTAGTAGCCATGAGAAAATTATAAAAAACATTTTGACACCTTAGATTAGTTTAGATTTCCTAATCCTTACATTAGATTACCTTAATTATATATTTTTGCAAGATTCATATCAGTTTTTCCTTTCAAATTTTGATATTTTGATAACAGATAGTTAAATATCTGAATATGAATGCAAAATTATGAATTCTTAATACTATTCATAATGGTATAAGATTAAACTTTTTCACAAAGAAGACTGTATCCCATAGAGAATCTATCTGCAGTATATGTCTGTAAATTAAGATTCATCCATTCTTTCATAACTCACCTTATATCATTCTCGTCATTGATTAGCAGTATAAAGTATAGGACCTAACAATAAGGAAACAATAAAAACTCTTAGATAAAATCCCCTTGTATTATTTTATAGTTGTGTCTTGTGCATCCCTGAATGTCCAGCCTGTTAAAAGGAACTAAAACATATTCTCTAAGGTATCCTGATGATAATGAAGATTGTTACACAACCTCAGGCTTGAGCTTTACTGTCCAAATATGGCCTAAAACATTTTGATATTTTTAACTGCATTTGATATCTACTTTGAACCTTGAGTTGAAACCAAATCATTATATTATTAATGAAACAAGGTGGACCATTAAGATATAAGCACTTCACATTTTTCCTTTATGTACTTTATTTTTAATTAGTCTGATCAAAGTCATAGTTGAAAAAAGATTATCTGCATATATATGTGGCTGATCACATAACCCTCATCAAAGATACAAACATTTAGTCTGTTCATTATCACTAAGAAGCTAAAGACAGACATACTACAAACTATGAAGTAAGGTAACAGAAAAAGAACCTAGAACATGGCAGTTTGTAAATGCTAGGAGAAACTGTGAAAAAAAGAGAGAGAAACTAAAATCAAGTGAGACAATATTAGTAAACTCTAATAAGAGCTAGATACTCCCCACTTCTAACATTACTTCCAATCACTCCAATGATAGTCACCCCTCCCTCATATAATCCATATGTGTTAATGCAAGTTAGAAGTTAATCTTCATTTAAATGTCAACAAGAGGTGTTTCACTGTATTATAATAAAAGCTGTATTATCAGGACTGACTTTTTAAGGTTTATTAACTTGGGGCACCCGGGTGGCTCAGTTGATTAAGCCTCCAATGCTTGGTTTCAGCTCAGGTCATAATCTCAAGGGTTGTGAGATAGAGCCCCCAAGCCAGGCTCTGAGCTCAGCGAGGAATCTCCCTAAAGATTCTCTCCCTTGGCCCCTCCCCACTGCTCATGCATGCTCTCTCCTTTTCTCTCAAATAAATAAATAAAATTAAAAATAAAATAAAATAAAGTTTACTATCTTTGTGTCATATAAAAATTTGAAATAATAAGTTAACCATTAATGTTATATTGATAATTAATTATGAAATTCTGTTACTGAATTATTTATAATAAATTAAATTAACTGTATCTATTAGTTCATCCTTATCTGAAGACCTTTTATCTTCATTACAAACATAAGTATATAAATGTAAACTTTGTGAGTAGTTCTGTTCACTGCACTAACAAGAATTTTCAAAATTTTACTAATATACAAGCCTGTACAACCTCTGAAAAATCTTTATTCTCTATAAAATTCATAGTCTAGATAGATAATATTAATATATATGAAATAATAGCAATATATAAATAAGACCAAGCTGGCCAGCTCAAACATGATATTACCTATATAAAGGCTCACAGAAAAAGCAGATCTTTCTCTTCACTCCCACCACAACCTATACACACTTCTACCCACCTAGGAAAAACAGTATTTTACTGCTTGCTTGTGAGGCCAAGGAACTGATTTTGTTCATTCAGTATCCCAAGAATATTAAATGATGGATGGATGGATGGATGGATGGATGGATGGATGGATGGATGGAAGAAATGGTACATATTATTACTTACATATATTTAAATTCTGAAGAAATTCATAGCAGGAGCTCATCCCTACAGAATCAAATTATTGGAGGGGTTTTCATAAAGGAAGTATTATTTGAACTAAATCCCCAAGGCCAAAATTTTTATGCAACTGAGCAGATGTATATAGAAAATTGTCTCATTTAGTTTGGAGATCATCTCAACCAAAATCTGAATTAATTTCAAAATAAAGTTGAAGAGAAACTCTTTTCTGACCAGTAAATTGTCACATCATTTGAAACCTTGTTTGAAAGACAGATACTAGGATTCAGGGAATCCTGAGGTGCTGTCCTCTAGGTCCTAGATAGGAATGAGACCCCCTAAGAAAGTCTGGAGATCAAAGTCCTGCCAATGGAGGGTAAGTTCTCAAGATCGGGCATGTCAAAAATGGATAGCCTATTTTATGAAGAATGTCAAAACTCCAGTAAGCTAATGGGAAGTAAAAAACCAGTTGGAAAGCAAATAGGGTATCAGAAATCATGACAGTAAACCAAATATAAATGCCAATGTTGAGGGAAATCCCATATAGTACCCTACCATGAGACTACAATGCCCTGTCACTCACAGATACAGAGTTCTTTCACCAGTCACTTCTGCAGCCATACCAAACACTGTCATTTGCTGTCTGTTTTCAAGTGCTGAATGCAATGGGTGGATTTTCATTCACTTACAGATTTATACAAACTATAGTAAAAAATACCAGCCACTGGTTCATCATTATAAGATCCTTAAGTGGACTACTGTAACTACAATTTGTGGCGGGGGTGGGGAGGACTGGGGAGAAAAACAAGGAGATTGTTTTTAAACTGATGAGCAACTGCACCTCATTGCACAACAGTATGAAGAAACAGATTTGCAAACACAGCACCGAGATCAGTAGGGCCTTTGAGTCATAGTCTCAATTTGGGTCCCATCACTTTACCTGGTAACAGTGCCAGTTTAGCAGGCAGAAAGATTTGCATGTAAATGAGAACAGTTTGGGGCATTTTGCTTTGCCTCAGTAAAAAAGAAACATCACTTTTCACTGGCACTACAAAAATAAAACAGAGGTTAACACAGAAGGATCCTGAGCAGAGCCCATTACTGGGAGAGCTAATTTAGCAGGTGAACCAAACTCTTGGAGATCATGGGCTGTGTTTCTAGGGAGCACCAAAGAGTTTGAAAAATGCAGGTGTGAGAAGTATTAAAGGACAAGGCACAGATATAACATTCTGAAATTTATAGGAGGAAAATCACCAAATTAAGAATAATTATCTTACTAATAATATTGTTTAAAATTTTTATGTATTTCAAATTTATAACTAATATTTTACATAATAAAATACATTTTGTTAATGTTTTAAGGTAAAATTAATAATAAAAAGTTTAAATAATTAAAATAAAAAATAAAGAAGGATTTTATTATTACATTATAATGCAGCACTACGTGCCTCATCATTAGTGTGGATTTTTTAAAATTCATTGTAGCCCTCTACCTCTATCCTAGAATCATAATAGCCTGGTATTCACATCATTAGACTGTAGCATATTTTCTTAGCCACATAGTTCCCATAAAGCCCAGTTATCCTGGGATGAAAGTTCTTAATTTCTTCCCGACTATACTAAATACCCTTTACTCTACTACTTCATTCACTCGTGTATTCATTCATTAGTGCTTACTATGTTAAAGGGATCATGTGAAACAATATAAGGCATAGAGATATGTGGTTAGTCATAGATTTTTGCGCTCCAGAAGGTTATGGTCTAATACAAGATAAAATATATGCATAAATAAAGGCCACAGAAGATGCAACTTCAAAATATACATACCATAAAAGTACTGAGGAAGTTCCTTGATAATTCAAGGAACAGAGAGAGCAAGAACAAGAATGAATAAATGAATAAGACAGAAATGCTAATTGGGGAAAAGAAAAACTTTCTTCCTTTACGGAGTCCTCTCTATTCCACTTGCTAAGCATGTTGGAATGGTTTATGTTCCATCCAAAAGCCTTGGGGACAAGCACTTGGTGTATCTCCAGCATCTAACACACAACACCAGGCCCAGGGAAGGCATTCAGCAAGTCTTTGTTGAAGCAAATAAATTAATGCGTGAATTCTTCTATTTGGTTTTGTAGACACTAGCATGTGAATTTATGAAAACCAATGCATATGCAGTAAACCCCCATTTCTTTCTTGTTGCAAAACTGGAATAGAAACAAATTGTTTTGTAAAGGCAAAATACATTCACGAGTGGCAACATCATTTAAATATTTAAGATATATTTTTTAAAATTACAAAGATAAAAGAACCTGCATTTTATAAGATTCTCCCCATTACTTAGATGGAGTGGGGACATTACCGAGAATACAAATTGGCACAACACACATAAAATTCAGAATCTGTTTTCTTTTTACTCTAAATGCACTTTGGTGCAAGCAGTATTATGACCTCTCAAATGAAATTCGATTTTTTTTCATCTTGTGATTTCACTGTGCAGGAGTTCACTATAATGTATTTTTGACACAAAAGGCACTAGAAGAATTATCATCCTCCTGCATATAATGTTTTATTTCACATTATTCTCAAGTTCCAGATACGTGAAAATTTTCAAAATCATATTGAGTCCCTGCCTTATTATCCTATACTTTTGATCTCAGGATATCAATTGTTACTTTTGTTTTTATTTTTTCATTTTATTTTTTTTGGAGAGAGAGAGTATATGTATGAGCAGGGAGGGGCAGAGGGAGAGGGAGAGAGAGAATCTCAAGCAGGCTCCATGCCCAGTGTGGAGCCCAACGCAGGGCTCGATCTCACAACCCTGAGATCATGACCTGATCCAAAATCAAGAGTGGGATGCTTAACTGACTGAGCCACCCAGATGCCCCAGCAATTGTTACTTTAGTTTGCAACTTTGCTCTTCAAAAATAGCAAAATTGGGTATCAAAGTCTGGATTACATGTAATAATTTAAAAGTATAAAAAATTAGTTTTTTTTAAGTTGAAAGGTAGCATAACATAAATTCAGGCTCATAATTAAGTATTTCCTGAAAAATTTTTAAATAAATTACTAGTAGGATCAGGATAATTAAAATTAATGATCCAACAGTCTGTTGTTCTCACAGGAATTAACCATTAGAATGCTAAAGAGTTCCAAGAGATAGACTTCTTCAAACAGATAAATCAGTTTCAAAGTAAAATATATTATCTCTGTGGAGGAGTCTATAAAAGTAAATATTAAATCACTTCTCACCAAAATTGACTCTTGCCAATAAATCTGGAAAATAACATTATTTCCAAACAAGAAAGATGGCTGGTTAGTTAGGCACCCATAAAGGATGAATGATATAATTATTAGAATCAGCAAATCAGAGCACAGTATGCTTATACATAAAAATTTACATATACACACATACATATATATATATACACACATACAAAAATCCTTTAAGTACACACAATCACTTGTCTCCCAACTCACCCCCTCCATCATCTTCCTTCACTCTCTTGCATTATTTATTTCCCCCAGATTTTGCCAAAGAGCAGAATTTGTGTCTTATTCATGTTTGTTTCTCACTTCCCCACTTCTGCTCTCCCCCAGCACCTACCTATAACCATTTTACATACAGAAAGAAATAAAACAAGTATCATTTAATATAAACCAAAATAATCAAACTACAGATTGATTACAGTTTCTAACTTTTTACATTTCTGTTAAAAAAAAACTTAACATCACATAATTGAAAAAATTTCTACCCATTTCCAAGACAACACAGAAATTTCGCTTTAAAATTCCTACAAGTCTCCCTAACAGTCTTACACATATTTGTATCTGGGAGTATCTGTAAAGTTCCTGTCCCAATTCAGAATGTTTTCCAGATTAGATACTTCTTACACTTTGTATTAACCAATATGAGCTTAGTAAGAAGCAGAGAGCTCTGATTTTGAGCTGTTACCATCTACCCACAACATAAATCCCTGATAAACTGTTTATTTCCTGAGGATCATATGTGCATATAAGTATCAAAAAGCTATGGTATGGTATAGCACAGGAAATCAGTGTTCACCATACTGGAAATAACCGATTGTTGATAATTGGTGTCAAACCAGTATCAGACACATTGTCTTCACTTCTCTAGGCTCCAGGGACAGTGCAAGTTAGATAAAAGGATAAATCAGCAGTAAAGCATGGCGATTAAGAAGTTAGGCAACTACTGCAACTCACCAGGTTAAGTGATTTTAGACTAATGACATAAACTAAGCCTTAGTTTTCTCAATGGTAAAATGGGGATCATTATATTTACCTTACAGCAGCCCTTGGGAGGCTTAAATAAGATGACCAAGTCCAGCATGCAGCATGATCCCTAGCACAAAGTAAATGCTCAATGAAGGATAGTGATGATAATGAGGAAGATGCTAGAAACATGTCCAGGCAGTTGTTGACCAAGGGATGGAACAAACGACCACAGATGCTCAGGTAGCTAGACAGAGAAACCTGAAATCCTAAACAAATTAAGGTAGAACTTGAGGTAACATCCAGGCAGACTTTGACACTCTCCCAGGGAACCAAGCTACAGTGATAATGATAATTGCTCACCCTATTTCTCATCATGTAACACTTCCATTTTATCAATTGCTTCAATACTTAGAAACCAAAGTAGTAATTAGTAATAAAATTTTCAAGATGGGAACCAAGCCAGTAGGGAAGATATTTTCCATTGCTTCTTAATATTACTCAAGTGATACCAAAGACATATCTTTCTATTTTGACTGTAAGTAAAACTACCATCCTGTACACAAAGCTCATGTTTGGTAGGACTTAAACAAATGTTAAATCACCCCCAAACACACATTAAGTTGCACATACCTTAGCAAAACCCAAGGCTAGTCTTGAAAATCAGCTTATGTACATAAACAGAGAATAGAGGCATCAAGATGAGCAAGAATAAAGTCATTAGCAAGTGCATTTTGAAAAAAAACAAAACACTTCCTTAAATAAATATATATATTTTGGGGCACCTCAGTGGCTCAGTCAGTTAAGCATCTGACTTTGGCTCAGGTCATGATCCCAGGGTCCTGGGATCTAGCCCCGCATCAGGCTCCCTGCTCAGCGGGGAGTCTGCTTCTCCCTCTCCCTCTCTCTCTCCCTCTGCTCCTTCCCCTGCTGTTCTTTCTGTCAAATAAATAAATAAAATCTTTAAAAATAAATAGGAGTGCCTGGGTGGCTCAGTCAGTTAAGTGTCCAAGTCCTGATTTCAGCTCAGATTATGATCTCAGGGTCCTGAGATTGAGCCCCATGTGGAGTCAGCTTGGGATTCTTTCTCTCCTCCTCCTCTTCCCCTCCCCCTGTGCATTCTCTCTGTCTAAACATAAATAAAATCTTTTTAAAAAATAAATATATATATCTTTATTATATATTATATGTAGTATATCTATATACATATCTGATGTAAATAACAAATACAAAATTGTTATTTGTTATTTGAAGTTGTCCAAAATCAATGTATCACCAAAATTTGTATTTTTCATACCTGATTTAAATGATTTTAAAATCATGAGTAATATGATTATATATATGTGTGTGTGTGTATTTATGTATGTGGCAATATACTGTGTATATATGTACATCAATATATGTATGTAGTCTTACAAATATACATGTGAATATATCCAATACTAACTCTTAGACTTTCAAAATCGTTTAAGTTAATGAGAAAATCTGTGAGGTTATATTCAGATATGGTTAGCTGCTTAAATTTATTCACTATGTTATTTTCTTGATATTAAGATGTCATTAACTTTAAGAGTCACTTTCAACTGCACAGAAGAAAATACATGTTAAACATTCACACCGATTTTAAGTACCATACTGATGTCAGAAATATTAGAATGTGAAAAATATGACTTGATTTGAAAAAGTATAACTATAGGGTTAGGTATTTTAAAATAAGGCATATCCAAAAAAAGAAAATCTCTAAAGAAAATATGTACGATTTTTAAATGAATAATGAGAGCTAACTGATACGGTACAAATTAGGACTTGCACTCTGCATATGTGCAGCCTATAGATATTAAATCCAGCAAGAAATTGTGTGTGTGTGCACCACACACACACACACAATAAATGCATCATGATTTATTATTTTTCATAAATTGTCACCATAGAAATTACAAATTATTCACAGTAGAGTTAATTCCAAGTAAGCCAGGAAGCAGAAGTTTCCATGACAAATAAGAACAACTATATAAAACCCTACAGGTATATGACCCATAACACATTACAGAGCATTGATTTCCCAGAGGCTAATGTAAAACTCATGTACCCAGTAACAGTTCTATTTTCATATTCTCCTATAACTCAAATCTATTCATGCTGCACAATTACGTTTGCATAATAATACATTTTAGTTATCTGAGTATTTCATCAGCAACAACAGGAATACTTATTTTAAATGAGCATCTTCGGAAGCATCCTATTATTTTCTTTATAATCTTTCAATCATCTTGACCATTTTTTAAAGTGTAAGATGTCTTTTATTGATACATCAGACAACTGTATGCTTCACTTTTTTTTTTTTTTAAATCCACATAAATAGGAGGAGTAGCTGAGGAATTTAATTTGATGAATTGGATTACATTTCTGGCTCTAAGGACTAAACCCTACACATTTGATACATTGAAAGGTTCATATTAAAAACAAACAATAATCTCAAAAGAAGGGAATTCTTTTGTTTAAGAGAAAACAATGAAATATCTACTCAACTGATTTTTACTGGAGAAAATATAAATATGGATAGAAGGGTAGGGATGGAAAGAGAACTGGCCAACAGGGTTCTTATGCATGAAGAAAAGGGTAAAGAAGGAGTTAACAAAAGAACAAAACCTAGGCATTTTTTTTTCTTAGCTTTAGGCTCTAATCTTAGCTGAGATCAGAAAGGAATTTATTCTGATATGCTCAAACAGAAATATATTTTATCCATTCACCAAACAAGAACGGCAGAAGTTTTTATCCAAGGCAATTCAACAACATGAATTAGTAATTAGGATATTAAATAGAGATCAGGGCTCGTTTCCTCAAGTCCTTCTACTTTTTAGAACAAGTTTTTATTTCACTGAAAAAAATGGGAATAATCGCTAGATTTTGACATCTAATTACATTTCAGACTACCCTTTGTCTGCAACATGTATGTTTCCCTTCTGCTCACAGTGGTCACTCTTGGTTTTATCCTCAGATCTTTCCAACTTGCTTTCTTTCATTAAGCTGCAATTTGCAAGGGAGTCCCGTCCTCGTTTATATAACTGGTTCCTTCAAACTAGCACTATCCTTCGTTGTTTTTTTAGGCCCTCATAGGAGCCTTAGATTCTTCCTAGGAGTTCCCTAAGACTAAATTTTAGATATATGGACTAAACTACAGACATTAATGTTTCAAAAAGCTCACAGTGAAATAGATATCAAGAAATTATTGAGTAAGAAGAGCCAGAATGACTTGCCTGGACGATTCTTCCTGCAACGGTTCTCAAAGTGTGGTGTGTAGATTAACAGGACGGGCATCATGTGGGAACTTGTAAGAAATGCAAATTCCAGGCCCTAGCCCGGACCTACTGAGTAAGAAACTCAGGAGAGTGGGGGATTGGAGGTAAAGAAGGGGGAAGTGATTTTTACGCATGATAAAGTTTGAGAACCACTGTTCTATGGTATTCCAATACCAGACATAACCAAATAACACTTTTCTTAGCTCTAAAACCACAATTTTACCCTAGTGAGGAAAATCATTTTCTGACTTTTTCAATAAGGCTTGTAGCATTTTCAGAACCACTCAGGCTACTATCTATCTGATAATTTTATTTAAGAATTGAGCAGCTCCATCCCAGGCTTTAAAACTGTGGCATTGTACTTACCAGTTGAGAATAAGGGACGTTAGTAGGATAGCATGGGGACACTTGAGTCACAGATAAAACCGCAGAGGTTAATCAGGTCAGAACTTCACAGTTGCCAAATCTTGCCCCCAAACTGGTTTGTCGTTTTATAACTGATTTTTCTCTTGTCATTTTTTTCCCCAGATACCTTTATCAATGAATGTGTCAACCTTTCTGGCATACGACCAGCCCACAATAAGTTACTGTGGGGTGCATCATGAACTTCTCTCTCATAAGTCCTTTGAAACGAACGCACAGGAAGATACGATGGAAACACACCTAGAGACTGAGCTGGACCTGAGCACAATCACAACTGCTGGCCAAATCAGTGACCACAAACAGCAGCTGACTTAACTGAGCTAATCGGTAGCCAAGGGTTGCCGCCAAACTTTGTAACCTCAAGGACAAAATGAGGAAGATTTGTTCATTGTGGACTCTAAAAGCAAAACACAACAAAAATCCCCTGTTAAACAAAAATCCAAGATTTATTCATGAAATAAAGAAGACATGAATTGTTTCAAGTCTACACTTTGTAATTAGCTAAGTTGTGCAGTATTTTTTTGACTTAAACAGAGTATGACCCTGAGAAAAAGAAAATCTTTTTTTTTTCAAAACTCATCCTACCTACCTGTAAAAACTGTACAGAGCTAATGTATTTTTCATATTGTAAAGTTTCAATTATAGAAACAACTGGTATGTACAGTACCATAATTTAATTACATTTTACTTTACAAACTTTACACATTTCAGTTTCTAAAATTTTAAATTAACAAAAAAAATTATTTCTTGTGTTATTCCGAGTTACTCAGTTTTGTAGGGACTGTTTTGTTACTGCTTTTGTGCCCAGAAACCTTGACTCTAAAATTCTGTGCTGTGCGAAACATGCACGATTTTTATCATGCTTATTGCGTAGAATTTTATCTACTTGTTCCAGAAATAATACATTAACCAAAAAGGATTTAATTGTTGAGAATTGTAAGAAGTTCTTCAATTACATAGGCAGGTTTTTCTTATAAATGAAAAAAAAATCAAGGATTTTTTTTTAACACTTCTTCTCAGACTTAACTGTTGCCTTGAATTACAGCCTAGTTTCTAAGCAGTGAAATGTAATGATAAAGAGGGATATTTTAACAACGTATTTCTGAATGAATTGACTCATTATTTCATTCTTTTGAGTAACCCATTGTTAAGGGTAGGGGGAAGCATGGACAAAACATCACTGGAAACAAAGGCCGTAACCACAGCAACAGACTTTGATACACTTAAAAGGTGCAGCTGCCAGTGACAAAGAAAAACTTGTTACATCTCATTATTTTCAGGCCAAGGTGGGAAGGATAGAGCATAATAATTGTACAGTAGCAGATTTTCTCCTAATTAACCTAAAGTGGTTTGCCTAAAAATAACCATCGGTCAGTGCAAAATGTGCCTGGTTTTTAAGACAACTTTTCATTTAGAATTGTGAGGCTATATTTTGGGGAACATCTCAAAGGAATTATGTGAAATTTTTCACTTTGTGTGGTACATCAATTTTCTCCTGGGGAAAAAGTCTAAACATTGATAGCTCATTCAATATAGATATCAGCCATAGTGGAGAACTTTATGACTCAAGTAAACTGTAAACATCCTTAATATGTTCTAAATTGTTTATATTGCCCTCCATAATGAGATTCACCTCTAAATTATCTGGAAAATAACCCAGAGTAATGTGAAGCCACCCCAGATCATATATTGATTATGTAATTGTATTATAAAGTAAATTTAAATGAAATTATGAAAACCTAACTTTTCAGAGGCTAAATAATCAGCTTGTTTCTGCTGTTTGCTTGACACAGGTTATTGTTTGAAATTGTTATTTTATCTCTGGTATTCACACATTCTTTTGTGTGTTTTTTAATATAAAACTACAAGTTTTGATTGCTATTGCACTAAGAGAAACGCTTTATGTTGTCATTTTGTATTCATAACATCAAAAATAGGTTGAGCAAATGTCAATCCAACAAGGGTCAAACACAATCAAAAACAACGAAGAAAAGAATTTGTCAAAAACAACATCAAACTTTTATTTCTTCCAAAGAAATTATATCTACAAAAGTCTAGTCTTACACCGATTTATCATGGCAAACTGAAGAGCAGCTTAAAGAAGAATGAACTTAGAAAATGTACAGCAAATTTTTGTTGAAAAGATACACTCAGAAAAAAAATGAAAATATTGGAAGAAGCAAACTCTCTTACTAATTTAAATGAAACTAAGTGTCTCTATATCAACTATTTCACAAACCAGATTTTGTAACATATTTTGCATCAATCATTTGCTATTCAAAACTTTTTGTCATGTTACATCTAATCTGAATCTTTATTTTTTCCAATTTCTAATTTCTTTGCAATATATTATTGTTACTATTCTTAATCCTCTACATTCCGGTTTTGTCTTGCAGTTAGCAAATTCATAGAGGATTAATTATAAACCTATTATTGTGGGTTTGAAATTGGATGCAAAATTTTATTTATTATGTAAACCAAAATGTCATTTGCAATTTTTCTCTTTTTAGAAGTTCAAACATCTTTTAATTCACATAAATAAGCATTTTATATCTACTTCCAGACATTTTCAAATTGATAAATAATTTTTAGAAATATAAGGTTCCAGGAAGCCCCACAAATGTGTGCTCTTCACATCCTGAAGCAAACTTTCTTTCTTAAACATTTTAAATTCATCTAAAGTAAACAACTATAAGTAGAAGCAGTCACCTTAGAACCACTGCTCTGTGCATTCGAAGACTTAATACAGTAAGAGCCAAATAAACTAAGAATTTTGAATTTCTCATATTTGAAATTCAACCCAAAGGATCTTTTACAAGAAAAAAAAAAAAAGAAGATGCAGGGTTATTTGTTTGCATAACTTTTATTCTTCCATGTTCAGGGCCATGGGGGTGGGTGGAAAAGGGAGTGAAAACCTATTAGAGGAAACTGTCTGGAATCTTTATCATACATTTGCAATTTATATATTTGTGTCTAAAATCCTTAATTATAACCTATCTTTTTCAGCATTCATTAATCTCCTATCTCCTTTCTAACCACCCTGCCCCCAGGTCTCCCTCCCTGTCTATTGCTCACTTATTTAAATAACAGGAATGTTGAATGTGTTTGGAATTGAAAAGTGCCGTTTGACCCAGCATGGTTACAATATAGCAGTAGCTGCAGCAAAGGATACATTTATGCAGTGTTTTGAGGTTTACAAACCACATTTTACATAAATTATTTCATTTTGTCTTCATAACCACCTTATGAAGACACATTAATCTCAAAGAAGTCACGACTTACCCAAGAACACAAGGCTAATAATTGGTGGAATTGAACCATTCTCAAAGTTCAGAGCCTTTACACTATACTAAAAGCCTTCTCTCTGACCAGAGCCAGAGAATTTCCAGAGATAGTGAACAGAATGAAAAGAAAAAAAAAAAATGTTTGTCATGTTGTTTAATCCCTAATCTAACTCAGTTCTTCTATCTGTATAATATACGAGCTAAATGAACTCTTTCTGTGTGCTCCTCTGGGCTCTCACATTAAAACTCTTTGTTCAAAAAGCACAGGAAGTCATAGATTTCTTAACATATTATATCATTTGTAAATGTGAAGATGAGATGCTTCCAAGAAGTGGGTATATGTAGACCCAAGGTAAGAACATAAAATCAAGAAACACAAGGAAAGAAATCAAAGACCATCTAAATTGAGATTGTGTGGGTTATAAAACAGATCCACAGTGTGAGGTTCAACACGTGTTCAACTGAACACATGATCAATTCAGAGGTAATTGGGAAGACCTTTATAATTTTTTTTTCCTTTATTTTGTGTCAGCAAGATTACTTCTTAAATTGCGAATTCTTTTTTTTAATTCTGAATTCTTATACCTTTCTTAATAGAAAATAATTTTCTCTATTTTCCTCCTACTAAAAATGAAATGTAATTTATCCAAACTGACCTACAGATGCCAAGATATATGCTAACAGGCAAACAAAATTTTATTGATCTGCTCATTTTTATCAAGTCTCTATCCCTACTCCCTCCTGAATATTCCAGAAAACCATAAAACGATACAGATTTTAATATAAATTACATTTTTTTAAAGATTTTATTTATTTATTTGACAGAGAGATCGCGAGAGCAGGAACACAAGCAGGGGGAGTGGGAGGGGGAGAAGCAGGCTTTCCACCGAGCAGGGAGCCCGATGTGGGACTCGATCCCAGGACCCTGGGATCATGACCTGAGCCGAAGACAGACGCTTAACGACTGAGCCACCCAGGCGCCCAATATAAATTACATTTTGCGAAGGAAAGAAAACTTGTCTACATTCAACGTTCAAGACTAATTTCATAATCCTATTTGAAATCATACCGGGATCCACAAACTCCTTGGAAATAGCAGTATCTCTTTGCAAAAATATTTTCTAAAATAAAACCACTGTATATGGGAGTAAAGACGTATATTTCCTTTTGTCTGCTCCTGACTAGAAGACAGATATCATTTCTCAAACTAAACATTCAAAGTAAGTAAAGAAACTGAAAGCATGATGATGCAAGCTATTAGTATGCTAAAAGAAAGAAAATCAGATGTGTGGGGTAGATGGCAGCATACAAAGGAAAAGGTAGTGGGACTGGCGGATATTTGGCCTCAGGAAAAAGGGTGAGAAATCTCTAAAGCAAATACAGTAACATCTTACACTGACATACCTCTTAATGGCTTAATACCTCAACCTCCTAACACGTAAAAATGTCTCAAGGTCTAGATGGGTTGGTTATGCAGTAAGAATACAGACGCGCTGGTGTTTCAGTAAGAGCTTCTAACTACTGCTATGACCTTCTCAATGCACCACAGCTGTCCCTAACTAGAGAGGTACCAAGGGCAGGGGATCCAGGATCTGTGCTTTCAAAACTCTGACATACCCACAAGGGTAGAGTAGACTGACAATCAGCTCTGCGCTTCATTTTACTATCAACTATAATGGGGAAGAAACATTTAAGAATACACCAGAGTAGTGATGGGTTATTTTTTAAAATTCTCTCATGGCTTACATTATGATTTTATTGTGACATAGGAAGCTACTTATATTCAACATTTTTTAAATTAGGGTAAAATTCATGTTTTGAAAAGTCTACAGCTGATTATTTACCTTTCTTTTAAGAACAGTGACCTTAAAGCACAGAATGCCTCAGCCATCTAGGATTTATAAAACTCTTGAGTTTCTTCCTCCTCTTTCCCAAACATTTATAGATTTTGTTCTATATGTGTATCTTACTGAAAAGCTAAGTGAAAATTGGTTTTGTATAAATGAAATAATATTTCAAATGCATCAAGGGACCTTGCACTAAAGGATCCTTGTAGTAAATCCTTTTTTTGTTTTCTAATCTGAAACACTGCCCACCAATTTATCTTTGGTAGGCTGATTGCAGTATATCTTGTGTTACATAATGCAGCACACTTGAACTGCATGGCCTTGAAGGTTCTGTGATGTAGTCTTTGCCTCAGGCTGTATGAAATGAAGGACTGACCCTAGGTTTTGAGAAAGTCTATAGACACTGTAGTGTAATCATTTTCGGTCATTTTCACTTACTGAGTTTACCTGGATTCATGTGAAAAATAGTATTAAGATAGCATGGATGGATAAAGATGACAGTTAAATTTTTTTTCTATTTATTGATTTAAACTTTTGCTACCTATCATATCTTCAGTTACTATTAAGAGCAAATCCCTGGGCACCTGGCTGGCTTAGTCAGTAGAGCATGCCACTCTTGATCTCAGGGTTGTGAGTTTAAGCCCCACATTGGACGTAGAGCCTACTTAAAAAAAAAAAAAAAAAAAAAATCAAATCCTTTGGGTCCGTACTAAATTTACTGAATCAGAATCTCTGGAGCTAATCTCTGATGTATACTAAGTTTTGCAAAATACTGTTCAAATGAATTTACTTTCACTAAGTCATTCAATTGCTTTTTATTGTAGTCTAAAATTATTAATTCTTGTGCTTTCTTGTGCCAATGTGATCCTAGTTTGCTAAGCCTGGCTGAACATTTTTGCTGACTGGAGGAATGCAAAACAAAGAACACCTATACATAAAATGGTCAGGTTGTTTCTTGACAGACTGTGTTGTTTATAAATTTTTTCCCCATTAGTTCTTTCAACACAAATATCTGAAAACAGTCTTAAATCAGTTCACTTAACTAAAACTTATTATTTGCTCTCATGGATAATAATATAATAGCTGAAAGCTAGAAGTGGGGAAAGAGAAAGGAATTGATTTATGATGTACCAGCACTGTGCTGTCCTCATCTCATTCTCAACCCATCTTAGGGAAGAGGTAAACCCACCATTTTAAAGAAGAGGAAAATAAGGATCATGGTAGTTCAATAATTTGCCAAAGCTCATACAAGAGAGTCAGATATTCAAATCCAGTTCATCAGACTCTAGGGATGTGCTCCTATCACCCCATAAGCACTGTTTTCAGAAGTGAGAAAAGACCATAATCAATATAATTAGGCATATATGATAGTGGATGTGAAGACAGCAGAGAAAGAATATACCTTCCTATTCTTAAACAGAAAAAATTGTTTAAACTATTTCAGACTGCGTAGAGATTTCCTTCAATATCCTAAGTCAGCAACTTAATGGAAAAAAATGTTCATTACTTTCTTGAAGTTTTATACATTGTTTCCTAAAAGGAGTGGACATTTAAAAGAAAAATCCTTCAAAAGATAACTCGCAAATATTCGTGTTGTATTTTCATTTGCAATTTTCCTAGCTATATTATAAAACTATAAGAAAATATAAGTGCGTATCCACAATATAATCTCCAACTGGCAAAAAATGGAAGGAAGTTTGTCTGTTGAAGCAAAACCTCTATGGTCAAGAAAGTAATCACACGCAAATGACAACACGAAGAAAAACACCAATAATCTAGTCATAAAATGTTAGCTGGCAATGACATGGTTTGGGTTTCAGGATATTTCCTATGAATGACTTTATGTGGGAATATTTTTAAAGAGAATTTTTACTTACACAAATGAGATGTGTAATGGAAGCACACCACATAAAGGAGACAAGATAACCTTTATAATAACATAGACCCTGCTTGTTCTATTACTCAGAATACAGTATACAGTTTAAATAAAAAATAATTTTCTTTGTTAAGGTGATGCAAATGTTTTCATCACTGTGTGCAGGTAACCAAATAAATTTTTTATGTTTACTTTTGAATTCAGTCTTCAGGCAAATCTGCCTCGGTCTCAGCTATTAAATGATTTTTTAAATAGCCTCTTGATTCTATTAGTATCTCTAGGAGCTTTTTATTAAACTGTTAGACTAATAGCCTCTTCTATTCCTCCTTGAATTTGCACAAGACCAAGGTAATATAATTCAGAAACCACATTAGCATTTTACTCCATCACACTACCTGAACATATGGCATTCATGTAAAATACACTTGCCTTTTATAATCCATGTGGGATTCGAGAGCCAATGAAATACTCCATCAGCCACATTTCTACTAAAAACCACCACTACTAAAACTGTGATAAAAGTATGCTATACAATTAAAATAATAAATCCAGAGAGAAAGAAGCTCTCACATCCTGAATCTAATATCATGACACAAGTTCATTCTGGCACAACCACCACCACCACCATACAAAAATTTTACCTGAAAATCTAGAGTAATTCTGATTTTGGAAAACAAAGATGACCCTGCTATCTGGGTTGAAGACTTGGTGAAAGATAATGAAGAGGACAAAAGATTACATATGCCAAGAGGTAAGTGAAGGAAATGTGATTTATTGTCATTAATCTGCAAGTAAATTTTAAAACTAAGACTAAGAATTAAAATTTACAGTAACATTTATGCTATCAAATGTCATCAGTAAAGGCCAATAAGGACACTGGGGACATAAAAGCAAAGAGATAATTGTGATAGTGATACCTATCAAATAATAGACAGATGGATAGAATTAATTCAACCTGAAGAGAGAATATTAAGAATAAAACTAGTTCAAGAACTATTGCTATTATTTCTCCAGAGAGAAACTGAAACGTCAGAATAAAAGATTCAAATGAAATACCAAATGCTCTTTCAAGATCAATTTTGAAATAGCCTAAAACTATAAACCCTCAACTGCTGCGTCAACCGTATGAGTAATTATAGTAATTACATTAATTCACATATATCTAGTTAAATTCTGTTATTGAGAAATAAATTGTATTTAAAATATACTCTACCTGTTCTTACTATTTTATATCAATGATATATTTGCTTTCAATTACAGATCCATAAATATAATACCCTAAACTTTAAGTCTAATGAAAATGTGGTGAAAGATTGGATCAAACCTGTCATTCTGCTCTGCTATAAGGTAATATTAGAGGAGCATACCCACCACAACGGAGAGCTGGAAATACAGTTTCTAAAGTCCTCTCTAGCAGTTCTTGACCTAGACACTTGTAACATTCATTATCTATGGGTCTTATTTCATATTCATTCATAAAATAAATTACTGCCTCGAGAGAAGAGCCTACAGGACCCACCCTAGCTCTAGTCTCACATGTGCAACAGATCTAGGTAAAGACATTCTGAACTCTGCTGTATGGAGAAAAACTTGAGACCTTTGTGATGCCAACATTTTTTTACCTTTGGATTTGATGGAACCTTAAGTTCAGTGTATTGGACTTCCTTCAACACTGCTTGCCAGTTTCCTATTTAAGAAACTTCAAAGTTGAGTTCCTTAAACCAACATTATATTTTAGACACGGCTATTTCACAGTGAATCCTTGTCATACTTGTTCATTTTGTGGAAGAATAACATAAGGCTGGGGTAGTGGCCTTTATTGACTTTTTCTTTGCCTTTGATTCCAGTTTTGGAATAAAAATGTGAGAGCTCAGCATGACACCTTGGTACTACCATAATGGGATTGGAAGAAGAGTCTTTTAATGGATAAACACTTCATATAATATAAAACAGAAATGTAGTTTGGGGTCACATCTTTTTAACTTAATGATCTGATATAGTTTTCAGATAATGCATGCCTTCTTGCTACTGAGAGGGTAAATATTATTGTCTATAATGATGACTTTTTTTTTTTTGTCATACACTTTTGCTTTCTGAGGACAGACCTCAGGTAATTGATAGGGCTCCATAACTGTCACCAGAAGAAATGTCTATTTAATTATTTCCAGAAGGAATGACTTAATACTGAGCACTTTAAGATAAAATAATAACAACTAACACTTAATGTTTACTTTTCTGAACATTTTACATTTATTCATTTAATCCTCCTTAATATGGTTAATAGGATTAACAATAACCTTATGAAGTAAGTACTATTGTTATCTCCTTAAGGAGATAAGGAAAATGATGCTCAAAGTGATTATATAATAGGTACCTAGTAAACCATGGAGCAAGAATTCAAATACAGATGATAGATATACCGACAAGTGACCACTACCAACTGCTCATTTAAAGTCCACTCCCTAAGCCCAACTCTTAAATTTAAAAGTCTTTTCACTTAAAGCTGTAACTGAAGACATTTTAACAAGTAATGGATTTTATTACATACCGAATCTATGTCTAGTGGAAAGTAAAAATCTTTGAGAGATATAAAAGAGTATATTACATATTTCCTGTTCTCAAGAGACTTAGTCTTAGCAAAGAGAAAAGACATCCATATTAAGCAAAAAAAAAAAAAAAAATCCAAGGTAAACTGAATACCTGCAAGAGTACATAGCAATCAAAGGACGAAATCAAAGTTAGCCGAATTGTTGGGGATAACTCTGGGCAAAAGTGAAAACTGAGACAGAACTTAAGACTGGCAGTATTCAGATGGGCAAAATGAAGAGAGGAGGAAATGAAGAAAGAGTACTATTTTTTACATATGGACATCTATTATTTGAATAATATTTGTTAGATTCATGCTTGTCTGGCAGAGAAATACCAAGCTCAATTTTTATCCCGATTGCCTAAAAATGCAGAGCCAAATTTTACTCTGGCCAGAGCAAATGTTTTGGCCTTTCTATTTGGGCATAAATATTTCCCACCTTTAAGGTTTTTCAACTTAATTACTTTTTATATTCCTATATATTCACTATATTTTACCTTTCTTTTGGGGGGAGGCTTAAATCATATTAATCTTTTGTCCTATGTCAGTTTCAGTAAAATGACATTCAGTAAAATGTCTTGTCAGTTTCAGTAAAAAGACTGATTCAGGCAACTCTATTAACTTAAAATAATTATATGAATTAAATAATTTCTTAGAAGTTAATAACAACATCCTCAGTCAAATTACTGTTTGGTATCAGGTGAGAAAATGACCTATAGATTTACTGAGTTTTTCTTGTTTCAACCTTTCAGTCTTTATATTAATATTGGTGAATACTAACCAGAATTTTTATCCCAAAGAGTAAAAACAAAAATGCTTTTTGATTGCTACATTTTACAAATAAAGAAACTGAAGTAGAATATGATTAAACACCATGATCAAAATCATTTTGATAATAGAACACAGACTCACCACTAGAACTCACATTTACTCAATATTATTTTTTGCTACAAAATATTTTATGAACATATCAAAATTTAACAAAATATGCAGAATTATTTCTGCCTTAAAAGTACAGACAATTGTCAATAAAACTGTTATCTTTTTAAGGTACAGTTAAATAAGGTGGAGAAGTGTTCTCTTTCCATCAAAGTTTGCTTGTCATTTGGACTATTCACTTGTAGCTAGCTGTGTGTTCACTTGATAGTTACAAATTTTCGTTCACATGTATTTATTTAGTGTGCCTTTCTTTTGTATAATGATTGTCTCTTATATTATATCCACAATACTTTGGTGTTTTTAATTCAATCAAATAAGTATTTATTTATTTATTTAGCTTTTACTAATAATATGCCAAGGACTGAGATAGGCAATAAAGTGATCAAATGCTTAAAAGTGAATAAATGATTGTAATTCAATGTGATATTTCTAAAAATGAAGTATGAGCATGGTGCTATAGGATGGAAGGGGAGAGAAGGACTAATTTTGCCAGGAGAAAATCAGAGAAGTCTTCAAAATAAGTGAAATTTGAGACCCGGGATTCTAAAGATTGCCAATCACATGCCACACACCACACCTGTCCTGCAAGTTCCACTCACCACTCCTAATTAGTTTGGTATTTTAGATGTCTGTGGGTATTACTTTCTGGAAATCTAGGACTCCCATAGTTTCTGAGTCTGGTATTTTCCTCAGATAGTGAGGCAACTTGAATTTGTTCTGTATATAAATGTTAAAGAAGATTTTTAATTTTCCCCTCCTATAATCTTCTAAATTTAATCCTCAAATCAAGAGCATTCAGTTGAGCCATTCCCTGATAAATGCAGGACATATGCAATTTTACTAAATAAATAAAATAATAAGTAACAGATAAAGGTCATGGATTGTCAGAAGTTTTTCATTTTCTTTGTTTTTAACATGTATCATGCAAATCCAATTTGTGTGTGTCAAAAAACCTATATTGCAGTTCTGACCTCAGGAATATGTGAAAAAAATGTAGAAGAGGTGTATTTGCCTGTACAATTTAAGTTTTCACCAATTACTGGTTATGACATGACTGCTATTAAAGTGACTAAGAATTAGGTTATGCATAGTCTTTTGTATTTTATTCTTTAAGAAAGTGAAAAAATACTAGTAAGGTGGTCAGATCATCTGATATGGCAATAAGCCTAGTTGCTTTGGTAGGTGTTCAGTATCATCAACTCCTAACTTCCTTAAATGTGTTTTATTTTCTTTAACAAACCCATCTCTTTATAAGAATACCATTATTTCCAAAGGATTCCATTGTTTGTTTGGTGCCTAGGGCAAGTTCTTATTAAATCCTCAAGAATGCACCTTGCATTAAGCTGAGCGGAAATAGTAAAAGTGAATTCAGTAACTAGTTCAAGGCATAGTTTTCTGATCTTCCCACTTAGGAAAATAAATATTTTTTAATTTTAGAATTTTGGAATATATCAACATTAATATGAAGAGAGTTCATCATGAATAATGCTATTTTAATAAATGCCAAGGGAATTGTGTCTTTTTTTTTTTTTAAAGATTTTATTTATTTATTTGCGAGAGAGAATGAGAGACAGAGAGCACGAGAGGGAGGAGGGTCAGAGGGAGAAGCAAACTCCCCGCTGAGCAGGGAGCCCGATGCGGGACTTGATCCCAGGACTCCAGGATCATGACCTGAGCCGAAGGCAGTCGCTTAACCGACTGAGCCACCCAGGCGCCCAAGGGAATTGTGTCTTAATGCTCTTCTCCTAAAATACTCTTGTGGATTATGAAGAGCATGCAGTACGGCAAAAGTGGCCATGAGTATCTCCGATATATGGAATGTATATCATATACAAACAATTATTTTTCAAAAATAAATTACATATTTCCCCCAGAGGGGGAGACGAACCATGAGAGACTGTAGACTCTGAGAAACAAACTGAGGGTTCTAGAGGGGTGGGGGGTGGGGGGATGGGTTAGCCTGGTGATGGGTATTAAAGAGGGCACGTATTGAATGGAGCACTGGGTGTTACACAAACAATGAATCATGGAACACTACATCAAAAACTAATGATGTAATGTGTGGTGATTAACTTAACATAATAAAATTAAAAATAAAATAAATTACACATAAATTTTCACTCTAGATAATTCTCTACAGTGTGGCCCATGCTATATTGTAATAAATAAGCCTATGAAACTGAATTCATTAGACTACAACAATTTGTATTACATTACATACCTGAAGCATCCTTAATGTGAGTGCTTTAAATGTTATCTTTAAAATGGTACCTATGTAGATACTATAATTTGTTAGTGACTATAAAATTACAAAAGCCCTTAGGTTTCTGAAGTTTCATGACTATCCTTAATTCTTATTAAGAGGCAGTTTCCCCTAGTTTCCCCTAGTCTGGGAAACTCCAGTTGATTTACAAAGAAAATTAATGTGCTTTTCAATTCATGTGGCCCTGTAATTGTTAGGACGCGTGTAAAATACTGATATTTACATTCCTGAGTGCAATAGGAACAGGATGGAATGGTAATGGCAAATAATTGGACACTCTTCTGAAAGGCTTTGAGAAATACTATTAGATCTCCACCTGCTGGTTAGAAATTCCAGGCTCATAGGGTATAATGCTAGCTAAATACAAGGCTTTGATGATCACCATTCCTTTTCAGATTTGTAACCCATCTACTTTCAAAAGGATTTGTGACAATTTATAGATTAAAACATCTGCATAATTAAACACTCTGAACTAGTGATCATTAGGAGACAAGCTATATTTTATAATCACTACAGCATCTCTCATAGCATATTAAATTTGCTGTAAGTTCATTCCCCCATAAAATCCTGCTCTGAAAACATTTACTAAAATGGAATAAGAAAATGAGAAAAATGGAAAAATTAAGCTAAAAATTAAATAAAGGTTAATAGTAAACTTATAATGACATAATTCTAAATAAAACTTGGCATAATTTATCAGGCTTTGAATTATGTGAAATAAAAGTATATTCAATTTCTCTATCCATCAAAACATATCATAGTTGACTTTGATAGAAAAGTTTAAGCAGGCAACAGTTAGTTTCAGGGCCCTAAGTAAACCACAGGGAGATTAATACATTATTCTGATTATTTTACTCTTCTTCCTATCTGTGTCTTCTTTTTTTTTTTTTTTTCCTTTTCTCCACCTCTCAGTTGAGTGATATATGATAATACATATGTACTTGATATAATGATGAAGGGTAACAAGACTTGGAGAGTAAACGCTTACATTAATTTATCTTATAATATGAATTGTCCAATTACAGCATATTATATAGCTCTATTAGCTACCAGAAAGTATAAATAAGGTTATATTTAACTCAGTACCAGATCTGACAACAAACCTATGTTCCAACATCTTTTTTTCAATAAATTGAATATCCCAGAGCTTAAGAAAATTCATATAAGGCTCAAAGCTTCCCTTTAAAAAAGATCCTTTGACATTTTCATAAAAGCAGCTATTTGCTTATGTTTGATTATTAGGACTTCTACGAATCCCTTGAATAATCAAAGACTTGGCTTTATATGACCGTACATGTGGTATTCTATGAAAGATCCAGAAACTTGTTAATGAGAATTGCTAAAAAAAAAAAAAAATACTAAAGTATCTCTTAAAATTATTTTGTCAAACCATTATGTGGTAGAAAGTTGTCTGTTGGAGTGCATTTACATGTGGTTAATGCAATGGATAGCAGGGTAAAAAGAAATCCACCAGAGGATTTCCATCTCTCCCCAGAGTCATGGTATCCCAGACAACACACCAATCTCAGGAATACCAATATAATTTAATATATGGAAAGTGTCAACATTAGTCACCTGTTACTGATTACGAAATTCCCAAATGGTAAGATTCTTATCAAAGCAAACCCTGAAGTACCTAGCATTTACATTTTTCATTCTGGGGGAAAAAATGGCATTTAAAAATAAAAATAGCACTTAGTAATGGATTATATGCAAGTCACTCTAGCATAGTATTTCAATCACTTCAGTATTTTTATCTTCCCCCCAAAAAAGTGTCAGAAATGAGGCATGAAAACCTATTAACTGAATCATTCATACATTGAATGGATGTTGTTGTCAGTTTGCTCTTTCAATGGAAATAATGAACAACTGATTTATTTATAACTGCTAATTATGATAATACACCTTCATTTTCCACTCTTTCCAGTATATTATAGAAATTTTACAATTGTCTTATTTCATACCTGATTTGAAATCATATGCTTCCATAAAATTTCTTCTTTCCCAGACTTCTCTTTAACTTCTTTTGGCTGGGGTGTAATTAAAATGTTTTAACTGACTTTAGTTCCCTTGTCTTGTTTTCTCTTTCAATTTTCAGCCTTTTCTGCTAATAGAATTGATCCATGCCTTAAATTTATGCAACTAGAGACTGAAATCTGAATTTTAAGTAGATGCAGAATATATTCATATAATCACTGTAGAGTGAATCTTGTCAGCACTTATTTGGTCAAGTTTGCCTTGTTTTCTTTCTGAGATGTGGGAAACAGCAGGAAGAGGTGATAGGGCCTGGTTTGTACTTCAAAGAGAAAGAATTCTTGGTTTTAAGAATTAAGGCAGGAAGACAACTTTATCCTATTTTCCAAAATATTTTAGAGCAGAGAAGAACATCTCCCTTGAACTTTTCATCTCTAACCCTGAAATCAATTTTATCTTTTCTAGACATTCAGGTTTTTTTTATTTTGCTGCATAACATGCTATAGATACACTGGACTCTATCCTCCACATGTAATACAGGTCCATAGAAGAAAAAGCCTTTGGGGATATGCTTCTACATTTACTTGAACTATTGTTGAGGAAAATACCCATCACATTATGGAACACAATTTTTTAAAGAATATGTGAGAATTGTATTTTAGAGTTAGGTCCAGGAAAAATTACCCCTGAAAAATGATTGTCCCTTATCCCCAGTGAATGCTAGAGCCCTGTAACACATCCTCTCTCCTTTACATCTCAGCTCAGGAACTCTGAACTGGGTTACACGTGATAACATGGTAACCAGGTAAGCCTTCCTGTTGAGTGTCCTGGCTTTCTCTTATTTTATATTGTTTATTTCTTCTTTGTAATCCTATATTTTTTTCATTTTATTTCATATGCCTTTTGTTATAAGAAGTTTCAAATTATCTGGGGGGAAGCAAGAAGTATAAATAAGGAAGTAAACTAGAGTTGCTATTCTGAAAGCATTTTAGATTCTTATTGCAATGGTGGTATAATCTGAACTTTGGAATGCTCTTTTTTTTTTCTTTCTAGCCTCATGCCCACTTTCCACTATCTCATCATTGAGTCATCTTTAGATTTTCAGTTCCTTAATTTGCATCGCACCTATGAACTGTTAAAAAAAACTTACAGATACATACACAAACACAGCACACTTCTTCTTTCATATACTGTTCTTCAGATATAAAGATGCAAAGCAGGACATATATTTAAAGATATTTTCCACTAGTAGAAACATTCTCAGGCACAGTTTAAAGAGAACAATAAAGTGTATTTTCAAAAGAGCTAACTAGGGTTAAAAATGAAGCTCTCAACAATCTTTTGTTTTAAAGTATTTTCTTGGTGTCAGCCAAAAGTCTATAGGTTGTCATTAAGTGGCTCTTAACATTTTTTAATATCAAATTTTTCCTTGTTTTAGTAACTCTTGAGTTAACCTAACTATAGATTATAGATCCTAAAGCATGATAACTATATTCCAAACATTCATTCCTCCACCTTCCTTGACAGCCTAAACCCCTCTTTCTATCCCTCTAATCCCAATCCCAATTAAAGAAGCAGTAGTTTTTCAAGTACATCCAAGTTTATCCACACAAAAATACTTCCAACGTGATTTCATGATACTATTTAAAGTGTCTCCTTCCACTTAATGTCAGAGAATTGGGGTAATATGTGAATTAGATTCTGAAACTTAAAATGGTGGTTTTAGGTGCCATTTTAATAAATTATGAAATAAATATGAATAAAATCTTCAAAATTTAGATTTTAAATGAATGCATTTTTCATATTTTATCCAAAATTTAATCATTACAAACTTCAGTCTGTAATCCCTAAAAAATTCATGTGAAGAAGGGAAAATAAAAAATTTATTCCATAACAATATATAAACTCATTCACATGTAGCATTTCATGTGTATTTATGTAGTTATACTTTAGTCCAACTGCCAGATTTATAAAGCATGCAATAAAGACAAATTTAAAATATAATAATTCCCAACTGGCATGCAAATCCCATCTTTAGTTGAATGTCCTAGTACCACACTACTCCTTAAAGTCAGAGAAAAGAGAACAGATACAAGAAAAGGAAAATCAAGAAAATGTATATCAAAATATTGCATTCTGTTCCCAATTACTATATAATTCCTATTTCACAAATGTCTTTGAAAATTAAAAAAAAAGAATAAATGGGTACCTATGTACTAGCTTTATATCTATAACCAATACATTTAACAAGTTAAATTTTTGGAATATAAGACCTCTCCATTCAGTTTGGAATTACACATAGACAAGGTTCTGAATTACATTTCAATTCTGTTTAAAGAGTATAATCTTTGTAAAATCAGAGATGTCTTCTTCATAGAATAAAATGAATTTATGAACCTATACAATATAAAAATACAAATAAAAATCTTATTTAAGTGAATTAGTAAGACTAGTTCATACAAAATATATCTATTCTAAAGTCTCTAAATTTTTTTTGTTTTTCCAGATGTCATTAAGTTTTGTTATAAATACACAATTGGAACTATATTCCTACCAGCACATACATAAAGCTGGGTAAGAAATTTGAATTAATGGTTTTTAATATTTTTTCCAAATCCTAAATACCTAAAGATGTAATAACACACTATCAGTAACTCATCACAATCATAGTTCTCAGTGGTGGTGGGGGGGGATGGGGGCCTGCAGTTGAGAGGGATACCACTTTCTATGCTTTTTCTTGGCATTTCTCTGCTAAGAATCAATCCTGAAGAGTATATTTCAATTATTCCCTTTTTGAAAATCTCAGATCTTGGTTTGGGACTGAAGCTGAGTCCAATGGAGTATAATGCAGCTTTGGATTAATACCAATCAAAAAGATCCCAAGGAGAGACCTGAGTCTGGGAAAATTTAAATGTGGGTATCCCAGAAATTAGATTATATATCTAAGAAGCCTATAGTAACCTGTATTGGAGGATCCTGTGTTTGTCAGTTCAGAACCTCCATATGTTTCTGACAAAAAGCCCAGGTCATATCACTGGAAGCTACTTTGGTCTATACATACTATAGACTCCATCTTTAGTTCAATATGTGAGTAAATTCAAAAACATAGCAACACCACCTATCTATGCCTCACCCAAAGACCTCCTGGAAGCAATTAATCTGACAAGAGTACAAGTGAAACAATTATGATTACTCAGATGATCATGAAAGTGACCATGGGGAAAATAAGGAAGAGAGAAACAGATTCACTAAGTATACTGTAAATGTCATTTTTTTCAATAACAGATTTACACCTACACTTTTAAAAGAGTGAGGGGTGGTGAGAAATAAGCAAAAAATGTATCCTCATATCCTAGAGGACTCTCTCATAAGACAGAGCTGCTCCTTTAGTGTTTTGTAATAACAGTCCATGACACTTGCTAGGTCAAAATATTCAAATAAACACCTGTAGAGAACTTTTAGCAGCTTAATCCTTTCTGCTTGCTTCTTTATATTATTTTTTTTTCACTTACATTCCTGCTCAGTATTCATACTCATAGGTATTTGGCAAAAAACTTAAAGTAGTTATGCATTTTTTTTTAATTTTCTCCTACCATGTTAAAGAACAATGAACCAGATCCAACTAAATGAATCAACTATTCCCTAGGTATAACTCTTGGAGTTGTATTAATTTCGTTTGCTGCAGTGGTATAATAATTTACTATAAATGTCTTAAATTACAGCATCTGAACATGTGCCAGGAAATAATACTTTTCCCCAAAGCAGATGAATCATGAAACTGAAATACATAATGCACCTTGAAGGCGCTTATAATTCTTCCAAGGAGTGACTTATCCACATGAGAGAACATTGACCATTTGATTTGAACGGTGACCTTCCAACAGTAATGAAGAGCATTTCAATATTTTGAGATGTTACTATTAAAAAGAAATTTAAATAAATATTTAAAGTAGATAAACACAGAAGTTTCCCTGATAATGCCTCCCGTAGGAGGCAAGAAGGCTAGGGATCAATAGTAATAATGACTTTGGCTTCCTTCCCCAAATTTTTGTAGAAGGACTCTTCTCATATGTAGACCCTTTTCCTTATACTCTCCAAAATAGCTCAAATATCTATGAGAGAATTTGGTTGGATTTGAAAGTCTTAGAGCAGGTGATATTAAAGTTAATATAAGATACTCAATATCATAGAAAAACTCAGTGTTACTTAAGTACAATGAGTTCAAATAAATCTTTTTATCCAAAAGCCTAATCACTTAAAAGTCAGTGTTGGAAATCGACATATATGCTTTATGATCTTGTTTTCATGACTGATATAGATCCATGAGATAAAAAGAAAACTAAAAATCATGTAAATAACTATAATTTAATATGCATGTGTATATATATTTGTATTATCATATATATTGGAGTCAGCTAAATACATAGTGTGCTTCCAGATTTATTTACCCATTCAACACATATTTATTGAAAACTTAACTATATTCAAGTCACTGTTAGAGATTAAAAGAATTAGATTAGATACAGATGGCTTAAAAGAGGCTTAAAGAAGAACTCATGTCAAAATTCAGAATAAATGAGACAGAAAATTTTAATTACCCATAGTGTAAAACAATAATAATAAAAACCTAAGCCAGACTGCAGTGGAATGAACAGAGTAAAAAGCAGAACCCTGGCTCTGATCAGTGTGACCTTCATTCATCAAGGTCAATTCATCTTTTGGGCTTCTGCTTCCTTATCTGAAAAATGAGGGAAATTTAACCATGTGAACTTCATAGTCCTTTCTATCTCCAACATTAGATAAAACTCTACTCTATAAGCTTGATTTAAACCAGAAGGTGCAAAGCTCATTCTTCACTTGTAATGGCTTCACTGATGAATACAATGTCCGCTAAAATGAATTCCATCTCCTTTTTCCTTTCCTAACTCCAATTTGATAAAATAGCATTGAGGCATTGGGACTCACAAAAAGACAAAACTGTATCCAAAACAGTGATACTGGGATTATAGAATTATTGTTCCACACCCTAACATTCTGAAAATAGCTGGTAAAGACAGACAATTAAAAGAAGAGTGGACAAGTAGAATTTGAACAAAAACAACGAGGAGACAACAATATAAAACAATTTTCTTGCTTGAACTTTTTAAAAAATTGAATGTCTGGTGATACTTTATTCGTAATTTTTTTAATGTGGAAATTCAATTATGGAGCCATGGCAACCAAAGGATAAAAAGGTAAAGTTTTATCATTAGTTTGAATATGTCTTGGTTTGAAAAAAGTTTGATAGTAAAATCAAGGTTAAATGAAATATCATGAAGCTCTGCAATTAGGTTAATAATGAGGTGCCTCAGGGATCAATGCTAGCACAGGTGTTCAATATATTTATTAATGACTTAGAAGAGTTGTGAATAATATAGAAGCACATTTGGATAACTTCAAAGATATTTATAGCAATCAAAATGGGTGAATGACTGCTTTTCTTGACCCATTCAAGAGCAATTATTTAACATATTACAGCAAATAATCAACAAGAGCAAATTAATGTGAAGTGTATGGAATTACCCAAGTTTGATTAATATGCTAATAGCTACTGAAATAGTTATTGCCTTTCAGGCAAGAGTGGGCAGATCTAGGAAGACATCTGTCCAGTAAACAGTTCTTCGTGAAAAAAGGGATACTCAAATAGGCTGGAGTAAAGTATAATGTGAGAACAGTTATCTAAATCAATAAGTACTGCTGAAAATTTTCACACACCAGAACCTTGTTCTATTGAATGACACTGGTTTACAAAACCACACCCTAGGAATTATCTGGTGTTTTATCTGGCAATATTAAATGGTTTCCCATGATCATCCAATCCTCTCCACCCATTCACTGGAGTTCCCAAATGCCTATCAGGTGGGAATGAAGTTTATAAGGGCATCCCCGTCCCACCTCTGCTTTGCTCTGTTCTAAAGGATTTCACTGACATTAACTCTTATGCATTAGTCTTGCAAAGTTGAAGATCTCAAGGCTGTAGAAAAATTAAATCAGATTCTTTTTCACAACGAAGCACAATACCATTCAATAATAGCATGAATTATCTTAAATTATCCCCCTACCCTGAGGTTATTTAATTATTATGCATACCAGGAAATCTTAAATGTAGCTTAGTTTCAGTTGTAATTTACTCATTCAAAAATATTTTCTGGGGGCGGAGCAAGATGGCGGAGGAGTAGGAGACCTGGATTTCGTCTCCTCTCAGGAATTCAGCTGGATAGGGATCAAACCATTCTGAACACCTACAAACTCAACAGGAGATTGAAGAAAAGAAGAGCAACAACTCTCTCATCAGAAAAGCGACCACTTTCTGGAAGGTAGGACGTGCGGAGAAGTGAATCCGCGGCGATATTCGGGAGGATAGACGGCGGGGGAGGGGCCTCCGTGGGCCGCTTCTGGCAAGTGATAGAACCACGGAGCACAAAATCGGAACTTTTAAAAGTCTGCTCCGCTGAGGGACGTCACTCTGGTGGCTAAGCGGGGGATGGAACCCTCCGGGACAGTGTGGTCTCAGGACCCTCGGGGTCACAGAAAGACCGGGGGTGCCTGAGTGTGGCAGAGCTCCCAGGTAACGGAGCAGGGAAGCCGGCTGCAGAGGCGGAGCCCAGGCGCGGGCTCTCAGCTCGGGGTTGCCATAAACCGTGATCCGCGGCACAGTCGGGCCCCTGCTCCTCCAGCAGGGACCCAACAAGCGGCAGATCCGGGGAGACTCACCTTCCTCCCCCGGGAGGAGCCGCGCGGGAGTGCACCGCATGGATCTGCTGGGTTTGGAGACTCCACCCGGGGTCGGGTGCCAGAGATAGAGGCACGGGGTCGCAGGCCGGGTGAGCACGGAGTGCAGCCGGAGAGCGGGGAGACGGGAGTGACTGACGGCTTTTCTCTGGGGGCTCACTGAGGAGCGGGGCCCCAAGTTCTCGGCTCCTCCGGAGTGGAGATTGGGAGGCCGCCATATTCACTCTCCGCCTCCAAAGCTGTACGGAAAGCTCGCAGGGAACAAAAGCCCCGGAGAGCAAACCCAAGCAGATTACTTAGCCGGGAGGGGGCAAGGGCGGGGCAATTCCGCCTCCGGCAGAGACATTTGGAAACCACGGCAACAGGCCCCTCCCCAGAAGATCAGCGAGAACAGCCAGCCAAGACCAAGTTTACCGATCAATGAGAACGGCAGAACTCCAGCGCTAGGGGACTACTGCACATAGAATTCATGGATTTTTTACCATGATTCTTTAGTCTTTTAAAGTTAATTTTTTTAACTGTCTTTTTGTCTTATTATTTCTTTTTGAATTTTTCTTTTTCCCTTTTTCAACCAACATCTTATCAATCCCTTTTTTAAAAAAAAAAATTTTATTTTTCATTTTTAGAGTCATATTCTATCTCTTCATAGTAGTTACCCATATTTTTGGCTTATATATATAAGTTGTTCTCTCTTTAAAATTTTGAGATAGTTTCTTCTAACAGATTAAAATATACCCTAAATCTCTAGTATATGGTGCTTTCTATTCCCCTGCCTGATCACATCCTCCCCCCCTTTTTTTTCTCTTTTTCTTTTTTCTTTTTTTAAATCCTCTTCTTTCTTTTTTCAAACAACTTCTTATCAATTCCTTTTATAACATTTTTTATAATTTCCATTTTTACAGTCATATCCCATCCCTTCATCATATCAACCCTTATTTTTGTACATATATGTTTTTCTTTCTTTAAAATTTTGGGAGGCACTTTCTTCTAAAAGACCAAAATACACCCCAAATCTAGTGTGTGGCACTGATCTATATACCATATAGATCATATTTGATCACATTCTGGTTTTCCTTTTGTTGTTGTTGTTTTGTTTTGTTTGTTTTTGTTTTTATCTTTATCTTTTTTTTTTTCTTTTTTTCTTTTTCTTTTTTCTCTCTTTCCCTTTCTTATTCCACTGCTTCAGGTCTTTCCGATTTGTTTAGAGTATATTTTCTGGGGACGTGGTTATTCTGCTACATTTTGTTCTCTCATTAATCTACTCTCCTCTGCACAAAATGACAAGACGGAAAAAAACACCTCAACAAAAAGAACAAGAGGTAGTACCGACTGCCAGGGACCTACTCAATATGGACATTAGTATGCTGTCAGATCTAGAGTTCAGAATCATCACTTTAAAGATACTAGCTGGGCTTGAAAAAAATATGGAAGTTATTAGAGAAACCCTTTCTGGAGAAGTAAAAGAGCTAAAATCCAACCAAGTAGAAATCAAAAAGGCTATTAATGAGGTGCAATCAAAAATGGGGGCGCTAACTGCTAGAATAAATGAGGCAGAAGAGAGAATCAGTAATATAGAAGATGAAATGATGGAAAAAAAAGAAGCTAAGAAAAAGAGAGATAAACAACTACTGGATCACGAGGGCAGAATTCGAGAAATAAGCGATACCATAAGACGAAAAAACATTAGAATAATTGGGATCCCAGAAGAAGAAGAAAGAGAGAGAGGGCCAGAAGGTATAATGGAGCAAATTATAGCAGAGAACTTCCCTAATTTGGGGAAAGAAACAGGCATGAAAATCCAGGAAACACAGAGAACCCCTCTCAAAATCAATAAAAACAGGTCAACACCCCGACATCTAATAGTAAAACTTACGAGTCTCATAGACAAAGAGAAAATCCTGAAAGCAGCTCGGGAGAAGAGATATGTAACCTACAATGGTAGAAACATTAGATTGGCAACAGACCTATCCACAGAGACCTGGCAGGCCAGAAAGGACTGGCAGGATATATTCAGAGCACTAAATGAGAAAAATATGCAGCCAAGAATACTCTATCCAGCTAGGCTGTCATTGAAAATTGAAGGACAGATAAAAAGCTTCCAGGACAAACAAAAACTAAAGGAATTTGCAAACACAAAACCAGCCCTACAGGAAATCTTGAAAGGGGTCCTCTAAGCAAAGAGAGAGCCTAAAAGCAACATAGACCAGAAAGGAACACAGACAATATACAGTAACAGTCACCTTACAGGCAATACAATGGCACTAAATTCCTATCTTTCAATAGCTACCCTGAATGTAAATGGGCTAAACACCCCAATCAAAAGACACAGGCTAACAGACTGGATTAAAAAACAAGACCCATCGATATGCTGTCTGCAAGAGACTCATTTTAGAACCAAAGACACCCCCAGATTGAAAGTGAGGGGGTGGAAAACCATTTACCATGCTAATGGACACCAAAAGAAAGCTGGGGTGGCAATCCTTATATCAGACAAATTAGATTTTAAACCAAAGACTGTAATAAGAGATGAGGAAGGACACTATATCATACTTAAAGGATTTATCCAACAAGAAGATCTAACAATTGTAAATATCTATGCCCCTAACATGGGAGCAGCCAATTATATAAGGCAATTAATAACAAAAGCAAAGAAACACATCGACAACAATACAATAATAGTGGGGGACTTTAACATCCCCCTCACTGAAATGGACAGATCGTCTAAGCAAAAGATCAACAAGGAAATTAAGACTTTAAATGACACACTGGACCAAATGGACTTCACAGACATATTCAGAACATTCCACCCCAAAGCAATGGAATACACATTCTTCTCTAGTGCTCATGGAACATTCTCCAGAATAGATCACATCCTAGGTCATAAATCAGGTCTCAACCGATACCAAAAGATTGGGATCATTCCCTGCCTATTTTCAGACCACAATGCTTTGAAACTAGAAGTCAATCACAAGAGGAAAGTCGGAAAGAACTCAAATACATGGAGGCTAAGGAGCTCCTACTGAAGAATGAATGGGTCAACCAGGAAATTAAAGAAGAATTAAAAAAATACATGGAAACCAATGAAAATGAAAACGCAACTGTTCAAAATCTTTGGGATGCAGCAAAGGCAGTCCTAAGAGGAAAGTATATAGCAATACAAGCCTTTCTCAAGAAACAAGAAAGGTCTCAAGTACACAACCTAACCCTACACCTAAAGGAGCTGGAGAAAGAACAGCAAATAAAGCCTAAACCCAGCAGGAGAAGAGAAATCATAAAGATCAGAGCAGAAATCAGTGAAATAGAAACCAAAAGAACAGTAGAACAGATCAACAAAATAGGAGCTGGTTCTTTGAAAGAATTAACAAGATTGATAAACCCCTGGCCAGACTTATCAAAAAGAGAAGAGAAATGACCCAAATCAACAAAATCATGAATGAAAGAGGAGAGATCACAACCAACACCAAAGAAATACAAACAATTATAAGAACATATTATGAGCAACTCTATGCCAGCAAATTAGATAACCTGGAAGAGATGGATGCATTCCTAGAGATGTATCAACTACCAAAACTGAACCAGGATGAAATAGAAAACCTGAACAGACCTATAACCACTAAGGAAATTGAAGCAGTCATCAAAAATCTCCCAACAAACAAAAGCCCAGGGCCAGATGGCTTCCCAGGGGAATTCTACCAAACATTTCAAGAAGAATTAATACCTATTCTTCTGAAACTGTTCCAAAAAATAGAAACGGAAGGAAAACTTCCAAACTCATTTTATGAGGCCAGCATTACCTTGATCCCAAAACCAGACAAAGACCCCATCAAAAAGGAGAATTACAGACCAATATCCCTGATGAACATAGATGCAAAAATTCTCACCAAAATACTAGCCAATAGGATCCAACAGTATATTAAAAGGATTATTCACCATGACCAAGTGGGATTTATCCCTGGGCTGCAAGGTTGGTTCAACATCCGCAAATCAATCAGTGTGATACAATACATTAACAAAAGAAAGAACAAGAATCATATGATCCTCTCAATAGATGCAGAAAAAGCTTTTGACAAAGTACAGCATCCTTTCTTGATCAAAACTCTTCAGAGTATAGGGATAGAGGGTACATACCTCAATATCATAAAAGCCATCTATGAAAAACCTACAGCAAATATTATTCTCAATGGGGAAAAACTGAGAGCTTTCCCCCTAAGGTCAGGAACACAGCAGGGATGTCCACTATCACCACTGCTATTCAACATAGTATTGGAAGTCCTAGCCACAGCAATCAGACAACAAAAAGACATGAAAGGCATCCAAATTGGCAAAGAAGAAGTCAAACTCTCACTCTTTGCAGATGACATGATACTTTATGTGGAAAACCCAAAAGATTCCACCCCAAAACTGCTAGAACTCATACAGGAATTCAGTAAAGTGGCAGGATATAAAATCAATGCACAGAAGTCAGTGGCTTTCCTATACACCAACAACAAGACAGAAGAAAGAGAAATTAAGGAGTCCATCCCATTTACAATTGCACCCAAAACCATAAGATACCTAGGAATAAATCTAACCAAAGAGACAAAGGATCTATACTCAGAAAACTATAAAATACTCATGAAAGAAATTGAGGAAGACACAAAGAAATGGAAAAACGTTCCATGCTCATGCATTGGAAGAACAAATATTGTGAAGATGTCAATGCTACCTAGAGCAATCTACACATTCAATGCAATCCCCATCAAAATACCATCCACTTTTTCCAAAGAAATGGAACAAATAATCCTAAAATTTGTATGGAACCAGAAAAGACCCCGCATAGCCAGAGGAATATTGAAAAATAAAAGCAAAGCCGGCGGCATCACAATTCCGGACTTCAAGCTCTATTACAAAGCTGTCATCATCAAGACGGCATGGTACTGGTACAAAGACAGACACATAGATCAATGGAACAGAATAGAGAGCCCAGAAATGGACCCTCAACTCTATGGTCAACTAATCTTCGACAAAGCAGGAAAGAATGTCCAATGGAACAAAGACAGTCTCTTCAACAAATGGTGTTGGGAAAATTGGATAGCCACATGCAGAAGAATGAAACTGGACCATTTCCTTACACCACACACAAAAATAGACTCCAAATGGTTGAAAGACCTCAATGTGAGACAGGAGTCCATCAAAATCCTAAAGGAGAACACAGGCAGCAACCTCTTTGACCTCAGCCGAAGCAACTTCTTCCTAGAAACATCGCCAAAGGCAAGGGAAGCAAGAGCAAAAATGAACTATTGGGACTTCATCAAGATAAAAAGCTTTTGCAAAGCAAAGGAAACAGTCAACAAAACCAAAAGACAACCGACAGAATGGGAGAAGATATTTGCAAATGACATATCAGATAAAGGGCTAGTATCCAAAATCTATAAAGAACTCATCAAAGTCAACATCCAAAGAACAAAGAATCCAATCAAGAAATGGGCAGAAGACATGAACAGACATTTTTCCAAAGAAGACATCCAAATGACCAACAGACACATGAAAAAGTGCTCAATATCGCTCAGCATCAGGGAAATCCAAATCAAAACCTCAATGAGATACCACCTCACACCAGTCAGAATGGCTAAAATTAACAAGTCAGGAAAGGACAGATGTTGGCGGGGATGCGGAGAAAGGGGAACCCTCCTACACTGTTGGTGGGAATGCAAGCTGGTGCAGCCACTCTGGAAAACTGTATGGAGATTCCTCAAAAAGTTGAAAATAGAGCTACCATACGATCCAGCCATTGCACTACTGGGTATTTACCCCAAAGATACAAAAGTAGGGATCCGAAGGGGTACGTGCACCCCGATGTTTATAGCAGCAATGTCCACAATAGCCAAACTGTGGAAAGAGCCAAGATGTTCATCGACAGATGAATGGATAAAGAAGAGGTGGTATATATATACAATGGAATATTATGCAGCCATCAAAAGGAATGAGATCTTGCCATTTGCAACGACGTGGATGGAACTGGAGGGTATTATGTTGAGTGAAATAAGTCAAAAAGAGAAAGACATGTATCATATGATCTCACTGATATGAGGAATTCTTAATCACAGGAATCAAACTGAGGGTTGTTGGAGTGGGGGGTGGGGTGGGAGGGATGGGGTGACTGGGTGATAGACACTGGGGAGGGTATGTGCTCTGGTAAGCTCTGTGAATTGTGCAAGACTGTTGAATCTCAGATCTGTACCTCTGAAACAAATAATGCAATATATGTTAAGAAAAAAAAAAGAAGAAGAAGGTAGCGGGAGGGGAAGAATGAAGCGGGGGAAATCGGAGGGGTAGACGAACCATGAGAGACGATGGACTCTGAAAAACAAACAGGGTTCTAGAGGGGAGGGGGGTGGGAGGATGGGTTAGCCTGGTGGTGGGTATTGAGGAGGGCACATTCTGCATGGAGCACTGGGTGTTGTGCACAAACAATGAATCATGGAACACTTCATCTAAAACTAATGATGTAATGTATGGGGATTAACATAAGAATAAAAAATATATATATATTTTCTGAGTTCCCATTTTATCTAAGGCATAGTAGGAATAAATAAAATGAAAAGAACTAAAAAAAACATGGAGTATGCCCCAACAGAATTTAGAAAATCATGTCACTCCACTCATGAACTAATAAGCATTTCTCAATCCTGATCCATATCAATCACATATAAATATGTAATTTCATAATAAATTTGAAATATATTAAAATTACTAAGAATCAGAATTGTTTCTGTAGGTACATATAATAACATTTTTAAGACCAAGGAACTATTTTCTGCTACAACTTATCTTTTCTACCAGGGGGAAAATATGTTGACCCATGGTATTAACTTTCTCACTTGAAACATAATTTAGATATTCCTCCAAATTTCAGAGAAAAAGAAAAGATTTCTAGCCTGTTTGGGACTAAGCTGGTAGGCCAATAAGAGTGAAGCCAAATACTAATACAAACATTAAATTGTATCTAACTCAGCTCTACAAAATAACCCATCAGTAAATTCATTGCCAGTATGGAGATCTATGTGAAGCACTGAGAGTGAGAATTTTTTTTAATTTGGTCAAGCATCTTTACTCTCGTACCTGCCCACTGGAAATTTCAGATGTAAACATCTAAAATAATACAAATAATCAATACAAAATAATCCAAAGTCTCATAAGCATTTTATAGACTCTCAGAATCCAAAGTTAAATGCGACCTTAAACTTTTCTGCTTGAGCCATAAATTTTCTCTACACCATCTGATATATCACCATCAGAGATTTTTTTTAAAACTTATTAATAAAGCAAAGACTCATGCTAAAGGTAAACTTTGGGTAATTAAGTAAATTATGAACTTTCGTTAGAACCTCAAACATATTTTTTAATGAGATTTACTAGAAGGTTTGGAACTATCTGAAAAATAAAATTCACAGTTTGGAGAATAATTCACTTATAAGAGGTGTAACAGTTCTGTTAATTTTTCCTTTTAGATCTTTAAGTAGCTGTGGGTTATTCTGCAGTGTGATTTAAGTATAATTTTAGCAAGAGAAAACAAGTAGTGAATAAGAATTCATTAGCAGGTGGTCAAGTGTAAACAGTGTATCAATCATGCTGGTATTTTTAAGCATCAGCAAATTTAATTCCATCTCTAGGGGAGTAAGCTCATACTTTAAGATATGTAGTATATCGTATTTATTTAAAAAAATTTTTAGAACGTGCCTTGATTATAAAATATTAAAAGTATTTCCCCTTTTAGATTTCCTACATAGAGAGTAATGATGTCCCCAGTGCAAATCAGAGCATTTAAAAACAACCAAACAGTGTTTCTAAAAATAAGAATATTTCACATCTTTGCCCTAGATAGAGAGATCTGTCATGTTAAAACTAAAAAAAATCTGAATCAGGCCTAAAAATATGAAAGAGCACAGGGTAGGAATCCAGAGTTTTGTATTGATTTACACTGAGAAGACAGATCTGCTTTTTTGCTCAAAACTGAATCCATAATGACTAAATAAATTTCATGGCCTTTCACTCAATTCCAGTTTTTAAATGTTAGCCAATTAATATGAAATTATTTTTCTACTTGCATAGCCCTTTATGCATTATATTTCTATCCTGAACAACTCAAGTTAGGTTGATCAAACATTTTTATCACCCTATATTACAATGAAAATCAATCACGTTATCAGACATACAGTATTGGACTCTACAAGCTCACTCTGGTGAAGCAAGGTATACATTTTGATTTCAATATATACATAGACTCTTCAAGGTCAAACAGCAAGGTAAGGGAAGAAAAGTACCTTGAATGAGTATTAATACTCTCCTGTGCCATGGCTTCTGCTACTCTGCACTTCATAGGAAGTTATATGGCGTTTGAAAACCCTCTGAAACCGAAAGAAATTTCTGATGCCCGAATGGAGCAGTCAAGAAAATTGAGCACCATCAAGAAAATAGAAAACTCAAGATTTCTGAGCACCCTCTGCATGACAATGAGAGTTACAAAAGAGAAAAGAGAACAAAAAGTTTCCACGTACCACATATATCTTGTTTATTGACCATTCTCTTGATGAATACGATGGGAACATGCAGGCTGATGAGATTCCTTTACTGTACAAGGGAAAGTTATCCTTGTTTTATAATGTATATTATAACTCTTTCCTAAACACAGGGGCTACATGTTAGTTGTTATTCAACTATATGGAGAAAGAACTGATACTGGGGGCATTGAGTCACAATATTGTACCCTTAGGGTACAAATGAAGCACACTTATTGCTGGTAGTTACTAGTTGCTAGATTTCAAATAGGGACTGGGATTTTAAATATTTCAGAAAGAATTTCTCTCAAGGTCTCTACTGTCACTTATCTCTTTTGATTTTACCACAGCAATGATACTCCCTAAGCAAGATCCAAAATTCACACAAAAGCATTTCTTTGAATGCCTTAAATCTTCCTTGATTCTCAATTTCCTAAACCAATGGTGGTTCACCGGAACTCTCCCAGTTGGCCCATTCTGACATAAAGCTGCATTTTAAACCATTTTCTATATCATAGTTTTTTTTTTTTAACAACCGATGAAATTTTGGTCAGTCTTGTCAACAGTGCCTAGTGTAGGCACTATTATAATTACCAGCTTTGTAAGGAGTGTGTGGAAAGCACAGACATTCTGGGTATGAACTCATGGATAGACACCAGAATGAACTGTAAATAGAGACAACTTGATAGGAAATCAAAGGAGTCAAACTGTAAACATTGACCACAGAGTACCCACTGCGTGGGTGAGGCAATGGCATCTGAAAAGACTATTAGCCCCAAAGTACCTCCTCCACAGATCATGGAACCCGAAATTCCTAAACATTTGATTCATTCCTCTAAAATATTGCCTGCAATACAATTTCAGTTGAAAGTATCATATTTAGGATAGAAAGTACATTATAGGGACACCTGGGTGGCTCTGTCAGTTAAGCATCTACCTTCAGCTCAGGTTATGATCCCAGGGTCCTGGGATCGAGCCCCGCATCAGGCAATCTGCTTGGTGGGGAGCCTGCTTCCCCTCTCCCTCTGCCTGCCACTCTACCTACCTGTGTTCTCTCTCTCTCTCTCTCTCTGTCAAATAAATAAAATCTTTTTTTAAAAAGTACATTACAATGTAGTTTATAATAACTCACTACCCGTGCCCAATGGTGCTAGCCACAGCATAAGTTCCAATGAAGCAGAAAGATCTAAGCACTCAAAGTGTCCAGAGAGTCAGGCTGGGGCTGGGCATGAAAAAAAGGCACCTGCTAATGTCAATTGACCATCAGCCTCAATATCTGCAAAATAGGGAGTAGTGAGAACTCAGATGAATGATAGAGCAGTTATCTTATCTAAAAGGGGCAACTACCACTGAGCTCCAGAGGACTGTTGCCAAACAGGGCTATTGGTCTACATCTTCCACTTTCTCTAGAGAAACCGAAATCTGAAATTTTTGTGGGAAACTTCTAATTTTTAAGTGTTAGAAATTAATTCATTTTTTTTGTGCTTTATCCTGTGGATCAATAGTGTTCAGGACTAATCAAATATAGCTGAGGGACAGATTTGGCCATTTCTCATCTAGAGCATGGAGAAGGAAAAGTGAGGTCCCTGTAGGTCGAGGGTGGGTTCTAGGCTATCAATTGAAGAGACCATGTAAGGGCTCCAGATAGCATGCTTTCCTAGGAGAAAAGATATGAGAGTCTATATATAAAAACCTAACTGCAGTAAGCTACTTGTTATGGACAAGTAAATACCCTTTTCAGAAAGTATACACTATTTTGGATAAAGCTTTTAAAAATTATTTATTTATTTTACCCTGTCTTGTGCAAGAAAGGATATAAGATAACATAAAATTTTCAATGGGATAAAATTAAAAATAAATTATGAACAAAAGACCCAGAAGAAATGATGGATGTTTTTACAAACAAGATAAAATACACTAAATGCATGCTGAATATAGTCAAAAGAATAAAAGTTTCATTAGCTGTTAATTTATAAAGCTGATTACTATGTACATGGGGCGGGAAGGAGGTGTTCATTATTTTGCAAAGTCAATTTGCTTTTTTTTTTCCAAAATACAATTTAGTCTTCAATGTGGATGAATATATTTTGCTCATAACTAATAAAGTAATAAACAAATGTCCGAATAAAGGAGAATTTTTATTTTTATTTTTGCTTTTTTTAAAGATTTTATTTATTTAACAAAGAGAGAGATAGCGAGAGCAGGAACACAAGCAGGGGGCGTGGGAGAGGGAGAAGCAGACTTCCCACTGAGCAGGGAGCCCGATGAGGGGCTCGATCCCAGGACCCTGGGATCATGACCTGAGCCAAAGGCAGACACTTAGCCGACTGAGCCACCCAGGTGCCCCAAAGGAGAATTTTTATATACTTTGTTTAGATTCTATGCTTTCACAGTAAAAAAAAAAAAAAAAAAAAGTGTTATTTTTTAAAGGCTATCTTTGTGAGCCAAAATACAGAGCAGAACAGATCCCTTCCTACTTAGGATTTTAATACTCCCTTGAACAAAAGGGAGAGATTTTTCAATAATAAGGAAAGGCACTATGAGTTACAGAAGCATTGGTCTGATGAGGCCATATATAGGATATATTACTAGCAATATTCCAACCTAATGTGTCAGAATTGTACAGCTCTTTTAAAAAAAAAAGCTACATTAATAAAAAGTAAGCACTTCTATCGAGATCAATTGATTGTTGTTTGTCAACAGTCAAAGGAGAGGAAAAAAATAGGGATGATGCATTATCAGTAGTGGTAGGCATTAGTGTATTCCAGTCTAATTTCAACCCAAAATCCAGACCATTAAATAGAATTTGGAAAGGCTCAGCTCTTAGAGTACCAGAGGATGTACGGCCCATATGTAATGAAGAAACACTCCTGTAAATCCGTGGCGGAACATAATGCATTCTGATGAAGCAAGCACAGAAGCTGAAATTAACCAGGCAAAAAGCTCTGCCTCCTTACCCAGTTTCCCTTAAGAAAGCTGGTGAGCTATAGCCATAGGGCCAGGTCTCTGCATTTAACTTTTTTAAGAAATATTTATTAAGTATCTACTACTTGACAGATGCTAGTCCTAGAAAAAAAAATCATTCCAGGGGCACCTGGGTGGTTCAGTTGTTAAGCATCTGCCTTCAGCTCAGGTCATGATCCCAGGGTTCTGGGATTGAGGACCCCCCCACCCGCATCAGGCTTTTTGCTCAGTGGGAAGCCTGCTTCTCCCTCTCCCACTCCCCCTGCTTATGTTTCTGTTCTCGCTATCTCGCTCTGTCAAATAAATAAATAAAATCTTTAAAAAATTCATTCCATGAACTTCCAGTTAATTCATGCCAAATCAAAGGACTCTATTCTATGCAGAGTCAATTTACCACTGCAGCATAAGGCAATTACAGTAACAGCTTCAGTTCATCAAAACCATTATTTAATTTTATTTTTATGACATAAAAAGCTTGTTATCACAAATCATGAACAACAACAACATGGTACCAGACATCTGAACATCATTTCCTTAACCCATCTCCACTTCTAAATCTACAAACTTACACAGTAAAAATCAACGTGTAAGTAACACCTTGGAGCATTGCAAAATGTTCAACTATAAAAGGTAAAGTAAATCTACTTGTTGAGAAAGAAAAACAACATATGTACTTCAAAAAGATCTTCAATGGCAAGGAAGGAAAGTAAAAATTGTGTGCTTTGTAATCTCTAATTAATCAGATCATTTAAGTCATTAGAATAGTTTATTTTTCCTCTAGTATCCCAGTTAAAATTTTTTAAAAGATTTTATTTATTTAGGACAGAGAGAGAGTACAAGCAGGGGGAGCAGCAGAGGGAGAGTGAGAAGCAGGCTCCCCGTGGAGCAGGGAGCCCAATGCGGGGCTTGATCCCAGAACCCTGGGATCATGACCTGAGCCAAAGGCAGATGCTTAACCAACTGAGCCACCAGGCACCCCTCCCCCAGTTAAATGTTTTAAGGTATATTATAAATACTCCATTTTAGGGTGGTAAACAGCCCTGAGGACAAAAAGAGAGGACCTGGAATCTAGCATCATTTGCTATCAAATACATACATGTTCGTACATATAAATATATACGTGTGTGTGTGTGTGTGTGTGCTTTCATCCTTTGGAATCACATCTCTAAAACCAAGAAAGTATATATTGCTCTTATATCTCTAAAATACGGATTTTCAAATTGCAGACTTCAAACCAGCATAAGAACTTATTAGAAGTCCAAATTCCCAGGCCCAACCCCAGACATACTGCATCAGAAACTCTAAGAGAAGGGCCCAAAAGTCTGTGTTTCTGCATAGAGGGGATTCTAATGAGAATCAATGCTCCAAAAGCAAAGTAATACTATATATAATGATCGTACTTCTGGTGATAAGGGGTTAAGTTATAAATTATAGAATTATTAGTTACAATTCCAAAATTGATACGTTTTAAATTAGAAAAGTTATTAAGTGCTATCCAAGCTCATGGCCACTCTTATACTTTAGATTAATGAAAGCCAGTCTTTTCTCTTTCCGTCTCTCCCTGTCTTTCTCTCTTGTCATCTATAAGTGAATGTGGAATACAAACACTTTTTATCCCCAATTGTAAAAAACAAAACAAAAACCCTCCATATGGGGAAATAATGCAAAAATCCACTTCTAGGTTATATTTCTCAGAGAATAACCAATTTCCAGGTACTTTCTGTGGGTGCATAACCTATAGTCAGAACTATTTCATAGCGAACTATCTCGAAAATCTAGTAGTATCCAGAGAAATAATCCATTCAGTGTTCCAAATTTTATAGTAAAGTCTTCCAAAATAACAGAATGCATTACACATTTTTACTGGTATATAAAGCTATCATAGATCCAACATTCCCAAATCCAGATAATTCATGTCTAACCCATTCAAAACTTACTTAAAACAAACTAATCATGTTAGAGATGTTTTCTTCACATAATTTCACAAAGTCAGATAAATTTATTTGCCAAGGGGCTTGCAAAATATTGTTACTATGACACATACTAACATACAAACCAAAGATTATCACCAATAATGTTGGCATTGGTGGCCAAAGGGGTTGTTGCAGTTTTATATCAATAAGGGATGAATAGGCCTCTCAGGAGGAGGCTTGGGCAAAATCATTCATCAAGTTAAGCCAGGTGAATCTGTAATCAATGACCAGAGCTTTGCTGGAACTGCAGTGCCTCACAGGAAGCAAGTTGAATTATGAGCTACAGAAGAACACTCTGATTGTTGCTTTAAGTTGTTTATTTCATCGAGTAGAACAGAAATGAATACTACTACTATCATTTTGCACATATTTAATATAGTTTTCACGAGGCACTACGTCACAGGTAAGGAAACTATAATAACCACAACTGAGTGTCCAATGACATTAACAAAGCTCAGAAACTTAGCATTTTCCCATAACAATGAATAAAAATAAAATATTGATTTCAGTGACCTGAGTGTGACTGTCATTGTCTAAAATACACTTCTTAAAATCTAGTAAGGGATGAGCCCTGGAAAAATACTTTGTTGCCCAACATCTCAGGGCCTTCTTTTTTGTAAGGAGACATTAGCAACTGATTGTCCTTTCCAAATATTTTATGCTCCTAAAGCCAGTGCATCATGGAATAAACTTATACCATCCCTCAAACTTACATCTACAAATGTTAAACTTTTATTGCTTGACTATAAACCTTTTCTCCCAACTATGTCAGTATCTCTGCTTAGAAAAGTTTATAGAGAAAGATTAACCAAAGAAAACCAAAACATCTAGAGTGGAGTTGAATTGTAAACACAGGTAACTTACATAACTTCAATTATGTAAGTTGAAAAAAACAGCAACAGTGCCATAGATGCTGTCGGCCAATCTGTATGGCCTGGATAAAGTGTGAAATGGGAAATGCTAATCTATTCTGTCCTCAAGATCTCAGAGGTCCCCAGTACGGCCCAGTATAAGAGAAACCAGTTTTATCGAGGGTGATTATGGGATTCAAAGATGTGTATTTTCACATAATATGACCCTTGAAAGAGAGACTACTACTTCTGATGCTTAACCAAAGAAATGCTGGAAGAACATCTGGCTATGTTGAACTTACTGAGACATAGTACATTGGTCTCCAATACATCCTTTTGCAAGAGTAATTTTAAATATATTTGTTTTTTTCTTTTCTGCTAACTTTGGAATCCAACCTCTGATCTTTTCCATGCATCAATAACATCATGCAATGCCATTCACAGCTAACATAAACAAGTGTCTTTTGTAGTGAAGGATATAATAAAAAGAGAAGAAATACTACTTTTATTTTGTATCTTTCATGAGAAGTTAAATCTAGTGATGAATCTCTGACATGGTTATAGAGTAACAGATGAACTGGACAAAAAGAAATCAGACACTTGTAAAAACACAAGAATTGTAATTATTACTCAGGTTTTTTTTCCCAAAAACCTTCATGCCAGCAATTTATTCAACATATCTTAACCACTAGACTAATATATGCTAACTAACTAAATACAAGTACTAAGTAGAGCTGAGTGACTGACTGTAGACCAAATCTCCCAACAAGATCCACATACCTTGGGGTGAACTCATCTTGGTCAATAAATGGTTAACAGTGAAACAGTCTGGGCCTTGCTGAATGGTTCAGCTAGACTGGTGTTCTGGGAAGCCAGATAATGAATGACAAACAAGTAAATTGGGAAGCCAGTCATGCACTGTTTGGGGATTTTCTGTCCTTATTTTTGTTTTTTCTTCTATTAGGGAGTGAAAGCCTCTTTGGTAAAATTCTCCACTGGGTTACATCAGTCCTCTTGATACAACTACAATATATAATTTTTGCTTAACAATTCAGGCCAGCAAAAACTACATGTTCATTTTTATTTATTTCTTTACTGTCTCATGAGTTAACAAATAATTATCATCTTCCTCTATTTTGATGTATTTTATATGTTTATATTTAGATTTTAACTAATTATAAACACACATTAGGTATATTTATTAACTTGCTAAATAATGCACATTTAATGAAAATGAAAATAATAATGATTCAGTACATAAACAATACAAGAGGTCCCAAAGTCTGTGCTTTACTGAAGAGAGAACCAGACTTGTGCTCCACCAGCCATCTTCACTTATATAAAATGAGCATAATCATCCAGGATTTAAGATCCGTGTCCTAAGTCTTCATTACCTTCTCTGATGCCAACTTCTGGTAGGGTGCTTGAGAGTGGGAATATCCATTCCTTCCAGGAAAAAATTACTCCCACAGTCAGAGATATAGTCTGATCCTCTGTAACCCCCACAAAACAATCATAACCTCAGATCACTCTCTAACATCTGAGTTTCAACACTGGCAATATACTGAGGAATAACATTGTGTGGGGAGCATCAAGAGTCCTATCCAGATGTAGCTGTACCAAGCTCAATCCAGTTCCTTTTCAATCTCTCCTTAGGACCTAATCTCATCTATTCTCACCTTCCATATTATAGCTATAAAAAGTAATAAACATTTCTTTCACCTTCTGACTTAGAGTTATTATTACCAAGTCAATAGGAAAGAACTTGAGACTATGATCAGAATGTTTACAATTCTATGTATGCACATATATATTTAGGTACATCAAAAAGAGCTTGGGTTGAGTCATTTACATTCATTACCACATTACTACCGCTAATGCTTTTCCTCCTATGCGCTCAACCTAACAAATGAGACTAAGCAGTTGCTCGAAGTCAAATTTTGGGAATCATTTTTGACTCCTCCTCTTCCTCATCCCTATATCTTTTTTTTTTTATTTCTTTTACTATGTTATGTTAGTCACCATACATTACATCATTAGTTTTTGATGTGGTGTTCCATGATCATTGTTTGTGTATAGCACCCAGGGCTCCATGCAATATGTGTCCTCCTTAATACCCATCACCAGGCTAACCCGTGTTTCTCAGAGTCCATAGTCTCTCATGGTTTGTCTCTCCCTCCAATTTCCCCCCCTTTTTTTTCCCTTCCTTATCCTAATGTCCTCCATGCTATTCCTTATGTTCCACAAATAAGTGAAACCATGATAATTGACTTTCTCTGTTTGACTAATTTCACTTAGCATAATCTCCCCCAGTCCCATCCATGTTGATGCAAAAGTTGGATATTCATCCTTTCTAATGGCTGAGTAATATTCCATGGTATATATGGACCACATCTTCTTTATCCATTCATCTGTTGAAGGGCATCTTGGCTCTTTCCACAGTTTGGCTATTGTGGACATTGCTGCTATGAACATTGGGGTGCATGTAGCCCTTCTTTTCACTACATCTGGATCTTTGGGGTAAATACTTAGTAGTGCAATTGCTGCCTCATCCCTATATCTTATTGATCTCCACATCTTCTAAAATCCAGATTTAACCTTGTGAGGACTAATTTTATGTGTCAGCTTGACTGGGCCACAGGGTGCCCATATATCTGTATATTTGAACAAACTTTATTCCACGTGTTTCTGTGAGGGTGTTTTTAGATGAAGTTAACATTTAAATCAGCTGAGTAAGCAGACTGGCCTCTCTAATGTGAGCCTCATCCAATCAAGCTGAAGACCTGAAGAGAACAAAAGGGTTGAGCCTCCTACAAACAAGAGAGAATTCTTGCCTATTGGCCTTTGAACTGGGACAGCAGATTGTTTCCTGTCTTTAGACTTTAACTGAAACATCAGCTCTTCCTGGGTCTCAAGACTGCCAGCCTTTGAACTGAAAAAACACCATCAGCTCTCCTGATTCTCAGGTCTTCCGAGTCAGACTAGAACTAAACCATCAATTCTTCTGGGTCTCCAGTTTGCCAACTCACCCTGCAGATCTTGGGACTTGCCAGTCGCCATAATTGTTCAATCCAATTCCTTTAAATAAAATAAAATTCATTCTCTCTCTCTCTCCATATATGGATAATTCATTCTGTTCCTTTGGAGAACTCTAATACAAATCTCTTAAACCTCTCTACTCAGCTTTTCAATCATTTCACAACAGTCAGGTTCAAGTGAACATCATCTCTTACTATGACTACTATAACAGCTTCCTAAATTGCTTTCAACATCTATTGTGACCTTATTCCAATACTGTATGTTTGCTTTATGCAGATACCTGAATAACGTGGGTCCTATCTGATATCATAAAGTCACAACAGAGATAATCAACCAAGTAGCCTCCATTCATCTACAATATAGTTATCTTTGCAAGGTTTATTTCAGTCTATGATAGTATATCTTGCTTCTAGGTTTCAATACATATCTCACCATATGGATTATTCTCAAATAGCTTGCAGAAAAGAAAATAGGTTCTAAGATTTAAGTATTCTTCTTTCAAATGTAGAAATCATAGTCATAAGTGCTTAATATTTGTATAGGATCAGAAAAAGAGATGATTCAGAAAGGATGTATGGTTTTCCCATAATCAAATCCTTCATTAAAAGCCCCATTTTACTCTGAGAAACAAACTGAGGGTTCTAGAGGGGAGGGGGCTGGGGGGATGGGTTAGCCTGGTGATGGGTATTAAAGAGGGCACGTATTGAATGGAGCACTGGGTGTTATACGCAAACAATGAATCATGGAACGCTACATCAAAAAATAAATAAATAGAGAAAAAAAAGGCCCCATTTTATTCCTATCTTTAAAAGTAATTCACTTCATCACTATATCTCTCATTTGGAACACAATAATTCCAAAATGAACTGATTGTTTTAGAATCATTGTAAACTATTATCCCCCCAATACTAGTTTACAAAACTAGTATTCCCTCTGAAATTTCCTCTACCATAATCACTTGTAGGCTGTACTGTGCAGAATTACATTTTAGAGTAGCTTTGGGCAGGAACATTGCCTCTTCTTCCTTTAACAGTGTTAACCCCTTGACAATATTTTTAAATAATCAAAGGCTTAACTTTTCCAATTTCTTCTTCAATATTACTTTGGCAAAGTTTTGGGTATTAAATCAGGTAGAAATCAATATTCCTTATGTAATGCTTGCCCCCAGAAGGTGTCTACCATAAAAATAAATAAGTGTGCTGAGCACAAAGTATTTTTTTTCATATGTAAACACCTATCTGGCGGGGATGGGGGGAGTACTATATGCCTCAAGCATTTAAGATTTAAAAAATATAATGAAAAGGAATACAATTACTCATTTCCTGGTAAAATGACTACCTCTAACAAAAAGCCCCCCAAATCTTTTCCTTCTAAACATAGAAAATTGAAAAATTAATATAAGTAGAAACTGGGCTGATCAAGAAAAAAGCATAAATTAAAAATGTACATTAATTTAAAAATATATCTGACCATATCAATTATAAAAGACTGCAAATATAAGGAAGGGGGGGGAAAAGAACTGTGAAAATTAGACTGCTCACTCATTTGGAAACTTTGATAAAAAGTACTCTATCTTCTTTGGACTGTCACCCCCCTGAGGAAGGGACTGTGACATTTTGTATTAATCTCTAAATAGCCCTTGCTTCTTTACTGACCTGTGACAGTACTTCGTAATATAAAATTTTCAGATTTTTAAATGGAACCATTTCATTAACTATGAAACTAACAAGATGTGTTTGCCATCCCAATTGCCTTAGAACATTAACCATTTCATTTCAAATGTCACCATTTTGCTTGCCAAATTTACTTCTTCCCCTGATTTATGTTAAAAAGTATCTGAGGGGAGCCTGGGTGACTCAGTTGGTTGAGTGTTCAACTCTTGACTTCAGCATAGGTCATGATCTCAGGGTTGTGAGATGGAGCCCAGCATAGCGCTGCACTCAGCATGGAGTCTGCTTGGGATTCTCTCCCTCCCTCTGCCTCTGCGGGCCCTGCCCGCATGAACATACCCTCTCCCACTCTCTCTCTCTATCAAAATAAATAAATAAAATCTTTAAAAAAAAAAGTATCTGAAGTCAGAAATGACTTTATAATTTAGTGGTTAATTGTCTCCAGTCATGTACTTTTAAATGACCAACAACTCTGACACTGTAGTTTACTAAACACAAAAAGAAAAAAAAAAAAGGAAAAGAGTTATGAATTAAATCAAATACAACCTTCAATTAAACATCAAATGCAAAATCAAATAGGAATTTCCCATGTTTATATAAGAAGCTGTGAAATGTATACAATAATGAAACATGAATAATTAGTATTACAGAGATGAGAAGAAGCTTAAAATCTAGGACTTTGCCATAAAAATGGCACTTTGAATTTGTTGTATATTAAATTTCAGTGTTTTTACTCCAACTCTTTGAATCCCTGTGAAATCCCAACATGGTATCTTGTATTCAAAGGGTAGATAAAACCAAAGACATCTTTCAGTTTGTATCAAAAAACAAACAAAAAAATGTGCCTAAATTTGGGGTAAAAGACAAGGCAACCAGAAGATGGCCAGAGCACTGAGGAATTATAGAAGAACTGGGGACATCACCAAAATCTGGAGAAAGCTGATTTATCAATTCACTAAGGCCATTCTCCAAAGATTTTCTCCATATTATCTCTTAGAAAAAGAGATCTTCTGGGGTGCCTGGGTGGCTGAGTCAGTTAAGCGTCTGCCTTCAACCCAGGTCATTATCCCAGAGTCCTGGGAATGAGCCCAGCATTGGACTCCCTGCTCAGCAGAGAGCCTGCTTCTCCCTCTCCTCCCCACTTGTGCTCTCTCTCTCTCTGTCAAATAAATAGATAAAATCTTTTAAAAAAGAAAAGAAAAGAAAAGAAAAGAAATGAAAAGAAAAGAAAAGAAAAGAAAAGAAAAGAAAAGAAAAAGAGATCTTCTACTCAGAGTATGTTCAACCTGAGCAAGGATATCTCAGACTGAGTAACTGGAATGCAAATTATAGTTGTACATATGTCAAATACCATGAGCCAAGCCACCCTGATTGCTAAATATTCTCTTGCATTTCCTGATTTCCTGGCATCAGAAATCCCTACAAATTTCAGGATTTTTCTCTTAAAGCAAATAATGAAGAGGAAAAAACAATTAACTCCATTGTTTCTTTTATTAAATAGCATATAATCTATACAGACTTGGCAAAAAAAATCTGCCAATGAACAATTTTAAAATGATCAAGTCCCATTTGAAAGTATAGACCAACTCTCCTTGCTCTTAAAATAAAAAAATCAGTGCTTTTAGATGTACCTTACCATCATCATGGAAACACAACAAAAAGAAAGGTATTAAATAAAATCATTCAATATTATGAGTAGAAAACCTCTGGTTGAGACCCAGTCCCATTCACACATTTAGCAAGCATTCACTGAACATTATCTATAGCCAACCACTGTGCTAATGCAATATATCTCCACCAGAATTAGGCCTGTTAATGAATCATCTGTAAGGGGTAATTCCTATCTGATATTGCCCATTCAGAAAAATAAATATTGACCATAACAATCTGCCCAGACCTATATATAAGCATACCTAGAAATTTTTTGATTTATGAAATCAGAAAGATTTAGGAAAAGCACTGCCCCATGCTCTGAAATTTGAACTATAAAGACTGTGAGGCATTAACTTTAAACACACATATGCACACATACGCAACACCAATTAAGACAACTTGATGAGGTCCTAATGTCATCTTCTTGTAATTCCTCCTTAAGGGGAATTGATTAAGAGAAGCTGATTAGCACAGATCTGTACCTCTGAAACAAATAATACATTATATGTTAAAAAAAAAAAAAAGAAGAAGAAGAAGAGATAGCAGGAGGGGAAGAATGAAGGGGGGGAAATCGGAGGGGGAGACGAACCATGAGAGACGATGGACTCTGAAAAACAAACTGAGGGTTCTAGAGGGGAGGGGGGTGGGAGGATGGGTTAGCCTGGTGATGGGCATTAAAGAGGGCACGTTCTGCATGGAGCACTGGGTGTTATACGCAAATAATGAATCATGGAACACTACATCAAAAACTAATGATGTAATGTATGGTGATTAACATAACATAATAATAAAAAAAAATCTAAAAAAACAAAAGAGAAGCTGATTAGGAAGCATTCACCTTTTGGCTAATGAAGAGTATAGCCATGCTGTTCAAATAAGACTATGCATAACAACTACCATGGATGTTTCCTAAAATTCCAGTCCTAGAACCCAAATCCTAGAGATTATGATACAGTAGTTCAAAGTAGGCTCCAGAAATCTGCATTTTAGTGTGCAGGTTACCTGATTCTGATACCTGTGCTCTTCAGGTCTTTGGGTCTGTGGTGTCCATTCAGGTCAAATCAGGACCTCTTGCACCTCCCAGTTCGGCTGATTCTTTTTGAATTGAAAAACCACTTTATAAGCTCTTTTAAATTCCAAAATGTTTTATAGAATGGTAGCTTCTCTTTATAACCTATAAATGACTTGGTCTGCTTGTGTGGCCTTAGAGCATTTCCTCTCATCCAGATGTTCCCTGTCTCATAGCAATAAAGCAGCCATGTCTTCCACACTCCATTCTCTCTATTGCTCTCCAAGGGGATGGGAAAGGAAGGGATTTCTTTTAGGGCAGGAAAAAATGCATCTGGTTAGAATCCCCTCAAAGGCAATAACATGACCCTTTCCTGAATAACACGCATTAAAATACCATTGGGGTTTATAATCTAGCCACTTCCTACCCACCATCATATGAGCCACATTTGGTGCTAGGAATACAAAGGTGAAAATAGGCAGCACCAGCTTTCAGAAAACTTGTAATCTGATGGGGGAGCCTATCAGACTGGTCTAAATTATATGACCAATCACAGTGCCTTTAAAGAACTATCAACAGTGTGCTATCAGAAAAGGAAGAGACATTTTGTTCAGTCTGGAGGACCTACAATGGAAGGCTTCCTGCAGGACACAATGTACAGACTGAGCCCTGAAAGACTAACAAAAATTAGATACACATAAAGGAGACTGTCTCTGAAATCCATCCCATCTTTCCAACATCATTATTGTTGTTCAAACATCCACCACCTCTTCCATAAAGGACTGCAATTGCCTCCTTAGGGGCTTTCCTTCCTCAGTGCTCCTCCTCTGCAATGCTCTTCCCATCACCAAGAGCATGATCTTTCTAAAACCTGACCAGAACATCACTGTGCCTTAAGCCCTCAGTGGCTCTTCTCTACCAGTCAGGTAAGATCTAACCTTTTATCTTGGCTGATGAGGCTCTTGGTGATCTAGACCACTTATAGGGTAGACAAGGAGAAGGCTTCCACTATGAGGAAAGGGAGAAAGCATAATCCATAACTTTTGCTGACTCAAAAGACATCTGTCCCTGACATGACACAAGTAAAGCTGGTCAGTGGGAAGATCATAAATAAATTCACATAAGAAGTCCCTCCAGGAAAGAAGAACTGAGACTTAAATCCCAAGATTTAAAATTAGATAAACCTTCTGGAGTAGACCTCCAGAGGAAATGGATGTATATAGAGGATGTTACTTGAATAAATTGTGTCATATAAACACTTGCTCAGGATATAATAGAGACTTTGTAGAAGGACATCCAACCCAACCCACTGGGCTTAGAAAAGCCTCCTTAGGGGACCCAAGAGTGCGGTAAGGCTCAAGAAATGTACTCAATACAAGGGTCTAAGATTTTGTTAAAGAGATCTCTTTCAATACACTGTGTGACTCATTGTCTGGAAGCTTTCCTAGAATAATCCTTCTAGCATAATGATTATGTTGAGGATGGAAGTGGAAACTAAAAAAGAGTATAACCCTGTAACCTAATCTTGGAGTATCAGTGAGTCCTGACCAGGAACCTGGCCCAGCACTTGGTTGACAAGCAGTTGGATGACAACCTCCAACACAGCACTACATAAAAATGGAAGCAATGGGGGGCACCAGGGTGGCCCAGTCGGTTAAGCCTCCGACTCTTGATTTTGGTTCAGGTCATGATCTCAGGGCCCTGGGGAGTCTGCTTGAGGATTCTCTCTCTCTCTGCCTCTCCCCCGACTGTCTAATAAATAAATGTATTTTAAAAATGGAAACAGTGGCAATAATGGAGACAACAGACACCATTTCTTCCTCTACTTAAATAGCATGCACTCCTGGAAGTTTTGGAAAAGCCTCAGAAAAAGAGGTCATTCAAGAGGGTGGGGAAATGAATTATGAGACAAACATAATAGTCATGTACGGTCTAGAGCAATTAATTTAAAATATTAGAGAAACTTGGCTTTATTTTTTTCCTCTGCAATATTTCTGTGCATCATTTGTCACTCTTCCCTTCTCACTTTACTCTCTGACACAGAACTCAGAACACGCTGTACATTTTTTTTAATTTTATTTTATTATGTTATGTTAATCACCATACATCACATCATTAGTTTTTGATGTAGTGTTCCATGATTCATTGTTTGCATATAACACCCAGTATCCCATACCTTCTTGCTGTGTTCTTTCTTTTGCCTGGAGTACTCTAAGAAGGCTTTTCTAAGCCCAGTGGGTTGGGTTAGATGTCCTTCTACAAAGTCTCTATTATATCCTGAGCATGTGTTTATATGATACAATTTATTCAAGTAACGTCCTCTATATGCCTCCATTTCCTCACCAGTAAAATGCAGATAATAATCGTATATACCCCCTAGGGTTATTTTGGTGTTTAAATAAGGTCATATATTTAAAACCACTTACAACAATGCCTGCAACAAACTAATACCTAAGTAATAACTATTATGATTTTTTTGTTATCATTATTCAAAAATATTCAGTGTTGAATAAGGGACTATGTGGCAGTCATTATGCTGGTGTTGGCAGACACTGGTGAACAAAGGAGACATGGTCCCTGCTCCAGTGGTGCTATGTAAAATCACCATTCATCAGACTGTGTCTCCATCCCTCCCACTGGTTCATCATTTTCTGTTCCCAGCACTTAGCAGAGGACCTGTCACCCAGAGCTGGGCATATGGAGTTGCTCAAAAATGATTACAAAATAAACTCAAGGTGCTTTGATCAGAGAGACAAAATACATGTGACATGGCAACATGCAATAGCATTACATACACAGGAACTATGAACCAGTGGCTAGAACCCAGGTTAAGTAAGGAGAAGTGAGATGAGATACAGATGAAAAAAGGCAAGACCAGATCACAAAGGGCCTTATACCATGAGAAAGACTTTAACTTCATCTTTAAGGCAATGGGGAGATACAAAACAGTTTCAAGGAGGGAGTATTATACTCATATTTCCATTTCAAAAAGCATATTCTGTAAACTGTGGAGAGCACTGGAAGAAAATGAAACTAAACGTAGAAAATAAGATGCTATTTTCAGTAATCTAGGGAAGATGGGATGAGAGTTTGATTAAAGGGAGAGTAAGCCTTTTTTGCATCACAACAGACCTGATCAGGTATATGCAGTGATACCAATGGACACATATGTTTTGGAATAGTAGGATGATCATTTTAACCTCCCACATCAAAAACACTGGTTTAAATCTCAAAGATCACTCACAATCTCACAGATAGATCAATTTTCTTTATAAATAATAAAATGTATTAATAGTTATTCATTCAAAATTCCTTTGACCCAATTATTTAAGTTCCTACTCTATTATATATTGGCAAAAAAGACTTCATAGGCATCACAAAGGAATGAAAGCAAGTTTTCTTTTTTATTGACTCATGCATGTTTCTTTTAAGGTTCAAACAATAGCCCTGGATTGTTCTTGTACCCATGTATCAAGATTTGGAGAACAAGATCACTTCAGTTCTTCCTTTGCTTTTTGATCATTTAGGCTTCAATCACATCCTTTCTAAACCTGTAACTTTCCAAGCTAAACAACACTATTTTTCTGGTTTGGGAAGTTTTTGTTTTGTTTTGTTCCTTTTTGCTTGTCTGTTTGGTTTTGGTTTTGGTTTTTGAACTGAATTGAATATTTCTATTACTTCTGAAATAATAGTTAATTTCTATTTTTTCAATGTCATTATTATAGTCTCTCTTATGGTATAATGACAGTTACACTACATGTTTAATTAAATTTTTATGTAATTTGAATTTTTAGAAAGTTAGTTTCTCCCTGGAAAGGAAATCAATGGAAAGAAAAACAAAACAATAGTACACATAGGGAAAAGAAGAAAAAAATGACTATATTCTAATTACCAAGAGTACTAGGAGGAGTTTGAAAAATATATATATATATGTATATATCAGAAGAGTTTTCATTTTCTCTCTTTCACCAGCTTTTGACCATACTTTCGATAAGTATTCCTACATTAAATAAGACATTCTACAAAAAGGCCTTTAATTTTAAGGTGACGTAAGCTTCCTCTAACCAGACTGAAGGTCCTCAAAAAAGAAACTATTCAATCTGTAAATCAAGTGCAGCAAATCTTGTTAAAGTGAGAATAGAGAGAGAAATCTTCGCAGGGAGAAAGAGTAAAAGCCAAAATTGCCTTAAGATTTTGGGAGTAAATACCAAAATGACAGAGATGACATGACTCATTGCCTCCAAAAGAAGAAATAATGAGTATAAATTCAGCTTTTGGTGAGGTGGTAGGAGCCTAGCACTAGGACTGTGCAAAAACTGTCTCCATATACCCCCAATACCAATGGTGGTAAAAGCAGCTCTGTCACTATTTCTTCTACCAAACATTTAAAGAACTAATACCTATTCTTTTGAAGCTATTTCAAAAAACAGAATGGGAAAAAAAATCTTCCAAATTCATTCTATGAGGCCAGCATTACCTTGATCCTAAAACCAGAAAAAGACACCGCCAAAAAAAAGAATTACAAATGAATATCCCTGATGAACATGGATGCCAAAATTCTCACCAAGATACTAACCAATAGGACCCAACAGTACATTAAAAGGATTATTCACCACGACCAAGTGGGATTTATCCTGGGCTGCAAGGGTGGTTCAACATTCACAAATCAATCAATGTGATATGTCACATTAATAAGAGGACAAGAACCATATGATCCTCTCAATTGATGCAGAAAAGGATTTGACAAAATACATCATCCTTTCTTGATTAAAATTCTCCACAGTGTAGAGATAAACGGAACATACCTCAATATCATAAAAGAGATCTAAAAAAAGCCCACAGTGAATATCATTCTCAGTGGGGAAAAACTGATAGCTTTCCCCCTAAGGTCAGAAACATGACAAGGATGCCCACTCTCACCACTGCTGTTCAACATAGTACTAGAAGTCCTAGCTTCAGCAATCAGACAACAAAAAGAAATAGAAGGCATTCAAATTGGCAAAGAAGTCAAACTCTCACTCTTCATAGATGACATGATACTTTATGTGGAAAACCCAAAAGAATCCACCCCAAAATTGCTAGAACTCATATAGGAATTCAGCAACATGGCAGGATATAAAATCAATGCACAGAAATCAGTTGCATTTCTATACACAAACAATGAGACAGAAGAAAGAGAAATTAAGGAATAGATCCCATTTCCAATTGCACCAAAAACCATAAGATACCTAGGAATAAAACTAACTAAAGAGGTAAAGTATGTGTACTCCAAAAACTACAGAATGCTTATGAAAGAAATTGAGGAAGACACAAAGAAATGGAAAAACGTTCCATGCTCATGGATTGGTAGAATAAGTATTGTTAAAATGTCTATGTTCCCCAGAGCAATCTACACATTCAATGCAATCCCTATCAAAATACCATCAACTTTTTTCATGGGGCTGGAACAAATAATCCCCAAATTTGTATGGAACCAGAAAAAAGTCCAAATTGCCAGAGGAATGTTGAAAAAGAAAACCAAAGCTGGTAGCATCACAATGCCAGACTTCAAGCTATTTTACAAAGCCATAATCATCAAGACAGTATGGTACTACCAGAAAAACAGACACATAGATCAATGGAACAGAATAGAGAACCCAGAAACAGACCCTCAACTCTATGGTCAACTAATCTTCAACAAAGCAGGAAAGAATATCCAATGGAAAAAAGGACAGTCTCTTCAATAAATGGTGCTGGGAAAATTGGACAGCCAAATGCAAAAGAATGAAACTGGACCATTTCCTTGCACCATTCACAAAAATAGACTCAAAATGGATGAAAGACCTAAATGTGAGACAGGAGTCCATCAAAATCCTAGAGGAGAACACGGCAGCAACCTCTCCAACCTCGGCTGCAGCAACTTCTTGCTAGACACATCTCCGAAGGCAAGGGAAACAAAAACAAAAATGAACTCTCAGGACTTCATCAAGATAAAAAGCTTCTGCATAGCAAAGGAAATAGTCAACAAAACTAAAACCTACAGAATTGGAGAAGATATTTGCAAATGACATATCAGATAAAGGGCTAGTATCCAAAATCTATAAACAGCTTATCAAACTCAACACCCAAAAAACAAATAATCCACTCAAGAAATGAGCAGAAGACATGAACAGAATTTCTCCAAAGAAGACATTCAAATGGCCAACAGACACATGAAAAAATGTTCCACATCCCTTGGCATCAGGAAAATACAAATCAAAACCACAATGAGATACCACCTCACACCAGCCAGAATGACTAAAATTAACAAGTCAGGAAACAACAAATGTTGGCGAGGATGTGGAGAAAGGGGAGCCCTCTTACGCTGTTGGTGGGAATGCAAGCTGGTACAGCCACTCTGGAAAACAGTATGGAGGTTCCTCAAAAAGTTAAAAACAGAGCTATCCTATTACCCAGCAATTGCACAACTGGGTATTTACCCCAAAGATACAAATGTAGTGATCCGAAGGGACACCTGCACCTCAATGTTTATAGCAGCAATGTCCACAATAGTCAAACTGTGGAAAGAGCAGAGATGTCCAACAACAAACGAATATACTCAGCCATCAGAAAGGATGAATACTTACGATTTACATCGACATTGATGGAACTGGAGGGTATTATGCTAAGCAAAATAAGTCAATCAGAGAAAGACAGTTATCATATGGTTTCACTCATGTGGAATATAGGAAACAACACAGAGGATCATAGGGAAAGGGAAGGAAAACTGAATGGGAAGTCATCAGAGAGGGAGAAAAACCATGAGAGACTCTTAACTATAGGAAACAAACTGAGTGTTACTGGAGGTGATGTGGGTGGGGAGATGGGTAATTGGGTAATGAGCATTAAGGAGGACATGTGATGTGATGAGTACTAGGTGTTAAATGCAACTGATGAATTATTGGACACCACATCTGAAAATAATGATATACTTACTATATGTTGGCTACTTGAATTTAAATTAAAAAAATAAATAAAAATAAAAATCCCTCCTCCTATATTCAAGTCAGAAAAAGCTTTATTTTTGTAACAAATCATGACATAAAACCCATCTGTCCCCACCCATTCCAAAATCCTGTCTCACTCTCACAACTAATTTTGAAGTAACACATACATCTTTTTCTCTCTACATAATGTTCCTTTGTCATAGCTGCTGAATACAATGAACTAACAAAAGCCCTGAAATTGTGTAGGCTTGGTAAGAGCAACTGAACAGGAACGAATGTGTTTAAGTTAAATCCTACCCCCCACCAAAAAAATGGAAAAGAGTCTAACCAGTATTATTCTGTTTCCTCCCTTAGCCCTGCCAATTTAGTGATTATATATCTACTAAAGAGGAGGATTTATATGAGTAATCATTGCATGCGCTAGATTGTTCAAATCTAGTGATAACAAAATGTATTACAAATTTATTTTATATATTTAGATAAGTAGATGTTAATATAGCTTTAGAATAAAAGGCCCTAAGTTTCAAGCTTATTCATAAAATTATGTGATTTCTCTAGATATGTGATATTCTGGGCACAGACATTTGCTTATAAAATAAGTATTTAATTTTATGACAGGAAGATATTTCAAAGTTCATTATTATTTAGTTTTTCCCTTTCAGATGCACCTCCAAGAAGGAGCACTAGATTTATATGTGTGTATTTGTGTGGGCATGTATTTTAAAGTTAGTGGAACCTGTAGTGGAAGTAAAATAGTTAAAATGCATAAGAACTCTCAGAATTAGGATGCACAGACCCAAGTTTCATTCACAAGTGCATGTGTACACACACACACACACAAAGGTAGCAGTGGACATTTCCGTCATCACAGAACAACTTAAGTGGGTATTAGAAACCAACTTTCCCAAGATATTATAGAAAAATATCATTTCACATTTATAAGTCATATTCTTTAGTAGATCATAATTTGTAGCAGACTAAAGAAGTGACTCAAAGATCCCTGTCCCCTGAAAAACAATTGAGAGTTTGCTTCCTGCACAGATAACTTACAGAATGGGTATATCAAATATTCTTAATCAGCTGTAACATTTGTTTCTTTTTTCCTTTTTAGATAAGAATGGATATTAAGTGTCCTACACAGTGCCTGAGACAACATTCATACAGGCTCATTAAATGATAGGTATTTAGAGCAGATGTTGTCTTGTCTCCCAGCCCTCCATTTCTAACAAATGTTCCTTCCAACCAAAGGGTTCAAATGTCAGCTGCCATCCTCTCAGATGATTTTCCCATTGTTGAGTGCCTAACCCAAACTGGGTCATCAGAAATGGATTAAATACAGAAAAAAAATTAGCTTCTTTATTATTTACTCTCTTCTGTGTGTATTGGTCTGTCCATTAATACCCACGTATTTCCCTACGTGGAGTATCCTAGAGGTGTTATAGAAATTCAGTTTCCTAAGTTATCTCTCTGTAGGGGTAGGAATTGTGGAAAGGGCACTTTTAAATTATTTTTCTTAGGATCAGAGATAAGCACTGATCTTGGGATGCCCTGATCTATTTAGTTGACATATCTGTATAAATATGAAATAATAAAATTATGCTCTCACAGATTTTCAGGTACACTAATAAAATAAGGTAGAGTATGAAAATAAGGGATATGTATTTATGTGATTTTAAAATTCAATATTATGACTTTACAATATTTCAAATTTGAATTAAATTCAAAAATATAATAAATTTAAAAGCCAATGCAAACCCATACTTTAGTGGATGCTGAAATAGGTGGGTAGATAATGTTATAATCACTATGTTTATAAAACAGAATACCAACATGGTATAAAATTTTAAAAATCAGAAAAAATTGAATGCTTGAACTTTTGTCCTAATAGAAAAATTTTATTAACTCCAAGGGAATTCTCTGCAAAATGTATCAATTTTTCTTAATGAATATCATGGGATTTCTAAGTCTACATTAGACACTCAAGACTTTGATCTGTTTATGGAGTGCTTTCTTTAATTCTTTGAGGAATTTTTTAGAAGCCTCAAGATGAGAATACATTAGGATAACTCTGACTGAAGAGATACAGTAGAATGATGAATGACTGATGAGATATTCCTTATCTTTGAACACCTCCCTTATTATTTCTGGCCTATTATACAACACATATCTACATCTCTTCATTCAAGCAGCTTATTCCAAATAGCCATAAAAAGAAAATGTCTTAAAATTGGTAATCTCCTATTTCTCTATAATTTTGATTATAAAACAGCAATTATATAAAATTCTCTTATTGAGTGTTATGATTAATACATTTAAGGATTTAAATCCATCTAAAAGTTTAGACATATTTTCAGTATTCAATGTTTATTTTCTTTTAGGATATCAGAATGAGCTGCATTAATAGTCTAGCTTTAACACACACACGAAATCATTCAATTTATGTTAATAATTATATACAACTGGTTTATAAATTATTTGTATATAACCCAGATCTACGTATATAATGACTAGAATTTAAAGTATTTTTTTTTAAATCTCTAAACCCAAATCTACTAATTATATATACAAAGAAAAGTAATCTATAAAAAGAAGAACAAGTATAATTTAAAAGAAGGCTTAACTGGGGGGGCCTAGGTGTCTCGGTCAGTTGAGCATCAGACTCTTGGTTTCAGCTTAGGTCATGATCTCATGGGTCATGAGATTGGGTCTGCATCAGGCTCCGTGCTCAGCGGTGAATCTCCTTGAAGATTCTCTCCCTCTGCCCCTCCCCCAACTTCCTCTCTCTCAATTTCTCTCTCTCTGAAAGAAATAAATAAACCTTTAAAAGAAATAAAAGAAGGCTTAACTAAAAAGTATGAAAAGCAAACATATTTAGTTTCTAACTTCAATGTGATCCAATAAAAAACACTGTTATACGGTACAAACTTCTGGTTATAAAATAAATAAATCACAGGAATGAAAAGTATAGCATAAGGAATATAGTCAATAATATTATAATAACCTTGTATTGTAAAAGATGATAACTGAACTTATCTTGGTAAGCATTTCCTAATTATACATAATTGTTGGATCACTATGTAACATACCTAAAACTAATATAATACGTTAACTATAATTAGAATTTTTTTAAGTTTCTATTAAAATTAAAGCACTGTGATATTAATAAAAATGGTATAACAAAACCCTTTTTGGTACTATAAATACTAACATTCTAAGAGTAAGTCATTCTAAGAGTAAGTTATATAAGGAGAAGCACCATTTTCCCCCCTTTTCCTGGCAAGGGGGCCTTCAAAAGGACACTGCAGTAGCATGTGTGAACAATGCCTTCTACTTCCATGGAATGATGGTTATATGACATTTCATCTTTATCTGTTGTTAATGAATGAAGTATTGACCATATGCCAAGACAGACAAACAGAGAATGAGGAGTATACATAGACAATTAAAATGATCCCATTCATGAGAGTAGAATCAAGAGCTAAGAAAATGAAAAAAGAATCCCTACTCTCAGAACATTAAAATGTTACATCATCTCAACATAAAGGCATGCTGTCTTGCCATCTCAAAAAGAATATTTGGTGATCAGAGCCAGATAAAGGAATCCAAACTACTGGTTTTTATGGTTAGCTCTGCCATTTAAGCATAGTCTAATCATCCAACTCTGGATATTACTGTAAAAAAAAAAATTGTCTAAAATGCACACCATGAAATAACATGTACTAGCCTAAGAGAAATGTTGTTAGGCTTAATTAATGCTTGCAAAAGCATTCTAAGATTTTTACAAACAAGCGCTATATAATCGCAAAATCTCTATTACTATTTTATCATCTCCTCAGCCAAAGCAAGTTTTGGCCTCCCAGTATTGCTGGCAGCAAAATAAACCTGACGTCATTCTTTTAAGGCCAACTGGCAGACCGGCTGTGTCATTATCCCCAGGCAGAGTGGTCATGTACGGTAATACCCACATTATGTGTCTATGACCAAGCCAAAATTACCCCCTTGGAACAGAGTTCAACCCCTGAGAATGCAGAGCTGAGAAGACCCGCTGGGTTGGGCAGACCAGTAGTGGTGAGGGACATTTTAGTCTGATAATGGCCCTAATTTACTGATATCAACTTGGTGCCTGAGACTCCGGGCAAAAACAGCTATTTTCATTCCGTTCGAACATTTACCAAAAATATGAATGCAGCTGCCTTAGTCTTCATTTTCTCTGTTTTTATGGAATATTTAAGGTCATGACTATAAATACAGATAAAATTTATATAAAACACCAAATTAAATGGAAAGCATTTTATATATATATATATATATTTTTTTTTTAAATCTATGCTTTTTCTTATTTATAGATTTTGGAGACATATAAAACCCAGGCCCCAAGCCAACTGGGGGCTTTAACAAGCAACTGCATAGTTGTGTATCTTCAGGTATAAAATATACCAAAATGTGAGACTGGTGATTCAGTGTATATTACTTACAGCAACAGCTTGGTACAATTTTTCCATATATTTGATTTATGAAAACAAACTCATATTCTTCAAAGGGAAGATTCGTCTTTTTATACAAAGCTAATCTTTATGAAAATGAAAAAAAAAATGTTTTCTGAACCAGGAGGAAAATAACATTTATAGCATTTATTAAGGCTTTGTAAATACATATGGAAATAGAGAGAGATTAGAAAGAATAAAACACTAATTCTATAATCCCTTTCCTTAACAACTGCCTGTTGACATTTTTTAAAGGTAGAACATGGTCAAGGTTAGTAAAGTGAAAGGTACCTTTTGCACTCCCAGAGCTCTCTCTCCTGAATCATTTTTAATAGTTTCATGAGTTTCCTTCCAGAAAACAAATGCTTTATGCACATATCAGTATACATGTATGTGAAGTGTGTATGTTTGCACATCCACTTTTGGTTTTCTTATTAAAAAGGGTAAAGTGCCTAGGTCAAAGGGCACATGCATTTTATTTTGCTAGATATTCCAAACATATTTTGCCAAGCAAAAATTCATCTTTTATAAAATTAATCTTTATACAAATCAAAGAAAACATGTCCTGAACCCAGGGAAAATAATTTAATGTTCCTCTGAAAGAAAAAAAGGGATAGTTTGCAAGGAAATATACTTTCTGACTTCCTGCTCCAGTTTCCTTTAACTTTGAAAAACTGGGCCACTAGATCTCACCTATACGTCTCACCCAATTCCAAGACCAATCTTTCCCCTATTTGGAACAAGTGTGGGGAGTCAAACACACTATCAGACCTTTCATCTTGGTTCCATCCTAACTTTACCTTAGTTCTAAAAAAGGGACTTTTGTTTTATTCCAGTAACTGGATCTTTGCTCCTATGTCTTAATTCTTTATTGCCTCATGTCCCACTTGTTCCTATATCAACAAGATTCTTTCCCTTAGGAATTTCCAAGAACCAGAGTCCTGATAGTGAATTCCAATCCCCGTAGATGGCTTCCTACAATCTGTTCTTTGTGAATTCCCTGCAAACATATTAAAACTTCCTGTACCTGGTGTCTACCTTTAGACCTCCTTGAGGATAGTGCCTCAACCTAAAGCTATGGCCAGTTGCTTCAATCTGACCACCCAGGCACTGACCACCCATCCCATCATGGGCTTCTAAAATCCTGTTAGCAATAAAATGAGCTTTGGAGTGACAAAAAGACAACTTTGAGATTTCTGCTATAATACGGTTATTATACAAATTCATGTTCATCTCTTAGTAATTCAATTCCTTTTGTAACTGGAATACTTCAAAGACATATTCTTTTCTTTAGTCCACTGAAGTACCACTTAGTTAATTACTAGTGTGACAGAATAAACTGTAGCTTGTGGCAGCAAATAACAAAAGCACCCCTAAAAATGCTCCTTCAGAAACGCTCCTTCAGGGGAAGAATGAAGCGGGGGAAATCGGAGGGGTAGACGAACCATGAGAGACGATGGACTCTGAAAAACAAACAGGGTTCTAGAGGGGAGGGGGGTGGGAGGATGGGTTAGCCTGGTGGTGGGTATTGAGGAGGGCACATTCTGCATGGAGCACTGGGTGTTGTGCACAAACAATGAATCATGGAACACTTCATCTAAAACTAATGATGTAATGTATGGGGATTAACATAAGAATAAAAAATTTAAAAAAATAAATAAATAAATAAAAGAAACGCTCCTTCAGAGAAAATTACCACCCAAAAAACATGGCTTGATCAAATTAAAAGGTACAATTGTTTCACAATTGTGTCTATATCAATACTTGGGTACAGGATGAAAGTCCACATTTCTTCATGAAAATTCAAGTATCCAAATGGCATTTACTTCCTGTAGTCAGAGATTCTCAGTTACTTCATTTGTTATTGATGCCTTTATTAAACCACTTTTTCCCAAAGCTACCTGCCAGGATTAGCCATTGTTCTTCTGCTCCTCCCCATTCCTTAGGTCAAGACTTTGTATACTAGAAAGCCAAAACTCAATGTTGAGAGTAGCAGCAAACTTATCTTTGCCTTGTGTTATAACCTTCTTCTGGCGTTCCCAAGGATGTGAGCCAATAGCCCAGTATTCTTGGTTCTTCATATATATCTGGATATTTCTGAAGCCATTGCCCTAGTTGGTGTTTCAGGCCCCCAAGGGAGGAAGGAAAAGAACATTGTGCCCTGCCCTATTTGTTTTCCCTCTGACTCCTTTCTGCAGTCCTTCAGGTGGGAAAGAGTGGGCTTAGCTTGTATCCCCCCCCTTCCCATGTATTTGGGACTTCCTCCAGATAAGGCAAGAGGACAGGCCTAGTGCTTTCTCTTTCTTCCATATCATATCCTCCTTTGTCCAATCCCTGTATCAATTAACTCAAAATGATTATTGGGGAGGGAGGTAGAGGAGAGAAAGAAAAAGCTTAGTAATAAGGGAACTAAATTATAATTTTTATATTATACAATTATAAACATATTCACTATTATCATAAATAAATATTTGCAGGGAAAAAGGCACCACATGTGTAAAAAAGCTAGACATTTAGTCAGCAAATACCTCTAATATTTATTTGCAGTTCTTGGTTCTTACCATATTGAGTATTTATTCTACCTTAAAGGTTTTGAAAAATGTCACTTTAGAGAGGGTTTTCTGGGGGAAAAATGTCTTCCTTGGCCTAATATATTTCAAGTGTCATCAGGTGTTCCAAATGTGAATTACTAACTACTGTACTGAATCATCGCCTATGAATCCATGAGCTGTACCCACCTCCTCTCATACACACTAATCAGATACTACCTTGAAAGCTGCATTGAAATAATGTTAAAATGACTTGGATCAAAAGCATTAGATGAACAATAGGGCTTAGGAAAAGCAAACCTTTAATTATTCTCTGCATTAAGTGTATAGCTGCCTGTGAATTGCAAAAATTTTAATAATATACCCATAATTAGATAAACTATAGGCACATAGGAATTCTTTAAGTGATCCATGGGGATACAATTATTATAGTCATGAAGTAAAGTCTGTGGCTGAAGCACCAAGACAGTGTCAACCCCTCTAGTCCCCTATATTCCCCAGGTTGTATAACATTAGCATGTTATACAGCATAAGGGCATCTTAGAGAGGTAAAGTAGGTCATTCCTGAGATTTAGAACTAAGGCTAAGTTTGGGTTGGGGTTCCAGGTTTACTAGAGTCCCCACAATACACCCTATTTCCAGTGATACCAGTAAAATATCATAACTGAATGAGAGAAGAAGGAAAGGTTTCAACTCTGCTGAGCATACATTGAGATATTTCTCTGAATATCATTTTTTGGAGATAAGAAACTAGATTCAAGTGCTAATAAAGGCTTTAGTGCTAATTTTCTGATCTAATGGAGAATATTTTAAATGTCTATCTATCAATATATCTATCTCTGACAGAGCAGCAAAGATATACAAAAAGTCCACATTCTCTTTGCTTCAAAAATATAGATGAACCTTCATACAAAAATATACACACAACTCTGCCCATGCACATCATAACTACACATAACATAGCACTCACATATATCCTCTCAGAAAATAAACAAAATCATTCAAAAGGGTCAATTGATAACCATCTGGACTCCCAATTTATTTAATTCTGTAGAATGGCAAGCACAGAATTTGTGGGATTTAAAAGAAAGATGTTTGCATAGGTTAGACTTTTCCAGTCTTTTGTCAGTCCAGGCAATCTGAGACATTCCCCAAATTTTAAGGAAAATATTTTACATCCAGAAAATTCTGGAAAGTCCATGTACTATAACCTTTATATATATATAATTGCATTTAAATCATTCTCCTTGCCAAATTAAAATATATATATACAAATTACCACTTCTCCAAATTACAATTTGCAATCCATTAAACTAACACAATTCAGGTAGACGGGAATGTATGCAGCACTGAAAGGCAACAAAGCCTGGAGCCTGAGACACGGGGTTCTAGAGCAGACCACTGAATGACCTTGGGCAAGTTATTTAACCACACTGCGCCTCCCTTTTCTTATCCAAAAAACTGGGATCATAACAGTACCTACCTCATGGACTGCTATGAGGATTAAATGACATGGAAAACTCTCAAAATAGTAACCAGCACTGAGTAAGTACTCTCTAAATGTTGGTCAACTAAATAAATACTGCACGAAAGTACAAAATGTATCCTTTGCTTCCAAGGTCAAACAACAAGAATAGCTCTCCAAATAGCCTGCTGAATCGAACAGCAGGAAATGAACAACGTTAAGAATAAATTGAGATAAGTGAGAAAGGAAGATATTTTTGTCCTCTTCCTATCCTGGTCTTCAGTATATATGGGCTTTTGAATCAAAACAGTACATTTTACTCTACAATTGTATTTCTCTTCTTTTGTTTTGCTCTTCTTTTTTCCTTAATCAAGTTCTCTTTTTCTCTGGTCCCCAGGAAATTTCAAGTTTGGTTCAATGCTGACCTCAGAAGTGCAGAAATGAGAAAACAAAAATATGAGAACATTACTCTTTTTTTGTAGTTTGCTAATATTGAAGCTGTGTAAGTTGACCCTTTAGATATCAATTGCATTTTCTACAACTTGATATCGTATCAATTAGTTAAGCATCAAAATATATGTAAGAATTACTATTGTTGCTTCAATAGCCTCTGAATAAAAGCAATACTAGTAGGGGTGGGTGGGCCAGGTGGTTAACATCATCAGGAAGTTAAGAGGACCTGACAGTATCTGAATCTGGCCCTTCCGATAAAAAGGCACTGGGAAAGATTTATCTACCAGAATATCTGTTCCGTTTACTATTACCTGCCCCAAATTCTACTACTAGAGATACATTTATTTGGGTCATAAATACATTTTATTCTTTAAGAGTCCCCAATTTTTTCCTCAGGTGCTATACAAATGTGAAGATGTTGTTAAACATTCCACTGGGAACACTTCAAAGACTCTAAGCAAGATTTGTCATTTTATCTACTTTTCCATAGCATTCAACTCATATCACAAAGAAAAGTCATCACATCATATCATGATTAGTTCCGTGTGTCTTTCTGCTGTATTATAAATTGACTGAGAATGTCTTTTTGTAATATCTTTGAGTTTCTTTTACTGAGGGTAGGGACTGTCTTACATACAACATTCAAAATTGGTATAAGAAGCTCAGGGGCATCTCTTCCACCATAATCCCAAGGACTATCCTAAGTAGGTCAAAAATTACTAAAATACAAAATAGTCTTCACAGTTATGGTATTTAATGGAATACTAAAACTGTCCTTGTCACAATATAGCAACAGTTACAAAGCTAAGAGAAGTCCATTTCCTTTCTCAATTCCTATCCAACTAATTAATTTCATTTCATTCAGATAACCTTAAAAGTTTATCCCTGCTATTAGTGTACAAAGAATCTGATTTGAGAGAAAATAAACCTTCAGAAAGACATGAACTTCTGTCAATTGAAAATAATTAGATTCAACAGGATAATTTATTAATTGTGTATGATGGAAACACATACTACAACTCAGTCTTTAGTTCCAGAATCCCCTATAAGGAGATGTCTCAGAGGTTCTACTCCAAGATGGTGATATAGGAAGACCCTGAACTCACCTTCTCCATAGAACACACCACATTACACCTACTTATAGAGCAATTGCTCCTGAAGAAGAACTGAGGGCTGACTGAACAGCTTATGCACAATAAAAGAAGCAAAAGAGAATGGCAAGAGAGACAAAGACATGGTAACAAAGGGAACTGCCACCCCCCAACACTGCAAACTGCATTGGGGAAGGATAGTACAGATGGATCAGAAACAGATTTGTCTGTCCTTGGGCACAGAAAAAAAATCTGGGGCTTAAAAGAGCAACTAAGTTTATAAAAAAGCCATCTCTCCAACTGTGCCAAATGGCAGAGCTGCAGCTGGAACAGTCTCTGGGTCAGAGAGACTAAAAAGCAACACTGTTTTCACTCACCCTCCACCTTGAAAGCAAAGACTGGAGCAGGGTCTGGACACCATAACTGGCTTGCTGCTTCAGGGACCCCTGGATTCCCTAGCCCATACCAGCCTCAGTCATGCTGGGACACAGGGAAAAAAAAAAAAAAGCTGCAGTTTAAGAGAGCAACTAATTGGGGCTCCTTGGCTGGCTCAGTCAATAGAGTATGCTACTCTTGATCTCAGAGTCATGTGTCCAAGCCCCATATTGGCCATTGAGCTTACTTAAAAAAATAAAAATATATAAATAAATAGCAACAAATTTATAAAAGAGCCAGCCCTTAGAACTTCACCAGTGAGGGGAGTTGCTGGAAAGCTCTCTGGGTGGAAGGGGCTGGTGTACATGGTTTACACTCCCTTCCACCTTAATAATGTGAATAAGAACAGAGCTGGCACACACTAACCGGCCTTCTGCCTCAGCAAACCCTGGGCCTGTAGCTCACACCAGCCCCAGCTGTACCATCAAGATGGCCAAAGGGCAATGCATTCCAGGACACCCCTAGTTAGTGTTCACAATAGCTCCAGCCTTCACATCAAGGTGACATATTTGCACAACACTCCAGGCCCACACCACTTCAGCTTTAGATGGCATGTGAGGCACACCTGGTACAGAGCACTTTGGAACCTCCGGGCTAATGTCTGCTTCAGATCCCACCACCCTGCTGGCACCCCCTGCAATGAGCACCCCAGGACACCCAGGTTTGCAACCACTTCAGCTTCAGCTATCCTACCAGGGCATATTTTATGTGGAGAGCTGGAGACCACACCAGTCAGCACCACTTTAGCTCTCGCTGTCTTGTTGAGGTACCCCCTTCATGGAGCACCAAAGGAACCCCCAGCATACACCCTACCTTGGCTCCAGCCACCCCTCCAGGGCACCCTTTATGCAGAGAGTTCTGGGACACCCCTGTTTATACCCACTTCAGCTTCAGTTATTCTACCAAGGTGCCCTCTGTATATAGAGCCCCAAGATATCCTGACTTGGACACACTTCAGTTTCAGCAGTCCTACTAGGGTACCCTCAGTGGGTAGAACCTAGGACATCCCAGTCTGCTTCCACTTCAGCTTTAGCTGTAATGACAAGGTGCTAGCTGCACAGAGAGCCCCAGGATCCCCTGGCTTACACCCACTTCAGCTTCAGTTGTCCTGCTGGAGTGCTCTCTGTGCACAGAGGCCCAATACACCCCAGATAACACCCACTTCAGCTTCAGCTGCCAAGATGTCCTCTGTGGGTAGAGACTCGGAACATCCTGTCTTGCATCCACTCACTTCAGCTTTAGCTGTCCTGCCAGGGCACCCACCGTGTGAACTCTGGGACCTCCAGTCCACACAAGCCACAGCTCCAGCCAGCCAGCAGAAGGCACTAAGCACATACAGTCTACATAGGGATGATCATACAGGAACATTCCTTCAAGTCTAGGAGAAGTAGCTGTTCTTCTACCTAATCCATAGAAACAAACATTGAAAGTCAAGCAAAATGGGGAACCAGAAAAATATGATTAAAAAAAAAAAGACAAAACTCAGAAAAAGAAATAAATGATCTATGATTCAACAGTCTTGCACACTTCACAGCACTCACCATAGCACATACCCTCCCCAATGTCTATCACCCAGCCACCCCATCCCTCCCACCCCCCACCACTCCAGCAACCCTCAGTTTGTTTCCTGAGATTAAGAATTCCTCATATCAGTGAGGTCATATGATACATGTCTTTCTCTGATTGACTTATTTCGTGTAGCATAACCTCTGAAGCAAATAATACATTATATGTTAAAAAAAAAAAAGAAGAAGAAGAAGAAGAAGAAGAAGAAGAAGAAGAAGAAGATAGCAGGAGGGGAAGAATGAAGGGGGGCGGAAATCGGAGGGGGAGATGAACCATGAGAGACTATGGACTCTGAAAAACAAACTGAGGGTTCTAGAGGGGAGGGGGTGGGAGGATGGGTTAGCCTGGTGATGGGTAGTAAAGAGGGCACGTTCTGCATGGAGCACTGGGTGTTATATGCAAACAATGAGTCATGGAACACTACATCAAAAACTAATGATGTAATGTATGGTGATTAACATAACATAAAAAAAAAAAGAACTAAATGAAACAGAGATAGGCAATATGCCTACTTGTAAAGAAGCTCACTGGGTGGGACAGAAGAATGGAAGAACTTAGTGAGAACTTGAATAAAGAAGTAGAAAATATAAAAAAGAACCGATGAGAGTTGAAGAACATAACTAAAATTTAAAAATACACTAAAGGGAATCAACAGTAGATTAGCAGATGCAGAAGAATGTATCAGCAACCTGGAAAACAGGGTAATAGAAAGTATCCAAGCTGAACAGCAAAAAGGGAAAAAAGAATTTAAAACAATCACAGGTTAAGGGATCTCTTGAACAACAAACATTCACACTATAGGGGTCCCAGAAGAAAACCAAGAGAAAGAAAGGAGCAGAAAGCTTATTTGAAGAAATATTAGAGCTGAAAATTTGCTTAGCCTAGGAGAAGAAAGACATCCAGTTTCAAAAAGCACAGAGAGTTCCAAACATAAATTCAAGGAGTTCCCCACCACCACACATAATAATTAAAATGTCAAAGGTTAAAGATAGAGAATTTTAAAAGCAGCAAAGGAGAAGCAAAAAGTCACCTACAAGGGAAACTCTATAAGAATATCAGCTAATTTTACAGCAGAAATTTTGCAGGCCAGAAGAGAGTGGCATGATATATTCAAAGTGATGAAAGGAAAAAACCTATAACCAAGAATATTCTATTCAGCAAAGTCATCATTCAGAATTGAAGAAGAGACAGTTTCCAACACAGATGAAAGTTAAACAACTTTATCACCACTAAACAAGCTTTCTAAGAAATGTTAAAGAGATTTCTTTTTTTTTTTAAGATTTTTATTTATTTATTTGAGAGAGAGAATGAGAGAGAGAATGAGAGCACATGAGAGGGGGGAGGGTCAGAGGGAGAAGCAGACTCCCTGCTCAGCAAGGAGCCTGATGTGGGACTCGATCCCGGGACTCCAGGATCATGACCTGAGCCGAAGGCAGTCGCTTAACCAACTGAGCCACCCAGGCGCCCCAAAGAGATTTCTTTAAGTGGGAAAGAAATGGCCATAATTAGATGCAAAAAATTATAAATAAGAAGAGGTAAAATATGATAGCATATACATAAAGTATAAGGGAAGGCATGAAAAAACAAGGGTTTTTTCAGATGTGTTTGAACTTAAATGACTATCAACTTAATATATCAATATAGACTGCTATATAATTGGGGTATTATATATGTGCATCATGGTAACCACAAACCTAAAACCTATAATATATGCACACAAAAGCAAAGAGAAAAAAAGCCAAATATAATACTATAGAAACTCATCAATCACAAAGAAAGAAAGCAAGAGAACAAAGACAGAACAGAGAAGAACTATAAAAAACAACCAAAAAACAATTAACAAAATGGCATTAAGTATATACCTACCAATAATTACTTTAAATGTAAATGGACTAAATGCTCCAATCAAAAAACATAAGGTAGTAGAATGGATTAAAAAAAAAAAACAAGGTCCATTTAAATGCTACAAGAGACTCATTTCAGACCTAAAGAAACATACAGACTAAAAGTGAAGGGTTGGAAAAACATTTACCATGCAAATGGAACCAATAAAAAAAAAAGGTAGCAATTCTTATATCAGACAAAATAGACTTTAAAACAAAGACTGTAATGAGAGACAAGGCATTACATAATGGAAAAGGGATCGATCCAACCAGAGAATATAACAGTTGTAAAACTGATGAATCCAACACTGGAACCCCTAAATACATAAAGCAAATATTAACAGACATAAAGAGAGAAATTGATAATAATACCATAGTAGTAGAAGACTTTAACAACCCAATTACATCCATAAGTAGATAATCCAGGCAGAAAATCCATAAAAAACAGTGTCTTTGCAGATGCAGATGTCTTTGAATGACATATTAAACCAGATGGATACAACAAGTATATACAGAACATTCCATCCAAAATCAACAGAATACACATTCTATTAAAATGCACATGGAACATTATCCAGAATAGATCACATGAATAAATTTAAGAAATTTATTTCTTAAAAGAAGCCACAAAAAGAAGCCTCAATAAATTTAAGAAAATTGAAATCACACCATTCATTTTCTCTGACCACAAATGTATGAAACTAGAAAACAATCAAAAGAAAAAAAGTGGAGAAAACACAAATATGAGAAAACTAAAGAACATGATAATAAAAACCCAACAGGGCAATGAAGAAATTAAAGAACAAATAAAAAATTCATGAAGACAAAGAAAATTAAAAAATGATCCAAAATTTGGGGGACAGAGTGAAAACACTTCTAAGAAGGAAATATAGCAATACAGGCCTACCTCAAGAAACAAGAAAAAGCTCAAATAAAAACTTAACCTTACACCTAAAGGAACTAGCAAAAGAACAAAGCCCAAGGTTAGTTTTTTTTTTTTTTAAGATTTTATTTATTTTTTAACAGAGAGAGAAACAGTGAGAGAGGGAACACAAGCAGGGAGAGTGGGAGAGGGAGAGCAGGCTTCCCGCCGAGCAGGGAGCCCGATGTGGGACTCGATCCCAGGACCCTGGGATCATGACCTGAGCTGAAGGCAGATGCTTAACGACTGAGCCACCCAGGCGCCCCCCAAGGTTAGTTTAGAAGGAAGGAAATAATAAAGATTAGAGCAAAAACAAATGAAATACAGACTAAAAAACCAATAGAAAAAAATCAATGAAACCCTTAGACTCATCAAGAAAAAAAGAGAAAGGAGTCAAATAAGTAAAATCAGAAATGAAAGAGAAAAAACAACAGTTGACACCACATAAATACAAAGGATTATAAGACAATGCTATGAAAAATTATATGCCAACAAATTGGACAACCTAGAAGAAATGGATAAATTCCTAGAAACATACAATCTTCCAAACTGAATCAAGAAGAAATAGAAAATCTGAAGAGACCAATTATTAATAACAAAATTGAATTGGTAATTAAAAACATACCAAAAAATAGAAGTTTAGGACCAGATGGCTTCACAAGTGGATTCTACCAAACATTTAAAGAAGAGTTAATACCTATCTCAATATATTCTAAAGAAAGAAGAGGACGGAAAGATTCCAAATTTTGCTCTACAAGGCCAGCATTACCATGACACCAAAACCAAAGAAACAACAAAGAAAGACAAGCACAGGCCAATATCCCTGTTGAACATAGATGTAAAAATGTTCAGCAAAATATTAGCAAACCACATTCAAGAACACATTAAAAGGATCATTCACCATGATCAGTTGATATTAATTCAGGGATGCAAGGATCATACAATAGTCACAAATCAATCAATGTGATACACCACCACAACAAAATGAAGAATAAAAATCATACAATCATCTCAACAGATGCAGAAAAAGCATCTGACAAAATTCAACATTCATTCATGATAAAAACTCCCCACAGAGGTGTTTTAGAGGAAACATCTCTCAACATAATAAAGGCCATATATGAAAAACCCACAGCTAATATCATACTCAATGGTGAAAAACTGAGTTTTTCTCCTAAGGTCAGGAGCAAGACAAGGATATCCACTCTTTCCACTTTTACTACTGGAAGTCCTAGCCACTGCAATCAGACAACAAAAAGAAATAAAAGGCAACCATATTGGTAAGGAAGAAATAAAACTGTCATTATTTGCAGATGACACAAGACTATATACAGGAAACCCTAAAGATGCCACCAAAAAGTATCAGAATTATTGAATTCAGTAAGGTCAGGATACAAAATACCCAGAAATTGGTAGCATTGCTATACACTAATAACAAAGTAGCAGAAAAAGAAATTAAGAAAACAATTCCATTTACAATTGTACCAAAAAGAATAAAATACCTAGAAATAAACTTAACCAAAAGGAGATAAAAATCCTATACTCTAACAACTGTAAAGTATTGGTGAAAGAAATTAAAAAGATGACACAAATGGAAAGATATTCCTTGCTCATAAATCAAAAGAATTAATACTGTTAAAATGTATATAATACCAAAAGCAATCTACAGATTCATGTAATCTCTATCAAAATATCAATAGCATTTTTCACAGAACTAGAACAAATAACACTAAAATTTGTAGAGAACCACAAAAGACCCCACGAAGCCAAAACAGTCTTGACAAAGAACCAGGCTGGAGGTTCCACAATCCCAGATTTCAAAGTATTTTACAAAGCTGTAGTAATCAAAACAGCATGCTACTAGTACAAAAATAAACCAATAGAGCAATGGAACAGGATAGAGAGCCCAGAAATAAACACACACTTATATGGCCAATTAATCTATGACAAAGGAGACAAGAATACACAATGCAGAAGAGACAGTCTCTTAAATGGTGCTGGGAATACTGGACAGCAAAAGAATGAAATTGGACCACTTTCTAATATCATTCACAAAAATAAACTAAAAATGGATTAAAGACCCAAATATTAAACCTGAAACCATAAAAATCCTAGAAGAGAACACAAGCAGTGATTTCTCTGACATTGGCCATGGCACCGTTTTTCTAGTCATGTCTCTCAGGGCAAAGGAAACAAAAGCAAAAATAAACTACTGGAACTATATCAAAATAAAAAGCTTTTGCACAGTGAAGGAAACCATCAGCAAAACAAAAAGACAAACTACTGAATGGAAAAAGTTATTTGCAAATGGTATATACAATAAGGGGTTAATACCTCTTATCACTAAAGAACTTATACAACTCAACACCCAAAAAACAAAAAATCTGATTAAAAAATGGGCAGAGGACCTGAATAGACATTCTTCCAAAGAAGACATACAAATGGCCAACAGACATGTAAAAACATGTTCAACATCACTAATCATCAGGAAAACACAAATCAAAACCACAATATCACCTCACACCTGTAAGAATGGCTGAAATCAAAGACAAAAAAGTGTTGGCGAGGATGGGGAGGAAAAGGAACCCTCATGCACTGATGGTGGTAAGATAAACTGGTGCCGCCACTGGGGAAAACAGTTTGGAGTTTCCTCAAGAAATTAAAAATAGAAATTCCATATGATCCAATAATCCCACTACTGGGTTTATGCCCAAAGAAAATGAAAACACTAATTCAAAAAGATATGTGCACCCCTATGTTCATTGTATGCAGCATCATTTACAACAGAAAAAATCTAAGTGTCCGTCAATAGGTGAATGGATAAGGAAGACATTGTAATATACATATACAGACACATACATATATACATACACAATGGAATATTACATAGCCATAAAAAGGGATGAGATCTTGCCATTTGTGATAACATGGATGGAGCTAAAAGGTATTAAGCTAAGTAAAATAAATCAGATTGAAAAAGACAAATATTATATGATTTCACTCATATGTGGAATCTAAGAAAACATAGCAAAGGAATAAACAAACAAAAAACAGAATCAGTCTTGTAAATGCACAGAACTGATGGTTTCCAGAGGGGAGTTGGATAGGGGGATGGGCAAAATGGGTAAAAGGGAGTGGAAGATACAGGCTTCCAGTTATGGAATGAATAGAGGTACAAATATATATATATATATATATATATAAAATCAAAGATACAAAGAGTGGTATAAATATATATATATATGATATCAAAGATACAAATCATATTTTTTTTCTATTTGGAAGCTACATTTGTGTAATGTTTTAAGTCAACACAAAGCAAGGAATCTACCAAGTGTGAGCCTCCTGTCTTTTACAGTTTGGGGAGGCTTGGGAGAAGGTATGTCAACACTCAAGGGTCCACCTTGTTACCACATAAACAAATTCTCGCTACAGCACATTTGCATACTTCCAATTCCATTCATTCCAGTGAAAATTATTTAATACAGAGTACTTAAGAAGGCAAAGGACCTGGTTGCTTAGGAAACTAAGTCTCCAGTGGGGCTAGAGCTAATGGAATGGAAGACAGTGTTGTTAGACATGCTAAAACAGATCAGTGGGGCAAGATTGTATAGGGCCTTGTAAGTCATAGTAAAGAATTTTGATTTTATGTTATGTTCCCTAGGAAATCACTGGGATGTATTAAGCAGGACACAATCAGAAAAGATTAATCCTGCTACCGTATGAAAAACAAAATCAGAAGCAGAGAGATCAGTTAGAGGGCTATTTCAGTAGAATTGGCAAGAGATGATGGTGGATTAGATTAAAGTGGTTGTGATACTGAAGAAAGGAAGTATCCTTAGAATATGTTTTGTAGATAGAGTCCTCAGGACTTAATGACAGACTGATGTGGGATGAAGGAAAGAGGCGTCTCAAGTATTAATCCTAGATTTTGATCTGTTTGGTGCCATTTAATGATATGGGAAAGAATATTTTATCCTACCTCAGAACAAGAGGGCTATTAATTTTTCAGATGCACGTGAATAAGCAGGTGATACTGCTAAAGCAGAGACAAAAAGGAAAAAAGCCTCACACAACCAAATAATCTACTGTAACAGTAAAATCAACTAAGATCCACTCCACTTAAATACTGAACGAGAAACAGCTCCAAGAAAATACAACCAGCTGAACATGTAAGAACGAATCCAGTGATTTGGTAAAAGATTTAAGGGTATTTATAACAAAAGAACTACAGAGTATGAGGTGAGGTCTAAAGAGTTATTTTGTTCGGTTTGTGTTCCGTAATTTTTTTTTTAAAAGTACTTATTAACAATGGAAAATGTAATATGCAGACACAGAATTCTTCAGAATTCTACATATTACTTCTAAGGAACCAAAAAAATTTTAGGAGTTCCCTAAAGCCTACATCCATCCCTACAATATACTTAAGGTTGCCACAGGAAAAGATTTTGAGTTAAAGAAATTAAAAATCAGGAACAGAAATGGTAGCAGGGTCTTAAAGCTTACCTACAATGTGACATATTCTAATCTTAGCTTTATCAATGGACTAAGAACATTATGCCTTTTCAAATGGAATTTTTACAGGTAAATTTATATCATCCTACCCCTAGTTCTTGCCACTGGGGAAGGAGAGTAAAGACTCCTACCAAGCTGAAGCACATGGGCAGCTCAGCCGGTTAAGCATCAGGCTCCATGCTCAGCAGCGTATCTACTTGAGATTCTCTCCCTCTGCCCCTCTCCCCACTCTCTCTCTCAAATAAATAAATAAATCTTTAAAAAATAAAATAAAACAGGGACTCCCACTAAGCCATATCTGTAAAAGAGACCAAAATATGGATGGCTTTATCAAAAATTTTCTTCAGTTTTTTTGATGGAAAAAAATTGATTTCAAGAGGGTTATGTGTTTCCCATCATATGCAGTATTCATATTATTGATTTACAAAGTGGTAAATATCAACAAATGGATTGATTTTCAATTCTCTTATTAATGTTTTGGGGAAACTTCAGAATGCTCATCAGTGGTCTATTGATTAAAAGAGCTTTGTGAGACCAGCATTTTGACCAGCTTTATGAGAACTTTCTCATAAATATCTGTAAGAATCATAAGTACTATATACAAACTGAGCTCTTACTTTTCAATATAAAATTACTGATAGACACATGAACAAAAGTAACAGAAAGTCATACAATATACATATATATACATATATATATGTACATTTACATGTACATATATGCATGTATATTCTCTACAATGAGAAAACATAAGTTAGAGAAGGCTATCTATGAGCCAGCAAAATAAAAGAAATCCCACTGGGGAAACTGGCTTCAGGACATAACATTCACACCAAAATCTTCACATAGATTGTTTCTGGAATTTATATACAGACATTCTCATTCCATTCAGCCATCTTCCTAAAAATAAATGCAGCTTTAGAATGAAAAAATATTATATTTTCTGAATAGCCAGCATCCTCCCTAAGGTCCTGAATGAATGGATATGCTTCTCCAGCGGATGCCAAGCCAGGACAGCAGGAAAAAGTTGTCCGTCACACATAGGAGTAATATGATCATTTATAAACCTGGTGTAAATTGGAGCAGGCGGAAACATAACTTTCTTTTTTACCAAATAATAAGGCTTTGAAAAATGACTTTGATTCTCCCAAATTCAATCCTAGCTTGCCTGAAAACCCAGGCTTGTCCTCACTGGAATTCATTCTTCAGAAGGATATCTCTAGCATCCCATAAGGATAAATAAATAATATTCAGATAAGACACACTTACTGACAAACATACCACGTCAGGGTTTCCTCAACCAATGCACTGAACTCTCCTTTGATATGACAGGTAATGAGACTCAAGGCCAAAATCTTCTCAGTAAAGATTAAAGTGTACCAACAATGTAGAAGCTTATCGGCAATTTGTAATAAAGCTTGCAGTAAGCATGATTGCCCCCCAAAATGGAGCAAATGCATGATAGGACTCCTATAATAGCTATAAGAACTGGGCTTGTGACAAACAGTTTTTACTTTTATTTAAATTTCCCATGTTTCACATTTTGCCTCCTCCAATTTTCAGCATATTGAATAATGAAAAATAAAGCTTACACTCATTCTTTAAAGAGTAATTTATCCATATGGCTAAATCAAAATCTTAATTCATCTCCCCACTGTGGCCATTGTTAACATGCAGGTAATGTGAAAGGGAAAAAAAAGCAGGGCTGGCATAAAACCTGCTTTTCAAGGTAAATACCCAACACAAAATGTGTACAATATTCCCAGGTTACTCTCCAGCAATCATGATGCTTAATTATTTTTCACATGAATATACCTTGGTAAACTGTCACCAATCTACTACAAAGTACTAGAAACAATCACAGCTTGAAAATAAAATTTATTTTCTTCCTCAACCATGAGTGAGAGAACAATTTGAACAGAAATTCAAAAGAGACATGTGAAACTTCTAAATTAAGGACTAATCAAAGACAACTGATTTGGACATGAAGACGGTAAGTAGCTTGCCCAACATCACATAGTAAATGTTATAGTCTGAGACTTCTGTGAAGATTAAATAAACAAAAAAATATATATAAAATGCCCAACACAGTGCCTGGCCCATAGTTATTTTGAAAGAATGTAGATCTTGTCCCTGACCAAATTCCCTAACGCCATATTTTGGGATAATATACTATCAATATACTCTGGGATTTTCATAACATCTTTTTCTGAGTTTGAGAATTAGGAAATAACAAATAATAAAACATTTCTGCTTAGAGTTTTAATAAATCATTGTTCATAAATTATATACATCAGAATATTTCATTGCATTTTTTCAAAATGGCTTCCCTAAACCAAATTATCAAAAAGGTCTTAAAAAATATTATTAAAAACTTATAAAAGATCAATTAACTTAAAATAATTATGCATTTGAATAATACATTGCCAGTGTTTTACATTAATCTCAGGACAAAAACTCAACTAAATTTTGAATAGCAAGCAATCTTTTTTTAAATAAGCTAATCTTATGAATGTTTAAAAAGTGTATTTGTAAGTTCTGTGGAATTTTGATTTGCAAACTTCAAATGTAAGGTTCTTAAATATCTACATTTTAATTTGTGTGAAATAATTTAACTTTAATGTATTCAAGAGATCAACTGTATTTAGAAAATGAATAAATACAAATGAATCAGAATATACAGCAATGCTGGGGTGCTGGGTGGCTCAGTTGGTTGAGCGTCTGCCTTCAGCTCAGGTCATGATCCCAGGGTCCTGGGATTGAGCCCAGCATTAGGCTTCCTGCTCAGCAGAGAGCCTGCTTCTCTCTCTCCCTCTACTATTCCCCCTGCTTGTGCACTCTCTCTCTCTCTGTCAAATAAATTAGTAAAATCTTTTTAAAAAAATATACAGCAATGCTAACTTTAATCAAAATATGACTTTATTTTGGCAATTTGTCTAAATATTTATTTTAGGAACAAAACTTTCATTTCCACTTTAATGCAACTGCCCCTCATCCTGCAAAGATCTTGTTAGTAACTATCTTGGAGATTCAAGAAAGAAAAATTCAATTATTAAACCATTCCAAATTTGAGGTTCCTAATTAGAAAATGAAGTCAAGAAGATTCACAACAATATCAGAGTTGAGATCATCAGATGTCCTCAACAATCATAAGAACACTCCCTTTCAAATGATGCTGCATAATGCAAAACTTGTGAGAGTTTACTAGCTCAAAGCCAGTGATAAATAGGGTAATAAGACTATGGACAGATTCTATTATCTGCATGCTCTACACTACCAGTAGATGTAAAAAGGCCAAGAGGACATCATGTTTAGCAGATTTGTCAACCTTATTTTGAGATTTGGTATGAATAAAAAAGAAAATATTTACTTGAAATTAATTTTCAATCTACACAGATGGCCTTTTTTCTTCTATTTCAGAAATGGATAGTAACAGGTATCGCCCCACCCTGAGTTCCAGCTCTATATGCATCTTCAAAAATTTTTTCCTCAGCACTTAATGAAATTTTTTTCTATGATGTACAGAGGCCAACTCCCCAGTCTGTCTTCAAAACACAAATACTTTTTCTCTAATTCCTCCTAAAAATCAAAATAACATTTTTTTATCTTTTCAAGACCACGTTGCTGAAGGGCTTGCCTTTATAATATTTCTCCATACTGTCTAGACAAAGCAAGAAGAAAGGTCTTCCTTTAGATATCATCCCCAAAATAACTCAACCAGGAATACAGAACAGTAGAGAGAATCGTCAAATGTCATTTGCCTTTTTTGTTTTAATTTCATCTGTGAGGAGCGCCTGGGTGACTCAGTTGGTTAAGCGACTGCCTTCGGCTCAGGTCATGATCCTGGAGTCCCGGGATCAAGTCCTGAATCGGTCTCCCTGCTCGGCAGGGAGTCTGCTTCTCCCTCTGACCCTCCCCCCTCTCATGTGCTTGCTCTCTCTCATTCTCTCTCTCTCAAATAAATAAATTTTTTAAAAAATCTTTAAATTTCATCTGTGAGTATTCTAGAACCACAGGATGGTATAATTATATCATCAAATTTTCTATCACAGTGCAACCTTTTGGTGAATTAAAGAAAAATGAGGTAACATATTTTATTCCTTTATTATTTCAGAAGCAAGGGAAACAGTTACTAACAATAACAATACCAAATATCATATTGAAACATTTAAAAGTGAACAGTTCACATTAAGTAGGTTTATAAGCGAAAAAAGAGACTTTTATTCAGATGATCCCCAATAAACCAAGCTTCATCTTCCTCATATATCCTTTAACTCAACAGCTAGAGCTGGCCTTTCCTGCTCACTCTAGAAAGTAAATAGTTCAAACTCCCTCTCTGTGATTTATATCAGGCCTGATGCTCTTCCTGAGGTCTGCAAATCACTAGAAGTTTATATGCTCAGGCACATATTTTAGCTTCTGCTCCTAACAAATCAGTTCAGTGTATGAATTATCACAGCACTCCACAGAGCAGGACCCATATGTAGAAATCAATCCTTTTCCACAATTCACACAAAATAAAATTTGGTGTTTAGTAAACTTCATTGAAGGTTTGAGGAAGAAAATTTACATCATAGAATGCAAATTTAAGATTATTCATGGAAAATTCTTGTTCTTAAAAGTCATTTGAGCCACTCCACGATGTCATTATGACATCCCCTTTCTGTCTATCCTTTCTTCCCCCAAACTCTGTCCCCTCTTCTCTACTCTCCCCCAGACGCAGAGCAGTTTAGCTTTCTCTTTTGTACTTTTTCTCCTGCTAGCTGATACTCTCTAATTGCATTCAGCCACTCAAGTCATTTATCAAGATATTTTCTTAACAAAAACAATTCCTTCTCCAAGGGAAAGTCTGAAGCCACTGGTTAACGGATTATTTCCCTTTTTCACTGCGATGTACTCTTTAGCTTAGTTCCACATTGTAAGAATAGTGTGAGTCAGTGTTTGTCAAAGAGATCTTTTTTCAAATGAACCCTAACATATGACACATACATGAGCACATATACATAGAACCCTAAAACTAAAAAAGCAGAGCTGCTGATTTGGCTTCATCTTCCACCTCTCTCATCTAATGGCTACCAGACACAGCTGAATGGAAGAGGTCTCCCCAACAGTCAAGTTTGAAAAAGACTGGATTATATCTGGAACAAGAATAAACTGCAGAATTTAACAACTGATTGCATTTGAGAAATAGGAGAAAAAATAGTCAAAGTTGACCTGAGGATTGTGAGCCTGCTACATTGAAAGAAGGAAAACACCTTTGATAGAAATAAATTAAAGAAAGTATATATATATTTTTTACTTTTTTTTTTAAAGAATTTATTTATTTATTTGACAGAGAGAGACAGCAAGAGAGGGAACACAAGCAGGGGGAGTGGGAGAGGGAGAAGCAGGCTTCCCACGGAGCAGGGAGCCCGATGTGGGGCTTGATCCCAGGACCCTGGAATCATGACCTGAGCCGATGGCAGACGCTTAACAACTGAGCCACCCAGGCGCCCCTAAAGAAAGTATATATTACTCCTAGTGTCATAATTTGTGACCAATATGTGGATTTTCTTATAATTCCAATTCGATGAAATGAGTATAAAAAGGCAACTTAAAAGATGACAAATTTTAAGTGCATTCATCATAAAACTTAGGCATTGTCACCTGAATAATTAATGTCCATATTCATCTATGCTTACCAGTATAATTATACATTTTTAATTACTTCCGTTGATATATAATATGATAAGCTAAATTAAACATTTAAGTCTAAATAAGGGCTACTTATAATTATCTTTAAAATAACTTCCATTCATTATACCTTGCCAAAACAGATTATTATATCTTTTCTTGAAATCTTTCAATAAACCTCATATATAGTTTATGGCTTATCTTTTCAGAACAGGTAAGTTTTATATGAATTGAAGGCAACTAGCTTATAAGAGGAAGAGAATGGAACCAACATTTATGATATGCCTACCACCATTCTCGTGCTTTTATGTCAGCAGTTTTCATTATGGCTACATAATAAAATCTCCCAGGAATCTTTTTAAAAACATTCTGATGCATGAATGCTACCTCCAGAGATTCTGATTTAAGTGGTCAGGCATGCGGCCTTAGTTTGAGAATTTTTTAAGGCCCTCCAGGTGATCAAGTATACAGCTAGGATTGAAAATAGGTTTTATATACTCTCTCCTGTCATCGTCAAAACAGTCTAACCAGATCATTTTATTATCCCTTTATTTAAAATTAGAAAATTGAATTTTGGAAAGGTTGGGAAATGTGCCTCAGGGCATAAAGAAAGTAAATATTAGAGTTAGAATTTAAATCCATTTTTCTGACTATAAGGATCTTTTTAACCCCCACTTTGTCAAGTTCAAAACACAATATTATTAATATAAATTAACAGTATATCTATATTTTATTTTACTACTGACATTAAAAAGAGGTGAAATAAAGTATCATTTACCTTCCATTTGCTAGCAAGACACCATTTCCTTTATTGAACTAATTAAATTGCTAAAAAGGAGGAAATTGCTTTGTATTTTGTGCAATTAAGATATGGTATATTGTTAAGAAAAAAAAAGAAGAAGAAGATAGCAGGAGGGGAAGAATGAAGGGGGGGAAATCGGAGAGGGAGACGAACCATGAGAGACGATGGACTCTGAAAAACAAACTGAGGGTTCTAGAGGGGAGGGGAGTGGGAGGATGGGTTAGCCTGGTGATGGGTATTAAAGAGGGCACGTTCTGCATGGAGCACTTGGTGTTATGCACAAACAATGAATCATGAAACACTACATCAAAAACTAATGATGTAATGTATGGTGATTAATATAACAATAAAAAATTTTAAAAATATATGGTATATTATCTGACTTTCAAAATGTCCCTTTTTTTTGTATATAAACTATATTTAAAAATTATGAATTTTAGAGTCACCTATCAGAGATAAGAAGGAAAATACAATATAAAAGTGTTTGAGAAACATATAAAATGATTATATTGTCAACTATTTTATTCTATCACCTTTCAGGAAGAAAGGTGACGTTTGTTATAAAATACCATGATTTGTTAAGTAATAACCAAACTTGAAGAAAGTTCTTTAAAAAAAATGTTTTTTCACCACATCAAAAACCAATAATGTATTGTATGGTGACTAACATAACATAATAAAATTTAAAAAAATAAAAAATAAAATAAAATAAAATGAAATAAATGTTTTTAAATGTAGCCAATGTATAAGTATGTAAAAATATAAATACATATCAATATTTTCTTTAAACCTTAAACAAGCTTATACATTTCGTAAGCTAATTTATGAATGTTTCCTAACTTTTATGACAAAAGGTTAACATATGATTTCAACTAGCTAGCTAAAAATAAATAAATAAATACCATACATTCTATTGCTTTCCATCTTAAAATATATTGTCAGTGGGCTTTAAAAAAAGACATATGAAAAGTGATATTACCAACTCCCTAAAGGCAACAAAATCCACTAAACTAGAATTCATATTTCAGAGAGGAGATGGATAACATCTCACAATTCAACCTCAGCAGAAGTCATTAAGCCAGGCATATATGTGAGGGCTGTATTTCTCATTGTATTACAAATCCAATAAGAGCTTTGCCTTTGAGTTACTAGCCCTACAAAGATTAAATCAAGGTACTGTGAGGGGAAAAAAAGCTCATGGATGCTCGGAGATTTCTAGAATAGAACACTTACGAATTTTTTTTTAGCTCAAATAGATAAGAATAGAAGTCATTTAGTCCTGTTTTTTCATTATACAAACTACCTACAAGGCTTTTGCAAAAAAGCTATCCTTCATTCTTGACCCTCTGCAATCCTGTACCCACTGAATTTAGCTTAATATTCCAAATTGTTAGTATAGGCTGCAAAGCCTATCATGATCCCTGCCCTGCCTCATCTCATACTACATATTGCTTTAATCTCAGGACTAAAGTCACACTGCCCTTCTTTCAGATCTTCATAGGCACTAAGCTCTTTGCCACTGCAGAATGCCTGCATAAACAATTATGTTTCTCTAGAACGTGTTTTCCATCATCACCACCCCCCCAACTTGACCTGGCTAAAATCCACTTACCCTTTAGGCCTCTAACATAGAGAGGACTTCCATCATCTTTCCTCTTTAAATTTCAAAGTTGGTCCTCTTTCTTAAGCACACTGTACATATCTTTCATTCCTATTCCAATTTGTAATTATAAATTAATTTGGGAGGCTATTATTTTATTTCTGTGTCCCAAGGCCACTGGTCCCAAGAGCATGGAACATGTCTTACTACTACATCCTTATATCCTCATTTTTTTTTAAGATTTTATTTATTTATTTGACAGAGAGAGACACAGTGAGAGAGGGAACACAAGCAGGGGGAGTGGGAGAGGGAGAAGCAGGCTTCCCGCGGAGCAGGGAGCCCGATGCGGGGCTCGATCCCAGGACCCTGAGATCATGACCTGAGCTGAAGGCAGACGCTTAACGACTGAGCCACCCAGGCGCCCCCTTATATCCTCATTTTTACAAGCCAGGTGCAAAACAGATGTTCAATAAATACTGAATGAATGAATCAACTGGATACTAAAGAAGAGTGGCTAAGAGCAGAGGTTCTAGAATCAGGTTGCCTCAGTCCAATCATTGGTTCAACTACATAATAGTTGTCAATTCTTTCACTTCCAAAATAAGAATTATAATAATAGCTAAAATGCAAAGAATATGTTAATCTACAAGAGAAGTAAAAAAAAAAAAAAAAAAAGAATGAAGAGAAGACCAAAGAGTTAATGACATGGGATAAGTCTTGTTTCTGAGACGATGAGCTATAGATTGAGACAGCAAGAAGCAAGAACTCATATCCTTCATCAATATAAGAATAAATATTCCTAAAAAAATCTTAACAAATAGAATTCAGCAATATAGGAAAAAAATATATACAACACAACCTAGTAAGGTTTATTCCAGAAATGCAAGGTACAATATGACCTAGCAAGGTTTATTCCAGAAATGCAAGGGTTATTTCATATTTGAAAACCATCAATTTAATCCACCATATTAACAGACTAGATAAAGAAAATCAGGGGTGCCCGGGTGGCTCAGTTGGTTAAGCATCTGCCTTCCACCCAGGTCATGAACTCCAGGTCTTGGGATCAAGCCCTGAGTCAGGCTCCCTACTCAGCAGGGAGTCTCTGCTTCTCCCTCTCCCTCTCTCTACCCCTCCCCACCATTCATGTTCTCTCTCTCTCTTTCTTTCTTTCTCCAATAAATAAAATCTTTAAAAAAAGTTTTTAAAAAATCATATGATCATGTCAATCAATGCAGAAAAGGTATACTTCTGACACAATTCAACACCTATCTATTCATGACAAAAACTCTCAGAAAAGTAGGAATAGAGGAGAATTTCTGTATCTTAACTTTTCTAATCTACATAATAATTAAACATAACATCATACTTAATGATGAAAGACTGAATGCTTTCATCCTGAGATCATCAAGAAAGTGAAAATATCAGTTCACACCACCTTTATTCAGCATAACACTAGAATTCCAGCCAGTGCAATAAGGTATGAAAAAGAAATAAAAGGCATACAGTTTTAAAAGGAAGAAATAAAACTGTCCCAATCTGTTCATGACATAAATGTCTATGTAGGAAATGCCAGGAAATCTACAAAAAACTAAAACAAAAACCTCGAACTAATAAGTGAGTTACAAGACATGAGAAAAAATAAATCTATTGTGTTTTTATATACTGGTGATGAACATATAGCAATTGAAATTTAAAATACAATATCATTTACAATACCTAAAAAAATGGCATGACTAGGTATAAATCTAATAAAACATGTACAGGACTTGTAGGCTGAAAACTGCAAAGTGCTGATGAAAGAAAACAAAGATTTAAATAAACAAAGAGGCATACTGTGTTCATGGATTGGAAGACTCAGTATACTAAAGATGTCAATTCTCCCAAGTTGAATATAGGTTTAACATAATTCTTTTTTTTTAAGTTTTTATTTAAATTCTAATTAATTAACATGTACTGTAATGTTAGTTTCAGGTATACAATATCGTGATTCAACACTTCCATATAACACCTGGTGCTCATCACAGGTGCACTCCTTAATCCCATCACCTATTTAACCCATGCCCCAACCCACCTCACTTCTGGTAACCACCAATTTGTTCTCTATATTTAAGAGATTTATGTTTCTTGGTTTGCCTGTCTCTCTCTTTTTTTTCCCCACTGTTCATTTATTTTGTTTCTTAAATTCCACGTATGAGTGAAATCATATGGTATTGTCTATCTCTGGCTTATTTTGCTTAGCATATTACTCTCTAGCACCATCCATGTTGTTGCAAATGGCAAGATTTCATTATTTGTTATGGCTGAGTAATATTCCATTGTATATATACCACATCTTCCTTATCCATTCATTAATCCATGGACATTTGGGCTGTTTCCATAATTTGGCTATTGTAGATAATGCTGCTATAAACATCAGGGTGCATGCATCCCTTTGAATTAGTATTTTTGTATTTTGGGGAAAATACCTAGTAGTGCAATTGCTGGATTGTAGGGTAGTTCTATTTTTAACTTTTAGAGGAACCTCCATAGTGTTTTCCACAGTGGCTACACCAATTTGCATTCCCATCACTAGTGCAAGAGGGTTCTCCTTTCGCCATATCCTGATCACCAACACCTGTTGTTTCTTGTGTTAATTTTAGCCACTTTGACACGCATCAGTGATCAATAGGGAAATACAAATCAAAATTACAGGTTTAACGTAATTTTTATCAAAATCTTAGCAAAATCTTTTGTAGATATACATACCATTATTCTAAAATTTACATGCCAACCAAAGGAACTAGGAAAACTAAAACAACTTTGAAATAGGAGAATAAAGTAGGAGGAACAACTAAATGCAATTTCAAGATTTAATATAGAACTACATTAATCTATACATGCAGTACTGACCAAAAGATAGACAAATAATTCAGTACCATAGAAATGACAAAGATGCAAAAGTAATTTAATGGAGGAAGGATATCCATTTCAACAAATAGTGCTAAAGCAACTGGATATCCATGGGCAAAAAGATGAATCTTGAGAAAAGTCTCATATCTCATAAAAATTAACTCAAAATGGATCATAAATGTAAAATATAGATCCAAAACATAAAACCTTTAAAGAATATCTTTGGGACCTAGAACTTGTCAAACAGTTCTTAGGCACAAAAACACAGTGCATGAAAGAAAAAAATGATAAAATTGATTTCATCAGCTACAGAATGCAAGAGAATATTTGCTAACCCCGTATATGAAAAAGTTTTCCTATCTAGAATATATAAAGAACTCTCAACAACTAACAGTAAAATACAAACAAACCAATTACAAAATTGGCAAACAATATGATGAACCATTTCACTGAAGAGGATATACAGGTAGCAAATAAGCACATGAAAAGATCTTTAACATCACTAGACATGAGGGAAATGCAAATTAAGATCACAATGAGCAATGACTACACACCTATTAGAACAGCTAAATTAAAAAAAATAATGAGAATACCAAACGCTGGTTGGGATGTGTAGTAATCATACCCTTTGCTGGTGGGAATGTAAAATATTACAGCCACTCTGGAAAACAGTTGGGCAGTTTCTTAAAAACTAAACATTTATGTACCATATGATCCAGTAATCACACCTCTGGGCATTTATCTCAGAAAAATGAACTTATGTCTACAAAATCCTGTACACAACTGTTCATAGAAGTTTTATTTGTAATAGATCCAAATTAGAAAAAACAAAATTGTCCTTCAATAGGTATATGGTTAAAAATATATGGTGCATCCATACCATGGGATACTACTCAGCAATAAAAAAAAAGTAAACTATTAATACACAACTGAGTGAAAAAAGCCAGTCTCAAAAGATCACACACTGTTTGATCTCATTTATAAAATTTTTTTAATTTATAAAATATTTTTAAAAATATTTAGATTAGTATTTTCCAGGGGTTATGGATGATGGGGGGCAGGCAGGAAGGAGAAGTTTGGAGGGGTAAATGTGAATATAAAGTGGTAGCAAGAAGTAGATATTCATAGTGATGAAATATTTCTGTATCTTTCCTATGGTGCTGGTGGTTTCTGAATCTATACATGTGATAGAACTATACACATAAGTTATAACAATATGCCAACTTCCTAGTTTTTATATCATACTACAGTCACATAAGATACAACCAATGTGGGAACTGGGAAATAGGTACACAAAATCTCTCTGTACTACCTTTGCAACTTTCTTTGAATATATAATTATTTCCAAATAAAAGCTTTTTTTTTTTTAATTTTAGTTTCTAGTCTTTGAGAGGCATTCCTGGAACACTATAATAACCTAAAAATGAGAGAATATGGGAAGGCTTCCTGGTACAGTATGAACAACTAAATATAAAATAAAAGTAATCATCAAATAGGTTCGGTTAGTTCTACTTTACAAGCTTTTAGGTTTTATACAAAGGTCAAACTGAATAAAAAGGAGCAGTCAATATTTGTAAAGGAGTTGTAAAATTAGGAAGAGCTGCTTTTACAAAAAACAACATAATATATCATAAAAAATGATGATCATATCTCTACTATGCACCAAAGAAAAGAATTATTTTTCTCTCCCCAGTTGTAGGCCAACTTCCATACTGCCAACTTTGTGGGGGTGTTGCATAGTTCTCTTTCTGAGCCCCTGCTACTATGCTTAAAATTGCCAAGGAGGAAAAGAAACTTAGTAACCATAAGAAGCTGAATAAACATTTGCCTGTAACTATTCTGCAGCATAGATTACATAATCACTTAGTATTCAATGATTCCGATTCAATACCACTAAAGACAGCAGGTGATCATCATCCACATTTTGAGAATACCATTTATGGATTACCTGGAAAAGTTTCAAAGTCACTTCTTAAATGCAGTTACAGATTTCATTTTGGCATAAGTGCACCCAGACACAAATAAGCCTTGTTAAAATGGAATTCTGCACAAGGGTCACTTCCCTAGTTTTTTGTTTTGTTTTCACATTGGGCACAAGAATCTTTTTTTTTTAATATTTTATTTATTTATTTATTTGAGAAAGAGAGAGTGAGAGAGAGAGCACAAGAGCAGGGTGAGGGGCAGAGGGAGAAGCAGATTCCCCGCTGAGCAGAAAGCCTGATGCGGGACTCGATCCCAATGACCTGAGCTGAAGGCAGACGCTTAACCAACTGAGCCACCCAGGTGCCCTGGGCACAAGAATCTTAACACTTACAGTTAGATAAGGTTTACCCACTTCAGATCTCTGTTATAAGGATACCTACAGTTGTTTCACTTTTAACACAGGACTTAAAGACTATGAAAGATTTGTGGAGATTAATTAAATCTATACTTCATAATAGGATCTATTAACATATTTCCATATATACATCTACTTAGTAATTATCAATTTTATCTTCCTCCTCAAAAAGCTTTTGTTAATAACCCTTGACCACTATCACTAAGGGAACTAACTCTGTCCTCTGTACCTTCTAGGTAGTAACATTTGGTGTTAGTGTGGTTCTGATTCTTTATGCTCTTCTCCAAGTAAACCCTTTCCCAATCAGATTCTATAGTATTCTGATTATCTATTGCTGTATAAGAAGCCATCCCAAAACTTAGTGGTTAAAAGCAACAACTTTTTATTCTTTCTCATGGTTCTGAAGTATGACTGAACTCAGCTAGGATTTCACACATCAAATCTCTATGCAGCCGAAGTCAAGGTTTGGCCTTAGTTGCAGCCATTTGGGTTGGCCATCCAAGATAGCATATTCACAGTGCTGGTAGCTGATGGTGACTTTTTGGGTGAAAACTCAGGTGAGGCTGTCAGCCAGGGTGCCTACCTGGTTTTGGACTCTCTGTGTGGGTTGGGTTTCCTACAATATAGCAACTGTGTTCTGAGATGGTGTCCCAAGATTGATCATTCTAAGAGAGTTAGGTGAAATCTGAAAGAATTTGTTAGTCTTAGAAGTCCCAGAATGTGGCTTCTGTCACATTTAAGTGATCAAACAAGTCATTCATTATGGGGGTGACTGGGTGGCTCAGTCAGTTAAGCATCTGCCTTCTGCTCAGGTTATGATCCCAGGGTCCTGGGATCGAGCCCTGCCTCAGGCTCCCCCTCGGCAGGGAGGCTGCTTCTCCCTCTCCCTCTGCAGCACCCCCTGCTTGTGCTCTCTTGCTCTCTGTCACATAAATAAATAAATCTTAAAAAAAAGAAAAAAGAAAAAAACAAGTCATTAAGACAAGCCCAGATTCAAGAAGGGTATTAAACTCAACCTAATGATGGAGGAAAGGCAATCATACCAAAAAAGAATATGTAAAATGGAGATATTATTGTGACCATTTTGGAAAATGTAATTTACCACATATGGAAAGTTTTGGGGTTTTTCCAATATACTAGTATAAAATCAGTAGCCTATTTTTACTGGGTAACACCAGAAATGACAGTATGATGTTATAGCTCTTGGTCTCCCTAAGTATTCTGTCTCTTTTTTCTTTTGTTACCTTTTCTAACAGCATCATTATTAAAGTGGTAGAAACATGGAGATGATCAGGCATCAAAAACTCTATGGTGGAGAAGGCATTTCTGCATAGAGCTGTGGTGTCCAATATGGTAGCTACTAACCACATGTGCTACTGACCACTTGAAATGTGGCTGGTCCAGATGTACTATAGATGCAAAATGCACACCAGATATCAAGAACATAGTACTAAAAAGACTGTGAACTACCTCACTAATAATGTTTATGACTACATTTTGAAATATTTTGCATATATTTAATTAAATAACATTTATTGTTTTTACCTGTTCATTTTATTGCATGTGGCTATTAGAAAATTTTAAATTACATGTGGCTCACATATTATTCTAGTTTGCACTGGCTCCAAAAAAAAACACTAAATTATATTTTCCATTGTGTAGCACCACAACAGTTCGTGGTGTTTATACCATTAAATGGTTTTCGGGCATTTTAATTACTTCATGCTAAATCTTATGTGAGATACATAAGTACACTCAAAATCAATATTTGGTATTTCTATAAAACTGATTGCTTTTCCTGAGATTTAAATACACATTTCAGAATTAATATATCTACATTTTTACTACATAAATGCAGCAATTCATTTCACATAAGATTTCAAATTTGCTCACACAGTTTCTGTACAAAAGTAAACTACATGACCCCTGATTAAGATCATGTATTAATTTTCGATTGTGGTTGTAACAAATTAACACAAACTTCATGGCTTAAATAATACCAATTTATTGCCTTACAGTTCTATAGGTCAGAAATAGGACATTGGGCTAAAACCAGTGTCAGCTGGGCTGTTTCTTTCTTTCTTTTCTTTTTTTTTTTTTTTACAATTTTATTTATTTATTCATCAGAGAGAGAGAGAGAGCACAAGTAGGGGGAGTGGCTGGCAGAGGGAAAAGCAGGCTCCCCGCTGAGCAAGGAGCCCGATGCAGGGCTCGATGCGGGGCTCAATCCCAGGACCCTGGGATCATGACTTGAGCCAAAGGCAGACGCTTAACGGACTGAGCACCCAGGCGCCCCTGGGCTGTTTCTTTTGGGAGGCTCAGGGGGAGAATCTGTTCACTTGCCCATTTGGGTTGTTGAAAGATTCAGTTCCTTGTGCTTATAGGGCTGAGATCCCTGTTTTCTTTCTGGATGTCATCTAAGGACCATTCCTAGCTACAGAGGCCACCCACAACTTATTGGATTGATGAAGTATTGTCAATCAACAACCTTGGTTGAGTTTTGTCGGATACAAAGTGTGATAGTTATCTCTAAGGAAAACACTTAGTCAAACCTAGTTTCAATTTATCTTTCAGAAGAAAACAAGTGAGTAAATTCATGTCGAGAATTCAATAAGCTATTTTGTTGTGGTTACAAGACTCAAACACATATATGAAAATTTATGATGCAAAAAATGAACCAAAATATGATGGGACAATCTGTAATTTGTAGATCGCTAATAGTCTTCTCCAATTAATTATTAAGTATAGCAAATAGCCCAGCAAATCAACTACGTAAGTTGCTTATCCATGTCTGACCCTGCTAAACCTACTTCAGCACAGAAATAAAGCTACAGGTTGGCCTTTGATCCTAAACTTACATCACAAAGGTAAGATAACTTTTTTTTCAGAGCCTAACTACAAATTCATTCAAAAATATGTTTCAATGATAAAAGATTCTGCTAATAATTCCAGTGTGGCAGGGGAGAGATTCCCCCATGCCAACAAGCAGTTCTCAGAACATCAGCTGGGTGGTCCAGAGTTCAACTCAATTCTGATACCATCTATCTAGAAATAGCATCAGATTCCATAGGTTCAGAGTTTAGTACAGGGCACCAGGGTGGCACAGTCGGTTGAACATCTGACTCTTGGTTTTGGCTCAGGTTGTGATCTTGGGGTCATGAGATGGAGCCCCACTTTGGGCTCTGAGCTCACCACAGAGTCTGCTTGAGATTCTCTCTCCCTCTGCCTCTCCTTCTGCCCCTCCTGTTCATGCTTTCTCTAAAATAAAATAAATAAATTTTTAAAAAAAAGAGTCCAGTACTACAAATTTGTCACCACCACCACCCTCCTGCCAACACTTCAGATGCCAACTCCAAGTCTGGGTTGCTACCTGTACTTCTGATCAACTGGCTATAAACCAGAGGTTACTATGACCCCCTTCTCAGGTTCAATAAATTTGTTAGAGCAACTCACAGAACTCAGAGAAGCATTTTACTTACTAGATTACCAGTGTATATATAGCTCAAAAACAGCCAAATGGAAGAGATGCACAGGACAAGATATGTGGGAAAGGGGCACAAGATATGTCCTTCGAGCGTGCCACTATTCCTCATTGTGTTCACCAATCTGAAAGGTCTGAACCCTATCCTTTGGTTTTATGGAGGCTTCATTAAATAGGCATGATTGATTAAATCATTGTCCCCTCGTGATTAAATTCAACCTCCAGCCCTTCCCCTCTCCCCAGGAGGTCAGGGAGTGATACTGAGAGTTGTAATCCTCTGATCATAGGGTTGGTTTCCTGGCAACCAACCCTCATCCTTAGATCCAAAGCCATCTCATTAATATAACAGAAGATCTTTATCACTCTCATCACTTATAAAATTCTGAGGATTTTAGGAGCTCTATGTCAGAAAAGGGGCAAATACCAAATATATACTTCTTATTATGAAACACAATATCACAAATGGAAACTGATTTATAAAGATAAAATAGCTAAGGTGATATTATGAGTGACTCATAATTGGTTAGCATTGAAGAAAGGCTTTAATTTAAATTTGGCTTGTTTTGATAGGAGCATTTAGTCTTGCATTCAAAGTAATTATTAACAGATATGTATTTATTGCCATTTTATTAATTGTTTCATTGTTTCTGGAGATTTTCTCTGATCCTTCTTGTCTTTTTTGTTTTCATTTTTTGCTAATTTTCTTTAGTGATATATTTGGATTTCTTTTTCTTTATTCTTTGCATGTTTATTAGTGGGGTCTTTTTGGCAGTAAGTGAGAGAGAGAGAGAGAGAGAGAGAGCACGAGCAGGGGGAGGGGCAGAGGGGAAGCAGACTCCCTGCTGAGCAAGGAGCCCGACACAGGCCTCGATCCCAGGACCCCAAGAACATGACCCGAGCTGAAGGCAGCCATTTAACTGACTGAGCCATCCAGGTGCCCCAGTGGTTTTTGATATATGATTACCACTAGGCTTGTATATACTTCTTCTGTAAATAGCAGTCTATATTAAGCTGATGGTCATTCAAGTTTGAACAAATTCTTTTCTCCTCTCCTCCCCATGTTTTAGGTATATGTTATCATATGTTATATCCTTTTCTGTGTGAGTTCCTTGACTGATTTTTACAGAAAATTTTTACTGCTTTTGTGTTTCCTGCCTTTATACTGTTATTTTTGGTCTCTCCTTTCCACTCAAAGGGTCCCATTTAATATTTCTTGCAGGGCTAATTTAGTAGTCATGAACGCTTTAGTTTTTGTTTAGGAAACTCTTTATCTCTCCTTCTATTCTGAATGATAGCTTTGCTGGATAGAGTATTCTTGGCTGCAGATTTTTCCCATTCAGCACTTTCAATATATATGCCATTCTCTTCCAGCTTGCCAAGTTCTGTTGAAAAATCTCCAGCTACTCTTATGGGTTTTCCCTTGTAAGTCAATGACTTCTTCTGTTTTTCTGCTTTAAGATTTTTTCTTTATCAGTATATTTGCAAATTTAATTACAATATATCTTGGTGTTGGCCTGATTTTTTTTAAAATGTTGGGAGTCCTCTGTGCCTCCTGGATCTGGATGTCTGTTTCCTTCCCCAGATTAGGAAAGTTTTCAGCTATTATCTCATCAAATGAATTTTTTGCCCCCTTTCTTGTTCTTCTGGGACCTCTATAATGAGAATGTTATTCTGTTTGATGGAGTCATTGAGTTCCCTAAGTCTATTCTTGTGTTACACAATTCTTCTTTCTCTCTTTTGTTCAGCTTCATTGCTTTTCATTACTTTGTCTTCAGGGTCATTAATTCATTTCTCTTCTTCTTCCAGCCTGCTGTTCATTGCATCAGGTGTGTTTCTAATCTTGTTTATTGCAGTTTTCATCTCTGATTGATTCTTTTATAACTCTTTTATATCTGTGTTCAGGATCTTGCTGATTGATGTCTTCTATTCTTTTCTCAAGCCCAGTGAGTATCCCTATGATTGTTGCTTTAAGTTCTCCATCAGGCATGTTATTTATATCTGTTTCACTTAGATCTCTAGCCATGGCCTTATCTTGTTCTTTCATTTGGGATAAATTCCTCCATCTTCACATTTTGTCTAAGTCTCTGCCTTCTTCTTTGTGTTAGAAAAGCCAGTTATGTGAAAGAATGGATGGATGGAAGGAAGGAAGGAAGGAAGGAAGGAAGGAAGGAAGGAAGGAAGGAAGGAAGAAGGAATGAAGGAAACGAGGGAGAGAGAAAAGAAAAGAAAGCAAAGAAAAAACAAAGAAAAAAGAAAAGAAGATTTGGAAGCCGCCTTTAGATTTCTAGAATTTTAATTTTAACTTGTCTCCAGTATTAAAAAACTCATTACATATAGATCATCCTAACTGCTTTATCTTATCATTATGACAAATAAGGCTGAAATTATTTCTAAAATGGATTTCAGAAAAGAGGTAGAGGACTTTTAATGAAGAAAAACCCCTTAACATCTCTTTGTTGGCCTTAGTGAATCTTTAGAATTCCCCAGGAGAGGGAACACATTAAACCCAGGACTTACAAATGAAATAGGGCTCTGAATAACAAAAGCCAGTCCATTTGATTATTTACTCACTCAACAAGTATATAATGAGAACCAATAATGCACTTTCACATAAGACACCAAAAAAAGAAAATATTGGGCAAGTAGAGGTCTGGAAATGCAAATTGCTCCCTGCATACAGCCAGACCTGACTCATTTACTTTAGCTATCATTCACTAAACTCTCTAATAACCCCTAGAGTAAAGTACCAATCTCAGTGTTAAGTTTACCAAGGATTCTACATCACGTGAAGACTTGTCCAGCAACACATCCAAACTTAACAATATCAACATGATTTCAACCCACTCCTGAAGAAATATCCATGTCTACTGATTCTTAGAATAAAGTATGATGGCTACCCACCTCCAACTTTGTTTTCACCAATTACAGAAAGACTATCATTTAAAAAAAAAAAAAACTGATTTCCCTCTAAAACCCTTCCTTCTTTAGAGAGCCTCCTTGCTCTGCCCCAACCACATGAAGAATTCCTTATTTACCCTGTACATCAGAGAAGATGGACTAGGTCTAACCAATCCTGGAGGTATAAGAAAAACAGCAGAAATACCTTAGAAAAATATACTTCTAAGTTTTAAAAAACAAAAGTTAAACTTTATCTGATTCTGAATATTCTCTGGAGTATATTTTTTAATTAGTAAAAATCTTGTTTTGGAATATATCTGGATGGGCATCCAAATGAAGAGACTGTGATGAGAAAATTATGTTTCTGAATATTCACACTGATTTTTAGAAAAGACCTATACTTTGCAAAATAAGACCTTTTATAACAGGCAGTCTATCATATAAATTGAGAGATGCTTGGAACTCATTTCATTTAATGTCAGAGAAGCTGTCTCTCCATTATATGGCATATACAATATGCAATAATTTCATTTTATTTTTCATTCAAAAATACAATCTAGCTTTTTCTAATGCCAAGTATTGTGCCTGGGGCTTGAGATAAAATAGTAAATAAAATAGACAAACAATAGATTTGCCTGCATAAAGCCTAAAGTAAGTAAGGGATACTAACTACTATAATAGATTCAAAATGCAAGGAGTATTGACGATTCCACAGAAGAGACTAAGAAAGACTGGTATTAATGTATGTCATAGGGCTCCCAGAGATGCTCACACCCTAATTCCCAGGACCTTACATGACAAAAGGAACTTTGCAGATGTAAATAAGGCTAAGAGCCATGAGATGGCATGACTATCCTGGATAATCTGGGTGGGCCCTATCTAATCACATGAGTCCTAAAAAGTAGAAAACATTTCCTGGCTGGGGTCAGAGAAAGAGATACAGGGACAGAAAGAGTCAGAGAAGTGTGACATTGCTGGCTGTGAAGATGGAGAAAGAACCAAGGAATATGGATGGCCTCTAGAAGGTGGAAAAGGCAAAGAAATTGATTTCTCCCTACAGACTCCAGAAAAGAATGCAGCATTGCTAACACTTCCTTTTTTATCCCAGTGAGACTTGTGTCAGACTTTTGAACTACAGATGTAAAATAATTATTACTATCTATATATGGAAAATATTGGGACAAATATATATATAATCATTAAAGTGGTAAGTGGTTGTCTGTTTTATCATAAGTTATGGATCCATCTGGTTTCATTTCCTACTAATTTCTTACTAATGTCACAAGACATTGAACTTACTAAACAGAATTTCAGTCAAAAAAATGATGAAGACTTACTTATCTGTTTAAGAAAGTAAAGTCATCTAGGGCGCCTGGGTGGCTTAGTTGGTTAAGCGACTGCCTTCAGCTCAGGTCATGATCCTGGAGTCCCGGGATCAAGTCCCGCATCGGGCTCCCTGCCCAGCGGGGAGTCTGCTTCTCCCTCTGACCCTCTCATGCTCTCTGTCTCTCATTCTCTCATTCTCAAATAAATAAATAAAATCTTTAAAAAAAAAAAAAGAAGAAGAAAGTAAAGTCATCTAGACTCAAACTGGTCATGTGGACTGAGCCTGAGAAAACATAAACTACATTCATTTCCCACTGCTGAACTTCTCTGTACTCAACAGGCTTACAAAATTTGAAGCCTTGAAGTCACATTCACATAAAACATCCACAGATTATAATGAGTGTTAATCTTGCTTTAAGTTTTCACAGTTATCTTTATTATGTCTCGATAATCATCAAGCATTTACTCTATCAACAGCCCAATTACAAAAGCTCCTAACTAATCTGAAAAGCAAACCAGGCCCACCAAATGAGACAAAGCATTCCTTAAACTGGAAGTTGAAGTCTGAAGTACAACAGCTATCCTAAAATCTTTGAGCAAATTCTGAGAAAGGTTGAGTTCAGCTAATACCAGGAAAGTACATTCCCTTTCATTAAAGCTGATGAAAGGTATAAAGAAGCATCATTTGTGATATAAACCGGGAATAAAAATAAACCTGGGAATGTGTTCTGAAAATATTCCCCACAGTTTTTCCAGATTGGTTGCTGCTGTTTAATTCCAATATTCACTGTGTAGGTCAAGATACTAGTATTAGACCTAAAATACAGCACTTGTATATGAAAAAGAGCTATTACATTGTTTTTGAAGTGCTTTCTCATAATATTACAAATTCATATTTTTTTATTATTAATGGGTTGTACTTACAATAGAATGTTAACATAATGTGCATATAAATGTATTTCTGATCATGTGGACCACCACTGCATAAATTTAGCTCCTCCTGCTCTGACCTCTATACCAACATTAGGGCAGATCACCAGACATTACCCACACACAATAATTATTTCCTTCCCTTAAAAAAAAAGAAAAATGCCTTCCTCAACAAGTATTTAATATTATATCCTAAGAGAAAGGAATATATAAATATACTAAGATCACCCAAAGAACAGCTTTCTCACCTTTGTTCTTCTTCCTTTTCTATGCTTCTGCTCTTATCATTAATCCTCCCTATATTTTTTCCATGGCAATCATTTAATATAAAAAATAAATACAAATTAATTGCTTTAGGCACATTGTCATTTTAATTTAAAAAATGAGATGAAGCAAGCACTAAATTCAATTTACCTGTATCCAAATAATAACTACTGAGCCCCTGCTACCTGAAAGTCTCTGTTTTAAGGGCAAGGGAGATAATCCTCATTCTCTTAGAGCTTCTGTCCAGCAGAGATGGCAGAGGAGTAAACACAGGAATTCCAACAGGGATAAGAGCTAAAAATGGGGAAGCGCCATGACCAAGAGGTATTTCAGGGGTATTTACTCTCCTTTGCCAGAAGAGGAGAAGAGGAAACATGGGGGAAGGAAGAAGGAAGAAGAAAACAGCCTCTATCAAGTATGAAGAGTAGTGTAATCTAATCAACTAAATAACTGAAAAACATTTAAATTCCTAATTGAGTCTACCCTTAAAAAATATATATGAGTTAAGATAATTATCTGGACATGATTTTAAAAAGCTACTTACCTCTGATCTTAATTATTTGCATATTATAAATGAAAAAATTTCTTTCCACTTCATTCTTCTAACACAGAACTTACCTTGTTTTAAAGCCAACATATCTAACAGAAGTATATTAGTAATATAAGTTTTGTGTACTTGACAAATGGACCTTGAAACTGAGTATCAAAGGAAATCCTTGTTAAGAAAAAGAGCAGTAAAACTTAGAAAAATACATATGTATTTTCGGTGCCTCACATAGCATATTTTATACTTGCAGTGGATATTTAAGCACCTCTATTCTCTGTATGACAAAATTACTTTTCAGTAATAATCATTATTTTCCAATTTGTTAACTTTAAAGCAATAGACAAATCTTAAAGAGAAAACAAATTTCAAAGTTAGTACTCAAATTCAATAAAATATTTCACGAGTGAAAAAAAAAGATTTCACATATGAACTTCACATGCATAAAATCTGCATTTACTTAACATAAATATTACCCATGGAAATTCATACTGTTTCATTGTCATAATTTTTAAATTTAAGTTCCATGTGACCACATAAAATAACAGAATTGAAGTGACTCTATTTCTAGTTCTTTGTCTTTGTGTCATCATTATTTTGAAACTGCTATTTAAATGCATAAGGAATATAATGGCTATTAAAGTATAATCATAAAATGTGCAATTTGAATCATATGTACATATTATTAAACATCAATTATAACCACAGTAATTGTTTAGAACTTAGAAAAACAAAAGAATTTTGAGAAAAACATTTTATCACTTAATATTTAGAACTGCTAAACATGGTGACAGTAAAAAGCAGGCCAACTTTCAGTTGGTTTTATTATTGCTTATAAATATCTAGATATAATGCACCTGCTTAATGATTGCACCCAGGGCAGAATGCTCCCATCACTTCACCTTTGGTATGAATAGTTTTTAACCCAAAGTTGAAGAGAGCCATAAAACCACTTACGTGATATGTATTTATGATGCACAGGACCAACTTCAGGGGCATGTGATGGCACATAGGGTCCCATCCTCAGAAAGAAACCCCATGGTTTGCCTTTAATACTCTGCTATCACAGTCTTGAAATTTTTAACAATTTTATCTCTGAATTTGAGTATATTAGTGAAGTCTGATGGAGTAGAAGCATATGTCCTAGACTCACATTTAGTTCTGCCTTCCAGGTACAGGTCCTTAGCCACCTGCTCCCCCACCCGACAACTGCTGCCCCCTCCACTTCCGGTGACGGTCTTGGCACAAGGCAAAATGGGTCACAGTCATGGGGAAGGGCCACAGATACCTGTGAGGGTCTGCATGTTCCCATAAGTATCCCTATGTACTAGGGAACCAAACGTTAAACAGCAAATAAAAATCACCTTTCTCGGGTCAATCAAGACTGTGAAAAAGGAAAAAGAGTTATTTCCTCTGCTTTTGAACAAGAATACTTGCATTTTCATTTTGCATCAAGCTCCACAATTACATGGCCATCCCTGACTATGTATGTGGGTAACTATGCATGTGTATCTGTTTGCTTTTGCATCTAAAGGAATAAAACAACTTTATATCTGATAAAGTGAATTTATCTATAATTTTATAATTTATAGATAAAATAAACTTATATGTAATTGTATTTTTATCTATAAATATGAGAATAATTTTAATAGTTTACAGATCATGGGAGAAGGAAATCCAATACAATACAATACTGTCTTTTGAGTTCCTTATAATTGATGAATTCCCTTAAAAAATCTTTAACTAAGAATATATTATATGCTCTCTGGGTTCATGCTTGCCTTATATAATTTTCTATTTCTTATGCTTTGTCATACTGGAAATTAAAAAAAGAATATATCATATGCTAAAAATGGAACTATTCTAGCTTCAGAAGCAGGACATGATGTTATAACATGTTCTTCTTATTAACAAAATCTGCTTTACAACTCTGATTTCTTGACAGGCAAGAGATTTTTGGTCAGGAGCCAAAGTCATCAAATATTAAGAGTATGGAGATACATCATATGTGCAGAAGGAGCCTTAAAACTCATTAACTAATTTTAGCACATTTCAATTATTCACATAAATTACTTATACTGAACAATCTTAAATCTTTAACCTCACACCCAAAAAGTCATATGCTTTGTAACTAATAAATTTCAAAATGTATCTTCATAATTCTTTAATTATTCCATTTGTAAGGCAGATGAGCAAAATATTTTATAAATATATTATTATTATATATTAAATATATATAAATCCTTTATGTTGTTTAGCTCTATTATTTAAGAGGCTTTATGATCAATAAATGCTTGACAATGTCTTCAAGGCAATGTCTTCTTTCTTCATTTTAAAAACAGCAATAAGATTTGAATGTAAGAACTGGCATAGATATTCCATAGATGGATATAAACATGTACATGTGAAATGAATATATCATATATGAAGACATATGAAATGAAACCAAAAGCACCTTGAAACAAATATTTTTGCATGTGTCTAAATTTAGACAGCATTTCTAATATTCCTAAGAGATAGTTAAAACTGCAAAAAAAATTATGACATTATGTCACGTGTGAAAAGGTTAGGAGCTATTGTTACAAACTACCTAAGTTCCTTACACCTTCAAAAATAACCCCTGATCCCTTCAACACTGACTTTATCTAATACTGTCTAAATTTTTTTATTCACCAACGTAATCCCGAACAGTCTCCCTTTTCTTCATCTTCCTTTTATCCTTTAAATTGATGTCCAACTCCAGTTTCTTTTCTCCAATCTTGACTCCCTTCTTCAACTAATATTTAGATACTGCCTCAAAAAAAACAATTATATATTGTTGGATCCCATCCCTAGAAATTCCTATATCAATGCTGTATTCTGTGAGTAGAACCTACTCAGAAAGCCAAATATGTAAAATCATGTACTCATTTGTAATTTATCACATTTGTACACAGAAAGAACATCAGCATATACCCAGTGCATGAGGTTGGCGGAAAACAAGTTACCTACATTGTTCATGTACTCTGAAAGCAGGTCCTGGAGAGCCTGGCGAATGGCATTGCATTCTGCAATAATCCGTTCCCGATGGAAATCTCTAGTGCATGAAGAGTCAGCCAATAGTGCAGCCCCACTGATAATGGCTTCAAGACGTTTCTCTAGTGATGGTCTAATTTCTTCCTCAGTCACTGTGAGTGGATCCAAGACAATTAAATTCTAAAGGAAGAATACATTTCAATAATTACAACTCCATTACATTCTGCTTTAAGAAAAATAAATATTATTTCGTTTTCACATTTAGAAATCAGATGTGATAATAAAGAGAATTTCATTTCCATGCATTACTCTATGTAATAATTATTATTCAAATAAGAGATAAAAATTGTGCAATTATGAGCATCAAGTCTAGTGTCAAACAAACCAGTATCCAAATCTTGCCTTTCCTATTCACAGATAGTGTGAGCTCAATCAAGTGTCTTATACACTCTGAACCTCACCTTCCTGATCTGTAAAATTGGAATATTAAAATGTTGCTTGTCTCATAAAACTATGTAAGAATTATGTGAATGCTTAATACAGTGCATGGCACATATCAACTATTATTTACAATAGTCACCTTAATATGGATCTTCATTGTTTACATAATATTTTCACATATATCATCTCATTCTGACAACACTAAAAAAAGTTGGGCAGTAAAGATAACTACACATTTCAACTGGTGATGAGTCAAGCTGAGGCTCTCTTGCCCAAGGTCACTGGGCAAATAAACCGTGATTTCAGACGAGTATCCAGATTGTATAATACCTAATTCAGCATTATTTTAATTATGCCTCACTGTAAATCATACACTCTAACCTCCAACACTAACATATCAAAGAGAATTCTGAACTTAATTATTTATTTAAAAAGTGAAAGTCTATCTTCCATTTGATCTATTATAACTTCTAGCTATTTCCCACTATTGGAACCTGGCATGGTATTTTTAATGTTTCTATCATATATAAGTCTTCAGGCAATAGAAGTCAAGATAATCTGTAGCCTATGATGAAAAGATGGAGGTTATGTGGCTCTAAGGGTTCTTTTATTAAAATATATCAAGAGAGGAAGCCTTTCCAAGATTTAAGCATAATGTGGTAATTGGAAAAAGAATTAGTATCAAATAAAAGCTCTCTGAGGAAACCTTAGCATAAAATGAAATCATATAATGATTTTCAAAATGTTGTGCATATGTGAGCAAAACGTACAAACACAAACACACAAACACACACAATGATCAGAGTGCCTAACCTTATATATATGTAAACACACATGCACAGAGGTGTACGTATATTGTGTGTATGTGTGTATCTTACATTGATCATTGTCCTATTACATTATGATAAATCTTTGGGGATCAAAAGTAGCATAAAATTTTTAAAACTACAATTCTATGCCAAGCTAGGAAGAGAAAATCATTACAGAAAGAGAAAACATTTCAAAACAACTAGAGAAAAAGAAAAATTAGTACTGTGTAATGTTCACATATAAAATACAACTAGAAATAGATCTTTTATAAAATTGGCTAAATGTCTTAAAATTTTTCAGAAGAATTCTTCCTTTCATGATTCTATTTCCTTCCTTTCTCCTCTGTTAATAAGTCTCTCCATTTTTCTCTTTCAGATGGACAAAAATGATAAAAAACAGGAAATTAATTTTACAAATATCAAATTTAACATTTTCTTTATCCAGTGCATAATCTTCTTGATTAGACAATAACTCTACCATAGGCTTGGCCATCCATCAAGGATTCATTTACATCTACTCTATCTCCTTATTTCATTTGCCATTTTACCATGGCCAGGGGTGCCTGAGTGCGGCAGAGCTCCCAGGTATTGGAGCAGGGAAGCCGGTTGCAGAGACGGAGCGGAGGTGTGGGTGCTCAGCTCGGGGTTGCCATAAACCGTGATCCACGGCACAGTCGGGCCACTGCTCTTCAACCAGGGGCCCAACAAGCGGCAGATCCAGGGAGACTCCCCTTCCTCCCCTGGAAGGAGCAGCACGAGAGTGCACCACAGGGATCTGCTGGGTTTGAAGACTCCATATGGGGTCATGAGCCAGAGATAGAAATGCTCGGTCACAGCCGGGTGAGCACAGAGTGCGGCCAGAGACCGGGAAGACGGGAGTGATTGACTGTTTTTCTCTGGTGGTTCACTGAGGAGTGGGGCCCTGAGTTCTCGGCTCCTCAGGAGTGTAAATTGGGAGGCCACCATTTTCACTCTGGTCCTCCAAAGCTGTACGGAAAGCTGGCATGGAACAAGAGATACGGAGAGCAAAACCAAGCAGATTACTTAGCCCGGACCCAGCAAGGGCTGGGCAATTCCACCTCCGGCAAAGACATCTGAGAACCAATGCGACAGGCCCCACCCCCATAAGATCAGCAAGAATAGCCAGCCAAGACCAAGTTTACTGATCAATGAGAAGGGCAGAACTTCAGCGCTAGGGGAATACTGCACATAGAATTCATACCTTTTTTCCCATGATTCTTTAGTCTTTCTTTTTTTTTAACTTTTTTCCTTTTTTTTTTTTGAATTTTTCTGTTTCCCTTTTTCAACCAACATCTTGTCAATTTCTTTTTTAAAAAATCTTTTTATTTTTCATTTTTACAGTCATATTCTATCCCTTCATAGTAGTTAACCTTCTTTTTGGTATATATATAAATAAGTTGTTCTCTCCTTAAAATTTTGGGATACACTTTCTTCTAACAGACCAAAATATACCCTAAATCTCTAGTGTATGGCTTTATTCTAGTCTCCTGCCTGATCACATTCTCTCCCCCCTTTTTCTTAAATCTTCTTTCTTTTTTCAACCAACTTCTTATCAATTCCTTTTATAAAATCTTTTATAATTTTCATCTTACAATCATATTCCATCCCTTCATCATACTTACCATTATTTTTGTACATATATAAGTTTTTTTTCTTTCAAATTTTGGGAGTCACTTTCTTCTAACAGACTGAAATAAGCCCAAAATCTACTGTGTGGCACTGATCTATGCACCAGCCTGATCTTATTTGATCATATGCTGTTTTTTTGTTTGTTTGTTTGTTTTTATCTTTTTCTTTTTCTTTTTTCTTTCTTTCCCTTACTTTTCCCCCAGTTTCAGGACTCCTCTGATTTGCTTAGTGTATATTTTTCTGGGGTCGTTGTTACCCTGTTAGCATTTTGTTCTCTCATTCATCTATTCTCCTCTGGACAAAATGACAAGACAGAAAAAATCACCTCAAAAAAAAGAACAAGAGGCAGTACTGAATGCCAGGGACCTAATCAATATGGACACTAGTAAGATGTTGGAACTAGAGTTCAGAATGCTGATTTTAAAGATACTAGCTGGGCTTGCAAAAAGCATGGAAGTTATTAGAGAAACCCTTTCTGGAGAAGTAAAAGAACTAAAATCTAACCAAGTCAAAATCAAGGTGGCTATTAATGAGGTGCAATCAAAAATGGGGGCACTAACTGCTAGGATAAATGAGGCAGAAGAGAGAATTAGTGATATAGAAGACCAAATGATGGAAAATAAAGAAGCTGAGGAAAGGAAAGATAAACAACTACTGGATCATGAGGGCAGAATTCGAGAGATAAGCGATACCATAAGATGAAACAACGTGAGAATAATTGGGATCCCAGAAGAAGAAGAAAGAGAGAGAGGGGCAGAAGGTATATTGGAGCAAATTATAGCAGAGAACTTCCTTAATTTGGGGAAGGAAACAGGCATCAAAATCCAGGAGGCACAGAAAACCCCTCTCAAAATCAATAAAAATAGGTCAACACCCCAACATCTAATTGTAAAACTTACGGGACTCAGAGACAAAGAGAAAATCCTGAAAGCAGCTCGGGAGAAGAGATCTGTAACCTACAATGGTAGAAACATTAGACTGACAACAGACCTATCCACAGAGACCTGGCAGGCCAGAAAGGACTGGCAGGATCTATTCAGAGCACTAAATGAGAAAAATATGCAGCCAAGAATACTATATCCAGCTAGGCTGGCACTAAAAATAGAAGGAGAGATGAAAAGCTTCCAGGACAAACAAAAACTAAAGGAATTTGTAAACATGAAACCAGCCCTACAAGAAATATTGAAAAAGGTCCTCTAAGCAAAGAGAGAGCCTAAAAGTAACATAGACCAGAAAAGAACAGAAACAATATACAGTAACAGTCACCTTACAGGCAATACAATGGCATTAAATTCATATCTTTCAATAGTTATGCTGAATGTAAATGGGCTAAATGCCCCAATCAAAAGACACAGGCTATCATTGGATAAAAAAAACAAGACCCATCGATATGCTGTCTGCAAGAGACTCATTTTAGACTCAAAGACATCCCCAGATTGAAAGTGAGGGGGTGGAAAACCATTTACCATGCCAATGGACACCAAAAGAAAGCTGGGGTGGCAATCCTTATATCAGACAAACTAGATTTTAAACCAAAAACTATAATAAGAGATGAGGAAGGACACTATATCCTACTTAAAGGATCTATCCAACAAGATCTAACAATTGTAAATATCTATGCCTCTAACATGAGAGCAGCCAATTATATAAGCCAATTAATAACAAAAGCAAAGAAACACATTGACAACAATACAATAATAGTAAGGGACTTTAACACCCCCCTCACTGAAATGGACAGGTCATCTAAGCAAAAGATCAACAAGGAAATAAAGACTTTAAATGACACATTGGACCAAATGGACTTCACAGATCTATTCAGAACATTCCATCCCAAAGCAAGAGAATACACATTCTCTCTAGTACCCATGGAACATTCTCCAGAATCGATCACATCCTAGGTCATAAATCAGGTCTCAACCGGTACCAAAAGATTGGGATTATTCCCTGCCTATTTTCAGACCACAATGCTTTGAAACTAGAACTCAATCACAAGAGGAAAGTCAGACAGAAATCAAATACATGGAGGCTAAAGAGCATCCTACTAAAGAATGAATGGGTCAACCAGGAAATAAAAGAAGAATTAAAAAAAATTCATGGAAACAAATGAAAATGAAAACAACTGTTCAAAATCTTTGGGATGCAGCAAAGGCAGTCCTAAGAGGAAAGTATATAGCAATACAAGCCTTTCTCAAGAAACAAGAAAGGTCTCAAATACACAACCTAACCCTACACCTAAAAGAGCTGGAGAAAGAACAGTAAAAAAAGCCTAAACCCAGCAGGAGAAGAGAAATAATAAAGATCAGAGCAGAAATCAATGAAATAGAAACCAAAAGAACAGTAGAACAGATCAATGAAACTAGGAGCTGGTTCTTTGAAAGAATTAATAAGATTGATAAACCCCTGGCCAGACTTATCAAAAAGAAAAGAGAAATGACCCAAATAAATAAAATCATGAATGAAAGAGGAGAGATCACAACCAACACCAAAGAAATACAAACAATTATAGGAACATATTATGAGCAACTATATGTCAAAAATTAGATAATCTGGAAGAAATAGATGCATTCCTAGAGAGGCAAAGAATCTGTACTAAAAAATTATAAAATGCTCATGAAAGAAATTGAGGAAGACACGAAGAAATGTTAAAATGTTCCATGCTCCTGGATTGGAAGAACAAATATTGTGAAGATCTCAATGCTACCTAGAGCAATCTACACATTCAAAGCAATCCCGATCAAAATACCATCCACTTTTTTCAAAGAAATGTAACAAATAATCCTAAAATTTGTATGGGACCAGAAAAGACCCCGAATAGCCAGAAGAACGTTGAAAAAGAAAAGCAAAGCTGGTGGCATCACAAATCCGGACTTCAAGCTCTATTACAAAGCTGTCATCATCAAGACAGTATGGTACTGACACAAAAACAGACACATAGATCAATGGAACAGAATAGAGAGCCCAGAAATGGACCCTCAACTCTATGGTCAACTCATCTTCAACAAAGCAGGAAAAAATGTCCAATGGAAGAAAGACAGTCTCTTCAACAAATGGTGTTGGGACAATTGGACAGCCACATGCAGATGAATGAAACTGGACCATTTCCTTACACCACACACAAAAATAGACTCCAAATGGTTGAAAGACCTCAATGTGAGACAGGAGTCCATCAAAATCCTAAAGGAGAGCACAGGCAGCAACCTCTTCAACCTAAGCCACAGCAACTTCTTCCTAGAAACATCACCAAAGGCAAGGGAAGCAAGGGCAAAAATGAACTATTGGGACTTCATCAAGATAAAAAGCTTTTGCAAAGCAAAGGAAACAGTCAAGAAAACCAAAAGACAACCGACAGAATGGGAGAAGATATTTGCAAATGACATATCATATAAAAGGCTAGTATCCAAAATCTATAAAGAACTTCTTAAACTCAACACCCAAAGAACAAATGATCCAATCAAGAAATGGGCAGCAGACATGAACATACATTTTTCCAAAGAAGACATCCAAATGGCCAACAGACACATGAAAAAGTGCTCAACATCACTCGGCATCAGGGAAATCCAAATCAGAACCTCAATGAGATACCACCTCACACCAGTCAGAATGGCTAAAATTAACAAGTCAGGAAACGACAGATGTTGGCGGGGATGCGGAGAAAGGGGAACCCTCCTACACTGTTGGTGGGAATGCAAGCTGGTGCAACCACTCTGGAAAACAGTATGGAGGTTCCTCAAAAAGGTGAAAATAGAGCTACCCTAGGACCCAGCAATTGCACTACTGGGTATTTACCCCAAAGATACAAATGTAGGGATCCAAAATGATACATGCACCCCGATGTTTATAGGAGCAATGTCCACAATAGCCAAACTGTGGAAAGAGCCAAGATGTCCATCAACAGATGAATGGATAAAGAAGAGGTGGTATATATATATACAATGGAATATTATGCAGCCATCAAAAGGAATGAGATCTTGCCATTTGCAATGATGTGGATGGAACTGGAGGGTATTATGCTGAGCGAAATAAGTCAATCAGAGAAAGACATGTATCATATGATCTCACTGATATGAGGAATTCTTAATCTCAGGAAACAAACTGAGGGTTGCTGGAGTGGTGGGGGGTGGGAGGGATGGGGTGGCTGGGTGATAGACATTGGGGAGGGTATGTGCTATGGTGAGCACTGTGAATGGTGTAAGACTGTTGAATCACAGACCTGTACCTCCGAAACAAATAATACATTATATGTTAAAAAAAAAAAAAAAGAAGAAGAAGGAGATAGCAGGAAGGGAAAAATGAAGGGGGGAGATCGGAGGGGGAGAAGAATCATGAGAGACTATGGACTCTGAGAAACAAACTGAGGGTTCCAGAGGGAAGGGGGTGGGGGGATGGGTTAGCCTGGTGATGGGTATTAAAGAGGGCACGTACTACTGCATGGAACACTAGGTGTTATACAAACAATGAATCATGGAACACTACATCAAAAACTAATGATGTAATATATGGTGATTAACATAACATAATAAAAATAAATAAATAAATTCAGAATACTCTAACTCTGTAATGATGATGGATAAATCACTTGTAACTGTAGTTTAACAGTTAAAAAATATTAAAAATGGCTAAAGCTACAAAAATTTGCTAATGAACACAACATAAAAAGATGTAAATTGTAACAGGAATAACAAAAAATGTGGGGAAGGATAAAAGTACACAGTTTGGGGGGAGACTGGGTGGCTCAGTCAGTTAAGCATTCAACTCTTGACTTCAGCTCAGGTCATGATCTCAAGATTGTGGGATGGAGCCTGCATCAGGCTCTGCACTCTGCAGACTTAGGGAATCTACTTGAGATTCTCTCACCCTCTCTCTCTGCCCCTCCCCCCACTCACTCTCTCTCTAATAAATAAATAAATCTTTTTTTAAAAGTATATGGCTTTTGTATGCAATCAAAGTTAAGTTGTTATCAGTTTAAAATAAACTGTTATTATTATAAAATGTGTTATTTAAGTCTCATGGTAACCATAAAAAATCCTGCAGTGGCTGAGTGGCTCAGTCAGTTAGGTGTCTGACTTTTGATTTCAGCTCAGGTCATGATCTCAGGGTCATGGGATCGAGGCCTGTATCAGACTCCAGGCTCAGCAGAGAGTCTGCTTGAGGATTCTTTCCCTTTCCCCCACCCTTCACCCTGCTGATGCCCTCTCTCTCTTTCTCTCTCTCTGAAATAAATAAATAAATTTAAAAAAAAAAAAAACAGGGCGCCTGGGTGGCTCAGTTGGTTAAGCGACTGCCTTCAGCTCAGGTCATGATCCTGGAGTCCCGGGATCGGGCTCCCTGCTCGGCAGGGAGTCTGCTTCTCCCTCTGACCCTCCCCCCTCTCCTGCTCTCTCTCTCTCATTCTCTCTCTCAAATAAATAAAATCTTAAGAAAAAAAAAACATAATCCTATTGTGGATACACAAAAGATAAAGATAAAGGAATCAAAGCATACTACTACAAAAAACAAATCACATTACAAAGGAAGGTAAGAAGAAAGGAAGAAAGAAACAAAGGAACTGCAAAATAGAAAAAAAATTGGCAATAGTAAGTCCTTACCTATCAATAATTACTTTAAATATAAGTGAATTAAATTTTCCACTCAAAAGACACATAGTGGCTAAATAGATATTAAAAAAAAACAAAACAAAACCCTACATGCTGCCTAAAAGAGACTTATGTTAGCTTTAAAAAGACATTCCATGAAAAGGGTAATCAAAAGAGAGCAGAGATGGCTATATTTATATCAGATAAAATAGTTTTTACATCAAAATCTGTCATGATACAAAGAAGAGTATTATATAATGAAAGGGGCCAAGTAATCAAGAGGATATAACAATTATAAATATATATGCACCCAACATCAGAGCACTTAAATATATAATGCAATTATTAACAGATCTGAAGGAAGAAATAGACAACAATAAAATAACAGCACAGGAGTTCAATATCCCACTTTTAGCAATGGACAGATCAACCAGACAGAAAATCAATACGAAAACATTGGACTTAAACTACATGGTAGGTCAGATGAACCTAATAGACATACAAAACATGGCAGCCAATAGCATCAGAACATACATTCAAGTGCACATAGAACATTCTCTAGGATAGATCATATGTTAATCCATAAAACTAGTCTTAACAAATTTAACACGTAAATTTAAATTTATCTTTTCAACCCACATGGTATGTGATATGAAACTAGAAATTAATAATAGGAGGAAATTTGAAAATTCACAAATATATTGAAATAACAGATTCTTGCACAACCATTGGGTCAAGAAAATTAAAGAGAAATCAAAAAATATCTTAAAACCAATGAAAATGGAAACATAACATACCAAAACTTATGAGATGCAGCAAAAGCAGTTTTAAGAGGAAAGTTAATAGTGATAAATGCCTACATTAATTTAAAAAAAAGAAGATCTCAAACAACTTGACTTTATATCTCAAGGAACTAGAAGAATAAACCAAGCCCAAAGTTAGCACAGGGAAGAAAAAATAAAGATGAGAGAAAAACAGAGAGAAAGAAAAGAGAGAAAAAAAGAAAAGAAAAGAAAAGAAAGAAAGGAGAGGAGAGGAGAGGAGAAGGGAAGGGAAGGGAAGGGAAAGGAAAAGGAAAAGGAAAAGGAAAAGGAAAGGAAGAAAATCAACAAAACAAAGATTGGTTTCATAAAAAGATAAACCAAATTGACAAACTTTTAGCTGGATTAACTTTTTAAAAGTCCCAAATAATTATTTTAAAAACTGGAAACATTACAATTGATACCACAGAAATTACAAAGGATCATAAGAGATTACTATAAACAATTATATGGGGGCGCCTGGGTGGCTCAGTAGTTAAGCATCTGCCTTCAGCTCAGGTCATGAGCCTAGGGTACTGGGATCAAGCCCCACAGCGGGCTCCCTGTTTGGTGGGAAGCCTGCTTCTCCCTCTCCCATTCCCCCTGCTTGCGTTCCCTCTCTCACTGTGTCTCTCTCTGTCAAATAAACAAATAAAAACTTTAAAAAAATATATATGGCAGCAGACTGGATAACCTAGAAGAAATGAGTAAATTACTAGAAACATACAGGCTACCAAGAATAAATCATGAAGAAATAGAAAATCTGAACAGATCAAGACTAATCAATAATTAAAAATCACCCAACAAAGAAAACACAAGACCAAATGCTCTTCTAGTGAATTCTACCAAACATTTAAAAAAAAAAATAATACCAATCCTCCCCAAACTTTTCCAAAAATTTGAAGAGGAGGGAACACTCCCAAACTCATTTTGAAGTCAGCATAACACTGATATCAAAGAAAAGTAGAGGCCTATATCCCTGATGAATAGAGATGCAGAAATCCTCAACAAAATCCTATCAAACTGAATCAAGAGCATATTTAAAAGATCATACACCATGACCAAGTGGGATTTATCCTGGATGCAAGGATGGTACAACATATGCAAATCAATAAGTGTGATATACCACATTATCAAAAGAAAGATTAAAAATCATATGATCATCTAAATAGACACAGAAAAAGCATTTGACACAATTCAATAGTCTTTATGATAAAAACTGTCAACCAATAGGTATAGAAGGATTGTACATCATCACAGTAAAGACCATATATGACCAGCCCACTGTTATCAGATTAAATAATAAAAAGCTGAAAGCTTTTCCTCTAAGACAAGAAACAAGACAAGCATGACCACTCTTTCCACTTTTATTCAGCATAGTACTGGAAGTCTTAGGTACAGTAATTGGACAAGAAAAAAAAAGAGTCATCCAAATTGGAAGAAGTAAAATTGTTTCTGTTTGAAGATGACATGACCCTATATATAAAAGAACTCTAGGGGTGCCTGGGTGGCTCAGTCAGTTAAGCGGCTGCCTTCCGCTCGGGCTCCATGTTCGTTAAGGAGCCTACTTCTCCCTCTCCCTCAGCTGCTCCTCTACTTGTGTTCTCTCTCTCTCTGTCAAATAAATAAAATCATTAAAAAAAAAATCTCTAAAGGTACCACCAAGAACTTTTAAAACTAAAAGCATATTTACTAAAGTTACAGGATAAAAATCAACATACAGAAATCAGTTGCATTTCTACACACTAAAAATGAACTATTAAAAAAAATTATAGAAAACAATCTCATTTGAAAAAGCACCCAGAACAAAATACTTGGGCACCTGGGTGGCTCAGCTGGTTTGGCATCTGCCTTCGGCTCAGGTCATGATCCCGGAGTCCTGGGATCAAGTCCCACATCAGGCTCCCAGCTCAGCAGGGAGCCTGCTTCTCCTTCTGACCCTCTCCCCTCACATGCTGTTTCTCACTCTCTCTCTCTTAAATAAATAAATAAATAAAATCTTGGGAAAAAAAAAAACAAAATACTTAAGAATAATTTAGCAAAGGAGATGACAGATCTGTATACTGACATTATAAAGCATTAATAAATTGAATAAAATAATAAATAAGCAAATATGAAAGGATATCTTATGTTCACAGACTGAAGACTCATATTGCTAAAATGTCCAGATACAACCCATGTAATCTACCAAGTCAATGTAATCCCTATCAAAATTCCAATGGCATTTTTCACAGAAATTGAAAAAAACAATTCCACAATTCATATAGAACCACAAAAGACCCCCAATAGTCAAAAGTTTTGAGCAAGAAGGACAAAATTGGAAGCATCACTCTTCCTAATTTCAAACTGTATAACAAAGCTTCAGTAATCAAAACAGTATGATACTGGCATAAAAGTAGCCACATAGATATGGAACAGAAATAGAGAGCCCAGAAATAAACCCATACATATACATTCAACTAATCTTCAGGAAGGATGCCAAGAACACACAATGTGGAAAATATTGTCTCTTCAATAAATGGTGCTGGAACAACTGGATAATTGCATGCAAAAGGATGAAACTGAATGCTTATATTATACCATAAACAAAAATCAATTTAAGAGGAATTAAAAACTTAAATGTAAAACTTGAAAGTGTAAAACTCCTAAAAGCAAATATAGGGGGAAAGTTCCTTCATGTGGCTCTTGGTAATGCTTCTTTGGATATGAATGGCAATGAAAGCAAAAACAGACAATTGGGATTACATCAAACTAAAGAATTTTTGCACATCAAAAGAAACAATCAACAAAATGAAAAACAACATACAGGATGGGAGAAAATACTTGCAAATTGTATATGTGATAATGGGTTGACATCCAAATTATATAAAGAACTCTTGCAACTCAATAGCAAAAACAAAAAACAAACAAACACTTCAATTAAAAAAATGGACAAAGGACTGAATAGATATTTCTCAAAAGAAGACGTACAAATGGACATTAGGTATACGTAAAAGTGCTCAACATCATTAATCATTAGGGAAATATAAATCAAAACCACAAAGAGCTATCACTTCACACTTTTTAGAATGTCCATTATTAAAATATAAATACATAAAATTACACATATATGGCAAGTGTTGGTGAGGATGTGGAGAAAAGGGAATCCTTGTGTATTGTTAGTGGGGATATAAATTGGTACAGCCATTATAGAACACGTATGGAATTCCCTCAGAAAATGAAAAATAGAACTACCATATGATCCACCAACCCTACTCTGTCTATTTACCTACAGGAATTGAAATCAGGACCTCAGATACCTGCAATCCCATGTTCATTGCAACATTATTCATAATAGTCAAGAATATGGACTACATGTCAATCAGTAGATAACTGATAAAGAAAATGTGGAATATATGTACAAAAAAATATTATTCAGCCTTAAAAAAGAAAAAAATCCTGCCATTTGTAACAACATGGACCTGGAGGACAATATGCTAAATGAAATGAGCCAGACACAGAAAAACAAACATTTTATTACCTCACTTATACTTGGAATCTAAAATAGTCAAACTCATAGAAGCAAAGAGTAAAACAGTGGTTTTCAGAGACTGGTGGGAGGGGAAAAAGGGGAGGTGATGGTCAAAGGGTACAAATTTTCAGTTATGCAAGATAAATTTTGCAGATCTACTATATAGCACAGTACCTATAGTTAACAAAACTATATTGTATACTTAAATTTTGCTAAGAGGATAGATCTCATGTTAAGTGTTCTCAGCACAAAATAATAATAAGGTTGATGATGATGAAAAAGAAGAAGGTGGGAGTAAACTGGGTGGTGATGAATATGTTTATGGTCTTGATAGTAATCATTGTTTCCCAAGTGTACACTTACCACCAAAATCATCTAGCTATATATATTAAATATGTTCAACTTTTTACATGTCAATCATACCTCAGTAAGGTGGTTTATTTAAAAAAGCTCATCTTTTAATTAAAAAAAGAATTATCTGTCCTGAAAAGTAGAGCAGTGTGTTGAAATATTCTCTCAGTACATTTTTGTGGCATTAATTCTATGAAAGATAAACAAGAGCTCACTCTATTGAACATAGAAAATATTTTCCCTTTCTTCTAGGATTTGCTCAATATATACTTACCTCTCTCACACTCTGCTGACAAGATGTTTTTTTGTTTCTTTTTTTTTTCCAGAAAAGAGCCCTAACCCCATTGTCTTCTAGTAGATTGCTTCTATTTAGGAGGTGGTATAGCTTAGAGATTATGAGACCAGGTATAACTCATGGGAGCAGTTAGCCTGGGTTTGAATCCTGGCTCATTAGCTATGAGTAAATTTAACCATGTTGTTATCAGCCTTCATATTCTCATCTCTTTCATCATATCTTGTAAGTTCTTTGGTTAGGGAATTTGATTCCTCATTTTTCTTCATACTACTCAGAATTGAAGACTCTAAAGTAACTTGTACAAGATTACTCAGCTAGTAGGTAGCAGAAGCAAGATTCTGTCCAGTCTATTTCCAATTCCATGTTATAACTACTATGCAATTCTGCTTTCATTGTTTCATTTAATCATCACCAACCTCCTCGTGAGGTATTATTAATTTATAAATGTTAAAACTGAAGGTAAGCAAGATTATGTAATTTATCTAATAATACTCTTAAAAGAGAAGATTTATAATACTACTCTAACTTTATAAAACTTCCAATCCACGTAATTTCCTACTACTCTGGGGAAGCTGAGATTCAACCACCTGGTATACAACTCCACTCACTTCTCTCTCAACACACTTTTCATCCATTTTTTTTCTCATCTGTCTTCAGGATAATCTTTCTCCCTCTCTCTCTCCCTCTCTCCCCCACTCTTTTCCTCTCCCCCTCTCTCCTCTCCATCTCCTTTTCAAGACCAATTTTCTGTGCTCTGATCTCAAGCTTCAAGTTACCTTTGATTATTCCTTCCTTACATTTTCAGTCCCTCTTCTGAGCCTACTATGATATTAGCTACTGTGCTAGGGATTGGTAATGGAATAGAGAGAATCCTTGCCCTCCTCAAAGGGCTCATGGCCTAAAGGAACTGACAAATATTAACTAAATAATTACAGAAACATATAACTACAATGTGGATGTGTGGTATAAATAAAAAGAATTGAAAGTTAAGAATAGGTTGGTCAGGCATAACACTGGGCAACTGGGTGCAGATCAAGACAACTAAAGGCAATGCAGCCAAGTAAGCTCCAGGGAATTCACAGGATTCTCAGGGAGGGCTTTGGATTTCCACAGAACACAACATTGAAAGTTTAGAGGTAACCATATCCAGATCTTATCTTACCAGGTCTTCAGTAGGCATCAGAGTTATAATTATATGGAACTTAGAGCAAGAGGTAGAAGACTGTGATATCTGAAAATAAGCCAAAGGGAAGAGATGGACTTTACCCCTAAAATAATAAGCTAAAGCACCCAGTCTGAAATTGAGTAAGACACAGAAAACTGCCTGAAAGGCAGAGAAGAGGTCCATGCAATCAGAAAGAAAATATATATTGAGTTTATCTATAGGAGTATAGTAAAATCAGAACCTGCAAAAGAATGATCAAAATTAAATTGCAAAATCTTTGGCACACTCATATGTATTTTAAAAATTTATAAAAGAGGTATATGACCCATAGACTGAGAGTGTGATAACCAGCCCAAATAATGATACAGGGAATGACTTAAATGTATAAATCTTTCAATGGAGTAGCTATAGTTTAAATCAACATTGCTGATCATTTTTCTTTTTCTTTGCTACCTAAAACCTATCTTTCAGGAAAGAACATATAATATAAGGTTATTTTAGTCAATATGAGTTATGGTGAGAGAAAACTCTGTGGCCTTGAGAAACAGAAATAAATGCTAGCTTTTGAGAATATTGAGATCATCACTCTATATGTATTTGAAAGTAAACAATGACGAGGTGAATCCATATAAAATAAGTTGGAAAGATTGCCAGAATATATTGTAGAATAAAAAACAAAAGTTGTAGATGATATGTACAATCACATCATATATATTAAAAAAACAAGCACACCATACTTTAGATTTCCCCTGAGAACACATAAATATATTAAAGCCTAGTAAAAGGTCTAAAGGAAACACACCAATGCCATAGCACTTGTTATCTCTGAAAAGAATCCAGACTGGGGTGGTGGGCAATGTTTTAATTTTTTGATAATAGCCTAATTGTGTATTACTTATAAAACTACATGCTAATCAAAAATTCAAATTCTTAATTTTTGTTAAAAAATGACAATTATTAATCAAACATTTATTATTCTATTAGATTTTAAATATCAACCAAATAATTATTTTGGAATTGTAATAGAAAAAATAATCTTTCCTTTCTTTACCAGAATTAAGTGTGATATTAAGTTTTCATATTAATTAGTTTGAAGGATTTCAACTAAAGCTATGTTGGGTTTCATATTACAAATATATTTGATTAATATATGTCTTTTCAAAAATAAAGACATATGACCTTAAGTACACCAGGGCTATCTTTTTATTTTTTTTTTAATTTTTATTTAAATTCCAGTTTCAGGTGTACAATTCAGTGATTCATCATTTACATACAACACCCAGTGCTCATCACAAGTGCACTCCTTAATCCCCATTACCTACTTAATCCATGCTCCACCCCCACCTTTCCCCTGGTAACCATCAGTTTGTTTTCTACAGGGCTCTCTTTTTTAGTGGAGCTTTGGAATAAAAAAAACAAAAAACAAAAAAAACACGAGTGTTAAACTTGACCTTCCACTCACATTAAGAAAGTGGTTTAAACTGCATAAACCTTTATTTTGTTCCTTTTAGAGTGGGGGAAATAAAACCTACACCCATCATACTGGATTGGATTTAATGTAGCTTTATAATATATTTTAATAATTGGTGGAACAAATCCCACATCATAGTTTCCTTGCTAATACTACTTTTACTTTTATATGTACTACAACCTATTCCTGATGAACAGAAGGAAGCTACACTTCCTAAAACAGAATATTCTATATACTACAGATATGTATCAGAAAGTTATTCTTTCTGCAAATATTTATTAATCATCTAACATACTTCAGATTCTGAGCTAGGCTTTGGCCATGCCTTACCAGGAATATAGGAAGTTCTAAAAAAATCTTAAACAAGCTAAAGCATAAAATCAATAAGGTTGGAAAAAGTTTTCTGTATTTTAATAAACATGATGTAATAAACCCTATTCATCATTCACACACTCTATATTCTATGATGAGATTGATCCGATTTATATTGAAAACAATAAAAATCTTACACCTATTCTCCAAAGTGAAATTGCCTATCAAAAGAGATGTAGCTATGATTATAATCAAGTACCAACATTCTTCACAAAACCACATGCAAGTGTTTCAAGTTGGGAGCAGCAGAAATAATAACCACATAGCAGAAATAATGTTCCTCAAGCAACTACATTATCAATCTTCAGAGTGAGTGATAAAAATGGAACAAAATTTCTCCTTATGATTACCAACAGAAAATGCTATTGAGAGAACTCACAGGCTCTCCTTTGTCTAGAATATCCATTATTTTAGTGCATTTCCATTTAATGAAACTGAAGAATGGAAGTTTTAGATATAAAAATTGTAAAAGAAGGCAAAATGTAAGAAATAAACTATAAATTAGCAAAATGATCAACAAATATCATCTGTTATGGTAAATTAGTGTAAGTTATACACACAAAGTGAATAGCTATATTAAATAAAAATGCAAATAATTAACATTCTGTTATGGATTAATATAAAAGAAAATATTTTAGAAAGACCTTCTATATACTTATAAATTAAATTAGGTATATACAGACTACCTTAAAATTTTTCCTCTAAATGATGAGTGCAGACCATTTAAATAGCCCAGTGAATATTATGAGAGTGGTTTTACCAGAACACCAATAAAAATTTCAGTCATCTAATTCATTTCACCTGAGGTAGTAACCTCTTCTCCTCGACATATTTATGTCAGAGTTCAGCAATTCAGTCTATGCACAGCATCATATCATGACTTGTTTGCTTCAGTTTTTATCTGGTTATATCAAAAATAAAATAAACTTTCAAGAATTCTTCTATTTTCAAGACCTCTTTTTAAAAGAACTATAAAATTCCAAGAAGATGTGATTTTGTTGTAATATTGAATATAATACTGCATGAATCTTAGTCTATTCTTACCAGAATATTGCTGAATGAGGCAATATATTGTAATGAAGGAGCCAGTTATGTCTTTGTTATTGATTATCTACTTGGAAACATGTGTTTACATGTTTGTCATCTCTACTTATGGCCTGTTTTTAAACCATGTGTAAAAAAATTCTACAAATATATCAGCAATGATGATTCATTTATTCTGTTCACAATGAACTTAGAGAAAATACAGATAGTTTTTATATGCAATAATATTGTCACTAAAAATATACCATATGCTCCAATATTTTTAAGTAGCATTAATTCTTAATTTTCTCAGTAATTTCATATGTGTTCTACCTTCTATGTTCATGCGTTCTACTGATTGCAACCTAACTGAATACAGACCTGCAAAATTCAAGCAAACATTTGGATACTTATTGCCATTTCCAACGTTTATGTGAGTTGTTATGCCTGTAGAGTTCTCCCAGAAAGCAACTCACTGACAAAGGAGAGAAGGGGTACACAGGGGGAAACTGGAAAAAATAAGTAATCCCATTTGTGCTCTATTTCTATTTGATTCTACCTTCTACTTCTGTCTATAATTATGTCCTTTGGGAAAAATAGCATGTTAAGTATAAGCCCTGGATTCACGGATGGATTGTGCATAGTAGAACATAGAAAAAAAGAGTAGCCAATGCAGCACAGTCATACCTAGTAACAGTAAAACTCTCAAAGTCACATCTGCCCTAGAATCCCTTGAAAAATTGTGAGTGGGAATGTGACTGTTAGGTGATGACAATTCCTCAATAATAGCATCCTTCAGATGCTCTTGATACGGTCCCTAACTCCTTCCTCATGTTCTCTAGAATATAGCTATTTAGAGACTTGGGGGGTAATATTCTGAATATTATTACAAATGACTAGAGATGTTCTTGGCATGAAAAGAGTTAAGAATCTGGTATTTTTCTGGAGTTGAATATACAGTTAAATATAAATTAACTCAAACATTTCTAAGTAATTTTCTAGTTACCTGGGCTACAAAAAAAAAATTGTTCAAGTCACTGTGTTTGAAAATCTGTATTTAGAATGTATTAACCTATAAGTGCCACAAAATTATCTTTCTGGATTCTCCATAAAGACTATATAGTCTTGATAAGAAGTTGGGATGAAACTGTATTGACTCCAAAGTATACTCTAGAGTGGTATCCAAAAGAACCTTCTGTGATGATGAAAATTTTCTCTATCTACAAAGGCCAATACAATAGCCACTAGCTACATGTAGCCATTAAACACTTAAAATATAGTTAATGCAACTAAGGAACTAAATTTTAACTTTTATTTAATTGCAAATGATTTAACTGCAAATTCAAGTAACTACACTTGACAAGTGGCTACTACATTGGACAATACAGCTCCAGAAATTGGTTTTCATTTTATTTTCCACATAAGATTCTTTTTTTTTTTTTTTATGATATCCTCTTGGCTGGGTTTCACTAGATAAAAGACAGTGATGCAGGTAGAAGAGATCAGTATCTCTGTACTACCACTTGTTGCTTAGAAAAACTCTCCTACAACAAAGAACCACCATTGGTGCCTATATCTATATCAAAAGTGATTGACTGATTGTGATTAAAGGCACTATTTCCCTCAACTGGCAGGTTACTTTGGAGAAAGCACTGGAGGAGGACAGCATTATAACCTGTCAGTCATTAAGGCCTTATTTTATCAAGTCCTTTTCCCTTATGACTAATTGGGAATAAGTTAGTTAAAGTAAGAAAAAGAGACAGCTCCAGATAACATGAATCACAGTGTGAAAGGGCAGGAAGCAAGGTTTGGGTGACACTTACCCAGTATTGGGTACTGGTGGGAAAAGAGAGAACAGATACCCTGAGAAAAAAGAATTCTGAAAGGAAAGATGGAGAGGACCACCAAAGAGAACATTCACCTATTCCACAGTTTAATCCATGTTGCTCCATTTAAATCCTTCTCTTTTTTTTAGTCAAAAAGAATAGTTCCAGTGCTATTCATAATAGGGTGTACATGTGTCACTGGAAAGGTCAGTCTCTGGTTTAATGTCTTTTCCAAATTAAGAATACCTGTAAAAAAAAAATCAACTGATTATGTACTTACTGCTGTTTAGATCTTTTTGCTTTACTAATTACATAATGACATACTCAGAAGTTGGTCAGAAAAATGTTAAACCAGGATCATTCATCTGCTATTCAGTGGTCACTTGGGAGATTTTACCAAAGGGCTTTATTTTTTATCTTGGTGCTTAATCAATCTAATTTAGATTTTTAATTCTATTAAGGCAAAAAAATATGTGAAATACAAGGAGGAGGAGGAGGAGAGGAGAAAGGGAGGGAAGGGAGATGCAAAGAAGGCAAAGGGGGAGGAAGATTGAGGGGAAAGGATGGGAGGGAAGTTGAGGAGGGAACTGAGAAAAAAGGAGAGGGGGGAAGGGAGGAGAAAGGAAAGCAAAGGAGGTGAGAAGAACAAAAGTGAAGAAGTAGTAGTTTGCTAAAGCTCCTGTGTCATGCACATTGGCTATAATGAAACCAACGTGCTCCTGTGTTTAATGATTTAGCAGAATATTTAGGTGATAAGAGAATGATTACAAAGTACCTGACAATTCAGCCAAAAAAAATCCAGCTTTCATCACTACCGAAGACTTTTGTTTTGCTTCAAGTTTTTATTTAAATTATAGTCAGTTAACATATAGTATAATATTGGTCTCAGGAGTAGAATTTAGTGATTCATCACTTACATACAATACCCAGTGCTTATCAAAACAAGAGTCCTCCTTAATACCCATCACCTATCTAGCCCATTCCCCACCCACCTTCCCTCCAGCAACCCTCAGTTTGTTCTCTATAGTTAACGGTCTCTTATGGTTTGTTTACCTCTCTTTGTTTCTTAAATTCCACATGAGTGAAATCACATGGTATTTGTCTTTGACTGACTTATTTTGCTTAGCATAATATACTCTAGCTCCATCCACATCATTGCAAATGGCAAGATTTCATTCTTTTTGATGGCTGAGTAATATTCGTGTGTGTGTGTGTGTGTGTGTATTCACACCACCTCTTCTTTATCCACTCATCAGTCGATGGGCATTTGGACTCTTTGCATAATTTGGTTATTGTTGATAATGCTGCTATAAACATCAGGGTGCATGTGCCCCTTTGAATGTGTCTTTTTGTATCCTTTTGATAAATATCTAGTAGGGCAATTGCTGGGTTGTAGGGTAATTCTATTTTTAACTTTTTGAGGAACCCCCATACTGTTTTCCAGAGTGGCTGCACAGTTTGCATTCCTACCAACAGTGTAAAAGGGTGCTATAGAAGACTTTAAAAGGCCACTGATTTTTTTGTTTTAAAAACTGCAGTTGTCTAACATGTCCCTTTTTAAATGTTACAACATTCCCATAGCTTTGATGAATGGGATGCAGAACAACATTAAAAACAAACTTAATGTTAAAAGAATGCATCTACATAACCAGACTATTTTTCAATTAGATACTGATCTTATGCCATGTGATATGGTATAAAATAGCATAAACTATATACTTTAAATTTAGCAATACATAATGCCATGAAGGAAAATTCTGTCACTGGACCCCATTTCAGACTTTTCTAATTAGGATGCCTTAAACCATTAATTTACCATCATGAATGCCAAGCAAAATTGTGGTAAGGACTCTTTCTCCCTTTGCCTTGCCAACAAAAGAAAAAGTAATTGAATATAAAAACCAAAATCAGTGCTTGAAAGGAGTGTCCTATCTAGAGAGAGACTAGAAGGGATATATATCAGGATAGCTAATGGAAGGAAGTATCAGGTGTCAATAAAAACTAATTTAGGTAAAAATGAACAGGATTATGTTTCTGTAGTCTGGGTGAGAAATTATTAAATTTAAAGGGTTCCAAATTTAATTTAATTATGGCCATGCCTGCCCATAGTTGAAGATCTGGCAAGGAAAAAGTGTGTGGAAATTTCAAAATATCCTCAGGAATTATGAGTCAAGGAAATGGGAAGGAAATGGGAGTTGATAAAAGAGAACCCAACATTCCGTTTTTTATACTGAGGCAAAGCAATTTGATGTTACCCCAAGAAAGCACAAAATTCCTTCAGAGCCAGAATTCTTGGTTGATACAGCATCTGCATCAGCACTGAATGTGATTCTCCCTCTAACATAAGTGGTTGTAAGGAGACTCTTCAGTAAATTGTGGCCTGTTTGCTTTATGATGAGGGCCAGTGAGTGGGGTTCTGTAGCAGGTCAAAACTCTCATGTCTTTCCCAGCTCAAGCCACTCCTGCTGTTTCGTTATTCCAAAGATGTCCACAGGTCATGTACCAGGATAGATAATGATGCTCAGTCTATTGCTGTTTCCTCATTAATCACTCCAAATCTCATTAATCACCTTTTCAATGACAACTGTAACATAAACACCATATACACTAGACTTCATTACAAATATTTTAAGCCCTACATTTATAAATTAGGAATATTCAGACTTGGAAATTCTTCAATATTAGAAAATGTCAAATAAAACAGACTATTCTCACCGCCTTCAATATGATGTGTCTCATCTGTTTTTCATCAAGACGTCAGTTGAGCTCAACTGATGTTCTCTCAGTCTGGGTCATGCACCCATTGGCAGAATCTATTTTATTACACTGCCTCATCCATCACCAGAGTTCCCACCCTGCCTCTGGCCTCCATCTCTCTCCCTGTAAGCTGACCTCATCCACTAACCCAATGGTCACACAACTAAGATAGTAATGTGAAAAGAAAAATATGGTCAGGCTCATTCTAGGCATTGAAGAAGCCACTGGGCCTTACTCGAGACAACATGGTTTCCCTGTGAAACATATAAGATTAATCTACCTCCCACAAACAACGACCCTTCTTCAAAACTCATGTCTTCTGGCAGGCTGCTTAACAAATATAACCTCTGGCAGCTGCATGACAGATCCATGCATCTGCACCATATACATCTGTACAGGCTGCTTTTTCATCGTAGGATATGACATATGCCAACTGAATGGCTTATAGATACGACATACGCCAATTGAATGGCTTATAGATACGACATATGCCAATTGAATGGCTTATAGATACGACATATGCCAATTGAATGGCTTATAGTAGGTATGGAGAGGAGTCGGGGCTGGCCGGCACTTCATATCTATTCATTGCTTTTCATTTTTTTTTTCCTTTGCTATGGGGCTTTTGGTCTTTGTTCTTTTGGATTTTGACTGCTAAATTATTCACTTAACTTCAAGTGGTCGTTTGTGGCTAACAAAACTGAGATTTTTGTGACTTGCACTTAATCCAAACTGCTTAGATGTCAGTGATCAACCTAAATCAGCAGGCTTCACTTTAACTGCAATTCTATCTTGGATTTCACATGTTAAAAGTGAGCTGGGATCAGGTGAAGGGAATTAAGCAGAATACAAGTCAATCTGAAAGGAACCAAATTTAGTTAGGCAGGACCGGCCACATAATTTGGGAGGCTCAGTGCAATGAAAATTCAGGACTCTTTATTCAAAATGTATTCAGAATTTCAAGATAGCAACTTCAGATCATGAAACTAAATATGAGATCCTTATAACTATGGGGCCCTAAGCAACTGCACAGGTTGTATGATCATGAAGACAGCCCCAGATTTTTTAAAGAAGATATTTTTGCCATTTCTTTTAAACATTAAGTATACTTACTATAAAAACTAATATGTTGGCAATATTTTCTTCACAATCAATAGTATCTTCAACAAAAAGTTTGTGTTTAGAACTTACAAAGACCGTTCCTTTTCAACTGTTCTCAGAAAACAAGCTTTGTAATTCTACTCATGGCATAAAGTTTAATGAGGTTTCAAAATATAATTGCCTGCCACTGTTCTTGCCTTTCCAAATCTACTATAAATACTAAAATGTGCAAATAATGCTTGTAAATAATATCCATGGCTGGACTTAAGCAACCCTAAATCTTAAACTTAATAGTAAACATACCTGCTATTAACAAAAGCTATAGGTGCCAAACTCTAGGAAAAGCATGGCTGTTGTACAATGTTCTCTATAATAAAGCAGTAATCAACATCCTAAGGAGCAAAGCACGGCACTCTGCTGGGACCCACACCACTAACCAAATTTCATCAAACCATGTCCTAATAACAAAGAAGTCTAAAATTTTCCATTCCCCATACTTTGATTAGAGCAAAAACAGATTCCTCTAAATTATAGCTGAGATTCACAGGACCAAACACCAATAAAATAATATTTTACTAATTTTTTTAAATGTAAGAAATAAATCTAAGCCATTCTGGGACACTTCTCCTTTCTCAATCTTTAGAGTTGCTACAACTGTCAATTCTTCCTTCTTTCTATATATCCCTTCCCTTTCCATTTTCAAGCAATCTTATTACCTCTTACTAGAAATATTACAAAAATCTCTTGATTCTTCTTGCCTCCATCCATGCAGCCCTACAAAATAATCTGAACCTCATGGTTGATTAATCTTCCTACATCTATTTGATTATCTCCCTTTCCTAATCAAACATACCTTACTTAATAAAGTCCAAATTTCTTGGCTTGGTATTCATTATGGTTCCTTCAGATTTGGTTTCCAAGCCATACTGTCTACTGTTTTCCTGCTATAGACACTATAATACAGTGTTTAAGAATGTGGGCTGGAAATTCCAATTTCATTACTGTAGCAAAGGAGCACTACTATTAGCCCTCTCTTTAAAAGAGGAAGATATGAGCTTAGGAATGTGATTTCCCTAAGAAAGAAACAAGCTTTTACTAAAAAGACATTTTAAGGCAAATCTCTTGGACCTAAAAGTACTTATTCCCCCCCCCCAGGTAAGTGTTATAAAATGTCTTAATTGCTGCTAATAAGAAAGCTGAATTTATAAGCTCCTGAACTAAACAACAGAATACACTGATTTACTGACTAATCAAACTGACGTAACAGTCCCGAGTAAGACTAACTGCAATTCCATTCTGCCACTCATCCTTAATGATGTGTTCCTGTGTGGAGGCCTTCTGCCAGTCCACGTAAAAAAGATAAGGACTCTCTTGCTAGTAAATCATCTTATTAAAGAGCCCCCATATACCCACCCAAATTGTAAATCTTTATATTTGTTTAGGCATTGAAGTTTGTAAAATCCCTTTAAATAATTGAAAAGTCATTAAATGTCTTATCACAATTCTCCCCATTCTTTTTTTTTAAGATTTTATTTATTTATCTGAGAGAGAGAGAAAGAGCACAAGCATGGGGAGGGGCAGAGGGACAAGCAGACTCCCCGCTGAGCAGGGAGCCTAATATGGGGCTGTAGTGTTCCATGATTCATTGTTTGCGTATAACACCTCCTGCTATCTTCTTCTTCTTAGATGTCAGTGATCAACCTAAATCAGCAGGCTTCACTTTAATTGCAACTTTAATTCCAGCTTTTCAACCCAGGAATGCCTTTCTCAAGGACCTGGGAACCATCTCTTGTGCAATCATCAAAGAAGATAGCACCTCTATCTCCCAGTTTTTGTGGAAGGGCCTAACTTGTGTGAGGACCTGGCTCACATCACAGTCCCATTTCTTGTCAAAAGATATAAGAAGTTTAATTTTCCTATGGATAAAGGCAATTAGCTAACACAGACTATCATTCTAATTACCTGGTTAATTTAGGATGACCTATGTATGCAAATGATACTAGCAAGTCGTCTTATTTGAGGACTAGTTATTAAATTATGTTTATCTTGAGAACATGTATATAATGGGTTGGTATCTGCTTAGCTATGCAATATGGTGAGATTTCTCTTTGTATCTGCAGTCTCTTTAGTGGGTTGCCTGTGATTATTAGTATCACATTCTTGTTTAATGTATATTCCATAATAAAATTTGTCTTTCTCTTTTACCTTTGTAGAACTTTTCTGGATTAGCAGGAGATGTTGTTTTTAATGTTATTTTCCCAAAACTCACTAGAAATCATTATATTATATATTGTTTAAATGTAAATGTGCACATATATTAACTTCTAAATATAAAATGAAAAGGAAAAATTAAGAGAGGATAAGGAGGGAAAGTATAAGAGGTGAAAGGGGAAAGAAGGGAGGGAGGAAGAAAAGAAAGAAAAGGCTAATGGTAAAAGTAAAAAAAAAAAAGAAAAAAAGCAATTCCACTTAGGGGGAAAAAGACTTCAAAAAAAAATTAAGACTCCAATAGTACTCTAGAACCAGAGGCTTTAGGAATTGAACACATTGTCTGCTAAGTAATTAAAGGACAGAAAAATTTAGCCAATATTGTGCTCTCAGAAAAAGTTGACTCAGCAACTGACCCAGACTGAAGTCAAGTACAGAGTTTCTTAATCTTTACTGTGTCCTGGATTCCACTGTAAATCTGGTGAAAATTAAAATCTCTTCTCAAAACAGTGATTTTAATCAATAAAATCAAAGATAGGCTTAAAAGGAAACCAATTACATTGACAATTATAAAAATGTTATTAAATTTGCCATATTAACACATAATACAACAAGATCTAGCAGTGGATCTATTAACTCCCACAATTTAGAGGAAATGACACGCATAAATGATATTTTGTATAACTGTAATGTGGTATGAAAATATCTGTAATTCCTTTTTTTTAAAGATTTATTTATTTATTTGAGAGAAAGAGCACGAGCAGGGGGAGGATCAGAGGGAGAGGGAGAATCTCAAGCAGACTCCTCACTGAGCACAGAGCTCAATGCCAGGCTCCATTCCATGATGCTGAGATCATGACCTGAGCCAAAACCAAGTCAGAGGCTCAAACAACTAAGCCACTCAGGCACCCCTGAAAATATCTGTGATTCTATTGATGACAAAGTCTAGGTATTGCCAATTACTATGGACTGTCACCTATATTAATAATTAAACAAAATGTTAAATTTCAGATCCAATCTAAAAATAAAGATGCATTTTTTTCCCATCCAATCCACAGACACCTTGTATTCCAAAAACAGATCCCCATGGACTTCAGTGTAAGACATCCTCTGGGGAGTTATAACTTTAAAACCCAGAGTGGGATCTTTGACCAGGGAATCTAGGCAATGTCCACCACAAGGGACAAGAAGTTCCTATTCTGGAAAGACAAACCACTTTCTTGATCTAAGGGAGCATCTATACCTTCTTACTCTCCTTCCTCCAATATATTACAACTCGACCTAACTAACATTCCTATAATAAGGACCTTACAAGTAAGACTACAAGGAAATTACACTAATATTTAGTTTAAGATGTAAAATACATTGCAGCTATTGGTACTATACAATCTAGATTGATGGTTCTCAATATTTAGTGTGCAAGGATCACCTGGGAAACTTGTTTCTTAAAAATGATTCTAAACCCATCATCAGAGTAGATCTAAAAGGGGAACAGAAATCTTCACTTTTACTAGCACCCAAAGCGATCCTTATGCAAGTGGTTAATTGCCAAACATTTGAGAAATACCAAGAGAATTAAAGAGAGGCCTCAAGCTCAACAAACAGAAGTACTAAACTATTAAGAAAATATAATTAGTATAATGAACATCCTCAAAGAGATTTAATCATTTATCATAATTATAAAAAGAATTGGAAACTAAAAATGGTATTACAGTTATAAAAATTACACAACTGAAGACTTGAACAGCAGAATGAACACCTAATAACAAAATCAGGGATGAGGAAACAAAGACAAAGAATTCTGCCAACATGAAAAATGGCAAGAATATGCGAACTATGAGAAATAAAATTAAAAGCCAGGAGACTCACCCAGGCAGGCCAACATCCATCTTACTAGGAGTTTCAGAAAAGAAAATAAATAAATAACAAGAGGAAAAAAAATCCTCTGCCTGGAAAAGGGTCTGGAAAATATACACAAAATCCTTAACCACAGTTATCTATGGCAATAAGAATGGAAGGGAGGTGGAGTAAAAAGGAACACTAAAAATTCCTTTACATATTTCTGTAATTGTATGATTATTTTACAAGAATAAATTCAATCTTTATGAAATTGGGTAATTTAATCGTAAATGAATAAAATTAATGTCAAAGATGTACCAGAAAAACGTTAATAGAAAGAAAGCCATGAATATCAATATTAATACCAGCAAAATAGAATTCAGAGCAGACACTATGAAATAGACAAAGGGAAACATTTCATAAGGATAAAAGGTACAATCCATCAGGAAGTCATGATAGTCAAGAACATTTCTGAACCCAATAATATAAGTTTCTAAATATATGGAACAAAATGCCACTAGAAATACAAGGAGAAAATGGAATTCTCCTGTAATATGGGAAAGTTCAAGACAGCTCTCTCAAACGTGATGTAGGAAATAAGAGAAAGAATGCAGATAATTTATTACAATTAAGGTAATGGATTTTTTAGAAGTGCCTATTGAACAGAGAGAGAATATACATTTTTTCAAATATATGTGGAACTTTCATAAAACCATAAATTAAGCCACGAAGAAAATTTACAAGTTTCAAAAAAATTCCAAAATCTTACAAATTAAAAGCTATATTTTTGACCAAAATTCAGTGAAACTAGATATTAATTTAAAAGAATGACAAAAACAAACAAAAGCCAAATTAAAAATTTTATAAGATCTTTCTGAGAGTCTTAGGCAAAAAAAAAAAAAAAACACAAAAAAACAGTAGTTAGGTAGATAGATAGATATAGATGCTTATTTGGAAAAGAAAAAAAAAGAAATGTATTTCATCTCAAATATAAGGTGTCCTGAGGAAAACTGACATTGAGAATAAATTTATTTTTTTATTCCTGCTTTAAAATAAAAAGTAAATGTACTCAAGATATAAAAGAATAGCAGAATTAACACTCAGAAATTATCTTTCCTCCATACTTCATAAGAATTTGTTTTAAATCTCTGCTCTGCATTTCAATTTTAGCTTCTCCAACTTTTAGAGAAAAGAAATAAAAATCATTATTATATCTGGCCACCAGAAGCCTTTCCAAGCTTGGTATTAGGTTTATGAAATCATAAAACTTGAACATTCTCTATAATACCATGTACAACATGTATCTAATAGTCCCAACAGGCCAAGAGCAAGCAAGGTCTAGCAATCATTATTATCCAAATATTTTATTTACAATGCACTCATTCCTTTCCATTTTAAATCATCAAGATAGATGATCCTGTCCTTTTCTTATTGCGTAAATATTTATTATATGTATTAAAATCTCTCACCAGGTTCTCAAATGCCAGCAATTCATTATCTTTTCAACAAATATTTATTCAACAATTACTATGTACCTGGCACTGTGGTGGGCAATGGGAAATATAAATATGAATAAGACATCATTCCTCTACTCATAGAACTCATCTAGTAGGGAAAGGCAGGTACATAAACAAATAAATATATTCAACTCAAGACTTAGTATATTCCAACACTGACTACCATTTGTCACAAGAGCTATTATTTGGAAAGGATAATTATTGGGGGGAGGGGTTCATGAGAAGTGAGTTCAAGTTGTAACTCTAATTCCCATCTATTTGACCTTGAACAAGTCAATACAACTTGACGGAAGAGTAGTTTGCTGCTCTATAAAACACATAAGAGTTCCTGACCTATTAGCAAATACAGGGTAATCTGGTCCTAATAATATAATATGCAGATAAACACACTAAATACTGCAAATGTAAGGTGCTACTAATAAGCCAATACCCAGCACAATACCTCACACAAACTAGATTTAACAAAATCTATTGAATTTGAAGAGAACACTGTAACATCACCTATATTCAGATTTATCCCATTATAATGTATTTTATTAAATTTTAATAACTACTTCATATATATCATGGTATTATGAATAAAGATATTAATAATAATAATAAATAATAAAAAACATGTATGTAAAAACCTAGCTTAAAAAAAAAGAACATGCTCTTAGCTTTAAACCTCCTGATGTGGTTATACACCCTCTCTCCTCACCCCCTCTGCCCCTAAATTTTGCATTAATTATACTTCTCCTTCTTTTAATAGCTTATCAGATATGTTTGCACCACTAAAAAATATATATATGGTTTAGTATTGCATGTCTCAACCTTTATAATAAATGAAAAAAAAATCTTGTATAGGTTCTTACATTGCTTGCTTTTTTTGTAAAAGCTTTATGATTTGTTATTCATGTTAATGTTTATTGTCATAATTTATTCATTTTCATTCATTATTAGGTCTCATTCCTAATTTTCAGGGGAATGTTTTAATAACTCAGATGTAATTGTTTACTGTAGAATTTTGTGGAAACGCCTTACCAAGTAAAGAAAACTCACTTCTGTTCCTAGCTTGCTAGAAGTTTTAAATCAGATTGAATTTTTCTAATGTTTTCTCTGTCTTCTGAGATTAAAATATTGTTTTTCTCTATGGTAAATAACATCAATAGATGTTCTAACATTGAACTAACATCACTTTCCTAGAATTAATTCAACTTTGTCATAATGAATTCTTTTTTGTTTTGTTTTTACTAAATTCAATTAATTAACATATAATGTATTATTAGTTTCAGAGGTAGAGTTTGTCATAATGCATTCTTTACTGCCGAAAAGTTTGCTCACATTTTAAGATTTTTGCATCCTTAGATTGGCATGTGAATTCCTTTCCTATCTGGCCTGTGTAGTGTTGGTACTGATTCCACCAGCTTCATGTAATGAAATTGAAAAGCTGATACTTCTTTTGCTGTTTTCAGGAAGTTACATAAGAATACACTGACATATCCCCAGAAGGGTTTGTAATACTCCTCTGTTAATGTATCTGGGCCTCATGGTTGCTTTGAGTAAAAACTGTTAACGACTAATTCAATTTAATTCTTTAATTTATATTATCTATTCCTGAGTTGGTTTTGGTAAGTTATATTTTTTAAAGATGTATTTATTTATTTTAGAGGGGGAGAGGAGCAGAGGGAGAGAGAGAATCCTGACGCACTCTCCAGTGAATGCAGAGCCCTACAGGGGCTCAATCCCAAGACCCTGACATCATGACTTGAACAGAAATCAAGAGTCGGTGCTTAACAGACTGAACCACCCATGGCCCCAGTAAGTTATATTTTAATAGGAATTTTTCCAATTTTTCTCTTTTATCTGTATAAATTTGTTCATAACATTCTCCCAATAACACAGTTTTTAGAATATTTAATATATCCTTCATGGTTATGCTACCTTTTTCACTTTTTTTTTTAAAGATTTTATTTATTTATCTGACAGAGAGAGAGACAGCGAGAGCAGGAACACAAGCAGGGGGAGTGGGAGAGGGAGAAGCAGGCTTCCCGCCGAGCAGAGAGCCCGATGTGGGACTCGATCCCAGGACTCTGGGATCATGACCTGAGCCGAAGGCAGACGCTTAACGACTGAGCCACCCAGGCGCCCTACCTTTTTCACTTTTACACACTGTTTTCAAATCACTGTCATTCTTTCTAGTGTATTGCACCAACAATTCGACAACTGTATTAATCTTTGCAAAAGACACGCTTTTGGCTTTGTTGAACTTCACAATAGTATCTTTGTGATTTAATTAATTTCTACTTTTTTAAAAGATTTTATTTATTTATTTGACAGAGAGAGACACAGTGAGAGCAGGAACACAAGCAGGGGGAGTGGGAGAGCAAGAAGCAGGCTTCCCACCAAGCAGGGAGCCCGATGCGGGGCTCGATCCCAGGATTCTGGGATCATAACCTGAGCCAAAGGCAGACGCTTAACAACTGAGCCACCCAGACTCCCTTAATTTCTATGCTTATCTTTTTTTCTTTTTTTTTTTAAGATTTTATTTATTTATTTGACAGAGAGAGACATAGCGAGAGAGGGAACACAAGCAGGGGGAGTGGGAGAGGGAGAAGCAGGCTCCCCGCAGAGCAGGGAGCCTGATGCGGGACTCAATCCCAGGACCCTGGGATCATGACCTGAGCTGAAGGCAGTCGCTTAACCGACTGAGCCACCCAGGTGCCCTATGCTTATCTTTATTATTTTATTCCTTCTAGGTTTCTTGTATTGTTTTCTTCCAAACTTGAAGTAGAAACAATATGTACCTGGCCCTCTGCTAGACAGTGGAGAATATAAATATGAATAGATTTTATTAACTTTCAGCTTTTCTTCTTTCCTAATATAAGTATTTTAGTTGATAAATTTCCCTCTTAGTACTCCCTTTAGTTATATCCCTCAAATTGTGTTATTTTCATTATTTCCCAGTTATATTTTTTAATTTCAATTATAATTTAATCTTTGATCCAATAGTTACACAAATGTGCTTTTCAAAAAAATTCCAAATAGTGGGGTAATTTCATTTATTACCTAAATATACTTCTAGGTGGCCTGCAGATACTAGTTCTTTGAAAATCCCATGGTCAATTTTTGTTCATTTTCCGTGTGTCCTTGAAAAGTACGTGTTATAACCTCCTGGTTACTTTAAACTTTTATCACTAGATAGTAATCATCGTTAGTAATTTATTTTGAAAAATATAAAAATAGCTACACCAGCATTCTTGGTTAGGATTTCTTGGATATTTTTTTCACCTTTGACATTCAAACTTCCCCTGTTTTTACTTTAGGTGAGCTTCTTATAAATAACATATAGCTAGATTTTGGTTTCTATTCTAAGCTCTCAGTACTAGTGCTTTTAAGAGTATAGCTTTTAATGTACATTTATTATGATTACAGAAATATTTGAATTCATTTTATCATCATATTTTCTATTATCTATTTGTCCCATTTTTTTCCTAGGGTTTTTTTTCTCTCCACTTGTTTCTTCTTTTGGATAGACCAAGTTTCATATTTTGTCATTCTATTTTTCCCTCCTCCACATTTTCAAATTATACTATTGTTCCACATTTCTTAGCAGTTACTGTAGATGTTTTAACATGCTTACTTGGAGTGACTAAGGTAAATCAATACATTTATCTCTCTTCCAAGAAAATACTAAGATCCTAGAACATTTAACTCTTATTCCATTCTTCCTTAACTATATGCTATTATTTCCAGGCACATTAATTCTGTATTTTTAATTATACTAAGTATACATAAATATTAATCCTTTATAAAAGTTAATATTTGAGCAGTAGTAACCCCATATATTCACCATTCCTCTCCTTACAAATTCTTGTATTTGTAACTTTTTTCTTTCTCTTCAGAAATTTTTTCAGTGAAGTTGTTGACAAACTATACAACTTTGCAGTTGTGTAAAAATGTCTTTATCTTTGTTCTTGAAATATAGTTGCATTATATACAAATTCAAGGTTAGCAGTTACATTCTTTCAGGACTTAAAAGGGGGAATCCACTGTCTTATACCAACTATATTTGAGAAACCAGCTATCAGACATCACTCACTTCTGCATTACTTTTCAACACCATTATCGAAGAAACTACACTTTTTCCCATTTTGTATTCTTAGTACCCTCCTCAAGGATTACTTGACTATAAATGTTTGAATTTATTTCTGGGCTATCTATTCTGATCCATTGGTCTATCTGCATGTTTTTCATGCCAGTATCATACTGTTTTAATTACTTTACCTCTGTAATATATTTTGGAATCAGAAAGTGTAATGCCTTCAGTTTTGTTCTTTTTTCTCAAGATTACTTTGGCTATTTGGGGTCTTTGTGGTTCTATATGAATTTTATTATTGTTTTTTCTATCTATGTAAAGAATGCCATAGGGATTTTCACAGGGTCGGTACTGAACCTTGTAGATACTTTGACTAGCATGGACATTTTAACAATATTGAGTCTTTCAATCCATAAAAATGAGATGTCTTATAATTTCTATATCCTCTTTAATTTTCTTCATCAGTGCTTTATAGTTTCTAATGTGCAAGTGTTTTAACTCTTTGGTTAAGTTTATTCATAAGTATTTAAATTTTTTGTGGCTATTGTAAATGGGATTGTTCTCTTAAACAGTTTTTCAGAAAGTTCATTTTTTATATGTTGATTTTGTATCCTGCAACTTTACTGAATTTTTTTATTGTATTTCTAACAGGGTTTTTTTGTTGTTGTTGCTGTTGAATCTTTAGGGTTTTCTACTTACATGATCATGTAATCTGCAAACAGAGATAGTTTTACTTCTTCCTTTCCAATTTCCAAATGCCTTTACTTTTTTTCTTATCTAATTGCTCTAGCTGGAACTACAAGTACTATGTTGAATGGAAGTTATCCCTCCCTTGTACTAGATCTTAGAGAAAAAGATTTAAGTTTTTCCTCATTGATTATGATGTTAGCTGTGGGGTTTTCATATATGGCCTTTACATATGTGGGCTTTATTGTTGAAATAAGTTCCTTCTGTACCTAATTTGTTGAGAGTTTTTATCATGAACAGGATAATGAATTCTGTAAAATACTTTTTTTGCACCTATCAAGATGATCATATGGGTTTTATCTTTCATTATGTTAATGTGCTATATTACACTGGTTGATTTGAGTATGCTACACCATCCTTGCATCCCAGAAATAAATCCCACTTGGTCATGATGTATAATCCTTTTAATGTACTGTTAAATTCAGTTTGATAGTATTTTCTTGAAGACATGTGCATCTATGTTCATTAGGGATATTGGCCTATACTTTTCTTATGGTGTCTTTGTCTGCATTTGATGTTAGGGTGATCCAGCCTCAAAGAATGAGCTTGCAAGTGTTCTCTCTTCCAACAAGTGTTATGGTTTTAGAAAAGTTTAAGAATACCTGGTATAATTTCTTCTTTGAATGACTGATAGAATTCATCAATGTTTGAATGTTTGATAGAATTCACCTGTGAAGCCATCTCGTCCTGAGCTTTTCTTAGGAGGTTTTTTTGATTACTCTTTCAATCTCCTTCTTTGTTTTTGTTCTATTCAAATTTTCTATTTCTTCTTGATTCAATCTTGTCAGGTTATAAGTTTTTAAGAACTTACCCATTTCTTCTAGGTTATCTAATTTGTTGGCATATAATTGTTCATAGATTCTTATGATTCTTAGTATTTCTGTGTTATCAGTTGTAATGTCTCCTCTTTATGATTTTATTTCAGTCTTTTTTCTTTCTTAGTCTAGCTTAATGCTTCTGTATTATCTTTTTCAAAAAAGTTCTTAGTTTCATTGATCTTTCTACTGTCTGGTTTCTACTTCATTTATTTCTGCTCAGATCTTTGTTATTTCATCTGCTAATTTGGGGCACATTTTGCTCTTCTTCCCTAGTTCCTTAAGGTATAAAGCAATTTCTTTATTTACTTTTTTCTTTACGTAGGCATTTGTCACGATAAACTTCCCTCTTAGTACAGCTTTTGCTGCATCCCATAATTTTTAATAAGCTATAATTTCATTTTCATTTGTCACAAGATATTTTTTAAATACCCATTTAATTTCTTCTTTAGCCCAATTGTTGTTCATAAGTGTATTTTTTAGTTTTCACATATTTGTGAATTTTCCCATTTTCCTGCTATTATGGATTTCTAGTTTCATACCATTGAAGACAGAAAAGAAACTTCAAATGATTTCAAACTTCTTATTAAGACTTATTTTCTTTGCTTATTAAGACATTTTGTGTATACTTTTTTGCTGTTGAGTAGAAGTTTCTATATATGCCTATTAGGTCTATCTGGTCTATACTGTTTTTCAAGTCCACTGTGTCTTCATTGTTCTCTCAGAATGTACTATCCATTATTAGAAGAGGGATATTAACATCTCCTACTCTTATTGTATTGCTGTCAATTTCTCCCTTCAGAGCAGTAAATATTTGCTTTATATATTCAGGAACTCTAATGCTGGGTACACATATATTTATAATCATTATAACTTCCTGTTGAATTGACACTACTATCTATATGTAATGACCTTCTTTGTCTCTAGAGATAGTTTTTAATTTAAACTATATTTTCTCTGATGTAAGTATAGCCACTCTGGCTTTGTCTTAATTACCATTGCATGGGATATTTTTTTTTCCATCCCTTCGCTTCCATTCTGTGTGAGTTATGAAAACAAAAGTGAGTTTCTTATAGACAGCTTATAGTTAGAACTTGGTTCTTTATTCAGCCACTCTATGTCTTTTGATTGGAGAATTTAATCCATTTATACTTAAAGTATTTATTATTAGGTAAGGATTTGCAACTACAAGTTTGTTTTTATCTGACTGTTCAATAATTTCTTTGTCCCTTTCTTCCTTTCTTGCTATATTCCTTTGTGATTTGAAGACTTTTTGTGGTAGTATGTTTTAATTCCTTTCTCTTTACCTTTTATGTATCTATAAGTTTTTTCTTTGTGATCACCATGAAACACATCTTATAACACTCTAGTTTAAGCTGATAAGAATTTAACATGAATTGCATACAAACAACTAAACTTTTATTTCACCTTCCCATTATACCCTAGTGATGTTACAATGTACATCCTTTTATATTGTCTATCCATTAACATAATTTCATTACAGTTATTTTGAATATATTGTCTTTTAACTTTAGTATAAGAATTAAAAATTATTTACTCACCACCATTATAGTAATACAGTGTTCTGTTTTGTCCATATAATTACCTTTTCCAATGAGTTTCATACTTTTTTATCTTTTATGTTGTTTAGAGTCTAGTCATCTCAATTTGAGGACCTCCCTTTAGCATTTCTTGTAAGTAGATATACTGGTGATGAACCTTTTCATTTTTGAGAAAGTCTTTATCCTTTCTTCATTTTTGAAGGACAAGTTTTCAAGTATAATATTCTTGATTTGTATTTCTTTTTCTTTCAGAAATTTGAATATATCATCACATTCCCTTCTGGTCAGCAAGGTTCCTGTTAAAGAAGCTATTGATAGTCTTATGAGAGTCCCCTTGAATGTCACAATTCATTTTCTCTTGTTGCTTTCAAATTTCTCTTTGTCATTATTTTTTGACAATTTGGTTATAATGTTTCTTGGTATGGGTCTCTCCCATTCATCATTTTTGGTATTCTTTGGATTAGGTTAAAGGAACTCTGTGGCATCATCAAACATAATAACATGTATTATAGGGGGATCCAAAAAGAAGAGAGAGAAGGGGATAGAAAATTTATTTGAGGAAATACTATCTGAAAATTTCCCTCATCTGGAGAAAGAAATAGACACTTGGGCCCAAAAAGGGAGCATCTAACAAGATGAATCCAAGGAGGGTACAACAAAATACATAACAATTAAAATGGTAAAAAGTAATAATGAAAGAATTGTAAAAGCACCAAGAGTTACATACAGGAAAACCTGTAAGACTATCAGCTGATTTTTCATCAGGAACTTTGCAGGCCAGAAGAGAGTGGTATGATATATTCAAAGTGCTGAAAGGGAAAAAAGCCACAAACAAGAACACTCTACCCAGTAAGGTTATCATTCAGAACTAAAAGAGATATGAAACTTCCCAAACAAAAGTTAAATGACTTCATCATCACTAAACGAGCCTTACAAAGAATATTAAGGGTGGGGGATGCCTAGGTGGCTCAGTTGGTTGGGCATCTGCTTTTGGCTCAGGTCCTGATCCCAGAGTCCTGGGATCTGGGAAATAGAGCCCCACAGGAGCCTGCTTCTCACTCTCCTTCTCTCTCTGACTGCCACTCCCCGTGCTGTGCTCTCTCTCTGTCAAATAAATAAAGAAAATCTTTTAAAAATATATATTAAAGGAAATTCTTTAAGGGGCAAGGAAAGGCCATAACTACTTATTAAAAAAATAAATAAATAAATAAAGGGGAAAATTTCACAGGTAAAAGCAAACGTACAGCAAAGGTAGTATATTAATCATATATAAAGCCAGTATGGAAGTTGAAACACAAAAGTAGTAAAATAAATTATATATACAAAAGCTAGTCAAGAGATACACAAAATAAAAAAATATAAAATATGACATCATATACATGGATAGAGGAGTAAAAATTTAGTGTTTTAGGAATGTGCTTGAACTTAAGCAAGCATCTACTTAATATAGACTGCTGTATAGATAGAATGTTATATATGAATCCAATGTAACCACAAATCAAAAACCTATAATAGATACAGAAAAATTGAAAAAAAAAAGTATAATACAAAAGAAAGTCATCAAACCACAAGGGAAGAGAGCAAAAAAAGAAGAAAGAAACAGAGAAGAACTACAAAAACAAGAAAACAATGAACAAAATGACAATAAGTACATACCTATCAATAATTACTTTAAATGTAAATGGACTAAATGCTCCAATTAAAAGACACAGGGCGACTGAATGGGTAAAAAAGTGAGACCCATCTATATATTGCCTTTAAGAAACTTACTTCAGACCTAAGGACACAAACAGCCTGAAAGTGAGGGAGGTAAAAAGATATTCCATGCAAATGGAAGCAAAAAAAGGTGGAGTAGCAATACTTATATCACACAATGTAGACTTTAAAAGAAAAACTGTAACAAAAGACAAAGAAGGGCATAACATACTGATAAAGGGATCAATCCAACAACGGGATATAACAATTATACATACCTATGCACCCAACATAGAAGCACTTAAATACCTAAGGAAAATATTAACAGACCTACAGGAAGAAATTGACAGGAATACAAAAATATTAGGAGACTGATCTGAAGGGGCAACGGTACCCCAATGTTTAAAGCAGCAATGCCCACAATAGCCAAACTGTGGAAAGAGCCAAAATGTCCATGAATAGAGTAATGGATAAAGAAGATGTGGTGTATATGTATGCGTGTGTGTATATATATATACACACACACAATGGAATATTACTCAGCCACCAGAAAGAATGAATACTTACCATTTACATTGACGTGGATGGAACTGGAGGGTATTATGCTGAGTGAAATAAGTCAGTCAGAGAAAGAAAATTATCATATGGTTTGACTCATATATGGAATATAAGAAACAGCACAGAGGATCATAGGGAAGGGAAGGAAAACTGAATGGGAAGTCATCAGAGAGGGAGAAAAACCATGAGAGAGTCTTTTTTTTTTTTTAAAGATTTTATTTATTTATTTGAGACAGAATGAGAGAGAGAGAGCACATGAGAGGGGGGAGGGTCAGAGGCAGAAGCAGGCTCCCTGCCGAGCAGGGAGCCCAATGCGGGACTTGATCCCGGGACTCCAGGATCATGACCTGAGCCGAAGGCAGTCGCTTAACCAACTGAGCCACCCAGGCGCCCCGAGAGAGTCTTAACTATAGGAAACAAACTGAGGATTCCTGGAGGGGAGGTGGATGGGGGGGATGGGGTAATTTGGTGATGGACATTAAGGAGGGAATGTGATATGATGAGCACAGGGTGTTATGTGCACCTAATGGGTTGTTGAACACTGTATCTGAAACTAATGATGTACTATATGTTGGCTAATTGAATTTAAATTTAAAAAAAAAGAGTAGGAGACTTTAATACCCCCACTTACCGCAATCAGCCAGACAGAAAATCAATAAGGAAATAGTGGTTTTGAATGACACATTAGACCAGAGGGACCTAAAAGATATATACAGAAAATTTCATCCCCAAACAGCAGAATACACATTCTTTTCAAAGGCACATAGAACACTTTCCAGAACAGATCACACATTGGGCCACAAAACAAGTCTCAATAAATTTAAGAAGACCTAAATGATATCTAGCAATAAATGTGTAGATTGCTTTGGGTAGTATAGACATTTTAACAATATTTATTCCTCCAATCCATGAGCATGAAATGTTTTTCCATTTCTTTGTGTCATCTTCAATTGCTTTCATAAATGTTGTATAGATTTCAGAGTACAAGTCTTTTACCTCTTTGGTGAGTATTATTCCTAGGTATCATTGTTTTTGGTGCAAAGCAATCTACACATTTAATGCAATCCCTATCAAAATACTACCAGCATTTTTCACAGAGCTAAAACAAACAATCCTAAAATTTTCATGGAACCACAAAAGACCCAAAATAGCCAAAGCAACCTTAAAAAAGAAAACCAAAGTTGGAGACATCACAATTCTGGACTTCAAGTTATATTACAAAACTATAGTGGTCAAAACAGTATGGAACTGGTGCAAAAATAGACACATAGAGCAAGACACAACAGAATAAAAAAACCAGAAATAACCCACAACTATATGGTCAATTAATCTTTGACAAAGCAGAAAGAAATATCCAATGGGAAAAGAACAGTCTCTTCAACAATGGTATTGGGAAAACTGGACAGCAACATGCAAAAGAATGAAACTGGACCACTTTCTTACACCAAACACAAAAATAAATTCAAAATGGATGAAAGACCTAAATGTGAGACCTGACACCATAAAAATCCTAGAAGAGAGCACAGGCAATGTCCTCTTTGACATTGGCTATAGTAATTTCCTTCTATTTACGTCTCCTGAAGCAAGGGAACAAACACAAAAAGACCTATTGGTATTTCCTTTTTTTTTTTTTAAGATTTTGTTTATTTGACGGAGAGAGAGCACAAGCAGGGGAGGAGCAGTGGGAGAGGGAGAAGCAGAATCCCCACTGAGCAGGGAGGCTGATGTGGGGCTCATCCTAGGAGCCTGGGATCATGACCTGAGCCAAAGGCAGACACTTAACAAACTGAGCCACCCAGGTGCCCCAGACCTATTGGTATTTCATCAAAATAAAAAGCTACTGCACAGGGAAGGAAACAACAAAACTAAAAGGCAATATACAAAATGGGAGAAGATATTTGGAAATGACATATCTGATAAAGGGTTAGTATCAAAAGTATATAAAGAACTTATAAAACTCAACACCCAAAAAATGAATAATCCAATTTAAAAATGAGCAGAAGAATGAAGAGACATTTTTCCAAAGAAGACATACAGATGGCCAATGGATACATGAAAAGATGCCCAACATCACTCATCATTAGGGAAATAGAAATCAAAACTACAATGAGATATCACCTCATACCTGTCATAATGGCTAAAATCAACAATACAAGAAACATCAGGTGCTGGCAAGGACGCGGAGAAAGGGGAACCCTCCCACACTGTTGGTGGAAATGCAAACTGGTGCCACCATTCTGGAAAACAGTATGAAGATTCCTCAAGAAGTTAAAACTAGAACTACCCATCAATCCAGCAATTGCACCACTAGATATTTACCCAAAAAATACAAAAATGTTAATTCAAAGGGATATATGCATCCCAATGTTTATTGAAGCATTGTCTACAATAGCCAAATTACGGCAGCAGCCCAAGTGATCGACTGATGAATGGATAAAGAAGAGATGGCATATATATATATGTATATATATATATATATATATATATATATATATATATATATATATATACACACAACAGAATATTACTCCACCATAAAAAATAAAATGAAATCTTGCCATTTGCAATGACATGGATGGAGGTAGAGAGCATTATGCTAAGCAAAATAAGTCAGTCAGAGAAAGACAAACCCCATATGATTTCACTCATATGTGCTATTTAAGAAACAAAACAAATAGGGGCACCTGGGTGGCTCAGCCATTAAGCATCTGCCTTCAGCTCAGGTCATGATCCCAGGATCCTGGGATCGAGGCCCACATCAGGCTCCCTGCTCAGCAGGAGGTCTGCTTCTTCCTCTCCCACTCCCCCTGCTTGTGTTCCTGCTCTCACTATCTCTCTGTCAAATAAATAAATAAAATCTTAAAAAAAAAAAAAAGAAAGAAAACAAAGGAAAAAAAGAGAGACAAACAAGAAACAGACTCTTTACTACAGAGAACAAACTGATGGTTACTAAAGGGGAGGTGAATGGGGAGATGGGTTAAATTAGTGATAGGGATAAAAATGCGCACTTGCTGTGATGAGGACCAGGTGTTGTATGGAAGTGTTGACTATACTGTACACCTGAAACTAATACTACACTGTATGTTTGCTAACTGGAATTTAAATAAAACCTTTTAAAAATTTTAGAAAATAAAAAAGAAATCAATTGCAAGAAAAAAAAACTGAAAAAAAAAAAACCCACAAACATGGAGGTGAAACAATAGTAGCTACTAAACAACTTACGGGTCAATGAAAAAATAAAAAAGGAAATAAAAAAATACATGGAGACAAATGAAAATTAGAACCCAATGACCCAAAATCTTTGGGACAAAACAAAAGCAGTTCTAAGAGGGAATTTTAGTGATACAGGCTTACATCAAGAAACAAGAAAAATCTCAAGTAAACATCCTAGCCTTATATCTATGAGAACTAAAAGAAGAAGAACAAAGCCCAAATAGAGCAGAAGACAGGAAGTAATAAAGATTAGAAAGGAAGTAAGTGAACTATAGACTACAAAATAATAGAAAGGGTCAATGAAACCAAGAGCTGTGTCTTTGAAAAATGAGTAAACCTTTAGTCAAATTCAACAAGAAAAGGCAGGAATCAAATAAAATCAGAAATGAAAGAGGAGAAATAACAACTGATATTACAGAACTACAAAGAATTATAAGAGAATATTATGCAAAATTATATGCCAACATATTGGACAACCTGGAAGAAATGAATAAATTCCTAGAAACACAATCTGCTAGAACAAAATCAAGAAAATAGAAAACTTGAACAGACCAATTAATAGTAATGAAGAATCAATCAAAAGACTCCCAACAAACAAAAGTCCAAGACTAGATGGCTTCACAAGTGAACTTCCCCAAACATTTAAAGAAGAATTAATACCAATTCTACTCAAACTATTCCAAAAAATAGGAGAGGAAGAAAAAGTTCCGTATTCATTCTATGAGGCCAGCATTTCATCTTGGCACCAAAACCAAAGATACTACAAAAAAAGAAAACTACAAAAAAAAAAAAAAAGCTACAAAAAACAAAAGACACTACAAAAAAAATCTCTGATAAACACAGATGCAAAAATCCTCAACAAAATATTATAAATGGAATTCAACAGCACATTAAAAAGATCATTTACCAGGACCACATGAAATTGATTCCAGGGATGCAAGAGTGGTTCAATATTCACAAATCAATGTGATACATCACATTAACAAGAAGAAGGATAAAAACCATGTGATCATTTCAACAGATACAAAAAAAGCATTCGGCAAAGTACAACATCCATTCATGATAAAAACTCTCAACAAAGTGGATTCAGAGGAAACATACCTCAACATAATAAAGACCATATATGAAAAGCCCAAAGTTAGTATCAGACTCAATGGGAAAAAACTGAAAACTTCCTCTAAAATCAGGAACAAGACAAGAATGGCCACTCTCACCACTTGTATTCAGTGCAAGATGGGAAGTCCTAGCCATAGCAATCAGATAAGAAAAAAAATAATATAAGGTATCCAAATTGATAAGGAAGAAGTAAAACTATCACTATTTCAGATAACATGATAGCATGTTATCTGAAAAAAACTATTAGAACTAATAAATGAATTCAGTAAAGTTGCAGGATACAAAATTAATATACAGAAATCTATTGCATTTCTATACACTAACAACAAAGTAGCAGAAAGAGAAATTAAGAAAACAATCCCATATAAAAATGCAACAAAAAGAATAAAATACCTAAGACTAAACTTAACCAAGGAGGTAAAAAACCTATACTCTGAAAACTATAAGACAACTTATGAAAAAAAGTGAAGATGAGGGGTGCCTGGGTGGCTCAGTCGGCTCAGTGCCTGCCTTCAGCTCAGGTCATGATCCCAGGGTCCTGGGATCGAGTCCTGCATCAGTCTCTGTGCTCAGCAGGGAGCCTGCTTCTCCCTCCCCCTCTTCCTCTGCCTGGTGCTCCCCCAGCTTGTGCTCTCTCTCTCTCTCTGTCAAATAAATAAATAAAATCTTTAAAAAAAAAAAAGTGAAGATGACACAAACAAATGAAAAGATATTCCATGTTCATGGATTGGAAGAATTAATATTATTAAAGTGTCCAAAGCAATCTACAGATTCAATGCAATCCCTATCAAAATACCAATAGCATCTTTCACAGAACTAGAACAAATAATACTAAAATTTGTAGGGAACCACAAAAGACCTCAAATAACCAAAACAATCTTGAGAAAGAACAAAGTTGGAAGTATCACAATCCCAGATTTCAAAATATACTACAAAGCTACACTAATCAAAACAGAATGGTATTGGCAAAAATAGACACATAGATCAATAGAATGATATAAAGAGCCTAGAATAAATCCACACCTATATGGTCAATTGACCTGTGACAAAGGAGGCAAGAATATAATATGGGGAAAAGACAATCTCTTCAATAAATGGTGATGGGAAAACTGGACAGCTACATATAAAAGAATGACACTGGACCACTTTCTTACACCACACACAAACTCAAAATGGATTAAAGACCTAAATGGGGGATGTAAAACTATAAAACTCCTAAAGAAAACAGAAGCAGTAGTTGACATTGGCCTTACCAACATATTTATGGATATGTCTCCTCAGGCAAGGGAAACAAAAGCAAAAGTCAACTCTTAGGACTACACCAAAATTAAATGCTTTTCCACCAGGGAAATGCAAATCAAAACTACAATGAGTTATCACCTCACACCAGCCACAATGGCTAGTATCACAAAGACAAGAAATAAGTGTTTTCAAGAATATGGAGAAAAAGGACCCCTCTATGCACTGTTGGTAGAAAAATAAATTGGTGCAACCATTGTTAAAAACAGTATGGAGTTTCCTCAAAAAATTAAAAATATAACTACCATACAGTCCATTAATTTCCCTACTGGTTATTTTCTCCCAAAAAAACCCAAAAATACTAATTCAAAAAGAAATATGCATGCCTATGTTTATTGCAGCATTATTCACAGTATTTAAACTATGGAGGCAACCAAATGTCCATTGATAAATGAATGGATAAAGAAGAAATGGTATATATCGACAATGAAATATTATACAGCCATAAAAAGGATGAAATTTTTGCCATTTGCAACAACATGGATGGACTTAGAGGGTACTATGCTGAATGAAATAAGTCAAATAGGAAAGACAAATACCATATGATTTCATTTATATGTGGAATCTACAAAACAAAACAAACAAGCAAAAAAAAAAAAACCACACACACACACACAAAAAAAAAACCAGAACCCATATTTTAAATACAGAGAACAAACTGGTTGTTGCCAGAGGTGAGATGGGTGAGGGGATGAGCAAAATAGATGAAGGGGATGAAGGGGTACAAACTTCTATTTATAAAAAAAATAAGTCATAGCGATAAAAAGTACAGCATAGGGAATACAGTCAATAATACTGTATTATATTGTATTACAGCATACATTATATGCTGACAGATGGTGACTACATTTATCATGGTGAACACTGATACATATGCTGTATACCTGAAATTAATAATATATTGTATGTCAATTATACTTCAACAATTAAAATAAAAACAAAAACTGTTCCTCAAGGAGAATCTGGGAAATGGGGGTTCCATCTCATTTATAAGGTGCTGTGTTAGAGGTGGAGTTTATGGTGAAAGTGTATTACTCCCAGCTTTTCCTACCAATTTTGATGTAGGTATTTTCTCAGTTTGCTCAATGCACAATAACCTCTCAACTAATTGCTGGATTTCTCTCAAAGGTAATTGATCCATGCGTGGTTGTTTATTCAGTGTATTTGTGGGCAGAGGGAAAGTCAGAGTCTTCTATTCTGCCATCTTGCTGAGAATAGAGCTCTCCTCCTTTTCTTTTAAAAATATTCTTTTTGGTTTTGGTGTTCTTCAGCTTCACTACAATATGTATAAATGTGGTTTTCATTTTCTATCTTGCTTGAGAATTATTGGGGTTCTTACCTATGAAGGTCAATATCTTCCATCGATGCTAGGAAATTCTTAGTATCTTTTTTATATTTTTCTCTTTTCTGGATCTTACATTAGAATATTTTAAAACTTGTCACACATCTTCCATGTATCTTAACTGTTTTAAAAAATATTATTTTTTCTGTCTCTGTGGTGCATTATAAAGAACTTCTTCAAATCTCTCTCTCAGATCATTAATTCTCTATCTAATCTCCCATCTTGCCTAACCATTGAATTTTTCACGATTATGGTTTTCATTTTAGATAGTTCTGCCTAGTCAATTTTGACAGCTTTTTCTTCCTTCACCATACTCCTCATACTTTAGTAAATAAGTAAGTGAATAATGTATATTAAGCATATTTATATTCAGTATCATAATTTCAATATCTGCAGTGTTTGAAGTTCTGATTCTGCAGTTTTTTTTCTGCAAAGTTTCATTCAGGTACCTGGCTTATTTGTGTGTCTGGTGACAGTTTATTTTCCTTAGACCTGTACGGGAATTTTTTGTGCACTAGGTAAAAAGTGCACAGAGAACTTGAGTTTACTTCTGGCAAGTTCTTAGAGTTATTGCCAAGACAGAACAACTTTATATTTTCAGCTTGGGTTTTAGAGGCTATTCAGATAATATGAATTCTGACCCAAAGTCCAGATAAGGATAAACTTATGGGTAAAAAGTCTCTAAGATAGTGATGCCTGGGTGGCCCAACTCTTCATTTTGGCTCAGGTCATGATCTCATCAGGGTTGGAGATTGAGCCCCCCTTCAGGTCCCACACTCAGCAGGAAGTCTGTTCACTCCCTCTCCCTCTCCTCCCTCTGCCCTTCCCCTCACCCCACTCTTGCTTGTATGTGTGTGTGCGTTCCTGCGCACTCTCTCTAAAATAAATAAATAAATGTTTAAAAAAAAAAAAAAAAAACACCTCCAAGGTATTTTGTGCTCTTTTTTCTGAGCTGTCCAGAGCCGAAGTTAAGCCAGCCAAGTTTTCCTATCTCCTGCTATAGGGACTAGTGTTTTTCTTGTTCATCCAATAAGGTGGTCAAATTGAAGGATTCTCAGCTTCATGCAAAGAGTCTCATGTGACCTTCCATGTGGCAGGATATAAGCTTTGTCTTTTGTCCTCAGTCCATGGTCTTTCAAAAATCCAAGCTACAAGCCATAATGGAAAAGAAATTCTCACATCTGCCAGCACAATGCTGTTGCTCACTTGCCTGTCTGGATGTCTGTTCTTTGTATCTGGCTGACCTCAATGAATTTCCCTAATTTACCTATCAGGTTACCCATGTATTTTAAAATATTTTATATATCACTTTTAGTTCTTCTGGTTCACTATATTTCTAGAAACCAAAACTTTAAAAAAAAAAAATCCTATTACCGTGCTTTTAGACATCAGTGATGCCCATTTTTCTTCAGCTACTAAATGCTAACCTGATTGACAGAGGTCCTGTTTTCTCCTTCAGGTAAAAACATTCCTCAAAATTATTACTCTAAGTAAAGGCAGCATATCTTGGCAGTTGCAGGGAACCTAAACTAAGGCTAGATATTAGGCTAAATAGCTACTAAGAATAGAGAATTTTTCTCTTATCACAGAAAAAAATCTAAGAAGCCTATCACTTAGATATGTTTCTGGTAGCTACCTCACTAAATTCATGTCCCAGTTAAAAGTTAAGTAGAGCAACATACCCCAAGTACATACAACTACCAGTTGGAGAAAGGAGAGAAAAAAAAAGGAGTAAGGGGAAAATGCTCTTCAATCCAAATCACAAAATGACATACAGCATTGCTACCTACATTTTCCCTTTCTTCCCTCCTTCCTTCAATTCAATGATAATCACCTTGCACTTAGTATGTACAGGGCATTGTTCTAGGTGTTGGGAATACAATAGGGAATAAAGTAATGAATGATGATACATAAATGAATATCTAAAAATAAGAAAATATGATAGTTCTTTGAAGATGAAAAAATACTAAAAAATTCCTTTGTTATTATCATCTTTATCACATGAGGATCTGGATAATTCTTACAGACCATGATTACAAAAGCTCACTGCACAAGAGAAAATATGTCTTAATGGACTTGGAGTTTCAAAGCAATTTTCACTGGCAAAGTTTCTTGCTTAAAGGTATTTTCAAAATTCTGTTAATCTATAATTTGACACTTCTCAACTCTCATTCAGTCACAAATGCAAAAGAAACACCCTATAATTCACCTTAGGCTCTCCAATAAATCAATCAATTTAGCTTTTATAGTGTTATAATTCAAGTTCTATTTTCTCCTTTACCAATAAATCTCAGATTCCATACCCACAACCAGCCGTGGACCAGAATGAAAGATTTAACAAAGCTTTGGCATGGTAGTTGTTGAATAAGCACTCTGATACATTTCCGCACTATAAACATTTAATGAGACTTACTCCGAACAGAGTATTTACTACATCAGTTTATTTCATAGTATTATATTTGCAGAAGCAAGACAGAGCAAAGGTTATTTTGGATCTTTTACCAGTACAGCTTCCTATAAATAAAGAAAAATGCAACCATTTAATTTACAAAACCATTTTAAAAAGCTAAATGCTCAATAAATTCTGCTTTATCTAGTTCAGACAGCCTCAGCAGCTATTTGTAACTCAGATATTTTATATATATATATATAATTCAGGCATTTTGTAGTGGTGTGAGCATCCTTAGCTTTAACAGAGAACTGATTTCAAAGGTTAAGACGGCATTAAGATTTCTGGGAAATATCTTTGCAACTCCCTCCTGCCTTGTTCAGAAGTGAGTTAGCCACTTATCTTGAGAAAGGGGAGACTCCATCACTATGCCTATTCCCACTCCCATCAATGCTACGCACACACACACACACACACACTCTCTCTCTCTCTCTCTCTCTCTCTCTCTTTCTCTAACCACTGCCTTATCTTGCCTGTAGCAGCCACTTTCAACTAAAGTCAGAAAGGAGAAGTCCCCAAAAAAGGAACAATTTGGAAATCATTTGTCTTCTTCTATATTCCTAAGAACATAGAATGAGTGTCTGGGATAAACTGGACATCTTATCCCCTGACACAATTCTGTTTAGTGCTATGAAAAATGCTATCTACAATCCTGTCTGTCCACTTTAACAAATTTCACCTCACCATATTAGCCGCTCTCCAAATATAGACTAGTTCTACTTAAATGACCCAGATACTTGGTTACATTTATAATTTCTCTGATGGTTCATACAGACTAATAATCTTAGCATAAATCAAGCACATTAAGTTGTATCTGTGAGAACTCAGTATAGCACAGAACTTAGAAATACCTTCTAGAACCAGACTAGATCACTTCCTGGAAACTACCACTCACTGGCCTTCCGATTTGAGCAAGTTATATAACTTATCTAAGTCTCAGTTTTATTTTGTTTTATTCTGTACATTTATGTTGTACATATATACAAATACGTTTATGTTAACGTTTAGCTATCAAGAAATAATACGGGGCGCCCGGGTGGCTCAGTCGTTAAGTGTCTGCCTTCAGCTCAGGTCATGATCCCAGGGTCCTGGGATCGAGCCCCACATCGGGCTCCCTGCTTGGCAGGAGGCCTGCTTCTCCCTCTCCCACTCCCCCTGCTTGTGTTCCCTCTCTCGCTGTGTCTCTCTCTATCAAATAAATAAATAAAATCTTTAAAAAAAAAAAAAAAGAAATAATACATACCAATGTATGGGGAGACCTAACATTCCACTAGTATCACTGGTATAAAATTACTAAGAAACACAATCTTGCCCACAAGGAGTTTTCAGTCTTACTATGGGTACCATTCAAGAGTCACCACTAATCATCTAACTTATTTAGTTTCTAGAACTTTCACATAGATGCTAATAATTAGGAACTTAATAAATTTTTGCATGGGTGCCAATAATAAGGAATTTAATGTTAGATAAGAAGTAAAGACATCTGTTTAAAGACATGTAACTAAAGGAAAACCATAAAGGTTACTCTAAATGTAAATGAATTAGATTTTCATAAGTTTATCATGAAAGTAATAATGTTACGAACAATACAGGAATTACATGTGTTATTTTTTAAGTTACTAGTAATACTTTAGTAATTTTAATTGCATTGATTTCATTAGGGAAGACTTTGCCTCCAAATAGTCATTTCCACTAATGATAAGGAGAGCTAAAATTTACTGAGCACTTATTATGTGCCAGTCACTGTTCTAAGCATTTTACCTGTATTATTAGTTCACTGATTCTGACAACACTATGATGTAGGCCCTATTATTCTTCCCATTTTAGAGGTGAGAAAACTGAGAATTAAATAACTTTCCTGGGGCACCTGGGTGGCTCAGTCATTGAGCGTCTGCCTTCGGCTCAGGTCATGATCCCAAGGTCCTGGGATCGAGCCCCACATCGGGCTCCCTGCTCCACAGGAAGCCTGCTTCTCCCTCTCCCACTCCCCCCTGCTTGTATTCCCTCTCTCGTTGTGTCTCTCTCTGTCAGATAAATAAATAAAATCTTTAAAAATAAATAAACAAATAAAAAAATAAATAACTTTCCTAAAAAGTGCCACAGCTGAGATAGGAACCTTGGCATAAAGAGATCTAAAACCCTTATCTTTAAGCACTACACTATGTTGTCTCCCATTAAACAACTACATGTCTGACTTGTATAGCTAATTATCTTTGACATCAAACTTGAATGTCTGAGAAATATCTCTAACTCAACATGTTGAAAATTGAATTTCTGATCTTCCTCTCAAAACTGGCTTCACCCACAGTGTTCCCTATCATGGTTGATGAAAACTCTATCCATCCAGTTGCTAAAGAAGAAAAAAACCCAAAAAACAAAAACACAAAACCTTGTCATTATCTCTGGTAGACACAGAGATGTACTATCCATATTTCCTTTCCAAGTAGGACTTACTGCTCAGCTGTGGGGAGTGAGGCCAGCAGATGGCCTGCAGCGGTCATTTCCTACAGGGTCTGCCTCAGTTGCAAGGGACTGCTCCCTCTTCCCTGTGCCTGGATGTCATACTTAGCCTTCCCAGGGCAGGGTGACCTGCATCCAGTGACTGACAGAGACAAAAAAAAGCCTGGCTATTTCTGACTGACAAAGTACACTAGAGGGCACTCCTCCTTCTAGAGCTCCCTGCTGACTGGTCTAGGTTTTGTGGGTCTGGCTCACAGGTAGACTTCTTCAGCTCAATCATGCTCCCTCCCTCTTCCCTTCACACATATTAATTTCTAACAACACTTTATATCCCAAACTGTTCAGTGTGTGCTTTTGGATGACCCAGCCTGCAAGATCAGCCATGACTCCTCCCTTTCTCTCAAATCCCACATCCGTTCTGTCAAATCCAGTTGGCTTCACCTCCAAAATTTAGCCTTTATATTCACTGATGCCACCCTGGTCCAAACTAAAGTGTGAGGTTGAATGAGATGATGCACATAAAATATAAGGATGGGACCTATATTACTGTAATAGCTTTCTGCCTGGTTTTTCAGCGTCTCCCTTTGTTCCCCTTCAGTCTATACTCTACAGGCAGCCAATATTGTCCTTTTAAGACTCAAGTGTGATAACTCTGCTTAAAACCTAAGAATGGGTCCCATTTAAATTGAAGTAAAAGCCAGAGCCCCTAAAAGCCCACAGAATCCTCCATAACCTGGCCCCTTTGGGTCTCCTCAGTTCAGCTCTGACTCATCCCCTTACTCTCCCCACTTAGGCATCCTGGCTTCTGTGCTATCCCTTAAACAACAGGACATGCTTTCAAACCTTCATTCTAGATCTCCATCTGCCCAATTATCTAATCTCTTTCAAGCGTCCAAGTCATCTTGCTTTCTCAATGTAACATTCTATACAATTTACTTATCTACAATGTTCATTGTTTTTGTTTTTTGCCTATATTCCTCTGTTAGAACATAAGCTTCATGGGGGCAGGGCTCAATTTTATCCCAAGCACAAAAAACAGAGCCAATGATAAGTATTTGTGAAGAGGAAAATTACCCAGAGCAGGCCCAGGGAGAGCAGGCCCCAGTAGATAGAAAGAGCTAGAGATAACCAGAAGTCCCACTGGGAGGAAGAGATAACCAGCCGTTTCTGCTTCTGTAAACAGGCTTCCCGACACAGGGTCCCGGCACTACTGTTCCCGCCTAAAGCAGCCCCCATTCCCCCGGTTTAAACCTACCTACCAGCAGCCAGCATGGCCCTTAGAACCTGACCCCCTGCACCCCGTATAAAAACCCTGGAACTCCGCTGCCCAGGGCCCAAAATTTGAGCAGGAGCTCATCTGGGTCCACCGGCATAAAATAAACCTGAGTTCTCCTACTTCTCTGAGTGTCACTTGGTTTCTTGCCGGTCTCATTATTTTCCACATTTCTGGAGGCCCCAGCGAGATTCAAACCGTTCTGGCCCCTTGAGCCACCAACTGGTGGCTCAGACTGCACTGGAGCAGGAAGGAACTCGGAACCCACTGAGTGGAGCACCACCTGACAGTATTCCGGGTCCTCCTTCACCCCAGAGTTCCAACCCTCCAGGCAGTCTTGCCCTAGCTGGACTCCAAGGAGAAGTGGACCAACTTGCCTGGCAGTTCGTCCAGACTCAGTAAGCCTCCAGGGATGACAATTCTTAGTCAGGTCCTGCTCCTCTGAGTGGAAGGGGAGTTTGATCACCTCCCAGGAATTTCAGAAAGGAATTCCACAGGTCAGGGACCTCATCTGGGTCCGCCCGTGTAAAATAAACCTGAGTTCTCCCAGTTCTCCTACTTCTCCAAGTGTCACTTGGTTTCTCACTGGTCTGATTATTTTCCACAACATTTGTGGAATGGATAAATCCTACATTTCATAAATTGATCGATGTAAGCTAAAATCATCATTTCAATCTAATCAACAATCCCACTTTAAATTCACTGACTTCCTCAGAAGAAATGTAAAGGAGCCAGAAGTCTACTGATAGAATATTTTCCCGCTAATCAATTCATTGGAAGGCACAAGGCAATGATGGAGACTCATTAAGTAACTGAATTTTTATTTACTCATACTCTAAACTCTGATCTGAAAAATCTGAAAACCCACGTCTGTTTATTTTCCTATTGAGACACAGGAAATCACATTTTACCTTTCTCTCTACTTACCTCAAGCTCATCAAGGGCACTTCCCAGTGTTGCTGCCTTAGATTCTGGTGGGGCAAGCATATTCTGTTTGCCTTGTGAAGCATTTGAAATTACATTGAGGGCATTGTGAATTTCTTCACAAACTGTGTCCTTGCTGGCTTTGAGGGAAGCAACATCAGAATGTTCCAAACAAGCTGAGCAAATTGAATGCAAGAGGGGGGAGTTCTCCTTCAGTGAGGCCCGGGCCCCTGCGATTTCATCCCTCTGATTTGGAGATTTTAAGTCCTAAAGAAACACATAAGAAAAGAGCCTTCTTACTATGAGTTATAAAAGAAAGATTTATACAAAAAAGCTCCATTTTTCTGTCAATATAAATGAAAAGATAATAGATGCTAAGAAGTTAAAATCAAGGGCATCAATTATTTCTACACTCCTTCTGATTCTGTTAAAAAGTTCTACAATAGGAAAGCTGAGCCAATTAGCAAAAAAAAGGTCACAAAGGTGCAGATGTGTAATAACTAAGGAGATCTTACATTTGTCCATCATATCTTGCTTATAAGTCAGAAAAATACTCTGACGTTCACATTATTAAGTACATTATAATAGAGCCTGAATTACAAGGATGTTGATTACCTATTTCCATAGATGCTTATGATTGCATTTAACCTTTTCATTAAAACTAAACCTATTCAGTTAAGAATATTAAATTGAACCTCCTACCATTCAGCTATTTTCCAATCTCTTTGAGAAATACTTACTAATAATTTAATACTGGATCTTTCTTTCTTTGACATTTATTCAAAAAACAGTTATTGAGCACTTAGCATATGCTAGCCCTGTGCTAGACGCCAAGTGTACAGATGTGAACAATCCTACAAGGATCCTGTTCTCCTGAAGCTTATGTTCTTGTTTGAGGGGGTGGGGGACTATCAACAAACAATAAACTAGGTAAACAAATACACAAGACAATTTCAGGCAATGATAAATGCTGTGAAGAAAACACAAAAGTGAAATGTCATAGAGATTGCTTTAGCTTGGATGGTCAGAAAAGATATTTCTGAATATGACATTTGCAGTAAATATAAATGAAAAGCATTCCAAACAGTGGGAAGACAGGGAAGATAAAGTCTGATATAAGTGATAACTGATCAAAACTAGCTCAAAATACCATGGAAAAACCTGGCAAACACTACATTAACCAAGTGATAAAAGTTAACATCATCAGTGATGTCACGTGGGTATCATGTAGCTCTTGACACATTGTGACAAGAATAGCACTTCACCTCTCTGCTATTCTCTCCAGAAGTCCACAACCCCAATCTAATCATGAGAAAAACAACAAGCAAAACCAGATTGGGAAATATCCTACATGATACCTGGACAATATCCGTCAAGACTGTTAAGGTCATGAAAAAGAAGGAAACTGATAAACTGTCACAGACCAAAGGAGATAGGGGAGACATGACAACTAAATGCAATGTGGTACCCTGGATTGGATCCTGGAACAGAAAGAAGGCATTCATAGAAAAATTGGTGAAGTCCAAATAAAACCAGTTAAGTTTAGTTAATAGTAATTCATCAATGCTTGTTTGTTCATTAAGTGGTAAATGTTAAGATATTAACAACAGAGGAAACCAGAAGAAAGGTAAATGAGAATTCTCTGTACTATCTTTACAACTTTTCTGGAGATCTAAAATTATTAATATAAATTAAAAGTTTATCTTAAAGAAAACTAATTCAAGAGAGCTGAACAATAGCTTCGCTATTCCACATACAATATCTTATATAATCTTTATAAAACCTCATGAAAGATATTATCCCCCCTCCATTTTAAAGGTAAGAAAACTGAGGTTTAGAAAGACTAAGTTCCCGAGCCAAGTTACAGAGTTAGAAGGGAACCCAAGTCAGTACAACTGCTAACCCATTATGTTAACAACTATGTTATAGTCTTTCCTACACAGGAAGGATTTCCTTTATTTGCTACTATACAGGGACAAGGACTTGTACTTATACAATGACACAGCTTATAAAGTGCTTCTAGATAGTATCTTATTGATCATCACAACACCCTCTGAGGCAATAAGGCTGGTGTTATTAGCCCCATTTTAACTAAATAGGTATTTAGTGTAAGGAGATTAAGAAACTGGCAAAATAACTGAGATCTAAACCTAAGTCTTCTGATTGCAAATCCCATGCATTTTTCATAAGACTCTGCTACCTCCGGATAATGTTGCCTGAGGTTAATAAATGGCTGTGCTACTATATTTTTAGTTCCTTCCTTTCTGAAAATAAAGGCTGTCTGTGACTTCATGCAGGCTTTAGGGGAGATTAACTTCTTTACAAGATGTAGGGAGGACGGTTAGAAGTAGCTGTCAACCCACTATTTGTACTCACTAATTACCCAAGACATGACACTTTGTAGTTTTCTTGGCTTGCTATGATTTCCCCCTTATATTTCTGGTCTAGGTTCTAGTTCCAGCTCTGTCATTAGCACTGTGATCAGGGTAAGCCTTCTACTCTTTCAGTGAATGTTTTTCCATCTGTAAAAATGGAGTAATGATACTTCTCCCAATGCTCTCATGAGATTGAGTAAGTACTATATCAGAAATGGAATGTACTTGAAAAACAGTAGAGAACTATGGAAAGAGTACAGAATTATTCTTCCTAAAATATTCATAAAATAGTCTTCCTAAAATTTATCAAACTTGGTGTACTGTTTTTGTCCTGTGATGCTCTTAGTGATTTTCATATTTCCCACAATTTTATAGCACTACCTATATTTATCTCAGTGTGATCTGGAGGAAAAATAATCGAATGTTTAGATAGGATGCACACTTCTCAAAGGTATAATGATAAAAAGTATAAATATTCAGAAGGAGCTAAAGAAAATTCTCTGCATAATAGAGTATAATCAAAACTAATTACATAATACCCTCTGAAGTGACCTGTGCATTATACTGCTCAATTTAGAATGGCAAGGTCAATGTTTAGGTAGTTCCTAAAAGGTAAAATTTTGTGAACATACATTACTACAAAGAAAGATAAGGTTTAAAGTATTAATTCTTTTACTCTGATGATGGCTATGTATATCTCACTGTTAATTGTGGTAACTTTAATGCTGTAGGAACTTTGGAATTTAAAAAAAAATTCTAGGGGCTCCTGGATAGCTCAATCAGTTAAGCGTCTGCTTTCGGCTCAGGTCATGATCACAGAGTCCTCATGCTCTCTCTCGCTTGCTCTGGTTTACTCTCTCTCTCAAATAAATAAATAAAATCTTTTTAAAAAAATTCTAATATATTTTGGATTTTGAGCCTATGCTTTTTATCTCTGCCCAAGGCAATTACCAAAACCTTAATGCCACTGATACCCCAAAAAGCAAGCTGATAAATCTGTGAGAAAGGACAGAGTCAGTGAATATAACAAAAATAACATATTATGGCAGCAGGTGGGGGAAAGAGAGGCACGTTACTAGTTTAAGTAAAGGAAATTGAGAAGGCAAGACCATTTCTCCTGAAGGACATCCCAAAGGATAAATTTAATGTAGGAAATAGGCACACAGATAAAAGGGGAACTAATGAATGCCATCCTTTGAAACCAAAGGTTGTGGTGGTGACTGTGGTTATTTTATTTTGTTTTAACTGATGATATCATGGGTTCAAATCAACTAGGCTGTTGATTTATCCTAAAATTTTAAATCAGGTCAAAATAGGAATTAAATGATAGGGTCAGTTAGGGATTTCTCTGGACAGAGAAGTCTAAAAACTTCAACTCCTTGGAAATTGATACTTTTTTAATATCTTTTTTTAAATTGCTCCAGAAGAAAAAACTCACATGAGATTTCCAAGTTTAGGAGACATTAAATGCTTCCAGCTGATGCAGAAACACACAGATGGGATTAAAAAAGACCTTACAAGTCTGTGCAAGTGGGTAGAGAAGCAACATATGAGTTTTAACCCTGGCAAGAGAACAAAATATATTTAGGGATTTTAAAGATCACAAAGTATAAAAATGGAGGGCTCTAAGCTATCAGTTAATTAATTCAACCATTCATTCAATAAATATTGTTGAGCCCCTCTATAGATAAGGCAGTGTACTAATGTTAAGAATGCAAAGATAAAAGGGCACCTGGGTGGCTCAGTCCGTTCAGCGTCTGACTTGGTTTCAGCCCAGGTTGTGACCTCAGGGTCATGAGATAGAGCCCTGTTGTCAGCTCCACACAGCCAGGACCCTGCTTGAGATTCTCTCTGTGCCCCTCCCCCTGTTCATGCACACTCTCTCTCTCTCTCTAAAATAAATAAATAAATCTTTAAAAAAAAAAAAAGAATGCAAAGATAAAGAATTTATAGATCAGAAGGGGAGACAAATTTATTTGGGAGCTAAAATAGAGTTATTCATAGCATAGAGGAAAGTCCCTCAGCTTGAGGGGATCGAAGAAAATTTATCAGAGGTAACTTGTAAACAGTAAGTAGAAGTTATCAATGTGTAGAACAGAACAACGGGTAAAGAAAACAGCATGTACAAAGGCCTGAGGCATTAGAGAGCAAGGAGCATGCAGGCGACTGTAGGTGTCATGACAAGTACAGGAAACCTGAGCAGGAATGGTGGTGAATCCAGCTAGAAAGGTAAGCGGGAGATTCCTCCCATGCCACGCTAAAGAACTGCAAGAGCAACAAGCTCAGATGTGTATTTTCAAAGATCACTCCAGCAGTGAACTTTCAGTTGATTAGAGAGAATGGAACTGCATTCAGGAGAGTAGGCAATAATCCAGGCAAGAGACAGTAAGTGCCTGAACACTGAACACTATTGCTAGGTAGTAGCAGGATGGATCCAAGAAAATTCAGAAGGTAAAAATGGTAAGACTTTGTAATATTTAGATGGGGAAGGGGAGAGGAGGTATTTAAAAGCGTCTAGAAAACTTTTTCAGCACAATGTGTACATATTATGATGCATTCACCGAGATGGGGAATACAGAATGAATAATTTGTTTGGAAAATAAAGATGAAATACATTTTGTCATCTGCTAAATGTGAGATGCCAGCATAATATCCAAATGAAAATATACATGAACCTAGAATTCGAGAGTCTAGGCTAGAAATAGAGATCTATGAGTCACCAGCTCATAATTGGGAGGTAAAATCATGGATGCAAATGTTACAGGGTCTTCACCCAGGATGAATGTTATAATATGGAGAAGCTGGGAGTAATCATAAATTGTTTCTTGAGGAAGTAAACCTGATAATTGTATGTGTTAGTCCAGAAGGCCAAATATATATTGTAAATCACCAAGAAAGATATCAGAAAATACTGAACTCTCAAAAAAGAAAGAGAGAGAGAAAGAAAGAAAGAAAGAAAGAAAGAAAGAAAGAAAGAAAGAAAGAAAGAAAGAAAGAAAGAAAGAAAGGGAAAGGAAAGGAAAGGAAAGGAAAGGGAAAAAGAAAGAAAGAAAAGAAAGAAAGAAAGAAAGAAAGAAAGAAAGAAAGAAAGAAAGAAAGAAAGAAAGAAAGAAAGAAAGAAAGAAAAGAAAGAAAAGAAAAGAAAAGAAAAGAAAAGAAAAGGAAAGAAAAGGAAAGAAAAGGAAAGGAAAAAAAAAAGCAAAAACCACATACACACCATGAAGCTTAAAACCTGAATTACTATGGATAATTATAGTCATCATACTTGAAGAAAAAATAAAGTAGTTTTTGTAAAGCAATTGGAAAAGGCAGGATGACTTCTGTATCAAGGTGTTAAAAATATGGGATCTGTTCACCTTGCAAAAAGAAAATTAATATTGGAGGACACATGATTAAAAAAAATCCAGAAATCATGAATGAATTTTTTTATGAATGAATTTGACAAGTTATTAATAGACTTCTTTACTAAATCTAGAAATAATAGAGGAAGTAACTTTTTATATTTGAGTGAAATAAATTAAAAATATATCTGTTCATTGTGTTGTCTCCCTCACTTCATTATAATTCCCTCAAATGCAAGCATTATAGCTTACTTATTGTGTATCTCATTATCTATTAGTATATGGCACATATTATGAGCATAACACATTTTTTAAGAAACAAGTGGACAAATAAATAAGAAATAAATAATAGGATGTTAAATTCAGAAGGGGTAAGAAACTGTGTATATAATTCCTCCAAGAAATAAATTTTGTGGAAAATATACATAATCCAGAGAGCTGAAACAAGTTTATGCATCACAATGTCATAGGAAGCTAAAAAGTAAAATTAAACTATACCTATCTTTACGTTAAATTTTAGTGAAGCCGTTGGTACAAATACTTTGGAAAACTGTACCTACTAATGCTGAACATATATATATACCTCATGACCCAGCTATTCCACTCATAGGAGAGGATATACACATATAGAAATATGTTCATATGTTCTTTAAAAGACATGCAAAAGTGTTCCTAGAAGCATTCTTCATAATAGCCCCAACTGGAAACAACCCAAAGTAATGAGAATGAACAAAATACAGCTACATGCAACAATATGAAATATGGAATTAAAAAGATACAAGAAAAGAGTGCATATTGTCTGATGCCATCTATATAAAATTCAAACTCAGGCTAAACTAATCTATGTTCTTAGAAATCAGAATATTAGTTACTCTTGAAAAGTAATTAGAGATTGGAAAGGGCATAGGGATCCTTTTGGATTCTGGTAATTTTCTTTTTCTTGTTCTTTTTTTTTATGATTTTATTTATTTATTTGAGAGAGAGAGAGAGAGCACAGAGGGAGAGTGAGAGGGAGAAACAGACTCCCCACTGAGCAGGGAGCCCGATGCAGGGCTCAAGGTGGGCCTCGATGCAGGGTTCAGTCCCAGGACTCCTGGATCATGACCTGAGCCAAAGGCAGACGCTTAACCTACTGAGCGACCCAGGTGCACCTCTTCTTCTTGTTCAGAGTGCTGGTTATATGGGAGTGTTTAGCTTGGAAAAATTCACTGAACTGTAAGCTCACAAGGTATGCATATTTCTGAATGTATCTTATACTTCAATTAAAACATTTCAATAAAATCAAGCAAAACAAAAATATTAGTAAAGCCAAGCAAACATTCAGTTTGTGACTTCTCTTGGCAAAGAACACTGATATAAATAAGCTATGGACTTGCCCTGTTATAGCATTTCCCATGATATTAAGGGAAGGATGAGCAAACTGGATAATATGCAGTCCATTTGCTAACATCTTCTACCCACCTTGAGGGCTTTTATTAAAAAAGAAAAAAAAGTCTAAATGTTTGAAAAATAAAAATAAGAAAAGAAAGGTCCCAAACCCTGGCCATTGGAAAGGCAAAGATAAAGGATTTTCATAGCAATTGATTCCATGCACCCTTGAACCCTCATTTCAGAGGATCAGAGAAAACTTCCTTACTAAGCTACATCCCTGCCCAAGTGGAATAGCTCAGGAGATACTCTGCTCAACAAAGAAGAACTACATGCAAATTATTGAGTTTCTCTTCCAGATGTTTAAATGAAGTTTCTGGAACTGAAAAAAACCACTCTGGTAGGGGAGGGAAGGCTTATGAAGAACATTTTTGTTTTAAGACTAAGAAGACGTGCAGCAGAAGAGCCCATGGATACTTTGCTATTTGGATTCCATTCTTAGCTGGCTTCTATCCCTGGTCTTCCCTCTGCCAAGATGCTGCCTGCTAACTGCTTCACTGGTCACTAGGCAGCTTCGTGTTCTATCAGAAAACAAAATAGTGCAAACACCTGCTAATTTAAATGTTTTCTCCAACATAAATTAGGAAGCGGAATACTTAGCCTTAACAGAACTGAGGATATAAGATGGTAAAATAAGAGTAGAATACAGAGATAATAAAGTTAAAAAAAAATAAAGTTTGCAAAAGTGCAAGATTTTACAATCAAAACATTATTAAGCAACAGAAAGAGGACTTTACACTGCTTTTCTATTCTTATTTCTCATTTTCCATCTTATATTAATAGGACAAATACAATAAAGGAGAAAATAAAAGAATTCTTCAAATTCAAATAGAAAACTGAGAAACCATATAATAATAGCATTAAGATATCCCCCAAGGTATGTATTCTGGGCCTTTAACGGATACCTTGGGTAGATGAAATACACAAAAGTGAATATTAATAACTCCAAGATAACTCCTAGGAAAACATTATTATTTAATTCTAATGCAGGCCACTATGTCAGTCAAGAAAACATATATATAAAGTTCAGAAATGCACTATGTTAATTTTCTATCTATCTGAAATACACTATATATTACATCTATTATTTGCCTCAATTTTATATCTAAAAAATAAATTGTATCTAAAGTCATCTACCATATGATTAAAGTAAAAGGAGTAAACAGGAAAGCAGAAAAATAATGAGCCAAACAAAATCCAGTTGTACTTCACATTTCCCTTTCATTTGTGTGTATATTTCATCACTTAATCTAACAAGATCCAAATATCTATGTCAGAAAACTTTTCCTCTAAAGTACAGATTTATTAACATCTATGAGAGTTAAACTGGATTTTAACATCTAGCCAAAGATCAAAAATATCATTTTCCTTACCAATTTCTTCCTATTTAAGTTTCTGTGACTCACTCGTGAGAAATAGACCACCATTTTCCCAACATAGCATAACTTAGTACAAATGGAATTCAAGCCCAGGGATGTTGATCCAAATACCTAATTAATAATGCCTTACACTCATGTAGTGGTTTATCCCGTTTAATAAATTTCTAGTCATCTTCTCGTAAAGAATTCCATGAGAAAAAAAGTGTTATTATCCCTAAATATTAAAAAAAGGAAAAGGACATTTGTCCAAAGGCACACAAGATTAATAAAAAGTGGTGGTGATGATTGCATTTACCAAACAGCTATAATGCTTCCTACACGCAAACATGCTCTAGTCATTTGTCATTTAATGGCTCAGCTATGAATAGGATCCAGGACTGGCTTCTGTCTTAACACTTTTTTTATTGTTATTTAAATTAAATTTAGTTAACATATACTGTATTATTAGTTTCAGGGGTAGAATTTGTGATTTATCAGTTGCATATAATACCCAAGTGCCCTCCTTAATGCCCATCACCCAGTTACCCTATCCCCCCACCCACCTCCAGCAACCCTGTTTGTTTCCTCAAGTTAGTCATCTCCTACAGTTTGCCTCCCTCTCTGTTTTCATCTTATTTTTCCTTCTACCCAACACTGTTTTAATTTGTTGTCAGTAGTTTCATCATCTGCTCCCAATGTCTGTCAAAGGACATTCCTACAGCCCTACAGTTCTGTGGTGACCCAACAGAGAATACATATTTCAGGCATATCTTCCTGATGAATAATTATCATATGCAATACAACTCAGATTAGAAACACATTCTTTAATTCAGTTTCAGTACAACACTGATTTAAAAAAAAAAAAAAAACCCTCAGGCCAAAACTATAACAATAGAAATTAAAGTGTGATCCATAAGGTCATTTAGATTGCTCAAAAATATAAGTCAGACTGGGCGCCTGGGTGGCTCAGTTGGTTAAGCGACTGCCTTCAGCTCAGGTCATGATCCTAGAGTCCCTGGATCGAGTCCCGCATCGGGCTCCCTGCTTGGCAGGGAGTCTGCTTCTCCCTCTCCCGCTCCCCCCTCTTGTGCTCTCTCTCTCTCTCACTCTCTCTCTTAAATAAATAAATTTTAAAAATCTTAAAAAATATATATATAAGTCAGACATAATGGAGAAAGAGAGAAAATATCATCTTAACCACTTCAATCTACCTTTGATAAAAGAAACATTCTAAATATAGCATCTTAGTAATGATAGCTTAATGGTTGCTTTTCCCAGAGGGGGAAAAATAACTGTTTGGATTTTAGTTAATTCAACAAGCTTGAAAACACCTGCTTTAAGGTGTGACTTTAAAGCTAAGGCTAAAGATAGGGCTATAAACTCAGATGTTCCTAAAGTTATAAGCTCAGATATTTATTCGAAGCAGGAAGCATGAATAGGCCAAATGTTAATCCATAGGGAGTGGTGAGGCACTCACACACTATAGAATACTTGCCCCATTTAAAAACATTCAATCCAAACTGGCCAAACAAAAAGAAGTCCTGACCTCTGCTCTAAAGTATGAGCACAGATGTTTGTGTTAGCCCATGAGTGCACTCTCCATGTTTTATATTCATACCATATGTGTACCTGACCTTGGAAGAGATTGGAAAGAGATAATGCATGTCCCTGGGCCTGAGGAGCCTACAATAAGTGAAGGGGAGTGAGGAAGATGCTGAGCCACTCCAGGGCAGGAAGTCGGTCTCATTATGATAGAAACAGCATGAGCTTTGGGGTTAGAATCCCAACACAAAAACATTCCAATAGCAGGAGATTTTGAATAGAATAATTACTTCAGCTACAAAATGAGAATAATAATTCCTACCTTAGAAGGTAAAATGAGGTTAAATTATTTGTCAAACATTTTTCCAGCATTTTCTTACTGACTACTCTCTGTACAGCAAACTATTAGCCATATCCCCTCCTTAAAACATGTCTCCCTTATCTTCTTAGATGACAGTGAATACTAAATTCAAGTTGACATTATTCGATAGTATTTACCTCTCTTCTGGGCTCCAGATACATAACTCAGGTTGAGTCTCAAAATTAAACATATGGGAAATTGAACACATTGTTTTTTCTTACACTTCCCCCCAACTAATGTTTCTCCTCCAACATTCTCAGACTCACTGGCTTCAATATCTAGCTAACAAGAAATCTGAGGAATATCCTTGACACTTCCATTCCTTCAATCCCACCATTAGATAAGGTCTATTATTCTATTCATTAAATATTTCTCCAGTATGTACCCTTATTCTTGTCCACACTACTAGGACTAATCTAGAGGAGGAATGATTAGGGATAACTAAGGAAGTGGTTGTGAATAGAAAGAGGAAAGAAGAAATCAGAGACAAAACTTTTGACTAATACAATCTTTTCTTTATAATATCATCAGACGAATCCCTCCAAAATTCAAATATGATCACCAATCCCCAATTTAAAATTTTCAAGTGACTGTTAATCCAAACAAAATAAAACTCATATTTTTTTATTGTAGACAAGGATGATCTGACTTCAGCTTCTCTCTCTAGCTGTTAATCCAAACAAAATAAAACTCATATTTTTTTATTGAGGACAAGGATGATCTGACTTCAGCTTCTCTCTCTAGCTTCACTTCCTACCACTTATCTCACAGGCACCCCTTGCTGTAGCCACACAGAGTCACATAAGGTTCTACAAGTGCCTTGAGCTATGTTCCAGTCTCCCCTCACATCTCTTGGGAAATGTCTACTCATCCCTCAAGATATCTTGGATTCACATGTTCTGTCACCCACAGATGTACTCATGTGCTCCAATAGGCTTACATGGCACTAATCTAGCATATATTAAACAATTACCATTTGCTAGTTATTCATCGACACATCTGTGGTTCTCACCAAATTATGAGTTCCTATTGGGGTCAGAACTATGCCTTACCTCTTTCACCCCCTAGGCCTCACAGGGGAGCTGGCACAGAGTGACCAATGAATTAAGGACACCTCTCACCACTTCATTATTTTTTCAGATGTATTTATTTATTTATTTGAGAGAGAGAATGTGCATAAGCAGGGGGAGGGGCAAAGCGAGAGGGAAAGAGAGAATCCTTAAGCAGACTCCCCACTGAGTGCAAAGCCCAACACAGAGCTCCATTCCAGGACCCTGAGATCATGCCCTGAGCCGAAATCAACAGTTGGCCACTTAAACGATTGAGACACCCAGGCGCCCCTATCTCTCACCACTTTAAAGACACCAAAAATCACTGAGGGTTCTTGACATAAGATAATTTACTTTTCCATGAGATAAAAATTCTAATTTTGGAAAAGGAAATCATAAACTACAAAAAGCTAAGATATAGTCATCCTAGAATAAAAATATTCTCCTTTAATGTGTTCCCAAATAGGCTAACTAGATCTGCCTATGAACTATTCTTCAGTATTCTGGCCTAGCCCTCATTTAAAAAGCCAATGATACCAGTTTTTTACCAATTATATGCAAGTGTGTTGTTCAGTCCTTACTTCTATATATCTCAGAATGTTTTGGAAAATATCTGATTTCTAACTATATTCCCTGGCAGGAAGCAAAACTTTAAGCAGAATGAAGGTAAAGATGTCCTATAATTGATATGTTTTTCAGAAAGTTAAATTAATGTTCCTACATTAACCAATAATCAGATCCAACTGACTGAGGAAACAGAAATAACTTGGGTTAATGATCTTGTTAAGTTTTGAGTACTCTGAGATATCAAGTATTTATACAGTGGAATTGAACTAAAGCTACGAGAAAATACAAAGTAAAAATGAGCACCCACTCAAGTCCTCTGCTCTCTGGAAATTGTTAAATAAAAGGGGCTAAAACTGGTGGAATAGATTGGGATTACTATAGGAATTCTAAGAAAAAGCATGGGTAGGTTAAGAAATGTTTCACAGGCAGATGAGCATCTTGAAAATGCACCAGGGAGGGGCACCTGGGTGGCTCAGTTAAGCGTCTGCCTTCAGCTCAGGTCATGATGCCAGGGTCCTGGGATGGAGCCCCAGGTTGGGCTCCCTTCTCAACAGGGAACCTGCTTCTCCCTCCCCTCCGCCTGCTGCTCCCCCTGCTTGTGTTCGCTCTGTCAAATAAATAAATAAAATCTTTTAAAAAAAGAAAATGCACGAGGTAGAAGAGAACCAAAAAATATGACATTAAAAGCACTTAGCATCTCAAACATATCAAAATCTGAGCTCCTGATAGTTAGAGCCTCTCAACCTGCAACTCCCAGTCTTCACCAGTTCAGTAAATGGCAGTTCTTCCAGTTGTCCAGGCCAAAAACCTTGTCATCATCCTCTACTTTTCTTTCATCTCACATCCAGTTTGTCAGTAAATTCTATCACTTTTACCAGAATTTGACTTCTTATCAACCTCTAGAAAGTTATCATGTCATTATTTTGCTCAAACCATCCAACATATCTCTCTGACCTCATCCCTATAACTCTCCTTGCTCACTCTGATCCAGCCACATGGACCTCCTTGGTGTTTCCCCAAAAAGCCAGGCATGTCCCTACCTTAGGCCATCCTGTTGCTGGCACCCTTCTAGATCCATGTCTGTGGCTCACTCTCTCACTTCCTTTTAGTCTTTACTCAAAAATCAACTTTTGAGTGAGATCTCCTCTTGTCACCCCATCTAAAAGTTCCACCAACAATTTCACTCTTGATATGCCATATTCCCTTTCCCTGCTTTATCTTCTTCTTACTATTTATCACTAGTATACTTTATACCATAGTTATTTATCATGTCTGCTTTCTGTTTACTCCAATGGAATATAAGCCCCATGAAGTAACATGAAAGATACTCAATACATATTTAATTAATGAACATCAACCCAAATTAAAAATTTGAAATTAACAATTTGAACATCTTAATGATCACACATATAAAAAGTTATCCTATCACATGGGGGATAAAATAGCAGGAATCTGTCTAGTTTCCTGAAAAAATAGATAAAGGGCAGAGAAACAGCATAAAACTTTCTGCTCCCTTTTATCTCTCATTCCAGAAACAGATTTTAGAACAGGTTTACCTATACATCTTCTGATTTACTAGTGAGATTTACTTGGGTCATATTTCTTGCTTATCAGAATGCTATATAAAGCTTCTGAACTCAAAACATAATGGCTGTAGTTGAAAGGTCAACTGTGAATGCCTGCCTAATAGAAGGTAACTTGTATTTAAAATCCAGATCCCTGGGGGCACCTAGGTGGCTCAGTCGTTAAGCGTCTGCCTTCGGCTCAGGTCCTGATCCCAGGGTCCTGGGATCGAGCGCCGCATCGGGCTCCCTGCTCCTCGGGAAGCCTGATTCTCCCTCTCCCACTCCCCCTGCTTGTGTTCTCTCTCTCTGTCAAATAAATAAATAAAATCTTAAAAAAAAAAACCACATCCCTAGTTAACAAAGATTTTACCTTATTCAAGGCATATGCCAAGCAGGGATCATCTACATGCAGAGTATTCACTGTTTAGCTTTTGCCAATTTAAATACTCATGTCTCTAGGAATGGCTATAATCCAAGTACATAAAATAAATTAATATTCTTGCACTCTAGAGAAAAGTATGTGTTTAGCACCAAATGGAATCAGCAGATGACTAAATACTCTTTTTTTTCTGCCTTGATTCTGTCATAAATACAACAGATGCAAGATGCTGGAATATGGATAACCCCCAGAAGGTTGGTGTTTTCCTCTAATGCACAAATAAACCATTCAAAAATGAATTCCGTATAGCATATCAGTCAGCAAGAACCTCTTGGTTTCTTTACTGCCTACAAGATGATTTTATGACTGAATATATCACAAAGGCTTCCATAATCCAAATGAAGCATAAGGCTACCTTTGATGTTAAACATCATTAAATATCTTATACATTTATAGCAATGGTCATTCAAGCCCAAGATAAAAAATTGCCACATAAATGATTTACAGTTACTATAGTTCACACTAAATTCTGAGCATTACCCAAATTCATGGCACTTTTAAAGGCATGAGACATGGATGGCTAAAAGGTAAGTTAATAAAAGTAGGACTGTTTCTATATTAAGTATAGAAAAAAAATTCTCTTACTAGGAAGACCTAGTTCACATCAATATCACCTCTTTTAAAACCATAACATACAAGGAAAATGATAGTGAAGCCCTTGGTCTAATTGTCCAGCTATGTCCCTCAAGGTTCGCCCAGTGTGGGTTGAAATTACATTCCCATTTTTATTTACTGTTGAATTTGTAAGGAATACCCACTCAGAAACATTCAATTTCAGTCAAAAAAGATAAAAACATTCTTCAACCTGATAAAGTGAATCTATGAAAACTCCACAGCTGAAATCATACTTACTGGTGAAAGCCTAACTGCTTTCTATGATCAGGAATAAGACAAAAACGTCCTCTTTCATTTCTATTCAATATTGTACTAGAAGTTCTAGTCAGCTAACTTAAGAAAGACAAATAAATAAAAGGCATCCAGATTGGAAAGTAAGATGTAAAACTATCTCTATTTGAAGGTAACATGATCTGGTATACTGAAAACCCAAAAGAATTCACACACACACACACACACACACACACACACACAAGCTATTAGAGCTAATCAAGAAAACATCATTTAAAGAAATTAGAGAAGACTTACAAAAATGGAAAGACTTTCCATGTCATATATTGGAAGACTTAATATTATTATGAGGGCAATATTGAACTATAAATCCAGTGAAATTCCTATCAAAGGCATTGCCAGCCATGTTTTTTGCAGAGATTGATAAGATGAACCTAAAATTCATATGAATATGCAAGGGACCCAGAAAACCAAAAAATTTAAAAAAGAAAAAAACAGTTGAAAGATTCACTCTTTGCAATTTCAAAACTTACTAAAAAGCTACAAGAAAGTATGAATCTGGCATAAGGATAGTCTTATAGATCAGGAATAGAACTGGAACTCCAAAAATAAACCCATACATTTACAGTTAATTCATCTTCAACAAGGGTGTCAAGACAACTCAATGGAGAAAGAATAATCTTTGTAACAAATAGTACTGGGACAATTGGATATTTATATGCAAAAGAAGGAAGCTGGACCTCTACCTCATACCATACACAAAAATTAACTCCCAATGTAAGAACTAAAACTATAAAACTCTTAAAAGAAAACATAGAAGTAAGTCCTCATGACTTTGAATTAGACACTGGTTTCTTAGATATGACCGGGAAAAAAGCACAAACAATAAGAGGAAAAATATATAAGATGGACATCATAAAAACTACTAAAAACTTGTTTGCATCAAAAGATACCATCAAGACATTAAGGAGGGCACATGATGCAATGAGCACTTGGTACTATATAAGACTGATGAATCACTGAACTCTACCTCTGAAACTAATAATACACTGTATCTTAATTAATTGAATTTAAGTAAAATAAAATTTTTATAAAAGAAAATCATAAGGAAGAGAAAAGGAAAAGGACACCATCAAGAAAGTGAAAGCACAGCACACAGGATGGTAGAAAAATTTTACAAATCATATATGTGATCAGGGTTTTGCATCTAGAATATATAAAGAACTATTAAAAAGTCAACAGTAAAAAGTCAATCCAATTAAAAAGTAAGCAAAGGAGGGGGCACCTGGGTGGCTCAGTCGATTAAGCATCTAACTCTTGATTTCGGCTCAGGTCAGGACCTGGCGGCAGTCTTGCATCTGGCTCTGAGTTCAGCATGATGTCTGCTTCGAATTCTCTCTCCTTCTCCCTCCCGCTCACTCTCTCTTCCTCTCTCTCTCAAATAAGTAAATAAAATCTTTTTTTAAAAAGTGGGCAAAGGATCTGAATAAACATTTTTCTAAAGAAGATAAGCTGATGGCCAACAAGTACATGAAAAATGTTCAACATCATTAGCCATTAGGGAAATGCAAATAAAACCACAATGAAACAACACTTTACCCACTAGGATGTTCATGATCAAAAAACAGACAATAGCAAGTATTGATAAGGATGTGGAGAAAGCAGAACTTTCACACATTTCTATTAGGACTGTAAAATGGTGCAACCACTTTGGAAAAGAGCCAGGCAGTTTCTCAAAATATCAGTCATAGAATTACCATATGACCCAGCAATCTCTCTCCTCAGTACATACTCAAAAAAATATATATGTTCACTTATGGGACACCTGGGTGGCTCACTCAGTTAAGCATTCAACTCTTGATTTTGGATCAGGTCATGATCTCAGGGTTGTGAGATCAAGCTCCACGTTCAGTTCTGCACTGAGTGTGGAGCCTGCTTAAGATTCTCTCTCTCCCATGCAGGCAGCAACCTTTTTGACCTCAGCCACAGCAACTTCTTCCTACAGACATCGCCAAAGGCAAGGGAAGCAAGGGCAAAAATGAACTATTGGGACTTCATCAAGATAAAAAGCTTTTGCACAGCAAAAGAAACAGTCAACAAAACCAAGACAACTGACAGAATGGGAGAAGATATTTGCAAATGACATATCAGATAAAGGGCTAGTATCCAAAATCTATAAAGAACTTACCAAACTCAACACCCAAAGAAGAAAGAATCCAATCAAGAAATGGGCAGAAGACATGAACAGACATTTTTCCAAAGACATCCAAATGGCCAACAGACACATGAAAAAGTGCTCAACATCACTCGGCATCAGGGAAATCCAAATCAAAACCTCAATGAGATACCACCTCACACCCATCAGAATGGCTAAAATTAACAAGTCAGGAAACGACAGATGTTGGCAGGGATGCGGAGAAAGGGGAACCCTCCTACACTGTTGGTGGGAATGCAAGCTGGTGCGGCCACTCTGGAAAACTGTATGGAGGTTCCTCAAAAAGTTGAAAATAGAGCTACCATACGATCTAGCAATTGCATTACTGGGTATTTACCCCAAAGATACAAATGTAGGGATCCAAAATGATACATGCACCCCGATGTTTATAGCAGCAATGTCCACAATAGCCAAACTGTGGAAAGAGCCAAGATGTCCATCAACAGATGAATGGATAAAGAAGATGTAGTATATATATACAATGGAATATTAGGCAGCCATCAAAAGGAATGAGATCTTGCCATTTGCAACGACGTGGATGGAACTGGAGGGTGTTATGCTGACCGAAAAAAGTCAATCAGAGAAAGACATGTATCATATGACCTCACTGATATGAGGAATTCTTAATCTCAGGAAACAAACTGAGGGTTGCTGGGGTGGAAGGGATGGGGTGGCTGGGTGATAGACATTGGGGAGGGTATGTGCTATGGTGAACGCTGTGAATCATGCAAGACTGTTGAATCACAGATCTGTACCTCTGAAACAAATAATGCAATATATGTTAAGAAAAAAAAAAGAAGAAGAAGATAGCAGGAGGGGAAGAAGGAAGGGGGGGAAATCGGAGGGGGAGATGAACCATGAGAGATGATGGACTCTGAAAAACAAACTGAGGGTTCTAGAGGTGAGGGGGGTGGGAGGATGGGTTAGCTTGGTGATGGGTATTAAAGAGGGCACGTTCTGCATGGGGCACTGGGTGTTATGCACAAACAATGAATCATGGAACACTATATCAAAAACTAATGATGTAATGTATGGTGATTAACATAAGAAAGAAAAATTTAAAAAAAAAAGATTCTCTCTCTCTCCCTCTTTCTCTCTCTCTCTCTCTCTCCCTCTTTCCCTCTCCCTCTGCCTCTCTCCACACTCTCTCTAAATTATGTGTGTGTATATATATATACATGACTGTTCATAGCAGCATTAATATTTATACATGACTTACATTTATTCATATTAATATTATATTAATTTAATAAATATTATTTTATTAATATTTATACATGACTGTTCATAGCAGCATTATTCATGATAGCCAAAAAGTGTAAACAACCCCAATGTCCATCAATTAATGAAGGGACAAATAAAATGGAGATAGCTACTCAATGAAATATTGTTTGGCAATGAAACATGCTGATATGCTACAACATGGCTGAATCTTGGAAAGTTTATGCTAAATCAAAGAAGACAGTCACAAAAAAGTACCTTGTATTTTTTCACATATATGAAATGTCCAGAAAAGGCAAATCTATAGAGACAGAAAGTACATCCATGGTTGCTTAAGGTTGAAGGGTGAGGGGAGTACAGTGGTGTACAGTGTTCCTTCTGGGAATGATGAAAATGTTCTAAAATTAGATTTATTGATCATTGCACAACTCTGTACACTTTAAATGGGTAGATGTTATGGTATGTGAATTATATTTAATACAGTGGTTAAAAATAAAGACAAAGACATAAACATCAATATATCATCAGAGAGAGGAGTAAAGGGGCAGCTTGTCATAGTCAGTAGGTATCAGACTTGAAATATGCTAATACTTTGGAAACTCAGGACCAATGTGGAAAAAGAGGAAGCCAAGATCAAGGGAGACAGCGTTTGGAAAACTGGTGGCTTAAAGCATCTAAATAGGCCAGGTCATATTTGTCAACAAAAAATCATCTCAGTATAAGTTACAAATAGAGTGTCTTCTAGAACACACAATCAGATGGCCAGGTCCCAACAGTAAGGAATTCCAGATTTGGAAACTGGAAATGGAAGGGGAGTGGGGCAACAGTGTTCATTTAAACATAAATGGAGTGATGTTCAGTGTCAGGAAATCAATCTATTTCCACAAGATCCTCACCAGGGGCCTGAATTTTTGAGGCACAGAATCAATCCCCAAGGAGAAAGGATGATAGTTACCAGGTGGGAAATTAGAAGCTCGCCTGTCTAGGGTTTGAAGGAGGTGGTGTTTCCACACCAGATAAAGAGAAAGACACACACACACACACATACACACACACAAATGTGGAGAGGATGTGGGGCTACCAGGGGTTAATCCATACTCTGAATAGTCTAGAACAGGATTTGGAGAAGGGATAAGAATAACAATTAATATGATTCCTCCACCTTTCTCTTTCACCTTCACTCTTACTCTGCCTCTTTTATGGTTAAGTAAAGTCCTGGGAAAGGGAAACATCTACAATGGAGGCCATCAAGAAACTCAGATCTTGGAAGTAGGGAATGCAGAGTCATAGGAGGTAACAGGGAATACTGGTATCATAGGAGTTCATTGCTTTTCCTTGCAGTGTTTTCTCTAACAGAGCAATACCAAAGGAAATCACAAATGGAAAACAATAATGGATAACAATGGATGATGATGATGGGGCACCTGGGTGGCTCAGTTGGTTAAGCAACTGCCTTCAGCTCAGGTCATGATCCTGGAGTCCCTGGATCGAGTCCCGCATCGGGCTCCCTGCTCGGCAGGGGGCCTGCTTCTCCTTCTGACCCTAACCCCTCTCATGTGCTCTCTCTCATTCTCTCTCTCTCAAATAAATAAATAATATCCTTAAAAAAAAAAAAAACAATGGATGATGATGATGATGATGATGATGATGGAGATGGAGACAAAACTTGATTGGCAGAACAAAGCATGGAAGAATCCTGGTTCTATGTCTGGGCTAACATAAGAAGACTGGAAAGTGATGCAATATGAGGGCTACTCAAACATCCATAGTTCATTCCTGATCAGCCTGTAAGATTCAGGATCCAGCATACAATCACTGAATCATGGGAAACCCATATTAAGTATCTGCTGTATAGATGGCAGTGTTCCAGGAATTTTCTCTTCTTTCTATGCTTTATGCATAGAGAAAGGATTTCTTTATTTAAGTTGTAATTCAGTTTTCTTTCTTACCAATTTATTTTCAGTTAAATTCCTAAATCTTTACAAACTTCTGTGTAGTCCTTTTCAGGATTTACCAACTTGCTACCTTTGGTATAGAGACTACTGACGAAAAGAAAAAAGAAAAGAGAAAAAGAAAAAGGAAAGGAAATACGAAGTTGAGTTCATAAAGAAAATGCCCAAAGTGGGCCTCAAGATTCAGCTTAGATTTAGTTCAAAATACAAAATGACATAAATTAGTGAGAGGTACTAACAAGTTGTAGTATCTAAGAAAAGCCACTTGATGAAGAAGGGACAAGAGGGAGAAATGAATAAAAACTAACATGTATTAAGCATCTATTATATAGATGGTAGTGTTCCAGGTGCTTTCCCTTCCCTGTAAAGCAAGAATCCATATCACCATTCTTATAGATAGTAACAGAAACACAGAAGGGTTATAACTCATCCAAGATCATAGGACTGCTACTATGGTTGGCACTGAAACTTAGATCTTTCTGATCTAAATCCATGCTCTGAGCACAACACAATGCTACATCTAACACATCTCTCAAACTCATTTTTCTTATATATCAAATGAGATGTCTAAATTTTGGGGGGTTTTTTTGTTTTTGTTTTTTGGGTTTTTTTTTAAAGATTTTATTTATTTATTTGAGAGAGAGACTGAGAGAGAGAGAGCATGAGAGGGGGGAGGGTCGGGAGGGTCAGAGGGAGAAGCAGACTCCCTGCCGAGCAGGGAGCCCGATGCGGGACTCCATCCAGGGACTCCAGGATCATGACCTGAGGCGAAGTCAGTCGCTTAACCAACTGAGCCACCCAGGCGCCCGAGATGTCTAAATTTTGAAGTCACTCTAAAATAACGAATTTTTGTGTGACTATTCCTCTGGTACAAATTTACAATAATTTCTGAAATCTATTATAACTCCCAAATTCTCTCTCATTATGTATTAATCAAATGGTATTGAGACAAAATTACACAGCCTAAAATCCCAACTATTGTATGTTTCTTCCATGTAGTATATAAGCATGTAGGCTAATTCACTCTATTATACAATGATGACTACATGTCAGGACTGTTATACTCACCCTATATGTATTAAATGTTTTAATCCTAATAACTCTATAAACCATATTGTTATCCTTATTTTACAGATAATGTTAAGTGACGGTCTAAAGTCAAAAAGCTAGTCAGCTGTGGAAGTGAAATTTAAACCAAAATATTCTGGACTAGAGACCAAGTGCTTAACCACTGGGCTGTTAGGGCTTCAGATGAGAACTGGAAAACATCCTAGTAGAGGTTCACAATGTTTTAATTTTCTATACATTTTCTCATTTGATCCTACTATATTGTGCTCATTACATAGACAGATAAAGAAAAAATGAGTTGTTCAGTGTCATACAGCTACCAAGTGGCAGAAAACACAATTAATTTTTTTCAGTATAGCATGAGATTTTGCTTAGAGGATTCCTATGACTGAAAACAAGCACAAGAGAAATAATAATTTGATAATAATGAGATATTACATAGATAATAGATTTAATGGATGAGACGAGAATAAAGCAGGAAATTATGGTTTTTATCCTTTGAAATTCCCACAACTGTGAAATTTCATTCTTTTCTCTATCAATGAACTAGGCTAGACTATGCTAAGACCTTTGAAACTTAAAGATGTAAGTCCCTTAAACCATTAAAAAAACATTATTTGCCACCACCTTTCCTGTGCTTTTGCTCTTTCTTTAATTTGGCGTAAATTTTTTCTGACTGCATTGATTCTTCACTGAACTAGTAAACACACTCTTGATATTACAGAAGCAATGCTTTGTCATCTTGATTTTATACCATGATTATGCTTCAGTCTGAATTGTTTACTTAGTCACCTCATTGCCTTACCCAATGACTTCTTTCGATCCATTTTAACAGCTAAAAATTTAGGACATTAAATTTATTTTTATTAACAACACTAAATATAAACCATAAAAAACCATGTTGCTTTATATCTCTTTTTAGAGAATGTAATGGGACACATAAATTCCATTATTTACATATTTCTTCATTATGGACATTTATCTGGATGAAAGATCACCCAATAAGGATGATAGTTTTTTTCCCAAAAAACCTTTTTATCCTAATATTCAATTAAATGACAGGAGATAGGACACTAGCAATTTTCTTAGGGTTAATTACCTGGGAATTTAACACTGCTTTGAAAAGTTTCCTTAGTCATTTATTTCCCACCAGGAAGGAGAAAGAGAAGACAATATAAAATATTCACTATAAGCTTTAATTAAGATCATTTAAGATCAAATAAGGGAAGTAATGGAGCAATGGGGAGGAAAACAGTAAAACTGCAACATTATGGACATTTAAAATACCCAGCAGTACTTTTTAATGAAAGAACAAAATCAACTTAAATGTTTAAGAGTTTAAAAAAAGAGTTTAGCTAAATAAAAAATATTTAAAATGGCAAAATGCAAATTCTGTTTATAATGTCTTCCTTTACATTACAAAAATCATCCTTGCTAATATTTTATGCTTACCTAAGCACTTGCTTACTTATGAGTCAGACACTTCACCAGTTTTCAGCTATAAACATGTTTATAATTTTAGAATTCTGATAGAGGGTAATCATTTTATAACTATAAAACAATATCAAACAATAGTGATCTAAATAGTTTCTGGAATCATCATGTGATGCTTACACAGCTGGGCTTTTTAAGACCAGTGTGTGACTGATAATTGCATAGCTATAATTCTGAGCCTGTTGTTTTAAAAACAAGCAGGATCTTGGGGAGTTAAAGATGGGGTTTGAGATTTTTTAACTCAAAAAATAATCTAGAGAATAAAGTGTGGAAAGGCTCCTAGAGTGCAATGTTAAAAGCACAAATTCCAGTTTAAACTAGAGAGGGCCAAAGCTAATGTTCTCATTGCCACATTAATTTTCTCACATTATACCTGGGCAGTGCTCTTGCCTCTAATTATGTTCTTACATGAATGCCTTATTACACATAATATGGGAAATATTACAGAGAGATAGCTTATGTCTCCTGGCTTATGTTTGTTTTATATTTATAACCATAATGTTCTAATCAGTGAAGTTCTGTATTTGATAAGGATGCTCCAATACATTGCTCTGGATCCACCAAACACAAGCACAGTTCTCTTAAACAATGGGTGGACTAGTGTTTTACGCATGGTTTTGTTTTTTGTTTTTTCATAATTCTGTCATTTAAGCATTCATTCAGTCCCCTATCTTTTCAAGCACTTTTTTTTACTTGTTTTGTTAGACTATCTGGGTGTGGAAAACTGAATTTGTTCTTTAGTTAAAAGCAAGAATGAACAAATAACATATTATAGAAACATAAAACAGAACAGAGAATTAAGGTTTTGTGTAGATTTCTGTTAATATCTGAAAGCTTTCCTGAAAGAGAACAGGAAGTCTTCAGGTATGACTTTCAGGACCTGAAAAGTAATAACCATTAGACTCTACTTAAATCACAAAAGATTAGCAAAACGGGCCCAAACGCCCAAGAATTCATGAAGTCATTCATTCCCTCACTATTTATTAAGGGCCTACTGTGTGTCAGACAATCTGCTGGTGATTAACATAATAGAATAAAATAAAATTTAAAAAAAGAGAAGGATATGCCCTTCCTTTGTTCCTTCCACAAACAATCGTCTTCAAAAATCTGGATTTTATCACTCATTTCAACAATGATTATTTCTGAACACATTTTTCATAATATCCAAATTTTCTTAAAGTAACCATACATAGTTTTCCAAAAATGAATATCTAGCAGTCTTTTATGGCACTTTGTTTAGCCTGTAATTATTTTAACCTTAAATGATATCCAGTTTATGCTATCCTTTCCCATGAAAATCAAAGTCCCAGCTGTTGAATGGATCTTAAAACTCAGTCAGTTTCTCAGTAAAGAAACATTTAAGCATTCATCACATTTAATATGTAACTTAAATATGCTCTCTTTTAGGCCAAATATGGTTTTTGTATTAGAGGTATTCAAATATTCTCTCAACAATACTTTTCCAAACATATTTATAAATGTTCACATTTTGTTTTAGTTTTTAGCTACTTAATACCACCCAAGTTCCTGTTCTACAGAACCTAAATATGCCAGACAGAAACCTAATATATTTAGGCTTTTAGTGTGTCTCTTGGTTATATCCCCATGTTTTTATCCATAAATATTGGTGACAGATCTTTACAACACCTTCTTTATCAGCTTTAGGACTCTGATCATAAATTCAAAACCTCAAATCTCAATCTTGACCCTGAAGTTGTATTATGCAAAAATAACAACAACAACAACAAAATTTAGAAAGATCTGAATATAATCTTGGTTCATCTGCTTCTCAGCAAGTCAACAAGACCTTCTCTTCAGAGGCCTGGATCACTTTACAAAGTGAATAATAATCCTATCATAAAGAGGTTTGAAAAGATTGTACTAAGATAATGGACATGTGAAAGTATTTAAACTATAAAGAATATGTATAATATATATATATCCCTAAAATTTCTGCCTGCTCCCTACTTCATTACTATTTCTATACTACTCTATGTTCCAACTTCCTTGTTTCTCACTCCCACGACCCTCTATGTTTTTGCCTAATTAGCAAACATATTCTCATTTTTCAGCCACAGGATGCTAGGTGACCTTGCTTTCTGACTTTGCCTCTTTCCTATGATCACTCTAGTGGAGTAGTTTCATAAATGGCACAAACAGTTTCCTACAAAGTGTGAATGGAACAGTGTTGGAAAGGCCTCCTAGTGGTTCACCTAGTGTAAGCAGTCCCACTATTATAAATTCTTGTCTTTGGAGTAAAGCATAATCTTTTTAGTAATCCTTTATTCGATGCCAGTACCCCTAAAGGAGTAATTAGTCAAGCAACATACATTTGCTTATGCATAGTTTATATACATCAGCACTGTGCTAAATAATAAATTAACCCAGTCATAAGTGTCATTTCATAAATAAGAGCCATGATCTGGAGGGAAAAGGACCACACAGTTAGGTGTGTCTCACTCAGGGAGACAATGGAGAAGAGTATAGGCCAGGAACCTAGGTTTTTAGGAATGCAAACTGATGACGAGAAGGGGATGCCACATTTGGAAGAGAATCTAATGTAGCCAGAATTCAGAATGGAAGCCCTGAGTATAGACAGGCCTCAAAACACACTATGGCATTTGCTGTTCCTTCATAATTAGTCTTCCCTTTGTAAGTAGTCCTAATGGAAATATCTGACAAATATAAAATACTTTCTCTACAAATTAACTTTAGGGACCACCTTGCACAAAAGATGGTAGCTGTCATTTGACAGGTGCCCAGAAAGTCCCATCATGCTAAAATCTCTCTCACATCAAGCACCTAGAATTGCATTCTCAATCCATTAAGCAAGAAGCACCCGCCCCATAATGTCATCTTTGAAATTCAAACATCGTAGATATTGATAACATTGAATCACACGTTATGTGATTGCCGTTGATAAATCCATTTCTTTGTTTGACAAAATAAATTTAAAGCATAAAGTGCTCTAATGTAGAAGAGGGTCAGTGATCATTCATATGGTCTGTCTGCCTGTAAGTCTGACCTGGGAAAGGTTTTTAATAAGCAGAGCGCTCCCGTGCTCCAAAATTTGCCTAGGGTTGACCCTGATAACCCTGATTATTGACGTACACAAACACAGCTCACACTGGCAAGCAGATGCTCTGGAATGATGAAGTTACAGAATGAACAAAGAAGGTATTCAAAATCTCCCCAAACTAAATGTAAGGCCAAGCTTTAAAATCAAGAGAGATAGAAATGCTAAGAACACTGCCTGCAATTTAAGTTCAAGGAGGAAAAAGGCCTTAGAATCAACCATGACACCTAAAAAATACATGAATGGTCTTCAAAAACAACATCTTGAAAAACTATATATCAGAAATATCAACACTGTGGGTGCCAAGAGGGAGGCATTTTACAATGACGAACAAATTAAAGCGCCTTACTGTGAAGACTGATTATATAATGCATAATAAAGTAGAGTAAGGAGGAGACAGAAGTATCCTTTCTCATTAGTTCTGGCTTAGTACCACATTGCATAACACCACCAGATTTATGAATATAAACCACCTAAAAAAAAAATCCATGAGTCTTCCCTGAATTAGATCATTTTTATAGCTCAAAGATGCTGTCATTTCAAATACCTATCTACTTTCATTGTTTCTATTTAGTATGAAATCTCAAAACTACGGTACTCAGTATGGTCAGCAAGGAGTAGTTGGAATAAAAAAAAATAATTCAGAAAAGAGAAATCAAAGTGAAATGCCTCATTTTCAAAGATGCTGCTTATATTTGTGTTTATTTTTCTTTACATATGTAGCTACCACAGAGTTCTGGTATTTGAATAAAATGTGCTTATCTTTAAAAATTAACTAATAGTTAACTCTAGTGTAGCAGGTTACTATGTGTCAGGCACTGTTTTAAGAGCTTTACATATGTTACCTCTTTTAAATACACTACATTTTAATAGTTTATACTATAATACCATCTGTACTTAAGAGATAAAGAAACAAAAGTAGGATATAATTATTAGCCAAAAGCTCCAGAATAGCATTAGGGACAAAAAATCAAAGTATATATCAGTAAATTTCAATCAAGATGATAATACTTTGGTGCCTTTTTAGACTAAAAATAAATAGACTAAAAATTTTAAAAAGAGAGAAAAGGCAATGATTGTTATTACAAATCACAAATTTTGACACATAATAGAATGAATATTTTATTGGCATTTGAGAAATTGAATTCCCATAATAAATAACAGGAAACCTTACCCAACCTAATAATCTACTATGTTATAAAAATTACTATCACTGTAGATCAAAGGGGTGATTTTCTTGATTTTTCTACAACTATCTTCAAAAGTCATAAAACAGAATATCCACTGAAGGTGGTCAACTGGCTCTGCACCTGCTGAAGATAATAATGTGTAAATTGAGAAGAGAGAGGTTTATTACCAGTGACCATGAGATTCTCCAGCTTCTATTAGTTAGATATGGACATGATACTAGATTATAAAGATATTTTACACAGAAATCTAGAATATAAAGTGTTGACAGGATCTATGAATGTCAGAGAAGTCTACACTTCTACAAATCACAAAAACTATAATTGTTTTAAAAAAGAAAATAAACAGTTCACATTCCCACTGTGGCTCCACAAAAAACTGCCTGTGTATCTTTGGAAAAGAAATATCCCTACCAGAGGAAGAAATGGGAACAAATTAAACAAGAACACAAAGCCTAAAGTGATTTAAAACTTGTCAGGAAAAAAAAAATTATTTCACAAAAGCAGAGATAATGCTAGATATGATAATGCAAAATAACACAAAGAAGAGGTGAAAATAGCACACTGATAATCAGCAAAGGCAAGCATCATGGTAAATCATCACTCATTCTGAAATGACAGGCTCCAGGGTTCTTTAAATCAGTCTTTGATGGGAAAATATTTAAAAAGAAAGAACTGTACAAGTTCAAGTAGTTAACATCTTACATGCTTCCATGAATTACTAGGTGGAGAGAAGGGGAGAGAGCTTGATGCCATAACACAGCACTGGGAGAAAACTAAGTCTATATAAGTTAGCCGGGCCAGGTATCAAGCAACCCAACCTGATATAAGAAGCAGTGGATAGAGTACTTATTCAAACTAGTCGATCATCACTGCAAGGGGCCAAGGCACCCTCCTTTTACAAATGAGCTCTTGCTTTAGCCATCAGCTCCATCACCTCCCAGAAGCCCAAAACAGCACTCTAGTTTAAAACCTGATGGAATTCCAGTGGTCTCAGACCTAGTACTATTGTGATCTGGTATCTTTTTATTATACCATCATAAACACTACTTTCAACAACTTTCCTGAAGTCTCAGCACTGTTCTGAGAGAGAAAAGTCAGAGGTGGAAAAAAGGTTACTAATGCATTGATTTGTGGCACAGAGAATTGTGTAGAATCTTTTCCTTTGGCATTAAAGTCCAAGGGGTATATTAGCAAGTGCAGATGGTTGCTTTCATTCTTTACAAGCACCTATTCATAAAAAAAGAAAAATGCCTCATCCTTCAAGGGAGGATTTAGAGTGCTACCAAAAGACCTCCATCTTCCTCTTCGTAGCCTTCCTGCTTTGTGTTAAGGAAGTTGTTCATAACCCCTTCTCTCTATGCCAGGGAAAGGATAGGCAGGCTAAAAAAGAAGTACCAGATGTGAAACTCTATAAAATGCCAACTGATTCACACCCTAGACTCTGAGGATTTACACACACTTCCACTTCTGGCAGGGCCGAGAGTAATGAGAATTCTGCGGTCGCTGGTGAAGAACTAGCAAATCAGAGCAGAAAAGGACATCTACCCCAGGGAAGGAAAACTTCAACTCCAATAAATGAGGCAACGCTGATGAGATGAAATTTACATTTAAGTCACAAAGCTACTGGGACTAGAATGTAATAAAAAAAAGTGTCAGACAATAAAGCAATTTGGTAATGTCAGCTTTTTTACTGCTGTGTGTGTATCTGTCAGAATGCTTCTTTCTAAAAAACAGGCAAACATTTGAACTAGGATTGAACAGTAGCTCTTCTATTACAATATTTTATATTCAGGAAATGTCAAAAATTAGTAATTGCTGTAGTTTACTGAGGACCTACTATGGGCCAGGAACTTAAAATATTTTATCTGATTTAGTATACTTGATTCAGATCCATTTTATTTTTTTTTAAAGATTTTATTTATTTATTTGACAGAGAGAGACACAGCGAGAAAGGGAACACAAGCAGGGGGCGTGGGAGAGGGAGAAGCAGGCTTCCTGCCGAGCAGGGAGCCCGATGCGGGGCTCGATCCCAGGACCCTGGGATCATGACCTGAGCCAAAGGCAGACGCTTAACGACTGAGCCACCCAGGCGCCCCGATTCAGATCCATTTTAAAGCAAAGGAAAGTAGCTCAAAGATAATCAGTAACTAGCCCCAAACCATGCTGTTAGAAAGGAGCAGAAGTATGATTAAACCAAAGCCTGCCTGACTGTTAAGACCTTGTTCTTTGTGCCTCAGACTCCCACTGCAAAAATAACTATTAAATATTTTTAAAGGTAAAATAACTATTGTAGAATTACTATGTTCTAGGTATATTATCTCACCTATATCTTCTAAACAACTAATGAGGTTGGTATTAATGAGGTTGGTATTTTTTATTAAGTTAGGAAACTGAGACACAAAGAAATAAGTAACATGCCCAGTTAGACAGTGAGAGAAACAAGATTCAAATCCAAGTCACTTTTTTTTTTCACTGTTCAAAATTTATTTGGTATTTTAGTTGGTTTTCGATTTCCACCTGACTGGCTTTACCCTTTATGTGTTTATTTTCCCCGATCTTCTTCCCATTTTAGATACCCTAACTGTCTCAATTCATGAAACTTTAGAAATAGAAATGACAAAGTGCAATTTACAACCCAAATTGCCCATGAATTGGGTAACCTTTCCACTATACGATGCATTTCCAAAATAAGTAACTATGAAAGCATCTTTAAAAAGACTGAAAAATCCAGGGACACCTGGGTGGCTCAGTCGGTGAAGCGTTTCTGCCTTGGACTCAGGTCATGATCCTGGGGTTCTCGGATCTAGTCCCACATCCCCACATCAGGCTCCCTGCTCGGAGGGAGCATGCTTCTCCCTCTGCCTCCCACTCCTCCTGTTTGTGTGTGCGTGTGTGTGTGTGTGCACAAATAAATAAAATCTTATAAATAAATAAATAAATAGATAGATAGATTGGAAAATCCAATTCTAGTATTGTGAAAGTAACAATTAGGTAAAATGATTCTGTATCAAGGGTAAATTTCTAAAAGCAGCTACTCTAATAGGATTTTCTTACACTTAAAAAAAAAATTAAAACACTGTAACCTAGCTTTCATGACTCTTTAAATGTGCTTCCAAGTTAACAAATCTTGTACACTAGCTCTTCTGGTCTATTTGCCATAACTTGTACAAGTCCTTCTTGGTCCCGCTTTTGAAATTGGCACAGCTCTCTCCATATTTCCATCTTCTAGAATGATCACATTCAACCATTCATTCTCAGAATTCCTACCACAAAGTCCCAAGCTGTGAGCTGTTGATGAGCAATATCCCATTACTTTGAAATTCCACCAACAGTCTTAATTGTGACTCAACCATTACATTTTTATCTTCTCTCCCCACCTACCCCCACAACTTCACTAAAATGGCAAAGGAGGAGAGGACACATACAAAGAAAAGACATCAATGAAGGAGAGTTTTTTTTTAAAGATTTTATTTATTTATTTGACAGAGAGAAACATAGCGAGAGACGGAAAACAAGCAGAGGGAGTGGGAGAGGGAGAAGCATGCTTCCTGCGGAGCAGGGAGCCCAATGCGGGGCTCAATCCCAGGACCCTGAGACCATGACCTGAGCTGAAGGCAGACACTTAAACTGACTGAGCCACCCAGGTGCCCCTTATGAAGGAGATTTTTAACATATTTGGGGAGGGAAACTATTGAAAGATGAATAACATACTTAGCAGGGATAAGTAAATAACATACTTTAGCTATAGCTTAAAGAGGGAGATAAAGATCAGAAAAAAGCTCATTCACTTCATAGAACCTTTAGATAGGCTCAGGTCACAAAGCCTATCATTAATGGAGCACAGAATGCCCACATGCACCTCTTTCCTGTCCCCTGCACTGGACACTGGCACCAAGAGTACTACAATTTTCATGGGAAAAATTTAACTGGAGAAGCTCAAAACCCAGAGACTTCAAGTACTATGAAAAGCAAGGGTGAGACCTAAGGCAAGAAAAAAAAAATGGTTAATTAATAGTCCACATACTGTTACGAGACCCTCCCCCCACATCATAATTGCTCTCCTTGTGAGCAAAAAACTGGGAACCAGGCATCTACATGCCCAAGAAATGAATGATTATTTCCTTAGGAAAAAATGAACTGCCCCAGGAAAAATAACATTTTTTCTCAACTTTGAGGCTCTCAACACCCAAAGGATTACAAAATTAAGTAGGCCAATCAACAAGGCCGAGAAACAGATCTTCATGTCAGCATTTTTAATACCTCATTCAAATGCAGACTGACACCCAATAATCATCAAATATTTGATGAAAGGCTCCAACGTGAAATATAGACTAAAATAAAGAGAAAAAAGAGACCTGGAAGAAACTAATAGATGCCAGAAACAGGAAAAAAAGTCATTGTAGGGAGCCAAGGGCAGACAGCTCCAAGATGGGCCTTTTGAGTTAAAAGTAATCAAAACCCAGCAGATAAAGGAAAAGCTCTCTTCTTGGTCCTCAACTGCCTAAATTTACATTGGAAAGGAGAACATATACCAGAAAGAGAGCTATTAACAGAGCCTCCCCTTTACCTAAGAAACTTATCTGCATAACGGAGCAACCTTTGTTTTTCCAAACATTTCCTTTCACCTTCTTGCCAATGGCCTTCATCCTCATGTATCCTCAGACCTTCCCCTCTCTTTAGCTCATGTGAGTTTCATGTTGCCTCACTGTCTTTGTGATTTCATGTATGTGTGGATTCACCATACATATGCTTATTAAATTTGATTTTTTCCTGTTAAGCTGTCTCATGTCAGTTTTATTCTAAGTCCAGCTAGAAGGACCTTGAAGGGCAGAGGAAGGTCTTCATCCCTAACGTCAGCAAAAAATTTTAATCAGTAGACTCAGAAAGATACATGAAAAGGTTAAAATTACAATCTTAATATAAGAATGGGATGCTATTAAAAAAAACAATAATGAGCACTAAAAAATTAAACTTATATTTTACTTAATGCAGGTAGTGATGTGGTTTGGGAATATAGGTCAGGTTTGGTGGGGTGAGATATGGAGCTGATGACCAAGAAAGGATTCTTGAGACATCTTTGGTGCAAAATGATGGTTTATTAAAGCATGGGGACAGGACCCAAGGGCAGAAAGAGCTGCTGCACCAGGGTTGTGAGGAGTGGCTGATTATATACAATGGCAATGGGGGAGGTTAGGAAAAGGGAGGATTCAAAAGGATTTTCATACGTTAAAGAAGACTCATAGGATACCTCTGGCCTTGCATTGTCAAGTTAATTTGTTTTTCCCTCTAGCAAGGCATTAACATGAAGATAGTTGGGAACTTCATGGAGGAACATTACACTCTGACTGCTTCAAGTATCTGTCAATGGGCTGCAGGCGATAAGGACATTTAATTGTATCTACATTTCCTTCTGGAAGTTAGGTTATTGATAGAAATGCTTTGTTCTTGTAGATTGCTAAGACATTTGTAAACTGAGGGAGTCATGTCTTGCAGGATTATGATCTCTATAAGTTAACTGTTTTTCCTTTCCTTAGCTTTAGATCAGCCAGGAGTGCCTGAGGAATGTCACATATATCCCATGGCGGGTGGGGGTTGTGGGGTGTCAGCTTCTGCTTTGTCCTCAACTTGCCTTCTCTCTCCTCATCAGGTAGTAAACTGTATTATTGTTTAAAAATATTCTCTACCCCTCTCAGGTGGAGGATTTTTCTTTCTACACCATCAACAGCAGGCTATTTGCCACTGATTTCCTTTTGCCAAAGAAACGTGTTTTGATGTGACACTTCACAGAAACCTTAAGAGCAGGCATGTGGTTTTAGTTTTTCTCTGCTGACACAAGATTGGCAATATTCTAGATAGCAGTTGCTCCAGCATTCTGAATCCTCCAAGGAAGAGGATGTGGACAGATACACAGCTGACCCATAATGAAAAAATATTGTGATTAAAAATCAAACTTTTGTTGTTGAAAGCCATTGATATTTGGGGGCATGTTTATTACTGCAGATAACCTAATCTCCCCTGATGTGAGAGTATGTTTGATCACATTGGCAGGAGCTGTAGACTATTCAAAAAGCCTGGGAGCATGAATTAGTAGATACATGAAAAACTAAGCAAATAAAAACCGAACAACTATTAACTTTGGAAAAAACAAAAAGTTATACAGGAACTATAATCATATTACACTATATGACTCAGAGAAAAAAAATATTGACATAGTCATAATAACATAATTTCTAAATATTGTTTGAACCAAAAACTGAAATAACTCTATTGAAAAGATATGAGGAAGATCAGTGTGTGTGTGTGTGTGTGTGTGTGTGTAAGTTGTAAGAAAACTAAATCCTAATCTTCTCTAAAAAGAAGTCAATAAAGATCTAATATTGAAAAATCAGGAAAAATAGTACACTATATGATATAAAAAATATAGTTGTAAATACTAGAAGAATGAAGAAGTTTAAAATAGTTGCCTCAGAGGTATGAGAACAGGAAAATAAGAAAATTAAGACATAGGACTGTCATTTGAAGTTTTATATGTATTATTTTGATATAAGTAAAATTTAATGAAAACATCAATTTTCTCTTATCACTTACAAACATGGAGTTAAATATCAGAAGAAACAGCTGAAAATGGTTGTCTACAAAGAAGAATTGGGAGATGGAGAGAGGTGAGACAAGGGGCTGCTATTTTTCATTTTAAGCTCCTTGATATTATTTGAGAACTTGGCAACTTGATAAAATGTTAAAAACTAAAATTTTCTACAAAAAAATCAGGAACAACGGAAGTCTGTGAATAAGTAGAATCTGCCTTTGGTATATTGAGTCAGATCATCAAAAACAAACTCATATTAGGAATAAAGCAAAGAACTCAAAGAACTCAACTTGCTTATCTCCTAATAAAATCAACAATTTAAAATGATGGGCCTCTCTATATCTTGTTTTGTTTTTTTACAATGAGAAGTTTTAGTGAGGTCACATGAGTGCCTAAAGAACTTCAATCATTACTGTGGGGTTATTATAGTTAATAATACTTTACTAGATACTTTAAAATTGCTAAGAAAGAAGATCTTAAACGCTCTCATCACACACAAAAGGACAATTAATGTGATATGATGCAGGTGTTAGCTAACACTATGGTGATAATTATTTTGCAATATAAAAGTCTATCAAATCAACACATTGTATACCTTAAACTTACACAATGTTATATGTCAATCAAATCTCAACAAAGCTGGGGAAAAAAGAATCTGTCATCACAAATAAATTACTTTCAATGTGCAGTGCTATACTTACTAAGACTGGGAAATACATGTCAGAATTGTTTTCAATAAACATTGAATATTTTATACTTAATCTTCAGTCAAATGAGTATTTTATTAACTACAAATTCCAGTTATATACAATAAATATTGGGGCACCTGGGTGGCTCAGTTGTTAAGCATCTGCCTCTGGCTCAGGTCATGATCCCAGGGTCCTGGGATCGAGCCCCGCATCGGGCTCCCTGCTCGGCGGGAAGCCTGCTTCTCCCTTTCCCACTCCCCCTGCTTGTGTTCCCTCTCTCACTGTGTCTCTCTGTCAAATAAATAGATAAAATCTTTAAAAAAAAAGAAATAAATACAATAAATATTAATTAAACACATATTATATATGCCATAAGCTTTGTAGGGGATGAAAGCTAAAATATTTCAGTCTCTATCATCCAGGAGTTTATAATCTTTTAAGAAACATAAGATGGGCATAGCAATTACTATAAAAATATAAAAAATTATATAGGGGCATAAAAGAGGTAGATAAAGCAAAGAGAAGAGAAAATTACTTATAATTCAGAGGGCCATGGAGCAGATGATCTTTGAAAACAGGCTGAAATTGAACACATGAAGTTAGAGAAAGGAGAATTATCTGGGAGTAAAATAATAATAGCAATAAAGAATGGGGGAAGGAAGGTGCAGCACATGTCAGTGTGGCAAGTCCTTCATTCTGGCTGCATCATAAGGTGGGTGAAGAGGAGCAATAAAACATAAATGAAGAAAAGTCTGGAAACAGATCATAGGACTCCTTGAGAATCAGGTTAACCATTTTATAACTCATATAACAGAAATGTTGGAGCCATTAAAGGTTTTTGAGAAATAAGCGACCCATCCACAATTATTATTAAGAAAAATTAATCTGAAAATGTACATGGGGAGATACCTGGGTGGCTCAGTCGGTTAAGCATCTGCCTTTGGCTCAGGTCATGATCCCAGGGTCCTACGATTGAGTCCTGCTCAGCGGGGAGCCTACTTCTCCCTCTCTCCCTCTGCCTGCTGCTTCCCCTGCTTGTGCTCTCTCTCACTCTGACCAACAAATAAAATCTTTAAAAAAAATGTACATGGGAAGGATTAAAAGGGAAGAAACAAGAGCCATGCTTTATTTAACATTAATAGATAGAAGAGAATCACATTCTCTGAATAGCTATCTGGATGTAAATTTTAAAAAATATCATTACTCTTGGGGCACCTGGGTGGCTCAGTTGTTTAAGCGTCTGCCTTCGGCTCAGGTCATGATCTCAGGGTCATGGGATCGAGTCCCGCATTGGGCTTTCCACTCTGCAGAGAGCCTGTTTCTCCCTCTCCCTCTGCTGCTCCCCCTGCTCTTCTCTCTCTCTCTCTCTAATAAATAAATAAAATCTTTAAATATATATATATATATATATCATTACTCTCAAAAAATATGTACATTTCAAATTTGCATCAATATTCTGGGAACAGCATGAAGCATTTTTTTAAAACATTTTATTTATTTATTTGACAGAGAGAGAGAGCACAAGTAGGGGGAGCAGCAGGGAGAGCAGGCAGAAGGAGAAGCAGGCTCCCCACTGAACGGGGAGCCCAATGTGGGGAGCCCGATGCAGGGCTCAATCGCAGGACCCTGGGATCACGACCTGAGCCAAAGACAGAGGCTTAACCAACTGAGCCACCCAGGTGCCCCATCATGAAACATTTTAAAGAAACTATAAAGAAGAAACACACACGTTGATTTTTATAAGTATATATTTATACTATAGGTGGAATAGATGTCCTCAAGTAGAAAAAAAACTAGAATAGATATGAAGATTTCCCTTACTTATTTTCAAACAGGTGCTCCTCCAAAAAATTGCAATTAATTAAGTTTCTGAAACATGAACATATCTGAATAGTAGACATATGGCAGGAAAGGCAAATGAACAGACCAAGATGAAGTCCTAATTTGTCAAAAGTAAGCACATTAGTATTACCCATCTGTTAATGTTGACATAAAGATTCATTTTGACTGTTCCTTTTGTATCAATAAAGGAGTGGATTTCAAATAATCTAAATAGAAATACTAAAAGGAACCCTTCTAAAAGTACCTATCGACCTAATAATTTTTGGATGCTGTTCAGTATATCCTACAAACATTTGCAAGACAGCAACCCAGAAGGGAAGAAATGTCTTAAGCTGTTGAGCTCTGTACTGAATGCTAATGTATTTGTATATGATGAATTTAATACAGAACTGAAAATAAATGACTTTCAGCAGCTGCACTCTAGACCTATAAATCGCTCTGAGTACTACAAAATCCATACAGAGGAAGAACAGCTGGATAATTTACAACACCAGTATTTGTCAAGAAAAAGCTGAAAATACAGAACCTGCTTTCTCCTATTTTCAGAATGCACACTTCTACAAAAATTAAAAACTATCCTTTGAGATAATCTATTTGGATAATCGCATCTATTCATCTTGACATACTGTTCCTTTAAAATACAGAATCCTTAATTCCACTCATTTTAAGGAGCACCTTCTAAAAAAGATAAAAACAACAAATGAAAAAAAGTTTTCCTTATAACCAAATGCAAGCACAAAGAAAAGTCTATTAACGTTTACTTCGCATTCCAATTGCTATGCTCTGGTAAAATCCGACGAAAAGAAACACATTAACCAGATGACTTGCAAAGCACAGTGATACCAAAAATAGTACTTAAATTAATACACTAATGGCAAAGTTACAGAGATTAAGTTCATCATTCTAGTTCTTGAACAAACTTTGGAGATGGAGTATTTAAAGTTTAATATAAGGACTGTCCTAAACTTCTTAAAGAATAACATTAGCAGTAACAATTGCTCCATATAAAAAGTCAACTCTGAAAATAGAAAGCTGCAGTCACTGAAGGAATATTAATTGGCTCCTATGTGAGCAACCAAATTACTCACTTGCAACTTCTATTAAAGTCAATACAACAGAGTGCCTAAGTACAGACTTTGCTCACAAATTTACCATTGTTTGAGTTTTCCTATGGGGCTCTGGTTCATAAAGAAGCCACTTTACCTTGATAATAATACCAAAGAAAAATTCTAAAATACCCACATGCAGCTATAATGCCCTATATGTAGAAATTTGATCATATGCAAAAATTTGGACCTATTTTCAAATGTACCTTGCTCAGGGTCAGAAATATAAATTGTCTTAACAGAATGATCATAGGACATTCAGCCAACTGGCTTTATTCTGCAAATCATGCAATCTAATGGACTTTAACTGCAGTATTATAGAAAAACTGTGATAGGACAGGCAGCTTTATCTGCCTATCAACTTCACAGTCAGAAACAAAAGAGGTAGGTGAGATTATTCTTAATTGATACAACAATTTTTCTTCCTCTAAACCACACCCCTTAGTCACTTTCCTTTAAAACCAGATAGTTTGGAACCCAAACAAATCCTCCTTTTAGTCAACTGTCCTTAAACTGAACTCAGCACCACATAGAGCCTCCCAGGATATGTACTCATGGAACAAAATGCCAGGGAAACAATCATCGGCATCTACTAGAAGTAGACATGGATTAACAAAGAATCCAAGCCCTAAAGAGTCACAAAGGGTTGAAGAGCTTAAAAAAAACACATTAACTTGTGTTTAAATTAGTTTCATTCATACAAAAGGAAAGACAAGCTGCATTTTTTTTTAGTTATACTACTTACTAACTCAGAGATTGAACCACCAACCAGATGGGTAATTGCAAAGCAGAACTACCAAAGGAGAAATTCTTGAAAAAGGGAATAGAGGGTTGTCACTAATATACAGAAAAAAAAAACAACCAAAAAAAACCCCCACAAGTAATCTTGTTTATAGGCCACTAAATCCACAGAACTTTCTACATTTATCTGATTCTCTTCCCTCCACTTCTGACAGGACTTTGAATCTCTCCTAGAATCTCTCTCAAGGAATTTGCCCACCGAACTGAGCTAATTTAAATGCCCTACCATCCTAGCTGTTTTATAATCATGGAAGTTGTCCTAATTTCTCAAGTTAAAATATCCTGAGGTTCCAAACTCGACCGAATTTACTTCAAAAATGGTAGTACCCAATTTTTTAAATAACCATTAAATAAAAGTATTAAGCAAATCAGTACTTTATTAATATACAGTTGTGGGAACCAAACCATTTTAGCAATGGAGGACACAGAGTAATATTTTTAAAATAAAGAAGAAAATTTTATTTTTTATTATTTGTAATGCACTGAAACATCTTGACAATTACTTGTTAAAATTTCTGGCCTCAGGGCACCTGGGTGGCTCAGTCGTTAAGTCTGCCTTCCACTCAGATCATGATCCCAGGGTCCTGGGATCGAGCCCCACATTGGGCTCCCTGCTCCGCAGGAAGCCTGCTTCTCCCTCTCCCACTCCTCCTGCTTGTGTTCCCTCTCTCTGTCAAATAAATAAATAAAATCTTTAAAAAAAAATTTTTTTTTAAATATCTGGCCTCAAATAAGTTTAGCACTTTAAGGTCACTTTCTGGTCCATCTCTTTGTTATTACTACCTATAGGTATATAGCTATCTTTTCATGGAGTTATTGTTATAAATCTCTATGTCCCACACCACCACTACATAATAGATGGTTTAGTTATTCCTCAAAAGCCATCATTTTCACTTATTATCATATCATCCCAGCCATGGAGATCCCTCTCTCACATGATGTCCCATACTATTATGTGTAGCATAATGTAGTAAAGAACATAAGGTTTTGTTGCTAGACATCCCTGTATCAGAGTCCTATCACTTATTCCTTATGGGACTATGGGTAAGTCACTTAACTAGTATAAGCTTTCCTCATACCTAAAATGGAGATAATATCTATTACAGCAGGTTTTTTAAGAGATAAATAAGAAAACATATGAAAATGCTTACAATTCAATAGAAAGAAGGAAAAGATAAAAGTATTTTTTTAAAAAAACGTCAATAATAAAAAGACAAACAACCCGATTTAAAATGAGCAAAATATTTTAACAGAGACTTACAAAGGAAAATATATAAATGACTAATAACCACATGAAAAAGATACTCAAAAATATAATCATTACAAAAATTAAAATTAAAACACCATAAGATGCCACTACACATTTACCAAAGACTAAAATTCCAGTAACTGGAAGTCTCATACATTTGTTGGTGCAACAGTAAAATGGTCTGTCAGGTTCCTATAAAACTAAAAATACACCTACCCTCTGATCAAATAATCCCACTCCTACATGTTTACTTAAGAGAAATGAAAGTATGTTCCACAGAAAACCTTGTGCATAAATATAAATAGCACCTTTATTCATAATAACCAAAACCTGGAAACAACTAGCTGTCAATCAAGAGAAAACTGTTTAAACAAACTATGGTATATCAGTGCTGTTTTATAAAGAAAAAATAAACTACTAGTATACACAACATAGATGAATATCAAAAACATCATGTGGAGTGAAAGATGCCTTATCCAAAAAAGGACATATCTTGTGATTCTATTAATACAAACAAATACAAACAGGCAAATATAATCTATGATGGAAAAAAAGTGACAACAGTAGTTGTCTCTGGAGGAGTGGGGCAAAGACTGGATGGAAAGAGGGATATGGGAAATTGCAACTATCTGAGGTTATGGGTTACACAGATTTATGCAGGCATCAAAACTCAGAAAATGTACACTTAAGAGTCATACATTTAAATGATTGAAAGCTTTACCATAAATTTACTATAAAACAAAGAAAAATAAAAAAACTGTAAATTAAAAGCAGAAAACAATAAATCTAAATATATCAGGAAGCATAAATTAGAGTAACAAAATTAAACTAAACAAAGAAAGACATACTTAGAATTTTTTTTAAATTCAGGTCATGCTATTACAAGAGAAAACTATGAAATACAAGGAATACAAATATTCAAAGAAAAAATGGAAGACTTACAAAGCAAATACTAATAGAATGATAAACAAATTTAAAATTTTAAAAATACTATTTTTATATCAAACAAAAAAGATACTAAGGCTAATAGGAGTTACTAGGATCAGAGATGGCCATCAGATAATGGAAAAAAAGAATATTTAGGGCCCCTGGGTGGCTCAGTTGGTTAAGCGACGGCCTTCGGCTCAGGTCATGATCCTGGAGTCCCGGGATCGAGTCCCGCATCGGGTTCCCTGCTCAGCGGGGAGTCTGCTTCTCCCTCTGACACTCCCCCCTCTCATGCTCTCTCTATCTCATTCTCTCTCTCAAATAAACAAATAAAATCTTAAAAAAAAAAAAAGACTATCCTAAAAAAAAAAAAGAATATTTATCAGGAAGTAATTATAATTCTATATTTTCATGACTTCAATATCATAAGCACAAAATATTTAAAACACTAAATTATGAGATGCTGGCATATTTACAATCACTGTAAGAAATTGTAACATACTTCTTTTGGTAATTAAAAATTAAGGAGACATAAAATTAGTTAGAATATGTAAGATCTGAACAACATGATTAGGTTTAATCTAATAAACAAATAAGGAATTTTACTTCCAATTACAGAAGACATATTCTGATTTAAGCATGCTTGGAACATTCACACAACTAACCACCCATTAAGCCATGAAGCAAAGCAAATCTTACAAATATGAAGACTCAACATACACCAAATGCTGGTGAGGACATGGAGCAAGAACTCTCACATATCGCTGTTGGGAATGCAAAAGGGTGCAACCACTTTAAAAAACAGTTTTGTGATTTCTTACAAAACTAAACACACTCTTACCATACAGTTTACCATACAATCCAGCAATCACACTCCTTGGTATTTACCCAAAGGATGTGAAAACTTATATTCCCACAAAAACGCATACATGGATGTTTACAGAAGTTTTACTCATAATTGCCAAAACTTGGAAGCAACCAAGATGCCCTTCAGTAGGTGAATGGATAAACAAAGTGTAGTACATGTGGACAATGGAATATTATTCAAGACTAAAAAGAAATTAGCTATCAAACCATGAAAAGACATGGTGGAACCTTAAATGCTTATTACTAAGTTAAAGAAGCCAATCTAAAAAGACTACATACTATATAATTCAAACTATATGATATTCTGGGAATGGCAAAAATATGGAGACAATAAAGAAATTAGTAGTTTCCAGGGGTGCGTAGGGGAGGGATGAATAGATGAAGCACAGATGATTTTCAGGGCAGTGAAAATACTCTGTATGATATTACAATAATGACTCTATCATTACATAATTGTCCAAACACTTAAGTACAAAACCAAAAGTGAATCTAAACTATGGACTTTGGGTGGTTATGATGTGTCAAAGTAGGGTCATCCTTGGTAACATATGTACAATTCTGGTGGAGATGTTGATAATGGGGTAGATTATGCATGGGGGGGCAGGGAGTATATGAGAAATCTCTGTAGCTTCCTCTCAAATATGCTGTGAAGGTAAAACTGCTCTGAAAAAACTGTCTTAAAATAATAATTAAAAAAAATCAGTGTTATAACATATAGCCCATATTATCTGACCACAATGATATTAAATTAGAAAATGATAAAAATGTTCTGGACAAATAATAATAACACATATGGTTCTTGCTAATATTGGGCACGTTTCTAAGTATTTTAACTATGTTAGCACATGTAATCTTCATAAAACCATGTAAGTTAAGTACTTTTATAACTCTATGATTTATAAATGAGCAAACTGAGGCAGGAAAAGAATAATTACTAAATCACACACACACGCACACACACACACAAGTGGTGGAGCTCAGCTGTGGTCCTTGGCAGCCTGGCTTAGGAGACAGAACTTACTCCAATTACCATTACAAGCAAGGAAAATTTCTTAATGTAAATTAGTTAACACATAGATGGAAAAACTTGGATGAAACTACAACAGCTAAATATTACTTAGTGGGAAATATTGAGCCTTTACTATTTATGTTAGAAATTATTTTTTTAAATGACTGAAAATGAATATGCTAAGGCAGCCAACTCAAGAAATTGAAACAAAAATAATGTAAACTCTAAAATGATAAAAGGAAGGAAATGATAGAGTTAAAATCAAATATTAGTGAAATGAGAAACAATCTAGAAGATAAATAAACTCAGAGGCTACCTCTGGAACCAACTACAATTTTCCCATTGGTGTTTACAGTGTTTAGAAGTCAGTATCACATTATAAACTGTAATAAAGTCTTTTGTAATTCACATACGTTCCTGAGCTTTCTCTTCTCCCGGTTAAATCAACACAATTTCTTTACTCATCTTTAATGATCTTGTTTTCTAGTCCTTCATTAATTTCCATAACTGTCTTCCATTTTAAAAATTTCTTCATAATCTTCTTAATCTATGGGTACGAGCACAGAACTTTAATGAAAATCTAAATGGTATGGAGCATACTTGGAAAACTGTTTCTGGGTCTTACATTTCTTACATTATAAATATTTAGGATGATTGTAAAAAATGAATGATAATATATTTCCAAAAACTTGAAAAATGTTCAGGTAACACTAATGGGTTTCAGAATATCACCAAAATAAGAGATTTCTAAGACTAGCTATTCATTATCATTAATTATGAATTAAGTCTGTAAGCAGCATGCTCAAGATTATACATTTGATTTTAATGGATTATGGGCAATTTAGGAAAGTCTATCCATTAGAAGAAACACCTGAGGGGCACCTGGGTGGCTCAGTCGATTAAGCATCTGCCTTCAGCTCAGGTCATGATCCCGGGGTCCTGGGATGAAGCCCCACATCGGGCTCCCTGCTCAGCAGGGAGTCTGCTTCTCTCTCTGCCTGCAGCTCCCCCTGCTTGTGCTCTTGCTCTCTCTCTCTCTCTATTAAATGAATAAATAAAACCTTAAAAAAAAGAGAAAACTATATATGCATTATGATCATAATTACAAATCTGTTTATATACACACAGATAATATTATAAGTATTTAATATTATATAAGAGATGTGCTTCTCTTGAAGAAAACACCACCAAATGTTAACAAAGTTTGGCCCCAGGGTGATTGGACCTTCCTTATTCATTAATATCTTTCCAATCAGAATTCCAGATTTAGAGGCATCCTAGGTCTTCCAGGATACTAAATTCACTCTGCTTTATTAGGTCAAATTATCTTGTACTCTTAAACTCATAATTTTATATGATTACTAATTCTACCATGAGAATCCTATGATTGTTCAATGACCACTACCCTCTGAAGAGACTTCTCCCAGTACATCAGAATGGCCTTTTATTTGCTGAGCAGATTGATGGGCAGCTGTATGTAGTGTGAATGAAGACAGGAAATTATTATGTAAAATAAAGGGAAAAAAATCTGAAGTTGGATGAAGGTGAACTAGAGGAAAGGCAATTAGGAGTCAGAAAAACTGAATACTTCTTATTTCTGGGAAGATTACAATAGAATAATATCCTTGGCAGTGTTGTAGGAAAAAAATGATTTTTGGAGAAAATATAAGTCTAATATAGATTTTGAAAGTACAGAATCTTCCTCAACTTATGGTGGGGTTACATCCCAATAAACCCATTATAAGTTGAAAATATCATAAGCAGAAAATGAATTTAACACACCTAAAATACCAAACATCACAGCTTAGATTAGCCTACTTTAAATGTGCCTACATTTGGGCTAAATCATGTAACACAAAGCCTATTTTATAATAAAGTGTTGGATATTTCATTTAACTAATTGAATACTGTATTGAAAGTGGAAAACAGAATGGTTATATGGGTATAGAATGGTTATAAGTATGTTGGTTGTCTATTCTTGAGATTACGTGACTGACTAGGACCGGTAGCTTGCTGCTGCTGATCAGGATCACAAAAAGTATCATATTACATATTGCTAGCACAAGAAAAAAATCAAAATTTGAAATTCACTAAGAAGTTCAAGATGGTGGTGTAGGAAGATCCTGAGTTCACCTCCTCCCACGTACATAACAAATCAGCAACTACATACAGAACAATTCCCTCTAAAGATGACCTAGAAACCAGATGAATAGAGCCTCCATAACAAGGGACAAAGTAGAAGAGGAAGAGCTATGGTCTTGCTAAAACAAAACAAAACAAAACAGAACCAAAAAAAACCACCCCAGAGACAGTGTTCAACAGTCATGCAGGATCTCAAATGTACACAACTTTTCCCTGAGGAGCAAGAGATTCAAGTTCTGCTGAGGCATGCTAACACTTAGATCCTACACAGGCCAGGAGATGATCTACCAAAACACCTAGCTTTAAAAACCAATGGGGAACACATCCAGGAAAACTATAAAACTATAAGGAAAGGAAAACCCACTCTTAATGTGCCCATATGCAAAAACACTCAACCCAGAAATCAGTACAAAAACTACCAAATTCAAAATTGCCTAGACCATAGGTGAAGAAGATCCACTTACTAATCTTGGAATATCTGCTACACAGGTAGGAGGGTACTAGGCTTCTACTTGGGAACTGAGACAATGGTACTAGCCATTTTGATATATCATTCTGCCATACTGATCCTGGCACTAACAGGCACCATTTTGGAATCCTCCCTCTCTAATACTAATACCAGGGAGCAGGCCCCACTGAGAGCCATGCACCACCCTATACCTTGCCCAGGCCTTGCAGATGACAGGATGATAACCCTGTCCATATGTGCACCCACACCAGTCACATCTGAGCCTTACAGCCAGCAATACTGGGGGATTACCCCTCAAAACCAGCACACTTGTAGCAGTCATGACTGGGCCTCACACCTCCCTGGGCCAGGAACCAGCCTGTCCATCAGTGCACCTACAGCAGTTACAGCCCTGTCACAACAGAGGGTATATCCACACCACAAAAGGATGCCCTTGAAGCACTTGGCTCTGGTTGCCAGAAGTGGTTGCATTTCTGAACCCCACAGGACATCTCCTACATAAGGCTATTTCTTAGGACCAAGAGACACAGCTAAACTACCCAACACATAGAAACAAAGGCAAAATGAGGAAGCAGCAGAATATGTTAAATGACAAAAAAAAACAAGGCAAAAAACCTGACAAAAGAACTTAATGAAATGGAGATAAGCAATCTACCCAATAAAGAGTTCAAAGTAATGGTCATAAAGATGCTTACCAAACTCAGAAAAAGAGTGGATAAATACAGTGAGAACTGCAATAGAGATAGAAAATACAAGAAAGGGCCAATAAGAGATGAAGAATACAATAACAAAAATGAAAAACACATTAGAGAGAATACATAGCAGATTAGATGACACAGAAGTACAAATCAGGAATCGGGAAGACAGGAGAGTGGAAAATCATACAAACTGAATGGCAAAAAGAAAACTGAGTTTTAAAAAAATGAGGACGGTTAAGGGGACTGTGAGACAACACCAAGTGTCATAATGTTTTTATTACAGAGGTCCCAAAAGGAGAATAGAGGAGGAAAGGGTCAGAAAACTTAAAGAAATAATACCTAAAAAATCCCTAACCTAGAAAAGAAAAGAGATACAGAGGTACAGAAAACACAGGGAGTCCCAAAACATGAATCTAAAAAGATCCACATCAAGACACATTATAATTAATATGTCAAAAATTACAGATAAAGAGAGAGTCATAAAAGCAGCAAGAGAAAAGCATTTATTTACATATAAGGGAACCACCATTAGACTCTCTCCCGGTTTTTCAGCAGAAGGTTAGGCAGGTTAGAAGGTAGTGGCATAATATATTAAAAGTACTGAAGAATAAAAACTTATAACCAAGAATAATCTACTGGGCAAGATTATCATTCAGAAGAGGGAGATAAGAGTTTCCCAGGCAAACAAAAGTTAAAGATGTTCATCACCACAAAACCAACTTTACAAAAAATATTAAATGAACTTCCTTAAGCAGAAAAGGCCATAACGAGAAATAAGAAAATACATTTTCAAAAAATCTCACTGGTAAAGGCAAACATATAATAATTGTTGTATACCAATCACATATAAAACTAGTATAAAGGTTAAAAGACAAAAGTAGTAAAATCAACAACTTCTATAATAATCAACTAAGGAATACACAAAATAAAAAGATGCAAAATACAGTATCAAAAACCTAAAACATTGGGGGAGGGGAGGGAGCTAGCAAAAATGCAATGATTTAAAATGCATTAGAACTTAAGCAATCACCAGATTAAAATACATTGCTATAAACACCCATTCATGATAAAAAAAAAAAAAAAAAAAAACCACTCAACAAAGACGGTCTGGAAGGAAATTACCTCTACATAGCAAAGGCCTTATATGAAAAACCCACAGCAGACATCATACTCAATGGTGAAAAACTGACAGCATTTCCACTAAGGTCAGGAACAAGACAAGGACATCCATTCTCAGCTCAGCACTTTATTTAACATAGTACTGGAAATTCTAGCCACAGCAATCAGACAACAAAAAGAAATAAAATGCATCCAAATTGGTAAGGAAGAAGTAAAACTCTTACTACTTACAGATGACATGATGATATATATAGAAAACCCAAATACTCCACCAAAAAGTTACTAGAACTGATCAATGACTTCAGTAAAGTCAAGTCACAAAATACAAAATCAATGTACAGAAATCTGCTGCATTCTTATACATTAATAATGAAACAGCAAAAGGTGAAATTAAGAAAACAATCCCACTTACAACTGCACCAAAAACAATATAGTATCTAGGAATAAACTTAACTGAAGAGATGAAAGACCTGTACTCTGAAAACTACAGAACACTGATGAAAAAAATGGAAGATGACACAAAGAAATGGAAAGACAGTCCATACTCATTGGCTGGTAGAACAAATACTGTTAAAATGTCTATACTAAGCTAAGAAATCTATACATTTAGTGCAATCCCTATCAAAATACCAATGGCATTTTTCACAGAACTAGAACAAACAATCCTAAAATTTGCATGGACCACAAAAGACTTCAAATAGGCAAAGCCATCTTGAAAAAGAAAAACAAAACTGGAAGTATCACAATTACAGATTTCAAGTTATATTACAAAGTGGTAGTAATTAAACAGTAGGATACTGACATTAAAACAGACATATAGATCAATAGAACAGAATGGAAAACCCAGAAATAAGCCCATAATTATATGGTCAAATTAATTTTCAACAAAGGAAAAATGAATATACAATGGGGAAAAAATAGTCCCTTCAACAAATGGTGTTGGGAAAACTGGACAGCGACATGCAAAAGAATGAAACTGGACCACTTTCTTACACCAAACAAAAAAATAAATGCAAAATAGATAAAGATCTAAATTCGAGACCTCAAACCATAAAAATCCTAGAGGGCAACACAGGCAGTAACCTCTTTGACATAAGCTTAGCAGGTTCCTCCTAGCTATGTCTCAAGGCAAGGAAAACAAAAGCAAAAATAAACTATTCAGACTACATCAAAATAGAAAGTTTCTGCACAGAGAAGGAAATAATCATGAAAAACTAAAAGGCAACCTATAGAATGGGAGAAGATATCTGCAAGTGACATATCCAATAAAGGGTTAGTTTCCAAACTACATAAAGACCTGATAAACTCAGTGTGCAAAAACCAAATAATCCAATTAAAAAATGGGTAGAAGACATGAATAGACATTTCTCCAAAGAAGACATATGGATGGCCAACAGATACATGAAAAGATGTTCAAAATCACTGATCATCAGGGAAATAGAAAACTACAATGAGCTATCACCTCACACCTGTTGGAACATGGCTAAAATCAAAATCACAAGAGACAACAAGTGTTGATGAGGATGTGGAAAAGAAGAAACCCTTGTCCACTGTTGGTGAGAATGCAAACTGGTACAGGCACCCTGGAAAAAAGTATGGAGGTTCCTCAAAAGTTAAAATTAGAACTACCCTAAAATCCAGTAATCACACTACTGGGTATTTACCAAAAAAAAACAAAAACATTAATTCAAAGGGATACATGCACCCTTATGTTTATTGCAACATTATTTACAATAGCCAAACTATGGAAGCAGCCCAAGTATCCATGGACTGATGAATGGATAAAGATGTGGTATATAATGAAATATTATTCAGCCATCAAAAAGAATGAAATCTTGCCATTTGTAACAACATGGATAAAGTTGGGGAGTACAATGCTAAGTGAAATAAGTCAATTGGAGAAAGACAAATACCATATGATTTCACTCATATGTAGAATTTAAGAAAGAAAACAAACAAGCAAAGGAAATGAATCTGAGAGACAAACAAAGAAACAGACTTTTAACTATAGAGAGCAAACTGATGGTTATGAATGGAGGTTGGTGGGGGAAGGGTGAAATAGGGGATGGGAAAAATAAAAAAGAACTACATGCAAACATTTCTTTTTTTTTTTTTTACCACCATATATTTTTTTCATTCTTATATTAATCCCCATACATTACATCATTAGTTTTAGATGTAGTGTTCCATGATTCATTGTTTATGCATAACACCCAGTGCTCCATGCAGAATGTGCCCTCCTCAATACCCACCACCAGGCTAACCCATCCTCCCACCCCCATCCCCTCTAGAACCCTCAGTTTGTTTTTCAGAGTCCATCGTCTCTCATGGTTCGTCGACCCCTCCGATTTCCCCCACTTCATTCTTCCCCTCCAGCTACCTTCTTCTTCTTCTTCTTCTTTTTTCTTAACATATATTGCTTATTTGTTTCAGAGGTACAGATCTGAGATTCAACAGTCTAGTCTTACACAATTCACAGCGCTTACCAGAGCACATACCCTCCCCAGTGTCTATCATGCAGTCACCCCATCCCTCCCACCCCACCCCCCACTCCAGCAACCCTCAGTTTGTTTCCTGCGATTAAAAATTCCTCATATCAATGAGATCATATGATACATGTCTTTCTCTGTTTGACTTATTTCGCTCAACATAATACCCTCCAGTTCCATCCACGTCGTTGCAAATGGCAAGATCTCATTCCTTTTGATGGCTGCCTAATATTCCATTGTATATATATACCACCTCTTCTTTATCCATTCATCTGTTGATGGACATCTTGGCTCTTTCCACACTTTGGCTATTAGGGACATTGCTGCTATAAACATCGGGGTGCACGTACCCTTTCGAATCCCTACTTTTGTATCTTTGGGGTAAATACCCAGTAGTGCAATTGCTGGATCATATGGTAGCTCTATTTTCAACTTTTTGAGGAACCTCCATACTGTTTTCCAGAGTGGATGCACCAGCTTGCATTCCCACCAACAGTGTAGGAGGGTTCCCCTTTCTCCGCATTCCCGCCAACATCTGCCATTTCCTGACTTCTTAATTTTAGCCATTCTGACTGGTGTGAGGTGGTATCTCATTGAGGTTTTGATTTGGATTTCACTGATGCCGAGCGATACTGAGCACTTTTTCATGTGTCTATTGACCATTTGGATGTCTTCTTTGGAAAAATGTATGTTCATGTCTGCTGCCATTTCTTGATTGGATTCTTTGTTCTTTGGGTGTTGAGTTTGATGAGTTCTTTATAGATTTTGGATACTAGACCTTTATCTGATATGTCATTTGCAAATATCTTCTCCCATTCTGTCGGTTGTCTTTTGGTTTTGTTGACTGTTTCCTTTGCTTTGCAAAAGCTTTTTATCTTGATGAAGTCCCAATAGTTCATTTTTGCCCTTGCTTCCCTTGCCTTTGGCGATGTTTCTAGGAAGAACTTGCTGTGACTGAGGTCAAAGAGGTTGCTGCCTGTGTTCTCCTCTAGGATTTTTATGGACTCCTGTCTCACATTGAGGTCTTTCAACCATTTGGAGTCTATTTTTGTGTGTGGTGTAAGGAAATGGTCAAGTTTCATTCTTCTGCATGTGGCTGTCCAATTTTCCCAACACCATTTGTTGAAGAGACCGTCTTTTTTCCAATGGACATTATTTCCTGCTTTGTCAAAGATGAGTTGACCATAGAGTTGAGGGTCCATTTCTGGGCTCTCTATTCTGTTCCATTGATCTATGTGTCTGTTCTTGTGCCAGTACGATGCTATCTTGATGATGACAGCTTTGTAATAGAGCTGGAAGTCCGGAATTGTGATGACGCCAGCTTTGCTTTTCTTTTTCAGCATTCCTCTGGCTATGCGGGGTCTTTTCTGGTTCCACACAAATTTTAGGATTATTTGTTCCATTTCTTTGAAAAAAGTGGATGGTATTTTGAAGGGGATTGCATTGAATGTGTAGATTGCTCTAGGTAGCATTGACATCTTCACAATAGTTGTTCTTCCAATCCATGAGCATGGAACATTTTTCCATTTCTTTGTGTCTTCCTCAATTTCTTTCATGAGTATTTTATAGTTTTCTGAGTACAGATCCTTTGTCTCTTTGGTTAGATTTATGCCTAGGTATCTTATGGTTTTGGGTGCAATTGTAAATGGGATCGACTCCTTAATTTCTCTTTCTTCTGTCTTGTTGTTGGTGTATAGGAATGCCACTGATTTCTGTGCATTGATTTTATATCCTGCCACTTTACTGAATTCCTGTATGAGTTCTAGCAGTTTTGGGGTGGAGTCTTTGGGGTTTTCCACATAAAGTATCATATCATCTGAAAACAGTGAGAGTTTGACTTCTTCTTTCCCAATTTGGATGCCTTTTATTTCTTTTTGTTGTCTGATTGCTGTGGCTAGGACTTCCAATACTATGTTGAATAGCAGTGGTGTTAGTGGACATCCCTGCCGTGTTCCTGATCTTAGGGGGAAAGCTCTCAGTTTTTCCCCATTGAGAATGATATTCGCTGTAGGTTTTTCCTAGATGGCTTTTATGATATTGAGGTATGTACCCTCTATTCCTGTACTCTGAAGAGTTTTGATCAAGAAAGGATGCTGTACTTTGTCAAATGCTTTTTCTGCATCTATTGAGAGGATCATATGATTCTTGTTCTTTCTTTTGTTAATGTATTGTATCACCTTAATTGATTTCTGGATGTTGAACCAACCTTGCAGCCCAGGGATAAATCCCACTTGGTCGTGGTGAATAATCCTTTTAATATACTGTATGATCCTACTGGCTAGTATTTTGGTGAGAATTTTTGCATCTGTGTTCATCAGGGATATTGGTCTGTAATTCTCCTTTCTGATGGGGTCTTTGTCTAGTTTGGGGATCAAGGTAATGGTGGCCTCATAAAACGAGTTTGGAAGTTTTCCTTCCATTTCTATTCTTTGGAACAGTTTCAGAAGAATAGGTATTAATTCTTCTTGAAATGTTTGGTAGAATTTCCCTGGGAAGCCATCTGGCCCTGGGCTTTTGTTTTTGGGAGATTTTTGATGACTGCTTCAATTTCCTTAGTGGTTATAGGTCTGTTCAGGTTTTCTATTTCTTCCTGGTTCAGTTTTGGTAGTTGATACACTTCTAGGAATGCATCCATTCCTTCCAGGTTATCTAATTTGCTGGCATATACTTTGTCATAATATGTTCTTATAATTGTTTGTATTTCTTTGGTGTTGGTTGTGATCTCTCCTCTTTCATACATGATTTTGTTGATTTGGGTCATTTCTCTTTTCTTTTTGATAAGTCTGGCCAGGGGTTTATCAATTTGTTAATTCTTTCAAAGAACCAGCTCTTAGTTTCTTTCATCTGTTCTACTGTTCTTTTGGTTTCTATTTCATTGATTTCTGCTCTGATCTTTATTACTTCTCTTCTCCTGCTGGGTTTAGGCTTTATTTGCTGTTCTTTCGCCAGCTCCTTTAGGTGTAGGGTTAGGTTGTATATTTGAGAGCTTTCTTGTTTCTTGAGAAAGGCTTGTATTGCTATATGCTTTCCTCTTAGGACTGCCTTTGCTGCATCCCAAAGATTTTGAACAGTTGTGTTTTCATTTTCATTGGTTTCCATGTATTTTTTAATTCTTCTTTAATTTCCTGGTTGACCCATTCATTCTTTAGTAGGATGCTCTTTGGCCTCCATGTATTTGATTTCTGTCTGACTTTCCTCTTGTGATTGAGTTCTAGTTTCAAAGCATTGTGGTCTGAAAATAGGCAGGGAATGATCCCAATCTTTTGGTACTGCTTGAGATCTGATTTGTGAACTAGGATGTGATCTATTCTGGATAATGTTCCATGGGGACTAGAGAAGAATGTGTATTCCATTGCTTTGGGATGGAATGTTCTGAATATGTCTGTGAAGTCCATTTGGTCCAGTGTGTCATTTAAAGTCTTTATTTTCTTGTTGATCTTTTGCTTAGATGATCTGTCCATTTCAGTGAGGGGGCTGTTAAAGTCCCCCACTATTACTGTATTGTTGTCAATGTGTTTCTTTGCTTTTGTTATTAATTGCCTTATAGAATTGGCTGCTCCCATGTTAGGGGCATAGATATTTACAATTGTTAGATCTTGTTGTTGGATAGACCCTTTAAGTAGGATATAATGTCCTTCCTCAGCTCTTATTACAGTCTTTGGTTTAAAATCTAATTTGTCTGATATAAGGATTGCCACCCCAGCTTTCTTTTGGTGTCCATTACCATGGTAAATGGCTTGCCACCCCCTCACTTTCAATCTGGGGGTGTCTTTGGTTCTAAAATGAGTCTCTTGCAGACAGCATATCGATGGGTCTTGTTTTTTAATCCAGTCTGATAGCCTGTGTCTTTTGATTGGGGCATTTAGCCCATTTACATTCAGGGAAACTATTGAAAGATAGGAATTTAGTGTCATTGTATTGCCTGTAAGGTGACTGTTACCGTATATTGTCTGTGTTCCTTTCTGGTCTATGTTGCTTTTAGGGTCTCTCTTTGCTTAGAGGACCCCTTTCAAGATTTCTTGTAGGGCTGGTTTTGCGTTTGTAAATTCCTTTAGTTTTTGTTTGTCCTGGAAGCTTTTTATCTCTCCTTCATTTTTCAATGACAGCCTAGCTGGATAGAGTATTCTTGGCTGCATATTTTTCTCATTTAGTGCTCTGAATATATCCTGCCAGTCCTTTCTGGCCTGCCAGGTCTCTGTGGATAGGTCTGTTGCCAATCTAATGTTTCTACCATTGTAAGTTACATATCTCTTCTCCTGAGCTGCTTTCAGGATTTGCTCTTTGTCTATGAGACTCGTAAGTTTTACTATTAGATGTCGGGGTGTTGACCTATTTTTATTGATTTTGAGAGGGGTTCTCTGTGCTTCCTGGATTTTGATGCCTGTTTCCTCCCCCAAATTAGGGAAGTTCTCTGCTATAATTTGCTCCATTATACCTTCTGCCCCTCTCTCTCTTTCTTCTTCTTCTGGGATCCCAATTATTATAATGTTGTTTCGTCTTATGATATCGCTTATCTCTCGAATTCTGCCCTCGTGATCCAGTAGTTGTTTACCTCTCTTTTTCTCAGCTTCTTTATTTTCCATCATTTGGTCTTCTATATTACTGATTCTCTCTTCTGCCTCATTTATCCTAGCAGTTAGTGCCCCCATTTTTGATTGCACCTCATTAATAGCCTTTTTGATTTCTATTTGGTTAGATTTTAGTTCTTTTACTTCTCTAGAAAGGGTTTCTCTAATAACTTCCATATTTTTTTCAAGCCTAGCTAGTATCTTTAAAGTGATGATTCTGAACTCTAGATCTGACATCGTACTAATGTCCATATTGAGTAGGTCCCTGGCAGTCGGTACTACCTCTTGTTCTTTTTGTTGAGGTGATTTTTTCCGTCTCGTCATTTTGTGCAGAGGAGAATAGATGAATGAGAGAACAAAATGCTAGCAGAGTAATATCGTCCCCAGAAAATATACTCTAAACAAATCAGAAAAGACGTGAAGCAGTGGAGAAAGAAATGGAAAGAGAGAAAAAAGAAAAAGAAAAAAAAATAAAAAGATAAAAACAAACAAAAACAAACAAAACAAAACAACAACAACAATAAAAACCAGAATGTGATCAAATATGATCAGGCTGGTATATAGATCAGTGCCACCCACTGGATTTGGGGTGTATTTTGGTCTGTTAGAAGAAAGTGCCTCCCAAAATTTTAAAGAAAGAAAAACTTATATATGTACAAAAATAAGGGTTGATATGATGAAGTGATGGAATATGACTGTAAAGATGGAAATTATAAAAAATTTTATAAAAGGAATTGATAAGAAGTTGTTTGAAAAAAGAAAGAAGAGGATTTTAAAAAAGAAAAAAGAAAAAAAAAGGGAGAGAATGTGATCAGGCAGGGGAGTAGAAAAAACCATATACTAGAGATTTAGGGTATATTTTGATCTGTTAGAAGAAACTATCTCAAAATTTTAAAGAGAGAACAACTTATATATATATGCCAAAAATACGGGTAACTACTATGAAGGGATAGAATACGACTCTAAAAATGAAAAATAAAAATGTTTTTTAAAAAAGGGATTGATAAGATGTTGGTTGAAAAAGGGAACAAGAAAAAAAGACAGTTAAAAAAAAAGTTAACTTTCAACTACTAAAGAATCATGGTAAAAAAGCCATGAATTCTATGTTCAGTATTCCCCTAGCGCTGGAGTTCTGCTGTTCTCATTGATTGGTAAACTTGGTCTTGGCTGGCTGTTCTTGCTGATCTTCTGGGGGAGGGGCCTGTTGCCATGGTTTCCAAATGTCTTTACCGGTGGCAGAATTGCCCCGCCCTTGCCCCCTCCCGGCTAAGTAATCTGCTTGGGTTTGCTGTCCGGGGCTTTTGTTCCCTGTGAGCTTTCCGTACAGCTTTGGAGGTGGAGAGTGAAAATGGCGGCCTCCCAATCTCCGCCCCAGAGGAGCCGAGAACTCGGGGCCCCGCTCCTCAGTGAGCCCCCAGAGAAAAGCCATCAGTCACTCCCATCTCCCCGGTCTCCCGCCACACTCCGTGTTCACCCGGCCTGTGACCACACGTTTCTATCTCTGGCACCCGACCCCAGGTGGAGTCTCCAAACCCAGCAGATCCCTGCGGTCGGTGCACTCCCGCGCGGCTCCTCCCAGGGGAGGAAGGTGAGTCTCCCCGGATCTGCCGCTTGTTGGGTCCCTGCTGGAGGAGCAGTGGCCCGACTGTGCCACGCATCACAGTTTATGGCAACCCTGAGCTGAGAGCCCGCGCCTGGGCTCCGCCTCTGTAGCCAGCTTCCCTGCTCCATTACCTGGGAGCTCTGCCACACTCAGGCACCCCCGGTCTTTCTGTGACCCCGAGGGTCCTGAGACCACACTGTCCCATGAGGGTTCCACCCCCTACTTAGGCACCAGAATGATGTCCCTCAGCAGAGCAGACTTTTAAAAGTTCCAATTTTGTGCTCCACGGCTCTATCACTTGCCAGAAGCGGCTGACGGAGACCCCTCCCCCGCTGTCTATCCTCCCGAATATCGCCTCGGATTCACTTCTCTGCACGTCCTACCTTCCAGAAAGTGGTCGCTTTTCTGTTGAGAGAGTTGTTGCTATTCTTTTCTTCGATCTCCTGTTGAGTTTGTAGGTGTTCAGAATGGTTTGATCCCTATCCAGCTGAATTCCTGAGAGGAGATGAAATCCAGGTCTCCTACTCCTCCGCCATCTTGCTCCTACCCCATGCAAACATTTCTTAAAGCCCAGAGCAATTAATCTTTATTATGATATACAATCTAGGATTTTGTTGATTTAAAAATGTTTCATTTTTCAATTCTATTTGTATTTTCTTTGTTGTAACTAAAACAAGTGTTCTGACAATTAAAAAAATTTTTAAATAAAATGAAAATAAGTTAATTAATTACAATGGACTTTTATATACATAGGATGTTATATCTGAACTGAATGGTGACCACACCCCAAAAATTTATAATACGGGTGCCTGGGTGGCTCAGTCATTAAGTGGCTGCCTTCGGTTCATATCATGGTTCCAGGGTCCTGGGATCAAGTCCCACATCGGGCTCCCTGCTCTGCAGGAAGCCTGCTTCTCCCTCTCTCGCTCCCCCTGCTTGTGTTCCCTCTCTCGCTGTGTCTCTCCCTGTCAAATAAATAAAATCTTTAAAAAAAAATTTATAATAGATACACAAAAAATAAAGAGAAAGGAATCCAAGCATAATACTAAAGAAAATCATCAAATCACAAGGGAAGAAAAAAAGAGAAGAAAGAAACAAAACTGTAATAAATAAATAAATAGCCCCAGAAAACAATAAAATGGCAAAAAGTACATACCCATTATTAATTACTTTAAATGTAACTAGACTAAATGCTTCAATCAAAAAACACAGGTATCTAAATAAATAAAAAGCAAGACCCATCTATATGCTGCTTACAAGAGACTCACTTCAGACCTAAGGACACATATAGACTTAAAGTGAAAGGATGGGAAAAGATATTCCACGCAAATGGAGGCAGAAAAAAAAAGGCAGAGATACTTATATCACACAAAATAGACTTTAAAAGAGACTGTAATAAGAGACAAAGAAGAGAATTATGTAATGATAAAGGGATCAATCTAACAAGAGTATGTAAAAATGGTAAATATGTATCCAACATAGAAGCATCTAAATATATAAAGCAAATATTAACAGAAATAAAGGGAGAAAGTGACAGCAATACAATAATATTAATACAATAATAGTAGGGGACTTTAACATGCCATTTACAACAATGGATAGATTATCCATATAGAAAATCAATAAGGAAATAGTGGCTTTGAATGACACATTAGACCAGATGAACCTAACAGATATATTCAACACATTCTATCCAAAAACAGCAGAATACACATTCTTTTCAAAGGCACATGGAACATTCTCCAGGATAGATCACACGGTGGCTATAAAACAAATCTCAACAAATTTAAGAATGTTGAACTCATATCTAGCATCTTTTCTTCACACAATGCTATGAAACTAGAAATCAATTATAAGAAGGAAACTGAAAAAACACAAATATGTAAAGATTAAACAACATGCTACTAAACAACAAATGGGCAAATGAAAAAATCAAAGAGAAAAATAAAGTACCTTGAGAGGTGCCTGGGTGGGTCAGTCAGTTAAGTGCCTGCCTTTGGCTCAGGTCATGATCCCGGGTAATGGGATCAAACCCCGCACCAGGCTCCCTGCTCAGCAGGAAACTTGCTTCTCCCTCTCCCACTCCCCCCTGCTTGTGTTCCCTCTCAAGACTAACAAATGAATTTAGTAAAGTTGCAGGATACCACACAGTTGAACAATATCAATATATAGAAATTTTTTGCATTTCCATACACTAACAAACTATTAGAAATAGAAATTAAGAAAACAATCTGATTTACATTTGTAACAAAAATAATAAAATACTGAGGAATATCTTTAAGCAAGGAGGTGAAAGACCTATATTCTAAAAACTGTAACACATTGATGAAATTGAAGAAAACATAAATAAATGGAAAGATATACCATGCTCATGGATTGCGAGAATATTGTTAAAATGTCCATACTATCCAAAATAAAGAAAAGATTCAATGCAATCCCTATCAAAACACCAATGGCATTTTTCACAGAACTAAAGCAAATGATCTTTAAATTTCTATGGAACCTTACAAGATCCCAAATAGCCAAAGCAATCTTGAGAAACTAGAACAAAGCTAAAGGTATGATGCTCCCAGATTTCAAACTATTCCACAAAGCTATAGTAATCAAAATAGTATGGTACTGGCACAAAAATGGACACATAGATCCATGGAACATTATAGAGAGCCCACAAATAAACCCACACTTATATGGTCAATTAACTTATGATAAAGGAGGTAAGAATACACAATGGGGAAAAGACAATCTCTCTAATAAATGGTGCTAGGAAAACTGGAGAGCTACAGGCAAAAGAATGATACTAAACCCCTTTCTTATACCATACACAAAAATAAACCCAAGATGGACTAAAGACAAATTTAAGACCTGAGCCATAAAATTCCTAGAAGAAAACACAGGCAGTAAATTCTTAGACACTGGTCTTGGCAATATTTTTTTATCTGTCTCCACAGGCAAAGAAAATAAAAGCAAAAATAAACTAACAGAATTACATCAAACTAAAAAAATTTGCACAAAAAAAGGAAACCATCAACAAAACAAAAAAGCAACCTATTGAATGAAAAAAGATGCTAGCAAATGATATTTCTGATGGGGGTTAACATCAAAAATATACAGAACTCACACAGTTTAATATCTAAAAACAAAGAATCCAATTTTTAAAGAATGAGTAGAGAATCTGTTACATATTTTTCCAAAGAAGACTTACAGATGCCCAACAGACACATGAAAAGATGCTCAATACCACTAACCACTAGGGAAATGCAAATCAAAACCACAATGAGCTATTTCCTCATACCTGTTAGAATGGCTCTTATCAAACAGGCATAAAATAACAAGTGTTGAGGAGTATGTGAAAAAAAGGGAAATTTCATACACTGTTGGCAGAATATAAATTGGTACAACCACTACACAAAACAGCATGGAGTTTCCTCAGAAAATTTTAAAAAGATCTGCCATATAACCCAGCAATTCCACTTCTAAGTATTTTTTCAAAGAAAATAAAAACACTTATTTGAAAAGACACATGAACTCCCATGTTCATCATAGCATTATTTACAATACCCAAGATGTGGAAGTGACCTAAATGTCCATCAACAGAGACAGGGATAAAAAAAGATGTGTTCTATATATATGCAAAGGAATATTACTCAGCCATAAAAAAAGAATGAGAGCTTTCCATTTGCAACAACATGGATAGACCTAGATGGTATTATGCTAAGTGCAGTAAGTCACAGAAAGATAAATACTGTATGTGGAATCTAAGAAATAAAACAAATGAACAAACAAAACAAAACAGAAATGGACACAAAGATGCAGAAAACAAACTGGTAATTGCCAGGAGAGTGGAGGGATGGACAAAATAGAGGGGATTAAGAGGTACAATCTTCTAGTTATAAAATAAAGATAACATAGGGATGTAATGTACAGCATAAGTGATATACTCAATAATACTGTAACAACTTTCTGCGGTGAGAGATGATAACTAGACTTATTCAGTGACCATTTCACAAAATATAAATAAATATCAAATCACTATTTTGTGCACTTAAAACTAATACAATATTGTATGTCAATTATTTTTAATTTAAAAATTAAAGTTAAAAATTAAATTGCAGCCCCCTCAAAAAAATTTTAAAATTTCAAAATACAGTTTCTATTGAATGCATTTGCTTTCTTACACTGTAAAATCAGAAAACTCTAAGTTGAACCACCATAGTGGAGGGCCATCTATAGTTTACTAGAAATTATGCAAGGTAAAATACACCTCCTGAATCATTTTCAGTAAAATCGACATTACTCACCCAGTGTTTTGAATATAAGTTTTTCTGTAGAATTCAATGAGGTATTGAGTCCTGAATTGTTTGGTTCAGGGGCAGTAATGAGAAAAGCTGACATGTAGGATCTATGATAATAAATGTCATTGCCAGGTATCCTATATTGCACACTAAATATGGTGAGTCAATTATTAAACCTACAGTCTAAGCAACACCAAGACTTCCTGAAACTACAATCAGTCTGTTAGTAGATTACATAACAATAACTTTATGAGCTTTGAAAAAAATCTATAAAATCATTAAATCTTACCTCCTAATTGAAAATCTAAGAACTCCAAATGATTGAATAACTTGCTCAAATTTTTGACTTTATGCTCTTTCACCTACCCTAAGCTTATAAGATGCACTGGGAGAGGTGGTAGGACAAAAATAAATAAAAAATAAAAAGAGGTAAGAGTGAAAAGGAAAGAAAGACAAAAAAAAATTTCATTCATTGGCAACACTTTTTTAAAGATTTTATTTATTTATTTGAGGGAGAGAGAGCGAGCGTGTGTGCATGTGTGCAAGTGAGGGGAGGGGCAGAGGAAGAGGAAAAGAGTCTCAAGCAGTCTCCATGCTGAGCATGGAGCTAGATCCACTGATCTTACAACCATGAGATCATGACCTGAGCCAAAACCAAGAGTCGGACACTAACCAACTGAGCCACCCAGACACCCCTTCATTGACAACATTTATAAAAGTTCCCCCAAACTTACTATTACATGATTATTGTATACATATGTTAAATAATGTCTTATTATAAAAGTATACCAATTTTACACATTTTCACTTTTCACATTTTAATCATTATCCTCCCTCCACCATTCTTTTTGCTTTTTTCTTCCATTACCAATTTCAGCCCATCCTTACACTTTCAGAAAAAATGGGAAGCCCGTCAAATATATTTTACTCCAAAGATGATCTTAACCAAATAGCAAGACTGAACTAAATAAATAAACCAATAGCAGCAATGAAGAATAGTTTAACTTTTTTTTTAAAAGATTTTTTATTTATTCATTTGACAGAGAGAGAGACAGCGAGAGAGGGAACACAAGCAGGAGGGGCCAAAGAAGGAGAAACAGGCTTCCCAAAGAGCAAGGAGCCCGACGTGGGGCTCGATCCCAGAACGCTGGGATCATGACTTGAGCCGAAGGCAGACGCTTAACGACTGAGCCACCCAGGCGCCCCTAGTGTAACATTTTAAAATTTACTTTCTAACAAAAATGTTCACTTAAGCATTCTCTCTGCCTAATAGGTTCTTTGTTGCCTAATCTATGTATTGTTACATTTAATCACTTTGATTCAGCAGCAAGTCCTTTTGTTTTCCTCGTGCAGCATCCTGGCTAAATGTAAAATATATAGGCACCCTGAGTGCTCTTTATTTACACTTCTGATTGGCTAGGAAAATTTATTTCACTGCAAAGCTTAAGAAGAAACCAATAGGTCAGAAAAGATGTGTAGCACTGCTTCTGCACTCAAGCTAATTTTTTCTTATATGTGTAATGCTTTACAATTTGAAGATATTTTAAAATACAATTCAGTAGGGACTCCTTATTAATAGTTTATTTGGTATAAAAGTTACTTTTCCAATATACTTCAATTTCATAGATTGTTACTGTCATTTATGTAATATAGCATTGAAAAAGTATCTAATGAGAAAATCACTCACTATTAAATTATTAATCATGAAAAATTGATATATAATCAGATCACTTCTTTATGAATACAAATATCCAACCGGCAAAATGAATCAAATTCAATTCATCTTATTTTTTCAGAGGATACTTGCAATATAATAAGGATAATCATTTCCAGAGAAAAGATCTTTGGATTATACTTTCATAGTATATATTCATTCATTCATCCATTCATCCATCAAATAAATATTGGCTATTCACCACATCATACAAAACCTTATGTTAGATCCATATGATGGTATGAAGATAACTGCCTATCATTGCAGCCAATAGAAAAGTCTTAAATTTTGCTTTAATGGCATTTTCAGTGCTATGACACAAATACAGTTTTTGCATAATTATCATCTAAAGTAAAGAGGAAAACTATCATTTTTTAACTCATGCTTTCTACTAGAAATAATCCCACCCTATTTTTAAGCAACTTGATCCAAAATTATTTTAAACTAAAATTTAGGAATTATACATTGAATTCCTACTATACGCCAGACACTGCTAATTTTGACCATACAAAAATTTTCCTTCTATTCAAGGAAATCAAAGTAGCTGTGGAGAGAAATACAAAGGTATTAAGATAATCAGTTAAGTGTCATGATAAGTGATTTCCTTCTGTATACTGCCATGGGAACGCAAATGATAATAGGATGCAGGGGAGACAGTTTGTGGGAAAGGGCTTCTCAAAAGAAGTAACATTAGATCCTGGCCCTACATAAGAAAAGAATTTAACAAATCAGAGGAGAAGGAGGAGGAAGAGGAGAATGAAGAAAGAGAGGAGAAAAGGAGCAGCTAACATTTATTACAGGCTCTGTACTAAAGAGTTTATATACATTATCTCATGTAATGCTTAGAACAGCCTTTGAGTTAGATACTATGAGTACTAAAATTTAACAGGAAGGTATCTTTTGGAGATGGCAGGAGAAGGCAGTGCTATCTAACAAAAGGGAAATACTTCTTTGTTTGAGTAAACTAGTCAGAGTAAACAAGTGAGCCTTAAGTAAAAGGTAAGTTTTAGAAAATGTATTGAGAGAAGAAAGTGAATAAATCCATCTTTCTACCCCTACTGTCCAATACAAAGTAGGCATTTATATAATGTTTTGTAATGAAGAATTAAATAATATAATTAAGTAATAAGGAAAGGGGAGGGAGAGAGAGAAAGAGAACCCATGAGCAAAGGCAAATTGAGGCTAAGCTGCAAGTGGCCTTCAATTCCAGGCCAAAATGGTGAGACTTTTTATCAGCAAAGTGGTGACATAACTGACCTCATGTAGAAGGATGGATTAAAGAAAATAGAAACAAAAGGCAGTAAATTATGTAAAGAAGTTACTGCAACATTCGGGAAAGAGATGAGGAAGTTTCAAAAAAGGCAGAGAATGGGAGTAAAGGGCAGAACTGAGACATCGATGAGGAAGAAATTTTTTGGCTTTGACGTTCACTCTTGTTGGATTTCAGGTTTCTAGAATGAGAGAACAGTGGTACTCTTAATTAGGACTGGGAATATAGGAAGAATGGGGAAATTAAGATGCTAATAACAATGAAACTTAATATTGATATCTATGCATATAAAGGCAGATAGAATATGTAATTTGTATTTTGTGAAACTAAGAAACAACATGTAAGCTTCTGAGATTTCCCAGAAATTAGTATCAGATCGTATTTACTGACTCACTTAATGCAAAAATTAAATAAAGTAGGAAAATATCTATAGTTCTTTTAGTAACAGCTTTACTGATACATAATTCACATAACATAAAATTCACCTTTTTAAAGTGGACAAGTCATGTTTTTTTTTAAGATTTAATTTATTTGAGAGAGAGAGAGCGTGCAAGTGGGGGGATGAGCAGAGGGAGAGGGACAAGCAGACTCCACACTGAGTGGGGAGCCTGATGCAGGGCTCAATCTCACAACCCTGAGATTATGACCTGAGCTGAAATCAAGAGTCAGATGCTTAACTGACTGAGCCACACAGTGCCCCTCATTAGGTTTTAGTACATTCACAAAGCTGTGTGTATTCATCACCACTAATTTTTGAAAAATTTCATCAACCCATAAAGAAACCCTGGACCCCCTGGTAGTCACTCACCATTCACTCCTCCCACAATCCCTGGCAAACACAAATCTACTTTCTGTCTGTATAGATTTGCCCATTCTGGACATTTTATATAGATGAAATTATATAATATTTGGTCTTTTATGACTGATTTCTTTCATTTTAGATAATATTTTCAAGGTACATACATATTGTATTACCAGGCCTTCTTTTTATTCCTTATTACCAAATAATATTCCATTTTATAGACCATGTTTTATTTATCCATTATTCAGCTGATGGACATTGGACTCTTCCCACTTTTTGACTATTATGATTAATGCCACTCTTAACATTCATACACAAGTTTACATGTGAATATATTTTTTCATTTCTCTTTGGTATATAGCTGGGATTGGAACTGCTGGGATATATTGGTCTTATGTCCAACATTTTGAGAAAACACTTGTTTTCCAAAGTGGCTTCATGATTTTACAATCCCACCAGTAATGTGCGAGATTTCTAATTTCTCCACATCCTTGTCAACATTTATTGTTTGTCTTTTTTATTACAACCATCCTACTAAGTGTCAAGTGGCATCTCATTGTGGTTTTGATCTGCATTTTGCTAAATACAAATGGTAATGAGGATCTTTTTTTTTTTTTTAAAGATTTTATTTATTTATTTGAGAGAGAGAGAATGAGAGACAGAGAGCATGAGAGGGAGGAGGGTCAGAGGGAGAAGCAGACTCCCTGCTGAGCAGGGAGCCCGATATGGGACTCGATCCCGGGACTACAGGATCATGACCTGAGCCGAAGGCAGTCCGTTAACCAACTGAGCCACCCAGGCGCCACAATGAGGATCTTTCTATGAACTTTTTGGCCATTTGTACATCTTCTTCAGACAAATGAGTTTAATTATACAGGGCTTTCCCCCACTTTATTTAAATATAATTGACATGCAACTTTGTATAAGTTTAAGGTGTACAACACAATGAATGTTACACATATACATTACAAAATGACTACTACAGTAAGGTTAGTTAATGCCTCTATCCCCTTTCATAATTACCGTGTGTGTGTGTGTGTGTGTATGCACATGTGCACATTCAAAACATTTAGGATCTATGCTCTTAGCAACTTTCTAGTATATAATACAATATTTGTTAACTATAATCACCATACTCTATATTAGATCCCCACAACTTATACATCTTATAATGGAAGTTTTTACCCCTTGACCAACTTTTCCCATTTCCCTCACCTGGGAACCAGCCCCTGGCAACCACAATTTTACTCTTTATTTCTAGGAGTTAGCTTTTCCACATATAAATGAGATAATACAATATTTGTCTTTATCTCACTTCTTTCACTCAATAAAATGCCCTCACATCCATCCATGTTTTAGGAGAGGCAGGATTTCCTTCTTTTTGTGGTTGCATACTAGTCCATTTTACATGTATACACCCCATTTCCTTTATCCATTATCCATCAATAGACACATAGGTTGTTTCCATGTCTTGGCTACTGTAAATAATACAGCAATGAACATGGGGGTGGAGATATCCCTTTGAGACAGTAATTAACTTTCCTTCAGATACATGCTTCGAAGTGAGATGGCTACATCATTGGATAGTTCTACTTTAACTTTTTTTAAATTTTTTATTGTTATATTAATCACCATATATTACATCATTACTTTTTGATGTAGTGTTCCATGATTCATTGTTGTGCATAACACCCAGGGCTCCATGTAAAATGTGCCCTCTTTAATACCCATCACCAGCCTAACCCATCCTCCCACCACCCTCCCCTTAAAAACCCTCAGTTTGTTTTTCAGACTCCATCATCTCTCATGGTACTTCTCCCCCTCTGATTTCCCCACCTTCATTCTTCCCTCCTACTATCTTCTTTTTTTTTTTTCTTAACATATATTGCATTATTTGTTTCAGAGGTACAGAATGGTGATTCAACAGTCTTGCACAATTCACAGCACTCAACATAGCACATACCCTTCCCAGTGTCTATCACCCACGATCTCATTCCTTTTGATGGCTGCATTATATTCCATTGTGTATATATACCACCTCTTCTTTATCCATTCATCTGTTGATGGACATCTTGGCTCTTTCCACACTTTGGCTATTGTGGACATTGCTGCTATAAACATCGGGGTGCACGTACACTTTCAGATCCCTACATTTGTATCTTTGGGGTAAATACCCAGTAGTGCAATTGCTGGATCATATGGTAGCTCTATTTTCAACTTTTTGAGGAACCTCCATACTGTTTTCCAGAGTGGTTGCACCAGCTTGCATTCCCACCAACAGTGTAGGAGGGTTCCCCTTTCTCCGCATCCCCGCCAACATCTGTCGTTTCCTGACTTGTTAATTTTAGCCATTCTGACTGGTTTGAGGTGGTATCTCATTGAGGTTTTGATTTGGATTTCCCTGGTGCCAAGCGATATTGAGCACTTTTTCATGTGTCTGTTGGCCATTTGGATGTCTTCTTTGGAAAAATGTCTGTTCATGTCTGCTGGCCATTTCTTGACTGGATTCTTTGTTCTTTGGGTGTTGAGTTTGACAAGTTCTTTATAGATTTTGGATACTAGACCTTTACCTGATATGTCATTTGCAAATATCTTCTCCCATTCTGTCGGTTGTCTTTTGGTTTTGTTGACTGTTTCTTTTGCTGTGCAAAAGCTTTTTAACTTGATGAAGTCCCAATAGTTCATTTTTGCCCTTGCTTCCCTTGCCTTTGGCGATGTTTCTAGGAAGAAGTTGCTGTGACTGAGGTCAAAGAGGTTGCTGCCTGTGTTCTCCTTTAGGATTTTGATGGACTCCTGTCTCACATTAAGGTCTTTCAACCATTTGGAGTCTATTTTTGTGTGTGGTGTAAAGAAATGGTCAAGTTTCATTCTTCTGCATGTGGCTGTCCAATTGTCCCAACACCATTTGTTGAAGAGACTGTCTTTTTTCCATTGGACATTCTTTCCTGCTTTGTTGAAGATTAGTTGACTATAGAGTTGAGGGTCCATTTCTGGGCTCTCTATTCTGTTCCATTGATCTATGTGTCTGCTTTTGTGCCAGAACCATACTGTCTTGATGACAGCTTTGTAATAGAGCTGGAAGTCTGGAATTGTGATGACGCCAGCTTTGCTTTTCTTTTTCAACATTCCTCTGGCTACTCGGGGTCTTTTCTGGTTCCATACAAATTTTAGGATTATTTGTTCCATTTCTTTGAAAAAAGTGGATGGTATTTTGATGGGGATTGCATTGAATGTGTAGATTGCTCTAGGTAGCATTGACATCTTCACAATAGTTGTTCTTCCAATCCATGAGCATGGAACATTTTTCCATTTCTTTGTGTCTTCCTCAATTACTTTCATGAGTATTTTATACTTTTCCGAGTACAGATCCTTTGCCTCTTTGGTTAGATTTATGCCTAGGTATCTTATGGTTTTGGGTGCAATTGTAAATGGGATCGACTCCTTAATTTCTCTTTCTTCTGTCTTGTTGTTGGTGTATAGGAATGCCACTGATTTCTGTGTATTGATTTTATATCCTGCCACTTTACTGAATTCCTGTATGAGTTCTAGCAGTTTTGGGGTGGAGTCTTTGGGTTTTTCCACATAAAGTATCATATCATCTGCAAAGAGTGAGAGTTTGACTTCTTTGCCAATTTGGATACCTTTTATTTCTTTTTGTTGTCTGACTGCTGTGGCTAGGACTTCTAATACTATGTTGAATAGCAGTGGTGTTAGTGGACATCCCTGCCGCATTCCTGACCTTAGGGGAAAAGCTCTCAGTTTTTCCCCATTGAGAATGATATTCACTGTGGGTTTTTCAAAGATGGCTTTTATGGTATTGAGGTATGCACCCTCTATCCCTATACTCTGAAGAGTTTTGAAGGATGCTGTACTTTGTCAAATGCTTTCTCTGCATCTATTGAGAGGATCATATGATTCTTGTTCTTTCTTTTGTTAATGTATTATATCACGTTAATTGATTTCTGGATGTTGAACCAACCTTGCAGCCCAGGGATAAATCCCACTTGGTCGTGGTGAATAATCCTTTTAATGTACTGTAGGATCCTACTGGCTAGTATTTTGGTGAGAATTTTTGCATACATGTTCATCAAGGATATTGATCTGTAATTCTCCTTTTTGATGGGGTCTTTGTCTGGTTTGGGGATCAAGGTAATGGTGGCCTCATAAAACGAGTTTGGAAGTTTTCCTTCCATTTCTATTCTTTGGAACAGTTTCAGAAGAATAGGTATTAATTCTTCTTGAAATGTTTGGTAGAATTCCCCTGGGAAGCCATCTGGCCCTGGGCTTTTGTTTGTTGGGAAATTTTTGATGACTGCTTCAATTTCCTTAGTGGTTATAGGTCTGTTCAGGTTTTCTATTTCTTCCTGGTTCAGTTTTGGTAGTTGATACACTTCTAGGAATGCATCCATTCCTTCCCGGTTATCTAATTTGCTGGCATATACTTTGTCATAATATGTTCTTATAATTGTTTGTATTTCTTTGGTGTTGGTTGTGATCTCTCCTCTTTCATTCATGATTTTGTTGATTTGGGTCATTTCTCTTTTCTTTTTGATAAGTCTGGCCAGGGGTTTATCAATCTTGTTAATTCTTTCAAAGAACCAGCTCTTAGTTTCTTTCATCTGTTCTACTGTTCTTTTGGTTTCTATTTCATTGATTTCTGCTCTGATCTTTATTATTTCTCTTCTCCCGCTGGGTTTAGGCTTTATTTGCTGTTCTTTCGCCAGCTCCTTTAGGTGTAGGGTTAGGTTGTATATTTGAGAGCTTTCTTGTTTCTTGAGAAAGGCTTGTATTGCTATATGCTTTCCTCTTAGGACTGCCTTTGCTGCATCCCAAAGATTTTGAACAGTTGTGTTTTCATTTTCATTGGTTTCCATGAATTTTTTTAATTCTTCTTTAATTTCCTGGTTGACCCATTCATTCTTTAGTAGGATGCTCTTTAGCCTCCATGTATTTGATTTCTGTCCGACTTTCCTCTTGTGATTGAGTTCTAGTTTCAAAGCATTGTGGTCTGAAACTAGGCAGGGAATGGTCCCAATCTTTTGGTACTGCTTGAGATCTGATTTGTGACCTAGGATGTGATCTATTTTGGAGAACGTTCCATGAGCACTAGAGAAGAATGTGCATTCCATTGCTTTGGGATGGAATGTTCTGAATATGTCTGTGAAGTCCATTTGGTCCAGTGTGTCATTTAAAGTCTTTATTTTCTTGTTGATCTTTTGCTTAGATGATCTGTCCATTTCAGTGAGGGGGGTGTTAAAGTCCCCCACTATTATTGTATTGTTGTCAATGTGTTTCTTTGCTTTTGTTATTAATTGGCTTATAGAATTGGCTGCTCCCATGTTAGGGGCATAGATATTTACAATTGTTAGATCTTCTTGTTGGATAGACCTTTTAAGTAGGATATAGTGTCCTTCCTCATCTCTTATTACAGTCTTTGGTTTAAAATCTAATTTGTCTGATATAAGGATTGCCACCCCAGCTTTCTTTTGGTGTTCATTAGCAGGTAAATGGTTTTCCACCCCCTCACTTTCAATCTGGAGGTGTCTTTGGGTCTAAAATGAGTCTTTTACAGACAGCATATTGATGGGTCTTGTTTTTTAACCCAATCTGATAGCTGTGTCTTTTGACTGGGGCATTTAGCCCATTTACATTCAGGGAAACTATTGAAAGATAGGAATTTAGTGCCATTGTATTGCCTGTAAGGTGACTGTTACCGTATATTGTCTGTGTTCCTTTCTGGTCTATGTTGCTTTTAGGGTCTCTCTTTGCTTAGAGGACCTCTTTCAATATTTCTTGTAGGGCTGGTTTTGTGTTTGCAAATTCCTTTAGTTTTTGTTTGTCCTGGAAGCTTTTTATCTCTCCTTCTATTTTCAATGACAGCCTAGCTGGATATAGTATTCTTGGCTGCATATTTTTCTCGTTTAGTGCTCTGAATAGATCATGCCAGTCCTTTCTGGCCTGCCAGGTCTCTGTGGATAGGTCTGTTGTCAGTCTAATGTTTCTACCATTGTAGGTTACACATCTCTTCTCCCGAGCTGCTTTCAGGATTTGCTCTTTGTCTCTGAGACTCGTAAGTTTTACTATTAGATATCAGGGTGTTGATCAATTTTTATTGATTTTGAGAGGGGTTCTCTGTGCTTCCTGGATTTTGATGCCTGTTTCCTTCCCCAAATTAGGGAAGTCCTCTACTATAATTTGTTCCAATATACCTTCTGCTCCTCTCTCTCTTTCTTCTTCTTCTGGTATCCCAAGTATTCTAATGTTGTTTCGTCTTATGGTATCGCTTATCTCTCAAATTCTGCCCTCGTGATCCAGTAGTTGTTTATCTCTCTTTTTCTCAGCTTCTTTATTTTCCATCATTTGGTCTTCTATATCACTGATTCTCTCTTCTGCCTCATTTATCCTAGCAGTTAGTGCCCCCATTTTTGATTGCACCTCATTAATAGCCTTTTTGATTTCGACTTGGTTAGATTTTTAGTTCTTTTATTTCTCCAGAAAGCGTTTCTCTAATAACTTCCATGCTTTTTTCAAGCCCAGCTAGTATCTTTACAGTCATGATTCTGAACTCTAGATCCGACACCTTACTAATGTCCGTGTTGAGTAGGTCCCTGGCAGTCGGTACTACCTCTTGTTCTTTTTGTTGAGGTGATTTTTTCCATCTTGTCATTTTGTCCAGAGGAGAATAGGTGATTGAGAACAAAATGCTAACAGGGTAACAATGTCCCCAGAAAATATATTCTAAACAAATCAGAAAAGACCTGAAGCCGGGGGAAAAGAAAGGGAAAGAAAGAAAAAAAAAAAAGAAAAAAGAAAGAAAAGAAAAAGACAGAAAACAGAACAAAACAAAAAAAAACAATATGATCCAATATGATCAGGCTGGTGCATAGATCAGTGCCACACACTAGATTTTGGGTGTATTTTGGTCTGTTAGAAGAAAGTACCTCCCAAAATTTTAAAGAAAGAAAAACTTATATATATACAAAAATAAGGGATGATATGATGAAGGGATGGAATATGACTGTAAAGATGAAAATTAAAAAAAAATTTATAAAAGAAATTGATAAGAAGTTGTTTGAAAAAAGAAAGAAGAGGAATTTAAAAAAAAAGAAAAAGAAAAAAAAGGGAGAGAATGTGATCAGGCAGGAGACTATAACAAAGCCATACAGTAGAGATTTAGGGTATATTTTGATCTGTTAGAAGAAACTGTATCTCAAAATTTTAAAGAGCGAACAACTTATATATATGCCAAAAATAAGGGTAAGTACTATGAAGGGATAGAATATGACTCAAAAAATGAAAAATAAAAATGTTTTTTAAAAAAGAGATTGATAAGATGTTGGTTGAAAAAGGGAACAAGAAAAATTTTTTTAAAAAGTTAAAAAAATTAACTTTGAAAGACTAAAGAATCATGGTAAAAAAAGCCATTGATTCTATGTGCAGTATTCCCGTCGCTGGAGTTCTGCCGTTCTCATTGATGGGTAAACTTGGTCTTGGCTGGCTGTTCTTGCTGATCTTCTGGGGGAGGGGCCTGTTTCTGTGGTTCTCAAATGTCTTTGCTGGAGGCGGAATTGCCACGCCCTTGCCGGTCTGGGGTAAGTAATCTCCTCAGGTTTGCTCTCGGGAGCTTTTCTTCCCTGCAAACTTTCCGTACAGCTTTGGAGGACGAGAGTGAAAATGGCAGCCTCCCAATCTCTGCCCCGGAGGAGCCAAGAACTCGGGGCCCCACTCCTCAGTGAGCCCCCAGAGTAAAGCAGTCAATCACTCCCATCTCCCCGGTTTCTGACCACACTCTGTGCTCACCCGGCCTGTGACTGAGCGTTTCTATCTCTGGTTCCCAACTCGGTGTGGAGTCTCCAAACCCAGCAGATCCCTGTGGTGCGCTCCCTTGCCGCTCCTCCCAGGGGAGGAAGGTGAGTTTCCCTGGATCTGCTGCTTGTTGGGTCCCTGCTGGAGGAGCAGTGGCCCGTCTGTGCTGCGGATCACGGTTTATGGCAACCCCAAGCTGAGAGACCGCTCCTCAGCTCTGTCTCTGCAGCCGGCTTCCCCACTCCGATACCTGGGAGCTCTGCTGCACTCAGGCACCCCCGGTCTTTCTGTGACACCAAGGGTCCTGAGACCACACTATCCCATGAGGGTTCCACTGCTGCTTAGCCACTGGATCGATGTCCCTCAGAGGAGCAGAGTTCTAAAAGTTCCAATTTTGTGCTCCTTGGCTCTATCACTTGCCAGAAGCGGCCGACGGAGGCCCCCTCCCCTGCCGTCTATCCTCCCGAATATCGCCTCGGATTCACTTCTCCACAGGTCCTACCTTCCAGAAAGTGGTCGCTTTTCTGTTCAGAGAGTTGTTGCTGTACCAATTTACATACCACCAATATTGCACAATTCTCTTTCCCCCATATAGTCCTCAACACTTATTATCTCATGCTTATTTGATGATAGCCATTCTAACAGGTGTGAGGAGATAGCTCATTGTGGTTTTAACTTGCACTTTCTTGATAATTAGTGATGTTCAATACCGTTTAATGTACCTATTGGCCATTTGTGTGTCTTCTTTGGGAAAAAAAAATGTCTATTTAGACCCTCTGTCCATTTTTAATTAGATTATTTGATTTTTTTCTATTGAGTTATATGAGTTCTTTATGCATTTGGATATTAACCCCTTAACAGATAGATGGTTTGCAAATTCTTCCCCCATTCCATAGAGGTTGATTTTCATTTTGTTGATGGCTTCTTTTGCTGTGCAAAGGTTTTTGTTTGATGTAGTCCTACTTGTTAATTTTTGCCTTTGTTGCTTGCACTTTTGGTGTCATATCCAAAAAGTCATTGCCAAAACCAATGTCAAGGAGCTTTTCCTCTATGTTTCCTTCTATGATTTTTTAGTTACAGGTCTTATGATTAAGCCTTTAATCCATGTCAAGTTAATTTTTGTAAGTGGTGTAAGTTAAGGCTCCAATTTAATTCTTCTCCATATGAATAATCAGTTTTCCCAGAACCCTTTAGTGAAGAGACTATCTTTTGCCCATGAGTATTCTTGATTTCCTGGTCAAATACTGACCATATATGTATATGTTTATCTCTAAGCTCTTGACTGTGTCTGTCTTTATGCCAGTATCATAGCATTTTGACTACAATACCTTAATAAAGAAGTTTGAAATCAGGTAGTGTGATACCTCCAGCTCTGTTCTTCCTCAGGATTGCATGGGGTATGCTGGGGGGGGGGTTGGAGAATAGAATTTAGAATTGTTTTTTCTGTTTCTGTTATAATTTCATTGGAATTTTTATAGCTATTGCATTAATTGTACAGATGGATATAGGCAATATGGACATTTTAGCAACGTGAATTCTGATACATGAACATGAGGTATCTTTCAATTTATTTGTGTGTTCATTTCATCAATGTCTTACAGTTTTCACTATAACTTATTCCTAAGAATTTTATTGTTTTTGATGTTATTGTCAGTGGGACTGTTTTATTTCTTTTTCAGATAGTGCATTCTTAGTGTATAGAAGTTCAACTAAATTTTGTATACTTTTGTGTATCCTGCTACTTTAGTGAATTTAATAGTTGAAATAGATTTTTACTACAGCCCTTAGTATTTTCTATAAATAAGATCATATCATCTGCAAACAGAAACAATTTTACTTCTTCTTTTCCATTTTGGATGCCTTTTATTTCTTTTTCTACCTAATTCCTTGGATAGGACTTACACTCCTATGTTGAATAGGAGTGATGAGAATAGGCACCCTTGTCTTGTACCTGATGTTAGAGAGAAAACTTTCAGCCTTTCACTGTTGAGAATAATATTAGCTATATTAAGGGTCAGCCAGCATAGAGCACTCTGTCAATTTCATTGTCAATCACCACAATATCCTCCCCCTTTGCTCTCGTCACTTTCCCAGGGATTCTACCTGTTAGCATCCTAATCAGGCTTTGTCATAAACATTCAAAACTTAATCTGCAAGAGCCTGTGCTCTCCCTGCTTTGCAAAATGACATGCTATGGTCTCCAACTTATCATTCTGCTCTTCCACCTTGTCCATCAGCCCTGAAGCTAGCAGAGGAGTGGACAACTGCATATCCTTCTCTAACTTCAGCTCGCCTCTCAACTTTCTAACTTGAGCTTCAACCTCTAGTTGGGCACTGGCAACCAGCCAAACTGCCCACAGTAGAGGTCAGCCCATTGCAGCAGGCATTTATTTCTTTTCTTTGCCACAGTGCAGTTTCTCAAACCACCTCTTTAAACTACCCAGCATGTTTAGGGTGTCCCTGTACTCAAATAAGGGTCCACCAGCATCTAACATATGGGCCACCCCTCCCCACACAGAGGTTGATGGCCAACTCAGGATCTCCGCTGCAGATGCCTCTTTCCCAAGGCCCATTTCTTCAGTCTCCTGGCTGGCTCACCAGTTGTTAGCTCACAAACTGGCCCCATATACAGAGAGCCAGAAGAGCCAGAAGAAGAGCCCCATACACAGAGAGCCAGAAGAGCCAGAAGAGCCAGCAGGCAACTTCAAAAGATAGGTGCCAGTTTTAATAAGCAAGGGAACTCACTTACAAGGCTTGCCTTGGGTGGCCACAAGACAAGTAAATCTCCACACCTGCCAGCCTATATAAAATTTTACATAGAGTCTTTAATTTTGAGTTCAGTCACATATACTGTCCAGGTGATCTCAACAACCACATTAGTATCTCAAGGCTATGTCCTTGGGGCAGATTCTAGGATGGGAAAGGCAAGCAAAAAGCACACTCCAAGGATAGGGAAGGGAGTAAAGAGCCTCCAATTGCCTGCGTCCAGCTTAGGGTTGTGTCCTCTCAATGGCCTCCTCCAACAAACACTAAGGCTTTAAATTTTGATGGAGTCCACTTTATTTACATTTTTTGTTTTGTCACTTGTGATTTTGGTGTCATCATAAAAAAAAATTACTGGGCACCTGGGTGGCTCAGTTGGTTAAGCGTCTGCCTTTGGCTCAGGTCATGATCTCAGGGCCCTGGGATCGAGTCCCGCATCAGGTTCCATGCTTCTCCCTCTGATACCTTCCCCACTCATGCTCTCTCTCTCTAATAAATACATAAAATTAAAAAAAAAATTACTTAGCCCAAGATCACATAAATCTGCTCCTATGTTTTCTTTCAAGAGTTTCATAGTTTTAGTTCTTACATTATTGATACAAATTACATCTTTATACATTATAACTGCATAATTACTACCCTATGCAGTCGTCTTTTTTTTTAGGTTTTTATAATGTGTCTAATGGTTTATTGACTCTTGTTGCTGAGCTATCAGAACCTACTTAGAAGACATGGCATATAAATGTAAGTATTGTTCTTGAGCAGAGAACAGTTTGCACTTAGAGTATGGTCAGGCAGTGCAGCTACAAGATGGAACTACATTTATTCACCATAACTGCAAAGGTAAAATAATTTTGGAAATATGAATAAAGTAAGGGAGAAGAGAGTTTGTGGGAAAAATAAGACCTCCCTTTACTTGAGCTGTTGTCTTTTAAATCAGATAAGAAGAGTTAACAAAAAAAATGCATTTATATTATATCTTTCACCATTCCCTTTGTAGTTACATTTATTGGTGCTCTTTGTTTCCTTGTATACATCTGGTTTACTATTGTCCTTCTATTCCACTCTGAAAGATTATCTTTAGCATTTGTTGTAGAGTAAATCAGCTGGCAACAAATTTTCTTCATTTTTGTTTATCTGGAAATATCTTTTTATTTATTTATTTTTAAGATTTTATTTATTTATTTGACAGAGAGAGAGAAAGCGAGAGAGGGAACACAAGCAGGGGGAGTGGGACAGAGAGAAGCAGGCTTCCCACCGAGCAGGGAGCCCGATGTGGGGCTTGATCCCAGGATCCTGGGATCATGACCTGAGCCGAAGGCAGACGCTTAACGACTGAGCCACCCAGGCACCCTATCTGGAAATATCTTAATTCCTTCTTAATTTCTGAAAGATAGTTTTGCTGAATATAGACTTCTTGGTTGACATTCTTTATCTTTCAGTACTTTAAATATGTCACCCACTTCTTTCTGGCCTTCATAGTTTCTAATGAGAAGTAGCTATTAATCTTAAGCATCCATTGTACATAATGAGTAATTTTTCTCTTGTTGCTTTCCAGTTCTCTCTTGCATTTCTCTTTCAACAGCTCAACTATGATGTGTATCTAGGTATGGATCTCTTTGAGTTTATATTACTTAGAGTTTGTAGATCTTCTTGCTTGTGTTGATTAATGTCTTCCAACAAATTTGGAAAGTACTAGATAATCTCAATTGACCTATCTTCAAGTTTGTTGATTCATTCTTCTGACTGCTGAAATCTTCTCTTAAGCCTAACGACTTTTTTAGTTTAGTTATTGGGCTATTTAACTCCAGAATTTCTACTTAGTTCTTTTTTTTATAATTTCTATCTTTTTAATTATAATCTCTATTTAGCAAGGCATTTTTCTCATACTATCCCTTAGTTTATAGGTATAGCTTCCTTTAGTTCTTTAAACATCTTTGATTTAGGGGAACCTGGGTGGCTCAGTCCTTAAGCATCTGCCTTCAGCTCAGGTCATGATTCCAGGGTCCTGGGACCAAGCCCTGCATCACGCTCCCTGCTCCATGGGAAGCCTGTTTCTCCCTCTCCTGCTCCCCCTGCTTGTGTTCCTGCTCTTGCTTTGTCTCCCTCTGTCAAATAAACAAATAAAATCTTTAAAAAAATATATAAACATCTTTAAATTAGCTGACTTAAAGTTTTTGTCTAAAAGGCCAGCATCTGGCCATCCTCAGGGACTATTTCTATTGACTGTTTCTCCTCCTATGTATGGTCTGTATTTTACTGTTTCTTTAAATGTCTCATAATTATTTGTTGAAAACCGTAATTTTAAATAACATAACGTGGCAACTCTGGAGATCATTCACATTTTTTGTTTTTGTTGCTGTGCTGTTAATATTTTAATGACTTTCCTGGACTAATTATGTAAAGTCTGCATCCTTGTATACAACTACTGAAGTACCTGCTTAGTGTTCAGCTAATGTTTGGACAAATATTTTCTTAAATGCCTTGAATCAATGTCTCCCCTTTGGTAAGAGGATGTGTGTGTGTGTGTTGGGTTTTGCCTTTAATGTTTTGGCACTTTAAAACTCTGCTTTAGCTTTCAGTTCCTACTCATGCACAGCATCAACTTGAGCCAAATGAGAGCATAGCCCATAGCCCTATACACGTTTGGACTCTGAGATCACCAAAAACATATCAGAGCTTTTCAAAGGCCCCTAAAAACATCTCATTTTCCATAGTTTTCTTTTAAGGACTTGGGCCAACTTCTTCTTTCTCCAACTTGTACCACAGCCTCAAACACCTGGGATGTTAAACAACTGCTGCTGAATCATTTTCAATAAACTCCCTGGAGTTGGTTCTTTCCCACTGAGAAGCTCTAAGTCAGGTCAAATAAAGACAAGTCCTTTGAATGGGGCTTTCCATGTTGCTACCAGACAAATTAGTGAAAATTATCTAAGGGGAATAGGGCTTTGGGGGCAGCTCTACATCCATTCTTCCCCTTCACTGACTGCTAACTAAGTTTCTAGTTTCACAGTTACAATGGTTGTGTGACTACTGACTTTCTAGGCTACTATGGATCTAGGGAGAGGGGGATACAAGTAGGACAATCAAAATACCACAGAAATTATTGTTCTTACTGAGATCCATCCATTTTTCTTTTTGTAAGTCTTTGGTTAATTTCTGGAGTTCTGAAAAGATGTTGATTTTGAGCATTTTTGCCAGTACTCTTCATTGCTTTTATGAAGAAGTGAATTTTCAAAGGTCTTCACTCTGCCATTTCAAAAGTGCCTCTCCAGGGGTGCCTGGGTGGCTCAGCTGGTTAAGTGTCTGACTCTTGATTTCAGCTCAGGATATGATCTTAATGTCATGAGATTAAGCCCCACATTGGGCTCTGTGCTCAACAGGGAGTCTGCTTGAGATTCTTTCTCCCTCTCCCTCTGCCCCTCTCCACCCAACCCCCGCTCTCTCTCTCTCAAATAAATAAATAAATCTTTTTTAAAAAGTGCCTCTCTGAAGCGATGTTTCTGAATTATGTTTAACAGTGAATTGACTTAATAGAGAACAAAGAGGTATCTTTACAATAATTGATTTTTCAATGAAGACAACAGAATTCATGCATCCAAATTAGCATTATTTTATACAAAATCATCATCTTAGGATCTTAAAAGTATCATTTATTCTATGGTGGCTCACATGCTTAAACATATTTTTAATTTTTTAATTTTACTTACCATGAGGTAATAAAAAAATTATTTAATATTTTCATAATGGCTCATTAGCAACCTTTGGGAAAAATTTAGCTTAACAAAGTCTAATTTAAAAGGCATTTGATCAGGCTGAATATATAACCTTTTTTTTTAAGATTTTATTTATTTATTTGAGAGAGAGTGAGTGCGAGAGAGAGAGAGACAGCACACAAGCTGGGGGGAGGGGAAGAGGGAGAGGAAAAAGCATACTCCCCACTGAGCAGGGAGCCCCATGCAGGGCTCAATCCCAAGACCCTGGAATCATGACCTGAGGTGAAGGCAGATGCTTAACCGACTGAGCCACCCAGGCACCCCATGTAATCATTTTCTTAATCCAAACAAAGTGGTAACTATAAAGTAATCAAAGTAATATTTGTGTTTGGATCAAAATCTAGCCACAAAAAGCTCATTCCAAAAAAGTAACTTCCCTCAAAATGTGATAACATTGGAATAAGTTTATAGCATTTCAATGGGCACTTTTGGCTTAACAAGTTCTAGAATGAGTGTTAAAAAATATCAATCTGAGGGCACCTGGGTTGTTCAGTCAGTTAAGCGTCTGCCTCTTGGTTTAAGTTTAGGTCATGATCTCAGGGTCATGGGATCAAGCCCTGCACTGGACTCCCCACTCAGTGCAAAGTCTGCTTGTCCCTCTCCCTCTGCTCCTCCCCTGACTCACACTCTCTCTCTCTAAAAATAAATAAAGATTAAAAAGTCAATCTCATTACTTTATTTTCAAATTTTATGTATATTAAAGGTCTTTCTACAAACCACCTATATTCATACTGGCCAAGCAAACTAAAAATTAGCAAACCCCTTTAATGCCTTTTGAATTCCCTTCTTCCATTTCATTTATACTTCTATTATAGTTCAGGACTTTATTGACTCAAACTACCATATTATTAGTAGCATGTATACCTCTAATCTACAAACCCTTAGAGAAAAATTATACCACGTTAGGAAAAATAAAAAAAGAATTATATGTCATGACATCTCTGGAAGATTTTATAAGCTTGTCAAGGTATGATGTAATTTTCTTTTCACAAAATAAAACATAATTACCAAAAATATGATAAATACAATAAATATTAGGAATGAGAAGTGTAGAAATTGAAACAGTCTAGAATTTTTAGAAAAGAATTAATGTAGGAAGGTTTAAAAAGGCTTTAAAGTGTTATTAGAATTTAAAGTTTCACTTTCACTCATTACTTTAACCATGTACACATACCTTAACCATGTACACAACACATTTCTTCAGTGAAGAAATTATTGAATAAATGCTGACTGGATGATTTTAGATGGATAATCAGGAGAGAAAGCACTTTTGATAGGAAAAACAGAATGATCAAAGGCAAAGAAGTAGAAATAAGTATGACACGTAAGAGAAGAGCAGACTTTAGCTTTACTGCATCAGATCTTACATGTCTATCTGGAAACTATGGCATTGCAAAGCTAGCTGCAGACCCTTCAAAATCATCTTTAAGCCTCATATTTTTAAGATAAGGAAAGCAAGAGCTAGAGAATCATCTAAGGTCATTTAGCTAACAGAAAGGTAAAGACAATCACTAGGCATCTAAAAAGTTCCTAATATATCAGGCACTGAGCTGGATACTTCCTCTCACAAAATAAAACTTTGACTTGGGTGTTATTACAGGGACATACAGTCTGCTGATATTTGCACAATTTCACACTGCAGAAATGAATAAAGGCTCAAACAGGCATCAAAAATGAAATATCCAAGGGAGACAGCCTAAGAAATTTTAACAATTTTCTTAAGTAACACTTGTTTTCTAAAAGGAGGAGAGATGAAAGTGGAAAAAAGAAAAACCATTCTATATAAAATATAAAATTATGTTTGTACTCCCTGAATTACTTAAAATTAATTATGTGTGGCCTAAGAATATGTCTTTATAAAAATAATGTTTGTTTTTTACAAGGGCTCCTGGAGGTAGGAAATACATTTGCTCTTTGTGAATACCCCAAGATTTCATCGTAACAACAGTATATTGCAGAACTCAATGCAAAATAATAAAGAACACCAGGCCATCAATTTTAGTTCTTTTTATACTGATAAAGCTTGTTAAGAAATGAGGAATGGTTTTATTTTTTATAAAAAGGGAGAGGATTTTAATGTTAATGAATAACACGTAGTATTCCAGCTGTTTGTGGCTGCTTTGGCCTCTAGGCATTTTAAAATTAATGGGCTGAGCAAAACAAAGGGCATATTTTCATTCTGCATTAAATGTGTATGTTGGTCCCTAGCAGATATAATATGTTTCTGTGAGTATGGCACACATTTATTATTCTAAGTAGTAAATGAAGACATTCCCTTCTCCTAGAGAATGGGCCCTTAAGTCAATTGAAAGAAACCAGCAATAAACCTCAATGACTCTCATACCCACACAGGAACAAGCTGATTTCTCATAATGACTATATTCAACCTATGGCTAAAAAACGCTATTTTTAATACCATCTGTGAGAAGTATAATGCTATGGAATGACTATGGGCTTTAGAGCCAGAGAGCCCTTAGTTCAAACCCCAGTTCTACCATTTACTAGTTGTGTGGCATTTGTACAGTCCTTTAATCGTCTGGACTTAGGTTTCTTCACCTGTAAAATGGGGACAATATTATATACCTCATAGGATTAATATGAGGATTACATTATAAAGATCATGTAAAGTACTTAGCAAAAGAGTCAGTATATGGTAGGCACTTAATAAATGGTGACTATTATCTGTCCTCTCTGAAATTTAGTTACCTATTATTCAAACATCTTTCAATTTGTTTTTAAGATTTTTATTTATTTATTTGAGAGACAGAGTGAAAGAGAGAGAGTAAGCTGGGGAGAGAGGCAGAGGAAGAGGGAGAAGCAGACTCCCCACTGAGCAGGGAGCCCAACTCGGGGCTTGATCCCAGAACTCTGGGATCATGACCTGAGCCAAAGGCAGACATTTAATTGACTGAGCCACCCAGGCGCCCCTCAAACATCTTTCAATTTTGACCAAACTTTAAATTATTACCCAAAAGGGGCACCTGGGTAGCTCAGCTGGTTGAGTGTCTGACTCATGATTTTGGCTCAGGTCATGATCTCATTGGTCATGGACTGATCCCATGATGGGCTCCATACTCAGTGCAAAGTCAGCTTGGGATTCTCTGCTTCTCTCCCCTGCCCCTCCCTCTGCTCTCTCTCTCTCTCTCTTTCAAATTTATTTATTTATTTAGTACCCAAAAGGTCATCTAATTTTTCTCCTATTGTGTTCAGTAGCAAAAGAAAAACAAGAAATGGGAACACATTCAAAATACAAGTTTCATATCTGTAAAATTAACTCTGTACTAGAAAGTGATGTCACCAAGATGGTAACATGTGTTGTTCTAGAATTGCTCCCCTTCACAAGAATAACTAACAACTAACTATTCAAGAAGACACCACTGAGAGAATCTTTAAACACAGAGGTGAGGCTAAAGCAGACGCCTGCACCACAGAGACCAACACAAACTGCATGAGAAGGGTAAGAGAATTGGCTACTCATGGATAGTATTTTCCCTTCCCCAGACAAGTATAGCACCACTCAAAAAGGTCTCCCTGACACTCAAGTTCCTCCAGTGGGAAAAAAGAACCCAGAGAGACCCCCAGTATTGTGGTGTCACTTTGTGGGAGCCCCTACACTGATCTCACAGTAATGGAGACTACAGGGGAATCTGTGGGTTCTAGCCACTGGAAATCTTATTTTGATAGAGAAAAAAAGGAAGGGCTTGTTAACAACCAGCATATAAATCTTGGCAGACTGTGTTCATACCTATAGTGACCAAGTAATAATCCCAACCAGCAGCTTTGTTCATCTGAAGAAACAAGTTGGGGGCAGATTCTGACCAGGGAACTGAGCAGGATGCAAATTTGCCTGATTCACATCTCAAATCAAGAGTTTTGCTGACCTCAGAGCCTGATTTACCCAAGCCCAGCAAGCTGCTAAGTCACAGCCCCACCCACCATGAAAAGTGTCTTTTGGCCTGATCTGACTAGAAGGGCAGGCAACAACTGGAAGCAGCACAACCTGGTGGCACTCCAGCTAAGACATGGGTAGGCAAAGCTGATTACCCTCAGAGCAAAGCCAGTATTGGGCAGAGAGGCATATAGCATGCAATATACAGACAGAGGAATTAATTCACAACCAAAAGAGAGTAGCTCCTAGCCCCTCCCATCCAAAGAACCTGTTTGCAAAACTGGAAATAGCCTGGAGCAGCCCCTCCTTGTCCCACCAAGGCAAGAAAAATTAATCACAGCCCCACCCACTGTGAAGAATGTCTTCTGGCCCAATATGACCAGTAGGGAGAGAGAAAACTCCTGGTAGCTCCGTGGCCCAGCGGCACTCAAGCCTAGAGGCAGACAGGCAGAGCTAATACTTAAGAGAGCAAAGCTAGTGTACCTGCTCCATCAGGGAAGTTGGGGTACAGGTTTGCTTGAATTAATACAACAAGCAACAAGTTTTGGCAGTTTTAGAGCTGCTTCTCCTGCTGCTCCCAAGCAGTGAATCACCTGACCAGGAAATTAGGTGCATGACTCTGGCTTGTTTCAGGTCCCCAAAACAATGAATTGTACAGGTCCTATCCTGCTGCCCTGCCCCATCTGCTACTGAATATAGTACCCAGTCCTGATTATCTAGTAAACCTGACCAGAGAATCCAGGCAACTATGGAGACCATCCTACAGCCTCACTTGGGTGGGGAATCAAGCCAGCAGTCCTATCCAACTATCCTATACATCTGTCCAACCAGTGAAACACCCCTCTCATCCTTGTCCTCAGAACTCAAACAGTTGCCTCACTCAAAAGCAGATAATAGCAGGCTCCACCTGCCCAAGGATATTATCAGCAGACACCCAGAAACCCAAACTGAGCTAACTAGTGAAGAACTGCCTCTGCCAAAGAAAACCTATAAGTCTGAAAGAGGAGCCTAATGACTCAAATGTGCACATACTAGCATAAAGTAATGAAGGATCACAAAAAATCAAGTAAATATGACACCCACCAAAGGTAACTAGTAGAGCTCCAATAACTGAAACTAAAGAAATGAAGATGTATGAACTGTCTGACAAAGAACGCCTAATAATCCTCTTAAGGAACTTTAATGAACCCACAAGAATACACAGACAACTAAAAGAAAATTAGGAAAACAATGCATAAACAAAATGATAACTTTAACAAGAAAATGGCAACCATGAAAACAACAACAACAAAAACCCTGAAATCCTACAGTTGAAAAATACAACTGAAATGATTTTAAGAGAGTTTCAAATTAGACTTGACCATGCAGAAGAAAGAATCAGCAACCTGGAGGATAAGACATTACCTGGAGGCAATAAGATATGTGGAGGATAAGGTATTGCCCAGTCTGATAATTAAAAAGAAAAAAAAAAACAAAAAAAAAGTAAAGAAAGCCTATAGGAATTATAGGACACACAGGGGGAAAAGTGCATTATGGGAATTCCAGAAGGAGAAAAGAGAGAGATAAAGGGACAGAAAATATACTTAAAGCAATAATGGCTGAAAACTTCCCAAACCTGGGGATAGAAATGGACACCTGGATTCATGTGGTTCAAAAAATCCTTATTAGGTTGAACCCAACTAGGGCTACACCAAGACATATTATAATTAAATTGTCAAAAGTTAAATCAAAGAAAGAGTTTTAAGAGCAGGAGAGAAAAGAGAGAAGTTACATACAAGGAAACCCCTATAAAACCAACTGCTGATTTCTCAACAGAAACTTTTCAGGCCAGAAGAGAATGGGATGACATATTCAACATATTAAAAGAAAATGTCAACCAAAAACTCTATTTCTGGCAAAGCTGTCCTTTAGAAACGAAGAATAAGGACTTAAAAGAAGAAAAGCTGACAGAACTTATTACCACCAAGGCCTGCCTTACAAGAAATGCTAAAGGGAGTTCTTCGAATGGAACTAAAAGCATGCTAATTATCATCAAATAAAACATGAAAAGATAGTGTCAATCTCACTGATAATGGTAAATATATAGTCATAGTTAGACTCTGCAATATGGTGGTAGTTGCATGATTCATTTACAACTCTAACTTAAAAGTTGAAAAACAAAGGAGCACACCACAAATAACCAAAACAATCTGTTATTAGTTACACAATATAAAAACTATGCAAATTGTAACAGCAATAACCTAAAATGTGAGGGGGAGAAGTAAATATAAATTTTATGAATTCTATTGAAGTAAGTTGTTATCAGTTTAAAATAGGGTGTTATAGGTTTAAGATATTTTATGTAAGCCTCATGGTAATGACAAGGGAAAATACTGTAGTAATTACACAAAAGAACATGATAAGTCAAAGCAAAAAGACATCAACACACACACACACACACACCAGAATAAGAAACAAGGAACAATGCATCTACAAAACAACCAGAAAACAATTAACAAAGTGGCAATAAGTCCTCACTTATCGATATTACTTTAAACATAAATGGATCAAATTCTGCAATTAGAAAACAGCATGACTGATAAATATTAAAAAAAAAAAACCAAGATCAAACAATATGCTGCCTAGAAAACACTCACTTTAGCCATGAATACACATAGATTGAGAGTGAAAAGATGGAAAAAAACATTTCAAGCAAATGGTAACTAGAAAATAGGAGGGGTAGCTATACTTACACAAAATAGACTTTAAACTAAAAATGGTAAAAAGACAAAAAAGGCCATTATATAATGATAAAAAGGTCATTAAATCAAGAAGATATAGTAATTGTAAATGTTTATGTGCCCAACATCAGAGCACCTAAATATATAAAGCAAAAACTAATGGAGCCAAAAGGACAAATAAACGTAACTAAACAATACTTTCTTGAACAAATGGTTCAAAGAAGAAATTAAAGGGGAAATTAAAAAGTTCCTTTAGACAAACAAAAATGTAAACACAACACCAGAAGTTGTGAGATGCAGCAAAAGCAGTTCTAAGAGGTAAGTTCATAGCAATAAATGTGTACATTAAGAAGTAAGAAAAATCCCACATAAACAAGCTAATTTTTTGCCTTAAGGAACTAGGAGGTAAAAAAAAAAAAAAAAAAAAGAACTAAGCCCAAAGTTAGCAGAAAAAAGGAAATAATAAATGTTAGAGCAGAAGTAAACAAAATAGAGAACAGAAAAACAATAGAAAACATTAACCAAACTAAAAATTGGTTATTTGAAAAAGATACACAAAATTCGTAAACCTTCATTGAGTAGTCTCAAGGAAAAAACGAGAAAGGATCCAAATCAAAATTATAAATAAAAAAGAACACATTATAACTGACACCACAGAAATTTCAAGGATCATAACAACATAACAACACTATGCCAACAAACTGGACAACCTAGAAGAAATAAAAAAAATTCTTACAAACTACAACTTAGAAAGACTAAATCAGGAATAAGTAGAAAATCTGGATAGACCAATTGCTTGTAAGGAAATTGAATCAGTAAATGAAAAATCTCCCAATGAGGGATGCCTGAGTGGCTCAGTTGGTTAAGTGTCCAACTCTTGATCTCAGATCAGGTCTTGATCTCAGGGTCATGAGTTCAAGTTCTTCGTTGGGCTCCACACTGGGCATGGAGCCTACTTAAAAAAGAAAAAGAAAAATCTGCCAATGAAAAAAGCCCAAGACCAGAAGAATTCACTAGTGAATCTTACCAAACATTTAAAAAAGAATTAACTCCAATTCTTCTCAACCATTTCCAAAAAATCAAAGAGGAAAGAACACTCCCAAACCCATTTTACAAGGCCAGCACTATCCTGATACCAAAACCAGAAAAGAACACCACTAGAAAAGAAAACTATAAGCCAAAATCTCCAATGAATACAGATGCAAAAGATCTCAATAAAATACTAGCAAACTGAATTCAGCATCACATTAAAACTGTCATTTAGCATGATCAAGAGGGATTTATTCCTGAAATGCAAGGATGTTTCAACTTATGGAAATCAATCAATGTGATAGATTACATTAAAAAGAATGATAGAAAAGAATCATATAATCATCTCCATAGACACAGAAAAAGTATTTGACAAAATCCAATACCCATTCATGATTAAAAAAAAATCTCAACAAATTAGGCATAGAAGGAACATATCTCTATTAATAAAGGCCATATTTGACAAGCCCACAACTATCATCAGACTCAACGGTGAAAGTTTAAAAGATTTTTTCCTAAGAGCAGGAACAAAACAAGGGTGTTTACTCTCACCACTACTATTAAACACAGTAATGGAAGTCCGAGCGATCAGATGAGAAAAAAAAAAATAAAAGGTATCAAAACTGGAAAGGGAGGAAGAACATAACAGGAGGTAAAAAACTTCCTCAAGCTACACCATAAATGTATAATCATGAAAATAGTATGGTACTGGCATAAAAACAGAGAAATAAACCAATGGAACAGAATTGAGAGCCCAGAAATAAACCCAAGGATATAAAATTAACTAATATTGGACAAGAAAGTGAAGACCATTCAATGGAAAAAGGCAGTCTTCAATAAATGGTGCTAGGACAATTGGATATTCACATGTAAAAGAATGAAACTGGATGTATATCTCACACAACTTACAAAAATTAACAGAATAAAGACTTAAATGTACGACCTGAAACCATGAAACTCCTAGAAGAAAACATAGGAATAAAACCCCTTGACATGGTTCTTGGTAATGATTTTTGGATGTGACACATAAAGCACAAGCAACAAAATGAAAAACAAGTATGACTACATCAAACTGAAAAGCTCTGTACAGCAAAAGAAATCAACAAGGTTAAACAAAATTGTACAAAACGGCAAAAAAATACATGCAAACCATATATCTGATAAGGGGTTAATACCCAATATATAAAGAACTCATATAACTCAACAGCAAACCAAAAACAAAAATAATACAAACAAAAACCCAATTGAAAAATGGGCAAAGAACCTGAACAGAATCTTCCAAAGAAGATATATGAAAGGCAGACAGGTACATGAAAAGATGGTCAACATCACTAGTCATCAAGGAAATGTAAATTATAACCAAAATGAGATATCACCCCATCCATGCCTGTTGGAATGGCCATCATCAAAAAGACAAGAAATTACAAATGTTGGTGTGGATGTGAATAAAAGGGAAACTTTGTGCACTGTTGGTGGGACTGGAAATTGGTACAGCCACTATGGAAAACATTACAGAATATCCTCAAAAAATTAAAACTAGAGCTACCATATGATCCAGCCATTCCTCTTCTGGGACTATATCCCAAGAAAACAAGAACACTAACTCAGAAAGATATATGCACCCATATGTTCCTAGCAACATTATTTACAATATCCAAGACATGAAAACAACCTAAGTATCTATTGATGAATAAATGAATAAAGAAGTTGTGGTATATGGTATATATATGCAATAGAATATTATTTAGCCATAAAAAAAACAAGTAAATCCTACAATTTGTGACAACACAGATGAACCTTAAAAGCATTATGCTAAGTAAAATAAGTCAGAAAGATAAATACTATATGATGGTCACATATATAAAATCTAAAAAAAAAAAAAAGGAAAGAAAAAAACAGATTCACAGAAAAAGAGATCAGACTTGAAACTACCAGAGACAGAGTGTGGGAAGAAGGGATGTGGAGAAAGGTGGTCAAAAGGTACAAATTTCCAGTTGTAATATATGTAAGTACTGGAGATATAATGCATAACATGACTATAGCTAATATTGCTGTATAATGGAAAGTTGTTAAGAGCATAAATCCTAAGAGTTCTCAACACAAGGAAAAATCTTGTTTTCCATTCTTCCTTTCTTTTCTTTTCATTGTATCTATATGAGAAGATGGATGTTAGTTGAACCTATTGTGGTAATCATTTAATCATTTCACAATATATGTGAATCAAACCATCATGCTGTATGCCTTAAACTTAAACAGAGATGTATGTCAATTATTTCTCAATAAAACTGGAAGGAAAAAGTAGCCAAAATTTCTCACTAGAGTAACTGTATTATCACACTGTCTTCCAAATATTCATTCAAATTTATATAAGCATTAACTTCTTACTTAAAATGCTACAATACAGGACTAATTACAAAAAGAAAAGAATATTAACCTACAGTTGATATAAAAATATTAGTTGTCTCAGCCTAAGGCATTTCAAGGACCTGAGAACTATTTCTGGTTTGATTTTACAGCTCTGCTGAAAGAAATCCTTTCCCTAACTCTTATCAAATCTAGAAGGATTCTTAAACACAATTTCTTGGCATATCCTTTAAGATTCCCCTAAAATCAAGAACTTCTGTTGAGTTATTCCATGATGACTAGCACATGAAATAACTTCTTATATATATTGTCTTTTTGATATTCAAACCCATTCCAGAGTAACAGTCAACACATTTGCCATCATTTTTGTACAAATATTTTTGAAATGTTTGCACATAGCATAATATATAGTAATAACAATCTTCTAAAATAACTGTATGTGTCCCCATAAAAGGCATCCTTTAACACAGATAGCTCAAATTGATAGCATATAAATGAATTCATCACACAGTTTTTCTTCTTATAGCTGTTTATACCCAGCTTACACATAGCCCAGGCCAATCTGCATTCTCTGCAAGCAATCAGATGATATGATCATCCTTGAAACACTCTTCAGATATGTTTTCTAACATATATACTTGGTCGATGTAATCTTGTATATTGGAAAACAGAATACTACACAGGAGACTAGCATGTGAAATTGTGTTATGAGGACTATCGAGAAACATATGGTTATAATGACTCTAGTACTCTCCACGACTACATAATTAGGGTGTAGTTTTCATCTTAAAGGAGTACCAAGTGGGCTTGAGTCACTAAAAAAACAGCTTTTACTGAGATAGGTAGAGCATCTTGACCACAATAGTAATGTAAGTTTGTGCAGTCCAAGTGGATTTAGCCCTTTCTGCAACTGACACTGTTCATAAAAATCACTTAAAATCATTTCATGTTCTGTTACTATGTACAATTTCAACACTATTAAGTAAATCATCAATATCAAGAACAGTGTTTTATGATCATTAAAATGGATCATAATAAAATAAACAAAATAAACAACTTACAATTCTATAAAACTTTTTTCCTGGTTCAAATGGAAGCAATATCCATGAAATGGCTTTGAAATCCTAAAGGACTACATATCTCTCCTGTAGATCACAGTTCAGCAAAGTTGTCTTAATCCTAAATGAAGTTGGGCTCAATGGAAAATCTTTTTATTATATTGTTTGAGTCCCAATAACAAGTATACAAAACCACCTCTTGTAATGAACTTCTATTTACTTGCTTCAAGATGAAATAAACCCTTCCAGCATAAGAATCCCAACAAGTAGCCTTACATCACTCCTCATAAGAAGCAAGCAACCAATTTAAACAGAATTTATTCAGCTTATAATGTGGAGGTCTTATCAATTGCTTAAAAAGAGTATTTACAATAGATTTGAACTGCATATTATCTGTGCATTTTTTTCTTTTGTTCCTACAAATAAAATTGCAACCGTATTAACAGGAGATGTGGAACAAACCAGCTTTTCAACAAGGTAGCTCCTTAACAATGACAACAACAAAACTATACTACCCTATAAAACCATACTGAAACTACATTTCAGGAAACTAGAAAAATTCATAAGAACCAAGAACAAACTAATACTGATCCATATTGCCTTCTGACACTCATAACTTCTTTGTGGCCTACTTAAAACAACAACAAAACTATACTACCCTATAAAACCATACTGAAACTACATTTCAGGAATCTAGAAAAATTCATAAGAACCAAGAACAAACTAATACTGATCCATATTGCCTTCTGACACTCATTACTTCTTTGTGGCCTACTTAAATTCTGGACCCCAAGAAAGCTTTCAAAAGGCACTTTTCCAAATTCCTTTCTGTCACCCATAAAGCTTCATTCAAGTACAAAATGACAGATCAGTGATCTCCAAACTTTTTTTGATCAAGCACTTCTTTCAGAAAAAAAAAAAAAACATGCTAGCATTTACACTCAATGTATTTATTGATACATCACATTTAAACACTAATCTTAGCCTTTATATTAAATATTACTAAATCTAAAATTTTTGTTTTGTTAAATAAAAATCAAATATCAGTAGAAGTTCTAACATCTATCAGATATCCCATTGGATAATCATGTACACCTCCTGGGTATACCACTTTGGAGAACACCATACTATATAATAAGTCAGATCTGGATTATTAGCTATGGAAGAGGCAAAAGATAACTTCAGTTAAAAGCCTTAAATGTGAAAAAAAAGAAGAGAGAAAGAAAACACCAGGTCACAACTAGCATAAGTTTTAAAGTGCATTGAGCTTCATTATATGCCAGCCACTTCACATAAATTATCTCACTTAATCTTCAAAAGAACCCCTAATGAAGTATCGTTTTTTGCTCTTGTACAGATGACAAAATTAGGATCAGGGCAGTTATACCTAAGGTCTGTATCTCAAAATCCAGGATTGTCAGAGGCCAGAAAGAAAGGAAAGGAAAAGCAGACTATCAAACATTTGGCCCTCTCATATTTCAAAATCCAAAAGATTTCTTACCATATAGAAGGCAAGTCTAAGGCCTATTTATTATCTGGTTCTTCTATCCTTGATCTAATCATAAAAATATAGCATGTTCAGTAAATTCATTTCAAAGTGCTACAAAGAATAAAAGATACTAAGTTACCTCAATAGTCAAGAAAATTATCAATTATCTTTTTGATGGCCTATCATTTTTTAAGCAGATAACATGAATTGAACAAAGTCTTTAGAACATCTATAAGCAATGTTTAGAACTCAAAATGTAAATGCCAGCAGCTCCAACAATTCCATGCTCAGAATGTTAAAAAACGTATTATGTTTTTTATGACTTAATTTGATCAATTACAGACCTACTCAACTTGTAAGACACATAGCCCCAAAGATCCTAATCCACTGTGTGAAATTTAAGCAAAATATATTCACTGCATACATTCATGAACACATATGCTTAGTTGCATAACTCTCTTGTATTATAGCCCAAAATATTAGTGACTTAAAGGTGTGGAAATAGGGGAATCCCTGATGGTACAGTCAGTTAAGCAACTGACTCCTGGTTTCAGCTCAGGACATGATCTCAGGGTAGTGAGAACAAGCAGCACAAGCACTCCGAGCTCAGTGAGGAGTCTGCTGGAGTTTCCCTCTCCATCTGCCCCTCCCATGCTCAAGCTCACACATGCTCTCTCTCAAGTAAATAAATCTTTAAAAATAAGTAAACAAATAAAGGTGTGGAAATGGCATGACTTCAATCAACATAGATAACAAAAATACCTAATGATAAGAAATGGTGATATACATTTAGGTTGTTTTGGAGAAACAGCAACTAAGATAATAGCATTTTCAAGAGAATATAAGAATATGCAACATTTTTCCAAAGAGTGATGCATCAAAGGAAAATCATTCCTAAAAAGTCTGTACTATCTAGTTAAGGATATCAGAAGAAATAGAGTTTAAAAAAAGAGAGAAATAGATTTTCTAAGTATAATTTTTTCCTATTTTTATTTTATAATTCACATAGAAATCTTAAAATTTCAGTCCCTAGTATCCAAGAAAATGTGCAATCTGGATCATAAAAGATGAATATATATGATGACATATGAGTGCAATAAAACAGAGTAATAGAATAAAACACTAAAAAATTATTTAGAAAAAAACTACAGCACCTTAAAAACAGACTCTTCAAAAAAAGTCAATATTGTTTCAGGAGCAATTTAAAACAGACTGAAATAAAATTCAAATAGGATTCAAAGATTATTCAATTCTATTAAGAAATTTCTATTCTCTTATAGAGTAAATGAAATTCATTACCAAATTACATTGCTTTTTTAGGACTACAAAATGCAAAACCTCAAAAATCAAGAATTTAATAAGATATGCAAAGTGATAATAATGGCTAAAAGGTACATACCTCTTCTGTGCTAAGCATTTTTGTGTGTCATCTGTGCTAAGCATTTTATGTGCCAGATCTGTGCTAAGCATTTTATGTGTGTCATCACATTCAATCTTCACAGATACCTCACATAAAGTAAATTTGCTTTGTGTCCCCATTTCCAAGCAGAAAAACTGAGGTGGTTAAGAAATGATACCAAGATTCTATCACTAGTGGAACAACTAGACTTTAACTCAAGCTGTCTTAGTCCAGACCATCCTCTATAACCTACTACATATATACAGTAAGATAATTCAAAATATTAGATATTTATGTGTAGAATGAATAGCTAAAGATACCAATTACTGCCCTGATCTATCTCCAAGACTTCTTCTGCAATTCCTTCCTTAAGCTTCTTTAAGTTTTTCTTTAATATACCTAATATATGTTCCAGGGATAAAAAAAAAAAGATGACTCTGGCAATCAATTTTCAATCTGTAACACACAAATTGACATGTTTGTTATGTTGAATATGCTTATTTTTTTATCCCTTCTTATGTAACAGAATATGTGATGTGACCAACTACAGAAAAACATAAGGTTTAAACATATGCACATTGGAGTCAGACCTTATGCATAAGGATTCATGTCACACCTTGTGATTTTTCTAGTTGTATCATAAATAATAAATAAATCTGTTTCCCCTTCTATAAGGGGAAATATTAACACCTGCTTCATAAAATAGCCATGAGGATTAAATAAAATAATATATGTAAAGTACTTAGTACAGAAACATGGTGAGCTTCCAAAACATGGTAATTATGACTATTTGTAGGACAGCTGGAATTAACAGTGTGACCTATAGTACAAGGACAAAGGAAAGGTTATTGACCTGTTGAGTGACCAAAACTGTGGCCTTGGCATGAAAGATAAATGAAATTATCTAACCTCGTCCACTGATTTTCTCTAAGTATCTACAGCACTTGCTCACCACCTGTTTACAAAGCATTTCTCCTCTTTCTGGCTCATTTTACTGTTATCTCTAACAAGTGATTTTCATTTTTCTCATTTCCTGTGACCTGTTTAGAAGCTCCTTGTATAGTACCCTTATCAGTACCCAAATAGTTTATTATCCCCTAACACAATACTTAATAGTCAATGTACTTGATACCCTAGGGTTCGTTTTACTGTGTAGCAATCTACCGTGAACATCTTCCTAGAATGAGCCTAAAGATTATTGAAAAGACCACCCAAGAGAAGAAAACTTCATATATATTAATATAACCTCTTCATAAGATTTACCAATGTTAATACAACTTTCCATGAAAATAAAAGTACATGTAAAACTGGACAACAGTTGCTTTCTCTAAATTTTGAGTAAAATACTAAACACATTGATTGTAATATTTAACTGCATTTACTTGTCAAATATGAATATGAAATGGTACTAATCATCTTACTTCTTCAGGCTCCATAATCAGTCACCCTCTCATTTTTACTTCTACAAACTCCTCATTAACTTTCCTTTGAAAAGCTACAATGAAACCAGAATTTAAGGGATAGAACTATTTCACCAACATTTGCAATAAAAAATAAGAAGGTTTTAATTTTACTTACCAGAGTAAGCAATTAACAGAAAACCATGAAACTGTAATACATTTTAGATTCAAGTGAAAATAGTAACGGCTTTGAAAGAGCAACATTTCTGAATAGCAATATGAAACAGAAACAGATCACGCAGTTCCATTTTATTTAACCCAGAATGTTCTGTGGTCAACATATAGCAGAATTAATTAGAGTTTGTAGCCCTGAAACTTTTTCCTCCTTATCCAATAATAGATAAAATTAACCATGCCAGTTTAGGATACTGAACTATATAAATTCCTACAGAGACTTGGTAGATTAGAAACAGTGAATAGAACCATCAGCAACTTGCTAAATCAAAAGGCATGTTTAAGTACCTATTTCTCTGATGTTATTAAATCATATAAAAATTATTCTTGAAAATAAAGTTGATAAGTTTGATTGAGTAGACTTTCTTTTTTATGAGTAGATTTTAGATTTGTCCAGTATAACATCTTGAGGAAAACTCCTTCAAAAGTCCTCTTAGAGGTGGTTGAAAGGAAGCCCAGTAAAGGTAAAATCCATAAAGCTAACAGATAAAAGTCAGCTTAAACTGTTCCTATCAGTGAATGTCAATTTTTATTACAGGGTAGAACTTAATTAATTTTGTTTCATTTAATAAATAGTCTCATATAATGAAGTTCCTATACTAAATACTATTTCAGATTTTTAAGTAGTTCAAAGTATTAAAGATTATTTATGACTGGAACATGTTACCAATCTATATATAAGTTTTCTTCTCCTTTTAAATTACATATCTTAAATGCTGTAGGTCCAATTGACCATGAACATGGTGAATGGACTCGACTTGATGAGGGAGCAGAAGGCTAACTGAGGACAAAGCAGAAACTGGCACCCTACCCGCCCCCCAACCATGTGATATGTGTGACATTCCTCAGGCACTCCTGGATGCCCTAAAGGAAAAACAAATGGTTAACTGATAGAGAACACAGTCCTGCAGGACAGGAGTCTCCCTCAGTTTACAAATGTCTTAGTGATTTACAAGGAAAAAGCTATCCTATCAATAGCCAAACTTCTAGAGACCCATAACTCAGTTTCCTGAAGCCATAACATCACCCTCCCCTCCATAAAATTGAGGGAAGCTGAGGCGGAAGGAAATGTAAATAAAACTGAATTTCTTCTAAACCTGAAGCCCATTGACAAGGACATGTGATAGGAGGAATGTAACATTCCTCCAGGAAACTCACAACTGTCTTCCTGTTAGTGCCTCATTAGAGGGAAAAATAGCCTTGGCTTGACAACAACCAGGCCTCCAGTATCCTGAGAGTCTTCTTTAGCATATGACAGTCCTTCTGGACATCCTCTTTGTCCTCACCTCCCCAACTCCTGAGTATATAATCAACCACGCCTCACAAATCCAGGGCAGCTCTTTCTGCCCATGGGTCCTGTCCCTGTGCTTTCATAAAAACACCTTTTTGCAACAAAGATGTCTCAAGAATTATTTCTTGGTCGTTGGCTCCAGACCTCACCCCACCAAACCTCACCTATATTCCAAAATTTCATCAGACTCACTAAAAAACTCCCTGCAAGCTTATACTGAAGAGGAAAATTACCCAGAGCAGGCCCAGGCCAGGAGGCCCCAGAAGATGTAAAGTTACTAACAATAAGCTAGAGATAACCAGTCGTTTCTGCTTCTGTAAACAGGCTTCCCACCACAGGGTCCTGGCACTACTGTCCCCACCTAAAGCAGCCCCCGTTCCCCCAGTTTAAACCCACCTACCAGCAGTCAGCATAGCCCTTGGAACATGACTGCGTGCAGTCCACTATAAAAGCCCTATAACCCCGTTGCCCAGGGCCCAGAACTTCGAGCACGAGCTCATCTGGGTCCACCAGCATAAAATAAATCCGAGTTCTACTCCCAAGTGTTGCTTGGTCTCTCGCCGGTCTGATTTTTATTTTTTCTACAATATAACACCAGCCAAAGTTATAGATTCTATTTGGGAGATTTTACTATCGTACAAAAAGGACTGGATCTTATATGACCCCACATGCATCTCCCCCTCCCAATGTTAGAATAATTTTGGCACTCAGTGAGCACTTAATAAATGCTTGCTGAAAAAATAAATCAGTTTGTAGAGATGCAAATACACATAAGAAAAACTAATACTCAGAAAAAATATACCATTGGAGACAAGATGTAAGTGGAGAAAGACTCCTTATTGGCACAATTTCAGGGTAATTATATACATAAAATACCCAATAATTTCTTAAATGTATTCAAATACACCAAATTAATTATCTCAATAATGTTCCCCTCTGCCCCCCAATTTTTCTATATATGTACCTTCCTGCCCCTCAATTTCTCTTCTCTTCCTGCCCCTCAATTTCTCTTCTCTTAAAACCCATGTTGAAATTTTTAGATACTGAGAAGCAACCCAGTTCTTGACCTGACTGCCTGATTTATTGACTAGCAATCTCGGAAACATTTTTACAAGTGAAACGTTTTGATTTGATTTTTAAGAAGAATGGATACAAACCTACACAAAATGCCAAACCAAATAAATGTATCAGGCACCTAAAATTTGCACCAAGGAAAGGAATCATATGAAAGTGACTCCCAGTTCTGTCACTGAGATAGGAGTTAAAAAGAAGATTTAAAAACACTGTTGGTTAAATCAATCTTAATGATCTTTTTTATTGAAGGGAAGTACTGATTTCATTTATAAAATTTAATTTCAAAGTAGAACATCTCTTAATATCTCTTACTAACCATTATTTTTTATACATGGTAGAAAGATAAGATCATCTGCCTAGACTGAGACGGTTTCCAATTCTAATTTTTGTTCAATAATGGGTAGATGCAATTCTAATTCTACTTGCTAATGACTACAATATATTGCTCAGGCAAATTAGAGAAACAGAATGTTCAGTTACTTTCAGCAGTATTGCTAAAAAGTGATGCAATGAGTTTTAGTTGAACTAAGTGCCTTCACCAATATCAAATTCACTCTAAAGATTTTAACACTGAAAACATACTACCTATAAAATGAACATGAATAGAATGGAATTTGTGTATTTGTCTGGTATTGGCCCCTATCACTAACTGTCCCTTCTTTAATGTAATTTTGGGCAGACTATAATAAGTGTTTCATGCTCTCCAACTCAATGCCTATTATCTGTGAGAAAACATATATTTAAAATTGTTCTCTTGAATTCAAAAAGTAAAGTACTCCAAAGAAAAATCTTTCTTAAAGGTCTGAGGGAGAAAATGGACTTAAAAAATTAACACACAATAAGAGATCAGAAGTTGCAAAATTATAAAGCCTTTTTTACTAGAAGAGAGGAGCATTAGCAGCTAAGGAAACCCAGTCATTGGCACCATAAAATGTATATGTACTTTCTAAGTTGGCAGCATTTGAGTTACATAGAAATGCAAATTGAATCATATGAGAAGTTAGGTCAGGAGATTCTCAGTAATAGTATCTAAAACCTGCATATGCATAAAGGCCTTGATACAGCTATTACAAGTAAATAAAGTCATCAATTCCAATAGTGGCAGATTTTATGCCAAGCTCTAATGTGCCCAGCCTCTCAGAGCTAAAGCCACAAACAAATGAAATCAATAAAATCAGGCAGTCAGGTCAAGAACTGGGTTGCTTCTCAGTATCTAAAGATTTCAACATGGGTTTTAATTATACCAGGTAAGAATAAATTAAAGAAGACACATTATCTGGCCCTTATTCCTAAATTTGCTACCTAATGTGTTCTCCTAAGAGTCCCATTATTTATGTTTTTCATGATCAGAAATTGCCAAACCAACACACTCTGGCATTTAATTATCCTTCTCCAGCTTCTTGTGAATGACCCACATATTTGATGGATCATCTTTTCAACACTCAAGAAGAGACTAAATTACAGATTCATATATTTTTTAAGGTTTTTAAAAAGTTTAATGGAGCCAATAAGGCATATAAATTGTGTTCTGGCAGACATAAGACCTACTTTCTCTTACCAAAGAAAATGGCACGTTTTTTCAAAATTTGACAATCAGGAGTAAAGGGTACTGAGATTAAGTGTCAGAGCACCAATTAAAACAAAAACAACCCAAAATAAAAAATCGTTATTCAACTCAGAGGGAGGAACTAGAACCAAGGCATAAGGGGGAGGTTATACAGCTGTTCCTCAATCTCAAAATCCTTTAGGAAGAGGAGTTCTGGCCACTTGCAGGCAATGCTTCACACCACCAAATGCCAATTCCAGAATCTAAATTGACAAAGATAGAAAAACAAAGATAACTCCAAATGCATTTCTGGGCATAGTCCAAAGAGAAGCTTAAAAGTATTCATAATACACAGGCTTGTCTGTTTCAGGTAAAATGACAGATTGCTGTAATTCTTCCTGCTATTATATTCAAACAAAAACTGATCCACTTTCACAAAAATTTAGAAATACCTCACTTTCATTCCTAGTTTTAGTATGGAATTGACTTGGTTTTTTGTGTTTTTTTTTTAATAAAAGCTAGATCTACAATGAGTACAGAACTTCAGCTCACACAATCCATTTACCTCCCACCCAGTCAATGAATATTATGGTTAACTCAGCAAAGTTTCTTCACAGAATGATTATTATTAAATGGCTGAAGGAATTGCAAACTTTAAGTGCTGTAATTATACAGATTCATATATTTAAGATGTTCTTCTATCTTAAAAGTTAAATGGTATGCATAAGGAGTACTGAAAGTCTTCACTAATTAAACGTGCCAGTTAAGAGGACTCAGCATAATGTTCAGAAGAAAGAATTATAGAATTGAATCAAACTATTTAAAATCTGAAAGTTAACTTAGAGGCCAATTAGTCTAACACCTCATTTGAAAGCGAGGAAATTGGGAACAAGAAAGTAAGTCACTAGGGGCTATGAGACTTGCCAAAGTTGATACAGCTATTTAGAGGCAGAGACAGAAGTGGAAACAGAGCTACAAACTCTACTTCAAAACTTTTTTTTTCTATTACCATAAAGGAATTCTGATTCTCAAAAAGCTGGCTTCCACTCTTGGTCTGAATTGACTCCTTTTAACCTCTTTACCTTAATTCTAACATTTTTGAAAAGTACTAAGATAATTGTAACTATGGGAAGAATGTTATTTCATTTTATGAAGAAGTTTGAAATAGCACCATTATAATTATGACTCATCTCTAAAAGTTTAACGTTTCAACCTTTGCTTCTTATTGTCTTTTTATGCAGCATGATTAATGCAATCTACTTCTTATGACTGTCAGAATAGCCACAAAATCTCTCACATCTTTCATAGTGACTTAGTTTGAAAAAATCATGCACAATAACAACATTCCCTTGAATGCTTGTGTACATAAAGTTACCAAATAAAAATATTACACCATTCATTCACCATCATCAAGTGAAGTAGTATTTCATCTTACAGAATCTACTACGTCAATGTTTTTGGCAAGTCTAAACTAGACTTAAACCTTGCCTGCATTGCCGCTCTGTAGGAAAATGTATGGGAGGTGACAGAATTAGTGTATATTTTTTGAAGGAAGGAAGGAAGGAAGGAAGGAAAGAAAGAAAGAAAGAAAGAAAGAAAGAAAGAAAGAAAGAAAGAAAGGGAAAGAAAGAGAGAGAGAGAGAGAAAGAAAGAAAGAGAGAGAGAGAGAGAAAGAAAGAAAGAAAGAGAAAGAAAGAAAGAAAGAAAGAAAGAAAGAAAGAAAGAAAGAAAGAAAGAAAGAAAGAAGAAAGAATTGAAAAATGGGGAAAAAACTAAATGGATGTGGATGATAAATCTGGGGATAACAGATGAGGCACAAAGAGAGACATGAAGACATACTAAAAATAAGAATGTGTATGTTAATGTATGTTTAGGTACTGGTGTAATTGTGGGGTTAGGTGTGTGTGTCAGTGTGCATGAGTATAGTGTGTGTTCATGTGTTTGCAGCTGATCACAAGGATACCTTCCAAAAGAGGTCAGCATTACATTGATTCAGACTAATCTTTTGCAGAACAGGAACTGTGATGAAAGCATCAGCAAAAAGGGTCAACTTAATTCTGATCGATACACAGTGACTATAATAAGTAGTTACATATCAATCTGTTATTTCTCCAGAGATCTCAAATAGAATGATAACAAACCAAAAAAAATGCTAACCCAATGAATCACACTGTTGCTGGCCAAAGGTAGCAGCACTGCACTCCTGAGAGTATCCTGAAAATGTCAGTGCAGCATTGTTCTGTACCAAGAACTGTTGACAGCTTGCAAATATCTCTCCTTTAAAAATTTTCCACCATAGCATCCAAATTAAACAGGAAAAAGTAAAATTATTTCTGTTCACAGAGGAGATAATCTTATATGTAAAAAACCCTAAGATCCCAGACAAAAAAAAAACTGTTAGAACTAATAAATTCACCAAAGTTACAGGATATGAAATCAACATACAAAAATAAGTTGCATTTCTGTACATTAACAATGAACAATCCAAAAAGAAAATTAAGAAAACAATTACATTTCCAATAGTATCAAAAAGATAAAATACTTAGAAATAAGTCTAATAAAGTAGGTAAAAGACATATATGCTGAAAACTACAAAACATTGCTAAAAGAAATTAGATATAACACAAACAAATTGAAAGATAATGGGGCACCTGGGGGGCTCAGTCATTAAGCATCTTCCTTCTGCTCAAGTCATGATCCCAGGGTCCTGGGATCGAGCCCCACATCGGGCTCCCTGCTCGGCGGGAAGCCTGCTTCTCCCTCTCCCACTCCCCCTGCTTGTGGTCCCTCTCTCGCTGTGTCTCTCTCTGTGAAATAAATAAAAATCTTAAAAAAAAAAAAAAAGAAAGGCCAAGCCCTATTTATAAAAAAAGAGAAAGAAAGAAAGAAAGAAAGAAAGAAAGAAAGAAAGAAAGAAAGAAAGAAAGAAAAAGAAAAGAAAAGAAAAGAAAAGAAAAGAAAAGAAAAGATATCCTGTGTTCATGGATAGAAACCTTAATATCTTTAAGATGTCCCTATTACCTAAAGCAATCTACAAGTCCAATGCAATTCCAATCAAAATCCCAATGGCATTTTTTGCAGAAATATAAAAATTCATCCTAAAATTCATATGAAATCTCAAGGGATCCCAAATAGTCAAAATAATTTTGAAAAAGAAGAACAAAGTTGGAGCAGTCATACTTCCTAATTTCAAAAGATACTGCCAAGCTACATTAATCAGAAGAGTGTGATAGCAGCATAAAGACAAATAGACCAGCAGAATAGAAGAGAGCCCAGAAATAAGCCTTCATGTATATGGTAAATGATCTTCAACAAGGATGCCAAGACCACTCAATGGAGAAAGAATAGTCTTTTTAACAAATAGTTTTGGGCCAACTATACATCTACACACAGAAGAACAAAGTTGGGCCCTTATCTTACACCCCTTACAAAAATTAACTCAAAATGGATTAAAAATCCAACCATAAGAGCTAAAACTATACAACTCCTAGAAGGAAACAGGGGGAAAGTTTTGTAACAGGGAGTAATATCAGCAAAATGGCAGCATAGGAATTTCCAGCACTTGCCTACTCCCCCAAACATCACTTTGAAAGCTATCTACACATGAAAATACCTTCACAAGAGCCAAGAATTCCAGATGAGGGATGCACTGCAGCACCAGGCCAGCTCCCATAGCCCCAAGTCCCCGCTAACTCCAGCACCAAGTCAGTCCCTACAAACATAAACTCCAGACCAGTTCCCATGGACCCAGGCCCCCCGCCTTCCTTAGCTTCAGGCTAGCCCCTATGGCCCCAGCCTAGAGGCCAACCCCTGAGGCCCTGGTTACAGGCTTATTCCCAAGAACCCAGGTTCAGGCACACCCCAACACCAAATTGGCCCATTTGGCCACAATCTCCAGGCTGACTACAGTGATGAGGATTTCATCACATTCTAGTAATGGACTGAGCCCCAGAGACCCAGACAACAATCCCATGACAGTGGTCCCTGGCAACTGGCTGGCACCTGAGGACCCAGAATCCAGATCTACCCAATCAACATAGGTCCCAGGCCCATCACTGCAGATTCAAACACCAGATCTGCCCCAGTAAACCCAGGCACTAGACTGGTTGCCATGTACCTAAGCACCAGCCCTGCCTCCTTCTGACCCAGGCACCAGATCTACATGCCAAGGATAGCAGGAACAAGCCTACCCACCAACATCACCACACAACCTATCCAGAATAACTAGTAAAGGGCTTTGCCCCCCAAAACCAGTCTACAAAAGCTAAAAGAAATGAATAATTTTTCAAATGCACAAACACAAGTGCAAGGGCATAAAGATCATGAATAATGAAGAAAACACGATACCACCAAAGGAAAATTAATAAAGATCCAACAACTGGCCCTAAAGAAATAGAGATCTATGAACTGTCTGACAAAGAATTCAGATTAATCCTCTTAAAAAACCTAAATGATAGGGGCACCTGGGTGGCTCAGTCAGTTAAGCAGCTGCCTTCAGCTCAGGTCATGATCACAGGTTCCTGGGATCAAGCCCCATGTCGGGTTCCCTGCTTGGCGGGGAGGCTGCTTCTCCCTCTCTCTCTGCCCCCTCCCCCAGTTTGTGCTCTCTCTCTCTCAAATAAATAAAATCTTTAAAAAAAACCCTAAATGATAAACTAAAAGACAACTAAATGAAATTAGGAAAACAATGCAAGAACACAATGAGAACTGCAACAAAGAAATAGAAACCATTAAAAAATACACATGCACAAACAGAAATCCTAGAGTTGAAGAATATAAGACTGAACTTTAGAAATCAATAGAGATCTTCAATAGCAGACTCAACAAATGAAAAAAGAAACTAGTTAACTAGAAAACAGTTCACTTGAAATCATCCAGTCAGAGGAACAAATTTTTTAGAAGAAAGCAGAGTAAAGAAAGCCTATTTAAATTATGGGATACCCCAAAGAGAAATGACCTATACATTACTAGAATCCCAGAGAGAAAAGGGAAGGAAAAAGGGGCAGAATGTTTATTTAAGAAATAATGGCTAGGAAAAAAAAAAAGAAAGAAAGAATAGCTGAGAACTTCCTAAATCTGAGGAGAGATTTGGACATCCAAGTTCATAAAATGAACAGATCACCCCAAAATGCTAATTTAAAATGATTATTTCATGCTAAAAACAAAATAAAATAAAATGACCATTTCCAAGATCCATTATAATAATACTGTCTAAAATCGAAGAAAATGAAACTTAAAAGCAGCAAGAAAAAAAATTCCTCACATATAAGGGAACCCCCCATAAGGCTATCAGGAGATTTCTCAGCAGAAATCTTACATGCCAAAAAAGATTAGAATGACATAAACTATTAAAAGTGATATAAAGTGTTAAAAGAAAAAAGCTGCCAAACAAAAATATTTTACTCAGCAAAACTGTCTTTCAGAAATGGAGAAATGAAGACTTCCCTAAATAAACAAAAGTCAAAAGTGTTCATCACCACTCAACCTGCCTTATAAGAAATGCTTCAAGGACTCGGTGAAGCTGAAATGAAAGGACACTAATTAGTAACATAAAAGTATATGAAAATATATCGATAAAGGTAACCAAGGAGTCAAATACAGAATACTCATAATACCATAATATGGTGGCATATTAAACACATTATATAAAAGTTAAAAGACTAAATTATTAAAACTAATTATAGCAACAGTCATATAATCATATGTTAGGTCACAAAACAAGCCTTAACATATTTTTTTTTATTCTTATGTTAATCCCCATACATTACATCATTAGTTCTAGATGAAGTGTTCCATGATTCATTGTGCATAACACCCAGTGCTCCATGCAGAACGTGCCCTCCTCAATACCCACCACCAGGCCAACCCATCCTCCCACCCCCCTCCCCTCTAGAACCCTCAGTTTGTTTTTCAGAGTCCATCGTCTCTCATGGTTCATCCACCCCTCCGATTTCCCACGCTTCATTCTTCCCCTCCCGCTACCTTCTTCTTCTTCTTTTTTTCTTAACATATATTGCATTATTTGTTTCAGAGGTACAGATCTGAGATTCAACAGTCTTGCACAATTCACAGCGCTTACCAGAGCACATACCCTCCCCAGTGTCTATCACCCAGTCACCCCATCCCTCCCACCCCACCCCCCACTCCAACAACACTCAGTTTGTTTCCTGCGATTAAGAATTCCTCATATCAGTGAGATCATATGATACATGTCTTTCTCTGTTTGACTTATTTCACTCAACATAATACCCTCCAGTTCCATCCACGTCGTTGCAAATGGCAAGATCTCATTCCTTTTGATGGCTGCATAATATTCCATTGTATATATATACCACCTCTTCTTTATCCAGTCATCTGTCGATGGACATCTTGGCTCTTTCCACACTTTGGCTATTGTGGACATTGCTGCTATAAACATCGGGGTGCACGTACCCCTTCGGATCCCTACTTTTGTATCTTTGGGGTAAATACCCAGTAGTGCAATTGCTGGATCATATGGTAGCTCTATTTTCAACTTTTTGAGGAACCTCCATACAGTTTTCCAGAGTAAGCCTTAACATATTTAAGAAGACTGAAATCATACCAAGTATTTTTCCAACCACAATGATAAAAAAATAGAAATTAACCACAGGACAAGTGAAAAATTTGTGAATTTTCATGAATGTGGAAATTAACACATTTCTAGGTAACCAATGAGATGGTCAAAAAAAGTCTCAAAAGGGAAATAAATATCTTGAAACAAAGAAAAATGGAAACACAACATAACAAAACATGGGTTATAACAAAAGCATGTTTATAGTGATAAATACCTGCATTAAGAAAAAAGAAGGATGGGGTGCTTGGGTGGTTCAGTCGGTCAAGTGTCTACCTTTAGCTCAAGTCATGATCCCAGGGTCCTGGGATAGAGTCCTGCATCAGGCTCCTTGCTAGTAGGGAGCCTGCTTCTCCCTCTGCCTGCCACTCCCCCTGCTTATTCTCTCTATCTGTGTCAAATAAATAAATAAAATATTTTTAAAAAAGAAAAGAAAAAAGAAGGATACCAATAAACAACCTAACTTTATACTTTAAGTAACTGGAAAAAAAAAAAAAAACAAACTAATCCCAGCAATAGCAAAGAAAGAAGTTGACTACGTCAAACTAAAAAGCTGGTCAGCAAAGGAAAGAATCAGCAAAGATCAGAGCAGAATAAATAAAATAAAGACCAGAAAAACAATAGGAAAAAAATCAAAGAAACTAACAGCTATGGAAAAGATTTTAAAAACTGACAAACCATTACTTAGACTAATGAAAAACAAAGAAGACTCAAATCTATAAAATCATAAATGAAAGAAAAGTCATTAAAACTGACACTACAGAAATACAAATGATCATAAGAGACTACATGAAAAATTATACACCTACAAACCAGACAACTTAAAAGAAATGGATAAATTCCTAGAAATACACAAATTAACAAGACTGAATAATAAAGAAAGAAAAAAATGGGAGCAGACCAATAGTGAGTTAGGAGATAAATCAGTGAACAAAAACCTCCCCAAAAATAAAAACCCAGAATAAGATGGCTTCACTGGTGAATTCTATCAAACATTTAAAAAAGTAACATCAATATTCTCAAATTCTTATAAAAACTGACCAAGATGGAAGACTCCCAATCTCATTTTATGAGGCCAGCATTACCCTGATACTAAATCCTGATAAGAACATTATAGGAAAATTAAACTACAAGCCAATATCCCCGATTAATGTAGATGCAAAAATTCTCAACAAAATATTGGCAAACCAAATTCAATTGTACATTAAAAGTATCATACTCTATGATCAAGTGAAGTTGATCCCTGAAATGCAAGTATGGTTCAATAAATGTAATATATCACTTTAATAGAATGTAAGAAAGAAAGCATATGATCATTTCAATGGATGCAGAAAAGCCATGTGACAAAATCCAACATCTTCATGATAAAAATTCTCAACAAATTGGGTATAGAAGGAATATACACCACCACATAATGAAGAACATATATGATTAGCCCATAGCTAACATCATACTTAATGGTGAAAGGCTGAAAGCTTTCTTGGGGCACCTTCAGCTCAGGTCATGATCCCAGGGTCCTGGGATCAAGCCCCACATCGGGCTCCCTGCTCTGCAAGAGGCCTGCTTCTCCCTCTCCCAAGCCCCTGCTTGTGTTTCCTCTCTCGCTGTGTCTCTCTCTGTCAAATAAATAAATAAAATCTTTAAAAAAAGGGGGGGGTGCCTGGGTGGCTCAGATGGTTAAGTGTCTGCCTTTGGCTCAGGTCATGATCCCAGAGTCCTGGGATTGAGTCCTGCATTGGGCTCCCCGCCCCTTGGGGAGCCTGCTTCTCCCTCTGTCTCCCTCTCTCTCTCTCTCTCTCTGTCTCTCTGTCTCTCATGAATAAATAAAATATTGAAAATAAATAAATAGGGGTGCCTGGGTGGCTCAGTTGGTTAAGCGACTGCCTTCGGCTCAGGTCATGATCCTGGAGTCCCGGGATCGAGTCCCACATCGGGCTCCCTGCTCAACAGGGGGTCTGCTTCTCCCTCTGCCCTCGTCCCTCTCTTGCTCTCTGTCTCTCATTCTCTCTCTCTCAAATAAATAAAATCTTTAAAAAAATAAAATAATAATAATAATAAATAAGTAAATAAATAAATAAGAAAGAAAGGTTTCTTGATAAGATTAGGAACAAGACAAGGGGGCCTACTCTCACCACTCCAATGAAACATAGTACTAGAAGTCCTATCCAGACCAATTAGGCAAAAAGAAAATAAAAATAAAAAGCATTCAGATCATAAAGAAAAATGTAAACTTGTCTCTATTTGCAGATGATATGCTCTCATAAATAGAAAACCCTAAAGATTTTTAAACTAATAAATGAATTTGGTAAAGTTGCTGGATACAAAATCAACATGTAAAAAATCATTTGCATTTCTGTACAATTACAACAAACTATCAGTAAAAGAAATAAAACAATTCCATTTACAATAGCATCAACAAAAATCAAATACTTGGGAATAAATTTAACCAAAGATGTGAAAGATCTGTACACTGAAAACTGTAAGACATTGATGAGTGAAACTGAAGCAGATATAAATAAGAAAAACCCTGTGCTTGGATAATTGGAAGAATTAATACTTTTAAAATGTCCATACTACGCAGTCATTTATTGATTCAGTGCAACTCATACCAAAATTGCAATAGCATTTTGCACAGAAACAGAAAAAACAATCCTAAAATTCACATAGAACACAAAAGACCCCAAATAGGCAAAGCAATCCTGAGAAAACACAAAGCTAAAGGCATCATACTTCCTGATTTCAAACTTCATTACAAAGATATAGTAATCAAAACAATGGTACAGTGGTACTGACATAAAAACAGACACATGGGCCAATGGAACAGAACTGAGAGCCCAGAATAAACATATGCATATATGATCAACTATTATCTGGTAAGGGAGCCAAGAATACTCAACAGGGAAGGAATATTCTCTTCAAAAAGGATATTCTCTTGGGATATTAATATGCAAAAGAATCAAATGCTCTCTATCTCATACCACTCACAAAAAATTAACTCAAAATGGAGTAAAGACTTAAAAACATAAGACATAAGACTCCAAGAAGAAAAATAGGAAAAAAACTCCTTAACATTAATCTTAGAAATGATTGCTTGGATATGACACCAAAAACAAAGCAAAGATAAACACGTGGGACTATGTCAAACTAAAAAGCTTCTGCGCAGCAAAGGAAAACAATCAGCAAAATGCAAAGGCAACCTATGGAATGGGAGAAAAAATTGAAAACCACCCATCTGTTAAGGGGTTAATATCCAAATATATAAGAAACTCATACAACTCAATAGGAAAAAAATGTTTAATGGGCAAAGAACTTGAATAGACATTTTTCCAGACATACAAATGGCCAATAGGTACAGGAAAAGATGCTAAATGTCACTAATCATCAGGGAAATGCAAATCAAACCACAATGAGCTATTACCTCACACCCATTAGAATGGTTATTATCAAACGACAAGAGATATCAAGTGTTGGCAAGGACACAGAGAAAAGGGAACCCTTGTGCACTGCCCGTGGCAATGTAAACTGGTGCATCCACTATGGCAAACAGTATGAAGGTTCTTCAAAAAATGAAAAATAGATCTACCATATAATCCATTATTCTCAATTCTAGATATATACCCAAAAGAACTGAACACAGACTTTCAAAAATATATTTGCATTACCATGTTCATAGCAGCACTATTCACAATAGCCTAGAGGTGGAAGCAACCCAGATTTCCTTTGACAGATGAATCTATCAACAGGATGTTGTATATACAGTTGACCCTTGAACAACATGGGTTTGAAGTATGTGAGTGCACTTACATGTGGATTTTTTCAATATATATGTGTATAAAACTGTAAATGTATCTTATCTTCCTTATGATTTTCTCAGTAACATTTTCTTTTCTCTAGCTTACTTTAAGAATACAGTATGTAATATACATAACACACAAAATATGTGTTAATTGACTTTATGTTATCAGTAAGGCTTCCAGTCAACAGTAGGCTATTAGTAGTTAAGTTTCTGAGAGTCAAAATGTGCAAAGGAGGGGTCTGGGCCCCTAACACCCACATTGTTCAAGGGTCAGCTGTACATACAATAGAACACTGTTCAGCCTTTGAAGGGAATGAAATCCTATCACATGCTATAATGTGAATGAAACTTGAATTATGATAAATGATTACACTTATCAAATATTTTATCATTCTACTTTTATGAGGTATCTAAAGTAGTCAGATTCATAGGTAGTTACCAGGGGGTAAGGGTTGGGGAAAAGGGGGAGTTGTTTTATGGGTATAGAGTTTCATATCTACAAGACAAAAAAGTTCTGGAGGTTGGTTTCACAATAATGTGAAAATACTTAACTGAACTGTACACTTAAAAATAGCTAAATAGGGCACCTGGGTGACTCAGTTGGTTAAGCGACTGCCTTCGGCTCAGGTCATGATCCTGGAGTCCCGGGATCGAGTCCCACATCGGGCTCCCTGCTCAGCGGGAGTCTGCTTCTCCCTCTGACCCTCTTCCCTCTCGTGCTTTCTGTCTCTCATTCTCTCTCTCTCAAATAAATAAAATCTTTAAAAAATAAAAATAAATAAATAAATAAATAAATAAATAAATAAATAAATAAATAGCTAAATAGTAGATCTTATGTGCTTTTTTATCACAATAAAAAAGAGAAAATGCCACTAGAAATTGATATTAAAGAAGCAACTAAATAGCTGTTCCTATTTACCTAAACAAGCTCCAGAGGAATTTATGTGAAGTGTTTCAGGCAGAATGAGGCTATATTTTACTCAGAATTAATAAACTGTGCTTGAAGGGTGTGATTTCCTGTGCTGTTCAGAGAGTGATGGAAGGGTTAAATAAATAGGTGGATTAAAAAGGGAAAAAATTTTAGAGGTTCACACCTTGGAAGATATTTAAGTAGGAAAGCACCTGGCAAAGTTCACAAGATTGTTCACATAGTATGTTTTACCATTACAAAGCCTCTAATTAAATATCTAACTCTATGTATCTTTTGACATGTAAACTCAATTAAATGCCAACTGAAATAGCATTAAATTACTACCTTTAAATAATTCCCTCCTACTTCCATAAATAAAGCAAGGAAAGTAAATGGCACTAAAAACAGCTGTGATGTCCATCACAGAAAAAAAAAAAAAAACTCTTTTTAAAACCAGTTTTCTTTTTTTTAAAGATTTTATTTATTCATTTGACAGAGAGAGACACAGCGAGAGAGGGAACACAAGCAGGGGGAGAGAGAGAGGGAGAAGCAGGCTTCCCGCGGAGCAGGGAGCCCGATGCGGGGCTTGATTCCAGGACCCTGAGATCATGACCTGAGCTGAAGGCAGATGTTTAACGACTGAGCCACCCAGGCACCCCAAACCAGTTTTCTATCAAATCTGTAAGACAAAAGAACTCATTCTGATAATCTCCCAAATGTTCTGAAAAATATTTTTATTTTTTAATATTATTTAATTCATTCTCACTTCAGGTTCTTACAAATTTGAGTGGTTTTATAATATAGATAATTTTGGAAAATGAGCTTAGCTGCCATCTTTTGCTTTACTTTTCCTCAGTTTTATATACATTACAAGGGTACCATGGAAAAATTAACTAAATAAAGGAATTTATAAAATTGTAATTTAGGAGGTTTCTTCTTTACCTTCAAATGAGCCTTAAGAGAAGTGATATAAATTAAAATTTGGAGGTGAAAAGATTTTGACTCTGGAAGAAACTGAAGTCTCTTGGGCAATACTTAGTGGGCAGAGTCTGTAGCAGACTTATATAATAGAAAATGAATTGACAATGGCATCTGAAGAGGAAGGAGGAGACATGCAGAGTGAGTTTTAGAAAAGTAGGAAAGGAAATGGGATAGAAAGGAAGAATGAGATCAGCTTCCAAGCTCTACCTATAGAGGACAATGGAGGGAGTGGAACAGACAAGAGATTCCTTAAAAAAGATATGCAGTATCAAAATCAAATAACTGAAAGAACAAATTGATAGTGACCAAAAATCTATATGTGATTGCCTGTGTCCAGGGGTGGGGAGAGAGCTTGACTGCAAAGAGGCACAAGAGAACTTTTTGGAGTGAGGAAAATATTTTATATTTTGATTGTAGTGGTAGTTACATGGGTGGCTATAGTTCTCAAAACTTATCCAACCATTAAAATGGGCATATTTTATTGTATGCAAATTATACTTCAATAAAGCTGGTTTTTAAAAATAAAATATCTTCTTAGTCATGTATCTAACTGTATAAGAAAAAGGAACACCGAAAGGCTGCTAAAAAGAAACTTGCATGAATAAATAAAAAAAGGAAAGCATAAAACTATCCCATAATCTTAAGGAATTATGTGTTCTAGAAGAGTAAATTTTATAGAATATTCAAGCTTATGTTTTTTAAAACCTCCTATTTTTCCAACTCATTTCCCCTAGTATTCTAACCCCAATATTCTTCCTCCCCCACTGGGTCACTGAATCCATTGATCATGTCTTTCTCTTTCTCTTTCTCTGTCACACACACACACACACACACACACACACACACTACCACACCACATCCCTGTCCCATGTCCTCTCTTAACTTAGATTTTAAGATAATTTTTTAAAGAATTACATCTGAAAGGCTAATGAACAAAGGATTTAAATTCCATCTGAGGGAAATTATTAAAGGTTGATTGGTTTTCACTGGAGTCCCATTCAGAAACAGGGATAGAGGGGAGTTTGGGTGGCTCAGTTAAGCATCTGCTTTGGGCTCAGGTCATGATCCCAGGGTCCTGGGACTGAGCCCCGCATTGGGCTCTCTGCTTAGCGGGGAGTCTGCTTCTCCCTCTCCCTCTGTCCCTCTCGCCCAACCCCTGCTTGTGTGCTCTCTCTCTCTCTCTCTGCCTCTCTCTCTCATGCATGCACTCTCTGTCTCTCTAATAAATAAATAAATTCTTAAAAATAAATAAACAGGGAATAGAGAAGTAATAACTGAGCTGAGCATTCACCAGGTTGGCAAAATGAGGACAGCATTCTAGACAGTAGAAGAAGAATACACCAAAAAAAGAAATAGTTCAAAGCTTCAGGGAACCATAGATAGCTAATTTGGTTGGAAGTGGAGTTTGAGGAAAGCAAAAATCAAAAACAGGGCTTACAAGTCTGAAGTGCAATGATCATTGACTCTGAGACAGCACAACCTGTATTGTTTACTAATGTATCCCTAACAAATAATTCCCTAGCAAATAATGGATGTTCTCTAAAAATTTGACAAATGGATAGACAGATGGATAGATGGATGGATAAATAAATGACTGGCTTCAACAATGAAGAGCTTAGTAGATTATAATAAAGAGTCTAGACTATGTTCTAAAATCCAGCTTCTACCAGTCATGGTAATAAATGCCCATTGTGAAGTATGCCACAAGGAATTTCTTAATAATTAAGCCAAAGTACAGCAATTTGCAAATGATTTACTTCATAAATACAAATAAAAGCCTGTTCAACTTTGCCCCTACAATATTATCATCTTGTTCATTCTAAGATACTTCACTGAGTGCAAGAGTAAAGGATGGAGTTTTAGCTAGTTCACCAATAAATGCACATAATCTACAACCTATCTATCCTAGGCCATTACTGTTAGTAGATCACCACTGCCAAACAATCAATAACCATGGCAATTATAAATTATTGAAGCCTGTACTGCCTAATATACTTAAAAGTTTTATCAAAATTGAGGTATACTAAAGTGTATTAGGCATATGAATATCATCAGTCATGTACACTAGTGAAGGTAACAGGGAGTCATTAAATAATTTTTTTAAAAATACTAATATAAAATCTGTGTTAGAGAAAAATCATTTTTGTGACAAAGTAGATTAGTGAAATATATGAGACTAACGGTCAGAAAGTGCTAGAAAAGAATAGCTGAAAAATGGATAAAATCTGGACTAAGGTAGTAGAAATGGACATGCAAAAAAGACAATGATAATAAAAGTAAACAGGCAGGGGGAAAAAGATGGCAGAGGAGTAGGGGACCCTATTCCAACTGGTCCCCAAAATTGAGCTGGATATCTACCAGAGCACTCTGAACACCCATGAAATCAGCCTGAAATATAAGAAGATAGATCTGGATCTCTACAAACAGAATATCACAGGCAGTTGGTTTCAAGGTACAAAACAGGGAGCCGTGATTCCATGGGCACATATCAGAGGATAAACGGAAGGGGGAGGGAGCCTGGCCATGGGGATCCTACACCATAGGTGAGCAACAGCCTCCTGCACTGGGGACCGGGTACAGAGTCACAGACTGGTAGCGACACAGAAAGGACTTTAGGGCAGCCCCCTGGATGGAAACCCAGAGCAGCGGGGCCACATGTGCGAATTGGGGGTGGCTGGCCATTTTAGAAGCACAAAGGGCAGAGGTGTGCCTTGACCTAGAGGTGAGGACTGGGAGCACTGCAGAGGGGCGCAAAACCCAGGACGCTGCAGTTTATAGCAGCACAGAAAGAAATGGAGATAGTGTGGCCTGGAGAGCTCACTGAAGAACAGACTGTCCTCTCTCTGCTCTGAGGCAGAGGGTTGGAAACGGTCTCTTCTGCTCTGACTAGTGGAAGAGATGTGGAAAGCCACCAGAGAACAAAAGCCCCAAAAAACTGGTTTCCACTGAGCCCATTCCCCGCCACAGGGGGCAGGGCAACTCCACCCAAAGAGGGTTGCCTGAGTAACAGTGTGGCAGGTCCCTCCCCTAGAAGACAGGCTGGGAAAACAGAAGGCCAGCAACCCTAAGCTCCCTAGAAAACAGGTGCATCTTGCTTGGGTTCTGGTCAATAATTTGGACTCTACACATTCCCTTAACCAACCCACAACAGAATGACTAGGAGGAGGAACCCCCAAAATAGAAAAGACTCAGAGATTATGACTTATGCCACAGATTTACAAATGGATTCAGATATAACCAAGATGTCAGAGATGGAATTCAGGCTAGCAATTGTGAAGACAATAGCTAGAATGGAGAAATTGATTAATGGCAACATAGAGTCTCTAAGGGCAGAAATGAAAGCTGAATTGGCAGAACTTAAAAATGCTATCAATGAGATCCAATCTAATCTAGATAATCTAACAGCTAGGGTAAGCAAGGCAGAAGAACAAATTAGTGACCTGGAAGATCATTTAATAGATAAAAAGGGAAAAGAGGATGCCAGGGAAAAACAACTCAGAATCCATGAAAACAGAATCAGAGAAATAAGTGACACCATGAAACGTTCCAATGTCAGAATTATTGGAATCCCTGAGGGGGTGGAGAGAGAGAGAGAGGACTAGAAGATATATTTGAGCAAATCGTAGCTGAGAACTTCCCTAATCTGGGGAATGAAACAAACATTCGCGTCTAGAGGCAGAGAGGACCCCTCCCAAGATCAAGGAAAATAGGCTAACACCCCCGCATGTAATAGTAAAACTCACAAATCTTAAAACCAAGGAAACCATCTTAAGGGCAGTTAGGGGGAAGAGATTCCTTACATACAGAGGGAGGAACATCAGAATAACATCAGACCTATCCACAGAGAGCTGGTAAGCCAGAAACGCCTGGCAAGACATATTCACGGCACTAAACAAGAAGAACATGCAGCCAAGAATACTTTATCCGGCAAGGCTGTCAATTAGAATGGATGGAGAGATGCAGAGCTTCCAAGACCGGCAGAAACTGAAAGAATATGTGGCCACTAAGCTGGCCCTGCAAGAAATATTAAGGGGGGTTCTATAAAAGGAGAAAGACTCCAAGAGTGATATACAACAGAAATTTATAGCGACAATCTATAAAAACAAGGTCTTCACAGGTAACATGATGACAATAAACTCATATCTTTCAATAATCACTCTCAACATGAATGGCCTAAATGCTCCCATAAAATGGCACAGGGTTGCAGATTGGATAAAAAGACAGGACCCATCCACATGCTGTCTACAAGAAACTCATTTTGAACCTAAAGATACATCCAGACTGAAAGTGAAGGGATGGAGATCCATCTTCCATGCCAGCGGACCTCAAAAGAAAGCTGGGGTAGCAATTCTTCTATCAGACAAATTAGATTTTGAACTAAAGACTGTAGTTAGAGACACAAAAGGACACTATATCACTCTTAAAAGGTCTATCCAACAGGAAGATCTAACAATTGTAAATATCTATGCCCCCAACATGGGAGCAGCCATATACATAAGCCAACTGTTAACCAAAATAAAGAGTCATATTGATAACCATACGTTAATTGTAGGAGACCTCAATACTCCACTCTCAGCAATAGACAGATCATCTAAACAGAAAATCAACAAAGAAACAAGAGCTTTGAATGACACACTGGACCAGATGGACCTCAGATATATACAGAACATTCCACCCTAAAACAACAGAATACTCATTCTTCTCAAGCACACATGGAACTTTCTCCAGAATAGACCACATACTGGGTCACAAATCAGGCCTCAACCGATATGAAAGATTGAGATTATTCCCTGCATATTCTCAGACCATAATGCTTTAAAACTGGAACTCAATCACAAGAAAATTTTGGAAGGGGCGCCTGGGTGGCTCAGATGGTTAAGCAACTGCCTTCAGCTCAGGTTATGACCCAGAGTCCTGGGATCGAGCCCCACATCGGGCTCCTGGCTCAGTGAGGAGCCTGCTTCTCCCTCTCCCTCTGCCTCTCTCCCTGCTCATGCTTTCTCTCTCTCTCTGTATCTCTGTGTCTCAAATGAATAAATAAAATCTTAAAAAAAAAAATTTGGAAGAAATTCAAACACTTGGAAGTTAAAGACCACTCTGCTCAAAAATGTTTGGGTCAACCAGGAAATCAAAGAAGAACTTAAACAATTCATGGAAACCAATGAGAATGAAAACACATCAGTCCAAAACCTATGGGATAGTGCAAAGGCAGTCCTAAGGGGGAAATACATAGCCATCCAAGCCTCACTCAAAAAAATAGAAAAATCCCGAATTCACCAACTAACTCTACACCTTAAAGAACTAGAGAAAAAGCAACAAACAATGCCCAAGCCACGCATTAGAAGAGAAATAATTAAGATTAGAGCAGAGATCAATGAATTAGAAACCAGAAACACAGTAGATCAGATCAATGAGAGCAGAAGCTGGTTCTTTGAAAGAATTAATAAGATCGATAAACCACTGGCCAGACTTATCCAAAAGAAAAGAGAAAGGACCCGAATTAATAAAATTATGAATGAAAGAGAAGAGATCACGACTAACACCAAAGAAATAGAAACAATTATTAGAAATTATTGTCAACAACTATATGCCAATAAACTGAGCAATCTGGATGAAATGGAGGCCTTCCTGGAAACCTATAAGCTGCCAAGACTGGAACAGGAAGAAATGGACAACCTGAATAGGCCAATAACCAGTAACGAGATTGAAGCAGTGATCAAAAACCTCCCAAAAAACAAGAGTCCAGGGCCTGATGGATTCCCTGGGGAATTCTACCAAACATTCAAAGAAGAAATAATACCTATTCTACTGAAGCTGTTTCAAAAAATAGAAACAGAAGGAAAGCTTCCAACTCATTCTATGAGGCCAGCATTACCTTAATCCCCAAACCAGGCAAAGACCCCATCAAAAAGGAGAATTTCAGACTGATATCCCTGATGAATATGGATTCCAAAATCCCCAACAAAATCCTAGCTAACAGGACCCAACAATACATTAAAAGGATCATCCACCACGACCAAGTGGGATTTATCCCCGGGATGCAAGGGTGGTTCAACATTCGCAAATCAATCAATGTGACAGAACACATTAATAAGAGAAGAGAAAAGAACCATATGGTCCTATCAATGGATGCAGAAAAAGCATTTGACAAAATACAACATCCTTTCCTGATTAAAACTCTTCAGAGTGTAGGGATAGAGGGAACATTCCTCAAGTTCATAAAATCCATCTATGAAAAAACCACAGCGAATATCATCCTCAATGGGGAAAAGCTGAGAGCCTTTCCGTTAAGATCAGGAACATGTCAAGGATGCCCACTCTCACCACTATTGTTCAACATAGTACTAGAAGTCCTAGCAACAGCAATCAGACAACAAAAAGAAATAAAAGGTATTCAGATTGGCAAAGAAGAAGTAAAAAACTCTCTCTTTTTCGCAGATGACATGATACTTTATGTGGAAAACCCAAAAGACTCCACCCCCAAATTACTAGAACTCATCCAGCAATTCAGTAATGTGGCAGGATACAAAATCAATGTACAGAAATTAGTTGCTTTCTTATACACTAACAATGCAACTGTAGCAAGAGAAATTAGAGAAATGATTCCATTTACAATAGCACCAAAAACCATAAGATACTTCAGAATAAACCTAACCAAAGAGGTAAAAGATCTATACTCTAGGAACTACAGGACACTCATGAAAGAAATTGAAGAAGACACAAAAAGATGGAAAAACATTCCATGCTCATGGATCGGAAGAATAAACATTGTTAAAATGTCTATGCTACCCAGAGCAATCTATACCTTCAATGCCATCCCGATCAAAATTCCAATAACATTTTTCAAAGTGCTGGAACAAACAATCTTAAACTTTGTATGGAATCAGAAAAGACCCTGAATCACCAAGGGAATGTTGAAAAAGAAAAACAAAGCTGGGGGCATCACGTTGCCCAATTTCAAGCTATATTACATAGCAGTGATCACCAAGACAGCATGGTACTGGCACAGAAACAGACAAAAAACCAATGGAACAGAATAGAGAGCCCAGATATGGACCCTCAACTCTATGGTCAAATAATCTTTGACAAAGCAGGAAAAAATATGCAATGGAAAAAAGACAGTCTCTTCAATAAATGGTGCTGGGAAAATTGGACAGCCACATGCAGAAGAATGAAACTCGACCATTCTCTAACACCATACACAAAGATAAACTCAAAGTGGATGAAAGACCTCAATGTGAGACAGGAATCCATCAAAATCCTAGAGGAGAACATAGACAGTAACCTCTTTGACATCGCCCACAGCAACTTCTTTCAAGATACATCTCCAAAGGCTAGTGAAACAAAAGCAAAAATAAACTTTTGGGACTTCATCAAGATGAAAAGCTTCTGCACAGCAAAGGAAACAGTCAACAAAGAGGCAACCCACAGAATGGGAGAAGATATATGCAAATGACACTATAGATAAAAGGCTGGTATCCAAGACCTATAAAGAACTTCTCAAACTCAACACCCAAAAAACAAATAATCAAGTCAAAAAACGGGCAGAAGACATGAACAGACACTTCTCCGAGAAGACATACAAATGGTTAACAGACACATGAAAAAATGTTCATCATCATTAGCCATCAGGGAAATTCAAATCAAAACCACATTGAGATATCAACTTATACCAGTTAGAATGGCAAAAATTGACAAGGCAAGAAACAACAAATGTTGGAGAGGTTGTGGAGAAAGGGGCACCCTCTTACACACTTGGTGGGAATGCAAGTTGGTACAGCCACTTTGGAAAACAGTGTGGAGGTGCCTCAAAAAATTAAAAATAGAGCTACTCTATGGGTATGTACCCCAAAGACACAGATGTAGTGAAAAGAAGGGCCATATACACCCCAATGTTCATAGGAGAAATGTCCACAATAGCCAAACTGTGGAAAGTGCTGAGATGCCCTTCAACAGATGAATGGATAAAGAAGATGTGGTCCGTATATACAATGGAATATTACTCAGCCATCAGAAAAGATGAATACCCAACTTTTACATCAATATGGATGGGACTGGAGGAGATTATGCTAAGTGAAATAAGTCAACCAGAGAAAGTCAATTATATGATTTCACTTATTTGTGGAACATAAGGAATAGCATGGAGGACATTAGGAGAAGGAAGGGAAAAATGAAGGGGGGGGAACTGGAAGGAGAGATGAACCATGAGAGACTATGGACTCTGAGAAACAATCTGAGGGTTTTCAGGGGAGGGGGGTGGGGTGATGGGTTAGCCCAGTGATGAGTATTAAGGAGGGCACATACTGCATGGAGCACTGGGTGTTATATGAAAACAATGAATCGTGGATCACTACATCAAAAACCAATGATGTAATGAATGTATGGTGACTAACATAACATAATAAAATAAAATAAAATAAACAGGCAGTAAAATCAACGGACTTACGCATCAGTTAGACTTGCTCACTTGGGCAAAGTGGTTTGGCTTACAAAATATGGTCAAATATAGAACCTGGGTAGGAGATAAAAGAAAAGAATCACAATAGACAGGAAAGATAATAAATTCCATATTATGCATGTTGAATTGCATACAAGCATGTCAAATTCAGAGAGGTCTGTAATAGAGGTTCCGATTAGGAATCCTTGCATAAAGATGGTAGATAAAACAGCCTAGAGAGTGTGTGTATGTACAGTTAGGCAAAGAGAAAAATCACAGCAAGAACTTGGAAAAAAACACTTTTAAGGGGTAGAACAAGTAACAGAACCCCTCCCAAAAAAAGGTGCAAATAATTAGAATCATAGACCATGAGTCCTTCCAAGTACAGTTCCCATTAGTGCAATTTCTGGCACAGTCTTGGCAGTTGGTAATTATGATGAATAATTAGAAAGCAAAAAACTAGGAAGGAAGTGTAGTAAAAGGTCTGGTGATGAATACAGAATCAACTTCTAAATGGAATAAATAACACTGATAAAATTTTTAAATAGATTAAATAACTGACAACTATGGCTACAGAAAAAAGGAAAATGTAATCAATTAAGGCAATGTATAGAGAATAGTATATCAGAAATTAGAGGGTGGGGGAGGAGATCTGGTATAAAGAATATGTGTGTTATTTTCTCATCTTTCATAGCAAACCACTAATGGCTATATTGCAGATTCCTGGATATATGCTCACTTTCTGCCGTACAGGCCTCTGTAGCTTCCCAGCTGTGCCTTGTTCCTATGACCAATACTGCAATTGTGGGATGGATAGAAAGCCACTGAAATAGCTACCAAGTGAGTATAAAGTTTTACCCGAATACATGAAATATAAAGTTAAAAAACAGTGTTGATTCCAAATTCCCAGAACAGTTTATACTTTTCATAACAATAACAGTATCTTTTATGCTCTGTTTCACTTGTGATAAATACTTTTCTGAGTAAAGTCAACAGCTCCTCCAATTTTACTTTAATCTCTTTTCTTTCACTAAATTCAAGTAAAATTAAATTAATACTTGGTATTTAAAATACCATGTATACTGTGATCCCATTTTCCTAAAATTATATCTAGCTATATTTTGCTCAATATAGACACATTGAGAGATGTCTGGAAAGATGTTCAAATGTTGAGAATAGTTATTTCTGGAAAGTAGAATTTGGAGTGATTTTCTGCCTTCTTCTTACTTTCCTGTGTGGTTTAAACTTGTATAATAATCATATGTGATACAGATTATAAATCATATGTGAAATAGAGCATAAAAGATTCATAATAAAAGTTATTGAAATTTTTGTCTAGGGCCTTAGTACAAATAGAATGATTCTAATAACTAAATCTAACCAATTTACCCCACCACCATTAACAAAAGCAAAGCATTATGTGATTAAAAATACATGAAAGGAATCAAAACTAAAATGGGAAATCTTCAAGATCCTGTACTTTGTGTGTCATACCAATCTTAAATAGTGATATACATTTTATGCTTACACATGTTTGAGGCCATCTATCTGTGATAGTCATTTATGGTAGACATATTTGGTTGAGACAAAACAGCATAAAGTATTTAACAGCAAAACTCATTGCAATATAGAAGTATTGGTAATGAACAGAGAATTTTTTTTATCTGTGAAATAACATGTCATGTCTTATTGCTCACATTCAGAGGAGGTAGTTAATATTTTCTCCCTTAAAAATAAAAAGTATTTTTAAAATGCCTGTACTTCCAAATCCACATAATAATTAAACAGCGCTGAACTTAACCTTTAAAATTTATTTTAACGGATTATTTTTACTTTTTGTTTTGGTTATCAAAACAACAACAAAAAGGCATTATTAAATTGCTTTCCATAGCTGTCACCAAAATCATGTCTTTAGCAAACATATACCAGAGACCTCTCTGCACCCAATATTCATTTCTTTAATGCTTAAAAGCAGTAAATGTTTGAAAAATTATCCATCTTCTTTTCAGTCTGATTTTATTTTGAAAGAAAAAATCAGATAGCAATTATCTGTTGACTTTACAAGCAGCTCGTATCACCTTGGGTTTGTGTGTGTGTGTGTGTGTGTGTGTGTTTTAAGTTCAAACATCCTGCTTTCTGGATTTAAGTTCACTAAATGGTCCCTGGCTACATGTCACACACTTTTCAACTATGCCTTCTTGGTATGACTATTACAGAGTTGCTAATGAGAGAAGTTAGCTTTACCTTATTTCTATAACCCTTGTAAAAAACTGCAATTGAATCCTTTAAAAGCAGGAAGCATCTTAATAAACTTTTCTTTATTGAAATATATTCATAATGGGGACAAAACAAGGAAAACCTTCCAAACAATAAAAACAAATTTTTATGGGGAAAGGGGTTAATGCAAGGTGTGAAGGCATTCAACTGAGTTACCAGACATTCTAATAAGAAGGAAAATATCCCTATTAGGTGTTTAATATTTGTTTTAGCTCATACTCAGAAATTGGGCACATCAGTCACTCATAGGATATCCTAAGTGGGAAGAAATAATTGAACACATTCTGCCTAAGATACCCTGAAGCATTTTGGCGTCTGTTTGTTACCAATTACACTAACTTTAGTAAAATGCAATTGAGTCAGTCATGAGGATTCTCTCAAACTTGGAGGTTATATTCTACATTCTATCCTCCATTCTCTCACTGATGACCATATGATCTTAAATGATATATCTGTCATCACTTAGAGCTTACCTCTCCACCTGCAAAATGAGGAATTTAGCCTAGATCTGCAGTTATGAAACACTGGTGCCTCAGAGAATCTAAAGAAATGAAAACTACTGGGTCTTTCCTCCCTGACATGTACACATACATAAACCAAAGAAACTAGCAATGTCCTATAGGTTCAATAGTGTGGTCACACGTCCCCTTATCCAACCTTAACTCTTCAACTTCGTCTCCATATTCACTCATCCCCCACTACACTCATTTCCTTGCTCTTTCTCAAATATGACAAGCGAGCTCTCACCTTAGGGTAATTGCATTGGCTGTTCTCTGTTCTTTTTTTAACCTCAAAGATTTTGCTCAAATGTCACCTTCCAAATTAGGCCTACTCTGATCACCTTATTTAAAATTGTAACCTGCTTCCCTTTCCAGCATTGGTCCTTGACCCTTGCTGTAATTTCTCCCCCAGGGCACTTAGAATCTAGATGTGCATGAGAAAGTTAATATAGCAGGCCTGACTGCTATCCTTTGAGGGGCCTAAGGTGGGCCCTCAGCTGGCATAGAGGAACTTGGATTTCAGAAGGGTTCTCACAATTCCAGAACTGATAAGAGTAGCTCACTACATCTAAACTGTTTATGTAAACAATGCGGTTTATGCTGAATGCCTGTTTTCCTTAGAGTAGTATACAAATTTGGTATATGCCAGGCAAAGAGTGTCTATGTGACCAGCCCCCAATAAAAACCCTGAGGACTGAGGATCTAATGAACTGCACTGCTAGACACATTTCAGTTATGTTGTCCCAATTTGTTGCTAGAAGACTTAAGTGCATCCACGTGACTCAACTAGGAATGGACTCTGAAAAGTATGTGCCTAATCTCCTCCTGATTTGCCCTTTGTGCCTTTTCTCTTTGTTGATTTTGTTCTATACCCTTTCACTGTAATCCATATTAGCTGTGACTATAACTATATGCTGAGTTCTCTCAGTCCTCCTAGCAAATCATTTAATCTAAGAGTAGTCTTGGGGACCCTTGACACTCTAGCACACTACAAAATTTATTTATGAATTTTGTTTACTTCCTGTCTCCACCTGTGAAAATGTAAGCTGTGTGAGGGCTTTCGTTTTGTTCACTGATATATCCCAAAAGCCTAAGAAACTCCCTAGCATATAATATTCATTGAATAAATAAATAAATAATTTTGCAATTAATTTAAGGAAGTTCCTGGAGCTTCCATTGATGCTGGTAATAACTTCTTGCCAAGATGATATCTAATATGCTTAACAATTTGAATATTCAAAATTCTAAGAAGACCTGTCTATAACTGATTTCTTTTCAATTCCCTGAAAATAGGAAAAGAGGTACAAGGAAGTATACATGTTTCAGCTGGGCAAACTTGACAAACATCATTCTCAGAATTAAGTGTGATAGCACACTGTAAACTTTGTAAAAACCCTGACTATACACAAGCCCTTGATGGAAATATAAGATTTTCATTTTTCTTCGATATCAAGTCTTCAAAATTAGACTCTAGAGATCCTCCTAAAGCCAAACTTTTGAAGCTCAGTAATCTTCTGAGCCAAGTTAAACTAAGGGAGTCTCACAGTCTCCTTTAAAATGAAAAACAGGGAAAGTTAAAGAAATTTTGAAGAGGAAATTGGAAGAAGCCAACCCTGAGAACAGAGCCAAGTAGTCATTGAATATGTGCAGAACAGACTGGGGGCGGGGGGCGCACGGAGAGGGAAGGGGAGAAGAGTAGAGAGTTATTGTTAGCTGAATCCTCTAGGAATCAAAGAACAGCATGCAAAGCATTCTAATGTAAGCAATACTACAATAGAGATAACCATTGGCTTGGGTACAGAGCCACATTTAAAAATGTTTAATCTTTTCCTTGTAGCAAAAAATATTTAGCAATATATTTATTTTAGTAAGAAAGTTGCCCACTCACAGACTCACAAAACTAAATTTCGTGCTGGGTCCACAAAGAGAACATATGAGTAGGTTCAGTTATGGAGGTCATGGTAGGCGTTCAATAAATGTTAGTGAAATGAATAAATATGTGCACGACACTGGGCTACTCACTGAATATAGCCTCAGTGCACATAGGTCTTACTTTCTATAGTAAATCTATGCATATTACAGGATTTGGGAGTCTTGGTCTCTTTTGGTAGTATCTTGCTCAATGATTTGAAAGAAAAATTCAGACTGGAAAGAAATTTCTGCTGTTTTTAATTAATCAAATCTTAAAATAATTCTTTTAGATATAAAAACAGATGCTAAGTCTTTATTTGATTTTTATAGTTTTTATCATTAACATACTTAGCAACAGATTCTTCTCTAAGTATTCCTCCCTTCTTCCCTCCCTCTCTCTGTCTCTGTCTGTCTCTCTCTCTCTCACACACACACACACACACATACATACATACACACACACCTACCTTTTGATTCTGTTAGACCTGTAGAAGTCTTGAATCCTTTTATAGGAAAGTTCTTTGTGGCCCAACACTAATGGCACTTCAAAATATGCTAGTATGAGATTGTTAAAAATTGTGAAAGTTCAAATGTAGCCAATTTCAGAGAGAGAACATGAACACCAATCATTAAATCACTGATCCTCCATGTTTATAGTTGCAAGGTGGCCATTATTCCAGAACTAATTCTTATGCTTGTCTCAAAGCCTCCAAGAAAAGACAGATTAAAAAATATATTAAGGATGCAGAAAGAAACATTCTACATGCTTTACACATTGAAATCTATGCATCTGTAGAAGAAGCCCTTGGAATTCTCATATTAGCAGTTCTTTGCCAGAAGCATTTACTTGATTCCTTTCTTCATTCCTATAGATGACTTAAACAGCCCAGCTCGCCAGTGAGCACTCCACTTCAGTAAATGCTATTCTAAAGCAGATAGCATGAGTCAAGAGCAACAAGCAGACCAACGGCACCCAGAGGAAGAGAAATCCACACTGGATCCCAAAACACACCATAATCGTTTTACTCTAATATGTAAATGTCTTACCACATTCACCAGACTGGCTTTCCAGCTTATTGACTTTGCTCTATGCTTTCTTCCTAGATGATCCCAAATATTCTCATGACATTAAATATCATCTCTAAGCTGACAACTCCAAATTTTTTATCTCTAATGCAAACATCTCTGAAATTCAAAATCATATATTCACCTTGATTTCTATTCTTGGATGTCTCCTCAGAGGCATCTCAAACTCAATACATGTAAAATGGAACTACTGGTTTGCTTCTTTCCCCCACCACATGCTTCAGGTCTGCTCCTCTTCATGTCCTTCCACCTAGTGAGCAGCACCACCATCTACTCAGTTGCTTAAGCTAAATATGTGTGCTATATTTGATCATTCCTTCTGCTTCACCTCACCCACTCCATATCAAATCCATCAGCCAGGCCTATCTCTGTGTGCTACACAGATCACAAACCTGTCCAATTCCTCCTGCCTTGATGAGGTCCTAGTCTATGACACTGTCATTTTTCACTTGGGTTCCAGCATGGAGAGAAAATTCTACATTTACAGTTGAACAAAAGTGGACTTTTTTTTTAAAGATTTTATTTATTTATTTTTTTAAAGATTTTATTTATTTATTTGAGCAGCCAGAGAGGGAACACAAGCAGGCAGAGTGGGAGAGGAAGAAGCAGGCTTCCCATGGAGCAGGGAGCCCGATGTGTGTCTCAATCCCAGGACCCTGGGATCATGACCTGAGCTGAAGGCAGATGCTTAATGACTAAGCCATCTAGGCGCCCTGAAAGTGGACCTTTTATAAAATTGTAACACCACAATTTTAAAATAGGCATTTGAGAAAGAAGCCTCATACATATGTTCAATGGAACACAAATTATTTTTCTTTTTTGATAATTAAGACATTTTAAGATTTATTTAATGTTTAGAGTGCTTTATTATGTATATGTACATTTTCACTGTACCATAAATGTACTATGTTAAATATCAGAACTCTGATCAGCAACATTCCAGATAAGCCTGCTCTTTATAGTAATCATTCTTTCTAATTGATTTAACCATTGATCCTGCCCCATAGATATATTTAATTCAAAACAGCAAATGGTAGTAATTGTTTAAATACTTAAAGTACATTTGGTTGCTACATGGTCATGGCAGAGAAGTTATACTTTTATACTTGTAAGTTGTTTTCTATCTAATATTTGGACCTTAATCATTACTGTAAAAAAAAAATACTCAAGCTCTATTTTTGTCCAATTATTTTATATTCACAGCATGATTTTGCAGGTAGGATACATTCCACATATTGTACCACTCATAAAATAACAAGTAGATGATTCTAAATATTAAAATGGGAAGAGACTGAAATATAGAAAGTCAAATCAACAAATATTTCTTGAGTGCCTACTGTGTACAAATGTAAGCTACTTATAAGCCACACTGTCAAGTAGGCATGAAATAAGGAATTAGTTACCTGTAAATTAAAAACATCCAAAATTACAGTGCTTTAAGTGAGACAAAAGTTTACTTTGCTCTCACATCAAAGCCTGAAGATAAAGTGGTCCAGGGCTGATGTGCTGGTACCCAGGAACCCACGTTCCTTATAGCTTCTCACTCCACTGCCTTCTCATCATAGTCTGGTATGGCTGCTAGAGTTTCAACCATGATATCCACATTCCACGCAGCAGGATAAAGGCAAAGGTACATACAGGCTAACTTTTGGGAAAGTTTGCAGAAGCTGCCCAATAAAAGTTTCATTTACATCTCATGAACCTTAATCACATCTCAAAGCCTATTTATAGTTGGTAAGGGGAGGTGGGGAATAGAGTGCTTATTGATGTTGGTCATAAATACAAAAGGTTCTGTTATTGGAAAATAAAATTCATATTGGGGGGCAATCATTGCACTGCCATATCGCTTTCCTTTTTCCTTCTCAAAATTCACATTTCTGAATATTCAGTAACTAGTTTTCCCCACCATGCAACAGAAGAGACCATGGAGCAGCCGTTAAATGCATGGGCTCTGTAGTTAAACAGCTACGATTTGAATCCAGTTTCCAATGTTTCCACATCTACGAAATCGAGAGAATAGTAATATTTACTCCTTGGAGCTATTGTGAGGATTAATTGGTTCAGACATATAAAGCTCTTGGCACAGTGCCTGTCACACTGAATGATAAGCTCAACAAATATTACTATCATTATACATCAACTCAGTCAAGAAGAAATGGGAGTAACCTAACTGCAGATGAAATATATTCCTACTCAGTGTCATGGAAGGCAGGCTGAAGAAGAGGCCTCCCAAATCTGTAGATTTCACAGAAGTCCTGCTGCCACCCTAATCCCATTCATAAAATAAAGAGAAATTGACTTGTATAAAGTTCTATTTTATCCAAAAACTGCTCCTCATTCATTATCACATTAGCAAACTCTCTAAATGCACAGATCACTTCCAAAACCTTCCTCACATGATGCCTCGGATAGAGTTTTATTTCACCCTGCCAGAGAGAAATAGAATACAGATAAATAGAAAAAGCAATTAAGACAAGTGTATTTGTGAAAGTCTTTCAGCACCAGAGTTAAGATCAGAATGCAGCATCCTTCGCCACTAATCCTGTGGACAAAATGGGAGAATTCATCCTTGCTAAAAGCTCTTCACCTGAAAAAAACTGTGATAATACTTTGAAGCACAAATCAGGCAATAAAAATGTGAGGGGAGAATTTATCTGGCTTATTTTTTCCAACATATATTCAAAATTACTTTTAACCTTTCACTGACAAAATTGGTTTTTTGTTTTTTTAAATAAATCAGGTGTGAAAAAGTTACCAGATTACTATGTTGGAGTAGTGTTGCTGGGATATCAGCTTTTTTCCATATTTTCCAGGCTTCTAATGTTCTAGGCTCCTGTTGGCAAACTGTTTTTCTTCTTTTATCTTTCTTGTGGCACAGAATGATTATCTTACTTCAACTGCCACAGTCCAAGCTTGTGAAATACAGGATGAGGAAAAATGAATAAACTGCTGTGCTTCCATTTCCCAACATCACTTGTGGGTGATGGGAAGTCCCAGGCATATGCCACCAGGAAATATCACAAAGACCAGTTCATTTAACACTTATTTGGAAGCATGTTAATTTTATTTTACTTCTCAAAGACTGTCTAGTTATGGTATCGTAATAACCAACATAGGATTCTTGTCCAACTGGGGAAAAAAAATTGAACATAATGGGCTAATTCAAAATTAAAACAGCGTGACCCAGAAGACAGTTCTATCACTCAATTACTCAAATGATATGACCATATGAACACCTTTCCTTTCTTGGTATCAGAGGAAGATGAATATATATATCTGGTAACATCCTTGATATCAGATATGGCATCTTTTCTAGCCAAACATGACTTCACCAAAGCCAATTTCTTTCACATGCTATAGAATAGGAAGGATAATATTTTTCGAGAAGTTGAGAACTTCAAGAATTTATCACTAAAAATGAGTTTCATGCAGTGAAGAGGATCCCTAGGGAAAGTTTCAAGCATGGTTTCTTTCCAGCGAATTTCATCTTTACTCCTGAATCTGAGGCAAAAGCAACTGGGATTCCACAAACATGACGATGGCATCACTGAATGAATGAGGTGCCAAGATATAGAGCAATTCAGAAAAAATGAAAAACCTAGTTACTTATAAAAATCTGTGTGATTCAGTCTAGGGAAAAAGAAAGAAGAAAAGTGCATATTAGTTTAATGAGATGTAGATAAAATATTTAAAATTGGCCCAAAGTGTTCTGGTTGGATTGTCTTGAATAATAAAGGATTAAATTTCCCAGAAAATCTTTGTCCCAAAGTAAAATGATTTTGTAGTTCATACTTTTGATACTTTCTAAAATAAAACCAGGGCGCCTGGATGGCTCAGTCGGTTGAGCGACTGCCTTCGGCTCAGGTCATGATCCCAGGGTCCTGGGATCGAGTCCCACATCGGGCTCCCTGCTCTGCGGGGAGCCTGCTTCTCTCTCTCCCACTCCCCCTGCTTATGTTCCCTCTCTCGCTGTGTCTCTCTCTCTCAAATAAATAAATAAAATCTTTAAAAAAAATAAATAAATAAAAATAAAAATAAAATAAAATAAAACCAAAGGAGCATTATAATTCTACCCTTTTTTTCCTGAGGATAAAAGAGTGTTGAAAAATAAAAACTGAGGGCGCCTGGGTGGCTCAGTTGGTTAAGCGACTGCCGTCAGCTCAGGTCATGATCCTGGAGTCCCTGGATCGAGTCCCGCATTGGGCTCCCTGCTCGGCAGGGAGCCTGCTTCTGCCTCTGACCCTCCCCCCTCTCATGTGCTCTCTCTCTCTCATTCTCTCTGTCTCAAATAAATAAATAAATAAAATCTTTAAAAAAAAAATTTATAAAAAAAAATAATAATAAAAATAAAAACTGAGCCTTAATGGAGCTGAGTTTGGAAATTTAAATGGCAAACCCAAGAACTCACTGAATGAAGGCAAACTGAGAAATCATGTTCCTTATAACAGAGCTCCAGTGCTTGAGAAGAAAAGCACAAAATTATTTTCTGTGAACTATAGGAATATATTTCTCTAAGATGTCCTATTTCTATATAGAAACTGTTGATCCACATTTTTAACAAGCATCCAAGGTGTCTCTAATGTGGATGGTCCATGGAAACAGAACCCATTTTTGAGAAATGCTGACCTAAAAAACTTTCCTGTCCTGTTGATGCAGAATAAATTCAGATGGAAACATTTTAAGCTTCCCTGAAATCTACTCAAGTTCAATTTATCTTCTTAACCTGGATCTATTTCTTTTTCTTCACAAATTTTTAAAAAGTATATATTTCACTTCATTTCATGTTCCATGAGCTGGAGCAGATTGCACACTCTCAATGAGAAGTTTCTTATAGTCTTAACTCTGGAACGCTATTTCAATAGCTTCCAAACACTCAATAAGAATTACACTCATACCCCCAGAAGTTTTTTCCTAACTTTATTTAGCTCTAAGCTATAGCACAAGAAAACTTCTGCATCCTTGATTCTTTATGTGAGATCCCTACACATTGGCTTCCCTGAAGGAACTGTATGATACAGAGTTGATATATAAATCAACAGAAATGTGGAGGGGAAGGAAGAGGGTTAGGTGTTAAAAGGCAGAAATCAGGAAGAAGAGTCTAAACATACTTAAGTTTACCGAAGTGGTACTGCAATGAAAAGTATAATAACTGCTTTCAATAGACAAGGTTCCTATTCTGTTCATTTCCTTTGTTCTTCAAGTACTAGTGAAATTAAAGAAAGGAAATAACTAATCATGCACATCAGTTCTTTCTTCTCTCTGTAAGTTCCAACAGTCATGAGCCACTGATGACCAAATAAAACTAAGATTTCAAAGGCTTATACTGCTGAAAACCTCCCAGTTGACTCAGATAATAAGCTGGGATCAAAAGTAACAATGGCCCAATACAGCTTTTTTCTCTAACAAATTCTCTTGTTGCATTGTTAGATTTACAGTTACATTGGGATGTTAAGATTTCTTGCTGTATTTTTATGATAACTGCAGTTTGATATGCATGCTATTTATCATTGACAGCTTATATATTCTGCAGGCTGGTTTTATGCTGGATGGGTTGAATGCTCTTCAGGGGACCATACTTTTTTTCTTCCCCACTTTAAGATACTGTAGATGGGTCAGATAATAATAGCAATAACTCCAAAATGTGAAGATTAAAAAATTGAGTAAGGATGACTCTAAAAGGGTGTGGAAATTTTATACCCATGATATTTTGTTTGGTGAGAGAGTAGGATGATGGAGTTAGAGAACGCTGAAACAAAAATATGAGAACATCACCTCCAATTCTAGCTACACCAGTACCCTTTAAGACCTTTTGCTTCTTTGGGCCTCAGTTGTTTCATGTGGAAAATGAGAGATCAAACTAGATTATAAATGGTACTACTTAGTTTCTTCCCTCACATCAATTCCAATCAATTGATAATGACTGGCTGAAGCACTGTGTTAAGAATGACTCTGAGGCTGATTTTAGACAAAAGTAAAAAGTATCATGGATGATTTGCTAAGTCTTCCATAAGCACAAATAGAAGAGTAGCTATATGTATGCAATATATTTTCCTTATTTGACCTAAGAAATCACTAGTGTTTCTTTCAGTTATAAAGAATTTCATATGATAAAAATATAATAAGATGTTTTACATAAAATGGTTGGTAGTATATATTGTCTATCAAGTAACGCTTACATTTAAAGTTAGTTACCTACATGATACCATTCCCTCAGTAATGCTTAGATATATAGACTTTAAATTTATTGATTCATTTTCTTATCTTTAGGAGTAATAGCAATTCTTCTCTCTTTAATATAAATGCCAATTAAGCACAGGAAAAGAAATGCACCAAATAAGAGATTAAAAAAAATACATAGCTAATGGCAATCACTGATCAGGAATAATAAATGAAACTCAGAACCTTGTAACAGTCATGCAAATAACAGAAAAGTCTAAACAATTTTCTTCCAATAAGTGCCTTTTTTTTTTTTTCCCAATAAGTGTCTTAGGAGGCAAACTACAGTAGCTTGCCTACAATAACTAACATCATCATCCTACTCTGAAGATGACTAAGGGGAAAGACACTTCAGCCAATCTTTCTGTGGTCACCAAAAAGCACAAAAATGAAAGTCTCTTTAATTTCAGCAATTCTTTGATTACCCCTGGAAATATTTACTTATATGTAACAAGTAACCTGTGCCTCAACTAATAATTAGGGCACTAGATTAAGAGTCAGATGACTTGAAGGTTAGTCCTATCTCTGCCACTACCTACCACTGTGGTCTTAGTTAATCCATTATCCACCTAGAACTCTGTTGCTTCATTATAAAAACTTAGGGGGGTTGAGTTCTATTTCTCTTCTAGCTTACACTAAAATGAAAGAAAATCACGAAAAGTGGAAAACTGTCAGTTGTGTTGCATAAATCCTTGGAATACCTCTAGACCAGTTATTGGTTTTCACCTGTGAGTAGCCATGGTTAGCTCCATGTAATTACTCATTCTTCAGATTAAATTCTAGCCCTGGGCAAAGAAAGCAAAATTTTGCCCTTAGTAAGACTACACTTTTTATTGTCTTATTTTCTGTCCCAGGTAGATATAAATCCTAGCCTGACTGTGTATTAGTAAAGCATGTGTAATCACAGCAACTTTGTAAATGGGAAAGTTTGGGCAAAGATAGTGACTTATCCAAAATCACACAGCAATTCAGTAAGGAAGTATCCCAATTCCCAGATCTTGATGCAACTGAATAAAGACAAGATTCTTACAAGGCACAATTAGGATATAAATTATATGTACTAAGTATTATAGGCAAACTCAAATCAAAGGATACATTGTTTAGTTTTTAGAGTAACAACATTAACAGAAATGTTAATGCTTACTCAACTCCAGTATTCCATAAAATATCTGAGTTCCATGTCAAATGAGTTATACCTACAATACTTTTTTTACTACTCAGAATGAAAAAAACATAAAATAAAAAAAGAACAAAAAATTTTTTGCTAGCTTATGTTTTAGCCAATGACTACATTCCTAATTTACAAAGTCCCTGAAAAAAATACTCTTACATTGAAATAGCTGTTATTAAAAGCTCTTTTAGAATGAAAATAGATGAGATGTGACAAATCTCTAAGCAACTACTGTTGTTCTAGCCATCACTTTGTGATGAAGATGCCTTGTTTTGAATGATTTAGAAAATTATAATAAATAAAAACTATTCAGTTTGAATATGATGCTTATTCCCTACACCAATACATGACAAAAAATAATTTTCTCACTTCAGTCTAAGAAATGTGTTATTTGTCTTGAAATAGACATGTGAATAGAGGTGTGATTTCAATGTTTCTTCTTTATCTCTAAATGTATAAACATTTAATAAAAAATAAATATTTTTCATTAATGTATTAATCACCTCATTTGTAGTCATATTTCCAATATCCAACTATGATCATTTCAAGTTTTTTTTTTTTTTAAAGATTTTATTTATTTGACAGAGAGACACAGCAAGAGAGGGAGCACAAGCAGGGGAAGTGGGAGAGGGAAAAGCAGGCTTCCCGCTGAGCAGGGAGCCCGATGTGGGGCTCGATCTCAGGACCCTGGGATCATGACCTGAGCTGAAGGCAGATGCTTAACGACTGAGCCACCCAGGCGCCCTGATCATTTCAAGTTTAAGAACTATAAAAGACCACTAGAAATATTTGCTAAGATGAGAATGTCTGTGTAAACTGCAAATTTATCCGCATGGCTTTATATAGAGAGAATCTAATATCTAACAAAAGGTAGAGGATTTGTGGATTTGATTATTACATTTTTAAGAAGTCAAATTTCATTTAAAACTATGTTTAGGGGAGCTTGGGTGGCTCAGTCATTAAGCGTCTGCCTTCGGCTCAGGTCATGATCCCAGGGTCCTGGGATCGAGCCCCGTGTCAGGCTCCCTGCTCTGTGGGAAGCCTGCTTCTCCCTCTCCCACTCCCCCTGCTTGTGTTCCCTCTCTGGCTGTCTCTCTGTCAAATAAATAAAATCTTAAAAAAAAAAAAATGTTTAAAGGGGTGCCTGTGTGGCTCAGTCAGTTAAGCGTCTGCCTTCAGCTCAGGTCATGATCTCAGGGTCCTGAGCTCCAGCCCCGCATCTGGGTCCCTGCTCAGCAGGGAGTCTGCTTCTCCCTCTCCCTCTGCCCCACCTCCCTGCTTGTGCTCCAGCTCTCTGTCTCCAATAAATAAATATAATCTTTATTTTTTTTAAACATTTTTTATTTATTTTTTTGAGACAGAGAGAATGAGAGACAGAGAGCACAAGAGGGAGGAGGGTCAGAGGGAGAAGCAGACTCCCCGCCGAGCAGGGAGCCCGATGCGGGACTCGATCCCGGGACTCCGGGATCATGACCTGAGCCGAAGGCAGTCGCTCAACCAACTGAGCCACCCAGGCGCCCCTAAATATAATCTTTAAAAAAATAAAATAAAAAACTATGTTTTAAAAATATTATCAAAATATTCCAGGATGAAAATCAAAGAGAAGAAAAACAAGGTTAAAATGTTGTCAAATTTCTGACCTTCCCTGATGCTCTCTGGTATCTCCACAGACTTCGTATGAATGTGTAAAACTGCCCAAGCAGTCTCCAGGCTGAGATTCACTTAAAAATGCCCAGCATACTAGCATGCCAGGTTCAAAAAGTGATTTAATAATGGTTTTTGTTAAGACGAACTCAGGCAAGAACTGTCCCCTGATTTACTGTCCAGCCATGTTTTTACAGGACCACACCCCAGTGTGAACTATTGGGACTTCATCAAGATAAAAAGCTTTTGCAAAGCAAAGGAAACAGTCAACAAAACCAAAAGACAACCGACAGAATGGGAGAAGATACTTGCAAATGACATATCAGGTAAAGGGCTAGTATCAAAAATCTATAAAGAACTTATCAAACTCAACACCCAAAGAACAAAGAATCCAATCAAGAAATGGCCAGCAGACATGAACAGACATTTTTCCAAAAAAGACATCCAAATGGCCAACAGACACATGAAAAAGTGCTCAATATAGCTCGGCATCAGGGAAATCCAAATCAAAACCTCAATGAGATACCACCTCACACCAGTCAGAATGGCTAAAATTAACAAGTCAGGAAATGACAGATATTGGCGGGGATGCGGAGAAAAGGAAGCCCTCCTACACTGTTGGTGGGAATGCAAGCTGGTGCAACCACTCTGGAAAACAGTATGGAGGTTCCTCAAAAAGTTGAAAATAGAGCTACCATATGATCCAGCAATTGCACTACTGGGTATTTACCCCAAAGATACAAACGTAGGGATCCGAAAGGGTACATGCACCCCGAGGTTTATAGCAGCAATGTCCACAATAGCCAAACTGTGGAAAGAGCCAAGATGTCCATCGAAAGATGAATGGATAAAGAAGAGGTGGTATATTATACAATGGAATATTATGCAGCCATCAAAAGGAATGAGATCTTGCCATTTTCAACGATGTGGATGGAACTGGAGGGTATTATGCTGAGCGAAATAAGTCAAACAGAGAAAGACATGTATCATATGATCTCACTGATATGAGGAATTCTTAATCGCAGGAAACAAACTGAGGGTTGCTGGAGTGGGGGGTGGGGTGGGAGGGATGGGGTGACTGCGTGATAGACACTGGGGAGGGTATGTGCTCTGGTAAGCGCTGTGAATTGTGCAAGACTGTTGAATCTCAGATCTCGTACCTCTGAAACAAATAATGCAATATATGTTAAGAAAAAAAAAAGAAGAAGATAGCAGGAGAGGAAGAATGAAGGGGGGGAAATCGGAGGGGGAGACGAACCATGAGAGACGATGGACTCTGAAAAACAAACTGAGGGTTCTAGAGGGGAGGGGGGTGGGAGGATGGGTTAGCCTGGTGATGGGTATTGAGGAGGGCACGTTCTGCATGGAGCACTGGGTGTTATGCACAAACAATGAATCATGGAACACTACATCTAAAACTAAAGATGTAATGTATGGTGATTAACATAACAATAAAAAAATTTTTTAAAAAAAGAGTGGCACTGAATTTTGGAGTCCTCCAGAGTCAAAGTCACACAGACAAGTGAGAGTGTCATGGAGTCTTCTTTCCCCCACTCTGTGGCAACTTGTTTCAAGTAAGCACCAATACCACACTCATGAAAATAGCTCCTTCAGTCTGTTTGTGTCCAGGCCAGGAATGCCAAATATAAAAGACAAGCAGCTTGCTGTGTTGGCTGTCCCAGGCTATCTCTCAGAAAGTTTTGCTAACTGCTCCCCTCTGGCCATAGCCTAGAGCTGAGCAACTCCTTATAACCTACCTACATGTTCATCACCCATGCTCAGACATGGTTTAATCACACTTTAAACAGGAACCCCTGCAAACAAGAATTAAGCAAAGGTATCAAGGCGCTCAAGAGATTGGCTTACCTATGTTAGAAGATTTGCAGTGATGACTATGGCAGACAAGGCTGGCCTGTCTGATTAATCCTGTTGCAGATGGTATTTAGTTACTAATTACTGACATGGGTTAAGCCCCGACCACTTGGTGCAAAACACTTTATGCAGGTCCCACCATTAGCTGTTTTAAAAATGAGAAACTGAGGTTTAGAAAAATTAATTTGTTAAAATCACTCACCTGGTATGTGGCAGATCTGAGAATAAAACCATGTCCAGCTGAAGCCAGAATCCTTGCCCTTAAGCACTAGACTATACCAGGGTTGTGAGGGAATCAGTGAAGAATTATGAACAAATCATGGCATGAATACAGTAACACTGTAGAAAGACTAGACCACTGGGAAAGATGTGCAGGAGAGAGCAAAAAGGTGAGAAGCTGATTTAAAAATATAGTTAAGAATGGGCCGTGTTACTTTCATTCAGCATGAAGTCATAAATATTTAACCCTAATCTATACCAATACTTATGCTTTCTCATAGCACTGTGAGTTTTCCTTCACAAATGGATTACAGCAGTTACCTGGAATACCAAAATTAAACTTAAATTTTAAGATTACACACACAAAGATCTCTGTGTTAATGATTAACAAAAGGAAGAAAAAACATCCATGTATGTAATTAAAACCCCACCACCAACAACAAAGGAAGTTACCTAAAACAACTGAAAAACATCTTTACACCACTATATACACCTATTGGAATGGCTTAAATAAAACAAACAATACCTGGTGCTGGGGATGATGCAGAGAAACTGGAATTCTCATAGATTGCTGTGAGAATGTAAAATGGTACAACCACTATGGAAAATGTTTTGCTCATTTCTCATAAACATAAACATATACTTAGCATACAATCCAGCCATCTTACTCCTAGGTGTTTCACTTACTCCTAAGTGAAATGAAAACCTCTGTTCATTAAAAAAAATAATAGTAAAAAACAAAAACCCCAGTACCTATATGAAATATTTATATTAGCTTCACTGATATTCACCAAAAGCTATAAACAAACTATATGTCCTTCAAATGGAGAACAGATAAACCATTGGTGGTACATCCAGACTATGAAATACTAATAAGCAATAAAGAGGTACAAACTATTGATTAATACCTGCAACAAAGAGATGAATCACAAGTGCTTTATGCTAACTGAAAGAAGCCAGACTCAAAAGCTAAAATAGTGTATGATTCCATTCATTGATATGACATTCTGGAAAAGGCAAAAGGCTAAATAGTGTATGATTCAATTCATTTATATGACATTCTGGAAAAGTGGTTGTCAGGCATTAAGAAGCCATTCTTATTGGAAAATAGGGGACAGCTATCCACCAAGGAAGCTACTATAATGAGACTTGAATGAAGAAACCTGAACCTAGCTTTGAAGTATAAATTAACCATCTCATTGGCATGTCTAGTTAAATTTTTTGACCAGTAGCCCACCCTATCCCCATTCTTGGCCCCAATCCTGACTATCTTCTAATCTTGTTACAATAATAATCAATGGGACGCTAGCCTTTCTAAAGCAAATTTCACCACTATTAGGAGCATTACAAAAGTCTTACTTTCTGAGTACCGTATACCTGCTTAAGAGTTAATGAATGCACAGTACAAACCAAAGAAGAAAAAGGACATGGACCTACCCAACTGGATGGGCTAATGGGTTTGGGAGATGAATGAACTGCCCGAATGCCATTTCACATTCTCCATAATAACCCTACATGGTTGCTGCAGAACTTAGATTAAGGAAAATTTATTGCTGAGTTTATTATTTTTTAACATCCTTTTTCTGAGCACCCAGCAACTAAAGTGATAAGTACCTTCAAACTTGCAAGGATAAATGTTGCAAATAATCTAAGTTGAATTACGAATTTGTATATTTGGGGCTTGAATTATTCATTTACATTTTTTTATTTTTTAAAGAGGAGAATAAAGAAAACTACAAAGAAAAGGAGATACTTAAAAAAAAAAAATCTCATTGCTGTAGATTTAAAGCTTTTCAAGGTGGTAGGTAGCCAAAGGGCCCCTTCAGCAATAAACAGTAGATTTATTCAACTGTAGGGGAGCACAACTTGCCACCCCAAAATATGTCTCTATGGCATAAGGAATATTTTAGGCTGATTATTTTTAAGAAACTGCAAGCACAGGAAACGAAGTAGTTACCCTTTTGTAAGAGGCATTTACAGGTATAAAGGAAATCTCCATTTGTAAGGGTATCTCCCTCTTGTACCAGGAAGAGGGGGATAACTCTGAATCTCTAGAAACTCTTATCAGTGGAGAAGACAATGACTTCAATCTGTATAACAACCTTACCCTTGTTTACTATACTTCTCCTGGCAACCTCCCAAAACTGACTCCCAACCCCAACATCTCTTGCCTTTAGCTGAAAATGGTATTTCTTCCCAATACAGACAAATTACATGAGATATGTAGAAGAAAGTGGGAGGAGTTGAAGGTGAGGCCCTCACTCATCTGCTGGCTTTCAGTACATTGCAAAGTATCATAGTATATGTAGCCACAGGAAGTGAATTTACTGATTACATTACCTAGTTTTCTCTAAACTAACCCTTATGAAAGAGAAAAATGAAAAAATATTCTTGCAAAAAAACACTATACTAATAATATAGGAACCAAGAAATGATGGAGCTGTCACCTCTGCTCCTAATGGTGAGTTCTTTACCACCCATGATTTAATCAGACCTGATAAGTCAGGTAAAAAAAATTTTTTTAATATTACTAAAACATGGATTTTCATCCACCATCTTTAATGATAAATAATCACCTTGAGTTCACAGAGTACCTTGAGATCTTATGTAATTGATGAGGGAACTGAAGGCAAGCTGAGGGCAAAGCACAAGCTGGCACCCCACAGCCCTCCCTCCCTGCCCCCCACTCCCAGGTGGGATCTGTGTGACATTCCTCAGGCACTCCTGGCTGCCCTAAAACTAAGGGAAGGAAAAAAAAAATAGTTAACACAGATCACAGTCCTGCAGGACCCGAGTCTCTATCAGTTTACAAATGTCTTCGTGATTTACAAGAAAAAAAAAATCAGTCTTATCAATAGCCTAACTTTCAGAAACCATAGACTCAATTTTCTGGAGCCCTAACATCACCCTCCCCTCCACAGTGATGTGTGAAACAAAGGCAGAAGGGAATGTAAATAAAATTTAATTTCCTCATAACCTGCAGCCCATTGACAAATACTTGAGATAGGCTGAGTATAACATTCCTCCAGGAAACTTCCAGTCTTTTTTTTTTTTTTTTTAAAGATTTTATTTATTTATTTGAGGCAGAGAGAATGAGAGACAGAGAGCATGAGAGGGAGGAGGGTCAGAGGGAGAAGCAGACTCCCTGCCGAGCAGGGAGCCCGATGCGGGACTCGATCCCGGGACTCCAGGATCATGACCTGAGCCGAAGGCAGTCGCTTAACCAACTGAGCCACCCAGGCGCCCAGGAAACTTCCAGTCTTAATGTTAATGACTTACCAGAGGGGAAAACAACCTTAGCTTGACTGATAGCAAGGCTTCCAGTAGCCTGAGAGTCTTCTTTAACATATGAAAGTCCTTTTGGAAACTTCCCTTTTTCCTTACCTCCCCCAACTCCCGAGTAAATAATCAGTCACCCCTCACCACCCCGGTGCAGCAGCTCTTTCTGCCCACGGGTCCTGTCCCCGTGCTTTAATAAAATCACCTGTTCTTTTTGCACCAAAGACATCTTAAGAATTCTTTCTTGGCCATTGGCTCCAGACCCCAACAACAGTATTCTAAAACTACATGATAATGACAGTACAAAGCTATTGTGATTAGCAAACCTTTTAAAAATGTTGCTTATTTCATCTTTACGCCATTCTTCGTTACTTATGTTGTACTGTGTACATTCTCTATTAGTCCAGTAGTATGTGTATATCTAATCATACTGCAGAGAAAGCCCAGACCTCCTTATTCTCCAAGCCACTCTGCCCTCTCCTAACCTCCACATCATCATCTGCAGAAGCCAGACTACTCCAAAGCTCTATATGCTCCCTCCCCACAACATTCATAGCTTTACAACTTTGAAGACCATCAAGAATATTTCCATCAAACTCTTCATCACCACAGGAAACCCAAAGTTTCTGAACTGCCCTTCATCACTAGATCTCTCTGATCTATGTATCCCTTAATCTCATTCTCTCTTCTTATTCCCAATACAGGTTCAGAACTCATTATTACACCATGTCCTCTGGAGATGATAAAATCCTCATATGTTCTCTCTCTTCTTGAATGCTATCACTATCTTTTTGCTCTAATTAAAACCTAGCTGGAGCAAGGAGTGATGTCAGCAAAATGGCCACACAGAAATTTCTAAAACATCAGTTTGAACCCAAAAACATCAATGTGAAAAACAAAGTATGAATGAAAATATCGTCACAAGAGCCAAGGATTCCAAGTGAGGGATTATAGCACCTGAGTGAAGCACAAAAATAGGAAACACTTGATGAGGATGTAGGAAAGATAGATTCACACTAGGCCCATCACCCTTCCCTCAAGCCCAGGGAGCCGAGTGTGGAAAGAGAAACGCTCCAAGAAAACATTCCTGCGAGAGAAGGAGAGTGAAGTGAGTATCTGGCTTCACTGTGGACCCCAGTGCCAGCATTTCCTGGCACCAGACTAACTCCTATGGCTCTAGGTGACACTCATGGCCCCAAGGAACTTCCATGGACTCAGGCTCCCAGCAGGCTCCTACAAACCCAAGCCCCTGGCCCCCAACACCACCTGCTGGTGGCCCCAGGCAGCTCCCACAGCATCACGCTGCCAGTGAGCTCCTACAAACCCAGCCTCCCAGTGCACCCCAGCACCAGACAGGTCCTATGGCACCAGGCTCTCAGTCTTCTAGTGGGCTCCTGCAAACCAGATTCCCAGTCAACCATGGCACCAGCCACCTCTCATGTCACCAAACTCCCAGCTGACTGTAGCGCCGGCTGGCTCATGCAGCCCTGGCAGGTCTCATGGCATCAGGCTCCCAAGGGGCTCCTGCAAGCCCAGGCTTCCAGCATATTCCAGTGCTAGCCAACTCCCACAGCCCCAGGTAGTTCCTGTGACTCCAGGCATCCAACCACCCTATTCAAACCCAGGCTCCACGCAGACACCCAGCAACCCAGACTTCCAGTTGAGCCCAGCACCAGGCCAACTACCACAGACCCAAACTTTTGATCCACCACAACACCAGTATGGCTTCCACAGCTTTAGGCACCCAGCCCATCTCGGCATCAGGCCAGCACTCATGGACCTAGAATCTCGACTGGTTCCATGGACCCATAATCTGGGCCACCTCAATGACCCCATGACCCCAGCCTTGAGATCAGCACAAACGGACCTAGGCTCCCAGGCCATCCCAGCACCAGACCAGCCCATGGACACAACCCCCAGGCTGACTCCATAGTCCCAGGTTATAGGATGACTCCTATGGCTCCAGGCTGACTCCCATGGCTCCAGGTTTGCCCTAGCATTAGACAGCCCCTGTGGCTCCGATCTTTAGGTTGACTCCTGAGAAGCCAGGCTCTAATCCCATCCCAGTAATGAACTGACCCACATGGAACCAGATGCTAGGCCCACCCTAGTGTTCCCCAGTGCCCGGTTAGCCCCTATAGATGCAAGACCCAGGCCCATCTATGCAGATCCAAGTCCCAAGCCCATTACTGCAGGCTCAAATATCACGCCCACCCTAGTGAACCCAGGCTCAAGGCCTGACCCAGCAGACCCAGGCAACAGGCTGATCCCCATGTACCCAAGCACAAGCCCTGCCCCCTGCTGATCCAGATAGCAGACCTGTCTACCCAAGAACTCCAGCAGAGGCCCACCCATGGACAACACCAAAGAACCCACCCAGAATGTCTGGATGGGTTGACTGGTGAAGGCTTTACATTCCAACCCAGTCTATAAAGAATGGAAGTGGTGCCTGCTTCTTCAAAGGTGCAGACAACAATGTAAGGGCACAAAAATCAAAGAAACATGACGCCACCAAAGAAACTAATAAAACTCCAATGACTGACCCTAAAAAAATGAAAAACTATTAACTGTGTGACAAAGAATTCAGAATAATCCTTTTTTTTTATTCTTATGTTAATCCCCTACATTACATCATTAGTTTTAGATGAAGTGTTCCATGATTCATTGCTTGTGCATAACACCCAGTGCTCCATACAGAATGTGCCCTCCTCAATACCCACCACCAGGCTAACCCATCCTCCCACCCCCCTCCCCTCCAGAACCCTGTTTGTTTTTCAGAGTCCATTGTCTCTCATGGTTCGTCTACCCCTCCGATTTCTCCCCCTTCATTCTTCCCCTCTTGCTACCTTCTTCTTCTTCTTCTTCTTTTTTTTTTTTCTTAACATATATTGCATTATTTGTTTCAGAGGTACAGATCTGAGGTTCAACAGTCTTGCACAATTCACAGCGCTTGCCAGAGCACATACCCTCCCCAGTGACTATCACCCAGTCCCCCCATCCCTCCCACCCACCCCCCACTCCAACAACACTCAGTTTGTTTCCTGAGATTAAGAATTCCTCATATCAGTGAGATCATATGATACATGTCTTTCTCTGTTTGACTTATTTCACTCAACATAATACCCTCCAGTTCCATCCACGTCATTGCAAATGGCAAGATCTCATTCCTTTTGATGGCTGCATAATATTCCATTGTATATATATACCACCTCTTCTTTATCCATTCATCTGTCGATGGACATCTTGGCTCTTTCCACAGTTTGGCTATTGTGGACATTGCTGCTATAAACATCGGGGTGCACGTACCCCTTCGGATCCCTACTTTTGTATCTTTGGGGTAAATACCCAGTAGTGCAATTGCTGGATCGTATGGTAGCTCTATTTTCAACTTTTTGAAGAACCTCCATACAGTTTTCCAGAGTGGCTGCACCAGTTTGCATTCCCACCAACAGTGTAGGAGGGTTCCCCTTTCTCCGCATCCCCGCCAACATCTGTTGTTTCCTGACTTGTTAATTTTAGCCATTCTGACTGGTGTGAGGTGGTATCTCATTGAGGTTTTGATTTGGATTTCCCTGATGCCGAGCGATATTGAGCACTTTTTCATGTGTCTGTTGGCCATTTGGATGTCTTTTTTGGAAAAATGTCTGTTCATGTCTTCTGCCCATTTCTTGATTGGATTCTTTGTTCTTTGGGTGTTGAGTTTGATGAGTTCTTTATAGATTTTGGATACTAGCCCTTTATCTGATATGTCATTCGCAAATATCTTCTCCCATTCAGTCGGTTGTCTTTTGGTTTTGTTAACTGTTTCCTTTGCTTTGCAAAAGCTTTTTATCTTGATGAAGTCCCAATAGTTCATTTTTGCCCTTGCTTCCCTTGCCTTTGGCGATGTTTCTAGGAAGAAGTTGCTTCGGCTGAGGTCAAAGAGGTTGTTGCCTGTGTTCTCCTTTAGGATTTTGATGGACTCCTGTCTCACATTGAGGTCTTTCAACCATTTGGAGTCTATTTTTGTGTGTGGTGTAAGGAAGTGGTCCAGTTTCATTCTTCTGCATGTGTCTATCCAATTTTCCCAACACCATTTGTTGAAGAGACTGTCTTTGTTCCATTGGACATTCTTTCCTGCTTTGTCGAAGATTAGTTGACCATAGAGTTGAGGGTCCATTTCTGGTCTCTCTATTCTGTTCCATTGATCTATGTGTCTGTTTTTGTGCCAGTACCATGCTGTCTTGATGATGACAGCTTTGTAATAGAGCTTGAAGTCCAGAATTGTGATGCCACCGGCTTTGCTTTTCTTTTTCAATATTCCTCTGGCTATGCGGGGTCTTTTCTGGTTCCATACAAATTTTAGGATTATTTGTTCCATTTCTTTGAAAAAAGTGGATGGTATTTTGATGGGGATTGCATTGAATGTGTAGATTGCTCTAGGTAGCATTGACATCTTCACAATATTTGTTCTTCCAATCCATGAGCATGGAACGTTTTTCCATTTCTTTGTGTCTTCCTCAATTTCTTTCATGAGTATTTTATAGTTTTCTGAGTACAGATCCTTTGTCTCTTTGGTTAGATTTATTCCTAGGTATCTTATGGTTTTGGGTGCAATTGTAAATGGGATCGACTCCTTAATTTCTCTTTCTTCTGTCTTGTTGTTGTGTATAGGAATGCCACTGACTTCTGTGCATTGATTTTATATCCTGCCACTTTACTGAATTCCTGTATGAGTTCTAGCAGTTTTGGGGTGGAGTCTTTGGGGTTTTCCACATAAAGTATCATATCATCTGCAAAGAGTGAGAGTTTGACTTCTTCTTTGCCAATTTGGATGCCTTTGATTTCTTTTTGTTGTCTGATTGCTGTGGCTAGGACTTCCAATACTATGTTGAATAGCAGTGGTGATAGTGGACATCCCTGCCGCGTTCCTGACCTTAGGGGGAAAGCTCTCAGTTTTTCCCCATTGAGAATAATATTTGCTGTAGGTTTTTCATAGATGGCTTTTATGATATTGAGGTATGGACCCTCTATGCCTATACTCTGAAGAGTTTTGATCAAGAAAGGATGCTGTACTTTGTCAAAAGCTTTTTCTGCATCTATTGAGAGGATCATATGATTCTTGTTCTTTCCTTTGGTAATGTACTGTATCACATTGATTGATTTGTGGATGTTGAACCAACCTTGCAGCCCAGGGATAAATCCCACTTGGTCATGGTGAATAATCCTTTTAATGTACTGTTGGATCCTATTGGCTAGTATTTTGGTGAGAATTTTTGCATCCATGTTCATCAGGGATATTGGTCTGCAATTCTCCTTTTTGATGGGGTCTTTGTCTGGTTTTGGGATCAAGGTAATGCTGGCCTCATAAAATGAGTTTGGAAGTTTTCCTTCCGTTTCTATTTTTTGGAACAGTTTCAGAAAAATAGGTATTAATTCTTCTTGAAATGTTTGGTAGAATTCCCCTGGGAAGCCATCTGGCCCTGGGCTTTTGTTTTTTGGGAGATTTTTGATGACTGCTTCAATTTCCTTAGTGGTTATAGGTCTGTTCAGGTTTTCTATTTCATCCTGGTTCAGTTTTGGTAGTTGATACATCTCTAGGAATGCATCCATCTCTTCCAGGTTATCTAATTTGCTGGCATAGAGTTGCTCATAATATGTTCTTATAATTGTTTGTATTTCTTTGGTGTTGGTTGTGATCTCTCCTCTTTCATTCATGATTTTGTTGATTTGGGTCATTTCTCTTCTCTTTTTGATAAGTCTGGCCAGGGGTTTATCAATCTTGTGAATTCTTTCAAAGAACCAGCTCCTAGTTTCATTGATCTGTTCTACTGTTCTTTTAGTTTCTATTTCATTGATTTCTGCTCTGATCTTTATGATTTCTCTTCTCCCGCTGGGTTTAGGCTTTATTTGCTGTTCTTTCTCCAGCTCCTTTAGGTGTAGGGTTAGGTTGTGTACTTGAGACCTTTCTTGTTTCTTGAGAAAGGCTTGTATTGCTAAATACTTTCCTCTTAGGACTGCCTTTGCTGCATCCCAAAGATTTTGAACAGTTGTGTTTTCATTTTCATTGGTTTCCATGTATTTTTTTAATTCTTCTTTAATTTCCTGGTTGACCCATTCATTCTTCAGTAGGATGCTCTTTAGCCTCCATGTATTTGAGTTCTTTCCGACTTTCCTCTTGGGATTGAGTTCTAGTTTCAAAGCATTGTGGTCTGAAAATAGGCAGGGAATGATCCTAATCTTTTGGTACCGGTTGAGACCTGATTTATGACCTAGGATGTGATCGATTCTGGAGAATGTTCCATGGGCACTAGAGAAGAATGTGTATTCTGTTGCTTTGGGGTGGAATGTTCTGAATATGTCTGTGAAGTCCATTTGGTCCAGTGTGTCATTTAAAGTCTTTATTTCCTTGTTGATCTTTTGCTTAGATGATCTGTCCATTTCAGTGAGGGGGACAGAATACCTGTGTTTTAATTCCAGTTCCAAGCTTAGGCAAATCACCCCAAACTCTTAAGCCTCAGTTTCATCCTCTGAAAAATGGAGATGATATAGCATGCCTGCCTAATTCACAGGGCAGCTGCTGATAATTACATGCTATGATCCTCATGAAAGTGTTAAAAATTAAAAGGCATCATGCAAATATGTTAGTAATAAATAAACACAAATAAGAATATAGCATGTGGGGGGAAAGTGGTAAGAAAAAGTGGTGGGGAAAAAGAACTGAAAATATATTTAGAAGTCATAATATGAATATGATGAACAGCAACATGTTCCTTTTCCCAAAGGCAAAGCAGGCAGCAAGTTCAGATTTTAAAGGCTCCTGGTGACTTGCTTTTAATAGGTTCAATATGTAACAGGTCCAAACTTAATACAAGCCACCTGATGAAAATAAGAAAGCCAACACTGTATAGAATAGTGAGGTAAAAATCCTAAATCCTAAGTAGAGCAATGAATTAATCTGCAGAGCAAACAGAACACTATAATACCAGAGGCAATATCCATTATCCATTATCAAATTAATGTGATTTCCATACAAGACAATGTTCTGTATTGTGCTAAAAGATGAAATAATAGGAATCTGAGAGGTCTTAGGAACCAATTTCTGGAAAATTATATTTTTATTCAAAATGGACCAGATAAAAAGTTCTCAAGTCTAAGAAAATCCAAGATACAATGTAAGCAATACGAAATTTTTCAATCTATTTAGAAAATCAGAAAGAGAATACACTGTAACTTCTGAAATAGGAATGAAAAAGAAAGTCAAGTAGAACCTTTTCAGAAAAGATTATTCAATGAGTAAAAGAATATGCCTAGAGATTAACTGTAATCTTTCAAGAGGAGGGGCTGCAAAGGTGGCTTCTGTGATGAGCTGCATGTAAGTTAATGCAACAGTTTAAGTTAGTACTTAAAATATTGTGCATTATGGGTGGATGGAGGGAGTAGATGCTATGATCCCTGCCATGCTCATGAAATACTGAATGACAAATATTTTTTATAACTAAGGGAAACTTTAATATACCCAAGTTGTCTAAAGGAGTATTATATATATTATACCCACAGATGTTTCAACATTTGCTATTGAGTGCCGAGGGCAATCAGGAAGATAAAGATAGTTTGGAATACATAAGAAAGACTTCATGTAGAAGTGAAGGCCAGAAACTGGCCGAGAATTGGTATGCTTTGGGTAGGTGAGAAACCAACTACTATAACAAGACCCAGTTATTCACTGGCAATCTTGAAGAGAAATCTTTAAGAAGCTGCTTTCATATTCACTTTGCTTTTTTCCTTTGTAACTTTTTAGACACTCAAAGGGGTTAGCAAAGGTCACCAAGAGGAATCATGCCAAGAACTAGAAACGTAAAACCTCAGTGTGTGGGATACCAAATACCAAATCCATTAACCTGATCTCACAAGACCAGCTCTGATGAGTGTCTCTCCTCTGTTTGAAGAATCACACTTTTCAAGAATTCACAATTTCATGAAGCAATTAATTCCTCACTTTGTTTCAGAATATTTCACACATATGAATTGGAAGTATTTTAGGTATACAGACAAATATATCAATTTCCTCTCTATAAAAACACTGAAATTTCAAGGGTAAATGTATGCATAATAAAATGAAAGACTTTCATATAATTTTCAGATTTCAAAGCTAGACAATGTGTAAGGTGACTAAAACCCAGATTGCTTAGGGTCACAAAGCAATTTAGTGGCAGAACCTGGTCTAGAAATTCAATCTCGTGCTTCTTAAGAACTTTCAAGTATGACAGGGCGCCTGGGGGGCTCAGTTGTTAAGCATCTGCCTTCGGCTCGGGTCTTGATCCTAGTGTCCTGGGATCGAGCCCCTCATCGGGCTCCCTGCTCTGTGGGAGGCCTGCTTCTCCCCCTTCCACTCCCCCCTCTTGTGTTCCCTCTCTCGCTGTATCTCTCTCTGTCAAATAAATAAATAAAATCTTTAAAAAAAAAAAGGAACTTGCAAGTATGCATTAACTGTCTCCAAAGGACTCTATTTTGTGCTCCATATCAAGAACTAGATGCTTTGTTTCACAACCTTCTGAAAACAAAAAAAGAAGTTAAATAATCCCTTGAGATTTGTTTCTCTTCCTCTATGCACTGTAATTCTTTCCAGTAAAGCACTGTCAACAGCTACTTCATGTACCTCTAAAAAGGATAAGACTTTAACTGGAAGTTGTAGCACAAAGCTTTAGCTAAATATACCCCCCGCCCTGTCACATTATCACCACCCTCCTCCTTGCTGTTTTTCATATAGAAAATAGTACATCTTTATCTATTATCAGTTATCCATGCACTCTCTGCCTTTGGAAATTACATGCACAACATATGTGTGGAAATTCTACAGATTCACCATTTCCATATAAGCACTTTCCAAAAAGGAACTGTAAGCATTGGTTGTTTTCTAAAATTGAAAACATGCACTCAGAAATGGCATCTCTAGCTCTTCTTGACATGTAAGGTCACTGACCTACTGCTTTGTTTTCCTTTGTTTTAACCTTTCTGGTGGGATCAATTGGAACAATATTGCTATCCAGCTATGATCTTATCCATTATATTCACATTTTCATTAGATGTTCTTTGGTAACTACTTTAATACTTAAAATTTTAAACCATATCCAGTGACAGCTAGGTAATCAAAAATAGGCCTTTGTCTACAGAAGCTGCTCCAGGGACAATTCATCAGAAGCCAATATTAGTTTCTTTCATATGAACTTTTTAGTTATCTTAAACATCGTTAAGGAACAAAGGTTTTTCTCAGTTTGCCGACTCTCTCTAAAGCTTTCCAAGTCTTTAAAGCTTTCCAGGATGTTTTGTTTAATTAATTCTTGAAATGTTTACCAGAAATAGCACAATAATTTCCATAATCAAATGATCCCTGCCAGTACAAAACCCGAAGTACTGAATTCTACTAATCATAGTGCTCACATGGCACACTGAAGAAAATTTTTAATGAAACTGCCTTTATTATTTATCAATTTTCTTACCAGTTTGTTTTTTTATCAATTTATTATATTAATTTTTAAAAAGATTTAAAGCAATGTATGATAAATGTGTATATAAAATAAAAATTAAAATAAGAATAAATTAAAAATCAGCTAATAAAGGTATATGATAGAAATTATATCAGAAAACCTTAGCTTGTAAGAACTATTATTCAAGGTTTAGCCATGAGCTTCCTGACTACATAGTATCACCACCTGCTAATAGTGTTTATATATACACTTCTTTTTTTTTTTAAGGTTTTATTTATTTATTTGACAGAGAGAGAATGACAGCGAGAGAGGAAACACAAGCAGGGGGAGTGGGAGAGGGATAAACAGGCTCCCTGCTGAGCAGGGAGCCCAATGTGGGGCTCAATCCCGGGACTCCGGGATCACGACCTGAGCCAAAGGCAGACACTTAAAGACTGAGCCACACAGGCGCCCCTATATACACTTCTTTTTAACTGTATATACATTTACATGTATATGCCTCCATAAAGAGACAGTGCAATGAAATGGCAAAAGCATAAACTTTTCATATAAGTCTTGAAATTTTATTCCTTACTTAGTCTTAACATTACATTTCTTAATAAATTTAACTTCTCATTAAAAATTAATTGTCCTTATTTTTCAACGTACTGGATGATTGTTTAAAGTATGTTTCTGGGGGCACCTGGGTGGCTCAGTTGTTAAGTGTCTGCCTTCAGCTCAGGTCATGATCCCAGGGTCCTGGGAGCCCCGCATCAGGCTCCCTGCTTGGCGGGAAGCCTGCTTCTCCCTCTCCCACTCCCTCTGCTTGTATTCCCTCTCTCGCTGTGTCTCTTTCTGTCAAATAAATAAATAAAATCTTTAAAAAATAAATAAATAAATAAAGTATGTTTCTGAACAGGAAATATAATATTCTCTTTCATTTCTTCATTTATTTATTCAACAGGGAGATGAAGGAAGCTAATTTGTTCAGGACCTACCCCACCTTTACATGAATTATGCTACTTAATCCTCACAACAGTAATAGAAAGAAAATATTACCTTATCCATTTTATGGCAAAGGAAACTAAAGTTCAGAGGGATTCAATCATATTGATAAAGATCAGAGTTGAGATTTCAACTTATTTGCCTAAATGCAAATTAATATTCTCACCACTACATGATGTAGTCTCAAAAGAAATACTAGCTGATCATTTATTTGGCACCAAAAACCAACTTAGGAGATAGTACGGAAACAGAATCAGAACTAGAATATTGTCCTTGAACTTTAAGGAATTTACACTCCACTTAGCCTCACTAACCTAACTAGAGCTATGGCAGGTATATCTTGGAACTTAAATGACTAGTGAGCAATAAATTCAGATATTTAACTAGCCATTAGATAGTTACTGAGTTCTACTAAATGGCAACAGCATGCAAAACATGAAATATAATAAACCAAAAATAAGCAACTTCTAACATCAGATAGTGATGTTCACTAAAATCCAAAGTGTAGACAATATAGAGGTAAAAATAATCTGTAGGGTTTTTTTTTTTTTTTTTACTTTTCCTCCAGACTACTGGAGAATTTCTGTTCCAGGTAATGTCAGACCAGCTTTCCTGATTTACTTCTAAGTCAGGATTAATGCTTTAATACTAAGAACCTCTAAGTGATTCCTTACTGTTTGCACCATTAAATTCTACAGAATTAAGATAAATCCACACTTGTGTAAGAGATCATTGCTATTTTGCTCCTCATCATTATTTATATATTTATATGTCACCTTGCACCAGAAAGAATATAAAGTGGCTTATAAGGATACATAAAATACAAATTACCATAAATTAAAAGTTGGTTGAAAGAAAAAAGGAAAGTGAAGACTGAGCTATACATCATCGTGGTGGGCCACAAATTTGGCTCTTTTTTTCTTAGTAGTCAACTTGAGACAGGAAAACTTATCGCTTATAGGATTTACAATTCCAAGGGATTTTTTCATTGCTTAAGAGAAATACAGTTAACCTTGGTACTAAGATATTTTGGTGAATTCACTAACATATCTTTAGAAACATATGTGAGCTAATAAAACAACTAGCTTCATTCTTCATTTATACACTATATGCAATAATATTTTCATAGATCTGGTTTTTATTGTTCCAGGAATAAAAGAAAGAATATTGAGTTATATGTTTATGATCCTCTGGATCTTCTAAGAGAACAGAATTATTGTTTGTGTAACAAAATACCCAGGCCCTCCTCCATTACACAGGCTCAAACTATAGGAAAACTGAAACAGGTCCCTGAGGCTAGATTCATCTACTTAAATAAAACTCTGAGCTAGAAAGGAAAGGGAAGAAACATAGGAGGCCTGTATGACATAGGTGAGAGAAAGAGCTTTCTGGGAGTTGACAGAAATTCTGTAGCTGCTATATGGAGATCTTGAATAAGTGAGAATGAGAAATAAATATTTAAGAAAGCTTTACTGTGTTATATACAAGTATTCCCCTTTGGCTGTCTGATAAAGCAAAATAGTAAAGATTTAGATTTCCTTTCATTTATTTTTGATGCCACTTTGTTGTTGTTGTTTTTTTAAATATGAAATGCTACCATTTCAGGGCTATGAGATGGCTAGCTTTATGTAGCTTATATTCTAATGACCTCAGTATAGAATAATAGCATCCCAGGCCTCCTGTGGTTCCAACCATCTGTGCACTGTCTCACAGTAGATGAGAAGGGACTTCTCCATCTGTCCAGAACTCACTTATGCAAGAAAGAGACTTTTTAATTTTTTTAAACCCCACAAGTTTTCTTTCAGAAACTACAAAGAGCATAATGGGGAAATGTGAACTCAAAAGAGCACTTTCACTGGAATATAACTTTTGTGGTATCTCAAATTTTTGTACAGACCCAGAACCTCTCAGTGATCACAGATTGATTACAGTAGTAGTTTCCAGCCTTCTTCACAAACTTTCATGGAATAAAGTACACTCTATTATCTTTTGATTGTAAAAATTCATGTGTATAGTTAGAAACACTAGTTTAAAGGAAGAAGGACTAATATACCAAACAGTTCTTCAACTCCCCACACATCCTTCCTTCTTCCCCACCCCATTCTTCTAAACCAAGTCTACAAGAGCAACTTAAGTATTCTGAGCTCTAGGCAGCATTACCACCAGGGCCAGAGAGTTTTGTCCAAGAACTGCATTCCCATCAAGGGTCTGGCAGTCAGTGTGGTATCATAGTACCTGGTGGGGACACAACCTACAAGGTCTCAAAAATAACTTGCGGAGTGTTGGAATAGAGCAGAAGTCTCATAGCCATGCAAGTGGATTCTACAGACCTCTGCAATAGAGCCTCCTAGATGCACTCAGGGCAGTAAGGAGATATTTAAATCATATATAAAATGGGAATAATATCAACCGACATGCCTAGGTCTCCAGATTGTTTTGCAGATCTAAAGATGAAATGCAGAAAACAGTACTCAGACACTGTAATGTACAATAGAAGTATATGATAATGTTGTAACTAACTTCCAAATTTAAAAAAATTACTTATAAATTGGGTGTAGTATTAACCCTGATTATGAATATCTAAATTGCCATGCGCTATAGGGAAGGTGCTTCTAAAAATATACAACTTACATGGAGATTTTTGAACTAAAGCATGGGGAGTTCTTTTTACATCCAGACTTTGAATTGCACCTCATTTAGTTATGTTCAGCCCTGTTCTCAACTATTGGAAATTTTTCTGAGCAAAAATCTTTCCTTACACATCCCTTACATCACACACAGATCTCAGATTCCACATCCACCTCTATGTCCATCTCCTCCTGCCATTCTAACACGCCATCCTTCCTACTCTCTCTTCAGATGGCAAAACAAGCCTTCTTCATATTCTTTTACCTTAAGATCTGACTTTAATACTTGTCTGAACTGTATTGAAGGACTTCATGAAACATCAGCCAAAACAGATTATGACAAAATATACCAGGAGAAAATGAGCAAAAGTAAGAGAAGGAGCACTGAAGAACATCTTAAAATACTATAGGAAAAAAGACAGAAAAAAGGACTAATACTTTAATCCCAGTAATCTTGGTATATGTTTTAAGAAATGTAACAATAAATGAAATATGAGAGGTTTCATTTATTTATTACTAAACTACTGAGAATGATAAAGGTAGGAAGTAATGCCTGTTACTAATTAGCTAATTCTAAATAACTTAGGGAATCTGGCCACAGCATTAACATGAGTTCCACATAACGTTAATCTCAAAACAAACCATAAATTTCTTTTTTGTTCATTTGAGTCTGATCCAAACCATACAAAATCTTCACCAAAGTTAAGCATTTGCTTAGACCTCATTCCCAAACTTCTACGCTACTTACCTATTCTCCTTTAAGTTGTCTCTAAAGTTCTGACCTGCAACAGGAAGCCTATTAGCTAAATCAGTATGGGAGGAGGGCCCTGCTGTCAAATAGCAGCTCATATCAGTATTGTAAAATATAAAAAATCTTTCATGAAATGGAAGATAGCATGGATATCCATAAGTATGCCTGTTTTGAAATATGCCCTAGGAATCTTAGCACTACACAGTACCTACACAGAATTACTTTTTGGCAAGGAAAAAGTCATTCTCCGAAATCTTAAAATATTCCTGCACAATACCAGCTAAGGTCATTTTGGTCCTGTATGACTCAGCCAGCTGTTGCATTATAATATCTATATTAGAATGATGCTTCTCACCTCTAGGCTGATAGTCAAACAGGATTCTGATTACTAACTCACGTAAAAATACAGGGAGGGAACATCAAGTATCCACAAAAAATTGTTTAAAGCAACTATAGTTATTCAAGTTATTTCTAGAGAAAGCCTATCCCCTGGGCCAATGTTTCTGTGGCATTTTTTTTTATTACTACATATCTCAAAAGTGCCTTTCATGCTCAGCAGGCACATAATAGGCAAAGAACTGATAAATTGAAAAGCTATCATAAGAATATAAATCAAAAATTCTATAAAATTTGGCTTATGTGCCCAAACATGTCAAAAGCATAATATACTGTATCAGTTATTCACCACCAACAAAATCCCAATTTTTATGCATATAGATTTTCTCCCCATGTTTATCTTAAATATTTATGTGCTGTATTTCCCCAAATATATATTTTATTAGTATCTTTCCCTTAAACATGAAAAAAAAATCATAGCAATTTCTTTTCACATACAAAAACTTGTTCAGTAAAAAATATGACCAATTAAAGTTACTTCTCTAAAAATAAATCTAGTTCTTAACCATAAGCTAATGATGCTTAAAGGAAATCTCTTTGCAAGTTGACCACCAGATGGAACATCTCTCCTAGACTGCGACACAAGGAGAAACTGATGAGCAAAATCTAAGAGACTGTTTGTTAGGAGAGGGGTATAAGGGACACCACAGGAAGAAGCCATTTATAATCATTTTCTTCTCCACGTAATTTAAAGCTGTGGACAGGGAGCCAAGTGATGGCAGGGGATGCACCTCCCACTAAGTAAGAATTAAGATAACCAGTTCTAATATAAGCAAAACAGAACTAATTATTCTCATAAATTCCCTTCAGAGTATTAATACAAAACATGAACACTATGGTGCTGACAGCAGGAGGCAGGGAAGTGGTAGAAAATTTAGATCCAGCACTTTCCCTTAAAGTTAGATTAGCATATCATAGTAAAATCTATATTGGAAGAGTGCAAACAGAACTAGACAGAACATGATGGAACAAGTTTGGGAATCTGAAAGCCAAGAAACATTTTCAGATTATAATAACAGATTCTAAATGATAAGTTACATTAACAACAAGAGCTAAGATTTTTGAACATTTACATTAAATTCATTATCCAATTTAATCCCCCAACAACCTACATGAATCAAATTATTTCTCTATTTTACAAACAAGGAAGCAGAAGCTTTGAGGGGGACCTCAAGGATATACCTAGTTTAATGGCAGAGCCAGAATATCATTTTCCACTTCAGAGCTCCTTTAAACGTATTAAGCTAATTTTTTTTTAATATTATGAAGTAACAGTGAATTTTTGAAACTATTATTGTTTAAAAATTAGAAAATTATCTAAAGACAAATACCAACATTAACTTGCATACATCAAGAGAACATCCAAAATAAAATATTAAATGAGATACTTCCAGCATTTGACTTGAAATTTTATAGATGCTATCATTAACATATTATCATCATCTTCACCTTGATAAAATTATCACCCCAGCTATATAATTTTATTGTGTTTAATTGTGAGAAAAATCAACATAGTTGAATTAGTAAAGACTTACAAATACCACTTACAGTCAAATTTTAAAACATTATTATTAGTTTTATGGAATTGTATCAGTATTTTCATTAAATGCATCAATACACAATTGCCACATTAAATTCCCTAGACTCTGATCAAAATTTTAAGTCATTTTATTGGTAATGAATTAAAATTTGCAGTTCTTGCTAAGGCAATGAAGGCCCTCCATGCGCTGGTCCTTCCTAACTTTTTCAACATCATTTCCTATCCTATGATGCAAACATACTGAATATTTTATGCTTTTCTACCTTTGCAACTTCTTTCCTAAGGTTTCTTCTAGCTGGAGCACCTTCCATTGCATCTTGTTAAAATGATACTGTACCCTTTAGGGTGGCTTCCTTGATTCTTCGGACTATAGGCAATCTCTTCCTCCATTAGGACACCTTCCAAAGTTTTTCTTATATTTCTGATACTTGTCATACCTCCCAGATAACTATAAGCACCAAGGTAACAGAGATTGTTTCAAACTTCTGTATCTCACACAACACTTATTCATACCTTCTATTAAGTGTGCATTCTTGTACTATGCATATGCTAGAGAGTCAGAAAAAGTGGAAGAATTTATCTCTTGATTAAAGTCCTTTAAATCAAATAAACTCTTGAATATGTACAGCAAGACTTTCAAGATGCCAATAAGAATTTTAACTCTTTGTGAGCGCTTGTCATTTATAACTAATTTTTCCCATATCTAACAATCTATTTTAACACCTGTAAGTGTTCCATATAACTAGAAAGTACAAAATGTAATTGTCTCATACCTTGAATAGATTTACTTTTAAATAAATTTTACAAATAACTGATTATGAACTCAGAAATAAGCTTATAGATGCATTTATTTTGAATCTGTGTTAATTTTGAGGATAACAAAATGAACAACTCATGGGAAAATAGTTCCAAATACCAAATCTTGTCCCCTGACAAATGGCATACCCTAATATCTATAAAATGAACATTTTGTGGAAAGATGATATTGAGATCATACCACTTTGGTAACCAAACAAAGAATTTTTTTTCAGGTAGAAAACTTTTAAGTGCTAATAAATAATACACCACTCAATTTTTAAAAAATAACCCCAAAGTTATATACACAGACAAGTGAATTCTAGTGTACGTCTGTAATTCCCATAGGCAGTTATACCACTCTAACTACAACTTACCAAACTGGTGCTAAAAAAATATGTAATATAATGCCCTACAAAGTATTATACGGATGCAAATTTATTGGGCTTTTCTTTTAAAATACTAACCCACATAGGCTAAATTTCAATCACTTAGAAAAGAACTTCAGAATTACAAAGAAATTTAAAATTAAGAAACTGGCAATTAAAAGTCTTTATTAGCATCCTAAACTCTGAAAGCTTATCTAATAACATGACTCTGGACTACTACTGTTTATTTCAGATACAAAATTTTCATATAAACTATTCTTAGGCCAAAACAAAAATTGAAAATAAACAAAACAAAAAACACCATTTACTAGGGATCACATGTTAAAATAGTGATATCATAAACACGCCAGGGATAGTACAAAAGCCAGGGATTATCAACACTAAGACAAAAATATATAATGAGAATCTATGGGGCGCCTGAGTGGCTCAGTGGTTAAGCGTCCGCCTTCAGCTCAGGTCATGATCCCCAGGGTCCTGGGACTGAGCCCTGCATTAGGCTCCCTGCTCAGCGAGAAGCCTGCTTCTCTTTCTCCTACTCCCCCTGCTTGTGTTCCCTCTCTCACTGTCTCTCTTTCTGTCAAATAAATAAATAAAATCTTAAAAAAAAAAGCAAAAGAAAGAAAATCTAAATACAGACATACTCAGAAATATTGAGGTTTCAGTTCCAGATAGCTACAATAAAATAAATAGTGCAATAAAACTAGTCAAATTAATTTTTTAGTTTCCCAGGCACATAAAAGTTTTGCCTGTACTATACTGTAGTTTATTAAGTATACAATAGTATTATATCTAAAAAACAATGTATATACCTTAATTTAAAAATACTTTACTGATATAAAATGCTAACTACCATCTGAGGTTTTAGCAAGTTGTAAGCTCTTTGCTGGTGGAGGGTCTTGTCTCAATGTTGATGGCTGCTGACTGGGTGGTAGTTGCTAAAGGTTGGGGTGACTGTGGCAATTTCTTAAAATAAGACAACTTTGTTGCATTGGTTGACTCTTCCTTTCACGAATGATGTCTCTGTAGCATGCAATGCTGTTTGATAGTATTTTACCCACGGCAGAACTTCTTGGAGTTGATCCTCTCAAAACTTGCTGCTCCTTTATCAACTAAGTTTATGTAATATTCTAAATCCTTTGTTGCCATTTGAGAGCACTTCACTCTTCACACACTCTTCACAGCATCTTCACCAGGAGTAGATTCCATCTCAAGAAGGCCACTTGCTTTGCTCATCCATAAAAAGCAACTCCTCATCCATGAAAGTTTTATCATATGATTGCAACAATTCAGTCCCATCTTCAGGCTCCACTTCTCATTCTAGTTCTCCTGCTATTTCTACCATACCTGCAATTACTTCTTCCAACTAAAGTCTCAAACCCCTCAAAGTCATCCTTGAGTGTTGGAACCAACTTCTCCCAAACTTCTGTTAATGTTGATGTTTTGACCTCTTCCCATGAATCATGAATGTTCTTAATGGCATCTAGAATGGTGAATCCTTTCCAGAAGGATTTCAATTTACTTTGCCCAGATCTATCAGAGGAATCGCAATTTATGGCAGCTATAGCCTTATACAATGTATTTCTTAAATAATAAGACTTGAAAGTTGAAATGACTCCTTGATCCATGGGCTGCAGAATGAATGCTGTGTTGGCAGACATGAAAGCAACATTAATCTCATACATCTCCATCAGAGCTTTTAGGCTACCCAGTACACTGTCAATGAGTGGTAATATTTTAAAAGGAATCTTTTTCTGAGCAGTATTCTCAATGGTAGGTTTAAAATATTCAGTAAACCATGCTGTAAACAGATGTGTTGCCATCCAGGCTTTGTTGTTCCATTTCCAGAGCACAGGCAGAGTAGATTAAGCATAATTCTTAAGGGCCCTGGGATTTTCAGAAAAGCAAAGAACACTGGCTTCAACTTAAAGTCACCAGCTGCATTAAGCCCTAAAAGAGAGTCAGCCTGTCCTTTGAAGCTTTGAAGCTGGGCATTGACTTCTCCTCTCTAGCTATGAAAGTCCTAGATGGAATCTTCTTCCTATAGACTATTCTTCTAGTACACTGAAAATCTGTTGTTGAGCATAACCACCTTCATTAATTATCTTAGCTCCATCTTCTAGATAACTTGCTGCTTCCTTAACCTTGTACTTTTATGTTATAGAGACGGTTTCTTTCCTTAAACTCATGAACCAACCTCTGCTAGTTCAAACTTCTCTTCTGCATCTTCCTCACCTCTTAGCCTTCATAGAATTAAGGAGAGTTAGGGCTTTGCTCTGGATTAGACTATGGCACAAGGGAATGTTTTCGCTGGTTGGACCTTCTATCCAGACCACTAACTTTTCTCCATATCAGCAATAAGGCCATTTCACTTTCTTATGCATATGTTCACTGGGGCAACACTTAATTTCCTTCAAGAACCCTTCCTTTGCTTTCACAACTTGGTTGTTTGGCACAAGAGGCCTAGTTTTCAAATGATCTTTGACATGCCTTCTTCACTAAGATTAATGATTTCTACCTTGAACTAAAAATAAGAGATGCATACTCTTCCTTTCACTTCAACACTTAGAAGCCATTGAAGGTTCTTAATCAGCCTGGTTTCAATATTGTTGTGTCACAGGGAATAGGGAGGTCTGAGTAAAGGGAGAGACACAGGAGAATGACCAGTCAGTAGGATTCAAAACACATACAACATTTATTAATTAAGTTTGCCATCTTATACAGTCCCAGCTCATGGTGCCCCAAAACAATTACAATAGTAACATCAAAGATCACTGATCACGTATCACCATTAACAAATGTAATAATGGCAAAAAAAAGTCTCAAATAGTGCAATTACCAAAATGTGACACAGAGACAGGTAGTGAGGAAATGGTGCCAACAGACTTGCTTGACACAGAATTGCCACAAACTTTTAATTTGTAAAAAACACAACATCCTGATGGGGGGAAAGATGGCGGAGGAGTAGGGGACCCTATTTCAACTGGTCCCTGGAATTGAGCTGGATATCTACCAGACCACTCTGAGCACCCACGAAACCAGCCTGAGATGTAAGAAGATCTGGATCTCTACAAACAGAATATCGCAGGCAGTTGGTTTTGAGGTACGAAGTGGAGAGCCGTGATTCTGCAGGCAGATAACAGAGGATAAACGGAGGCAGGAGGGTGCCTGACCGTGGGGATCCTACACCGCCGGTGAGTGACAGCCTCGCACGCTGCGGACGGGGCACAGACTCGCAGACCGGTAGCATCGGGAAAGGACTTTAGGGCAGCCCCCGGGGTGGAAAACCAGACTGGAGGGGTCGCGCGCACTTGAACCGCAGGCCCCCCGACAGAAACCTGAGCGAAGGTCGTGCGCATTCGAACTGCAGCCTCCGAGACGGAAACCGGAGCGACGGTCGCGCACACGCGAACTGCAGCCTCTGAGATGGAAACCCGGTGCGCTGGGGTCCGGCCGGTGAACTGCAACCCCCGGGAGTGGAAACCCCAAGCAGCGGAGTCGCACACGCGGGCGAATTGGGAGCGGCTGGCGGTTTTAGAAGCACAAAGGGCAGAGGTGTGCCCTGACCTGGAGGCAGGACTGGGAGCGCTGCGGAGGGGCGCACAACCCAGGCCGCTGCAGTTTATAGCAGCACGGACAGAAACGGAGACGGTGTGGCCTGGACAGCTCACTGAAGAACAGACTGAGGTCTCTCTGCTCTGAGGCAGAGGGTTGGAAATGGTCTCTTCTGCTCTGACTCGCAGAAGAGACCCGGAAAGCTGCCAGGGAAAGGCGCCAGAGAACAAAAGCCCCAAAGACTGATTCCCACTGAGCCCATCCCCCGCCACAGGGGCGCAGGGCAACTCCGCCCAAACAGGGTTGCCTGAGTAACAGTGCAGCAGGCCCCTCCCGCAGAAGACATGCTGGGAAAACAGGAGCCCAGCAACCCTAAGGTCCCAAGAAAACAGGTGCATCTTGCCTGGGTTCTGGTCAATAATTTCGACTCTATACATTCCCTCAAACACCCATCAACAGAATGACTGGGAGGAGGAGCCCCCAAAACAGAAAAGACTCAGAGATTATGACTTATGCTGCAGATTTACAAATGGATGCAGATATAACCAAGATGTCAGAGATGGAATTCAGGCTAGCAATTGTGAAGACAATGGCTAGAATGGAGAAATCAATTAATGGCAACATAGAGTCTCTAAGGGCAGAAATAAAAGGTGAATTGGCAGAACTTAAAAATGCTATCAGTGAGATCCAACCCAATCTAGATAATCTAACAGCTAGGGTAACTGAGACAGAAGAGAGAATAAGCGATTTGGAAGACAGTATAATAGATAAAAAGGGAAAAGAGGAGGCCAGGGAAAAACTCAGAATCCATGAAAATAGAATCAGAGAAATAAGTGACACCATGAGGCGTTCCAATGTCAGAATAATTGGAATCCCGGAAGGAGTGGAAAGAGAGAGGGCTAGAAGATGTATTTGAGCAAATTGTAGCTGAGAACTTCCCTAACCTGGGGAATGAAACAAACATTCGAGTCCTAAAGGCAGAGAGGACCCCTCCTAAGATCAAGGAAAACAGGCCAACACCCCGGCATGTAATAGTAAAACTTGCAAATCTTAGAACCAAGGAAACCATCTTAAGGGCAGTGAGGGGGAAGAGATTCCTTACGTACAGAGGGAGGAACATCAGAATAACATCAGACCTATCCACAGAGACCTGGCAAGCCAGAAAGGCCTGGCAAGACATATTCAGGGTACTAAATGAGAAGAACATGCAGCCAAGAATACTTTATCCAGCAAGGCTTTCATTTAGAATGGATGGAGAGATGCAGAGCTTCCACGACCGGCAGAAGTTGAAATGTGACCACTAAGCTGGCCCTGCAAGAAATATTAAGGGGGGTTCTATAAAAGGAGAAAGACCCCAAGAGTGATATACAACAGAAATTTACAGGGACAATCTATAAAAACAACGTCTTCACAGGCAACATGATGACAATTAATTCATATCTTTCAATAATCACTCTCAACGTGAATGGCCTAAATGCTCCCATAAAACGGCACAGGGTTGCAGATTGGATAAAAAAGACAGGACCCATCCATATGCTGTCTACAAGAGACTCATTTTGAACCTAAAGATACATCCAGACTGAAAGTGAAGGAATGGAGATCTATCTTCCATGCCAGCGGACCTCAAAAGAAAGCTGGGGTAGCAATTCTTATATCAGAGAAATTAGATTTTAAACTAAAGTCTGTAATAAGAGACACAGAAGGACACTATATCATTCTTAAAGGGTCTTTCCAACAAGAAGATCTAACAATTGTAAATATCTATGCCCCCAACATGGGAACGGCCATCTACATAAGCCAACTGTTAACTACAATAAAGAGTCATATTGATAACAATACGTTAATTGTAGGAGACCTCAATACTCCACTCTCAGCAATGGACAGATCATCTAAGCAGAAATTCAACAAGGAAACAAGAGCTTTGAATGATACATTGGACCAGATGGACCTCATAGATATTTACAGAACATTCCACCCTAAACCAACAGAATACTCATTCTTCTCGAGCGCACATGGAACTTTCTCCAGAATAGACCATATACTGGGTCACAAATCAGGTCTCAACCAATACCAAAAGATTGAGATTATTCCTGGCATATTCTCAGACCACAATGCTCTAAAACTGGAACTCAATCACAAGAAAAAACTTGGCAGAAATTCAAACACTTGGAAGCTAAAGACCACTCTGTTCAAAAATGTTTGGGTCAACCAGGAAATCAAAGAAGAACTTAAACAATTCATGGAAATCAATGAGAACGAAAACACATCGGTCCAAAACCTATGGGATAGTGCAAAGGCAGTCCTAAGGGGGAAATACATAGCCATCCAAGCCCCACTCAAAAAAATAGAAAAATCCTGAATTCACCAACTAACTCTACACCTGAAAGAACTAGAGAAAAAGCAACAAACGATGCCTAAGCCACGCATTAGAAGAGAAAAAATTAAAATTATAGCAGAAATCAATGAATTAGAAACCAGAAACACAGTAGATCAGATCAACGAAACTAGAAGTTGGTTCTTTGAAAGAATTAATAAGATTGATAAACCACTGGCCAGACTTATCCAAAAGAAGAGAGAAAGGACCAAATTAATAAAATTATGAATGAAAGGGGAGATATCACAACTAACACCAAGGAAATAGAAACAATTATTAGAAATTATTGTCAACAACTATATGCCAATAAACTGAGCAATCTGGATGAAATGGAGGCCTTCTTGGAAACCTATAAGCTGCCAAGACTGAAACAGGAAGAAATGGACAACCTGAATAGGCCAATAACCAGTAACAAGATTGAAGCAGTGATCAAAAACCTCCCCCAAAAACAAGAGTCCAGGGCCTGATGGATTCCCTGGGGAATTCTACCAAACATTCAAAGAAGAAATAATACCTATTCTACTGAAGCTGTTTCAAAAAATAGAAACAGAAGGAAAGCTTCCAACTTATTCTACGAGGCCAGCATTACCTTAATCCCCAAAACAGGCAAAGACCCCATCAAAAAGGAGAATTTCAGACTGATATCCCTGATGAATATGGATTCCAAAATCCCCAACAAAATCCTAGCTAACAGGACCCAACAATACATTAAAAGGATCATCCACCACGACCAAGTGGGATTTATCCCCGGGATGCAAGGGTGGTTCAACATTCGCAAATCAATCAATGTGACAGAACACATTAATAAGAGAAGAGAAAAGAACCATATGGTCCTATCAATGGATGCAGAAAAAGCATTTGACAAAATACAACATCCTTTCCTGATTAAAACTCTACAGAGTATAGGGATAGAGGGAACATTCCTCAAGCTCATAAAACCCATCTATGAAAAACCCACAGCGAATATCATCCTCAATGGGGAAAAGCTTTGAGCCTTTCCGTTAAGATCAGGAACATGTCAAGGATGCCCACTCTCACCACTGTTGTTCAACATAGTACTAGAAGTCCTAGCAACAGCAATCAGACAACAAAAAGAAATAAAAGGTATTCAAATTGGCAAAGAAGAAGTCAAACTCTCTCTTTTCGCAGATGACATGATACTTTATGTGGAAAACCCAAAAGACTCCACCCCCAAATTACTAGAACTCATCCAGCAATTCAGTAATATGGCAGGATACAAAATCAATGCACAGAAATCAGTTGCTTTCTTATACACTAACAACGCAACTGTAGAAAGAGAAATTAAAGAAACGATTCCATTTACAATAGCACCAAAAACCGTAAGATACTTCAGAATAAACCTAACCAAAGAGGTAAAGGATCTATACTCTAGGAACTACAAAACACTCATGAAAGAAATTGAAGACAACACAAAAAGATGGAAAAATATTCCATGCTCATGGATCGGAAGAATAAACATTGTTAAAATGTCTATGCTACCCAGAGTAATCTATACCTTCAATGCCATCCCGATCAAAATTCCAATGACATTTTTCAAAGTGCTGGAACAAACAATCCTAAAATTTGTATGGAATCAGAAAAGACCCCGAATCGCCAAGGAGATGTTGAAAAAGAAAAACAAAGCTGGGGGCATCATGTTGCCCAATTTCAAGCTATATTACATAGCAGTGATCACCAAGACAGCATGGTACTGGCACAAAAACAGACATACAGACCAATGGAACAGAATAGAGAACCCAGATATGGACCCTCAACTCTATGGTCAAATAATCTTTGACAAAGCAGGAAAAAAATATGCAATTGAAAAAAGACAGTCTCTTCAATAAATGGTGCTGAGAAAATTGGACAGCCACATGCAGAAGAATGAAACTTGACCATTCTCTAACACCATTCACAAAGATAAACTCAAAGTGGATGAAAGACCTCTATGTGAGACAGGAATCCATCAAAATCCTAGAGGAGAACATAGGCAATAACCTCTTTGACATCGCCCACAACAACTTCTTTCAAGATACATCTCCAAAAGCTAGTGAAACAAAAGCCAAAATGAACTTTTGGGACTTCATCAAGATAAAAAGCTTCTGCACAGCAAAGGAAACAGTCAACAAAACAAAGAGGTAACCCACAGAATGGGAGAAGACATTTGCAAATGACACTACAGATAAAGGGCTGGTATCCAAAATCTATAAAGAACTTCTCAAACTCAACACCCAAAAAACAAATAATCAAGTCAAAAAGTGGGCAGAAGAGATGAAAAGACACTTCTCTGAAGAAGACATACAAGTGGCTAACAGACACATGAAAATGTTCATCATCATTAGCCATCAGGGAAATCCAAATCAAAACCACGCTGAGATACCACCTTATACCAGTTAGAATGGCAAAAATGGACAGGGAAAGAAACAAATGTTGGAGAGGTTGTGGAGAAAGGGGAACCTTCGTACACTGTTGGTGGGAATGCAAGTTGGTACAGCCACTTTGGAAAACAGTGTGGAGGTGCCTCAAAAATTTAAAAATAGAGCTACCCTATGACCCAGCAATTGCACTACTGGGTATGCACCCCAAAGACACAGATGTAGTGAAAAGAAGGGCCATATGCACCCCAATGTTCTTAGGAGCAATGTCCACAATAGCCAAACTGTGGAAAGTGCCAAGATGCCCTTCAACAGATGAATGGATAAAGAAGATGTGGTCCGTATATACAATGGAATATTACTCAGCCATCAGAAAGGATGAATACCCAACTTTTACATCAACATGGATGGGACTGGAGGAGATTATGCTAAGTGAAATAAGTCAACCAGAGAAAGTCAATTATATGATTTCACTTATTTGTGGAACATAAGGAATAGCATGGAGGACATTAGGAGAAGGAAGGGAAAAATGAAGGGGGGGGACCTGGAAGGAGAGATGAATCATGAGAGACTATGGACTCTGAGAAACAATCTGAGGGTTTTCAGGGGAGGGGGGTGGGGTGATGGGTTAGCCCAGTGATGAGTATTAAGGAGGGCACATACTGCATGGAGCACTGGGTGTTATATGAAAACAATGAATCGTGGATCACTACATCAAAAACTAATGATGTATTGTATGGTGACTAACATAACATAATAAAATTAAAAACTACAAAAAAAAAAGAAAAAAAAACCACAACATCCTGTGAAATGCCAAAAGTGAAGCACAATAAAATGAGGTAGGCCTATAAATTAAAAGTCTGAGGAAAGGGGGGGGTGCCTGGGTGGATCAGTTGGTTAAGCGACTGCCTTCAGCCTAGGTCATGATCCCAGAGTCCCAGGATGGAGTCCCAGATTGGGCTTCCCACTTAGCAGAGAGTCAGCTTCTCCCTCTGACCCTCCCCCATCTTGTGCTCTCTCTCTCTCTCTCTCTCTCAAATAAATAAATAGAATCTTAAAAAAAAATTTTTTTTAAAGAAGTCTGAGGAAAGGGAAGGTATTAAATCAGGGTCTGAGTTTTCAGAGTGGACCCACCCTACAAAGTCCCTATAGAGTCATTTAGTTTTATGCAAAAAAAAAAACAGGAGAAAGGAAATAACTCTTACAGAAGAAATAAGGTTGTTGTATATTATAAAGATAATGTTTCATTCGTATATAAGAGAAAAAAAATACCTTACTGAAGGTTGCCAATTCACAACCCATTTGATATAACTTGAGGAAAATATGCTAAATTCTTTATAATCTTTCCATTTGAAACATTACATATGGTGAATAAAATCAAATTCCCATCCAAATATCAGCATAAGTATAGTTCAATATAAAAGCATATGTTCACATAAAAATTTGTACACATTGTCCATAATTACATTATTCAAATGGCCAAAAAGTGGAAACAACCCAAATGTCCATCAACTAATGAATGGATTAAAGAATATGTGGTGTATCTTTGTAATGGAATATTACTCAGCATTAAAAAAGAAAAAGTACTGATACATAACTACAACATGGATGAACCTCAAAATTATTTTATGCAGTAAAAGAAGCCATACAGGAAACACCATTTTTTTTTTAAGATTTTATTTATTTATTTGACAGAGAGAGACAGAGGGAGAGAGCACAAGCCAGGGGGAGAGGCAGAGGGCAAAGCAGACTTCCCGCTGAGCAGAAAGCCCAATGCGGGGCTCGACCCAGGAACCCTGTGATCATGACCTGAGCTGAAGGCAGATGTTCAACCAACTGAGCCACCCAGGCACCTCAGGAAAGACCACTTAAATGAAATGTCAAGAAAAGTCAAATCCAAAAATACAGAATTAAATTAGTGGCTGGCTGGGACTAGAGGTGGGAATAGGGAATAACTAAAAACAGGAATAGAGGATCTTTTGGGGTGACAAAAGTATTCCAAAAATTGGATTATGGTAATAATTGCACAACTCTGTAAACTTACTAAAATAACATAATTGTACACATTAAATAGAAAAATTTATGGTAATGTAAATTATACTGCAATAAAGCCATTACTATATATATGTATGTATGTGTGTGTGTATGTAGTTCAATAATTTTAAAAATAATGTCTAATTAAGCTAAACTATAATTTATGGCTTTCTATCTTCATTAATGAAGAACACTGCCTTTAAACAACATTTCAGAAAATGCTTAAAAATAAATTTGCATACATGGTTTCAGACAGTCCTCACAACAACTAGGTGAGGTGGAAGGAGGGCTTATTAGTCCCATTTTACAAATGAGAAAACCAAGGCTCAAATGTTAAATGACTTCATTTAAGATTCCATGTCTAAGTTGGGAACTAGGACTAATCCAATACTTGTTCTACTACACCACATTGTGTCTCCATCCACATAAAATGGAACAATGAAGATATTTAATAGAATAAATCTTAAATGGATTACTTAATTAGATAGAGTAATACTGTAACATACATCACCCTTGCCTTCAAACCAAAAAAAATTTTTTTTCAACCTTCTATACATGCCTCTAGAGTAATTCTGTAATCAATTGCAAGTAAATTAAAGTACTTTCTCATATTCAGGGAAGAATGTAAATGAATATCAGCAAACTAATTGGTCTTCAGAAATTTAGAAACCAATGTAATTTCAATCTTTCCTTTGCCAGGGAACATATGTGTGAACTGAGATACTCCAGAGTTATGATTCAAATTTTATTCTTTTATAAAAACAACAGTACAGTAACTATATTCATAAATTCCTTTTTAAATTAGGCACATATCTAATGTACTAGTGTTCCTTCAGGGTTAAACAGGATACATTAAAAGCCAGTATCAACTAACAAACTAGCAGCATTTTATTTTTACTAATGAAAAAGCATTTAAATCTATTTCTGCAGTTTGTACTTCCAATCACCTAAAACAAATTTAAGAACAAAAGGCTGTAAAAATTATACACGATAGTATGAATTTTTAAATTATTATTAAAGTAGTATCTTTCAAAATGTCTAAATTATACATTATTCTAAATTATAACATAGTACAAAAACTTTGCAGGACTAAGTTAGTCCAATTAGTAACTGGATAGAGGCAATTTGTTAGGACCCCAGACTCACAAGATAGATTCGCCTATCTATTCCTGGGATAAGTTCAAATCCCAGTTCCACCTTTTGTAGCTATGTGACTTTAGAAAGTAATTAAACTTCTCTGTGCCATACCTAAAAATTAGAATATTAGTATCTACCTCATAGGAGTTTTAGGAGGATTAAGTAAGCTCATACATGTAACACACTTAGAATGGTTCCTGGTACATAATAGGTACTTTATGAGTTAGCTTGTATTATCTTTATTTTCTAAGGTCACAGAGTTTTGTTATAAGACATTCAACCAAATGGTAGAATAATTGACTCTGCCCTTATTACTAATGGAATATAATGTTTATTGTTCAGGAGCTAATGAGTCACTTGAAGTAAAGATTAGTAAAGATTGTCTTTTATCAATAGTTAACAGTTTCTGTTGTTAAGAAAAATAATTCCAGGGGTGCCTGGGTGGCTCAGTCATTAAGCGCTTGCCTTCGGCTCAGGTCATAATCCCAGGGTCCTGGGATGGAGACCCGCATCGAGCCCCACATCGAGCCCCGCATCAGGCTCCCTGCTCAGCAGGAAGCCTGCTTCTCCCTCTCTCACTCCCTCTGCTTGTGTTCCTTTTCTTGTTGTGTCTCTCTCTGTCAAATAAATAAATAAAATCTTTTTTAAAAAATTAAAAATAAAAATTTAAAGAAGAAAAATAATTCTAATGTATTTACTATAAAATAATAGAGTATGCCACAGATATAGTATAAATGTAAATGTTGATAGAGTGTACATCTAAATGTCTCTACTTCACAATGAAATAACATCAACTTTACCTTAAAATTCAGAACACTGTTCTAAATGTTAGTTCCTCTTCACTAAAGAAAGTCTAGGGAGTTAAAAAAGAAGAAGTTGAATTTCTCTCAGTCATCTGAATCATCAATAAAATCTATAAAGCTTGCTACACGGGATGACAAGAAAGACAAGGTCTTTCACTAATACTAAAGTAAAACAACTATAAAATGTGAGATACTACTATTACTTTGCAGGTTTCAGGATGTTACATTTAATAGTGAGGAACATTAATATAAAATGGAAAACATTCCATCATAAATTCAGCCATAGAGATTTTTCCCTATAATTATAATTTCATGGATAACTCATGAAGTTAATTTCTTTCTACAACCCAATACTTCAGTGTTTTTTTTGTAAACCAACCTGCATCTACTCTAACATCTTCACAGATTATATCTGAAAAGTAAATATGCCTCAAGTACAATAATATATCAGCTTCAGAAAATTAACCACAAGGGCACCTTTCCTTCAGTCCCATGTGGATCAGGTATACCTCTCTACACCTCATGCGCTTTGTGTTTTTAGGTATAGTAAGCCTGCAATTTACACAACCCTTCTCTGGGTTTCTTTTACAAACTGAATATTTCTTCTTAATCTTAAAAAATTATGCTTTCCGTCACCAAATGAAAGAAGTCAATCAGATTAATAAGACCTTTCTGACACAAGTATTTTCTCTTACTCTGCCTTAATTCTCCAGAGTGACTAATAAGGTGCTCTGCATGTTGTATAAACTCAAAAAAAAGAGTGTATGATGAACAAATGAATGTATTGATGTTGACATCAGAATAAACTCATACTTTTTAACATATAGATAAGTATAAATATTAATATAGATATAGAGGGGCGCCTGGGTGGCTCAGTCATTAAGCGTCTGCCTTCGGCTCAGGTCATGGTCCCAGGGTCCTGGGATCGAGCCCCGCATCGGGCTCCCTGCTCCGCGGGAAGCCTGTTTCTCCCTCTCCCTCTCCCCCTGCTTGTTTCCTCTCTCGCTGTGTCTCTCTGTCAAATAAATAAATAAAATCTTTAAAAATATATAGATAGATAGATAGATATAGAAATATAGATGTGTGTGTGATTAATATCACTAATATTGGGACAAAACAATATATGCACACTGAGAAGGACACAATATCACTTTTGTCCTATTCCTATTAAAAATTCATAGCTTGAGAGGACCTGAATAGATATTTTTCCAAAAAAGACATATGGATGGCCAAAAGACACATGAAAAGATATTCAACATCACTCATCATCAGGGAAATGCAAATCAAAACCACAATGAAATATCACCTTACACCTGTCAGAATGGCTAGAATCAAAAAGACAAGAGCACTGGGTGTTATACGCAACCAACGAATCATTGAACACTACATCAAAAACTAATGATGTTCTATATGCTGGCTAACTGAACATAATTAAAAAATTTTAATTAAAAAATAAATAAATAAATAAAATATTGCTTATGGGAAAAAAAGACAAGAAATAACAAGTGTTAACAAGGACGTAAGAAAAAGGAACCCTTGTGTATTGTTGGTGGGAATGTAAATTGGTGCAGCTACTGTGGAAAACAGTATGGAGGTTCCTCAAAAAGCTAAAAATACAAATACCATATGATCTAGTAATTCTACTACTGGGTATTTACCCAAAGAAAATGAAAACACTAATTCAAAAAGATATATGCACCCCTATGTTTACTGCATAATTATTTACAATAGCCAAGATATGGAAGCAACCTAAGGGTTCATTGATAGATGAATGGATAAAGAAGGTGTGTATGGGGCACCTGGGTGACTCAGCCATTAAGCGTCTGACTTCAGCTCAGGTCATGATCCCACGGTCCTGGAATCGAGCCCCACATTGGGCTCCCTGCTCCACGGGAAGCCTGCTTCTCCCTCTCCCACTCCCCCGTTTGTGTTCCTGCTCTCGCTATCTCTCTCTGTCAAATAAATAAATAAAATCTTTAAAAAACAAAATTTTTGTAAAAAAAGGTGTGTATGTGTGTTTGTATGTATGTGGGTGTGTAATGGAATATTATTCAGCCATAACAAAGAATGAGGCCTTGAAATTTGCAACAACATGGATGGGCCTAGAGGGTATTATACTAAGTGAAATAAGTCAGACTGAAAAAGACAAATACCATATGATTTCACTTATATTTGGAATCTAAAAAGCAAAACAAATGAACAAACAAACAAAAACAGAAATAGACCCATAAATACAGAGAACAAATTGATCATTGCCAGAGGAGAGAGGGGTAGGGGAAGAGAGGTGAGGGAATGGGCAAAACGGGTGAAGGGGAGTGGGAGGTACAGTTTACAGTTATGGAATGAAAAAGTCATGGGGATGAAAGCTTCAGCATAGGAAATATAGTTAGTTGATGGTATTATAACAGTGTGACAGATGGTAGCTACACTGTGAGCATACCATACGGTACAGAGTTGTTGAATCACTATGTTGTACACCTAAAACTAATACAACATTGTATGTCAACTATACTTCAATTTAAAAGATACTAAAAAAAAATTCATAGCCTGAATTTAACCATGAAAATATGAGACAAACCCAAATTGAAGGATATTCTTGCAAATATCAGCCTATGCCCTTAAAAAAAAAAAAACAAGGTCAAGAAACACAAAGAAAATCTGAGACTCTTTCAGATTAAAGGAGACTAAAGAAACACGAAAATAATGCAATGTGTGGCCCTTGTTGGATCCTGGACTATGAAAAAATAGTCATAATTTTGGGACAACTGACAAAATCTAAATATGTATAGACTCTAAATTAGATTAACAGTATTGTATCAGTTATTAAATTTCCTGATGTGGATAACTATATTGAAGTTATTCAGGACAATATCCTTGTTCTTAGAAACATGCAATAAAGTATTTAGGATAAACAGAGCATGGTGTCTCCAATTTACTCTCCAAAAGTTCAAAAAAAGAAAGAGAATAAATAGTACACAATGTAAACAAAAAATCTGGGTAAAATGTATATGAGTAAACAAGAGTTCCTTATACTACTGTGAATTTTTATAATTTTGAAATTATACCAAAATTAAAATCCAAAAATGCATCTGTCAAAGAGAAAAAGAGAAGTACTCTTTCTAAAATGCCTATTCAATCAAAAAGAAGATCTCAATCTTTTAAATAGAGGTAATTTCTTTTTTTTTTTTTAAAGATTTTATTTATTTATTTGAGACAGAGAGAATGAGAGACAGAGAGCATGAGAGGGAGGAGGGTCAGAGGGAGAAGCAGGCTCCCTACCGAGCAGGGAGCCCGATGCGGGACTCGATCCTGGGACTCCAGGATCATGACCTGAGCCGAAGGCAGTCGCTTAACCAACTGAGCCACCCAGGCGCCCAAATAGAGGTAATTTCTAAGATAAGTTAGAATTTCCTGATTTCACTATCTTTGGTCAAATTTATTTTGCAAAGTAGTATATAATGTTATATATTAATTTTAATATATTTAGAATGTTTCTTCAGATAAGACACAGAAACAATTAAGTTTTACATATATTTGTGATAGACATCTGTTGTTTTTGCCTGCCAGCATCTTTAAGTCCTTCCTCAGGAAACAGCACCCTTTTTTTCCCCATTAGCATGCTACCCTTCCCTCACTTCATGTGATTCTATAAGGGCTGTCAATATTTTTACTCTATCTTGCTCTCCTCAGGGGTGGCCACAGACCTAGGTTGACCAATCAATCAGAACATCTTGACCCAGACAGAGCCCATCACTGTGTTTGGGGAGACTTACATAGAGGAAAGAAGGTAATCATCAGCTGATAAAAAACAAGAGAGGTGGGAGCTCTCTTTGCTACCTCAGGGAGAAAGTCAGTCTAAGAACAAAGGTAACCCAGAGAAAAGCAAAGGCTAGTTTGTGCTGCATTCCCAGGATAGAGTTTTATTTAATTCAAAAATACATTAAAATCTTCTTTAGTTTTAAATCAAATTCAAAAGGAGAACTTGAATATTCTTTTACTGTCCTATTGCAAACTTCTCCCCAAACATACAACATAAAGAAATGAGCCAACACAATGGCAGCACATGAGAAAAAATTCACATTACCGTGATGACTGATGATGGTGTGTATTATTCCCTCAGATCCATGGAATACCTACCTACATACATGCAATGCTAAGAACAGGACTTGGCACGTAATGGGTGCTCAATCAATATTTGCTGAATGAATGAAGGCTGGTGACACTCAGTTCTCACAAACTACTACTTTATCAAAAACTGAATTGCCTAGAAATAATAACTGATGGAGAATACACATATCCTCTTCCCTTTGAAATATAGTCTGAATTTCAGACACAGATCTCTCTGGATCTCTCTGGATCTCTCTGGATCTCCTTATTAAGAGCATAAATGCTGTTTCAGTTAGGTAGATCAGTAAATACTGAAAAAATTAGTAGGTCTATGAAATCTAGGTCAAATGGCTATTAACACAATCAGCCCTAATGAGTGTTCTGTTACTCTCTCCCGCCTTCACCCATTTTCCCTGTGTGTGACTAATGAGGATGTTTAGATGAATAGACAAATAGATGCCTTCTTGTAGACACCTCACATTACTGTTAACATTTATCAGCAAGCATTCAGCCCCAATTCTCATCAACAATAGATTTTAAAAGATAATAAAATTCTTCAATAGGCTTCCAATTCAATACTCTTGTCATTTGTAAGAAAACAGCATTAAAGATGAAACGAAACCACTTAAGACACGGAAACTGTTGATGAGCTGGGAATGTATGGTTATTCTCTCCTTGATGATGATGATGATATATATATATACATATGAGCTTATATATATAAATGTTTGCTTGTACAAATACCATGAACAAAAAATTTCAATAGAAAATAAGTCATTCCCCTTATCAAAATGGTCCCTATAACAATGCTTCATTTATTAACACCTTTAAGGATAACAAAACAATTCTGGTTATATAGCACTTGCTGAGATTTTAAGGTATCCTGAATCAATTTCCAAATATCTTTATTTACATACTGAGGCAACCAATTTCTAAATACTATTTCTTTCCCAGACTGAAAAAATATAATCATCATATTTGATAATTTTCTTCGTAGCACTTAATATAATTCTCTAAACAATTATTTCTGTATTTACTTTATAATTACTCTAAATTGTAAGTTTCATGAACAAAGACTGTGTTGTTAACCTTCATTATCCAAGCACCAAGCCTGGCCCATAGTTGGTGCTCGATAAATGCTTGTTAAATGAATAAATGGGCTTGCCAATTTGCCCAGTTCTTGTGAAAATATTCAAGAAACATTTCATTCAACCCAAATTCATTTACTCCCTACTACTATTTTTAAAAGTATATATTAGAAGTGCTTCCAAATTAATTGGGGACTTAGATATCTGTACGTCACTCAAAGCACTTAGCGCATAAATCACATGTAATAAAAGTCACTTTGTTTTATCTATAAAATGCAACAGGGAAATTTAACAACATACCAGGATTTAGAGATGTCCTGACTTCTTTTTGCTCATTTGTGCCATGTCCTTCATTCACTCAATATTACTTACCTACTTTCTATAGCCAAGCACATACTAAGTACTGGAAATACCAAAGCACATGAGATACAGGTTAGTGAGGGAGATGTTAAAAAAATAACAATGACATACATAACATAAAACCTCTGTAATAGGAGCATTATACCAGGGGCACCTGGGTGGTTCCTTCAGTTAAGCATTTAACTCTTGATTTCAGCTCAGGTCATGATGTCAGGGTTCTGGGCTATGTGCTCCACGGGGAATCTCTCCCTCTCCCTCTCCCTCCCCCCTACTCATGCTCTCTCTCTCCAAAATAAATAAATAAATCTTAAAAAAAATAGAAGCATTACACAAAATAGCTGCTGGAGCACAATTCAGTAGAGAGGCACTCTCCCTGGTAGAGAAGAAAAATCAGGAAACTTCAAAGGGTATCGATGATCAGGCAGAAAAGAGAATTATTAATTCCATACAAAGGGAATAGAGTATATTCTTGGTTCTTCAAAACTAGAATACTTCTTCTCTTTGGCCAATGCTGTTCTGTGATTCTTTTAGATGAGAAGAAAACTACAGGAGCAGGGTCTAGCTATTGAGGACTTGTCTTCCTGACTTTCTATCAAATATGGCAGCAAGCAATATCCATCTATTGCCTGCTTTGCCTCTACCCTCTGTCTGAAGGTAAGATTCTTAAAGTACCCAAATGGAGTAAAACACCAAAGCTGGTATCACTCACTCTACAATGAACAGAGAGGTCATCTGCTACTCACAGCTGGGTCACTGTGGCCCTGAGTCACCATTCTGAGGCGAAGAAGGACAGAGAGAGAGGTATTATAAGCATTCTTATTGCTTTTAGCAGAGTAAAAATTATTGGCCCCCAGGGCTTTCAAATCACAACTCTTGTTACTTCATGTTTTATTCTGAGGAGAAAGTTGTTGCCTACTCTTTTATACAAAGCACAACAAACACAATTTCTAAATGAAAGGATTTTAGGCAGGAGATTTATGGACCCTATACATTCTCCCATGTTGCCAAGAGACATCATGTTTCTAGAAATGGCCTTTAAGACCAGAGACCTTGGCTTAGTAAGAACCAGGATCAACCTCTGTTAATTACATGCCATTATGGGGGTGTCGTCACAGGCCCCTAAGGAATAGAGTTTAGTCAAAGGTCATAAAGCATGAAACAAACACATGGATGTTCTACGACAAGGACTGTTCGGAGACTACAAAGAAGTTGCATGTGGTTAGAACAGAGAAGAAATGAGTAGAAACAGAAAATGATGTTGGAAGATTAGGACTAACCTGGGAAGAGATTTGCATCCTATAATAACAAGATTATTATGACTTTATCCTGCTAGCAATGGGGAACCCACAATACTTTCAAAGCAGAGAAATTAAACAATATGTTTGGATGATAACCATGGTGGCAGCATGGAAAACTGAAAAAGAAAAGACCCTGGGAGCAAAGGAGATGATTTAACTGAAGAAGCTGACTCAACCTCAAGGAGTGAGTTAACATGGTAGAACCAACTATGGGATATCTCTGCTTATAAAAGAGAATATTCTACACTGATTTTATTTAGACCAATTTGAAAATGCATAATCTAATAGTACTTATACATTTCTTGGATCTGTCTACTCAATGATTAACATTAAGATGTAAAATCTCTTGGGGCACCTGGGTGGCTCAGTCGGTTAAGAGTCTGCCTTCAGCTCAGGTCATGATCTCCCGGTCCTGGGATCAAGCCCTGCGTTGGGCTCCCTACTCAGTGGAGAGTCTGCTTCTCCTTCTCCCTCTGCCCCTCCCCTCATTCGTGTGCTCATGCTCTCTCAAATAAATAAGATCTTTTAAAAAAAAAAGATGTAAAATCTCTCTATTAATGTTTAAGTACTGCATATATGTTTCCTAAAAAGCACTTTTCTTATTTCAGAAATTGAAAAACATCTACAGGTAACCAAGTATGTGTGTTTGGCTATTAAAAAAGTAAGAAAAGGAAAATTAATGTTAGTCTAGAGAGCAGAGTTATCAGATACTGTTTCAAAGAAATGCCAAGGGATTCTTAACCAGCAAATGAACAGCCACCAAAGATAACATGATGGGCTTTTAATTTAAAGTTCCAGCTGCAGGATATATTGGTTTTATTGTTTTCCAATATCAGTGAAGTCTGTCAAGCCTCTGTTATTTCATTGAGCTGTCAAGGCCACAAAAAAGACCATTCTAAAACTTCTGCTACAGCAATAGCAACTTGCAACAACTCAGTTATCTGAACTACTTGAAACACTTTGTCTTATCTCACAAAGAATGTGTCAAGAAAGTGATAACTTGGAAGAGTGGTTGAACCTATTTGGAAATTTGTTTAAGTATTTGTTTGTTCCCTTAAATTATAAGCATTGTCTAAAACTTGCTTTTTCTAGGTAGAGTAGGTGTGAAAATATCTCTAAAGGAAAGGAAGCACATTAGGAAATTTAGATTCATTATAAGTAATAAAATCCTGTATTTTTAAGCTTTTTAAAATGGAAACAATAATACACTTCAAAATTTATTTAAAAGGAAGCCCTGCATAGCTAGTTTTGTGGGGAGGGAGACTAAAAGAAGAAGGCAAAAGTTTATTCTAGCAATTCATCTGGCTTCCTGGCTAGAATTTAGAAAAGAAATCTTTTTAAAAGAAGAAAACTCCATTTACAAAATGAAAAGTAGATTTTAGGAATTGGAAAAAAATCCTGCTCTGGACTGTAATGATTAATTCCTTTGTAATCTGATGCATAAAGAAATTACCACTGTGGAGGTAATAAATAGGAGAAAACAACTGGGGTGCCCAACAGAGTTTTTGTTTTATAATGTGGATATTAAAAATCCAAGAGTGATGCACTATTGATGGGAAAGCAAACTACTGCAGCCACTATGGAGAATAGTATGGAGGTTCCTCAAAAAAGTTAAAAATAGAGCTACCCTACAACCCAGGAATTGCACTACTAGGTATTTACCCAAAGGATACAAAAATACAGATTTGAAAGGGTACATGCACCCTGATGTTTCTAGCAGCATTATCAAAAATAGCCAAACTACGGAGAGAACTCAAATGTCCATCGACTGATGAATGGATAAAGAAAATGTGGTGTGTGTGTGTATATATGCATACATATATATATATATTACTATATATATTACTATATATATATATTACTATATACATATATATATACATACATACATATAATGGAATATTACTCATCCACCAAAAGAATGAAATCTTGCCATTTGCAATGACATGGATGGAGCTAGAGTATATTATGCTAAGCAAAATCAGTCAGAGAAAGACAAATACCATAATATCTCACTCACATGTGGAATTTAAGAAAGAAAACAGATGAACATATGGGAAGGGGAAAAAGAAAAAAAGGAGAGAGGGAAATAAACTATAAGAGACTCTTAAAGAACAAACTGAGGGTTGATGGAGGGAGGTGGGTGGGGGATGGGCCAGATGGCTGATGAGCATTAAGAAGGGCACTTGTGATGAGCATTGGGTATTGTACAAAGTGATGAATTACTGAATTCTACTCCAAAAACCAATATTGCACTGTATATTAACTGAAATTTAAATTTAAAATTTTTTTAAAAATAAATAAAAAGCCAAGAGTGTATATACTGCTGTCATTTTTGCCATAAGAAAAAGCACTTTTGCTGAATGGCTTTCTCTATCTCCTCTTCTCCCCTGATTTCCTTCCACCTGAACACCTGAAATATGATTCCAGTTGTCCAAAAGAAAACTTTTTATTATTTTTATTCTAAAAATAATTGGAATTTTCTCCATTTTTTTCAAGATCAAAAAACCACCTGCTGTATAACTAGCTAAAAGCAATTGTGGCTACAGTCAAAACTTCTTCACCAGGCACAGGGCAAAATGTGAATTACTCCTGAGGGAGGGAAAAACCAGTATAATCATCAGCTATCACTTAAGGTGCTCTCTCTTCTTTTCTCATTGCAAGATTCCCAACCTAATGCAAATTTCTGTATTTTACTATTCTGATAACACTGGGGAAATGTTATGGGCACACATATAAGGAGAAAGAATACTACACTTTCTAACTAAGGATTAAAGTTTGCCGGTCACAGCAGCAATATTCCTAGGAAGAATGTGAGTGTTGGCAGGTGGAAGTGTGCAAGGAAAGATATATCTCCCTTAAAGCAGTGTTTCTCACACTTTCACATGCATTAGAATCATCTGGAGGTCTTGATAAAGCACATATTGCAGAGCTACATCTCAGTGTCTGATTCAGTAGGTCTGGGATGGAACTTGAGATTCTGCATTTCTAACAAGCTCCCAAGTGATGTCAATGCTGCTGATGTAGTCCACAAACCACACTTGAATTAGCAAGTTTCATGATGCCTCCTTAAAATCACTTCCATGTGTAAGAAACGTATACAAGTTCATATAGGAAAATCAGTCTCTGACTTCTAAATGTAACATGTTAACAATTCCCCATGAACTATATAGGAAATATATATAATTAAAGCAGGAATTAGTGTGACTTTATAATAGTAGAAAGTTACAAAAAAGTCTTGAAACAAAGATGCAATTTCATTAGCTAACCAGTTAGCACATTCATGATACACCAGGTTGAAAATTTCACTGTATAGGAAAAAACTCTGCATTTTTTTCTAGATTCTCTAAGTTATTAAGACTGTCAATTTGATTTTGAAATAGAGTACTCATTTCTTACCACTTTCACTTAGTGTAGGGTAATTAATTTTTTCATTTATCTAAGATAAATGGATAGAAACCAGGTGGTTTTACTTCATAAGCTATAAGAAAATTATTGTATATCACTAATGGTCACAGCTGAGTCCTATTCTATCTGACTCTCTGTAGGTACCAGCCTATCTTTTGGAGGATGCCTAAAAGATCCACTAATTTTACTGCAAGCAGCCTAAATGAAATAGAAGTAATTAGGCACACACAATATAGCTAGACAATTCTTCCATGAGTCCCCACCCCCAAGAGTGAGGAAATCTGTTTAAGACACAACTGCTCTAGAAATTCACTCTGAGTCCAAAGCCCCAAATAAGTTTCTATATTCCAGAATATTCCTGGAGGTAATACTTCCTAAGAAGTATTAAAAACTACAGGGTTGTGATTAAATATATCATATTGTTTGATACCACTGGATAGTATCCCAGCCTTACTCGAATAAATGTATTAAATTTTGGCTCCTTTGCTTTATGAAAATTCAAAAAACTCATATTACTGCTGAGAAATCCCACTGCTTTCTCGATTCTTTTTCCTCTCAATTTTTATGGCGCTTGTAGATATTTTTCTCATATAAACACTGTTTTTACACAGAGTAAACAAAATAAGTAGGATCCAAAAATATTCAACCCTGTTAGGTACAGGGTCTCGTTATTTCTAAATCAATCAAAGGAGAAGGGCAAAACTCGCCAATGAACTGTGGGGTCTGAGGGATTCAACTGGCTGCAGTTTGGCACCACCTACTGACAGCTGTCCTCTCCAGACCTCAGTACACATGACAATGATTTGTGAGTCCTAGGGCTGGCTAGACTTGCAGAAAAGCAGGGATGATCACAGAAAAGCTCAGTCAGTTGGCTCTAGTTCTGTTACCCTGTTCCTGGGAGACTGGGCTCAGAGTCCACCTTTCATCTCCCTGCTCCTACAGGGAAAGTCTCCCCACCAAACCTCCCCTTCCCCCCATACCTCCCTTAGAAACAAGGGCTGGAAGACAGAAGCCAATCACTTACTGCATTATACCTAAATAAGAATAAAAATCAATTAGCATAAACATTCACAAACAGTATTTATATGAATAAAGATATCAAATATCTCTTGACTGATAATCAGAGCACATAAATGTAGCAGTTAAGAAATTTACAAAAGGAAATTTACAAAAGGCACCCTAGGTTAATATGGTCTTACCTAATTCAACAAGTTTGCCTTTATAATTTTGGGGACTTTTACTATTTACAATATTTTTCTATTAACTAAAAAACAATAAAAGGGAAATCATTTATATACCATTAATGAATTGAAAATATATAAATGAGCAAACTATTTTTAAAATGGGCCTTGTGATAGAATTATGAACATGCAAATTAAGAACATATTTTAATAGGGTTTTTTTCCCAGAGCACAACTATAATAATTGCAGTTGTAAAGAGAAATATTAACATTGTAATATAGCACAATAAATGGACAAATATCTGGGGAAATGAATTAATTACCAAAGTCTGTTCAGTCAAAACAGAATAATTGGTGACACTTTCTTTATTCCTGCAAATGTCAAATAACATGCTCCTTCTAAAACTTGATTATGGTAATATTTGTTTTTATCTTTATAGAGATATAAGAATCATATATTAACCCTATGAATTGGGTTTTGCTTTGTGTTTTTCAAGTATTTATTAAATTATAATTAAAACTTTAGTACCTCCTTACAGATAAAAACTCTAAGAGTATCAAAATTAACCCCTTAAGTTTCTCTCCTTTGCTTTTATTAAAATAGAGTACGAGTAAGAGTAAAATGACTTGCATGCTTCTTCCACATTCTCATATATTTAAAAATCTTTATTATAAAAGCCTTAATAGTAATAACTGAAATTACTATTTGAATATAATAGTGGTGGTGCAATGTTATCAACCAGTAAGTGATATTCCCTCTATAAAAGTGTTTGAATCCCAGTTCTATTTTCTTAATAACCTTAAGGAGGAAAATGAGAACAGATTAATGATTCCCCAATGAAAGAAACAGCAGGCATTTATTCGCGTTGTATATAGTTAGCTAAAAAGGTCTTATTATTAACTAGTTAGAATTCATCAACCTTCCAAAATGGTCTGATTGTTATTTATTCCCATTCATATTAGTTAGAAACAGAGAAATCAAAACAACATCAAGAAAAAGTTTTAAAAACATCCAGGTCCTGATCAAATGTGTGGGCTTTCTCCACATGTCACGGCCTTTCTGATGAACTGAGAGTAAGTAGTCTACACAATCCAAAATCTCCCTCCCCTCCTCTCTAACCAGTAAGAGAATAATCTACAAGACTGTTCTGAGAAAAACAATTGCACATGTCTTCTCAAAGTAAATAAGCCTAGCAATTTGGAAGCACTTTTTTTGTTTGTTTAGTACTTAAAAGAGAAAAAACAAAACTGTACTGAGAAAAAGACATCTTTCTCTCCCTCTCTCTCACTTGTTAGAAGCCAAAGAATTATCAACTAAGAGAATTACCAACACTTAAATGATAAAGTGTCACACTGATATCTCTCCTTGAAAATTACTTTAGATTAGAGAAGCATATTATTTTCTCTGAATTTACACTGCCATATCGTTTGCCCAAATCCTTCATATTTCATTCACATACTACAATGCTACTTGGCTCCTTGCTCCATGATCCTCGTATTCTGAAACATTACAAACATGACCAAAAATGCAATGTCCTTTATCTGTTGCTTTAGCCACCTAATTACACAATTCTCAGTTACCCAATTAAGCTCAAGGAGCTTTTTCCTAAAAACGTACTGGACTAGTAATCTGAAGAACTGGACTATAGTCTTGAATATAAACTTACCAGCCATGTAATCAAGGAAGCAACATTTCAACTCTCCTAGTCTCTGTTTTCCTATCTGTAAATAATGAGGATTGAATTGGACTAGACAAATTCTCAAGATCTCTTCCAGCTAAATACAAATATGGGGTTTTATCATGGTTAAGAATTTCTATTTCTGAGGGTGTCTGGCTAACTCAGTTGGTAGAGCATTCAACTCTTGATCTCAGGGTTGTGACTTCAAGCCCCACACTGGGTTAGAGTGGAAGAAGGAAGGAAGGAAGGAAGGCAGAAAGGCAGGAAGGAAGGGAGGGAGGAAAGGAGGAAAGGAAAGGAGGGAGGGAGGAAAGGAGGTTAAAAAAAAAGAACTGCTATTTCTGAAAATCAGATCTGGAGATATCACAATTCTGGACTTCAAGTTATATTATAAAACTGTACTGATCAAAATGGTGTGGTACTGGCACAAAAATAGACATGTAAATCAATAGAACAGAATAGAAAATCCAGAAATGAGCCCAAAACCATATGGCCAATTAATCTTCAACAACGTAGGAAAGAATATCCGATGAGTAAAAGAATGTCTCTTTAACAAATGGTGTTGGGAAAACTAGACAGCTATATGCAAAAGAATGAAACTGGACCACTTTCTTACACTGTACACAAAAACAAATTCAAAATGCATTAAAGACCTAAATGTGAGACAAGAAACCACCAAAATCCTAGGAGAACACAGGCAGTAACCTCTTTTGACATTGGCCTTAGCAACTTCCTTCTAGATATGTCTCCTGAAGCAAAGGAAACAAAAACAAAAATAAACTACTGGGACCTCATCAAAATAAAAAGCTTCTGCACAGTGAAGGAAACTATCAACAAAATCAAAAGACAGTCTATGGAATGGGAAAAGACATTTGCAAATGATATATCTGAGAAAGGGTGAGTATCTAAAATATATAAAGAACTTATCAAACTTAACACCCAAAAAATGAATAATCCAATTTAAACATGGGCAAAGAACATGAATAGACATTTTTCCAAAGAAGACATCCAAAAGGCAAACAGACACATGAAAAAATGCTCATCATCCCTTATTATCAGGGAAATACAAATCAAAACTCTAATGGGATATCACCTCCTACCTGTTAGAATGGCTAAAATCAACAGGTGTTGGTGAGGATGCAGAGAAAAACAAACCTTCTTGCACTGTTGGTGGGAATTCAAACTGGTGCAGCCACAGTGGAAGACAGTATGGAGGTTCCTCAAAAAGTGAAAAATAGAACTACCTTATGATCCAGCAATCACACTACTAGGTATACACCCAAAGAATACAAGAACACTAATTCAAAGGGATATGTTTACAGCAGCATTATTTGCAACAGCCAAGATATGGAAGCAGCCCAAGAGTCCATAGATTGATGAGTGGTTAAAGAAGATGTGATATATATAATTTTGGAATATTGAAATATACTAGAAATAATAATAATAATATATAGTTGAATACTATTCAGCCATAAAAAAGAATGAAATCTTGTCATTTGCAATGAGATGGATATAGCTTGGGAGTATAATGCTTAGTGAAATAAGTCAGTCAGAGAAAGACAAATACCATATGTTTTCACTCATATGTGGAATCTAAAGAACAAAACAAACAAGCAAAGGGAAAAAAGAGAGAGAGAGAAGCAAATCAAGAACAGAGCCTTGGGGTGCCTGGGTGGATCAGTCAGTTGAGTGTCCAACTCTTGATCTCAGCTCAGGTCTTGATCTTGCTTGTGAGTTCAAGCCCCTCATTGGGCTCCATGCCTGGCATGGAGCCTACTTTAAAAAAATTTTTAAATTAAAATAGTAATAATAATGAAATGAAGAAACAGAGTCTTTAATATAGAGAACAAACTGATGGTTACGGGGTGAGGGGAATGGGTTAAATAGGTGATGGGATTGAGGAGTACAGTTGTTGTGATGAGCACAGGGTGATGTATGTAAGTGTTGAATTACTATATTGTACACCTGAAACTAATATAACACCGTATGTTAACTAACTCGAATTAAAATAGAAACTTAAAAAATAAAACTGATGACAAAATTAAAATTTAAAAAAAAATTGGAAGGAAGGAAGGAAGAAAAGTTGGTTGGTTGGTTCCTTCTGGAATTTTCAGGGTCTGTGGCTTCAGACTTCTAAATCACTCAGCATCAGAGTACCAGCTTATAAACCACTCCTCTTTCACAGCTGTGTTTCACAGCTGTGTTTCACAAATGCTTCTAAGTGCTTTATGTGAAATAACTTATCTAGTCCTCATTAACAATCCCCATAAAGTAGGTACCAGTGTTATCCTCATTTTACAGATGAGCAAAATGAGGTTTATCAGCTTGCATGGCAGAGACAGAATTCAACCCAGGCTCCAGATTCCACATTTTTAATCACTTAGATACAGATACAACTATGCAGCAAATGGCAAGAAAATACAAAATAAGAGGAAAAATGAGAAAATGAAATAACTGGAACTCTCCTGGATAACATGTACAGTATTCTTGCCATATTAAATACCCATTCAATTAAGATTAATAAATCTGTTTTAAGAGACACAGAATTAAAAATGTTACTTTTCTCTAGAAAAGAGGAATAAGAATGAAAGTGACCCCACATGCTTTGAAAAACAGTTAATCAAATAGGAGCCTTACCAGAAACACTGTCTCCTAGGCCATTCAATCTCATAATCCAAACTAAATCTTTCCCCCAAAACAGGTTTCTCCTCTAGTGCTCCTACTCTAGTGAATGGCACCACTACTCACCTGACTAGAAACCTGGGCAACATCTGGACTCTACCCTCTCCCCAGCCCACAAATCCAACCTAATTTCCTTAGGTTCTACTCCTAAAGAGCTCTATAACCCAGCCGTTAGTGCAGCCCAAATGACCATGATCCTGTTCCTGGACCAACACGGTGGTTTCTTAATTAGTCTCTTAACATTATCCATCCTGCCTCTTCAATCCAATCAACTCCACACCAAATCTATTCTCCACAGCCAGAGACATTTTTAAAATGCAAATCTGGTCATGCCACTCTCCTGCTTAAACCCCTGTAATGCCTTCTGGTTACTCTTTAAAAAAGAAGTCCAAAAGTCTTAGCATGTCCTGACAGCCTGATCTATATGATCCCATCCCCTTACTTTTCCATTTCCTCTCCCTCACCCCTCCATATTCTAACTCCCTCCACAACACACACACACACACACACATACACACTCTCTCTCTCTCTCTCTCTCCTCACCACCCCTCCCATGTCATTGAATACACTATATTTGCTTTTGCCTCTGGGCCTTTAACAAGCTGATTTTTCACCATATGCACTGCCTTCTCACAGAGAGTGGAGAGAAAGGGAAGGAGGAGGGAGGGAGAAAGAGAGCAAGCGAGCAGGAGGCAGGATACTGTGCAAGAAAAACACTTCCCCAAAACCACTGACAGAGAAACAAGAGAGCTAATAATTGCAAGATTTTACAAGCAGCAGAGCTCAAAGTCTGAAGTTTTAGAAGTCCATGCCATCACTGGAGTGGAGCCTGGTAGGCACAGAGGTACTCCTGTGGAGAAGGAAGAGAGAGGCCTGGGAGCAGACACCGTGGTCTGAAGATCTCCTGGGTTGCACTGGGAGAGATAGCTCCCCTATTTGGGAGAGTGGCACTGTCTCTCTAGGGACAAAAGACCTAGCAGGTACCACTGAGCTGCCCCATTGATTAGCATAGGAGAAGAGGTAGCTGCTGAGGGCACCTAACCTGGATGCCAGTTTTTTGCTGCACTTTACCGTAAACTCCATTCCCCTGCACATTTATGTGATAGCCCCTCTGGGACAAACTGGTGCCAGCCACAGTACAGTGAAACCCTCCCTCAGAGGATCAGCACAGGTCCATGCCACACCAAGTCCCTAAAATTTGAAGTTTTGAAATCCAACCAGTAAGTGTAAGATAAAACACAGGAGCACTGAGCCACCAGGTGGGCAGACAGCTCAGACACAGATAGGGTGAAGGTAGGGATCTGAGGGAAGCCTGGGACATACAAGGGGAGTTTGTTTGCTCTTCTGTGAGGGCTTTCTGAACAGTGGCAGGCATGAATCCACCTCTCTGAGAATAAGAGAGCCAGCTGATGTCATTTTTACCCCTGCCTATCAGCACAGATAGACTTCAGTGAACAGGACAGTGCCCACAGAGGAGGTTTGACCTGCTGACACCAAGCCTCACCCTCCTGCACCCTGCAAGTGCTTTTTTACTAGGGCAAGTGTGCCTGAGAGTCAGAGCAGCAGTGGGACCCTCCCCCAGAAGACCAGCACAAACTACCCACACTCACCACAGCTACAGACAATAGAGTACTACAGAGCTTCAGCTCTAGGGGAAATAAGATCTAGCCTCTTTTAACAAGCAGACTAAAACATACCTAGTTAAAACCCACCACACAGTGGACAAGGTCCAAACACTCCCCACTATAGGCAAGGAGAAACTCTGCAGAGGACTGACATAAGGGAAAGAGGAGCCAAAACACTGCAGCAGAGTGCACACAACACACACCAGAAACACCTCCTGAAGTGCCAGGCTCTGGACAGTATATGACCTGTTCTTAATATAGCCATTACTCTCAGGAGCAGGAAACATAACAGGCTTCCCTAACACACAGAAGACAGAGACCTAGACAGAATGCCAAGATGGAGAAATTCATCCCAAAAGAAAGAACAAGAAGAGGTCATGGCCAGGGATCTAATTAAAACAGATATGAGTAATATGCCTGAACCAGAATTTAAAATGACAATCATAAGGATACTAACTGGGCTTGAGAAAAGCATAGAAGAAACCAGTGAGTCCCTTACTACAGAGATAAAAGACCTAAAAATTAGTCAGGATGAAATAAACATGCTATAACCAAGATGCAAAAATGACTGGATATAATGACCACAAGGATTGAAGAAGCAGAGGAACAAATAAGAGATATAGAAGGTAAAATTATGGAAAATAATGAAGATAAAAATAAGAGGGAAAGAAATGTTGCATCACCAATGTAGATTTAGGGAACTCAGTGACTCCATAAAGCATAATAACATTCATAGCATAGGAGTCCAAGAAGAAGAGAGGGAAAATGGGGCAGAAAGTCTATCTGAGCAAATTATAGCTGAGAACTTCCCTAATCTGGGGAAGGAAACAGATATCCAAATCCAGGAGGCACAGAGAATGCCCAAAAAAATCAACAAAAGCCGGCCAACACCAAGACATATCATAGCATAATTTGTAAAATACAGATATTAAGGAAAGAATGCTGAAAGCAGCAAGGGAAAAGAAATCCCTAACCTACAAGGAAAGACAAATTAGGTTAGCAGCAGATCTGTCCACAGAAACTTGGCAGGCCAGAAGAGAGTGGCATGATATATTCAATGTGCTGAATGGCAAAAATATGCAAGGAAGAATACCTTATCCAGCAAGGCTGTCATTCAGAATACAAGGAGAGATACAGAGTTTCCCAAACAAACAAAAACTAAAGGAGTTCATGACCGCTAAACCAGCCCTGCAAGAAATATTAAAGGGTACTCTTTGAGTGGCAAAAGAAAGAACAAAAGCAACAAAGACCAGAAAGGAACAGAGAAAATCTCCAGAAACACCAACTTTATAGGTAATACAAGGACACTACATTCATATCTATCAATAATCACACTGAATTTAAATGGACTAGATGCTCTAATCAAAAGATATAGGGTATCAGAATGGGTAAAGAAACAAGACCTGCCTATATGCTGCATACAAGAGAATGAGTGGGTTAACCAAGAAATTAAAAAAGAAATAAAAAAACATATGGAAGCAAACAAAAATGAAAACACAATATTCCAAAACCTTTGAGATGCAGTAAAAGCTGTCCTAAGAGGGAAGTATATAGTAATACAGGCCTACTACAAGAAGCAAGAAGTCTCAAATACACAACTTACACCTAAAGGAGCTGGAAAAAGAACAGCAAATGAAGCCTAAAGCCAGCAGAAGTAGGGAAATAATATAATGATTAGAGCAAAAATAGATGATACAGATCCCCCCCCCAAAAAAAACAGTAAAACAGATCAATGAAAATAGGAGCTGATTCTTTGAAAAAATTAATAAAATTGATAAACCCCTAATCAGATCTAACAAACAGAGAATGCACCCAAATAAATAAAATCATAAATGAGAGAGGAGAAATAACAACCAACACCTAGAAATACAAACAATTATGAGATTATTATGAAAAATGATAGGCAAACAAATGGGGCAATCTGGAAAAAATGGATAAATTCCTAGAAACACATAACTACCAAAACTGAAACAGAAAGAAATAGAAAATTGAAACAGAGCCATAACCAGCAAAGAAACTGAACCAGTAATCAAAAATCTCCCAACAAACAAAAGTCCAGGGCCAGATGGCTTCCCAGGGGAATTCTACCAAACACTGAAGAAGAATTAATACCTATTCTCTTAAAACTGTTCCCCAAAATAGCAATGGATGGAAAACTTCCAAACTCCTCCTGTGAGGCCAGCATTACCTTGATTCCAAAACCAGAGAAAGACCCCACTAAAAAGGAGAATTACAGGCCAATATCCCTGATGCACATGGAGGCAAAATTCTCAACAAGATACTAGCAAATTGAATCCAACAGACCATTAAAAGGATTATTCACCACAATCAAGTGGGATTTATTCCTGAGCTTGCAGGGGTGGTTCAATATCCTCAAATTAATCAACATGATACACCACATTAATAAAAGAAAGGATAAGAACTATATGATCTTCTCAATAGATGCAGAAAAAACATTTGACAAAATACAGCATTCTTTCTTGATAAAAACCCTCAAGAAAGTAGGGATAGAAGGAACATACCTCAACATCATAAAGGCTATATAGGAAAGACCATCCTCAATGGGGAAAAACTGAGAGCTTTTCCCCTAAGGTCAAGAACAGGACAGGGATGCCCACTCTCACCACTGTTGTTCAACATACTATTAGCCTCAGCAATCAGACAACAAAAAAGAAATAAAAGGCATCTAAATCGGCAAAAAAGAAGTCAAACTTTTACCCTTTGCAGATGATATAATACTCTATGTAGAAAACCTGAATGACTCCACCAAAAGATTGCTAGAACTGATAAATGAATTCAGCAAAGTCACAGGATATAAAATCAATATACAGAAATCTGTTGCATTTCTATACACCAATAATGAAGCAGCAGAAAGAAAAATCTAGGAACTGATCCCATTTAGAATTATACCAAAAACCATAAGACACCTAGGAATAAACCTAACCAAAGCAGTAAAAGACCTATACTCTGAAAACTATAGAACATTTACAAAAGATACTGAAGAAGACACAAAGAAATGGAAAAAACATTCCAATCTCATAGATTGGAAGAACAAATATTGTTAAAATGTCTATACTGGGGCACCTGGGTGGCTCAGTCGGTTCAGTGGCCCACTCTTGGTTTCAGCTCAGGTCGTGGTCTTAGGGTCCTGGGATGGAGCCCTGTGTTGGGCTCCCCTCTCAGTGGAAACTCTGTTTTCATTCTCCCTCCGCCCCTCCCCACAGCTTATGCACATGCTCGATCTCTCTCTCAAATAAATCTTTAAAAAATAAAATAAAATGTCTTTATTACCCAAAGCAATCTACAGATGCAATGCAATTCCTATCAAAACAACACCAGCATTTTTCACAGAGCTAGAACAATTCTGAAATTTGTATGGAAAGAGCCCAAATGTCTATTGATTGATGAATGGATAAAGAAGATGTGGTATATATACACACAATGCAGTATTACTCAGCCATCAAAAAGAATGAAATCTTGCCATTTGCAATGATCATGGATGGAACTAGAGTGTATTATGCTAAGTGCAATAACTCAGAGAAAGACAAAGCACATGATTTCACTCATATGTAGAATTTAAGAAACAAAGCAGATAAACATCAGGGAAGGGAAGGAAAAATAAAATAAGAGAAAAACAGAGAGGGAGGAAAACCATAAGAGACTCCTAACTATAGGGAGTAAACTGAGGGTTGCTGGAGGGGAGGTTAGCGGGGAGGCTGGAGTAAATGGGTGATGGGTATTACGGAGGGTACTTGTTGCAATGAGCACTGCGTGTTATCTACAAGTGATGAATCACTAAATTCTACTCCTGAAACTAATAATGCACTGTATGTTAATTAACTTGAATCTAAATAAAATCTAAAAAATAAAAAACAAATAAAATAAAATAAAATTTGTATGGAACCAGAAAAGACCCCAAATAGCCAGAGTAATGTTGAAAAAGAAAACTAGAGCTGGAAGCATCACAATTCCAGGCTTCAAGCTCTATTACAAAGCTGTAATCATCAAGACAGTATGGTACTGGCACAAAAACAGACATATAGATCAATGAAACAGAATAGAGAACCCAGAAATGGAACCACAACTATATGGTCAACTAATCTACAACAAAGCAGGAAGAAATATCCAATGGAAAAAAGACAGTCTTTTCAACAAATGGTGGTGGGGGGGGGTAGCGCCTGAGTGGCTCATTCATTAAGGTTTGCCTTTGGCTCAGGTCATGATCCCAGAGTGGCTCAGTCGTTAAGCATCTGCCTTCGGCTCAGGTCATGATCCCAGGGTCCTGGGATCAAGTCCCGCATCGGGCTCCCTGCTTGGCAGGAAGCCTGCTTCTCCCTCTCCCACTCCCCCTACTTGTGTTCCCTCTCTCTCTGTGTATCTCTCTGTCAAATAAATAAATAAATAAACTTTAAAAAATGGTGGTGGGAAAATTGGACAGCAACATGCATAAAAATGAAACTAGACCACTTTCTTACACCACATACAAAAATAAATTCAAAATGGATGAAAGGCCTAAATGTGAGACAGGAAACCATCAACCTGAGGCATGATGGGTTTGGCTGGCTATAAGATTTCCTAGAGAATCAGTCTAAATAGAACCATGGTGGATGAGCAGACATTCTAGGGAGTCACCAGAAGCCTTGATTGATAGCCTTACTTAGAATGTCCTTGTCTCTGATGGATGGGGAGTCTCCAGGCTCTCTAGGTCACCTAAAGTCTGGGTAATTACAAAAGATCTAGAATTACATTCTCTGCTCAAGGTTGCTGAAATTCAGACGTTTCTGGATTAGGGACCAACATGGCATATGCTAAGACTGGTGAACTGGAGCCCTCCTGGTGGAAGGCAAGGCAAAGGCAGTTTAGTTCCTATCAACTGTCGTGTTATATGGAGTTGTGTAAGAGCAACAAAAAAAATAAATAAAAAATCCCCAAAAGGGCAAAATCCCATGAGAAAGAAAATGGCCCAAAGGACAGATAGCAGTCCAATGGAGCTGCCCATGGGGAACTGGTGGTGGTCAGGAATCATCCTAAAATCCATTTCAAGGATTCCAGGGTGTTGGGTAATTTGAGACCCCTCACAACTCCACCTACTTCACATGGCTTACCAGGTCCTTCATGAGTAGTTACCCACTTATCTCTCCAGGCTTATCTCTTGTTGATCTGTGTGTCCCTCATCCTCCAGCCACACTGCATCGCTTGCGTGTAGGTTCTTAAATGAGTCAAGTCCTCCTCTGCCTCCAGGTCAACACTGCTCCAATTCCATCCCCTCCTCTACTATCTTCATCACCCCACCTCTAATTTTTTTTCTCTAAAACAATGTCTACTAGTCCTTGTTCTTTAGGTCCCAAGGAAGATATCTATAACTCCAGGAGGTCTTCTTGCTAGTTAGTTGCCCCTCTTTTATGCTTCCACTGCACCCTGTTTACCTTTAGTATCCCTATGACCTTGAGCAGGTCACTCATTTTCTCCAAGTGTCAAGTCACTTATCTTCTCCAAGTGTCAGCTTCTAAGCATGTAAAATGAGGATACCAATACTTGCCTTGCAGAGCTATTGCCAAGATGAAATAAGGTAATGTATGTAACAGCTAAATACAATGTTGGGTTCCTGGGATCTGTTCAGTAAACGGGAACAAAATTTATGTTCTTGTTATAGTTGTCTGCTGTTGTTGCAATTATCATATTGTATAATAATTGCTTATTTTTCTGCTTTCCCCATTAAACTAAGATGAAGACAGGAATTAAATCTTATATTTTGTTGTATTGTCTGTACCAAACACATTAAACACTTATAATAAGTAGTCAATGTATTGAATGAATATGTATTGAAACAAGTAACACATGGGATATATAATGAGAAGATATTAATGAATGAATAAATGAACAAATGAATAAACAGTGGAAGTTTCTCTTTGTGTCATCATGATGTACTCCTTAGACATCACTTCCCACATCAGCTTGGAGTGGACAGATCTGAATCAACCCTAGACATACCACCTCTCTGAAAAATGGAGTTCCCAAAAAAATTATTTTCCCAAAGTTTAGACTTCTATACCTACTAAGTATTACGTAGTCAGAATGACCTGGATTTCTTGTACCTCCCTCTCAAACATGCTCTCTTACCTCTGAGCTTTTTGCCTAGCCTGAGAACAATCTCCTCAACACACTTTTATAATTTTGACATTTCACTGACATTTTCCTATTGAACTATATATTAGCCTTTCTTGTCTCCCCTATTAATATTAAATTCCTTCAAGATAGGCATTTGAATATTTTTTAGTATATTCCTAGGACCTAAAAGAATAAAAGAGCCCCAACTTTGGAATAAGTCAGACCTACATTTGAATCCTAAGTGTTTGTTACTTAAAAGCTGAGTAGCTTTGGGTAAGTTACCCTAACTCCCATCTCAATTCCCTCATTTGTAACGTGGCAATAATAGCATCCACCTTGCAAAGTTGTATTAAATAAAATATGGTCCATAAATACCTATCACAGTTTCTAACACATATTAAGAATGCCATGAATGTTGCTTAATAGCAGGGTTATTTTTCCTTCAGTAAAACTGGAAGCTTTGACAAGATATGCATTTTAACCATGTCCAGATTAAATCTATTTTAAGTCTGGAAAACATTCCATATTATTTGCTGAATTAAATGTATTGACCAAAAAACTTAAGGAGTGGGGGCGGAGCAAGATGGCAGAGGAGTAGGAGACCTGGATTTTGTCTGGTCTCAGGAATTCAGCTGGATAGGGATCAAACAATTCTGAATAACTACAAACTCAACAGGAGATCGAAGAAAAGAATAGCAACAACTCTCTGAACAGAAAAGTGACCACTTTCTGGAAGGTAGGACGTGCAGAGAAGTGAATCCGAGGCGATATTTGGGAGGATAGACGGCAGGGGAGGGGGCCTCCGTCAGCCTCTTCTGGCAAGTGAGAGAGCCACGGAGCACAAAATCGGAACTTTTAGAAGGCTCCGCTGAGGGACGTCACTCCAGTGGCTAAGCGGGGGGTGGAAACCTCGTGGGACAGTGTGGTCTCAGGACCCTCAGGGTCACAGAAAGTCTGGGGGTGCCTGAGTGCAGCAGACCTCCCAGGGATCAGAGCCGGGAAGTCAGCTGCAGAGACGAAGCTGAGGAGTGGGCTCTCAGTTCGGGGTTGCCATAAACTGTGATCCGCGGAACAGTCGGGCCACTGATCCTCCAGCACGGACCCAACAAGCAACAGATCCAGGGAGACTCCCCTTCCTCCCCTGGAAGGAGCGGCGCGGGAGTGCACCGCAGGGATCTGCTGGATTTGGAGACTCCACACTGAGTCAGGTGCCAGAGATGGAAACGCTCGGTCACAGGCCGGGTGAGCACGAAGTTAGGCCAGAGACCGGGAAGATGGGACTGACTGACTACTTTTCTCTGGGGGTGCACTGAGGAATGGGGCCCGAGTTCTCAGCTCCTCTGGGCAGATTGGGAGGCCGCCATTTTCACTCTCGTCCTCCAAAGCCCAGTGAAAAGTTTGCAGGGAACAAAAGCTCCCAAGAGCAAACCCGAGCAGATTACTTAGCCCAGACTGGCAAGGGTGGGGCAATTCCGCCTCCAGCAAAGATATTTGGGAACCACGGCAACAGGCCCCTCCCCCAGAAGATCAGCGAGAACAGCCATCCAAGACCAACTTTACCAATCAATGAGAACGGCAGAACTCCAGCGCCAGGGAAATACTGCACATAGAATCCATGGCTTTTTTACCATGATTCTTTAGTCTTTCAAAGTTAATTTTTTTTAACCGTCCTTTTTTTTTTTTAATTTTTCTTTTTCACTTTTTCAACCAACATCTTATCAATCCCTTTTTTAAAAAGACATTTTTATTTTTCATTTCTCGAGTCATATTCTATCCCTTCATAGTAGTTACCATTATTTTTGGCATATATATATAAGTTGTTCTCTCTTTAAAATTATGAGATACAGTTTCTTCTAACAGATCAAAATATACCCTAAATCTCTAGTGTATGACTTTGTTATAGTCTCCTGCCTGCTCACATTCTCTTCCGTTTTTTTTTCTTTTTTAAATCCTCTTCTTTCTTTTTTCAAACAACTTGTTATCTTATCAATTCGTTTTATAAAATTTTTTATAATTTTCATCTTTAACAGTCATATTCCATCCCTTCATTGTATCAACCCTTATTTTTGTACATATATAAGTTTTTCTTTCTTTAAAATTTTGGGAGGCACTTTCTTCTAACAGACCAAAATATACCCAAAATCTAGTGTGTGGCACTGATCTATGCACCAGCCTGATCATATTTGATCATATTCTGGTTTTTTTGTTTTGTTCTGTTTTTGAATGTTTTTATCTTTTTCTTATTTCTTTCTTTCCCTTTCTTTTGCCCCGGTTTAAGGTCTTTTCTGATTTCTTTAGAGTATATTTTCTGGGGACGTTGTTACCCTGTTAGCATTTTATTCTCTCATTCATCTATTCTCCTCTGGACAAAATGACAAGATGGAAAAAACACCTCAACAAAAAGAACAACAGGTAGTACCAATTGCCAGGGACCTACTCAATACGGACATTAGTGCAATGTCAGACCTAGAGTTCAGAATCATGATTTTAAAGATACTAGCTGGGCTTGAAAAAAGCATGGAAGTTATTAGAGAAACACTTTCTGGAGAAATAAAAGAACTAAAATCTAACCAAGTCGAAATCAAAAAGGCTATTAATGAGGTGCAATCAAAAATGCGGGTGCTAACTGCTAGGATAAATGAGGCAAGAGAGATTCAGTGATATAGAAGACCAAATGATGGAAAATAAAGAAGCTGAGAAAAAGAGAGATAAACAACCACTGGATCACGAGAGCAGAATTTGAGAGATAAGCGATACCATAAGACGAAACAACGTTAGAATAATTTGGATCCCAGAAGAAGAAGAAAGAGAGAGGGACAGAAGGTATATTGGAGCAAATTATAGCAGAAAATTTCCCTAATTTGGGGAAGGAAACAGGCATCAAAATCCAAGAGGCACAGAGAACCCCTCTCAAAATCAATAAAAATAGGTCAACACCCCGACATCTAATAGTAAAACTTATGCATCTCAGAGACAAAGAGAAAATCCTGAAAGCAGCTCGGAGAAGAGATCTGTAACCTACAATGGTAGAAACATTAGATTGGCAACAGACCTATCCACAGAGACCTGGCAGGCCAGAAAGGACTGGCAGGATATACTCAGAGCACTAAATGAGAAAAATATGCAGCCAAGAATACTATATCCAGCTAGGCTGTCATTGAAAATAGAAGGAGAGATAAAAAGCTTCCAGGACAAACAAAAACTAAAGGAATTTGCAAACACGAGACCAGCCCTACAAGAAATATTGAAAGGGGTCCTCTAAGCAAAGAGAGAGCCTAAAAGGAACATAGACCAGAAAGGAACACAGACAATATACAGTAACAGTCACCTTACAGGCAATACAATGGCACTAAATTCCTATCTTTCAATAGTTACCCTGAATGTAAATGGGCTAAATGCCCCAATCAAAAGACGCAGGCTATCAGACTGGATTAAAAAACAAGACCCATCGATATGCTGTCTGCAAGAGACTCATTTTAGACCCAATGACACCCCCAGATTGAAAGTGAGGGGGTGGAAAACCATTTACCATGCTAATGGACACCAAAAGAAAGCTGGGGTGGCAATCCTTATATCAGACAAATTAGATTTTAAACCAAAGACTGTAATAAGAGATGAGGAAGGACACTATATCCTACTTAAAGGGTCTATCCAACAAGATCTAACAATTGTAAATATCTATGCCCCTAACATGGGAGCAGCCAATTCTATAAGCCAATGAATAACAAAATCAAAGAAACACATGGACTACAATACAATAATAGTGGGGGACTTTAACACCCCCCTCACTGAAATGGACAGATCATCTAAGCAAAAGATCAACAAGGAAATAAAGACTTTAAATGACACACTGGACCAAATGGACTTCACAGATCTATTCAGAACATTCCATCCCAAAGCAACAGAATACACATTCTTCTCTAGTGCCCGTGAAACATTCTCCAGAATCGATCACATCCTAGGTCACAAATCAGGTCTCAACCGGTACCAAAAGATTGGGATCATTCCCGGCATATTTTCAGACCACAGTGCTTTGAAATTAGAACTCAATCACAAGAGGAAAGTCGGACAGAACTCAAATACATGGAGGCTAAAGAGCATCCTACTAAAGAATGAATGGGTCAACCAGGAAATTAAAGAAGAATTTAAAAAATTCATGGAAACCAATGAAAATGAAAACACAACTGTTCAAAATCTTTGGGATGCAGCAAAGGCAGTCCTAAGAGGAAAGTATACAGCAATACAAGCCTTTCTCAAGAAACAAGAAAGGTCTCAAGTACACAACCTAACCCTACACCTAAAAGAGCTAGAGAAAGAACAGCAAATAAAGCCTAAACCCAGCAGGAGAAGAGAAATCATAAAGATCAGAGCAGAAATCAATGAAATAGAAACCAAAAGAACAGTAGAACAGATCAACGAAACCAGGAGCTGGTTCTTTGAAAGAATTAACAAGATTGATAAACCCCTGGCCAGACTTATCAAAAAGAAAAGAGAAATGACCCAAATCAACAAAATCATGAATGAAAGAGGAGAGATCACAACCAACACCAAAGAAATACAAACAATTATAAGAACATATTATGAGCAACTCTATGCCAGCAAATTAGATAACCTGGAAGAAATGGATGCATTCCTAGATGTATCAACTACCAAAACTGAACCAGGAAGAAATAGAAAACCTGAACAGACCTATAACCACTAAGGAAATTGAAGCAGTCATCAAAAATCTCCCAACAAACAAAAGCCCAGGGCCAGATGGCTTCCCAGGAGAATTCTACCAAACATTTCAAGAAGAATTAATACCTATTCTTCTGAAACTGTTCCAAAAAATAGAAATGGAAGGAAAACTTCCAAACTCGTTTTATGAGGCCACCATTACCTTGATTCCCAAACCAGACAAAGACCCCATCAAAAAGGAGAATTACAGACCAATATCCTTGATGAACATGGATGCAAAAATTCTCACCAAAATACTAGCCAATAGGATCCAACAGTACATTAAAAGGATTATTCACCACGACCAAGTGGGATTTATCCCTGGGCTGCAAGGTTGGTTCAACATCTGCAAATCAATCAACGTGATATAATACATTAACAAAAGAAAGAACAAGAATCATATGATCCTCTCAATAGATGCAGAAAAAGCATTTGACAAAGTACAGCATCCTTTCTTGATCAAAACTCTTCAGAGTATAGGCATAGAGGGTACATACCTCAATATCATAAAAGCCATCTATGAAAAACCCACAGCGAATATCATTCTCAATGGGGAAAAACTGAGAGCTTTCCCCCTAAGGTCAGGAATGCAGCAGGGATGTCCACTATCACCACTGCTATTCAACATAGTATTAGAAGTCCTAGCCACAGCAATCAGACAACAAAAAGAAATCAAAGGCATCCAAATCGGCAAAGAAGAAGTCAAACTCTCACTCTTTGCAGCTGATATGATACTTTATGTGGAAAACCCCAAAGACTCCACCCCAAAACTGCTAGAACTCATCCAGGAATTCAGTAAAGTGGCAGGATAGAAAATCAATGCACAGAAATCAGTGGCATTCCTATACACCAACAACAAGACAGAAGAAAGAGAAATTAAGGAGTCGATCCCATTTACAACTGCACCCAAAACCATAAGATACCTAGGAATAAATCTAACCAAAGAGGCAAAGGATCTGATCTGTACTCAGAAAACTATAAAATACTCATGAAAGAAATTGAGGAAGACACAAAGAAATGGAAAAACATTCCATGCTCATGCATTGGAAGAACAAATATTGTGAAGATGTCAATGCTACCTAGAGCAATCTACACATTCAATGCAATCCCCATCAAAATACCATCCACTTTTTTCAAAGAAATGGAACAAATAATCCTAAAATTTATATGGAACCAGAAAAGACCCTGAATATCCAGAGGAATGTTGAAAAAGAAAAGCAAAGCTGGCGGCATCACAATTCCGGACTTCCAGCTCTATTACAAAGCAGTCATCAAGACAGTATGGTACTGGCACAAAAGCAGACACATAGATCAACGGAACAGAATAGAGAGCCCAGAAATGGACCCTCAACTCTATGGTCAACTCATCTTTGACAAAGCAGGAAAGAATGTCCAACGGAAAAAAGACAGTCTCTTCAACAAATGGTGTTGGGACAATTGGACAGCCACATACAAAAGAATGAAACTGGACCATTTCCTTACACCACACACAAAAATAGACTCCAAATGGTTGAAAGACCTCAATGTGAAACAGAAGTCCATCAAAATCCTAAAGGAGAACACAGGCAGCAACCTCTTCGACCTCAGCCACAGCAACTTCTTCCTAGAAACATCACCAAAGGCAAGGGAAGCAAGGGCAAAAATGAACTATTGGGACTTCATCAAGATAAAAAGCTTTTGCACAGCAAAAGAAACAGTCAACAAAACCAAAAGAAAACCGACAGAATGGGAGAAGATATTTGCAAATGACCTATCAGATAAAGGGCTAGTATCCTAAGTCTATAAAGAACTTATCAAACTCAACACCCAAAGAACAAAGAATCCAATCAAGAAATGGCCAGCAGACATGAACAGACATTTTTCCAAAGAAGACATCCAAATGGCCAACAGACACGTGAAAAAGTGCTCAACATCGCTTGGCATCAGGGAAATCCAAATCAAAACCTCAATGAGATACCACCTCACACCAGTCAGAATGGCTAAAATTAGCAAGTCAGGAAACGACAGATGTTGGCGGGGATGCGGAGAAAGGGGAGCCCTCCTACACTGTTAGTGGGAATGCAAGCTGTTGCAGCTACTCTGGAAAACAGTATGGAGGTTCCTCAAGAAGTTGAAAATAGAGCTACCATACGACCCACCATTGCACTACTGGGTATTTACCCCAAAGGTACAAATGTAGGGATCTGAAGGGGTATATGCACCCCGATGTTTATAGTAGCAATGTCCACAATAGCCAAACTGTGGAAAGAGCCAAGATGTCCATCAACAGATGAATGGATAAAGAAGAAGTGGTGTATATATATATATATATATATATATATATATATATATATATATACAGTGGAATATTATGCAGCCATCAAAAAGAATGAGATCTTGCCATTTGCAACGATGTGGATGGAACTGGAGGGTGTTATGTGGATCGAAATAAGTCAATCAGAGAAAGACATGTATTATATGACCTCACTGATATGGGGAATTCTTAATCTCAGGAAACAAACTGCGGGTTGCTGGAGTTGGCGGAAGAGGGATGGGGTGGCTGGGTGATAGACATTGGGGAGGGTATGTGCTATGGTGAGTGCTGTGAATTGTGTAAGACTGTTGAATCACAGATCTGTACCTCTGAAACAAATAATGCAATATATGTTAAGAAAAAAAATAAAGAAAATAGGAGGAGGGGAAGAATGAAGGGGGGGAAATCGGAGGGGGAGAAGAACCATGAGAGATGATGGACTCTGAAAAACAAACTGAGGGTTTTAGAGAGGAGGGGGGTGGGAGGATGGGTTAGCCTGGTGACGGATATTAAAGAGGGCATGCTCTGCATGGAGCACTGGGTGTTATGCACAAACAATGAATCATGGAACACTACATCAAAAACTAATGATGTAATGTATGGTGATTAACATAACAATAAAAAATTTAAAAAAAAACTTAAGGGGTGCTATATGTCTCTGTGTGTTTGTCTCTGTGTATGTTTGTATATAAGTCCATCCTAATAAAGAAATAGCTCCTAATATACATACCCCCAACAGCTCAACTATATTCACACCAAAATCCAAATGAAGCCATGGAAATTTAAAGCTGAAAACAATAAGGGATCCTACAAAGCATCTGGTTCACCCCTTTGTTAGGAAACCTGATAAGGAACCTGAGGTAGAGAAAGATCATGACTTACCAAATCCATACAGTTAATATATGGCAGAGCCTTGTAGCTGCCTCCCAGATTTAAAAGTATTACTGTTTTCTATCTAAACTCAAATTCCCTGATCCTTCAATCTCCTGAGTACCTGTCAAATCAGAAAGCAATTTTAACAACAAGAGAGGAGTAGATGGGTATACAGATTACTTCCCAAGTATTGTATAATACTATTGTACAACAGTATTATAACTATTGTTCTGATGTATTGCTATAGGAATCCACTCCATTTTCCACAAACTCCCAATAAAGCATTTCACTTTATTACATACGCAAACATTCCTAGCTTTTTGAAGGACTTCTCTCGCTTTTTCTCCTTACTTAACCTTTGTTTGTAATTATTGCTCAGAAATGAGGGCTTCTTTTTCTATTAAGTTTTAAACCCAATTCCTGTTGTAATTTCAGATGTAATTACTGCTCCTTTCTGGCAACAGGTCCAAAGTAAAACCTACATTCATTCTACTCTACAACAGAGACAAACTGGGCATACAGCCATTCATTCTCTTTCGTATTTTATTAAAGGACTGATTTCCAAAGGGCAGTAAACAGTAAGCCTGAAGCCCAGTAAATGAATAAAAACGAAAGCAGGGAAGCACCATTGGTTTAAGGTAAAGGTATTCTGCTTATTAGCCACTTGGCAATTTGGTTACAGCAGGGTGTTTATAACTACCACTGCTACTGCCCCATCTTAAAAGGGAAAAACTTTGTGTGTCACCATCGGTGAGGCCAGGCTCCCAAAACTATAACTGGAGTGTAAGTTTCATGAGGGCAGAAATTTTTTAGTTTTACCCACTGCTGAATCTCCTGGAACAGTAGCTGGTATGTTGCAAGCTCTCTACCACCACTGAATGAAGTACACCGATTTTACCTGCCTCAGCATCAGATCCTGACAGTGAAACTCTTTCACAACATCACTAAGCGTCTAAAATTAAGTCCATCTTACAAGATTTTTGTCTATAATGGAGTCAGGCAGTAAGCCCCATAGAGGAAACAAAGAAAAAGAAGGGAGAGAGGGAAGAAGATTTTAGTTCTTAAAGCAATACCAGTATATTGAGGCAGAGCCAAACTCAGCCCGAGTATACGCAGAAATTCTTTGGAAGATAATAGCATCACCAATAGAACCTTTATATGTGATACACAATTATGTAATTGCGTATACATTTTATCTGAGCAATTTAGTGCATACACCTTGCACTGAAATTGTCCATACACTCAACCATCTCCTAAAGTAGACAGTAAGCTTCCTGAAGGCAGAGAAAACTTCTTGTTCATTTTATCCCAGTATCTGGTACATGGCAGATGCTCAATAAATACCTAAGAAAGAAAAGGAAAAAGTTGATACACTGATTTATTTCCTCAGATGATAATGAAACACAGTTTGGAGGTTACTCTTTCATTGAACAAACATTAGATACAGTAGTATAGTCTCTGCCCTCAAGCACCTCATAGAACAGAATGGAAGAGAAAGCAGATGTGAAGAAAGAAATCTGGATTTTATTATGTTTTTAAAAGATTTTACTTATTTATTTGAAAGAGAGACACAGAGATAGCAATAGAGAACACGAGCAGAGAGGAGAGGGAAACTTCAGCAGGCTTCCCACTGAGCTGGGAGCCAGATGTGGGGCTCGATCCCAAAACCCCAGGACCACAACTTGAGCCGAAGGTAGACACTTACCTGACTGAGCCACCTAAGCACCCCAAGAAATCTAGACTTTTAAACCAGTCACTTGTGAGTTCTGTACATGCACTCATCTGACTGAAGCCTCTACCCTCCTAACCTCTCAACCCCTCCACTGTGCCCCCTCAAATCTGTGCTGTCATAAGTAGAAAAAGTGCTCTCCTCCCCTCTTCCTGCCTCCCAAAACTCTCCCTGCCGCACTCTCAAGGACAGAGACCTCCACCGAAGTTCTCCTACAGCAGCCTCTTCAACTCCCCACGAAGCAGACAGGGTTGCCTTCTAAAATCCTGAAGGAATGTCATTCCTTTGCTCAAAACGTCCCAGGGCCCCCATCTCAACTGAAGAAAAATCTAAAGTTCTGGCCATTTTCTTATCACTGGATTCCCTCTCTAACTCACTGCCTATTTAAGTACAAATAAAAATTAAAAATGAGCAGCTTAATTCTCCCTGTTGAAAATAAGGGAAAAGATCCTCCTCGTCCTTTACATAGAGCATTTACTTTAGAAAACTTATAAGACTTTCTACTCTCTTTGAAATGCATATAATTTCTTTTGAAAATCAGATAAGCCTCTTTTGAGTTTTATGGCCCAGTAATGTCTTTCTGAAAGACGTGAGAGCCATCTCTTTGAAATGTAAACATCAAGGAAGATGAAATAGCACACCTATCTCCCAGTTCCTGCAGGAGGGCAGGAGCCTAACTTAGTTGTGTGCCTCTCTCCAAGTTGCAAAACTATCTCCTGTCATTAAGATATGAGAAGTTTATTTTTCCTCTGAATGAAATTTTGCCATTTGTGACAACATGGATGGACCCTGAGGGCATTATACTAAGTGAAATAAGTCGGACAAGACAAATACCACATGAGCTCATTTACATGTGAACTTAAAAACAAAAAAAAACAAAAGACAAAAGACAGCTCATAAATGCAGAAAACAGATTGGTGGTTGCCAGAGGATGAAGGTGGGGGGTGGGAGGAATGGGTGAAGGGAGTCAAAAGGTATAAACTTTCAGTTATAAAATAAACAAGTCATGGGATGTAATGTACAGCATAGTGACAAGAGTTAATAGTATTGTATTGTGTATTAAAAGTTGCTAAGAGAGTAGATCTTTATTAAAAATATATTTACTTATTTTTATTTTTATTCCAGTATAGTTAACATATAGTGTTATATTAGTTTCAGGTGTACAATATAGTGAATCAACAATTCTATACATTATTCAGTATGCATCATAAGTGTACTCTTAATCCCCTTCACCTGTTTAATCCATCACCCCACTCACTTCACCTCTGGTAACCCTCAGTTTGTTCTAAGAGAGTAGATCTTAAAAGTTCTCATCACAAGAAAAAAAATGCTGTAACTATGTATGATGATGGATATTAACTAGACTTTTTGTGGTGATCATTTTACAATGTATACAAATATCAAATCATTACATTATACAACTGAAACTAATATAATGTTGTGTGCCAATAATACCTTAATGAAAATAATAAATTTCAAAACTAGAAAAATGTAGGTAATGGGTTGGCATGTGCTTGGATATATAAAAAGGTGAGATTTCTTTGTCTTTGTAATCTCCTAATAAATTGTCTATGATGCATACATATCACATTCTGGTTTAATACATATTCAATAATAAAACTTTTCTTTCTCTCCTATCTGTGTGGAGAAGATCCCTAGGTTGGGAGATTTTGATTTTAATTATATTTCTCCAACACTTACCACTCTTCCCCTTGCTTCTTCCTCCTTCAAGGAACAGCCTCCACCTTGGCACTGCCCATCCTCTCTGTCTAGAACATTCTTCACCACTACTCCCATATCTGCATGGCCCATCCCCTCCAAATGTGTCTGTGCTCAAACATCACTTTATCAAAGAGGTCGTCTCTGACCACCCTGTCTCAAATAACAGCCCTCAGTCATCACTCCTCTTCTTACCTGGCCTTATTCATCCTCAGAGCACAGTATCAATGCGTGGTATGTAAGTATTTGTTTATTAGTTCATTATCTGTCTCCCTGACTAGGATAAAATCTCCACAAGAGCAGATACTCTTCCTGTTTCACTCATTTCTTATATTCCCAGAGCCTAGAACAAAGCCTGGAACAAACAATATTGGTTCCATGAATAAATGATCATTATTAATTACACAAAGTAAAAGAAGTTCAAATAAAGTGGTATTAAAATGAGCCACTTATGTATGCAGAAAGTGCAACTGTAGAGTTACAGCTACAAACGAGCTAAGCTTTTGGCTACAGAAACACCTGAGTAAGAATTTATTATAGCTCAGTGCCTCTTGTCAGCCCAGCTTTAACAGCCACAAACATGTAATTTGTGTCAAAGAGTGTTATCCCCATGAACAAATATCAGTACATATGGTCTCATCTCACTAAGAAAATAATCAGGGAGGATAATCTTTAATAATAAAAAGTGAAATTTTAGAATATGTAAATCAATGTCCTTTTTGTGGGGAAAAAAATGTCCCTGGGTATGAAGAAAAAGATGAGAAATTTTGTCATTTATAGCTTTATGCAATTTCAATCAAAATCTCTATGTAAACTTGTTCAGAACTTGACAAAATAGTTCATCTGAAAAATTAAACAGGTAAGATAATTCGTTTAAAAAAAAAGACATTAAGCATCCTAAAACTATAATTATAAAAGAAAGCAGTATGAATATAAAAATGGGTTAATAAAACAGGATAGCTAGCCTATAATAGGATTTAATTCATAATTAAAAAGACATACCTATTCACTGAAGAATGAATAAGAAAAGTGATTATTTTTAAGATTTTATTTATTTATTTGGCAGACAGAGAGAGATCACAAGCAAGGGGAGTGGCAGAGAAAGAGAGGGACAAGCAGGCTCCCTACTGAGCAGAGAGCCCCGAGGGGGGGGGGGGGGGACACGACGACTCGATCCCATGACCCTGAGATCATGACCTGAGCCCAAGGCAGACGCTGAACTGACTGAACCACCCAGGTGCCCCAAGAAAAGTGATTAATTAATAAATGGTTTTATAATCACAAATTATACATTGAGAAAAAATTATGTGAGCACTTGATTTACATTATATACTAAAGGAAATTCCATATGAGTTAAAGATTGAATCATAAAACTTGGAGAAAAAAATGACGATTTATTACCAAGATAGAGGGGATGGCCTTTCTAGGCTTAGAAATTATAAAAATAAATTAAAAGAAACAGAATGGTGTGACCTTAAAAGTCCAAAGTAAAAAGCAATTCTGGGAAAAAGTTTCTGCAGTAAATATGACAGATCTAGTTTAGTATGTTGACTATATAAAGAGATCAAACAAGCAGATAAGAAAAACACTAAAATCTCAAAGATAAATGAGTAAAGGTCAAAAATAGACAATTCATAAAAGAGGAAATACATCTAGCAAAAAGGCGTGGAGCAGGTTCTGGCACTTTTACCCTAAATTCTGCTTCTGGTATCCAGTTCATTGAGCTCTTGGTTTCACACTTCCTGACAGCCAATAATTGGCCTCCCTCTGCTTTGCTCTTCAACTCTGCCCTTGCTTTTCAAATGGAATTTGATGTTTCATTGCTGCTTCTTCCATTCTGACCCCCACACAATCCCAAGTCTCAGCCGGGGAGCAAGAAAACTATAGGAAATCTCTACTTTTCCCTACTTTGTTTTACAATTTACTGATATAGTGCTGCTATATAAAGGCCATGCTTTACTCTTCAGCACTTTTACCTTTATATACAGTATCCAAACAGGTGAAGAAATCACACACACAATGCAAAATGACCCATGTTATAATGCTGCAAACACACAGTTAGGGCTCAGTAAGTATTTAGGATGGAAGGGAGGGAGGGAGGGAGGGAGGGAGGGAGGGAGGGAGGGAGGGTGGGAGGGAGGAAGGAAGGAAGGAAGGGAGGGAGGGAGGGAGGGAGGGAGGGAGGGAGGGAGGGAAGGAGGGAGGGGGGGAGAACTCTCCATCTAACACTTCAACTTAAAGTATCCAAAGCAGCTAGTGACTCCAGGGTGTTGTTCATCTACTAGGAACTGTAGAACAGAGTTTTGGGGGACTTAGAATCTTTTCAAGACTTCATGAAAAACTATTACTGACACCAAAATATAAAAAGAAAATTATAAAATAAAAATTATTAATTGTCCACAAATGTATTATGGTAGCTCAATTAACTTTAAATTGTAGCATTATAAACAATTAATTGTATTTAAAAAGTTTATACATTAAATGACCCTACTATAAAAGAATTCCAAAAGGTACCTAATGATGACAAATAACTCACAACCATACAAAAATCAGTTATTCATAAGAACATAATTTCAAAACACATTTATAAAAAAATCCAAGTTTTTCTAAATCAAAAATTATATTTAATGTTGGATTGTGGGTACATTTAACATATTTGTTATGAGATCACTGAAGCCTCAAAAAATAAGACTGCTTAAGGCTGCAAAGGTCTTCAATGGTCCTGCCGCACGCACTGGAAATGGAGACATGTCCAGGAAAAGACAAGAGTTCAATTTGTTTGATGGAACTCACCATGAAGAAAGGGATAGTCAGATATACAAGTCTGACACACAGAAAATAGGTTGCAGTTGAAGAGTGATTTTGAAATAGCACAGTAATGTGCTGTTAAGATTGCCCTCAGGCTCAGCTAAAGCCAGGGGGTGGCCAAAGAATGTACCAAAAAGGCAAATTTTTAAAAAACTTTTACATATGTATCTCAGCAAGATCTCTAAGAGAACCATGAACACAACTTGGCACTGGCCACACTTCAACACATGGCTGTCAGAATATTACTTTGACTACTACCCAGGGGAGAACTAGTGGGGCCGTGTTACCAGGTCATAAGGGAGGCAGCCCGTGATAGGAGCACTGCAGTCTGGACAATAGGCCAGCTGCTTCCTCTGCTCATCAGCCTGGATGCTGAGGCCACGCAGCCAATCACAAGCTGGAGAGAAAAGAATGACTGTATGGCAAGCGCTAAACTCACAAACACATTTGAAAAACATGTGAAAGTCCCACTATTCTGGAGTAGTCATACAAAGACACTGTTACAGTGATGATGATGACTCCATTATGTTCTTTGTGGAGGCCTGGAGAAACAGGGATTACATAAGAAATCCTCTTCACACACAAAAATCCTTGAGTACACATTAGAGAATAAATGAGAGAATTTAGAGAATACATTAGAGAAAATAAAGAGAATTAGAAAATACCTTAGAGAATCAATGCTGAGAGTCAAACAGCCAACTTTGCCATGTTATTTCTGAAAGAATAAGGGACTCAGTTTGTGGGAAACTTTCCAAGGCTTATCTTCTGCTTTTGTCCTTGCAAGGATTGTTGTTGCTAACTCATAGTAAAATATTAGTCAGATCTAGATCAACAAGGACACTGCAAGGTATTTCCAGCATGGAAAATAAACTTCACTTTCCCAAATTCCAATTTTGTCCAATCAAGTGATGCATCCATTTGGAAAAGAAGAGAAAACAAGGCAACTAGTGCAGAGTGAAACTTCATTAATGAATGCAGAACAGTTTGCTGTAAGCAAAAGTATGCAGAAGGGAGGGATGGAAAAAATCTGAAAGTTTCCAAGGCCTTGTTGTGATGAATGTACCAATACCGTCAAAACAAGCTTATAAACCAAATTATGTGAAGCTCCTTTTTGTTCATTTGGAATCTGAATATTTTAAGTCCAATTTCCTAAGTGCAAAAGTGATCCATCCTAAAACAATATGACACTGTGTCATGGCAATGTAGATAAAAACCATCACAGCTATTTGTATACTCTAAAACAACAGACACTGTTATTTTTATTTGCTATTTTTTTTATTTCTCTGAAGTGACATACATACAGAATAAGAATTTCCTCTGTATGGGAACAATATAAATAAAATATACATTGCATATGCAATAATATCATATGAAATCTACAGAGAGAAAAATGTTTCTATTTCTTTATCAGGCAGAATCACTAAGTTAAAGATAAGAGGATTCTCTCAAGACTTTTTTTCCAACACTTTCAAATTGCCTCTTCTTCAAGGTGCATTAATAATACAGTATTTTTTAGACTTGACCCAAGAAATTTAAAAAAAAAAAGTACTGATGCATCCAATAGACAGGAGATGGATCAGAATTCTCTTTATTTAAGAAACACATATATATGTGAATACAATTCACAACTGAGCCTATGTTTCCTCCATAATGATAAAAATGCTAGAAACAAGTTACAAGAGGTAAATTTCTCTGGCTCTATTGGAAATTTTCTTAGGCCAAAGTCAAAGAGAAATGAAGACCTAAAGCCAAGTTTTCACACATTAAAAAAACTCTATTTCAAAACGATGCAATGCTGATTCACAGTGAAATTTCTAAGTCAAATAAAAATGAAGCATTATTGTACAGTGGGAGAATCCTGGACTAACAGTCAAAAGTCTTGCATTCCAATCTCACTTTGTTCTTGCTAGCTGATAATCTGTGCCAAGTCTCTTATGTGTCTTATTAAACAAGGAATGAATTAGATCATTTATAAAGATGTTCAACTCTAACATTTTATGATTCTATGAATCTCTACAAATTGAATCAATGTACAAGAAAATGAGCCAAACAAAAGAAAGTAGAAAGGTATTAAGAAAAATGGAATAACTAACAGAGAACTGTGCACAATTTACATTGAAAAGACAAAACCTTTTGTACCATTGTAATCTCACAAATAAAACATAATCCACTTTGTGCAAAACACGATATATAGAATTACAAAATAAGGATAACACCAAAAATCTAAATAGTCTATTATACAAATAAGGAATTTCAAAGTATTTTAATTTGGGATGATGTTTCAATCTTGTGAAACAGGACAAAGTCATCTTAAATTACTGCATCTAAAATTTAAGGAAGACTTTCTTCACTATACAGTTAGTAAAAAGTGTTTCTGAAGGAATTTGTGAAACTGCCCTCCAGACAACCATATTATACTTCACATGATACTGCATGACATCAATTTTAATCCACACTTTTTTCACATTTTTCCAATTCTCAGAAATGATATGTCTTCCAAGTAATGATATCTTAAATACAATGAAATACAACAGGTTTTTGTATGCATGCCTTATCTTGTCTATGAGATTGTATTTGAGAAGGGAAAAGGAACAATGAGAGAAACCAAAATCAAGCCATGATAAAGCAATGGGGGGAAAGAGACCATCTTCCTTACAGAACAATTTCAATTAATTTATGTAGATACTCTCCCTCCAAGAGAAGGAGCTCAGCTCCATCTTTCTGAGCTATACTATGAATCTAACTCCTGAGTGTAGGCTCTACTAGTAGTGACTTGCGTGCAAAGAGTACAGTATAGGAAGGGGGAGTGAAAAGGGAGGATGTAACTATAGTGTGAAACAAGGCAAACACCGCCCTGACCAGTGATCAAGACTAACATCATCAATGACAAGACATGATGATAGCATGTAACCTTGACATATGATGACACTTCACCTTTATGGTCTTCCTCTCCAAAACCCATAATCCCAGTCTAACCATGAGAAAAACATTAGACAAATACCAATTAAGAAACATTCTACAAATACCTGACAAGCGCCCCTGAAAACGGTCAAGGTCATGAAAACCAAGGAATGCCTAAAGGACTGTCATTGAACAGAGGAGACTAAGGAAACGTGATGACTAAAAGTAATGCGGTCTCCTGGACTGGATCCTCAAACAAAAAGGGGCATTAAAGGAAAAACTAAGGAAATCTGGATAAAGTGTGGAGTTAATAATAATGTATGAATGTTGGTTTCTCAGTTGTAACAAATATATCATAGTAATATAAGTTGTCACAACAGGAGAAACTGGAAGAAAAGTATATGAAAACTCTCTGTACTATCTTTTGCAACTTCTCTGTAAATGTAAAACGATTCTAAAATTAAAACTTGATTTTAAAAAATCAAGCCAAGGGGCACCTGGGTGGCTCAGTCATTAAGCATCTGCCTTTGGCTCAGGTCATGATCCCTGGGTCCTGGGACTGAGCCCCATAACGGGCTCCCTGCTTCTCCCTCTCCCACTCCCCCCTGCTTGTGTTCCCTCTCTCGCTGTGTCCTTCTCTGTCAAATAAATTTTAAAAATCTTTAAAATAAATAAATAAATAAAATAAATAAAAATAAATAAAAAATCAAGCCATGCATAATTTCATACACATATTCTGCAATAAATTAACCTTCTGGATCAAAAACAAAATGCCAGAATTTGAACCTAAATAATTCCAAGTTTTAGAAAAACAATAATTATTATGTGTAATAAAATAATTATTACGTGTAAAAAAAAATTAAATTGCACCAAAAATTAAGAGGCTCTTATCTCAATTCTTACTGAGGGTACAATTTTTCTTTTGTGATAAGATCTGAAGCATATGTTAGCTCATTTTACACAAAGTAATGATCAAAATAGTTAAATCCTCAACTATTGTTCACTCCTATGGGTAGTAATATTTCAGGAATAATGAACCTTGTCCTCCCTTTTTCTGATAACCCATCATAACTCTGGATGTCTTGGGTTTCCAGGAAAGACTTATGGGAAAATGTGTGAAATAAGTCCTTAAACTTGGGCTTCAACTGCTGTACAGCTCATAAAACAAATAGAACTAAACTGATTTATTTGAGCCATCCCATTTTTTGCTCAAGACACAAGGCCAAAACCACTCCTTAGGGTTCAAATGGTAATTTGCTTTCTCGGTATGCAAGTCAACAGTGTAGTCAACAACTGCTCTGTAGTCTAATTCACTAACAGACTATAAATACCATCAGGCCCCAGTTTATGATCAAATTGTGTTTTAAACTGCTGTCATATCTGTTATATGTAATTTATAATACATGTTCCCAATGACAACACTCCTCTAAGAATTGTTAAATTTGTAAGTCCAGCTCAGAAAAACTTTTTTAACCTATAAAGTAAATTAAAGATGTTAAGAGAACTATAACCAGAGTGATTACTGAACTGGGGATTCTATTTCTCATGCCCTAAAAAATAGATAGTGAGCAAACTGTAAGGTAGAAAGAAAAAAAAAAAAAAAGAATGTGTATATCCTGAGCTATTCCCTATTTAGACTCTATGTCATGTTTTCTAAGAATGGAAAGTAAGCATCCAGGGCAAGACAGTTTCAGAAAATGGGAAGAGGTAGAATATGAGATGTGCACTGAATAAAAAGGAAGGGCTGCTAATGTAAGAAACACCCTGGGAACATGATTCCTTTCCTGGGCTTCCAGCAGCACTGGGGGTGTCAAGAAGTACAATGGGTATGTCTCCAAGACTGGATGGAAAGGCATGGAATGTACTCCCCTGCCAAAGTCAAAGTGTGGTTAAGAAGAACTGAAGATGCTTTGAGCAACAACAAGGAAAAGGACACAGCTCAGAAAAGATACTAAAGTGGCCCACTAAGACAGGCAAGAGGTCCTGAGCCAGAGACCTGCCAAGGACATTTGAGGGATTCCAGGTGACACTTTAAGACACACACCAAATAGAGTGTAGGCTTTGGAAATAAGCAGATTTGGATTTGAATCCTCTGCCTTACTAGCCCTGTGATCATGAGAATCTTATTTAACTGCTCTAAGTCTCATTCTCTTATTTTTCAAAAAGATTTTATTTATTTATTTGACACACACACAGAAAGAGAGAGAGAGAACAAGTAGGTGGAGGAGCAGAGGGAGAGGGAGAAGCAGGCTTCCCACCAAACAGAGAGCCCGACGTGGGGCTAGATCCAAGGACCCCAGGATCATGACCTGAGCCAAAGGCAGACACTTAACCAACTGAGTCACCCAGCTGCCCCATCATTCTCTTACTTATAAAAATACACATCTGTATTTGTTTTATACTGGTGCTATAACAAATTAGCACAAAGTTGGAAGCTTAAAACAATACGAATTAATTATCTTACAGTTCTAGAGGTAGGAAATTCAAAATGGGTCTCATCAGGCTAAAACCAAGATGTTAGCAAGGTTGCATGGCTTTGTGGAAGAATCTCTTCTCTTGCTTTTTCCAGCTTTTAGAGGTCACCCACATTCCTTGCTTGGTTCATGACCCCATTCCTCTATCTTAAAAGCCAGCAACATCAGGCCAAGTCCTTCTTATGCTGCTATTTCTCTGGTTCTTTCTCCTCTGCCTCCCTTTTCCACTTTTAAGGATTATTGTGACTACACTGAGCCCACCTAGATAATCCAGAATAATCTCTATATTTTAAGGTCATCTAATTAGCAACTTTAATTCCATCTGCAACCTTAATTCCCCCTTTGCCATATAACATAACATATTCAGAGGTTACAGGGCTTAGGACACAGACATCTTTGGGGGACCACTGTTCTGCTACTGCACCATCACATGGAGTATTTGTGAATATTACATGTAATAATATACAAAGTGATTGGTATATAAGTAAAAATAATGGCCCTCTCAGCCTCTCTAGGCTCCCTCCCCATTAAGCATCAAAGCTTTTCCTCTAACAAATTTCTTGTATGTGCATGACATCTGCTGCTTAGGACAGCCTGGTTAATAGTTGCATCAACTCCAGCAGAGCATCCATACTGCCATATATCACAGTGTTAGAACTAGGAGAGATTTAAGAAATCCTCTACTCCAATCACTTCATATTACAAGACCAGAATGAAGGAAGCTTCTCTCAAGGTCTATAGTCAATAAGCAGCATAGGTTGTGCAATAACACCTATAGTATGCTTTAAATTGTTTTGTTCTGCCTATGAGATTCTGGGGCAGGTGCAAGCTCTTTTCTGGCTACAGGAATTGGGGCTTCAATTTGCAATTCTGGAACTAAAAAAGAAGGTTTCAATAATATTGACTCACAAAGGAGTAGAGAAATGGGGTGCTCTGGTGAAGAGGATGGTTAGGGAGTTACAACTATTTAATGGTAAGCTCCTGTGCAAGCTCCAGTAGGAACTGCAGAAGCAGCATCAGCCATCATGCTTATCTGTTCACAAATGTAGGAGGTATAAGGGAAATGTTCCCGGGGAAACATTTCTAGGGGAAAATGTATCCAGAGCTCCACCTAGAAATTCAGGCTTCTGGGAACACCCACCACTGTTTATGTTCTAGATCAGGGTCCTTCTCCATCCCCAAGAACATGGATTCTTTCTTATTCCTCGAACAACACTTTTTCTCCAACTCCCTGGAAGTGGTAGTAAAAGAAGGGAAGTACACACCATGGCAATAGCATCAAAACACCAGTTTTAGAGATGATGCCTAAATCACAGTAAATTTGGGACAAAAGTATGCCACAGTTAAATATGTCAATATTGAGCACTATGTCTATTTTAACCACATATTCAATGTTTGATATATATCTACAATAGTGCTATCACTAGAAAGTCACTATCCTTGCTGGAGCATACTCATTATTTTCACCCAAACAATAGAGTCCTTCCCTCCAATTAGCAGGAGTCTGGAGGAAATGATAATAGTCTACAGTAGAACTTCCCATGTAATCAGGAACTGGCAAAAGCATGCAGATCTAAGACTGATATATTTACATCGTCTTGGAATCTCAAGCTTTGCATTGGTAAAGGGGTTGGGGGGTAGGATAATATCACTGTCTTATTTCTGGCCATGTGGTCAGCCACCATTAGCAGCTTTTGCAGAAAAGTGAATACATGAAAACCAATTTGAGCTTCTTTTTCAAAAAGGCTGTTTTCATCTTTTCAAGCCAAAGCACTGAATTTTTTCTTTGATGAGTGTTTTATAAGTCTTCTCTATTTTTTCTCTTGCAAAGTAACGCTTCAATTGGAAATGAATAAAATTTAGAATTCATAACTGGCTGTGACATGTCCTGAAACTAGTCTCACTACTCCAGATCATGAACTGTACATGTCTCATGTTCCTGGAGCAAAAGCAAAATGTCTTCATCACTTTTTAAAATTACTATATAAGTAAATTACTCCTTTGACATATGCCTTAAGATTATCTTTTTACTGTTGGCAAAGATAAAATGCCTTAACTTTTCCTTGCCTTACAAAGATTTAACTCTACTTCAGATACCCCCACCTTAGAATCTGAAGATTCTACATTCCAACCAAGCATGCTTCAAAGTCAAAAAGTCTCATATATTCCTTCTCTCTCCTGAAATACTATATATCAACTTTCATTTTTATGATTCTCCTTACCTATCCTCACATTCTTACTATGTCTCATAAATTCTTCCTTCTTCTTTGCAAACATTTTCATAATTCCCTGCTCTTGTCCCAAGAACCAGATTAAAGCATGAGTATTCTAGGACAGTTAACAATGTAGTGTTCCTTCATACCAATATTCTTTAAATATGTATTCAACATTTGTTTATATACTTAACACAGCCTAGAAGAAGGGCAAAGGATGAAGACAGCACTTCCATATATAGTTTTGTTTCCATTTTGACTGAAAAATTAGAGGTAAGCTTGAGCTTTAACTTCTGGACATAAGGCCACTGGTTGGACCTGAACTCAAATAAGTTGATGTTATTCCCAGGACATAGTCCATGAAAGAAAAAAAAGAAAAAACCCACACATACACACAGTGGTATAATTAACTGATAATTGTCAAATATCAAGTTTATAATGACGGTACATTGTTTAAATTTGCCCAAGAGATTTTTGGTACTTGATAACCCTCCTTGTCTACCTTAAAAAAAGATCCACTGCAATTAATAGAAATGACTTGAGAGGTTTTCAAGATATATAGATTATTATTGCAAAGGGAAAAACATTAATGTATTTTTAGACTTTTTATCTTTTATTTATTTTTGCAACTAAGGGTCTTGAGACTTCTTTTGGCATCCCTTTTGATTAGGGGATAGAAAAGAAGTGCTTTAAAAAAAATAAAAGGCCTGGGGTGCCTGGATGGCTCAGTCGTTAAGCTCGGGTCATGATCCCAGGGTCCTGGGATCGAGCCCCGCATCAGGTTCCCTGCTTGGCAGGAGGCCTGCTTCTCCCTCTCCCACTCCCCCTGCTTGTTTTCCCTCTCTCGCTGTGTCTCTCTTTGTCAGATAAATAAAATCTTTTAAAAAAATAAAAGGCCATTTATTTTTCCAATACAAATTTCATTATGGAGGTAATATTAATCATAGCAGAAGATACTAACTGAAAAATAGAACAAAGAGAAATGAAAATATATTGTGTCCAGGTTAGAATATCTCTGAGAAAAGACAACTCAGAATCTTCCAATACTGTATAGTAAATTACTAAGGTAATAATGTTCTGTCATGTGAATATCCATTTCTATTGTACTTCATATGATTTGTGAGTTGGTGGTGTATAAAGCTGGCATTGAAAGCAAGATCAGTGAGTAATTTAGATTAAACATGCTGAATTTATAGAATTTATACCACTTGGACACGAAAAATTGTCAGGCATTCGGTCTCACTAAAAGTTACTGGGGAAAGAGGCAGGTTCTTCCTAGAACAGCAATTCTTAAGCTATGGTCTAGGAACAAGCACTTTTCTGAACATTTGGCTTGGTAGTACAGAGTGAATATACTATAGAGAGTAATATCCCAGGAGGATATTGCAAGAACACTGATATATTAGGTCATCTCTCTTTTTCAGTGACTCTTCAGAGTAGGACATTTGGAGAACCACTGACCATAAAAATTGTATTCCAAGATCTTGGAAGGAGATTCCAAGTATCTGCCTTATGTTCCTATAAGTAATGCTGCCCAAACCCACCATTCCTGACCTACTTACCATGTAGTCTATGAAAAAGAACAACAGGAAAGAAAAATGGAAGAGCATCAATGTAGTATACAATCTATATTTTTCATTTTGACATTTACTTATGTGACCACTTAAGACAGCCTCACTAGTTGCAGTTTTCTGAATCCCCAAAAAGGAATAAATACAGTAAAAACGGTTACAGAGTGACTACAAAAGAGGCACTGAAGATTACTTCAAAATTTCAACAGAGTAAAAAATCATTAAATAATTTGTTTCCAATTCTCTATTCCTCTTTTAGCTCTATTTAGTGCAAGTCTCGCTGAATAAGTAAACCTCTAGGCAATATGTCATTAATCTAATATTCATATCATTGGGTATTCTGTCTTAAAACATCATACATATTCCTTTAAACATCCAGCAATACAAGCAATATAATGAGTTAGAAAATGGCTAGTTCTAGAAAGAGAAGATCTTGCTAACCTTTCATTATTTTCTCACAAAAGAAATATGAGTCCACAGAAGGAGAAGCCTGGGTGTGCCATCAACCAGCCGCCAGAAAAGACATGACCCTGTTTTCAATCACAGCTTTCCAAACCATAGTGCATTAATTATATGACTTCCTTGGTAAACCAAGAGAAGCTCAAATTCAGCCCAAGTTCAAGGCACTATGTTCCCAGGGGAATAACAGCAAAGAGCAATGAGGTGAGCACTAGCTCTGTTACAGACTTGGAGAGTACACTGAATATACCCAGACTATTCTGACCACCGCTACAGCCTGATCCTGTGATGGATATGTTCTTTTGCAACTTAGCATCCACTGCTACCCTCTTCTATCTCTTATCCCAGGAACTACAAAGCTCCTTATCCTCACTTTTCATAGGCGCTGCAAGGCTAAAAACTACACTCCCCAAATACCAGTCAACTAGAATATCCTACATGCAAACAGGATCTGCCAATGAGATGCATTCTTGAGAGATACAGAAAACAAGAAGGGAGATAGAGGCCATCTTCTCACTGTTTTGATAAGCCGCAAGGAAAACTGGCAGATCATATTCCCCACAGCCAAGTGCCTTGTTGCATTTCTAGTCATCAGTTTTGTTGGGGTGAAAGGAAGCTTTGTAGCATAGTGGTGGCAGCTCCCTGACCTCTTGATCTCAGCTCTGGATCTCAGTTTCGTGACATCTCTAGGCTAGAGGTAGCCCCTGTGGCCTCTACTTCCCTAACCCTTCCAGCAGGTATTGCAACTACCTAATTCTCTCTGTCCTCTTGATTTCTACTGAAAATACTAGAGCGGTTGCCATCCCCTGCACTAAACCCCGACAGGTAGATGCTCTCTCCAGCTCTCCTTTTTCAGCAGGAGGTGCTGTAAATCAGTGTTACTGCTCAACATTCAGGTAATTAATATCTTTGGTTAACTAACACACACCCCCAAACTCTTGTTTATATTAAACACATTCACAGTGATCTGTGAGTATTCATAAGTATTTTTCATATTCATAAGTATTTTTTCATATTATTAAAGGGCACATCATTCAACAGGAATGGAAGAAGAATGGCACCACAAATTTCCATACTTCCTCTCTTCAAGAGAAGCTAGAATGAAGCAAAAATTTTAGTCTCATACAAAATCTCAGGGCACAATTCTGATCAGCTCAACTTGGATCTGGCTTCCACTATGCATCTTTGGACCAGTCTCTTGTGGCTGAACAAGCTAATACAACAAAAATATGGATGCTAGAAACCAGCTCTACAGCAATAGCAGAAGAAAGGGCTGGTGCCCTGAGAAGGTGAAATGGCTAGATTTTCACTACATCTGTATTCAAATCTTAGCTCTCCCAATTACTGACTGCTGGCCTACGGCTTCTTACATAATATCCCTGACACACACTTTACTTTCCTATCAAAACAAGATAATTCTAAAACTTTACTTAGATCATCCAATTCTTATGATTACATTATATAATACAAGCAAAACAATCACAACATCCCTCAATATAACATAAGTGCCCAATAAACCTTAAGTTTTTTTTTTTTTTTTATCATTGTCATAATGCTTCAGCTAACTGGGAGCACTGACTATCAATATGCTTGACAAAATAACCAAAATTTACCCTTGATTACATTTGCTTGAAGTCTAGACCCTACACAAGAAAACTGACCACACAAACTCGTATCAGGTCATCAGTGCAAAAAAGACATCACCTTTCTAGCTGAATTTAAATGACACAAATGTAAGATAAAAGTAATGCATGATTATAGTCACATGCTCTGGGTAAGAGAGCAATGTGCATTCATTTCGAGATATGTGTTCAGTTCAGTTTAATTCACTCTATGAAAGATCTGGTTTCCCTGAAATTTGTTGCTACAAACCAGCACGTGCAACCAGAAATAAGGGTGACTTAGTTGACGTATCTGGAATTACCTAATATTAATAGACCAAGGATCAGCCAACTTTTTCTGTAAAAAGAGTAAATGTGTGAGGCTTTGATGGCCATACATTTCTCTTGTAAATACTCAACTCTGCATTAAAACAAAAAAGCAGCCATAGATAACACATTAAAAATTGAGCATGGCTGTGTTCCAATAAAATTTTGTTTACAAAAACAGGCAACAGTCTACATTTGGCCCACAGGCTACAGATTGGCAATCCCTGCTCTCCATATAAAAGTACATGTGGGGGGGGGGGTGTGTGTATGTAAATGTGTGTAAGCAGTCTATAGCAGGAAATAGTGGTTCAAATTTCAAGGGTTCAAATTTCTAAAACTTTGTCTTCTAAATATTTATTCTTATAAGTCTGTTTATAATAGCCTCTCAACTTTTAATGTCTTAAGGATCTGTAGCAATACACCATTAATTGCTGATATGGTAATTTTTTCTAATATAAGCAGTTGAAGCAATAAATTTTTCTTTAACAATGTTTTAAAAAATATAAATAAATAAATAAAATTATAAATCTTGAAAACATCTCAGATTTAGTGACTCATACTTTGACTCAGTTATGGAACACATCTCCAACATGAAGCCTTCCCCAGTCCTATCCTTCCTTCCTACATCTTTCTGCCCCTGGCTTATGCTCCTCACCATGCTTCTAGGATTCCATAGGTCCATCTCTGAAACAAGCTTCCTCCAATCCCCTCTACTTCAGTTCATCCTCCATAACGTCATCAGATGCATCTTTCCAAAACACTTTCCCACTCAAAATCCTTCAAATGCTTTCCATTTTCTAAAACAAAATGTTGAAACACTATTTTGTCCTTTAAAACATTCTATAATCTGGCTCCTTCTGATTTTTCCATTTTATATCTTTTGTCTCCTATAGAAATCATTCCATAAATTGCTGTACTCTTTCTTGCACTTGAATATTTCTCTCCTTATTTTCTCTTTTCCTCATCTTCTCTCCACTACAGTAGCCTTTTCTTCTCCATCTTCTGCATAAATTAAATTCTTCATATTTTTTGAAGTCCAGAGAACAAAAGAGTTAACTCCCAAATAAATGAGAAGTTCCTTGATCTCTCTGGTCTGCAGTAATTATCTCTCCTGTGACTCTGAAAATAAAAGATCTTGTTTATATCTCTCCAACAGCCCTTGTTTACTCATACTGTTTACTCCTACAGTTTGTGTTTCTGCTGCTGCTACTGTTACTGTTTTATTGGACCAGCAGACAGATGCATGTTTCTTGAAAGTAAGGCTGAATCTCAGACTGAGCTGCCCAGCAGACCTTTCAGCGCACTTTGCACATACACTGACTATACTGTTTGTTAAGGCTAAAAACTATGATGACATCTATGTAACCCTATTTGCAGTAAGTGCCTTTCAGCAATTTGTGGGTCTTTTAACATAAAAGGGTTTGAAATGATCCTATGAAGAAAAGGAAGGACATTTTGTCCCAAAGAGAAAACTCCAGGGGCTGATTATTCTGGATGTGTAAAACTGTGGACTTTTGTTTCCCTTTTACCCGAAGCTCTCTTCATAGACCATTTCCATCACCCTTACCAAAAGTGCATGTAAGAAAATAAAAAGAAAGTACAGATCATTCATAATTGTTCCTTCTTAGAAGCTTCAGGGGAAAAAAGTTTGATGGGGAAGAAACTGTAATAAATGCCAGAAGATTTTTAATGTTTTGTGAATGCAACTGCCTGTGTTTTTGCTGTCTCTCATAACCATAATTGAGAGTTATTGAGAGTTAGCATTGCTTCTGTCAGGTGCCAAGGAAGCATTTCGTCTCAAGCTAGAAAGATTCAGTGACATTTTGCATCATTTTAAATAATAATGCCTTATGTATGTGGTGTTATTATAAACAGTAACTTTTGATATTCTAAAAGGGTTGCATTCTATTTAGAAAAGAATCCTTTTTCAACATAGAATTTAACTTTTTTAAAATAGCTATATTACTCTGATTCGCCAGCCTAAAAATATAGCCACTTTTCACCCTTAATTACCCAACACAAGAGTGCCAGCTCTAATACTCTCGTGCAATTGAATTATGGTTTCAAAGCTGTCCTCCCCAAGTATTTCACAGTAAGAGAGTTTGTACTCTAGATTATAGATTGGAAAAGAAGAGGAGGGGGGAAGAATGAGACTACTACAATCAGTTTTTCTAGTAAAGTTTCTTTCCTAAAACATAACTATCTATAAGCCCAGGCTCTCCTTAGCTTATACATCTATTTATGATGCCTGTTGTTAAAAAGAAAAAAATCTAAAACAAACAAATAATAAAGGTTTTAAGTAAATTGCACATTTCAGAAAGGTTCTGTAGCCTTCAGGGAAAGATTTACCATAAAGCAATTATCCTTGATTTCACTGTATGCCCTTGTTCCTGGCTTTAGATGTAACTCACATGAAGGTCAACTCAGCACCCTGGGGAGAGAGCTACTGCCTATCAGTAAAATAAACAACAGGAAAATAAAACACATAGGAGACTATAGAATGTTCTTTTTATTTGGAGAAAGAGAAAAACAGCCTCTCTACTGCACATACACAAAAATTAGTAATAACCACATGAAAATCAAGCATTAGTTATTTTTTTCCCTACATCAAAAGATACTGCCATTTACCCTGTCAACTGAGAACAATTCCTCTCCTCCCAAAGTCATATTTTTATTTCAATTTGGATATTATTTTCACCTGTAGGGTTTTATCTCTATAGAATATCTGCAGGTTTGATATCTACTTGTCAGGTTACTTTTCACATTATCATTTTAGTTTGCACCAAAAATTTTGTGTATGCTTCCAAAAAAGAATCAAGATTTATTTTGAAGTTAACTGCACTCAATTATCAAATGTTCCTTGGATCTAAAGACATACTAATATGCACCACAATTTGTTTCTGCCAAAACACATTTCTCATCTGTGCAATGCTGTTTTTTCTAATTATATGTGATGCCTTATTAATGGTATCTCATAGGGGATATATACCCAGATTCCTTTTTAAAATGTAAGCAGTCTAAATATGCTTAAAGTTGTGTCACAGAATAATGAAAGAGTTATAAAATAATACAAAAAATTGGGGGGGGGGAGATTAACCCAGCAATAGCTTTGTACGTTCAGCCAATTAATCAAATGTAATTGTGAAGCACAAATATTATAGTATAACCAGTGGTCTTCTCTGCTTACTACTTAATTATAATTGTTCCATTCTGGAAAAGTGTCGGTGCTGCCATTGCTTTTAGGATAATCAGATATGAAGAGCCAAAAACTAGGATATATCTTTCTCACTAGGAAGAATTTCAAATTTGGCAGTACATTCGTGTGCGAACAAAGCCGATGGCAAGAATAAAAGTTGAGTTTGTCTATCTCCAAAGTGGGACAAAATTAGATTAGGGAAAATGAGGGTAGAGAAATATCACAAAAATTTTGAGGTGTAAACCAGTGTTTGAAAATCTAAATATTATCTGTTGGTAGCCAACGCATGTATATATAATTGTTTCTGAAGTATGACAAATAGTTTCTTGTCTTCCTAGATCTCTATCACTTTCCTACTGGTTTCTTAGCATAATTTAAATACCTAACTCAAATCTACAAACATTTTATATGATCTTAGTCATATTACAATGAAAATCAACAATAAAAGATAATATCCAATGGATGCTCTCTAAATTCAATGAGGAACAATAAGGGAGCAGAGAGGACTGATAGATGAGCAAAGAAAAACCATCTATCATTAAAAATCTATCATTCGCAAACAATAAATCATGGAACACTAAATAAATAAATAAATAAATAAATAAATAAATAAATAAATAAATAAATAAATAAATAAATAAATGAAAATAGAAAAGTTAAAAAAAATCTATCATTAAAATGAAGGGCTTCTGGGCGCCTGGGTGGCTCAGTTGGTTAAGCGACTGCCTTTGGCTCAGGTCATGATCCTGGAGTCCCTGGATCGAGTCCCGCATCGGGCTCCCTGCTCAGCAGGGAGTCTGCTTCTCCCTCTGACCCTCCCCCCTCTCATGTGCTCTCTCTCATTCTCTCTCTCTCAAATAAATAAATAAAATCTTTAAAAAAAAAAAAGAAGGGCTTCTTCATCACAATGGCAAATATCTTAACTAAAACAACCCATTTCTCCTATTTATCTTTATTTTCTTTTATGAAAATTTGTGCGGAAGCTTAAGTATACTGCTTTGAGGCAGATGCTTGTATCTTCTGAATATTGTCAGAGGCAGCTGGGAAACAGGAAAGGCTGGAAGAATGTACCTGGGACCAATGCTAATTTTCTGAACACTATGATTGGAAACTCTTACCAACATTAACAAAAAGAAATTTTTTTCTGGTTACTTAATTTAAACCTTTAAAAGCACTGCATAAAAAAACATGCATGAGACTAAAAGTTGCTAAAAGAAGATGTCTGGCACTATTCACTATATCCTAAAATCATTCTGATTTCCTGATTTTTCTCCCTACTTTCAAGTTTATTTCTACCTAATATTCCCTCAAGAATATGTAAAATAAAATAATAGAAATTCAAAGATTTTTCATGAAGAACGTATTAGTCCCCCTAAAGTTCAAATCAATTTAATCTTTTTTGAACCCACTGCATTTATTCTCTGAGAAACATACATATGTGTAAGAGATGTTTTTTTAATCAATGTCTTAAAGTTACTCCAGTCTCTCAGGTAAACACATAGTTCAGTTGATTTTTAAAAGGCACAAGTCACATTATGTACCTGACAGATCACTTGGAGCTTGTCTAGACACATAGATGGCTTTTAAAAAATGATGTTTCCTTATCCAAAAGATAAAACTTCTGTTATCTAGCCAGCACACACATACACACGCGTGCACGCACACACACATAAGAGGACCTGATCAATTCCATTTGGGGAAAGGCAATGAGACATAACTGTGACCTAACTGGCCCCATCATCTGGTCCTCGCTGGAACTAACAGCAGTACCATTCAGTAGACTAGTAATAGACCAAACCAAATATCTGTTACTTTCAACCCCAGCATTCTTGACATTTGGGGCCAAATAATTCTTTGTTGTGGAGGGCTATCTTTGCATTGCAGAATATTCTCAGCATCTCTGGCCTCTCTACCCACTAGATGCCAGTCACACTCCTCTGCTTCCTCCAACCAAAAATGTGTCTAAACGTTGCCAAATGTCCACTGGAGGCAAAACTGCCCATGGTTGAAAACCACTACAGAAAGATTTCATTCCTCTTGGAAGATCATAACATAATAAGAGTGTACTAAGTTCCCAAAGCAAGCATCCATTATGAAGCTAAATCTGAATTTCAATGGCTTAAACTTTTGCTGAAGCAATGATGCCAGACTACAGTCTATAGCTTTAACTCTCTGGATTCAGTAATTCCTACCTAATCACAGACTGATGAGGTCCTTCTTTTTCTGGCCTCTGTAGTTGTATATATGTTTATTTATTTATCACAATATATTACAATCACTTGCTCATATGTTTCTCACTCCTCCTCACCTGTTAGTTAGTTTCTTGAAGACTTGGATACTACCTTTCAACATCATATCCCTGTAAACAGTTCAACAAACTAAATAAATGTTGGATGTGTGACAAATGAATAAACAATACATGTAGTGAAGACTGTTATAATATGATAAAGTGCTTAACTAATACAATCTAGGTAAGCCTAAATCTATAAGCCATCTGGAGCTATCCTTTCATCTCCAGATAAAATGGCTCAAGCCCTCATCACACATGCTTTGGGAATTTTCAAGGATTTCTAGGAGCTTGAAACTCCCTGGACACCTTTCATGGAATTCTCAGTTCCTGCTCACTGTCTTACCTTCTGTAGATACTATGCTTTTCATATACACTCAAACCTAAGTGTGGCCACCATCCCTCCTCCACTATTCTTCAAACCCCAATAATGAAAATCTGTAACAGACTTTTCCTAAACATTAGTGACAAGAGAGAAATGTACAGCATACTAAAAAATACAAAACTACCTAATATTTAATATTAGATATCCATGTTCTGCCTAGTACTTTATTACACAGAAAAGCTGTCACTTTCCATCCAAGACTAGGCCTTAGGTGTACATTTGCATGACTTAGGAGGCTCATTAAATTATACTGCTAACTGGGGCACCTGAGTGGCTCATTTGGCTAAGTGGTGACTCTTGATTTTGGCTCAGGTCATGATTTCAGGGTCCTGGGATCGAGCCCCGCCTCGGGCTCTGCACTCAGTAAGAGGTCTGTCTTGAGTATTCTCTCCCCCTCTCCCTCTGTTCATACTCTCTCACTCTCAAATAAATAAATAAATAAATAAATAAATAAATAAATAAATAAACAAATAAAAATTATACTGCTAATTATAAAAACCAAAAAAACTAAAACCTACCCCTCTGTTATGGAATGAATTGTATCTCCCTCACCAACCCCCACCCCCATGCATATGTTGAAGCCTTAACTAACCTCCACTGTGACTGTATTTGGACATAGGTCCTTACAGAGACAATTAAGGTTAAATGAGTTTAGAAGGGTGGAATATTAATAGGACTGGTGTCCTTATAAGACATGAAACACCAGAGTACTCTCTCCCTTCCTCCCCCACTCCCCTCTTGCTTCTTCTTTCTTCTCTTCTCTTCCCTTCTACCTCTCTCTCTCCCCCCGTTTTGCTCTCCCTCGCACTCTATCGCTCTCTTCCTCTCTCCTTCCTGGCATGCACAAAGAAGTGGCCATGTGAGGACACAGTGAGAAGGCACCATCTGCAAGCCAAGGAGACAGTCCTCATCAAAAATCAATCCTACAGGTCTGAGACATCTTGTTATGGCAGCCCTAGCTGACTAAAACACCCTTCCTTCCACTTAACAATAAGAGAGAGAGAGAGACACAGAAAAAAAATCTTTGAAATTATATATTTTGCTTTGACATATGAGAGATTAAATTTCTAACTAGGAGTAAATTAATCAGTGACTTTAGCAAGGTCACAGCCTTCAAATTAAATACATAAGAACCAATTGCATTTCTATATATTAGCAATGGACAATAAGAAACTGAATTTAAAAAAAAAAAGAAAGAAACTGAATTTTTGACAGATAAAGAGATAGCAAGAGCAGGAACACAAGCAGGGGGACTGGAAGTGGGAGAAGCAGGCTTCCTGCCGAGCAGGGAGCTCAATGTGGGACTCAATCCCAGGACCCTGGCATCATGACCTGAGCCGGAGGCAGATGCTTAACAACTGAGCCACCCAGGCGCCCAAGAAACTGAATTTTTAAAAGACAGTATCATTTATAATAGCACCAAAGGGACAAAATACTTACGTAAGTCTAACAAAATACATGTAAGCTCTGTATGCTGAACATTAAAAGACACTACTAAAAGAAATAAAAGAAGACCTAAAAAAATGGAGATATGCTAATAGATAAGTCTCACTATTGTTAAGATGTTATCACTCCCTAAAATGATTTATAAATTTGACACAATCCCAATCAAAATCCCAGCACAAACTTATAAACTTAATCATATGCTACCATATGACCCAGAAATCCTACTCCTGAATATTTACCCAAGTAAAATGAAAGCTTACATTCACAAAAACCTGCACACAAATATTTATAGCAACCTTTTTCATCATAGCCCAAAACTGGTAATACCTCAAATGTCCTTCAACTGGTGAATGAACAAATTGTAGAGTACTACACAGCAATAAAAATAAACTACTGATAGACACAACAACTGGGTGAATCCCACATGCATTATGCTACATGAAAGAAGCCACAGCTACATATGGTATGATTCCATTTATATGAAATTTTGGAAAAGGCAAAATTACAGAGACAACAAACAAAGTGATAGTTACCAGGGGCCAAGGGTCCAGGGAGGGGTAAGCCGCAAAAAGCAGGGGGAATTTTGGGAGCAGCAGAACTGTTCTATATTTTTATTGTGGTGATAGATACACAACCATATGCATCTTCAAAATTCATAGAAGACTAAATTTTTTGTATGCAAATTATACTTAAAAAAACTTGACTTAAAATTCCTAAGGAAGGTTTCCTCCCCCAAAATCCAGAGTTTCCCAGAAAGAAGGTAGGAAAGGTTTAAAAGAGTTACAATAAGACTATATGCCTGCAGTATTTCAGTGATTACAAGTACTTTTTAAATTTAAAAGCCAGGAATATGCAGAGAGAGATATCATTTTTAAGATTTCTATCAAAAACAACAATTTTAAGTAATTCCCAATATTGAGACTACTCACTTATCTGAAACTCTTAATCTCAAAGACTTCTGCAATTTATTATTGATTACCATGAGTTTAACACAGAAGTTCAAACAATGCAAATGGAGGCAATAGGTAAAGGAGATAGAGCTTTTATCAGGTTTTTTTTTTTTTTTAAGATTAAGTTTGGCCTTCAAAATTAAAGCTCTCTAGTGACTGTTGACTCATGTAAGGAAGAGCTCTCAAGTCAGGTAGCAGTGGCATGGTGGAAGTCAGACCTGGTTTTGATAAAAATTAATCCGAATTTAATTTTCTCATCATTGTCTTTTTGTCTTCTACTACTAACAGGTGTTACTGTCTCCTTGGAACAGGAATATATGGCTTCACTGCAGCATTTCCAGGCAGAGGCAGAAGCTAATGGCAAACCAAGCCAAGCCCACAACCAACATAGAAAGCCCTAACTGTGACCTAAATCCACTTAGAAAAACTCTCTTTTTTTAAGTCTATATTTAATTTCCAGTTAGCATACAGTATAATATTAGTTTCAAGTGTACAATATGGTGATTCAACACTTCCATACAACACCTGGTGCTCATCATGTAAGTGCACTCCTTAATCCCCATCACCTATTTCACCCATTCCCCCACTCACCTCCCGTCTGGTGACCATTAGTTTGTTCTCTATACCTAAGAGTCTGTTTCTCAATTTGCCTCTCTCTCTCTCATTCCCTATGCTCATTTGTTTTCTTTCTTAAATTCCACATATGAGTGAAATCAAATGGTATTTATCTTTCTCTGATTGACTTATTTCATTTAGCATAATACACTGTAAAAATATTTTAAATATTTTTTCCAAATGTTTCCTACTCTAAGTTTTATTTTCAAATCTCAAAGTAAATATGGATAATCATTATTACCAAAAAATGCATAATACACTGTAGCTCCATTCATGTTGTTGCAAATGGAAAGATTTCATTCTTTTTGATGGCAGAGTAATATTCCCATTGTATATATACCACCTCTTCTTTATTCATCAGTCGATGGACATTTGGGCTTTTTCCATAGTTTGGCTATTATTGATAATGCTGCTATAACCACTGGAGTGCATATATCCCTTTGAATTAGTATTTTTGTATTGTTTGGGTAAATACCTAGTAGTACAATTGCTGGATCATAAGGTAGTTCTATTTTTAACTTTTTGAGGAACCACCATACTGTTTTCCACTGTGGCTGCACCAGTTTGCATTCCCACCAACAGTGCATGAGGGTTCCCCTTTCCCTGCAGTCTCACCAACACCTGTTGTTTCTTGTGCTGTTGATTTTAGCCATTCTGACAGGGAAGGTGATATCTCATTGTGGTTTTGGTTTGTATTTCCCTGATGATCAGTGACATTGAGCATCTTTTCATGTGTCTGTTGGCCATCTATATGTCTTCTTTGGAAAAATATCTATTCATGTCTTCAGCCCATTTTTTAATTAAATCATTTGTTTTTGGGGTGTTCAGTTTCATAAGTTCTTTATAGATTTTAGACACAAACTCCTTCTCAGATATGGCATTTGCAAATATCTTCTCCCATTCCATACACTGCCTTTTGATTTTGTTGATAGTTTCCTTCACTGTGCAGAAGCTTTTTATTTTGATGAGGTCCCAACAGTTTATTTTGGCTTCTGTTTCCTTTGCCTCAGGAGACATATCTAGAAGGAAGTTGCTAAGGCCAATGTCAAAGAGGTTACTGCCTGTGTTCTTCCCTAGGATTTTGATGGTTTCCTGTCTCACATTTAGGTCTTTAATGCATTTTGAATTTATTTTTTGTGTATGGTATAAGAAAGTGGTCCAGTTTCATTCTCTTCCATGTAGCTGCCTAGTTTTCCCAACACTATTTGTTGAAGATTAATTGACCATATAGTTGTGGGTTCATTTCTGGATTTTCTATTGTTTCTATTCTATTCTGTTCTATTGATTTATGTGTCTATTTCTGTGCCAGTATCACACCGTTTTGATCACTACAGCTTTGTAATATAACTTGAAGTCTGGAATTGTGATGCCTCCAGCTTTATTTTTCTTTTTCCAGGTTGCTTTAGCTATTCAGGATCTTCTGTGGTTCCATACAAATTTTAGAATTGTTTGTTCTAGCCCTGTGAAAACTGCTGGTGGTATTTTGATAGGGACTGCATTAAATGTGTAGATTGCTTTGAGTGGTATGGACAATGTTTGTTCTTCCAATCCATGAGCATGGAATGTTTTTCCATTTCTTTGCATCATCTTCAATTTCTTTCATCAGTGTTTTATCAGAGTATAGGTCTTTTACCTCTCTGGCTAGCTTTATGCCTAAGTATCTTATGGTTTTGGGCATAATTGTAAATGACACAGATTACTTAATTTCTCTTCCTGCTGCTTCCTTTTTGGTGTACAGAAATGCAACAGACTTCTGTACAATGATTTTTTATCCTGCAACTTTACTGAATTCGTTTATCAGTTCTAGCAGTTTTTTGGTGGTCTTTCAGGTTCTCTATATATAGTATCATGTCAACTGCAAACAGTGATTTCTCTTGTCATCCGATTGCTGTGGCTAGGATTTCCAGTACTGTGTTAAATAACACAGTTATTCAGTGGACACCCCTGTCTTGTTCCTGACTATAGAGGAAAAGCTTTCAATTATTCCCCATGAGGATGATGTTAGCTGTGGGTTTTCATGTATGGCCTTTATTATGTTGAAGTATGATCCCTCTAAACCTACTTTGTGTGGGATTTTATCATGAATATATGTTGTACTTTGTCTAATGCTCTTTCTGCATCTATTGAAATGATCATATGGTTCTTATCCTTTTTTTATTAATGTGGGGTATCACGCTGATTGATTTGTGAATACTGAACCACCCTTGCAGCCAGGAATAAATCCCAACTGATCATGGTAAATGATTTTTTAAAAAATATTATTGGATTCAGCCTGAGAATTTTTACATCCATGTTCATCAGAGATACTGGCCTATAGTTCTCTTTTTTTAGTAAAGTCTTTATCTGGTTTTGGTATTAGGGTAATGTTGACCTCATAGACTGAATTTGGAAGTTTTCCTTCCTCTTCTATTTTTTAGAATAGTTTTGAGTATAGGTAATAACTCTTCTTTAAATGTTTGGTAGAATTTGCCTGTGAAGCCATGTGGCCCTGGACTTTTGTATGTTGGGAGGTTTTTTTATTGCTGATTCAATTTCTTTGCTGGTTGTCAGTCTGTTCAAGTTTTCTATTTCTTCCTGTTTCAAGCTTTGATAGTTTATATGTTTCTATATGTTTCCATTTCTTCCAGGTTGTCCAATTTGTTAGTATATAGGTTTTCATAACATTCTCTTATAATTGTTTGTGTTTCTGTGGTGTTATTTGTTATTTCTCCTCTCTCATTTGTGATTTTATTTATTTGGGTCCTTTCTTTTTTCTTTTTGATAAGTCTAGATAGACTTTTATCAATTTTTTAAATTTTTTCAAAGAAGCATATCTTGGTTTCATTGATCTGTCCATTGTTTTCTTAGTTTCTACATCATTTACTTCTTCTCTAATCTTTATTATTTCCTTCCTTCTGCTGGCTCAAGGCTTCATTTGTTGTTATTTTTCTAGCTCCATTAGGTGTAAGGTTAGGTTGTTTATTTGAGATTTTTCTTGCTTCTTGAGGTAGGCCTGTATTGCTATATAGTTCCCTCTTAGGGCTGCTTCTGGTACATCCTAAAGGTTTTGACCATTGTATTTCCATTTTCATTTGTTTCCATGTATTTTTTTATTTCTTCTTTAATTTCCTGGTTGACCTATTCATTGGTGACCCTCCCGTTATTGTTTAGTAGCATGTTGTTTAATCTCCATGTTTATTTGTGATCTTTCCAAAATTTTTCTTGTGGTTGACTCCTAGTTTCACAGTGTTGTGATCAGAAAAGGTGGATGGTATGATTTCAATCTTTTGTGTTTATTGAGGCCTGTTTTGTGACCTCATATGTGATCTCTTCTGGAGACTGTTCCATGTGCACTTGAAAAGGAAAGCAACTAAGGGTCTCTTCCTTTGAAGGCACATTGTGATCGTCTGATAAAAAGCACTTCTTTTGTTGGTTTTCTTTTGTTTCAGCCAGACTAGTATTTTCCCCTACAGAGATATCAATAATGCCATACCTTCCGTTAGTTAAAAATTCCAAATTAGAAGCCAATTATCTAATAAAGCTGCTAAAAAGCAACACAAACCTAGGGAATTTTTAAGAATGTAAGTCATTTGTGACACAGGTGTCACAATTTAAGTTGTTAAGTCATAGGTGGTTTATGTGGCAGCTACACAGCTGGATGCATTATCAAAGGCAGTCTTCTCAAGATTCATTCACCTGTTCTATTTGTGGGACTGCCCATGCCCAGGGAACAAGGGTCTCTTTTAACCAGAAATATACATAGATTCTCGGGATGCAGCTGAAGTTTGCCTCCATAATCAGTCTTTTTGTGGATGTCATCTCCTATCTGATAAAAACACTGCTTATCTAGATACTGATCTTTAATCCCTTCCTTCACCATAAGCGCTATGAGCCCCCACCCTTCCCCAGTCCTCAACTGCAATGGATTTTCTGCTTCCTGACAGTCAGCTAAATACTTAATCACTATTCTTGCTTTACTATGTATTCCTGATTTCTGTATTCGTGCTTGATTTCTGACCCATGACTTACTTCAACAGCTAGTATTTGTATATACATTCAGTTTCTGCTTCCCTCTCATACTTTAATAGGTCCTTGTATTCCCCAAGTTTAACTTCCATGGGCCTCAGTTTTCTCATTTGTGAGATCAGGAAAATAATAATATTATTGTAAAGTTAGTTCAAGGGTCAAATGAAATAATAAGTAAAGTGATTAGCACAACCTGAGACGGAGAAAGCTGCTAAATAATTGCTAGCTGTATCCAAGCATATCTATACCTGGATAACAGACTTTTATCTTCTGATCTTGTTCTGCACTCAGAGAAGTAGATAATAGCCATTTTCTACCAAACAGTAGAGTTAAGGGGTCCCTTCTCTCCCTTCTCTTCTGAAGGTTAAGTAAATTCAATTTCTTTCCAATGAGTCATGTTTCCTCACCCTTTAGTCATTTTTACTACTTTCTTCCATTTAAGTTTTGCAATCTTATGGTAGTTGGGGAAAAAAGAATACAAATTTCCAGTAATGATACCAAATCCAAAAAGCACTTACCAAAACCAGTCCTTCCAAATGATTACCTGGAGCCCCTAATCATAATGTAGGTGCTGGCAGTACACCTCACTCTGCACAAGGCTTCAGAGAAATCAAATACTACTGAGTGCACAGAAGAGCTCTGAAGAGCTGCTCTAGCACCTGGATGCAGGAGAAAAGAGCAGCAACAAGGAAGCCTATGGTGTCAGTTTTCTGTTGGGAGTTCAGTTACAAGCTAGATAAAACTGACCATCCTAAGACCATTCTGGTTTGACAGTAAGACATCCTCCTTGGAAAAATGTCTCCTCCACTGGCTGCCAAGTTTCCTGATCATCCCAACACTACCTCCTGTACCTTCAGTAAGTCTTTGCTGCTGAGACACAGCCAGCCTATAGAACAGGAAACCCTTGGAAGAGTGTGTATGTGTGTCCCCTCTCTCGGCTTCTGACCAAATTGCCCAAGTCACAGTCACTGAAACATAAAGGTGGCTCCCTTCACATAAGCTAGGTGGTGAGGGGAGAGAGGAATGTAAAAATTGTCCTAGTCAATTAAGGACTATATTAAACGAAAATGGGCCATTGTGTTTATAAGCCATCTCACACCCTGGGTGATTCGCCATGGAAGGAAAGAGGATGCACTTGGAAGAGCTGGAGTTGTAACCCAGATCTCTGGGAACACGGCTATAGCCAATGGGAAGAGCTGTGTACATAACTAATACAGAGTCCAGCAGGCAACCTCACTCTCGTAGGAGGAGCAGAATCCCAAGTCCCATTCCTGTGGGAAGAGCAGAGTACAATCAACGCCATACATCTGGCCAAGGTTGTTGTGATCCCAGCTTTATTCCTGGCCATCTACAGTCCCCAGACATCACAGAAGGTCTAATGAGAAGACATGAGAGTGTTCAGACTTGCTACTATTAGAGATCTGTGGATGAGGGGGCTCTAAACTCTGAAGACAAACATGAGAGAACTTCTATGAACCCCAAGTTTGGAACAGAAGGAGGGTGTCTTGCTCACACTAACAATTTAACAGGGATTAGTGCATCTGAGTTATGTTTGTAAGGGAGGTAGAAGTTGGAGGATATTAGAAATACAGAACTTTGTCAAGTTTCTAAACTGGAGGTTCCTGGGCAACTAGAAACAGCAGGGGGACACAGCCTGCTGGGAGGAGAAGGGAAAGATAGGAAATAAATAAGTAAAAATCTGGCTAAAATAGTTCATGGTACAAGGATAGTATTCAGAAAATATAAGGGAATATTAACTTTTAAAAGTAAGAAATGAAGGTATTGAAAAGAAATAAATGGCTCTCATAGAGGCTGCATGGGCCAGGGATTCCTTGAACTGGCTGATTTCTTTTTGTACTTGTTTCTTATTCCCTAGCATGAATCAGTACAGCGAGTATTATATATGCAGCAAACCAAACTAAATTTCCTTTATAAAACAATTATCTCTATATCTCCATTAGTGTATCTTTTACAGATTTCCTTGAAGTGTTTTATATATAACCAAGATTCAACTTTCACTTGCAGCAAATTATTCAAACTCAATTCAAAATGAAATATGTTTTAGTTTAATTACTAAAATATATTTTATAAGGTCCAATGCTGATTACAACTGAATAATTTCCCCCACTCCTTACCCAGGCCACCTCTGCAATCACCATAATCTTTTTGGTTGAGAAAAAAATGAACCATTACTTCTAAACCTAAGTTGCAACTAGTCATGTTCCATTTGGGCATTTATTCAGTAGAAGCCTATGTGGCAGGTGATCTTTGCTCTTTGACAGGAGCCAAACACTTAAGCATGGAAAGAGGCCAAGAAGAGCACGTTGGCCCACCTTCTCAGGGGTTTAGATAACTATCTGGAGGAAATCAATATCATGGAAATGAAATGCCAAACTGTTTTAAAACTGCTTAGCTCTCACTATTGCACCTAGTACTTAGCTACTTTTCTTGAAGAGAAAACTCACCACAAATGTCTTTAGCATAAAGTACTAATCTTGCTGTAATTTTATTCTCCTGAATTCTTCTACTGGCCATAAACTCTGAAGATCCTAATTTTCTTCCTATCTCCTTATATCCTAATCTGAATTTGTCCAAGGGTGAAACTGGTGCTAAATCTCATCTTTTCTCTACCTTTCTTAATGTTAAGCACTTCATTTTTTAAATTAATGCTGTTAGACAATTCAGGTATTCCAACAGAAATGTCACAACACTTACTGAAGAATGTCTCAAATTATTTTTTTCAAAGAAAGAAAATAAATTATATTACCAGGAGATAAATGGTAATTGTGCAATCTTCTTAAAAACTTATGATCAAAATCTGGATAGCCAAGGTAATGCGAACTGTATATGTCCGAATCTCCTGGCACATTCTCAAAAAAAAAACAATTAAAAAACAAATAAAACCACACAAAACCTATGCCTTCAACATAAATTTAAAAAAAGAGAGAACAACCTAAATTCCAAATTATACATGTAAATGGAAAACTAACACCAAATCCCAGCATGCTAACCCTCCGCAATCCTGGTGCAAGCCTTTCCGGAGAACATGAACAGTCTAGGGAATAAAACTACACTGAAAATAGAAGAGGGAACCCAGCACCAACATTTACGACTGATCTAAAATCACAGCTAGAAAAAGAAATTCCACAAAAGCTGGAAAAAAGTCCCAGTAGATCAGAGCCAACTAGAGAGAGGGACTAGTGCCCAAGACTCTAAGAGCCAGTGTTAAAAAGGCTTTGGGGAAGAAAAAGGTAAAAGGGAAATGGAGAAACACTCTCTGGAAACTGCATAGTGAACATAAAAAAAATGAGAAAGGGAAATTCAGGATCCTGCAAAACAAAAGAATATTTTAAAAACTGAAGGATTGGTAACCCCTTCGGGTCCCCTCCCTCTTTAGGAGGTTTGTACAATCGCTTTGCTATCGCTCAATAAACCTTGCTTTGCTGCCCTCACAAAAAAAATGTTTAAAATAAATAAAATAAAATAAAAAAATAAAAACTGAAGGATTCCCTATGTGGCAGGTGATCTTTGCTCTTTGACAGGGAAATGGAGGAACATTTCCTCCCTATCCCTCTCCCTACCACCCCTTCCGGAAAAAGCCATCCAGGAAATAAACTGTATTTTGCAACCTTGACAGAAGAGCTCAAGCTAGGAATCTTGTAAACCCTCCCAGAGGCTTTACCTGGGAGGCTCAAGCAATCTACAAGTATAAAAACTAATATAACAAGAAAACAGAAATAAGAACCGAAACAATTCAGTTCATGAAAATACTATCCCCTCTCCCAAAATAATAGTGAGGCAAAAGAAAATGGTGACACAATACTCCAAACTGGATCAAGTAACCGCAAAAGATTATGAAGGCTTTTCACACACACATACAAAAAGAGAGAGACACAGAGACAGAGATACTCACAGAACTATGTAATTACTTGTTCATATGACAACCAGTCATTAAAACATTAAAACCAACTTTGTCCCTGGCATGGTTTGAGGTGTTGAGGAATAGAGAGGAAAGAATTTTCTCTATGACTTCAAGGAGCTTATAACATAGTTAAAGGGGACAGGAAAATACAGTATGACAAGTGATGTGATAAAAATATGCATGGAATGGTTTCAAAACACCACAACGTGACATCTACCCCAAATTAGGAGCAGTCAAATCTGCAACTTGATGTACAAGTAAGAGCCAGGCCAGGAGACTCTGAGAAGAAAATAATCATACAGAAATAATAGTATATGCCAAGCATATGAAGCCAGAGGAAATGTGATATGTTCAAAAGACTACAAATATTCTGATATGGCTGAAAACAAAGCTCTTATTGGAAAATGAAGGGTCTTAAATGCCTTACAAAATTTGGATTTTATTCTAAAGGCAATGGAGAACCAGTGAAGGATTTTACATGATGACATGCTCGGATTTGCATTTTAAAAAAACCTTTCCAGCTACAATATTTAAGGCTGAATTTAAAAGGAGTGAAACTGAATGCAAGAAAATCAGTTAGCAGGCATTTGCTAAAGCAGGGCATACAAATGGAAAGAAGAAGTAGGAATGGAGGGCAAGAAGAGATAATAGTAAAAGCCCATTAACTAACCAGATAAAGTCTGGAATTAAAGAGAAATATCTGCAGTAAAATGAAGATATGGGAGTCACCTAATTACCAATTAGAGGCACTTATTGAGTCTATAGGTATATATGAAATAACTCTATAGTGTATGTAGAAGGTTTAAAAAAAAAAAAAAAGGAAAATGAAGAGGAAAGAAAAGGAAAAGCAGTCATGTTCTGGGAAACATCAACATTTACCCTGAGAGAAATTTCAAAGTATTTAGACAAGTAGGAAGAAAATTTAAAGAAAAAAAAAAAAAAGAAAGTTAAGATTTACAAGAAGGACGTCCAGGGGACAGTGTTAAATGCCTTACAGAAGTTAAGTTAAAAGGTCTGAACAATGTCAACTGGATCTGTGATTGTAACGACAACAATGTTGGTGCAACTAGAGGACAGAAACCAGATTACTGAGAAGTAAAAAGGAAAGTTAGAAGTTCTTTTTTTAAAGATTATTTATTTATTTGAGAGAGAGAGAGAGAGAAAGACCAAGCGAGCACAAGCAGAGGAGGGACAGAGGGAGAGGGAGAAGCAGGCTACCTGCTGAGCAGGCAGCCTGACACGGGGCTCAATCCCAGAACCCTGAATCATGACCTGAGCCGAAGGTAGACGCTTAACCAACTGAGCTACCCAGGTGCCCCATGAGGCACCCCCATAAGTTAGAAGTTTAAAAAACAATTACATGGCCAACAGACACATGAAAAAGTGCTCAATATCGCTCGGCATCAGGGAAATCCAAATCAAAACCTCAATGAGATACCACCTCACACCAGTCAGAATGGCTAAAATTAATAAGTCAGGAAACGACAGATGTTGGCGGGGATGCGGAGAAAGGGGAACCCTCCTACACTGTTGGTGGGAATGCAAACTGGTGCAGCCACTCTGGAAAACTGTATGGAGGTTCCTCAAAAAGTTGAAAATAGAGCTACCATATGATCCAGCAATTGCACTACTGGGTATTTACCCCAAAGATACAAAAGTAGGGATCCGAAGGGTTACGTGCACCCCGATGTTTATAGCAGCAATGTCCACAATAGCCAAACTGTGGAAAGAGCCAAGATGTCCATCGACAGATGAATGGATAAAGAAGAGGTGGTATATATATACAATGGAATATTATGCAGCCATCAAAAGGAATGAGATCTTGCCATTTGCAACGACGTGGATGGAACTGGAGGGTATTATGTTGAGTGAAATAAGTCAAAAAGAGAAAGACATGTATCATATGATCTCACTGATATGAGGAATTCTTAATCGCAGGAAACAAACTGAGTGTTGTTGGAGTGGGGGGTGGGGTGGGAGGGATGGGGGGACTGGGTGATAGACACTGGGGAGGGTATGTGCTCTGGTAAGCGCTGTGAATTGTGCAAGACTGTTGAATCTCAGATCTGTACCTCTGAAACAAATAATGCAATATATGTTAAGAAAAAAAAAAAGAAGAAGAAGAAGAAGGTAGTGGGAGGGGAAGAATGAAGCAGGGGAAATCGGAGGGGTAGACGAACCATGGGAGACGATGGACTCTGAAAAACAAACAGGGTTTTAGAGGGGAGGGGGGTGGGAAGATGGGTTAGCCTGGTGGCTGGTACTGAGGAGGGCACATTCTGCATGGAGCACTGGGTGTTGTGCACAAACAATGAATCATGGAACACTTCATCTAAAACTAATGTTGTAATGTATGGGGATTAACGTAAGAATTAAAAAAAAAAAATTAAAAAAAAAAAAAAACAATTACATACAAAGTCTTCCTAAGAAAGGTTTGACTTTTGATACACTGATATCACTAACCTTTCATATCATTCATTTCTTCAATAAATATTTACTGAGCACCATTCAATATGAAGAAAGACAAGGTGCTTATATTCTAATGGAGAAAGCTGGACAATAAACAACAACAAAAAATTCAATGTACAAGATAATTTCATACAATGATAAGGGCTATGGAGAGGCCAGGAGTAGGGGAGATGATTCTTCCTTAGATGGATTACAGAAGTCCTTTCTAAGGAAGTAGTATTTAAGCTGAAACCTGAAATATAAGAAGGAACCATGCTATGAAGTTCTGATGGAAAAGCATTCCAAGAAGAGGAACAGCCAGTGCTAAGGAGAAGAGAGCAAGCACATAATTAAAACTCTCAAAAAAAAAAAAAAAAAACTAAAACTAAAACTGGTACTTACATCTGCCCTACAACTGTTGATAAAATCATCGCCTACTGAGTCCATTGGCAATGCTGCTGAGCTGGTCAAGACAGAGCAAATCAGCTGACTCATATTAAAATGAAAATGTGAGGAATCATTAAAAAAATCATCATAAAAACCTTCCCTTGCCTATATTTAACAATTCAAAGACCACTGAAGTACTCATGTCCAATGAATGGACAAAAATGTTAATAACAGATTGCCCTAAATATGAATGAAGTTTGAAGATCCTTAAAACAATAAAAATGCTTGTGTTTCTGAAGGTAGCTTTACCACGAAAGAAGAGCCTTTCAAAGTCATACTTCTTTGGTCTCCTATTTTCAGAAGCCTCACCTAGCCAAACCATGAAAAAAAAATTCACAAAAGGAATATTTTTATTGCATAGCTTTTATATTAAGAGTTTGTTTTCATATGCTTAACACATATTTGATAAAAGATATATTAAATTTCATTTCATTTATTTTCATGGTCAATTTTGGAATTTATATGGTATCTGATTCTTAATGGGAATAGAATGCCAGTTAATAATAATTAGCTACAGTCCTAATTCTGTCCAAGAACTGATGTAGTTAAGTAAGCAGGTTAGCTCACCTAAAATATTTCAGAAACTTAGCTATGAGGAATAGAAAAGAGATAGGACTGTTACTGGAGCAGATAATAGCTTTTTTTTTTTTTAAGATTTTATTTCTTTGAGAGAGAGAGAGAGAGAACGAGCAGTGGGGAGGGGCAGAGGGAGAGAGAGAAAGAGAAGCAGACTCCCCGCTGAGCAAGGAGCCCAATGCAGGGCTCCATCCCAGGACCCTGGGATCATGACCTGAGCCAAAGGCATATGCTTAACTGACTGAGCCACCCAGGTACTCCCAGAACAGATACAGTTTTGAATGAAGGTTGATGTGTGTTTGTGCCAAACTTTAGCAGGTTAATAATATGCTAGGGAGGAAACAAGAGTAAGAAAAGTTGAAAGTAGAGAGAAAATAGGCATTCTAATTGGAGAAAAGTCCTCAGAGGACAGAAGCAAATGGGGTCCAGAACACAAGATTATTCTGGAACAAAAGAGGAAACTAAATATAAGGAAAGGAGACTTGTTGTGACACTGGGATCTCAAATAGTCACTGAAAGCCAACTATCCCAAACCAGGTGAAATGCTTCACATAATGAAACTGTATTCCACTGAAGTAGAGAAGTGAGGGTTTTTTTTCTTAATTGCTTTATGATTTTAAAGTTGCTAATAATTAGAGCTATTAAACTCAGCACATTTCTCTAAATGACATCATTGTGTCATAGCACTATTTTGGCTAAACTCCCACTGGTTTAATTTCAGAAACACCCTTTGAATAAAATGCCAAGTTAAAAAGAAGTAGCATCTCATGATTTCCTTAAAATTATTCAACTAATTTCAAAGGCATGCTTCCTGGAAAAGATTTGTAAGTTTCCTTTTATAGGCTTGACCATAATGGAAGAGTACATTAGAGAAGACAGCAACAGCTACCAAACCACCCAGATCTTAAAAGTACTTTTATTTATACAATAAATATGTTCCTGAGAAGTTCTTTAAAAACTGAATTTGTATTATGGAGGCCATTTGGACCTGGAAAAACCTTATTCTGTCACTTACTATTTGTGTGTTCTAGAACAAGTCACCAAATAGGTTATATTCTTGCAATTTTCTTAAACTGTTCCATTCTGTCTGTCCAGATTTGGCTGTCTCAGAAAGTCAGCCCAACCCATCAAGATGCACCAAGAACTGCCTCATCTGGGGATGCCTGGGTAGCTCAGTCCGTTAAGCGACTGACTCTTGATTTTAGCTCAGGTCATGATCTCAGGGTCGTGAGATCAAGCCCCACGTCCGGCTCTGCTCTGGGCTTGAAGCCTGCTTAAGATTCTCTCTCTCCCTCTCTCTCTGCCCTTCCCCCTGCCCCACTCACACTCTTTCTCTCCCTAAATAAATACATAAAATCTTGAAAAAAAAGAATTGCCTCTTCCACGAAATGTAATATTAACACTTGTTGTACAGCACCCATTTGTTGTCGAACTTTACAGAGTAAAGTGCAGGCTAGTTCTATTTTTTCACTGCTATGTGTATCAAAGAGTAAGGCTTGCCAGATTCAGCAAATAAAAATCAAATATTCCCAGTTAAATTTCAATTTCCAACAAATAATGAATACCTTTTTAGTATACCCGGTGCAATATTTGGGACATACTTAATACTAAGAAAATTATTTGTTGTTTATCTGAAATTCAAATTTAATTGGGCATACTATATTTTATCCAGTAACCCTAACCAAAGTGATACTTCATCTCCCAGCTGGCTATGGCAGAAGTGGAATAGAAAAGCCAACGTCAGTGATAAAGTTTCAGATGCTAGACACACACACACACCATCTAAATATCTGCTATATTTCCAAACATCACAATGCTCCCCCATTCAGTCCTGGATTTAGAACTTCACAGCAGATACAAATTTTAGAATCATAAACACTGATGTGTAAAAATATAACTTACTTTTTTTCAGCCTTATGAGGGTGTAATTAATAAATAACTTATTTTTTCTGTAATAAAATTAATTTTTTTACTCCAAGCCCCATTTTGCTCAGGGCAAAAATTTAATTTAATCCTTTTCAAGTAAACTCAGCCCAATTCAGTGACAGAAATCTGTTTAGTTTAATAATTCAATCACATTCAGGTTTAAATCCCTCTTTCCTCCCCCTCTCTGGGATGAGTCTAAGCCACAGGAGAGTTCATAAGGCTGCCAACACAGGACAGTTGGGAAGACAGCCATCTTCACATCCACCTGGCTCTGCCTTGGTCCTTCACTGGCCTCCTGTTCCTCATGCAACTCCTTCCATCTGGTCTTTGGCACTGGAGACGCTCTCTCTAATGACAACTGGACAGTCCGCAGCTTTCTCAGTTCCCACTGCAAACTGGTGATCCCTGAGGCCATCTCTAACTTCTCTCACCCATCCCTCTTTAATCTCCTGCCCTTGTCTTCTCCACGTGACTGAGCTCCCTGATCCCCTCTCTCAGATGACTTCCGTAGCACACTCCGGTCCCAAGGGAATTCTCTGATGCCTTCCACACTATTTCAGAACTGAAAAAAAAATTCTGACTTGAAAACATGGTAAAACAAAAACCAAAAAAAACACCCACTCTGACACTAAGATCCCCAGAAAGCGTTCTCCTCTCAGAAGACCAGATTAGACCTGGATTTCACTATTTATCTCAGATCCCCCAAACTGCAATGGAGTAAGTTCTAGCGTGTCTCCCTGCCTGAGGAACGGGGGCAGTAGCTGCAGACAGGGGAGGACATGCACAAAAACAGACCGTGTCGGGCGCCTGGGTGGCTCAGTTGGTTGAGCGACTGCCTTCGGCTCAGGTCATGATCCTGGAGTCCCTGGATCGAGTCCCGCATCAGGCTCCCTGCTCAGCAGGGAGCCCGCTTCTCCCTCTGACCCTCCCCCCTCTCATGTGCTCTCTCTCTCTCTCTCATTCTGTCTCAAATAAATAAATAAAATCTTAAAAAAAAAAACAGACCGTGTCTAAGCTTGTTTTTTCCTATCCAATTCTCCTCTTCTCCCAAGCTTGGAGGGCATTTCCTGGGGTGGCAAGGAATGGGGAAAAGACAACCTGGTTATATCTACTTGCCTCTCCTTGCAAGATATCGAGAATTGCCATTTTTTATTATCTAGGCCTGATCTGAAACTTCCCTCTGGTGTGGGCAGTCCAGGAGGAAAATGGAAAAAAGAACATAATGTGTCAAAGTAAAATTATGCCATATAATCTCACACTTTGCTTCTAAGAATGTACCTTGGATTCCATATTACCCTGAATGCTAAACTTTTCCGTATCATCTCCCCTCTTAATATTCCTTTAGCAGCTACCATGTGTTCTCTAGATTGGTTCTTCTACCTAGGACTCACTTATCCCTTACGATTACGATGCACTCATCCATACTCCTCCTCGTTAAACAGTGTGCTCTTGGCACTCCCTTCAGACAATCCCACTACCTGCACATGAAGCATTAGGCATTCTATTTTAGGCCCTGTCATAAGAAATTAGGAAAATGTTGGTTGGGGTAGAGACCAGGACCAATATGCTTAATCTTACAGGACATCAAAATGTAACCTGCTTTCACTGATTACTTCAAGGCTCGGGTTATCACCCTATAATAACATTTCCATCACATGATTATTGCAGAAATCAAACAAGTTAAAAATCTGCATAGTAGGCATTCCCACAGTTTCAGAGACAGGAAATCTTCATTACTACAGAATGTCCAGTAGACACTGTCTCCTAACATTCCAACCTCTCTGTCAATAACCTGCAAATGAACATTTGTGTACACTAAAAATCCCTCTGTTATTATGTGAATAATCATCACCTATTGTTTATTAAAGTGAATTATTACATAGTATGTTTCTTACATCAGAGCACCCTTGTAGAAAGTATTTACATAATGTTAATAAGAGTCGATCTTCTTTCCATAAACTCACTTTCTTTATATTTCTATTATTTTTTTACAACTCCTAGTAGAAAATGGTTTCCATGCATAAAGAACCCAGCTTTTATCTTGCTGTGTGACAGAATTATATATGCCTTTTTATTTTCAGCAGACTAGGCTCAGACAGTGGTGGGGATTTATTCATGAATATACGGCTTGTGTTAGTGCTTAGGAGGAAGATAAGTTTTAAAAAATAATAAAGTACTTTCTGCCTTTACTGAAGCCAAGTTCTGGGTTTTTATATAATTTAATACACTATCTCATTATTTTTTAATGTATTTGCCTTAAATTAAGACAAATACCATATGATTTCACTTATATGTGAAATATAAAAAAAGAAGAAACAAATAAAAAACGACTCTTAAATACAGAAAATAAACTGGTGGTTGTCAGAGGGAAGGAGGGTGGGGGTTGGGTGAAATAGATGAAGGGAATTAAGAGGTACAAATGTCCAGTTATTAAATAAATAAATAAATTTTCTCACGGAGATGAAAAGTACAGCATAGGGAATATAGTCAATAATATTGTGGCAATAATACGGTGACTATACTTATCATGGTGAGCGCTGAGTAATATATAGAATTGTCAAGTTACTATATTGTACACCTAAAACTAATATAACATTGTATGTCAACAATATTCAATTACTAACTTTTTTTTTAAAAAGGGGGACATCATGGGCAAGTAAAACATTCTATTTTTTTTACTTATCTGAATTGAGTTAAATATGGCTATGAAATCTTTTCAGTCATTATTCAGGTTCTGCCCAGCTCCACTGGATCAAAAAAGATATCCAAACTTCCCAAACTACTGCATAATAATTCTGAGTCTCCTTTTTAGCAGGAAGTCCTCACCCCCTGTTATTTACTCCAGCCCTGACCCAATAGAAGCTTTGGTAAAGCCAATTTTTAGAATATGGTCAAGTTAAGGAGAATATTCATACAGATGGCTAGATATAAAATGAGTTACTGTTTTGAGAACATGGTTATCTGTTACAAATAAATTTTTAATTGCTTATAATGTAACACAATGAAATGAATTCTTAGCATCATCCTAATTCCATCAATTTTGGAATATAGTTCACAAGAAGATGTAGCAAATAAGAAATGTGTATCATGTTTTTCATTAATAATCAGAAACTATATAGGGGCGCCTGGGTGGCTCAGTCAGTTAAGCATCTGACTCTTGATTTCAGCTCAACTCATGATCTCAGGGTTGTGAGATCGAGCCCCACATTGGGGTGTGGAGCCTGCTTAAGGTTCTCTCTCTCCCTCTCTCTTTGCCCTTCCCCACCTTGCTCTCTCTCTAAAAAAATAAATAAGTAATCATAAGCTATATATATTATTTCTGGTGCCTATAATTCCGCTGATACACACATTATTTTCAGAGTACTCCTAGGGGATATGCACTTCACTTTAACATGCTATACATCAATCTTAACTACATTTTTTTTATTATTCTTTTTTTCTTTTTTGAGAGAGAGAGAGAAAGAGAGCGGGGGTGGGGGGGTGGGGAGGGAGGAACAAAGGGAGAGGGAGAGAGAGAATCTTAAGCAGGCTCCAAGCTCAAGAGTGAAACCAGACACAGGGCTCGATCTCACAACCCCGAGGTCATGACTTGAGCTGAAATCAAGAGTCGAATGCTTAACCAACTGAGCCATCCAGGCACCCCTCTTTTATTATTCTGACATGTGACTGGTCTTTTCAATTTATTGGTCTTCAAAATAAATATGTCTTAATGCCATATTTCATAAAAATGTTACCAGTCATATCTACTTATCCTAAAACTACTCGTAATTACTCATGTTCTTCAGTATCACCAAGAGTTTTTAGTCTAAGAGCTTGATTTTAGAGGGTGTTCATTGATCTCAGGTCTCATATAGATCCATATGCAAAAAGTATGTACATTAAAAATGTACAATATAGAATAGTAACATCTATTCCACTTACACCAACATTCTTGAAAATTGTCATTTTCAGTTTTTTTCATATTGATATCCTAATGACAGTAAGAAATTACTTTCAATAGAAGCAATGTGCACAAACAATTCTTATTACCAAGGGTAAGAAATAAACCTTCCAAACTTCTTAAAAATACAGAGTAACAAAGATATCAAGATATTCTCTATGTCTGCAGGGCCAGATGTTTGGAGCAGAAGAAAATGCATAGCCATTATACAAGTCACTCATGAGCACCGCATGTTCACAAGCGCTAACTTACTTAGCATACATTACTTAATGCAGAATCTAATTTAAGTTTCCTTCCTTTCCTAAACACCCTACCACCGGTATAATGCTATTTTCTGTTTCATGGATCCCATTCTAACCATTTACTTTAGTGGTCAAATATCTCAAGTATCTTAAGCCAGGAGTTACATACTCCCTGTTTCCTGACAGATTTCAGTTTCCAAATAGATCATCTCTTCTAAGTTTAAAACAAAGTTCAGGTACATTTAATCCATTTACTTCAGCTTAGTCTAGGTTTAATGTTACCCATGTCATAAGTAAAATAAACATAATTCCTCAGTTGTTAAATGAGTTTAACCTTAAGTGTGCCTACTCTTACTATATAGTATAGACATATGCTTTTATTAGAGTGAGCAAGAGCCAAGCGAAAGCTTTCTGTTGAATGTTTTCTCAATACAGCATATTGCTGCTTACCAAAACTTCTCTTTATTTTTTATGATACATCGTATCACACCCCAGGATTTGCTGCTCTGACCCAAAGTGAGAAGTGATGCCTCTACCCTGAGAAAATGAGCCTCACTGAGCTTACACTCAAAAGCTGACAAAGAAGCCCCAAAACTTGGAATATTTACCAGAATAAGTTACCATATTTAGTTTCTCTAAATTTACACATGATGATTATCAAAAATGTCAAAAGTATCCTACTTTTTTTATAGTTCCCTTCATTAATGCATTTTTTTCTCTTTCAAATCTTGCTTCAAATTTTTCCTTCATAGTGTCAGCTTCCATGACAGCCTTTTTTTTTTTAATGACTCTAACACTGAAACTGGGAAAAAGACCAAAACTCAATTACCTTTAATTTTACAAATATAAATTTAGGATGAAGACATAAATGTCTAACTATCAGTGATGAAACATGTGGTGGACCATTTCCTTCTTCTGCCCCAATGAAAGTACCAAGAAAGGCTTCAGTAATTCCCAGTGTGTGAATGGAGAGCTTAGCACAAAAGAGATAAATACCAATATCTAAATCAGAGTCAGGAAATAAATAGCAAACAGTAAAGTTAAAACAAAATATAGAACTTAAATTCAGAGCACATGCACACACACACACACACAAAGCCCTCAAAATACTCAAAACAGTTTCATCCCATATTCTAAGTACCTCCTATCAACAATCAGCACCACACTTGGAAAATCAGCCACAGGTCAGCTGTTGATGCTGTATGGATGGATGCAACCACAGATCATTACCTACCTAATTGTGTATATATCTAATAGGCTCATACAGCTTTTGGAACAAAGGTTTTATAATGGAGTAAATGATAAATACTTAACTATGGTACAACCAGATGCTATAATAATATGAGCAGCATTTATATAGAGAACATTAGCATGTATTAATGCTGTATGTTACAACAAAGAAAAAATTAGATTCATAAAAATACGGTTAAGGAGAAGAATGCAATGTATTTTACAGGTTAATTGTGGCATCTTGCGAAAATCCCATAAGTGATACTAAAAATATTAACCAAAATATAGTCAATAATTTGGTCAATGAATACAAATATCAGCAGCTCATAGAAGAAAGAAAAGCTATTTACAATGTAAAAATTCAAAGATACCCCATCTAAATTGTAATATGACTCTGAAGAATTATAATTCTATAATTTTTTTTTTTGGTCATTTCAAACCAGAGTGTATGGAAGAAAACCTAAGCATACATATACTCTTGTAAATCACTGATCAAGATATAGAGCAAACCAGCCTGTTGCTCCATCTTCTGGTGGTTCTTCCCCTTACCTAGATGTATTTCAATATGTATTTTCTACTGCTTTCACATTTGCAGCATGATAAAAAAACATAAAAGCTGATTAGCTTCCTCCTAAATAGACAACTTGAAACTGTCCAAATATGGTACTTTGAAGAGAAAAATCGAGTATGCTTTTTGAAAAAATAAAGGAATACACTGAATTCCTCATCATATATTAAATTAGCTGTCAGGCAATCAGCCGCTCACAAACAAACAACTTAACATCTACAAAAGGCTGCATGATTGGTGTGTGCATGTTTAAAGCTCTACTGTTAGGATGGCCGGTTAGCTCAGTTGGTTAGAGCGTGGTGCTGATAAAGCTCTACTGTCAGCAAAACTGTTGGCCTCATCTTAGCAACATCAACACTTCCTTTGAATTTTAGCCAGCAGTGCTTTAGGCGCACTCCCAGCTCTACTGTTAACACAGAGCTGCAGCTATAGCAATAATCTTTTCACCTGACAAGGATGCAGTAACAGTCATTGTGATGTTTTCTAATTGTGCACACAGGTAGAGAGGTACAACTTAGATACACAAATTTAACAAGAACTGTTTGAGATTATAATTTTCATCAAGTCTGTAGTAAGTATTTGAGCTTGCTTTTCTGGAACAAATGCTGCTAATACGGCTGGCCCCATGGTCAGTTTGGCCAAGTCACAGTGGACACTGCAGGGCTAACAGACTACATTCTTAACTCTTCTTCAGCTCCTTGTACCTTAGACTCAATTGCTCTCATATTCAACCTGTTCTTTCACATGGGGCAAAGATGTGCATAGAACAACTTCTACAACTCCTGAAATAAGTAATCTAAAAAACACAATATTTATGTATACAAGCATGTCCTTTCAACAGAGAAACACCAACGTAAGGGGATGAAGGATATTATAGTAAGGATGACAATACCTTCTATGTCCTACATATAGACACAAAGCTTCCTATCCGATCATCACCCAAATCCAAAATATTTACTAAGTACTTACTATATTCCAGGGATTGTATTAGGCTTCTGAGATACAACTGGAAATAATACTCTCCTGCAATTTATTATTTAAACTCCCTTCATACTCGAAGTGTGGTCCATAGATCAGCAGCATCAGCATCACTGAGGAGCTTGTTTGACTCTCCTGTCTTACTCCAAACCTACTGAATCAAAATGTCTATTTTAACAAAATTTCCCAAGTGATTTGTATACACAATAAAGTTTGAGGGGAGCCTGGGTGGCTTAGTTGGTTTAGCGTCTGCCTTCAGCTCAGGTCATAATCCCAGGGCCCTGGATTCAAGTCCCACATCAGGCTCCTTGCTCAGCGGGAAGCTTGCTTTTCCCTCTGCCTGCCGCTCCCCCTGCTTCTGCTCTCTCTCTCACAAATAAATAAATAAATAAAATCTTTAAAAATAAAATAAAGTTTGGGATGCACTGGTTTAGAGGGGAGTGGCTTGGAGGACACAGGATCTAGAAATTGTCAAAGAAATCAAAATTCTTCTGCAATAAAAGAACAAAATGATGTTTTCTGTATTATTTGTGTATCTGTGTATTGAAGTGATTGAATTAGACAACGCTTATAATTCCTACCTCTTATAAAATATTGTAATATTACTGCATTGTCTTTTCTTTTTTTAAAAAATGGCCCTACTGAATGACCTGCATTTACAGGCATCTCAATATCTAACAGTATACACATAAATTTAGACGTTAAAAGGATCCATATCTATATTCAGTATACAAACCAGAGATACTGAAGGACCAATACACATATTATGCTGACTTAGGCTACCGGACTCACAAAAGAACCAAAGAAAATGTCACTCCCTGTTACTGCCCCATTCTGCTATTAGCAAGTGTGTAGCCTTGTACAGGATATCTCCATGGGCCTCATTTTTCTCATCTCTAAAATAAAAATAGTTGGGTTAGATGAATTCCAAAGACTCCTTAGTTTAAGGTTCTGATTCTTGTATGCCTTCTTTAGTCTGCATCATAAGCCACCACAGCTCATGTCCTTGGAGTAAAAATGTATCCTCTTTGCACACACAGATCACCTTCAAGCTACAAAACAGACTAGAGAAGATATCTTTTCAGAGTTAACTCTTTTAGGACTTTAATTCCTCATCAATAACCAACTTTTATTGACAATCTTATGGACTTAGGTATATCAATATAAGACAGGCACAAATAAGTGCCATATTGATGCAAACACTAAAGTTTTTTAGCACCCTATCAGCATTGTAAATTTTGAAAACAACCCATAACAAAGCATTAACTATTTCAATAAGCATTCCCCACTATGAAGTAGCTATAAGCTGCCCATGAGGCAAACTATCATAGAAAACAAACTTGTAAAAAATTAATAAATCTTCTCTGGTGCATAAAAATCAGCTAGTATATGCCTGAGTCAACAGCTTTCTACCTACGTGCCACCAATAAACTGAACCCCAGAGACAACAGATGGAAATAGAATAGCAAACCTTGGAATTAAAAAGATGTCTCCATATTTGTACTTTACTAATTAATTAGAAGACACCTACTTGTCATGACTATTAATTATGTCCAATGTGGAAATCAAATTTTAGAAGGAGAACCAACATATAATATGCATCATTTTGATTTGTTTTTAAATAAAGGATGAGGTTCTTACGTAAAAATCCATAAGGTTTTTTAACTTCAGACTATAACTATAGAAAAAGAAATTACCCTATAAAGATCTGCAGTTTATGAAGTAGTGAAAATGATTAGATGGCTATGCAATAAGCTAGAAATTAGGAAATGTGAATATTAATTCTGAATCTGTTACTGACTTGGAATGACCTTGAATGATGTATCCAACCTTCTTCTCTCTGTACCAGAAAAGTGAAGAATAAATGTAATGCCATCTTTTTTCTTTTCCTGTGAGACAAACTGTGTGCAACTGAATAAAAATGGAATTGCATCTGTAGTGGATAGGATAAAACATGTTGGGGATGATTTGAACTTTGTGCAGCACAGTCTTATAATTCAACATTTTTAATACCTGTGCAACGAATTTTCAAATAATGTCTGAAATGCTTTGGGATCTTCAGAAACAGTTTTATAAATGGCATAAATAATCATTTTACTTCATTGGGCAAGTAAGAAACAGAATACCATCTAAGGTAGACATGAAAATTTTAATGTAGCAGTCTTTGGTTGACTTACTCTTAAAAGGTGTAATTCAATCAGAACTCTTTCAAGAGAGATGGATTAATTATAGAACAAGGAAAGGAAGGCTCTTCTCCCAATTGAGCTATTATCATATTTCATCTAGCAAAAATCACTGAAGTGAATCTACTGCTTCTAGAACTATTGTTCTAGAAGATTAACACCTCCTGTTAATGCTCATTTAGCCCCCAATTACACTCTTCCTTAGACTGCATCTAAATAATCCCAAATCCCTAGGTACTTTCTTTTTTAAAGTTTAAGTAAAATATATTTACAACTTCCATTTTTAGTGTTAATGTAATGGGAAGTTAGACTACTACTGGAATTCATCAGCTTCCTCTTCTCTATATGCTAGAGTACAACAACAACGAGCCTAACACTATTCAGTTCTGTTTTGCTAAGTATTGATTTCAGAGGAGCCCAACATTGCTGTCTTATGTCCTCAGAGTTCTTGAATTCCAAGGTGAGCCTAGGATTATTCTCTATGTGGTCAGTCATTATCCACCTGGAATTTTATTTTTCAATGCAAGGATGTTAACCTGTAGTCATTCTTACTAAATAGATTTTTTTTAATTTATTTCTATTTTTCCTCATTGATAAGGAATCATTTTAAATGCAATTCTTATCCTACAAAGTATTATATACCCTTCTGGTTTGGGAGTTATCTGAAGGGATTAACAAAGTTTCTTCAGTGAAAGAAAAAAGCAGTGGTTCACATGAGAGATGATGGACTCTGAAAAACAAACTGAGGGTTCTAGAGGGGAGGGGGGTGGGAGGATGGGTTAGCCTGGTGATGGGTATTAAAGAGGGCACGTTCTGCATGGAGCACTGGGTGTTATGCACAAACAATGAATCATGGAACACTACATCAAAAACTAATGCTGTAATGTATGGTGATTAACATAACAATAAAAAAATTTTTTAAAGCAATGGTTCATTCCTGAACATCATCACTAAAGAGAGAACAATATTGTGCTGAACAATACCACCTGGAACCACACGGCAAGTTTAGGTACATAGGATGTAATTATTACACGAGTTGGGATTTGGCAGAACATTGGGTCTAAGACCTTATTTCTACCACAGATTGCCATGGCACAATACTCAGGACCTTAATTTTACTGCCCATCAAGAGACCATAAAACACATTAGAAGCAAAAAATGCAACTCCTTTCTCAAAAGGTATCAATAGTTTTGGGGGTTTTTTTGTTTGTTCTGTCACACAGATCTCCAACCCCTACAACACATATGTCCAGAAACATTCCATCTGATATGTTAAGAACAGTGCTGAACCTTATGTGCAGTACAAAACTGTACAGAATAGAGAGCATATTCTTATGGAATTTACCATTATGGAAGATGACTTACGAGAATAATACAAAACAACATCATAATAACTTACGTATACTAACTACCTGCCAGGCATGGTGCTAAGTTCTTTACATACCGATTCTTTTATGTATTATAAAGGATTTAAAGCATTTATGTACTTTATGCTTTATATATTGTTTCCTTAAAACAGGCTATAAGTTAGGTATTATTCTTTTAACATTTTAAAAAAAGAACTATGGTGCCCAGGGCAGTACGAACAGTCTAACTAGATCTGGCTGACTACAAAGCTATACTCTAACTTGCACTTACTGAAAAATAAGTGTATAAGCAATAAGATGCTATATTGTATGACACGGATAAAAGCTAAAAATGACAAAGAAGGAAGAGCTTACATATTGACTAGAGGTCATAGGATGAAGTGTCATGAGGGAGGCTAGACTTCAGTTTTGCTTTAAAGAATGATCAGCAATTAAATAAGCAAATAGAAAAGATCTAGATACTCTAAATACCAAGTTTTATAAACCTTGTGAAAAGGGCCAGAATAGCATGGCATGATTAGGGAAACAAGAGGGAGAGCAGGAATATGTGATGTGTTCCAACATGGATGTGTATCTGAAGTACAGTATTTTAATTTTACATGTTTTCACATCAATATGTAAATGTACTTTAGTCTACATAATGTTCGACTCAATAATGTCTACTTGAATTTATACAAAGGACTTCATAAACCTCTGGGAAGGGGATGTGTCTTATAATGCTATTAAAAGTATTACGGGTAGAAAAGAGAAGAAGGAATTAAATTTGAGTACAGATAATCAAACTTTATTTTATTTTATTCCACAAAACCAAAGCCCCAAGGAAATTTCTTGATTTATAACCTCTCAAATTAATACATAAATCTGGACTCTATATAATAACTGAAGCTTACTATTACCATTCCCATGTAACATTAACCAGGAAGATAAAAACCAAACAGTCAAAGCAGATAACTCCAAGAATGCATCTCCAGACAGTAAAAACTGAAAATTTTTCAGTTTCAGATTCTCAGGCTAATCTTGCTTTGTCATCTGGTTACTTCGGGCTGATTCATCCTGGAAGACTCATCACCTCATCTATCAGGGCCTCCTCTCTCACCTCTTCCAACCAAAGCTATTTTCAACATTAGTCTTTTTGACAGTAGGAAAATGGAGAGATGCTTGTGCCCCAACTTAAAATATAGCCCAAGGAATTGTTGAAGTACAAGCACTCACTCTTTAAAAAAGAAAGAAAGAAAAAGAAAGAAAGAAAGAAAGAAAGAAAGAAAGAAAGAAAGAAAGAAAGAAAGAAAGAAAGGAAGGAAGGAAAAAGAAAAGAAATAGCTAAGCTCACACTTAGGAGAGAAAGTACAGTAACTCAAAAAAAAAAAAAGGTAAAAAACTAGAGCAAAGTAATCCAGGGATCTCTCTGGCCCAGGGAAAAAAAAAAAATCTCTCAAAATGATGTTTAAAATGTCATAGAGAGGGACAGAAAATAAAATCTAATGAATGAGGGGCGCCTGGGTGGCTCAGTCGTTGAGCATCTCTGCCTTCGGCTCAGGTCATGATCCCGGGGTCCTGGGATCGAGCCCCACATCAGGCTCCCTGCTCGGCGGGAACCCTGCTTCTCCCTCTCCCACTCCCCCTGCTTGTGCTCTTTCTCTCTCACTGTGTCTCTCTCTGTCAAATAAATAAATAAATAAAAATCTTAAAAAAAAAATCTAATGAATGAGGCCAAGAAAATAATTATAATCAATCCACTGGTCATCCATAATTCACAGTTAAGGTAACATTAACATTTTGTGTTTATTTAAAGAAATGGATGGAAAATTATAAATGTTAGGGGAAAATCTAAATGATAAATAAGGCAAGGGGCCATCTGTCAACCTTTGGTATCCAGGAAGCCAAAGGGTTAATGCCCTTGTGAATTTTAAAAGTATACTAAAATACATCAAAGTTACTAATTGCCTGTAACCTGAGACCAAAACTTCAGGCATGCTTCCTTGCTCATAGTAACAAGAGCACCAACAAGTGTTTACTGAGGTTTTGCCATGGATCAGATACTGTTGTGAACACTGCAGAGAATACAGCATTAAAGGTGACAGACAAGGCTCTGTCCTTATGGAGCTATGCGCTGTCACAAAGAGGAATGATAAATATGGTTAGACCAGGGAACAAACCATGACTAATTCTCTGGTACAAAGAATCCTGCCTTATAAGGCAGAATCTTTCTTGCTGAATTGCAATTTTACAGAGACCTGAATCTTTTCCAGGAGAAGAAACTTTTTATATGTGTTTAATAGGTTTGGAGGCCTGGGCGCCTGGGTGGCTCAGTTGGTTAAGCAACTGCCTTCGGCTCAGGTCATGATCCTGGAGTCCCTGGATCGAGTCCCTCATCGGGCTCCCTGCTCAGCAGGGAGTCTGCTTCTCCCTCTGACCCTCTTCCTTCTCATGCTCTCTGTCTCTCATTCTCTCTCTCGCAAATAAATAAAATCTTAAAAAAAAAAAAATAGGTTTGGAGGCCTTTTAAGGGGTAGGGTTGGAGATAAAAGGCAAATCCCATCAAGTCAGAGAAGAGTTGATGATGTTTTGACTCTTTGAACCCTGCCCACCCTAATCCACAACAATTCATCTGTGGCTTTGGTACAGAACTTGGTTAGTACTACAAATTTCTAGGAAGCTCTGCTACATTTGGAAGCAAAATGGGAAGTAAACAAAATTTGTCTTTGCTATTCTCTGCCATCTCCCTCGTTTGCTATGTCTTCTTGTATTCCTTTCTTTTTTCCTACCTTTTTGTCTATTTTGAAATTTTTTTTTAATTCTTCAAAAATCAATGTTTTTGTTTACTATACTCTTTTTCCAGGTCTCATTCTTAATATCCCTTCAGGAAGCCAGCCTGGGGGTTAATAAAATGAAGAGTTCTAGGTACACAATATAAAACCAAGTATAGTTTAATTTCCCTCACTTGGTCCCTCTTATCATATCCCTACAAGTTCCTTTCCCTCTTTTTCCATCAGTCTTTGGTCCATGACTTTCTTTCTACTCTACCATCCTCTTTCCACTTCCCTCCACTTCCCCTTCCATCTTTTCCAAGTAGAAAAAAATGATTATTAGAATATAAGGATAACTGGAGTTGTGTAATACAAAAGGATTGACAGTATGTTATGTGTACAGTTAAGTTCATTTCATAAGGATTTGTCCCTTTGAGTTTAAGACACTGCGTTGTGTGAATAAATTTCACTAGAACCATGGTTACTAAATATAAAACTCAGAAGATTGTGAAGATAAAGTTTTATGCATTTTCTTAGCTGTCTAAAGATATTATTTCAAAAATCCTTTTGTGTTTTTGTATATACTAAACAATTTGCATGAGAGAAAGAGAGGTGGAGAGAACCAGCCCTGTTTTGCCTCTCACCAGGTACCTACTTTCAAAGGTATTTTTTTATTATTTTTTTTTTATTATGTTATGTGAATCACCATACATTACATCATTAGTTTTTCATGTAGTGTTCCATGATTCATTGTTTGCATATAACACCCAGTGCTCCATTCAGTACGTGCCCTCTTTAATACCCATCTCCAGGCTAACACATCCCCCCACTCCTCTCCCCTCTAGAACCCTCAGTTTGTTTCTCAGAGTCCATAGTCTCTCATGGTTCATCTCAAAGGTATTTTTAAGCCCTGGGTCTGGCATGCCTAGACATCCTCACCTTCCTATCCCCCAGCCTGGCTCCCTGCAGGGGTACCGGGAATGAGACCTGGGAAACGCCCAGGTCTGGAGTCAGACTGATTTAGATTTGAAGCCCATCTTTGTCTTATTAGCCCAGTGACCTTAGACAAGTTATTTAACTCTCTTAACCACTTTTTCACCTTAAAATGGTGCTCATAAAACCAACCCCATTGTATTGTTATAAACATTTGATGATCTGATCCATAAATGTTTAATCACAATATGTGGCATACAATTGCCATTTAATAAACAGTATATATGATTTATATATACCTAAGTGTACACACATTTACACCCCATGTGCCCATCTTTTCTTCACCCACATATGCAATTTACTTATCTGTCCTCAATGCCATTCAGGCAGAGTCCTGCCCTTCTGCCCTTGAAGCATTCACATTTTTCCAAATTCACAATTAGCTAATGCGAAAATCTAATCAATGGAAATGTGCTAACAAGAAAGGATGAGAGAAGAGGACAGTGACTACTGCCTGCCAACTCAAATATCCCTCAGGGGTAAAATATGGCTCTTGGAAACAAAACTGTACTAAAAATTGCATAGGCCAGAGCAGTGACTTATGGTGTGAATTTTAAGTAGCACCATCTGGGAGATTCCTGTATTAGCTCTATGTAACCGTGACCACTTCCTTTACATGTGCTAATATGTAAGCCATCACTAATTTTAAAATAAATAAATAAAACTTAAATGGATATTGTGTCCTTTTTCATATAAATTAAAGTACATGCAGAGATGCTCCATTTACCCCAGAACATCCTACAAAATAAATATAACTCACAGGAAAATAGGGCAATGGGAAGGCTAAATGCCCATGTAATATCGGTGATAAAGCAAAACCCAGAACACAATTCCCTTTTCAAGTCAATATTTCTAGACCTGACTTCATAAAGTATAACTAAAAAAAGAAGCACAGCTTTGAAAACTTCATCCAAAAGATCAAAAATCTGTGAATTAGACAATCACAAGAGAGTCACACCTTTTGCCACACTAACAGGAAAGACTTAAATAATGGACTCAGTGGCTGGCCATGCGAGACAGCCACTTAGTCATTTTTCTAGACACTATCCATCATTGAACACATTCCCGAATTTCATGCAACCTAATTTAAACTTCTATCTGGCTGTTCTGATCGGAATAAACATGCAATCAGGTAAAAGCTTGACAACCCTGACGCCTAGTGGCTATGAGGAAATTGGTGAAGATCAGCTTGGGAAAATTAGCTAGCTAGTTACTATGGCAGCATCTCACAAATATATAAAATTTAGTGATTACTAATATTTTTTTAAAAAATACTAATTCTGAAAGCAACTCTATAAAAGTCTATTTTTGTTCTGTACTTATTGAGAGGTCTATACAAGGAGGCTAAAAGCCTTGCATTTGTAAAGTATATTTTCCTTCCCCCTTACACATTTAGCAAAATTCCACTAATCTTCAGAGATCAAACAAGAAAACTAAAGGTTGATTCATACTTTGGCGTATTCGTGATTCTTTCCCTCAATTTTGTATGTACATCTATATCCTTTTCCTGGTCATCAGGTGATTTTTCTCAAGTATCCCCTTGTCAAATATAAAAGCCATCTGGCCAAGCCATCACAGAGGTTTCCTTTATGACATTGAGGTGTCCTTAGTCAAAGGGTAGTTATAGCTTCACAAACCAGCAGGAGTTTTCTTTAAGAGAGGTATAAGGACACATGTGGAGACCCCCAAACTGCACATCCAAAAGCAAGGGCCACAACGAATGCTTCAGGAAGCCATATGAATACAGCAGGTCGCACAGCACAGCACAACCTATTTCTGCCCTAAACATTAGAAGATAAGTCTCCCCAGATCCACTTAAACCTGACAGGCAGGATGGCAGGAAGCATAAAGTGTTATCTCCTTCACCAAGGAGAGTTCTTACTCCTACCTGCTGACGTTTGAAGGCTAAATAATCCAGATTTTCCAGCTCCTTCCCAAGCTTCTGGTAGGTTTTCTGGAGGTCAGATTTATTGGAAACATTTTTGAGAGACTCAAATGTTCTTTGAAACTGAAATTGAAAACAAAAGTAAATCATTAGGCTAGCAGGACATTTTTCTCAAATGCCTAACTATCTAAAACAGAGAAATAGTCCAGATTGAGCCTCAGTTTCTCTCATTCATAATCCAGAGAGAACAAATGCTAATTGTCTTTCAATGAAATAACAAAGACTGATTATAAAGAATTAGAAACTGTATCATAAGTATAACCAACATTATTGCATGAATGGGAAGCGTGTTTAGTCCTCATTCCAACAAAAGAGCATACCTCATTAAAAAAAATAAAAAAACAACTGTGTTTTAGCATGTACTGCTACTTCTTTTTTTTTTTTAATTTTATTCTTATGTTAATCCCCATACATTACATCATTAGTTTTAGACGAAGTGTTCCATGATTCATTGTTTGTGCACAACACCCAATGCTCCATGCAGAATGTGCCCTCCTCAATACCCACCACCAGGCTAACCCATCCTCCCACCCTCCTCCCCTCTAGAACCCTCAGTTTGTTTTTCAGAGTCTATCGTCTCTCATGGTTCGTCTACCCCTCCGATTTCCCCTGCCCCATTCTTCCCCTGTACTGCTACTTCTAACAAAAAAAAAATTGTGATGAATGTATAATTTCAAATCATAATGAGGAAGTACTAAAGGAGCTCTCACATTCCAATCATGGAAACAAATATATATAAAGGTAGCTGCTTGCCTCTATAGAAATATCTATGCAAAATAAGCACCCCACAAACTTCAGCCAGGAAGATCTCTCAGATCTTATATTTTGAGAAGGAAAGAAAACTAACATTTTGGTGATCAAAGCATATGTAGCACGTTCAGCAAACATTTATTCATTTCTGCTCTATAACGCAGATGAGTTATAAAATCAGTTCTGCTGAATCAGAATGCTTCTTTTCATTTTTAAGTCAGATACTAGATAAACACAAAGGAGACAAATTGCAGTGGATCACAGAATACTGTTCTGCTGCTAATAATTAATTAAACAAAGGGAGCTCACAAGAAATTCAATTCTTGGTTTATTTTAGTAAATTAGAACATACTTTGGAAGATCAGTGATTGAAAATGTCAAGTAATGTTACTTGCAATGACATTTGCATTTGCTCTCTCTTCATGTCATTTATTTCCCGTATTCTCACTGCATGCCTTTAGACAGATTTCTACAGATAGAGACTTCACCATCTTAAACACACCAGAATTCCACGGACTATGATGCTATGAGACAGGCTAATAAGATTTTATAGAATATTATTAAGTTTCCAGGGAAATGATTTGACCTTACTATTCAAATTCTATGGAATAAGTCATATTATAATGGCATCCTACTGAATTAAATCCTCAATTTCATGAAAGCAACATGTTTATCTCAATCCAAGATGACAGAGGAAAAAGAAATGGAAAATAACAGTGCTAAGCTTCCACAGCACTATAGCAAATTAAATTCAACAAATAATCTTTTAGAACCTACTATGCACAAGGTACTACTATGAATATTAAACATATTTCCTGCCCTAAAGGAACTTATAAACGACTCAGGAACTAGACATGAAACTCAGAAGTGGGAAAGACATTTACTGAGTGCCTGCTCAGTGCCAGATACTTTGTGCTTTCCAACTTAATCCTATTTCACTCCCCATTCTACAAGTAAGTACTCTGGGACTCAGAGTATAAACCGGGTTTTTACTACAATATTTGTGCTCTTCCTACTATACTACTAACTTTAACACAAGGTAAAGTAGTAAAGAGAATACAAAAAAAAAAAAGAGAGAGAGAGAGAGAGAGAGAGATAAAAGCAACATGTGGTAAAACAGAAAAAAACTAGGTATAGCAATTGAGGGACTCAGGCCACATAGAACACATGAAGAGATCTGAATTGGGCTTCAAATGGAAGGACAAGTTCTCAGAGCCTTAAATGGGAACAGATTCTACCCATCAGTTTAAACAAAGTCTGCTCGGTTTCCCCATTTTATAGCATAGTAAACAAATTTCTCTTGACGTAATTGTAATGACTTTTATATTAACTATCGTGTTGTATGATCATTTCTGTGCCTTGCCCATTTCTTGGTCCCTTCTCACTACATTCAAATCAAAATACCAAATCTAATATTCTAAACAATTTAAGTAATTTTACTGACAATATAAACTATTTTACCAATCAGTTTAATCCTAAGCACTTTATTTTCCCTAAAAAAATTAGCTCTACTTCTTAAATATTACTTCTTCACATTTATTTCTGTGAACTTTATATAGTTCCAAATAGGAATTCTAGGGTAAACACATTTATAAGTCTTAAAAATAAAAAAAACAGGGGCGCCTGGGTGTCTCAGCTGATTAAGTGACTGCCTTCAGCCCAAGTCATGATCTCAAGGTCCTGGGATCGAGCCCCACATCGGGCTCCCTGCTTGATGGGAAGCCTGCTTCTCCCTTCCCCACTCCCCCTGTTTGTGTTCCCTCTCTCGCTGTCTCTCTCTGTGTCAAATAAATAAATAAAATCTTAAAAATAAAATAAAATTAAGCTAAATTAAAATTAAAATTAAAAAAACATAAAAACCAAGCAATATGTCCATGGCCAAAGAAGAAAGGGAGACAACCCAGCAAGAATATATCACTACAAAATATTTCTATGAAAAATCAGTTTGTGTAAAGTGGAGACTTTAAAGTTTGAACTTTCATTATCAAGACTTACACTCTCCATTTATTGATACTAAATAGCTCAAAGTACTCAAACTATGATGATTCATTTATTTAAGTAGGTTTTTTTCCCATACAACAACAAATAATTTGTCAAGGAGAGGTCATACAATATCTGTTAGTGTACTTTAGATTAGATCCCTATTAAACACACCCCATCTCTCTCTGCCCATATATATACTTAAAGATGCTAAAGAGTAAAAGCAATAATTTTACCTTGCAGATAAAGCTGACATGCAAAAGATAAAAATAAGACAGTGATTAAAATGAGGTTTAGATTTTACTTTTAAAAAATTAGATGTTGACTTTATTTGAGGATTTTTCATTCCAATAGGCCACTGTGCTTGATCACTGCAATAGACCTCTTGAGATTTTCTCATTAGTTCAGTGCATTGCAATTTCATTATGTTGACTATGTCTCAAAATAAATTCTCTTGCAGTTGAAGGTAAGTTGGGAAAGGAAACAGAATTAATTGAAGAGATTTTAACATTCCTAGATTTTACTTCTTCAAACTTTTGAGTGGAAATTTAAAATAAGCAAAGAAGCCCCAATAATTTGTCAAACATTAAATTTATCCTGTGTTAATATTTTTCCCTTACTACAAAATTCAAATGTAAGATAAAAAAGCCCAATGAATAAATCTGACTTCCAAACAAGCCTAGGAATGTTGTAAAACTGCCAAAACTGAATATCAAAATGGTCTCTGAACTGGGAAACAAATGCAAATTGTGTCCTATTTGATTACCTTATCAAACATCACAGGGCAGACAGGACAAAAATGAGAAGATGCAAACATTATCTCTAAGCCCAAAACTTGCCATTAAAGTAAGCATTGTAAACACTCCCAGTGTGTTTTCTCATAAAATTCTTTTCTGTTCAGATTTTGGTTCAAGATGGCAATGTAGGAAGGTCCTGAATTCACATCCTCCCATAGACACACTGAAACTATAGTTATATATGGAACAATTTCCTCTGGTAAAAAACCTAAAAACTGGCTGAACAACCACTTCACATCAAGCAAATGAGAGGTAAACCTCAAAGGCTGAGACACAATCTCACCATAAACCCCATCTCCAGCATGGCAACCCATATTTGGGAGGAAACTCAAAACCCACAGCTATTCCCTGAGTATCAAAGGGTTTGTGCACCACATCAGGCATGCCAACATTTAAGACCAACACCTGAGAAAAGCCTAAAACAAATGGCTTTGAAGACCAATGGGGCTCATGCCCACAAGATCCACAGGGCTTTGGCAACCTGAGAAATGGCTCTTAAAGAGCTGTGTGCAGGAGCGCCTAGGTGGCTGAGTCATTAAAGCGTCTGACTTGATTTCAGCTGAGGTCATGATCTCAGGATCATGAGATTGAGCCCCACAGTGGGCTGAGCACTCAGTGGGGACTCGAGATTCCATCTCTCCTCTCTCTTTCTCCCTCAAAATAAATTAATTAATCTTAAAAAAAAAAAAAAAAAGCACTGCATGCAGACTCACCCAGCACAGAAGCAGCCCTTTGAAGATTTATTTATTTGAGAGACAACATTAAAAGGGGGAGAAACAGAGGGAAAGGTAGAGGGAGAGGGACAAGCAGACTCCCCACTGAGCGGGGAGCCCCACACGGGGCTCCATCCCAGGACCCCAAGACCATGACTTGGCCAAAGTCAGACGCTTAACTGACTGAGCCACTCAAGCGTCCCTTTTTCTTTTCTTTTCTTTTTTTTTAGATTTTATTTATTTATTGAGAGAGTGACAGAAGCAGCTGCCCTTGAAAAGCATCCCAACTTTATGTGAAAAGATTCATTTGTCAATTTTACTTTATTTATATTTTAATTTTAATTCCAGTATAGTTAACATAGGGTGTTATATTAATTTCAGGTAGACAATATAGTGATCAAGAATTCTATGCATTACTCAGTGCTCATCAAGATAAGTGTACTCAGGGTGACTGGGTGGCAGAGTTGGGTAGAGCATCTGACTTGGTTTTGGCTCAGGTCATGATCTCATAGTCATGGAATTGAGCCCCACAACAGGCTCCACACTCAGCACAGTCTGCTTAAGATTCTCTCTCTCCCATCTCCCTCTGCCCCTCCCCGCTCTCACTCTCTCTCTCAAAATAAATAAAATCTTTAAAATATCTAGATATAGATATAGATATAGATATAGATATAGATATAGATATAGATATAAGTGTACTCTTAATCTCCATCACCTGTTTCACCCATTCCCCCACCCACCTCCCTCTGGTAACCATCAGTTTGCTCTCTATAGTTAAGAGTCTGTTTTTTGGTTTTTCTCTTTTTTCCTTTGTTCGTTTGGTGTTTTTTTTTTTTTTAAGTTTTTATTTCAATTCCAGTTAACATAAAGTGTAATATTAGCTTAAGGTGTATAATATAGTGATTCAACAATTCCATACAACACCCGGTGCTCATCACAAGTGCACTCCTTCATCCCTTTCACCTATTTCACCCACCTGCCAACCCACCTCCCTTCTGGTAGCCATCAGTTTGTTCTCTATACTTAAGAGTCTGTTTCTTGGATACCTCTTTTTTCTTTTCTTTCCCTCTGCTCGCTTGTTTTGTTTCTTAAATTCCACATATGAATGAGATCATATGGTACTTGTCTTTCTCTGACTGACTGACTTCACTTAGCATAATACTCTCTAGCTCCATCAATGTCATTGCAAATGGCAAGATTTCATTCTTTTTGATGGCTGAGGAATATTCCTATATATATACCACCTCTTCTTTATCTATTCATCAGTCCATGGACGTTGGGCTTTTTCCATAGTTTGGCTATTGTTGATAACACTGCTATAACCATTGGGGTGCATATAGCCCTTTGAATTAGTATTTTTGTATTATTTGGATAAATACCTAGTAGTGCAATTGCAGGATCATAAGGTAGTTCTATTTTTAACATTTTGAGGAACCACCATACTGTTTTCCACTGTGGCTGCACCAGTTTGCATTCCCACAACAGTGCAGGAGAGCTCGTGCTCTCCTTTCCCCACAGCCTCACCAACACCTGTTGTTTCTTGTGTTGTTGATTTTAGCTATTCTGACAGGTGGGAGGTGATATTCCATTGAAGTTTTTATTTATATTTCCCTGATGATGAGTGATGTTGAGCAGCTTTTCATGTGTCTGATGGCCATCTGTATGTCTTCTTTAGAAAAATGTCTATTCACCCCGAGTTCTCAGCTCCTCCGGGGTGGAGATTGGGAGGCCACCATTTTCACTCTCCGCCTCCAAAGCTGTACCGAAAGCTTGAAGGGAACGAAAGCTCGGGAGAGCAAATCGGAGCAGATTACTTAGCCCGGACTAGGCAAGGGCGGGGCAATTCCACCACCGGCAAAGACATTTGGAAACCACGGCAACAGGCCCCTCCCCCAGAAGATCAGCAAGAACAGCCAGCCAAGACCAACTTTACTGATCAATGAGAACAGCAGAACTCCAGCGCTAGAGGAATACTGCACATAGAATTCATGGCTTTTTTACCATGATTCTTTAGTCTTTCAAAGTTAAAGTTAATTTTTTTTTTAACTGTCTTTTTTCTTTTTTTTTGAATTTTTCTTTTTCCCTTTTTCAACCAACATCTTATCAATCCCTTTTTTAAGAAACATTTTAATTTTTCATTTTTAGAGTCATATTCTATCCCTTCAGAGTAGTTACCCATATTTTTGGCATATATATATAAGTTGTTCTCTCTTTAAAAATTTTTTTTAAAGATTTTATTTATTTATTTGAGAGAGAGAATGAGAGACAGAGAGCATGAGAGGGAGGAGGGTCAGAGGGAGAAGCAGACTCCCTGCCGAGCAGGGAGCCCAATACGGGACTTGATCCTGGGACTCCAGGATCATGACCTGAGCCGAAGGCAGTCGCTTAACCAACTGTGCCACCCAGGCGCCCCTGTTCTCTCTTTAAAATTTTGAGATAGTTTCTTCTAACAAATCAAAATATACCCTAAATACCTAGTGTATGGTTTTTTTCTACTCCCCTGCTGATCACATTCTCTCCCGTTTTTTTTTTAAATCCTCTTCTTTCTTTTTTCAAACAACTTCTTACAAGTCCTTTTATAAAATTTTTTATAATTTTCATCTTTACAGTCATATTCCATCCCTTCATCATATCAACCATTATTTTTGTACATATATAAGTTTTTCTTTCTTTAAAATTTTGGGAGGCACTTTCTTCTAACAGACCAAAATACACCCAAAATCTAGTGTGTGGCACTAGGTCCAGCCTGATCATATTTGATCACATTTTGTTTTTTCTGTTTTGTTTTTTGTTTCTGTTTTTGTTTTTATCTTTATCTTTTTCTTTTTTTTTTTTTCTTTTTCTTTTTTCTCTCTTTCCCTTTCTTTTCCCACTGCTTCAGGTCTTTTCTGATTTGTTTAGAGTATATTTTGTGGGGACGTTGTTACCCTGCTAGCATTTTGTTCTCTCATTCATCTATTCTCCTCTGCACAAAATGACAAGAAGGAAAAAATCACCTCAACAAAAAGAACAAGAGGTAGTACCGACTGCCAGGGACCTACTCAATACGGACATTAGTACGATGTCAGATCTAGAGTTCAGAATCATCACTTTAAAGATACTAGCTGGGCTTGAAAAAAGCATGGAAGTTATTAGAGAAACACTCTCTGGAGAAGTAAAAGAACTAAAATCTAACCAAGTCGAAATCAAAAAGGCTAATAATGAGGTGCAATCAAATATGGGGGCGCTAACTGCAGGATAAATGAGGCAGAAGAGAGAATCAGTGATATAGAAGACCAAATGATGGAAAATAAAGAAGCTGAGAAAAAGAGAGATAAACAACTACTGGATCACGAGGGCAGAATTCGAGAGATAAACGATACCATAAGATGAAACAACATTAGAATAATTGGGATCCCAGAAGAAGAAGAAAGAGAGAGAGGGGCAGAGGTATATTGGAGCAAATTATAGCAGAGAACTTCCCTAATTTGGGGAAGGAAACAGGCATCAAAATCCAGGAAGCACAGAGAACCCCTCTCAAAATCAATAAAAATAGGTCAACACCCCGACATCTAATAGTAAAACTTATGAGTCTCAGAGACAAAGAGAAAATCCTGAAAGCAGCTCGGGACAAGAGATCTGTAACCTACAATGGTAGAAACATTACATTGGCAACAGACCTATCCACAGAGACCTGGCAGGCCAGAAAGGACAGGCAGGATATATTCAGAGCACTAAATGAGAAAAATATGCAGCCAAAAATACCATATCCAGCTAGGCTGTCATTGAAAATAGAAGGAGAGATAAAAAGCTTCCAGGACAAACAAAAATTAAAGGAATTTGCAAACACGAGACCAGCCCTACAAGAAATATTGAAAGGGGTCCTCTAAGCAAAGAGAGAGCCTAAAAGCAACATAGACCAGAAAGGAACACAGACAATATACAGTAACAGTCACCTTACAGGCAATACAATGGCACTAAATTCCTATCTTTCAATAGTTACCCTGAATGTAAATGGGCTAAATGCCCCAATCAAAAGACGCAGGCTATCAGATTGGATTAAAAAACAAGACCCATCGATATGCTGTCTGCAAGAGACTCATTTTAGACCCAAAGACACCCCCAGGTTGAAAGTGAGGGAGTGGAAAACCATTTACCATGCTAATGGACACCAAAAGAAAGCTGGGGTGGCAATCCTTCTATCAGACAAATTAGATTTTAAACCAAAGACTGTAATAAGAGATGAGGAAGGACACTATATCCTACTTAAAGGGTCTATCCAACAAGAAGATCTAAAAGTTTTAAATATCTATGCCCCTAAAATGGGAGCAGCCAATTCTATAAGCCAATTAATAACAAAAGCAAAGAAACACATCGACAACAATACAATAATAGTGGGGGACTTTAACACCCCCCTCACTGAAATGAACAGGTCGTCTAAGCAAAAGATCAACAAGGAAATAAAGACTTTAAATGACACACTGGACCAAATGGACTTCACAGACATATTCAAAACATTCCATCCCAAAGCAACGGAATACACATTCTTCTCTAGTGCCCATGGAACATTCTCCAGAATCGATCACATCCTAGGTCATAAATCAGGTCTCAACCGGTACCAAAAGATTGGGATCATTCCCGGCATATTTTCAGACCACAGTGCTTTGAAATTAGAACTCAATCACAAGAGGAAAGTCGGACAGAACTCAAATACATGGAGGCTAAAGAGCATCCTACTGAAGAATGAATGGGTCCACCAGGAAATTAAAGAAGAATTTAAAAAATTCATGGAAACCAATGAAAATGAAAACACAACTGTTCAAAATCTTTGGGAGGCAACAAAGGCAGTCCTAAGAGGAAAGTATATAGCAATACAAGCCTTTCTCAAGAAACAAGAAAGGTCTCAAATACACAACCTAACCCTACACCTAAAGGAGCTGGAGAAAGAACAGCAAATAAAGCCTAAACCCAGCAGGAGAAGAGAAATAATAAAGATCAGAGCAGAAATCAATGAAATAGAAACCAAAAGAACAGTAGAACAGATGAAAGAAACTAAGAGCTGGTTCTTTGAAAGAATTAACAAGATTGAGAAACCCCTGGCCAGACTTATCAAAAAGAAAAGAGAAATGACCCAAATCAACAAAATCATGAATGAAAGAGGAGAGATCACAACCAACACCAAAGAAATACAAACAATTATAAGAACATATTATGAGCAACTCTATGCCAGCAAATTAGATAACCTGGAAGAAATGGATGCATTTCTAGAGATGTATCAACTACCAAAACTGAACCAGGAAGAAATAGAAAACCTGAACAGACCGATAACCACTAAGGAGATTGAAGCAGTCATCAAAAATCTCCCAACAAACAAAAGCCCAGGGCCAGACGGCTTCCCAGGGGAATTCTACCAAACATTTCAAGAAGAATTAATACCTATTCTTCTGAAACTGTTCCAAAAAATAGAAATGGAAGGAAAACTTCCAAACTCATTTTATGAGGCCACCATTACCTTGATCCCCAAACCAGACAAAGACCCCATCAAAAAGGAGAATTACAGACCAATATCCCTGATGAACATGGATGCAAAAATTCTCACCAAAATACTAGCCAATAGGATCCAACAGTACATTAAAAGGATTATTCACCACGACCAAGTGGGATTTATCCCTGGGCTGCAAGGTTGGTTCAACATCTGCAAATCAATCAACGTGATACAATACATTAACAAAAGAAAGAACAAGAATCATATGATCCTCTCAATAGATGCAGAAAAAACATTTGACAAAGTACAGCATCCTTTCTTGATCAAAACTCTTCAGAGTATAGGCATAGAGGGTACATACCTCAATATCATAAAAGCCATCTAGGAAAAACCTATAGCAAATATCATTCTCAATGCGGAAAAACTGAGAGCTTTCCCCCTAAGGTCAGGAATGCGGCAGGGATGTCCACTATCACCACTGCTATTCAACATAGTATTGGAAGTCCTAGCCACAGCAATCAGACAACAAAAAGAAATCAAAGGCATCCAAATCGGCAAAGAAGAAGTCAAACTCTCACTCTTTGCAGATGATATGATACTTTATGTGGAAAACCCCAAAGACTCCACCCCAAAACTGCTAGAACTCATACAGGAATTCAGTAAAGGGGCAGGATATAAAATCAATGCACAGAAGTCAGTGGCATTCCTATATACCAAAAACAAGACAGAAGAAAGAGAAATTAAGGAGTCAATCCCATTTACAATTGCACCCAAAACCATAAGATACCTAGGAATAAATCTAACCAAAGAGGCAATGATCTGTACTCAGAAAACTATAAAATACTCATGAAAGAAATTGAGGAAGACACAAAGAAATGGAAAAACGTTCCATGCTCATGGATTGGAAGAACAAATATTGTGAAGATGTCAATGCTACCTAGAGCAATCTACACATTCAATGCAATCCCCATCAAAATACCATCCACTTTTTTCAAAGAAATGGAATAAACAATCCTAAAATTTGTATGGAACCAGAAAAGACCCCGAATAGCCAGAGGAATGTTGAAAAAGAAAAGCAAAGCTGGTGGCATCACAATTCCAGACTTCCAGCTCTATTACAAAGCTGTCATCAAGACAGTATGGTACTGGCACAAAAACAGACACATAGATCAATGGAACAGAATAGAGAGCCCAGAAATGGACCCTCAACTCTATAGTCAACTAATCTTTGACAAAGCAAGAAAGAATGTCCAATAGAAAAAAGACAGTCTCTTCAACAAATGGTGTTGGGACAATTGGACAGCCACATGCAGAAGAATGAAACTGGACCATTTCCTTACACCACACACAAAAATAGACTCCAAACGGTTGAAAGACCTCCATGTGAGACAGGAGTCCATCAAAATCCTAAAGGAGAACACAGGCAGCAACCTCTTTGACCTCAGTCACAGCAACTTCTTCCTAGAAACATCGCCAAAGGCAAGGGAAGCAAGGGCAAAAATGAACTATTGGGACTTCATCAAGATAAAAAGCTTTTGCACAGCAAAAGAAACAGTCAACAAAACCAAAAGACAACCGACAGAATGGGAGAAGATATTTGCAAATGACCTATCAGATAAAGGGCTAGTATCCAAAATCTATAAAGAACTCATCAAACTGAACACCCAAAGAACCCAGAATCCAATCAAGAAATGGGCAGAAGACATGAACAGACATTTTTCCAAAGAAGACATCCAAATGGCCAACAGACACATGAAAAAGTGCTCAACATCACTCGGCATCAGGGAAATCCAAATCAAAACCTCAATGAGATACCACCTCACACCCGTCAGAATGGCTAAAATTAACAAGTCAGGAAACAACAGATGTTGGCGGGGATGCGGAGAAAGGGGAACCCTCCTACACTGTTGGTGGGAATGCAAGCTGGTGCAGCCACTCTGGAAAACAGTATGGAGGTTCCTCTAAAAGTTGAAAATAGAGCTACCATATGATCCAGCAATTCCACTACTGGGTATTTACCCCAAAGATACAAACATAGGGATCCAAAAGGGTACAGGCACCCCGATGTTTATAGCAGCAATGTCCACAATAGCCAAACTGTGGAAAGAGACAAGATGTCCATCAACAGATGAATGGATAAAGAAGTTGTGGTATATATATACAATGGAATATAATGCAGCCATCAAAAGGAATGAGACCTTGCCATTTGCAACGACGTGGATGGAACTGGAGGATATTATGCTGAGCGAAATAAGTCAAACAGAGAAAGACATGTATCATATGACCTCATTGATATGAGGAATTCTTAATCTCAGGAAACAAACTGAGAGTTGCTGGAGTGGGGGGTGGGATGGGAGGGATGGGGTGACTGGATGATAGACACTGGGGAGGGTATGTGCTCTGGTAAGCGCTGTGAATTGTGCAAGACTGTTGAATCTCAGATCTGTACCTCTGAAACAAATAATGCAATATATGTTAAGAAAAAAAAAAAGAAGAAGGTAACAGGAGGGGAAGAATGAAGGGGGGGAAATCGGAGGGGTAGACGAACCATGAGAGACGATGGACTCTGAAAAACAAACAGGGTTCTGGAGGGGAGGGGGGTGGGAGGATGGGTTAGCCTGGTGGTGGGTATTGAGGAGGGTACATTCTGTATGGAGCACTGGGTGTTATGCACAAGCAATGAATCATGGAACACTTCATCTAATACTAATGATGTAATGTATGGGGATTAAATAACAATAAAAATTTTAAAAAAGAAAAAATATCTATTCATGTCTTCTGCCCATTTTTAATTGGATTATTTGGTTTTAGGGTGTTGAGTTTTATATGTTCTTTATATATTTTGGATATGAGTCTTTTATCAGATGTCATTTGTAAATATCTTCTCCCATTCCACAGGCCGCCCTTTAGTTTTGTTGATTATCTCCTTCACTGTGCAGAAGCTTTTTATTTTGATGAAGTCCCAATAGTTTATTTTTGCTTTTGTTTCCATTGGCTCAGGAGACATCTAAAAAGAAGTTGCTATGGTCAATATCAAAGAAATTACTACCTGGTTCTCTTCTGGGATTTTTATGGTTTCAGGCCTCATATTTAGGTCTTTTATCCATTTTGAATTACTTTTGTGTATGGTGTAACAGTGTCATCCAGCTACATTCTTTTGCATGTTGCTGTCTAGTTTTCCCAACACCATTTGTTGAAGAGACATTCTTTTTACCCATTGGATATTCTTTCCTGCTTTGTCGAATACTAATTGACCATATGGTTGTGGGTTCATATCTGGGTTTTCTATTCTGTACCATTGATCTACATGTCTATTTTTATGCCAGTACCATACTGCTTTGATTAGTACAGCTTTGTAATATAACTTGAAGTCCAGAATTGTGATGCTTCCAGCTTTGCTATTTTTTTTCAAGGTTGCTTTGGCTAGTTGGGGCTTTTTGTGGTTCTATACAAATTTTAGGATTGTTTATTCTACTTCTGTGAAAAATGCTGTTGGTATTTTGATAGGGATTGCATTAAATGTGTAGATTGCTTTGGGTAGTATAGACATTTTAACAATATTTGTTCTTCCAATCCATGAGCATAGAATGTCTTTTAATTTCTTTGTGTCATCTTTAATTTCTTTCATCAGTGTTTTATAGTTTTCAGAGTACAGATCTCTTACCTCTTTGGTTAGCTTTATTCCTAGGTATCTTACTGGTTTTGATGCAGGTGTAAATGGAATGATTCTTAAATTTCTGTTTCTCCTGCTTCACTATTGATGTATAGACATGCCACAGATTTGTGTATAACTTTGTATCCTGTGACTTTACTGAATTCATTTATCCATTCCAGCTGTTTTTTGGTAGAGTCTTTTGGGTTTTCTATATACAGAATCTGCAAGTAGTGAAAGTTTTACTTCTTCCTTGATGATTTGGATGCCTTTTATTTCTTTTTGTCATCTGATTGCTGTGGCTAGGACTTCCAGTGAATAAAAGTGGTGAGAGTGGACATTCCTGTCTTGTTCCTGATTGTAGAGGAAAAGCGCTCAGTTTTTCCCCATTTAGGATGCTATTAGCTGTGGGTTTTTCACATATGGCCTTTATTACTATCCCTACTTTGTTGAGGGTTTTTTTTTTTTTTTAATTAAGAATGGGTGATGGACTCTGTCAAATACTTTCTGCATCTAATGAATGATCATGTGGTTCTTATCTCTTATTTTACAAATGTGATATATCACATTGATTGATTTGAGAATATTGAACCATCTTTGCAGCCCAGGTATAAATCCCACTTGATCATGGTAAATGATTTTTTTAATGTATTGTTGGATTCAGTTTGCTAGTTTTTTTGTTGAGAATTTATGCTTTTATGTTCATCAGAGATATTGGCCTATAGTTCTCTCTTTTGTGGTGTCTTTATCTGATTTTGGTATCAGGGTAATGCTGGCCTCATAGAATGAATTTGGGAGTTTTCCTTCCTTTTCTCTTTGTTGGGATGTTTGAGAATAGGTATCAACTCTTCTTTAGATATTTGTAGAATTCACCTGTGAAGCCATCTGGTCTTGGAATTTTGTTTGCTAGGAGTTTTTTGATTATTAATTTCTTTGCTGGTTATTGGACTGTTCAAGTTTTCTATTCCTTCCTGTTTCAGCTTTGATAGTTTATGTTTCTAGGAATTTATTCAAGATTGTCCAATTTGTTGGCATATAGTTTTCCATAATATTCTCTTAATAATTGTATTTTTGTGGTGTTGGTTGTTGTTTCTCCTCTCTCATTTGTGATTGTATTTATTTGGGTCCTTTCTCTTTATTTTTTGATAAGTCTGGCTAGAGGTTTATCAATTTTATTTTTTTCAAACAACCAGCTTCTGATTTCATTGATCTGTTCTACCGGTTTTTTAGTTTCTATATCATTTATTTCTGCTCTAATATTTATTGTTTCCTTCCCTCTTCTGGCGTTAGGCTTCGTTTGTTTTTCTTTTTCTAGTTCCTTCAGGTGTAAGGTTAGCCTGTGTATTTGTGATTTTTCTTGCTTCCTGATGTAGGCCTGTATTACTATGTACTTCCCTCTTAGAACCACTTTTGTTGCATCCCTAAGGTTTTAGACTGCTGTGTTTTCATCTTCCTTTGTGTCCATGTATTTTACTATTTCCTCTTTCGTTTCCTGGGTTGATCCATTCATTACTTATTAGCATGTTGTTTAACCTCCATGTATTTGTGCTCTTTATAGATTTTTTCTTGTGGTTGATTTCTAGTTTCATAACATTGTGGTCAGAAAAGATGCATGGATATTCAATGTTTTTGCATTAGTTGAGAGTTTTGTAACCTAAAATGTGATCTATTCTGGAGAATGTCCCATGTGTACTTGAAAAGAATGTGTATTCTGCTGTTTTAGGATGGAATGTTCTGACTGTATCTGTTAAGTCCATCTGGCCCAGTGTGTCATTCAAAGTCATTGTTGCCTTGCTGTTTTTTGTTTACATGATCTGTCCAGTGATGTAAGTGGGTAGTTAACATCCCTTACTATTATTGTATTATTATCAATTAGTTCCTTTAGCATTGTTATTAACTGCTTTATGTATTTGAGTGCTCCCATACTGGGTGCATAAATATTCACAATTGTTATATCCCCTTTAATATTATATGGTGCTTTTCTTTGTCTCTTGTTACAGTCTTTATTTTATAGTCTAGTTTCTCCAATACAAGTATTGCTACTCCAGCTTTCTTTTGACATCTATTTGCATGATAAATGTTTCTCTATCCCCTCACTTTCAATTTGCCGGTGCCTTTAGGTCTAAAATGAGTCTTTTTTAGGCAGCATATAAATAGATCCTGTTTTTTATCCTTTCTCACACCCTATATCTTTTGATTGGAGCATTTAGTGCATTTACATTCAACGTAACTATTGATAGATATGTATTTATTGCCATTTTACTACTTGTTTTGTAGTTGTTTCTGAAGATTTTCTCTGATCCTTTCTTGTCTTTCTCTCATTCTTTTTTTGCTGATTTTCTTTAGTGATATATTTGGATTTCTTTCTCTTTATTCTTGCATATTTATTTTATTGATTTTTTTTTTAAGATTTATTTATTTATTTGTTAGAGAGGAAGAGAGAGTGAGCACAGCAGGGGGAGTGGCAGGCAGAGGCAGAGGGAGAAGCAGGCTCCCCGCTGAGCAAGGAGCCTGATGCAGGACTCAATCCCAGGACTCTGGGATCATGACCTGAGCCAAAGGCAGACGCTTAATCGACTGAGCCACCCAGGCATCCCAATTCTTGCATATTTAGTAGTAGTTTTTGATATATCATTACCATTAGGTTTGTATATAACCTCTTCTACAAATAGCAATCTAAATCTATATTAAGTTGATGATCATTCAAGTTTGAACCCATTCTATTCTCCTCTCCTCCACTGTTTTAGGTATATATTATTATATTTTATATCCTTTTTTATGTGAGTTCCTTGACTTAAATTTACAGAAATATTCATTTTTACAGCTTTTGTGTTTCCTGCCTAATTTATACTATCACTTTTGGTCTCTCCTTTCCACCCAGAGTCCCCTTTCATATTTTTTGCAGGGCTGCTTTAGTGGTCATGAACTACTTTAGTTTTTCTTTGTCTAGGAAACTCTTTATTGCTCCTTCTGTTGCTGAACAGAGTATTCTTGGCTAGGTTTTTCCCATTCAGAACCTTGAATGTATCATGCCACTCCCTTCTGGCTTGCCAAGTTTCCATTTAGAAATTTGCAGTTAGCCATATGGGTCTTCCCTTGTAAGATAAGGGCTTCTTTTATCTTGCTTTTAAGAGTCTTCTTTATCACTATGTTTTACAAATTTACACACAATATGTCTTGGTGTTGGCCTGCTTTTCTTGATTTTGATGGGAGTTCTCTGTGCCTCCTGGATCTGCCTATTTCCTTCCCCAGATTAGGGAAGTTTTCAGCTATTATTTCTTCACATACATTTTCTTCCCCCTTTTCTCCCTTCTTCTTCTTCTGGGATTCCTACAATACAAATGTTGATCCATTTGATGGAGTCACTGAGTTCCCTAAATCTATTCTGTTGTATAATTCTTCTTTCTTTTGTTCAGCTTCACTGCTTTCTATTACTTTGTCTTCTAGATCATTAATTCATTCCTCTGCTTCTTCTAGCCTGCAGTTCCTTGCATCAAGGGTGTTTCTAAACACATTTATTGCACTCTTCATCTCTGACTCTTTTTTAACTCTTTTATCTATGTGGTAAGGGTGTCACTGATATCCTCTATACTTTTCTCAAGCCGGGTGAGTACCCTTACGATCATTGCTTTAAGTTCTCCATCAGGCATGTTATTTATATCCATTTCACTTAGATCTTTGACCATGGCCTTAACTTGTTCTTTCATTTGGGATAAATTCCTGTTTTCACATTATGTCTAAGTCTCTGCCTGCCTTCTTTTCTGTGTTAGAAAAGCCAGTTGTGTCTCACAGTCCTGAAAGTAACAGCTCTATGAAGAAGAGTTCATGTAGTGCCCAGGGCCTGGAGCTTCAGGGAGTGTCTCCAGTGTGTGTTGTATGTTCTCTCCTGTTGTGTTCTGACTCCTCTCTCCTTCAGGCCAGTCATCTGCAGAGTCTCTCCCTGCCTGCTGTGGGCATTGTTTGGTCCCTTGTCTGAATGTGGTGAGTTTCAACTGGGTGTGCTCTGGTCTGCTTGTGAAATGAGACCTGTTACCACCACCAGAAATGAGGCCCTGCATCTCTCTAGTTGGGAGATGTAGTATGGGCAGGGATTTGTGTTGGTCTTCTGGGGGAGGGGCCAGCCATACTGGGACTGAGGCAAGCATGACCAATAAGGACAGTTTGACCAGAGCACAGCAGGGTGGGGCAGGGCTTGGTATAAGCAACTTAGGCAGCCAGTGTCAACAGTGCATTGCTTCACTCAAGTGGCTCTGTGTTTATGCTGAGGTGCAGGGGGGGAAATGGCACTAGCCAGCTCCTTTGTTCCCAAAGAAGTGTCTCCATGAATGCTGCCTCTTGGGGACATGCTCCGAAAAGAGTGAAGACTCTTCCCACTGTGTGTCCCACACACACTCTTCAGATCACTGTTTCCATGCTATCTGCCCCCTGGGGTTGCTGTTCTGTCTTCTCTCCAGGAGTAGCACAATGCCCTCCAGGCTGTATCCCAGCCAAGGCCACTTAAAACTCCAGGCTTTAAGCCCCATTGGTCGCAAGAACTCACAAATTCAGCCCAACTAGTTTTCCAAGCCAATGGCTTTGGGGAAATATTCTCCTTGTGTTCCCCTGTATGCTCCTCCGCCTCTTGCTCTTCTCTGTGACCAAGGCTCCCGCCTGTCCAAAGCAGCTACGATCCATTTCTCCCCTAAACCATGTCTCTACACTTCCTAACTTCTTAGATATGGCCTCTGATCTGTTTAGTTGTTGTGTGTTCTGTCAGTCTTCAGGTCAATTTCTGGGATATCTAAGATGATCTGATAGCAGGCGCCTGGGTGACTCAGTTGGTTAAGCAACTGCCTTCAGCTCAGGTCATGATCCTGGGGTCCTGGGATCGAGTCCCACATTGGGCTTCCCTTGCTCTTCAGGGAGCCTGCTTCTCTCTCTCCCTCTGACTGCCACTCCCCCCTGCTTGTGCATTCTCTCTCTCTCTCTGTCAAATAAAGAAATAAAATCTTTTTTAAAAAAAAAAAGATGATTTGATAGCTCTCTAGTTGTATTCATAGGAAAAGGTGAGCCTAGGATCCTCCTACTTCACTGCAACCTTTCTGCACCGTGCTGTTCATTTAGTAAATTCCACATGTGAGTGAAATCATATATTTGTCTTTCTCTGATTGACTTATTTCACTTAGCATAATACACTCTAGCTCTATCCACATCTTTGCAAATGGCAAGATCTCATTCTTTTTGATGGCTGAGTAATATTCCATATACCACATCTTTATCCATTCATCAGTTGAAGACATTTGGGCCCTCTCCATAGTTTGGCTCTTGTTGATAATGCTGCTATAAACATCAGGGTACATGTGCCCCTTCGAATGTGTATTTTTGTATCCTTTGGGTAAATACCTAGTAGTGCAATTGCTAGATTGTAGGGTACTTCTATTGTTAACTTTTTGAGGAACCTCCATACTGTTCTCCAGAGTGGCTTCACCCGTTTGCACTCCCACCACAAGTGCAAGAAGGTTCCCCTTTCTCCACATCCTCGCCAACACCTATTGTTTCTTGTGTTGTTTATTTTAACCATTCTGACAGGTGTGAGGTAGTATCTCATCATGGTTTTGATTTGTATTTGCAATTCCACTCCTGGGTATTTAGATGAAGAAAATGAAAACACTAACTTGAAAAGACATATGCACCCCCAACTCTTTTTTCCCACAAATCAACTCTCTGCAGTTCCTACCTTCCATGGGTTTGTAGACATGCAGCTTTGTTCCATGTCTACGAAGACTTCTGATTGATTTCTTGGGTATTCAGAATGATTTGATATTTATCTAGCTATGTTTGAGGGAGAAGGCAAGCTTAAGGTCACACTACTCCTCTGCTATCTTAACTCTCCTGATCAGACAAAATGTACTTTAAAACAAAACCTATAAAAGGTGAAAAAGAAGGGCATTACATAACAATAAAGAGATCAATTAAATAAGATGATATAACATTTGTAAATATTTATGCACTCAACACAGGAGCACCTAAATATATAAAGCAAATATTAACAGACCTAAAAATAGATATAAACAGCAATATAATAGTAGGGGACTTCAATACCCCATTACATCAGTGGACAGATCATCAAGACAGAAAATCAATAAGGAAATATCAACCTTAACACATTAGACCAAATGGACTTAACAGATAAATACAGCACATTCCATCCGAAAGCAACAGAATACACATTCTTCAAAAGTGCACATGTAACATTCTCCACAATAAATCATGTTAGGTCAAAAAGCAAGTCTTAACAAATTTAAGAAGCTTGAAATTATACTAAACATCTTTTCTGAACACAGTGGTATAAAACTAGAAATCACTTACAAGGAGAAAACCAGAAAACTCACATATAGGTGGAGATTAAATGGCATGCTACTGAACAATGAGTGGATCAATGAAAAAAATCAAAAGAGAAATAAAAAACAGCTTGGAAAAATGAAAATGTAAATACAACATGACAAAATTTATGGCATCTAGCAAAAGCAGTTCAAAGAGGGAAGTTCATAGCAATAAACATCTACCTCAAGGAATGAGAAATATCTCAAGTAAACAACCTAACTTTAATGTAACACTGTGTGTCAACTAGACTCAAATTCAAACAAAACAAAACAAAAAAACACTTGAACTTTTTACAAAGTGTTTTTGAACTTTATATTTCAAAATACTAGAAAAAGAACAAAGACTAAAGTAAAGTTGCAAGATGCAAAATCATATACAAAAATCTGTATTCTACACTAATAATGAACTATCAGGGAGAGAAATTATAAAAATTCCATTTACAATTGCATCAAAAAGAATAAAATACCTAGGAATAAATTTAACCAAGGAGGTGGAAGACCTATACTTGAAATCTATAAAACACTGATGAAAAAAATTGAGGAAATAAATGAAACACAAATAAATGGAAAGATATTATGAGATCACGGTTTGGAAAAATTATTATTGTTAAAATATTCACACGACCCAAAGCAATCTACAGGTTCAATGCAATCCCTATCAAAATTCAATGATACTTTTTTCAGAAATTGAAAAATAATCCTAAAATCTGTATGGATACACAAAAGACCCTGAGTAGCCTAAGCAATCTTGAAAAAGAACAAACTCAAGGTATCATGCTCTCCAGTTTCAAATGACAAAGCTATAGGAATAAAAAAATTATAATATTGGCATAAAACTGACATAGATTAATGGAACAAAACAGAGAGCCCACAAATAAACCCACACATATGTGGTCAATTAATTTATGACAAAGAAGCCTAGAATATGCAATGGGGAAAGGACAATCTCTTTAACAAACAGGCATCCAGAAAAACTGGACAGTCACATGCAAAAGAATGAAACTGGACAACTATCTTACACCATACACAGAAACTACTCGAAATGGATTAAAGACCTAAAACCATATAACTCCTAGAAGAAAACATAAGCAGAAAGCTCCTTCGCATCAGTCTTGGAGGTAATTTTTTTGGATTTGACACCAAAAATAAAGGCATCAAATGCAAAAACAAACAAGTGGAACTAAATCAAACTGAAAAGCTTCTGCACAGCAAAGGAAACCATAAACAAAATGAAAATACAACATACTGAATAGGATAAAATACTTGCAAATCATACATCTGATAAGGGGTTAATATCCAAAATACATAAAGAACACATAAACTCAATAGCAAAAAGAAAAACAATCTGATTTAAAAATAGGCAGAGGATCTGAATAGATATTTTTCTGAAGACATACAGATGACACAAAGGTACATGAAAGGTGCTCAATATCACTAAGCATCAAAAAAATGCAAATCAGAGCCACAAGGAGATACCACCTCACACCTATAGAATGACTATTACTAAGAGACAAGAAACAACAAGTTTTAGGAAGGATAGGAAGAAAAGGAATGCTTCTTCACCATTGGTGGGAATGTAAATTGGTACAAACACTATGGAAAAGAGTATGGAGGTTCCCCCCCAAAATTAAAAATAGAATTACCATATGATCTAGCAATTCCACTTCTGAGTATTTATATGAAGAAAATGAAAACACTAACTTGAAAAGATATAGGATTCCTATGTTCATTACAACATTATTAATAATAGCCAAGATGCTGAAACAACCCAAGTGTCCATCAACCAATGAATGGACAAAGTAAATTTGATCTAAATATATAACCGAGTAATTTCAGCCATAAAAAGAAGGAAATTTTGTCATTTGTGACAACACGGATGGACTTCAAGGGCATTATGGTATCTAATCTCACTTACATGTGCAATCTAAAAAAAATAACAACAATAATAACAAAAACAAAAACAGAAAAAAACAAAAAGAAAAACCAAGCTCATAGATACAGAGAACAGAGCAGTGGTTGCCAGAGGCAGGGGTAGGGGTGGGAGAAATGGGTGAAGGGAATCAAAAGGTACAGACTTCCAGTTACAAAATAAGTAAGTCATGGTGATATAATGTACAGCATGGTGACTATAGTTAATAATAGTGTATTACATAATTACAAGTTGCAAAGAGTGCAGATCTTAGAAGTTCTTATTACAAGGAGAGTGCAGATCTTAGAAGTTCTTATTACAAGGAAAAAACTTTTGCAAATGTGTATGGTGATAGATGTTAAAACTAGATTTATTGTGGTAATCATTTCACAATATATACAAATATTGAATCATTATGTTATACACCTGAGACTAATATGATGTTGTATATCAATTACACCTAAATAAAAATAAATTCCTTTCCCTTCAGAAATAATAACAGTAATCTACCAAATAAAACAACAGAGACAATGATTGCTCATCTCTCATTAAAATAACTGAAAATCTGTTTTTCAGAAAAGAGAAGCATGAATAGGGCAGCAAGGAAAATGTCTAGTTGGACTTGGCATTCTTTCTTTCCTAATACATTTTCCTCCCTTTTTCTGACAACATATTGTTTAATAAATTTAAGCCAATGTTCTACACAAACTACACATTCAGTGAGTTCATGAAAATCATGTAGATTCATAGAGTAATTTGAGAAAGAAGACAAGAAGAAAAACCAGCTGAAGCAGCAGAAAAAAATGCAGCCAGGGCTCTGGCAAGTAAAATTTCCCTGGCCCTCACTGCCAATGTCCTGGCTTCCTTTTGCAGTCAGATCAACAGATTCAAATAACTCCACAGCTCCACCACCCTAATAACTCCCATAATAAAAAAAATATCAAGGAGCATTGCTCCAAAAGAGCAGCCAGCTCAACAGTTATCATTTTTTCTTGTTTAACATTCCATGCAACTGTACAAGGTGCTAGATGTTACCTGTAACATTAAAAGAAAATCCCATATTCACAACATTATGTGTAGAAAAGAGTATCCAATAAGCATCTGATTAAAGGTACTGAATCACCAAGTGTGGTCTTAGTGTCCCTAAAATGTCAGTTTGAAACAAATCAAAAGATTTTGGAAACTAAAGCAGAAGAAAGGAATAGTCAAAAGAATAATATATTAATGTTCTATAAATATTAATGTTTAGAGTAAAGAGAAATTTTTTAAGCATAAGAAATGGCTAATCTACCTTAGTCAAATATGGCAACCACAGAGAAACCAAAGTGAAGTATTACTGAGAATTTTTTTTTTATTTTTCTGAATTTAATCCATTGACTTTCATATATATTTTCCAAATGAACTTACAAAATGATAATACCACTCATTATAGGGAACTTTGCAGCTGAAGCAGAAAATTAAAACACACATATTTCAAATGATTTTTTAATGTATGGAATGATAACAAAATTTAAATGAAGAACACAGAACAAAGGCATCCAAATCAGCAAAGGAGAAGTCAAACTCTCACTCGTTGCAGATGACATGATACTCTATATGGAAAACCCAAATGACTCCACCCCAAAATTGCTAGAACTCATACAGGAATTCAGCAAAGTGGCAAGATATAAAATCAATGCACAGAAATCAGTTGCATTCCTATACACTAACAGTGAGACAGAAGAAAGAGAAATTACAGTCGATCCCATTTACAATTGCACCCAAAACCATGAGATATCTAGGACTAAACCTAACCAAAGAAGCAAAGGATCTGTACTCAGAAAACTATAGAACACTCATGAAAGAAACTGAGGAAGACACAAAGAAATGGAAAAATGTTCCATGCTCGTGGACTGGAAGAACAAATATTGTTCAAATGTCTATACTACCTGGAGCAATCTACATATTCAATGCAATCCCTATCAAAATACCATCAACATTTTTCACAGAACTGGAACAAATAATCCTAAAATTTGTATGGAACCAGAAAAGACCCCAAATAGCCAAAGGAATGTTGAAAAGGAAAACCAGACCTGGTGACATCACAATCCCAGACTTCAAGTTCTATTACAAAGCTGTCATCATCAAGATAGTATGGTACTGGCACAAAACCAGACACATAGATCAATGGAACAGAACAGAGAACCCAGAAATAGAAAACCCTCAACTCTATGGTCAACTAATCTTTAACAAAACAGGAAAGAATATCTAATGGAAAAAAGGCAGTATCTTCAACAAATGGTATTGGGAAAATTGGACAGCCACATGCAGAAGAATGAAACTGGACCATTTTCTTACAGCATACACAAAAAATAGACTCCAAATGGATGAAAGACCTAAATGTGAGACAGGAATCCATCAAAATTCTAGAGAACACAGGTAGCAACCTCTTCAACCTTGGCTGCAGCAAATTCTTACTATACACATTTCCAAAGGCAAGGGAAACAAAGGCAAAAATGAACTATTGGGACTTCATCAACATAAAGTTTTTGCACAGCAAAGGAAACAGTCGACAAAACCAAAAGACCACCAACAGAATGAAAAAAGATATTTGCAAATGACATATCAGATAGAGGGTTAATATCCAAAATCTATAAAGAACTTATCAAACTCAACACCCAAATAACAAATAACCCAGTCAAGAAATGGGCAGAAGACATGAACAGACATTTCTGCAAAGAAGACATCCAAATGGCCAACAGACACATGAAAAAATGCTCCACATCACTTGGCACCAGGGAAATACAAATCAAAACCACAATGAGATACCACCTCACACCTGTCAGAATTGCTAAAATTAACAAGTCAGGAAATGACAGATGTTGGCAAGGATGGGGAAAAAGGGGAACTCTCCTACACTGTTGGTGGGAATGCAAGCTGGTGCAGCCACTCTGGAAAACAGTATGGAGGTTCTTCAAAAAGTTGAAAATTGAGCTACCCTATGATCCAGCAATTGCAATACTGGGTATTTACCCCAAAGATGCAAATGTAGTGATGCGAAGGGGCACCTGCACCCCAATGTTTATAACAGCAATGTCCACAATAGCCAAACTATGGAAAGAGCCCAGATGTCCATCAAAAGATGAATAGATAAAGCAGCTGTGGTATGTATATATATATATATATATATACACACACACTGGAATACTACTCAGCCATCAAAAAAATGAAATCTTGCCATTTGCAACAACGTGGATGGAACTAGAGGGTATTATGCTAAGCGAAATAAGTCAGTCAGAGAAAGACAATTATCATATGATCTGACCGATATGTGGAATTTATTAAACAAAACAGAGGATCATAGGGGAAGAGAAGAAAAAATAAAAGATGAAACCAGAGAGGGAAACAAACCATAAGAGACTCTTAATCATAGGAAACAAACTAAGGGTTGCTGGAGGGGAGGGGTGTGGAGGGATGGGGTAAATGGGTGATGGACATTAAGGAGGGCATGAGATGTAATGAGCACTGGATATTATATAAGACTGATGAATCACAGGCCTGTACCTCTGAAACCAATAATACATTATGTTAATTAACTGAATTTAAATTTTAAAATGTTTTTAAAAAAAAGAACAGAGAACAAAATTGGAGCTGAGGTCTAAATTAGAAATACTCCTATGGAGTTGAAAGAACATTGGTGTTGAAATCTGGATTCAAATCCTTACTATGCCATTTAATAATTTCATACCTTTGGACAAGTCACTGCTACTTCAATTTTTTATTGTTATCTGTAAAATGGGAGAAATTGTCCTTGCTTGCCTACTTTATAAGGTTGTTGTGAAATCAGCTGAGGAAAACTAAAAGACATTCAACTGACAAATATTTATCATGGGCCTGGCAACATGCCAGACATACAGGAAATGGAGAAAAATAAAAAAGGAAAAGTTCTTGCCCTAATAAAATTTATAATCCAGCTTTACAGATTACTGCTTTGTAAATTTTAAAGTTCCATAAATTGTAAAAGATCATTGTCATTAAACTCATTACAACTTTCAGCAATGAATGAACAAAAATAGTCATTCAACAATTGTTTACTGAAAGACAAAAAGACAAATACTATATGATATCACTTACATGTGACACCTAAAACTAACAAACACCTGAGCTCATAGATACAGAGAACAGATTGGTGGTTTCCAGATGCAGGGGTTGGGGGGTGGGGTGAAATGGGTGATGGGGATCAAAAAGTATAAACTTCCAAGTATAAAATAAATAAATCATGGAGAGGTAATGTAGAACACGGTGACTATAGCTAATAATACTGCACTGCATATTTCAAAGTTGCTAAGAGAAAAGAACTTAAAAACTCCTGTTATAAGAAAAAAATTGTAACTATGTATGGTGACAAGATGTTAAGTAGACTTGTGGTGATCATTTCACAATATGTACAAATACTGAATCATTATGTTGTACACCTGAAACTAATATAATGTTATATGTTCAATTATACCTCAATAAAAAGAAACTCTTTACTGAGCATCATCTCAGTGCAAGGCATTTCCTGTAAGAAATAGATAATTTAGACTTTTTTCTTTAATATTGCTGCAAAATTTATTGTATCTTTTTTAAATTTTATTTTATTGTGACAACACAACATGAGATCAACCCTCCTAAAAATTTTTAGGTATACATCATTGTTGACTATAGGTATAATGGGTTTTTTTTTAAGATTTTATTTATTTATTTGACAGAGAGAGAGAACAGCAGAGGGAGGAGCAGGCTCCCCGCTAAGCAGGAGCCCGATGCAGGACTCTATCCCATGACCCTGGGATCAGGACCTGAGCCGAAGGCAGTCGCCCAACCAACTGAGCCACGCAGGCGCCCCTAGATATAATGTTCTACATGAGAACTCTAGTTTGAATAAAACTTGCTTAACTGAAACTTTATGCCCATTGATTACTAATTCCCCATTTTCACCCCATATCCCCTAGCAACCACCAATCCAATCTTTGAATCTACGATTTTAACTGTTTTAGGTACCTCATACAAGTGGGAGAATACAGTATTTGTCTTCCTGTTACTGGCTTATTTTATTTAGCATAATGTCTTCATCCATGTTGCATATCATAGAATTTCCTTCTTTAAGACTGAATAGTATTTCATTGTACATATACCACATTTTCTTTATCCATTCATTTGTTGATGAATATTTAGATTGTTTCCACATCTTGACTATAGTGAAGAGTGCTGCAATGAACATGGGAATGTTAATATCTCTGAGATCCTGATCTCAATTCTTTTAGATAAATACTTAGAAAATGGATTGCCGGATCATAAAGTATTTGTATGTTTAATTTTTTGAGGAACCTCCATACTGTTTTCCACAGTGGCTACACCATTTTGCATTCCCATTAACAGTGTACAATTGTTCCAATTTCTCCACATCTTCACTAACACTTGTTACCTTTTTATTTTTTATAATAATTTTGCTGACAGGTATGAAGTAATATCCCATTGTGATTTTGATTTTCATTTCCCTGATGATACTGACATTGAGCATTTTCTCATATACCTGTTGGCCATTTGTAAGTCTTTGGAGAAATATATGTTCAAGTCCTTAGCCCATTTCTTAATAGGGTTTTTAGAGTTTTTTATAGTGAGTTGTAGAGTTCCTTTTATTTTTTTAGATATTAACGCCTTATTGGATATATGGTTTGCAAATATTTCCTCCTACCCCACAGACTGCCTTTTCACTATGTTGATTTTTTCCTTTCCTATGCCACAGCTTTTTAGTTTGCTGTAGTCCCATTTGTTTATTTTAGGTTTTGTTGCCTTTTGATGTCATCCATGAAATCATTTCTAAGACCAATATTATGAAGTGTTCCCCTATGTTTTCTTCTAAGAATTTTACAGTTTTACATCTTACATTTAGTTCTTTATTCCATTTTAAGTTAATTTTTGTATGTGGTATAAAATAACAGTCCAATTCCATTCATTTACATGTGGATATCCTGTTTTCCCAGCACCATTTGTTGAAGGGAGTATCCTTTCTCAATTGTGCATTCTTGGCATCCTTGTCAAAATTATTTGATGGTGTAATTACGGATTTATTTCTGGGTTCTCTATTTTGTTCCATTGGTCTATAAATCTATTTTTAATCCCAGGACCATACTGTTTTGAATACTGCAGGTTTGTAATATATTTTGAAATCAGGAAGTGCAATGCTTTGTCATTCTTGGAATTCATTTGGCTATACATAGTTTTGTGTGGTTCCACATGAATTGTAGAATTATTTTTTTAATTTGTTTTTTAAAAATTCCATTGGGATTTTAACAGAAATTGCATTGAATCTGTAGATGGGTATTATAGACATTTTAACAATATTAATTCTTTCAATCCATGAACACCAGATGCCCTTCCATTTGTATCTTCTTTAATTTCTTTCATCAATGTTTTGTAGTTTTCAGTATTATAAGTCTTTCATCTTCTTAGTTTATTCCCAAGTATTTCTTTCCTTCTGGTGTCACTGTAAATGGGATTGTTTTCCTAATTTCCTTTTCAGATAGTTCACTGTAAATGTAAAAAATGCAACTGATTTTTGTATGCTGGTTTTGTATCCTACAATTTTACTGAATTCATTCACTAGTTCTAACAGTTTTTTTGGCGGAATCAGGTATTCTATACATAATATCATGTCATCTGCAAATAGGAACAGTTTTATTTCTTCCCCTACAATTTGGATGCCTTTTATTTCCCTTTCTTAACTAACTGCTCTAGCTAGGACTTCCAGTACTATGTTGACTAGACCAACATAGTTGGTGAAAGTTGGCATCCTTGTGTTCCTGATCTTAGAGAAAAAGATTTCAACTTCTCACTGTTAAGTACAATGTTAGCTATGTGCTTGTCATATACGGCCTTTATTATGTTGAGGTACTTTCCTTCTACTTCTAGTTTGTTGAGAATTTTCATCATGAAAGGATGTTGAATTTTTTAACTGCCTTTTTGCATTAAAATGGGCATGTGATTATTATCCTTTATATGTTAATGTAGTATATCACACTGACTGATTTTCACGTGTTCAATCATCCTTTCACCCCAGGTAAAACCTAGTTGGTCATAATGTACAATCCTTTCAATACACTGTTAAATTCAGTTTGTTAGTATTTTATTGAGGATTTTGCATCTATATTCATCAGGGATATTCACCTGTAAGTTTCTCTTATGGTGTCCATATCTGGCTTTGGTATCAGAGTTCTGCTGGTCTCATAAAATGGGTTTGAAAGTGCTCCTTCCTCCTCAATATTTTGGAATAGTTTGAGAAGAACTGTCATTAATTCTTCTTTAAATGTTTTGTAGAGGGGCACCTGGGCGGCTCAGTCGGTTAAGCATCTGCCTTCAGCTCAGGTCATGATCCTGGGGTCCCGGGATAGAGCCCCACATTGGGCTCCTTGCTCAGTGAGAAGTCTGCTTCTCCCTCTGCTCCAACCCCCTCTTATGCTCTCTCTCGCTCTCTCGCTCACTCTCTCTCAAAATAAGTAAATAAAAAAATTTTTTAAAAATAAATGTTTTATAGAGTTCAACAGTGAAACCATCTGGTCCTGAGCTTCTAATTCTTAGGACAGTTTTGATAATGATTCAATTTCCATATAGTTATTAGTCTCTTTAGAGTTCCTATTCATGATTTAGTGTATGATTCTAGGAATTTATACATTTCTTCTAGGTTATCTAATTTGTTGGTTTATAATTATTCATAGGAATCTCTTATGATCCTTTTTATTTTTATGGCATCAGTAGTAATGTCCCCTCTTTCATTTCTGATTTTATTTGTCTTCTCTCTTTTATTCTTAGTCCAACTACGGATTTGTCAATTATTTCTAAAGATTTTATTTTTAAGTGATCTCTACACCCAACATGGGACTTGAACTCATAACCTGAGATCAAGTGTCACATGTTCTCCTGACTGAGCCAGCCAGGCACCCCATGGATTTGTCAATTTTTTAACTGAGGTATAATTGACATATAATAGTGTATTAGTTTCAGGTATGCAACATAATGATTCAATATTTGTACATTTTGTGAAATGATCACCACAATAAGCCTATTAACATCTATCACCTTACATGGTCACAGAATTTTTTTGTGTGATGAGAACTTTAAGATCTACTCTCTTAGCAACTTCCAAATATGCAATGCAGTATTATTAACTATAGACAATATACTGTACATTATATCTCCATGATTTATTTATTTTGTAATTGGAAGTCTGTACCTTTTGATTCCCTTCGCCCATTTCTTCCACCCCTACTCCTGTCTCTGGCAACCACTACTCTGTTCTCTGTATCTATGAGCTTGGTTTTTCTTTTTGTTTTTTCTGTTTTTTAGTTATTGTTTTGCTTTTTTAGATTGCACATGTGAGATTAGATGGTATTTGTCTTTCTCTGTCTGACTTCTTTTACTTACCATAATGCCCTTGAAGTCCATCCATGTTGTCACAAATGACAAAATTTCCTTTTTTTTAATGGCTGAATAATATCCAGTTGTATATTTAAACCAAACTTTCTTTGTCCATTCATTGGTTGATGGACATTTAGGTTGTTCTGTATCTTGGCTATTATAAATAATGCTGCAGTGAAAATACTGGTACACTATTCTTGGTTGGCAGGGTTTTTTTCTCTCAGCACTTTGAACATATTACCTCATTCTTTTCTGGCCTACATGATTTCTGCTGAAAAATCCACTAATGATCTTATAGGAGTTCCCTTGCATGTGACAAGTCACTTTCCTCTTGTTTTTCACTCTCTCTTTGTCTCTGACTTTCGACAATTTGATTATAATGAGTCTTGATGTAGATTTCTTTGGATTCTTTTTCAGGGGTGTTTCCACCTATTTGGGGTATTTTCAGTCATTTTTTCTTTGAATAAACATTCTGGTCCTTTTTATCTCTTCTCCTTCTGGGACTCCCATAAATGCACACATTAATCTGTTTAATGGTATCCCATAAATCCTTTAAACTGTCTTGTTCATTTCTGTTTCTTTTGCTCCTCTGACTGAATTATTTCCAATGACTGGTCTTCAAGTTTGCTGAACCCTTTTTTTCTTATCCTTTTTTTTTGCCTTATCTAGTCTGCTATTAAACCTCTCTAGTGAAATTTTCAATTCAGTCATTGTGTTCTTTAGCTCCATGATTTCTGTTTGGTACTTTTTATATTTTCTATCTCTACTGAAATTCTCACTTTGTTCATGCATTGTTTTCTTGACCCCAGTGAGCATCCTTATGACTGTTATTTTGAATTCTCTATCAGGTAAATCATGTAACTCTGTTTCATTAGGATTAGTTTCTGGAGATTCACCTTACTTTGTTTAGAACAACAATGCCTGATTCTTCACTTTGCTTGATTCTCTGTGTTGGTGTCTGCATATTACACAAAGTAGGCACCTTTCCTAGTCTTCATTGACTGGCCTCATACAGGAGAAGACCCCCAACAACAGGCCTGGCCTCTACCAACTCTCTCCTTCCCTAGGGGGAAGAAGGCTGTTATGGTTCTGGTCTGCTTGATGTGTGCTGAACCATGGAAGTGTGAAATGGGCTGTGGCATCTACCTGTCTAAACCTCCCTCTCCTAGATTATGCTAGATCCAGCAGAGCTCCAAGACTAGCAAGATGGAAGCCAGTCCTCAGAGGGCCTCCCTCAGAAAAGTTGGAGTGCTGAACCATGAACCAACCCCTTCCCTCCACTTGAAAAAGCTGGAGCTAAGGTTTCTTCCTGATTGTATGGTGCTCTGCCAGGGGCAGGGACTCCAGTGAGATGTCCCAAATCTCCTTACTGAGGCAAGAACTGAATACAAACTTAATGATTCTTCATTCGGTTGAGCTTTCAACTGAATCACAAGGTCCCAAAGATTTGAGATCAAAGGTTTGAGTTGACACTATAAACCATTCCCCAAGAGATGTCATACAAACCTATTGATTCCTCTAATGTTTTTCTTTTTTATTGAAGTATAATTAATATACAGTGTTATATTAGTTTCAGATATATAATACAATGATTCAGCAATTCTATTTATTTCTCAGTGCTCATCAAGATAAGTACACTCTTAATTTCCTTCCCCTATTTCACCCATCCCCTCACCCAATGCCCCTCTGGCAATGAACAGTTTGTTCTCTGTATTGAAGTCTGATTTTTTTGTCTCTTGCTTGTTCATTTGTTTTGTTTTTAAATCCTGCATAGAGTGAAATCATATGGTATTTGTCTTTCTCTGACTGACTCACTTCACTTAGCATTATACCCTCTAGGTCCATCATGTCATTGCAAATGGCAAGAGTTTTCTTTTTTTATGGCTGAGTAATATTCTATCAAGTATGTGTACACACATACATACACACACTACATCTTCTTTATCCATTCATCTATCAATGGACACTTGGGTTGCTTTCATATGTTGGCCATTATAAATAGTGCTGCAATAAACATAGGGGTGCATATATCTTTTTGAATTAGTACTTTTGTTTTCTTTGGGTAAATTCCCAGTGGTGGAACTACTGGATCATATAGTATTCTATTTTTAATTTTTTGAAGAGCCTCCATCCTGTTCTCCACAGTGGCTGCACCAATTTGCATTTCCACTAACAGTCCACAAGTTCATTTTCGCCACACCCTCACCAACACTTGTTATTTCCTGTGGTTCTGGTTTTAGACATTATGAAAGGTGTAAAGTGATATCCTATTATGGTTTTGTTTGACATCTGCCCTAGAAGCATTTTTCTAGATAATATGTCTCCTCAAGTAAGGGATACAAAAGCAATATTAAACTACTGGGACTATACCAAAATAAAAAGCTTTTGCACTGTGAAAAAAAATCAAAACAAAAAAGCAGCTTATTGAATGGGAAAAGATATTTGCAAAATATATCTGAAAAGGGGTTAATATCCAAAAGATGTAAAGAACTTATACAACTCAACACCAAAAAAAAAAAATAATAATCTGATTTAAATGGGCAGAGAATCTGAAGAGACATATTTCCAAAGAAGATATACACAACAGACACATGAAGAGATGCCTAATATCACTAATCATCAGAGAAATGCAAATTAAATCCTAATGTTTATTTCTTGAGGCTTTCCAAATCTATCTCTTGTCTTATTTGCTCTCATGAGCTCTAAACATATCTTTCAGTATCTATTATCTCTCATATGTGCCTCAAGTCCAATATGTCTAAAAACCTATCAATAGCTTCTCCTCTATATAAAACTGAAAACCAAGGTCTTCAGTGTCCAACCAGATTCCTGAAAGGCCACTTGATGCTTCCCTTTCCATCTGAAAAGATTCCAATCACTTTTTTTTTTAATTTTATTTATTTATTTGACAGAGACAGAGATAGCGAGAGCAGGAACACAAGCCCCGGGAGTGGGAGAGGGAGAGCAGGCTTCCCGCTGAGGAGGGAACCCGATGTGGGACTCGATCCCAGGACCCTGGGATCATGACCTGAGCCGAAGGCAGACGCTTAACGACTGAGCCACCCAGGCGCCCTCCAATCACTTTTTAATTGTAGATTGTTCTTCCTTCATCTCTCTCATTCATTTTCTATCCCACCCAATCACTTCACAACCAGATGACAGCATCAACCTAATCACTAGCCTCTCTGCCTCCACTCTGGCCCCCTTGTTCACTGCTGCCAGTGTAATGGTCCTAATATGCAAATCTGCTTATATCATATCCATGCTTAAAATTATTTACTGGTTCCTCCTTAGCTTTCAGACTATAGTTTAACTTTTTAACATAGCACACAGGCCTTTCACAAGTAGGTCTAGGCCTACCTCTCCACCTTCAATTTTTTTTCATTTTTAAACATTTTGTTTGTTATTTTATTGAGTTTTGAGAATTCTTAGTAAATTCTGGGTATAGGCCAATCATTATATAAATGGTTTGCCTATATGGTCTTCCAGTCTGTGGCTTGTCTTTTCATCTCTCTCTCTCTCTCTCTGTCTCTTCTGAGTATAGGTGACACACAATATTACATTTGTTTGAGGTATACAACATAGTGATTCTTCATCTCAGCCCTCAGAAGGGTTACAGGTCTTTGAGCATGTACTGTTCCTGCAGTTAAAATGTTCCCTCCACCACTTTCTTTATCTAGTTAACTCTCCAAACTTGGCCATGCATTCTTCACTCAAAACACTTTCCCTTGATAGAACTGCCATCATGCCTCCATAATACCTTACACCAACTTCTATCATAGTAACTTACATTAATTTATGTCTTAAATTCTAGGAGAAAAGGACTGTGGTATTACTTTTCTAAATTTGAATCCCTAGCACACAGTAGTGATCGGCACAGAGTAGTGCACAAAAACCAACCATTTGCTGAATGGATTAATTAACTAATCAAATTGGAGCTACCTGGAATGATGCTGGTTCTTTTTAAAGTTAAATTTTTACATGGTTTAAATTTCCTTTGTCCCTAAAGTTTTCAATATAAAATTCAGCACAAATCCAGTGATTTGTATCTTATTTGTCTCCATTTTATACTTCCTCCATTCCATCTTCAATACCAGTCTCATGACTTCATTTTTCTTTAAACCTTAATATCTCTGTATATATTTTGCCTAGGATCTTTTGCAGAATGTACTTGGCTTCTAATAGCTCTTAATAATACTGTAATTTCTCTCCTTATAAACTGCTGATATTATTAATAAGAAGAAGTTTTAGAAAGTCTTTTTGCTGGTATACCTGCCTTTTAATAATAGAGGGAGGCTTCAAAAATCTCAGCTACCGCTATGGTAATGTGTGATTTTTCTGTCAACATTATGAATATTCTTCATATTCAGAATCATTTGTTCAGTGTAGTAATGCTTTATAGCAATCCATGTAGAAAATATTAAAGATGTAGTTCACATAAGAAGTTATTACAAACTAGACCCATTTCTTATAATGACATTGGTCTATTTCCTAATCCAAAGGTACCCACATTTCCATTAAAAAAAACTCTAGTATGACAAATGGAAAAAGTTGGAAAACTTAGTTCAACTCGGGAGTCAAATTTATTTCCCTTCATTTTTTAGGAATAAGGGCAATATTGCACTGTACGAGTCAAAAGAGCAAAGTACCATGGTGGCAAAAGGTAGGACAGGAAAAGGGAAGAAAATAAAAGAGAACACCAGTTCTTGCCAGGTAGTGTACATATTATATCATTTAATCTTTTTTTTTTTTTTAAGATTTTATTTATTTATTTGACACAGAACCAGAGAGAGAGAGAGACAGAGCAAGCACAAGCAGGGAGAACGGCAGGCAGGGGAGAAGCAGGCTCTCTGCTGAGCAAGGAGCCTGCTTCTCCCTCTCCCACTCCCCCTGCTTGTGTTCCCTCTCTCACTGTGTCTCTCTCTGTCAAATAAATAAATAAAATCTTTAAAAAAAAAAAAAACAAAAAACATAACCAATACCAAAAAAGAAATTTTCAATTTCCAGGGAAAATTATGAATAGTGGTAATAAAGCCAAACTGCCTTTCCAAATTCCTATAATTAATTTAATATTGAAAGTTCATCATTTTTTTCTCTGTACTCTCTTACCTTTGATTTGGACCTATTTCCCAGAGAAGAAAACATGTATTCCCTTAAGGAACTAGATGACTTTAAAACTACCAAATCAGGGGTGCCTGGGTGGCTCAGTTGGTTAAGCAACTGCCTTCAGCTCAGGTCATGATCCCAGGGTCCTGGGATCGAGCCCTGTATCGGGCTCCCTGCTTGGCCAGAAGCCTGCTTCTCCCTGTCCCACTCCCCCTGCTTGTGTTCCTTCTCAAGCTGTCTCTCTCTCTCTCTCTCAATTAAATAAATAAATGAAATCTTCAAAAAAAAAAAAAAACCTGCCAAATCAGGAATTTTTGAGGTACTTAATTATATATCAATTCTGTGTTGGTTGACACTATTTTTCTATCGAGAATTACTCAGTGAACCATGTTTGCACTAGTTGGTGATCTCAGTCTATGTCCTCATATATGCTTGATCATGATGATCATAATTGCATTTTTGGAGGCAGTCTCAGTGGAAAGAAGATAATTTAATAAAGATAAGAAAGCATAAGGAAGTCCGGAAATGTATAGCTACAGACTATCCATCAAGAGTTGAGTAATATTTCATTGCCCTGACATCTAAAGGGAAATATACCACAATAAGGATGAAAAATTCTATAATTGAGGAAAAAAATCATTGTAAGGAAGAAAAGAGTAAGGCCACAAAAGAAGACATTGGGATAGCAGAGAATTTCCTTGGTATTATGTAACAAAAAATAAATTTAAAAATGTAGCAAGGAATTGTGTAAGAGTGTTGGGGGGAGCCCAAAGTGAGCAGAAGATTGCATGAAATAGTAAGATAGAATTGGAAAAGAGAAGAGGCACGCCTTTTTCCATTATATTTCAAACAAGAGCAAGAAATAAAAATATGGCCCACTGCTTTTGAAAGAAGAGTGTGTGTCCAGAAGAAGAAATCTATACCTGCAAAGTTGATGCTCTCCCCCTAAAAAACATCTATAATACATTATTATGTAGTAGGATATATGTGTATATGTATGTGAGAGAGAAGAGAGATAGCTGACTACAGAATTCTTCTTAGGGAAAAAATTATCCATACTAGCAAAATACCTTAAGGAGTAATTTAAGGTAGAAAGTGATATAGAGAGGGGCACCTGGGTGGCTCAGTCGGTTAAGCATCTACCTTCAGCTCAGGTCATGATCCCAGAGTCCCAGGATGGAGCCCTGCATTGTACTCCCTACTCAGCGGGGAGTCTGCTTCTCCCTCTGCTTCTCACCCCACTCGTGCTCTCACTCTCTCTCTCTCCCAAATAAATAAATTTAAAATCTTTTTAAAAAAAAGGAAGAAAGTGATATATGAGGACAAAAATTAGCAGATAGAAACTGCATTCAAATGAACAGGAATTTTAGGGTGTGAGAGAGAAATAAAGAGAGTAGATGGGGAAAAGGAGGTGAAAGAATAATGAGATAAAGTTGCTAAAGAATTTTGAAGATATCTAATATACAAATTAGAGCCACTTAGAATATAGTGTTATACATAGAAACCCCTCCCTTCTACCTTCCCAAATTTCTATAAGGTTTGCCATATACATAAATATGCCTTGTCTGGGAGTACTGGAGTGTGTGTGTGTGTATGTCAAAATCAAGGGGGAAAGGTCAATTTCCAATTATAGATTAAGATACTATAAAATAGAGATAGGAAGACCATTCGTAAACTAAAGGATTTCAGTGGAAGTAAAAGCTTGGAACCAGAGATGACCCTGAGAATATGAACCCCAGAGAATTTGCAGAAATCTTGGGGAGAACATTATAGTTGATAGGACATAGAATTAGGGTTCAAGCCAATTATATCTGTATCTTAAGGGCAAGGAGATCCCAGCAGACAAGTGATTTACAGCCATAAGTAAGTGGATTATGAGTAATTTAAAAATGAACGTAAAAAAACATAAAAAGAAAAGGAATGAAAGCAAGCAAGGAATGGTCACACTTGGAACTCGTATGGGGTTATTAAAAGTAAGTTGTGCCAATCTAACCTCATTTCCTTTATAGCTGGGGTTACTAGCCTGATAAATCTACATCTTGATTTCAGCAAGACCTTTAAGAAAGTGCTTAATGATAAAATAAAGAAACATGGTTTATACAGTAGCCTAATAAAGCGAGTTTGAAGCTCATTTTAACAACTTTATTCAAAATGTGTTAATGTCTGATGTTATTTGAAAGGAAGATCTATCACTGTTTTCCATGCTACTAAATTTTTCATAAATAATCTGTTTTTTAAAAATCTGAAAATGATACCAGGTTAGGAGGTAAAGACAAAATCAAAAGTCAAAAAGATCTGAATGGACTATAACAAAAACCAGAATTAACAGAATTAAATTCAATGAATAGAAATCTAACATCTACCTTTACATATAAAAAGATAAAACTAGTATCAGAGGAAGACCTGAATTGAGTAGGTTGAGTTCAGAGATTTGGAGATTTTAACTGCTCACAAAATCAGTATGAACAAACAGCATGACAAGGCTATCAAAATAAGGTAAGATAATGTTAGATATTAAATCAAAGAGGTAATTCAGTATATTATAGAATGTCACATCAGAGATTTTTTTATTTCAAGATATTTTGATTTCAATATTTTATGGGAATTACCTATAATCTAGAATATGAACAGAAAAGGATTTACTGAGATGATTTTAGGGACTTCTATTTCTTATATTGACAAATCAGTAATTCAGTCTAATCCTCCTGCTGAAGAAAACTAAGATTGATGAAATATAAAATACTTTATCTTAAAAACATCTAAGAGCTAACAAAACAGGAAGGAATTTCTTGAGATGAGTTCCAGAAAAGGTAATGTTTAGCACACAAAGATAGCCACTCACATTAGAACACAAGATACTCTGAGGAAAAAAACTAGCAAGTCCAGACACTAAACTTTTCAAATTTTAAACATGCTTACCATGTTCAAGTACTTCAATATCAAAGCTGGAAAAACCTCAGCAGGAAACTGAAACTCATACAAGATATGGAAATTTTGAAGTATTCAGAATAGTCTGAAACTGTCATATAAGGGCTCAAGGGTCAAGAAATTTTTAGCATAGGTAAAAGAGACAAATCATAAATAAGTCCTAAGAATAATCATCACTTATTTGAAAAATGCCTTTTCCTACTACCTTGGTTCTATGTTGCTCAAGAAAGCAAAACTAGAAGCAGTGAATGGAAATAGCAGGAAGGCAGCTTTAAGCTCAGTTTGAGAAAAACGTCTCTAACAATTAGAACTGTCCAAAGTCAGGTTCACTGTCTCACAGAATTGAGACTGTTATTACCGTTAGACACTTGTGTATTGCACATTGTATTGTAGGAAGGAGTCTAATCTACATCCATAGGATATTAGACTATAAGGGCCCTGACGTTTCTCCTCTATAATTTTTTAATCCAAGTAGAAATTTAATATAACCATAAATATTATTAGAAATACAGAAATATTCCATGGGGCTCCAGAGTGGCTTAGTCAGTTAAGCATCCGACTCCTGATCTCAACTCAGGTCTTGATCTCAGGGTCGTGGGTTCAGGCCTCACACTGGACTCCACAATGAGCTTGGAGCCTACTTAAAAAAAAGAAAAAGAAATATTCTAAACCACTATTTCCCAAAGTATGGCTGAGAAAGTTCCAGGATTAACATATTATAAAAGAGTCCTAAGGTTAAAAAATTGGGGAAACTCTGGGTTAAGCAAAATTAAATACATTTCTTTGCTTCAATATTTATCACCAACTTTATTTTTTTTATTTTTTTTTAATGTAAGCAGAAACTCATTTCTTTTTTATTGTTATGTTAATCACCATACATTACATCATTAGTTTTTGATGTAGTGTTCCATGATTCATTGTTTGCGTATAACACCCAGTGCTCTATGCAGTACGTGCCCTCTTTAATACCCATCACCAGGCTAACCCACCCCCCCACCCACCTCCCCTCTAGAACTCTCAGTTTGTTTCTCAGAGTCCATCGTCTCTCATGGTTCATCTCCCCCTCTGATTTTCCCCCCTTCATTCTTCCCTTCCTGCTATCTTCTTCTTCTTCTTTTTTTTTTTTAACATATAATGGATTATTTGTTTCAGAGGTACAGGTCTGTGATTCAACAATCTTACACAATTCACAGCACTCACCATAGCACATACCCTCCCCAGTGTCTATCACCCAGCCACCCCATCCCTCCCCCACCCCACCACTCCAGTAACCCTCAGTTTGTTTCCTGAGATTAAGAATTCCTCATATCAGTGAGGTCATATGATACATGTCTTTCTCTCATTGACTTATTTCGCTCAGCATAATACCCTCCAGTTCCATCCACATCATTGCAAATGGCAAAATTTCATTCCTTTTGATGGCTGCATAATATTCCATTGTATATCTATACCACTTCTTTTTTTTTTTTAAGATTTTATTTATTTATTTGACAGAGAGAGACACAGCGAGAGAGGGAAAACAAGCAGGGGGAGTGGGAGAGGGAGAAGCAGGCTTTCCGCCAAGCAGGGAGCCCAAAGCTGGGCTCGATCCCAGGACCCTGGGATCATGACCTGAGTTGAAGGCAGACGCTTAACGACTGAGCCACCCAGGCACCCCTATACCACTTCTTCTTTATCCATTCATCTGTCGTTTGACATCTTGGCTCTTTCCATAGTTTGGCTATTGTGGACATTGCTGTTATAAACATCGGGGTGCACTTACCCCTTCGGATCCCTACATTTGTATCTTTGGGGTAAATACCCAGTAGTACAATTGCTGGATCATATGGTAGCTCAACTCTATGGTCAACTAATCTTTGACAAAGCAGGAAAGAATACCTAATGGAAAAAAGACAGTCTCTTCAACAAATGGTGTTGGGAAAATTGGACAGCCATATCCAGAAGAATGAAACTGGACCATTTTCTTACAGCATACACAAAAATAGACTCAAAATGGATGAAAGACCTAAATGTGAGACAGGAGTCCATCAAAATCCTAGCGGAGAACACAGCCACAGGCAGTGTTCTTTGCCCTTGGCCACAGCAACTTCTTACGAGACATGTCTCCAGAGGCAAGGGCACAAAATCAAAAATGAACTATTGGGACTTCATCAAGTTAAAAACCTTCTGCACAATGAAGGAAACAATCAAAAAAACTAAAAGGAAACCTACAGAATGAAAGAAGATATTTGCAAATGACATATCTGATAAAGAGTATCCAAAATCTATAAAGAACTTATCAAACTGAACACCCAAAAAACAAATAATCCAATTAAAAAATGGACAGAAGACATGAATAGACATTTTTCCAAAGAAGACATGCAGATGGCCAACAGACACATGAAAAGATGCTCAACATCACTCATCATCAGGGAATACAAATCAAAACTATAATGAGCTATCCCTTCACACCTGTTGGAATGACTAAAATCAACAACTCAAGAAACAACAGGTGTGGGCAAGAATGCAGAGAAAGGGGAACACTCCTGCACTGTTGGTGGTAATGCAAACTGGTGCAGCCACTGTGGAAAACATTATGGAAGTTCCTCAAAAAGTTAAAAATAGAATCACCCTATGATCCAGCAATTGCACTATTAGGTACTTAGCCAAAGAATACAAAAATACAGATTCGAAGGGATACATGCACCCCAATGTTTATAGCAGCATTATCAACAATAACCAAATAATGGGAAAAGCCCAAATGTCCATCAACTAATGAATGGATAAAGAAGTTGTGGTGTGTCTGTATGTATATATATATATGGTGTGGTGTGTCTGTATATATATATATACATACAAAAGAATATAACTCAGCCAAAGGAAAAATGAACTCTTGGCATGTGCAACAATATGGATGAAACTAGAGAGTATTATGCTAAATGAAATAAGTCAGTCAAAGAAAGACAAATGATTTCACTCATACATGGAATTTCAGAAACAAAACAAATGAACAAAGGGGGAAGAAAGAGAGAGAGAGGCAAACCAAGAAACAGAGTCTTAACTGAAGAGAACAAAAACTGAAGAGAACAGAGGGGTGGGGGGGGGAATATGGCTGAAATAGGTAATGGGGATTAAGAAGTGCACTTGTTAAAAAAAAAAAAAAAAGGAGTGCACTTGTTGTGATGAGTACCAGGTATTGTATGTAAGTGCTGAATCACTAAATTGTATGCCTGAAACTAATATTACACATATGTTAACTGGAATTTAAATAAAAACTTTTTAAAAATTTAAAATTTTTAAATTTTTAAAAATGAAACAATTGAATAAACAAAGTAACTTCTGGCTTTGTTCTTTTAAGTAGACAAGAGTTGCACAACTGAATCATCTTCTACTGGGTGACATTAAGAAATGAGGGTGAGGACGCCTGGGTGGCTCAGTTGGTTAAGCGACTGCCTTCGGCTCAGGTCATGATCCTGGAGTCCCTGGATCGAGTCCCGCATCGGGCTCCCTGCTCGGCAGGGAGTCTGCTTCTCCCTCTGACCCTCCCCCCTCTCATGTGCTCTCTCTCATTCTCTCTCAAATAAATAAATAAAATCTTTAAAAAAAAAAAAAAGAAAAAGAAATGAGGGTGAGGCTGCATGCACTAGGATTGATGCCAGTTTCAGAAAATGGAATTAGAAGTGAGAACAATGCCAAGGTAAACAAGCCATCTTTTACTTACAGCTGACACGTGCTGCAAGAGACACATGACATCTATCATGTCTGCAAGGATGAGGAGTCTGGTAACTGCAGCCAACAAGGCACGGGCAGCTTGAACCACAGCCTCCCTTTTGGGGAGATAACAGGGATCATCTGCAAATCTCTCAGCTGATACTTTCAGAGCTTCACCTGAAAAACACAACCCAAAATAATATACTTTAAGTTTCAGCTATACCAGTTTAAGCATTTATCATCCTAATTCCAAGTACATTCCATGACTAAGCATAATATTAAAATAGTGTCTGTTGACATTAGAATACTGTCTCTTAATAAACAATGAAGTTTAAAATTGACACTTGTTTTTAATAAATGCTCTGGAGTTTAAGAAGCATGGTAACATTTTCCTGCAAGAGAACTGTGCTCAATTGACTAGCAACATCTAGTAAAATTGCTGTCAACTTCTGCATTTGCTGAATCTCATTTGTTGTAAAAGTTTCATTACTACAACTTCAGTTGGAAACAATCTTGTTTATAAAAATAAGGTAAATCTTCATTGAGTTACTTTCCAAGTCAGTGTTAGAAAAGAACAGGACAGGAACTCTCTGATAAAAGTTTAACATAGGCAGATTTATCCTAAACTGTCAATATAATAACCTACATCATGAACTTAGTCACAGAAATTATATATCATAGTACATAACTGTTAGAAAAATATGCCTAAAATTTTTAAGATTTTTCATTGAAAATACATCTTAAGATAAAAACAATGTGTACTCATTCATTTTTAAAAGTTCACAGTTCAAGGAGTCCAAGATGGCAGAGGAGTGAGAGACCTTAGTTTCTTCTGGTCCAAGGAATTCAGCTAGATAGGTATCAAACCATTCTGAACACCTGCAAACTCAACCAGAGGTCTAAGAAAAGAATACCTGCAACTCTACAAATAGAAAAGACACACTAGACATACAACCACTTTCTGAAAGAATGACAAGATGGAAAAACTCAGCTCAAAAAAGAGAACAAGAGGCAGTACTGACTGCCAGGGACCTAATCAGTTTGATATAAGATTTCCAGAATAATGATTATAAAGATACTAGCTGGGGTTGAAAAAAATACTAAAAAGACACTAGAGAATCCCTTTCTGGAGAAATAAAAGAACTAAAATCTAAACAACTGAAATCAAAAAGGCTATTAAGGAGATGCAATCAAAAATGGAGGCTCTAACTGCTAGAATAAATTAGGCAGAAGAGAGAATTAGTGGTATAGAAGACCAAATGATGGAGAATAAAGAAGCTGAGAAAAAGAGAGCTAAACAACTACTAGATCACGAGGGGAGAATTCAAGAGATAACTGATACTATAAAGCAAAACAATATTAGAACAATTGGGATCCCAGAAAAAGAGGGGTGGGCAGAAGGTATATTGGAGCAAATTATAACAGAGAACTTTCCTAAGCTGGGGAAGGAAACAGACAATCAAGTCGAGGAGCCACAGAGAGCCCACCTCAAAATCAATAAAAATAGGTCAACACCCCGACATATAATAGTGAAACTTGCAAATCTCAGAGACAAAGAAAATCCTGAAAGTAGCTTGGGACAAGAAGTCCTTAACCTGCAAGCGTAGAATCATTAGACTGGCAGTAGACCTATCTACAGCCTGGGCAGGCCAGAAAGGACTGGCATGATAAATTCAGGGTGCTAAATGAGAAAAATATGCAGCCAAGATTATTTCATCCAGCTAGGATGTCATTCAAAATAGGAGAGATAAAAAGCTTCCAGGACAAACAGAAACCAAAAGAATTTGTGATCACTAAATCAGCCCTGCAAGAAATACTAAAGGGGATCCTTTAAGTTAAGGGTAGAGCCCAAAAGTAACATAGACTGGAAAGGAACAGAGACAACATACAAAAACAGTGACTTTATGGTAATACAAAGGCACTAAATTCATATCTTTTAATAATTACTCAATGTAAATGGGCTAAATGCCCCAATCAAAAGACACATGGTATCAGACTGGATGAAAAAGCAAAACCCATCGATATGCTTCCTGGAAGAGACTCATTTTAGACCCAAATATACCTCCAAATTTAAAGTGAGGGGGTGGAAAACCATTTATCATGCTAATGGACATCAAAAGAAAGCTGGGCAACTCTTATATCAGACAAATTAGATTTTAAACCAAAGACCATAATAAGAGATGAGGAAGGAGAGGAAGGATACTATATCACAATTAAAGGGTCTGTCCAACAAGAAGATCTAACAACTGTAAATATTTCTGCCCCTAACATGGGAACAGCCAATTATATAAACCAATTAATAACAAAATTAAATAAACAGATCAATAATAATACAATAATAATCGGGGATTTTAACACCCCACTCACTTCAATGGACAGATCATCTAAGCAGAAGATCAATAAGCAAACAAGGCTTTGAATGACACACTGGACCAGATGGATGTCACAGAAATATTCAGGGTATTCCATCCTAAAGCAACAGAATACACTTTCTTCTTGAATGCACAGGGAACAGTCTCCAGAATAGATCACATATTGGATCACAAATCAGGTCTCCTATGTTTATATGTATAAATTTATATATGTAGATTTATATGTATGTTTTAATGTATTTTATAAATATATTCACATATTCATATATATTAATATATAAAGAAAGATTTTCTGTCATAAGAAAAGAGACACTTCCTATGTTATAAATGGAACATACAGTAGATATAGGTATAGATCCTTTTCACAAATATTATCATACTATAAAAACTTTCTACAATTTGTTTCTTCACTTATCAATTTATTTTCTTTTCACATTGGCATATAAATGACCAGGAAACATTAAAGTATTCACAGTAATTAGCCATGTGGGTTCTGATGCTGTTCTGCTTCAGTATCTGTCCTACAATCTCAGACAAGTCACTTTACTTCTTTATATTTTCCCTGGTAAATGGAGCTAATAATAACAATACCTATGAAAATTAAATAAGACGAGCTTAGTAAAGACTTGATTAGCTGTTGTCATTCTTTTAATTATTTTTAATACTTGAATAAAGTTACATCTTATTGATCTACTATAATTTATTTTACTAGGCCTCTATTAAACACATAGATCATTTCCAAATTTTTCCTATTTGAAACAGTACTGCAAAGATTGACACATATCTTTGCATACATGAACAAACTTAGTTGGAGGATAAATTCTTAAAAGTAGAACTGCTGGGGTGCCTGGGTGGCTCAGTCGGTTAAGCAGTTGCCTTCAGCTCAGGTCATGATCCCAGGGTCTTGGGATCAAGCCCCACATCAGGCTCCCTGCTCAGTGAGAGCCTGCTTCTCCCTCTCCCTCTGCCAGCCACTCTGCCTACTTATGCACTCTGTCTCTCTGTCAAGCAAATAAATAAAATATTTTTTTTTTAAAAAGTAGAACTGTTAAGTCCAGAGGCAAATGAATTTTAAGTTTTGATACATATTGCCAAAAAATTCTCCAAAACACAGCCATCTCACCAACAATATATTAAAGGGCCTGTCTTATCTACTCTACTCCATGAATATTTTAGTTTTTATTTATTCATGAACTTTACCATAATAAAAATGAAATGAATTATTTTTATTAAATATAACAAAGAATAGTGTTCCTTATAATGGACAAAGCCTGTGAAGAGGGTCTGAGACTGTCTCAACAATATATCATATTTAGTTCTCTTAGCAATATCAAGTTAGGAAGTCAGACTATTAAGTCAGACACTTAAGATCAAATTCTTATTTGCCTCTTCTAGCTCTGAGACCTTGGATGCTTAAATACTTACAGTGTCCTCCTCTAAAGAAAAGGGATAAAAATATTACTTATCTCACAGTGTTTCTGGGATGATTAAATGAGATATAATTCATAATACATATTTAGCACCATATCTGAATATGGAAAGCAGTCAACAAATAGCTGTTATTTCTCAGGAAATTTCTAGTAGGTAAATTTTTAAGTGTGGAAGTTTCCCTTCCATTTCTATTTTGGGTAACAGTTTCAGAGGAATAGGTATTAACTCTTCTTTATATGTTTGGTAGAATTCCCCTGGGCTGCCATATGGCCCTGGACTTTTGTTTGTTGGGAGATTTTTGATTACTGATATAACGTCTTTGCTGGTTATGGGTCTATTCAAATTTTCTGTTTCTTCCTGTTTCGGTTTTGGTAGTTTATATATTTCTAGGAATTTATCCATTTCTTCCAGATTGCCTAATTTGTCGGCATATAGTTGCTCATAATCTTCTATTGTTTATATTTCTGTAGTGTTGATTGTGATCTCTCCTCTTTTATTCATGATTGTATTTATTTGGGTCCTTTCTCTTTTCTTTTTGATAAGTCTGGCTATGGGTTTATCAATTTTATTAATTCCTTCAAAGAACCAAATCCTAGGTTCATTGATCTGTTCTACTGGGGTTTTTTTTCTATATCATTTATTTCTGCTCTAATCTTTATTATTTCCATTCTTCTGCTGGCTGTAGGCTTTATTTGCTGTTCCTTTTCTAGCTCCTTTAGGTTTAATGTCAGGTTGTGTATTTGATACTTTTCTTGCTTCTTGATGTAGGACTGTACTTCCCTCTTTAGACCAGCCTATCTTCAACTCTAAATCAAAAGACTAATGAGAGTCACACCAGTCAGAATTGGCTAAAACAACACAAGAAATAACAGATGTTGGCGAGGATGCAGAGAAAGTGGAATCCTCTTACACTGCTAGTGGGAATGTTGGTGGGAGTGCAATCACTCTGGAAAATAGTATGGAGGTTCCTCAAAGTTAAAAATAGAACTACCCCATGATCCAACAATAGCACTACTAGGTATTTACCCAAAGGATACAAAAATACTAATTCAAAGAAATACATGCACCCCGATGTTTATAGCAGCATTATCAACAATAGCCAAATTATGGAAAGAACCCAAACGTCCATGGACTGATGAATGGATACGGAAGAGGTGGAAGGGAGGAGATAAGATGCAGAGCAGTAAGGGGACCCTAGGCTTCCCTCAGCCCTTGAACACAGCTAGAGCAACATCAAATCATTTTGAACAACTAGAAAATCAATCTGAGGGCTAAGAAAACAATCTGCACAATTGGTGGAAGAGAAAGTAGCAGATGCGAGGTTCAAGAGATGTGAACTGGGGAAGAGAAAAGCCATGGTGCCACAGAGAGGAGGGATCCCTTTGTGTAGAGAGAAGTCAAGGAAAGAGGGAGAGAGCAAGAGCAAGAGCAACAAGTAGGGTTTGTACAAGAGAGATAAACCTAGACATAATGACCAGATGGAGTAATTCTCCCCAAAAGAAAGATCAAGAAATAACAACCAGGGATTTGCTCAAAACAGATATAAGCAACATATCTGAATAAGAATTTAGAACAAAAGTCATAAGAATACTAGCTTGGCTAAAAAGAAGCATAGGAGACACCAGAAAAACCCTGGCTGCAGAGATAAAATACTTAAAAACTAGTCAGGCTGAAATAAAAAGTGCTATAACTGAGATGCAAAACCACCCGGATATAATCACAATGAGGATGGAAGAAACAGAGGAATGAATAGGTGCTATAGAAGATAAAATTATAGAAAATAATGAAGGGGAAAAGGAAGAAAGAAAACTATTAGATCACAAATAGAGACTTAGGGAACTCATTGATTCCACAAAGCACAATAATATCCATATCATAGGAGTCCCAGAAGAAGAAGAGTAAGAAAAAGTGACAGAAGGTATATTTGAACAAATTGTAACTGAGAATTTCCCTAATCTGGGGAAGGAAACAGGCATTCAAGTCCAAGAGACACAGAGAACTCCCCTCAAAATCAACAAACACAGGTCAACACAAAGACATATCACGGTGAAATTTGCAAAATACAAAGATAAAGAGAGAATTATGAAAGCAGCTAGGGACAAAAGGTCCTTAACCTACAAGGGTAGAAACCTAAGGTTAGCAGCAGACCTGTCCACAGAAATTTGGCAAGTCAGAAGAGAGTAACATGGTATATTCAACGTGCTAAATGGGAAAAAATATGGAGGCAAGAATACTATATCCAACAAGGCTGTCATTCAGAATAGGAGGAGAGAGGGGTGCCTGGGTAGATCAGTCAGTTAAGCATCTGACTTTGGCTCAGGTCATGATCTCAGGGTCCTGGGATTGGGCCCCACATGGGGCTCCTTGCTCATGGGGAGTCTGCTTCTCCCTCTTCCTCTGCCTCTCCCCTCACGTGCATGCACGTGCACTCTCTCTCTCTCTAATAAGTAAAATCTTTAAAAACATAAATTGTTATTTAAAAAAAAGAATAGAAGGAGTGATAAAGAGTTCCAAAACAAGCAAAAACTAAAGGAGTTTATGAACACCAAACTAGCTCTGCAAGAAATATTAGGGGGGACCCTATGAGTGGGAAAGAGAGACCAAAAGCAACAAAAACTGGAAAGGAACAGAGATAATCTATAGAACAGCAAATTTATAGGTAGTACAATAGCACTAAAATCATGTCTATCAAAAATTATTCTGAGTGTAAATGGACTAAGTGCTCCAATCAAAAGACACAGGGTATCAGAATGGATAAAAAAACAAGACCCATCAATATGCTACTTATAAGAGATGCATTTTAGACCCAAACACACCTCCAGATTGAAAGGGAGGGGGTGAAGAACCATCGATCATGCTAATGGACATCAAAAGAAAGCCTGAGTTGATGGACATTGGGGAGGGTGTGTGTTGTGGTGAGTGCTGTGTATTGTGTAAAACTGATGAATCACAGACCTGCACCCCCGAAACAAATACATTATATGTTAATAAGAAAATATATCTATAATAAATAAGTAAATAAGTTCCAGCTGCTTAAAAAAAGAAGAAAGCCTAAGTAGCTGTACTTATATAAGACAAACTAGACTTTAAACCAAAGACTAATAAGAGATGAAGAAAGGCAGTATATCATAATAAAAGGGTTTACCCAACAAAAAGATCTAACAATTATAAATATTTATGGCCCAAATCGGGAGGACCCAAATATATAAATCAATTAATAACTACCATAAAGACACTCATTGATAATAATACAGTAATAGTAAGGGACTTCAACACCCCACTTACAACAATGGACAGATCATCTGAGCAGATCAATAAGGAAACAATGGCTTTGAATGATACACTGGACCAGATGGACTTAACAGATATATTCAGAGCATTTCATCCTAAAGCAGCTGAACACACATTCTTTTTGAGTGCATGTGGATCATTCCCCAGAATAGATCACACACTGGGTCACAAATCAGCCCTCAACAAGTATAAAAAGATTGAGATCATACCATTTATATTTTCAGACCACAATGCTATGAAACTTGATGTCAACCACAAGAAAAAATTTGGAAAACCACAAGAAAAAATTTGGAAAACCACAAATAAATGGAGATTAATGAACATCCTATTAAGGAATGAATGGGTTAACCAAGAAATTAAAAAAGAAATAAAGACAACACATGGAAGCAAATGAAAATGAAAACACAACTGTTCAAAATCTTTGGGATGCAGCAAAAGCAGTCCTAAGAGGAAAGTATATAGCAATACAAGCCTTTCTGAAGGAACAAGAAAGGTCTCAAATACACAACCTAACCCTACACCTAGAGGAGCTGGAGAAAGAACAGCAAATAAAGCCTAAACCCAGCAGGAGAAGAGAAATAGTAAAGATGAGAGCAGAAATCAATGAAATAGAAACCAAAAGAACAGTAGAACAGATCAATGAAACTAGGAGCTGGTTCTTTGAAAGAATTAACAAAATTGATAAGCCCCTTACTGGACTTATCAAAGAGAAAAGAGAAAGGACCCAAATAAATAAAATCATAAATGAAAGAGGAGAGATCACAACCAACACCACAGAAATACAAACAATTATAAGAGAATATTATATGCCAACAAATTGGGCAATCTGGAAGGAACGCATTCCTGGAAACATATAAACTACCAAAACTGAAGCAGGAAGAAACAAAATTTGAATAGATCCATAACTATCAAAGACATTGCATCAGTCATCTCCCAACAAACAAAAGTCCAGGACCATATGTCTTCCCAGGGGAATTCTACCAAACACTGAAGAAGAATTAATACCTATTCTTTTGAAGATTTTCCAAAAAATAGAAATGGAAGGAAAACTTCCACACTCATTCTATGAGGCCAGCACTACCTTGATTCTAAAACCAAAGACCCCACTAAATAGGAGAATTACAGACCAATATCCATGATGAACATAGATCCAAAAATTCTCAACAAAATACTAGCAAATCTAATCCAACAGTACATTAAAAGGATTATTCACCACAGTCAAGTGGTATTTATTCCAGGCCTGCAGGAGTGGTTCAGTATTTACAAATCAATCAACGCAATATACCACATTAATAAAAGAAAGTATAAGAACCATATGATCCTCTCAATAGATACAGAAAAAGCATTTGACAAAATACAGCATCCTTTCTTGATAAAACCCCTCAAGAAAGTAGGGATAGAAGGAACATACCTCAGCATCATAAAGGACATATATGAAAGACCCACAGGTCTGCTTCTCCCTCTCCCACTCCCCCTGCTTGTGTTCCCTCTCTCACTGTGTCTCTCTCTGTCAAATAAATAAATAAAAATCTTTATGTGTAAAAAAAAAAAAAAGACCCACAGATAATACCATCCTCAATGGGGAAAAACAGAGCTTTTCCCCTAAGGTCAGGAACATGACAGGGATGCCCACTATCACCACTGATGTTTAACATAGTACTGGAAGTCCTAGGCTCAGCAATCAGACAACAAAAAGAAATAAAGGCATCCAAATTGGCAAGGAAGAAGTCAAACTTTCACTCTTCACGGACAACATGATACTCCATATAGAAAACCTGAAAGACTCCACCAAAAAACTTCTAGAACAGATACATGAATTCAGCAAAGTTGCAGAATACAAAATTAATGTACAGAAATCTGTTGCATTACTATACACCATTAATGAAGCAGCAGAAAGGGAAATCAAGGAATTGATCCCATTTACAATTACACCAAGCCCACAGGATACCTGGAATAAACCTACCCAAAGAGGCAAACTATCTGTACACTAAATATGTAAATGAACATTATTCAACTTTCCTTAAGAAACATATGTTGTTCCCTATATAATACAGCTCCATCCTAGGCATCCAAGATATAGAGATTGATGCAATGAAATTTTGCAGCCCAGTAATTTCACAAATGAGAGCTAACAAACACTGATACAATCTAAGCAGGGCTCAAGCAGAGACCTGTACAAAGTACTAAGAGGCATAGAGAAGGACCCACCTTAGCCTGAGGTGTCAGAAGACGCAGAGAGAAATGTTCAAGGTAAGAGCAACATGTTCCAGCTATTTATTATCAAACATAGCTGGTTTATATAATTTAGCCATTTCACTGTCAAATTGTCTTGTATCAGGAAAAAATTGGCTATTTTCCTAATAGAAAAAAAGTACAAATCCCTATTACTTTACGTATGTTATAAAGTCTACACATGAGGAGTCTATTCTTTAGAAATATCATTCCCAATCTTTTAATCCTTTTACTCTGAAGTTTAATGAATAGGAAATTTCAACTTTAAAATACATACAAATAAAGAACTATATCTTTCCTTCAAGAAATCCCACTTCATAAAAGCAACTTGCTAAAGCTCTTGAAAATACCCCAAGAACTTGGTTCAGGTTTTTAATCTTCAAAAAAAAAATGAGTTATGAAATGCCTGCTTGAATAGTGTACTGAAGTATATATAAAGATATATACAGGTATATCTTGTACATATGTAAGTGTAATATGTGAAAACATCTGAATATACAAAAATCTGATATATAAAAAGTTTATATGATCATATAAATAAACTCCAGAAGTAAAAAAAGAAAAGTTATTGGCTTTATAAATAGACACATTACAAAATATTCTTCACTTCATAAAAGATACTTGCATGGTTCTTTTAAATAGCAAGTTCCTTTGCCAGATTCAAAAGTACAACTACACTTTCTAAAACTGATTGTATTGATTATAAACTTCAAAACCAAGAAAACGCTGTATAAGCAAAACATCCAGAGGAGAAAGGGGAACAACCAAAATGAAAAGGAGCAAACACGAAAGATCGAATTTCCTCCAACTTTTATAATGAACATTATATTTATTATTCAATTAAGATTTCTAGTATATGTGTCTGGCTACCCTTCTGTGTTTTAATATACCATACCATGTAACATGCAGTAATGTGTATTAATTGATTCAATATATAATACCATACTCCAGTATAATGGAGTTCCCAGGCTAAGACTGGGCACTAGGGGTTTGGTTTTATTTGTTTTTAATTGGGAAATAGCTGGGGTGCCTGGGTGGCTCAGTCGTTAAGCGTCTGCCTTCGGCTCAGGTCATGATCTCAGGGTCCTGGGATCGAGCCCCGCTGCTCCCTGCTCGGCAGGAGGCCTGCTTCTCCCTCTCCACTCCCCCTGCTTGTGTTCCCTCTCTCGCTGTATCTCTCTCTGTCAAATAAATAATCTTTAAAAAAAAAAAAAAAATTGGGAAACAGCCATTTGAATTTAAAAACTCCTAAAAGGTAGGAGGCTGAATTTAACTGTGGAGCAGATAGATTTTTTTTTTTTTTGGCAGAGAAAAGAGGATGACTTCAACTAGGTCCTAAACTTACACAGATTTTTTTCTCTAAAAAAAAAAACAGGGGCGCCTGGGTGGCTCAGTCGTTAAGCGTCTGCCTTCGGCTCAGGTCATGATCCCAGGGTCCTGGGATCAAGCCCTGCATTGGGCTCCCTGCTCAGCGGGAAGCCTGCTTCTCCCTCTCCCACTCCCCCTGCTTGTGTTCCCTCTCTCGCTGTCTCTCTCTCTCTCTGTTGAAAAATAAATAAAATCTTAAAAAAAAAAAAAAAAAGACCTTGTTTACAATGTTTGAGAGTTTTTACTGCAAGGGGCAAAAGTGTTTTGTATATCAAAGGAAAACCTTATCGTGGCAGAGCCAAAGGCCAAAATGCTAGCCACTGCTGTGTGGACTCAAGCTTGAAAGCTACAAGAATATCAGCAGCAGCTACAAGGACATCAGCAAGACCTATGGACTCAGAATATAGCTGCATACAGTAGCCACTGTAAAATACTGGCTGTGTTTTATTTCCCTTTCATTATCTCCAAACTCCCAGTAAAGTCTTACTACAAGGTATAATTTGGTTCCAGCCAAAGCAGAGTAACTAAACCAGATTTCTTTCCCACCTGAAATGGACAAAATAGATGAAAGAACAGTTGTGAAGGCACTTGGCATCCAGCAATAAAGGACAGCAATCTTTGAAAAATGGGAAGCAAGCAACATGAGCCCTTTGATAGCCCTTGCTTATTGCCTTGAGAGACTTTCCAGGCCACAGACAGGAAGGGAAAATTAAGACAGCCTGACAAACTCTCTGAGCTGAAGAGACAGAACTAAAGGTCCACAGAGATTATGGCAGCTAAAGTACACAGAACAGAGAATAAGAAAGAAGAGAGATATACAGAGAGAACTCCAAAGATTTGCAGAAGCCCCCTCTTGAGTATTCAGCTGAATACTAATCAATGCATACATGGGAAGAAACTATCTAAGGCTAGGAAAAAAAGCTATTGAAAAGGATTTAAGGTAACTAGTTGGCACTCACACAGCGCTGGAAATAGTGTTTGTTCCCACCACCAGAATGGAAAACTTGATGACTTATGGGATACGGGGTAGAGTACATAGAAGAGCCTTGCCTCAATAGCAGGGAATAATTAGCCCTAGACTGAGCATTGCCCCAGTACCCCCTAACAAAGGAATTCAGAGAAAGCAGAATTTCTACCCTCAAGGCATTAATCATACATCAGAGCATAGCTGTGGCCAGCTAATGGCAACAGGAGGACAGCATGTTGAGTTAACTAAAGTAAAAGGTCATAGGCAACTTGGCACTGAGTCCTGCACCATTGAGAACAATCAAAATGAGCTGGGAAATATTTTGATATGGCTAATTCTATAAAATTATGGATGTTTATAAAATATAAAATGTGATGGGGATCATTTCTATAAAACTGAAGGAAACATTTCCTCACATCATAGTTAGGATATAGTAGAAACTCTAAGACCTTCTCTTAACCATCTCTCTAGATTCATCAACTCTTTTTATTCCCTCTCAAACATATTAATGATCCCTCCTTCCTGCTCAATACCAAAGGATTATCTCAAGTATCCTGGAGTTCTTCTGCTCCCACTAATTGAAGTATACCAAGAGCCTATCAGGAAAAAAAAAAAAAGACTCAGTTTGTTCCATAACCTTTACATGTCAGTTGTAATTATAATTATGTAATTTTAATGGATATATAAGCTTATCAGGTAATAGTATAAGAAAAGATCTGTTATTTCTTTGAAAATTAATTTAAATGCTTGGAGACAATAAAAATGAGTTACAAAAATTGTCAAATTGAGTCTGGATGAAAAAAATGGTAAAAGTGGGGGCAAAGTGAAGGAGAAAATTATAAAATATCAAGAAGGATTATTCAGTTTGGTAGCTTCTCAACTGTCATTAAGTTCTCCTCCATAAAGACACCAAAACTGGAAATCTTACTCAATGTACTTTGGGTGCTGTTTAGGCAAAAAGAATTGTATGAGATTCAATCAACAGACCTATACTAAAAATGGGAGTTGGCCCAACATCAAGAAATTAGCTAACATTTATATTTCACCCATTAAGATAAAATAAAATATTTAAGGAGTGTGTCTATGTGTAGAAAAATAAATGAACTTTTCAACTCCAATAATGAGAACAAACATATCTTAAAGCAAATATTGTGTTGTATTGTAAAACACTGGAAATAGCTTAAATTGCAATTTTACTTAGGCAAACTTGAATTTTACATTTATATGTAAAAATACATTAGTTCACACAAAAATATTAATGCTTTTTATGTGTAAAATATTTTACACAATATATCTATAAACTGTCCATATAATAAATTTCAATATAAAGGGAGCTTTTAAAATAGGGCTAATTAATGACACTTCAAAATTCTGAGAGAATGATGAATTACTTCTAAAAGTTGCCTTTTAGACAATTATAATGACAAAATAATTTCATGTCATATGTAAAATTGATGATAATTTTAAGGTAATAAAATATATAAAATATCTAAGATTATAATTCCTATATTATCTCCAAGTATTATGAGTATCATGTATTTAAAGCTATTTATAGTAAAACAAAGTGACAAGAACACATAGCTATCCATATTTTACAATGAACAATATAAAAAGATAATAGTATGGATTTACAACTTAATTAAATAGTCAAACTTTGACTGGAACAGCTTCCCATAATTGCTATCTATTGCATTTATTTCCAAACACCCTATTGATTAATATGCCACCAATAAACATTTCTTTAATATTATTCTTGATGTCAATTTAATTCTTTTGAAGGGAAAAACTAAATCTTACAACTAATATGTCAGACTAAAGTTAACTATCCATTATTTTTTCCAATATTTCATTTTCTCCCTAAATATGAGCAAGCTTGGTTTATTATATTATGCTGAATTAGCAATGATTTCTATCTTTGATTTTTTTCATATCTGGTAAAAAAAAAATCTCATCATGCTTTGAAATTAGGAATGACAATATTATCATTTTTTTCTAAAAAATGATACCTAACCTTTACAAAGGGCTCATTCACTTATACAACAAATATTCATTCAGCAATACAGTATGCAAAGCACTATGAAGTATACAATGATGACTAAAGCATGGTCTCTGCCAGGTATCCCCAAGTAGGAAAACAAACTATTTCAATGAGTGGTTGTAAATGTCAGCATCTTCAGATATATTCCTATATAGTATAATAAAACAGAATTCCACAGCACCTACTCAAAAAAAAATACATACACATGATAATAATCCTCAATATGCACAATTCCTAAAGCTTTCACTAGTATTTTATAAATCCTTAAAAATGAATTTTAAGAGTCTATGAGTTGCTTTCAGGGTTCCAGTTCAAGATGGTGACACAGTTGGGTACTGAATTTATCTCCTCCTGTGGACACTTCAAATCTACAGCTACATCCAGATCATTCCCTCTGAAAGAAATCCAGAAACTAGCTAAATGACTCCTACATGCCATGAGAACAAGAAAAAACCCACAATGGGGCGCCTGGGTGGCTCAGTTGGTTAAGCAACTGCCTTCGGCTCAGGTCATGATCCTGGAGTCTGGATCGAGTCCCACATTGGACTCCCTGCTCGGCAGGGAGCCTGCTTCTCTCTCTGACCCTCTCCCCTCTCATGTGCTCTCTCTCTCTCTCTCTCTCTCATTCTCTCTGTCTCAAATAAATAAATAAAATCTTTAAAAAAAAAAAAAAAAGAAAGAAAGAAAAAACCCACAATGAAACAGGTAGGAAAGGCCGACACAATCTTGCCATAAACCCCACCTCTGTGTGACAACACACAATTGGAAGAAAATTCACAACCTCCAGCTTCCCCAAGAAGTGAATGGTTTAGACCCAATATCTAGTACCCCAACTTTTAAGACTTTCACCTAAGGGATGAGCCTCCAAAACACCTAACTCTGAAAGCCAACAAGGATTGCATCTACAAGACCCACAAACTAGAGTAAACAAAGAAACAGTTTTTAACGAGTTCATGAGGATTCACCATGACTATTTCCTCAGAACTCAGTGCAGAGGCAGCATACTGAAATATCCAATTTTAGCCTGAAAAAAGGAGGCCTACTTGGATATATGAAAAGCTGTAGCTTGAGGGTCAGGCTTCTAATTTAACACAGGTCTAGGAGCCAACTGCAGTCCTCTCCGTAGGCTGGGGAGGCCAGAGGGCACCAGCTTCACGGACTCCCTCTGCCCCACTCCAGGTTGCAGGTATCTCCCTGGAAGAGGAATATGCATATATCTAGTGTCCCTGTTCTCACAGCTGCCATCTGCGGGATGAACCCCTCGGTTGTCTGGCTCTGGCTGCCAGTGGGGCTTACACTGGCAAGTCCCTCAGGACTGTAGAAAATAAGGAAACAGCCTTTAACCAGATATTCCCCCAGGGCTAAGCACAGAGGCAGAGTCAGAAGCAGTCAACTCCCAGTCATTCCCTGAGGAAGGATTATGTGCATGTCTTGGGAACTGTAGCCTGAAGGTCAGCCTTCTAGTTTGACATACAACTAGAAGCTAACTATAATCCTCTCCAGAGACCAGGAATATTGGCAAGAACAAACTTTATGCTCTCCCTCTAGCCTGCTCCAGATAGCCAGTGTCCCCATGAAGGGAGCAGAGGTACATGTCTAGCACCTCTGCTTTTGTGGCTGCTGCCCTGAGGACATACTGTGGCTGCGGTAGCCAGGGCAGCCTGTGTTCATGAGATCAGCCGGATTGTGGCAAACAAAGAGATGTTTCTTGGCTGTCTGCCCCTAGAGCTCAGACTCTGACCATAGCTCAGAAGAGTAACAACCATTTACCAGTCTCCCTGAAAGAGGTCTATTCGCATACTTTATTTTTTTTAAGATTTATTTATTTATTTGAGACAGAGAGTGAGTGCAAGTGGGGTAAGGGCAGAGGGAGAGACAGAATCTCAAGCAGACTCCCCACTGAGCATGGGGCCGGACATGGGACTCAATCCCACGACCTTGAGATCATGACCTGAGCCAAAATCAAGAGTCAGATGCTGAACCAACTGAACCACCCAAGTGTCCCTATTTGCATACTTTAAAACCTGCTCTGTGAGAATCCAACTTCCTGCATCCCGGTGCTAACTGAGATCATCACTTTTGGGACAGTGACAAGTCTTGACACACTCTCAAAAACTAGTAGTCACTAAGAAGAAAGAAGGCTAGTTGGATAATCACAAAGATGTGGGAGAAGCCTAGAGCTAAGACCAGGGAGAGGTGGCTCAAGCCTGAGAGAGATGGCTGTTTTATCTAATGCACAGAAACCAAGGAAGAGTCAAGGAAAATGAAGAAACAGAGGAATATGTTCTAAACAAAACACCAAAATGAAACTCCAGAAAAAGACCTTAATGAAAAGGAGATAAGTAAATTACCTGATAAAGTGTTCAAAATCATGGTTATAAGGATGCTCACCAAGATCAGGAGAACAATGCATGAACAAAGTGAGAATTTCAGTAAAAATGGATAATATAAGAAAGTACCAAACAGAAAAAACAGTGCTGAAAAATATAATAATCAAACTGAAAAATTCAATTAGAGGGGTTCAAAGCATACTAAATAAAGTGGAAAAAGGATCAGTGAACTTGAAGACAAGGCAATAAAATTCTACCAATCAGAGGAGAAAAAAAAAAAATAGAGTGAAGATAGCTTAAAGGACTTATGGAACACCAGCAGGTAAACAAATATTCAGAGAAGAAAAAGAGAAAGCACCAGACAGCTTATTGGAAGAAATAATGGCTGAAAACTTCCCTAACCTGGGGAGAGAAACAGACATCCAGATCCAGAAAATATAGAGAGTTGTAGAAAAGATGAAACCAAAAAAAATCACATCAAGACACATTATACAGGTATATCTTAAAGGTACTGCAGGTTCAGTTCCAGACCACTGCAAGAAAGCAAATATTTCAATAAAGAAAGTTAAATGAATTTTTTGGTTTCCCAGTATGTATAAATGTTTATACTACACTGTAGTCCAGTAAGTTTGCAATAGCATTATGTCTAAAAATGCATACTTTAATTTAAAAATGCTTTATTGCTAAAAAATGTAACCATCATCTGAGCTTTCAGCAGGTCATAATCACTGATCACAGATCACTATAACAAATATAATGATAATGAAAAAGTTTTAAATATTGTAAAAATTGGGGCGCCTGGGTGGCTCAGTCATTAAGCGTCTGCCTTCAGCTCAGGTCATGATCCCAGGGTCCTGGGATCGAGCTCCGCATCGGGCTCCCCACTCGGCGGGAAGCCTGCTTCTCCCTCTCCCACTCCCCCTGCTTGTGTTCCCTCTCTCGCTGTATCTCTCTCTGTCAAATAAATAAAATCTTTAAAATAAATAAATAAATAAATAAATAAATAAATAAATAAATATTGTAAAAATTACCAAACTTTGACACAAAGACATGAAGTGAGCAAATGCTATGAGAAAAATGGCACCAGTAAATTTGCTCACTGCAGAGTTGTGACAAACCTTCAATTTGTAAAAACACACACACAATATCTGTGAAACACAATACAGTCAAGCACAAAGAAATGATTTTTGCCTCTACTTAAGTTGAAAAAGTTAAAGAAACAAGAAGAGATTGTTAAAAGCATTAAAAGAAAAATAACTTTTTACATGCAAGAGACTTCCAATAAGACCTATAGCAAATTTTTCAGCAGAAACTTTGCAGGCCAGGAGGGATTTACACAATATATTCAAAGAGCTGAAAGAAAAAAAGTGCTAACCAAGAATACTCTACCTGGAAAAGTCCTTCATAACTGAAGAGAGATCAAGAGTTTTCCAGGCAAGCAAAATCTGGAGAAGTTTAACACAACTACACTGACCTTAAAAGAAATGTTAAAGGAACTTCTTTAAGCTGAAACAAAGTAACAAGTAAATATATGAAAGTACAAATCTCACCAGTAAAGAATAATTTAGAATAATTTAATGTTGTAAAGGTGGTGGGTAAATCACTTATGAATCTAGCTTAAAGGCTAAAAGACAAAAGTAGTAAAATAACTATGACTGCAATAACTTGTTAATGGATGCACAAACTAAAAATATGTAAATTATAAAATAAAAAACATAAAACATGATGGGGGAGAGTAAATATGTATAACATTTAAAATGTATTTGAACTTATGTTGTTATCAACTTAAAATAGATTGTTATAAATACAAGATGTTTTATGTAAGCCTCCTGGCAACCACAATGCACAAACCTACAGTAAATTTAGTAAGTACACCAAAGATAAAGGAATCTAGCATACACAACAGAAAATCATCAAATCACAAAGAGAGGAAGAGAAGAATGGAACAGGGGAACTACAAAAACAAACAAATAACAGAAAACAATTAACAAAATAGCAGTTAAGTCCATACCCATCAATAATTACTTTAAGTGTAAATGGATTAAACTCTCCAATCAAAAGACAAAGAGTGGCTGAATGGATTTTAAAAAAAACAAGACTCAGCTATACGCTGCCTAAAAAACTTACTTCAGATGTAAGGACACAAAAACTGAAAGAGAAGGGATGGGGAGAAAAATTCCATGCAAATGGAAACCGAAAGAAAGTAGAGGTAGCTGTGTCTTAACAAAAGAGATGTTAAGACAAAGACTGTAGGGGCACCTGGGTGGCTCAGTCAGTTGAGCATCTGCCTTTGGCTCAAGTCATGATCCCAGGGCCCTGGGATCAAGCCCCACATCAGGCTCCCTGCTCAGCGGGGAGCTGTTTCTCCCTCTCCTCCCTGCTCATGCTCTCTCTCTCGCTATCTCTGTCTCTCTCTCTCTCAAATAAGTAAATAAAATCAATTTAAAAAAAGACAAAGACTATAATATGAGAAAACAAAGGTCATTATGTAATGATAAAAGTTCACTCCAACAAGAGGATATAACATTTATAAATACTTATGCACCAACATAAGGGCATCTAAGTGCATATAGCAAGTATTAACAAACCTAAAGGGAGAAATAGACAGGAATACAATAATAGTAGGGAACTTCAATACCCCATTTTCAATAATGGCTAGAGCATTCGAGCAGAAAATCAATAAGAAAATAATGGGACTTAAACTACATGTAAGACTAGATGGACTTAACAGACATTTACAAAATATTCCATCCAAAAGCAACAAGACTACACATTCTTCTCCAGCACATATGAAACATCTTCCAAGATAGATTATATGTTAGGCCATAAACCAAGCCTTAAAAACTTAAGATTTATCATATAAAGCATCTTTACTGACCACAATTATATAAAAATAGAAATCAATTACAAAAAGAAAAGTGGAAAATTCACAAATATGTCAAGATTAAACTACATGTTACTGAGCAACCAATGGATCACAGAAGAAATCAAAGAGAAATAAAAAAAATCTTGAGACAAATGAAAATGGAAATACAATGCACCAAAACTTATGGGATGCAGCAAAATTAATGGATGCAGTTCTAAGAGGAAAGTTCATAGCAATAAAAGCATATTTTAAGAAACAAGAAAGAACTCAAAAACCAATCTAACTTTACACCCAAAGGAACTAGAAAAAGAACAATTTAATCCCAAAGTTAGCAGAAGGAAGGAAATAACAAAGATCAGAGCAGAAATAAATGAAATAGAGACTAAAAAGATAATAGAAAATATCCATTTTAAAAAGAGCTGGCTTAAAAAAAAATAAAAAAGAGCTGGCTTTATCTAAAGATAAACAAAAGAAACAAATTAGCTAGACTTACCAAGAAAAAAAGAGAAGATCAAATTAATAAAATTATACATAAAAAAGGAAAACATTACAACTATATGACATAAGTACAAGGGATCATGAGACTACTATGAATAATTATAAAATAACAAATTGGAAACCTAGAAAAAATGAATTCCTAGAAACATATAACCTACCTAAGATTGAATTTTAAAGAAACAGAGAATCTGAACAGACTGATTACTAATAAAGAGACTGAATCAGTAATCAAAAACCTCTCAACTACAGGATCAGATGGCTTCGTTGGTGAAATCTACCCAACACTTAAAAGAATTAATACCAATTATCTCAAATTCTTCCAAAATAGAAGAGAAGGAAACACTTCCAAATGTATTTTATAAGGGCAACATTACCCTGGTACCAAATCCAGACAAGGACACTACAAGAAAAAAAAATTACAGGCCAATATCCCTAATAAACACAGATGTAAAAATACTCAACAAAATACAAACTGAATTCAACAATGCATTAAAAGAATCATACACCATGATCAAGTGGGATTTATTCCAGGGATGCCAGGTTGTTCAACATCCACACATCAATCACTGTGATACACCATATTTTAAAAATGAAGGATAAAAACCATATGATCTAAATAGATGCAGGAAAAGTATTTAACAAAACTCAACATTCATTTATGATAAAAACTCACCAAATTAGGTACAGGAGGAACATACCTCAACATGATAAAGGCCTACATGATAAGCCCACAGCTAACTTCATACTCAGTGGTGAAAAGCTGTAAGTTTTTCTCCTAAGATCAGGAAGAAGACAAGATGCCCACTCTCACCACTTCCCAACATAGTACTGTAAGGCCTAGCCAGAGCAATTAGTCAAGACAAAGAAAGAAAAGGCACCCAAATAAGAAAGAAATAAGTAAAACTGTCTCTGTTTGCAGATAACATCATATTTTATGTATAAAAAGCCCTAATGATTCCACCAAAAAACTATTATAACTAATAAATTCAGTAAAATTGCAGAATACAAAATCAATATTCAACAATCTGTTGCACTTCTATACACTAACAACAATCAGAAAGAGAAATTAAGAAAATAATCCCATTTACAACTGTATCAAAAAGAATAAAAAGGAGGTGAAAGATCTATGCACTGAAACCATAAGACACTAATGAAAAAAATTAAAGAAGACACAAATAAATGGAAAGATATACCATGCTCAGGATTGGAAAAATTAATATTGTTAAAATGCCCACACTACCCAAGGCAATCTAGAGATTCAATGAAATCCCTATCAAAATTCAAGGACATTTTTCTCAGAAAGTGAAAAAACAATCCTCACATTTATATTTAACCACAAATGATCCCAAATAGCCAAAGAAATTGTATGAAGGAAAAACAAAAGCTGGAGGTATCACACTCCCTGATTTTAAACTATATTACAAAGTTATAGTAATCAAAACAGTATAGTACTGAAATAAAAAGAGATACATAGATCAATGGAACAGGATAAACTAATTTACAACAAAATCACCAAAAATATATAATGGGGAAAGAACAGTCTCTTCAATAAATGGTATTGGAAAACTGGAGAGCTACATGCAAAAGAATGAAACTGGACCACTATCTTACACCACACACAAAAACTTACTCGAAATGTGTTAAAAACTTGAATGTGAGACCTGAAAGCACAAAATTCCTAGAAGAAAACATAGATGGTAAGCTCCTTGACATCAATCTTGGTGATGATTTTTTAGATTTGACACCAAAAGCGAAGACACCAAAAACAAAAACGAATAAATAGGACAACCTCAAACTAAAAAGCTTCTATATAGCAAAGGAAACCATCAAGAAAATGAAAAGGCAACTTATCAAATGGAAGAAAATATTTGCAAACCATATCTATAAGGGGTTAATATCCAAAATATATGAGGAACTCATACAAATTGTAACAAAAATATAAACAACCCAACTTAAAAATGGGAAGAGGAGCGAAATAGACATTTTTCCAAAAAAGACATGCATATGGACAAGTACATGAAAAGGTGCTCAACATCACAAATCATCAGAGAAATACAAATCAAAACCACAATGACTCTGAAACTAATGATACACTACATGTTAATTAACTTAATTTAAATAAAATAAAAAATTTTTAAAAACACAATGACCTATCACCTCACACCTGTAAGAATGGCTATCATCAAAGAAATAAAAAATAAAAAGTGTTACGGGCGCCTGGGTGGCTCAGTTGGTTAAACGACTGCCTTCGGCTCAGGTCATGATTCTGGAGTCCCGGGATCGAGTCCCGCATCGGGCTCCCTGCTGGGCAGGGAGCCTGCTTCTGCCTCTGACCCTCCCCCCTCTCATGTGCTCTCTCTCTCTCATTCTCTCTGTCTCAAATAAATAAATAAAATCTTTAAAAAAATAAAAAAATTAAAAATAAAAATAAATAAATAAAAAGTGTTGGAAAGGATGTAAAAAAAACCCATGTGCATTGCTGGTGGAACCATAAATTGGTACAGTCACTACGGCAAACAGTATGGAAGTTCCTCAAAAAATTAAAAATAGAACTACCATATGATCTAGCAATTCCACTTCTGAGTATTTATCCAAAGAAAATGAAAACAAAAGCTAATCCATACCCACACATTCCACTAAAACCTTATTTACAATAGCCATTACTTACATAGCCAAATCATGGAAAAACCTAAGAACCCTCCAATGGATGAACAGATAATGTGAATAGATAATGTGATGAATAGTTATATATACATAATACATATAGAACCAAAAATACACACACACACACACACACAAAAAAAATGGAATATTATTCCACCATAAAAGTGAAGGCAATTCTGCTCTTTGCAACAACCATGAATGAACAGGGAGGGCACTTTGCTAAGTGAAATAAGTAAGATGAATACTTTATGATATCATTTATATGTGGAATCTAAAAATACTGAACTCATATATACAGATATAAGATTGATTGATGGTTGCCAGAGAGAGAGGATGAGGGGTGGGTGAAGCTAGCAAAGGTGATCAAAAGATACAAATTTCTAGTTTTAAGATAATTTCTGGGAATATAATGTACAGCATGGTGACTAAAGTTAATACTGAAAAATAAAATAAAAATTAAAAATAAAGTTAACAATAGTGTACTGTATAATTCAAAGTTGATAAAAGAGTAGATCTTAGAAGCTCTCCTCACATACAAAAAAATTCTATGTGAAGTTATGAATGTTAACTTATTGTAATCATTTCACAATATATATAGATCTATCAAATCAGCATGTTGTACACCTAAAACTAATATAGTGTTATATGTCAATTACATCAATAAAACTGGGGAAGAAATACTTTCCCCTGTAAGAGCAGGGAAGAAATGATTTTTTAATTTAAAAAAAAAAAACCTGAGGAAGAAATAAATACAAAAGTGACTACATTGAGGAACTGCTTGATCATTTTAAAATAAGAGTACCAGTTCTCACTTTTAATCAATCTTAACCAATTTCCATTCATAAGAGGGTTAAGTAATAAGGAAAATATCACCTTCACCATGCTAGAAATTCAAGTCCCACAGATGTAACCAGGGCAATAACTGTCTAGCAAATTTATCCTTTCAAATACCACTTCATTCAGAACAGTATTGCTGTTAATCAATAAGTTCAAATTTTTCCCAGTTGTAATTGATGCATTCCTTATATAGAAAATTACAGAAATTATTTTAGGGCCCATTTGTATTATCTTAGTTCACACAAAACTCATAAAGAAGTCAAAGTGGTTAATTCTACATAATGGAAGTATAAAGTCAAACCAAAAGCAACATAAAAATGTACTGAAGGCAAACATTTAAAATTCTGAACAATTACAATAGTACATTGGGATGTGTGGGTGGCTTAGTCAGTTAAGCATCTGCCTTCAGCTCAGGTCATGATCCCAGGGTCCTGGAATCGAGTCCCGCATTGGGCTCCTTGTTCAGCAGGCAGCCTGCTTCTCTCTCTGCCTGCCGCTCCCCCTGCTTGTGCGCTCTCTCTCTCTCTCTCTGACAAATAAATAAATAAAATCTTTTTTACATTCCATTTGCAACAGCATCAAAAGAATAAAATACTTAGGAATAAATTTAACAAAAGCAAGTCTTGTAAAAATTGAAAACTACAAAACATTGCTGAAGGAAATTAAAGAAGACATCCCAAAATTGAATGAGATCCCATGTTCGTATTATTAAAGTGACAATACTCCCCAAATTGGTCTACAGATTCAGTAGCCTGACTAAACCTTGCTGGCTCTTTTGAAGAAACTGAGAAGCTGATCCTACAATTCATATGGAAATGCAAAGGACTGGGGATATCCAAAATAATCTTGGGGAAAAAAGAGCAAAACTGGAGTAATCACACTTTCCAGTTTCAAAACTTAGTAAAAAGCTATAGTAATCAATAGAACTGATATCCCAGAAATAAACCCTTACATTTATGTTCAACTGACTTCCAACAAAGGTGCAAAGAAAATTCAGTAGGAAAGTAATAATATTTTCAACAAATTGTGCTGGGACAATTGGATATCCACATGCAAAAAAAAGGAGGAGGAGGAGGAAGAGGAGCTGGATCTCTATCTCACACCATAAACAAAAGTTAACTCAACATGAATCACAGACCTACGCCAGAGCCAAAACTGTAGAACTCTTAGAGAAAACCATGAGAGTAAAATTTCATGATCTTGGGTTAGGCAATGTATTATATACACTACCAAAGTTATTAGAGAAATAAATGGTAAATCAGACTTAATCAAAATTTAAAACTTTGAACCCCAAAGAGCCAAAGCAATATTGAGCAAGAAGAACAAAGCTGAAAGTATCGCACTCCCTGAAGTCAAAACATATTACAAAGTTATATAGCATAAAAACAGACTTACAGATCAATCAAACAGAATAGGGGGCTCAAAAATAAACCCATACATATGTGGTCAATCGAGCCTTAAAAAAGATGCCAAGAATACACAATGGGGAAAAGATAGCATCTTTAATAAATGGTGCTGGGAAATCCAACACGTGCAATATCCACATGCAAAAGAATTAAACTGGACCCATTTCTCACACCATATACAAAAATCAACTCAAAAAGGATTAAAGACTTAAATGTAAAACCTGAAGCAATTAAACTCTTAAAGGAAAACATAGGCGAAAAGCTTCTAGACATTGGACCGGGCAATGATTTCTTGAGTATAATACCAAAAGCACAGGCAACAAAAGCAAAAATAGACTAGTGGGGCTACATCAAACTAAAAAACTTCTGCAAAGCAAACAATTTAACAAAATGAAAAGGCAACCTATGGAATTGGAGAAAATATTAGGAGACCATATATCTGATAAGGGATTAATATCCAAAATATATAAGAAACTCCTATAACTCTAAAGCAAAAAAAATAAATAACCCAATTAAAATATGGGTAAAGGACCTAATATTTTTTCCAAAGAAGACATACAATAACCAAACAAGTTTATGAAAAGGTACTCAACATCACTAATCATCAGGGAAATGCAAATCAAAACCACAATGAGATATCACCCTACACCTGTCAGGATGGCTACTATCAGAAAAACAAAGGACAATAAGTGTTGGCAAGGAGGTAAACAGGAACCCTTGTACACTACTGATGGGAATGTGAATTGGTACAACCACTACCAAAAACAATATGGGGATCCCTCAAAAAATTATAAATACTAGTATCACTCAATCCAACAATCCCACTTCTGGGCATATATCCAAAGGTGAAATATGGATCTCAAAGAGAGATCTGTACCCCTATGTTCACTGCATTATTCACAATAGCAAAGATACAATGCAATCTAAATGTCCATTCACAAATGGATAAAGCAAACATAGTATATACACACAATGGAATATGATTCAGCCTTTTAAAAGAAGGAAATCCTGCCATTTGCGACGTGAATGGACCATGAAATCATTATGCTAACTAAAATAAAGCAGATTCAGAAAGTCTGATCAGAAAGCATGATCTCATTTATATGTGGACTCCAAAACAGTCAAACTCATAGAAGCAGAAAGTAGAACAATGGTTGCCAGGTGCTTTGGGACTGGGGCGGGGTGGTGGGGGGGGGGGGGGAGGTGGTTAATGAAGAGAGAATAGTCAAAGGGTACAAAGTATCAGCTATGTAACATAAAAGTTCCGGATCTATTGTACAACATAGGGCAATGATCAACAATACTGCATTGTATATTTAAAATTCACTAAGAGGATAGATCTAACGTTAAGTGCTATTATCACAAAAAAAACAAAAAACAAAAAAACAAGTAGGGGAGGGAGGAAACTTTTGAAAGTGATGAATAAGTTTATAGCATTGATTGTGAGGATGGTCTCATGGGTATACAGTTATTAAAAAATACATCAAGTTGTATACATTAAATATCAGTTTTTCATACTCAATAATACCTCAATAAGTCAGTTTCTAATAGATTTTAAACTTCTGTATTTCAAAAGACAATATCAAGAAATTGAAAAAACCCACAGAATGGAAGAAAATATTTGTAAATCATACATACAATAAGAGACTTATAGCCACAATCTATCTTAAAAATTCTTACAATTCAATAATAAAAAGACAAATAACCCAATTTTTTAAATGGGAAAAGAATCTAAATAGACATTTCTCCAAAGAAAAAATATAAATGGCCAATAAGCACATAAAAATATTTTCTATCAAAAATATGATCTAAGTTATTAAAGCTTAATTAAAAATGTGCAAGGGATTTAGTAAAGCCCTTAGTAGAGGTTATTTTTGATTGTTTAAAGACAGGCATATTTTTTTAGTAGTCAAAAGCAAAGGACTAAAAACTACTTGTATAAGAGATAAAAGAGAATGAATGTATATGTATGTTTATTGGAGACTGGCACTCTAATAACTGTTATATATGGTGAATAATTATTATAATGACATAGTAGAAAAGTAGTATCTACATTGCAACTAACTTCTCTCCATGAGAGGAATATAAAGATCATTAAAAGAGTGGGAAAAAGGATGCTGAAAACTCTCCTTTACAACACTCAGTAAAACCCTGAGCAGAATGCACCTCTCTCAGAAATCCCTGGAGACCCTACAGAGCCCACTATGTAGCTAAAACACAAAATTTGAGCTATAACAAATAGTTCTCTTTGGCACAAAAGTTAACAGCAGCTTTAACTGGCTTTTCATTTTACCTCTCCCATCAATGATAAATTGAGTCTGAGAAAGGTAAGATTCTTAACAAATTACAGTTGAAACACCTTTGGAAGTCTTTGAATTCTCAGTTCTTCTATCTAGGACAAAGTCAGCAAACTATGGAAAACAGGCTAAATCTAGCCTGCACTGCTTATATGTACAACTATAAGCTAAAAATGGCTTTTACATTTTTTTAACATACAATGTTTTCTTAGTTTCAAGTGTACAATATAGTGATTCAATAATTCCATACATCACCCAGTGCTCATATGACAAGTGCCCTCCTTAATCCCCATCACATATTTAACTCATCCCCCACTCCCCTCCCCTCTGGTAACCATCAGTTTGTTTTCTATAGTTAAGAGTCTGTTTCTTGATTTTTCTCTCTTTCTTTTTTCCCCTTTGTTCATTTGTTTTGTTTCATAAAATCCATATATAAGTGAGATCATATCGTATTTGTCTTTCACTGACAAACTTATTTCACTTATTATAATCTCTAAGTGGCTTTTACATTTTTAAATGGTTGGGGAAATGCTCATGGATTGGAAGAACAAATATTGTTAAAATCTCCATACTACCCAAAACAATCTACAGATTTAATGCAATCCCTGTCAAAATACCAACAGCATTTTTAACAGAACTAGAACAAATAATCCTAAAATTCATAGGGAATCACAAAAGACCCCGAATAGCTGAAGCCATCTTTTTTTTTTTTTGCCAGAAATCTTATAGAATATGTAATGGGATTTCTTAATTTGGAATGACCTTGTGAACTATGCTTCCATTGTCTTCTAGATATGCTAATGGTGGTTCCCATTTTCACATAGAACTTAAGTTTAATTTTTACCAAAAGTAAAGGGAAAGTGAAAATGAGAACTGGTTTGGGAGTATTCTACCTTTGTCCCCACCACCCTTTGGTCACTGCCAAATTAAGTAGTTCCTCATGCTGCTCTTTGAAACTTGGGTTTGAACTACCTAAAGATAAGCTTTCTCTCAGAAAGATGGTCCTATTAATTTGATGGTGACTTTTGCCATTGCATTCCCCTCTAGGACATATTTCACTTCCAGAAGTTCATTCTGCTTTGCCAAGCAAAACAATGTGATATATCCTGCCAATAAGAAGACAGCAAATACTCAATAGTGGAACATAACCTATTTCAAGAGGCCAAGGGACGACTCTGTAAATAAATTACATCTTAGTTGTTCCCTACTGCTCACTTCATACTCTAATGATATGAAGAAATTAGTTCTTGTCTCAAATTATATACTTTCACTAGTAAGATTAGGGTTAATAATATGACTGGAATGTAGGAATGCTTCAGCTACCATACAGATGAAATGACATAAATGTACATATCTTCCATCTCACCTATTTTGAGGAAGACTTCTCACTGTGTTTAATGTGCTGCTGGGACGGCTTAAAAAATAATAAACTGAAGAAATTTTTTAGCAAAAAGGAGGAAAGGAGAGCTTTCACTCTTTAAATGTGTACATACTACTATGTGGTAGGCGAGACTGTCTTTTTCTATTGTGAACACAGTATCATTTTTGAAAGCTGTGTCTGTCTGACTGTAGAATATAAATACAATGCCTGTTACATGTTAAAATGTTAGCTGAAGCAATCTTGAAAAAGAAGAACAAAACTGGAGGTATCACAATCCGAGATTTCAAGATATACTATTAAATAGTAGTAATCAAAACAGTATGGTACTGGCACAAAAACAGATACACACATCAATGGTTCAGAATAGAGAGCCTAGAAATAAACCCATGATTACATGGTCAATTAATCTTCAACAAAGGAGGCAAGAATATACAATGGGGAAAAGATAGCCTCTTCAACAAATGGTGCTGGGAAAACTGGACAGCTATATTCAAAAGAATGAAACTGGACCCCACTTTCTTACATCATAAACAAAAATAAATGCAAAATGGATTAAAGACTTAAATGTGAGACCCCCAAACCATAAAATACTAGAAGAAAGCACAGGCAGTAATTTCTCTGGCATTGGCTATAGCAACATTTTTCTAGATATGTCTCCTGAGGAAAGGGAAACAAAAGCAAAAATAAACTATTAGGAGTACATTAAAATAAAAAGCTTCTGCACAGCAAAGGAAACAACCAAAACAACTAAAAGACAATCTACTGAATAGGAGAAGGTATTTGCAAATGGTATATCCAATAAAGGGTTAGTATCCAAAATATATAAGGAACTCAACATAAAAAACACCACAAATAATCCAACTTAAAAATAGGCAGAGTACCTGAATAGACATTTTCCAAAGACATACAGATGGCCAACAGACACATGAAAAGACGCTCAACATCACTCATCATCAGGGAGATGCAAATCAAAACCACGATGAGATATCACCTCACACCTGTCAGAATGGCTAAAATAAAAAACACAAGAATCAACAAGTCTTGACAAGGATGTGGAGAAAAAGGAACTCTCATGCACTGCTGGTGGTAATGTAAACTGATGAAGCCATTCTGGAAAATAGTATGGAGGTTCCTCAAAAAATTAAAAATAGAACTACCATATGATCCAGTAATTCCACTACTGGGTATTTACCCAAAGAATATGAAAACAGCAATACAAAAAGATATATGCACCCTTATGTTTACTGCATTATTTACAATAGCCAAAATGTGAAAGAAGCCCAAGTGTCCATCAACAGATGAATGGATAAAGAAGATGTAGTATATACAATTGAATATTACTTGACCATAAAAAGAATGAAATACTGCCATTTGCATAGATCTATAGAGTATAATGCTGAGCAAAATAAGTCAGTCAGAGGGGCGCCTGAGTGGCTCAGTCATTAAGCGTCTGCCTTCGGCTCAGGTCATGATCCCAGAGTCCTAGGATGGAGCCCTGCATTGGGGTCCCTGCTCAGCAGGAAGCCTGCTTCTCCCTCTCCCACTCCCCCAGCTTGTATTCCCTCTCTCGCTGTGTCTCTCTCTGTCAAATAAATAAATAAAATCTTTACAAAAAATAAGTCAGTCAGAGAAAGACAAATACCATATGATTTCACTCATATGTGGAATTAAGAAACAAAACAAAGAAAAAAAAAACCAGATTTTTAACTATAGAGAACAAAGGGATGGTTACCAGAGGGGAGGTGGGTGGAGGGATGAGAGAAATAAGTGAAGGGGATTAAAAGTATACTTATCATGATGAGCACTGAGTAATATATAGAATTGTTGAATCACTATATTGTACACCTGAAACGAATATAACATTGTATGTTAACTATACTGGAATTAAAATTAAAATTTTTAAATTAAATAAATGGTTGGGGAAAAATCAAAAAAAGAATAATATTTCATGATGTGAATATTATATAGACTTCAAGTTTTAGTGTACATAAGTAAAGTTTTTTTTTTCATAAATAAAGTTTTATTAGAACATAGTCATGCTTTTTTGTTTATTGCCTATGTATATCCACGGCTGCTGTCCTACCTCAACGACAGAGGTGAGTAGTTGCAACACAGAGCATAGGCCCACAAAGCTTAAAATATTGACTATGTGGCCCTGTACAGAAAATGCTTACCTCATCTGAGATAATGAACAAATATACTTAAAAAAATTTCAAGTAATCTGGGAAAAAAAGTTAATAGAACTAACAAGTTTCTCTATTTTGATGCACAAGAACGTAGCTCTAAAAAGTCAGTTCTTTTTCATAAAATCCTTAGTTGGCTTTCATGTCTGAAGCTAAACTTATGGACCTAGCCTGAAAACCCCAGACAACATAAAGTCTGATTCATCCCTTAAAAAGTATACTAAAGTATCCCTTTAGTATAACATATGACCCAGCATTCTTTTGGCTACAGTATTTATATATCTAATAATTTTAGCATCTCAGGAATTTTCCATATGCCTCCGTTAAATGGTTCCCTGAAGAAAGTTCAGCCAGCTCCAAATAATGCTTCCAGTGTAGTACCAAAAGGAGTTAAGAATTTTTTTCTAACTCCAAAGCGTAATAGTGAAAAACTGTACTGCAGGGTCAACAGCCAGTTCACCTAGCTTTTTCACTAACTTTTTTTGAAATCCTGAGCAAGTCACATAATTTTTTGGCATCAATCTCCTTATTATGCAAAAACAAAGACTATGGAACACAATAAGGAAAACAAGTGAAAGCCTTTAATCCTAAGAGAAAAGTATGAGGTAAGTGCAAACTTCTTAAAAGGCAGAAGTATTTTCACTGACATATTAATATTTTATATCTTTTTATGTGAAGATTTATCATGTCAAAATCAAAGCTATTCCCATGAAACTTCCAGAACAATTTTTTTAAGTTTTTATTTAAATTCCAGTTAGTAACATACAGTGTTTAAGGGGTATAATTTAGTGATTCAGCACTTATGTACAACAATGGGTGCACATCCACCAACCCCCTGGGTAGCCATTATGAGGCTGTTTCTTGATTTGCCCCTCTCTCTTTTTTTTTCCCTTGTGCTCTTTTGTTTTGTTTCTTAAACTCCACATAAAAGTGAAATCATATGGGGGTGCCTGGGTGGCTCAGTCGCTAAGCGTCTGCCTTCCGCCCAGGTCATGATCCCAGGGTCCTGGGATCGAGCCCTGCATTGGGCTCCCTGCTCTGCAGGAAGCCTGCTTCTCCCTCTCCCACTCCCCCTGCTTGTGTTCCCTCTCTCGCTGTGTCTCTCTCTGTCAAATAAATAAATAAAATCTTTAAAAAAAAAAAAAAGAGTGAAATCATATGGCATTTGTCTTTTTCTTACTGATTTATTACACTTAGCATAATACTCTCTAGCTCCATCCATGTCACTGCAAATGGCAAGATTTCATTCTTTTTTTTTTTTTTTGGATGAATAACATTGCATTGTATTTATATACCACCTCTTCCTTATCCATTCATCAGTCAATGGACAATTGGACTGTTTCCATAATTTGGCTATCATAGATAAGGCTGCTTGCTATAAACATCAGGGTGCATGTATCCCTTTGAATTAGTATTTTTGCATTCTTTGGGTAAATAACTAGTAATGCAACTGCTGGATTGTAGGGTAGTTCGAGTTTTAATTTTTTGAGGAACCTCCATACTGTTTTCCAGAATGGCTGTACCAGTTTGCATTCCCACCAACAGTTCAGGAGGGTCCCCTTTCTCCACATCTTCACTAACACCTGTTGATTCTTGTGTTGTTGATTTTAGCCATTCTGACAGGTGTGAGGTGATATCTCACTGTAGTTCTGATTTGTATTTCCCTTATGATCAGTGATGTTGAGCATCTTTTCATGTGTCTGTTGGCCATCTGTATGTCTTTTTGCAAAAATATCTATTCATATCTTCTGCCCATTTTTAATTGGATTATTCACTTTTGGGGTATTGAGTTTTAGAAGTTCTTTATATATTTTGGATACTAACCCTTTCTCAGATATGTCATCCGCAAACATCTTCTCCCATTCCATAGGTTCCCTTTTAGTTTTGTTGATGGTTTCCTTCACTGTGCAGAAGATTTTTATTTTGATGAAGTCAATAATTTATTTTTGCTTCTGTTTCCCTTGCCTTCAGGAGATATATCTAGTAAGAAGCTGCTAAGGCCAATGTCAAAGAAGTTACTGCCTGTGTTCTCCTCTACGATTTTTCTGGTTTCCTATCTCACATTTACATCCTTAAACTATTTTGAATTTATTTTTGCATATGGTGTAAGAAAGTGGTTTCTGAAAACTATAAAATTGAAGATGATGCAAGAAATGGAAAGACATTCCATGCTCGTGGACTGGAAGAATAAATATTACCAAAATGTCTATACTACCCAAAGCAATCTACATATTTAATGCAATCCCTATCAAAATACCACCAGCATTTTTCACAGAGCAAAACAAAATAATCCTAAAAATTGTATGGAACCACAAAAGACTGCAAATAGCCAAAGCAACCTTGAAAACAAAAAGCAAAGCTGGAGGCATCATAATTCTGGACTTCAAGTTATATTTACAAAGCTATAGTGATCAAAACAGTATGGTACTGGCACAAAACAGACACAGAGATCAACAGAATAGAAAACCCAGAAATGGGGGCACCTAGGTGGCATATTCGGTTAAGTGTCTGACTCTTGGTTTAGGCTCCAGTCATGATCTCAGGGTCATGAGATCAAGCCCTACATCAGGCTCCATCCTCAGCATGGAGTCCGCTTGGAATTGTCTCTTCCTCTCCCTCTGCCCCTCCTGCTCATGCTCACTCACTCTCTCTCACTTACTCTCTCTCTCAAATAAATATTTAAAAAAGAAAGAAAACCCAGAAATGAACCTACAACTATATAGTCAATTAATCTTCAACAAAGTAGGAAAGAATATCTAATGGGAAGAAGACCATGTCTTCAACAAATGGTGCTGGAAAAACCTGACAACAGCACACAAAAGGATGAACTAGACCACTTTCTTACACCAAACCGAACAATTTCTTAACTTTGGAGCTTCAGCAAACATTCCCATCTCAGTTCATCATGAAATCCTTGCTATCAGCCACACAATTTTAGGTATTCAACTGTCCACAGCCAGTAGATTACCAATAGTGCCTCTCAATTCCAAATGCCTCCCTCCAAGAATGGTTGAAACCAATATTTAAGTAAATGCCATAAGAAGAAAGGAGACATTAAAAATATTGGGGGGAGGGAGAGAAATGAAAACTTTTGAAATGTAGGGAGGAATGGGTGAAGCTAAAGTAAGGGAAAAGATTGTTAATTCCTTCCTTTGGATTATTGCTATAAATTGTGAATAGTTGGTGAGGAAGATAAAAGAACAAATCTCACTGACAGCCTCTAGCAAAGAAAAAAGCAAAGAAAAGCAAGAAGTAAATATCTCATATAATGTGTTAGCACAGAGAAAGGGCTAAGAATAAACTTTCACAAATACAATCTGGCAATTCGAAGATTCATTTAATGTTATAGGTTCATGCATATTTAAGCATAACATTCCTAATCTCATAGTTTCTTATAGTTTTTCTAGTTGTTAGTAGTTAGACAAGGACAAGCCAAATCTGTCAGCCAATTTACAAAAAAGGTTGCAATTTTCTTCCAATACTATTTTTTTAACTTTAAGATCTTGGGGGCGTGTGCCTTCGGCTCAGGCCATGATTACATGGTCCTGGGATTGAGCCCTGCATGGGGCTCCCTGCTCAGCGGGGAGCCTGCTTCTCCATCTCCCTCTGCTGCTCCCCCTGCTTGTGCTCTCTCTCTCTCTCTGTGTGTCAAATAAACAAATAAAATCTTTAAAAAAATATTTTAAAACACCTTTAAGATCTTGTTCATTTTATTTATTTATTTTTTAAGATTTTATTTATTTATTTGAGAGAGAGAGAGAATGAGAGACAGAGAGCATGAGAGGGAGGAGGGTCAGAGGGAGAAGCAGACTCCCTGCCGAGCAGGGAGCCCGGTGCGGGACTCGATCCCGGGACTCCAGGATCATGACTTGAGCCGAAGGCAGTCGCTTAACCAACTGAGCCACCCAGGCGCCCAGATCTTGTTCATTTTAATTTTTTATTCAAATTTTTATTTAAATTCTAGTTAGTTAACATACAGTGTGGGAGGATTTAAGATGGTGGGGGAGTAGGGGGACCCTAAGTTTGTCTTGTCTCTCAAATACAACTAGAGACTTAACAAATCATTCTGAACACCCAAGAAATCAATCGGAGATCTAAGAAAACAAACACTGCAAGTCTACAAGTAGGAGGTGTGGAGACTTGAATCTGGTGTGATATAGTTGAGGATATGGAGGAGGGGAGGGAGCCTGCTTAGGAAGGCTACTGCAAAATATAAGCAGTGGGGTCAAAATTGGTACTTTCAGAAGTCTGCTATAGTGGGGGAGGTGCCTGGCTTAAAGGTGTCAGGTGGTGAAGCCAAGATCCCAGCTGTGACAGTGTGGTCTCAGGATCCTTATGGTTGCAAGAAGAACTGGGGTGCCTAAGTGGGGCAGAGTTCCCAGGCATAAGCGGGGGGAAGCCAGATGAGAACAGGGAGTCTAGGTGCCACCTTTCTGCTCTCTGCTGCCCTAAACCATGAACTACTGCATGGAGGTGTGACCGCCTTCCTGGGAGGGGTCCAGCAACAGGCAGAAGCATGGCAAGACCCCCCCGCTTCCCCAGGAGGAACAGCATGAGTCCACACCATGCGAGTCCCTAAAATTTGGGGGTTTGAAACTCAGTAGTGTGCCTGAGATAAAAACCCTTGGTCACAGGACAGGTGAACCGAGTTCTGACAGAAACCTAGACAAGAGTGATTCATTGCTTTTCTGTGAGGGTTCACTGAAGAGTGAGGGGTGGCATGAATTTAGGGGGTTAGAGAGCCCATGCAGCCATATTCATCGCACCCATCAGTGCTGAAACACTTCAGGGAGCAAAACAGCACCACCTAGTGGAGTCTGGAGCAGCTTAAATGGAGCCTTGCCTCTCTGCCCACTAGAGATACATTTCCACTAGGGCAAATCCACCTGAGAATTAGCATAACAGGCCCCTCCCCCAGAAGACCAGTACAAACAACTTGCTCTCACCAAATTTACTGATTATAGAAGGATACAAAGCTTCAGCTCTTGGGGAAAACAGTATATAGCATTCTTTGTATTTTTCTTCTTTATTTTTTTAGTATTATTTTTCAGGTCTTTTTAATTCTTTTTTATTCTTTTTTAATTTTTTATATATACTTTATATTTACTTTTTGTTTCCTTTCATTGTATTTTATTTTATCATCTATTCATATTTTTTTTTCTTTCTTTTTTTTTTACTTTGGAATCTAGTTTCTTTTAACAAGCAGACCAAAACAGACCAGGATCTAGGTTTTCTTTTTTGGGGTTTTCTTTTCTGTTGTTGTTGTTGTTGTTGTTATTGATGTTTCAATTGGGTTTTTTTTTTTCCTCTTTCTTCTTTTCTTTTCTGGACAAAATGATGAGATGAAGAAATTCACTCCAAAAGAAATAACAGGAAGTAGTACTTAAAGCCAGGTATTTAATCAATATTAAATAAGATATCTGAACTAGAATTTAAAACAATGATTATAAAGATATTAACTGGGCTTGAAAAAAGCATAGAAGACACTAGAGAATCCCTTACTCTAGAGATAAAAGGACTAAAATCTAGTCAGGCCAAAATTAAAAATGCCATTACTGAGATGCAGTCCGAAGCGAAGGCAATAAAAATGAGGATGAACAAAGCAGCAGAGTGAATCAGAGATATACAAGATAAAATGATGGAAAATAAGGAAGGTGAAAAGAAGAGGGAAAGAAAACTATTAGCTCACAAAGGTAGACATAGGGAACTCAGCAATTCCATGAAGTGAAATATCTGTATTATAGGAGTCCCAGAAGATGAGGAGTGAAAAAAAGGGGCAAAAGGTTTATCTGAACAAATTATAACTGAGAACTTCCTTAATCTGGTGAAGGAACCAGGCATTCAAGTCCAGGAAGCACAGAAAAGCCCCCTCAAAATCAATAAGAATAGGGTCAAAACCTTGACATATAATAGTGAAGTTTGCAGATTTCAGAGATACAGAGAAAATCCTTAAAGCAGCTCAGGACAAAAGATCTTTAACCTACAAGGGTAGAAACATTAAGGCTGGCAGCAGACCTGTCCAGAGACCTGGCAGGCCAGAAAGGACTGGCATGATATATTCAATGTGCTAAATGGAAAAAATATGCAGCCAAGAATACTTTATCCAGCATGGATGATCATTCAGAATGGAAGGAGAATTAAAAAGTTTTCAGGGCAAACAAAAACTAAAGAAATTTGTGAACACTAAACTAGCCCTGCAAGAAATATTAAAGGGGATCCTTTAAGCAAAGAGAGAGGCCAAAAGTAACAAAGACCAGAAAGGAACAGAGACAATCTACAGAAATAGCAACTTTACAGGTAATATAATGGCACTAAATTCATATCTTTCAACAATAACTCTGAATGTAAAAGGACTAAATGCTCCAATCAAAAGAAACAGGGTATCAGGATAGATTAAAAAAACAAGACTCATCAATATGCTGCTTACAAGAGACTCATTTTAGATACAAAAACACCTCCAGTTTGAAAGTGAGGGAGTGGAGAATCATTTATCATTCTAATGGACATCAAAAGAAAGCTGTAGTAGCCATCCTTATATCAGACAAACTAGATTTTAAGCCAAAGACTATAATAAGAGATGAAGAAGGACACTATATCATAATAAAGGGGTCTATCCAACAAGATCTAACAATTGTCAATATTTATGCCCTAACATGGGCATAAATATTTTAACAAAATTAAAGTATCTCATTAATAATAATAAAAAATTAAAGTATTAATAACAAAATTAGTAACAAAATAATAAAATTAATAACAAAATTAAAGTATCTAATTGATAATAACAAATTAATTAATAACAAAACTAAAATTAATAACAAAATTAAAGTATCTCATTGATAATAATAAAATAATAGTAAGGGACTTTAACACTCCACTCACAGGAATGGACAGTTCATCTAAACAGAAAATCAACACGTAAACAAGGGCTTTAAATAACACACTGGACCAGACTGACTTAACAGATATATCCAGAACATTTCATCCTAAAGCAGCAGAATACATATTCTTTTTGAGTGCACATGCACTATTCTCCAGAATAGATCACATACTGGATCACAAACCAGGTCTCCACCAGTACAAAAAGACTGAGATCATACCATACATATTTTCAGACCACAACACTATGAAACTTGAAGTCAACCACAAGAAGGTATTTGGAAGGACCACAAATACATGGAGGTTAAAGAAGATCCTACTAAAGAAGGAATGGGTCAACCCAGAAATTAAAGAAGAATTTTACAAATACATGGAAGCAAATAAAAATGAAAACACAACAGCTCAAAAGCTTTGGGATGTAGCAAAGGCAGTCCTAGGAGGGAAGCACATAGCAATACACGCTTACCACAAGAAGCAAGAAAAGTCTCAAATACACAACCCAAACTTACACCAAAGGAGATGGAAAAAACAGAAAATGAAGCCTAAATCCAGCAGGAAAAGAAAAATAACAAAGACCAGAACAGAAATCAATGATATAGAAACTAAAAAAAAAACAAACAAAACAAAACGGTAGAACAGATCGATGAAACTAGGAGCTGGTTCTTTGAAAAAATTAGTAAGATTGATAAACCCCTAGGCAGACTAATCAAAAAGAAAAGAGAAAGGACCAAAATAAATAAGATCATAAATGAGAGAGGAGAGATCACAATCAACACCACAGAAGTACAAACAATTAAAAGAGAATACTATAAAAGATTATATGCCAACAAATAGGCAATCTGGAAGATATGGATAAATTCTGAGAGACATATGAACTACCAAAACTGAAACAGGAAGAAATAGAAAATTTGAACAGACCCATAACCAGGAAAGAAATGGAATCCATAATCAAAAATCTCCCAACAAACAAGAGACCAGGGCTTCCCATGGGACTTCTACCAAACATTTAAAGAAGAATTAATACGTATTCTTCTGAAACTGTTCCAAAAAAAAAAAAGAGAAAGAAATGGAAGGAAAACTTCCAAAATTATTTTTTGAGGCCAACATTGCCTTGATCCCAAAACCAGACAAAGACCCCACAAAAAAGGGTGAATTACAGGCCAATATCCCTGATGAACACAGATGCAAAAATTCTTACCAAGATACTAGCTAATATTATCCAACAGTACATTAAAAGGATCATTCACCACAGTCAAGTGGGATTCGTTCATGGGCTGCAGGGGTGGTTTAACATCTGCAAATCAATGTGATATACCACATTAATAAAAGAAAGGATAAGAACCATATGATCCTCTCAGATGCAGAAAAAGCATTTGACAAAATACAGCATCCTTTCCTGATTAAAAAAAAAAAAAAAACCCTCCACCATGTAGGGATAGAGGGAACACACCGCAGCATCATAAAAGCCATGTATCAAAGACCCACAGCTAATACCATCTTCAATGGGGAAAAACTGAGAGCTTTTCTTCTAAGTCCAGGAACATGACAGGGATGCCCACTCTCACCACTGTTGTTCAACATAGTAGTGGAAGTCCTAGCCTCAGCAATCAGACAACAAAGAGAAATAAAGGCATCCAAATTGGCAAGGAAGAAGTCAAACTTTCACTCTTCACAGACAACATGATACTCCATATAGAAAACCTAAAGATTCCACAAAAAAACTGCTAGAATGGATACATGAATTCAGCAAAGTTGTAGAATACAAAATTAATGTACAGAAATCTGTTGTTCTTCTATGCACCATTAATTAAGCAGCAGAAAGGGAAATCAAGGAATCCATCCCATTTACAATTGCACCAAAACCCACAAGATACCTGGAATAAACCTAACCAAAGAGGCAAAAGATCTGTACACTGAAAACTATAGAACACTTATGAAAGAAACTTAAGAAGATACAAAGAAATTGAAAAATATTCCATGCTCATGGATTGGAAGAACAAATATTGTTAAAATGTCTACACATTCAATGCAATCCTTACCAAAAATACCATCAACATTTTTCACAGAACTGGAACAAACAATCCTAAAATTTGTATGGAACCAGAAAAGACCCCAACTAGCCAAAGGAATGTTGAAAAAGAAAAGCAAAGCAGTAGGCATCAAAATTCAGAACTTCAAATTATATTACAAAGCTGTAATCATCAAAACAGTAGGGTACTGGCACAAAAACAGACACATAGATCAATGGAATAGATTAGAGAATGAAGAAATGAACCCACAACTATACGGTCAACTAATTTCAACAAACCAGGAAAGAATATCCAAAGGAAAAAAGATAGACTCTTCAACAAATGGTGTTGGGAAAACTGAACAGCAATACGCAGAAGAATGAAATTGGACCATTTTCTTACATAATACACAAAAATAAGCTCAAAGTGGATGAAAGACCAAATTTGTGAGACAGGATTCCATCAAAATTCTAGAGGAGAAAAGAGGCAGCAACCTCTTTGACCTCAGCCACAGCAACTTATTAGACACATTACCAGAGGAAAGGGAAACAAAATCAAAACTGAAATATTGGGACCTCATCAAGAAAAAAACCTTTTGGGCGCCCAGGTGGCTCAGTTGCTTAAACGACTGCCTTCGGCTCAGGTCATGATCCTGGAGTCCCGGGATCGAGTCCCGCATCGGGCTCCCTGCTCGGCAGGGAGTCTGCTTCTCCCTCTGACCCTCCTCCCTCTCATGCTCTCTGTCTCTCATTCTCTCTGTCTCAAATAAATAAATAAAATCTTTAAAAAAAAAAAAAACCTTTTGTGCAGCAAAGGAAACAATCAACAAAACTAAAAAGCAACCAACTGAATAGGAGAAGATATTCGCAAATGACATATCAGATAAAGGGGGAGTATCCAAAATCTACAAAGAACTTATCAAACTCACCACCCAAAAAACAAAAACTCCAGTCAAGAAATGGGCAGAAGACATGAACAGCCATTTCTCCAAAGAAGACATACAAATGGCTAACAGACACATGAAAAAATGTTCGCCATCACTCGGCATCAAGGAAATACAAATCAAAACCACAATGAGATACCACACACTGTTCAGAATGACTAAAATTAACAGCTCAGGAAACAACAGGTGTGGCAAGGATGAGGAGAAAGGGGAACTGTCCTACACTGTTGGGAATGCAAACTGGGGCAGCCACTCTGGAAAACACCAAGGTGGTTCCTCAAAAAGTTAAAATTAGAACTACCCAACCAATCAGCAATGCACTAATAGGTATTTACACAAAGGATACAAAAATAGTGATTTGAAGGGGCACATGCACCCCAATGTTTATACCAGCAATGTCCACAATAACCAAAATATGGCAAGAGCCCAGATGTCCATTGACAGATGAATGAATAACGAAGATGTGGTATCTATGTACAATGGACTATTACTCAACCATCAAAAAGAATGAAATCTTGCCATTTGCAATGACGTGGATAGAACTAGAATGTATAAATCTAAGCTAAATAAGTCATTCAGAGAAAGACAAACACCATATGATTTCAATCATATGTGGAATTTAAGAAACAAAATAGGATCATATGGAAAGAGAGGGAAAAATAAAACAAGACAAAATCAGAGATGGAGATAAACCATAAAAGACTCTTAACTATAGGAAACAAACTAAAGATTGCTGGAGGGGAGGTAGATGAGGGGATGTGGTAATTGGGTGATGGGCATTAAGGAGAGCACTTGATGTAATGAGCACTAGGTGTTACATGCAACTGATGAATCACTAAATTCTACTCCTGAAACAAGTAATATACTATATGTTAACAAATGGAACTTAAATTAGTTTTTTTTTAAATAAATAAAAAATAAAAGGTGCACTAGCCACCTTCAGATCAAAAAAAATTAAAAGAAATTAAAATGTGGATAATAAAAAAATAAAATAAAATAAAAACCATACAGTTCAATATTGGTTTCAGGAGAATTCAGTGATTCATCACTTACATACAACTCCTAGTGCTCGTCATAACAAGTGCCCGCCTTAATACTCATCACCCATCTAGCCCAAAATGCAGAAACTCCTCAGCTGTCTCTGCAGCCAGCCACATCCCTCCATCAACCCCCAGTTTGTCTCTATCTTTAAGAGTCTCTTACAGTTTGTTTCCCGCTCCCTCTTCCCCCACCCCCTCCTGTTCATCTGGTTTTTTTCTTAAATTCCACATGTGAGTGAAATCATATGGTATTTGTCTTTCTCCAACTGACTTATTTTGCTTAGCATAATCCACTCTATATCCATCCATGTCATTGCAAATGGCAAGATTTCATTCTTTTTGATGGCTGAGTAATATTCCATTGTGTATATACTATTTTTAAGTGGAGATTTTGTTGAAGGTTTCTATCTCTGGTTCTTTTCTCCATTTGCTTTAGCACTCATTCCCTTTCACTGCCAGAACCTTCTCTTATTCTATGATAACTAAATTTTCACTGATTGAGGGATTCTTGTGTGCCTCTTGGTTTTGTCATATAACCATGATTAAAATTTGAATATGATTTTAATATGGGGCATGTGTGTATGCACGTGTGTGTGTAATAAACAGTTTTGCTGTAAAGAGTGTGCTCTTCAATTAACTTCAATAATTCTTCTCTATAGAGAGGAGGAGCAAGATGGCAGAGGAGTAGGAGACCTAAATTTTGTCTGGTCACAGGAATTCAGCTAGATAGGTATCAAACCATTCTGAACACCTACAAACTCAACAGGAGATCGAAGAAAAGAATAGCAGCAACTCTCCTAACAGAAAAGCAACCACTTTCTGGAAGGTAGGACATGCGGAGAAGTGAATCCAAGGCAACATCTGGGAAGACAGACCGCAGGGTGAGGGAGCCAGCTACCAGCAAGTGCTAGAGCAGTGGAGCACAAAACTGGAACTTTTAGAAGTCTGCTCCGCTGACGGACCTCGCTCCAGTGGCTAAGTGGAGGGTGGAACCCTCGCTTGGACAGTGTGGTCTCAGGACCATGAGGGTCACAGAAAGACCAGGGGTGCCTGAGTATGGCAGAGTTCCCAGGTATTGGCATGGGGAAGCTCGCTGCAGAGACGGAGCCAAGGAGTGGGCTCTCAGCTCGGGGTTGCCATAAACCATGATCTGAGGAACGGTCGGGTCACTACTCTTACAGCAGGGACCCAACAAGCGGCAGATCCGGGGAGACTCCTCTTCTTCCCCCGGGAGGAGCGGAGTGGGAGGGCACCACAGGAATCAGCTGGGTTTGGAGACTCCAAACAGGGTCATGGGCCAGAGACAGAAATGCTCAATCACAGGCCAGGTGAGCACAAAGTGCAGCCAGAGACTGGGGAGACAGGAGTGATTGACTATTTTTCTCTGGGGGCTCACTGAAGAGTGGGGCCCCAAGTTCTCAGCTCCTCCAGGGCAGAGATTGGGAGGCCGCCATTTTCTTTCTCATACTCCAAAGCTGTAGGGAAACCTTTCAGGGAAGAAAAGCTACCAAGAGCAAACCCAAGCAGATTACTTAGCCCAGCCCCTGGCAAGGATGGGCAATTCCACCCCAGGAAAAGACATTTGAGAATCCCTACAACAGGCCCCTCCCCCAGAAGACCAGGAAGAACAGCCAGCCAAGACCAAATTCACTGATCAATGAGAACGGGAGAACTCCAACACTAGGGGAATACAGCACATAGAATTCATGGCTTTTTTCCCCATGATTCTTTCATTTTTCAAAGGAAATTTTTAAATTTTTCTTTTTTTCTTTTTCTATTTTTTATTAATTTTTTTCCCTTTTCCAACCAACATCTTATCCTATCAATCCCTTTTTTTTTAATTTTTATTTTTCATTTTTAGAGTCATATTCTATCCCTTCACTGTAGTTAACCTTATTTTCTGTACATATATAAGTCATTCTCTCTTTAAAATTTTGGGATACAGTTTCTTCTAACAGAACAAAATATACCCTAAATCTCTAGTGTATGGCTTTGTTCTAGTCTCCTGCCTGATCACATTCTCTCCCTTTTTTATTTTTACATCCTCTTCTTTCTTTTTTCAACCAACTTCTTATCTTATCAATTCCTTTTATAAAATCTTTTACAATTTTCATCTTTACAGTCATATTCCATCCCTTCATTGTATTTACCCTTATATTTGTACACATACAAGTTTTTCTTTCTTTAAAATTTTGAGAGGCAGTGTCTTCTAAAGGACCAAAATACACCCAAAATCTAGTGTGTGGCACTGATTTAGTCACCAGGCTGATCATATTTGATCATATTCTTTTTTTTTTTTTCTTTCCCTTTCCTTTCTTTCCCCCCCCAGTTTTGGGTCTCTTTTCATTTGTTTAGCATATATTTTTCTGGGGTCACAATTACCATGTTAGCATTTTGTTCTCTCATTCATCTGTTCCCCTCTGGACAAAATGAAAAGATGGAAAAACTCACCTCAAAAAAAAAGAACAAGAGGCAGTACTGACTGCCAGGGACCTAATCAATATGGACATTAGTAAGATGTCAGAACTAGAGTTCAGAATGACGATTATAAAGATACTCGCTGGGCTTGAAAAAGCATGGAAGATACTAGAGAAACCCTTTCTGGAGAAATAAAAGAAGTAAAATCTAACCAGGTCAAAATATAAAAGGTTATTAATGAAGGGCAATCAAAAATGGGAGGCTCTAACTGTTAGGATAAATGAGGCAGAAGAGAGAATCAGTGATATAGAAGACCAAATGATGGAAAATAAAGAAGCTGAGAAAAATAGAGATAAACAACTACTGGGTCACGAGGGCAGAATTCGAGAGATAAGTGATACCATAAGACAAAACACTATTAGAATAAGTGGGATCCCGGAAGGAGAAGAAAGAGAGAGAGGAGCAGAAGGTATATTGGAGCAAATTATAGCCGAGAACTTCCCTAATTTGGGGGAGGGAAACAGGCATCAAAATCCAGGAGGCACAGAGAAACCCCCTCAAAATCAATAAAAATAGGTCAACACCCCAACATCTAATAGTAAAATGTACAAGTCTCAGAGACAAAGAGAAAATCCTGAAAGCAGCTAGGGACAAGAAGTCTGTAATCTACAGTGGTAGAAACATTAGATTAGCAGCAGACCTATCGTCAGACCTGGCAGGCCAGAAAGGACTGGCAGGATATACTCAGAGCACTAAACGAGAAAAATATGCAGCCAAGAATACTATATCCAGCTAGGCTGTCACTGAAAATAGAAGGAGAGATAAAAAGCTTCCAGGACAAACAAAAACTAAAAGAATTTGCAAACACCAAACCAGCACTACAAGAAATATTGAAAGGGGTCCTCTAAGCAAAGAGAGAGCCTAAAAGTAACATACACCAGAAAGGAATAGAAACAATATACAGTAACAGTCACCTTACAGGAGATACAATGGCACTAAATTCATATCTTTAGATAGTTACCCTGAATGTAAATGGGCTAAATGCCCCAATCAAAAGACACAGGCTATCAGATTGGATAAAAAAGACAAGACCCATCAATATGCTGCCTGCAAGAGACTCATTTTAGACCCAAAGACACCTCCAGATTAAAAGTGAGAGGGTGGAAAACCATTTACCATGCTAATGGACACCAAAAGAAAGCTGGGGTGGCAGTCCTTATATCAGACTAATTAGATTTTAAACCAAAGACTGTAATAAGAGATGAGGAAGGACACTATATCCTACTTAAAGGGTCTATCCAACAAGAAGATCTAACAATTTTAAATATCTATGCCCCTAACATGGGAGCAGCCAATTATATAAACCAATTAACAAAATCAAAGAAACACATGGACAACAATACAATAATAGTGGGGGACTTTAACACCCCCCTCACTGAAATGGACAGATCATCTAAGCAAAAGATCAACAAGGAAATAAAGGCTTTAAGTGACACACTAGACCAAATGGACTTCACAGATCTATGCAGAACATTCCATCCCAAAGCAACAGAATACACATTCTTCTCTAGTGCCCATGGAACATTCTCCAGAATCGATCACATCCTAGGTCACAAATCAGGTCTCAACCAGTACCAAAAGATTGGATCATTCCCTGCATATTTTCAGACCACAATGCTTTGAAATTAGAACTCAATCACAAGAGGAAAGTCAGAAAGATCTCAAATACATGGAGGCTAAAGAGCATCCTACTAAAGAATGAATGGGTCAACCAGGAAATTAAAGAAGAATTTTTAAAAATTCATGGAAACCAATAAAATGAAAACACAACTGTCCAAAATCCTTGGGATGCAGCAGAGGCAGTCCTAAGAGGAAAGTATATAGCAATACAAGCCTTTCTCAAGAAACAAGAAAGGTCTCAAATACACAACCTAACCCTACACCTAAAGGAGCTGGAGAAAGAACAGCAAATAAAGCCTAAACCCAGCAGGAGAAGAGAAATAATAAAGATCAGAGCAGAAATCAATGAAATAGAAACCAAAAGAACAGTAGAACAGATCAACGAAACTAGGAGCTGGTTCTGTGAAAGAATTAATAAGATTGATAAACCCCTGGCCAGACTTATCAAAAAGAAAAGAGAAACTACCCAAATAAATAAAATCATGAATGAAAGCGGAAAGATCACAACCAACACCAAAGATATACAAACAATTATAAGAACAAAATATGAGCAACTATATGCTGGCAAATTAGATAATCTGGAAGAAATGGATGCATTTCTAGAGATGTATAAACTACCAAAACTGAACCAGGAACAAATAGAAAACATGAACACACCCATAACCACTAAGGAAATTGAAGCAGTCATCAAAAATCTCCCAACAAACAAGAGCCCAGGGCCAGATGGCTTCCCAGGGGAATTCTACCAAATATTTGAAGAAGAATTAATACCCATCCTTCTGAAACTGTTCCAAAAAACAGAAATGGATGGAAAACTTTCAAACTCATTTTACGAAGCCAGCATTACCTTGATCCCAAAATCAGACAAAGACCCCATCAAAAAGGAGAATTACAGACCAATATCCCTGATGAACATGGATGCAAAAATTCTCACCAAAATACTAGCCAATAGGATCCAACAGTACATAAAAAGGATTATTCACCACGACCAAGTGGGATTTATTCCTGGGCTGCAAGGTTGGTGCAACATCCGAAAAATTAATCAGTGTGATACAATACATTAATAAAAGAAAGAACAAGAAATATGATCCTCTCAATAGATGCAGAAAAAGCATTTGACAAAGTACAGCATCCTTTCTTGATCAAAACTCTTCAGAGTGTAGGGATAGAGGGTACATACCTCAATATCATAAAAACTATCTATGAAAAACCCATCTATGAAAAACCCACAGCGAATATCATTCTCAATGGGAAAAAACTGAGAGCTTTCCCCCTAAGGTCAGGAACACAGCAGGGATGTCCACTATCACCACTGCTATTCAACATAGTATTGGAAGTCCTAGCCACAGCAATCAGACAACAAAAAGAAATAAAAGGCATCCGAATAGGCAGAGAAGAAGTCAAATTCTCACTCTTTGCAGATGATATGATACTTTATATGGAAAACCCAAAAGAGGGTGCCTGGGTGGCTCAGTCGTTAAGCGTCTGCCTTCGGCTCAGGTCACAATCCCAGGGTCCTGGGATCGAGCCCCACATTGGGCTCCCTGCTCAGTGGGAAGCCTGCTTCTCCCTCTCCCACTCCCCCTGCTTGTGTTCCCTCTCTCTGTGGGTCTCTCTCTGTCAAATAAACAAATAAAATCTTTGAAAAAAAAAAGGGAAAGAAAACACAAAAGACTCCACCCCAAAACTGCTAGAACTCATAAAGGAGTTCAGTAAAGTGGCAGGATATAAAAACAATGCACAGAAATCAGGTGCATTTCTATACACCAACAACAAGACAGAAGAAAGAGAAATTAAGGAGTTGATCCCATTTACAATTCCACCCAAAATCATTAGATACCTAGGAATAAATCTAACCAAAGAGGCAAAGAATCTGTACTCCGAAAACTACAAAATACTCATGAAAGAAACTGAGGAAGACACAAAGAAATGGAAAAATGTTCCATGCTCTTGGATTAGAAGAACAAATATTGTGAAGATGTCAATGCTACCTAGAGCAATCTACACATTTAATGCAATCCCTATCAAAATACCATCCACTTTTTTCAAAGAAATGGAACATATAATCCTAAAATTTGTATGGAACCAATAAAGACCCCAAATAGCCAGAGGAATGTTGAAAAAGAAAGGCAAAGCTGGCAGCATCACAATTCCAGACTTCAAGCTCTATTACAAAGCTGTCATCATCAAGACAGTATGGTACTGGCACAAAAACAGATTCATATAGATCAATGGAACAGAATAGAGAGCCCAGCAATGGACCCTCAACTCTATGGTCAACTCATCTTCAACAAAGCAGGAAAGAATGTCCAATGGAAAAAAGACAGTCTCTTCAACAAATGGTGTTGGGAAAATTGGACAGCCACATGCAGAAGAATGAAACTGGACCATTTCCTTACACCACACACAAAAATAGACTCAAAATGGATGAAAGACCTCAATGTGAGACAGGAGTCCATCAAAATCCTAGAGGAGAACACAGGCAGCAACCTCTTCGACCTCAGTCACAGCAACTTCTTCCTAGAAACACCACCAAAGGCAAGGGAAGCAAGGGCAAAAATGAACTATTGGGACTTCATCAGATAAAAAGCTTTTGCAAAGCAAAGGAAACAGTCAACAAAACCAAAAGATAACTGACAGAATGAAAAAAGATATTTGCAAATGACATATCAGATAAAGGGCTAGTATCCAATATCTATAAAGAACTTATCAAACTCAACACCCAAAGAACAAATGATCCAATCAAGAAATGGGCAGAAGACATGAACAGACATTTTTCCAAAGAGGACACCCAAATGGCCAACAGACACATGAAAAAGTGCTCCAAATCGCTCGGCATCAGGGAAATCCAAATCAAAACCTCAATGAGATACCACCTCACATCAGTCAGAATGGCTAAAACTAACAAGTCAGGAAACGACAGATGTTGGCGAGGATGCGGAGAAAGGGAAACCCTCCTACACTGTTGGTGGGAATGCAAGCTGGTGTAGCCACTCTGGAAAACAGGATGGAGGTTCCTCAAAGAGTTGAAAATTGAGCTACCCTATGATCCAGCAATTGCAGTATTGGGTATTTACCCCAAAGATACAAATGTAGGGATCCGAAATGATACATGCACCCTAATGTTTATAGCAGCAATGTCCACAATAGCCAAACTGTGGAAAGAACCTAGATGTCCATCGACAGATGAATGGATAAAGAAGATGTGGTATACACAGACACAGACACACACAGACACACACACACACACACACACTGGAATATTATGCAGCCATCAAAAAACAACAAAATCTTGCCTTTTGCAATGATGTGGATGGAACTAGAGGGTATTATGCTAAGCGAAATAAGTCAATCAGAGAAAGACAAGTATCATATGACCTCACTGATATGAGGAATTCTTAATCTCAGGAAACAAACTGACAGTTGTTGGAGTGGTGGGGAGTAGGAGGGATGGGGTGGCTGTGTGATAGACACTGGGAAGGGTATGTGCTCTGGTGAGCACTGTGAATTGTGTAGGACTGATGAATCACAGACCTGTAACTCTGAAACAAATAATACATTATATGTTTAAAAAAAAAAAAAAGAAGAAGATAGTAGGAAGGGAAAAATGAAGGGGGAAATCGGAGAGGGAGATGAACCATGAGAGACTATGGACTCCTAGAAACAAACTGAGGGTTTTAGAGGGGAGGGGGGTGGGAGGGATGGGTTAGCCCAGTGATGGGTATTAAGGAGGGCACATATTGAATGGAACACTGGGTGTTATACGCAAACAATGAATCACGGATCACTACATCAAAAACTAATGATGTAATGGTGACTAACATAACATAATAAAATAAAATGTAAAAAAATAATAATTCTTCTCTCTATATAATGACACTTCAGGTACTAAGATGTATCAGTTCCTAACTAAGCCCCTTAGATTTGTATTTCATAAAATTTTATTATGTAGGAAACTCAATTCATTTTACCTAGGTTTATACATACTCATTGGTATAATATCACCAATATTCTGAAATCAATTCAGCTTCTTTAAATACTTATTTCATTAGCATCAGGGAAATGCAAATCGAAACCACAATAAGATATCATCTTACACCACAGAGCACCTCGGTGGCTCAGGTGGTTAAGCATCTGCCTTTGGCTCAGGTCATGATCTCCAGGTCTTGGAATTGAGCCCCACGTCGGGCTCCCTGCTCGGTGGGTAGTCTGCCTCTGCCTCTCCCTCTGCTTGTACTCTCTCTGTCTCTCTCTCTCTCTCTCTCTCAAGTAAATAAATAAATCTTTTTTAAAAGGTTAAAAAAAAAAAAAAGGCAAGAAACAACCAGTGTTGGCAAGGATGTGGAGATAAAGTAACCTTCACGCACTGTTGCTAGGAATGTAAATTGGTGCAGCCACTGTGGAAAACAGTACGGAAGTTCCTTAAAAAGTTAAAAATAGAATTACCATATGATCCATTAATTCCACCATGGGGTATTTATCCAAAGAAAACAAACACACTAATTTGAAAAGACAAATGCACTTCTATGTTTAGTGCAGCATTATTTACAATAGCCAAGATGTGGAAGCAACGCAAGTGTCCATGATAGATGAATGGATAAAGAAGATGTGGTACATATACAATTGAATATTACTTAGCCATAAAAAAGAATGAGATCTTGCCATTTGCAACAACATGGATGGACCTAGAGGGTATGCTAAGTGATATGAGTCAGACTGAGAAAGACAAATACCATATAATAACAGAATCCACTCTAGCTAATTTAAATAGACAGGAATTTGTTCTGGGTTATTAGGTGAATTTACAGAATTTCCAGAGTGCTACTCAAACAGGAACAACATCAGCCAAGAAAAACGTTCAATACCAACACAGTCCTACTTTAGTGGAAACCCCACTACTGCCACCACCCATTACTCAGTATCTACGATACGAGAATCCAGACTTGAAAACCTCTGCCAGCAGCGCCACAAAAGAACCAAATGCATCTGCCACTAGACTGCAGAAAGAGCCTATTTCTCCATGTGTGGCCGCTCTCGTGCTGGTTACTGTGTCCTTCCAAGTTTCACTGCCTTGCATCTTTTTGGCAAAGCCTGGGCCACATTCCCAGCTGCAAGAGAGCCTGGGAAATGCAGTTTTTATTTTGTCCAACTTCTTCAGTACCGAAGGGCACATTAGGAAGCTAGACTAGGTCAGGTGAACCAATCCCCAGTATCTATTAAAACTATTATATTGCTTAAAACACTAAAAGAATTGTGTGATATTATACATATTTCCCTCCCCACTTCAACTCTATCATTCATAAAATTAGAATATTAGTATCTATCCCTATTTCCTCACAAAGATTGTTATGAAGATCATGCCATATGTCAAAGTGTTTTGAAAAGCATGAAACTATACAAGGCAGCACTATTATAAAAATTACTAACTATTAAGAGTTTACCATCTGTCATTTAAGAACTAAAAACTTTAGATTCAATACAATAATTATAGTAGAGGAGGTAGGGGGAAGATCTTAACCACTGCACAATATTGTCTCCTCTCATTATTTGTTATATGTGATTATTTACAACAGCTAAATTCCCAGATACTTTAAATTATCTATTTACTTATGTCAAATGACTCTCAAGCTCAAAGCTTGAAATTAAACCAGAAATGTAAAAAAACAATTTTTTATAGAAACCTGCCCAGAAAATGGTCTTCAGAAGTTTCACACTTTTTAATAATTAAATTTAGCCTGCTAAACTATATTCATAACACTCAACTGCTTAAGAACTTACAGTTGTCTCCTGATCCCCAAGATACCAAGCGCAATCTTTTCTGTTTCAAGCAGGTTCAACTCTGAATCAGCAAGTCCTAAATTATTTATTTTCATTTAATTCATTATCTGTTCCAGGTAAACTATAATATTTACATATTCCTGTTAATCCTATTAATTTACCTTTACTCAGACCATTCCCTCAACTGGGACACCTATAGCATCCATCAGTTCTTTCAAGATGGCACACTGGGCACTCATTTAACCAGGTCTTTTCCCAGACCTCACTGAGATAGAAATAGAAAAGTACAAAAAAAGGAATAAAACCGTAACACAATTGCTAAAGAAAGTCAACAGCATTTGAGAGCCTTCTAGAAGATAGAAAGCTGATGAAAGGATGTCAACTAATGAAAACAAGAAGAGAAAGCTACAGTCTAGAATATGCCATGAGGAGTCTGCAGATGATGTCGGAGTCATTCTGCCTACTGGAATCCAAAGAGGCTCCGTTTGGAGGTATAATGCCAGGCAGAAACTAGTAGTGGTCTAAAACCAGGATGATTAATTAAACTCATGTATATGAAATGTTGCGCCCCTTTCCCTTTTCTCTATTACTGTTTGCAAAGCAGCAGGCAGCTCAACAGTCACCCCCAAGTCATAAAAAGAGGGCTTTTCTATCCAAAGAAATTAAGGAAATCATATGGGGAAAACTGAAGCATCTGGTATGTTATTGGACTCCAGGGTAAAGCCCTCCTTATTCTCACACACAGAAAGAGCTGCACAGCTGTTTTATAGCAAGAAAGAGGGGAAATGCCAGAGAGAGAGAAATCTGTGGGATAAAGGATATGGTGTGCCTAACCCAGAGATGTCTGGAGATGATAAACAAGTTACATCACTGAAAGGAAGGCATAGAGTTTGAGAAGAGATGTCTCTGTGACAAAAATGGTAGCATTATTTTAAGCAATGGAAAAGAAAATCCATTTGACCTTGATTATGGAATCCTTCCCTTTTGATTGACCAACGGGTTGTGACATTGGACCCCTGGAAAAGGAGATACAATTTTAGCATACTACTCTATCATGTAGTAAATAAAACATATACAGTCACAATAACATTAATGTTGTGTGATGGTTTTCAACTTTCATTATCAACTAATAACAAACACAGATTACTTCATTATGGTTGAATATCAAAATTAAAATGTTAACAACCTTGACTGTGTGAGAGTAAGATTAGAAGTGACAGAGGTAGAAAGTGAAAGGTGAAATGTAGAATTAAAGACAGAGAACAGGGGCGCCTGGGTGGCTCAGTCGGTTAAACGACTGCCTTCAGCTTGGGTCATGATCTCAGGGTCCTGGGATCGAGCCCCGCATTGGGCTTCCTGCTCGGTGGGAGGCCTGCTTCTCCCTCTCCCACTCCCCCTGCTTGTGTTCCCTCTCTTGCTATCTCTCTCTCTGTCAAATAAATTAAAAAAATCTTTTTAAAAATAAAGAGAACAGAATGAGTGCTGTTATTCTTACCAAACACAAGGAAAAGTCAGGATACTGACTAAAGATGATGGAATATGAAAGGGGGAAATAACAGTAAAACTAAAAATGATATCAAACTATAAAACATTGGAAGGAAGAAAGGGCAGGGATAAGCAGGTAGTATAGATGAACAAAGTGCTCATATTTCATAAAAGGAAATAAATGGATAACAAAGTTGATAAGTAAAGGAAAAGAATTATAAGTATATAACTTAATGTTCTGGAGTACCATCAGATCTAAAATCAGAAAGACTTCCTCCAGGGTGTGGGACTAGAAATAAAGAAGATTTTCTGTGGGGCGTGAAACTGAAGGTAGCAAGGAGCAGAACAGGAAATTGTTTTTCACCATAAACTCCTCTACATTATTTGATTTTCTATGATATACATATCTTTCCCTAAAATGTTTATAAATCTGAGTCAGTTTAGCTTCTCCTGGAACAAGTATTACGTCTCTTCATACTGACCATTCCACCACATTATGTGCTCTTAACACTTTCATATTTAAAGGTACTAGAACATCTTGAACTTGTTCATCTCTTATAATTATTCTCATTTAATTTCCCAAAACTAAGTTACTTTAAGTTCTGTAAAGTCAAAAACCAGACCTTATTTTTTTAATGAAATTCTAAGTATTTGATAGAGTACAATATGTATTTAGTTTGGCTAATATGTTAAGTACCCAGCAAAAAGCAATAACAAAATACCTACCATTAGAATTTCTTATTTAATAGCTGATTTTCTTTAGTTATAACCTAACATTCTCTATTCATTTCACATGTCAATGCTTTATTCTTCTTTTCAGTTTTTAACAAATGTTTCTGAGATGATTTTTTTTAAGAGTTCTGAGATATTCCAGGATATGGAAAATCATGGAGTTTGGTGATTTCCATACATTAAGAATTCTTAACTGTATGGTTGTCTTCAATCAAATCCAACATAGCACATAGCAGACTTATGGGCAAGTTTATGAAAGAATCTCCCAAATATTCAAAACTGCATTGTGCCTGCATTTAGATATGAATTTATCATATCTTTCAATAATCACTCTGAACGTAAACTGACTAAATGCTCCAATCAAAAGACACAGGGTATTAGAATGGATCAAAAAAAAAAAAAAAACAAGACCCATCGATATGCTGCCAGAAGAGCTTCATTTTATTTTTTTTAAGATTTTATTTATTTATTTGACAGAGAGATAGAGAGCACAAGTAGGCAGAGCAGCAGGCAGAGGGAGAGGGAGAAACAGGCTCCCCACTGAGCAGGGTGCCCTACATGGGGCTCAATTCCAGGACCCTAGGATCATGACCTGAGCCGAAGGCAGACGTTTAACCGACTCAGCCACCTAGGTGCCCCTTAACATCCATTAGCATGATAGATGGTTCTCCATCTCCTCACTTTCCATCTGCAGGTGTCTTTAGCTCTAAAATGAAGCTCTTGGGGCGCCTCTGATTTTAAAACAAAGATAGTAACAAGAGAAGGGCATTATATCATAATAAAGGGGTCTATCCATCAAGAAGATCTAACAATTATATTTATGCCCCCAACTTGGGAGTAGCCAAATATAGAAATCGATTAATAACAAACATAAAGAAACTCAATAATACAATAGTAGTGGGGTATTTTAACAGCCCACTTACAGCAATGGACAGATCATCTAAGCAGAAAATCAACAGGGAAACAGTGGCTTTGAATAACACTCCCGACCGGATGGACTTAACAGATATATTCAGAGCATTTCGTCCTAAAGAAGCAGAATACACATTCTTTTTGAGTGCACATGGAACATTCTCCAGAATAGACCACACAATGGGTCACAAATCGGGTCTCAATGGGTACAAAGAGACTGAAATCATACCATACATATTTTCAACCACAACACTATGAAACTTGAAGTGAACCACAAGAAAAATTTGGAAAGACTTCAAATACATGGAGGTTAATGAGCATCCTACTAAAGAATGAACGGGTTAACCAAGAAATTAAAGAATAATTTAAAAAATAGATGGAAGCAAATGAAAATGAAAATACAACAGTCCAAAACCTTTGGGATGCAGCAAAGGCAGTCCTCAGATGGAAGTATATTGCAATACATGCCCACCTCAACAATCAAGAAAAGTCTCAAATACACAACGTAACCTTACATCTAAAGGAACTAGAAAAGGAACAGCAAATAAAGCCTAAAACCAGGAGAAGAAGGAAATAACACAGATTAGAGCAGGCATAAACAATATGGAAATTTAAAAAAAGAACAGTAGAACAGATTAACAAAATAAGACCTATTTAACAAAGTAGTGGAAGTCTTAGCCTCAGCAATCAGACAACAAAAAGAAATAAAAGGCATCCAAATTGCAGGAAACAAACTGAGGGTTGCTGGAGTGGGGGGTGGGGTGGGAGGGATGGGGTGACTGGGTGATAGACACTGGGGAGGGTATGTGCTCTGGTAAGCGCTGTGAATTGTGCAAGACTGTTGAATCTCATATCTGTACCTCTGAAACAAATAATGCAATATATGTTAAGAAAAAAAAAGAAGAAGGTAGCGGGAGGGGAAGAATGAAGCGGGGGAAATCGGAGGGGTAGACGAACCATGAGAGACAATGGATTCTGAAAAACAAACAGGGTTCTAGAGGGGAGGGGGGTGGGAGGATGGGTTAGCCTGGTAATGGGTATTGAGGAGGGCACATTCTGCATGGAGCACTGGGTGTTATGCACAAACAATGAATCATGGAACACTTCATCTAAAACTAATGATGTAATGTATGGGGATTAATATAAGAATAAAAAAAAAAAGAAATAAAAGGCATCCAAATTGGCAAGGAAGAAGTCAAAGTTTCCCTACTTGCAGACAACATGATACTCTATGTAGAAAACCCAAAAGACTACACCAAAAAATTGCTAGAACTGATACGTGAATTCAGCAAAGTCACGGGATATAAAATCAATGTGCAGAAATCTGTTGCATTTCTATACACCAATAATGAAGCAGCACAGAAGAAATCAAGGAATCCATCCCATTTGCAATTGCACCAAAAACAATAAAATACCTAGGAATAAACGTAACAGGTAAGAGTTCTGTACTCTGAAAAATATAGATCACTTATAAAAGAAAGTGAAAAGGACACAAAGAAATGGAAAAGCTTTCCATGCTCATGAACTGGAATAATAAACATTGTTAAAATGTCTATACTACCCAAAGCAATCCACACATTTAATTCAATTCCTATCAAAATACCACCAGCATTTTTCACAGAGCTAGAACAAGCAGTCCTAAAATTAGTATGGAACCAGAAAAGACCCCAAATAGCCAAAGTAACTCTGAAAAAGAAGAACAAAACTGCTGGCATCATGATTCCACACTGTAGTACAAAGCTATAGTCATTAAGACAGTATGATACTGGTACAAAAACAGACACATAGGTCAATGGAACAGAATAGAAAACCCAAAAATGGATCCACAACTATATGGTCAACAAATCTTTGACAAAGCTGTAAAGAATATCCAACTGAAAAAAGACGGTCTCTTCAACAAGTGATGTTGGGAAAACTGGATAGCAACATGCAGAATGAAAGTGGACCATTTTCTTAAATAATACACAAAAATAAACTCAAATGGATGAAAATCCTAAATGTGAGACAGGAAACCATCAAAATCCTAGAGGAAAACACAGGCAGAAACCTCTTTGACCTTGGCCATAGAACTTCTTACTAGACATGTCACTACAGGCAAGGAAAACAAAAGCAAAAATGAACGACTGGGACTTCCTCAAGACAAAAAGCTTCTACACAGTGAAGGAAGCAATCAACAAACCTAAAAGGCAGCCTACAGAATGGGAGAAGATATTTGCAAGCAATATATCTGATAAAGGGTTAGTATCCAAAATCTATAAAAAACTTATCAAACACAACACCCAAAAAACAATCCAGTTAAGAAATGAGCAGACATGGGGCACCTGGGTGGCTCAGTTGGTTAAGCGACTGCCTTCAGCTCAGGTCATGATCCTGGAGTCCCGGGATCGAGTCCCGCATCGGGCTCCCTGCTCGGCGGGGAGTCTGCTTCGTCCTCTGACCCTATCCCCTCTCATGTGTTCTCTCTCTCTCATTCTCTCTCTCTCAAATAAATAAATAAAATCTTTAAAAAAAAAAAAAAGAAAGAAATGAGCAGACATGAATAGACACTTCTCCAAAGAAGACATCTGGGGGCACCTAGATGGCACAGTAAGCATCCAACTCTTGGTTTTGGCTCAGGTCGTGATCTCAGGGTTGTGAAGTCAAGCCCCACATTGGGCTCCACGCTCAGCCGGGAGTCTGCTTCTCCCTCCCTCTCTCCCTCTGTGCTCTCTCTCTCTGCCTCTCTCTCTGTCTCTCAAATAAAAATAAATACATCTTTAAAAAATAAAAAATAAAATTAAAAAAATTTAAAAAAATTGAAATCTTGCCATTTGCAATGATGTGGATGGAGCTAGAGTGTATTATGCTAAGCAAAGTAAGTCAGTCAGAGAAAGACAAATACCAGATGATCTCACTCATGTGGAATTTAGGAAAGAACACAGATGAACATATGGGAAGGAGGAAAAGAAAAAAAAAAAGAGAGAGAGAGGAAAACAAACCATAAGAGACTCTTAACAATACAAAACAAACTGATGATTGATGGAGGTAGGTGGATGGGGGATAGGCTAGCTTTGTGATGGGTATTGAGAAGGGCACTTGTTATGGTGAGCACCAGGTGTTGTATGTAAGTGATGAGTTACTGAATTTTACTCCAGAAACCCATACTGCACTAAATGTTCACTAACTAAAATATAAATTAAAAGATTTTAAAAATTTAAAATTAAAAAAAAGTATTGTGCCTGGAAGTTATGGGCGGAGGGTAAAGATAAGTAAGAGTGGCCACTAGGTAAGGACGAATTGATCCTGGAAGACAAAAGGTTGGCTCCCTTGCCTCAAAGGGAGACAACTCCTGTGCCACTCATTGTCCAGAGCTCCCTGTGGGATCAGGAAGAGATAAAGACTTCAGATCAGAACTGTCCAATAGAAAATTAATGTGAGCCACATACACAATTTAAAATATTTTAGTAGCTACGTTTTTTCAAGTATTAAAAGTGAGAAACATGTTTAAACATTAAAATGTAAAAAGAATAGGTAAAATGAATTTTTTAATTATATTTTGTTTTACCAAAATATTCAAAATATATTATTTCAACATGCAATCAATATATAGGTTATTGGGATATTGTACATTTTTTCATACTAAGTCTTTGAAATCTATTCTGTATTCTACTTTTAAATCTCAATTCAGATGCTAATTTTCATCAAATATTTGATCTATATTAAGATTTCATCAAATTTACAGTTAAAAAAGAACATCACGTACCCATATTTCAAAGCTTTCTAATAACTGATAATGTATCAGTTTTTAAGATTTAAATTATAATTAAAATTCACAATTCAGATCCTCAGCCGTACTTACCACACTTTTTGCTAGTGCTTGCCATACTACAGTGCAGCTTTAGCTCAGCTTCTTCCCTGCCTTATCCTGATTCCTTCAACGCCTCATAGGTTTCACACAGGACTCCTTCAGTAAATCACTTGTACAGGAACCCTTGTCTTAGGTTATACTTCTGGGAACCCACCCTATCTATATAGACTGTAATCAATTCCCCTCTTGGAGATTTGCAATACAACCTAGTATCTTAAAAGCATTGACTGAGAAATTCTCTGGTAAAGAACTCTGTTTAAAAATTTAAATCCAGAGATCTATAAATTTATTTAACTGCTTTTTCTCCCAGAAGAGCTCCTAGAACCTCCAGGAATACTAGTTTTCAAGGAGCACAGTTTGAGGCTGTACTGGAGCATTATTCTCAAGCAATTCCAAAGATACCTGGAGGGTTAAAACTAGCACATATTAAATGACAGCAAAAACAAAGGGAATACATATACACAATTACCAGTCAACAAGTATTTGTTGCAAGTCATATTTTCTTTCTAGATTTAGGTCTCCCCAACTATACAATAAAAATAATAATAATAGTTACTTCACAGGGTTATAGTGGGGAGTAATGTCTATATCCACTACTGTGATCAATGCTTTATATACAGTATCTCATTAAGACACATAAATACTAATAATTACAGTTGTTGTTATCATCATCACAATTAGAAAGGCACTGTGGAGACGTACCTATCTTCTTTATAATAATGCCAGATAAATCTTCCTTAAGCACAGACCTAGTCCTGTCACTGTCTTGACTCAAAAATTTCCTTTGGTGCTCCAGCATCTTTATCTTGCTATTCAAGGACCTCTCAGGTCTACTTACAAATCTACCATTACAAATTGATTTCCCATTTTGCTTTCCATGCATTCCAGGCAATGATCAGTCTTTGAGGAATTCCAACATTAGAGGACCATTTAGAAAAAGATGAACCAATAAGGAGATAGAGAGGAAGTAGCCAAAGAGATAAAGAGGGAAAATTAGGACTGTGTGGTTCTCTATTATTCAAGGAAACAGAGTATTTTAGAAAGAAGAAAATAATCAACTGTCTCAAATGTGCTAAGAGTTTCAAGTTAGTTAATAGTAGAGCTATAAAAGTTTGTAAAGGGCTTGTGAAAGAAGATGTTGAGTTCGTTTACACATAAGTGTAAGGTAATACATAAAAAGCCAAAGGGAACTACCTACTAAATGGTTAGAGCAATGGTGTTGACTATAGTGTGTATCACTTCTCACTAGGGAAGAAGGAAGTGGAGTGCCAACTCATGTGTTGAGCATCAAACATTCCCAAGGATGACCATTATTTGTGGAAGTGAGTTGAGCATGATTACCTATGTGTTAATGTAGAAAAATGATTGAAAAGCACTCAGAGTGTTTTTGGTAGTAGAGCTTTATATGAGAACTAAAAGTTGTCAACAAAGCAGTTATAATTAAAGTCCTGAGAATGAAAAAGATACCCAAGGAAAAAAGAGAAGACAGAACAGAGGACCAAGACTAAGACTTAAGAAAAATCATAGTTAGAAGACAAGAGGAAAAGAAAGTGAATGAGGAAAGAAAAGGAGGGTGTGGAGAAGTAATAAGAGAATTTAGTGTGTAACAACCTGAAAAAGGAGAAAACAACAAATAGACCAAAGCAGAACAGAAAAGGTAAAACAGGATAAGTTTACAAAGAGAGTGGACTAAAGGAAATGGAATTTTTTAGTATAGTTGACACCCTGTGTTACATTAGTCTCAGGTGTGATCACACAGTGATTCAATATACGTTATGCTATGCTCAAGTGTACACCACAATGTAGTTCACCACATCTGTCACCATACAATGCCATTACAATACCACTGACTTTTATTCCCATGACTTATTCATTCCATATCTAGAAGCCTGGATCTCCCACACCCCTTCACCTATTTTGCTCATTCCCCATTCCATCCCCCTGGCAACCATCAGTTTGTCCTCTGTATTTATAGGTCTGATTGTCCTTTATGTTTGTTTGTTTATTCATTTGTTTTGTTTTTTAGATTCCACATATAAATGAAATCATATGGCATTTGCCTTTCTCAGTCTGACTTATTTTACTTAGCATAACATCCTCTAGGTCTATCGGGAAATGGCATTTTTATTGAATATTTGCTAATCATCAAGCAGAGGCGAGCTAATATGTGTGATGAAAGAACCAGTGAAAAGGAATATGAATGAACAGACAGGAAAAAGGAGAAAACTATAGAAGAAAAGTCTCTCAAAAGAAGAGAAGACATAAATGAGGATCTAAGTAAGATTGGAAAGTTTTAAAGAGTAAGAAAGAACACCACTTCTTTGAAACTGAAGAAAAAGATGAGAAGAAAGAGTCAAGAACAGAAAATCTAAAAATTCTTGCTCCTGACCCTGAGAAACTGCCAACAGCTTAATGCACTCCTTAACACTAAAATATTCCTCAAAATAATAATGTTCAGAACTATCACCTGTGAGGATAAACTTTCGATCACTTGTCAGCACTACACTTACTCTGTTACCTTAGTACAGAGTGGTACCATCTCTCCAGCCATGAAGGAAAACAAAGTCATAACATATGCATCACACCTTTGATTTCAGACTCTTTACCAGCTGAGATTTCAGTCCTTATTTTAGTTTCTATGACTCCTCACTTAACAAATCAATCTGTTCACATGCCTTAAACCTTTACTCCTGTCTCTGAATTATACATCAGAGTAAATGGTATGTAGCTTACAGAATACCTCTTACTTTCAAAACTGACATTGCAGTTATTTTCTCAAATCAGCCTGTCTATATGTCCCAGGTCCAACATACCAAGTGACTGAAAGTGAGATGGCTGCACACACACATCATGTACTATACTTCCCAGCTGCCCACACAACACTTCAAGATGGGCGACACTAAGGAGTTAGCTGAGAATATCAAATGCACTATAAGAAAAGCCTGCTGCAGATTTTTCAAGTAAACACTAAGGGATGCCATGTTGAGTGTGTTCCAGCAATTAGTAGTTTACAAGCAATGTAGCTAATTGGCTCATCAGTCTTCAATGGAAGTGTTTCCATAAACATTCTGCCAGCTACAAGACACCATGCGTGCATGTTAAAATGTGTTAGAACAAGAGTTCATCATCCCCTTTCAAATGAAGAATGAACTGCATCTCCTCAAGCACAATGTATTTGGTAGAAAGATTATTGTATTTGTGACTTTATGCTTATCTAAGAACACTCTTGAGATATAATAACAGTTAAATATACACAACATCAACATAGCAATAGATGGAAATAATGAGGCAGCAGCTGTTGCCTTTGAAACCATATATAGGCTGTGAGTAATTGGTGGTAAATACCAAACATTTTATCTAAGTCCTAACTGCAATGTTGTTGAGCAGAGTAGATGGAGCTGACCTGTTACTTAGGGACAGTTAACTAAAAATGAACTGCTATTTTCTCTTATAAATAAATGTTCAATACAGCTGAGATTTAAAAGATAAGATCTTTCAACACAGGTGACCCAAAATGACACCAGTAAATTTTTTAAATCTGTTTTCCCTGGGATACATTTTTTTCCCTTAAACAAAAATAAAAATGCATTGAATAATCAGGGAGGCAATAGGTAACATTTTAAAAGTTCAATACTGGAAAATTCTATAATAGCATTTGTTGTTTAAGTAAGTACCCAAGTATACTGATAGGAAGATTTATTACACTTCCAAGATACCATTTTCCAGGAATAATTGTCTAGAAGTAATCGTTTTCTCTGACTACTATGGATGATAGTAAGTCTTGATTTCTAATTCCTGTTGGAAAAAAAGTCTATAAACCTAGGGTCTTATCAATCATGAAGATGAAGAACTACGGAAATGTATAAAGAGGGATAAATTTTTTAAATACCCTGAATACATGTATTATGCACATAACAAATTGTGCATTTTTCAATACAGATGTTTACTTCTCACCAGGGAGGGGACAGTCCCTTAGCCACTAGTCATACCACCTACCCTGCTAGAAATACTCATGAGCTGTGCGAAGTGGGGCAAGCTGTCAGCTGCTACTGGCCCAAGCTTTACAAACATATGGTTGGGAGGCTCCTGCATATTAGCAGCCTCAATAGCACAGCATTTCTTTTAGTATAAAATGCCATAGCCCCGTATTTGGGAAGGAGAGCTATAGTTAGAGGGCCCTAATGGATTCAAAAATCTCCTCATTAATCTTCCTAACCCTCCAACTGGCTCATAATAGCCTTGGTGGAGGCCCACAATTAAAAACAGATGGGGAAGTATGTTAGAAGAGGCAGGATTCCAACGAATTCGCAAGCCCTCTCCCACTTGACATACATCAACATGAAGCCAACAGTCCATGTTTCCAATTGCTAGCTCTGCTCGTAGTAACTACCAAGACTGCTGGTGTTAAACTGCACATTCCAGATAATTCAGATCAAAGTATATGCAGGTTTGATCAGTGCTAAGCTACCCCTGTGCAGGCATCTTGGCTTGTCTGGGCAATAGACAAGAATGTTGAACCTTAATCTTTCTCTGAACACGCTCGAAATCTCAAATTAATTATGCCTCTATACCTTAAGGAAGGCATATTTTTATATTTATTTTATAACTTATCCTTGAACAACACAGGTTTGACCCAGTCCCTTTATAAGGTGGATTTTTGGTATATAGTGTAGTACTATAAATGTATTTTCTCTTCCTTGTGATCTTCTAAATAACATTTTCCTTTCTCTAGTGTAAGAATACAGTGTACAATATGCATAACATACAAAATAGGTGTTAATCAACTGTTTATGTTATCAGTAAGCCTTCTATAGTAGGCTATTAGTAGTCAAGTTCTGGGAGAGTCGAAAGTTATACACGGATTTTTGACTGCACGGGGGTCAGCATCCCTAACTCACGTATTGTTAAAGGTCAACAATACGTCACTAGGAATCTAAAAATGTAGAGATATTACGATAAAGCAGTTAGTGTTTGCATGAGAAAACTATTAACATTATGTTTAAATGTTCAAAGGAAAAAGAATCTGATACCCATTAAGAATTAAATCTGGGGGCGCCTGGGTGGCTCAGTCGTTAAGCATCTGCCTTCGGCTCAGGTCATGAACCCAGCGTCCTGGGATCGAGCCCTGCGTAGGGCTCCCTGCTCAGTGGGGAGTCTGCTTCTCCCTCTCCCACTCCCCCTGCTTGTGTTCCTCTCTCACTGTGTCTCTCTCTGTCAAATAAATAAATAAAATCTTAAAAAAAAAATTAAATCTGTTTACTTGTTTACTACCTGTCTTCCCACTAAAATATCAGCTCTATGAGGGCAAGCCTTGTCTGCCTAGTTCACTTCTGTGAGCCTAGCACATAGAACAGACCCTGGCCTAGACAAAGGTTTCAATAAATATTTAATTTTTTTTTAATAAAAGAGAAAGAAATGCAAGTCTCTAAGAAAAGACAGGCTAGACATAGACCACATCTTCCTATCAACTATATATGTACTCACCTATACTCATATGGGAGAGAGTCGTCTTTCCCTACTTAATGGTAAAACAAAGGAAAATGGAAGTTGAGAGTCACTATTTTGTTTTCCCTTCATATGTGCTTCGACAGCCTTTGAGATATACAAGGCATTTACCAGACATTATTACAACTGTTTACACATCTATTTACCCCAGTAGACTATTAATACCTAGGATATATCTTATTTATTTCTGTATTTCCAGGGCCCAAAATAAAACCAAATTCAGATACCAAATATTTAACCAAAATAGGTAAATATTAGGCAAATGCTGTAAATATTAACAAATGTTTACAAATGAATAAAGGACTTAAGAGTCTAAATATGGTTTCTTTTGTAATCTTCTCTCTTTCTTAATGATACCTTAGTGAAATACTGACTATTCACTTCCTTTCTACAATCCTTCTCTCTCAGAGTAAGCCCATATTTTGTTTGAGATTGGAACAAACTCTGAACCAGGTTTATTTAATAGTCCACATAATTTTTGTCCTTTTCCTTTTTTTAATCAAAGCATTGAAAAAAACACAAAAGGATGTCTTTTTTTTTTCAGTTGTAATTCAAATCCATAATTCCATCTAATTTTTTTTTTACTAGCTGAAGGCAAAAGCTAAAGCCAGGATAATTGAGAAGACTACCCACTGTAGGGATCTCACAGTACCACTAAATTACATGTAAAGCAAATTTCAACCTAGTTTCCTCTACAACTTTAAATTCAGCTGACAAATTGTTAAGAATTTTGCTAAACCCAGATCAATACTTACCTTCTTTTCCAAACAACAAATAATGTTTATGAATAAAAAGAATATATATACACATACAGACATATATATATACACATTTGTTACAATTCCCTGTTCTTTGCAATTTCATGTATGAACAGCAAATGCCATACACTGTATCATATCACTTTTGTAAAATTAGTTTCTCACATAAGCCAAATAAAGTACCATAATCTTACATCATAAGGGATCCCAAAGCAACAGGCTATGTGTGTTTGCATGTGTCAAATATTTTCTTCTTTTTAAAAATAACCATCCAAATGTTTCATTTCAGAGATAATACCTGAACAAGTATCAATCTAAAAAGTCAATTGCAAAAAAAAAAAAAAAAAAAAAGTCAATTGCATTTCAATGCACCAACAACACCAGAAATATAATTGATTTGAGTCCAGAAACATACCCACATATATCTGAAACTTTGGCATTTAACAAAAGTGACATATCCAAACCATTTTTCAAAGTAGTTGTACCAATTTACACTCCACCAAGAAATGTATAAAAGATCCTGTTACTTCAAAGTCTTTCTGACATGTCAGACTTTTTAATTTCTGCCAACTGAATTGCATAAAATGGTGCCTCATTTGCATATCTCTGACCACCAGTGAAGCTGAATGTCTATTTTTTTTTTTAAATATTTTATTTATTTATTTGACAGAGAGAGACACAGTGAGAGAGGGAACACAAGCAGGGGGAGTGGGAGAGGGAGAAGCAGGCTTCCCGCGGAGCAGGGAGCCCGATGTGGGGCTCGATCCCAGGACCCTGGGATCATGACCCAAGCCGAAGGCAGACACCCAATGACTGAGCCACCCAGGCGCCCCTGAATGTCTCTTTACATTTTCATTGGTGTTTATTCCTCTGTAAAATTCTCTTTATGCCCATTTTTCTTTTGCTTTTCTTATTGATTTGTGTTCTTGTGATTATCCTGTTGTGTTTAAGTCAATATTTTCCCCAACTGTGTCTTTTCATTTTCTTTAAGAATTTTTTGATGTAAGAAAGTTAATTTTGATATAATAAAATACATTAGTCTTTTCTTTATAGTTTTTTGTTTCATGTTTAATAAACCCTGTTATACATCCAAAGCCTTAAAATATTCATCCTATTTGTAATGAGTTTTTAATATTTGCTTTTGATATTTAGATCCTAAATCTACCTGGAGTTGATGTTCTGTACATGATTATGAGAAAGCAAATGGCAGAAAGATTGAATAAGAGAGAGAGAAGTCAAAAGAAAATGGCAGCTGAGAGAAGGAGAAACTGGGGAAAGAATTCTTCCCCCCTTCAGAAAGTCAGAGAGATAAAATTGGGAGTTCTCATATCAGTGAGGTCATATGATACATGTCTTTCTCTGATTGACTTATTTCACTCAGCATAATACCCTCCAGTTCCATCCACGTCATTGCAAATGGCACTGATATGAGGAATTCTTAATCTCAGGAAACAAACTGAGGGTTGCTGGAGTGGTGGGGGGGTGGGAGGGATGGTGTAGCTGGGTGATAGACATTGGGGAGGGTATGTGCTATGGTGAGCGCTGTGAATTGTGTAAGACTGTTGAATCACAGACCTGTACCTCTGAAACAAATAATACATTATATGTTAAAAAAAAAAAAGAAGAAGAAGAAGAAGAAGATAGCAGGAAGGGAAGAATAAAGGGGGGGAAATCGGAGGGGGAAATGAACCATGAGAGATGATGGACTCTGAGAAACAAACTGAGGGTTCTAGAGGGGAGGGGGGTGGGGGGATGGGTTCGCCTGGTGATGGGTATTAAAGAGGGCACGTTCTGCATGGAGCACTGGGTGTTATACACAAACAATGAATCATGGAACACTACATCAAAAACTAATGATGTAATGTATGGTTATTAACATAACATAATAATAAAAAATTTAAAAAAAATTGGAGTTCTGAGTCTGCCTAAGAGGAAATCCAAAATATCTCATACTTTCAATTCAGACTTTTGAGGTGCTACACCCAAGAATAACAGCTAGCCAAAAATAGACCAACTTTTAAAAATTAATTCTACAGCAGCGCCTAGGTGGCTCAGTCTTTAAGCGTCTGCCTTCGGCTCAGGTCATGGTCCCAGGGTCCTGGGATCGAGCCCCACATCGGGCTCCCTGCTCAGTGGGAAGCCTGTTTCTCCCTCTCCCACACCCCCCTGCTTGTGCTCCCTCTCTCGCTGTGTCCCTCTCTGTCAAATAAATAAAATCTTAAAAAAAAATTAATTCTACAATTTGTCATGCACAATGCTCAGCATCCAATCAAAAATTATCCAAGATACCAGGAAACAAAGTTAGGTATTGGAAAAGCAAAAGAAATAACAGATAATAGAAACAAACATATAAGAAAGCCATATATTTATACAGAAATTAGCTGTAATTGAGATGTTCACGAGAAATAATGGCAAGATGAAAATTTCAGCAGGAAATTGGAATTTGGAAAGAAATTAGAGAAATGAAAACTATTTCTATTTCCATAGAAATGGAAACTATTTTTAAAAAAACAAATGGAAAATCAAGAACTAAAAATGTACAGTAACTAATGTAAAAAGTTCACTGGACAGACTTAAAAACAGACGGGAAAAAGCAGAGCAAAAGTGTCGTAAATCTAAAGACAGATATAAAGGGGTGCCTCGGTGGCACAGGTGGTTGAGCGCACAACTCTAGGTTTTGCTCAGGTAGTATCTCACGGTCATGAGATTGAGCCCCACGTCAGGCTCCGTGCTCAGCAGAGTCTGCTTGAGATTCTCTCCCTCTCCCTCTCCCTCCCTCCCTCTCTAAAAAATAAATCTTTGTGGGACGCCTGGGTGGCTCAGTTGGTTAAGCATCTGCCTTCAGCTCAGTTATGATCCCAGAGTCCTGGGATCGAATCCCACATCCGGCTCCTTGCTCAGTGGGAGGAGCTCCTCCCTCTGCCTGCGGCTCCCCCTGTTGTGCTCTCTCTGGCAAATAAATAAATAAAAGCTTTAAAAGTAAATAAATCTTTTTAAAATAAATAAATAAATAAAAGATAGACATAAAATTAAAACCTATTAAAGTACCATTTTACAATACCACAAAAATGAATTACATGTTTCTGAATCAGAAGACTCATTACTATTAAAATGTCAGGTCAGTACAAATTGATCTGTAGATCCAATATAATCCCAATCAAAATCCCAGCAGGCTTTTTTGTAAAAATTAAGAATCTGATTCCAAAATTTCTATGGCAGTGCAAGGGACCTAGAATTACAAAATCAAGATAATTTTTATTTTAACACTTACACTAATCAAGACCACGTGTTATTCGTATAAGGGTAGACATACAAATCAATGAAACAGAACAAAGTTCCCAGGTAGACACACAGATAATGGTCAACTGATTTTCAAAAGCAGGTGCAGGGGCGCCTGGGTGGCTCAGTCGGTTGAGCGACTGCCTTCGGCTCAGGTCATGATCCTGGAGTTCCGGGATCGAGTCCCGCATCGGGCTCCCTGCTCGGCGGGGAGTCTGCTTCTCCCTCTGACCCTTCCCCCTCTCATGCTCTCTCTCTCTGTCTCATTCTCTCTCAAATAAATAAATAAAATCTTTAAAAAAAAAAAAAAAAGAAACAGGTGCAAAAGAAATTCAATTGAGAAAGAGTAATTTTTTTCAAAAGCTATACTAAAACAATTAAACTTCCACATAATACTGGATCAACTGAATTCCCATATGAAAAAGAAAATGAATCATGACCCCTAACTCACACCATTCATAAAAATTTATTTCCAGATAGACTGCAATGGCAAAACAATAAAGCCCATAGACGATTACATATGAGAATATCTTCTTGACTTACAGTAGGCAAAGTTTTTTTTAACAGAACAGAAAAATCTCTATCCATAAAGGAATAAAATAATTAACTGTAATTTATCAAAATTACTTCTAAATATCAAAAATATTTAATATAATTAGAGAAGATGTTTTTAATATCCACCACTAACAAAAGACTCATATCTAGAACACACAAAAAGGGCGCCTGGGTGGCTCAGTTGGTTAAGCGACTGCCTTCGGCTCAGGTCATGATCCTGGAGTCCCGGGATCGAGTCCCGCATCGGGCTCCCTGCTCGGTAGGGAGTCTGCTTCTCCCTCTGACCCTCCTCCCCCTCATGCTCTCTGTCTCTCAGTCTCTCTGTCTCAAATAAATTAAAAAAAAAAAAATAGAACACACAAAAAGTCATCAGAGAAATAAAAATTAAAACTACAGTGGAAAACTACTACATACACTTGAATCAAAAACACTGACTCTTGCTAACAGCAAGTTAGTAAGAATGCAGAGCAACTGGAATTCTTATACATTACTAATTAGAGTGTTAACTAGAAAATCTACTTCAGAAAACTGTTTGGTAAAATCTATTAAAGCTGAATGTATGACCTTATGACCTAGTGATTTCATCCTAAGTATAACCAGCAGGAAAGTCTACATTCAGGCACCAAAAGTAATGCACAAATATGTACACAGCCGCACTGTTCCTTAAGGCCAAAACCTGTAAAAACTCAACTGTCCATCAATCTAACATGAATAAATAAATTATGATCTATTTATCAATGAATTGAATGAACTACTACATGTTGCGATCTCACAAACACAACGTTGAACAAAAGAAGCCAGACTCAGGAGATATACTATACAGATCCTACTTATGTAAAGTTCAAACGAGGCAAAAAACTAACCTATGTAATAACCTAGGATAATTGTTACCATTGAGGTAAAGAAGTGATGACTGTTTGGAGGCACAAGGGGTGCTTCTAGGATTCTGCTAAGTTTCTCTTTCTTTTTTTTTCTTTTTTTTTTTTTAAAGATTTTATTTATTGGGCGCCTGGGTGGCTCAGTTGGTTAAGCGACTGCCTTCGGCTCAGGTCATGATCCTGGAGTCCCTGGATCGAGTCCCGCATCGGGCTCCCTGCTCGGCAGGGAGCCTGCTTCTCCCTCTCCCGCTCCCCCTGCTTGTGTTCCCTCTCTCACTGTGTCTCTGTCAAATAAATAAATAAAATCTTAAAAAAATAAAATAAATAAAATAAAAATTAAAAAAAAAAAGATTTTATTTATTTATTTGATAGAGACACAGTGAGAGAGGGAACACAAGCAGGGGGAGCGGGAGAGGGAGAAGCAGGCTCCCTGCCGAGCAGGGAGCCCGATGGTGGGGCTCAATCCCAGGACCCTGGGATCATGACCCGAGCCGAAGGCAGACGCTTAACGACTGAGCCACCCAGGCGCCCCTCTGCTAAGTTTCTCTTTCTTGATCTGAGTGAAGGTTACATTGTGCGTTTACAATGTGAAATTGTATTGTGTTGTTCACAATAATGTATGCACTTTCCTGTATTTCTTATTCTCTGTAAACAATTAAAAAACCTTAAATATAACCAACTGTGTGACTTAGAAGCAATGTCTATACATTGCAGGGGTACAGTACAGTCTATACGAGGGTAGCATACATACCAAAGGCAAAACATGTAGTCCGAACATTATAAGCAATTCTCAGCTAATTCCCAGCTGATTGTTATGTAACTATTCTAAAACTAAATAAAATACTGGGTTTAATACTTGGCCATTGTATAGATGTAAGTATAGGAGTAAGCTGTAAGATCATGAGTGAAAAATAAATCATCACTATGTAGGCCACCTTTGCTGGATTTCTACGGTTCTACCCACAGATGACCTTTCCTTTCACCATTTTTTCTTAATACTATTCATGTCCTTATCTTCCATAGGCAAATTCTTTAGGTAATCAAATGCCCACATTATTTATCACTTCAGGTCTCTAACTAAAGCCACTAAAGTCAGTAAAACAATAAAACAGAATCCTGTTGTAATGCTACATAAGTTACAGTCTCTCGTAGAAGAAGAAATTTTCTAAATTAGTCTCAAATTCTTCTTGAAAATAAGTCAATAAATACACAAAAATATCTTCTACCTCCAATATTTTTTCACTTTCCCAAATACTTTAAACTTATTATTTGCTCTTCATTCGTCCTTTATAGTATGCCACTGGGCAAAGCCCTTAAAAAAAAGAGCAGGAAACTAAAATATGTTTCTAGTATCAAAGAGTTGCTTGAATCAGAATTCATTCTCCTGATACGTCAGCTCCACCACTGAGCTAAAATTCCTTCCAAGTTTTTCAGAACAGTGCTCTCACTGTTACTATCTCTGCTGTCCATAGGATAAGCATTGGCCATTCCCCAAATTCCAGAACCATTTGCCATTTCACTGCCTTCCTCCCACACTCAAGTGGCAAGAGTTCAATTTGGCAGTTTGTCAAAAAGAATCAGAGTATAAAGCACTTGGTGATTTTTAACCAAATGTTGTTGTGTATACAGCATACGCCATATATATCACATAATATGATTTCACACATTATAATAGAACACAGTGAAGGATATACTACATAATCCTAGAATCCAAATGTACTTCTCTTTGAGACCTTCTCTTTAAAATAATTTTCTTTTATTGAGCCAAAAGCCATTAACTTACTTTTTTTTAAAGACATACTATTTCATGACAACTTACGCTATTACTGTTCCCTAAGAATGACCAATGTCTTATATATTTTATTATTAGGTGTTTTATAAAAACTATGTTGTCAAATAGATCACATTATGTGACAAAAACAATACCAGAATAGTGTTCATATTCCTCACCAAAAGACTCAGCAAAGAAAGCATAAGAGATAATGTTATAAATGCAAAGATAAAATCATTATAAAATTTTATAATATACAGTGACAAAATGATACTCCAGTTTTTAAATTTATTTAACATTTACCAGGTGGTTATTATGTGTCAGGTATTGCTCTTCAAATAAGACCTGGTATTTGCCACTTCCAAGGAATTAAGAGTCTAGACTTACTGAACAAGTAAATTAATGTTTGGTGTATGAAGTAGTAAATCCTATGAAAGAGAGATGCTCAGGGTCTGTGGGGACACAGAAGAGGGACATCTAAATCAGCACTATGAGGTCAGTACACACTTCCTGGAAAAGACCTAGGTTAAGCTTTGCTGCAGTGAATAACTGGCTGAATGAGAGGGGTAATCCAGGTGAAGGGAGTAGCTGGTAACAGAAGTGCAGAGGCATAAGACAACATGGACCATTCAAGATACTTCAAGTTCTTGTTTGGAGGAAAGTTTGAGAGGGGGACAGAATTGGGAAATGAGAAGGGAGAGAATGGCAGAAGCCCAATTATGAAATGCTGAGAGAGCTAGGTTTAGAAGTCTGAACTTGATCCAGAAAGACTGTCCCTCTAATCCTTCAAAAACTACTAAAAAGGATTTTAAGCAGCGAAGTAAAATGAGTATATTTTCATCTTTAAAAGGTATATTTGGCTCTGGTATAAGGTAAGGCTAATGCAGTAATCCTGAATTCAGGAGGCAACATTAGTAATGGAGAACAGGGAAAGATCTGAGAGACAAAAGGAGACAGAATTTGTTAAACTTAGAGACTAATTGGAAGAGAGGGTGAAATGAGAATGAAGTCTAAACTGACTTGGTGATACCAGAACAGAGAGGACAGGACAAAGAGTGAGTCTAAGGTGGTAGGGAGCAAGGAGGAGTGATGAATTCATGTGAAATTATCTTGGGCATTATGTTTTCTTTATATTTTCTGAAGAGTCTCTATAAAATATAAATCATATATGAAATATATCACATATAAAAAATAACTCCTCTATATTTGACCTAAAGTTTATTGTAGCTAATATATTCATTTTAATTATTTAATTAGCAAACATTTCCTGATTTTCATGAAGTTATGTTGGGAAGAGAAATATCTGAATACCCCAAGTCTCTTTCACAAAACCAAAGAGGAATATTTAAGTTTTCTTAACCTCTCAAAATAGTTCCTTGAAGCAAGCTGATACATAAATAGGACAGTTCTTTTAAAAACAGACTGCAAATGAGACTTACATTCATTAGAAAACTGTTGAATTATCATAAGTAAATACAAAAATGTATACTTTCATTTTATAATATTAACATAGCAACAACATGGGTTATACATAGTTTATGCGAAGCATTTCTTTTTAAGTTTAGGAAATCTAAACCTCTAGAAAATCAAAAAATAAATGTATTCCTGAGTGGTCAGGTCTGTAATTTATTATCTCCAACTATTAACAAGGAACTTGATTATTTATGTATGGGAAAATACACCTTTAGCTTCATTAGTCATTTCTCATTATATCTATGACAGAACAGGATACACTTCTCTTTGCTTATTATGGATAAACTATGGCATGTGAGGGGAAGAAGGGGCCTGCAGGGACTGAACAACCGAAGGAAAGAACCAGGAATAGTACTCTGAGCCTTAGAGCTGTCTAATGAGCCACTCTGCCTCCCACAGCTAGCTCCTCAGAGCTCTACAAAAGACTAATAAACTCAAGTCAACAAAAACAAAACCCTCCAAATCTAATTCCATAACTAACACCCTAAGAACATACAGTTTGCTCCCGACCAGAATTAGAGTACTCACTTTCTTTGCGAACTTCCTCAAGTGCAGTAGTAAGCTCTTCCTTTAAAACTGTGGCTTCCTGGGCAATCTTCTCTCCCTTGTCTAATAAATTCCAAGTTGCTTCCTCCACAGAAGCTAGGAGGACTCTGGCTCTTTTTGAACGTCCTTTTTTCCTGTTGGAAGGATTCTGGGGACAATTTACAAGTGTAGTAACCTAAAATTGGAAAAATACAAGCCACTCATTAGACATATGAGAACATAGTCCTGGGACATCACAGCCCAGAACAAAAGGAAGTATTTCATAGTAACATGATTTATTCCCAGTACTATTGGTATGCCCTCATAAGTCAAGTCAAGGCACTAAGAATAATAGTATCAGCCACTATGGAATTTCCAACTAAAGATAAAAAGGAAAGAAGGAAGGAGGTAAGAAGGAAGAAAGGGAGGACAGGAAGAAAGAAGAGCCACAGAGGCTGAAACTTACCAAGTTTTATTATTGAAACAATGCAGTATATATATATTATATATATTTTAACGTATGTATAAATATCTATACATACTAATTATTTATATCACATTGTAGCCAGCAGTCTATATTAAGAGGGAGGCAAAATCAGCATAATTAGGTCAGTAAGTATTATTCTATTTAGGCTGAGTATAGAGATTATTAATGTGGAGGGGGTACAGAACCACACTAAAACATAAAACACTGGTTACCTCAGAGGGACAAAACCCAAATTATTACTATGACCTACCTATTGGTCCTTTGTAACCTCTCTTACCTGTCTCCTACACCCTCCCCTAACTCCTCAGGCCTCTGAAACAGGTCTTGTTCAAAATCTCCTATCAAGAGGACTTTCTTGACTACCCCATCCCCACCTTCTCTCACTATGTCCCCTCACCCCACTTTATATTTGCTCAAAACACTTACAGAACCTGATTTTTTTGTTTATACATTTATTTCATTTCCCCAATACTAAAATATAAACTCCATGAAAGCAGAAAATGTGGTTTTCTCTCCAGCACCCAGAACAACGCACAAAGTAGGTGTCCAATAAATATTTATTATATAAATGGCTTAACGAATGGGGTAGTTGAAAGGGACTTTTTTTTTTTAAGATTTTTATTTATTTATTTAACAGAGAGAGAGAGCACAAGTAGGCAGAGCGGCAGACAGAGGGAGAGGGAGAAGCAGGCTCTCCGCCGAGCAGGGAGCCCGATGTGGGGCTCGATCCCAGGACCCTGGGATCATGACCTGAGCCGGAGGCAGCCGCTTAATGACTGAGCCACCCAGGCGCCCCTGAAAGGGACTTTTTAATCTCTATATTTTGAATTGCCTGAATACGTTAATAATGAGCATTATTCCTTTTGTAAATTTGTTTAATATAAGAATAAACTAATGAGGGACGCCTGGGTAGCTCAGTCGGTTAAGCGTCTGCCTTCGGCTCAGGTCATGATCCCGAGTTCCTGGGACTGAGTCCCACATTGGGCTCCCTGCTTGGGGAGCCTGCTTGTCCCTCTCCGTCTTCCTCTGCCTGCCGCTCCCCCTGCTTGTGCGCACTCTCTCTCTGACAAATAAATAAATAAAATCTTTTTTTAAAAAAGAATAAACTAATGATAAACTAAAAACCTATTTAGAGATCAAAATTAAGCATCTGGGGCGCCTGGGTGGCTCAGTCAGTTGAGCGTCCATTCTTGATTTCGGCTCAGGTCATAATCTCAGGGTCATGAAGTTGAGCCCCATGTCGGGGTCCACGCTCAGCACGGAATCTGCTTGTCCATCTCTCCCTCTGCTCCTTCCCCCACTCACGCTCTCTCTCTCTCAAATAAACAAATAAATTAAAACCTTTTAAAAAAAAAAAAAGAAAGAAATTAAGCATCTGTATTTGGAAACTAAATCTCATACAAAATTACATTGTAAAAAATTTCCATTTCTTAATTAAACCTTGAATCCAAATAATAAATATGGTTAACATTTTTATAAGCAAAGCTGGAAGATCCCCACTGTAGAAGAAGAAAAAAAAAACTTGTATCCAGGGTTTAAAATGACAGACCTGAAACTCCTGTGGAAAGCTAGAATCCTACATATCCTCAGATAGCCAAGGCTTATAACAATCATATACCACATCCTTGACAATGTACTATACATAACCCTTCCTGCTCTGTAGCCCCTAGAGGTTTGGCTTGTTTATTGCTTATAAAGCACAACATATTTGTTTATTTGTATATCTGGACCCAGTTTTTTAACTAGGAACTGAGAAAGAACTTACAAGCTATGGGGGAAATATGTACATAAAAATCATTTTTGTCTGCCCTTTCAAATTCTCCTCCTCCATCCAAGAGACCCTTTGCTTTATTCCAATTTTCTTTATTCTCATGTTCACAACCCAGAGTGCAGTACCTTGTAGCAAGTCTTTGTTTCCTCTCTCGGAAAAGAACAATCATATTATCCTATAACTGTATGAAGGTTAAATATGTAAAATGTCTTGTAAAATGCACAACATGACACAAATATTGGTTGACATTTAATGTGCATTTTCTAGTCCATTCCCCACATGGATACAGAAAATCTGTTATGGGATCCTTGTCAGAGGTGTTCTCTTGGGCTACCCTCCTGTTGTTCTTGGGGCCCCCTGTGCTAAATGTGATGAAGGCAGTTAACAGAGCACTTTCTATATGTTTTGCAAACAGTCAAATAGAGCCGCGTGTCTTTATTATTATGTATTAAATAAAGATGATAATATGCCTGCCTTATTACATGGGTTTTCACATACTCCAAAAGGCAAATATCTCACTATTGTCCATCTAATTTATATATTCAGAGTTAAAAGATATTTGTTCAGATTAAGACAAATTATAGCACCTAGTTTAAAATCTTTGTTTAAAATGAAGAATAAGTATCATTGTCTAAATGTTCCTTCAGAATGTATTTTAAGTGCCACAATTCATGGTGCTTCCCACTGAACATTCCTCTATTATTGTTCAGATCTCCATGCGCCAAATGTTTCCCACAGAATAGCCTGAGCTTTGAAATTAAAATGAGCATTCCAGAAATGCTTTGTTCCTTATAACAAATGCCAAAGAAGAAATGTGAAAAGAACACTGTATAAGAACACTGTGCCTCCATCAAAATAAATGCAATTGCAACCTGCAAGTTATTCACATTTATAAATCATTTATACCTATGTCTTCTTCTGAAATACCCCAATATAGTTATTTGATATTGATTAAAGTCAAGTGACACTTTCAATGATTCACTTTATTTCAGAAAGTAAAGATGGCTTGGTAATCCTGTGGGGAAGAAAAGGAAACTAAACTTTTTTTTTTTTTTAACCCCAACTTACCTATAGGATCTAACCAACTCCCCTCAGTGACTGTGACTCAAGATAACAGATGACTCTCACCAAAGGTTGGGAGTGCATTTGTTATCTGAAAAAGTCTTCCATCTCTTGAAGGAATATCAGCAATCAGTAAAAAATAGCTTTCAGTTATTCTGTAAAATAATTCCTGTTCCCTCATTTTTTTTCAGTACAAAATCAGTTCTATTTTTATAAGCAACACAAAAACTTTAGTTGGAATTTATAGCAAAGATGATTCTAATGTAAGTCCTAGTCTATGTCTTGCTAACCTTTCTTTTTGTCACTCATGCACAACCCTCCCCTTTTTCTCTTTCTCAGTCCCTCTCATTTAGAAAATTTATGGCTCCTCCAGGCTCTTAAAGAGCCTGGCTTCACTCACTTTTCTTTAGTCTGTAAATCTGAGCTAGGCTACAGACACACCTTCACACGTACATACAGGAATGAGCTCCCTATTGAAATGGTCCTACATTAGATACTTCAAATAATATGAAAAGAAGAAATCACCTGCTTTATTAATTCTTCACATTTAAATTCCATAAAACCAGGTATATTTTTAATGTTGTGTAATATTTATATACTAAAATTTATAGTACAAAAAAAAACCTTTTCTAATCTTTCCTAATTCAGGTGCTCCTGATGCTACAAAGATACTAATAATTAAACTGATATGCTTAGTGAACCAAGCCATCAACTGTCATTATATAGAGCAACACTAGTGCACAATAGGAGCATTGCAGAATATGGCACGAGGTTTAATTTACTTGGATTTGTTGTATTAATACAACAATGGCTTTAGTACTTCAAATACTAGCTTTGTAGAAAGTCTTCTCTAAACGCCAAGTTGGGTTATTACATTTATATTCTATAATCATGTTCTTTCCCAATCTATTCTTTTAATTCTACTATCAGTGTAGTATAAAAAGGCCATGTTAATGCCATCTCTTCTCTTGTTGATTAGCTAAAACACTGAATTTTAACCTTCTCCAATAGCTCACAGGAAACTTCAGGGCTACTTTTGCTTCCTTGAGTTAATTTTTAATGTGTGAAATAAAATGTAAGACATTTAAGTCATATTAACTAGCTAAAAACTTCAGATTTCTGAAAGAAAGTAAAGGTAGAAAAATAAAACTGTCTATAGACAGCTGTCTACAGTAAAACCAGCGATCTTTTAAAGTAAAAGATATTCATCTACTCTTGGGAAAGGGAGGTCCCCTCTTCAAGTTATTGATAATTTCAACTGTTATTTACTTCCTACCAAAAACAACCTTCGTTGTGTTAACAAAAGTACTGTGGAAGACTGAAGTATTGAATCCAGCAAATGTATACCACTCAATTGACATTTAACACTCGCCTTAAACCAACTACAATCTTCTTTTAGATCATCTTAGGCCAATAAACTTATTGAGCACATGTTATGTTCAAAACAATACCCTGGACATTTAGAAAATGAAGATGAGTAAGCTCCAGTATGGTGATGAGAGATACACAACTAACTGCAATATAAAAAGCAGACTGGCTGGGTGATGGACATTGGGAAGGGTATGCACTATGGTGAGCGCTGTGAATTGTGTAAGACTGATGAATCACAGACCTGTACCCCTGAAACAAATAATACATTATATGTTAATTAAAAATTTTAAAAAAATAAAAAGCAGAATGATAACTGCTTAGACTTAGAAATACAAAGAAAGTGCTATAGAGATGGCAAACATTCACAAGCATTAAGTAGGGCTTCCAAGAAGAGTCTTTAAGAACAGTTTTCTACTAGAACAGATAGCAGGGAAAGAGAGCCAAGTGAAGAGAACCATGTGCAAAGGGGCGGAGATTGACATTATTTTTGTCTGAGTAGCAGATAATCAAGTTCGGCAGACTGTGGGGTAAAAACAGTCCTCCTCCATTTGTATATCTTACCTCAGGGACTGACACCTCTAAACTGAGGCAGAAATTCAGAGGCCATCTGGGCTACTCCCTCTCTCTTATCCTCCTCTCTGGGTACTTTAAAATGTCTCTTTAGGGGCACCTGGGTGGCTCAGACAGTTAGGCATCTGCCTTTGGCTCGGGTCATGGTCTTGGGGTCCTGGGATCGAGCCCCACATCAGGCTCCCTGCTCAGCGGGGAGCTTGCTTCTCCCTCTCCCTCTGCCTCTGTCTGACACTCCCCCCTGCTTGTACTCTGTCAAATAAAAAATTAAAAATCTTTAAAAAAATAAAAAATAAAAATAAATAAAATGTCTCTTTAAAAGCTTTAGTTTCTGTCATCTCCTCTTCAGCCCAGGGCCACTGCTTCTCATAGCTGCTCTCTGGATAACTGCCCTAGCCTACACTCCTTCCATGCTATCCTCATGACACAGAAGCAGAGCCTCAATTTCAGTCCTATCCTTCACTCTGTCATTACAAAAAGTATATGCATCGATTCTGGCCTTCATCACTGTCTCCACACCCATCCCACACTTCCATAGAGCCATCTTTCTACAGTGCAAATCTGAAATACTTGCACCAGCTTAAAACCCTCCAATGGCTCCCAGCTGCCCATAAGATAAAGTCTAAAGCATGGCCTGGATAAAGGCTAAAGCATGGTTTATAAGGCAATTTATGATCTTACTTCTGACTAAATTTCATTCCCATCTTCCATTTGTGGAGTTTGCCCACAAACTACTTATTAGGCCCAGAACAAGAAATGTTTGGCATCCTCAGCCTGGAACATTCCCCCAACCCACCCCATCACTCACAGCCCCTTATTTGTACCTCTCACACCACTCATTATAACATTTGGTAATGTTATACATACCACCTCCCCAGCTTTACCATGAACTTGATAAGAGCAGAGACCATGACTGACTCATTCCAAAACCCCAGAGCTAGCATACTGTCAATAATAAATAAGTAGTGGTTTAGTTAATGAAAAGATGAATGAAACTCTAGATTTTAGAGACCTTAAGCCAAGAGCCATTATGTTGAATGATTTGCTCAGTTACAAAGAGAGTTGATAGCTAAGCCAAAATTAAAATTTAATTTCAGTGATAGCACATGGTAGTTTCCAGAAAAAGGAATTCCTTAATGCAGGATATTTTGTCATTTCCCATGTCTACTATCATAGAAAAGCAAGTCTCCATTCCTATACTTTATTTGAAGTCTGATCAGTTCAAAGTGATCTAGAATCAAGTATATACTTATATTGTCTTTTCTTTTCTGGCCAAAAAGAAGAAAAAAGACAGTTTACATAGTTCATTTTCAAACTATAAGTAAAAAGAACAGGCACGTGATTTTTATTACTGACTTTCACTTTTTTTATGACTTTTTTTTTAAAGATTTATTCATTTATTTGAGAGAGAGAGTGCACACACACAACCACAGAGGGAGAGGGAGAGAAAGTCTTAAGCAGACTCCGGGGGCTCCATCTCACGATCCTGGGAACATGACCCTGAGATCACGACCTGAGCCAAAACCAAGAGTTGGTCCCTCAACCGACCATGCCACCCAGGCACCCCACTGATTTTCACTTTTTAATCCTTTTATTAGTTCGCCAAGTCTGTCATACAAAGTACTATAGAGTGGGTGGCTTACACAACAAAACTTATTTTCTCATAGTTCTGGAGGCTGAAAGTCCAAGATCAAGGTGTCAACAGGGTCAGTTTCTTCTAAGGCCTCTCTCATTGGCCTGCACTCTTTTCATTACCTTCTCACTATGCCATGGTTTTCTCTGTGTGCAGGCATCCCTGGTATCTCTCTATGTCCTAATCTCCTTTTGCAAGGACACCAGTCATACTGGATTAGGGCCCACCTAAAGACCTCATTTTAACTTAATTAGCTCTTTAAAGGCCCTATCTCCAAATACAGTCACAACCTGAGGTACTAAGGACTAGGACTTCAATGTATGAATTTGAGAGGGATACAATTCAGCCTATAACAATCATCACCATTAGTGACACAAAAAGCATGAAGCAACCATCATCTTTTAAAATACAATTTAGGGTTTTGTTTGTTAGATTAACAATACTGATAGCCACGCTATTACTTGGAGCTATTGAGCGATGATAACAAAAACATGTCAATCCCTCTCCAATTCTACCAGCCCTCTGGCCATGCAGATGGCATAACAAAGCAAAGAGATTTACACATCAAACACAAACAGCTGTAGCTAAATGTTCTAATCCTGGAAGTATACTTATTCCTGGAAAAAATATGAACTTAAACACAACCAGGAAGAGACCACACGCGAACACTAACATCAAATACTAGTTTCTTCCTGTTTTACTCAACTACTTGCCATCCAAAAACAAAACAAAACAAATCTGGACTCCACATTTCATTTACTCAACAAATATTGTTGGTGCACCTGCACTGAACCAGGAGGATATGTCAGTGAGCCTCATCCTACTGAGAAGAGAAAAGAGAATAAATAAATACATAAATAATTGTGTAACATAATAGTGAGTATATTTGATATGTGCTATGAAGAAAGTGAAGAAGGGTAAGAGAACAGATATGTGATAAGGAAGAGCTAGTTAGATGTGGTATCAGAGAAGGCCTCCCTGATCGGGTAAAAAGGACTCCAAGGAAGTAGAAGAGTAAGACATTTGACTATCTGGAAGAACATATTCCAAATAGGAAACAGCAAGTACAAAGGCTCCAAAATAAAAGCTTGATTACTGTGTTCCAGGAGCAGCAGAAAGGCCAGAGGACCTACAGCTGAGTGAGGTAAGAGCATCAGAGATGAGGTCAGGCTGGCACTGAGGCACCAAATTGTACAGGCCTTATAGATAACCATCAACACTCTAAATTCTATTCTTGTGATTGGGAGCTATTCAAGATTTTAGAACAGGAAAGGAACAAGATCTGACCTAAAATTTAAAAGGACCATTCTGTCTGCTCTAGAGAATAGACTGGGGATTAGACACAGACCAAGGAAGATGGATGAGAAATGGAAGAAGGAAAAACAGTTAGGAGGCTATTACAGTAGCCCAAGTGGAGACCACATTGGCTTGTTCCAGGGAGCATTGCTGGACTTGTTGAGAAGTGGCAGAATTCTGGTAATTGTGGTGAGTCAACAAGGTTTGCTAATAGATTGGATATGGGTTACGAAAGAAACAGAGGATCAAGGATGACTCCATGGTATATGGCCTGAATAGCGGTACATGCAGGTAATATTTACTTAAGGACACATGAGAAGGAAGAAGAATCAAGAGCTGAACTTTGGGCATGTTAAGATTGCCTATTAGAGTTGCTAAGTTGGAAACTAGTATACAATTTGAAGTTGAAAAAGATAAGGGCTGGAAGTATGTTTCTTATAGCTTACATTTTCATTGTAATTATTCAAATATAAATGGTTTACTGGTATTACTAAAACTTCAAAGATGTTTGAGAACAGTATTTTTTTAAATCATAAGACTAGATGATATCTCTCAAAAACAAAATATAGCTAGAGAAGTTGCAGGACTAAGCTTTGGGCACCCCAACCTGTAGAAGTAGTACTTTTAGGAAACCCAACCATTAACCTAGTAATCATAGGATATGTGGAGTTTGCCACTTTGAATGTGACTATTATTTAGAAAAGATACTTGTTTTATACAGAGCAACAATTCAAAGACAAATTTAGGCTTTAGTAAAAAATGTACTGTAAATCATACAGTATCCTTCTCTACAAACAAATGTTTCCAAAATCATGGTGAAAAGCTATCAAGATACTGAATTAAGCAAACTAAGGAGAAATTATATTCATGTTGCTATTTATACCTAAATCAAGCATTAATCCTTCTGATGAATCAATAACCAATAGTTTATAGTGAAGTACTGATTCAAAGAAATGCTAAGCAAGGAAAAGGAAAAAGACAATTTTCCATCAATAACCACTGACTGCTCAAAGGAAACAAAATAAGTGAAAAATCCAATCAAGCCAAACCTCGCCCTAAATAAAGAATGGGTTGACTTCACATGCAGTTTAGTCATGTGACATGGTCCATCCAGTCCAGCATTCCACTTCAGGGTCAGTTTCTTCTAAGGCCTGATGGTGAGGTTTGGGTTTGACCCCTAATTCTGTGTCTCAGCTTTGTTTAATAAGCATTTATAACCCTATCACCATAAAGTTGAATAAACTATGCCATATGCTTTGCCAACACAATCTTATAAAACTTTGTTGCATTTTACTCCCACTATCTGTTGCCAGATTCCTTTTGTCCCATCTACCCTAGACCATCAGATTTACTCCTTGTCTCTTCTAACACAAAACTCCTTGTTATTGAAGATATCCAGGGGAAATATACCTGCTAATCATGTATGAATAAGAGACAACAAACAATAGGAAAGACCATAAAGATTAGATTTGTAGAGCTCTATGGTCAAAATTCTGAAGTAACACAAATGTGGTTTGACTACAGCCCATAACTGATTTAAACGTTAATGCTCAGTTTAAAACTGATTATGCACAGCAAAAGAAACCATCAACAAAATGAAAAGACAACCTACCAAATGGGAGAAAATATTTGCAAATCATATATCTGATAAGGGGTTAATACCCAAAATAAATAAATAACTCCTACAACTCAAGAGAAAAAAAAAATCAATTATAAAGGGCAGAGGACCTAAACAGACATTTTTCCAAAAAAGACACACAGATGACCAACAGCTACATGAAAAGGTGTTCTATATTACTAATCATCAGAGTAACACAAATCAAAACCATAATGAGGTGTCACCTCACACCTGTTAGAATGGCTATTATCAAAAAAACAGGAAACAGTAAGTGTTGGTGAGGATGTGAAAAAGGGAACTCTTGGGCACTGCTGGTGGAAATATAAATGGTGCAGCCACTATGGAAAACAATATGGAGGTTCCTCAAAAAATTAAAAATAGAACTACCATATAATCCAGCAATTCTACCATTGATCAGCTTTGAGTTTCAAAGTTGATTCTCTCGAGGTCTTAAGAAAAAAATAGTTGTGGAAGCCATTAACAGAAAAGAAAGACAAGTAAGATACATGTCCTTATTTCTCCTGTCTGAGGTTCACTCAGACTGGGGAGCTGTGTTAGCATGATTGAGGAAAAATACTGAAAACAGAGTTGGTTCCATTTATCTTTAGAACTCTGGGAGAAAACTGCTTTATGAGTTTCCCTGCACAAACTCTGGGGTGGCCAAAGTATCATCTTGGCATCACAGTGTAATTATTAGTAGAAGGAAGAGCAGCTTAGCTTTCCTAAGCCACTCTTGACTCCCATGAGGCATGGATAAGCCCCATACCATCCTAGATACCATAAAGGACAATCAAAATGTGGCTGTGCTAAAGACTGGTGGGCCTGCCCTGAGCCCACCATGGTGAGAAGCAAGGTAATCCTGCAGAACAGGCTGAGAAGTAGACGGATAACGCCAAACACCTGACAGAGGATGTAGCTGGGATTTAAGGGTCTGAAGCACCATCAAGGGCCAAGCATCTTGAGAGAACCATGGATCCTAACCAAGATGAGAGAGTAGTCCAGAAATTCCATCAGCTATAGACTACAAAGGAAATACACAGAGGTGCCCACAAGATAACTATGCATGAGTCCAGCCATCCCTCAAAGATCACCAGTCCATAAGGTAACCCAGACCAGCCACTCTGCAGCAATAGGTACTAAGTCCATCTCCCACTCCCATGAGGTCACATAAGCAACACCCCCACCCACCCACCATTTCTGATCATTTTATCTAAAAAGACTGAATATTTACCAAAAGAGACTGTGAGTAAATTTGTTAATCCTTACAAGCATCAAAAAGGAAAACTACATTAAATGTTCATCTCTGTCATAAAATATACCCTAATTTCAGAATGTTAAAAATGTGAGGTAGAATTTGCAATGACGTGGATGGAACTGGAGGGTTATGCTGAGCAAAATAAGTCAAAAAGAGAAAGACATGTATCATATAATCTCACTGATACGAGAAATTCTTAATCTCAGGAAACAAACTGAGGGTTGCTGGAGTGGGGGGTGGGGTGGGAGGGATGGGGTGACTGGGTGATAGACACTGGGGAGGGTATGTGCTCTGGTAAGCGCTGTGAATTGTGCAAGACTGTTGAATCTCAGATCTGTACCTCTGAAACAAATAATGCAATATATGTTAAGAAAAAAAAAAAAAGAAGGTAGCAGGAGGGGAAGAATGAAGGGGGGGAAATCGGAGGGGTAGACGAACCATGAGAGACAATGGACTCTGAAAAACAAACTGAGGGTTCTAGAGGGGAGGGGGGTGGGAGGATGGGTTAGCCAGGTGGTGGGTATTGAGGAGGGCACGTTCTGCATGGAGCACTGGGTGTTATGCACAAAGAATGAATCATGGAACACTACATCTAAAACTAATGATGTAATGTATGGTGATTAACATAACAATAATTTTTTTTTTTTTAATGAGGTAGAAAGGGGCGCCTGGGTGGCTCAGTTGGTTAAGCGACTGCCTTCGGCTCAGGTCATGATCCTGGAGTCCCGGGATCGAGTCCCGCATCGGGCTCCCTGCTCGGCAGGGAGTCTGCTTCTCCCTCTGACCCTCCTCCCTCTCATGCTCTCTGTCTCTCATTCTCTCTGTCTCAAATAAATAAATAAAATCTTTAAAAAAAAAAAATGAGGTGGAAAATGTGTCTAAATTGAAGAAACACAGTATTTTGCTTTATCAGGGTTGAGAATGCAAATTGTTTCCTAAAAGAAAAAACTCAGGGGTGGCTGGCTGGCTTAGTCAGAGGAACATGTGACTTTTGATTTCAGAGTCATGAGTTCGAGTCCCATGTTGGATGTAGAGATTTTAAATAAATTTTTTAAAAAATTGTTTAAAGAAAGGACTCATCTGAAAATCACAAAGCACATGTGTTAAGCCTTAGTTTGTAGAGCACTCAGTACTATAATACTATATATATCCAAATTCAGCTATATCAGAGTTAAGTAACTTTTCCAGAGGTAAAAATTATTTCTAGATTATAACAAACTATGTCCTGGTTCCAAACGTCCTGAAGGAGAAGCACTAACTCTTGAAAATCTTCTCATTTCTCAGGTCATGGTTCCTAGTAACCATGGGCTTAGTCAGAGTGTGGGAGAGGCAGGTCCTCTTCAGAAAAAAGTGGACAGGTCCCTCAGAACAGGACAATCACCCCTGGGCAGCCTCTTCAGAGCAGAACAACAAATGAGTATCAGAGCTGAGAAATTCCTGTTTACTCTGTACCAGCAGACAGATAAGGGTATAAGGCAGTGGTTTTCAACTCTAGTGACATAATGTTGCAATTTAAAAGTTAAAATTTACAGTCTCCAACACCACCTTCTCAAACTTTACTGCAACACTGGATCTTATTACACCATAGATTCTGACTCAGGAGGCAGGGTGTAAGGGTCTGCATTTTTTAGGAGTTCCTAAGTGAACCGGACGCAGCAAGTCCATAGACAGCACTGAGGTGGCAGCAAGGTCCTACACCAGTGGCTATACAATACAATCACCTGGGGGACTTTTTAAAAATACTGTTAACAGAGTCCTACTCAGGATTCTGATTTAATTGGCCTTAGCTGTGGCCTGGGTATCAGGATGTTTGTAAGTTCCTTAAGGGATGCCCTTGTATAACTAAAGTTGAGAAACAATGGTGCAGGTGACTATAAATACACACTTTTTCATGTGATGTGACACCACACCACAATTTCACACTTGTGCATTATGAATCTCTTTCCTCATGGCAATTTCACCCCAAATATAGTCCACCAAAACTAGGATGCCATGGATACTCAAAAAACTTAAAAGAGTCCACCATAACCTAGTCCATATGTGGATCCATAATGCTATCTAATAGTGGACTGCTGAGTAAGGGAGAACTGCAGAACATGGATCCAAGACCTCTCAAGTCTAGTAGTTTTCCTAGAGCTGCTACTAACAATCTTAATGGGACCTAGGAGGAATAACTGAGCATGTTACCGAGTTGATGCAGTAGGTTACCCCCAGGAATTCCTTACAAATTTATTCCAGGTGAGCACTACTGAACCCATTAATAAAAGACAGAAGGGGCACTATACTAGGGCAAGCCTTGGGCCAAGACGCAGAACCAGGTTCACTACTGGCTGATATTAAGGCCAGCACAGCATTTCTCACATTGTAATCTCCCGGGAGTTTTTAAAATTACTGCTTGGTCCTACTCCCAAAGATTCTAATTTAATTGGTTTCCTGTGTGGCCTGGGCATCAGGATTTTTAAAAGCTCCCCAGGGGATTTTAATGTGCAGCCAGGGTTGAAAACCACTGGACTAACAGGATCTCACTAGCAACAGAAATTTTCTGAATTGCCTAGTTAGCACTCTTCCCCCAAGTACAGGGCTTGGCCACAAATCACCCCCATCAAAATTTCCTCACTGGGAGCTCCCAACTGTGTATGGGATACTGCCCATTTCTTACCCTTCTTTAATCAGTAAGTACAGATTATCTCCATGAGAAAATTGTCAGTCTAGAGGAGGGGCCTGCAACTTAAGTCCCCAGGGCCAAATCTGGCCACTTGTTTGTTTTCTAAGTTTTACTGGAACACAGCCATGTTTTATTGTAAACATCCATTTGTTTACATATTGCCTATGGCTGCTTTCAAACTCAAACAGCAGAGGAGTTGCAACAGAGACCCTACGGCTGTCAAAGCTGAAACTATTTACTATCTGGACCTATACAGAAAAAGTTTGCCAATTACTAGTCTAGACTCCTGGACTGTCAAGCTGTGGCAGTATTTCCTGAGACAAGCTGGGTGTTCTGAAATAGTCCAGGAACTTCTGTGAAGGGTAGAATCACACTTCAAGCAGTGAAAATGATGACATCTGAGGAGATATGGACTCCTATCCCTTCAGCCAGCTGAACCACAATCGCTCCCATCAATCTAGTATGTTCCACTAAAAAGGCAAATAGATCTGGGCTTATCAGTCTATACCACCTGGCTGCTTATGGAATCAGTTTATAAGAAAAAGACCTATTCCACAGCTAAGTTAGAGGTGGATATCTGTGGGATCAGTCTGAATTTGTGGAGGAAAAGATAAGCTGTGATCAAAAGATAAAGTATTAACAGAAGTGGAATGGATTGGGGGTGGTAAGAGAAACAAGAACAACATGGCAGCAATGTTGGAGTAGAATGAAAATCAGAGTCTGATAGAATAAAAGGTCTAGGAAGCAAGTGAGAAGAGTGAAAATATGCAGAGACTGACATCTGCTCACAGCTAATCTCAAAGCTACCAAATTCTGCTGATGGGAGCATCCCTTATATGCTCAGCCATGCACAATCCTGCTGGACTCATGCTATTTTAATCAATTAGCTATTAGTTTTTCTTATGCTTATTTTAATTTAAAAAGTGGCTTCCTTTTTCTCAATTATTTGTTTCTCAAGGAAACTACAGAGTCACAACTTTCCCATGGGAGTTTTCTGGCAGTAAATGAATGCAGAAATTAAAGAATTAAATTTATTAGAATAAATTCAACTATTACTGAATCACCTTTAACTTTAAAACATTATTAAGGCAGAATTAAGTTTACTTATTCATCCTACCATAAAAATAACATCTTTATACTTATTAAGCCTTGAACCTGTGTTTAAATAAGACATTTATTTACAAACCTTTAAGGTTACTTGTTGAGATTATAGTCAAAACTCTAATATTTGCATATAAAGTATCTACAAAAACACTATATGTGTGCAGACCCATCTTTCAGATTTCCCTGGAACCTTCAAGATTAATTCTGACATAAATTCTATTGATAGAATAATCAGCAAGGCTACTGAAAAGAAGCTTGGTGATAAAGTCAAGGAAACCTAAGTAAATGGCATCATGCTTATTCAAAATGACCTATGAAATGACAGAAAACCACCACAAATGAAACTTGAATTCTTTTCTGAAAGAAACAAAGGAAATTATATTCTAGGAGGCTAAGAAGCCAAAGCATGTCTTCTCCTAGCTACCTGAAAGTCAATCAGATCTGTCTGTAGAACAGTGAGAAATGAACCCTTTGGACATCTAAATATCTAATTGCTTTTTTGCTTTCTTTCCCCTTGGCTGAAGGAGAGAAAGAAATTCTGTTGAGAGTAGGGTATGGCAGAGAGGTTCTGCGTAAGAGCCAGGAAAGAAAGAAAAACATGGTGCTTAGAGGAGTAAGAATTCACCATCCAGACACTTGTACTGGGTTTTACTCTAACAAGGAAAGGAAGGAGACTGGAGAAGGAGCTGAAAGGGGAATTCTGTGTGACTCTAGGTGTAAGCATTACTTCATTGCAGCCCACGTGACAGCACTGTTGGGAAGAAAGGCGTTATCCCCTCTTTTGTAGGAGCCCAGTGCCATTCTGCCACCTTGAGAACTGGCAGCTTTGGAGGCATTGGGACATGGCTACCTTGACATGTCATCCCTGGCCTCATGATGGGCATCACTGGCAGTGGATCATCAAGACAAAGTTAGAGAAAATGGGAAAACATGACAGATAGTTTTGGAAGCACAAGTGAGTCAAACCTCAGAAACTCCAAATTCTGGAAATGAGAAGGAAAAAAAAAAAAAAAAGACTTTGCAGGAAAATCTCCACTCTAGCATAAGTAATGAGGACAACTACAGGAACCCCGGATTGCTGTTACTAATGGAAGTTCTTTCGAACTTTTAGACACTTGTTTTGAGCTTTTCAGAACTTTTAGAAGGGAAGGTAGGAGGCCAGGGAACCAGATTACATAAGGAAAACAAGCATCAGGCCTACGTGGCCAGTGCTCAAGGGAACTGGGAACAGTGAGGCCCCATAGAGGCCAGAGTATAATTCTGAGACAGAATGTGGTTTGGAAACTGGAAGGACACATTAAAACTCTGGTAAATAAGTAACCTTACTGTCCCTCAACAGCAGGAGTTTGTGGATCTGAACTTGAAAACTGCTCCACTAGGACTCTTATCCATCCATGTCTCTACTTCTTTCTGTGTGTCTTTAGTTTAGCACCTGATAGAACCTTTAATCTTAGGTACTAACTGCTTAACTCTCAGTATGTAGTCAATCCCCTAACAAGAGGATGGTGATAAAACCAATTCACCATATTCCCCCAGAGGCAAAACTTGCATGCTAGATTGCCTCAGAGGCTCCCTGCCAACTGATACTCCATGAGTATCAATAAGTCAGCTGCCCACCAAAAAAGGAAGCCCTAAAAAGAAGGCAATGGGAAGATAATAGTTACTGGAGCTTTTCACAGTATTCCCATTCTCCTGAGTACAGGGCAGGATCACACATTCAGTATCCACACTAACCACATTACTTGCTTTGACAAAAGCAATAGAGGAACTGACATATATCACATCTGGGTGGACATTTTAGGACACTTTGCATGATTCATCATGTTCTCTCCTGTTACAACAGTGGATGTAAATACTGAGATGGAGCCTGGGTCCCTGGGTGCTGGTACTAAGTAGAGATCCCCTGCTAACTCACACTCTACATGTAGCTTGAGCAGGAAATGAACTTTTATTAAGCCTCAGAGATTTGGGATTTGTCTTATTACAGCATAACCTAGCTTATGCTGACTGATAAAAAGAGCTGGCAGATACTCTTAAACTAGACAGAATGAGTATTACTGAGTATATAAAACCATCCCCAAGGGACTCCCAGAAATAGATGGAGACACTATGGAAGCAGAAGCCAAGAAAAGGCCAAGAGGTCATACAAGAGTTAGGAGTAAGAGCCAGAAAAATAATGTTTATTACTATTGATTTAACTCTATATTTACCTCTTGAAAACATGGAATATATATATACATCATAAAATACATTTGAACCTTTGTTCCAAGAAACCTTTAACACTTTTTTTTTTTAAGATTTTATTTATTTATTTGAGAGAGAGAGACTGAGAGAGAGAGCACATGAGAGGGGGGAGGGTCGGGAGGGTCAGAGGAAGAAGCAGACTCCCTGCCGAGCAGGGAGCCCGATGCGGGACTCGATCCAGGGACTCCAGGATCATGACCTGAGCCGAAGGCAGTCGCTTAACCAACTGAGCCACCCAGGCGCCCCCCAAGAAAACTTTATATGAGATAACACATTATAAGAAGTTTGCTAATGTTTTTATCTTAATAGGTGTTATACGCAAACAATGAATCATGGAACACTACATCAAAAACTAATGATGTAATGTATGGCGATTAACATAACATAATAATAAAAAAAAGATTTTGAGTAAGTCAATTCTTTTAGTTCACATTCAACATGAATCTGACACATAGAAAATTATATTTTGCGGCAAATAAGATTATAGACGGTTCTGTTATGTAATGACTGTAGCATGATCTAGCAGTTTGTATCTCCTTCAGAGAGTATACAACATAGAGATGTAAATTCTTTTCATCGCGATTCTGCATAAACAGACTTTCTGCACTGCACTGCCAAATCTGGATCTTGAAAGTGATAAACTACAGTTGCCTACAGTTGCAATCATAAAAATGTAATTGCTGAGAAAAAAAAATTATTTCTGACCCATTGGAGGAATTTATTACAGAGGGATGCAACTGTGTAAGTTATAACACAGAGAAAACGAAAGCGAATGATTGAAATATATCCCAGACTGAACATCCCTGCAAAATGACCTAGTGATTTACCTGTGCCCAAGAGAAAAAAAAAATAGATTAAAGATAAATCAAGTTTGGTGTAGAACACTCTGGAACTATAAAAAGAGCAGAATAAAAATTTATGAATAAATGAACAGAAGCCAGAGTGACATAATAGTATCTATGACCAATTACTCCAAAAATTAAAATGTAATTTTGACTTTGAGTTATATACAGAGGTGGGAAGTAATTTCTGTGGAACCATGAAAGCAAAGGAATATAACATTAAGATAAATAATGAGTAAAAGTGAGAATTTTTTTAATGGGGTTACTACACTGATAACTTCATCTGGCACTATGAACTTAAAGATCATGAACTTCTTTTGGAATGTTTTCCAGTATAATCACAGACAATATTACTTAAACCATGTAGCTATTTCAAAATAAACACTCTTTGAAAAAAAAAGAATGTGATGAGATAGTCAATATGATGCTATTGTAGAAAAACACCTATAATACAATTTAATGAAAATTTTTACTTGTATTGATATGTAATACATGAGCAAAGTGACAGATACAAGAAGGCTGGGCATTAACAAAAAGGTCAGTTATTTTAATAATTCTTTGAGTTTGAAATGCACTGGTTTTTGATAAGGATAATCCCTTTAAAATGAAAATCAAGAGTATGTCCAAATAATTTTGTTGCACTAGAATTCTCCTTTATGGGATAGTTTCTGAACACAGTAAATATTCTATCAATTATTAATATTTTTAATTTAATTTGACTTGAAGTTTGCTAAGATCTAGAAACTTTTTTCTAACTGGGATATTGGTGAACCGGTATACCATCAAGAAACATGTTCAAAAACATTGACAAAAATCTTAAAGAACATAAATTAGCAACTATACTTACATATAAATGCAAACTATATAGCATATAATAAGTACTAATTTCCCTTTCCTTAACCCATCTACTGGTAGATCATGAAAAGTCTGAACCCAGACACTATACTGAAAGCCCTCTAAAGTAATAAGCATGGTAACACTTTTTAAAAGAGTTAAATTTCTTTCCAATCAAAATTACTTCAGGTTATTTTCACCCTTTTAATTTTCTAGGTGGACTCAATAAATGTTTGCAGCTTATAAGAGTTTTTAACACGCCAGGAAATATATATAAACTGTGAAAGGCGTAGTCTTCAATGTGAATTTACTTAAAATATTCTCTGTTGACTGCTATATCAATGTACTTGACTAAAGCAAAACATCTATCGGTTTCAGTTAGAACATAAAAAGTAGTTTCGGGGCACCTGGATGGCTCAGTCATTAGGCATCTGCCTTTGGCTCAGGTCATGATCCCAGGGTCCTGGGATCGAGCCCTGCATCAGGCTCCCAGCTCAGAGGGAAGCCTGCTTCTCCTTCTCCCACTCCCCCTGCTTGTGTTCCCTCTCTCGCTGTGTCTCTGTCAAATAAATAAATAAAATCTTTAGGGCGCCTGGGTGGCTCAGTTGGTTAAGCAACTGCCTTCGGCTCAGGTCATGATCCTGGAGTCCCTGGATCGAGTCCCGCATCAGGCTCCCTGCTCAGCAGGGAGTCTGCTTCTCCCTCTCCCGCTCCTCCCTCTTGTGCTCTCTCTCTCTGACTCTCTCTCTCAAATAAATAAATAAAATCTTTTTAAAAAATAAATAAATAAAATCTTTAAAAAAAAAAAGCAGTTTCTTCATAATGATATTTTCTCTGTTCATAAACAATATGTCAGCAGCCTTTGGGATTAGCAAGTCTTTTTTCAAATTTTTTTAATTTTATTTTATTTAAATTCAAGTAATTAACATATAAAGTATTATTAGTTTCAGAGGTAAAGTTTGGTGATGCATCAATTGCATATAACACCCAGTCCTCATTACATCATGTGCCCTCCTTAATGTTGTCACCAAGTTACCCCATCCCCCACCGCCCTCACCTCCAGGAATCCTCAGTTTGTTTCCTATAGTTAAGAGTCTTAATGTTATCTCCCTCTCCATTGTCACCTTATTTTATTTTTCCCTCCCTTCCCCTATGATCCTCTGTTTTGTTTCTTAAATTCCACATATGAGTGAAATCATATGATAACTGACTTTCTCTGACTGACTTATTTTGCTTAGCATAACACCCTCTAGTTTAATCCATGTCGCTGCAAATAAGTTTTTTTTTTTGATGGCTAATATTCCATTACACACACACACACACACACACACATCACATCTTCTTTATTCATTCATCTGTCAGTGGACATCTAAGCTCTTTCCATATTTTGGCTATGGCAGACATTGCTGCTATAAACACTGGGGTGCAGGTGCCCCTTTGGATCACTACATTTGTATTCTTTGGGTAAATACTTAGAAGTGCAATTGCTGGGTAATAAGGTAACTCTATTTATAACTATTTGAGGAACCTCCATAGTGTTTTCCAGAGTGGCTGCACCAGTTTGCATTCCCACCAACAGTGGAGGAGGGTTCCCCTTTTTCCTCATCCTCACCAACATCTGTTGTTTCCTGAATTGTTAATTTTAGCTATTCTGACTGGTGTGAGGTGGTAGCTCGTTGTGGTTTTGATCTATATTTCCCTGATGCCAAGTGATGTTGAGCATTTTTCATGTGTCTGTTGGCCATTTGGATGTCTTCTTTGCAGAAATATCTGTTCATGTCTTCTGCCCATTTCTTGACTGGATTATTTACTTTTTGGGTGTTGAGTTTGATAAGTTCTTCATAGATCTTGGACACTAATCCTTTATCTGATAAGATATTTGCAAATATCTTCTCCCATTCAGTTGGTTGTCTTTTGGTTTTGTTGACTGTTTCCTTTGCTGTGCAAAAGCTTTTTATCTTGATGAAGTCCCAATAGTTCATTTTTGCCCTTGCTTCCCTTGCCTTTGGAGATACGTCTAGCAAGAAGCTGCTGCAGCCGAAGTCAAAGAGGTTCCTGCCTATGTTCTCCCCTGGGATTTTGATGGATTCCTGTCTCACATTTAAGTCTTTCATCCATTTTGAGTCTATTTTTGTGTATGCTGTAAGAAAATGGTCCAGTTTCACTCTCCTATATGTGGCTATCCAATTTTCCCAACACCATTTGTTGAAGAGACTGTCTTTTTTCCACTGGATATTCTTTTCTGCTTTGTCAAAGATTAGTTGACCATAGAGTTGAGGGTCCATTTCTAGGTTCCTTATTCTGTTCCATTGAACTATGTGTCTGTTTTTGTGCCAGTACCATACTGTCTTGATGATTACAGCTTTGTAATATAGCCTGAAGCCCGGAATTGTGATGCCGCCAGCTTTGGTTTTCTTTTTCAACATTCCTTTAGCTATTCAGGGTCTTTTCTGGTTCCATACAAACTTTAGGATTATTTGTTTCAGCTCTGTGAAAAATGTTGATGGTATTTTCATAAGGATTGCATTGAATGTGTAGATTGCTCTGGGTAGTATAAACATTTTAACAATATTTATTCTTCCAGTCTATGAACATGGAATGTTTTTCCACTTCTTTGTGTCTTCCTCAATTTCTTTCATGAGTGTTCTATTTCTGAGTACAGATCCTTTGCCTCTTTAGTTAGATTTATTCCTAGGTATCTTACAGTTTTGGGTGCAATTGTAAATGGGATCGACTCTGTAATTTCTCTTTCTTCTGTCTCATTGTTAGTGTATAGGAATGCAACTGATTTCGGTGCATTGATTTTATATCCTGCCACTTTGCTGAATTCCTGTATGAGTTCTAGCAATTCTGGGGTGGACTCTTTTGGGTTTTCCACATAGACTATCAGGTCATCTGCAAAGAGTGAGAGTTTGACTTCTTTGCCGATTTGGATGCCTTTTATTTCTTTTTGTTGTCTGATTACTAGGACTTCTAGTAGTATGTTGTCAACAGTGGTGAGAGAGAACACCCCTGCCATGTTCCTGACCTTAGGGGGAAAGCTCTCAGTTTTTCCCCATTGAGAATGATATTCGCTGTGGGCTTTTTGTATATGGCTTTTATGATATTGAGGTATGTTCCCTCTATCCCTACACTGTGAAGAGTTTTAATCAAGAAAGGATACTGTACTTTGTCAAATGCTTTTTCTGCATCTATTGAGAGGATCATATGGTTCTTGTCCCTTCTTTTATTAATGTGATGTATCACACTGATTGATTTGTGGATGTTGAACCCCCCTTGCAGACCAGGAATAAATCCCACTTGACTTTGGTGAATGATCCTTTTAATGTACTATTGGATCCTATTGACTAGTATCTTGGTGAGAATTATTGCATCCATGTTCATCAGGGATATTGGTCTGTAATTCTTTTTGGTGAGGTGTTTGTCTGGTTTGGGGATCAAGGTAATGCTGGCCTCATAGAATGAGTGTGGAAGTTTTCCTTCCATTTCTATTTTTTGGAGTAGTTTCAGAAGAATGGGTATTAATTCTTCTTTAAATGTTTGGTAGAATTCCCTTAGGAAGCCATCTGGTCTTGGATTCTTGTTTGTTGGGAGTTTTGATGACTGCTTCAATTTCTTTGCTGGTTATGGATCTGTTCAAATTTTCTATTTCTTCCAGTTTCAGTTTTGGTAGTTTATATGTTTCTAGGAATGCATTCATTTCTTCCAGATTGCCTAATTGTTGGCAAATAATTGCTCATAATATGTTCTTATAATTGTATTTCTTCGGTGTTGGTTGTGATCTCTCCTCTTTCATTTATTATTTATTTATTTATTCTCTTTTCTTTTTGATAAGTCTGGCCAGGGGTTTATCAATCTTCTTAATCCTTTCAAATAACCAGCTCCTAGTTTCATTGATCTGTTCTATTGTTCTTTTGGTTTCTATTTCATTGATTTCTGCTCTGATCTTTATTAATTCTCTTCTCCTGCTAGGTTTGGGCTTTACTTACTGTTCTTTCTCCAGCTCCTTTAGGTATATGGTTAGTATGTATATTTGAGACTTTTCTTATTTCTTGAGAAAGGCTTGTATTGCTATATACTTCCCTCTTAGACCACCTTTGCTGCATCCCAAAGGTTCTTAACTATTGTTTCCTGGTTGATCCATTCATTCTTTAGAAGGATGCTCTTTAACCTCTACGTATTTGTGTTCCTTCCAAACTTTCTCCTGTGATTGAGTTCAAGTTTTAAAGCACTGTGGTCTGAGATTATGCAGGGAATAATCCCAGTCTATTGGTACCGGTTGAGACCTAATTTGTGACCCAGTTTGTGATCTATTCTGGAGAATATTCCATGTGCACTCAAGAAAAATGTGTAGTCTATTGCTTTAGAATGAAATGCCCTAAATATATCTGTGAAGTCCATCTGGTCCAGTTTCAGTCAAAGCCATTGTTTCCTTATTGATCTTCTGCTTAGATGGGTCTGTCCCTTGCTCTGAGTGGGATGTTAAAGTCCCTAACTAGGATGCCTGGATGGCTTAGTTGGTTACGCATCTGCCTTCAGCTCAGGTCACGATCTCAGGGTCCTGGGATCAAGCCCTGCAGTGGGCTCCCTGCTCATAGAGGAATCTAATTCTCCCTCTGCCCCTCCCCCACTCATGATCTCTGTCTCTGTCTCTCTCTCAAATAAATAAATAAAATCTTTAAAATAAATAAAGTCCTTAACTATTATTGTTTTATTACCAATGTGTTTCTTTAATTTTCTTATTAATTAGTTTATATAATTAGCTGTTCCCATGTTAGGGGCATAAATATTTACAGTTGTTAGATCTTCCTGTTGGATAGACCCCTTTATTATGATATAGTGTCCTTCTTCATCTCTTATTACAGTCTTTGGTTTAAAATCTAATTGGTCTGGGGCGCCTGGGTGGCTCAGTTGGTTAAGCGACTGCCTTCGGCTCAGGTCATGATCCTGGAGTCCCAGGATCGAGTCCCGCATCAGGTTCCCTGCTCGGCAGGGAGTCTGCTTCTCCCTCTGACCCTCCTCCCTCTCATGCTCTCTGTCTCTCATTCTCTCTGTCTCAAATAAATAAATAAAATCTTTAAAATAAATAAATAAATAAAATAAAATCTAATTGGTCTGATATAGGGATTGCCACCCCAGTTTCCTTTTGATGTCCATTAACATGATAAATGGTTTTTCACCCCCTCACTTTCAATCTGGAGGTGTCTTTGGGTCTAAAATGAGTCTCTTGCAGACAGCATATCGATGGGTCTTGTTTTTTTTATCCAATCTGATACCCTGTGTCTTTTGATTGGGACATTTAGTCCATTTACATTCAGAGTAATTATTGAAAAATATGAATTTAGTGCCATTGTCTTACCTGTAAAGTCACTGTTTCTGTATATTGTCTCTGTTCCTTTCTGGTCTTTGTTACTTTTCAGCTCTCTCTTCACTTAAAGGAGCCCCTTTAATATTTCTTGCAGGGCTGGTTTAGTGATCACAAATTCTTTTAGTTTCTGTTTGTCCTGGAGGCTCTTTATCTCTCCTTCCATTCTGAGTGACCACCTTGCTGAATAAAGTATTCTTGGCTGCATATATTTCCCATTTAGCATGTTAAATATATCATGCCAGTCCTTTCTGCTCTGTGGCCAGGTCTGCTGCCAGCCTTATGTTTCTACCCTTGTAGGCTAAGGACCTCTTGTTCCAAGCTGCTTTCAGGATTTTCTCTTTATTTCTGAAATTTGCAAGCTTCACTATTATATGTCTAGATGTTGGCCTATTTTTATTGATTTTGAGGGGGCTTTTCTGTGCTTCCTGGACTTGAATGCCTGTTTCCTTCCCCAGAATAGAGAAGTTCTCAGCTATAGTTTGCCCCTCTCTCTCTTTCTTCTTCTGGGATTCCAATTATTCTAATGTTGTTTCATCTTATGGTATCACTTATCTCTCGAATTCTGCCCTCGTGATCCAGTAGTCATTTACCTCTCTTTTCCTCAGATTCCTTATTTTCCATCATTTTATCTTCTATATCACTGACTCTCTCTCCTGCCTCATATATCCTAGCAGTTAGGGCCTCCATTTTTTTATTGCATCTCAGAAATAGCCTTTTTGATTTCGACCAGATTTTAGTTCTTTTATTTCTCCATGAAGGGGTTGTCTAGTGTCTTCTTTTTTTTTTTTTTTTTTTAAGATTTTATTTATTTGACAGAGAGAGCACAAGCAGAAGGAGAGAGAGGGAGAAGCAGGCTCCCTGCTGAGCAAGGAGCCTGATGTGGGACTCGATCCCAGGACCCTGGGATCATGACCCGGGCCGAAGGCAGCCGCTTAACCAACTGAGCCACCCAGGCGTCCCGTCTAGTGTCTTCTATGCTTTTTTCAAGCCCAGTTATTATCTTTACAATCTTGTTTTGAATTCTAGTTCCAACATCTTACTTATACCCATATTTATTAGATCCCTAGCTGTGATTTCTGCCTCTTGCTCTCTTTTTGGGGGTGAGTTCTTCCATCTTGTCATTATGTCCAGAAAAGAATAGATGAAAGGGAGGGAAAATACAAATATAGCAACAATGACACCAGAAAAATATACACAAATCAGAAGAGAACCAAAACCAAAAAGAAAAGAAAAAGAAAAAAACTGAGAATAAAATCAAACAAGTAGAACAGAACAGAACAATAAACTGGATCCTGAGTGTATTTGGTCTGTTTATTAGAAGAAACTAGGTCCCAACATAGGCAAGAAAGAAAACCTCATATATATAGAAAAAATGTAGTTGAATACAATGAAATGAAGTCAAAAATGAAAAATATATATACAACTGTAAGTGTAAAAATGAAAATTTAAAAAGACTTAAAAAATAATTGATAAGATAATAGTTGAAAAGGATAATAAAATATAAAACTGAAGGGCTAAAGGATAATAACTATACCAGAAAAATATACACTACACTAATCAGAAGAGAACAGAAACCAAACAGAAAAAAAAGAGGGGGGGAGGGAATGGGAATAAAATCAGACAAGAAGTTGAACCAAACAGAACAGTAAGCTAGATCCTGGGTGTATTTTGGTCTGTGTGTTAGAAGAAACTAGAATAGGTCTCCCAAAATAGGTCAGAAAGAAAAACTTATATATATATATACAAAAATAAAGTTGAATACAATGAAAGGAAGCCAAAAATGAAAAATATATATATAAATTATAAGTGAAAAAATGAAAATTAAAAAAGACTTTAAAAATAATTGATAAAATAAGAAAATAGCTGAAAAGGATAATAAAATATAAAACTGAAGGGCTAAAGAATAATAAGAAAAAACCACTTCTATATACTTCTTTCCCCAAGAGCTGGAGTTTTACAGTTCTGTATGATTGGCAAACTTGGTATTTGCCAGAAGTTCCTGCTGGTTGGTCTTCTGGGGGAGGGACCTGTTACCTGATTCTCAGGTGTCTTTGCCCCGGCGGAACTGCACCGCCCTTGTCAGGGGGCCAGGCTCAGTGTAAGTGGGCTCCAGAGCTGGTGGGGGGTGGGAGTGAAAAATAGCTGTGCCCCAATCTCTAGCCCAGGAGCTGAAAATTCGTGTCCCCCACTCTTCGGTGCACCCTCACAGAAAAGTGGTCAATCCCCACTGTTGTCTCCTCAGTTTCCATACACACTCTGTGTTAACACAGCCTGTGACTGAGCATTTTTATCTCAGGCACTCCACCCCAATTCGAGTCTCCAAACTTTATGAACTCTTGCGGCGTGCATGCACACCACTCCTCCCAGGGTAGGGAAGGGGTTCTCACTGCAGTTCTGCCTCTTGCTGGGCTCCTGCTCAGAGAGCGTTAGATGGACAGGCAGTTCTCAGTTTATGAGAACAACACCAAGCAGTAAGCTGGAGCCTGGTCTCACTGTTTGCAACTGGCTGCCCCACTCCAATGCCTGGGAACTCTGCTGCACTTGGGCACCCCCATTCTTTTTGTGACCCCGGGGATCCTGAGACCAAGCTATCCCACCTGGGATTCCGCCTGCTTCGCCTCCTGAGTGCCTTTCAGGTAAACTTCTAAAAGTTCCGATTTTGTGCTCTGCTGCTTATGACACTTCCTGGTACCCAGCTTACAGAGGCTCCTTCCCTCCAGGTTTATCTTCCAGGGCACTGCTTCAGATTCACATCTCCTACCTCCTACCTTGCAAAAAGTGGTTGCTTTTCTATTTGTAGAATTGTAGCAATTCTTTTCTCAGATCTCTGGTTGATTTTGCAGGTTTTCAGAATGATTTGATAAATATCTAGCTGATTTCCAGGGACCAGATGAAACTAGGATCCCCTACTCCTCCACCATCTTGGAGGGTCTTCTTATTAGCAAGTCTTAAGTGACCAACTCTAATGTTCTACCTTTACAGAACAAATAAGTGTTATGCAGTCACATACAAGTACTAGCCTTTACGAGCCATCACCAAAATGAAGGCCATTTCCCTATTCACACCTGCTAACTGCATAGGAACAAAATCTTAAATGATTTGTGAGAATTCATTTAAAAATTTCACCAAATAACTTGGTGATACATATAAAAAACATCACTTGGCATGAGGGAAATACAAATCAAAACCACAATGAGATACCACCTCACACCTGTCAGAATGACTAAAATCAAAAACAGAAAAAACAACAAGCGTTGCCAAGAATGTAGAGAAAAAGAATCCTCATGCACTGTTGGTGGGAATGCAAACTGGTGCAGTCACTGGAAAACAGTATGGAGGTTCCTCAAAAAATTAAAAATAGGATTACCATATGATCCATTAATTCCACTACTAGGTATTTACCCAAAAAATACAAAAACAGTAATTCAAAAATTATAAACACCCTCATATTTATTGCAGCATATCTGCATTAGCCAAATTGTGGAAATGGCCCAGTGTCCATCAATTGATGTATGGATAAAGAAGTGGTCTATATATATATATACACATATATATACATATACGATGAAATATTATTCAGCCATTAAAAAAGAAGGAAATCTTGCCATATGCAACAACATGGATGGACCTAGAGGGTATAATACTAAGTGAAATATGTCAGTCAGAGAAAGACAAGTACCATATGATTTCACTTACATGTGGAATTTAAGAAACAAAACTAATGAACAAACAAAAAAAACAGATACATAATTCAGAGAACAAACTGGTGGTTGCCAGAGGGAACATAGCAGGGATGGGTGAAACAAATAAAGGGAACTAAGAGTACACTTATCTCAATGAGCACTGAGAAATGTACAGAATTGTTGAATCATATTGTATACCTAAAACTAATATTACACTGTGGGTTAATTATACTTGAATAAAAAAAAAGGAAAAAGGGATAATTTGTATTAGGAAGTATAATGTGTGGTAAGCCTATGGGAAGATCCTTCATAAATTTTGGGTAAAGGACAAAAAATTTAAATCTACAGATAGTGTAAGTTTTTTCAAGCTCTGCTTTAAGAACTCCAATAAGTAAAATCTGGACTTGCATAATAAGTCAGAGAATCATGATGTATATTATGAAAGGATTACTGACTTCATGAAAGATTTTATCACACAATTTCTTAAATAGCTGCTTTTCTCATACATTTTGGTATTTTAAAAATAATTTCCTATTTGACAAATGAGCCACCATGTGCCTTGGGACAAGTCACTGAAATTCTCTTGGCTCAATTTCCTCATCTATATAATAAGGATGGTTTTAACCATGCTGCCTGCCTCACTCAGTTTTCATGACTATATAAAGGTACTTTGAAAGCTATATATACATATTTTTATGGCTGTTGCTTTTTTTTTAAGATTTTATTTATTTATTTGAGAGAGAGTGCAGGCACAAGCGGGGATAGGGAGAGAGACAAGCAGAACCCCCATGGGGTTCAATCTCACAACCTCAAGATCAGGACCTGAGTCAAAATCAAGAGCTGGATGCTTAACCAACTGAGCGACCCAGGCACCCCACGTCTGTTGCTTTTAAGAGAAATTGTGGGGGGGGGGTACTTTCCAAACTTTATTATTATCACTAAATATGTATTTTTTTATATTTTAGCAGTATCTTAAAAATCAATTTTAGATGACACATTCCCTCTATAAAAATCAAATCTTTCCTTGGTTCATGATCTACTTTTCTCATTTCTTAGTTCTTCTGAAGTTACATATTGTTATTTCCATGGTCTTCATACCTGGATTATGAGTGGCTCCAGTAGCTTCTCTACAGTGAATGTTTGTACCTGCAGATCCTGAGGATTAATATTCAATGTGATTGGTGTTTCAGCCGACATGCTGCCTGTGCATAAAAACAAAAAGACACTTATTAATAAAGAAAAATGCTTTCTAAAGGGAAGCACTAATGAAAATCATAGAGTACATGAGATTTGTACTTAGCACCTCTTCCTGATATCAGCTGTAGCCCTCAGAGGACCAGGGTGACAAGTCCCCCAACAGAGAAATGAGATATTCCTTCCCCGTCTGTTCTCTGGTCATGTGGTCTAGCCTTAGATCCTCTAACAAATTAATCTATGTTAGTATGTTCATAACTAAAATAATAACCCAGGGTGGGTTTGCATTTGTTCAGGAGTCTCAAGTAAAAATGAATGGCCAAGTTGGTGAGACATATCTTACAGCATGCAAGTCCTCTGACTTCCAAAAAATCATGGCACTGAGGTAGCCAGTGCTCATATTTTGCTTCTTCTTGTTAATGTTAACTCAGATGAGGAGCCAAGTAGGACTTTGGAAGATGTGATACATCTCTATTTGTTTGGGGAACTGTTTGAGGGGGTTTTTTTGTTTTTTTTTTAAAGATTTTATTTATTTATTTGACAGAGAAAGACACAGCGAGAGAGGGAACACAAACGGGGAGTGGGAGAGGGAGAAGCAGACTCCCCGCCGAGCAGGGAGCCCGATGCGGGACTCGATCCCAGGACTCCAGGATCATGACCTGAGCCGAAAGCAGTCGCTTAACCAACTGAGCCACCCAGGCGCCCTGTTTGAGGGTTTTGACTGAATAAGAAAGTTGGGGGCAGTTTACTTTCCTATACAGAAAATAAACTAATTTAAATTGGCATAGTTACTATAAAAAGAGAGAAAGGATGGATATTTGGGCAAGACAAAATAAGAAAAAAATGACAAGCCATCTTTAAGGCATTAACATTAATCTTAAAATCAGTGAGATTTTTGCATAAGAATACATAGATATCTCAAATAACCACACATGGCATATATATCATAACATATTCAAATTAAAATTGGCCATAAAAACTATTACCCAAATTTCCAAGTCCACAAATTTGTATTAACTTATTCACAGTCAAGTACTTACTAAAGGCTCACAGAGATAAGCAGTAAGAAACATGTATCACCTATATGTAACTTAGTCTGTTAAAAAATAAATAAATTTATAGTCGAAAGAAACATGTTACCATCAATACAAAAACCTTCCCACTTAGATATTACCCATTTTCTTCTATATTTGCAGGCAAGAAAACATAAGATTCCACCCCCAGAAAATATTCAGATATTCCCTATGGCACCCATGGAAACTAAAACAAAAATATTTAGGAAGTACTACAGTAGTCCCCCCTTATCTAGAGTTTTGCTTTTTGTGGCTTGAGTTACCCAATCGACATATCATCAGAAAGTAAATAGAAGCCTCATGCTACATCACAATGCCTAGGTCATTCACCTCACTTCATCTCAACAGATAAGCAGTTTACCATCACCCAAGATGAAGACTGAGTACAATAAGATATTTTGAAAAGAGAGAGACCATATCATATAACTTTTATTACAGTATATTGTTATAATTGTTTTATTTTATTAGTTATTATTATTAACCTCCTACTGTGCCTAATTTATAAATTAAACTTTATCACAAGTAGGGGCGCCTGGGTGGCTCAGTCATTAAGCATCTGCCTTCAGCTCAGGTCATGATCCCAGGGTCCTGGGATCAAGCCCCACATCGGGCTCCCTGCTCCGCAGGAAGCCTGCTTCTCCCTCTCACACTCCCCCTGCTTGTGTTCCCTCTCTCACTGTGTCTCTCTCTGTCAAATAAATGAATAAAATCATAAAAACTTTATCACAAGTATATATGTGGGAAAAGGGAAGGGAGGAAGGAAAGAATGAGTACATATTTTCATGGTGTTTCTCTTATCCAGAATCAATGCCTTCGACACTCCTTTCCATCCCAGTGATTCTAGGAGAGAGGACTGTTCTTTTTTCTATACCCCTGCCTCCAACCCCAAGGGATAACAGAGTCTCAGGGTAGGGCCCATGTTCCCTCCCAACTGTTTCCCCTGAGAGTCTATTCCCATTCTCCTCCTAGACTTTGTCAACATCCATTGGCCTAGCTCCATATAATCAGCATCTCTTTGCTCATCAACCTCTCCCACTCTAGTGGATCCTTCCCTAGATCCATAAATGTGTTACTGCATATATTCCAAAGATAATCATGATCTCCACGTGTATGTGTAAGTGAAAAGGTCAGTGTTTCACAAGGCCTTTCCACACTGTACACCTGATACACATGCAGAGAGAGACATACACATGAAACCATCCTATAACTAAAATTAACTTTTATCTTGATGAAATCTAATTCTTAGGTTAATAACATAATTTTTTATTTATTTTTATTTTTTATTTGGTTTTGTTTTTGGGTGGGGGGAGCACCAAGGGAGAAGGAGAGAGAGAATCTTAAGCAGGCTCCATGCCCAGCGCAGAACCTGACACGGAGCTTAGTCTCACAACCCTGAGATCATGACCTGAGCTGAAATCAGGAGTTGGATGCTTAACTGACCAAGCTACCCAGGAGCCCCCATAATTTTTTTTAAACAGAGGCAAATACTATAAAAGTTATACACCGATTTTTAACTGTGCAAGGAGGGGGAATGTCAGTGCCCTGAATCCCCACATTGGTCAAGGGTCAACTGTACTATAAATGTTGAGAATTTTATATAAAACCCACCAACACTGTTGATTTCAGAAAGAGAGCACACCTTCTGAAATGTAGCACATTTCTACACACAATCAAATGGCCTGTGCAGGGCATCTTTGCCCCCTTTCAGACTATCGTGTTGTGCTGTCTTCAGTCTATCCTTAACTCTACCACAAGCCACTCATACAAAGTGCCTACAATTCTTTTACTTTTTAAAAGACATTTTTGCCTTGGAAAAAAATACTATTCAAATTGCATTAAGTGAAAAAATATTGCTTGAATTTCTTTTCAAATGAAAGAATAAATTACTGTTATTCTATGATATAAAAATATATGAAGCATTTGAAATATGCTTCAAGTAAAATATGTTCCTGTTGAAAAAAAAAATAACTTTAAGAGTCTCATTTAAAATAAAGCATATCAGAAGGGAGATGGGTGGGAGGATGGGTGAAACAGGTGAAGAGGATTAAGAGTACACTTATTGTGATGAGCACTGAGCAATGTATAGAATTCTTGAATCACTGTACTATACACCTGAAAATAATATAACACTGTATGTTAACTACACTGGAATTAAAATTTAAAACTCAATTTTAAAAATCATGGGTTTAAAAAATAGAGAGAGAGAGATACAAAGCCATATGACTTAGGCCTTTACTACCTTGTTTTTCTTCCCTTTTCACTGGTTTTATTTCCTTTCTAAAAGTAAAAACATGATCTTTTTTCTCAGCTATTCATCTGAAATACAGAATATATGTTTCAAGAAAGGCTCCATCACTATTGCCAAGTGGTTTCTCTCAAATGCATTTCTAGGACTGAAATGTTTTGTTTTGGTTTGGCTTGGTTTTGGTTTTGGTTTTGGCTTTTTCCAATCATTCCACCTACCACTTTGATTCCCTCTAACAGAAGCAAATCCAAATTGACAAATAGGATACTCCCATGATGACCCTTCTGCATAGCCTGGAGCCAATACATACAATAAAGGTTGTCCTTCAGTCTCCATAACACCATAGGGTTCTATCAAATGAGTACTCACAAAGCAGTTCATTTGTTACCCCTTTCATGATGGGTACTATCCTACACAAAAATCAAGTCAAGATTACTGACATTGCTTTGTTCTTTCATATCAGAGACAAAAGTAGAGGACACTGTTGTGAACTAAAATAAGATCTAAGGGAACTTTCACAGCCTTTAAAAACATGTGCTTTCACAGAAATCCATTCACAGTGGATTTTCAAAGCTACATTGAGCACCAGAAATTGGAGGCAAAGAAAATAAAAAATAAGAATAAAAATTATTCACATCATAAATAATCCTGCTAGAAAAATGTTTTTCAACAAAGAGATAAAAGACAAACCTAATTCAGCCAAAGTATCTTCTAAATCTGTGATCATGTCTTTAATACACATTAAGTAAAGAAAGTTGTTGAGAAAATGGTGTTGGGAAAATTGGATAGCCACATGCAGAAGATTGAAACTGGACCATTTCCTTACACCACACACAAAAATAGACTCCAAATGGTTGAAAGACCTCAATGTGAGACAGGAGTCCATCAAAATCCTAAAGGAGAACACAGGCAGCAACCTCTTTGACCTCAGCCGAAGCAACTTCTTCCTAGAAACATCGCCAAACGCAAGGAAAGCAAGGGCAAAAATGAACTATTGGGACTTCATCAAGATAAAAAGCTTTTGCAAAGCAAAGGAAACAGTCAACAAAACCAAAAGACAACCGACAGAATGGGAGAAGATATTTGCAAATGACTTATCAGATAAAGGGCTAGTATCCAAAATCTATAAATAACTCATCAAACTCAACACCCAAAGAACAAAGAATCCAATCAAGAAATGGGCAGAAGACATGAACAGACATTTTTTCCAAAGAAGACATCCAAATGGCCAACAGACACATGAAAAAGTGCTCAATATCGCTCAGCATCAGGGAAATCCAAATCAAAACCTCAATGAGATACCACCTCACACCAGTCAGAATGGCTAAAATTAACAAGTCAGGAAACGACAGATGTTGGCGGGGATGCGGAGAAAGGGGAACCCTCCTACACTGTTGGTGGGAATGCAAGCTGGTGCAACCACTCTGGAAAACAGTATGGAGGTTCCTCAAAAAGTTGAAAATAGAGCTACCATATGATCCAGCAATTGCACTACTGGGTATTTACCCCAAAGATACAAAAGTAGGGATCCGAAGGGGTACATGCACCCCGATGTTTATAGCAGCAATGTCCACAATAGCCAAACTGTGGAAAGAGCCAAGATGTCCATCGACAGATGAATGGATAAAGAAGATGTGGTATATATATACAATCGAATATTATGCAGCCATCAAAAGGAATGAGATCTTGCCATTTGCAACAACGTGGATGGAACTGGAGGGTATTATGTTGAGTGAAATAAGTCAAACAGAGAAAGACATGTATCATATGATCTCACTGATATGAGGAATTCTTAATCGCAGGAATCAAACTGAGTGTTGTTGGAGTGGGGGTGGGGTGGGAGGGATGGGGTGACTGGGTGATAGACACTGGGGAGGGTATGTGCTCTGGTAAGCGCTGTGAATTGTGCAAGACTGTTGAATCTCAGATCTGTACCTCTGAAACAAATAATGCAATATATGTTAAGAAAAAAAAAAAGAAGAAGAAGAAGAGGGTAGCGGGAGGGGAAGAGTGAAGCGGGGGAAATCGGAGGGGTAGACGAACCATGAGAGACGGTGGACTCTGAAAAACAAACAGGGTTCTAGAGGGGAGGGGGGTGGGAGGATGGGTTAGCCTGGTGGTGGGTATTAAGGAGGGCACGTTCTGCATGGAGCACTGGGTGTTGTGCACAAACAATGAGTCATGGAACACTTCATCTAAAACTAATGATGTAGGGCGCCTGGGTGGCTCAGTTGGTTAAGCGACTGCCTTCGGCTCAGGTCATGATCCTGGAGTCCCTGGATCGAGTCCCGCATTGGGCTCCCTGCTCAGCAGGGAGTCTGCTTCTCCCTCTGACCCTCCCCCATCTCATGCTCTCTGTATCTCATTCTCTCTCTCAAATAAATAAATAAAATCTTTAAAAAAAAAAAAAAATAAAAAAAAAAAAAAATAAAACTAATGATGTAATGTATGGGGATTAACATAAGAATAAAAAAAAATAAAAAAAAAAAAAGAAAGTTGTTGAGAAGGTCAGTTTTTTCATGGAAAAATTATAAAATAATATACCAATAAGTCCTTGAAGAACCTTGGCTACATATAATTATTCTTCGAATAAATGCTCTTTCTTATAAAAATCTTTTGGATCTTTTGTATCTGTCCTATTCAGTAATCCTGATTGATTGGAGATCAGGGCAGTAATAGGCAGAAAACGGCAGAATTTTGCAAATGAAGTTAAAGCAAGGTCAAAGTCTGACAAATTGTTACCAAATTCTTATAGCAATACCACAATGTGAATCCAAAATAAAAATCCTACTAGGTTGTGGGTATTATAACCCAAGGTATGATCCATAAAATCTAAAGAGTTAGGGAGTACTTCTCAAATTCAAGAATAACTCCTACAACATCCTTCATTTCAACAATGTACTGGACTTGGATGAATAGAAATGATGAGATACTCACTATACCATTAGATTCTGGGATTACTTTTTTTTTTTTTTTTTTTAATTTGAGAGAGAGAGAGAGCACACGAGCCAGGGAAAGAGCACAAGGAGGGGAGAGAACACAAGGGAGAGGAAAGGGCAGAGGTGGAGGGAGAGGCAGAGGGGGAGGCAGAGGGAACAGGACAAGCAGACTTCCACAAAGCAGGGAGTCTGGCATGGGGCTCCATTCCAAGAACCTAGGATCATGATCTGAGCCGAAGGCAGAAGCTTAACTGACTGAGCCACCCAGGCACCCCTGGGATTACTTTTATAAAGTTCTTTCTTTTTTTTTTTTTTTTTTAAGATTTTATTTATTTATTTATTGGAGAGCGAGCGAGAGAGAAACAGCATGAGAGAGGAGAGGGTCAGAGGGAGAAGCAGGCTCCCCGCCGAGCCGGGAACCCGATGTGGGACTTGATCCCAGGACCCTGGGATCATGACCTGAGCCGAAGGCAGTCGCTTAACCAACTGAGCCACCCAGGCGTCCTATAAAGTTCTTTCTTATGTTGAATTGAAACCTGCCACTTTTTGACTTCTCTCCAATTGAGACTATTTTATAAAGTGGAAAAGGTACAGGTTTGAAGACAAAAAGACTAGATTAAAATCCCAGTTTTCAGAATCAAAAGGAGGAAAACAAATCACTTGCAGCAGTAATAGATGTCTCCAGAGAGAGTCCTTAGGGTGGAGCACATGCACCCATGTGGATCCTTCCCTTCTTCCCACACTATTATCCACAATACCTGAATTTCCTTTATTCCACTTTATTCCCTGCTTGCAACTGAACTTACATCAATTTTAAATTCATTTAGTTTAACAAGCATTTCATTTTTAAATGTAGCTAACTCTGAGGTCATACAGTGAACATATTCAATCACGCATTAATATGAACTAGCTCATTACTCTCCATCTGACACCCATATATATCATTCTCAAAGCACAAACCACATTGTATTCTAGTCATATCCTGGCAGCAGAAGAATGGGGTTTTTTTTGTTTTTGTTTTTTGGTTGTTTAAGATTTTGTTTATTTATTTGAAAGACAGAGAGACAGTGAGAGAGGGAACACAAGCAGGGAGAGAGGGAGAGGGAGAAGCAGGCTTCCCACCAAGCAGGGAGCCCAACATGGGGCTCAATCCCAGGACCCTGGGATCATGACCTGAGCCGAAGGCAGCCACTTAACCGAAGGCAGCCACTGCTGGGCGCCCCAGCAGAAGAATGTTTGATCAGAGAGATGCACACAGAGGTCAATGGAAAATTTCAGCCATTTCCAAAATTAGCCATTCCCTCACAAAGAGTAAAGAGAAAACTTTTCCACCTACTTCTCCCTACTGTAACACATGATCCCCTGTCTCCAAATTCTGAAGCTCAGGCTCCTCTTAGTAAAGCTATAATCCTTCTACGTAAGTTGACATGTTCTTATGGGATGGCTTAGAAACCTAATCATCTGTAATACAGTTCCTACAGAAAAGTCTCTAATATGAAATACTTAGTTTTAAAAAAAACTTTTTAACAGTTTGTAAGGTGACAGTTTATTCTCCTTTAAGATTATTAAATTCCATGTCAGAGTCATCAGACTTAGCTAATTAATATCTTTATACTCACTTTTCAACTAAATTGTTCAATTCTTTTTTACAAGGATTACTGCAAACCCAAATCTCCCCATCATATATTTGGGCAATTAATATTTCTTTGCCCCTAAATGCAGAATTTTATTTTTTCTTCCAAACATTTCATCCTGCAGAATCTAGACTTTTGTTCCCACCGGTCAAAAATTAATATTAGAGAATCCAACATGTTAACACCTCCTCCCAGTTTTCTATTTACCCATTAATCGTTCAGTATGAATTCTATAGTCTCCAGTTAAATCACCGAACAATGAGAGCCAGGCATGAAAACTGATTTTGATACCACTAGAAATCTTTTTTCAGATACATGATGATCAAGTAATAAACACTGTAGATAAATGAATGTTTCAACCAGTTATTAATCACTTTTTGTGAAATAATCTACTTTCTCGTCTAGTCAAAAAAACATGGGAGGATTTTTTTTTTAATGTTTCAATGAAATAAAGACACCCTTTCCTTCCTATATAAGAATTCAATTTTTTTAAAAAAAATCTAGGGGCACCTGGGTGGCTCATTCGTTAAGCGTCTGCCTTCGGCTCAGGACATGTTCCCAGGTCCTGGGATCGAGCCCCGCATCGGGCTCCCTGCTTAGCGGGAAGCCTGCTTCTCCCTCTCCCACTCCCCCTCCTTGTGTTCCTCCTCTCGCTGTATCTCTCTCTGTCAAATAAATAAAATCTTTAAAAAAAATAAAAAATAAAAATAAAAATAAATCTAGTTTGACATAACTGACTCCTGGAGAATCCATGCCAAATGCTAGCAATTACTGCCATTTATTTACATTTTAATTCTTCAGTTTCCCTACAGTTTGGTGCCTAGATGTCCAGTCTAATTTTAGAGGCCACCTTTTTTCCTCTTTTGAAAATAAAGGTATTTGCCCTTCTTCTGATTCCCGACAGGTCTGTTATTTCTTAGTGACTCCCAGGTTCTGTGATCACATTTGCAGATCATTTTAGAATTAAGGGACATACTTTTTCAAAAGATACATAATTCAACCAATTTAAAGAGACTAAGATAGCTCCTTTATTTTCATCATCTAGGGTTTCAATTCTTTTTTAATTAATTAAAAATTTTATTAAGTAATATAAGGTTCAACTACATATATGGTTAAAAACAAGTCTCTCTCCCATCCCTATCCTCCGGCCCTAACTTCTCTCCCACAGGCAATTGCTATGGTCATTTTCTCATAGTTTCAGAGATATCATAGATAATACCAGCATAGAAGGGTTTAATACAAATTCTGTATTTTAATACAAATTCTAACAGACCTGCCTCTTCCACTTAATTCAATTCCCCAGTACCGGTGTTTGTTCCAGCTTGCCCACATGACATCACACTATCACAGCTTGTATTACCTGTCAGCTGCTAATCTCACATCATCTGACTCATGCACAGGACATATTCCTTCCTTAGGCTTTCTATTTCTCTTTCTCTCAGTCTATAACTTTGGAAGTCCCTTTTTCTTTCCTTCAGCATCCCTTCCAACCCTACAAAATGAGAGTTGCTTTAGCCTTCCCAACATTATTTTTCCTAGTTCCAGCCATTCTCTTTTACTTGCCTTAAGTAATATGTCCCTTTTCCCATCTTTGATCCATATTCTTTTCAAATTTGTGCTCCCTACACAGAAACACTAGGATTTGGGGCCATTGATGTTATTGTTAAATGATTGTTTATGAAGCACTACCCCAGATTCTGGTGAAAGAAAAAGTAGTGAAGCCAAGGCCCAGCTGGCTCTCTTGTTTCTTCATTTTTAATTCATCAAATTTCTCTTTGGTCGTATACAGTCCCTTAAAATCATACTTACCATTAATCTAAAATTTCTGAAATTTGCTTCTCTTAACAACGAGGACACGTGTGTAACTGTGTCTAACAATGTTTTATTTACAAGTGTCACCTCTACAATAAAACACTTTCTCCCAAACCAGTACTGTCCATACACTTAGACAAGAGCTGCCCCACCCCGGACCCTCATGTTTTGGAAGAGTCCAAGGGACCAAGGTAATGTGCCCTCCCAGAACCCACACCTACCCTTCCTGACATGCTCAGGGTATCCAGTACCCCACCTCTCTGCTCAAGCAGCCCAGACCTATTTCCAGGGTCTATGCCAGCCTGTTCCTAGCATCCATCCTACCAAAAATAAATGACTCAACATGCCCATCCCTATACCTGAGAGGTGGCCAGGAGGCAGCTTCCCCCCCAAAATTATGAGTTTGATGGAATTGGTATGTGCAGGCTGGACTGTCCACTTGTACATGCTTGAGGCCTCTCAAATGCAAAACAGAGCCAGAAGAGAAGGCGGCAGACCACATATCAAGGGCAGGAGTGAGCTCCCCATCCACCACCTCATTCTAACAAGAAACTTCAAGGAATCCAAGAATTCTAACTCCAAATCTTGTCTTCCAGGTCATTTTGAAGGAGTATTTCTCAAGGTAGAAAGACAGGAAGGTAGAACCTACCATAGCAGCTTGTTAGCTTGATTTGTAACTTTTACATATATAAGTGTGGTATGCAGGCATCCCTTTATAGTTTCACTTTGCTCACTACAAATGTTAAAAACAGGCCTGCCCAAAATTTCTAGCATTCCATATCACCAAGTTCTTATTAATCAGATTTGCTTCTTTCATTGTTTTTTGTTTGTTTGTTTTCAAGATTTTATTTATTTATTTGACAGAAAGAGACACAGCAAGAGAAGGAACACAAGCGGGGCGGGGGGGGGGGGGGTGTGAGAGGGAGAAGCAGGCTTCCCGCCGAGCAGGGAGCCAGAAGCCTGCTGCGGGGCTCAATCCCAAAACTCTGGGATCATGACCCGAGCCGAAGGCAGACGCTTAATGACTGAGCCACCCGGGCGCCCCTGCTTCTTTCATTGTTTCCTCAATCTTCTAAAATGCATTTAACCCTGAGGTAGGGTGAAAAAAAAAATCATCAGTTATTCCACTTTTAAGAGAGGGCTTCTTGAAATTTTCAAAATGTATCATCTCACTATGTTACTGTAACAGTTTTTTTTAATATGTAGCAGGAAAATTCTTCACATAATAAGCTTCTGCAACAATACCACTTCTCTTTTCCTCTTTTTCTCCCTCATCCAAATGTTCTATTACTATTTTCTTAAGTTTATGGGTTTCCATGCAAGAGTATATATTCACCATATGTATATTTTTCTACTTTTATTAAAATTATTTATGGGGCGCCTAGGTGGCTCAGATGGTTAACCGTCTGCCTTCGGCTCAGGTCATGGTCCCAGGGTTCTGGGATCGAGCCCCACATCAGGCTCCTGGCTCAGGAGGGAGCCTGCTTCTCCCTCTCCTGCTGTCTCTCCCCCTTCTCATGCTCTCTCTCTCTGTATCTCTGTGTCTCAAATGAATAAAATCTTTAAAAAAATTAAAATAAAATAAATAAAATAATTTGTGAACATTCAACATTACATTCATGAAAAAATAAGTAAAATCTTAAATATTAAAAAAAACACAACAGGGACGCCTGGGTGGCTCAGTTGGTTAAGCGGCTGCCTTCGGCTCAGGTCATGATCCCAGAGTCCCTGGATCGAGTCCCACATCGGGCTCCCTGCTTGGCAGGGAGTCTGCTTCTCCCTCTGACCCTCCCCCCTCTCATGTGCACTCTCTCTCATTCTCTCTCTCTCAAATAAATAAATAAAAAATCTTTAAAAAAAAAAACACAACAGAAACATTCAGTTCAGGATTTATTGCTATCTATGATATTGTATTTAATTTGTATCTTTTTAGGTACCTATATTTATCATTATTTATTAATTATTGACCTTTTCCCATGTGCTTTTCTCTGGATAATTACAATGCATAGTTATCTATTAACATGGTTTTTCTATGCCCTAATTATTGTCATACACACACACACACACACACACACACACACCACTTTGATGGTTTTATCTGCAAATGGGTTTCTTTTCCTCAAGTTTAAAGTGCTTTGATTATGTCAACAAGTCTCCTACCAAAAATATCTTTAGACTTCATGAGATCTCATTTAGTGAAACTCTATTTAGTGAAATACAAAGAAGAAATTTTTTACAAGGTGCCAACCGCAACCATCATCACAAATATTAATCTTATCTAATACTCTAAACTTCCAAAATATCAGAAAAAAATAGTGAGCAACTAGTGAAAGGTTTCCTACTCCTGAAATAATGTCAAAAAAGAGAGCATTTATTTTGTCATTAGAAATTTATCTTGAGGGGTGCCTAGTTGGCTCAGTCAGTTAAGCATCTGCCTTCGGTTCAGGTCATGATCTCCCTCTCCCTCTGCCCCTCCCCCTGCTCATGCTCTCTCTCTTGCTCTCTCTCAAATAAATAAATAAAATCTTTAAAAAAAATTTATCTTGAGTGGAGAGCAAAACTCTGTAAGCTTCATTTTCCCTAATCAGCATGCCCCCCTTTCAAAGGTTAGCAAAATGTAATTAGGAATAATGTGAAGGATTGGAACCAAATGTAAGTGACAAAAAAGAATACACACACACACAAGTTTAAATAAAGAAAAGGAAAGGGGGACATGGGATTTGCTGCACAATATTATCACAGTTGATTTTATACAACTATCTTGGTTAGAGTGAAATAAAATGGAAAGAGGACAACTATAATAAAAAATTTCCACTACAATCTCTATACACACCTGTTTTCCAAGCCCACCTCCCTCCCCACCCCTATCCTACCCCCATGGTTCCAATGTCATCATTTCTGGCTTATCTGGCCCACCAAGAAAGAAGTACACACATGTTACTCACTTGGTAAACAAAAGGATCTCAGGTTTGTCAGAGAGTCAATAAAATCAAGCAATTGCCTAACATATATGATGAAGAAATACTTGGGTTTCTTTCTTTTCAGATGTTCTTCCTACACTTTACAAATACTTTCCACACATTTATTTGGAGATCAATAGTAAGTATAAGCTCTTCTACCTAGCCTTTTCATCAGCTATAACAGCAATGGTGTGAGATCAGAGGCACCCCTAGACCATAGGGCATCATTCATTCATTCAACTTATATTTACTGAGTTTCTACTTTACACCAGAGTCAGAGGGTAGAGGGAGACCATAAACAATAAATATAATAAAAAGAAAATTGTTAGCACCATTAGAAAATGACATATACTATGAAAAGAAAAAGAAAAAGTATAACAGAGTAAGCAGGATTCAGTGGAAGAGACATTGGGAGCAGACTGAACTATTAAATAAGATCAAGATTAGCTTTACTGAGGACATTTGAGCAGATCTGATATGGTGAGGAAATTAGCCAAGCAGATAGCCGGAAGCAGAGCACTCCAGGCAGAGATAACAGCAAAAACTTGAGGCAGGAGAGTGTTGGCATATTAGCAGAACAGCAAGGAGGCCAATATAAGTGGGGTAGAATGAGTTACAAAGAGGGGCGCCTGGGTGGCTCAGTCGGTTAAGCGTCTGCCTCCAGCTCAGGTCGTGATCCCAGGGTCCTGAGATCGAGCCCCTCATCGGGCTTCCTGCTCTGTGGGAAGCCTGCTTCTCCTTCTCCCACTCCCCCTACTTGTGTTCCCTCTCCGCTGTGTCTCTCTCTGTCAAATAAATAAATAAAATCTTAAAAAAAAAAAAAAAAAAGAGTTACAAAGAGCATAGTAAAAGAGAGATCGGAAAGGTAATGGGGTTGAAGGTGAGTGGCTATAGATCATGTCGAACCACATGGAAAATACACCAGGGGTTTGAGCACTAGAGAAACATGATCTGGTTTATATTTTGGAAAGATCACTCTAACCAATAAAATGAAGTATGAGGGGCAAGAGTAGATGCAGGGACACCGTTGGGAGGCTCCTGTAGTAACTTAGACCTGGATGGTGCCAGTAGAGGTAGACAAAAGTCATCAGATTGTAGATATATTTTGTCAGTTGAGCCCACAGGAATTCCCAACAGACTGGACATAGGAAAAAGAGAATTCAAGATAGCTTTAAGTTTTCCAGTCTGCAGCAACTCGGAGACTGGATGGAGTTACCATTTAACTGCGGTGGGCACAGCTGCAGGAAGAACAGGAAAATGAAGAGTCCAGTTTGAGACATGATAAATTTGATGTTTACATGTTACATGTTACACATTCAAGTGAAGATGTTAAGTAGGCAGTTAAAAATACTAGAGCAGGGCGCCTGGGTGGCTCAGTCATGATCCTGGAGTCCCGGGATCGAGTCCCGCATCGGGCTCCCTGCTCGGCAGGGAGTCTGCTTCTTCCTCTGACCCTCCCCCCTCTCATGCTCTCTGTCTCTCATTCTGTCTCAAATAAATAAATAAAATCTTTAAAAAAAAAAAAATACTAGAGCAAAATTTGGGAGAGAAATCCGGGATGAAAATATAAATTTTAGAGTTGTCAACACAAAGGTGGATAGAATGCAACCATCAAGGGAACAAGCTGACTAGGAAGAGGCAGGTCAGAGTCAAAGGACTGTTGGGAATGCAGGGAAATATACGTGGGGTGGTACTCAGAAGAGGAATACAGAATTAAGATTTGCCTTTGAAAAATATATAGAAAATAAATAGAAAAATATCCTCTTCTGAGCAAATGAATTAGAAAAAGGTACCACCCTCTCAGTAGACACGGCCCTGGAGGTGTTAGCAGGAAGGCCCACAGCTTGCCCAGCAGAAGGAGGGCTAGGTTTCAGCCTCACTTAGCCTCTCAGCAGGCCAAATGCAGAAGCCAGTGTGAGACATCCTGCTGCCCTCCCCTGTCTGCTAGGAGATGTTTGGTTTTTTTTTAATTAGGCTCCATGTCCAGTGTGCAGCCCAATGCGGGGCTCAAACTCACAACCCTGAGATCAAGATGTGACGTCAAGAGTTGGATGCTCAACCAAGGGAACCACCCATGTGCTCCTGCTACAAGATTTCTTAAATTCTCCTGCATGTCCTCACTATTGGATCTCAGTAATTAAGAGCACTGGCTTTGAAGCTAGACTGCCTAGGTGAGAATCTAGGTTCTGTTCCCTGCTCATTGGTGACTTTAGACAAGTTACTGAATCTCCCTAAATATCAGTTTCCTCGTCTGTAAAATGAGAATAATAAGAGTACCCCTCAAAGGGATCTTGAAGATTAAAGAAAATTCGTATAAAAGCCGTTACTTAGCCAATATCTCTGACACCTAGCAAGGGCTCAACAAATATTAGTTGATATTATTTTATCCCCTTTTCAGTAGGATAGCAAAGTCTACCTGTCTACATTTGGGATAAACATATTTCTTTTATTTACAAAGCTTTAATTATTCATGAATACTTTTACTCTTTGTTCCCATAATAAAAGAGTTTAAAATAAAGCTTCCCTCTGGTGCCTCATTTTATTGGATCTCTTACCTTCAAATTCTAAGGCATATTTCTTACATGTGCATTAATTAGAAAAGCAACATGCCTAAATACCCTAGAAAAAAATCCTAATGTACAACAACCTTATAAAGGATCATGGGCCCTTTGAAATCAATTCCAGAGTGGTGCATAAAAGGTATGCTCCAGGGTTAGGTCTACAATTCTTAAATGTACTACATTCAGGATGCTCAAGAGTCTGCACTTTTCATTTCCTTAGCTTCTGAGAACTCTGGGTTTCAACAGAACAAAACAATTTATATTTTGTAATAAAAAGTAAGTATCTTTAGCATGTTGTAATTCAAACTTTAAGCATCTGAAGTTCTCTTTAATAAACCTCTGGATAGTAATCTTATTGATGCTCTTTGAAAAATGATCAAATTGAGTGCTTGCCCCCCAAAATTGTGAGTTTTGTGGATTCTTTATGAGAACACTTAAGCAAAATTAAATTAAATGGAACCAAGTGCTTACTCTAGCCATAGTAACCAAAATAAAATTTCCCTGCACATACAACGTAGATGAGGGCTGCAAAAATGGGGTTTTTTTTCCTGTACTCAGAGAACTGCAAAAATGGTTTTAAAAAGCCAAAAGACTGGGCGCCTGGGTGGCTCAGTTGGTTAAGCAACTGCCTTCGGCTCAGGTCATGATCCTGAAGTCCCGGGATCGAGTCCCACATCCGGCTCCCTGCTCAGCGGGGGGTCTGCTTCTCCCTCTGACCCTCTTCCCTCTCATGCTCTCTGTCTCTCATTCTCTCTCTCAAATAAATAAATAAAATCTTTAAAAAAAATTATTAAAAAAAAAAGCCAAAAGACTGCCTTAACTAATATAAAAAAAAAACAAAGGAAAATAACATTCTACTTATATGTAGGTCGTATTCTATGTCCTTCTTACCATGAATGGCTGGTCAAGTTTAATCTCCCTCCAAAATAAAAAAAAAGCAAAAAGTTATAATTCAATTTCTGATTTAACTGAAAAGTAACACTGTATATAAATTTTACATGAAGACCTCATTACCCCTCTCCTGATAACACACGTTTCATGTTATTTTATAAAATGCCAGTTCACACTAAAAGCTCACCCTATATTTCACAATGGCACACTTTACAAAATTGCAGCTAAGGAGAAAGGACAGAAATGCCCCATGGTTATTCTATATAGCAAATCCTTTCAACTTAAGGACTTTTTGTACCATATAAAAATTATAACAGAACTGAAACACTATGAGCTCCCATCTCATACAAGCGCAGCATGAAGGTTACCTATATATTATTTAAAAAGCCAAAGAACTAAATTAGTCCAACTGAAACCTAAGAAGATAATCTAATATGTGAGACCTCGGAGGAGATTTCATTGAATCACTCCAAACAAGAATAACCTTCAGCTATAAGGCATCAAGTTTGAGCAAACAGGGCAGAAGTAACATGCCCTTCATATACACCTTGAAAGTGAGAGTGGCTTTTGTTGCTGTAGGTCCAGTGGGTCTGTGGGTCAGTTCTACTCCATATTATAAGACAGCTCAAATATATATGAATTCTTCTAAGGTATGTTATTTTTGAAAGGCAGAGAACAAAAAGAGAATGGTGAAAAAAGTAAAATTCTTGTCAACCACAATTTGAAGCTAAAAAATTCCCCATTTCTTCTTTTTTTTTTTTTTTAAAGATTTTATTTATTTATTTATTTGAGAGAGAGAGAGAGAAACAGCATGAGAGGGGATAGGGTCAGAGGGAGAAGCAGGCTCCCCACCGAGCCGGAAGCCCGATGTGGGACTCGATCCCAGGACTCCGGGATCATGACCTGAGCCGAAGGCAGTCGCTTAACCAACTGAGCCACCCAGGCGCCCCCCCATTTCTTCTTTATTCTCTTATTAGCCAGAAATAATAAAAGCCTGCTTATCAGAATAAAGAAAATGAGACCAAAGTCTTTGAAAACACTATATTCATTTTTCTATGTATCTATTAATACACTAGGGAAAACCAACAGTATATAACTGTTTTAAAAACTTCAGCTCCTGGGGCACCTGGGTGGCTCAGTCATTAGGCATCTGCCTTCGGCTCAGGTCATGACCCCAGTGTCCTGGGATTGAGCCCCGTGTCGGGCTCCCTGCTCAACAGGAAGCCTGCTTCTCTCTCTCCCTCTCCCACTCCCCCTGCTTGTGTTCCCTCTTTCACTGTGTATCTCTGTCAAAAAAATAAAATCTTTAAAAAAAAACACTTCAGCTCCTTCCCTGCCTCCTTTTTTCCAAATTCCTTTAACAGAGTTTTAAAAGTCTGTGCCAGAATCTTTCAACTTAACCATCCAAGTTCACTAATTTATCACTACTTTTAAATTTTTTCTCCAGGAACTCTGCCTATATATCTCTTAACCCTATTCAACTATTTCTCCCATATGCTCAGTATTCTCTCTGTAAGACATAAAAGACTTTCTCCTCTGGCTTCAAAACACCACCTTCTACCCTCCTGGCATTCTTTCCCAATATCTGTTGCTGGCTCCGGCTTATGTACTACCTCGTGTTAAGGAAGAGTCTTACCTTAAGGTTCAACCCTTACATCCTATTCATTGCTCACATTACATTGTTTTCTCTGAGTAATCTCATTCTAGAGTTTCAGTTCAACTTAAAACCTCAGATTCTACAGTCCAGATCTCTCACCTGAGCTTCAGAGCTCCCAAATCCATTGATCACTGGGCCATCTCACAGGCATCTCAATATTGAACTCATGACATTTCCCCAAAATCTGTTGCCACCATCTTCAGTTCTCATCTAGATTAATGCCTTCACCATACAGCTGGGCACCCAACCAGCACCATGAACATCATAGAATATTTTCTTTCACTCTGCCTCTCTCTTCATATCAGATTAGCAGAGAAGTTCATATTGCTTCCATCCCCTTAACTCCTCTTGTATTGTCCATGTCCTCTCCATCCCCACTGCTACTTTATCAGTTCAGACCCTCAGCTCAGACTTATTTAGACTCTGTAATGATACCCTAACTGGTCTTCCTTCTAGTTTTTCCTTCAAATTATTCCCTAAGTCATCTCTCTAATATAAAATAAGATAATGTTACACTAAACCCCTGCTTGAAACTCTCAATGATTCTCCATTTTGACACAATAAAATTCAGGTTCCACTGCCACTTGAGGCAGTTTGGTCTGTCCTATATCTCTAGCTTTCTTCCTCTCTTTGATCCTCCTCTTCCCTGTACTCCATCCATTCTAAAGAATTTGAAATTCTCTAAATGGACCATACTATTTTATGCCCCTAAACTTTTATTCTCTCCACTCCCTCTGCCTAGAGTGCACCGCCCCAACAGCCACTTGACAAATACTTGTTCATCATTCCAACTTCAACTCAAACAATCCTCTTTACATCTACACACACACACACACACACAGAGTCATGACAGAAGTAAGCAATGCTGCCTTATCTCTGTACCCTATAAGATCTCTAAGAGAATCATCATCATCATCCTACCATCTCCTGAGATTTCTTATACTATATGGTAGAGTAAATGCATGTTTATATCACTTCCTTCCATCAAAACTAATAGAAGACAAAAAAAAATTAAAGTTAGAACCACTATACTCAAGGAAACCTGTCATCACCCCAAATTACAAAGAAAGAAATATAGTGAAATCTTGACCAAATTAAAAAAAAAGGAGAGTGAAAGCCTATACACATCTCAGTGATAAATAATTTTCCCTAAAAGTGCCTCAAGCACATGAAATTCCTGTCCATGCATCCTTTGATTAGAGTATTAAGATGTAGGGCATGGATAGATATAGGATCAAAGGGGGATATCCTTGTAAAGACCCAATTTGAGACTACAAAAACACAAGAATGGTAGCTGTCCAACCCTTGAAAGTGAGGGGATGGAGAAATACTTACCATGCAAATGGATGTCAAAAGAAAGCCAGGGCAGTAATACTTACATCAGACAAAATAGACTTTAAAACAAAGACTGTAACAAGAGACAAAGAAGAAAGGACACTATATAATAACAAAGGGGACAATCCAACAAGAAGATACAGCAATTGTAAATATTTATGCATCCAACATGGGAGCACCCAAATATATAAAACAATAACAAAGGAAATAATCAATATTAATATAACAATAGTAGGGCACTTTACACCCCACTTAAATCAATGGACAGATCATCCAAACAAAAAATCAACAAGGGAACAATGGCTTTGAATGACGCACTGGACCAGATCGATTTAACAGATATATTCAGAACATTCCATCCTAAAACAGCAGAAAACACATTCTTTTCAATTGCACATGAAACATTCTCCAGAATGGATCACATATTAGGCCCATAAAACAAGTCTCAACCAATTCAAAAAGATCAAGTCATACCATGCATCTTTTCTGACCACAATGCTATGAAACTAGAAATCAACCATAAGAAAAAATATGGAAAGACCACAAATACATGGAGGTTAAATAACATGCTACTAAGCAATGAATGGGTCAGCCAGGAAATCAAAGAAGAAATTAAAAAGTACATGGAAACAAATGAAAATGAAAACACAATGGTCCAAAATCTTTAGGATGCAGCAAAAACATTCTAAGAGGGAAGTTTATAGCAATACAGACCTACTTCAAGAAATACGAAAAATCTCAAATAAACAACCTAACCCTTACACCTAAAGGGACTAGAAAAGAACAAACAAAACCAAAAACCAGCAGAAGGAAGGAAATAATAAAAATTAGGGCAGAAATAAATGATATAGAAACTAAAAAAAAAAAAAAATGATCAGATCAAAGAAACCAGGAGCTGCTTCTTTTCACAATCAACAAAATTGGGGCACCTGGGTGGCTCAGTCATTAAGCGTCTACCTTTGATTCAGGTCATGATCCCAGGGTCCTGGGATTGAGCCCCACATCGGGCTCCCTTCTCGGCAGGAAGCTTGCTTCTCCCTCTCCCACTCCCCCTGCTTGTGTTCTTGCTCTTGCTATCTCTCTCTGTGTCAAATAAATAAATAAAATCTTTAAAAAAAAATCAACAAAATTGATAACTGCTAGCCAGGCTTAAAAAAAGGGGGGGACTCTAATAAACAAAGCACAAATCAAAGAGGAGAAATAAAAACCAACCACAGAAATACAAACAATTGTAACAGAATATTATGAAAAATTATATGCCAACGAACTGGACAACCTAGAAGAAATGGATAAATTCCTAGAAACATAAAACCTACCAAACTGAAGCAGGAAGAAATAGAAAATATGAACAGACCAATTAACAGTAACAAAATTGAATTGGTAATCAAAACACTTCCAACAACCAGGACCAGATGCTTTCACAGGTGAAATCCACCAATCATTTAAAGAAGAGTTAATACCTATTCTTCTCAAACTATTCTAAAAAAATAGAAAATGAAGGAAAACTTCCAAATTCATTCTATAAGGCTATATCAAAACCAGATAAAGACACCACAAAAAAAAAAGAGAGAGAGAGAGAACTACAGGCTGATATCTCTGATGAACATAGATGCAAAAATCCTCAACAAAATACCAGCAAAACAAATCCAACAATATTTTAAAAAATCATACATTACAATCAAGTGGGATTTATTCCTGGGATGCAAGGTGGTTCAATATTCACAAGTCAATCAATGTGATAAACCACATTAATAAAAGAAAGGATAAGAACCATATGATCATTTCAATAGATGCAGAAAAAGCATCTGACAAAGTACAACATCCATTCATGACAAAAACCCTCAACAAAATAGATCTACAGGAAACATACCTCAAGATAATAAAGGCCATCTATGAAAAACCCACCACGAACATCATGCTTGATGGGGAAAACCTGAAAGGTTTTCCTCTATGGTTAGGAACAAGACAGGGATGTCCACTCTCACCATCACTATTTAACATAGTACTGGAAGTCTTAGCCTCAGCAATCAGCCAACAAAAAGAAATAAAAGGCATCCAAATGAGTAAGGAAGAAGTAAACTTTCACTCTTTGCAGATGACATGATACTCTATAAAGAAAACCCAAAAGACTCCACCATAAAACTACTAGAACTGATAAATGATTCAGTAAAGTCGCAGCTACAGAATCAATGTATAGAAATCTATTGCATTCCAGGAGCGCCTGGGTGGCTCAGTCGGTTAAGCCGCTGCCTTCGGCTCAGGTCATGATCCCGGGGTCCTGGGATCGAGCCCTGCATCGGGCTCCCCGCTCGGCGGGAAGCCTGCTTCTCCCTCTCCCTCTGCCTGCCTCTCTGCCTACTTGTTCTCTCTCTCTCTCTCTCTCTCTCTCTCTCTGTCAAATAAATGAATAAAATCTTTAAAAAAAAAAAAAGAAATCTATTGCATTCCTATATGAAAATAATGAAGCAGCAGAAAGAGAAATTAAGAAAACCACCTCATTTACAAATACACTAAAAACAGTAAAATACCTAGGAATAAACTTAAGTGAAAAAGAGGTGAAAGACCTGTACTTTGAAAACTATAAAACACTGATGAAATGCTGATGAAAGAAATTCAAGATGACACAAAGAAATGTAAAGACATTCCATGCAGTTGGATTGGAAGAATAAATATTGTTAAAATGTCTATACCACCCAAAGCAATCTACACATTTAATGCAATCCCTATCAAAATACCACTGGCATTTTTCACAGAACTAGAACAACAATCTGAAAATTTGTATAGAGCCACAAAAGACCTCAAATAGCCAAAGCAATCTTGAAAAAAGAAAAACAAAACTGGAGGTATCACAATTCCAGGCTTCAAGTTATACTACAAAACTGTAGTCATCAAAACAGTATGGTACTGGCACAAAAATAGACACATAGATCAATGGAACAGAACAGAAAATCCAGAATAAACCCACAATTATATGGTCAATTAATCTTCAACAAAGCAGGAAAGAATATCCAATGGGAAAAAGTCTCTTCAACAACTGGTGTTGGGAAAACTGGACAGCACATGCAAAGGAATGTAACTGGACCACTTTTTTACACCATACACAAAAATAAACTCAAAATGGACTAAAGACCTAAATGTGAGACCTGAAACCATAAAAATCCTTGAAAAGAGCACAGGCAGTAATTCCTCTGACATTGACCATAGCAACATTTTTCTAGATATATTTCCTAAGGCACAGGAAACAAAAGCAAAAATAAACTACTGGGACTACCTCAAAATAAAAAGCTTCTGCACCGTGAAGGAAACAATCAACAAAACTAAAAGGCAACCTACGAAATGGGAGAAGATGTTTGCAAATTACATATCCAATAAAGGGTTAGTATCCAAAATAGATAAAGAACTGATACAACTCAATACACAAAAAACAAATAATCCAATTTAAAAATGGGCAGAAGACACGAATAGACATTTCTCCAAAGAAGACTTACAGATGTCCAACAGATACGTGAAAAAATGTTCAACAGCATCATCCTCAGGGACTGCAAATCAAGACCACATAAGATGTCACCTCACACCTGTCAAAATGATTAAAATCAAAAACACAAGAAACAACAAGTGTTGGCAAGGATGTGGAGAAAAGGGAACCCTCATGCACTGTTGGTGGAAATGCAAACTGGTGGAGCCACTATGGAAAACAGTATAGAGGTTCCTCAAAAAGTTGAAAATAGAACTACTCTACCATCCAGTAATCTCACTACTGGGTATTTACCAAAAACTTCATTTTACCCAACTAATTCAAAAGCATACATGTACCCCCATGTTTACTGCAGCATTATTTACAATAGCCAAATTATGGAAACAGGCCAACTGTCCATCAATAGATGAATGGATAAAGAAGGTGTACACCCACACAAACACCCCTACACACATTGGAATATTATTTAGCCATAAGAATGAACAAAATCTTGGCATTTGCAACAACATGCTAGAGAGTATAATGCTAGGTAAAATAAGTCAGTCAAAGAAAGACAAATACTATATGATTCCACTCAAGAAACAAAACAAATGAGCAAAGGAAAAAAAAGAGAGAGAGACAAACCAAGAAACAAACTCTTAACTACAGAGAACAAACATGGTTACCAGAAGGGAGGTGGTATGTATAGCAACCTCACTTCTAGATATCCACTCCAAAAATAAAAACTAATACATTCCCAAAGTAATTCATTGCAGCAATTAATTTCAAGTGACTTCAAAACACAGTATTTTTACTCTAATCCCTGAAGGGATATCCTCTAGGAGAAAAAGAATGGCAAAGTCATCTTAAACTACATTTAGTACCCTTATTAAATACATGTAATATAGTCTTATAAATTCTTATATATATGCACACATACATACACATATAAACTTACATACATAGGTATACACACACACACATTATGATAAGGTAAATAATTATATTCATGCTATTAGGAAATAAGATTTCTAGCATAAGAAAAAATAGATATAAATATTAAATCAGAAAATTTACATGAAAATCCTGTGATCTTATACTGAATTAGAATTATCAGTATGATCTTATTATATATTTTTCTCTTCCTAAAAAATATTTCCTAGCTCTGTTCACAAAAATAAAAAGGACATGGGAGCGACAACAGTAACCCAGTGCATAGATTGTGTTCCTTAAATACCATTTTCTACTAAAAGGACCGAGGCTTCTCAATGGAAAGGCTGGTTGAAGATCTGGAGCAGGAAATTTATAAAATCAGCCTAAAACATCTTATGCTAGAACACAAAAACCACTTGGATTTGTCAAGAGGCTCAGGACCAAGTTAAAGGGGTTCTCGCTGACCAAAAATGGGAAATTTGAGCGTCAAAAGAATAAAGATTGCAATACAATAAAACATATATAAAAATTAGTTCAAAAAACAAAAACTCACTGGTCACCTTTCAAAGTTGCTAGGACATAATCCTATTTTTCTGAAAATTGATAAAGAATGAGAAATAATGAAGTATTTTCCTGATTTTCTGGCATGAACTATACTCTAGAGGAATATTCTATAATTCTTTATAGAATAATCCCAACCAGTAAAACTAATGAAGAATTACAAAATACTAAAATCACCACTTACAACCCCTTAAAAGATAACAGATCTAGAAAATGATCATCAATAAAAGCTAAAATCATTAGGTGAATAATTAATAGGGAACTTTGAGAATCAGGCTTACAGAGCCTGAACACACTGATCAAACTTAACATCACTAAAAGTGACACAATCCAGACGCTATGCTTCCTGATGTGACACAATGGGAAGTACATCACATCATCTATATGGTATTCTTGCCAAAAGAGTTAAAACTAAATCTAATAGAGCCTTGTGTAGATCTAATTACCACTTTACTGGGAGGAGGAATGTGTTAAGTGACATCACAAGGCTGCAATCACCCAAATCCAGAATGTGAGAAATACTGTAAGACAAAATGACTTGGTTTCTTCAACTCATAGATGATGTAGAAAAGAGGGAAAACGGTTACAAATTAAAAGATATGCATTATTAACAACCACACAAAATATGTCAATCCCTGAATTCTGATTCCAAAATACAACTATAAAAAGACATTTTTTAAATAGTTAAAATTGGACAGATAGTCTATTTGATAATGTTAAAGAGTTACTGTTAATTTTATTGGGCACGATAATATGATTATGTTTTCTTAAATCCTCATATATTAGACATAATATTAACATGGACAATTTATTTTCAACAAAAGTGCCAAGGTAGCTCATTGGAGAAAAGTCAGTTTTTTCAACAAATGGTGCTGAAACAACTGGACGTCATATATAAAACATGAACTTCAACCCTTTCCTCACAGCATATGCAAAAATTTACTTGAAATAGATCATAAAGGGACACCTGGGTGGCTCAGTCAGTTAAGCGGCTGCCTTCGGCCTGGGTCATAATCCCAGGGTCCTGGGATCGAGTCCCACATCAGGCTCCTTGCTCAGCAGGGAGCCTGCTTCTCTCTCTCTCTCCCTCTGCTTGTGCTCTCTGTCAAATAAATAAAATCTTAAAAAAAAAAAAATAGATCATAAAGCTAGGGATAAGACAAAGCTATCAAACTTCCTAAAGAAAACATAGGAGAAAACCTTTGTAACCTTGGGTTAGGCAAAAGTTTCTTAGATACAACAACCAAAAGCATGAATCATAAAAGAATATATTGATAAACTGAACTTCAACAAAATTTAAAACTTTTGTTCTTTGAAAGACCATGTTAAGAAAATGATAAGGCAAGACACAGACTGGGTCACAGTGTTTTTAAAACCCATATATGATAAAGATCTTGTATCCAGAAAATATAAAGAATCCTTAGAAATCAATAATTACATGAAAAACAATTCAATTGTTTAAAATGGACAAAACATTTGAAAAGACACTTCACCGAAGAAGATATATAGATGGTAATTAAGCACATGAAAAATGTTCAACATCATTCGTCACTAGAGAAATGTAAATTAAAGCCACAATATATACTACTACGCATCTACTAGGACGACTAAAATTAAAAAGACTATACCAATACCCAAGCTAGCAAAGATCAGAAGCAACTGGAAAACTCACACATTGCTAGTGAAAACAAAAACTGGTAGTTTCCTACCAAGTTAAACGTATACCCACCATATGACCTAGCAATTTCACTCCTTAGATATTTACCCAAGAGAAATGAAAGCATATGTCCAGATAGAGACCTATAAGCAAATGTTCATGTTGGCCTTATTCTAATAGTCAAAAACCTGAAAACTCAAATTCCATCAACAAATGAATAAGCAATTTTATAATACAATCATACCATCACACTTCATGCAAGAAAAAAGTAAACTACTGATAAAGGCAACAACATGAATATCTCTCAAAGGCATTATGCTAAATGAAAGAATCATACAAAGTAAGTTGTATGATTAACACTTACAGGACATTCTTGACCTCTCTCGTACATCATTCAGTTTATTTGATGCCTTGATCCTATTTAACTTCCTGTTTTTAAAACACTTTTTATTTATTTATTTTTCTTTTTTTTATTATTTTATTTATTTGACAGAGAGAGATAGTGAGAGCAGGAACACAAGCAGGGGGAGTGGGAGAGGGAGAAGCAGGCTTCCCGCGGAGCAGGGAGCCCAATGTGGGGCTCGATCCTAGCACCCTGGGATCATGACCTGAATCAAAAGCAGACACTTAATGACTGAGCCACCCAGGCGCCCCTATTTATTTATTTATTTAAGAGAGAGAGAGAAAGAGAGAACACAAGAGGGAGAGGCAGAGGGAGGGAGAATCTCAAGCAGACTCCACGCTGAGTGCAGAACCTGACACAGGGTTCGATTTCATAACCTTGTTATCATGACCTGAGCCAAAACCAAGAGTCAGACGCTTAACCGACTGAGCCACCCAGGCATCCCAGCCCTATTTAACTTCCTAATAAAATCTGCTTTGCAGCTTGCAAGCCTGTTTGTTGTGCAGTTTATCCTCAATGTCATTCTGTGTACCTGATGTGTTATGTGTATGACTCATAATCTTTTCTTGAAAGAACTCTAACTCAACCTGCATATGTGTTTACAGTACAAAGCTATGAAAACAAAAGCTTTGAGTATTTTCTTTGTTTTTTCACTGCCCTTTAAAAAAAAATACCATTTCTTATTGATCTTGTTTTTAACAACAGAATTTTTAAAAAGGGAGCCCATTGATTGTCCGTGACTCAACATGTTAATTTGATTTCTGAAGATATCAGTAAAGATACTTAGCAAAATTTTAACTGCGACACTTCTGTTCTTTTTCAATACTCCTGGGCGAAAGCAATGAGTTTGCAAGCTTATTCACTTACACAAGCTGGGTTTAGTATGGTGTGCAGTACGGAGCCCAGAGTCTCCAACACAGTATTGTATTTTGAGTATTTAAAGATCAAAGAACATTAAAAAGTCCTGTCTCTGAACTCCCTCCTCCTAATCAACAACTTATTTCCCAGTTAGATTGATCCAATTAATTCTGACCTAACATAAGTTGAAATTCAAGCTAAATTTATCACTAAAATGAAAGAGTTGAAAGGAATGAAAGTAGCTAATCTCATTTAAAACAATCTATTAAAAAAAAAAATACTAGGACAAGATTCATAGATTCACACAAAATTGCCAAATATATTTTACTTTAAACATTGGCTTGATCATGTCTGTTTTAATATGCAAATATTTTACCTTATTTAGATAAATTCTTGTTGTTTCTAAAAAACTAAACCTCTTAAATCTTTCTTCTGAATTGAGTGATAGACGGAATCTTTTTCTGCTCCTAGAAAACTTGGAACCATTCAAGCCCACATAAATCAGTGTGGGGGTTAAAAGGGCAGCAGTTCTCCACTTTTTTCCCACCAAAACACAAGTGACATTTAAATTGTATTTAATATCCACTGTCCAACATACTCTCCTCACTCCGAACTGCCACCTGCAGTAAGGAAGACAGCTGGTTTGCATGAAATATCCGCGAAAGATTTCCGTAACCCTTGAATTTTCTCTCCCATCCATCTGTAATACACTAGTGTCATAAAACCATAGTCAAAACTGCTGCACTTTTTTGCCTCATTCCTGTTTTATATTCTCATGCTTGTTTTCCTTTCTTCTTTCACTCCACTTTTAATTTGTACTATCTTGAGTTTCCTATAGCCTTGTAAGTCACCTTAAATCCTTCCTAGAAGAAGGAATAAACAATCATTCCGTGTATCTGCAAAAGCAATCTCTTCTTGTTTACATCAGACAAAGCCTTAAAACTTTAACTCCTTGCTGCCTCTTAACTAATCTTCTACTGTACTGAACACGGAACTATTGAAATCCAAGTTCCTTCTTTTTTGCTTTTATCAATGCTTTGTTTGAAAATATTTAAGGCTGCATAAAAAAAAATAAAGGAAAAGCATCTATGCACAATTTAAGTTTAGAGGCCCATGACAGAAATTAAATTGTTTGCACAAATAAAGACACTGCTTGCTACACAGCTTTAATGTGTGAAGAATGTAAAGTTTCCAGTTCCTTGCATATATGGTTCCTCAAATAGTAATGGCTCAGTTACACAACAGGAATTTTTAAATACTCTGATGTAACACTACTATAGCTTGGGCATTGGCACATGAGCATTTGTTTTAGCGCTATTTTAAAAATTACTAATAAACACTCCAAATAGCAGAATTGAGCCTCTGCTCAATTGAGCCTGCCTGAGTTGTTGTGAAAGAAAAAAATGTGTAAGAGAATCACATTTTTATCTAGATCTGAATGCCGGCTAATCTGTCGAAAAAGTAGACATTTATAAAATTGGAGCTTTCATAAAGTCGTTTAGAGTTTAGCGTCCTTAAACGAAAAATTAGTTATAAAAGTAATAAATGCACAGCATAGTAGCTTCTATTCATCCCATTGTATAGAAATAATGTCCTTTTATTTCCCCCAAAGTTATCTAACCAAGCAACAGATAATCTATAATTATAGGATTTGCCTTACACAGCAAAATTTGATCTTAAAAAGGTTGACACTTCACTCACCTACTGCAGGACAGAGTATTGCCCATATACAGATACTAAGTCAATTGTCTAAGCAATTTCTTGTACTTAGAAATTCAGTGCCACTATTACGGCCCACAATTTGGCTTATGATGCATCTGTAAGCAAACAGCCTGACAAGCACCCTAGTGTATTTCAGGATGACTGACAGGACACAGTGGCTCAAGCAGAAAGGGGGGATGGGTGCTCTTAAAGCAATATTCCTATGAAGAGTGACATCAAACAGCAGAATCAGACTTAAAATTATATTTTTCAAATTTGCAATGAAATAATTGTCCAGTATAAGCTTTTAGACATAACTTCTGTGTGCATTATATTCCCCATTGTAAATTCCAAAGTAGCTTTAAGAATTTAAAACATTGAAAGAAAAATGTGAAACAGGCATGCTATATGAGACCTCCCTGAACTTATCAAACTTCTAAATTACTTAAGAATATTCCAGGGCGCCTGGGTGGCTCAGTTGGTTAAGTGACTGCCTTCGGCTCAGGTCATGATCCTGGAGTCCCTGGATCGAGTCCCACATCGGGCTCCCTGCTCAGCGGGGAGCCTGCTTCTCCCTCTGACCCTAACCCCTCTCATGTGCTCTCTCTCATTCTCTCTCTCTCAAATAAATAAATGAAAAATCTTTAAAAAAAAAAAAAAAGAATATTCCAATTATTTTAAACAGAAATTAAGTCAGGGTACCTGGAGAAAAGTAGTTCTTATCTCACCTCTAGATATTTAAATGCCAATCGCTCTTACAAAAGTAATTTGACTGATGAAAGTAAATTAAATATCACAGTTGCTACCAGAAATAGGGGTAGGAGAGCCATGTAGCTTACCCCCTGCTTTTTTCCTTCCCTAAGGCCTACTTCTATGGTTAAAAAATAGATCAAAAGGAGTGCCTGGGTGGCTCAGTCAATTAAGCCTCTGCCTTCTGCTCAGGTCATCATCCCAGGGTCCTGGGATGAGCCCTGTTTCAGGCTCCCCGCCCAGGGAGGAGTCTGCTTCTCCCTCCTTCTCCTTCTGCCCCTCCCCCTGCTCGTTCTCTCTCTCTCTCTCTTTTTCTCTCTCTCAAATAAATAAAATCTTTTTTAAGAAGTATATCAAAAGATTAGGAAATTTCAATTATGGATATTTCCATATTAGTTTCACTTCAGAAAATATTTAAGTGATACACTGGCTTCAGTCCTCACATATATAATTTTTCCTATATTATTTCACAATATTCTTCACTATAAAAAAGGTTTTATAGCAATCAGCCCTATTTAAAATTAAAAAAAAAAAAGAGGCCACTCATTTTTAAACGCAATCCCTAATTTAGCCAGCAGAGGGTATCATTTGATTCTGAAAGCCCAATGTATCACATCCAATGACATTTATTTTTATACTTAAACTATAAACTGGGACACACCATCTCAACCTTCCTTATTAAATGTGTTTAGAAACGTCCCATTTTATTTTGCCCATATAAATTTGACTTTCATATAGCCCATATTAATGTTTAATACTTATCTGTGACAAAGTCTACCATTATTTCTTTGTCTATCAGCTCAATCAGATGCATCCTCATGGTAGTGAAAGAAAGGCTAAGAAGTAACAGAATTTGGTTCAATGATCAGTGACTTTCCACAGCCCTAGATTTTTCGGGGGGGAAAAAAAGCAAACAAAGAAACAAAAACCCCGCATAAAGATTCCAAGTCCCATTAGAAAATCCAAAACAAATGCCAAAGAAAATAAAACTACAATACAAAATAATTTCTCTTCTAAATTACATATACATTTGTAAACTGTTTAATATTTTCTAAATGCTTTGCTTGCTATTTGCTATTTGTCCATTATATATTAGGAGCTACAGGCTAATTTTAGAAGGTAGTGTTCCTGTTTTCACAGCATTATTATATTTCTCACGAGCATACAATGTTATGACTAAAAAGTCCTCATACAAGCTACAAATTCCTTATTTTACAACTTCAATTTGAAAAAGCATGAACATTGATTTGCCTGATTTACTCTGAAAATAAAGATTTTACCATCTAAATAGCCAAAATTATTAACTACCACAAATTTATCTTGACTGAAGATAAAAATTTCCTATGCTTCTCTGAAGCTATTATCACAAACATTAAGTTTACTAAGTTAACTTGGCAAAAATAAAACAGATCTAAAGGCCCAAAGAGTGATCTCTCTTTTCACACTCCCAGACTTACCACTAATGACACATCCTTTACGCTCAAGTATTAAATTTTCCAAAGAGAAAAGAAATAATCATTCTCTTCCTCAATTGTGATTCAAAATAGGAAATTATAGCTTCTTGTCCTTTTGAAGAAAATTACATTTCTGATACTTAAAGCAAGTGTCGAGTTCCTCACTCTATAAAATTATTTTTAATAACTGGATGTGGCAGTTTCTTTCCTCATATAATAACTAATAGTAGCCATGTAAAAATCATCTTTTACACTTGGAAATAAAGTATAACATCTCTTCAATTGCTACAGATTCTTTCAGGAAATTTTGTTTCTTTAATTTTCTGAACTGATACATCCCCTATAATATAAAAGAGATACTTAGAATTATTTCTCAAATTAACTTATAAGATATGCCTCCATAAGAAAACTGAAAAGTCAATTTTGCAAGTAATTTGCTCATCCTTTTTGCCAACCATCCAAAAAATCTAAAAACATCCAATTTTAGAATATACAGATAACTTTTTTGTTTTCATCTAACTACTTAATTCCACTTTACTTTCCAACTGTGAGTTTGGTTCCTGACACAGCCTCTCCTGAAGTATGTTTCATTCAGCAATTTTTGGTTTCCCCAGGTGCCTTAAGAACCTACGTCTAAAGGCCTTGTTAGTCTCAATTCTATTTGTGGCTAAAAAAAATTTTTAAACAACAATGCATGGGGTGAGGGGAATAGACCCTCTTTAAAATAATCCTTCTTACTTTTAACAAAAATGCCTCCATACATTTTATGTTCTATTTGAATTTTCAATATACTTTCTATATTTAATTTTATTTTTTGTGGGGTTTTTTTAATATACTTCATTTTATATTGAAAACTACTTGCTGTTTCCCTAAACTACAGCAGTGGGCTCATAAGAAATAATATTCACACCAATGAGCAAGCTCTGACTCTGACATACATTAGGTATGATGAGTTTGAGGTCTGAGAGGCATGTGCAAATGGGTTATGTCCCATGGGCAGCTGACATGCAGAATCCTGAGGCTCAGGAGAAAAATCAAGCCTAGAAATAGAGATACGGTAACTATGCATCCATGTTACGCTCTAAACCATGAGACTACATGAGCTCTTCCAAGGTTCAGAGCAGAGGAAGATAAAGCAGCCAAGGATAGTACTTTGCAAAACAAGTACCCACTAGGAATAGGAAGAGAAGGAGAAAAATGAAAAGAACAGACAGAAATACAAGAAAACTGGGTTCAAATTCAAGCTCCACTTCACTCTGCTTGCCCATGTCTATGTTGATCCCTTTTACCCTGTTTTTCCCATGTTGTGAAATGAGACCTAGAAAGTAGCTATGAAAAAGAATTGCTTATAAAAATTACCCATATAATTTAATGCAGTGCTACGCACAGTGCTAAATAATTCACCAATTAGTCACTGTTACTATGTGGAAAGATACTTTTCTCTTTGTGGAATTCTACTTTTCCAAGGCAAAAATGCCATTGAATTTTAGAAGGCTGCTGAGAGGTAGCAAGCAAATTGCCTATCTGATTTAAAAATGGATGAAGAGTCATTAAGTCCACACATTTTTATTTAGCAATTGAACCCATTTCACCAAGGGAAGTAATCTTCCCTTGTAGATATCCATGATAATAATTTATAATTAGGTAATAAGGAAACATATTATAAAATGAAATAGCTTAAGATTTGCTTCCAAAGTTTTAACAAATACTTAACAGAGAAAATGAAAGATACAGTAACACAGGGGCGCCTGGGTGGCTCAGTCATTAAGCGTCTGCCTTCGGCTCAGGTCATGATCCCAGGGTCCTGGGATCGAGCCTCACGTCGGGCTCTCTGCTCTGCTGGAAGCCTGCTTCTCCCTCTCCCGCTCCCCCTGCTTGTGTTCCTGCTCTCGCTGTGTCTCTCTCTGTCAAATAAATCTTAAAAAAAAAAAAAAAAAAAGATACACTAACACAATTAATAACTGATCTATGTTTATTAGAGGATTAGATACGGGATGGTGAAAGGACAGAATACTGAACTAAAAGCAAAAGAATGGCAGTAAGTAAAAAATAGAAACCTCTAGTGTCTTGTTCCCACATAAGACTTACGGAATCATGCCAACAGGCTTCATTCCAGAGCAGCCAGCCAGTCACTTGCCGAGGCTGCATTAGAGCGAGGGGAAGGAAATCCTTTCTCCCACTCTGCTTCCAAAGATAATAACAGAAAACTAGAGAATGATGGATTTCACTACCAAGAGGCCATGTTTATATTACTCATGTCCCCCATGGGGTACTCTAAAAGTCAAGTCTACTAATCTTGCATTATAGAGCAAAAAAAATATATGTACAAAGACAAAGAAAATCAATTTTGCAAAACTCATAATATCCCTAAATAGTCCAAAGAATACCTGCTATACTCACTAAACTTAAACTATAATATCATTGCTATCCGGCCTCCAATTGTATTGAATAGAATAAAGCTCACCACAGGTAAGGTAAAATAATCAAATTCAGTCATAAACATAGTGATTCACATTTCTTCAATTCTAAATAATAACCATGCCCAACAGACTGAGTAACTCACACACACATGCCCCAAACCATCCCAGCCTTTTCTGTCCTGGATCTTGAAAAGAACAGAATTAGATTGACACAATCAACCATGATCCTTAGATAAAGTTCAACTGATGGAACCAGTCTGTGAAAAGCCTGTTTTATTTTATTTTTTATTGTCATAGTCTATATCCCTTGCTTCAGTTCCATTCCACTCCTCCCTTCCTATGGGCATCCACTGCGTAATAGTTAATGGATCCCCTTTTGATCAACTTTCCATAACTCTTTTGATGTACATCTTTATAATGATATATACTTTTCAAATTTACACAAACAGTATTGTACTTCCTCTCTCTTTCTACTTTTCTGTTTCTGTATCTCTCTGTTTCTGTCTCTGTCTCTATTTCTGTCCCCCCCTTTGTTTTTCTGTTTCTGTCTCTCTCTCTCTGTCTCCTCCTGCCCCAACATTATGTTTTCATGGTCTATCATGTTGAACTATATATATGTGTGTGTAAAAAAATAGAGAGAGAGAGATATATATATGGTAAATACCACAGGTTAGCTCAGGCAACACAGAGTCCAACTCTCCCTAGCCTTTCACAGCAATGGAAGCAGGACATTAGATTTCCCAGACTTCTCTGCAATTCAGAATAACATGTGACAGAATTGTGACCTATGAAGTGACAGCAGATGTCTGCTGAGATGTCTTCTGGCGAAGCTTTTTCTTTCCCTATAAAAAGGGAATCAGATAATGTTGCTATGATCCTTGGCCTCTCCTTCTCCTACCTCTGGTATGATGCCTGGACATAAAGCAGTGCTACCGCAAAGCTGAAGAGGAAAGATGACAGAGCAAAAGTATAGAAACAGCTCAGGTCCTTGATGTCATCAGCTCTGAACTTCTTACCTACAGATTTCTTGTTATTTGAGAAAAATTAGTTCCCAACCAATATAATTCATTTAGTTTATTTTTCATTTATAGCATTCTATCAGATGCATTTATAATGTATTTTATCTGTCCATATCCCTATTCAAGAACATTTAGGTAGTATCCAACTCTTTGCTATAGGAAACAAGGCTAGAATAAACATTTTCATACATGCTTCTTTGTATACACATGCAAGAGTCCCTCTAATGTATACACTCTGTTATGGGCTGAATTGCATCCTCCCCACAATTCATGTCTCTAATTCTAACTCCCTATTCTTTAGAATATAACTGTATATAGAAATAGGGCCTTTGAAGATGTGATTAAGTTAAAATGAGGCCATTAGGATGGGCCCTAATCCAATATGACTGGTGTCCTAGGACACAGACCCCCAAAGGGGGGTAATCATGTTGAGGATATAGCAAGAAATAGCCATCTATAAGCCAAGAAGAGAGGCCTCAGGAGAAACCAAACTTGCCAACACCTTGATCTTGGACTTCTAGCCTTTAGATATGAGAAAATAAATTTCTATTGTTTAAGCCACCCAGTCTTTGATACTTTGTAATGGCAGCCCTAGCAAACTAATACAATTCGGAAGTAGAATTTCTGGGTCAGAATGTATTTGAGCAGTCAATTTCAACAAATATTACCAAACTGGTCTCCAAAATACCACGACCAGAAGAACATGTGAGTTCACATGTTCCTATCTCCTCCAGTGCACAAGATATTGCATGACATTTCAACTTCTGCCAACACAGGAAGTACAAAGTGGACCTCATTATTGTTTTAACTTAATTGCATTTTTTATTACCAATGTCATTGGTGATCTGTTTTGGGTTGACTAGACAGCCATTCACGTATCCCTTCTGTGAATTGCTTACCTGTACTTTTTACCCATTTTTCTCCTAGGCTGCCTTTTTTTTCCTCACTGATTTCTAAGAATTCTCTACATATTCTATATATAATATTTTGTCAGTAACAGTCCTTGAAAATATACTCTCCCTGCTTAATATGTCTCTCTTTGTATCCATGAACATTCTCCCATCTGTATATGAAAGTTCCATTTGTTTCACATCTTTACAGATACTAGGTTATTACCATACATTCATTTTTACCAATATAATAGGTCTGATAAGGTATCCCATCATTATTTTAATCTGTATTTACCTAGTAACTAGTGAAACAAGCTAAATATCTTTTCATTTATCTATTGGTCATTCCAATATTCTCTTCTGTTAATTACTTTTCCCCTTATCATTGACCCATTTCTCTATTGTTCTTTTCCTTATTAATTTTTTAAGAATTCTTTATAAAATCTGGGGTGCCTGGGTGGCTCAGTCAGTTAAGCGTCTGCCTTTGGCTCAGGTCGTGATTCCAGGGTCCTGGGATTGAGTCCTGTATCGGGCTCCCTGCTCAGTGGGGAGTCTGCTTCTCCCTCTCCCTCTGCCTGCTCATGCCCTCTCTCACTTACTCTCTCTCTCAAATAAATAAAATCTTAAAAAATAATAATTCTTTATAAAATCTTATACTAAATCATTTTTGTTTAATGGTCTATGAGTTCCTATTCCCATAATAATACTACATAACAAAACACCCTAAATCTCAGTGGCACAAAACAACATTTACTCTCTTGTGCATTTTAAGGTTGGCTGGTGGTTAGCTTGGCTAATCCAAGATGGGCCTGGCTGGGCTTACTCCAAGATGCAGTTTTGGAATCCAAATCTGTTGTACATGTTTCTCATCCTTCTTGGACAAGTAGACTACCAGGAGCATGTTCTTCCCATGGCAACAATGAAAATAGAAGAAGGGCAAGTGGAAAAATACAAACTAAAACTACTTCCCAATTGCCAGACTGACAGGGAGTCCAGTATCTCTCTTATCCCTCAAATTGTTCAAGAACTCCAGGGGCCTCTTGACCCCCATACCTCAGAGACAGAAAACTAGAGAATATGATTAGAAACAAGTGGGCCCTGTTGAAGGCTGCTAGTGTTCTGCTCCCAGCACACAGCTGACTGATGAAAACTGATCCCCTGAAGTCCAGTGTGACCTTTTTGCCTGCTGCACTCTTGCCTTTGCTGCCACAATTACTGACATTGGCCACAGTGATTCTTCAAGAAAGAACAAGCTTGCTCCCTCAGAGGTATGGCATGACATCCACGCTTACAGCTTCAGTTTACCAAACTGCCTCCTTCTGCCTCCAATCACTCACAAGCCAAAACAGCCTCTCCTACCAGGTAATGCAGGCCACAAAAAGGATTCTAGTTTAAGGTCTTTGATGTTCTTTCTTACTACATCCTTTCTTATCCAGGACCAGTTCAATGCATTAAAAAGTTTCTAGTAATAAACACACTGTAAAAGAAGGAAGTCCAGGTCTTCATTCTTTTCCTCTCTGAAGGCCCCCAGACTCTACAAATTTCACCTCCAAGTAGAGAATCAAATAATAGGAATAAGAGAATAGTTGCCCCAATGGAGGGGCACCTGGGTGGCTCAGTCATTAGGCGTCTGCCTTCGGCTCAGGTCGTGATCCCAGAGTCCTGGGATCAAGCCCCACATCGGGCTCCCTGCTCAGCAGGAAGCCTGCTTCTCCCTCTCCCACTCCCCCTGCTTGTGTTCCCTCTCTCGCTGTGTCTCTCTCTGTCAAATAAATAAATAAAATCTTTAAAAAAAAAAAAAAAGAGAATAGTTGCCCCAATGGATGTATACCTCCTGTAACCCAGAAATGTACTGAGATTTAAGAGAGAAAAGATTTAAAATTTAAGAGAGAAATTCTGTAATTCAAAGTTGATAGTGATGAAGCTCAAAGAGGATATACATATCTCACTTATGACAAACACCAAAAAATCTCATATTTCAAAAACAAGCAGACAGAAAAAATCCAAAATTAGAAGACTATATAATGTAACAGTAAGACAATGTCTTAAAGATACAAAGGGAAATTATTCTCAAAATAAAATTTAGAATACATCTACACTGTGTTCTCAGTGAAATACCCAACACATAAATTCTAGGACAGAAGTGATGGGGAGACCAAATAAAACGAAAAGAACATTGAAGTGAGAGGTCAAAATCAAAAGAAACCTAGCAAAGATTTAAAATTTTTAAAGATTTTTTTGATTTTTATTTATTTGAGAGAGAGAATGAGATAGAGAGAGCATGAGACGGGGGAGGTTCAGAGGGAGAAGCAGACTCCCTGCTGAGCAGAGAGCCCGATGCAGGACTCGATCCTGGGACTCCAGGATCATGACCTGAGCCGAAGGCAGTCGCTTAACCAACTGAGCCACCCAAGTGCCCAAGATTTAAAATTTTTAAAAATCAGCAAAACCAAAAAGACAAATTAACTTAAAAATCACAATTGAAGAAATCACTCCCCTCCTTTATCAGCTGCCTCTCTATCAGCAACTTCATCAAAGAGCAAAAGAAGCAAGGAATAGAACCACTGCCCTGGACTTAATTCTTACCAACAAAGAGAAATAAGTTAGTGAAGTGGAAGTGACAAGAACCTTAGGGAAAACTGAACAGATCACCTTAGAGTTCATTACAGTCAAGGAAGAAAACACAAGGCAAAGTAAGACAAGTACTTAGATTGTTTAGCAGTTCAGAGAAAATATAAGCAAGTTCCAGAGCCAGAGATCCTAAAATGAAAGATAGGTCAAAAAATAAAAACCACTACTGCAATCACATGAGGAAAATATGGGAAAGTACATACGCAAATATAACTCAATGGTATACAAGGAGCTTTCTAAAGAGCTGAGATTTTTAAAGGACATAGAAGAGATGAAGGAAGAAGGGAAAGGTAAGAATGAACAAATCAGTATAGTACTGGCTTATTAAAAAAGTGGACTAAACCTAGGATGAGCAAAGACTTGTGAAAAACACTCAAAACAATACAAAAACGTTAGGTTGTATTTGAGAAAGAAGGACAGAAAGGTACAACCGCTGGCCCTCCACTCCCAGACAGAGTTCATGATCCTGACAAATAACAGAGAGGAAGGAAACTTAAAATATTTTGCATTTGCTTTCAACCTGTCTACCAAGGAAAATGCTCTTTACAACAGAAAGATTGTGCCAACAGTCATGAGAATAAATTAATAAACAAGACAAAAGATAATGAAGGAATGTTTAACTGTTTAGATCAATGTCCATTTCCAGGTGTAGTCTATTGAACAGGGTTTCTCATTCTCACACTACTGACATTTTGCACTTGATAATTCTTGGTTGTAGGGGGCTGTCCTGTGGGTTATAGGATATTTAGCAGCATCCCTGGCCTCTACCCATTAAACACCAATAGCACCAGCCTCCTGGTTGTGATAACCAAAAATGTCTCCAGACTTTGCCAAATGTCCCGTGGGGAGCAAAAGTACCCTGGGTTGAGAACCACTATATTACAGAGCAGTGAAAAATTTGCATGTATCATCACAGAATTATTGTTTGCATCTTAGAGTAAACATGGCATTGAGAACTGACAGATGTTGTCATATATCAGAAACGTAGGCTCTATACCCTATGACCCAGCAATTGCACTACTGGGTATTTACCCCAAAAATACAAATGCAGTGATCCGAAGGGGTACGTGCACCCCAATGTTTATAGCAGCAATGTCCACAAGAGCCAAACTATGGAAAGAGCCAAGATGTCCATCGATAGATGAATGGATAAAGATGATGTGGTATATATATATATTTATTATATTATGCAGCCATCAAAAAGAAAAAAAAAACAATATCTTGCCATTTGCAACGACGTGGATGGAACTAGAGGGTATTATGCTTAGCGAAATAAGTCAATCAGAGAAAGACAAGTACCATATGATCTCACTGATATAAGGAATTCTTAATCTCAGGAAACAAACTGAGGGTTGGAGTGGTGGGGGGTGGGAGGGATGGGGTGGCTGGGTGATGGACACTGGGGGAGGGTATGTGCTATGGTGAGCACTGTGAATTGTGTAAGACTAATGAATCACAGACCTGTACCTCTGAAACAAATAATACATTAACGTTAAAAAAAAAAAAGTAGGAAGGGAAAAATGAAGGGGGGGATATCGGAGGGGGAGATGAACCATGAGAGACTATGAACTCTGAGAAACAAACTGAGGGTTTTAGAGGGGAGGGGGGTGGGGAGGGATGGGTTAGCCCGGTGATGGGTATTAAGGAGGGCACGTATTGAATGGAGCACTGGGTGTTATACGCAAACAATGAATCATGGATCACTACATCAAAAACTAACGATGTAATGTATGGTGACTAACAGAACATAATAAACTAAAATTTAAAAAAAAAAAAAGGAGGGGCGCCTGGGTGGCTCAGTCGTTAAGCGCCTGCCTTTGGCTCAGGTCATGATCCCAGGGTCCTAGGATCGAGCCCAGCATCGGGCTCCCTGCTCAGCGGGAATCCTGCTTCTCCCTCTCCCACTCCCCCTGCTTGTGTTCCCTCTCTCACTGTGTCTCTGTCAAATAAATACATAAATCTTAAAAAAAATAAAAATTAAAAAAAAGAAAGGTAGGCTCTAAAAATTTAAAACCAGTAAATTTAATGTTGGTCCTCAACAAATTTTAACACAGTATCAAAATTTTATTAATTAGAAGAGAACAATGGTCTAATGATATCTTGGTATAGTTTCATTAAGAGCCACTCATACTAACATGGTTTAATTTTCTTCTCTTTTTTTTATATCATCGCTAAAGAGGGTAAATTAGCTTCATTGAAACATTTTTTAAATCTCTTATGAAGTCTTCTTTCACAAGATAAATAAAAGCTGTCTCATACATTGTTGGTCTGAGCGTATATTCATAAAATCTTTTTTGAAGGCACTCCGGCAATATGCATAAAATTTTATATGCACAAACTTTTAGACAAAGCCATGCCACTTTTAGGAATCTGAAAATGTATACAAAGATGCATGTCAAGGACTGCAGTATTGTTTGTGTTATCCAAAAAGCTAGAAACAACCTAAATGTGCATCAATTAGGGACTAGTTAAATAAACTGTCGTATATTCTTTCATTGGTATGACTTTAACTGGGACCAGAGGGTCAGGAAAAGCCTTAGGAAATACACAAAATCCAATTGGATGTCATTTGCCTAGCAGTGGGAAGATACTAAAAATATTTAACCACCGCATTGCAGGCTCCAACCAGAATTTAGCCTAGAAATGAGTCTTAGAAGGCCCCTTTTGTGCCAAATGCTTGTCCTTTAATTGCTGGGTCTAAGGAAGGTCCCAGGCAAGAGGCCAAGTAGAGGAAGGTTACTAGTGGCGGGGAAGGGGATACAAAAGTATTTCATATTTTAACAATTTGTATGGCCTTACTGGGGAATATCAGTCCCCAACCAATACACAGAAACAACATTAAAATATTCCAGTATAGCGTGGGGCAGTAAATTAGTTAAATTCAACCAAATGGCAGCTATAATAAAGAGTGAAATAAATGTATGTGTACTGATACAGAATGATACATTAACTTTTTTTTTAATTTGCTCCAGAAACTGGTAGAAGTTTTTGGGGTCAGGACAGGAGGAAGATTTATTTTCATTGTACAACCCTTTGTGGCCAATGCCATAGGTCTGCTAACATCCCTTCCAGCTCTGGCCCAGCTTCACTCCTCTAGAGTTCAAAAACCAAATACAGCTTGGGTGAGATTTTAAAAGGTCGCAGGCATCAGATAACTTCTGGGAAAGCTGTGGGGGGCTTCTGGTGTCCAGCCCAAGAACCCAGAATGGTAGAAGCTAGTACATCCACAGGACTGTCTCTCAGGTACAGTTGGAGGTTTTCCCCGCCGCATTGTCTTTGGCTGCTTCTCTGGGTCTCCTGGAGAATCTATGAACTATCTAATGTCACTTATGAAACTCTGTAGACTGTTTGTTGCAATAAAGAACAGTGGCCAAGGCATCCTTTGTTTAAAATTAAAATAAATGTGCAAATATAACTTATTCAGTTTAAAAGTTCGTTTTTATAAACATTTTTTTTAAGCATGCAAGCTGGATGGAGGTACAGTTCCAGCCTGAACACATCTGGTCAAAGAGGCAAATCCAAAATAGCTAGTCTAGAGATCTGGGTCCCAAAAGCCCATCTGAATGTTAGCTGTGTCCCAACCACCAGATAAAATGTTATACTAAAATTCATCTAGAAATGAACATTATGTGATCATATCTAGGAAACCTAGCGGGGCAGAAAAGAGTAAAAGAAGGATTAATCCTTCCAGGTATTAAAACATGTCATGAAATGAAGTTATTTAAAAAGTAGGGATTGGAGGGTACCTGGGTGGCTCAGTCGGTTAAGTGTCTGCCTTTAGCTCAAGTCATGGTCCCAGGAATGTGGGATCCAGTCCCGCATTGGCTCTCTGCTCAGTGGGGAGCCTGCTTCTCCCTCTCCTTCTGCCCCTCCCCCTTGGTCATACTCTCTCTCTCTCTCTGTCTCTCAAATAAATAAAATCTTTAAAAAGAAAGTAAGGGGGGCGCCTAGGTGGCTCAGTTGGTTAAGCGACTGCCTTCGGCTCGGGTCATGATCCTGGAGTCCCTGGATCGAGTCCCGCATCGGGCTCCCTGCTCAGCAGGGAGCCTGCTTCTCCCTCTGACCCTCCCCCCTCTCATGTGCTCTCTGTCTCTCTCATTCTCTCTGTCTCAGATAAATAAATAAAATCTTTAAAAAAAAAAAAAGAAAAAGAAAGTAAGGATTGGATTAGATACAAATTAGATACAAATATTACTGCAACAGAAGAGAGAGTGGGAAACAGACTATAATTATAAATTTAGCTTATGATAAAGATGGCATTTTAAATTAGCAGGAAAAAGAGTTATTCTTAAATAAATCATACTGGGTCAAATGAATAAACATGTGGATGAAAAATTAACATAAAACTGACTCCCAGCCTCACTCCTTTGCTCAAAATCAACTCCAGATGTAGCAAAGACTAAAATTCTGGAAGTGAAATTATCTATAACACATTTATGCATGCTAGTTGAAGCAAAAAGTCATTTAAAGGAAACACAAAACCCAGAAGTCATAAAGAAAGAGGTTTAAAATTTTGAGTACAAAAATATTTTATTTTCGGGGGTGGGAGGGATGGGGTGGCTGGGTGATAGACACTGGGGAAGGTATGTGCTATGGTGAGCGCTGTGAATTGTGCAAGACTGTTGAATCACAGATCTGTACCTCTGAAACAAACAATACATTATATGTTAAAAAAAAAAGAAGAAGAAGAAGAAGAAGATAGCAGGAGAGGAAGAATGAAGGGGGGGAAACGGAGGGGGAGATGAACCATGAGAGACAATGGACTCTGAAAAACAAACTGAGGGTTCTAGAGGGGAGGGAGGTGGAAGGATGGGTTAGCCTGGTGATGGGTATTAAAGAGGGCACCTTCTGCATGGAGCACTGGGTGTTATACGCAAATAATGAATCATGGAACACTACATCAAAAAAATATATATTTTATTTTCTGCATTATTTAAAAATAAAACATAAAAGTCAAAAACTAAACAACAAATTGGGGGGAAATACAACATATTAAAAAGACAAAAAGCTAATTCGGAAAGATAAAAAGAAAAAATGTACAAAGAATGCAAAAAGGCAATTTATGTAAAAAGAAATACAATGGGCTAAATAATTACTTAAATATTGCTCAACCTTACTCATAACTAAATGCAAATCTAAAGAACAAGATATATCATTTTTACCTATCAGGGTGTCAAAAGTGAAATTTTTGAAGGAGTATCATCAGTGTTAGAGTTGGGGAGATAAGCTCTCAGCATACAGCTAGTGGGGATATAAACTGATATGAATTTTTTGAAGAGAAATAGGACAATAGCTATCAAATTTTAAATTTTGCATACTCTTACCCTTTGATATTTCCAATTAAAGGTAATACTTAAATTTTAAAGTGAGAATTTCCAAACTGGTGCAGCCACTCTAGAAAACAGTATGGAGGTTCCTCAAAAAGTTAAAAATAGAACTACCCTACCCCAACAATTGCACTACTGGGTATTTACCCCAAAGATACAAATGCAGTGATCCGAAGGGGCACATGCACCCCAATGTTTATAGCAGCAATGTCCACAATAGCCAAACTATGGAAAGAGCCCAAGTGTCCATCGAATGATTTAGATAGATAGATAGATAGATAGATAGATAGATAGATAGATAGATAGGTATAGATATAGATATATAGATATAGATATATAAAATAGTACTCAGCCATCAAAAAGAATGAAATCTTACCATTTGCAACAACGTGGATGTAAATAGAGTGTATTATGCTAAGTGAAATAGGTCAGTCAGAAAAAGACAAATACCATATGATTTCATTCATATGTGGAACTTAAACAAAATAAATGAACATATGAGAAGGGGAAAAAGAGAGAGAGAGAGGAAAGCAAACCATAAGAGACTCCTAACAACAGAGAACAAACAGGGTTGATGGAGGGAAGTGAGCAGGGACGGGCTAGATGGGTGATAGGTATTAAGGATGGCATTTGCTGGGTGTGTGGGTGGCTCAGTGGATTAAGCATCTGCCTAATGGTCAGGTCATGATCCCAGGGTCCTGGGATCAAGCCCCGCATCAGGCTCCCCGCTCTAGAGGGAGTCTGCTTCTTCCTCTCCCTCTGCTGCTCCCCCTGCTTGTGCTCTCTCTGTCAAATAAATAAATATTTTTTTAAAAAAAAAGGAGGGCATTTGTTATGAAGCACTAGATATTGTATGTAAATGATGAATCACTGAATTCTCCTTCTGAAACCAATATTCCACTATATGTTAACTAATATTTAAATAAAAATTTGAAAATAAAGTGAGCATTTCTTTAGACCCAGTAATTCTACTTTCATGAGATTAGTCATGTACGTCAAGATATAAGAACAAGGATATTCATCACAGCATAGCAACATGAAAAAACAAAAACTACTAAAAACAACAAACACCAATACAAAAATGGGCTAAATGAATTATGCTACATCCATATAAAATACCATGAAGTTGGAAAGAATGAGATAGATCTACATGAATTACTATGCATCTGCCTTAACTAAAGATAACAGTCTTAAGTGGGGGAGAAGGACAGGTCAATATATACAACATTATACCTTTTTATTCTTGACCTAAATTGGGATTCTGTAAACCAGCAAGAAAAGCATAATGTATGGATACTGCATTGGCAACCAACAGTGCCTATCACAGGTTATTTGATTCTGAAAACTAGCATTCTTTTGTTATCTCATACTGGGGAAAACAGAATTGTTGGATCCAACCAAAAAGCAAGTTGATCTTGCAAACTCCCATGGAAACATGACCTACGAGCCCCAGCCCTGGACTAAGACAGACACTGATACCTCTTCTGGAGAATCAGAGAGAAATCAGTTTTATTTCTTACTCTCCCTTCATCCCCAGCCACAAACACACACACACACATTAGAGGTCAGGGCCTTTATTTGATTCACCAGTATCTATCCCCAGCACTAAAAATAATGTCTGCTACACAAGTCATCTAAAATGAGTGAATTAATTAATTCCAAAGCCAATACCAGAGTAGACCCCATGTAGTACTTTCGGCAATCTTGCCTCTGTCATTCTGAGGGTTCTCGGTGAACTAACCCAGGGCCACTTTGCATTAATACCACCTCCAGAAACCTCATCAACTGAGACCTGGTAATTCGTTTATTATCTAATTAATTGTACACCTCCATCCCAATTCTTTACCCCAAACGCATAGACCGAGGAGATAAATGTACACTGTAATTTAAGCAATGCTACTCAAAGCACAATTCTGCAATGATATAAGGAGCTTGCAAGAATGTAAATCAATGACTATTTCCTTCATCTAAAAAGTCTTGCTACAGAGTCTTAGAGCATTGATGACTTACATTCTGGTAGAAACTTCTTTTCTCCTTTCATGGACCAGTAACAGATTGAGAACTGCTGATCATATGTTGAATACAGCTAATATAAAGCAGGGCCTAAAGTGCTCAAGTTCCACTACTTGAGGACCTTTCTTTGCACTAAACATTGCATTCTCCATCATATCTATTTCCCCACTGATGGAGGGACCTGAAGCAGTACAAGTATAGTGGTTAGGATAATGAAGACAGGAAAAAGAGGTGGGAGAGGGGGTGCCAAATTGTAAATTTGGCACATAGGAACTCAAAATAATTTATCAAACCATGGAAGTTAGTGATTAAATCGGTAGCAAATAAAATTGGCTGTGTTCCAGGCACCAATAACATAGTTAAAAACAGTAATTAAGCATGTGAAAATTATGTGCAATAGCTAATAGTCCTGTTCACTTTCAAAAATTCTGTAGTCTCAATTATCAGCCACTTTCCATTAGATCTGCAGCTTGACTAAACTCAGGAGTTCCACCCCTCGGTACCATGTCACTTAAAATCCAGTATCCGAACAAAAATCTGAAAATCACACTTTTTGAGTCTCTAGACTAACATTCCCATGAGCCAACGATCCATAAGTAAACACTATTTAAGTCTTCATTACAAAGCACGTAAGTTTCTCTTCAGGCAAGACTGAACTGCCAACTTCTCAAATCTTAATCCCTTCTACCCCAGAGGAAGAATAAAAACACACCAACAGAAGTTCATAGGAATTAGAGAAGGGAACTCCCATCCTTCCATAGCTTTGGTCTTCCTCTAAATATCACTGCAAAAGAAAACTTCACAATTAAAAAAACTTTTAATACAGGCAAAAACATATCCTGTAAGAATTCACAACCCTAACCTCACCTCACCTCCCCTCCCACCAAATAATACTGATATCTCTATTCTCTCTACTTTGGTTTCTCTGGACAGCCACCCCCTCTAAAAATCAAATAGATTCACTGACCTCCAAATCCTTGGCTTTTTTCCTTCAATATAGTCTATTTCTACAAACATAACTCCCAAATTCAACAATAAAAAAATTAAAACTTCATCTCTTCCCTGACTCCAACTCTAGCTATGTCCTATTCCATTCTCATGTTTCCCTAAGCAAAAACACCCATTACTGAATTTCTGCTCTTGTATGTGCCCTCTATCCTTTTTCTTTCACCGTGCTGCCTATACATTTTCTCCAAATACTTCTGATTTCTCCCAACGTTTATCATAACTATTTATCCTTCTTAATTCTATTTCTTTGTCACAGTTGGATCATAACATTTATATAAATCAGAATTATGTATAGATGGTCCTCTAACAGAAGTCATTTATAAATTCTATTGTTCTAAGTCCAAAATAATGATCAATAACAGTGTCTGTTGGTTTCAGGCAGAGCTGAAGCACATTCCTCACATGTAGCTTTGTTGATATCCGTAAAGTTAGTAAGCTGAAATTTTGTAAATAGAGGGGATTCTGTCCTTCCAAACACTTAGTATATTGCTATCTACATACCTGATAACAATGTTTTACATATCAGAGACATTCAATAAATACATCATTTGGTAGACAAGGAATTTTACAATGCCTTAAAACACAACACGTCTTCTTAAAAATCACAACCTTTGCCTTCAACTCAAGTGCCCTTTAATCTGAGTCCACATTTAAGAATACAGCTTGATGGGGCGCCTGGGTGGCTCAGTTGGTTAAGCGACTGCCTTCGGCTCAGGTCATGATCCTGGAGTCCTGGGATCGAGTCCCACATCGGGCTCCCTGCTCAGCGGGGAGTCTGCTTCTCCCTCTGACCCTCCTCCCTCTCGTGCTCTCTGTCTCTCATTCTCTCTCGCAAATAAATAAATAAAATCTTTAAAAAAAAAAAAAGAATACAGCTTGAAAAATCAGACCTATAAATATAGAGAACAAACTGATGGTTGCTGGGGCGGGTGGGGGGAAAATGGGCAAAATGGGCAAAAAGGAGTGAGAGATACAGGCTTCCAGTTATGAAATGAGTAAGTCATGGGAATAAAAAGCACAGCATAGGGAACAGAATCGATGATATAACAGCATTCTAAGGCGACAGCAGCTACACAGGTGGTTAGCATAACATACAGAGAGGTTCAACCACTATGTTGTATACCCGAAACTCACATAACATTATGTGTCAACTAGACTCCAATAAAAAAAAAATTTTTAAAGAATACAGCTTAAAGAAATGATCTTTAAAATAAGTACACACACAAAGATATTTACCACAGCACTTAGGTATTCAACGATAATTAATAAAATTATACCCATTAACTTGGAAAAATGTTACACAGCAATTTAAAATGACATTTATGTAAAATAGGGAATTTACATGGAAAATGTTTTGGTATAACATTAAATGTAAAAGCAAGGTCCCAAATTTTATCTACGGTATTACTGCAATTCATTTTAAAGCCATGCAGAGAAAAAAGACTAAAAGGAAATACACCAACGAGATTACAGGTAATTTTTTGTCTGTGCTTTCAAAATTCCTATAGTTCCTACAATTCCTTCAAATTTCTGTGCTCATATTACTTCTAAGATGAAAAGAAAATAAGTTTTACTATGAAATCCCAATATTTTCCTCAAATAAGAAGAAGATACAAACTATGTATACAAGGGTAATAAAATAGCTGTGTCTATACTCTGTATTTTGGATGTCTCCATTTAACAAATTTGTCCTTTGCTAATACTTAGGTCATTTTTTATAGTGGATAATGAAATTTTAACAGCACATCCAAATATGCCATTCAAATTTATTGCTGATAATCCACATCTCCAAATCACAACTATTCTCAATATGTTGAGCTTTCATTCTGTCTAAATAAGCTAACCACAAACCCAGAAGCAAAGCTAATTTGAAATCCTATTTTTCGTACTTGTGTGTTCTAAGAAAATCATTGGATTTCATGTATCTTCAAAGACACTCTAACAGGCTTTCTTAGTGGTGTATATTGGTGACTCAAAACCTGTACAATCAATGACTTTCCTGATGCCTTAACAATTTCTTCTGGTTTCTATTTGAACTCATTCCTTCCAGTTCTGTCCCTCAGTGCAACTGAGAGCAACTCTTCAGTCACTAAGACCCCATCAAACAGTGACCTTCTCTTTACATTACTGATGACTACATCTTACATAATGTGATTTTTATTTGATTATAGATGGTGCTAAGCAGTTCTGAGAGAACTCAACCTCTTAATATTACTGCCAATTATAAAACAAGTACATGAGACAAATATTAAATTCAGGAATTACTTCTTTTGCCACTATCTCATTTGAAAAAATCTTCTATTTACTGTGAACAAGCTTTTGGATGAAAGTAAAATCCCTTCAAACATTTTCTATCTTTGCTTCCTTTTGCCCCAGCCCCATGCCCAAGCACAAGCATCCAGGCCGTATCTTATCTCTTCCTGCACAGCATTGCAATCGGCTTTTTATAGCCAGAAACTCTCTGAATGCAAAGCACGACCTTGGCTACTAGCTTCCCCTGGTACTAGTTCGAAAGTTATTTATAACTTTAAAATTAGCATGAAAGCCTACATTTCTCATCATAACTACTCAAAACATTCCCAGATTATACAATAATGTAATGTGCTTTAATTCAGAAGGAAACCCCACATTTTAAGCCCACAATCTATAACTAAGGCAGAGCAATTCAACGCAGAAACAAGAATGTACTAAGTCCAGCTCTTCTCTTTACGGACTTGACTCTTACCTTTCTGTTGCTTTCTATAAAGTAAATGTTTTAAAAATTCGGCTCTTGTAGGGAATTTTCCAAAAAGAGTTTTGGGTGGGGCGGGGGAAGAGGACGACGACGACTTCTTAGTCAGAGTTACCAAGTACCAAATTAAGAGGCAGTGGTAGTGGGGCAGTCACTTTAGCTGAGCGTCATTCACCCAGGATAAGAAAGAAAGGGGAGGTTACAGACCAGGGTGGGTGGTATCTAATCCTGAACTGCTAGTCACTGACCTCACTGACAACTTGTTACTGAAAATACTTCAGTGAAAAAGGCCAGACACATAACTTTGCCTAGAGATCGACAAACATAGCTGTCGGGAATCTCTGAATAAGTTAGACTTGCATTTCTCTAGTCCCTTTCCAAAATAAGGACTTCTTTATATCTAACTAAAGCTGATGGCTAGAATTATGGAGAGTGAAAAAATGACAAAGCAGGGATAACAGGAGTCCAGGAAATCCACACATCAAAAGATCAATTATGTAAAATTCAGTGTCTTCAATACCACGGTGTGGTATTGTGTCACATGTGAGATAGTGTTTTTCTTCTGAAATCTTGACTGTTTCATACACCTGCCCCAGGTATCACATACTCTGCTCCCAGAATTTATGTAAAGCCACATAATTATCAGTAAGACATGTACAGTGAAGATTCACCAACAGCTCCACAGGTGAAAACATTGTTAAAGTTACCCAAAAAAGTCTTCAACAAAATTTCTTACTTCTGTGGCTGTTCTTTTTCACAGTTCTTCTTCTCTTTTTTTGATATCCTTTTCCTCGATGCCCTAACATTCACCAGAACAAATCTTGCATATCCCTGCCTTATGCTTTATCGTTTCATCAGTTCCTTGACTCCCCACTTGAACTCATTTCCTTACACATTTCCTTACACATTACCACTTCTGTAACTTTCTCCCAACAGCTTCTAAAACAACAGGTGGTAACTGTCCCTTAAAAAAGAACTACTCCACTGTATGTTAACTATACTGGAATTGAAATTTTTCTAATTATATACTTAATAAATAAATAAAAGAGCTACTCATTTGAGTTTGGGCATTCTTGTTCTTAAAAAGCTGAATTCATACTGTATGGTGACTAACATAACATAATTTAAAAAAAAGATGGATGTTAGAAGAAAAAAAGCTGATTTCAAAATAAAAAGAAGTCAAAAAATAATTAAAAAATAAAAATAAAGAGGAAGTGTTTGTGTATTAGCTCCACAGGCACTCTTAGAACAAGTATTAGGGAAATGAGAGAAAAGGCAGTGTCTGGGGACTGTCAGAGAGAATCAGCGATGAAAGGAGCTTAATTTTATATGATTTCTAGGGAAATCTGCAAATAACTGTATCTTTATGTAGCTTCCTTTAAAATGTGCATAACTGGCATTACATTTATCTGAAGATTCTTAGTTGCTGACATACTGTCCTCCCAGATTTTTTTTAAAGCAGCTTTTTTTCCCCTGGAGAATCTAGGAATAGCCTCTTTTCACACCGAAAACAAAGAGTAAGTTTTATGTCTCTCAATCCATCTTTTCTTGAATAAAGAATTCACTTGACACTTGCAAAATAGAAGTTTTTGTTTTAGAGCTTTAATAATGAATGTTTTCCAAACCCAGACTGTTGAACTGAACCCAAGATAAGATATCCAAATTCTATTATAAGCCACTCTGCCCCCACTGTAAAACCACAAATAAGTTACTTACCTGCTCTGTACCCCTCTTTTCCATCTGCAAAATGGAAATGAAAACCCCTATTCTTCCTATTTTTCAGGGAATAGGTGAATTAAATGGATAAAATCTGACATGCTTCAAATTAAACTGAACTTCTCATAGGTAAAATACAGATGCAATTACAATATTTGACGTTATCAAAACAATTGAATATTATAAATATCTGAAATGTAATTTTAAAGAATTCTATTTTTTTTTAATTGCCTCATAAAAAATGTAACCTCCCAGACAGGTCTCAGTTGAAGTATTTCCCACTATGGCCACAAGAGGTCCTTGTCCTAGCAATTCAAATCACATCAGATTTGATAGGCAGAGGCCCCACAAACCCCTATATTTCTATCAGTTGGCTGAGAAAAAAATACAGATCACCTATGTCAAGTTTCCATAGCTAACTATAGGGTAGCAGACAAAACCGGAGAAATCCGGCTTTCTCTGGGTGATCAGTGAAGCATGCTGAACACTAAATAGTTCCTGTAAACTACACAGCCACGGCGTTTTGCATCCTGGCCCCCTTCCAGGTTTTCACAGTAATTCCTTCTTGTAACCTTGCCCAGTCTTGTTCAGTATTTATTCTCCTTCCCTATTTACTTGTTTCCTTTCTTTATACTTTTCAAACTTTAAAATTTTGGCTCACATTCCTCTTGCAAGCAAACAAAGGTTAGGGGTAAAGGAGCTGGAAAAAAGGGGGAGAAGAGAGAGAATAAATCAGGGCAGTTGTAGCAATCGTCCTGAGGTAATCAAAAGTGTGTCTCTGGCCCCAGACAAAGTCACTCAACCACATGTACTGAGAAGCCCCTTGATGTGGAGCCCTATATTAGGAGCCAGCTAGAACATCAGAGGCACAGAAGGGAGGCCTCCAGAAAGAAAATAATTCTATCTCTATCAGCAACCCCTCTTGGAAAATAAGCCCTCCAGGATACAATCAGTTCTTCAACCAGAACAGAATACCTTTTCTTCTTTTCATTAAAATACCTTAAAGAATGAATGTAGCTTTTGCATGAACCGTGAGTCCATTTTATTCTATATATGATACCTCAAAAGTTTCAGGCAATTTCAGGTTGGGGCTTCAGAAAAATATGTGATTTTCTGAACAGCTGTAACACCTTTCCAAGAGGAGATTTAAAGCTAAGGATAATTTGTCTGTGGTAAATAAAATGATCTTATTCCAAAAATGTGATAAATAGTTCTGGCACTTTGTCAGGTCTTTTAGATGAAACTAAATGAATCTGCTCCTGTTTCAAAGGTCTTATACGCTGCAGCAAAAAAGATGTGTCCCAACTCTCCCTTCCCACCCACCCTGTAATTAGCTACTAGTCAACTCTCTTGCCTCACAGACAAAAAACAGAAGCCACCTGGGAAGATGCCCCATGCCTTCTCATCATCAAGTCTACAAAACCACCAGCACTGAGTCCCACCTTCTCCAGCTTCCCTCCTACTGCAATGTGAGCAGCACCCTTGCTCCTATCAAAGACTAATCTCTCCTCTTCTGCTCTGGATCCCTACCTCTCCCCCCTTCTCAAGGACTCTGCTCCTTCATTATCACTTCATGTACCACATTATCACCCTTTCTGTAATGATCGGCACAAAAATATGCCACAAGACCCCTAACATAAAAATATCCAACAAACAAAAGCGTTAGCTTCACCCTACAGCTCCTCCTAGTTTCTGCTACCTTCATCACAATACTTCCTAAATAAGCTGTTTACCCTCCCTACGCTTTTAACTATCATTCACTCCATAACCCATTTGTTTCCTTCACTGCCACGAGGGCCATTTTTAAGTCTACCACCAACTCCTGTGTGGCCAAATCCATACTGTCACCTCAGGGGTATCTCATCCAATCCCACAGCTTTAAAGGAGATCTATAATAAGATGTCAAGTGGGATTTTTCCTATTGTGCAGAATTGGCAACTAAGCTCAAAATAAAAGAAAATTAAGCCATCTATGTACACTGCATGCTAACGATTTTCCAATATTTGAGGACAGACACCTCATTCAGGGCTCACTAAGAAGCAGTTAAGAAAAGAGCTACATGCTCTTCCCTTCCTGTCTCCTCTCCTAGCCCTAACACTACAGAAAAAGTCAAGGGACTTGAAAAATTAGAGGAACAAGGCCAACTAAATCTCTCCTCTTGAAGATACCATAACAGAAGTGGTGAAAAAAAATCAATCTTGCCCCTTCCCATTTCCAAGTCCCTTGAGAAGACATCTGGTCAGTGCTGAAGGAAAAAGAGGAGATGAGATTTAAACTAGAATAAAGTGCAAGTTTTAAACTGGACCAAGCCGCCTTTTTTTTTTTAAGATTTTATTTATTTATATATCAGAGAGAGAGAGAGCTTAAGCAGGGGGAATGGCAGGCAGAGGGAGAAGCAGGCTCCCCGCTGAACAGGGAGCCCGATGCAGGACTCGATCCCAGGACCCCGGGATTGTGACCAGAGCCGAAGGCAGACACTTAACCTACTGAGCCACCCAGGCATCCCTAAGCCGCCTTTAAAGCACTGCACTAAGGGCAGGAAAATTATGGCGCTTACCCAATACGTCATTCAAGAATGAGAAAAGGAGATGCAATAGAGCAAAGGGACATGCAAAGACTGGAGAAGGCAAATTAGTTCACCGGATACACCAATCATACATCCATGCACTAATGAATTCCAAATTTGTATCCCCAACCTGGACCTCTCTCATGAGCCCCAGAGGCATACATCCAACTGCCTTCTCCGTGTGGATAGCTAATAGACATTTCAAATGTATCATATCCCAAAAAAAAGCTCTTGATTATGCCTCTCAAATCTACTTCTGTCATTCATATCCTAGTAACCGGTTTCATCACCTAAATGCTTAAGCCAAAACCTAGGAATCATCTTTCATCCATTTTTTTCCTCACAATCATCAAAAATTCCCACTAATCCTACTTCCAAAAGTTATCTTTAATACATCCACTTCTCCCTATCTTCTCTTCCCCAACTAAATTGAGGCATCTGCAATCTATTCTCCACAAAGCATCTAGATGATCTTTCAGAAGATAGCTCAGCTTATGTTATTCTTCTACTTAATATCATCCAATGCCTTCTTACTAGTAAAAAAAAAAAAAAAAACCCACATTCTTTAACAAATCTACAAGGCCCTCCATGATCTGGCTCCTGTCAACCTCTTCTACTTTGACTCACAGCACCCTCTCCCCTAGTTCATTGACTTCAATTATATTTTCTACCCATAAAATACCCAAGCTTACGCTCCTTAGGACTGTTGCACTTAACTGCTCCTCTGCCTGAAATCATTTCCTTCCAGCTTTTATATATCTGGCTCATTTTCATCCTTCACCTTCTCATGGAGGCATTACCTGATTACCTTATCTCACTGCCCCCACTCACTTAACACAACCTTGCATATTTGTTTGTTTGTCTACTTATGCTGTCTTCACCAGGAGAATGAAAGCTAGGGGCAGTGGCAAAGCCCATAACACTATGGCATATTTAAATTAAATTAATACAAGGTGAAGCATCAATAGCTATGGGATTTCAAAGGAAGGAAAGATAGCTCTAGAAGAGGATAATCCAGGACATTTTCCTGGAGGGAGTTATATTTGCCTTTTTGTTTTAAATATTTTATTTATTTATTTGGCAGAGTGAGACACAGCGAGAGAGGGAACACAAGCAGGGGGAGTGGGAGAGGGAGAAGCAGGCTTCCCGCCAAGCAGGGAGCCCGATGCAGGGCTCGATCCCAGGACCCTGGGATCATGACCTGAGCTGAAGGCAGACGCTTAACAACTGAGCCACCCAGGCGTCCCTATATTTGCCTTGATGCAGAAATGAAAGGTATCAGCAAAGTAAGAGAACGGTGTCTTATTATCAAATCCACTGCCTCTCCATCTTTACAGCTACTACCCTGGTGCAAACAAGTTATGTCTTGTATGTTTTCTTCATATATTTACCACCAAATGTCTCCTTCTCCCTCTATTTCACTTTGTGTAAAACCCAAATACAGGATTTAAACGTTAGTAGGGTGTACTTAGAGTTAAAATTAAAAATCTCAATTTTTTCAGAACTACCGAAATTGACACATTAACTTTATTTCCTTGGTGATAACACAGAGGCAAAAACGAATGTTTTTCTCATTAATTTTTCTCATTTAATTTTCTCAGAATGCCATGTCTCAATTTTGACAGCTCATCTTGCTGTTAAGTCAATAACCTTAACAAGCACAGTAATTACAGTCAATCATGTCTGTTTTAGTTCATTGATTACTTTGTTATTTCTTTTTCAACTTGTTAATGAAAATTCCCAGCACAAACCTTCTTGGTGACATTTCTTTTATTAATTAATTAATTAGTCCCTTGAATATATTAATAAACCACAGGATCTAGTATTGATGGTTCTAAAAACAACCTTCTTTTGCAGCTTTGAAAAATCACAATCATTTTCAGAAATACAGAACATTTAGAAAGAAATCAACATTTACTGTCATTCAACCTGACTTTTTGTTTCAAATTGTTTAAACAAAAGATGTAATTATTGATCAAATTATTTAATATCAGAGATGTATTTAAACATTTTTAATTTTTACTTTAATTTTTACTGGATACAGCTTTCTTTTTGAAGATTTATTTATTTATTTATTTTAGAGGACGGAGAGAGAGAGCATGAGCAGGGGGAAGGGCAAAAGGAGAGGGAGAGAGAGAATCTCAAAGCAGACTCTGCGCTGAGTGCAGAGCCCGATGCAGGGCTTGATCTCACAACCCCAAGATCATGACCTGAGCCGAAACCAAGAGTCAGACACTTAACCTACTGAGCCACCCAGGTGCCCCATTGATACAGCTTTTAAAAATGTTAAAGAAATTGTCTTATCTTTGTGAATGTAACCTCAAAAGCTAGTAGTAAATAATGTAAACAACAAGTAATGTAGCATCTTAGCCTAGAGGCACCCAACAGGAATGCAGTAATATTGCTAGAATCATTTTTGGCCTTCTAAGAGTACCAGGTTAAATTTGTCTTTGAGACAAATTGTCTCTTTCTTCTGAGAAAACCAATATGGTAAATTTTCTAGTTGTACAAATGCACAAAAGCAAGTCTCACCTAAAACAGGAAGAAGAAAACGACTGCTGTTTTACACAGAGAAATTCAGTGAGGTATGTCTCTACAGATTTTTATTGCTTCTTAAAAAGAACAGCTTCTTTTCCCTGGATGAATTTATACGGTTCTCAAGCCCATCAGAAGTGACACCCTCTTTATAAGTATTTTCCAATGCCCTTTTTTAACATCCTAAAATGAAATTCATAGTTACTAACTACACATTAACTACCTAACTGAATCTTTAAAAACACATTTTATATATAAATGTAAGTTATTTACAATTATATGTATTTACATAAATTGTATATTTGTATTTCATTACACAAATGCTCAGGCACACTTATACTGGAACACATAATAAAAGTCACTTTTCCCCTAAGCATAGAATCGCTGTGAATGTGACAGCTACAAATGTAAATTGATAAGGATGTGTTGTGTTGGTAATTCAAATGTCTACAGCTGCTTTGCAACAGCGACAAGATTTTTCTGAAATGGTGAACAACCCCTCATATAATACAAAACAAAACAACAACAATCTTCCTTTGATATACCCAAGTGCAATCTTCTTCAGATATACTCAAGTGCACTCCTAGAAAAATCAGTGTATATTAAAGCTATGCAAAAAAATACTTAGTGTTTATAAGTTAAAGCAGAGTTAAGTTCTAGGCTTAAAAAATTATAAACAGGACCTACATGAATGTCCAGTGGGATATCTGAAACCTGCTTGGGAAGTGGGACAATTCATTTTAGAGGAGAGTTTCACACATTGCAAAACCCGTAAATTTCTTAGCTCAAGCCAATTAAATGCCAGATGTGCCCCCACACTACTGTGATAACCAAAACTGCCTGCCCCAGGGTGAAGCAGAAGAGGGGGGGACTTGAGAATCACTGCTGTAAACACTGTATTTTTATAAGAGCCCCAAGGCTGAAATGAAGAAGATAGATGACAGATAGATAGATAGATAGATAGATAGATAGATAGATAGACAGATAGATAGATAGATATAGATAGACAGATGAATGGATGTAGGAAGGAAAATAAATTCTGTAAAAAGTCCTAACTAAAATGGCATAGTACAATCTAGAATGGACTACTGTAGTCCCAAACATGGTTTTAAAAAGAATAATTCAGATTTCTAGAAAACATTTTAAAGACAGTTACAGTAACTGCCTGGAGGAGAGGAGAAAATGGGCAGTACCCACAAGACACACCTTATCCTATAAATGAGGGAGTGAGGTTTCTGTGAAAAGAATGGATATTTCTTTCTGAGAAAGAAGCTGAATCTAGGACAGGAATGAGAACTGGAAAATTAGGTTTTTAGCTGAAATGGGGGGGGGATCTTTCTCTGTAAAGTCTATGGTTTGGGAGCCTAGTCTCCAGATAGAAAGGGAAAGCCAGACATGTCCAAAACAGAAAACCATGATGGGCCTCTTCCTAAACACAATTGAGAGAGCTCTGGGGATGACTCAGATATAGCCAATAAACACTTTAAGGGCTGGTTTCTGGCATTAAGACAATGGGGACTTGGGCGCCTGGCTGGCTCAGTCGGTATAGCACGCAACTCTTGAGCTCGGGGTTGTGAGTTTGAGCCCCACGTTAGATGTAGATATTATTAAATATAAAATCTAAAAAAAAAAAAAAAAAAGGCAGGGCAGGGGTGCCAGACTGGGTCAGTTGCATGGGCATCAGACTCTTGATTTTGGCTTAGGTCATGATCTCTGGGTCGTGAGATCGAGCCCTGCATCAGGCTCCGAGCTCAGTAGGGTGTCTGCTTGGGTCTCTCTCTTTCTCTCTCTCTCAAATAAATAAATAAAACTTTAAAAAAGAAAAGACAATGGGGACTTGAGCTATTGCAATCTAGATATTTAAAAGAATATGTGACCTTATTTTATAAAACATGGTGTTGATGTTCAGACATATTGAACAACATATAGTTAAGTCTTCAATATATGGTAATTATATTTAATCATGTTAACTAGTTAGTAAACAGTATATGAGTTCATGTTGCATTTTAGGCAAGCTCCACCTCAACTTTAGCAATGAGCAAGTGCAAGAAAGAGAAATGACCAAGCAACGGTATGGAGCCAGGCAAAAATAACACTAGAGGAAATGACCAAATGATAGGGCTAAACCCCAGAGAGACCTGGATAGCAGCCCAACTGAAGTGGCTTGGGGGTCCGGAGAATACAGAAAACTTGTATTTAACTAGGACCGTTACAATGAACAAGAACCAAGAAACTAGTAAGTGGGGCACTGCAGCAGAAATCTCCTGCCAGCAGTATGGTATTAGGTGGTAGTGATGCCTTATTTCAGGTGGTTCCTCTGGAAACTGCTAAGCATTAGGCAGGGAGTTAGAGCCCCAGCCAAGTGCACTGGGTAAAAACCCAGTCACCTAGATTGAACAAACATGGTGGAGAGTTAGAAGGAAGGCTGTGACTCAATGGACACACTGGATATGGGACTAAAAGTCCAGATTCTATCTACAAACAGGATTTGTTTGGGAACTAGGATGGATCTGATTGAAGATGTAAATTGCAAACATTAGTATCTACACAAGTCTTTACATAATGCAGATTTAGCTTTTCTCAAGTAATCCATGCAAACGCTTATTATGTCCTGAGTTGTAAGAACACTTTTCATATATTCTTTTTTTTAATTTTATTTTATTATGTTATGTTAATCACCATACATTACAGCATTAGTTTTTGATGTAGTGTTCCATGATTCATTGTTTGTATAACACCCAGTGCTCTATTCAATACGTGCCCTCTTTAATACCCATCACCAGGCTAACCCATCCCCCCACCCCCCCCACCCCTCTACAACCCTCAGTTTGTTTCTCAGAGTCCATAGTCTCTCATGGTTCATCTCCCTCTCCGATTCCCCTTCCCTTCATTTTTCCCTTCCTACTATCTTTTTTTTTTTTAACATATAATCTATTGTTTCAGAGGTACAGGTCTGTGATTCATCAGTCTTACACAATTCACAGCCCTCACCATAGCACATACCTTCCCCAATGTCTATCACCCAGCCACCCCATCCCTCCCACCCCCCACCACTCCAGCAACCCTCAGTTTGTTTCCTGAGATTAAGAATTCCTCATATCGGGGCACCTGGGTGGCTCAGTCATTAAGCGTCTGCCTTCAGCTCAGGTCATGATCCCGGAGTCCTGGGATCGAGCCCAACATCGGGCTCCCTGCTCTGTGGGGAGCCTGCTTCTCCCTCTCCTACTCCCACTGCTTGTGTTCCCTCTCTCGCTGTCTCTCTGTCAAATAAATAAATAAAATCTTAAAAAAAAAAAAGAATTCCTCATATCAGTGAGATCATATGATACATGTCTTTCTCTGATTGACTTATTTCGATCCACATAACACCCTCCAGTTCCATCCACATCGTTGCAAATGGCAAGATTTTGGTTTTTTAGATGGCTGCATAATATTCAATTATATATATATATATACCACATCTTCTTTATCCATTCATCTGTTGATGGACATCTTGGCTCTTTACATAGTTTGGCTATTGTGGACATTACTGCTATAAACATTGGGGTACACATACCCCTTCAGATCACTACATTTGTATCTTTGGGGTACATACCCAGTAGTGCAATTGCTGGGTCGTATGGTAGCTCTATTTTCAACTTTTTGAGGAACCTCCATACTGTTTTCCAGAGTGGCTACACCAGTTGCATTCCCACCAATAGTGTAGGAGGGTTCCCCTTTCTCCGCATCCTCGCCAACATCTGTCGTTTCCTGACTCATAAATTTTAGCCATTCTGACTGGTGTGAGGTGGTATCCCATTGAGGTTTTGATTTGGATTTCCCTGATGCCGAGCGATTTGGAGCACTTTTTCATGTGTCTGTTGGCCATTTGGACGTCTTCTTTGGAAAACTGTCTGTTCATGTCTTCTGCCCATTTCTTGATTGGATCATTTGTTCTTTGGGTATTGAGTTTGATAAGTTCTTTACAGATTTTGGATACTAGCCCTTTATCCGATATGTCATTTGCAAATATCTTCTCCCATTCTGTCAGTTGTCTTTTGGTTTTGTTGACTATTTCTTTTGCTGTGCAAAAGCTTTTTATCTTGATGAAGTCCCAATAGTTCATTTTTGCCCTTGCTTCCCTTCCCTCTGGTGATGTTTCTACGAAGAAGTTGCTGCAGCTGAGGTCGAAGAGGCTGCTGCCCGTGCTCTCCTTTAGGATTTTTAGGGACTCCTGTCTCACATTTAGGTTTTTCATCCATCTTGAGTCTATTTTTGTGTGTGGTATAAGGAAATGGTCTAGTTTCATTCTTCTGCATGTGGCTGTCCAATTTTCCCAACACCATTTGTTGAAGAGATTGTCTTTTTTCCATTGGACATTCTTTCCTGCTTTGTCAAAGATAAGTTGACCACAGAGTTGAGGGTCCATTTCTGGGCTCTCTATTCTGTTCCATTGATCTATATGTCTGCTTTTGTGCCAATACCATACTGTCTTGATGATTACAGCTTTGTAATAGAGCTGGAAGTCCGGAATTGTGATGCCGCCAGCTTTGCTTTTCTTTTTCAACATTCCTCTGGCTATTCGGGGTCTTTTCTGGTTCCATACAAATTTTAGGATTATTTGTTCCATTTCTTTGAAAAAAGTGGATGGTATTTTGATAGGGATTGCATTAAATGTGTAGATTGCTCTAGGTAGCATTGACATCTTCACAATAGTTGTTCTTCCAATCTATGAGCATGGAACCTTTTTCCATTTCTTTGTGTTTTCCTCAATTTCTTTCATGGGTATTTTATAATTTTTGAGTAGATTCTTTGCCTCTTTGGTTGGATTTATTCCTAGGTATCTTATGGTGTTGGGTGCAATTGTAAATGGGATCGACTCCTTAATTTCTCTTTCTTCTGTCTTGTTGTTGGTGTATAGAAATGCAACTGATTTCTGTGCATTGATTTTATATCCTGTCACTTTACTGAATTCCTGTATGAGTTCTAGCAATTCTGGGGTGGAGTCTTTTGGATTTTCCACATAAAGTATATCATCTGCTAAGAGTGAGAGTTTGACTTCTTCTTTGCCGATTCGGATGCCTTTTATTTCTTTTTGTTGTCTGATTGCTGTGGCTAGGACTTCTAGTACTATGTTGAATAGCAGTGGTGATAGTGGACATCCCTGCTGTGTTCCTGACCTTAGGGGGAAAGCTCTCAGTTTTTCCCCATTGAGAATGATATTCACTGTGGGTTTTTCATAGATGGCTTTTATGATATTGAGGTATGTAGTACCCTCTATCCCTATACTCTGAAGAGTTTTGATCAAGAAAGGATGCTGTACTTTGTCAAATGCTTTTTCTACATCTATTGAGTGGATCATATGGTTCTTGTTCTTTCTTTTGTTAATGTATTGTATCACATTGATTAATTTTTCGGACATTGAACCAACCTTGCAGCCCAGGAATAAATCGCACTTGGTCGTGGTGAATAATCCTTTAATGTACTGCTGGATCCTATTGGCTAGTATTTTGGTGAGAATTTTTTTTTTAATATTTTATTTATTTATTTGACAGAGAGAGGCACAGCAAGAGAGGGAACACAGGCAGGGGGAGTGGGAGAGGGAGAAGCAGACTCCCTGCTGAGCAGGGAGCCCGATGCGGGACTCGATCCCGGGACTCCAGGATCATGACCTGAGCCGAAGGCAGTCGCTTAACCAACTGAGCCACCCAGGCGCCCTTGGTGAGAATTTTTGCATCTATGTTCATCAAGGATATTGGTCTGTAATTCTCCTTTTTGATGGGGTCTTTGTCTGGTTTGGGGATCAAGGTAATGCTGGCCTCATAAAATGAGTTTGGAAGTTTTCCTTCCATTTCTATTTTTTGGAACAGTTTCAGAAGAATAGGTATTAATTTTTCTTGAAATATTTGGTAGAATTCCCCTGGGAAGCCATCTGGCCCTGGGCTCTTCTTTGTTGGGAGATTTTTGATGACTGCTTCAATCTCCTTAGTGGTTATAGGTCTGTTCAGGTTTTCTATTTCTTCCTGGTTCAGTTTTGGTAGTTTATTACATCTCTAGGAATACATCCATTTCTTCCAGATTATCTAATTTGCTGGCTCATAATATGTTTTTATAATTGTTTGTATTTCTTTGGTGTTGGTTGTGATCTCTCCTCTTTCATTCATGATTTTATTTATTTGGGTCATTTCTCTTTTCTTTTTGGTAAGTCTGGCCAGGAGTTTATCAATCTTGTTAATTCTTTGAAAGAACCAGCTCCTAGTTTCGTTGATCTGTCCTACTGTTCTTTTGGTTTCTATTTCATTGATTTCTGCTCTGATCTTTACTATTTCTCTTCTCCTGCTGGGTTTAGGCTTTATTTGCTGTTCTTTCTCCAGCTCCTCTAGGTGTAGGGTTAGGTTGTGTATTTGACACCTTTCTTGTTTCTTGAGAAAGGCTTGTATTGCTATATACTTTCCTCTTAGGACCGCCTTTGCTGCATCCCAAAGATTTTGAACAGTTGTGTTTTCATTTTCATTGGTTTCCATGAATTTTTTCAATTCTTCTTTAATTTCCTGGTTGACCCATTCATTCTTTAGTAGGATGCTCTTTAGCCTCCATGTATTTGAGTTCTTTCCTTAGCCTCCATGTATTTGAGTTCTATATCATACTTAAAGGGTCTATCCAACAAGATGATCTAACAACTGTAAATATCTACAGCCCTAACATGGGAGCAGCCAATTATAGAAGCCAATTAATAACAAAATCAAAGAAACACATCAACAGCAATACAATAATAGTAGGGGACTTTAACAGCCCCCTCACTGAAATGGACAGATCATCTAAGCAAAAGATCAACAAGGAAATAAAGACTTTAAATGACACACTGGACCAAATGGACTTCACAGATATATTCAGAACATTCCATCCCAAAGCAACAGAATACACAGTCTTCTCTAGTGCCCATGGAACATTCTCCAGAATCGATCACAACCTAGGTCACAAATCAGGTGTCAACCAGTACCAAAAGATTGGGATCATTCCCTGCGTATTTTCAGACCACAATGCTTTGAAACTTTTCATATATTCTTAAGAGCAGGTATCTTTTTTTTTTTTTTTAAAGATTGTATTTATTTATTTGACAGAGAGAGACACAGCAAGAGAGGGAACACAAGCAGGGGGAGTGGGAGAGGGAGAAGGAGGCTTCCCGCAGAGCAGGGAGCCTGATGTGGGGCTCGATCCCAGGACCCTAGGATCATGACCTGAGCCGAAGGCAGACGCTTAACGACTGAGCCACCTAGGTGCCCCAAGAGCAGGTATCTTAACTGACTGCAGCTAGTCAGCTGGATAAGCAGAACCTTTACTATATGGCCCCTGGATATGAATGATCCTTGTTTGCGTGTGCTACTCCTTTCAATAACAAACATAAGAGTTCAGTGTTTTATGATTAGAATTCATGTTATCAAATATATTAACACTTACCATGTGCAAACCAGGAATTTTTGTATCAGAAATTATGAAAGAGCAGCTAATCATTAGAGATTTTAAGGTACTTATTAAAGGACCTAACTAGTACCATGGACTCAAAAATAAGGAAAATCTCAGTAACTTAAAAACTAGACCATGCATGACTCACATACCCTTTCTAATTCTGATTGCTAACTGTGAATTTAAGTAAGTTAAAACTTCTGGGGCACCTGGGTGGCTCAGTCGGTGAAGCATCCAACTTTGGTTTCAGCTTAAGTCATGATCTCAGGATTGTGAGATCGAGCCCAGAGTCGGGCTCTGTGCTCAGTGCACAGTCTGCTTGAGATTCTCTGCCTCTGCCCCTGACTCCCGACCCACCGCTCATGCACGCCATGCACACTCTCTCTAAAATAAGTAAAGTATTTTTTAAATAAGCTAAAACTTCTATTAACAATACTAATTGTTTCCTCTTGTTCATACACAAAATAATACTTTATCTTGGAAACTAGGACAAACATTAAAAACCAAATTTTTTAAATTCAGTACCGGGGTTTACAACTAGCAGAATTTCACATGATCTCAGACTATTCACTAGTTTGGGAAATGTTCAGAGAAAAAGAGTGACAAGGAAGGTGAGTAATAGATAAAAGAGGTAGTGGGAGAATTCTTTTCTAGTAAAACTAGACTAGTTCTAGTTTTTGTTCCTCTTTTTCTAAAGAAGATAAGGCAAAGTATGAATCACGTCATATAGGTTTTGCTATCCTCCTTGCTCTCTGAATTTTTACAGATATCTAAAGGCAATCAAATACACAAATAATTCACAGATGCCAACCTCAAAGGAGGAAATAACATAAGGATGATATCCGAAAAGAAACTGTCAAGGAGTAAGAGGTTTAATTAGAGACATAGCTTTGAGACTATATAGATATTTTGTCTTTATTCCTTTACCAAATTGAAAGAAACCACAGCAAAGACCTATAACTAAGTAGTAGAAGCACTAAAACTTCTAGAAACATTCTCTCAAAGAAATAAAAAATAATGAATGCCTAAATTTCATCGAAGTTGTTTTATATCATCCTTTATCCCTTATAAAACACCTATAAAGACTTTTTAAAGGACTTCATGGTTTCATATATTAAGTTTATATTTTCCAATTCCTAATATTAAATATTCATTAAATGAATTAACATACTTGCTCATGTCTTTTCAAGGTTTATGAACTTTATTAAAATCCTTTCTATGGGTTTCTTAGGACACAAAACACTATATAACCCGAAGTTTTACTTGAGCAAGAAGAAAAAGAAGGAAGAGAGAGCTGCCTGGCTGGCTCAGTCAGAAGAGCATGTGACTCTTGATCTCAGGGTCATGAGTTTGAGTCTCACGTTGGGTACAGAGATTACTTAAATAAAACTTTAAAGAAAAGCAGGGAGAGAAACAATTACATTTGCCCCCAAAATTCTTAAACAACAAATTCCACAAGACCATGATCTAAAATAGTAGCTACAGGGGTGCCTGGGTGGCTCAGTCGGTTAAGCGTCTGCCTTCAGCTCAGGTCATGATCCCAGGGTCCTGGGATCGAGCCCCGCATCGGGCTCCCTGCTTGGCGGGAAGCCTGCGTCTCCCTCTCCCACTCCCCCTGCTTGTGCCCCCTCTCTCGCTGTCTCTATCAAATAAATAAATAAAATCTTTTTAAATAAATAAATAAATAAATAAATAAATAAAAATAAAATAGTAGCTTCATTGTGAATAAATGCTTTTTAGTCTACCTTTTAAAACATTATAAACCAAGTATCACTGTATCAGATACTTCTGATGCCCTGCCCACACAAGCTCAGACTCATTTGTGATTCCAATGACAGTGGTGGAAGACACTTCCTGGAGGGCCACAACATCCTCACATTGTCAGTGTCATATCTCACATCTTTCACTGGCTGCCCCAGGGCTTCTCCAATGCCACAGAAGATACAGGGAGCCCACTCAGTATGCACATAACTCTCATCCCTAGTCCCTGGTGTTACTACCCAAATGAACTACCTAGACACAAGTCCCAGTCTTTTTTCTTTTGGGGAAAATCCAAGCCAAGACCATTTATAGCAGAAGTGGGCCTGGAAAGCAGGATGGTACTCTTGAACAGGATCATTCACAGTCCAGATGGAAATGAGAGCCCTTTGCTGGTGATAAGCCCTAGCATATAACATCTCACTAGTGTGGATTAAGACATAGTACAAGTGAAAAGAGCTGACTGTGAACATCCATTCCCAATTCTGCATTCAGTGACTTCGCGCAGGTAATTTGAGAACAGCCAGAGTTATCAGTATTTACACTACAAAAACTGGCAAAAACTACAAATCAAGGCTTCCCCATCACCTAGCACTCTTCTGAAAGGCCTCGATGGTTGGGAAGGCACTAGGAGACTCCTTATTGTATAGAATTATGGCCAAGACTCCAGTTTTCCGCTTCCTTCTTTCCATACTCCCATTTTTAGGGGTACCTGGCAGTACCTTTTCCAGAATTGATGCCACAAATCACCAAATCCCAAGGCTATCCCTGTCCTATGGCACAAATCAGCTGCTTCCACTATGGTCAGCCCTTATCCAAGTACAGGAAGTATATTTTTAGCAATTAGAAAAATCTTTTAATAGTAAGGCTTGAGAAAGTTTCTAAATACATATTATATTGCAGTCTGCCAGGGCTCAGGTGAAAATTCCATAAACACAAAAAGGTGATACATATTAATCATATTCTATTTTTTATCAAATTATATCATTTGTACTCCCACTACAATCTATTTTCAACTTTTTACTATCTCAGGGCACATATTATTTGATAAGACAATGGATTTACAGTATGCATGAGTCATTTAACTATACACTCACCTAAATAGAAGTACTAATTTATTATATTGCTTTTATATAATAAGATCTGTCTAATATACTCTAAGGACAAGACACTTTTATTTCTCCCAGCGTTATCAGGTCATACATCAGAGTCACTTGACTAAATCCTGAACAGAAAACAGTGATAGTTGATATTCTAACAGAGCCATGATAACCAAGGGGGGAGAAAAGGATGGGGATGGGAAATGGGAAATGAGAGAGGAGAGATGAGAGATGAGAGATGTGGGATGGAGATGGAGATGGGAGATGACAGAGATGATAAAGATGAACTTGATGGAGATGAAGATGGAAATAACAAATATGGAGATGATAGAGATGGAGATGGAGATGGGAGACAGAAGTAATAGAAATGGAGGTGGAGATGAGAGAGAGGAGATGAGAGAGATGGCAATGATGGAGATGGAAATGATGGGATGGAGATGATAGAGATGAAGACAGAGATGGAGATGATAGTGATGGAGATGGAAATGAGAGAGATGAAAATGAGAGAGATGGAGATGGGAGATGGAGATGATGGAGATGGAGATGAGAGAGAGATAAGGAGATGCTAGAGAAGGCAACGAGAGGAGCTTGCTCCAAAACCAATGTTAGAAATTGGTTCTAGGAAATGCAAAAGGCTCAAGAACCCTGCCCCACGCCACTCCTAATTCCCAAAAATCTTAAAATGTTTAGGTTTTATTGTAGATACATAAGGTGCACCTTACTCAACAGTGAGTAGAATTATTCTTGGAAGCTCTAAAGCAAGCAGAATTACTCTAAGAAACTCTCTAAAACTCCCAATTCGTTTTTGACTTCAGGAAGAGAGTCATGTTTATTCCCTCTCCCCACCTACCCAGTCAGTCACCAAATCCTAATTATTCTAAATTCTCTCTCTCCCCATTCCCATTGTCCCAAATCAGAACCTTAACAATGGTCATCTGAACTACTGCAATAGCTTTACAAGTGATTTCTCAAGTGTTAGTCTTCTCAGTATCACTACCTCCACCACACCATAACTTCACCAATCCATTCTCCACATTTACTATCAAAGAGTTCTTTCTAAAATACAGTCTGGAGGTGACTGGGTGGCTTGGTCAGTTAAGTGTCTGACTCTTGGATTTCAGCTCAGGTCTTTTTTTTTTTTTTAAGATTTTATTTGACAGAGACACAGCGAGAGAGGGAACACAAGCAGGAGGAGTGGGAGAGGGAGAAGCAGGCTTCCCGCGGAGCAGCAAGCCCTGTGTGGGGCTCGATCCCAGGACCCTGGGATCATGACCAGAGCCAAAGGCAAACGCTTAGCAACTGAGCCACCCAGGCACCCCTTCAGCTCAGGTCTTGATCTCAGGGTTGTGAGTTCAAGCCCTGCATTAGGCTCCATGCTGGGCATGGGGCCTACTTTAAAAAATAAATAAAATAAAATAAAACACAGTCTGATTTCTTCACTACCCTGCATACAAAGTCTTCAGGGGGCTCGCAGAATAAACTATAAACTCTTTAATTTGGAATTCAAATCTTTTACCAGTCTGGGTTTTCCCTATTTTTCCAAATACCAATCTCCAATTTAAAGCATACAAATATACTAAGGACAAGAGATTTTATTTATCTGAGCAGTTATCTTCCAGGGGTAAAAGCATAAAGACAGAGTATTTGCCAGTTTCTACAGAAATCATGGTCTTTTTTTCCCCCAATGAGCTTCCCCTAAAACATCCTTCAACCAATCCATAAGACTGTCCATTTTCCCACATCCTAGCCAACCCCCTGCATTATCAAACTTTTTATTTCTGGGAACGCCTGGGTGGTTCAGTCGGTTAAGCATCTGCCTTCAGCTCAGGTCATGATCCCCGAGCCCCGGCATTGGGCTCCCTGATCAATGGGAAACCTGCTTCTCCCTCTCCCTCTGCCTGCCACTCTCCCTGCTTGTTCCCATCTCTGACAAATAAATAAAATCTTAAAAAAAAAAAAACTTATTTCTGCCAATCTGATTGATGAAAAGTGGGCTCTTTAAAAAAAAATTGTATCTCTTTAATTATGAGTAATTTTAGGATTGTTTCATTTGTATGCAAGCTATCTGTATATCATTTCCCATACATAGTTTGTTGTTCTCTGTTATTTTTCTACTAGCTGCTTTCATATTTAACTGTAAGCCCTATATATATGAAGGAAATTCATTCATCTTATACAGATGTTGTCAATCTTTTCCTGTTAATCTATCACTTAGGGTGTTTCTTACAAGGCAGAAATTTACAATTTCCATGCAATCCAACATACAAATCCTATCCCTATTCGATCTGGGTTTTGTATCTTACTTGAATAACATTCCCAACTCCAAGATGATGAAGAAGATGATAATGATGACAGTGTGAACTATCTAATCATCTAGTACTTCTACTTTTTGAATGTAATTATACCTTCTTCTAGGACTTCTGGTTTGGGATGTTTAAATTTTATCCATCTGTAAATCTTGATTCTTACGAAAGAAATGAGGCAGAACCCAATTCTTCTTCCTCCAAATGTACAGCTAAGTGTCCCAACATTATTTTCTGAACAATTCTTCTTTTCCTAATTTTAAAGATTTTTTTTTTTTTTTGTCAGAGAGAGCGAGCACAAGCAGGGGGAGCGGCAGGCAGAGGGAGAAGCAGCCTTCTCGCCGAGCAAGGAGCCCGATGTAGGACTCAATCCCAGGAACCTGAGATCATGACCCAAGCCGAAGGCAGACACTCAACCAACTGAACCACCCAGGCATCCCTTCTTTTCCTAATTTTAAATGAATTGTATTGTACACTTATTTCAAATACATATAGAAAGAGAGATCTATTTAGGGGGTTTCTATTCTATTGACTCATAAGACAATACTAAACTTTCTCAAATACAAATCAATAGCTCTATAAAGGCTGTTTTCATACCTCCCCATTTGAATATCTGTCAGGGCTGGTCACTCATTATTACTTTTCTTTTCACAATTTTGTCATCTTTTCACACTTATTTATTTTCCATATGAACTTTAGAATCAGCTTATCCAGCTCCCAAAAATCCTATTAATACTTCAAGATTGCACAAAATATATGGAACAGTTTAGGAAAACTTGATCTTCACAAAAACAAGGACTATCTTTATATATTCAAGGTGCCTTTCATTCACGTTAGTACAGCTTTAAAGTTTTCTTCCTTAGTGTGTTCTACATTTCTCATTAAATTCATTCCAATTTATTTTCTCTTTTGTTACTATTATAGGTTTGATTTTTAACTTTCTTTCTTTTACTCTCAGGTAAAAGAAGATTGAGCAGATCAAATGCTATCAGTTTATGGCAATTATCACTACTGGTCTGTGCACAGCCCCTCTCTGGTTTTTTTCTTTTTTTCTTTTCTTTTTTTCTTTAAAGATTTTATTTATTTGTCAGAGAAAGAAAAAGGAGCACAAGCAGGGGGAGCAGCAGGCAGCAGGAGAAGCAGGCTCCCTACCAAGCAAGGAGCCCAACGCGGGCTCGATCCCAGGACCCTGGGATCATGACCTGAGCTGAAGGTGGACACTTAGCCGACTGAACCACTCAGGCATCCCTTTTTTTCTTTTTTAAGATTTTATTTGTTTTAGAGAGAGAGAGGGCAGGTGAGCGGGAACAGGGACAGAGGGAGAGAATCTCAAGCAGACCACACTAAGCATGGAGCCCGATGCAGGCTCAATCTCATGACCCTGAGATCATGACCTGAGCCAAAATCAACAGTCGGATGCTTAAACAACTGAGCCACCCAGACGTCCCTCTTGTTACTTTCTTTTATACCTTGAGACCCTTCTAACATGCCCAAAGTATATCTTTGTGTTTGAATTTGTTCTGGAAAAAATGTGTATTGTTTTGTATCAATATATTTTAATTCACATAAATGGTATTGGTGTCATATATCTCATTGTTTCATGAGATATATGGTTCTTAGCACCATGATTTTTTTTTTATCCCCATACATTACATCATTAGTTCTAGATGAAGTGTTCCATGATTCATTGTTTGTGCATAACACCCAGTGCTCCATGCAGAATGTGCCCTCCTCAACACCCACCACCAGGCTAACCCTTCCTCCCACCCCCCTCCCCTCTAGAACCCTCAGTTTGTTTTTCAGAGTCCATCGTCTCTCATGGTTCGTCCACCCCTCCGATTTCCCCCGCTTCATTCTTCCCCTCCCGCTACCTTCTTCTTCTTTTTTTTCTTAACATATATTGCATTATTTGTTTCAGAGGTACAGATCTGAGATTCAACAGTCTTGCACAGTTCACAGCGCTTACCAGAGCACATACCCTCCCCAGTGTCTATCACCCAGTCACCCCATCCCTCCCACCCCACCCCCCACTCCAACAACACTCAGTTTGTTTCCTGCGATTAAGAATTCCTCATATCAGTGAGATCATATGATACATGTCTTTCTCTGTTTGATTTATTTCACTCAACATAATCCCCTCCAGTTCCATCCACGTTGTTGCAAATGGCAAGATCTCATTCCTTTTGATGGCTGCATAATATTCCATTGTATATATATACCACATCTTCTTTATCCATTCATCTGTCGATGGACATCTTGGCTCTTTCCACAGTTTGGCTATTGTGGACATTGCTGCTATAAACATCGGGGTGCACGTACCCCTTCGGATCCCTACTTTAGCACCATGATTTTATAATTCATTTGTGTATCTATGTTTTTCACTTCTAATTATTGTATAGATCTTCATATTGTGCATCCACCATATTTAAACTGTCTACTTTCACCGTAATAGACACCCAACTTGCCTTCAACTCCTCTACCATAAGAAACATTGCAACAAATACTACTGTGGTAATAGTTAGGAGAATGTTATGTACTATAACAAACAAACCAAAATTTCAGTGCTTAACAAAGTAGGTTTATTTCTGCTCATATAGCAGTCCAATATAGGTGTTTCTGGGAGGTGAACCTCTTTCCTTCATGTCGTGGTACAGACAGATTACATAATTTGCTCAGGATCACGCAGTAAATAGTATAGCCAAAATTCAAATGTAAGTTGTCTTATTCCAGAATCTGTGCTTTTAATCACCCTGCTATGTATGTCTCTTCATGGACATGTGTGAGAATTTGCAGTGTTATCTTTATTATATATTAAGATCTCATATTGTGCTGGATATTAAACTATTGTCCCTTGGGTCCAAATGTACAGCTCCTATACTTTGCTTTGTGATACTGGAGCTGGAACTCAGCAAATTCTCCTTATTCTCCTTTGCCAGCTGGCTTACTGTTAGGTTCTTCCAAGGACACTGGAAGGCAAGAGAGTAAACAGAATTCCCTTCTTCCTATTCCCTTGCTATTCACACACACACACAGCCCAGCCCAGCAATGGTTCTTCATCCCATCAGCAATGGCTCTTCCAGGGTCAGCTCCTTTATACTCCCAGAGGTTACCTCTCTGTAACCCCATCCTGGCAGTATTCTCTCTTTAGATGACTGAGTCCCAGCTCCACCAGGATCTGCTCCATGCTTGAGAATTCTAAGAACTCCAACCTCCTCCCTTTGTTCTCCTCAAGGGTGTTTCCTCTGATTTCCTATGGTTTTTAGCCCTCCAACACAATATAGCCATTTCCCAAGAGTGAATTATTTTTATTGAACCTCCTAGTATGGCTTCTGATTTCTTGACTAGACTCTGACTGATGTACGTATGAAGTCGATTCTTGTTAATTATGCAATAAAGTCACCACAAACACTGAATTAGCAATACTGAACCATTGATCCTAGGAGGAATATAGTTCCTGTGACTCTGTGGTCACAATATTTCCAGTACAATCAATGCTTATACCTTATGTGTGTCTCTGTTTAAAGATACCTTATTTATGTACCTCTGAAACAAATAATACATTATATGTTAAAAATAAAGAAGATAGTAGGAAGGGAAAAATGAAGGGGGGGAATTGGAGGGGGAGACGAACCATCAGAGACAATGGACTCTGAGAAACAAACTGAGGGTTCTAGAGGGGAGGGGGATGGGGGATGGGTTAGCCTGGTGATGGGTATTAAAGAGGGCACGTTCTGCATGGAGCACTGGGTGTTGTGCACAAACAATGAATCATGGAACACTACATCAAAAACTAATGATGTAATGTATGGTGATTAACATAACATTATAAAAAAAATAAAATAAATATTAAAGATACCTTATTTAATATATATCATTAATTATGAACACTGAACTCTCAGTTAACAGCACTATATAATTCATGTCTGAATGAAATTATCTGACACAAATATTTTTTCCATAAAGCACATCACAGCCTCCTTGTGCTTAAGAACACTTAGACAGCACTTCAACACTATGCATTGGGGCCATTTTAAACAGTGAGGTCACCATCAAAACACAAAAAATTCCAGGAAACTTGGCTCTAACTAGACTACAAAAAGTACACATTTATAGTATGAGCACTGAAACAAGAAGAACATCGCCTTGTTCAGCTGGGAACATGCTCCCGCTCATCAGGCAACTCAAATACTTCTCAATTCTGTACACGTTGGTGAACTACTGCAGCAGCACTGTGAATATCGATTTAGCTTTAGAAACAAGTTTAGCAAGTAGATGAATTCGCAAATACAGAATCTGTGAACAGTGAGAATCAGCTAACATACATGGCCTGTCTCCAAAAACTCTAAGCTGTTTCACTGGTCAACGTGTAACATTAAGGCTTTTTAATATGTCTTAATATTTTGCTTGATAAATCTCTACCCTTTGCTTTTTTTTTTTTTTAAGGCTGATTTAGTTAACAAAGTTTATCAAATTCCTCAAAAATACAACTATAATTTCAATTGGAATTGCAATTAATTTGTACATTCATTAAGGAAGAATTGACATATTTTATTAAGTTGTTCTATCCAATATGGGATATCCCTCCATTTGTTCAGCTAATTTTTTCTTAGCATTTCAAAGTTTTTGCCATTTAGATTTTGTATATTCGGGGCGCCTGGGTGGCTCAGTTGGTTAAGCGACTGCCTTCGGCTCAGGTCATGATCCTGGAGTCCTGGGATCGAGTCCCGCATCGGGCTCCCTGCTCGGAGGGGAGTCTGCTTCTCCCTCTGACCCTCCCCCCTCTCATGTGCTCTCTCTCTCTCATTCTCTCTCTCAAATAAATAAATAAAATCTTTAAAAAAAAAAAAAAAAAAAAAAAAAAAAGATTTTGTATATTCTAGATACTTTAGAGATATTTTTATATTGTGAATAAATTTTCTAATTACATTTTCTAGTTGGCTATGACAAGTGTAAAGAAATACTATTCATTTTTGTAAGTTGATCTCATACCTGGCAATCTTGCAGAATTCTCCTTCCCTTTATGTTTCTCAGTTGATAGGTCATCTGCAAATGACAACAGTGCCCCTCCCTTTCTCTCAGACATACTGGCCTGGACCACCCTGCTAAACTTGTTTCCTTTCTTCAAAGCCAGATCAAACATTACCTTCTTTGACAAGTCTTATCTAACTGCTTGGCCTTACACACAATTATCAACCAGCCCTCCTTGCTTTCCACCCAAGTTGAATGCCAAGTTAAATGTGCCACCCACATGCTTCTACAGCACTTTCTACATACCTCTATTATACTACTCAGCACACTGCACTGAAGTTACTTGTTTACATACGACCATATCCTATTCATGCTTACACACCTAGCACCAAACATGGTACCTAGCACTAATACTCATGCAACAATCGGTTAAATGAATAAATTGAGTAGCCCAAAATGTTGCACACTTCTCAGCACATGCAGAGAACAAATCAGTATTAATATAATCACTTATATGAGAAACTCATGTTAAACAGGTTTCTCAAAGTCAATACATATATGCACAAAATCACAAAAATTATGCAAAATGAAAATAAAACCCAATCATGCTTCCTTTTTTCAATTAGTACTTTGAGTTATGATGCTTAAGAACTAAGCAAGTTCAGGGCACCTGGGTGGCTCAGTTGGTTAAGTGTCTGCCTTTGGCTTGGGTCATGATCCCAGAGTCCCAGGATCAATCCCCACATCGGGATCCCTGCTTAACAGGAAGTCTGCTTCTCCCTCTGCCCCTCACCCTGTTCGTGCGCTCTCTCTCTCTCTCTCTCTCAAATAAATAAATAAAATCTTAAAAAAAAAAAAGAACTAAGCAAGTTCATAGATTACAAAGGAAACATTAAATGAGCTTATAATTAATAGTATACTAATATATACTTTTCCCCACAAATTTCTAGGAAATCTGTGATATAAAAACAGTGAAAATACAAGTACTCTACAAAAACAACTTCCTCTGAAAGAATTTTCAATTCTAAAAAAAGAAAAATTAAATATGAATCTGAGATAGCACCTTCTTAAAATTTTTTCCATAAAAATTTAAAATTTGTCACTTTAACAGTTAAATTTCACTGTGAAATAAACTAAAGCAAATTTTCCATTAACACGAAATTTAAACAATAAAGAATTATTAGTCACAAAAATTAAGGGCTAAAACTAGGAGTCTCAGCAAACTGTACAAAAATGGTTCTAGAGTTAAACAAACACTAATAGTACATGTAACTGTAATACCTAATAGTTACTGAGGATCTATTATGTCAGACACTATGCCAGCCCTTCAGACATAATGCAATGCTCACATCTATAAATTATAAATTGTGTGGAAGGTAATGGTCACATCTATAAATAAGACACTATTAGACTATTAGATGAGAAAACCTAAGCTCAAAGGGATTAATTTGCCAAAGACAAAAAGCTAATACATGGAGATGTGGTTTAACTGACTCTACAGACCCTCTATTAATCACTAAGCTCAAGTAAGAAAGCGCCTCTATCCTGAGATTAAAGGCAAGGAAGCTCATCAGTCCCAAAACACCTTCTTTAATTGCTTATCATGGTCTCCAAATTCCTGCCTTTAAAGGCTTCAAGATAGAATCTATGAAAGACTGAAAATATTTAAAGGAAAAAGTGAGTCAAAAAGGACTAGACCAGAGGGGTGCCTGGGTGGCTTAGTCGGTTAAGCATCCAACTCTTGATTTCGGCTCAGGCCATGATCTCAGGGTTGTGAGATCAAGCCCCACATCAGTTCCTCACTGAGCATGGAGCCTGCTTAAGATTCTCTCTCTCTTTCTTTTCCTCTGCCCCTCTCCTCAACCCGCACTTGCGTGCTTGCTCGCTCTCTCTCTTAAAAAAAAAAAAAAAAAACCAGCAACAACAACAAAAAAGACTAGACCAGAGAATGAGACACTGAGCAGCCAAGGCCAATAAACTGAGATGATGAAGGGGCATGAAATGAAAAACACAAAATTCTAATAAATTAACATTTTTAAGCACCCACTACTGCTTGCTTTAGAGTTTTACAAAATTTGTCTATGCCTCTTTGGCAATATGACAGGATATTAGTAAGTATATACAAAGATAACATGGTAGGCAAAAAACTGTTCCCCCATCCTTCCTTCTTTTTTTTTTTTTTAAAGATTTTATTTATTTATTTGAGAGAGAGAATGACAGAGAGCACATGAGAGGGGGGAGGGTCGGAGGGAGAAGCAGACTCCCTGCAGAGCAGGGAGCCCGATGCGGGACTCAATCCTGGGACTCCAGGATCATGACCTGAGCCGAAGGCAGTCGCTTAACCAACTGAGCCACCCAGGCGCCCCCCCATCCTTCCTTCTTAAAAGAGAAATTTTCATGGTATACGTGTGGAAAATAAGAAGATGAAATTATGAACTATTAAGCAGTCTTTCAATATTATGTTTACCAAATACTTTTAATGACATGGAAAATGCTTTTTCCATAATGCTGAGTCCAAAAAAGACCAAAGTTTAAAATTGTATAGATGTTTTCTAAAATTTGCAGAAGTATGCATAGAAAAAAAAAACTTGAAAGAAATACTGAGGGATGCCTGGGTAGCTCAGTCGTTAAGGTCTGCCTTCAGCTCAAGTCATGATCCCAGTGTCCTGGGATCAAGTCCTACATTGGACTCCTTGCTCAGTAGGGAACCTGCTTCTCCCTCTACCTGCTGCTCCCCAGGGTCTCCCTCTGCCCACTGCTGGCCCCGCTTGTGCTCACTCACACTCTCTCTCTGACAAGGAGATAAATAAAATCTTTAAAAAGAGAGAGAGAGAAAGAAATATTGAGAGAAGGTAATTTTTTAGGGGGGTGCAGAGGGAAAGGGAGAGGGAGAGAAAGAATCTTAAGCAGGCTCCATGCCCAGCACAGAATGCAACACAGGTTTCGACTTCACAACCTTGAGATCATGACCTGAGCCGAAATCAAGAGTCTGAGGCTTAACTGACTGCCCCAAAAGAAGATAATTTTTAAATATATATATATATAATATATATATATTCATATACATACACACTTTCATTTCTAACTTTACATCAGGATTTGCCTGATACAAAATGCAATTTTGGCAAAAACACTAGAGGACACCCTATCAGTCCTAATATAGTGGTTTCCAAACTAAAATTGGGTCCTGCATCAGAACCACTTGGAGGGCTGCTGGACCTCACTCCTAGAGTTTCTAAATCAATACATAGATACTGCATTTTTTTTTAAAGATTTATTTACTTATTTGAAAGAGAGAGAGAGAGTGAACAAGCATGGCGGGGGGGAGTAGGAGTGAGAGAGGGAGAGAGAAACCCAAGCAGACTCCACGCTCAGCTTAGAGCCAACTCGGGGCTCAATCTCATGACCCTGAGATCATGACTTGAGCCGAAACCAAGAGTCCAACTCTCAACCAACTGTGCTACCCAGGTGCCCCAGACCCTGCATTCCTAACAAGCTCCCAGGTGATGCCGATGCTGCTGGTCTGGGAGCCGCACTTTGAGAATCACTGATCTAAATAATTACATCTAATTATCATATATGGATGTATTTATATACATACATTAAATTAACATGTAATTTGATTTTTATCATTTTATTTATATTATTTTCTATTTCATTTACACTCTGTAATTATTAATAATGACAGCTGTGTGATAATTTATAACACTCCATAGTTACTTAGATTTGTTAGATCTACCTGTTATGTGGTATTTTATTCCACACTAAAACAAAACAAACAAAAAAGATAGGCCATCTGTATATTTGACTGACAGAATGAGACAACGAATCTGGCTTAACTACTATCCATGATTAACCTGGCAAGAGTCTGCTTTCCAGAGAGAATGTTTCTTCCTTTGAAGTTTCCTTACTAATCTCTAAATTTCACAAAATAAACAAAGAGTTTTTTATAAGAAAAGCAGGAATGTGAAGGGAATCTAATTTTTTTTAAATAGAGTTTTAGGGGGAAATGAAAAGATAAAAGTAGTCTCTGGCACTTTTCCTACTCCTTTTTCTCACTGCCTCTCTAAAGATACCAGAAATTATTCTCCATGAAACCCCACCCACTTTAAGTTCTATTCAAAAGAGAATCTCCATCACAGAATGACAAGATAATCATCCTACAGGGGCGCCTGGGTGGCTCAGTCATTAAGTGTCTGCAGTCCCAGGGTCCTGGGTTCGAGCCCCTCATCGGGCTCCCTGCTTGGCGGGAAGCTTGTTTCTCCCTCTCCTACTCCCCCCACTTGTGTTCCCTCTCTCGCTATGTCTCTGTCAAATAAATAAATAAAATCTTAAAAAAAAGATCATCAGCATGTGACAAATGGCAGCACAATGTGCTGGTGGGGGAAAAAAACAGAAACATTTATAGATCTATTAACTTATTTGTTAAACGAACCATTTCTTGATGAGATGTGCTTATTCTCTAGCCTGCATTTTCCAAGTTCTGTGGCAGTACATTTCTAAATATTCTAAAACAAAACAAAAACAATAAAGACAATCTAAATTTTTGAATACTGTGTCTGTTCTAATTTAATTTCTACACTGTAATTCAAAAAACATGATAGGTAGGAAACACATTAATATCCTTTTGTGATTTTCTGGTAAGAAAACTATAAACTGTGTACAATGTAATTTTGAAGGAACTTAATGCTCAGAATATAATAATCTGGCTTATTTCCTAAGTGACTACTGATATATTAAGACCAACTATGAAAGCCACGGTACAAGTTTATGTTCTAAGAAAAGAATCAGTATCCAGATTTGGTAATCCTTTTGGGGTGATGAAATGTTTTGGGGCTACACAGAGGCAGAGTTGCACAACACTGTAAATATACTAAATGCTACTGAAGTATTCACTTTACAATGGCAGACGCTTAACAACTGAGCCACCCAGGTGCCCCAAGATGTCAACATTCTTTTAAAATATTCCCAAGAAAAGGGCCAATGAGGGCGTAACTTTGTATTTATTTTGAAAGATGCACATTCTTTTAAAATATTCCCAAGAAAAGGCCAATGAGGGCGTAACTTTGTATTTATTTTGAAAGATGCACATTCTTTTAAAATATTCCCAAGAAAAGGCCAATGAGGGCGTAACTTTGTATTTATTTTGAAAGATGCAAGACATTTGAATTGATATAGTTAAAAGTAACCTGCTTACCTCTCAGCTTTTTAGCCCTATATGTGTAAAGTTTTACTCAGAATTTTCTGAGATTTTTTTTTTCCCCTGGAATTATGAGTAACATGTAAAGGGTGAATTGTGTAAAACTGTTGAATCACAGACCTGTACCTCTGAAACAAATAATACATTATATGTTAAAAAAAGAAGAAGAAGAAGATAGGAGGAGGGGAAGAATGAAGGGGGAGAAATCGGAGGGGGAGACAAACCATGACAGACTATGGACTCCAAGAAACAAACTGAGGGTTCTAGAGGGGAGGGGGGTGGGGGATGGGTTAGCCTGGTGATGGGTATTTAAAAAAAAAAAAAAAAGAGAGAAGGGAGAGTAAATGAAGAACCAAGTGGGTGGAGGACACCGATCAAATTAAATGCTTTTGGGAGATTATCATTCAAAGTTATTTGCGCGTTGGGTTTATACATAAGAAGTCCAACATTTTAAGGTTTTTTTTCTCTTGTAAAATGTCAGGAGCAAGAATCTTAAAAGGAGGGGCGCCTGGGTGGCTCAGTCATTAAGTGTCTGCCTTCGGCTCAGGTCACGATCTCAGGGTCTTGGGATCGAGCCCCGCATGGGGCTCCCTGCTCCGCGGGAAGCCTGCTTCTCCCTCTCCCACTCCCCCTGCTCGTGTTCCCTCTCTCACTGTGTCTCTCTCTGTCAAATAAATAAATAAAATCTTTAAAAAATAAAAATTAAAGGGGTGCCTGGAGGCTCAGTCGTTAAGCGTCTGCCTTTGGCTCAGGTCATGATCCCAGGGTCCTGGGATCGAGCCCCGCATCGGGCTCCCTGCCTGGTGGGCAGCCTGCTTCTCCCTCTCCCACTCCCCCTGCTTGCGTTCCCTCTATCACTGTGTCTCTCTCTGTCAAATATATAAATAAAATATTTTTAAAAAATAAATTAAAATTAAAATTAAAAAATAAAAAAAAATAAATAAAATTAAAATCAAACAAAAGTACTAGGCTATCTAAAACAACTATCTAAATGTGCTTAAATTAAAACATGCTTATGAGTAAATGCATATTTAGTCATTTAAGTTAAAATCTTGTTTGACTATCTAAATGGGATGTGGTCTTAGGAAAAAAGTGTCATAAGAATCACAAAAATCATAATCCTTACAACCATTGTTGACTTAATCTTCTTGATCAGTAAAAACCTCATGTTACTAATTTCACCCAAACTGAGAAGTCCTTTTTGCATATTGTAAGCACTTCTTATTGACATAAATTTCTGATTAAAAATGCAATTTTAGGATTAAAAAATGCAACTCTTCATTTCAAAGCTCATCTGTAATAGAATTGCCCTAAATCTTACTATATATTTACTTGAATGAGCCAACAACACAAAAATGGGCAGTTTTGTAATCAAGATAGAGTATAAAATTAGATAAAATGTCTTTGAACATACTATCTCTCTAACATATTATTTTCTCATTATTTTTTCATTTGTCCATATAACTCTATAAGACCTGAGTATTAAAACTATGCAACATAACTTATCAAGAAAATACTTAAAATTAGGTTAAAGATGACAAATTGAGCACAGCTTTATCTTCTTTTCCTCTCAAGACCCCATTAAAATTGTAGAATTGAGCAAACAAGATTAGCTTCTAAATGATCACAGAGGAAACACACCAAACCTGGAACAGTGTTTATGGGGGAAATGCTCAGAGATAGTAACAGTAATAGGTTCACAGTCCCCAGCTGGCTATTACATAACTAAAAATGTAATCCATTCGCTATATAGTATATGTACTTCTTCAAGAAGAAAATATTAAATAATGCAGAAAGAAATGTAATGAGTTACCCATGTACCTATATTACATGTGTTTATTTAAATTTTTAATTAAAAAATAGTAAAGTTCAGTTTTAGAAAAGCTGAGATTAAAAAATAAAGTGGCCTACATAAATTTTCTTTGAAAAATTGCTACTATAATTCCAATTCATAAGATTTGATTTTTCCCAAAAGGGTATGAGGTCGAATCACGATAAATCTATTTAAATGTATCAAATCTATTTGAATGTGGCATTTCAAATATAATACATCTATAATAGAATTCTGGATTCCTCAATATTCACCCTCCATTCCTAGATCTCCTATCCTCCTATTCCTAGATCATACCCATAGCCACCTCGGTGTCTTTATTCAATCAAAGAGGCTGTTCTCCACTCAGAGAGGAGCCACGAGGAGGACTTCTCGTGGTATGCATTTCTTTCTATTGCTCAAAACAATTCGATTCTGGCCCCAAATGTGTACTTGCCACTCAGCAAAATAAGAACTGGACTCACTTTCCTTGGGACGTACATCATTAGACACACCTTCCTTAGAAAAGAGTTTAACAACATCTTTTGTTATTGGAGCATGCTCCCCACAAATACCCCACTACTACCTCCTCTACCACTCCAAGTGTCTTATTCCTTCCTACCATATTTACTTTTCTTTCTGAGAGGCATTCTGGAAAACAGGACTTTCTCCATCCTACTACACTGCCACTGATGTTTTAGTAACACTTATAAGTAAACATTCTGGGCAGCTCCATGGTGGCCAGAACCTAAATCTGGTTCTGGTCTTTAAGAGATTAAAAATATAAAAGAAGTCACGGCCCAATCCTTCAGGAACTTATAGATTCTCTTTCCATGAAAAGGCTGCACCTGGACCATTCAGAGGGAGACAGATTTTCAGAAAACATTTAACCTCCACCAGAGAATTTATTTTAATGTCTCATAACAACCACACTGAGACTCTTTTTATTATTCCTAGCTTAAATTCTTCCAGGTGCAGGAACTCTTTCAGTTCCTTCTATCCTCTATGTAATACCCACTTACAGACTCAAGACCTTATTAAATAACCCTTTCCCTTTCTCTTTTTTCTGGCCAGCCAATTAAATCAATTAAAATTTCACTTAACCTTTGTTCAAATATTAAATCTACATTTTAATTAATTCAAATTAACTTTCCTATTTTTTTAATATGAAACTAAGAACCACATGAAAATGAAACACCTGACTGTGGACAGTGTGCAGATGGGACTGAAAGATTAACAATCTTATTACACGTTCTAAATCTGGAATTGAGAGTTGAAGAATCTGTTGTTGTTGGGAATTCAAGTCAAATATATAAAAAAATAACTGAGTACTTATCCAAGACAAGATTCCAGTAAGGACAAATACAAAGGAAAAAAAAATGACTCAAAAACTTATCTCCTGCAAAAGTGAACAATCTAGCAGAAGAAAATAATATGAGGGATTTTACCTATTACATTAAAGGATAATTAACATGAGAGTTAAATAATTCATCAAAACAATAAAAATATTATTTCTTGCCTATTGTCAAAGATTTAAAAGAATAAGAGTATGGGCATAAGAAAGTCAAGAGTACAGAGATACAAATACTAAGACACTTTTCGTATAAATGCAAATTGGGAAAACATCTCTCAAGCGCAACTTGGCAACACATACCAAATCTTGAACAGACCAAATCCAGCAAAGAAACTGAATCAGTAATCAAAACACTCCCAACAAACAAAGGCCAGGACCAGATGGCGTCACGGACGAATTCTACCAAACATTTAAGGAAGAGTTAATACCTATTCTTCTCAAACTACTCTAAAATATACAAAATGAAGGAAAACTTCCAAATTCATTCTATGAAGCCAGCATTATCCTCATACCAAAACCAGAAAAGACACTACAAAAAAAGAGAACTACAGGCCAATATCTCTGATGAACGTGGATGTAAAAATCCTCAACAAAATATTAGCAAACCAAATTCAACAATACATTGAAAAAATCATTCACTACGATGAAATGGAATTTATTCCTGAGTTACAAAGGTGGTTCAATATTTGCAAATCAATCAACATGATACATCGCATCAATAAAGGAAAGAATAAGAACCGTATGATCATTTCGATAGATGCAGAAAAGCATTTAACAAAGTACAACATCCATTCATGACAAAAACTCTCAACAAGGTATCTTTGGAGGGAACATAGCTCAACATAACAAAGGCCATCTATGAAAAACCCACAGCTAACATCATCCTCAATGGGGAAAAACTGAGAGCCTTTCCCCTAAAATCAGGAAAAAAACAAGTATGTCCACTCTCAGCACTTTTATTCAACATAACACTGGAAGTCCTAGCCACAGCAGTCAGACAGAAAAAGAAATAAAAGGCATCCAGATCGGTAAGGAAGAAGCAAAACTTTCACTATTAGCAGATAACATGATGCTATATATAGAAAACCTGAAAGACTCCACCAAAAAACTGCTAGAACTGATAAACAAATTCAGTAAAGTTGCAATATACAAAATAAACATACAGAAATCTGTTGCATTTCTATACACCAATAATGAAGCAGAAAGAAAAATGAAGAAAACAAACCCATTTACAATTGAACCCAAAACCATAAGATACCTAGGAATAAATCTTACCAAAGACCTATACTCTGAAAACTATAAAACACTGATGAGGGGAAGGAGGAAAGATGGCAGAGGAGTAGGGGACCCTATTTCAACTGGTCCCCGGAATTGAGCTGGATATCTACCAGACCACTCTGAGCACCCACGAAACCAGCCTGAGATGTAAGAAGATCTGGATCTCTACAAACAGAATATCGCAGGCAGTTGGTTTTGAGGTACGAAGCGGAGAGCCGTGATTCTGCGGGCAGATATCGGAGGATAAACGGAGGCGAGAGGGTGCCTGGACGTGGGGATCCTACACCGCCGGTGAGGGACAGCCTCGCATGCTGCGGACGGGGCACAGACTTGCAGACCGGTAGCATCGGGAAAGAACTTTAGGGCAGCCCCCGGGGTGGAAAACCAGACCAGAGGGGTCGCGCGCACGCGAACCACAGGCCCCCCCCCGGACAGAAACCGGAGCGACGGTCACACGCACGCGAACTGCAGCCTCCTAGACGGAAACCCGGAGTGCCGGGGTCGCGCCAGTGAACTGCAACCGCCGGGGATGGAAACCCCAAGCGGCGGAGGCGCGCGCGCTCGAATTGGGAGCGGCTGGCGGTTTTAGAAGCACAAAGGGCAGAGACGTGCTCCGAGGCAGGACTGGGAGCAATGCGGAGGGGCGCACAACCCAGGACGCTGCAGTTTATAGCAGCACGGACAGAAACGGAGATGGTGTGGCCTGGACAGCTCACTGAAGAACAGACTGAGGTCTCTCTGCTCTGAGGCAGAGGGTTGGAAACGGTCTCTTCTGCTCCGACTCGCGGAAGAGACACAGAAAGCCGCCAGGGAAAGGCGCCAGAGAACAAAAGCACCAAAGACTGATTCCCACTAAGCCCATCCCCCGCCACAGGGGCGCAGGGCAACTCCGCCCAAACAGGGTTGCCTGAGTAACAGTGAGGCAGGCCCCTCCTGCAGAAGACAAGCTGGGAAAACAAGAGGCCAGCAACCCTAAGGTCCCAAGAAAACAGGTCCATCTTGCTTGAGTTCTGGTCAATAATTTCGACTCTATACATTCCCTCAAACACCCATCAACAGAATGACTAGGAGGAGAAGCCCCCAAAACAGAAAAGACTCAGAGATTATGACTTATGCTGCAGATTTACAAATGGATGCAGATATAACCAAGATGTCAGAGATGGAATTCAGGCTAGCAATTGTGAAGACAATGGCTAGAATGGAGAAATCAATTAATGGCAACATAGAGTCTCTAAGGGCGGAAATAAAAGGTGAATTGGCAGAACTTAAAAATGCTATCAATGAGATCCAATCCAATCTAGATAATCTAACAGCTAGGGTAACTGAGACAGAAGAGAGAATAAGCGATCTGGAAGACAGTATAATAGATAAAAAGGGAAAAGAGGAGGCCAGGGAAAAACAACTCAGAATCCATGAAAATAGAATCAGAGAGATAAGTGACACCATGAGGCATTCCAATGTCAGAATAATTGGAATCCCAGAGGGAGTGGAGAGAGAGAGAGAGGGCTAGAAGATGTATTTGAGCAAATCATAGCTGAGAACTTCCCTAATCTGGGGAATGAAACAAACATTCGAGTCCTAGAGGCAGAGAGGACCCCTCCTAAGATCAAGGAAAACAGGCCAACACCCCAGCATGTAATAGTAAAACTTGCAAATCTTAGAACCAAGGAAACCATCTTAAGGGCAGTTAGGGGGAAGAGATGCCTTACGTACAGAGGGAGGAACGTCAGAATAACGTCAGACCTATCCACAGAGACCCAGCCAGCCAGAAAGGCCTGGTAAGACATATTCAGGGTACTAAATGAGAAGAACATGCAGCCAAGAATATTTTATCTGGCAAGGTTTTCATTTAGAATGGATGGAGAGATGCAGAGCTTCCACGACCAGCAGAAGTTGAAAGAATATGTGACCACTAAGCCGGCCCTGCAAGAAATATTAAGGGGGGTTCTATAAAAGGAGAAAGACCCCAAGAGTGATCTACAACAGAAATTTACAGGGACAATCTATAAAAACAACGTCTTCACAGGCAACATCATGACAAGTAATTCATATCTTTCAATAATCACTCTCAATGTGAATGGCCTAAACGCTCCCATAAAACGGCACAGGGTTGCAGATTGGATAAAAAGACAGGACCCATCCATATGCTGTCTACAAGAGACTCATTTTGAACCTAAAGATACATCCAGACTGAAAGTGAAGGGATGGAGATCTATCTTCCATGCCAGCGGACCTCAAAAGAAAGCTGGGGTAGCAATTCTTATATCAGACAAATTAGATTTTAAACTAAAGTCTGTAATAAGAGACACAGAAGGACACTATATCATTCTTAAAGGGTCTACCCAACAAGAAGATCTAACAATTGTAAATATCTATGCCCCCAACATGGGAGCAGCCATATACATAAGCCAACTGTTAACCAAAATAGTCATATTGATAACAATATGTTAATTGTAGGAGACCTCAATACTCCACTCTCAGCAATGGACAGATCATCTAAGCAGAAATTCAACAAGGAAACAAGAGCTTTGAATGATACATTGGACCAGATGGACCTCATAGATATTTACAGAACATTCCACCCTAAAACAACAGAATACTCATTCTTCTCGAGTGCACATGGAACTTTCTCCAGAATAGACCATATACTGGGTCACAAATCAGGTCTCAACCGATACCAAAAGACTGAGATTATCCCCTGCATATTCTCAGACCACAATGCTCTAAAACTGGAACTCAATCACAAAAAAAAATTTGGCAGAAATTCAAACACTTGGAAGCTAAAGACCACTCTGCTCAAGAATGTTTGGGTCAACCAAGAAATCAAAGAAGAACTTAAACAATTCATGGAAATCAATGAGAACAAAAACACATCAGTCCAAAACCTATGGGATACTGCAAAGGCGGTCCTAAAGGGGAAATACATAGCCATCCAAGCCTCACTCAAAAAAATAGAAAAATCCCGAATTCACCAACTAACTCTACACCTTAAAGAACTAGAGAAAAAGCAACAAACGACGCCTAAGCCACACATTAGAAGAGAAATAATTAAAATTAGAGCAGAAATCAATGAATTAGAAACCAGAAACACAGTAGATCAGATCAACAAAACTAGAAGTTGGTTCTTTGAAAGAATTAATAAGATTGATAAACCACTGGCCAGACTTATCCAAAAGAAGAGAGAAAGGACCCAAATTAATAAAATTATGAATGAAAGGGGAGATATCACGACTAACACCAAGGAAATAGAAACAATTATTAGAAATTATTGTCAACAACTATATGCCAATAAACTGAGCAATCTGGATGAAATGGAGGCCTTCCTGGAAACGTATAAACTGCCAAGACTGAAACAGGAAGAAACTGACAACCTGAATAGGCCAATAACCAGTAACAAGATTGAAGCAGTGATCAAAAACCTCCCAAAAAACAAGAGTCCAGGACCTGATGGATTCCCTGGGGAATTCTACCAAACATTCAAAGAAGAAATAATACCTATTCTACTGAAGCTGTTTCAAAAACTAGAAACAGAAAGAAAACTTCCAAACTCATTCTATGAGGCCAGCATTACCTTAATCCCCAAACCAGGCAAAGACCCCATCAAAAAGGAGAATTTCAGACTGATATCCCTGATGAGTATGGATTCCAAAATCCTCAACAAAATCCTAGCTAATAAGGGGCGCCTGGGTGGCTCAGTCGTTGGGCGTCTGCCTTCGGCTCAGGTCATGATCCCAGGGTCCTGGGATCAAGCCCCGCATCGGGCTCCCTGCTCCGCAGGAAGCCTGCTTCTCCCTCTCCCACTCCCCCTGCTTGTGTTCCCTCTCTCACTGTGTATCTATCTCTCTGTCAAATAAATAAATAAAATCTTTAAAAAAAAAAAAAATCCTAGCTAGTAGGATCCAACAATACATTAAAAGGATCATCCACCACGACCAAGTGGGATTTATCCCCGGGATGCAAGGGTGGTTCAACATTCACAAATCAATCAATGTGATAGAACACATTAATAAGAGGAGGGAGAAGAGCCATATGGTCCTCTCAATTGATGCAGAAAAAACATTTGACAAAATACAACATCCTTTCCTGATTAAAACTCTCCAGAGTATAGGGATAGAGGGAACATTCCTCAAGCTCATAAAATCCATCTATGAAAAACCCACAGGGAATATCATCCTCAATGAGGAAAAGCTGAGAGCTTTTCCCTTAAGATCAGGAACACGTCAAGGGTGCCCACTCTCACCACTGTTGTTCAACATAGAACTAGAAGTCCTAGCAACAGCAATCAGACAACAAAAAGAAATAAAAGGTATTCAAATTGGCAAAGAAGAAGTCAAACTCTCTCTTTTCGCAGACGACATGATACTTTATGTGGAAAACCCAAAAGACTCCACCCCCAAATTACTAGAACTCATCCAGCAATTCAGTAATGTGGCAGGATACAAAATCAATGCACAGAAATCAGTTGCTTTCTTATACACTAACAACGCAACCATAGAAAGAGAATTTAAAGAAACAATTCCATTTACAATAGCACCAAAAACCATAAGATACCTCGGAATAAACCTAACCAAAGAGGTAAAGGATCTATACTCTAGGAACTACAAAACACTCATGAAAGAAATTGAAGACAACACAAAAAGATGGAAAAATATTCCATGCTCATGGATCGGAAGAATAAACATTGTTAAAATGTCTATGCTACCCAGAGCAATCTATACCTTCAATGCCATCCCGATCAAAACTCCAATGACATTTTTCAAAGTGCTGGAACAAACAATCCTAAAATTTGTATGGAATCAGAAAAGACCCCGAATCGCCAAGGAGATGTTGAAAAAGAAAAACAAAGCTGGGGGCATCACACTGCCCGATTTCAAGCTATATTACAAATCAGTCATCACCAAGACAGCATGGTACTGGCACAAAAACAGACATACAGACCAATGGAACAGAATAGAGAACCCAGATATGGACCCTCAACTCTATGGTCAAATAATCTTTGACAAAGCTGGAAAAAACATGCAATGGAAAAAAAAAAAAAAGACCATTCAATAAATGGTGCTGGGAAAATTGGACAGCCACATGTAGAAGAATGAAACTCGACCGTTCTCTAACACCATACACAAAGATAAACTCAAAGTGGATGAAAGACCTCAATGTGAGACAGGAATCCATCAAAATCCCAGAGGAGAACATAGGCAATAACCTCTTTGACATCGCCCACAGCAACTTCTTTCAAGATACATCTCCAAAAGCTAGTGAAACAAAAGCCAAAATGAACTTTTGGGACTTCATCAAGATAAAAAGCTTCTGCACAGCAAAGGAAACAGTCAGCAAAACAAAGAGGCAACCCACAGAATGGGAGAAGATATTTGCAAATGACACTACAGATAAAGGGCTGGTATCCAAAATCTATAAAGAATTTCTCAAACTCAACACCCAAAAAACAAATAATCAAGTCAAAAAGTGGGCAGAAGACATGAAAAGACACTTCTCTGAAGAAGACATACAAATGGCTAACAGACACATGAAAAAATGTTCATCATCATTAGCCATCAGGGAAATCCAAATCAAAACCACACTGAGATACCACCTTACACCAGTTAGAATGGCAAAAATGGACAGGGAAAGAAACAACAAATGTTGGAGAGGTTGTGGAGAAAGGGGAACCCTCTTACACTGTTGGTGGGAATGCAAGTTGGTACAGCCACTTTGGAAAACAGTGTGGAGGTGCCTCAAAAATTTAAAAATGGAGCTACCCTATGACCCAGCAATTGCACTACTGGGTATGTACCTCAAAGACACAGATGTAGTGAAAAGAAGGGCCATATGCACCCCAATGTTCATAGCAGCAATGTCCACAATAGCCAAACTGTGGAAAGTGCCGAGATGCCCTTCAACAGATGAGTGGATAAAGAAGATGTGGTCCACATATACAATGGAATATTACTCAGCCATCAGAAAGGATGAATACCCAACTTTTACATCAACATGGATGGGACTGGAGGAGATTATGCTAAGTGAAATAAGTCAACCAGAGAAAGTCAATTATCATATGGTTTCACTTATTTGTGGAACATAAGGAATAACATGGAGGACATTAGGAGAAGGAATGGAAAAATGGGCGGGGGGAATTGGAGGCAGAGATGAACCATGAGAGACTATGGACCTGAGAAACAAACAGGGTTTTAGAGGGGAGGGGGGAGGGGGGATTGGTTAGCCCGGTGATGGGTATTAAGGAGGGCACGTACTGCATGGAGCACTGGGTGTTATACGAAAACAATGGATCGTGGATCACTACATCAAAAACTAATGATGTATTGTATGGTGACTAACATAACATAATAAAATTAAAAACTACAAAATAAATAAATAAAAGACCTAAACCATCAAAAAAAAAAAAAAAAACACTGATGAGAGAAATTGAGGACAACACAAAGAAATGGACAGACATTCCATGTTCATGGATTGGAAGAACAAATATCACATCACACTGCATCACAATTCCAGACTTCAAGTTATATTACAAAGGTGTAGTGATCAAAACAGTATGGTACTGGCACAAAAACAGACACATAAATCAATAGAACAGAGAATCCAGAAATAAACCCACAATTAAATGGTCAATTAATCTTCAACAAAGCAGGAAAGACTATCTAATGGGAAAACGATAGTCTCTTCAACAACTGGTGTTGGAAAAACCAGACAGCTACATGCAAAAGAATGAAACTGGACCACTTTCTTATACCAAACACAAAATAAACTCAAAATGGATTAAAGACCTAAATGTGAGACCTGAAACCATAAAAATCATAGAAGAGAGCAGAGGCAGTAGTTCTCTGACATTGGGCATAGCAACTTTTTTCTAGATAGGTTCCCTGAGGCAAGGGAAACAAAAGCAAAATAAACTATTGGGACTACATCAAAATAAAAAGCTTCTGCAGAGCAAAGGAAACAATCAACAAAATTGAAAGGCAACTATGGAATGGGAGAAGATATTTACAAATGACATATCTGATAAAGAGTTAGTATCCAGAGGTGCCTGAGTGGCTCAGTTGTTACGCATCTGCCTTCGGCTCAGGTCATGATCCCAGGGTCCTGGGATCAAGCCCCACATCAGGCTCCCTGCTCAGCAGGAAGCCTGCTTCCCCCTCTCCCACTCCCTGCTTGTGTTCCTGTTCTTGCTATCTCTCTCTGTGTCAAATAAACAAATAAAATCTTTAAAAAAAAGAGTTAGTATCCGATCTTTAAATACTTATAAAGAACTTATAAAACCAAATATATATGCTTATATATTTGGTTATATATTTAGTTAGTATCCAGTCTTTATATACTTATAAAGAACTTATAAAACCAAATACCCAAAAGACAAATAATCCAATTAGAAATGGGCAGGAGACATAAACAGACATTTCTCCAAAGAAGACATCCAGCATTCTCCAAAGAAGACATCCAGATGGCCAACAGACACGTGAAAAGTGATGCTCATCATTGCTTATCATCAGGGAAAGGCAAATTGAAACTACAATGAGATATGACCTCACACCTGTCAGAATAGCTAAACTCAAAGGCACAAGAAACAACAGGTGTTGCCAAGGATGTGGAGAAAAAGAAATCCTCTTACACTGTTGGTGGGAATGCAAACTGGGGCAGCTACTCCGGAAAACAGTGGAGATTCCTCAAAATGTTTAAAATAGACCTACCCTACAGTCCAGCAATCACACCACTGGTATTTACCCAAAGAATATAAAAACACTCATTCAAATGGATACATGCACCTCTATGTTAATAGCAGCATTATTTACAATAGCCAAATTACAGAAGCAGCCCAAGTGTCCATCAATTGATGAATGAATAAAGAAGATGTGGTGTATATATATATATATATATTTTTTTTTTTAAGATTTTATTTATTTGAGAGAGAGAGAGAGAGAATGAGAGAGAGAACACGAGAGGGGGCAGGGTCAGAGGGAGAAGCAGGTTCCCCGCTGAGCACGGAGCCTGATGCGGGGCTCGATCCTGGGACTCGAGGATCATGACCTGAGCCAAAGGCAGTCGTTTAAGCACTGAGCCACCCAGGCGCCCCTATGTATATTTTTTTAAACACTTATTTGAGAGAGAGCACATGCTCATGTGTGATAGCGCACGGGGGGAGGGGGAAAGGAAGAGAGAGAATCCCAAGCAGACTCCACACTGAGCATGGAGTCCAACACATAGCTCGATCCCATGACCTGAGCTGAAATCAACAGATACTCAACTGACTGAGCCACCCAGGTGCCCCAAGAAGATGTGGTATATAAATACAATGGAATGTTATTCAGCCATAAAAAAATGAAATCTTCCATTTTTAATGACATGGATGGGGCTAGAGAGTATTATGCTAAAGGAAATAAGTCATAGAAAAACAAATACCATACGATTTCACTCATATCTGTAATTTAAGAAACAAAACAAATAAGCAAAGGGGGGAAACAGAGAGAGAGAGAGAGAGAAACCAAGAAATAAGACTCTTAACTAGAGAGAACAAACTGACGGTTACCAGAGGGAAATTGTGTGGGGGATGGGTATAATAGTTGATGCGTATTAAGGAGTGCCCTTGTCATGATGAGCATTGGGTGATTAAAAACTTAAAAAAAAATGATTAATGTGGGGTGCCTGGGTGGCTCAGTCGTTAAGCATCTGCCTTCAGCTCAGGTGATCCCAGGGTCCTGGGATCGAGCCCGACATCAGGCTCCCTGCTCGGCAGGAAGCCTGCTTCTCCCTCTCCCACTCCCCCTGCTTGTGTTCCCTCTCTCGCTGTGTGTCTCTCTCTCTCTGTCAAATAAATAAAATCTTTTTAAAAAATTAAAAAATTAAATTAAATTTAAAAATGATTAATGTATCAAATTTATTGCATAAAGTATAAAATAATTTTTTTAAATCTTGATGCCACCAATAAAGTTCTATTCTAATAAAAAAAAGAAAAAGAAAAGAAGATTCGTTTGTCCTAATTCTATTTCTTAATTCTTAATTGGCATGGCATTAGGGGACCAATTAGTAGGAAAATCCTATAAATAAGTTGCTCTAGTGCTGAGTAGGATATATCTCCAATCTTCCTCAAACATATATGTTTAATATATTTCCATCACTTTTCATGATGCCTGTAACTTACCAGCTAAACCTTCATTAGGGTTTTGTTGCCAACAACTTAGTAAATTTTTTGGCCAACTTGAACTAAGTTCTCCTACATATGTTGTCTAAAATGGATAGCTACAGTAATTCTGTAATCAGTACAGAATTAAATTTAAGAACCTTGAATGGTGGCTAAGCCTCTAAAATTCTGCAGTTGTTGTCAACTCTATTTCTTTCAAATGAGGTACAAAAGCACATAAGGCAGCTAAGGTAAAATTTCCAGACTCTGATCACCTCTCATTGATTACTATGTATGGGTTTTGTGTGCGATGTCCATAAAAATACAATTGTGTAACAGAAAGAACAGGGATTTAGAGAGTTTGAGTTACATGGTAGGCAAGATTCTAAGATGGCTCCCAAGAAACCTGCCCCAGCTACATGTACAGACCCTATATAATCCCCCTTACTTGAGCTGGATTTGTGAACATAATGCAATAGTCACTTCTGCAGTTACATTACATTACATAAAACTCCACTGTAGTAAACCAGAGAGTAATTCTTCTGGTGACCTTAAAGAACCAACCTACAACCAACTATCATGTTGTTGAGAGGGCCACATGACCAGGTACAACCTCTAACAGCTGAGAGTGATCCTCCACTGACAGGAAACAAGTCCTACAACCCCAGGAGCTGAATTCTGCCAACAACTAGTGATCTTGGAAGAGGACCCCAAGTCTTAGATAAGATCAAAGTCCCAGTCACCACCTTGAGATCTGGTCGGACCCTGAGGAGAGGACCCAACCAACCCACAACCACACCCATGACCATATTCCTGACACACAGAAACTGTGAGATAATAAATTCATGTTGTTTTAAGTCACTAAACTTGTTGTAATTTGTTATGCAGCAACAAAAAAACAATATAAGTCACATGCCTACCCCTTGACCAGAAGACAGTGGTATACCTTGATTAACAGCTGAAGTAAGGCTGCAGCCAATGCAGGAGGAGTGGTCCTCTTTAAGCACAACTGAAGTGTCACCATTAGTTGAAAGGATGGATACTGGAATAAAAAAAATTTAAAAACTCACCAGCCACAATATATTCAGTATCTGACATCTCACAGGCCTTCAAATTTCAACTCACAACTCTCCCCTACTCAGTAAACTCCATCTACTGCCATATACACACTTCCTGATCTACACACCACTGGACCAGAGACTAACAAAGAATACATGAAGGCATCAAAATCTAGTAAGAACAGGGGTGCCTGGGTGGCTCAGTTGGTTAAGTGGCTGCCTTTGGCTCAGGTCATGATCCTGGGGTCCTGGGATCAAGCCCCACATCTGGCTCCCTGCTCAGCGGAGAGCCTGCTTCTCCCTCTCCCTCTGCCTGCCACTCTGCCTATTTGTGCTGTCAAATAAATAAATAAAATCTTTAAAAAAAAAAAATCTAGTAAGAACACTGGGCTAACATAACAAACTATACTCTTGGGGCGCCTGGGTGGCTCAGTCATTAAGCGTCTCCCTTGGCTCAGGTCATGATCCCAGGGTCCTGGGATCGAGCCCCTCCCGCCTGCTTCTCTCTCTCCCACTCCCCCCTGCTTGTGTTCCTGCTCTCACTATCTCTATCTCTCTCTCTCTGTCAAACAAATAAATAAAATCTTTAAAAAAAAAAACAAATCACAGTCTTGAATCTTCCACTAATTAGCTACATGACCTTGGGCAAGCCATTCATGGGCCACAGTTTCCTGTCTGTAAAAAAAAAAAAAGGGATTAGACTAGCTTTAATGTCTCTTCCAACATTAAAACTATGATTTTTTTAATTCAAAAAACAAAACCCCCAAAATAATTCAAAATAAATTTTGATTGCTGTAAAAAGAAACCATCTGCTCCTAAACACATGGCCCATCCCCCTCAATATTCTGCCTCTGAAAGTGGCACCAAGAAAGGTTTTTAAGGGTGCCTGGGTGGCTCAGTCGTTTAAGCATCTGCTGCCGGCTCAGGTCAGGATCCCAGAAGTAAGGAGCCTGCTTCTCCCTCTGCTGCTCCCCCTGCTTGTGCTCTCTCTCTCTCAAATAAATAAATAAAATATCTTTAAAAAAAAAAAAGATTTTGAGAGAAAGCCACAGATATTTGCCTTCCACACCAAATTAGCTTGATAAAAACTACCACATAAAAGAATCTGGGGTTAGTACAGAGGAGGAGGCAATCAGAATGACCAGGGGATCTTTACAGAGTTTTAAAAATGTCCATGGTTGAAAATCAATGTTTTATGATGTTACTGTCATGAATCATAATACATTTATGTTATAATTATGTTGGAAACATGTATTTTGCTTCTTTTCCCTTAGCTGCCACTCATTGCATTAAATGGCAATGCTAAAAACTAAGGTTGCATCTGAAAGAATTCATTTGTAAATTCACGCTTTTTGAAAACCTATAATAATTTTGATCTCTTGGCTCATTTTCGTAATATGATAAATCAGGAAAAAGGCAATTTCATTTTCTGAAAAGCCTACATTAACTCAAATAAGCTGAAAATAAAACATTAATGTAGTTATTTCACTTCTGAAATTTTGCAAATAAATTTTAATCACAGTTGTTCTCACCAAATACACATTAACTTTGTAATAGATTCTTTTCCTTTGCAGTCTTCCCTTCCCCTCAAAATTAAATCAAAAAATGAGCACAAAACCTTCTGGATAGATTTTTTGGTTAAACTATCTTCACCATAATCAATTCCCATTACTGTCAAGCTTTTAAGCAAGTGAGGAGAATTCCTAAGAGGAGAAGGGAAAGTTAAGAGAAAGAGCTTTCAGTAAATAGTACCATTTAACTGCATTTAACTTTAAAAAGACTTCCAAATCAAGGTACGACTAATGAAGTAAGATTAAATGATAGGTTATCTCACAGCACATGTAGAATATTAAGAACAAGAATAAAGGACAGAAATTTATTTCTTCTTAGATACTCTCTATTGGAAAAGTGCCAAATAAAGTTCACATATATGATAAAATTTATGCCTGGGATTGTCGGGAATAACTTTGGTCCCATACAGTATTCAGACAGAAACTGCGACCATTCCTGCAGCTTTGCCAAATTAAAAACAAAGATAAAAATTATAAAAACAATTTCAAACCAGATAAAAAATTCTTATAATTCTTAAATATTTTGTTCCCCTTCTTTAATTAAGTCGGTTTAGACACAGCACCATAATTTAGTTAAAAGAAAATGGTACCGAAAAGTCTCAAGAAAATTCACACATAAAGTGAGGTCGCTCAACATCCGGGTTTCCAAAAGACAAGGATTTGCCTTCCATTAACACTATTAGATGGTGAAGTTTCCTTCCAGGAACACTTGTAGTATTTTAAATTTAAAAAAGAAATTTAGAAATTTAATAAAAGGTTGCCTTTGTTGTTGTTGTTACCAAACCGTGCATCAACAGATAGCACCAGCTGCTGGGGGCGGGGGGGGGGGCGGGGCGGGGGGCGAGGGGGGGGCGGGGGGGCGGGGGTGGAGCGGGGGCGGGGGGGCGGGGGTGGAGCGGGGGCGGGGGGGCGGGGGTGGAGCGGGGGCGGGCGGGGGTGGAGCGGGGGCGGGGGGGCGGGGGTGGAGCGGGGGCGGGGGGGCGGGGGTGGAGCGGGGGCGGGGGGGCGGGGGTGGAGCGGGGGCGGGGGGGCGGGGGTGGAGCGGGGGCGGGGGGGCGGGGGGGCACCGCCTCCACGTGCGAGGGTTGGAAGCTGCGCGTGCACCCAGGAGTCGGCAGCGCCAAGCCACGGCCGGTCCCGGGCCTCTGTTCCCTGAGGTAGGCGGCAGAGTACCGACCGACCTACCCGGTTCTGAGAGCTTTAACAAAGTAACTCAAAAAGTAAAAAAAGGACCCAGCGCTGAAGGGAGGAAATTAATGATACTTAAAGGTAGAAAGCAGACCTAATGCGCAGAACTTGGTTCTCAAACCACGTCCAGTGCTCAACACTTGAGAGGGCAGAGACCACCCTTGGGGCCCGATTTCTTCCAGCAGGGGCCCTTGGGGAAGAATGAGAGAGGCCTGCTTGAGCAGAAGCTTGGGGCAGGCGAGGCCACAGACGGCGACGCGACTCCTCACGCCTCCCTCCATTATGCACAGAGGAGGGCTCAGCAAGACGCGGTCAACGCGGGAACGCAGCCGAAGACGCACACTCCCGCAGAAATGCGGAAATTTCCCAGAGCGCAGGCCCGCAGCACTAAATGAGATAGGTCTTTGTTTCACAGCTATCTCGGTTACCTAATGAGGAAGTGGGAGGGCAAAAACATGGTCAGCGACCAGAAGCCAAGCACCTTTGTGATTTTCGGAGTTCAGCGAAGGGAAGGGTCTCCCAGACGTTCTGCTTAAGGGAGTTTACTTAAACTATTTAAGGGGGTTTCTCTTACTTCTCCGTTTACACGATATAGTTCACACAATTTGAGCGGTCAACCTCTGACGCTTTCTGAACCGAGCTGGGAAGGTTGTAGGCTCCGCCTTTTCGTGTGCATAGCGCGCGTGCGCGCAGTTATTGCACTAAAGTGTCTGCGCGTTTCTCTCGCCTCCGTGGCAGCGATGGCCGAGTGGTTAAGGCGTTGGACTTGAAATCCAATGGGGTCTCCCCGCGCAGGTTCGAACCCTGCTCGCTGCGGAAGCAGGTGGCTTCACTTTTCCTCTCCTAATATATACCATTACATGAGAATCGTTACCTCTAACTGCTGCATTTCCCTTCCTAGTAGCCAAATGGCTCTCCTACAGAGAAGTTTAATGTGTTAAAGAAAAGCCAATAAATGTCAGCGCCGCAAATGTAACTATGTTTACGCTAAAGGGAAAAATCGTCCTTTGTCCTTACCGGCAAGGTAGCAGTTTAGGAATCTTGTTCCACAATATGAAGAAAAGTTTGCAAAATTAAAATAAGGTAAATATTGGCGCAAGTTTTGGGGCTATCACAGCCCAAACAAGCTATCATATTAAAACTGATGGTGGGTGGAGGGATGGGTTAAATAGGTGATGAGCACAGTACACCTGAAACTGATATAACTCTGTATGTTGACTATACTGGAATTTAAAAACTTAAAAAAAAAAAAAAAAAACTGATGGCAAAGTTAATGCTGTTACTTCTTCAATCCCAGAATCACCTTCAACAGTTCCCCCACTGCATGAAATGGGAAACAAGAATGTTTAAAAGTTTGACTTCTATACAATGATAGATACGTCTACAGAATGGAACACTGCATGTAGCCACTAAAGTGATAGTGATGACTTGAAAAGGCCTTCTCAGTTTTGCCCAATGCAAAATGTTGGACAGATTGGAAAACAATAGATATTATAATCACATTTTTGTTAAACTATTTATATAGTCATTTTGTGGCAAGAATGGGAGAAAACGACTAAATAAGGGCTGCAAAGAAATAATCAAAATGTTAGCACTAATTATTATCTCTGGGTAGTGGAATTTGGGAGGATTTTAATATTTTTAACAGACAATTTATTGCTTAACTGAGTTTTCTAAAATTTGTATATTGACCCAGTTTTTTTATTTTTTTAATAATAAAAGAATATTGTGCGGTTAGCCTTTGAGACTGTACACATCCCCTTTCTGCTCCCTTTCACCTATTTTCACAATCTCCCTCCCACTCCATGCTTTCCAGGTGCTCTTACGGAGTTCCCTAACACTTCAATGCTGGCTAGTTTTCTGTGGTACCTGAAGTAGATTCCACCCACATAGCCCCCATCCCATTTGAGTAGTGGCTGAACATACTTACCACATTCACATCTTCAATCCATCCTCTCTGCCCAATCCTACCTCTTCTGCCCCTATTGAAGTCACTTTTAAATGGTCGTATTGGTTTCCTAGTTGGTCTCCTTTCCTCTCATTCAGGATCACATTCAGCTGCAAATAACAGAAAATCCAACTCTAGAGACTTAACACAAGAAATCTGGGAGTAGGCAAGTTTCAAATGAAACAGGGAACAGGGCTCTCCCCATCTTCTCGTTCTGCCATTTTAATGCATAGGCCTCATCCCCTACTTGTTGTCTCATTCTCCTAAGATGGTTGCTATACCTCCAGAGCTCACATCTGTATTCAGCTAGGAAGGGGAGAGACAAGAACCCTCAGTTTGGGTCTCATTGACTTGAACTGTGTAACATGGCCATCACTAGCTACAAGGAACTCTAGCTGGGTATATAGCTACCCAAATCAAAATTGGAATTGCACTGGTAAGGAAGACACATGAATGGTTACTGAGTGGACAACTAAATGAATCTGCCACACACCTCTAACAGGAAAGTCAAACTTGTAGGCATAAAACAAGTCCCCTGTCTGCCTTCCCAGCCCTCCTTCCCTTCTCTCCAATCTCCTTTTGAGTTATTAGCAGGCCTCCCAGCACTGCATGCTAGTTCATGCCTTCGAACCTTTCTACATATTCACATACAATTACCTGGAATATCTTTGTCTTGCCCTCGTCCTTCTCCCCTCATTAGGAAAAGAGGGCCGCCCATCATTTGAACTCCCTTTCTATTTAGAGAACTTTCTCTCTTTTTGAATCCAGGTGTGAGACAGCAATCCATCCTCCTGCCCCATCCCCATCATAGAAGCTGAAAAAGCCACGTATTTGCTTATCAAGAGTCCCTTGCAGCTACAGTCAAATGTGCCCACCTGCAACTTTCAATCAGAGTCATTAATGCAAAGAAGCAGGGAGGGTAAGGATCCATCCTGGTGGTGAGCAGAGGCTACAATGACAGCCACAGGCATTGCTAACAGCAGCAACACCAAGGCTGCAATTGGGGTTTACAGCTGTTCAGCATCAGTGACACTATTGTCTATACCAGACTGGTTTTGTGGTGTCATTCTGAAATGATCCTGGATTATGCCTAGCCAACTTACTCCTCTCCCGTTCTCCAAAAGCAGCTTTGCAGCCTTCCTGGTAATTTTATGAACTATTCAAAATCCTTACAGTAAGTCAGTAAGTTTTCTGCTTAAATCAGCCCCAGTTTTTGTTTGTTTGTTTTGTTTTGTTTTGTTTTTGCTTCCAAATACCAGATAAGCTTCTCTCCTCACCCCACCAACATGATAGAAACTCATGTTTTCTCTTCAAGTATCACCTTAGGGGTAAAGCATTCCTGCGATCCCCAGGCTGACTCATAAGACCCTTTTATATTCTCCTATTCCCTATTATAGCAAGGATCACATTGAAATATTTCTGTCTTGTTTGCCTGTCTTCCCACTAAGTGCCAATTTCCCTGCAAATATATAAAGGAATCATGTCTCTCATCATCATACCCCTGCCTAGCACAGAAAAGGTACTCAATAAATTTGTGAGAAAGGACTGAATAAATATATGAGTAAGCACACAAAACCACACTCCACCCCAAGAATGCCCCAGAAAGGGGGATGAAGGAGGTCAACAGCCATTTTCCTTTCGAGAGTCACTAACCTTTGCTTTAGTATGAGCTAATTTAATATATAGCATCCTTCTCTCAATGTTTTTAATTTAAGAGGAGAACAGAACCCCAACAATGTATCCCTCCTTCCCTTCCCAATGTCTTCCCTTTTCTTATTTCTTCCTCGCCTTCTTTTACTTTTTCTTCCATTCCCTTGTCTTCCAGCACTGAAAGGGCAGATTGAGCCAGGAAGCAAGCACCTGCAGCACCTTCTTCTCTATGGGTCAACTCCCATTCCCATCTCCCTGAGAGCAGTTCACTTTCACACTGGCCTCCATGTAACCCAATGTCAGCTCTCTCCATGGCAGAGAATCATGGAAAGGAAAATCCATGGGGGACTTCAGAGGAGATGTGGAAGAGGTTCTGCAGTGCACTCCTCAGAGGAGGGACACTACTTTACTCCTCTTTCCATGTTTCTCTTCTCCAGAGTCCTCCCACCCTCCCACCTCCTGTACATCCCCTGGAGCCTGTTTTTTCCAATCCAAGTTCACAAGATGCATGATCTTGAAGATTGCCCCTCCAGACCCCAACTTTTTCACTATTTTATGATACAGAGCAATTCTCTGTGCATTGGCCTCAGTGTGCCCAGCAATCAAAGAGCCTCCCCTTAGAAGGCAGAGGAGGTTATAAATATGACACCAAAGTCTCCTTTTTCCCTAAATATTTCTCTACTCACTTTATTAATAAAAGATAAATCCTGCAACTTCCCAGAATCCAAAGGTTTTAAATGTAAATAGACTGCAGTGAATTATTTGCAAATGCAGAACTCATAATCATCCCTTCCCTTCCAAATCCAGTTCCTTCTCCATGATCTTCACCCAGTTCATGGCATCTCCAGCCACGGAGCAGGACACACCCACTTGGAATCACCCTGAAACTTCCTATCCTTCACCATAGTTCCTATCCAACCTAAGTGCCACTGAGTTTACCCTGAAGTATGCTCAGAATCCACTTTGTTCCAAATCTACCTCTACCACCCAGTCTAAATCAACATGACCTCTCACCTCTACCACTTCTCAGCCTCCTGTCATTCACTCTTCCCCCCTTTCAATCTGTTGTCCATAAAATAAAATTTTCTTTAAAATGCACATTTGATGGGCGCCTGGGTGGCTCAGTTGGTTAAGCGACTGCCTTCGGCTCAGGTCATGATCCTGGAGTCCCGGGATCGAGTCCCGCATCGGGCTCCCTGCTCGGCGGGGAGTCTGCATCTCCCTCTGACCCTCTTCCCTCTCATGCTCTCTGTCTCTCATTCTCTCTTTCTCAAATAAATAAATAAAATCTTTAAAAAAATAAATAAATAAAATAAAATAAAATGCACATTCGATCTTAGAACACTCCTCCTGCTGGGGATTCCCATGTGCTCTTAACAATACAGGCTAAAATCCTTAGCATGAATCCATGTCTTCCAATGATCCAACCAGCATACCTCTTGGATTTCTCCCATTCATTCTCTAGCCAGACGTACTGTCCTTTCTTTTAGTTCCTTGAAGAGACCAGGCTCTTTCTCAGCTTAGGAATTCTACATGTTCCAACGTCATCCTCGTCTTTAAATTGGTCAGGTCCCCTTCTTATATGATTTTATACCATTTAATTCTTTTTTCCACAACACTTATCAAGCTATGAAATACATTAGTATGAATATTTGCTTGGTTTCTCCTTGTGTGTGAACATGTGTGGGGCGTGTCTGTGTGTGTGTGTGCATTTAACCACTAGATCTCCTTATCTTGTACTTAGTGGGCCCTCGATAAATAATTTTGTTGAACAAAAGTTGTGGTTGGGAAAATCAGAGAGCAAGAGGTCTCAGAATACCTGAAGTAGTGGGAAATAGAGTCTCTAATGATGGTGGGTAGACTCTGTTTCCCTTCAACTTTGGGAGATGAATCAAAACTGTGCCTGAACAGATTGGTGCCCTGACTGCATAGATCAGCAGGAATATTGCAGCAGAAACACCTGATATATAGCAGTACTGTTTACTGTGATTTATGAAGCTGTTATTTTGTTTTAACACATCATGTGCATTGTAAAGGAGCTTCATCCGCAGAGGTTTCATTAATAGAAGCAGTGTTGTGTAGTGAGGTGGTGGAAAAGGGATTGAAAGATAGGGCTGGCCTAGGACATGTGTAAAGCTTGTATTCCAAGTCCCCTCTGGTTTTGACAAGCCCCCCAGGGCCACTTTTGGAGAGCTTGCTCTCCAGTGTGCTGTGTCCCCAAGAACACCTGATCTTAGGCCCTCTCTACGCACTAGAATGCAAACGACTAATAGAGATAGCTAAGTCTTAGCCCCTGCAGAGTTAGAGAGACAGAAGTTCTGATACTGGAATTTTCAGATGACTTGTTCTATTTGAAGCACCGATGGGAAAATTAGAGCCTTTAGCTCTTGTTCTAACAACTAGTTTCCTTCCCAACCTACACGAAGTTGATCAGTCAAGTTCACCCAAGCTAACAGACTGGATGTCATGGGATATGAGTTATTTCCATTTCCTTCCCACTCTCCCCGACATCTACTCATCATCTACCCCAAAGCACGTCTGGGGACATGCTCTCAGGGATTGAACTCTGAGACCTAAAGACAGGATGTGATAGACTTAGATTTATCTTCACTGCTTTTGTCTGGAACTGGGCTGCTTGGGAGGTATGAGAGAGCAAGGCCAGGTCTCCTTTGACATCTCTAGGCCATTCAGAAGACTCCAGTGACAGAGAACATGGCCCATGGGCTTTATGCTCTTTCTAGTCTCTGCTGCTTGAGGTCAGGGGTAGAGAAGAGTCAGGGGTTGGTAAGCTCACTCAGGTACTGAGGTAGGCCACAGCCCCAGCCTGGTTAGCTCTTAAGTCCCATGGTCCCATCCAAGGGATCTCAGAGTCCTTCGTTCCTTCACACCACAGTTGTGCCCAAAGACTTTTAGGGAATATGTTTCCCTCCCAAACATATTCATCTAAGACAAGATTCTCAGAGTATTTGTCCAGTAAGGGAAATTTAGACACAGTTTACCCAACAACACAAGTCATTCCAAGAGATGAGTATATACAGTGTCCATGTAAATGGTACTTATCTTCCAGATGTTAAGACACATACATCAGGGGCGCCTGGGTGGCTCAGTCGTTAAGCGTCTGCCTTCGGCTCAGGTCATGATCCCAGGGTCCTGGGATCGAGTCCCACATCGGGCTCCCTGTTCGGCAGGAAGCCTGCTTCTCCCTCTCCCGCTCCCCCTGCTTGTGTTCCCTCTCTCGCTGTGTCTCTGTCAAATAAATAAATAAAATCTTCAAGAAAAAAATAAAGACACATACATCAGTGGAGAGAGACTTAGTGTTTTGAAATAATGTGTTAGGATGTTGGAGCACAGAAATGCCACGCTTACTTTTTGTACATGACTCTGGTGCAGAGATCAGCAAACTTTCTATAAAAGGTCAGCTAGTAAATATTTTAAGCTTTGTAGGCCATGTAGTTTCTACTGTAACTATTCAACTCTGCCTTTGTAGCATGAAAAAAGCCATAAACAAATGAGTGCGGTCATGTTCCAATAAAACTTTATTTTCAAGGGCAGGCAGCAGGCTGGATTTGGCCCAGAGGCCAGAGGACTCACCCCAGTATAATAAAAAGTTCTTTCCAAGTTATAACTGTTAAGATATGATTAACTGGGACACTGTTAAGAGGCTAGTTAACATATCTATAAATTCTTAAGATTTCCATTAACATGAAGATACCAAGAAAAGACATCAATAATATAGGCATGAAGCAAAACTGGGAGTGAATGTTTTCTAAGATCATTTTATCTCAATACATCAAAAGAGCCCAGAACCTTCCAGAATCTTCTCCTGTACCTTGTGCTTTTCTGTTCTACTCGCCAATGAGGCTGATAGGGTGCAGATCCTCTTTCTATAGTTTGCAACATAGGCTACTGCTCTAAAAAAAGAAATGCTCTATCTGTATTTGCTGTTGCAAACAAAACCCTGCACCTTGGGATGTGATTAGAATACACATTGGCAGGTTTATTTGTGAAGCACCTTGAAGGGGTGGGAAGAAGGGGGGTTTGAAGTCAGAGCCACCAGCCTTCATGAATTTGCATGTCATCCTTGCACAGGGGCCATGCTAATCTTCTCTGTATCGTTCCAATTTCAGCATATGTGCTGCTGAAATGAGCACCAGAGCCACCAGACTTCAAATCCAGGCTCCTTCCCTTTCTTGCTGTGTTACTTCGGCAAGCGACTTAACCTCTCTGAGCCCTAGTTTCCTTATCTACTAAGTGGTAATAATTATTACTTCTACTTCATGGTGCAGGAATAACTACCATTTTCTGAGTTCCAAGCATAGGCCAGGCACTGTGATAAGTGCTTTACGTACATTATCTCATTTAACCCTCAAAACAGGCCACAGCTAGTTGACTGCTGAGGAATGGAGGATGAGATCTCATGAGATCTCATGCTGTTACTTCCCTTCCTCTTTACCCAGAGTAGGTCCTTCCTAAAGGTGTCTGGGATCATCGTGAAGAAGCCCCTGGACAGGAATAAAAGAGGCTGTTTAATTCATGTTACTGGAGTGGAATTTTCTTTTTTTTTTTTTTTTTTTAAGATTTTATTTATTTATTTGACAGAGAGAGAGAGAGGGAACACAAGCAGGGGGAACAGCAGAGGGAGAGGGAGAAGCAGGCTTCCCTCAGAGCAAGGAGCCCGATGCGGGGCTCGATCCCAGGACCCCGGGATCATGACCTGAGCCGAAGGCAGACGCTTAACGACTGAGCCACCCAGGCGCCCCTGGAGTGGAATTTTCTATGCTGGATTGTCTCTCTGAGCTGAGCGAGTTCCCTGGGAATTGATGCACAAAGCTGCCCGGAGCTGGCACTGGCCGAGGATGCATTTGAGACTTTATGAGGCCCTTCTCTCAAGGTATGTCATTACTCCGACATTCGCTCCTAGCTGGGCTTTTTTTTTTTTTTTTTTTAATGTCTTTTATAGTTCATTATTGGTTTTACAAATATAATTTCCCAGCCTGGGTTACATTCCTTCTTCCAACTCCAGTTCATCCCAATGTTTAATTAAATCATATTAATGTGCTTATTGAACAGATAAGATAGTCTCCTGGTCTGAAATCATAACGGCTCCCTCCTCCCCCTGTCCTCCTGCCACCAGCGTCCCCTTCCTGGACCACCAATGACGAGTTTCTCATCTTTCTTTATGCACATGCAAGAATACACATAGCTTTTATACAAATGTTAGCACACTATACAAAGTGTCCTGAACCTTCTTTTGTTATTTCAAAATATATCCTGAACATCTTTCTGTAGAAAAAGCTTTCTCATTAAAAATGGCCTTCTGCTAACTGAAATGCCCTCACTGCCTCAGAATAAAAGGACCGTGACTTATTTAACCAAATCCCTAGTTATGATGATTAAAATTATTTCCAATCATCTGATTTTACAAAAAAAAAATGCTTCAAAGAAAATCTTGTATCCATGACATTTTTGAAAGCAGGGATCTCAGTCCCAGTCATCTACTGTCATGCAGAATGAAGAGAAAGGAGTCAGCCCTTTGTGCAGATACCAGGAATTGGGCACAAGAAATCACAGCGGTTGAACAGTTCTAAAAACATAGTCTAACCTCAATAAAACTGAAAAGGATAATAAATAAAATAAAAGTATAGTATAAACAAATGCCCTAGAAAGAAAAAGGAAGCTCTCCCCTCTGCTAATCTATTCCATTTCCAGGAAAAAGCAAGGGCTAAGAGTGAAAGCACCATTTACCTTTTCTCATCTCAAATGAGTTAGTTCTTGGAAATGGTCTCCCCTTCCTCCTGCTCTTTCCTCTCTCTGTCCTTAATTCCATATTCTACCAGAAACTACTGGACTTCATGAATTTTTATTAACAATTCAAGATGCTTCCATAATAATTCCTGTGACCACAGCCCCTACTAACTCGAATGGTCTTGGGGTGTAGTGCTAACTGCCTCTGGCTATGAAAAGGACAGCAAAGACTGGATTACAAAGAATGCAGGTCTGGAAACTTCCCTGCAGAATGACAAAGGTTGTTTATAAGGAAAGGGAGTGATGGGAGGTCCATGGGACCAACTGTCAGTTACTACTTCTTCTCGCAGAATCTTTCGGGGGTGAGATGTAGGACTTGAATTTTTTCAGTACCTACATTAATCCAGCACAGTCCCAACTCCTTTGCAAGACTGACTTGAGGGTGGATTCTCATTAGAAATGAATTTATTTCTAAAATGCAGGCAAAGAGGTTCACAGACACTCTTATCTCTTGCTTTTCTTGTTCTTTTTGCCATGGAAATAAGCCAATATATCGTTCAGATCTACTTGTGACTATTTGATTTTTGTTTACATTCATCCGGTCATCTGAAAAATGACCACTGCTCAGGCAGACTGATGCTTCCTGAGCCACTCTTTTCTTTTTTTTTTTTTTTTAAGATTTTATTTATTTCTCTGACAGAGAGAGAGCACAAGTAGGCACAGTGGCAGGCAGAGGGAGAGGGAGAAGCAGGCTCTCCACTGAGCAGGGAGCCAGACCCAGGACCCCAGGGTCCCAGGACCCCAGGATCATGACCTGAGCCGAAGGCAGCCGCTTAACCAACTGAGCCACCCAGGCGCCCCTTGAGCCCTCTTTTCTAACATGTATTAATATATCAATACCACCTTCAAGTAGTATGTCTTTCCATATTATTCTTTGGTCCCCCGCCCCAATGCTTTTTAAGCTTCATTTAAAAACAAAAACAAAAACCCTCTCACCATTTTTCTCAAGACTGTCTCTATAAAACATCCAGCCTGCTGCTAACTAGGCCATATCTTCATATTTCAATTTTTTAGTGGCTCTGTTTTATTATCTATTATTATTACTACAGCATTTGAGAATTTCTCATTGGGGCAAATGTTTGGCCACTGGAAAAATAGAGATTTTCATCTTTCCAGCTAAACCTCACCACACAGCTATAACATTTCCCAGTTATGACTCTTCTGCAATGTCACTTTCTAAAAATGATAAAAGTATCAAAACACTTGTATCTGTCTTAAAATATATGTTTAATGCTTCTATCTTCATGAAAGAAGATGTTAGTTGAAAGATGCTTTCCATACAGTATTCTTTCTTAGAGTTAAGTATATGACACTTCCCTTATGCTTTCCACGTATTTGAAAACACTTTTGAAGGGGCATGTGCACCCCAATGTTTATAGCAGCAATGACCACAATAGCCAAACTGTGGAAAGAACCCAGATGTCCATCGACAGATGAATCGCTAAAGAAGATGTGGTATATGTACACAATGGAATATTATTTAGCCATCAAAAACGATGAAATCTTACCATTTACATCAACATGGATGGAACTGGAAGGTATTAATGCTGAGAAAAATAAGTCAATCAGAGAAAGACAATTATCATGTGGTTTCACTCATATGTGGAATATAAGAAACAGCACAGAGGATCAAAGGGGAAGGGAGGTAAAACTGAATGGGAAGAAATCAGAAAGGGAGACAAACCATGAGAGACTGTTAGCTATAGGAAACAAACAGGGTTGCTGGAGGGGAGGTGCATGGACGGATGGGGTAATTGGGTGATGAGCATTAAGGAGAGCACGTGATGTGATGAGCCCTGGGTATTATATGCAACTGATGAATTACTGACCTCTCATCTGAAACTAATGATATATTATATTTTGACTTATTGAATTTAAATAAAAAAATAAAATAAAATAAAATGTAGGTTTTAGGGGTGCCTGGCTGGCTCAGTTGGTGAAGCATGTGACTCTTGATTTCAGGGTTGTGAGTTTGAGCCCCACGCTGGGTGTAGAGACTACTTAAAAATAAATAAAGAGGGGTGCCTGGGTAGACAGTCATTAAGTGTCTGCCTTCGGCTCAGGTCATGATCCCAGGTTCCTGGGATCGAGCCCCACATCGGGCTCCCTGCTCCACTGGAAGCCTGCTTCTCCCTCTCCTTCTCCCACTCCCCCTGCTTGTGTTCCTGCTCTTGCTCTCTCTCTGTCAAATAAATAAATAAATAATCTTTTAAAAATAAACAAAGACAGAAAAAAAAGAAATCTTTTAAAAATAAATAAGTAAATGGGGCGCCTGGCTGGTTCAGTCATTAAGTGTCTGCCTTCGGCTCAGGTCGTGATCCCGGGGTCCTGGGATCAAGCCCCACATCAGGCTCCCTGCTCCGCAGAAAGCCTGCTTCTCCCTCTCTCACTTCCCCTGCTTGTGTTCCCTCTCTCACTGTGTCTCTCTCTGTCAAATAAATAAATAAAATCTTTAAAAAATAAATAAATAAGTAAGTAAAATGTAGGTTTTATTATTATTCAGGTATGGCAAGGCCAACAGATGAGAAGACTGACACTGAAAGGAAAGTCTGTTACTCACTGTTCCCTAGAGGAGGGGGCATGCCACACCACAGAAGCAATGCAGGGAGGCACTGGGTCTGTCCAGAGGTCCTGCAAGCAAGCAAGGGGGAAATTATGGGATAGAATCTTTTTTTTTTTAAGATTTTATTTACTTATTTATCAGAGAGAGAGAGAATGAGCACAAGCAGGAAGAGCTGCAGGCAGAGGGAGAAACAGGCTCCCCGCTGAGCAGAGAGCCTGATGTGGGATTCGATCCCAGGACCCTAAGATCATGACCTGAACCGAAGGCAGACACTTAACCGACTGAGCCACCCAGGCTAAAGTCCTTATTTTGGTTTCTGCCGAAAGAAGCAGGTGAGTCAGGGTAAGTAGGTTTAAGATTGGCTGCTGATTTGAATGATTTCTGCAGGCTCTGAAGCCCAGGGGCTGTCCCTTTTTGTCTGGTACTAGTCCCCAGGACAGATTAGGGCAGGGGCATAGTGGCCTTGAGTGTAAGAGCTTGAGGAAGGAGGCAGTGGGGTGTGGGCTCAGGATTGGTGTGTTTGCAGACAAGAGCCACAAGACCAGGTGAGTTGTTCCCTGTCTCTAGGAATTGGCTAGCCATGAGAGGGGCAGTCTCTCCAAATTTACTAAGGTCTCATAGGTCAAAACATCTGAAATGCAAAAAATAAAAAGGCATGGTTAATATAGTATCAGTCATTATTTCAGCAGGAAGCAGAAAGCACATTCAATTTAGGACAATTCTATATGGGGTTTTTTTCTATATGGGTTTAATAAACAATTTGCAAAGGTATGGAGAGGGTACAAAGAAACCACAAGGGACAGAAAAGCTGTCACCACTCCTACGAGGGGAGGGAATAGCCACCAGAACCCAGAAGAAAAGTTCTGAAAAGAGGGCTGCCCCAGAAGAGCAGTAACCTCCCTTTAGGGGACACAAGCGGCGCAAGGTGATCCTGCAAGGGGGTAGCCCCACCTCCTCCTTCTTCTCCCTCCCTCTGCTCCCTGGCTGAGCCTCCCCATTGGCCAAAAGCAACTGGTCAGCCTCTGCCCCTGAGGACAGCAGAGGGTGGGTCTGAGGGACAAACGGAGATAGCCAGGACTCTGCCTTACATACAACTTGGAAAGCACACTGTGGCGATGGAGAGGCAAAGAAACCACCAGGTCTGGAGTCTTTTTGCACCATCACAGCAACTAGCAAACACTTTTTGGGTGGATCTTTCTCCTACTATTAGCCCAAAGCTGCCATCTTGTGGCCATCTGAGGAATGGTGACTCAACCTTGTGGATCTGAAGAAAAATTTCTTAGGGGCCATGCGAATATATTGCTGGGAGGAAAAATCTTTACATTTCATTGTCATACATTCCATCAACTTTTAGTCTGGGTAGAAAATACTTTGAATTATTTTGAAAGTGGAATAGAAAAGATTCTACTCAAAGAAGCATAGAAATTTAGAGTAGAAACAATCCTAAAAACCACCTTGTTAAAGAAATTTAGCCAGGCAGTTTGTAAGACTAGTCCACCAAAATGCCAGTCTTAATGTATCACTCTGCTAAAATAACAGATTACACGTTTTTCACATGGTAACTTTGCATCGTGAAATTCTCCTTGTTCCTGAAATAGAATCATTCTTAAGGAAAGATCTCATTCCATACGCACTGCAGAAACCAACCTGCATGTGTTTGAAGTGCTTTCTCTGGCTCATTTTTCTTCAGGGTTTCAACTGTACATGCATATCTCCAAGTTCTGATGTCTTCCCTTGAGCAAAGAAAAATCCTTCTTCCAAGTCCTTGTTAAACACCCGTAGTACTCTGTCTCTTTCTAATTTCCTTTCTGAAACCAACTGTAAGGCTTAACTCTCATCACTAAAAAGCACCAAACTTTTCACACACTCAAAAAAATCTACCCTGGGGCGCCTGGGTGGCTCAGTTGGTTAAGCGACTGCCTTTGGCTCAGGTCATGATCCTGGAGTCCCGGGATCGAGTCCCGCATCGGGCTCCCTGCTCGGCAGGGAGCCTGCTTCTCCCTCTGACCCTCCCCGCTCTCATGTGCTCTCTCATTCTCTCTCTCTCAAATAAATAAATAAAATCTCTAAAAAAAAAAAAAAAATCTACCCCGGGCAAGCACTTTAGTTATTCTCAGCACAGTTTTGGGCATTGTATGAAATGTATAACTAATGTCAAACACAGTGAGGTGGAGCCTCTGGGAGGGGAGAAAGGAAGAGAGACTTTCAGACACCGATCCCCAAATAGGATATGGAAGAGAGGGACCAGGCAGAGTCCAGAAAAGAGTTAAAACATACATGCGGACAAATGGCTTCTTCTGTAGCTCTCTGAAAGAGAAATTCTACCACACTTTTTTTAAAAAGATTTTATTTATTTATTTATTTGAGAGAGAGAAAGAGAGAGCGTGCCCAGGAGCAGGGGCAGAGGGAGAAGGGGTGGGAGAAGCAGACTCCTCTGCTGAGCAGGGAACCTGATGCGGGGCTCGATCCCAGGACCCTGGGATCATGACTTGAGCCAAAGGCAGACGCTTAACTGACCAAGCCACCCAGGTGCCCCTCTACCACACATTTGTACAGATCTACCATAAATACAGTGTTGTTGTGGCAGGCTACTTCTGTTGTGCTTCTACTACGTGAGAAGCCAGGGATTCGGCAAAGGGATCCAGTGGTGAACAAGACAGTCCCTGCCTCAAGGAGCTCACAATCCTGTGGCAGTGGTAGATGGTAACCAATGACAAATAGGATAATGCCCGCTAAAGTAGGAGCAGGTTGGT